>NC_134414.1:10766517-13266517 GCF_030867145.1 Opisthocomus hoazin | reverse complement strand
TGTGAGTTCTGCTGTGTGACAAATATGGAAAAGAAACACGTATTGGTTTACACGATTAAACCTAGGATCCAAAATCCAGCACTTCAAGATGTATACAGCACTTCATACAGCATGGACATAATTTTTAATACCCACAGATACATGCTGTGTTTTTGCTTCTCATAGTTTTACTTAGAAGCTTTCCATGGCACAAAATGATGTGATACTGTTCTTGTACTCATTTTTAATTTAGTTTAGTTACACTGAATTAATTTAGAGCTTCATGGGGAGTTTTGTTTTGGCTTAATATATATAAATGAATCCAAGTAAACATAGAAAGCCTTGCTGAATGTGCCAGGTTTATGATGAAATTCTAATTTACACTTCACAAATAAAATCCCATCATGCAATCATTCCAGGTTTGGGTAGATGCAAAATTATTGTGTCAGTGGAGATATTTGCTCATAAATTACTGGAGTAAAAAATATTGCTGCTTTTTGTTTATACATGATAAAAAACATGATTTCTGTACCCAGAAGTATGTGTATATATATTTTTCCTTCTTTCTGTCAGGCTGGTAATCCCTTAGACACCAAGTCAGCAAGAAAATCATTTCAGTGACGTTCATTAATTTTCAGGAAGTTCTCTGAACTAAATTGATAATAACAGTATGTTATAGGTGGAATAAATTTTCCATAAAGTTAGTCACCTTTTATTCCAAGTTTCAGAAAGGAAACTGCTGGGGTTTTTTCCTTATTATCAGATTATACGTTATCATGAGCTTGAAGAATTCTTGTAATTACAAATGTTCTTCTACAAAGAAAGTGAAATACAAGACTTCACAAGCATGTCCTGTCCCGCAATTGTGAGTTCATTTCTGTATCTCAGACAACGTCTCTGTGTGTTAGATAGTCTTCCCATCTAAGCTGTCTACCCACCACCGCTGAGTATTTGCTGTTTTATCTAAGAGAAGCACCTTTTTGTGCTGGGAGGTAATACTTCTGTTAAATCAACTGATGTGGCTGGAAAAAAGCAGGCAACTTTCGGGCAAGCAAATTATTCTTCAAGGCCCCATGTGTCTCAAAGTCTTTCTGTGTAGTTGTTTTTCTAGCAACCTTGGCTGGTCTAATAAAAATCCTGCTTCTTTTACAGACTTTGCCTAGCTCGTACCTTTTGAATCTCAGCGCTGTGATAGCATGGGCTTTGCACACACAGGGGATATCTGCGTGCACTGGGGGCACAGGGCACAAAGGGCTAGCCAGACTCTGCCGAGGAAGAGACTCTCCCTGGAGTGGAGGTGTTTCTGCTGGCGAAACCAATGGTAGCTGGCTGCACCATGCTCCCTGGGTATCCAGATGCACCCCTGCTTTCCATCCCCCAGTACTCCAGCCCTCTCCCTCTCTCTTCCCTTCCCCCTTTAACACAACAACTGTATCACTAACTGTAGTGCCTGTTTTAAATGGGTGAATGTGTATGAGTGTGCCATATTTCCAGCTGGGCCTGCACGTCTTTCCTGGAAGGAGCTGAGTGTGCTCAGCATCCTTTGAAGTTGAAGAGCCCAGTGACTTAGCTGGAAGCCTTGCTCTGCTATAGACTGAGCAATAAATCTCTGGCTCAGAGGGTTTCTACCCTTTTTTTATTAGTGCCTCAACTATTATCACAACAATAGAAAATGGAAATTCAAAAAAAAAGGAAAATAATTGCAGTGGGTTTTCTTCTTAGACAGGCAGAAGGCTCTGGTCAATAAACCAGTGAAGATCACTGTAAAAATTAAGCATATATTAAATTCCTGTTGATTGTACTGAGGTCTGATACCAAAATGCTTTTCTGAATTGAGATTCTCCTCGGGATGAAAGGTCATAATGACAGGGGAAACAAATTTGTAAATGTAAAGGTAGCAAAGATGCAGCTGGTCTTCACATTAAAGGCACCCCAGGTGAGCTCTCCACCAGGTATTAGTGGGAGGGGCAGTATAGTATGTTGGCTCTGTATTCTCATCTTCATGGATCTAACTTTTTTAATTACCACAGAGACCTTCTGTCTCCCTTTATGGCACTTTTATTCACAATACTGTTTTTACTGAATTCAGTAAAGGAGAGCGTAGACATGGCTTTCAGCCCAAAACCTGCATGCAAATGTATGATCAATAGGAAGCTGCCCATGATGCCTCTGGCTTAATTAACAATGCTGTTAGCTGTTTGCTTAATTGGGTATTGGAGGGCTTTACCTTGTTCTGATTGCTGTATTAAACAATGGCACCCCCCAAAAAAAGAAAATGAAGGAAGAAGGAAGAAGGGGAATGGGAAGGGAAGGGAAGGGAAGGGAAGGGAAAGGAAGGGAAGGGAAGGGAAGGGAAGGGAGAAGACAATTTTTTTTTGTTAAAAATACACTGTGTGAATTACTTATTTTTGATGTATGATTCTTGGAGAACGTTAAGGAAAGACAGTCTCACAAATGCTCCTCTGGAAATTACGTGTGTTGAAAATTTTCAGCCTGCATTCAGATCTTTGTACAGAGTAAAAGATGTAGTTTATGCATCTGGCTAAATTTAGATCAAGGAATTTTTCCCAAATGCACTCTTGAATTCCTACCAAAGTGATAATATATATTGGAGGATTTTTTGCAGTTTCCTGCTTACATGTTAGAAGAATGTTCATTTTGTGTCTCTCATCTCTGTGATTTTAATTCCCCATAAAAAATTTCAAGGAGCATAAAACTCCTAACTTTTGTTCCATACCCCCAGGACACTTTTAAAGATGTTGATGTACAATTTCTCATGTCTAGACGTTACTTAGTTGTGTCAAGTTTAATTCTTTATAAAGTATCAGTGAGACCTGCCAGACTGATCATCTTAGAAGACGGAATCTTCCTCTTAGCTCCAGAGCAGTAAGTATTGGAAAAAAACCCATGATTTTCTCCACATTTTTTCCAGCCATGATCTTGGTATGAACAGTCTAGCATGAAAGGAAAGGACTTCCTCTTCAAACCCTTCTTAGCATGGGCAGACATCTGTGGTACCATGTCTTCTTCTCTCCAGTTAGACCTGCTTCCTATCTGAGTGCGCAAACAATGAACTCGAAGTAGGCGTGACACTAGGTGCTGGCTCTCATTAACATGAGAGCTACACTGTAATAACTGTTCCTACTGCTGATTCCTACTGCCTGATGATTTGGGGATGCATAGCAACATACTGCATGCGACAACATTCTTCAAAATGCAAAGTTTTTCTGTGCAGACAAGACTAGCCAGAGCCTGTGGCCTCAAAACAAATTGTCTTGCAGCTTGGTGCAATCCCCTGGGCCATCCAGTCACAGCAAATGAAAACCTAGAGTCTGTTCACATTTCCACTGCTCTGGTGAGCTCATCTGTTCTGGGTTGTCACATGGTTTCATTTCAGTGCAATAGACACCTGGGATCTCTGATTAATCTTTGGGAGAAACTGGGTACAGACTTCAATGCTTAATGGGTCTGAGAAACCTAACTTCCCAGAGCTTGGCAGCTGCAAAAGAGAGGCATTGTTTAAGTGTGGACCTCTTTTATAAACCTCAGTTAGGTTGTTAGATACCTGTTGGAATGAAAGAAACCAAACTAAATTATGTTTTTTGCATATCTACAAATATCCTAAGAAGACAGAGACCATTTCATTACTGATAAACTTTTTGAGGCTTTGCGCTTCATATTTTCAGACTATATTTAAATCCATTCCTTTGCTATTTGAAAGGTTTGCTATGTCTCCTCTGTTTCTCATCTAACAAAATCAAAGACTCTTGCCAGATTTCTGACTCACTGAAAAGCCTTTCACACACGCTGCCATGTAGTTAAGAACCTGCATTGTGTAACTTTGAGAGACTGATTTGTGTTAAGAATGCTCTGTTTATTAGACGGTCTTGTAGAATTTTGGATCTAATCATCTGGATGACTTGTTGACACTATAAATTTGTGATGAAATTTGAGGTTTACTGTAGCCAATTACTTTGCCATGCCAACAGTACAGGTTCGCTTTCTTTATCCCATTTCCCTAAAATTTGCATATCTCTGTCCAACAAAACTAGGGGAGCTGAACTGTGTATATTATTTAAAATGGAAATTAACAGTTTTGCTGGTTTCACAGCATGATCAAGACATAATTTCGTCATACTAGTATTTTTGTATTGCTTATCTAATCGGTTGTGCTTTCACTCTGGATTCTGGGCTGCAAATCTCCAGCATAATTCTCTAGGAATTTGCCGAGCAGCCAGAGCAATGTAAAGGGATTTAACTCTGAAGTTTCCCTTCAGTCCTTTGTCACTAACTGCTTGTTTGGATTAATTGTATAGTCTTCAGTCCTAATAACTGTCTAACTATCTTTAGAACTCCTTCTTTTAGTTCCCACCATAAAGCGTGTTTCACTTGACTCAAGGAAGTATTAGTGCTCACTAGACCACTGAGTATTGTTTGCACTTCTTTCCTATTGTGTCCCCGGTTTAGTTGCAGTATTCAGGATAAGGTGTTGCATCAAGTTTTCATGGTTTGTGATTTGATGAACTTCAAATAATAATAAATATGAATTGAACAATTTTTATTTTATATATATATATTTTCTTATTAATTTCAACTACTGTTTTAAAACTTGCTAGCCTTATGTACAGTTCAAACACTTCCTTTTTCTCACTACCTTAAAACTACAAGTAACAACAATGTGCAAGTCAAAGAAAATTAAGCAAATAACTCTTCTCTGAAAGGTAAACTCATCTTTCCTTGTATTTCAACATCAAGATGGTAAAAACAGACACTGCTTTTATTCCACCTGAGATAGTTTAATGCTCAGGCACAATTTGTCATATTTCTTTTTTGCTCATAGGCAAATGAGGGAATAATAAAAAATGAAGGTCATTGAATATAAACATGTTAAGGAAAAAGCTTAAACGGATACTAATTTCAAAAAAAATTGCATATCTTGCAGGTAAGATAGCAGTCCTCACAACATTTTGTTTCAGTGAAAGCTCAAGCACAACAAACAGTTTGCTGATCTCCTTAGAGTGTGATTTTAGCTAGTGGGAACTGTGCTTCTTAAAGAAGTTGCTTATAAAGAGATAACTTCTGGCTGGCCACAGAAATTAAGTTAAACCTGATGAAGAAAAATTCAGATTTTCAATTAAAAACATTATTATTATGGAAAAAAAAATTACTTGTAACTCACATTGCATAAAGGAACATCTTAAACCTGCTGGCTGTGGCTGTAAGATGTTACTGTGATTCCTCCAAGGATGGTGTCCACTAAACAGTTTTTTTTATCTCATGGAAGAAAACTGTCACCGACATCCTCAAAAGAAAAGAGCAGCACAAGCAATGCTTTAGGTAGCATTTTAAGTAAACATTACCATTTTTTAAAGTGACAACGTACAGAGAAATACTCTCAAGGATTCAGAAAGATCTGTGCAGTGTTTTGCCACCATGTCATTTTCTATGGAAAGAGTTTATTCAGGTGTTATTATAAACTTCAACATGAAGAGTTTTGCTGTTACAACCACATATTTACTCTCCACATCTGTCCTTTTACATTTAGATGATACTGACTGAATACTGTATAGTTGCATCTCTTTCTGGAATAATAGTAGTTACTTGAATAAAAACCAAGGTATCTCACATTTTTCTTTAGTCTTAGCAACCATTGTTTCTGTTGGGATGATAGCGTTCATAAATGCATTGTTTTGAAAATACACATCTGCTTTTTTGCCTTATAACACAGCTATGCTCACATTATTTGCATTGTAAATGTGTAATAAGTCCAAAACACTGTCACCTCATATCTTGAAATCCCTTATCATAAGTATGCTCTAAGGATATGGCACGAGAACAAAGGTATCTTCCAGGATCTTCATTTGTGATATACATTTTAATTATTTTTTTAAGTAGATGAGATATGAAGCTCCCTATTCACATTTGTACATGTATGAGTTTCACAGAAGTGTGCTGGAGTGTGTTCTGCTTCACTGTGCATCTGCTTTTTATTATTTCATTGAATGCCTCCAACTGATCTCATGCAGACTGCTAAAAGGCTTTGTGACATAACAACCATGCATTTCTAAGACTTGCCTGGTTATATTTTTATAGGATAGAATTGACTTATCCAGAAATCATTGGAGAAAATTTTACATGAATGTGAAGCTAGATTCATTTCTTCTAAGTCAGATGACCAAAGGGGAATAAATCAAGTCCTGAAGGTAGCTAGTTCCTTTTTTGTGTTGCCACATCCCCAGGCCACACAGCCAATTCCTCTCCATAGCCACTGTAATACTTTCCATGGATAGGATTTCATCCTGAATGATGCATCTTGCTTTTCGCCTGACCTGTGCAGATGGTGGCTGAAGGCCAGCAAAATGTTTTTTGTGAATGCCAGTGTTTCTCTCTCCTCCTTTAGCCAAGGCTATTGCAAGCAATGACACATCTTTCACTCAGCATCTTTTTTATTTCAGACTGGGCATCAAAACAGCAAGTCGCTTCCTACTTGCCATAGTCTATCACTAGACGTCTGGACACTGCCAGCATTAAATGAGTATTGCACTTTGACTGTATCAGTGGCAAAATGGAGATATCTCAAGGCCCGTAGGAGGATCAGGAAATCACAGAGCTAATTAAAATAGAAAGGCCATCCACAACAAGGACAGTTGGCCAGGATGCCCAGAGAATGTTTAAAAGGTCCTAGGCAAAAAATCCCTCTATTGTCTCATTAACTCTTCTGCCTCTCTGATTTCACTACCTACTAACTCCAAGGTTAGGATGAGCTGGAGGAGGCCAAGGCTGAGTATAACAGAGTGACCATCCATTACTAACTACTTATGTGGGTCTGAGATTCAGCAAGAATTAACAGTTTTCTTGCATTCAGAGTGTTTTAGGTTGTTGACAGCTGCCCTTTAGGGGGTTTAATCACAACTAGACTTTAGTAAGGGCTTGATGTTTAGTTTGGGCAGGGGTAGGAGGGTTCTGGTGATGAGCAAAATAGGCAGTTTAAACAGCTGTGGACTTTCACTTGTTTAATATCAGGATGAACAGCAGATGCTGATGTTGACTGAGGGTTGAGGGTAGGCAGGATGAATCATAGATTGATACTTAATCATTTAAAACCTCCAGATGGTTGATTTATGGTAGCTGAATTCAGGCTTTAGAGGATAATCACATCAACTTATTTTAGATACATAAATTAGGTGCCAATATTAGAAAGCTGGCCCCTCTGTAGCCAACAGGACACTGGTCTTCTAGAATATGAATCAGAACTAGATTTGTACTCTGAACTCTAGCAAAGCGTTCTGCTCTCAGCTGACTTTAGAAAATGTGTTGATAATTATTCCTCTGTCTAAGCTGATTGGATGCCTATATACGGTATGAAGTCACTCTTTCCCAAATTGCAGATGCTTGCATATATATGAGCATATTCTCAGGATCGAGAATCCAGAAGGTCATAAATCATAGAATCATAGCATAGAATCATAGCTTGGAGGAGACCTCTAAGATTATCGAGTCCAACCATCCACCCCACACCACTATTCCTACTAAACCATATGCTGAAGTGCCACTTCTACTTTAAACAACTCTGCTGATGAGGACTCAATCACCTCCCCGGGCAGCCTATTCAAATGAATGACTGCTTTTTCAGTATTGAAATTTTTCTGAATATCTAATCTGAATGTCCCCTGCTGCAACTTGAGGCCATTGCCTCTTGTCCTATTGCTAGTTACCTGGGAGAAGAGACCAACACCTGTCTCACTACAACCTCCTTCCAGGTAGTTGCAGAGAGCAAGAAGGTTCCCCCTCAGCCTCCTCTTCTCCAGACTAAACAGCCCCAGTTACCTCAGCCGCTCCGCATAAGACTTGTTCTCTTGACCCCTCACCAGCCTCATAGCCCTTCTTTGGACACCCTCCAGCACCTCAATGTCCTTTTTGTACTGAGAGGCCCAAAACTGAACACAGTACTCGAGGTGAGGCCTCACCAGTGACGAGTACAGGGGCACGATCACCTCCCTACTCCTGCTGGCCACACCATTCCTGATCCAAGTCAGGATGCCGTTAGCCTTCTTGGCCACCTGGGAACACTGCTGGCTCACGTTCAGCCGGCTGTTGATCAGCACCCCCAGGTCCTTTTCTGCCAGACAGCTTTCCAGCCACTCCTCCCCAAGCCTGTAGTGTTGCATGGGGTTGTTGTGACCCAAGGGCAGGACCCAACACTTGGCCTTGTTGAACCTTATACAGTTGGCCTTAGCCCATCAATCCAGCCTGTCCAGATCACTCTGCAGAGCCTTCCTACCCTTGAGCAGAACGACACTCCCACCCAGCTTGGTGTCATCTGCAAACTTACTGAGGGAGCACTCAATCCGCTCATCCAGATCATTGATAAAGATGTTAAACAAGGCTGGACCCAAAACTGAGCCTTGGGGAACACCACTCGTGACCGGCCACCAGCTGGATTTAACTCCATTCACCACCACTCTCTGGACTTGGCCATTCAGCCAGTTCTTTATCCAGAGAAGAGGACACCCATTCAAACCATGGGCAGCTAGATTATCCAGGAGGATGCTGTGGGGAACAGTGTCAAAGGCCTTGCTAAAGTCCAGATAGACAACATCCACGGCCTTTCCCTCATCCACTAAGCAGGTCACCTGGTCATAGCAGGAGATCAGGCTGGTCAAGCAGGACCTGCCTTTCATGAATCCATGGTGGCTGGGCCTGATTCCCTGGTTGTCCTTCACAAGTCCGGCGAGCACACTCAGGATGAATCACTCCATAATCTTGCCTGGCACTGAGGTCAGGCTGGCAGGCTTGTAGTACCCAGGATCCTCCTTCTGGCCCTTGTAGAAGGGTGTCACATTGGTGATCCTCCAGTCATGTGGGACCTCCCCTGTTAGCCAGGACTGCTGATAGATGATGAAGAGTGTCTTGGCCAGCTCCTCCACCAGTTCCCTCAGCGCTTTTGGGTGGATCGCATTCGGCCCCATAGACTAGTAAGTGTCCAGGTCGCATAGCAGGTCGTTAATGGCTTCCTCCTGGATTAAGGGAGGTTTGTTCTGCTCTCCTTCCCTATCTTCCAGCACTGGGAGCTGACTATCCTGGGAATAACCAGTCTGACTATTAAAGACTGAGGCAAAGCAGGCATTAAAGAATAAATGAATCAATTTCTTCAGACATTTGTCTGAAAGTGCATGATTTCAATGTGTAATTCAGCAGAAATCAGTATTCTTTAATTCTGGAATGCAGTAGACACAGGGAAACCTTTGCGTAGTAACCTCTGGAGAGGTTTCCAGAACAGCAAGTAGTTAAAAAAAATCAAGCAAAATGAATCAATTTAAGGGTACAATGAAAATAATTCTGCTTTTCTGTCAGGTGCACAGGCTAAAGCTGCCTACTGGGAATTTTAATTGACATGCATAGCATTCATGAAATAGATAAACCATACAAATACTGACCTTGCCAGTATGAAATAGGGCAATATTAACATAAGGATGCCCTTCATGCATTTTATTGTCATTTATATTGGAGGAAATGCTGAATACAAAAAATTATATGTGCCCATGTACCTATTCAACATCCTGCATGTATTTTACTGGGGGCAATAGAAGGTTGTTATAGCCCATGAAAGGAAAGAAAAAAAATCCTTAATTTTAGAGCAAAAGAGTATCAAGGGAGTATAGTATTGTGCTACGTAAAGTACAAATCTTTCAGTAGGATTTTCACTTACAGTGCCAAAAATCTGAATGGTAATAATGATTGATTCACACCTCTGATTTGAGCTTTTGGGGACTGAAACTCATTTCCTTCATCCTGTCCTGAAGAATTCTGGAGTGTGACCCTTCTCCCCTAAGTGTCTCCAGCAGTGTAAAGACCTGAAGCAGATGCTAAAGCAACATTTGGAGTCTTTCTGAAATCAACATCAGGACTTTCATGTTGGACCACTGCCTATCCCCTGCCAGAGACTGAACTAGGTATTATATACTGCCAGTGTGACAGGCACGGTCTGATAACTAGCATGTACAACTTCCAGTGACTTTAGAAGAATGAAGAGGTAGGACTCAATCCTGTGACCTCTGAGCACAGTTAACCTGAAGTGGGGCTTGCATCATCAGTTGATTGATGTGATTTTTAATTATTTGTTTACTCTGGCCTCAGTTTCTTCTTGAAAACTTGTCACAATGTGTAATGTATAAGAGATCACTTACTTGAAGAGTGAATGAGGTTTCCCTACTTCCTTGACAAGTGAAATTTAATATTTATACGAAGACATATGAAAACATAGTGTGAAGCTGATACGAAATTTCCACTTCTCATTATGACCACACACTTGAGGTGATGATGCAGCATGAGTGAAGTTGATCTGAAGACTTCACACAGCAAATGTATCAATGTTGTGAAGACACATTATTTTCTGATTATGCCAGTGATTTTATTTGAGTAATTATGGTCTTTCTGTGTCACTTGTAATAACAACAGCAACAACAGTGCTGACAGCTAAAGCAGATAATGGCTTATATTTCCTGTTTTGTCCTTAGCTGTAGCCACCTGATCAGTCACATTACCAAGATAGATACTGTAGTTATTCATCTGACTTGCACCCCAGAACAAGGGCACACATCTGCAAAACTCAGTTTGTGGCCATACTATACTCAAGAGGTCCAGCAGTGAATGATACTTTACTGCCATAAAATGCTGAGGAATGCCATAAGGAACACATATACTTTTTAAGGAGACTAATAGCAAACTCAAAAAAAGTAAATATCTTGGGATGAAAGTAATTTACCACACAGAAGACAACAAGACTTTGATGACTTTCCTCACAAAAAAAAAAAAAAAATCTATAACAGATTCATTTGGGAAACATGGCTACATCGTAGGACCTGATCTTCAAACTTTCACCTTCAGCTATCATAACTCCACACAACTGAAGTTACAAACCATTATTTTCAGCCTTCCAAGGTGCCGTCATCAGCATTCTCACAGTACGCATAATTGTCTTTTTATAGTTATAAAACTGCAGCAATAGAAGATGACAGCTTGTGCTGGTTAAATGCAACCCTGCAGTTTTGTTACCTGATAACACAGAAAGATTATGTATGGCGCCTGCACAACCCTGGGATTATGAAAGGCCAGGATAAGAAAAGACAAAGAAAACCTAGGGTAAAAGAGAATAATCTATGTTTAGTCACTTTGTGACAAGAGTTACAGAAACTGCTGGGGAAGAACAGAACAGGACCTCAGGCAAGCTTACCCTTTCTAGCTAATTTTATGTAGCACGTCACAGTGTGATAACCTTGGTATGAGAACAAGCCCATAGGGGAAGTTTTTCCTTCAGATGCATTGAAGTCCTTGTGCTAATTAAGCTGTATGTAAACATCTCCACTGTGTGATAGCTCAGGTTTACTTCCTCACCATTTTGCCTTCCCCTGACATGAATTTCTACTGATATTCCTTGCATCCCAGCTGCCCTGTCTTGTATACTCTGTCAGATCTTAGTTCTCCCTGTTCTTTTTGAGCTTCTCACTAGATTTCATCACTTTTTTTACATATAATATCACTCGCTCCATCCTAACCACCCTGCAAGGATCATGAGTGTGCATCTCTCCTTTGGCTCTACTCCGTGTTTTCCTAGACACTTGTCTGGACCACTACCCTAATATCATCTTCTAAGTCTCCTGTTTCAACGGCTTCTAAAGTTTCTTCCTCTGGCTCGCGATCTTCTGCTTTGTCAACTCTAAATTCTTCAGTTTCTCCTTCAGGTCAGATATAATCTGTTGCTGCAGATGTTTTTTAATTCTGCTTCAGTAGTGTTTTCTATAAACCCAGCTAAATTATTTTCTGGGCCATAACTTTGAAAGAACTTCTGCCATGTAGCAGCATAAATGTATGTATGTTCATACATGAACTTGGTCATTGTCATCATTAAGAAGACTTCAATTGCATTTTAACTTTTAACGTTCACAGAATCACAGAATCACAGAATAGTAGGGGTTGGAAGGGACCTCTGTGGGTCATCTAGTCCAACCCCCCCGCCGAAGCAGGGTCACCTACAGCAGGCTGCACAGGACCTTGTCCAGGCGGGTCTTGAATATCTCCAGAGAAGGAGACTCCACAACCTCCCTGGGCAGCCTGTTCCAGTGCTCCGTCACCCTCAGAGAGAAGAAGTTCCTCCTCATGTTCAGACGGAACTTCCTGTGCCTCAGTTTGTGCCCATTGCCCCTTGTCCTGTCACTGGGCACCACTGAAAAGAGCTTGGCCCCATCCTCCTGACACCCACCCTTCAGATATTTGTAGGCATTTATAAGGTCCCCTCGCAGCCTTCTCTTCTTCAGGCTGAACAAGCCCAGTTCCCTCAACCTCTCCTCGTAGTGGAGATGTTCCAGTCCCCTCACCATCCTTGTAGCCCTCCGCTGGACTCTCTCCAGTAGCTCTTCATCCTTCTTGAACTGGGGAGCCCAGAACTGGACACAGTACTCCAGATGAGGCCTCACCAGGGTAGTGTAGAGGGGAAGGAGAACCTCCCTCGTCCTGCTGGCCACACTCTTCTTGATGCACCCCAGGATCCCATTGGCCTTCTTGGCAGCCAGGGCACACTGCTGGCTCATAGTTAACCTGTCGTCCACCAGGACACCCAGGTCCCTCTCCGCAGAGCTGCTCTCCAGCAGGTCCACCCCAAGCCTGTACTGGTGCATGAGGTTGTTCCTCCCCAGGTGCAGGACCCTGCACTTGCCCTTGTTGAACCTCATCAGGTTCCTCTCTGCCCAGCTCTCCAGCCTATCCAGGTCACGCTGAATGGCAGCACAGCCTTCTGGTGTATCTACCACACCTCCCAGTTTGGTGTCGTCAGCAAACTTGCTGAGGGTACATTCTAACTCTTCATCCAGATCGTTGATGAAGAAGTTAAACAAGACTGGGCCGAGTACTGACCCCTGAGGGACACCACTTGTCACCAGCCTCCAACTAGACTCAGCGCCGCTGATGACAACCCTCTGAGTTCTGCCATTCAGCCAGTTCTCTATCCACTTCACCGACCACTCATCCAGCCCACACTTCCTCAGCTTCCCCAGGAGGATATCATGGGAGACTGTGTCGAAAGCCTTGCTGAAGTCAAGGTAGACAACATCCACAGCTCTCCCTTCGTCTACCCAGCCAGTCATGTCATCGTAGAAAGCTATCAGATTGGTCAGGCATGATTTCCCCTTGGTGAATCCATGCTGACTACTCCTGATAACCTTCTTTTCTTCCACTTGCTTCATGATGGCCTCCAGGATAAGCTGCTCCATCACCTTTCCCGGGATGGAGGTGAGGCTGACCGGCCTGTAGTTCCCTGGGTCCTCCTTCTTGCCCTTTTTGAAGATTGGAGTGACATTGGCCTTTCTCCAGTCCTCGGGCACCTCTCCAGTCCTCCAGGACTTCTCAAAGATGATGGAGAGTGGCTCAGCAATGACATCCGCCAGCTCCCTCAGCACTCGTGGGTGCATTCCATTGGGGCCCATGGATTTGTGGACATCCAGATCGCTTAAGCGATCCCTCACACAGTCCTCCTCGACCAAGGGAAAGTCGTCCTCTCTGTAGGCTCCTTCTCTTACCTCCCGGGCCTGGGATTCCTGAGGGCCAGTCTTAGCACTGAAGACTGAAGCAAAGAACGTTTAAATAAAAATTTTCATAAGCAGTAATGAAAAACACTCAGGAACATAAAATGTGTATTATTTCAATATAACTATAGTGCAGTAAATATCGCACACTATGCCTTCTCACCTTCTCTGTTAAAAGTACAGAAAGATTTCTGCCTTCTGCTTGCCTGGTAAGTCCCTCAGTGTCAACAGTCCCTTGTGTTCTGAAACATCTTAACAAACAAAAAAGAAAGAGATCTTTTTAACACCCAGAAGGACTCCGTGACTTCTCATACTGTGTCTGGAAGAGAGTCAATTCTATTCAGTTGTTCCAAGACATTCTTACAGGGAATTTTTTCAGCCATGGTTTGTGATTTAGGGATACTCAGGTGCCTCTACACGTCTATTTCTAGTGTTTCCCATTAAGCACCTGCCTTCTTAGGCAGTCTTTTTAGATGTACTTTCTGAAACATCAAGGCCTGGATTTATCACATCATTTAGGCGGCTGATGGAGATGATGAATCTGGGAGATCCGTTGCCCTGTGCTCACTACATAGTCAGTTGAGGGAGATGTGTGCATACTAGATGAATCATATAAGAAGTGTGCACTCAGAAAACAAGCCAGGGCTTAGGAGGAATGATTCACCTTCTGCAGGTACCACAATCTTGCTATTGTCTGTAAAGATGTCTATAATGTCTTACTGATTTCTATAAAGTCTATAATCTTATGCCTTGTTTAGGTAGTTAAAGATTGTGTGATGAATCTAAGCCTCGTCTGTTTCTAAAGGGTCATATGAACAGGTTGACAGATTTAAAGTTTTATATGTCCTTTGTTGGAGCTGATTCATTGTTGATTATAGAAATCATAATCTCATGAAAAGTCTCGTTCAGGATGGTCATCATACTTTCCTTTTATAGCCAGACAGGGAATGAATTGAGAGCAGAGCAGAAGTGAATGAAACTGACAGTGTGACAGCAAGAAGTAAACTGATCTTTCTCAAGCATCTGGGTAGGAACTCTGGAATAGGACACAGAGAGACAAGCTTTTGAAAATAGGCAAGCCTTTTTAAATAGTTTAACCGTGCCTGGCAATACAAATCTAAGTGGAAACTTTCAGACCTTTTTAATAACATGGATCAGTTTATATTAGCATAAAATCATGTGTTGACGGCAGATTTACTCCACAAAGTATCTTCTAACTCGACATCTCTTATTAATTCTCCCCACTGCATGGCACTTTTTTTTAACTACTATGCCTTTTTTGGATTCATATATAAATTTGTCTAAGAGAAGCAAGCTACTCTACTCACATTTTTTTTGTGTGTTTTTCCCAGCCGGAAATTGCTAATATATTTTCATGGTTTTTCTGGTGAGAAGATACTACATTCTCATCTCCTGCTATACATTAGATATTTCTTTTTCTTTTTGTTTTTTAAGCAGAGAATACGTTACAATCAAAAGAGCTGAACTCCTTTGCTAGCTAAGTGACATACACTGAGAGAGATTTCAAAAAATCAAATCAAGTTTATGTAGTACTGTAGAGATTATGTCCTTGTACTCTTCCAGGAGAAGAAATAAGAAATCAATTTTCTTTGCAACATTTATTTTTCAAAACAACAATTTTAAAGCAAACTGGTAGTTTATGTGCAGAACCAAATAATTCTTTCCATGTCAAGTAGAGCAATTTTGTCAGACTCACTTTGCTGCTAACATGCAAGTCATGTTGTTAAATGTAAGCTGACGAAATGTATGACATAACTAGACTAGATCTTATTCATAAGCATCAATTTTTTCCTAAAAAAAAAAAAATTAGTTCCATCTTTGGAGTGGTTTTGAATTGTCAAGGGAAGACAATATCTTGGCAGTAGGGCATCCCCTTAGGCAATTTGAGAGTGGATTTCTCAGCAGATATCATCAATGATATAGGCATCACTGCCTATGTCTCGGTAGAGTCTGTATTCTTTCCATCAGGTTTGGAATACAGCCATCAATGTTAAGTGTCACTAAAATATATTTAGGAAGAAAGAATAAGTATAATGTGCTGTACAGACACATTTCTCATTCCCAAAGTTTCACTTCTGAAAGTGTCACTAAAGCAACTCTAGAACATAGAGTGGAAAGTGCCAAGCACTGTACCCACACCGGCAGCTGAACATGCACGCACACACAAGTGCACATACAGATGTACTGTTGCTAAACTATAATGTCTGCAATGCTAGGAAAGGAAGGCAACTGGAAATGCTTTTCACTTTTTGGTTTTTTTTTTTAAATCGTGGCGGTAACAACTTCCTTGAGCACAAGGAAGAATGGTGTAGAATATTAGTCACTCCAAGTGGCATAGTTAAGTAGCACAGAGACAAGGAGGTCAGCACAGAACAATCTCAATTCAGAGCCAACAAAAAAAGCTGCAATTCCTCAGCAAGGCACATAATCGGAATCATGTACATTGACTGTTTTAACATTTTTACTTCGTGCTCTGGAGCAAGATAAAAATCACCATGACCCTTTATCTGTCCGAAGTGCCTACAATAGTAACTACTAAATTCCACAAATGGTCACTGATGCACATGAATTCACTAGTACAAGTGACACTGCCACCTCATTCAGTGGGAACTATCGTTAAGGGTCTTGCCAAAGACATCTGATTCCAGACACAGATTTACTGTGAGTATTGTCTGTTACAACCCACATAAGTCTATGTGTCTGACATGAGAACCACTGTGCAGCTGCTCAGTCCTATCCTTTTTTAGATGAAGACTGAGTCTACCCTTGCAAATGCAAGTACAGAACTTAAGCACCCTAGCAAGTAAATTTATTCAGCATTGGTACAGGATCTGAAGGGAATGCCAAGGGGAGCTGCTTGGGTTTCTGTAGCTTTAAGGGCTGTCATGGACCCTATCAGAAGGTGAAAAGACTATTCACGTGAGTTGGAGCTAGTCTCAGCATTAATGAAATTATACCAGTTGTTTACCTCACCAGCAATGAGTCTGAGGATAAGTGTTCATCTTATACTAGTAGGATGAATGGTTGTTCACAAAAAATCCCCACAGCAGCAAAAGAGATGTGTTTGACCAGAGGAGGTAACAGTAAGTTTTCAGACCAAAGCACACCTGGAAGGCATATCCCCATGCCAGTCATGGAAGCACACTTAGCTGAGACTCTCTCTTGTAGAAGAAAGGTACTTTACAAAGCATTGCTTACGAAGTACCAGGGATTCTAGAAGAGATTGGAAGCTGAAGATTTAAGATTTAAGGGAGCTGGCTTAAAACCTCTTTGGTGTTCTACTCTGATGCATGTCTAATTAACTAGGTCCCAGGACGACCCTTTCATGTCTATGCCAGTGAAAACTAAAGGAATGGAGAAAAGTTGTAAACAAACCGATAGCAGACAAAGTAAGATGACCACTGTCTGATCCTTATAAATATTCTGGTGGCTGAGGAGAAAGCTTTGAAGCAGCTCTGTTCCTTCTCCTCCCCTTCTCCATCTGGCAAGAAATGTCTTCTGGTTTGAGCACCAATGTGTGGGGAGCACAAAACTAGCTTGTGCATGAAGACACAAGATGTGTGAACCACAGAGCTTTTCCCACCCCTTGTAGAGATAGAGTCATGCAAAGCTGCTCTAATATGATGGTGAATCACCCTTAGTGTGCTCACACGCACACGGCTACAGAGACTGGGAGGTCTTGCTGAGAAGCCTTCATGTTAGTTGCTCTAAGCCTAACTGTAGTCTACAAGTCAACAGAGTCACAGGCTCCTACTGAGGCTAAATAGAGAATTATAGCATGTAACCCAGTGAATACAGGAAAGAAGATGTGTAATTAGATATAATCTGTCTTTCCATGTATAATTTCTATAACTGTGTCATCAAAGCTTTAATATTCTCTCTTTATTTTCGTACCACTGTCTCTTCTCTTTATCTCATTTATTTTATGGATGAAACAGCAGTTAAATAACATTTAAAGCCTATAGCCGCCATTTTATTAAGATTGAATGAAAACTTCTGAAGAAGTAGAGCAAGACTCCTGCAATTCTTTACAAGGAAAGTTCACCATTTCTCTCTGGTTAGTCAAAATCTTGCAGCCTTGTCCTCATCTCTAGAGACCCACAGCAGTAGGTGTTGTGTGACTGACGCCTGGCCAAAAACACATCAAAGAATACAACTGTGGTTTGAGACTGAGATCATATGAGTTGAGGCAGAAATCTATACAGGGGAGGAGCATGTCTGAGCAGACTCTGGAAACAAGCATGTAAAAATCTATTTCAAACACTGTTTACGGAGATACTTGTTGAAAAATGGTAAATCAATCTAGTTGTATGAGAAGGTCATCATTATGCAAATTGTCTCTCAGGGAGCTTAAAATAAGCAAGTCTCATCTTTCGGGAGAAATGCACGTAAGTGAACTGTCAAATATTACTTAATAAGAGGATTACATTGGATTTGATTTTACTTAAAATTTTTTTATAGAGAACAGTTTCTCTCTTCGTCTTTAGGAAGCCTTTTGCTTTTGGGATATTGGTTTGGATTTGGCATTAGTCTTAATTGACATAGGTTTAATTATTTCACTTGAGCCCTTTATCATAAGACTCCATATATCATTTAATTTTATATAAATGTAAGGCTCCTTGCATGGTATAATCCATGTACTGAGACAGAAGGCAGGGAAATAAAGAGAGAATCCTGGCTTGTGGCTTTAGGCCCATGAAATATACAGGTTGAAACAAAAGATTATGCAGCAACAGGCTTATATGATTGAGATGCTCAGTCATGATTGTTTTCTGTTTAAATCTCTGTCTATTGATTTTCAAAATATATCAATATGTTATCCACAAAACAGACACTTGGGAAATCAATCCGTTGCAAGAATTTGGGTGAATTAAATATTAAAAAAAACAAAAGATGAGTAAAATCATGAACCATAGTAACACAAAAAGGAGGGAAATCAGAGGGAAAAAAATAACATCCGTCGTATAATTCATCTCACTAGGTGGGCTGTGTGTTATGGGCATTACCAGGGATCCTCAGTTTCGGTCAAATGTTACTTCAGATAGTTGCAGTATCTGAACTTGGAAAAAAGTGTACACTTTTAAGTTTTCTCAGGGTGTTTTAGGACAAGACTACCACAATTTTGTAATATATTAATTTGCTTCTGCAGTTTGGATCAATTAAGTTTGCAGCTGGCTGATGGATAAGAGGCAGGTACAGCAGGAGATGCAGTAAAGAGTCTGGAATGCATCCAAGACGGAAACTGAAAGGGTCTGAGGTAAGAATTAATTTACTCCTGGGAAAACGCTTCTTGGCTTCAGTGACAGGGCATCCAGAAAAGAAAAAATTGGTCATTACCTACTCTCTTCCTCAATCCCTTCTTTGTTAGTACAAGACTGCACAGGGCTACAGGGAGGAGCAAAGAAGAGAACCATCTGCTTGTGAAATCTATGTGCTCGCGCCAGTAAGACTGAGGTACCTGCTCAGCTAATCATGGCAGTAGCTCGCGCAGATTTCCTAATGGCAGCTCTTTAGCTGAGGACTAAGAACACAATCAAGTTAAAAAGAAGTTGTAAGACATCAACAGGAAGAAAGAATTCCAGATTAACTTTGATTAATTCTGTAGCATTGTGCTTTGCCTGTCTGACTTTAGCTTGCCTGAACTTCAAAGAATTTCAGTCAGTATTAGAAAAAATTCATCCCTATTACTCAGCAATTTCATCCTTCATACATATCTTTGAAAATCTGCACCTCAGTTCTAAGGAAATAGATGTTATTAAAATTTAAACAGTGTAATTCCTCTGGAATTGCTAGATATGTTCAGTTTAAACCAATGGGAGCTGTACAGAGACAGAAGGGGTAAAACGCTGAGCCTTTTGATCGCAGGAGCATTACCTCTCTGTGCCGCAGCTAAATAAGACCATGTGCAACTCATACCAACCCCATGGACCTGCCTACCAGAGTCCTTCTAGTAGAGAGCAGAGGCTGTGCAAGTTGAGGTGTCTTACAAGAGCCTTCAGGCAGGAGGCTGTGTGAGGGATGGAAATGAGCTGTAAGGATGACCTAGGTGCACTGGAGGCTAAGAACAAGACAGAGGTAAGGCAAAGCAAGAGAATTTGCTGTTGCACCTTTTGCTATGGTGTATAAAGAACCCAGCTTATATCTATGCAGTGTAAAAGCAAGGGTTCAACTTCTCCACTTCACCTGGGTCCAGATAATTTTGCCAATGCGGACAGGAGGGGAGTGTGTTAAGTTCAGATATGTCTCTCGTCTTCTGGGAGCCAGCTGTCTAACCCTAGGCTTTAGCCAGAGTGTGAGCTGACCCAAGTGTGTGATACATGATCACGGAGTTAATCATCAAGAATGAGATCCAGCTTTAAGCTGACACAACACCAAAACCATGGAATCATAGAATTATAGAATGTTTTGGGTTGGAAGGGACCTTAAAAATCATCTAGTTCCACCTCCCCTGCCATGGGCAGGGACACCTTCCATGAGACCAGGTGGCTCAAAGCCCCATCCAACCTGACCTTGAAACCTTCCAGGGAGGGTGCACCCACAACTTCTTTGGACGACCTGTGCCAGTGCCTCAACACCCTCGTAGTAAAGAATTTCTTCCTTATAACTAACCTAAATCTTTCAGTTTAAAGCCATTACCCCTTGTCCTATCACTACATGCCCTTGTAAAAAGTCCCTCTCCAGCTTTCTTGTGGGCCCCTTCAGGTACTAGCAGACCACAATAATGTCTTCCTGAAGAATTCTCCTCTTCTCCAGGCTAAACAGCCCCAACTCTCTCAGTCTTTCCTCATAGCAGAGGTATTCCAGCCCTCTGATCATTTTTTTGTGGTCTCCTCTGGATCCTCTCTAACAGCTCCATATCTTTCCTGTGCTGAGGGCTCCAGAGCTGGACGCAGGACTCCACGTGGAGTCTCACCAGAGCAAAGCAGAAGGGCAAAATCCCGCCCCTCGACCTGCTGCCACTCTGCTTTTCATGCAGCCAAGGATACAGTTGGCCTTGTGGACTGCGAGCGCACGCTGGTGGCTCATGTCCAGCTTTTCATCCACCAGTACCACCAAGTCCTCCTCAGCAGGGCTGTTCTCAATCCCTTCATACCCCAGCTTGTACTGATACTGAAAGTTCACTTGACCCATGTGCAGGACCTTGCACTTAGCCTTGTTGAAATTCATGAGGTTCGCACGGGCCCACCTCTCAAGCCTGTCAAGATCCCTCTGGATGGCATCCCTTCCCTCCAGCATATCAACAGCACCACAGAGCTTGGTGTCATCGGCAAACTTGCTGAGGGTGCACTCAATCCAACTGTCC
This sequence comes from Opisthocomus hoazin, assembly GCF_030867145.1. NCBI lineage: Eukaryota > Metazoa > Chordata > Aves > Opisthocomiformes > Opisthocomidae > Opisthocomus > Opisthocomus hoazin. Next base: position 13,245,637 of record NC_134414.1, on the reverse strand, counting down.
ATGTCACCAGCAAAGATGTTAAACAGCATCGGTCCCAATGCTGACCCCTAAGGAATGCCTCTCATCACTGGTCTCCACTTTGACATCCAGCCATTGACCTCAACTCTTTGTGACCATCCAGCCAATTCCTTATTGGAGTGTTATGGTGAGTTGTCAACACCTGAATTCCTTCACCAAGAGGAATATGATGTTGATGTCTCACTTCCATGTTTCTTCCTCACTCTAGGATCCATTTTGGGTTGTTTTTATGTTTGCTAACATAATTTCACACCCAGTTCTTTCCACATTATTCTGTAATTCAATGTTACTTCTGAATTTACAATATACAATGCCTTTTACATGCATTCTATATTATTCCATTTGTAATCACAGAATCACAGAATCAGAGAATGTTAGGGGTTGGAAGGGACCTTTGTGGGTTATCTAGTACAACCCTCCTGCCGAAGCAGCGTCACCTACAGCAGACTGCACAGGACCTTGTCCAGGAGGGTCTTGAATATCTCCAGAGAAGGAGACTCCACAACCTCCCTGGGCAGCCTGTTCCAGTGCTCCGTCACCCTCAGAGGGAAGAAATTCTTCCTCATGTTCAGACGGAACTTCCTGTGCTTCATTTTGTGCCCATTGCCCCTTGTCCTGTCACTGGGCACCACTGAAAAGAGCTTGGCCCCATCCTCCTGACACCCACCCTTCAGATATTTATAAGCATTTATTAGGTCCCCTCGCAGTCTTCTCTTCTTCAGGCTGAACAAGCCCAGCTCCCTCAGCCTCCCCTCGTAGTGGAGATGTTCCAGTCCCCTCACCATCCTTGTAGCCCTCCGCTGGACTCTCTCCAGTAGCTCCTCATCTTTCTTCAAGTGGGGAGCCCAGAACTGGACACAGTACTCCAGATGAGGCCTCACCAGGGCAGTGTAGAGGGGAAGGAGAACCTCCCTCGTCCTGCTGGCCACACTCCTCTTGATGCACCCCAGGATCCCATTGGCCTTCTTGGCAGCCAGGGCACACTGCTGACTCGTGGTCAACCTGTTATCCACCAGGACACCCAGGTCCCTCTCCGCAGAGCTGCTCTCCAGCAGGTCCACCCCAAGTCTGTACTGATGCATGGGGTTGTTCCTCCCCAGGTGCAGGACCCTGCACTTGCCTTTGTTGAATTTCATGAAGTTACTCTGCGCCCAACTTTCCAGCCTATCCAGGTCACGCTGAATGGCAGCACAGCCTTCTGGTGTGTCTACCACAGCTCCCAGTTTGGTGTCATCAGCAAACTTGCAGAGGGTACATTCTAACTCTTCATCCAGGTCGTTGATGAAGAAGTTAAAGAAGACTGGGCCCAGTACTGACCCCTGAGGGACACCACTTGTTACCAGCCTCCAACTAGACTCAGCACCGCTGATGACAACCCTCTGAGTTCTGCCATTCAGCCAGTTCTCTATCCACTTCACCGACCACTCATCCAGCCCACACTTCCTCAGCTTCTCTAGGAGGATGTTATGGGAGACTGTGTCGAAAGCCTTGCTGAAGTCGAGGTAGACAACATCCACGGCTCTCCCTTCGTCTACCCAGCCAGTCATGTCATCGTAGAAAGCTATCATATTGGTCAGGCATGATTTTCACTTGGTGAATCCATGCTGACTACTCCTGATAACCTTCTTTTCCTCCACTTGCTTGATGATGGCCTCCAGGATAAGCAGCTCCATCACCTTTCCAAGGATGGAGGGGAGGCTGACCAGCCTGTAGTTCCCTGGGTCCTCCTTCTTGCCCTTTTTGAAGATTGGAGTGACATTGGCCTTTCTCCAGTCCTCGGGCACCTCTCCTGTCCTCCAGGACCTCTCAGAGATGATGGAGAGTGGCTCAGCAATGACATCCGCCAGCTTTCTCAGCACTCGTGGGTGCATTCCATCGGGGCCCATGGATTTGTGGGCGTCCAGATCACTTAAGCGATCCCTACACAGTCCTCCTTGACCAAGGGAAAGTCATCCTCTCTGATGGCTTCTTCTCTTACCTCCGGGGCCTGGGATTCCTGAGGGCCTGCCTTGGCACTGAAGACTGAAGCAAAGAAGGCATTCAGTAGCTCTGCCTTCTCCGCATCCTCCATCACCAGGACACCCGCCTCATTCAGCAGCGGCCCCACATTGTCCCTAGCTGACCTTTTGCTGCTGATGTAGTTGAAGAAGCCCTTCTTGTTGTTTTTGACATCCCTTGCCAGCTTCAATTCCAGGTGGGCCTTGGCCTTCCTTGTCGCATCCCTGCACGCTCTGACCACGTTCCTGTACTCTTCCCTAAAGACTTTTCTGCATTTCTTTAACTGACCATTTGTGAGTTGCTTATAGCCATGAGGTCCACAGTGTCAGTCTCTGCCTCATCTCTAATTTTCCCATGCCTGCACTTCCTTTATGCCACATCCTGTGTCTCTGCTTCTCAAGACCTCAGCTGTTGTACCAGGCCTGTATTTCCCTAAAAAACATTATTACATAAGAGTCATAAATATCTCATTCTACACAGGATAATTTCTTGTTACTGCTATCAATACAAAACTCTGGTCATACCTTACAAAGAAAACAAATGCAAAACAGATTAACCACAGACACCTGTCAATTAAACAAATTGCCGTCACAGCTAAACCAATTAAAACAGAGCTGAAGGCTGGCCAAGTTCAAGCAGAGCAAGCCTGGCAAACCTCACTCCTGAGGCCTTGCAAACTCAGTAAAAAGCATACAATTTTTTTCTTGCAATAGCAATACTGCATTATGGGACTACACAGATACATGCTGCACTTGGTTTCCTCCATGGAGATTTTAATACAGGCTATCAAAGCCAGAGTCTGGAATACACAGACCCAAAGGAGATAACCCAGATCATGCCAGTTTCCACTGGTCTCAAGGTCTGCTTTGAGAGTAGTTTATAATCTCCCTTTCTACATATCTGATCCCAGTTCATTTGAGGAGGCCTGGCTTTATGTAAGGAAACGTGTCAATAGCCCAGATTTGGGATAACTAGGACAACTTTTTACAGCAGTCTAGTACACACCAAACACTCAAGATGGAACCAAATAACATCATCCTAGAGATTACAAATTATAGCTTTCAATATACGAAATTGTAGGACAGCAGTATTTTAAGGCAAAACTGTTCAAGACGATATGGTACACAGGGACACTGGCCCACGTGCCTTTCAATTCACACTGGTAGTTACCAGTATGCATTACAGTGACTTAATGGTATATTTATCATAAGCAGCATTGTCTAATGAATGAACACTTAATGAGCCTCCATTAAGCTTAGAAGTGCCCTGTTTTAAACCATTAGATCTTTACTTTAATAAGGTATTTTCTACTGCAGAGGAGTTAAAGCAAACACAGCAGTTCTTTGAAGACAGATGACTGCTTAAGGCACAATAAAAGAGAAAGCAGAATTATTAATTTAAAGAAATATGAAACCAAATCTAGGAAAGAAAAATGCAGAGAAAGAGCAGCTTTGAATTTTATTTTTTCTTTTTCTTTTTTTTGGTAGCTTTTGCTGGTTTGGAAATAAGCAATTTGTCTTGGCAAGATAAGAGCTTTGACTTTCACTACTGAGGATGGAGTAGAATGTCAATTATTAGCTGTCTGTTCTTTTAGTCTCTTTGCCCTGGCTTTGAATTGTATTGGAATTTGCTAAAAATCATAGTGTATGAGACTTTTAATGACAAATGTCCCTTTAGTTGTCTTATATTTCTAGGTCTTTTATTGCAGGGCATTTAATACTTATAGTTTGGAAAGAAAACACAGTCCAGTGGTTAAGGCATTAGAAGCTGGCATCCTGTGAAACTTGACCGTGGATTTCCCATATATAGTGTGATAAGATGGAGACTTACCTTAAGAATTATGTAGGAGAGATATTTAGATATGTAAAGAGAAGAAATATTTCCTGATGGGATCTTTAAAAGCACTGGAGTCAGGAGAAGTCAAATGTGAGGCTCAGTGTCCACAGTATGTCTGTTTCCCTAGGTGCTTATCCAATCAGAGAAATGAAAGATTTCCAACTGAAAGAATTAGAAAGAAAATTATGACTGTGGATACTTTTATTGAACAACTTCTGATTTATCTACAGCCTAATAATTATAGGTCTAATCCAAAGTTCATAGAATTCAATGAAATACTTTCTACTGACTTAATAGACTTTATATCAGGTTCTCATAACTATAGTAAGTCATTCTGAAAGAAGAATTAATCTCAGAGAATTATAATGTATTTGTGTGTAATATGCTAATAGAAAATGGGCACAAATTTTAAACTGTTTGCTATAAATTATTCAGGCAATTATATTGTGTCTAGATAGACAGATAGGGGAATTATGCATTAACAATTATGCATTCCCTATAACCATTGGCAATATGATGAAACAGATTTATCGTGAAGGATCTGTCCATCAGTAGAAAGATTCACTGTGAAGTATTTCAAAGACTCCTATTTGACTTCAAGTCACCGACTAATAAACAAAGAATTGCTGGAGGCTGGCATGGTTCAAAAATCAAGATCAGTGAGGGAAATGCTGTGTGGCAGAGGCAGTATTTTTAACACATTCTTCTTCTCTTAGCTCCCCTTGCAGATGCTCTGTCAGTGTGATTATTCTTTTAGGAAACATAGAATGGGAAGAGATCAATGGAGAATACTTAGGCATAGGATGCAGCCCTCAGGTGTTCCATTCTCATAATTTCCCATAGGAAATTTTTAAACCTAACGATGTCACGGATTAAATTCTTGTTGAAATTAATGAATTCAAAATTTCATCCTTTCAGCAGTCCCTTTATCTTCAGTGTGAGCTTAGGAAACTTGTCATTTCGGTCCATCTGGCTTGATCTCAATTTGAAAAAAAAAAAAATTAGAATCTCTTATGTCCAATACATAAAATGAATTCCTACTAGATTTAAGAGAGCAGGCAATTCATTTTAAATTTAAGAGTGACTGTTACCCTTTGTTAATTTCATGCTTTGCTGTGTGTGCAGTGCTCTGTGTGTGCCTGTCTGGATGCAAGGTTACACCTCTGTGAGCAGGGGTCAACACGCGTGCACGTGTGGCTCTGCACATTCGTGTGCCATGTGCGTGCACAGCTTCGTGTATTCACGGCTCTGTTCAACTTCACGGCTCTGCATATGTGTTCTGGGGTGTATGTGTGCACACGTGTCGCTGTGTGCGTATGACTCCATGTGTTTCAGGGTGAAGGAGAAAGGGGGTGTCTACAGAAGGGCAAAATAGAAACTTTCTTTTTTTTTCTTTCCAAGCGAAACATGGTGTAGCTGTTTCATTGTGACTTATCCCACTTTCATGACCTAAAGAGTTATCTGTAAGTGGACATGAGATAATTCAGTCTTCATGCTGCATTAGTTCTCAGCAGAAATGCAAGGAAGTTTCAGTTATAGGATTTAATAGTGTGGTAAGTAGGCTATTAGAGTGCATTGTATGGGCTGTTTTATTGTAGTGGTTTCATATAATACCATGAAAATTACTCCAAATCATCACCCCCAGGATCGTATAGATTGTCACAACCATTTTCAGTCTTGGATAATGCCACCTCTGAATGTGTTGAATGCATATCTGCAGAGATAAAATAATTAAAATGGAAATTGGGAAATTTCAGTGTGGATATACAAAATGTAGCAGAAAAAAAATAATGTTCTGATATGGTGTTATTCTGCCCGATTTTCCTGCCTGTCGCATTGCGCATGCGTGCGAAGTGTGTATGTGTGTGGGTATTCACAGCCACGTCAGACACAAAGCAGTGAGCCAGGCAGAAAGGGTGGAATTCTCACGACAGACCTTCAGGATGTAAGGAAATAGTCACTGTTCTCAGCTGTACTGTGCCGGCCCTTCTTCCCAGAACCGTGTTTCACTTTGGACAAATTTGTGGGCCCTGATTTTGCAGAGAAGTATGAACTAAATTTATCTGATGTAGAGTGACACGGCCAACAGATTCATTTCCAACAGATTCACCAGGTGCCGAAAGCAATGCAGCGTCCAAACATTTGCAGGGTTAATGGGTTAATTCATAAACTTCTCAGTGTTAGAATCAGGAAGCTGTGACTTAGTGTAGCTTCATACCAGCAGAACTGAATGGGGGTTTCAGGTGCTGCTCAGGATACTGAGGAGGAAAACAGACAGGGAAAGACATAGATTTGGTGCTCAAAGAAGAGCCCTTAAGTAGCCACCATGCTACTGCTGTTTACTGCACGTCTGTGCACTTGGGTCTGCAGAGATTGTCCTGTGAAGAGATGGGATCAGTTCTTCCCATTCCTCCATATTTACTCGCTCTGTCATCGCTCACCTGTGTGACAAAGGAGAGCAGCATTTAGCTAACAGTTGCTCTCTTCCTTCTGAGGGATCTGGCAGTGCAGGCAGCCCTCATGGGAGAGTAATCAGACTTCTCACGGACCATTAGTCACAGAGCGAGCGAGTGGAAGAACTCACAGCTGAGCCTGTAATTAATAAAGCAGAAGAGTGAGGCTGACCAGAAGGAGATAGGAAGTGTTCCTGGGAAGGGAGCAGAAGGCCTGCAGTTGGATCCATCACAGTGATGGAGCAACGCTGCTGCTGTTCACTAATGGGTAACGATTGCAGCTGGAGGAACTGCTGGGAACTGCACTCCCCAGCTGCTACCGCACATCTGCTCGGCTGGGTGGCCTCAAACCTTTTTCCCCAAGCCTCTTGCAGCTGCCAAGAAGCAGCCAAGCTCTGCTCCTAAAAGCTGTGAGGCAAGACACACATGCACTTGTTCCCACCACTGTGCTTACCAGGGACACTGGAGAGGTGGGAAAGAGCTGACAGCTGTAACTAATAAAAAAGAGGTGGAAAGGAGAGAAGAAAAAGGTAAATGATAGCCACAGGTGATCAATACTCACTGACGGGTGCGTACTGTTGGTGAAAAGCAAGTCTCAACTTGTTCTCAGCTGCAAACCTCTGTACTACTCAGATTGCTTTCTTGTAAAGACATGACCTGCAACAAGCTCTACAAAATAGTAAGCTCTGAAATCACCTGGAAAGCTGCATGTGCTAAGTTTCCTGACAGTGTCCTTAGCTTTTGTTTGGACCTTGCGTTATATGAGACAAGTCGAGACTGGTTAGAAAGAAACAGGCAGCACTGACTTTCCCAAGCTCAGCATCAGAATGTAATTCCCTGAACTTGAATCCCACCAAGCTGAGAACAAACAGCAAGGACATATAGAAAGCAAGTAGCTGGAGCGTCCCAGCAAGCTCAGGGTCCACAGTGCTCGCCATCTCTCACTGAAGACAGTGCCCCAACATCGAGCCTGGTCGTTATTCCTTCTAAGTTGTCCAGATATGGAAAACCACCTGTAAGGAAAGGGACTGATTTCTTCAGGTTCACTTGGACAGCGGCAGACTGGCTAATGGCATTGTAGGAAGAGCAGCTCGCATAGTACTCTAACAGCAGGAAGAGTTTTGCATAAAACACAAACCTTGAAGACCTGTGTGACACAATCAAGCTCTAATAACTGATTTCTTCTACACTGTTACTTACTGGCTGTACACAGCCGTGAAGGTCACGATATGTTGGTCTTTGCAAAGGCATACCCAGATATCTGCAAGTGTATAAACACTGGGAGAACAGCTGAGCTTCGTTCCATTAGAAATGAGTTCAGTGACTCGCGGAAATGCTGAAAGAGATGCGAGTCTGTAACCATCACTGAGCCTTCTTTACTCTTTTGATTAAATCTCCACTGTCTATAAGAAAAATAATTTGCAGGTAAACCTGAAAAATTAGTTTCTGGAAATCAAACTGTATTTCTTCTGTTTCCTATGCTAAGAATAAAGATTTGGTGTTTGGGTTGTGCAGTGCTTGAGCATGAGCATGTATCCTCATCTGTGTGCACATCGCCTCTGGGACCCTCACAAGGGTACAAAGAGTTTAACAGCTAAGTTAGTTGACAAAGCAGGATGTATAGTTCTGAATGCAACAGAAAATCCGATGCTGTTTTTACCTTTTCTTTGAGGATAAAACTTCAATCTGAAGATAATAACATTTTCAGTCTCCCTTCACCTCTTCATGTAGCTGTCTTACAGCGAGAATGAGGCCTAAAAGGGCCTAAAAGGGCCCTTTCCTAAAAGGGAAACCTCAGCTTTGCAACACATGAGAAGACTAGAAAAAATGTGTACCCACCATTTTCTTTACAAATGACATATTCTGTATGTCATTTCATTCTACTGGTGACTTTTAGTTTAAGCAGTACATGCAGAATTACTGAATTGTCTTTGTGTATTTGTATGACATCTCAAGTGTGCCACAAATGATTATGTGGTCAGAAATTTCCACTGTTTTTATTGCTGTATCTTAGAGGTTTCTTTTTGATTAAAAACCCTTATATTGTTCTTATATACTTCTTCTTATTGTTCAATATAATTCTTCTTATTGTTCAAGAAGAATTCAGCTTCATCCAAGAAGCTGCTGTGAAGTATACGAGTTTAAAGTTCTTTTCTTGATGGTGCAGAGAAAGTGAAAGAACCTTTATAGGACAGGGAAAGGAATTCTTGGCTTTTAGGACTATCTGAGTGAATCAGAGCTGCTAGGCAGACTGACATCAGACTTGGATCAGAGCAGGGTAGGAACTGCAGTTCTCAGGAGAGCTGTCAGCTAAAAAAAAGAAGAGAAAAAAGACTAATAAAAAGTCAACACAGAAGCACTTAGTAGAGTTTTATTGATTTGCAGATCAAACATAGTGGCTACTGTGCCTTCGTCTCCTAATTATCAGTTAATTATGCCTTGTAGTAACTAGGTACAGCTCAGTCGTGTAAAGGGTGGCCCCTCACACGATGACTGCTGACTTTTTAATTTCCTCCCACTACAATAGATTTGAGTTACTTGGTATTACAGAGTGGTTTCCACCCTCCACACTCATGAAAAATACTTTAATTAGATTGTAAATGAAGTTGTCTTAGTCTCTGAGGTTATTTTCTACAGCAGTTTCATTTCTCCCTTCTTATGTCTTTTTCTCTTTTATTGTGTTTTTATTGGATGCTAAAGGGTAAAATGTAAAACAGCATCAGTGAAAGGAGCTAAAAACAAATATACCTTTAATGTACTGGGAGAGAGAAATTAAACTGTACTTCCACATCCTCAGTCTAATAGCTTATACAGTGTGAAATGGAACAGAGTAAGCTCTTTCACTATTTCAGCTCCTAGCAGTATAGTTATACTTAAAGATGTTTCACACTTCCTATTATAAATATTCATTTTCACGACTTTACAAAATGTCATAAAAATTTACTCTTGATTGAAATTTACTCAATAAGGTCATAACCTAAGACCAGTTTCAGAGAAACACTGGGTGAAACTGGGTTGATGGAGAATCTGATAGCCTATTTAAGCACACTGTGTTACGTGGAAATCTAATACAAAGAATTTTGCTCATGTTCAAAATACCAAAGTGTAAAAAGATAAACTGCTGTGACAGATGGAATCTGTGCCTGCACAGGGCTTGTCTGTGCCATTTAACGCAGATCAGAAATGCATTGTCAATAGGTCACACCAAATGCGCCAGTAGTTTTTAGGACTTTAAGCTAAGGAATGCCTAAAGGATATATAGGAAAGGGAGAGAGGATGAAGAGCTGGAACTGAGCAGCCTTGTGAGTATTACTGCTCCTCTCAAGAAACTTCTGTCTCCAAGATATCGTTGTCCTTCAAGTTGGAGTCTGTCTAAACAGCTTTTCCTGATATGGCTGTTTTTTCCTAGAGTATTTTCTTTTTTTCAGTGAACAAGATTAGCATCATGGGCAAAACTGATCTAAGGACCTTCACCTGCTTCCACTTCAAGTAAATTGTGCTGCAAAACAGAATCACGATTCTATATAAACATACGTATATATATACACACATACACAGACAAATATATGTATACATATATACACAAATATATGTGCACATGCATACACAAATATATGTAATTACATAACGGGAATGTTTCTATTACATTAAAGTCTTTTTAGGAAGATGGATTTCCCACTCAAAACCAGAATTGCTGAAGCTCCATCTCTCCCTTCCATCCCTATCCCCAGCCTTGTTAACATCCCTGCAATAGTGATGCAGATGTGGGTGACCCACAACCTACCCCTGCTCTCCTTCAGGGAAACTCTAGTAGTGTGTATGTAACTGTTAGGTTCTGGCATCAGTTTTCTGTCTCAGGAAATACTTATTTAGTTGTATATTGTGGAACAGGTGAAAAGAAGAGACTCAAGATATATCTCATGATTATGCTGTTAAAGAACTAAATTAGGGCATAACAGGATCAGGTTAAATGATGATGAAGTAGAGAGTCCTAAGGAACTGCTGCAATTTCTGTGCTTTGTTGTTTTTGCACTGTAAATTTGTGGGTTTTCAAGGGTAAAGTAACTCTCTTCCTTGTAGCTTGGTGGCCTTGTAGACTGAGGCCAGTATAACCTGCAGAACTAAAATATGTTTTCATTTTCAGTGATTTTCCAAGAGTCACTAGTATAGTACAGTACATACAGAGGCCAGTGGTCATTGATTATACCTGCCTGGTTCAGCAGTCAAAGCAGATCAAAGCTATATGTTTCAAAAATCTCTAACTGGAATCTGAATTCTCTTTTCACAAAGGCCTTAGCACACAGTAGCTGAAGGAGGATATTTTCCAGGACTTCAGTGGCAGGTACCTACTTTCCATCCCTAGCTTTTCCTTGGGATTTTCACATCTGTACATGTCACTTAAATTGTCATCTATCATTACCCTGATCCAAAGTTTTGTTATGTATCTTCTGAGTTCTGATAATTATCAGTAATAGCCACATGATAAATTCAATGTGAAATGGACTTCAGTTGATTGACGTTCTTTGCAGTTTCAGTGGGCAAAGACTGCATCTCAGGCAGCCCCCACAGCTTGGACACAGCAACTAGAAGTATAATGCTATTAAAATAGATGAAATTTATCTGAGACTAAATCTGAGAAAAAGTTGCAGGAGAAAGGCCTTTCTTTGCTGGTCTGATTTCACATCTTGAGCAAGAATGAAGTCCGCTTTGCTTCAGTATTTCTTTGCTCATATTAGCTTTTTTTTTCCCCCTCCCTTTCTTGGCTTAGTTGATAAAGCAACAAGAGAAAATATCACCGCGGATTTTGTGGTAAAGAAAAAAAAAGTACTCAGACTTGTGCCTTGCTTCTTGGGGTTCAGTGATTTCACTGAAGGCCTACCCCATCTTATATATTTTCCAGGCAAGGTAATTTTCTGTAAATTATAGCCACAAATGGAAACTTTAAAAATCCTCCTTTCCAATAATACTCACTTACTTCTTACATGAAAATGAAGTACGCCAGCCTGTAAAGAGCACAGACTGTAAAATAATTACATTCATTCTTATTAAAATGGCCAGTCATTTGCTGCAAAAGTACAATTTGCGGTGGCAGAAGAAAGTGATTTGTTAAAGAAGATATTCATCCAACTACTCATAATGCAATTTAATCAGTAGATTGTAGGCAGACTTTAAATATAAAATGTCCAAAATCATCATAGTGAATTATTAACAGTTGATATCTTGGGGAAGGGAGAAATACAATCCATATTTGCAATTCTGGGAGAAAGGGAAAGAGGAAAAGACAGATCAGATCAACCCATGTGCACCATTTTTCATTCTCTAAAAAGCTTCTCATATTCTTGCTGAGCTCAGAGGCTGGTGTCCTAATAAGCATAATGTTTAATTCTCACAAGTTCCTCAGTAGGCTAAGACCTTAAAACTTATCAGCTTTTAGTAAAGCATCATATTTTGGTGCATTTGAAATTGTCCCTTGGATTTACTAGTCTAATCTACAGCATGCATGTTTTCCAGTAGCTTGGCCAAGGCCTGCCAAATTTGATGCATACTGTATTGTAAGATACTTTCTGCCCTGTGGTTCCCTCATTTGTTCATGTAGCCCTTGCTCTGCAAAAACGCATGTTTTCTTTCTCTTTCTTGGACAATAGTTGCTAGAGGCTACCTAGGCAGTCCCACTGGCTTATGAGATGAAAAATTCATATATGATGCATTTACCCCTTTTCAAAATCTGGCATTTTTTATGTGTGTGCAGAAAGATTACCTGAAGCATATTTGGCAGTTTTGCAGAGTTCTAATATGTGCTACTTGTCCATGTAAGCAATTTTCCAACAACATATGGTAGGTAGAAGGTAACCTTTAGAAGTACTCTGTTTTTCACTCTGGCCATTTTTAATAGCCTGTAGACATCTACAGATTTTTTTTTTAAAAGTCTGTGGCAGACTAAATATATTTTTATGAAACAAAAAGCGATGCCAAACAGCCGTAATATGTGGTTGCTACCTTTTCTGTATGGTGTCTGGCATATGCCAGGCTGTAACACACAGGATTAGAGGCTTATAATACATCTTGATCACTGAGATTCTCAGTTCACTGGAAAAAAATTACAAGTCTAATTCTGTGCTTGTTTAAAAATAACACAAATAATAAGAAGCTATTATAACACATGACAAGAAAGTACATCAATTGCATTTGCTAATCTGTTATGCCTCAGAACATATCCCTTACACAAAGAAAACCTTTAATTCCTGTGGATCTGATTCTCCAGTGCATAACACCCATTTTAATCTAGGGTAATTTCATCTATTTTAATAGCATTGTACTTCGATAACACTGGTGTGATGGACTAGAGAATTAGACCCGTTTATACAAGGTAGCATACAACCCTTCCTGCAAAAGAGGCAAAGGAGTAGGAGTTTAATCCCATTTCTGTCGCTCACGTTCTGCAGTCAGAGTCAGGTGTAGAAAATAGTGTACCTGCTTCACTCATCCTCTGAGATAGTATCTCTGGCCTCTCATTAGGGCTCTTTAGCCCACCTTGAGCACTGTGGTAGCACAACCGCTCAGCTCTGGACCAGCAGTGTCTGGGGTCTGCTGCTTGGAGAATGGACTAAAATAGGTGCAAAGCGGCTTTGTTGGGTTGGCTTCCCTGAAGTAGTTCTAATAAATGATAAAAGCAAATTACGATAATAAGACAAGATCAGACACTAAAGCAAAGTATTGTTACTGGACCTCCTTGGTTCCCACAGCCTTTGCTGGGAGTAGTGAGGAAAGAAAAAAATCAACACTGTTCTCTGAGCCTTCAGCAGCCAGTGCCACTCTTCAAAATCTAATTTTCTGGCACCAAAGAAATGTGTTAAATAAATGATGAAAGAATAGCAGCATTTTGCCATTACTGAGAAGTGGTTTAATTTTGGCAGAGAATAAAATAAATTCATAGTGAAGGATAGGCAGTACAGCACGTTTCTGTGGCAGCCCATAAGTTTCCTGAATAAAAAAAGTCACTGAAGGAAAACAGAAATGGAGTGATGTCACTGAATATAGTGATATCTTCTCGTTATGAAAATGCTTTATTCTCCAGAATCAATTTTGTATGTAATTCTGCTAAATCAGATACATAGGTAACATACTAGCCTCCTAAGTACAGATTAGAATTAAGTTTCCTCTGAGCTTTCATGAATGCATAATCGAAAGAGAGCAATAATTTATTTGGCATACAAAACAAAATGAGAAGACATCCAGAGAAACACCTAGACAATTGCTCAGTTTCTTACTGCTAGGAACTTAGTACTTGATAAATGAATTAGTAAAATATTCAAAATAGCTCTGTGTGTGATCACAGAGTGGAGCTGTCTGAAATGACTTATGCTGGCATGTCTGATAGTACCTAACAGCTATGAAAATGCAGCTCTTTGGGTTAGATTTACTAACATTTTGTATCAGCCTGGTAGCCAAAAATAGCTCTAATAAGTGCTGGTGATTATACCAGTACAAAATAAATGCACAATTTAAGAAGTTAAATCAATTTGGTATCTTTTTGAAGGCACTGGGAACATCCAACAATTTGGATAGAATTTTTTTTTATTATGATTTATGAAAGACTCTCTGTATACTGTGCTTCAAAATAATCCCTCAGGTGTCTTCAGGCAACTGCTTATGTTTGTGGAATGTACTTATCCTCAGAAAAAAACAAAAAGACTGCCAATGAGCCATTTCATTTCTAACTTGCATCCCAAATTTCCTTCTCATTTTTGTTAAGATACCTTTGATTATGGCATTCAGATTTACATTTAAGTAACAGTGAATACTACAGCAAGCATGGTCTTGGTACTAGCAAACCCACTTTTAAAAGTGAATAATTTTTCTGTTTCCTCTAGGTGCAGAAAGGTGCAATTTAAAATATTTAAAAGCACATAAGCAACCTTTGGGACAGCTTGTCCACTAAAACCTTCACATTCCAAAAACCAACCCAGGGTCCAGAAACAGTAGCGTAATTGACACGATGATGTAACACTTAAAAAGACAGAAACAGAAATAAGATCTAAAGTCATCAAGTCATCCCTGCCTGCTCTTGTTGAGGATAACCACCTCAGACCACCTGGCTAATGCATGTAGCAAACAGCTCTTCAAAACTCCTCAATGTTTTTGTCTCCATTACTACTATCATTCAAAAACTGTTGCAAAACTTAAACCTCTGTAATTCTGTGCCTAAATTTGCTTGTATCCATGTTATACCTATGTATTTACACACCAGTTTTCTCCTGTAGACTGTGTAGCTCTTCCTCCTCCTGCTGTTCATTCTCAGAAACATTTTCAAGGAAAAATCTTGTCATATTTTGAGGGGGATTTTTATGGGTTTGAGCAAGCAAAGCTCTTTCGTTCTTCTCCCATCTATTGACCACTTTACACGGCCTCCTCTGCTTCTTTTTCAGTTTGAATTAATATTTTCTTAATATGAGAGATTGGGATGGTACTGGAGAAGATCTCCTTTTACTGCATAACTGTATGAATTTCTCTAAAGGAAAAACCTTGGTGATTTATTGCCATCCTACGATCATCTAACATATTTACTTTCTCCTCTTCCTCAGCTGTTTCGAACCTCTAATCTCGCAAGTCCATAGTAATGTGCATGAGTTTCCTCACTGTACAGTTTGTTTTGCTCCTTTTTCTAGCCGTGGAGTTCACCTCCAGCTTTTGATGTGACACTCTGACTGCCCTATGTATTATCAATGCACAAGCAAATTTCATTAGCAGAGTAACTTTCCATTTAGTTGAATGGTACTTGGCTATGTCTTTTAATATGCCTTGCAAAGAGGAGCGCAGCCCACATTTTGACAGTTCCCTCTTGACCTCTGTACTTCTTAATATCTAGGACATAACTTTCTTTGCTGATGACTCCTTTCTTTTTCCATCTTGTGTAGGCACCTTGCTTATTATCCAGCATCTTTCTTCATTGATTATCCAGCTATTTAGGAATGAAGTCCCTTCCAACAAGATTTCCTCTTCTTGTAAGGGACAGATTCTTGACAGTACAGTCCTTTGACCATGAAAAAGTTTGGATGCCTTTGGTTTCTACAAACCTAGTCTTCTTCCAATTCACTGCTTACCTAGTTTCAAAAGCAAGGTTCTCTATTGCAGACATTGTTGATTTCTGTATGTAACTGAAACCAAATCATGATCACCTAGTAAAGAAAAACAGAAAGTCTATGACGATGTCTCATTTGCTTTCAAAGCTATGTCTAAAGAAATAGTATTCTATTAATTTCTCTTGTGATTTCCTGGAAAAGTCTGTTGGCTATCTTCTCCAGGAATAACAATTCAGTTATTGCAGTAATGTTTGATTTCTTTTTGGCAAAAAAAAAAAAAATACTTCCTAATGATACTTTTTCTGTAGTTTTTACCTTCCTAATAACATTAGGGACAACTCTGTCCTTATCAAAATCCAAGCCTGTAGTATCTCAAGTTCTCCCCTTTTATTTCACAGGTTCTGTGCAGCAGTATACAAATCACTTCAAATCTCTGTTAAAAATTTTCATAATTCTTTTTCTAATCACTTCAGGAGCCTGGCTACAGTGTTGGCATATTAATTTTTGCTTCATTTCAGGTGTCTAGTCTCTTATTTGTGGTGCTTCTTTATCTGTTACAGTAGCAGCTGCACTTGTCTATTTTTCCTAAGATCAAGTGTGGAAATAACACATCTCCCAAACTTCTTTTCTTATTCCTACTCTAAAGCTTTTCTAATGGGTCCCAGTGGCCTTACCCAGACATATCTCTCCTGAGGTATGAGGCTGAAGGAAGCATGTTCTTTCCATTAATACCTCTGTATAGTTGAATATCCCTGAACTGTCTTAGTTTACAGAATCACAGGATCACAGAATCACAGAATCACAGAATGGTAGGGTTTGGAAGGGACCACTGTGGGTTATCTAGTCCAACCCTCCTGCCGAAGCAGCGTCACCTACAGTAGGCTGTCTTGTCCAGGAGGGTCTTGAATATCTCCACAGAAGGAGACTCCACAACCTCCCTGGGCAGCCTGTTCCAGTGCTCCGTCACCCTCAGAGGGAAGAAGTTCTTCCTCATGTTCAGACGGAACTTCCTCTGCTTCACTTTGTGCCCATTGCCCCTGGTCCTGTCGCTGGGCACCACTGAAAAGAGTCTGGACCCATCCTCCTGACACCCACCCTTCAGATATTTATAAGCATATATTAGGTCCCCTCGCAGCCTTCTCTTCTTCAGGCTGAACAACCCCAGCTCCCTCAGCCTTTCCTCATAGAAGAGATGTTCCAGTCCCCTCACCATCTTTGCAGCCCTCCGCTGGACTCTCTCCAGTAATTTAATTAACTAATTAGTCATCTTTCCATCTTCATTATCTTGTCCTCTCATTTTTTTTCTCACTGACCTGAAAAAAAAAAAAATACTGATGATCAGCTGTGCCTTAGAACTGCCAGGCTTCTTCTGTGGGCCGACACAGTCATCCTGGAGATAGGATGCTTCTTGGAGAATGACATTTATGAGAAGTTGTATAAATAAAATTGCCAGAAGGTCTGGAACCTGTATGGGAAATTCCAAATGTAGAGATTAAAATTGGTTCCAGATCAGGATAATACAATTTCCAGAATGAAATGTCTAGTGTGTTTAAGATATGATACAGAGGTCCCACAAGGTCAGCTAGAAACTAGTGCAAAGACTAGAAGCAAGGACTTCAACTGAAATGTGGTAAACATGTTCTGAAATAAAAACAGGTATGGTCTTTTGCTGTCCAGTGGGAAACAAAAGTCAGTGAAGGTAGAAATATATGAGACAAGAAAGGTTTTGAAACAATTGTTACTTCTACCAAAACGCTCATGCTTGTAAGACAATCACTGCAAACTACAATTTAAAAATACTTTCAGGCAAACTTGTTTCTCCCATATCAAGCAATTGCTTTCTTCATTTTCAGTAGTAGTAAACAAAGTTTGGAAAGAAAACACATTTCTGTTTGTGCAATAATCAAAGTCTGTGGCCATTTAGAGGTATTCAGAATGCTCATACAAAAAAAAAATGAAAAGAAACAAATTCTCATTACAAAATTTTTTTTTATTACATGTTTAATAGTTTATAAAATATCACACCTTTAAGGATCAATTAAAGGGTCACTTCTGTTTGCTTTGCACTATAAAATGAAATAAACAGCTGTTGAGATTGATTTATAACCAAAACAAAGGTGAACACTGAATCAGTCTCAAAATCCTTTGGTTACATAGAAATAATAGATTAGTCCTACCATATGCTATAAACTAGTAGGTAGTGAGAAAAAGAAAAGAAGCTGAGCTGAACTCTGCTTTCAGTTCTATAGAGTAAAATTCATCTGAAATAATTTATCCATGTAATCAAAACTAGATATGAAGATTTCCATTCACTGCATAGGGTGAATGAAAAGAGACAGCCTCTTTGAGAAGGTAATTAATTCAGCCTTTCATAAACACCCATGATTAGACAAATCATCCCCTGGAGATGCCTATCTCCCTCATTGATTTTGAGACAGCCTAGACAGCTAGGTCAAAAGGGACACACACTTAAGATGGCTGAAGACTGTACAATGCTGCTGAGTCCATTTCACTTCAAAGCAGATGAGTGGATTCTTACCCCGTTGAGACTATGAGACTTGAGTAGTAACTGACCATCACAATACTTGCATCTTCTTCAAGGAAGAACTTCACTATTGTATGTAAGATATACTTAAAATATTCTGCTTCATTTTCCTAAGCACTTTTATACTGATTTGTTTCCTTGACTTTCTTCAGGGACAACTTGCCTTGCAGAGGGATCTAGATAGATTGGAGCATTGGGAAATGATTAATGGGATGAAATTTAACAAGTCAAAATGTCGGATTCTGCACCTAGAATGGAGTCATGCCGGGCACAAGTATAAACAGGGAGAGAAGTGTCTGGAGAGCAGCCCTGCAGAAGAAGATCTGGGGGCGTTGGTTGACATCAGGCTCAACAGGAGCCAGCAGTGTGCCCTGGCAGCCAAGAGGCAAACTGCTTCCTGGGGTCCATCAAACACAGCATAACCAGCCAGTCACAAGAGGTGATCATCCCGCTGCATTCAGTGTTGGTGTGGCCTCACCTTGAGCACTGCGTGCAGTTCTGGGCCCCACAATTTAAGAAGGATGTGAAGGTCCTTGCACACGTCCAGAGGAGGGCAACAAAGCTGGTGGCAGGGCTGGAAGGTATTGGCCTATAAGGAGCGGCTGAGGACTTTGGGCTTGTCCACTTTGGAGAAGAGGAGGCTAAGGGGCAACCTCATGGCTCTCTACAACTCCCTGAGGAGGGGAAGTGGAGAGGGAGGTGCTGAGCTCTTCTCCCTAAGATCCAGTGATAGGACATGTGGGAATGGTTCAAAGCTGTGTCAGGGGAGGTTTAGGCTGAATGTTAGGAAGCATTTCTTTACTGAGAGGGTGGTCAAACCCTGGCACAGGCTTCCTAGAGAAGTGGTCAATGCCCCAAGCCTGTCAGTGTTTAAGAGACATTTGGACAACACCCTTAACAACACGCTTTAACTTTTGGTCAGCCCTGAATCAGTCAGACAGTTGGACTAGATGATCTTTGTTAGTCCCTTCCAACCGAAATAGTCTGTTCTATTCAAATACGAAACAATCTTTCCCACTCTGTCATCCTGGTCTTTTTTTTATACTGACTATTTCCTTGAAAATTCACTGTTTCAGAAGGCACTGCAAGAGCTTCTGTTCTTCCAGAAGGAGGGTCATGTAGTCTGGCAGCTGCAGCTCCTGTCTTGGGTATTCAGCGGTCAGTAAAAATTCAAGGTGATTTTGCAGAAAGGAGTACAGTGGAGATACAAGTATACCCATTCTCCTTTCCTCTCTGAAAATATCGCAGGAATTCTTATTCCTCATGACTTTCTAGTCTGCTTCTTCCCTCTGAACTGGTAGGTAGATGCAAACCAGAGCTCAAAGCAGTGTCGTATTTTGTCTGTGTTATACAGATGTATAAGGATAAAGGCAGTGCCAGGGATTTGTTCTCTTACATGGTTTTCTCCTGGTTATCTTCTGAAGGTGTGATAGCTGCAGTTTTTAAAAGGCAGGTGCTAAAAACATATGTGAAGGGAGTGCTGAGGAAGACGTAACCATGAAGTGAGGGTGCCCTTTCCAAATTTTTACTGTGTAATCTGAGTCAATTAATCACAGCAAACTAATTGAATGGTTATACAGAAGGTGGCCAAATACCCCCAATTTTTACTAGAATCCTAGAGAAAGTCTGTACTGAGGATTAATTGCAGGGCTGAATAGATTTGAGTACCCTCATTTGGCATGACCCTAGGAGTGACCATAGACTTCTGCTGTGTCTGAATTTTTCTTGAAATCAAGCATATAGCACACACTTCCCCCAACACCACCATGTTTTTGTACTCACAATATTTATTAAAAGTCGTGACAGTCCATACAAATGTACCAAACAAAGAAGAAGAAGTTCATATCTGCAAAATTCTTTGAGATCCATAACTGAAAGAAAATAAGGCAAATGATTAACAATTCACGGAATCAATTTTTATCTTTTTTTTCTGGATTTATCTGGGTTTTAGTATTGGCCTAATGCCAATCCCCAATGCAGATACTGTGTATCTGAATAAAATAGGACTTGAAAAATGATAAAGTCTAGAGTAAATCAAACTCTGTAGCAGATTTGACATAGCAGATTCACATCAGTCATTTATTCTGGTTTAGCTCCTTTTAAATCCATCATTCAACTGAGCCTGGAAATATCATATTGTCTAGAAAAGTCACTGGAAATTTGACAGATTCTCAGTTGTATGTTAGTGTATTTAGCCTTATTTCTGTGAACTTACTGTTCTTTATATTGATGACTGATCAGCAACATATATCTTAATATAATTCTTCAGTCTCCATTTGGACACAAAAGAGATAGTTGCAAATTGCTTTGTGGTTTTCAGGTAATAAAAATTAAATAGTACAGGGGAAACTTGGATCAGATGACTGCAGTTGTTTGTGTCAGGCTTGTACTAATTTTGACACAGGAAAAAAAAGTCTCACAACAAGTATGATGGTGTTAAATAGAGAGTTAAATATTTGTCAGGAAAAGTCAGAAATTTGCTTGTTAAAGTATTTAAATAAAGAAGATTTGAAAATAAAGGATCCAGCTCTGACAGCTAATTCCTGTCCCTCCCTCGCTAATGAGATACAGGTAGATGCATGCATTTTCTCTACAGTAAAGAAAATGGATGAAAAATTTGTACAGACAACAGAGAAGAAAGCAAAGTCAGGGAAGAGAGGCTGTAGGTCATGGCTGCAGAGAAGTCACAGAATGAAGTTTAACTAGAAAACCAGTCTTTAATGGAGTTACCACCATGGACCAGAATTATTGTCCTCTGTGAGTGATGGTTAATGACAGATTAAGCTACAAGTAGGCTATTCAACAGCCACAAGGGCTATTCTACCATTTCTGTACCAGAAGTGATATTTTTCCAATAAGCCCTCTGAATTTATCTGTTCAGAGAACTAAAGTGACAGAAAACTGGTATAGTTTTTATAAGAGTATGTTATGGGTTTGTGTGGCAAGGATTTGGTAGTGGGGGGGCTACAGAGGTGGCTTCTATGAGAAACTGCAAGAAGCTTCCCCCATGTCTGATAAAATCGGTGACAGCCAGCTCAAAGATGCACCCGCCGCTGGCGAAGGCCAAGCCAATCAGCAATGGTGGTAGCACCTCTGTGATAACATATTTGAGAAAGGGAAGAAAAAAACTCGGTGGGTGAGACAGCAGTTGGAAAGTGGAGTGAGACTATGTGAGAGAAACAACTCTGCAGACACCAAGGTCAGCGAAGAAGGAGGGGGGAGGAGGTGCTCCAGGCACTGCAGCAGAGAGCCTTCCCTTGCAACTCATGCTGAAGACCATGGTGAGGCGGGTTGTCCCCCTGCAGTCCATGGAGGTCCACGGTAGAGCAGATATCCACCTGTAGCCCATGGAAGGGAAATCACGCCGAAGCAGTTCCTAAAGAGCTGCACCCTTGGGAAGGACTCACATTGGAGAATTTTGTGGAGAACTGTCTCCCGTGACAGGAACCTTCACGGAGTGACAGAGCAGTTTTGGTGGGCACCTGGCATTTATCCAGGCCAAACCAAAACAGTGCAGCAGTAAGTCAAAGGAAGCAGTAGGAGTGAAATTGTTTTCAGAAGCAGCTGTCCATTCAATTGGCTTAATCAGCTGTCAAATCACACATAAAACTGCAGTGGAACACAATGCAGTATCTTAAGCTGGTGCTAATGAAGCAAAGATACCTGGAAGGGATGTCTTTTCAAAGGTGCAGCGTAGAGGTGATGATATTCAGACACACTGGGTTGTCATGAAGATTTCAGATCCAGAATGCTACCTGGAAAGCATAAGGCAGCACTTTCAAGGAAAGAATGACCTACTAAGTGAAGTGATGGTGTCAAATTGATGCTTCCAGAACATACAAGGTGGATTTTCCCTTCCTTACTCTCTGCCGATGGTTTTTGCACTTCTGGTCACTCCTTAGATGTTTGCTAAGATAACCAAACAAACAAAGAGTAAGTAGGCTCAAACTGCAGTGCTGAGGATTGCACTATCAAGGCAAAATTTAGCAGTTTGAAAATCTAAAAAGTTCAAAATCAATATTATCTACATGAAATTCACAAGTGAGCCTCCTTTAGTCCGGTGCTTCAAAGGATATCCAAAGGTATCCAACATCTTTGCAGTCTCGTGAGAGGTAATTACCGGTCTTCCTGGGACTTGATTTGGAGTAGATAACCTACTAATCTGTAACCTTGATGCTCTGAAATGCTCAGTGTGTCCTGCACTGACCTCAAAAGAGAGTTGAATTCTTCATATGGAGTAAAACATTTCTGTGGACTTTACTTCCATTCCTTACTACAGTGCCAAAACTGCAGGAAAAAAATGACTGCTTGTTAAGCTGCATAGAAAGCCCTGTTTAACAAGGACGAATGCATACATGACACTGAAAGAGCAGACTTGGATTTGACAACAGGGTAATGTTGTACATTTAGGATTCTGCCACTCACCAGCAAATCTTCTGTGGTTCTGCACTGTTTTAAAGGCAATGATTACTGCTCTTTCAAGCAAGAGGGAAGAGACATTCGAAGCATGAAGTAATTGTACAATGACAACTTGAAATCTGATCACCAAATCCTCCCTTATTTCTACCCTAGCCTCATTTCTGTGGTTCTAGGAGGTTTATCTGCTAAAGCTGCGTGCTGGATTTCACCCAAATGACTCCCACTGTACTGAAAAACTTGGTGAGTCAGTACCTAAAGATCAGTCTGCTAATGGACAAGCAGCCTGGACTTTCTAGGGGTTATGGAGGTCATTTAAACATATGGGATACCAGTGGATGTACCAACCTGAATACACAGTTACACGGGAAGTGGCACAACACTGCTTGAATTGTGACTTTCCTGTAATTGCATGCTTGCTTAGGAGCTTTGACCTGAAATAGCATCCTACAAAATTGTCTTGTTTATGAATTGAATGGTGTAGCAGAGTGCTTCAATTCCTTAGTTAATCTTCTCAGAGCAAATGCTGACTGTAAATAGCATACTTTACTTCAGAGCTCCTTAGTAGTATTTTCAACTAGATCATCAGTGTGCCTATTTTGAATTTCTTTGTGGCAGGTGCAGTGAAGACAGATAATGGAAAGATAATCCCTCCTTCTGCCAATGGGTGAACTAGAAGCCAGGGTAGATATACACCAAAAAACAGGGAGAAGCTACCAGAAAGATGACTGATGAGTGTACGGGTAAGATTTAACCTTTATTGAGATTAGGATTATTTTTATTCTGCTGGTTAAAAATCTTCGTTTCTGAACTGTGTTTTGTTTTATGTCACTACCTTTGGAGATCTCTTCCTCAGTGTGTCTTCACAGAATCATCACAGAATCATAGAACAGTTTGGGTTGTAAGGGACCTTATAGATCATCTAGTTTCCAAACCCCCTGCCATGCACAGGGACACCTTCCACCAGACCATGTGGCTCAAAGCCCCATTCAACCTGGCCTTGAACACTGCCAGGGAGGGAGCAGACACAGCTTCCTTGGGCAACCTGTGCCAGGGCCTCACCACCTTCGTAGTGAAGAATTTCTTCCTTCTATCTAACCTAAATCTACCCTTTTTCAGTTTAAAGCCATTACACCTTGTCCTATCACTACATGTCCTTGTCAAAAGTCCCTCTGCAGCTCTGTTGTAGGCCCCTTCAGCTACTGGAAGGCTGCTCTAAGGTCTCCCCGCAGCGTTCTCTTCTCCAGGCTAAACAGCCCCACCTCTCTCAGCCTTTCCTCACAGGAGAGGTGATCCAGGCCTCTGATAATTTTTGTGGTCCTCCTTTGGATCTGCTATAACAGGTCCTGTGCTGAGGGCTCTGGAGCTGGACGCAGTAGATGATTCAGCTGAGCACTACAAAATTCCCTGCACTTTATTCTTGTGCAGGTGGATGTTACCTCTCTGCTTTGCCTTTTGATAAGCACTTTTGTAACACTTCCTCTTGTTCAAACCAAAGCACTGCTGAAACTAGGGGGAAAACATTGAGGCGAGGTTTTGGAATCTCTGTTGCTGTTTGCAATATAAGAACTCAGGATTCGAGGTACTAATTGTATCTTTAGAGAAGAGTCTAACCAATTATGCATATTTCACTGTGGCAAGGCAATATGCTATTGTGTAGGAAGCCTCAGGAGCCAAGACTGTAGGGGTTTTATCTCTTCTTTCCAATAACTCAGAAGAACACAGGATCAAAACTGAGTGCTTGATCTAATTATAACTCAGATAGTGAATTCAATGTAATGTCATCTGGTAAAGGCCAACTATTTGCCCAACTAGGGATGAAGAGCCTGAGGGTGTAATGGCAGTGAGACGAGAATGTGTAGTCAATCAAAATCCATATTAGAAAAGTTTGAATCTATTATTATATGTGGAGGAATGGCTAGCGGAGCGAGGGCATTTCGACATAGAAAAGCTAAGTCATCAGGATCTCAAGAAGTATCGAAAACAACTAGTTTAGGAACCAATCAGGGACAAGGTCAGACTGTCCTTGTTTGGCAGATAGGCACAGTATCAGGAACTTGTGGTTACGAAGTTATGAGAAGAATCCGTTAGAACAGGATGTCGAGGCGGGACTTGACTTTTAGACTAACAGCCAATAAGGAGCTTAGCTTTTGCAATATGTATGAGCTAATTAAGACTGTTATAAATTGCGTAACCAAACTGTAATAAACGAAGCTTGCTGATCTCTCATATTGAGTGACTGCTTCTTCCCTCCGTTCCGGCAAATGGCACGACAAATTGGCGCCCGAACAGGGACCTCGGCGACCCGATAGCGGAGTCCGACAGCCACGGTCGGCGGAGAAGTTGGAGCTGGTCCTGTAAGCAGCGCAGGAGGCGAAAGGGATTCCTTCCCCGCGCTCGGGAGCACCTAGAGAGGCTGTCCCGCCAGCCACGCGCCGCCGGAGTCTTGCAAAGGCTGCAACAGCGCGCTGATTGAGGTATGAATAGACAAGCGGCGTATAATCTGCTCAAATGCTTCTTAGAGAAGCGGGGCATTGATGGAATAGATTTGAAAAAGGAACTTCCTGATCTGTTAGACTATGGCGTACTTAGGGGGGTCTTTACCGACCCCAATACGGTCTTCGAGGAGGAGGAGTGGCGAAAGCTAGGGAATAAGTTGTTTGATGCCGTTATTAACGAAGAAAAGGCAGCGAAAAAATTGATGAAACCATGGCGGGCAGTAACAAATACTCTCACCATGCATAAAGCTGAACAGCGAGTCGCTGCCGCGGCGGCCGAAAGGCTGAGTAGTGCGGCCCCTGCTGGAGTGTCCTCCACACAGCCAACGGCCCCTGATTGTCCCTTGCCCCCTTCGGTACGGACCGTAGTCGTCCCGCACAGCTCCTCCGCTGGGGCTTGGGACTTGTCCCGCCTGGGCTCTGCGTTGGAGGGCAATTCGGCGGAGCCTCCGCCGTCAGAACGGGTGACCCAGGGGGAAATAGCTGCGGCGGACCTTCCTGCAGACACGAGCAGGGCGATGAAGCCAGGGCCGGATGCTGATACCCCGGTGTCCGAGCGTGGAAACAATCCTTTTTATATCCTAGCTACTCTTCCTGGAACTTGGACTATTGAAGAGGCCTTGGAGCGGATGGCACAGGTGCCAGTAGGCCCACAAGCCATGTTAGTAGAAGCAGTGAGAGAGTTAGGGAAAACTTTACAGGAGCATACCCAAGCATCGCACAGCCAAATTACGGCAGCCCTTGCGCCTTTGCAAACTCCGGTGGCTTCTACGGCGTCCCGCCGACCAACCCGCCTCCGATGTTTCCGCTGTGGTTTGGCCGGACACTTGAGAAGAGAATGCAAGGCGGGACCGGTCTGGTGTAAGCGGTGCAATTCTGGCTCACACGCCGAGACAATCTGTCGACGAGGCGGATCGGGAAACGGGGTGAACAGCGGGAAGAGCCGCCCCGCGTCGACACAAAATGCGGCCGCTTACCCAGTCGCCAACAACAACAACCCTTTCCTCTCCAACCCGCCACCAGCGGAAGCCTCGGGTTGGACTTGGCAACAGCAATAGACTGCACCCTTTTGGATTCCAAGCCCGCACGAGTTGCAACTGGTGTACAAGGACCCATCAGAGTGAACGACCAGGCCGTCGGAGCATTATTAATTGGTCGCTCCTCTGCTACAATGCTCGGTCTCACCGTATTGGTAGGCCTAATCGATAAAGACTATCATGGGGAAATACAAATAATGGTTCAAACGCTGTTTCCGCCCTTATTTGTTCCCAAAGGATCGAAGATTGCACAGTTAATCCCCATACCCCACTTAACTGAAAATGTTGCCCCCGTGCAAGTGACGCCGAGAGGCAGTGGGGCTTTCGGGTCAACGGACCAAATGGCTTTTTTAACCATCGGACTGAGACAACAACCCCGACGAACAATCACCGTGCAATATGCGGGACAAACCATCACCCTCTTTGCGCTACTAGATACTGGTGCAGATGTCTCTATCATTAGTGAGCATCACTGGCCACCTAACTGGCCGTCCCTCACTACTGGAGCCACTGTAGCCGGAGTCGGAGGGCTTACTCTGGCTCGCAAATCACCCCTCCTTCGATGGACTATAGATGAAAAGGTTGTCAGCTGTTGCGCCTCCATTATCCCGCTGCCCGAAGGAGTGCAAGCTCTGGTGGGGCGCGATATACTTGCTCAGATGGGAATGGTCCTAACTACCGAGACCCCAGCCCCTTTTTAGGTTGGGTTCTTTGGCCTAGAAGGCATAGCTAATTGGTTGGGGTTGGGAGGATGGCTCAAAGGGATAATTCAAAGTCTATTGTTGCTATTAATAATTGTTATAGTAGGGCTTGTTATATTTAGTTGTACAATATCGTGTGTTAAACGGATAATAATACAAACTACACACAATATTTGGCTTGCACAAAATAAAAACGGGGATTATAAATATATTGTAAATTTTAAATAACTGGATTATAGCTGTGTTTCTTTGCTGGATCTACTTAAAATATATTTTGGTGTCAGACCCTTCAGCTGTTTGATTAAAATAAGGATGGACCCGTGTGTTTCAGTTTTTCTGTACTGTCCTGTACTTTTTTTGATGGACAATGAACTGACTGTTCTTTTCTTCTTTTATGCATTTATGTACCTGTGCACAAATAAATGAGATCTGTCAAACCTTCCCCATGTGCTTCTGTCTACCTTAAGACTGTCCAACCATGAAAACATTCCTTTATCTCCCAGTCTTGGTTTCCTCGACCCTTCAGTGTTTTTTCAGCTTTAATGCACAATCTTTCAAGGACTACAGGATACACTTGACCTTTTTCTGAAAATCATTGAGCCTGTTTTTCCTAGCTATTGTCTTCATTTCAGCTAGTTCCACTTGTCCACATCTCTCCCTGCCATGAATTTCTATCATTTTAATGGAAGCTATTGAAGATTAATAGCTCACTGGAAAATTTCTTCTCTGGAAGAAATATGACCCTGGCACGTAATGATGAATTCCCTATAAATTGAGGCATCACACCAGCCAGAAGCTGTTCACAGTCAGACTCCCCCTGGATGCATGCACTTCAAGGGACAGCTTGGCAAGGAGACCTGAAGCACTAAGGTGCCTCAAGATACCCAAGTATTTAGGGACTGCTGGCATTGCCAGCCCTTTTCTTTGATCCTGTAGATGTCAAACTAGGCTAGCACCTAAAAATTCAGTGGTGAAATCCCAGAGACACTTCAGATGACTGATCACTGAGTTGACAGTGATTGTTAACCTGAGTCCTATTAGGATACACTCTGCTTATTTTCCTTATAGGCCAAATTCACAGATTTCTCAAACCGCATTTAATCGTCTACAAGGCTTGGCACAATTGTGAACCTCCTGTTTTATAAAATAGCTAGCAGTTGGGAGTACTAAATCCCTTACCTGAAGAAACTTGAACTAGCATTTCCAGCTTCTGCTCATTCGAGCTGTCTGACTTTTAACGTGATACATAAATATCTGCTGCTCTAGGTAATGAATTAAGTTACGTGATGGGCTGCCTGAGCATCCATTTTCTGAACTTAGGCTAGATTTTTCTCAGTCCTATTCAGGATGCACCTCTGCCTTGATTTTGCTTTTGACAACTACTTTAGCTGCACTGTGCAGAAAATGTTTTCAGTTACGTGAAAATAAATCTCTACAACAACAACTTGACCTGTTCAAAATAAAATAAAGCCAAGCCTCATATAATGAGGACTGACAGGTGTTCTTCTGGGTTTTTCAGAAAAATTGGGTTTGATTGGAAACCTTTAATTTTCAGAAATCCTCAGCCATAAAAGCATTATCCTGCTTTGGGAGAAATACTATTGCTATTTATGACTCCTTGGTCCAGTGTGTTCCTTCACAAGCCCTCACTCAACATCTGCTTTAACTTAGGTGCCAAAACTTAGATATTCACCCTGTGTTTCTGTTACGGAAGTGCCTCTGGATGGACTTTCATCTAGTCTTAAAATAGGCATACATAGTAAACCAGAAAAAAACCTTCTACTGTCTGTGTCTGCAGTTCAGCCCATATCCAGCTCACCATTTGAGCCACTTTGTGATGGATCATACTGTATTAAACCTTCAGTGTGCTTGCCACTGTTCATTACAGTTAGAAGGGGCCATCTGCTCAGCACCATTGTCATGTCTGGGGAACTTCTTTGTTGTGAGACTTACACAATGCTGAAAGTCCCTGCTCTGCAATGTACCTGCTGATCAAAGGTGGAAATGTTCAACACCAGAGGCATGGGCCATACTATACGGACGTTATGGACATACAGAATTATGACCTCTTGCTCCAAAGAGCATCACAACAAGGCTGCTATAGGGGGTTCCTTGGGGCCTTTTTCCCTTATTCAAAATTATTCCAAACCAGACATGATAATATCATATTACCTCATCTACTCTAAGCTGCTCATGCTCAAGGAAGTATTATTCTTCTGCTTAATTAAACAGCGTCACTATTGCTGAGACAATACCTCTCTTTAAAATAACAATGTTTATGCTCTCTTACCCTTCTCTGCACCTTCCAAGTCACATCTATTCTTGTGATATTTATGACTGAATTTGTATTTCAGTGTTGCCAACTTTTATGGGCTTGTGTCTTCCTAAACTAGCAATGTAATTATAACTGTCTACCTCCTGGTATTTATTATTAATATGAATATAATGAAGTGGGTGATTAAGCAGTCAATGGTTACTCCTGTAATCACCAGACCAGCCCCCTAAGGAAACTGGGTTCAATAACATGTCACTGGAATAATAAAATCTTAATGAGTCACCAACGAAATGCAGAATTGTGAGGCTCAGCAGAGTTCAAGTCCTGTTTATTATAAAAATGAAAGGAGATAAGGCTGGATGAGGAGGCGAAATAGCACAAAATGGAGGGATAGATACTCAGTTGGTGTGATCTGTATTATCTCTGTTGGACCTCTGACAAATAAAACCTGCTTAGGATCTGCCTTTCATCATTAG
This sequence comes from Opisthocomus hoazin, assembly GCF_030867145.1. Classification (NCBI taxonomy): domain Eukaryota; kingdom Metazoa; phylum Chordata; class Aves; order Opisthocomiformes; family Opisthocomidae; genus Opisthocomus; species Opisthocomus hoazin. The sequence continues at coordinate 13,216,304 of NC_134414.1, read as the reverse complement.
CACAGTAGTTGCAAAATCTTTATTTTGGTATACAGTCCTATTTCCACACACCCGGCTGCTGCCTGACATCTGTATTAATTCAAAGTATGTCAGAGATGGGACTACCTGCTCCCTGTCTGCCCCTTAAGCTTACCTCCCCATCCTCCTTTCACAGTGTCTGTGATGGGAAGTGATTTACAGAAAAAGAGTTTCCAGACCCTCTGGCATCTCAGTACTGCTTATACAAGCTCGTCCTGATTAATTCAAAATTCTTCTTGTTCTACTAATCCTTTCATTTCAAAGCTTCTTTGTAGCTCCTTCACTATCTTTTGTTGGCATGCAAACGAGAAACCTCAGGTATGGATGTTTAACTTTTTTGTTCTCCCTTTTTTTGAAAATCTTACAGGTTTGGGGAGCTGTGATATGCTGTGGCTTTTTCCTCCCTGAATGCATTCTTCATGTTATTAATAATTCATATTCTTAAGAAGGGAGGGGAAAAAAAAAAGAAATTACTCAAAGCCCTGTTACACATAAAGAAGTGACAATGCTTCCAGAAGACTGCAGGTCAAGTTCAGACTTGAGAAAAGTGGCTGCAACTCTATTGAACTACTTCCAGATTATTCATAACACCAAGGCAATATGTCAACTACTCAATAATGTATCCTACTCCAACCTTCAATTAACCTTTTTATTCTTAAGCATTTAGTTTGTAAGTCACACAAATTAATTTATTGAGAAGATAATAAACAGTGAGAATCAGGGGCTGGGTGATTAGGCGTTTAGTTATGTGGTTTATTATTTATTTAAACTGGATTTTGTTGAATTATTGAAGCTTTAACATGAGTCCTTTTCTTCCACAGTATTGCTGAGATATTTTTTCTAAAGTGCAGGGATGGTTCTCTAAGAGCTGCGCATGACACGATCTAAGACACATGCATTATCCTCAGTAATTTGATATTTTGGTACTTCATGCCCTTGAGGCACAACTGTTATTCCCACTATAAGCAAGGAATTGATACCAAAATAAAAACAAGATGCAATTGAGGTAACTAAATCTTTGTGTTTAATACTTTTTCAGACATTTTCAGCTGCCCAAAACATCAATGCAAGACCAGTTAACAAGACACAGGGCATACAGCAGAGATGAGTCTTTCTGCAAATCAGGGAAGGATTTCCAGAGTATCTCCACTGGCACTATATAACTTTGCTTAAACATGTTATTTGCCCCAGCATGGTCAAGTGATCACTTTTATATCAGCTGCTGCACAGTAATTTTGTGCTTGCATGCCTTGTCTTCCCTTGCAACAGGGAAAGATATTTCAGCTTAACTAATTGGTGAGGTCACTGCATGAAAACTGCCCAGAAATTAGCAGGAGTAACCACCCACAGTAACCAACTCATCTTTTATAGACAGCGACAGAGAGATGTTCACAACAGTAGAATTTCAGTTCTAACCTACTATAACCCACCACCCAAATCTGGTCTGTCTCCCTACAAAAGACATGCGTGCCAAACAAATCAAATGGCAACTGATGACCACTGCTAGAACTGACGTATGGCATGTAATAACCACTCTGTCATTTAGTTCAGCTTATGCAGAGATTTCTTTTTGTTTTAAGTGATATTGTTATGGATTTAGTTTTTGCACTGCAAACCTGACAGCTGAAAGCAGAAACAAATCTACTCCTCATCCATGGTGACAGACACTGGGTTTCACAGGTCCAATGTGCCTGTGTGAACTGGCAGATTCCTCCCTTTGTTTCTCATCTCCCAGTTATTCCCTATAGTTCAGGATACACATGGTCTTGGAAACTAATCCTACAAAACATACCTTTGCACGTATATTTTTTCTGATGGTTTCCAGAAACAGTATGCACTAGAATTTATGAATAAATATGAGTGACTGTGCAATTTCCTTTTATAAAATGTAAGTCTACTAAAAAAGTGGGAAAAGTAAGTAGTTACTGTTCCCTATGAATATTGTTGATCAGTGTCATGAATTATGCATGTATCCCTTCTGGGTCCAGTGTCCTTTGGCATTTCTTAAGCAGTAGCTCAATATTTTCTACCACTCTGATAAATCATTCAACAGAGGAAGGGTAAGTCCTGATTCTTGAGCCACTGTTCAGAGGCACTGACTGATGTGGTTTGTCGAACACCTAAGTTTTACATTCCGCGGCTAAAAGTCTGACATCTAAGTCTTTATAGCTCACCACGGTCACAGGGACATCAGAGCTGTGAAGTGTGATTTCAGCTTCTTGGATGCTAGGAAATGGCTTGAAATTCAGCAGGAAAATTTGCACTCCAGTAGAGGCACAGTTTTTTCTGATGTTTTATATATTTTTTTCTTTGCAGAGATAGGAGATAACAGTGGTGTCCCAAGGAGCTGATATTTCTTTCTTTAAGGAGAATTAGGGGTCACATATTTCTACAATGTTCACAATACCTATGATAAAAACTATTCAGAGGAAAAAACCTGGAGCTTTCTTTTCAGGACCGAATCTATGCTAGATATCTCTTCTCTATATGTTGTGAAAATGATTGTGTAGGACAGTTGGAGGAAATCTGCCATTCACAGATTATGGGTTAACTAAATAATGCTTTAGAGAAAAATATATGGTTTCATATCAAAATGAGCGGTTGCAGCCCAGCCCTGAACACTAACAGGTTTTTCCCACTACTACACACTACGACTTCTCTTTAGTTACCAAAGCTGAGTGAAATAAAGTAACCACGCTAAATTCATCTTGACCTCTTAAATGAATTTTCTCTCTCCATGTTTGAAATCCTTATGTTCTGTATTTTACTTGAGGCTCTAAGAAGCAAGTTTACTACACAGAGATTATCTGTAGGATATCCAAAGCAAATGAAATTCAAATGCAAAGTCAGGAGCATTCATGGCAGACAGAGCTAGAAGCTTCACATTGTTTCCATCCGGGAGCAAAGATAAGTCTCATGCCCTGTGCAGCTATTCAACCAAATGTCACAAAGAACAGTCACCAAGAACATTTGGCAGATATGGTAAAAATTTTCATGAAAACTCTCTGACAAATACATCTGACTAGTGTAAAAACTTTATTTAAGAGTCTCAGAGAGCATAAAATACATTCTGCATTTCAAAATATTTATGCAGGAGTATCAAAAAACCCAAAACGTCAATGTCAGGACTAAAATCTTTTTCCTGGGAGCATTCTGATACATACAGACAGATCTCAAGATGATGCAAGGGGATAAAATTAGCAAGAAAAAAATTATAATTAGTGGCTGTAAAGAATGTGGAGGAAGTGCTAACTATCCCTTGCCTGAAAGAATAGAAATGCTAGGATTGTAACAGATGAGCAGTTCGACCTCTCCGTAAGGCCTTCACTCCATTTCTAACATCCTGCAGTCAAAGTATCAGAGTTACTTTCCAGTGCGAGAGCTTCCACAGTGCCTTCATACCAGCAGAGCAGTCCTGCAAGTGTCATGTATCCCACACATTTAACAGACTGCTCTGTGCCACAGTTGCTGGTATCTTTGTTATGCTTTTGTCTTGGTGCTCATTTCCTATTTTTATACCCAGCTGGGGAAAGAGCTTGACATACACACACCTTCCCAATATATTACACGGCTGCTTGTTAGTACACAGTAGGGAGCTGATCATAAAGAATCCCAGTTCCATTCTTGGCTCTCTGAGAGACGCATGCTGTGTACAGCCTGGGGAACTGAATTGTCCAAGCTGATGTAGTCATCCTAAAAAGCAAGATGGAAAAGGAGATAAATTGAGGTCTGACACATTGGCATGATGGTTTTGAATCCTCAGTCTGACTGTGCAAACTCTCTGTTATATCATTTTGAGTCTGCTAGCTTCCTTCTAAACTGCCTTAAGGCTTATGACCTTACTCAATAATAATAGCAGAAAATAGATGGGGATTTTAACGGCACTTAGGAGCAAGATTTGTTTTCTTCTTTCCTGTGTGTGGAGAATACAGGAATATTTGCTGAAAGCCTCTTTCTTCCTCTTTGATTTTTGATTTTCTTTATTTCGGGTGGGTTTTTTTTTCCTGACATGAAATTTGCCCTCAGAATTGAACGGTATCCTTCACACAGTGACAGAGCTATCATGAAATTAAAATTCCACATGTTGTTTGAGTGTACATTTTCCTCTGTATCTGAATGGTGCTGAAAACTCTCTGGACAGTCATCACCAGGATCTCACTGTTGCCTTAGGACTGAGTACTTAGGAAACAGTGAGGCAAAAGGACATTTCTTTTACTTCCAGAATGGTACACAGGGAAACAGTCAGGTGGAAAACCTGCCAAAAGAGCAGTTATCCTCTTCCTTTTCCTCCCTTATTGGTTCCTCAAGTCACTTTAACACATTTTGATTGTGCTCAAAGTTTTCATCCAGGAGACTTGGGTTTTGCTGTTGCCACAAGAATTCAAAGAGGTACAACTCGAATTAAAACTGAGTTCTACAGCACGACTAGACAGCACACAGTCCTGTGGCACTGCAATAATGCGTGGATCTCTGTTGCTGACACAAAAGGCTGGCAGGGCTGGAAGTCTAGCTGCTGCTCACAGGTCAGCAGGGTGTGCCTTCACACCATTCAGCAGGTGCCTTATCCACAAAACCAGTAAACCATCACGGCTTTTTTTCAAGTCAGGTTTGTTAGAGGTGGATGCAGAAGGAAGCTAAGGTGGCCATAAGGTCACTAAAACACAGAACAAAGTCTCTCCAGAAAAAGAGGTCAGAGTGCCAAAGGTATTCAGTTCATTTAATGGCTGTGTGAACTGTTCTTTTCTTAAAATGTGAGAAGGTTAGCAGAAGCACTTGATAGTTTCCTAGTTTACCTCAAAGTGCCCAGTAAAGGTGGGATTTATAAAAGTGCGCAGAGGAGCGAGGTATTCATTGCATCTCATTTTCCTTCTAAGACTAGGTGTTTGCTTAAGATAACTGCCTACAGCCAGTGGAGGGAGAGAGGAACTGATGGGCACCGGATTATCCCACTACATTTATGATACGCATGCTACTCAGGAACTACTTTGTTTACTTGCTTGGTTTTGGTTTAAATTGTTTAATCAATTGTATATTATTTCACCAGTGAAAAAAAAGTTCCTTGGCTTTTCATGGAAGGATACCAGCCCACAGTTTTGAGTTCTTCTCTAGCTTGTATACTCAATTTTGAAGGAAGAACATCTGGTCCTTATTGTCATCAGCTATTCAAAATCTCCTATGCTAGCTCCTCAGAGCAAGAGAGGCTTGACTGATAGCCCATTAGATCAACAATGCAAGTCTATTTACCACTGAAAAAAAAAACTTTATTCTTGAAAATAGATTTCTGTTTTTCCTCTGTCAAAGCACTTATTTGAACAATAAAGAAAAAAAATACCACTTTCAGAGCAAATGTAACCCTACATGATATTTTTACTGACACTCAAATTCAAGTGAAATTTATGCATAGCAAAGAAAATTGGAACTGAAAGAGGACATTAACGCAATAAGTTTGTAAAACTACAAGCAAAAAGAAGCATCTAATAGTACTGTCCTGGATGTTAGAGCATCTGACAGTGAATCGTATTCCCTGTTTATGATTTCTATGTAGTGGACACACAGCAACACTGCAGATGGCACCTTGCAATTCAGATACAAGACTGAGGCTCTAGCTGTTACCTTCTGGTCTTGTTCATATGCAATTCTACACTGAACATCGATCAAGGCATTTTCTGTTTAGGAGATAATTTCTACGCAAAACACATCACAAAGTCCCAGACAATGAAAGAGATGGAACAGGAATACTGATGACAGATTAAACAGCCAGAAGAATGTTTTGTGGTGTGAGTAAGCACTGAAAGATTTAGTTGTAGATACAGGACTTCAATTTCAATTTAGCTACTTAGGGACATGTGGTAGGGAGGCCATGATGGCACTGAGATGATCAGGTACACTTCTGTGGTTTGGAATCCCACCTGCAAGGGGGGGGAATAAGCCTACTCCCATTTGGACTCACATGAGAAGGGCAGAGAAGACAAACCTAGAGAAGCCATTTTGACTTCTGCTTGTGACTTGAGCACAAATGCGTGGAAAGAATGAGAGATCACGGCCAAGTCCAAAACAATTGGGCTGTTTGGAGGTTGCCTGAAATATGAGATGAGGGAGAGGCCCTACACCATTCAGAGGGGTAGTAAGACACATGGAAGAGGTGAACATAGTGCTATGTAAAACATCCTCTTCCAGTCATCATCTGAGAGTCTCTCCAGTCAAATTGGGTGTTTGATACCTGTATATGGTAAAATGAGACCATGTGCTTTGCCCAGTCCTGAAGGACCAGGTGAATTGCTGCTGCTGAGAGATGGGCACCTGTGTAGTTCTTCCTGTGGAAGAGAAGGTGGGAAAAGAGAAGAAGGTGTCTTTCATCTAACATCAGTTACTGACTCCTTTTATCACAACTTGTAGGGAAAGCAAAAAGAACAGTAAGGCTACCTCTCTTCAGAGCTCTGCACCCTCAGTCTGTCTTCTCTTCGACCCTTTTCTCCGCCTTCCATCTCCTGTTGGGGAACCTATTCCAAGAAGACTGGAACAAGCTCTGCTTCCCCTAAATCATTCTTTTCTCGTTTTGACACAAAGCTAACATGTCCTTCTCTTCCCTCTACTTCACAGAAAAACATAAGCACCTTTTGTTTCCTTTCGTTTCCTTTCCTTTCGTTTCCTTTCCTTTCGTTTCGTTTCGTTTCGTTTCCTTTCCTTTCCTTTCCTTTCCTTTCCTTTCCTTTCCTTTCCTTTCCTTTCCTTTCCTTTCCTTTCCTTTCCTTTCCTTTCCTTTCCTTTCCTTTCCTTTCCTTTCCTTTCCTTTCCTTTCCTTTCCTTTCCTTGCCTTTCCTTTCCTTGCCTTTCCTTTCCTTGCCTTGCCTTGCCTTGCCTTGCCTTGCCTTGCCTTGCCTTGCCTTGCCTTCCCTTCCCTTCCCTTCCCTTCCCTTCCCTTCCCTTCCCTTCCCTTCCCTTCCCTTCCCTTCCCTTCCCTTCCCTTCCCTTCTCTTCTCTTCTCTTCTCTTCTCTTCTCTTCTCTTCTCTTCTCTTCTCTTCTCTTCTCCTCTCTTCTCTTCTCCTCTCCTCTCTTCTCCTCTCTTCTCCTCTCTTCTCTTTCCCAAATACCACTTTCACTTTGGCTTTCTCAAAGGGACAATAAGCATCCAGACAGTCTGTGAAAGATATTGGTGTATTATATATATATAGAATATATATATGTGTTATATATGTTGATTGTTTTTTTTTTTAGCCTGTGTCTTTTTCTCTCCCTTTCTCAGCCCTCATTTCTTTCTGGAACTGAATGGATACCAGAAAACCTTTGTGTCAAAACTGTTATCAAACTCAGTATATCTCCATAAAATATTTTGGATTGTTAGAGTCTTGCTGAAATACTCCTGCCTTTAAATCTTAAGAACAGGGCACCTTGGCTCTTGTTTCTCCTAAAAGAAGCCTACACACCTCGTTAGGAAATTTGTTGAAAATTTACTGACGATTGCTGGCAGTTCTTCAAAGTGTCGCATCACTCACACAGCACTCAGCACATTTTTGCTTAACACTGAAATGAAGCCTCTTGTTTATCATTCTTTTTCTGCAGGGCTGCACTCTGTCAGTCCTACATGCAGTAGATGTAAGGCTGATATTTGATGCACCATTTGGTGCAGGAAGGCTCTAACCATGGAATTTCTTCCTTCCAGGCATTTCATAACTCCAGTAGGTAAATATCTCCACGTAAAATCCTTCCTCCTCTGTCATGGCACACACACAGGTGATGTGCAGCCATCTACGCATCCACATACACTACTGCTCGAGTCCTGGATTTGTAACCCTTACCCCCTTCTCTCTTACTGCTGTTATCAACAGTTCAATACAGGAGAAATTATCTATTTCTACAAAAGAATTCATTCGAAGTTAAAGAAAATTGTTCAAATTATATTTTCATTAGGAAATGTTGAAACAGGACATGTTCAAACAGTTGAAAAATTTATCCCAAATGACTCTTTCCCATAAGTACACACAGTTTCAATGATTTATCAAAAAAAACCCAAACAAACAAGAAAAACCCAAACAGCTCAGAAAGCTCCATCTCTAGACCAAAGCACAGATTTTAATGAAGGAATCAGTGAATTAGGTCTCTCATTGCAGTTCCTCAGAGGTCTGACTGGCAGTTTTAGATCAGAATCAGGAAAGATGCAGGAGGAAGTTATTTTCTCCTTATAATTCTCTTTAAGGTTGACACATTATGTATTTGGGGATTTTGATGTTTGGATGAAATATCAATAATGCATGCAATCTTCTTTAAACATGTCCCAGGTGAGTGCTCTCATTTTGTTGTTCTGATGTGAAAATTGCATCCTTGGGGTTCAAAGTGGGAACCTTTAAGGCAGCTAGTTTCATCTGCACATAGCAATTATGCATGTTGTGTGCCAGTGTATGCATTTCATGCTGAAATTGATTAAAAAACCTGGACAATGAGTTTACATGACAGGGAAGCAGAATAAAGAAACACCCTCTTGCAGAGCTATCTGTGGCACTGGACAATGCTGTTATCACCCACCCGCCGCACTTGACATCTTCTCCTCTGAGCACTCCAACTGTAGAAAAGTTATCAATCAGCTGAGCCAGCTCTGGCCACCTCCAGTGGCTGCCTGAGACCAACACAAACTATGGTTTAAAGAGATTAATGAGGACTTCTGCATTACCTTCCTATAACTGAGCTATTTGAGCACAAATTTCAGCCCTCTCAGCCAGAGTCAGAGAACTGTGTCTGTCTGTGGGTTAAACAGTAAACTTTGCTAGGCTAGGAAGATAAGGACACCTGTCAATCTCTTCTACTGAGGACAGAAAATGTCAGAAAATCTTCCTCTATCTCATTGTTTGATTGATTGGCAGGAATATATGTTTGGGTACAAGCTTTGAAATCACTTTCAATCTCGCTTTTCACACTGGATTTAGGCTCTGAAGGACTTCTTCTCAGCATGGCACAGAGCTTTGGCAGAGCCCTTCCCCATAGAAGCTGTTTAAATTGGCCAAACCTTCTTCATCAGTAGCCTGATACCACGGCTGGAAACAGCATGAGCCAGCAAAAGCAGATGTCAGTCAATGTGCACCCAGGGTTTTGCCAGGATAACTAAAAGGGGTTTAGGCTGCAGGGCTTCTTCTACACTTCTGATTGATGTGGTTTCATGGTTTTGTTGTTAGACCTTTCTATGGTGACCATGCAAGTGCTCAAGGGCAGGGCAATGGGACTTGGTGTGGAAAGGCTATAGTGATCTTCCTGCCACCCCTTCGGCTGCCCACAAGATCCCTCTTGCAGCTTGTGCCTCAGCTGTTCCCACAGGAGCTGCTGAGCTGCTATATGGTTTGCAGCACAGCATGCAAAGAGAACTCCCAGTCAGTTCTGTAAATTATGACGATTTAACAGTTATGGTTTGAAATGGCTGACCTTCCTCTGTTGTCAGTGTGGAGAGAGAATTAGGCTTCTTCAAGGGAGGGACAAGACCATCAATTCTCATAGCCAGCACCTGGGACATAGATATTTAATTCATTTGGGCACTTTTGAACTTTTTAACCTACATGCCCAAACCTACTCACAGTAGAAGGTATGGATTTCAGTAGAGCTTGAACACAGTCTGTGCTGGAGAAGCATCTGATTGATTTTTGTGCATTTGCCTGCTTAAGTACAAAGGATCTCTGATACCTGCTTGAAATCAGTGCACCAGCAAGAACTCAGCAGCCTTTGTACTGGCGCGGCTGTGAAGCCCCGAGACAGCGTGGAAGCAGACTGACCTCTCTCTTCTTTTGAGCTGGTCCTTGGATGTGCAGAGGCTGCCATGCCGCTATTTAGGCTGCTCGGTGCTTCTGTGCTGACAATTTCTTCCAAGTGCTGTCAGTTCCATGAACAGAGAAATTCAACAAAATGAGGGCAAGTGTCACCCATACTTAACATTATCAATGCAGAGAAAAAAGTGCCATAAAAGTCAATATTCCAGCACACAACAACACAGCTAGATGGCTGACCTATAACTGCCATGTGATTATCACACTGATTAGCTCCAATAGCCTGTCCACATCACTAATACACATTTAGCTGAACATATCATGAGCAATCCAAAGCTTTAGTTTAGAATAAAGTCTTATGTATTGTGATAGACAGAACAAGGACAAGCTGCTACAGACTCATCTACATCTTAATCAAGCCCTGAATTAAACAGGAGGCTTGATCTTAATACTGTAGTCATGTATTTTAGTAGGGAAGAGAAAGCAACAGAGAGATTTTCAATAGCCTCTCTCTTGCTCCTCAATAGCAAAAGTACCTCCAGCAAAGCCCAGGCTTTTATACGGGTTGTGTTTGCTGTGCTCATTTTCCAAACAAGCGGGCTTGGAAGCTAGGGAAATCCGGGTCAGCTGAGACTCTGAGGTGCTTGAAGTGGCTTGCTTGTGCAAACATCTTGTAAAGTCTGGATTCTCCAAACTCAGCTGCATTTTTACATTTATATACTCTTATTTTTATTTCCTTATTTTTATAACAACATTTATTTCTGCCTTCCTCTGGAGGTTTCTTAAGAGGGAGCCAAAAGTATTTCACTCTTCAAAAGAAATAGGTTGGAAAATTCAATAGTGCTTCATGTCTCTTGCCAAGCACAGTAATTACACAAGCTACAGCAAATATTTAAAGAAAAGAAACACTTTTTTTATCATTGCCAGCTTTGTTGATAATAATAAAAAAGTGAGAAGATATGAAAAAAGCTTGAAATGAGAAATACGGATGGAGAAATTGAAAAATGAATTAGCACACAATTGTCTTCCCATAGGATATCTTCCAGTTAGGTGGAAAGGATTTTAGGAGTAACTGTGGATTATAGATGTTTTATTATCTTTATCTTGTTATCTAAAAAAACTCTATAATAGGCTGTTGGAGCTGAGGGAATGTCCTGGTTGTGTCTTTTAGTCTTAATTCCCAAGGAAAAGAAATAGCTTTAACGTGTCACTCTCTGTAAATTAGGGAACTGTAATTTTGCAGTTTTTTAATTACTTCGCTCTAGAAATGTCTCCCAGAGAATAGCAGAAATTTATCCAGCATTTTGGATAATGAGAACACAAATTGATCATACTGAGGATGGTTTCACATATATTTTTTATTCTTTGATAATGTATTGTCTGTTCCCACCTAAAGAATGCCCCTTTGTTGAAGAGCTGTATAATATGAGTTAGGTTTATCATTTCTTTAGGTATTATGTCAGAAATTAACTTAAATCCAGAGCAGTCCCTGACTCCTCCCTGCATTTCCAGATTGCTGCCTGTCTCCGAGTTGCCAGTTACTGAATTACCCGTAGTCTCCCTTGAGGGTGACCTTAAATCCTGTCCTTACCTGCGCAGGGCAAGACTGAGACCTACTTCTCTGAGCACAGCATTGCTGCAAGTGTTGGTGGGACAGAGGGAGGCGGGAAAGGCTGTCTGTCCCTTCCTGGCCTATGGCCTATACACCCAATAGGTGACAGCCCTTGTACAGCCTTTTGTGATGGAATCCCCTCAGTCTTTCCAAAGCCCTGAAGGTGCATAAGAAGTCTGCATTCAAAAACGTCCTCAGATGAGGACAAAAGAGATATAGATGCTGCCATATCTATTTTCCTCTCTACCTCTAGGTTATTTAAGGTTGATGATGAGTAGTTCTACTTATGTGAGATGACAGATTAGCTGGAGGGAAAAAGCAGGGCCTTGCTGGTCCCTTTTTCAATACATCTATAGGTACTACTTTAGTCCTCTGAACACCCACCTTCTCTTACCTTAACAGCTTCTTCATCACTGCTTCATTGACCTCACATAATGTCCTCCCTAATTGGCGTAGATGTTAGAACATTTATCCTAATGCTCACTTTTAATAATTTCTTTTTTTTCCTAGTTTTAGACCATTACTCCTGGTTTAACCACCTCAAATATTTCTCCCCGCTCTTTCATATTATTTCCTCTGAATATATTTTCTTGTATGCAGTTATCATAGCCCTTCGCTGCTATTTTCTCCGAGCAGCATTAAGCTGCTGCAGTAGAAAAGTATAATCAGAGACTCTCTGTCTCAGTGTAATTTACCTCTACATAAAAATGGTTGTATTTTATCTCTGGTAATATGTACTTTATTCTGTTTCTGTATGGAACGCCTTAAATGTAAAACACAAAAGATCCACAACTGGAGTAGGATTTTTTTAAAAACATTCAGAATGTGTGCACATAAAAATATCAAAGAAACATGAATCTCTGGCATTCCATTGGTAAGTATGAATGAAGAAAAGTGTGACAATTAATAAAACCGGACACATAATCAAGTTCTGCTGCACAAGGAGCTACCACACATCAGCTGAGCATCAATATAGGCTGGAGGCTGTCCAACCCTATCAATCAGTGGGGTCATTTATGCAAACCTCAGTAAAAGAGATCTGCATGTCAGAAACCTCACAGATACCAGATAATTTCTCTTCCTGACACTGTAAGTCTCTATTAGACATCAGAATCCGTCTCAGGATGCATAGGTGTGCCTGTTTGTCATAGCCTCCCTTCCTGCAGGTCACACAGTAAGTTGAGTGTAGTTACCATTGCTGTCAGGGACTTGGGTGATTTTCTCCTTTAATATTAGGTAATGCCAATAGTTGTCTTTCTATTGTATGTGTCCCAATATTCAGATGCCTCATGTATCACATGGATAAATTAATTAGGCTAAGTATGGCAGTCAAGATATCATTCACTTCAGTGAATTTTTTTGCCATTCCTTCAAAGCAATCGTTAGGGACAAGGGGAGGAATGACATACTGCAAAACAAACAACCTAAAATAGAGCTTATCTTTTTGTAAAAATAAAATCTTTTTTTGGCTTCCTGCAAAGTGCAGAACTCCAAAATAGTGTCTTTCACTCCCTGTCTGGATACTGCTTGTCCAAAGTAATTACCTTTTTAAATTTGGACAGAAAAATGCACACAAGATTGTAATTATCGGTTATTCAGCTGGTCAATTGCTGCTTTTCTTTTTTTTCTTTCCTAAATCTTCAGAAACTGATGAAGGTCTTTCATTACTGTTTCTTTTCACCAGCATTTTGACGAAGTCATACAAAATGAAAAGCAATCTTTATTTTTTCTTTTGCAGCAGCGCAGTGCAGTAGGAAGCTTTGTCTTCTTTTCTGGGTGTGGAGCTGAGATTCAGAGGATACAATTTCTTGTCCATTGTCACCATGGTGTGTGCCATGCCATGTCAAATGCAAGTACAATCTCACATTCAAGGGTTGTGGTTTAGTCTCTATTTGCTTACTCAAGATAGAATTCAGCACATCGGGGAAAAAAATCACAGAATCACAGAATGGTAGAGGTTGGAAGGGACCTCTGTGAGTCATCTAGTCCAACCCTCCTGTCGAAGCAGGGTCACCTACAGCAGGCTGCACAGGATCTTGTCCAGGAGGGTCTTGAATATCTCCAGAGAAGGAGACTCCACAACCTCCCTGGGCAGCCTGTTCCTGTGCTCCATCACCCTCAGAGGGAAAAAGTTTTTCCTCATGTTCAGACGGAACTTCCTGTGCTTCAGTTTGTGCCCATTGCCCCTTGTCCTGTCGCTGGGCACCACTGAAAAGAGTCTGGACCCATCTTCCTGACACCCACCCTTCAGATATTTATAATTTAAAAGGTCCCTTCTCAGCCTTCTCTTCTTCAGGCTGAACGAGCTCAGCTCCCTCAGCCTTTCCTCATAGGACAGATGCTCCAGTTCCCTCATCATCCTCGTAGCCCTCCGCTGTATGTATACTCTCTCCAGTAGCTCCTCATCTTTCTTGAACTGGGGAGCCCAGAACTGGACAGAGTACTCCAGATGGGGCCTCACTAGGGCAGTGTAGAGGGGAAGGAGAACCTCCCTCGACCTACTGGCCACACTCCTTCTAATGCACCCCAGAATACCATTGGCCTTCTTGACAGCCAGGGCACACTGCTGGCTCATGGTTAACCTGTTGTCCACTAGGACACCCAGGTCCCTCTCCGCAGAGCTTCTCTCCAGCAGGTCTGCCCCAAGCCTGTACTGCTGCCTGGGGTTGTTCCTCCCCAGGTGCAGGACCCTGCACCTGCCCTTGTTGAACTTCTCAGTGTGAGCAGGATGCTGCCACTCAAAGATCCTGCTATATTTGCTTTGCCAGTTCTGTTTTTCTTCTGTAGGAGGCAGGAGTGTCACGAGGTGGGTGCACGCTTCGGCTGCTTGCAGGGTCCTAGCCTGTTGATGTCCACCTTGGCCACATCTAGACGACGGATCAGACGAGGCACCATCCCACAGAACCAAAAGCAAGGTGTGCAGGCGAGGATTCCCCCAGGACACTGTGATGAGTATCGCAGTGTCGGTGAGAGGGGGATCAGGCTATACAGGCTGGGAGGCTTCCAGTTGCTGTTGGATTCATTTCTACACTATCGATCACTGATCCCCAGGCTACATCATCCATCTTCCCCTTCTCCCTCTTGATTGAAAATCATTCAGAGGAGACTTATTAAGGCCAAAGAAAATGTATGTTGACTCTGGGAGAGGCAACACAGAATAATTGCTCAAGACCTGTCATTTTAAATGCTTCTTATTCTGTTTTTAATGCTCCTGCATTTCTGGGGGGAAGTTGTTACAAAGTGTTTGTATATGCCAGTAATTGAAACTGAGTATAATGCTCATTAAGGCCTAAACAGGATGAAGAGGATGATCATCAGGACATACATAATTGATGGTGTTGCATTAAGTATTATAAAGCAGTTCTAATTATAAAGCATCACAGGTCTTCTATCAATCATCCTTCTCTCGTTTACCTTTTCTGTTTTGATCCCCACACACATTACTCATACAGCCTGAACCAGGTTCCTCACTGCATCTGCTGTGCAGTCCCGGTAGTGGTTAATAAGTATGCACCTTGTGAGGGAAGAAATCACAGCACTAAATGCAGCACAGACTGGAATAAGTAGCTTGGTTCTGCAACGCTTGTGACACACACTCATCTTTTGAATTCCTAATGCATGCGGTTCTACTATATTTGTCCGTTAATGAATGAGAAAACTGCATTTCAGAAACAAAATTTTCCAATTAAATCTTGGTTACTGTCAGGAACAGCGTTTTAGCTAGCTTTCCAGGTATGACCATTGTGCGTGTTGGTGTGCATAAGAGTAAGCAGACTTGCAAGAAATTCAGTAATTCCCCGTTCTCTTTTGCTCCAAAATAGAAATAGAGAAAAGAAACAAAAATTCAGTTATTAAAAAAAAAAATTAAAAAGCCATTTCCAAGAACAAATTTGTGTTGGGTTTTTTTTTACAACAGCTAAATAGTCTATATTTAAAACTTTTTAAAGCTTATTTTTTAATCAGAATACAAAATTCCACATGAAAAAAAGGGAAGAGGAAGTTCTGGATTTTTATAACCAATGTTTTATAGTCACGCTATTGAGAATTTCTTGATGTTTATTTAAAAAAATCCTGAAACAGCTAGGCACAGATTGAAAATAATTATTATTATAGTTCTTGTGAAGTTTCTCTGTCTGTCTATGCTCCTGAGACCGACCGCTAGCAAGCAACAAGAGCTGCCTGAGAAACGACATGGTGTTAGGGAAAAGGCCTGAAACCAGCTCTGCACTTCACGTTGGCCGCTGAGCAGTCACTGAGCAGCAGGGGCTCTTTTCAGATTCAGAGCCTGCTGAAGTGTGTGAAAAGCTGCCCAGACAATTGCAGCTGGCTTTGATCAGAAGACATGATAAAAAGCAATTCTAAACAACAGGTAAAATCAAAGAATAAAAATGAAAAAGAAGAAAAAGAAATTTTAAAAGCCTCTTTTGGCAAAGTAGTCAGAGTCTTAAAGGTTTTCCATATTCAATCAGTAAATAATTCATAAATTTGGTACCGAAAGATCTAAGAAATAAAAAATTTCTATGAGTACTCTCAAAGAAACCCAAAACCCTTCATTAGTGTCACTTTAACCAAAATAAAAATATGTAGACTGCAGGCAGCTTAGCCACAGACGGAGCTTACTGGTGGAGGTCTGATTCCTGATTTCCTTGCTCTTCCCTGCATTACCACTGGTACCTCTCGCCTAACAAACCTCCATGACACACTATGGGTGCCACAGGATTTCAGATGTACCATGGTGTGACAGCTGAGTCTGTATCTCAGAATGGGAGCGTGGGTTGTCCAAACTGCATCACCGATGAAGCACCACTGTGCTACAGGAGGTAGAAATTTATTTTTAAAATGATTAAGATGAAAGCACCACAGTTCCATGCAACAAATGCAAACAACTGCTTTGACTTTTCTAAAATCCAAAACTCAAGAAAAAAATGTAGGTATGTTGCCTTTTTTGGCTTGTCTTCATATGAAAATTTTTTCATAAACAGGCAGCAGTGAAAAGAGTGCCCTCAATTTCCGTGTTGAAAAGCAGCTAGAAAATAATTTAGGGAGGACATTATTACTGTTATTGTTGTTAGATTATCTATGATAATGCTGACAGGAGCATGGGACAGGCTTGCTCTTATAGTCACCACATCAGATGGTGCCTGTACTGCACATCCTCAGCCATCCCAGTAGCAGATTCTTTCACCCCTCTTAGAAGTGGTGGTCAAGTGCTGTACTGCACTAACTCCCATCGTGTTTTCCCTGAGCAGAGGAGACCCCCTGGGCTTGCCTAGATAGGTCATGCCAGCTTTTGCAGCTGCTGGTAGACAGGTCTAAGGTAGCCAAAATTTATGTCCAATGACCTCTAGCTCTAAGATGAAGGAGCGTGATTTCTGCCGTTCACAGCTCATAGCTGCTAGGACAGCTTTTGGTACAAAAAGAGAAGACAACCTGGACTTTGGTGTCTGAGGCTGACACCTTAACACCTCTGGCATTGCATCCCTTTTGCTGAAGGACAATCACTATTCTTTTTCCCCTAAATAATGAGAAATTGCAGCCTTTTTAGTGCTTTGGGAACCTTCACCGAGTATATATGGATTTCATTACTGTGATTGCGCTGTAGTGAGATAGCTGGTGATATTGTCCTTCCGCTAACATACAATGGCATTCCAGTATTATTATGGCAAGCTGTAACACCAGCAGTGTGGAAATGCTGGATGAGTCACCAGGGCCCACTAATGTATTTTCCAGCTGTCTCTCTTGCTCTCTTTTCATCTTTGTTTCCCCTGTTATATTTTCAGCATCTAAGGAAAGGGGAAAGAGGCTTTAAGATAATTGCGTATGACACGCTTTGCTTAGAAGAGCTTACAGAAGACTTATGAAGGCTCTAAACTGAGAGACAATTCCCTTGCAGTGCAAGTGATGCTGCTACTCTGCCCCAAGCTGTCTCGCGTAAACGGGGAGAATGAGATAGCGCAAGGGCTGCTTTCACCCCAAGCTGCAGCTGTGCAGCAGCACCCTCTCAAAGCGAGCTCGGCAGCAGCCAAGGCATGGTCCGTTTTCAGGCAAGCTTGATAACAAGCAAAAAATCAAAGCTACTCACTACAGTAACCGTTTGGTAACCAGTGTGCTATGCAGACATGCCTCTGTCCCCTTCTATGGGACAGGGTCCCATCTTCCACTACCATGGAGTAACAGTGACTACGATGAAACTACCCCATATACATATATCGACAGTAACTCATAATAAAAGCTTTAAGTAAACGGAAGGTCTGATTAGAGACTTCCTAAGCTGGAATATGTGACCAGACCAGTGTGTGTTTAATGGCTATCGATGGATCTGCTCTTTCTGATCTAGATTAATTGCCTGCTGCTGTGCAGCGGTATCTTGGTGGGTTATCTTCATTCTGCATCAGTGAAGTTCATTCTCTCCCGGCCTCATCCCTAAGTATCACTTTCTCAGTGTGAGGGCAGAAAACAGTTTTGCCTCTCTTTCTAGGATGGGAGGAATCCCAGAAGTGGAAACGAATGGGAAACAGGGAGTGAGAGACACAGGAAGCTGATACCACATCCATACCAGGTCTGGCGATCCTCACATACAGTTGCAATTTAAACATTGCTTATTCCTGACTGCTTCAAAGCAAAGTGGAACCTGAATGCAGCAGCACCAGGCTGGAGGTAAGTTTTTGGTTTCAAGTAAACTCTCTATGAAATAGTGGCTTGCAGGATCATACTTCGTTCCTAATGGGCCATCAGCTGGGCAAAGACATTTATTAGACCGAGTCTATTTGTGAGAATTTCAGTAAATGTCATGTTACCCTCTGACTGGAAATACAACGCTAAAAGGGATTTTCTCTGACCGAAACATCTTCCAGTCTGAACGGATGTGGGGTGGGTGGGGGGGCAGGGGGAATCCACGTATGAATAAGAATTAAACACAAGGGCAACATTTGCTCATTTCACAGTCTCAAAAAAAAAAAAAAAAATTGGTTAGGATTTCTTTTTTCTAAAGGTAAATTAACAAAATAAATGGAAATTTTTGTTATATGTCTTCTATTTCCAGTAATCACTGTGGTTACTGAGCCCCAACAATGGATTTTGTAAATCAGGCTGTATATTACACAGTGGTGAACTTGGAAGTAGGAGGAAAAGGACACCTGGATACTAAACGAATTATCTGCTTTTTCATAGATCTATCAAGAGAACTGGGAGTTCTAAAAAACCGGTCCACAAAGACGTCATGTGGAAAATGGCAGATGAACGAGAAGAGAGGAAAATAGGTTGGGTGGATGACACAGATGCATCAGATCTTGAGCATAAGCCCAAGGTTTAGAACAGAGGTTATATTCCTATTAATTATAATTTCCCTCTTTTTTTTTAACCTCTTTCGTTCCTTCTATTTAAGCACTGCTTTGGCATTTGGAGGCTGACTAGAGATCTAATGATCAAGCAGCCTAATGGCAAAGGCTCTGGGCAAAAGTAACAACTTCTTCTTTTTTTTTTTTTATTTTAATTTGCTTTTTTGGACACTCCTGAGTAATTTTCTATTTATATAACCACCTCATGTTTCTGGCCACTAATTAGCAAATTTAGTTAATAATGTTTTCTACTTTCTGAAAGATAAATTGTATTTCAGTATCAGGGAAAACAGAAGTATTTGGGTAGTGGAATGAGACGTGTTATTTTTAAAATACTGGAGTCCAATCCATTTGAAGCTACCCCTAAATCACTTCCTGCACATTCTACTGTGCTATCAGTGTAGATAAAAGGCAGATAATATTTGTATGTGTATCTTTATCTTCATTTTCTTGACAGAAAAAGATTTGACTTCCACTGTTGATTAGCCCATAGCTAGCTCCTTTTTGAAGACAGCAATTACTGTGTGAGCACAGTTAACCCCGCTGCTTTTGAAAAATCCACTGCGACTATTAGTGTTTTTATTAAAGTGAACGTGAACTGTAAATATGAGTGCTTTAGATTCCCTAGCCTAAGTTAATACAGTTAATTCAAGTGAGAAATCTAAATATAGGATGCCTTAATTTTCCTTGCTTTTCCATGTGCTTTGACCGCCTTCTGAAGGACACAGCACATTTCAAGATCCACAGAGTATCACTTCATCACTTAAAATTGTTTTTCTCACACTGGCTTATTGTGAAAATCTGACTAGTTTAATAGGATGAGATTTAATGAGCTTACCTCAGTTTAACACAGACTTGTCGGTAGACAACATTTCTGCATCTATATTCTTCATTAAATCATAAAGAAATGTGGGGTCTGCCTAGCCATCTGTTGAAATCTATTTACTTTAAATTGAACAGGCTGGATTGCATTAAAATCATGAAGGACAGGAAAAACTAATGAAGACATCCAAAATCTCAGTTAAAATACGCACACTAAACTTTACCTGGTGTTAATCGTCACAGCTTTATTATAATGTATGAAAATAATATTCAATCAATGAATAATGAAGCACTTATGTGATCAGTTACTTCTTTGTCAGAGATCATTTTTTTGGTCTGTGTGCACAATGCTTTGCACAGTGAATTCCTCTTCATTGCCAAAAAGCCAGTGTTGGCCAAATGACAGTGTTGCCTACCTCCACCAGGACATCTTCAAGCTATTAAACACAGACATACAAAAGCAAGCAAAAAATATATTACAAATACCAGGCCAGAAATTTCCTTTTCCTTCCTACTTATAATGCCTTTTTCTTCAATTGATTACATAGATTAGAGGCTGAGATACATTGCTCTTACACTGGCATCAATACAACTGCAGATTTACTGTCAGAGAATGCCAGTGCCCATTTCTATACTCTCCGTAATCTCTCCTAGTAAAATATGAACCTTTCATTGGACCATGAATAAAAACTTCCATTACTTACAAGTTTTCAGATTAGAAACTCCAAACTTTCTCCCACGATGCTCAGTACATTTGGGAAGAATGTCTGAAGCATCTGCACAGCTGCTTCATTACTGAATTTCAAAAGTCTTCCTTAGTTTTTCTTTGCTGTATGACCTACAAAATACCTCCAAACAGGACAAGAATTAGTCCACAGGTGCACTAAGACTTATCATTTACTACAGTGGCCTTGTCTTTTACTTCTTCGGAGTTGCTTCTCTTATCTCCTTCTCTTACCTAGTCCAATCTTTGTTTGCACATGCTTGTGGATGGGGACTTTGTCATGTGCTTGCACAGCACTTGGAAAAACAGGATGCACATCTCAGCTATGACTATTTGAATGAGATTCATCTAACGGAGTACATATTCCTGCAGTGGAGGCATCTATATCCAATGCAGTCACTGAGGTTTCACTCATGCTTACTACAAATAAACTCTTTTGGGTTTTATGAGCCAAGAATATACTTTTTGTAGTCAATTCAATTTGCAAGTAACTGTGATATTAAGTATTGTGGATACTTGAAATGAACTATGAGTTCCAGGGTCAACCGTTGCAGTTCCTGCTATCACAGGCACTCCCTCTTGCATCTGGCTCTCCATTCCTGGATTTGTGTAGGTGTTACCACCTTTTCTTATGCACCAGATTCAAAGAAGTGTCTGATTCTAATGACCACCTATGAAGTTTTGTTTCATAATATACAGGCCAAGTCAGAGCATCTAAGCTTAGAGGTTGCCCTGGGTTTACCATTCAACATCTCCTTGCTGTCTTCACTGACTTAATCTAAGTAATAACAATAGTTAATTTCAGCAGAGCCTTGGTTTCAAGCTGTTGTCCAACATGGCAACTGTTTTACACTTATCTTAAAAAAGCTCTGTGCCGGACTACTTTCTCTCTTAAACTACGTTTTTCATATAACCCAGACAAAAGACTAAAATTACCTAAGCCTGTAAATATTACACGTCTAAGACTGGACTTCTTTTCCAAGGGCTGAGATGCTCAGTGGGTTTGAGTGTATGTAAGAGACATTAAGAAAGTTCGGACAATTTACTCTCTGGAAGAGCCACTAGCAGGCAAAGTAGGAGAATCCACCTTTCCTAACTCTAGAGACTAAGATGAGTTAGAACTGCGGATGCTTTAGTGTTTTTCTAAATTCAGTCAGGAGATTGTTGATTAAGGAATAAGAAATTCCCTGGGATAGTTGAGATATTCATGGCTGAGGAGACCTATAAAGATGTATAGCATCTCCCACTGACCAAGGGACGAGCTCCTAGATTACACAATTCTGTTCAGTGCCTCCACTGAGGCAGGATAAATCCAGTCAAGGATGCAAGAATCATAAATGGCTTAAAACCATTTATTCTTTAATTCAGCAACTGCAGACCTGACATATGGAAGTGTAAGGGGAATCTTATTTCCCCTTACAAAGCACAGTTATATCTGGGATTTTCAGTATCATATTTTTCAGAAGACTCCCTCTTACTTCTTGGTCCCTGATGATGTTAATTTATAATAACAATATTGCAATTTTCTATTAACAACTATTTTGGTAATATCGTCCATACCAGATGCTGCTTTATCTTCTTGCTGTTTTGTTGGGGTTTTCCTCTGAGCGCTAGCACCTTCTATACATCGCAGATATACACTTCTTTAGCCTGAATATTAAGCCTGAATGCCTTAAAAATTGTTCTTCTCACTGGAATTAACACCAATTACACAAAAAATTCTTTCCAATACAGAGAAACTGACACTTCTTGAACACATTAACTTTTCCTTTTAAGGCTCTTTTGCACGTTTCTTTCCTTGTTACTCAGCATTGCAGTGAGACTGATAACTTTCATGGATAAAGTGACCTGTCAGGGTGTTTTTTCCCTGTGAGGCATATTTGTTGCTGGGATTCTGTCCTTTCAGATTTCATCCAAACCAAACCTAAGCTGCATTAACATTTTCAGTCTCAAAAGGAAATGAGTGGGATCTTCCAATGCCACTTCTTCTCAAAACAGAAGAAACTTAATCCTTGCCTTTTTTGTATCTCTTAGTATCCCCAATGGAACAGAGGAGAAAGAGCCATTTACAAGGGACCACTTTAAAGAATATAGACTGATTATCAGTGCAAATATTGTACCATGCTGGAGAAATTAGTAGCATCTACTGTGCAGAGATCCAGGTGTCCTTAGTTTGCATCCTGTCTTGCCAGTAACTTTTAATTGATTTGTTTCGTCACCAAATACATGTGTTTCATCAATCCTCCCCCCCTCCCACATTATTTTTCTGAAAACAACTGTGTCAGGGGAAGAACTATCTGTGCAGCACCGATGTAGCAGGGCTCTGATCTCACCGGGCTTCCTCATTGCTAGTGTAATACAAATAAAACTATGTGAGCAGACTGAAAGTCCCTTCATTTCAATACATGTCATTCAGAAATGTTGCAGTTTATCCCAAATGCAATTGTGGAGAGTTAATTTCTTCATGCAATCAAACATTCAAGTGATGGTTTTATCCTCTGGAAGAGTTTGAAGCTGGTGTTTTGTTTCTCATTAGCAGTAGACACATTACATTTATTTTAAAACCTGGATTTCTGCCATTCCTTTACTCTGCGTCACTCTCTGGATCTGGCTCCAGAAATCTTTGTAAGGTCCAAGTACCTGCTGTTACATTTATAGATACTAACGAAATTTGGAGTATACACAGTGATCAACGCCAGGTGAAAATTAAACCAAATCACATGTCCATAGGGATTCTATATCATGAAATTTAATACCTTTCTAGCTAAATTGGCCAGATAAAGTACACTCCTTCAGTTCAATTTCGATTGTATTTGAGAGAGGAATTGTGAAAAGACTGGTTTGTTAGCATGTGGATATCAAACCAACTCAGAATTTTAATTAGCACAAAGTAAAGCAGCCAAACTGAAAAAAGTTACCCGACTGCAGAGAGGTGGCTGTGGATGAATAGCATATGACTTTGGAAAGTTAGAAGTCATGCCTCCTGGCTGGAATCAGATTAGAAAGTTGTAACTGCAACTCGTATTGCCAGCTACTGACATGTTGCACCCTGGAAAGCCCATGTGTTCCCATTTCATAGAGTCTGCAATGAGAAAGCCTTGTTTGTCCAATACGATTAAGCAGTGCTCATTTGCTCCTGGTCATGGCAATGTGGCTTGCTGGGAGAGCAGGAAAGAGAATCTGTAATTACATCTGTCCACTGTGTGATTTCACACTTTTTTCCATAGAGAAGTACAACAGCTAAAGACCTAGTTATAAATCACAGTAGATTCATATGCTAACCAATGCGTGGTGCCATTGAAACTCAAGCAGCATATGATGTCAGCTCATTTTGCCCCAGTTTTCTTTTTTTTTAAATCTCTCAATGGAGATTTTTCTGAAGGAGGCAAAATAGTCAGGACATCCAAGTTAACCATGCATTTGGATTGCTCATTTTGAAATTACCCCCTTCCACTTGCCTTTGTTTTATTATTTGAGATTATCATGTATTGCAACGAAAGGTAACTTTTCAGAGTCCCTATCAAAACAAAAACCCTTCAGTTCTGTTGACATGAAACATTTCAAAACAGAAGGAAAAAAGTCCTTTTTTTTTTCTTGGAAAACTTTCAAATGTGTTCCAGTTTGGAAGAAAGCCAAACGTCAAAATCCTAAAATCCTTTGCAAAACCCAGCAGCCATTATCTGCAATTGCTGTGCAGCTACCTAGGATAACATTCCCCCAGCCAGCATGAGCACAGCAACTAGGACTAGCGTCTGGGTCTGAGAGATCTGGCATCGGCTATGTCATTGATTTCCTTGGTGAGTGAGACTAGTCACTTGCCCTCCCTCTATTTCGCTTTCCTTACCTACAGACAGGGAATAAGTGATACTGACTTTCTTTGTTAAACGTTTTGAGATGTGTAGAGGAGAAGGGCAAGGCATTCTTCTGCTCTCAGCCTCTCCAGAGATTTCGCAGCACAAACTGAATGCAGTGAAAGGGCCCAGACAGGAGTAAGATTTGCCAAAGGAGAGCACGGTCTCTGGAAAACAGAAACTGAAGGGATGAAAATAATCAGAGCACATCAAAAAAGAGGTATATGATCCCAAGTAGAAAAGACTTCAAGATATCCCCAAACATGTAGAAGTTTCACGGGAGGATTTTCAAAGGCCTCCTTGGAAATCTACTTAGTAAATAATAAAATAAGGTAAATATCTTATGAATAGCAAAACAGAAAAGCCAAGTATCTGAAAGACCTGTACCAGGATAATTGTTACAGCCTGGGACCCTTTCTTTGGAGTTCAGGGAGAAAAACTTTGACCGAGGCAACACCCAGCCCTTCTTCTCCCATGATACCAAGCTGGTAGTCTCTTCTGACACTGCATTTTATTCAGGCTGTGCTAGATGAGGGGCTCCATATAAAACCTCTTATAGGGACCACCAGATTGTCTTGCATGCTACGGTTTTCTCCCTGCTCAGATGAGAAGACTAATGAGCACAACATCTGAAAAAATGCTTATGATAAAAATAATAGCAATAGTAGTAGCAGTAGTAGTAGCAGCAGTAATAATAGACTGAGCCTAGTGAGAGAAAAATTAAATATTAATAAAGGATGAAGTGTTATTTTCATTCCATAGCAGAAAAATGGAGTCATCCACTGCAAATATGCTCCTTATTCCTACATGTAGGAATGAAACTGTAGATAGCCATGAAGCATCTCCTTCTGTAGAATAACTAGGCTGGGTGTCCTCAGCAAGGGTTTATTGCTTCTTAACAAGCCAGAAGAAACTCCTCTCCGCACTCCACCCATCTTAATTGCAAAATTAAATGTGAAACTCATTGTCACAGGATGTTGTGGACATAGGAGGTATAAAAAGACTTTTAATAGTACAGGGATCTTCCTGAAGGATGAGTCCAGCAGGGACAATTAAAGAGGATGGTCCAGAAGTGGGCTCAGGTTCAGGGAGTCAGCAAATCTTCAATAATTTTGTTCTTCATTTTTAAAGTAATTTCTTAATCATCCACTACCGCCTGTTCCACATCAGGCTATTTGCACCTTTTGTCTGATCCAGTACCTGAGCTGTCACTGAAACCTAAAATGCATAGCAGTTTGGATTATTTTTTATTTTAATGGAAAAATGACTTCGTGAAGCAGTATGATCAACAAAAGAGAAAATCAGACTGAAAAAGACCCAGGAGTTGCTCAGGATAGACACTGGCACAGTATGTTATGTCTGTGCAGTACCTCTGAATAGCTTCTTTATTTTTATAGTCACAGTAAGGTACAGTATGTGTCATCTCTGAAATTTAATGAACCCAGCATTCCAGGAAATGAAAGTAAAAGGGTAGACCTTAAAAATGTATCTTTAAAGATGTCTCAGGCAATTAATCTTTTTCAGTAGGGAAATCAGCTTTTCTTAGTTTTTAGGTTCACTAAAGTTATATCCACTATATTAGCCTATATAACATGTTGTCTTAGATTCTGACATATCAGCAGATAGGTACAGCAAGCAGATATTTAATCTTTGGGGAGAGAAAAGTAACTCTGAGATGACTGAGGTGGGACAATTATTTTTCCCTGTAGGTTAAGGAAACAAGGTAGAGTTCTTTAAGTGTTTGGTCTTTATGGATATGGAAGGTTATGGATCTTTTTTAAAAATTATTTGGCTATATTATTTTATGGTGCCCCAGCTTGGCAGAAACTCCATTCAAATTTCAGGAAGTCACTCTCTTGCCCTTTTTTTGTCTCTTCCTTGAGATTCATCTTTCTCATCCTACTGGTGGGAAGCCTTGTGGAAGGTGGGTGAAAGTAATACCCTTTGATTTAAAGTCAGGGCTCCTGAACCTACATTTTGGTTGGTTGGTTTGTTTTTCTGCTTGCTCCTTTAGGAATAGGTACCTCTATCATGCAGAGGGAATTTCACACCAAGGCATGGCAGGCTCTAGTGTACTGTAGAGTAGGCATTAGTCATTACATTATTCAGATTCACTCCCTCAGATGACATAATTTACACAGTTTCACCGTCACCCCCTCTCGTCTTCAGTCCTGCACAGGACAAACTCAGCTGTAAAATAAACCAGTTTTACTAAGCAAGATTCATGGTCAGGCTGTTACCCGCAGTACTGCAAACAGGTTGCAATCAAAGGAATGTAACTGCAGTTTTCAGGTAAATTTAACAGCTGAATATTTTTCCAGTTGCTTAGAATTTATTAGATCTTATTACTTTTGGATTCCTAAGATATTTTTATGAATCCATTATGAAGCCACGGAAGTATCCTGCTTTTTGGATTATGCCCCCAGGTCTGAAACATTTCTGCTAGCATTAGACTCTCAACTGTAACAGCTGGGCTTCCAACTTTTTTTTCAGGCAGATGAGGTATTGAAGCCTATGAACAGCATAAATAGTTGTTACTTTGCTGGTCAAAACATTTCCCATATATCTCATTTCTGTTGTGCGATGCCTTTTTTTTTGTTTGTTTGTTTAATACTGCCTACACTTTAGGTAGCGCTTAACAAAAGTCATGCAGAGAGGACCTATAGAAGACATTCCACTCTTCCAATATTTATAATATGTTCATAAAATCTTCTATGCTTGTATCATATTTTGTGTGTTTCTACTACTAAAATTAGCTATTCAGCTCTTTTGCCAAGCTGGTGTGGAGTGCATGCATGATGCTTCAACAGTGCAGGGACAGATTTAGTAACACGTGATTTTGTCTATAGACTTCCTCCATCCTCCACACTAACTCTTCATCTTAGGGCCTCTAGTGTTACAGGTGATTTATTCTAACCTAGTGATTGCAAGAATCTAGAGTTAAAAGGGTGGACAAGATTATCAGTAATTCATCAGTTACCAAGGAATTGATCCACGTCATTTGTAATTCTTAAACCACAGGCTATTAACTGTAGCTTTTCATCATCAGATCTGCCCTTTTGATCCACGTCTTCTCCTGATGAGCTTCTGGCTTCTCAGCCAAGCTCTGATGTCAGAGCCCAGCTGCCACGCAAGGAGCAACAAGTCACCTCAGTTCCAAGGCTAGAATTGAATCAGAGAAAGCAGTAAACCAGTCCTCGGAAATGCTTCCTCTGGAAAGGGACATTCCTCCCGTGTCACTGCCTCTTTCACATGACATCAATTTCACAGCTGAACACCAGAGATGCCCACTGATGTGAATCTACCTGCTGCGGAAAAATGCCCAAATATAAAAAGAACAGTGAATTAAGCTATTCTTTTCTTTATTCAACAAAGTACAAGTGGACGAAACTGGATTTTTCTTCAGTACTTCAAAAATGTCACCGTTTAAGAGCTCATCTAAACTTGTAGTATAGTTTAAAGATCTGTCATCTCTCACTAGAAGGACAGTTTCTGTGCTTTTTTGCCTCTTAAATTCAGTGAAAGAAATTGAAAGCCACTCACAGAATTGTCCATGAATGATGACCAATTCTAAAAGCCTTTGAAGTCAGAGAGATTTGAGTGCATTCGGGAGCACTCCTGTGAACTGAGCTTCCACAGAGTTCTCCTTGGAAACAATGACAGATTAATAAACTATTTTGCTTAGAAAGAAAGACTGCAGAAAGTTAAACTTTTTTTGTACACTCTTCCAAACCAAGTTGCTAACGTTGTCAGTTGAAGAGATCGTACATAGAGAAAACTAAAAGGAAATTATTCACAACTATTAATTCCATGGGCTGAATACCCTCTAAGTATTCACATCATCTTACACCAGTTGGGATATGCTATTTCTTTGCTATAGACTGATTGCTATCAAGGAGACAAAGTCATTCACACTCACACTTTACTCCCAGGTGTAAAGCAGGGGTGATTTCTACACAGCAATGCAGGTGCTTCAAAGCTCCTTTCAAGGTGCTGTATTCCACAGTGGTCATTTTGAGGCTGTCTGGACTGATGACTTGTTAGTTACAATCAGGAGTATTGAGGCATTAGAGTTTCACAGAGATCAAGGGTATTGCCTGAAGCAAAGCAGTGAACTCTTAAAGAAAGCTTTCTTTGATAGATGGTAAAAAAGGGATGAAGTGCATTATTCAAGGTCATTCTGAAGGAGAGTGATGATGCTAAAGAGACAGACTGTGGATCCTGGCTGAAGGACCATGCTCTTTCCTTTGGGTCACAGGTTTCCCAGTGCTCTCAAGTGAGATACCTCTGCATTACACACCACAAAGCATTCTTAGTGTGGATGCTGCTGTTATGATAAAACCATATTTTTGTACTAGCACACAGGAAAAGACAATCTACTCTTCTGTAAACACAATTCTGCTGCTGTCTTTAGGGTTGCTCCTTCTGGCCCACCTGTCTCTACACTTAACCTTTCTCAAGCCCTCAGTGACAACACCAAACACACTACTGGAAAATAATCCTATACTCAAGGTCCTCAGTCTCTTTATCTCAACAAACAGAAGATGGTAGACCGCTTTTGTCTATTGGACTCTACATAGAGAAGTGACAACAGGGAGGTCTTTAGCTTAGCAGAAAGAGCTACAATACTTTGGTACTTAAAAAACGTAAACTAAACAAATTTAGCCTAGATATAGGCACAGAAAAAGTAATTTCCAATGCTATTTACCTGCAGAAAAAGTTCTTGTGTGCTAGGGACTTTGCTTACCAAGATGCACTTGAATGATGTTTTACAATGTACGCTAGCATTTCAGACAGTCATTAATTCAGAGATAAACTATGTGTGTGTTATGTAAAATATCATCATAGGGTGTTACAGTCTGACTTTACAGTCTAGGAACCACTGGAAATGATAAGGGTTTACTCCAAGAGATAGTGGCCTAGGGAGAAATGTGGTCAATACATATACTTTGGGGGCCCAGCACATTTAGCAGAACACTTGAATGGTGCCTTCTTACAAATCCAGGGGAAAGAATTTAAACCTGTCTCTAGGCCCTGACTGAAGTGAGTATCCTCTGTGAACAAACACAAAATTGCACGGCCATGGTGCTGCCCACTCTGCGGCTCTGACTGCTGCAGGTGTGAAAAGCAGCACGCCCAACCAAGATCCCTGCTAGATGAAGAGCGTCTGACCATGCCATGGCTGTACTTGCATGGCATCTTTCACCTGAGCACTGGCGTGCTGGTCTGAGCAGGCGGCTGTGTTCTCTGATGTGCATTCTGTCTTGTCCAAGAAAAATTCATATTTCTGGCCAAGCATCAGTGATTTTGCTCTTATTGCTGCTCCTTCTTGGACACAAGGAGGCTCTGCACCTACTCCTCAAAGTGGAGTTCTACAGCACCGCTCCTCTGCTCTCACTTTCACTGTACCATGTGTTGGCCAGGCCTGATTCTACCCAGTGCAGCTCATCCCTTTTCTGGCCAGAGCTCTTGATACTTCTCACATTTGCACAAAGACAAACAGCTTCCACAGAATCTGAGACACTTCTTAACACCTGCCTTAGTTTGTTCTTATCCCTGCTAAGAGGGTGGACCCAGGGAGTTACACTTCCTTCATCTGCCCTATCCCTTGGTGCCTGTGCCTGGCACCCCTGTGTCACCCCAGTGCTTTCAGAAAGAGAATGATCTGTGACTGAAGTTTCCACTGATAATAAATAAAATAAAATATAATCTAATCTAGTGTCTATTGTTATGTAGTAGTATGTATGGTTTAATGAATAGTTATGTATTTTATATAAGTAATTATTATAGGGTATTATGTTACACTACGCTATGTTGCAATATAATTATAGATCCATTGCAACAGGAAGTCTGATTTGAGGTGGAAAGAAGACACGGGAGTTGAACAAATTACAGATTAAAAGGGAAGTAACAAATGAACTGCAATGGCTCGGAGAGCAATGGAATTTGAAATTTTTTCAGGATTTATTATGTTTACTGCATCTGCGTTAGTAAAAACTGCATCTGCCTGAGCAAAACTTCTTTTCAGCTGACATAGCACACAGCATTTATTTTTCTCTTTTTGCTAAAGAAAGGAGAGGCTTTTTATGAATTAGTGTATTGCAATACTAAGTTTTATATTATCTATAAACTAAGGTAGTAAAAACAGTCACAACATTTTAACCTTGGAATGCAATAGGGAATGTGGTGGATGTGTAAAAATTTAATGCCCTCCAGTGTCTGGTTAAGTGGTCAGCGCTGATGAGTGGGAGTTTGCATCTGTCTCATAGCAGTATATTTTCATTGCATTTTCTTCCAGAGTGATCTCTGAAGTTTGGGCTGCATTTCCAAAGCAGTGAAGATCATGCATCTAGTCTGCTGGTGAGAAGATGAGCAGATCCTGACTAAAGCTTTTTTGGCAACCTTGAAGGTCATTTAAATACTGAGAAATTCTCACTTATCAAAGAGGTTTTATCAGTGTGTTGTGTGTCTTGCAACCAAGTTGTTTCAGTCTGGGATAAAAAAAAGCATTTATGCCTTGTAGTTGGTATGTGCTACATTTCTCCCTCAGACTGCAGGACCTAGAGTTGTTCAGGTGCACATGATATCTGTCTAAAGAATGTTCATGTCATGTTGTAGTGGCATGATAAGTATACAAGACAATAATGTCCTTGCTATACAGAGAGTTTTGGCTTTTACAGTACCTCACTTCACTGCTGTACTCCAGAAAAACAAAAAATTAATTATTCATCATTAAAAGAAAACTACATTAAAATACATTTTAATGCAAACTCCTACTTCAGTCAGTGACAGTTTTGGATAAAAAGCTGAACTGGTCTGAATGAACCTAAAATTTCCCCTTTTTATCATCTTGTCTAAGATCAAAGCAAATACGCAAAGCAAACACAGGCTCTCTGTTTGAATAGAGTAAACAAGGCAGTTTCATAAGCATGGGTTTTGAAGGAAGTCATGCAGATGTTTTACTCTTTTAAACTGTTTTGATAGTATGTAAAGCCAAGTCAAGTGTAGCTGAGCTGGTTGTTTTGGATATCCAGCTACCTACCATTTTCCAGGAATGCCCATTTTCCTTTGAGTTCCTCACTGGGCTTGTACAAAATATTGCCTTGTCTTCTCTCTGACTATAACATTCCTGAAAATGAAAAACGATGCAGTAAAAGTCCATGCTCTACTTTGTGTGTGTATGTGTGTCTGTGTGTAGTGCCTGCAAATCCTATTGCGTAAGAGCTGCCATATGAATGTAAATATGTCGTGGTCTTCATTGAACTGATGACCCTTTGGTGCTGTCTCTTTTGACAGGATGAGCAGCATGAACAGCAACTGTTAGGATGAAATGGCACCATAAATGCTGTTCCTTGTTAATTTTTCAGAACCTACGCTATATTCATATATTTCAGGACTTATTGTTGAATTCTGTCTTCAAAGTGAAAATTATATAAAGGCAATGTTTAGCCTAGAATAAACCTTTAAAAGCACTTCTGGACTTGTGGGTTTGATTTGCAGTTTCAGAAATGAAATATGTACCTCTGACGATAACTCTCACTGAAAGCCAAGAAGATTGGGCCACTTTTTATTTCTTAGGCTTATCATTTATTATAGCTTTTTTTTCCTGCTGGCTGTTTTCCATGGGCAGAAAGTCTCTTACCCACAAAAAAGTTCTACTGATTTCTTTGGAACTATGTGCACTCATAAACATTGCCTCAAATTCTGTGTTTTGTCAGCGTCTGGGCTTACATTTTCAACCTGATCACAGAATCACAGAATCACAGAATGGTAGGGGTTGGAAGGGACCTCTGGGGATCATCTAGTCCAACCCCCCTGCCGAAGCAGAGTCGCCTACAGCAGGCTGCATAGTACTGCGTCCAGGCGGGACTTGAATACCTCCAGAGAAGGAGACTCCACAACCTCTCTGGGCAGCCTGTTCCAGTGCTCCATCACCCTCAGAGGGAAAAAGTTCTTCCTCATGTTCAGACGGAACTTCCTCTGCTTCAGTTTGTGCCCATTGCCCCTTGTCCTGTCACTGGGCACCACTGAAAAGAGTCTGGACCCATCTTCCTGACACCCACCCTTCAGATATTTGTAGGCATTTATAAGGTCCCCTCGCAGCCTTCTCTTCTTCAGGCTGAACAAGCCCAGCTCCCTCAGCCTTTCTTCATAGGACAGATGCTCCAGTCCCCTCATCATCCTCGTAGCCCTGCGCTGGACTCTCTCCAGTAGCTCCTCTTCTTTCTTGAACTGGGGAGCCCAGAACTGGAACAATACTCCAGATGGGGCCTCACTAGGGCAGAGTAGAGGGGAAGGAGAACCTCCCTTGACCTGCTGGCCACATTCTTCTTAATGCATCCCAGAATACCATTGGCCTTCTTGGCAGCAAGGGCACACTGCTGGCTCATGGTTAACTTGTCATCCCCCAGCACTCCCAGCTCCCCCTCCACAGAGCTGCTTTCCAGCAGGTCAGCCCCTGATATTTTATGTGAGACACAGGAGCCAGTTCTGGCTTATCTATGAAATTTCATAGCATTTTATTCAAATGTTAAATAAATTCTTAAATCTAACAACTCTGCATGCAAAGAATTTCTATTACCGTGCTCCCTTCTTTTAGGGGACATGCACGTAGTTCCTGCGAGTTTACTGGTTCTTGCTTTTAAACTCCATTTTTTACCCACACAAATAGCAGTTACATTACAATGGTCTGAACTTGAAATATAAGTTACGCGGATTTTTAGACAACATCAAGCCTCAGAGATGTCAGTGTAACATTAAAGCAACTGGAAAGAACTGACTCTGCTAAAACTTACACTAGCAATTTTAGAGTTTGCAGATCTGGATGTCTTGTTAAGGTGAAGTTAAAAAGGAAGGTGCCTTTAATCTGCTCAGTAGTAGGTCAAATTGTCATACAAAGTTGGTGCTGCCTATTTTTTATTTTGTAGGTTGGTTCACTGTATTTCTTCCCGACTCCCTTTTTGGCCCATGGCTTACTGGACCTGAACCAGTGTCTCCCACTGGTTGAGAACAAAGAGTTCCCTATACTCATCAGTGGTGTGGAAATTTGCCATCTCCATTGTGTGCCACTAGCTTGGCAAGCTGGTTTGATGACACAAACTATTCCCAGCATAATCCATCTAACTGTTTTTCTCCAAAGGGAAAAAAGCACTTTTATTAGAGGCCAAAAATAATAGATGCCACTGGGATCCCAGGACTTTTTGGTTTTTTTTTTCATAGCTAACTAAACTAACAGTGCCAAGAGCTAAAGGGTTTCTCAGGAAAGTGATTGTCACTATGGTTATATAAGGAAGTCAAAGTCCATTTTTAGCTTTTGACCTTTTTATTCAGTCTTTGGATTTTAATAATAAAAATTCTGAATGCTTAGAACGGACTCTGACTCCTATCAAAGAACAAATATTATTGCATTGGACAATCAATATTTAATGATTCAAGTTTCATCAAAGAACTGGTTCTTATGTCTTTCTACACTCTATTCTTAAGAAGCAAATGGAACAAATCTAACACCCATTTACTGCAACCTAGCAAATAGAATGGGAAGAAGTCAGGCTGGCCTAAAAAATTTTAACAGTGATTCAGAAACGCCGGATTTGGGGATAGACTCTTTTCAGTGGTGCCGAGCAACAGGACAAGGGGCAATGGGCACAAACTGAGGCACAGGAAGTTCCATCTGAACTTGAGGAAGAACTTCTTCACTCTGAGGGTGATGGAGCACTGGAACAGGCTGCCCAGGGAGGTTGTGGTGTCTCCTTCTCTGGAGACATTCAAGACCCGCCTGGACAAGGTCCTGTGTAGCCTGCTGTAGGTGACCCTGCTTCGGCAGAGGGGTTGGACTAGATGATCCCCAGAGGTCCTTTCCAATCCCTACCATTCTGTGATTCTGTGATTCTGTGATTCTGTGATTTGAGATCCGTTGCAGCATATGGGTTGCTGTAATGTTTCAGGGGCATCTTGCATGCTGCGTCTTTTCTCCAACATCCAGTAAAGTTAAGGAAAGCTCAGGAAAATTTTATAGAAGCAGTGCGGTTAACTCAACAGTCATTGCACGGTTATTAGGGGTTTGCGTGGCAAGATTTTGGTAACGGGGGGCGGCTATAGGGGTCGCTTCTGTGAAAAGGTGTGAGAAGCTTCCCCCAGGTTTGATAAAGCCAGTGCTAGCTGGCTCTAAGATGGACAAGACAGTCAGCGACAGTGGTAGCGCCTCTGTGATAACATATTTAAGAAAGGGAAGAAAAATCTCGGCGGTGAAACGACTGGGTAGAGAGAGAAGAGTGAGATGATGTGAGAGAAAAAACTCTGCAGACACCAAGGTCAGTGAAGAAGGAGGGGGGGGAGGAGGTACCCAAAATGTTGTAGGAGAGAGTCTTCCCTTGCAGCTCGTGATGAAGACTTGGTGAGGCAGGTTGTTCCCCAGCAGTCCATGGATGTCCACACTGGAGCAGATCTCCACCTGTAGCCCATGGAAGGGACTCCATGCCAGAGCAGGTGGATGTCTGAAGGAAACTGTGACCCTGTGGGAAGCCCACGCTGGAGCAGGCTCCTGCCAGGATCTGCGGACCCATGGAGAGAGGAGCCCACGCTGGAGCAGGTTTGCTGGCAGGGCTTCTGACCCCATGAGGTCTGTTCCTGAAGGACTGCACGCCGCGGAAGGGACCCACGCTGAGGCAGTAGGTGAAGAGCTGCAGCCAGTGGGAAGGATTCACTTTGGAGAAGTTTGTGGAGAACTGTTTCCCATGAGAGGAACCATCATGCTGGAGCAGGGGAAGAGCGTGAGAAGTCCTCCTCCCAAGGGACAAGGAGCGGCAGAGACAACGTGTGATGAACTGACCGCAACCCCCATTCCCCATCCCCCTGCACCACTCCGGGGGGAGAGGAGGTAGAGAAACGGGAGTGAAGCTGAGCCCGGGAAGAAGGGAGGGGTGGGGGGAAGCTGTTTGAAGATCTGGATTTATTTCTCACTATCCCACTCTGATTTGACTGGTGATGAATTAAACTCCCTTTTCTCTCCAAGTTCAGTCTGTTTTGTCCATGACAGTAATTGGTGAGTGATTGCTCCTGTCCTTGTCTCAGCCTTTGAGCCTTTCGTCGTATTTCCTCTCCCCTGTCCAGCTGAAGAGGGGAAGAGAGAGCGGTTTTGGTGGGCACCTGGCATTTATCCAGGCCAAACCAAAACAACTGTCTAAAAAAGATTGAATTAGCCCATGAAGCAGATGTTATATTCTGCATTAAATTGTTGTAAAATTCTGGTGCTGACATCAGAACATGTATAATGAGTCCCATCTCTCTGTCGCCAGGCAACAGAAGTGTGTAACTCAAAGAAGGGTACAAGAATAGAAGAAGTCCTTAACGATGCCTACCGAGGCCTGTGTCCCACCATACTTTCTGCAGCTTAGACTTTCAGCTGTCTGCACATTATTGCCACTCATCTTTCCATATGTGTCCATGTGCCTTATTTTTGATGCCTCAGCTAGATGAGAATTACTTTCTCTCTGTTGCTATTGGTTTCCATTAAAAGAAAGCTATGGCAAGAGGAATATTATTTTTTAAATTCCTTTTGTGAACTTTCTTGCCAGCTTGGCTTTTATGAGTTTATTTGAATTGAATTATTTTTGGAAACCATGGACAGAATCCATGTCACCAGAATGCTGATGTCTACATCTGAGCCACCCAGTGGCAGGCACCTTCAGGGAGCAATGCATCATCTATCACTTTTAGACACTAACTTTGATATAAGATTAGTCACATCCTAATACACCCATTCCCTTTTTTGGGTTCTGAAGGCAACACAAGATACACAGAATGTAGATGTATACACATATATATAAATATATCTATGATTTTATAGCTATAGGGGAAGCCAAGGATAAAGTATAGGCATCTGTGTTTGGAAAGAAGAGTCCTGTGCAATGAATGTATCAAAGCAGACTGGTTCTTGAATTCGGGATGATATGACAGAATGTGCTGTCTAAACAGTTTGTGTCCTTTGCTTCTTTTTTCTTTTTTTTTCTTCTTTTTTTCCTGCAACAGAAGCACGATTCTTACTTTTCCACAGAAATTTTCACATTTTTGTAAGATTCAAAACTAAAATATATTAACTAGAAATAAACAAAAAATTCAAACTGAAATATGACATGTTTAATCAGAGATATAGTTTGGTCCCCTGTATTTCTGCTTCCTGCTATAGATCTGTACTGACTATAGCCTCCCTGTGGCATTACCGGTTCTTTCTCCAGGGCAGAATAGAACACTGAACTCTTCTCTGAACAGGCAAGAGAAATCTTCTCTAGGAATTTGTTCCCTAAGCATTTTTTTCAAAGTAACTTAAACTGCTAAAACAAGTTCTAACAGTTAATTGCATATTTTACAGTTAGTGAACAAGTAAAGACTTGAACAAGTAAAAACTCTGAGCCCTATACAGTGATATTTGCATTTCTATTGCTCTCAGATATCCTTCAGGCACTCCTACAGAAAGATCAGTTCTTTTTTCACTTTATTTCAGTTTCAGAGGGTGTCTCTGAATTCTTGTGTGGCAGACAGTGATCTGGAGTGTAAGATTTGATTTCTCTGCTGTGTTGACTAGTCCATAGTTCATTTATAATTTTTATTTTAGTTGTTTCTTGTCTAACGTAAACTTCTTAATTTTCAAGCATCTTAAACACCATCAGAGTTTCTGGGCCAGTTTCTCTCTTTTCTATGAGTTTTCTGCTTTAATTCCACTGTCTAATTCATGACATAATTCAAAATAAGATTGTAGTCCTGACCTACAACAGCAATGGAAGACTCCCATATTGCTTTCCTTTTTATTATTTCTTTACTGTTGCTGTACGCTGAGTAAAGAGCTTAATTTGCCTCAGTAAAGACTCCTGTTCTGTTTAACCTGGTATGGGGTCACTCAAAACACAGCTGGAAGCTTTCAAAGTTTTGTGTGGAGACTGTCACCATCTGTGTGGCACTAAGGTCTTCAGGAGTAACTGTTGAGTATATATCAGTTCTGTTTGTGGTAACTCAAAAAGGAAAACAACCCTGATGAACCTAGTACACAGATACTTTACACTTTTTATCTTGTCTGTTAAAAGTATTTTTAATTATAAATTGCAGACAGTTTTCCTTTTTCCTGCTTGTAGAAACCTGTAGAGAACAGGAGTTACGATAACGCAGTGTACAATCTTATCTTTGGCATTTTTATAGCAGTAACATATATTGCTTGCTAATTGCAGCAGAATATTTTTAGAGCATCTTAAATTTGTTCTTCGTTCTTCATATTCCCCAGAGAAATATAATGGAGGAAGAGGTAAATAACAAGCTGCAGTTCTGGATGAAGACTCCTTTAGCTTTTCCATAGACCTGTTACCATTAAAAGGCCAAGACTCCTGCCTTTTCTAAATGAGTATGCAGTCATCTGCAGATCTCATCTAAGAAGAAGTAAAACTGATTGTGTAGATGGTATCAGATTTTAATTTTTAAAGAGGTTTCAAACTGCTGCCATATCTTTTTCATATTTATGCCAGCAGGCAATTCTGCAACTGAGAGAGATTTTATTAAATTCTTTCTATGTTTAACAAAAAATTCAAAATAACACCAGAAATTCCAGCTTTTTCAAAGCCAGATGCTAACAGATTATTTTTGTTCCAAGAAATGCTTATGAAATTGTGTCAAAATGATAAATTGAATTATGTGCAAACCCCTGTTTATATGTGTTAAGAGTTTTGTGTTGCAATATGAAGAAACATTAAACTGTAAAATCATAAGGAATAATCAAGGATCTATTTTTCCCTTACTCTGTTCCTGGCTCATTGATGGAAAAACCAATTGTAGATCAAATTAGCTTTGTATAATTATTGATAGATAGACCATATCTTTGGAACTATACTTCCAGGTAATATCTGAATTTACAACAATCCGTATTCCTTCTGTTGGCAGCAAGTGTTTCACAAAGAAGCTTGTGAACATATTTTTGGATGGCTTTGCAATGCAGACTCAAGGGGCTTCAGGCTACAAACCAGTGGGTGAAATACTCTTCCTTCTTATTATTCCTTTTTTGCTGTAATGAAGCATAACTTCACCAAATGAAGTCTTTCTATCTGTATTGGCCTTGACGTAGCTCATATAGGAAGCTGATAATTCAAAGGTAATAGCCATCTATGTATTTTATTTTTTGTAACATTTTTTTTTATATTTTGCTTTCCATGTAGAAGTAACCAACTTGCTCAATATTTTCCTGGACATTCTAAACTCTCTTCCCCTCCCCCTACCACTGTTTCTCTCTCTCTCTTCTCTGCCTTTTGATTTTGAATTATTAACTAGAATACAAATGCCTAGTCTACTGCTGAAATGCATTATTAAAAAAAAAGGCATCTGTTCTGGTCACATTCCTATTCATAGGGCTGTGATTGACTTGAAAGTTTCCCCAGAGTAAAAGATGACTTGATTTCTGAATTCAAACTCTGTTGCTTGTGATAAAAGTACTTGTTAAAGTATCACAGTGTTTAAATCTTGTTATTTCTACAAATGCTTTATTTATAACCTGAGGTTCTCTCCTCATTCAAAGATGGACGAGTGGTACATAAAGTTTCTTCAAATCTAAGCACCAAGAATTAGGTCAAAACACTGTTGCAGTGCAACACTCAGCAGGAACCATGAAGCAGTAGCACAGATAGGTACAAATAAGCTGTCTGATTATCAAGTATCCACTGCAGTCTAATTTCTTATTACTGTTGGTTGTTGTTGTCTTATATCCAAGTGGATTCCAAAATTCCAAAAATAGAATTAAGACTTCTGATGACAGATGTTTTAAAGATATGTAATAAATGTTTATCTAATCTTCAAAACATCCAGAGGGCAATCCATCCTATATACTATAAACATTTATCTATTACAAAACTGGTTTTTTTGCACCCCGGAGATGCCTGATCTTCTTTGTAAACTTTGCAGAGAACCCCTTTGACTATGTTGCCAACACTTCTGTAGTTATAATTAGATGAGATGAGTCCCGCCTGAAATAAGTGCAGATAAAAGGGCCATATTTAAATCAAAACGTTATGTGCCTAATTAAGCTGTAAAGTCTACTATGGAGTTTACTGTCAAAACAGTAGTGAATAATTCCAATCATCTACCTTCCCATTGGAGGCAATGGAAGTGCTGTAACAGGAAAGCAAATGGCAGATTGTGGGCTATCTGAATAGGGCCCAATATTAAATTTGTTCTCTCAGTGCTACATTGAAGGCCCAAAATACTGCAATAATGCAAGAATTTTTGGATGCTGAACGAAGGTTTCAGTCACACAATATTTTCAGGTTGGAACAAGGTAGTCACAAAGGCTAAATCTGGCCTCATGTCTTCCTTGGCCTCCCAACATAGTCAACGGAATGATGTAGGATCCTCCAGAGACTATTACTGAGCAGCTGATTTAGATGCCTGCTTTAACTTTTTCTCTTCATTAACTGCAGCAGGGGTTTGCAAGACATAGTCTCACTCCGCTAACCTTAACCCCTTGCATACCTGTTGTGCAAAAGGCAGGACAGAACCTTCTTCTCAGAGGGGGGAGCTGTGCAATTGTGCCATGATTTTGTGCCAGGTGCACAGAAATCTGTGTTTCACTGTGTACTGATAACGAAGGAGTCTACAGTTCCCCTAGCTCTCCACTCCTCTTTCATAAGACATCTGCATCTTGGTATGCCTGCTGTACTTGTGCAGCTCATGGAGCTTCACAGATAAAATGCCCTGGGTTTAGAAGCTGTTCATGATTGTACATTTTTCAGGCTAATGATGATGCTGATCTCTACCCATAGAGCATTCTGGACAATCTAAATTCTGCCCAAAGTCTTCCATAAGCAGAAAAACATTATTCTTATGCTTTGGCTTCAGGAGTTGTGCAGGGATGTGAAGATCAGGTGTTTGACAATGACAATAAATGTGCTCTTATTTGCAAGGTTAGCTTGTGGAAGGAGAAGTCTGAGTTCAATATGTGGCTTCCAACATTATTCTCAGGCAGTTAGGTGTTCAGTCAAGGATACATATAAGGAAATGGTGAAGAATTTTTCTTTTGCAAATACATTTACTC
The DNA here is from genome assembly GCF_030867145.1 of Opisthocomus hoazin. Lineage (NCBI taxonomy): Eukaryota > Metazoa > Chordata > Aves > Opisthocomiformes > Opisthocomidae > Opisthocomus > Opisthocomus hoazin. Next base: position 13,176,136 of record NC_134414.1, on the reverse strand, counting down.
CATGAAAGCAAATCTACACCATACATGCAGTCTACATGAACCCCAGATATTTTTTTTCCATTATCATGTAGTTCAGCTGGAAAGAAATTTCTACTGTCTGCCACCTCTGATTTCCCCGTCAGTGTTCCTGTCCGGGGCTTACTAGTAGCTACAAACTTAGGGAGGAGCACTGTTCAGGGGCCCTGGTCACTTCTATGCACCTTTGCCCAATAAATATTCCCCTTCAGCCCATAAAGGCTACCTACATTCCTAGAGGAAGAGGAGAAGACCTTGCTTTGACTTACACCTTTCTATTCAAGGAGAAGTATGCAGTAGAATGAGGAGTTGATAGGGATTTGTCTAGGCATCTTGTAGCTCCCCAGCAGGCGTGTTCAGCTGAAGCAGAGAGGAGCAATCTGTTCCAGAGGACCTGCTGGTAAAAACTATTACCACCTACCAGCTTGCACCCACATCTGAGCTTCAGGTAACATTTCTAAATATTGCTCATTAATTTAGCAGGATTGACGCCTCAGAACAGACCATTAGTGGTAAGTATAAATTATTGCAGGACTGCTATGCTAAAAGTACATTAAGTTGAAAAACTACATGGTCAAACCAAAAATGGTGCCAAAGTTATATTTCCGTATGAAACTTTAACTGAGTGCTTATGTGAATGTTCATTATAAAGCCATCATTAGCAATGCATTCATCTACTCTTTCAAGAAAAGGCAATAGCCTATCAAGCTGCTTTTCCTACAACTCTTGCTTTCCATGCATAGCATCTTGAAATGGTGTGCACTGTTTCTCTACCTTAATGACAAGTTAATTTGACTGAATCAGAAGCTTCCATAAATAACAACTGTGACTAGGTTACCGCTCTATAGTCCATTTATCCTCTTTAGCATAGCAATCCAATAAGCCAGAAGGACTCAAGAATTTCCTTAATCTTTCTAAGCATGTGCAGTTATTGATTTATTTTTAAATGGGCAGGAATTGGAAGAAGAAAATTAAGGAACCGAGTGATGGAAACTATCTAGTTTAGAACACCAGAAAACTTTAAGAATCCTAATTTAGCTTTGATTCCTTTGCAGCTTACTAATTATCTTTTTTTTTTTTTTCAGTCATTTCAGGAGATAATAATAGAGATTATAGTTCTACATTGAAGTTTCCCTTTGCATTTGGTGGTCTTTGTGTTAAGCCCAGAGCACACATATAGCTATTCTAATAAAAGTCTACCGGTCACTTGATTGTTGCCCAAATAACCTATTCTGGAGTAGTAGTATTGCATTTTGCAGCTGTTGATATCAGAAAGTTTAAGCTAGCTTAGGAGAATTTCCCATCTTCTTCTTCTCTGACTCTCAAGAAGACTAAAGTTCTGAAACAGAGAGTAAGAATGAATTAAGTGAAATTAGGAGAGACCCTATTCTTTTTGTGAAAACCAGAATTTAAATTGTGATGACCGTGCATTTTGTACTGGAAGGCTGGAATCCATCTCATCTGAGTTTAGACATCTACATCTACTTGTCGGGATGGCCCCTTCTATAAACATGTAATAATCGGGAAAACAGAAGCACATGTAGTGTACAGTCTGTCTGACCTGTTTTATACAGAGATGTGGGAGAAGATAAACCATGCCCTCAAAGCAGCTATTTCTTTAACCTACCTTATAAAGCAAGCTTACTAGAGCTACTGCAGATGGACATAGCTACATCCTATGAAGTGATCCCTCCTCTGAGTGTCATTCTGGATTCTATCCAAAACAGCATATGAATAGAATCAAATATTTTGAAGCTAAAAGGAATTCAGATACTGTACAACATCCCTCTCTCCCACAGGAATATAATTCCTAGGAGATTCTAAAATCCTTATCCAAGCTTTCAGATAGCATGAATGCTTCCATTTTGTCTCAGATGTTTGCAAACTTAAGAAGTTCTTGCTTCACGGATAGGGAAAATGACTTTTTATGCAGAATGAAAGTACCTATTGCAGTACTGCAAAGACTTCTCTTAATTTCTTCTGTATTCAATGACAATGTCCTTGATAGTTGTCGCAATTCTAATGCAAAAATACAGTTGTAAGAAGACAAAGAGAATAGCAGAGGCGGTCTCTTGTGAACTTATGAGATTAGAATGCACAAGAACTGAATTACTGATCCAGGCAAAGGCATTGACTCTGTCCTGGGCTGGCCACTAATTTTACCTGTGTGATTGCAGTGCTAGTACCCCAGATATCTGGGAACAGGAATCTATAAAATTTAGTATTTTATAGCCACTGCAATGGAAACAGTCAATAAACATAGCTCCTGATGGTTAAGATCTTGAGGCCAAACTAAGTTTCTACACGGATCTTCTGCCTAACAAAGGCCATGGAATTATACCCACTAATTCCTGTAATGGTCCAGGCGATTTCTGGTTGACCTGAAACATATGTCTTAGAAAGACTCAAAGGCTTTTCTTGGGTCAGAGGTTTCGAGTGGTGGAAAATGCATTCTGCGCACATTGTCCTAACCTTTGGTGCTAAACTTTTACAGTGCATTTCTAGTTTAATTTTGTTCAGCTTCAACTTTCAGCTACTAAATTGTACCATCCATTTGTCTCGCAGATTAAAGAGCCTTGCATTGTTAGAAGTTGTCTTTCTGTGTAGATACTTGTAAATGTGATCAAGTCACCTCTTAACCTCCTTTTCTTGCATTATTCTTACAAAATTAAATGAAAAATAAAGGACAAAAGAAGGTCACATTTTGCAATTAGGTGCATCTGGACAGGTTCTCTTGAAAAAAGATGCCACAGATGTGTGGGCCTGAAGAAGGAACATGTCTAGTAATGATTTGCAGGGTATAGTTTCCAGGAAATTCTGTGAACTTCAAATGATCATCCTATTGGTTTTGTTCATGCTAGCTAAGTAGGTATCACATGCCCTCTGCCGAGGGCAGTATTACTGTTGGCTGAATTGAATGCAGAGCAGTAGATGCAACCTTTCTAGCCAAAGGAAAGATGTAATCGGCATTGATTTTTAAAGATAAAGGACTAACAGTGGGATTAATACAGTCCACTTTCTCTCCTATCATAAAACCTCAATTTTTGCACCTCTTCTAAGTCATTTAAGGATTATTTTCTTTCCTTCTTTATGATTACTTTGGGTCAAAAATGTTTCACTTTTTTCAAATGGTACCGTAGTGAGAAATCTGGTTTTTTCTGTTATTGATTAAAAAGTAATGCTTGGTTAGAAAGCTTCCCAGGAAGGCTGTAGAACTTTTAACTTACCACTGCAAACATTCATCTAATGAATCTAATTACAGAAGTTAGTCACTACTGGAACTGCAACACATGTGCCCATTTACCCAAACCTATCTGTCTTTAGAAACTGTCCTAATGGTTCATGGCAGCTACAATTCTTCTCTGTTTGTCCTGAACACGAGATCATCAGAAAGCCGGGCTTGTTCTAAGCCCTTTTCCATCCTAATCGGCGTTCCTGGTGGGTCTGCTGTCAGCACAGCCTTTTGAATCACAGGAACTTGCTTCATTTTTTGAATGGCCTTAACTGATTCCGAGCAAATGAGTCTGGGAAGAGTGTAAAAGATGTTACTTATGATTCATCTAGTCACTGCTCATGGTACAGCCAGCTCAGGCTCCCAGTTCAAACAGAGCACATCCTAGCCCATGTTAGTGACAGATATAAATTTTGAAGCATGAGTTGTACCAATCACTCCCTCTGTTACAGGTTTTCCTCCAAAAGCCTTGCAGCCATTTCGAGAGGAGATAACCCTGCATTTTAAGTAAGTGTGTAAACAACCAAGTCAAAAAAAGCAGAGGCAAATGAAAAATATGGTGAAATTAATGAGCAGGACAAAAACATAAAAGTATTTTGGAAGGGTACCCAAAAGTAACTTGGGTATCTCAGAGCACTTCCATATGGGCAGGAGAGGAGACCTCTCCTGATGGCAAAGAGAGTGCCAGATATGAGCAAGGTCCTGTCCAAAACCATTAGTGTGGTGGCTGACGTCCAGCTAATAAACCCTGCTGAAAAGTAGGCTAGTTAGATTGGAAAAAGCCCATGGTAATGTGATTATATGACGTCCAACATACAGCTACTGCCTGTCTCACTAACTCAGACAGCAGCGAGTTACACACATCTGGGTCTTCGCTCTGCTAACAAGCACTTTTAGATCAGCTTAATCTCATCTAACCTTAGATTTTAGATATCTACTGGAAAAGTAGCACAGTAAGCTGTAGGCAATCCAGGACTTTCCTAGAAAACATTGAAGGTAACTTTTCAAGGCAGGTAATTGACAGCCCTGCTTGAGGGGATGCAATACTGAACCTGATTGTCACCAATGCAAGTGAGATCATCGATGGTGTCAAGACTGGAGGAAGCCTGGGCTGCAGTGATCATGCATTGGTGGAGTTCACAGTCCTGAGGGATGTGGGAAAGGTGAGGAGTATGGTCAGGACCCTAAACTTCAGCAAAGCCAACTTCCAGCTCTTCAAGGAGTCAGTCAGTAGGACCCCCTGGGAAATGGTCCTCAGGGACAGGGGGGCAGAACAAAGCTGGCAGATCTTTAAGGACATTTTCCACAGAGCCCAAGAGCTCTCAGTCCCCAGGTGCAAGAAGTCAGGCAAGGAAGGGAAGACACCGGATGGCTGAGTTGAGACCTGCTGCTCAAACTAAGGGGCAAGAGGAAACTGCACATGTAGTGGAAGTAGGAACAGGGAAGACTATAGGGATGCTGCCTGGTTGTGTAGGGATGAGGTCAGGAGGGCCAAGGCACAGCTGGAGCTGAACTTGGCAAGTGATGCTAAGAATAACAGGAAAGGTTTCTACAGGTATGGCAGCCAGAAAAGGAAAGTTAAAGAAAGCGTACCCCCCCAATGAACAAGAGTGGCAACCTCATTCAACAGATGAGGAGAAAGCTGAGGTACTTAACAACTTTTTTCCCTCATTCTTCCCTGGCAACCTCTGTCCTCACCCCTCCCCAGTTGATGGACTGCAAGATGGGGACGAGGGGGGCAAAGCCCCTCCCACTGTAGCTAAAGAGAAGGTTTGGGACCACCTGAGGAACCTGAACATACAGAAGTCTATGGGCCTTGATGAGATGCATCAAGAGTCCTGAGTGAATTGGCTGATATCACTGCCAAGCCACTCTCCATCACATTTGAAAGGTCATGGCAGTCAGGCCAAATATGTGCCTATATTTAAAAATGGTAGGAGGGAGGACCCTGGGAACTACCGACCCGGCAGCCTCACCTCTGTGCCTGGGACAATCATGGAACAGATCCTCCTAGAAGCTATGCTAAGGCACATGGAGGACAGGGAGGTGATTCAAGACAGCCAGCATGGCTTCACCAAGGGCAAGTCCTGCCTGACCAACCTAGTGGCCTTCTATGACGGCATGACTGCATCAGTGGACAAGGGAACAGTTATGGGTGTGATCTGTCTGGACTTCCGTGAAGCCTTTGACACAGTCCCTCACAACTTCCTTCTCTCTAAATTGGAGAGATATGGAATTAATGGGTGGACTGTTCAGTGGTAACGAATTGGTCAGAAGGTCCCAGCCAGAGGGGTAGGGGTCAACGTCTCATTGTCCAAATGCACACCGGTGACAAGTGGTGTTCCTCAGGGGTCCGTACTGGGACAAGTTTGCAGATGACACCAAGCTGAGTGGTGCAGTTGACACAGCAGAAGGACGGGATGCCATCCAGAGGGACCTGGACAAGCTGGAGAGGTGGGCCTGTGTGAACCTCATGAGGTTCGACAAGGCCAAGTGCAAGGTCCTGCATCTGGGTCGGGGCAACGCCCCGCTACCAATACAGGCTGGGGGAGAAGGACTTGGGAGTGCTGGTGGATGAAAAGCTGGACATGAGCCACCAATGTGTCCTTGCAGCCCAGAGGGCCAACCGTATCCTGGGCTGCATCAAGTGAAGTGTGGCCAGCAGGTTGAGAGAGGGGATTCTGCCCCTCCATTCTGCTCTGGTGAGACCCCACCTGGAGCCCTTCATCCAGCTCTGGAGCCCCCAGCACAAGAAGGACATGGAGCTGTTGGGGTGGGTCCAGAGGAGGCCACAAAGATGGTCAGAGGGATGGAACACCTCTCCTAGGAGGAAAGCCTGAGAGAGTTGGAGCTGTTCAGCCTGGAGAAGACAAAGCTGCGGAGACACCTTCTAGCAGCCTTTCAGTACCTGAAGGGGGCCTATAGGAAAGATGGGGAAAATCTTTTCAGAAGGGCTTGTTGCAGTAGGACAAGGAGTAGTGGCTTTAAACTAAGGGAGGGTAGGTTTAGACTAGATCCAAGCAAGAAATTCTTTACAGCAAGGATGGTGAAACACTGGCACAGGTTGCCCAGAGAAATAGTGGAGACCCCATCTCTGGAAACATTCAAGGCCATGTTGGACGTTGCTCTGAGAAACCTCATCTGGTTGAAGACGTCCCTGCTCACTGCAGGGGGGTTGTGCTAGAAGACCCCTAAAGGTCTCTTCCAAGCCAAAGCATTCTGTGATTCTATGATTCTATGACCTGTGAGACAGCTGTGTTAGAGGTGTAACTGCTTTAGAGTTCATCTGTAACCAGTGTGACAGAGGGATATTTATGAGAGGGCAGTTCAGCCCTCTACAATCTGAAACATACTGTGATGGAACTTTACTCTTTCCATAGAACTAAGTACTGTTCAAGGTGACGAAGTGTCCAGCTGTGTCATGATAGGCTCCTGGGCAAATAAATTATATCTGTGACACTGGCAATTGAAGAAAGAAAAACAATCAGCCTAAGAAAACTCACAGTCATCCACTATAGATTAAATTAGTTTAAATGCTAAAATTTAAAATTATTTTGATTTTAAAGTTTTTGAATTTTCTGAATCAAAACAGTGGGAAATCCTGAAAAAATAATTTCTCTTCCAACTGAAAAAAATAGATATTTTTAGGAAATATCAAAAATACTTCTTTAAAATTTTTTTTCTGTTTTGTCTTCTGAAATGATAAAATTCACAACACATTCTGATGTTATTAAATTTAAATTTTGTAACCAATATTTTGCAAGAAAAAATCATTGCGCCCTTCACTGCATGCAACTCCAAAAAGCCAAGCCAGGTCCCTCCCTCCTTCTGTCCCCAAGTCACACTTTTAGATCTCACCACATGTCATAAAATAAGGTGATTCTGTATCTTCAAAGGAGAAACTCACTAATATGTAGTATCAAATGGCACCATTGGCCTGGAAGTTAGCAACTGAGATCAAAAGCAGGCAGCTAGCAAACACGTGTCTTCAGAATCACTAGGACGATTTACCTGAGATTGTACAGACTTACCACTGCAAATATGAAAATTGGGACTGGTTGCTTCTTGAAAAGATATTACCTTGTTCAAAAACAAACAAAACCCCCACATAATATTTAAAATAGGACAGTCATAAGTTCTAAGTTATACATGAGGTTGTCAGATGTTTCTATGTTCCTTTGCGGCCTCAAAGTCTGATGACATGCTGTAGTCTTCAACAGAGAGAGGAATATGAACTATCTGGCTAGACATTTCTAACTCAAAGCAAAGTCCAAGTTTACTTAAGGTTTAGCCAAAAGTGCCTGGCCATCTTGTGACTGACATGTGCATAGCTCCCATTCAAATGAACGTGCGTGTGCATGCATCATAGGATATTTTCTTCTTTTCTCCTGAAATCTGACTGCTAAGGGTTTGACTCCCAAATTTCTCTCTCTTTTCCCAGCTCTTCTCTGCCCCTTTCCCTTTCACACACAAAACTTGTGCATAATTCGTTGCCCAAAATCCACACCTGTACATTCATTTTCAGTCTGAAAAGGTGACCTTTTTCCACATTATAGACCAAGATCTAAAACCATTTTGATACCTTCAGTGCTGTTCTCATTAATTTAGAAAAAAAAAATGGTGTGTCACCTCCATGCTATAGTGAGCAGAATAACATGCATAGGTTGAAAAAAGTTTTTGACGACATTCTATATGTTTCAAAATACCCTGAGATTCACAGAGCCGGTGTGAGCAGAAGTGGGAAGGACTCTGATTTTCTCCCCACCAGTCTTCTTCCCTGGCACAAGTAGCCAGGACTTTTCAGACTTTCCAGTCTCTGGGGATACTTCTATTTTTTATGTCATGCAGATACTCTAGGGAATGGCAAAGGACTAAAGATGACTGGAAAACAGAATTTTCTTCCCTGAAAATACATTTATTACTTAGGTCACATAGGGAGCTTTCCAGAAACATCATGTGCTCCTGAAAAGCAGGAACAGTCCTTTCCTGAACAGACACATTCACAGGATTTACTTTTGTTAATAATTAAGAGGTGATTTTCCAGTGTGTCCTTTCTGTCTGAATCTGAAAACTCTCTGCCTGAAGCTCCAGGGAGAAGATGCCTAAAGAAACAGGAAAGCCAGACTGATGGAAAATAATAGGCTATATCAGCTCCCAGTTGGTCATCTAATGGGATCCAGTCTCAAAGTTTCCAGCATAGGCAAAAATGTGAAGAAAAGGCCTCTGCTTGTACCATTGTTTTACCACAGGAACATCTTTTTTTCCCATTTGAAGTAAATTTTTAAGTACATTCATTCCAGATGCATTTCCTGAGGAAGTAGGGATCATTTAAAAATGGAGCTGTAGTGGGCTAACAAGTAACATGCTAATTCAAGTTTATACAGCTGCACGTTATTGCTGATTGAACCAAGAAGCCTTTCCACTGGGCACAGGATGAGCTGGGAGTGAATATGCAGGACAACAGTCCTTTTATCACATAAACCTGAAACCATTTCCTTCCAGAGGTTCTGAATTATCTATGTTATTACCAGACAAGAAAAAAAATGACACCTACCTGCATATACGGCAGACTTGATGCTTGTCTATGCTAATTCTTTGTTTTATGCACAAGAATTATGAAATCACTGGGTGACAGGGACTTAACAAGGACCTGAACACTGAGTGGGGACCATATATTTTTGTATCTATGTCAGTGATTTTCTGTGACTGGAGCATCTGATGCAGTGGGACAAGACAGCTCTTTCCCATCATCCTTTTAGGTGTTTTTGAATGTGAATGAATACAGGGGTCTACACACATGCATTTAACTACATTCACATACACGTCTGTGTGCATATTTATATGCCTTTGTGCATATATAAATATTCATTGTATAAAAGCTTGTGAGATGTGAAGATGCTCAATTATCTCATTCTTCATATGCTACAGTCACAGTGTGAAAGCAATAATATCAAAAAAAAAAAAAGAGTAGGGGAAACAGATAGCATGAAACAATTCCTGCTCTCTCCCCTTAATTTCACAGCTGGCATTCTCAAAGCTCGTTACACAGCTCCTGCAGCTCTCTGCGTGACCACAGGGAGCTGGAAGGAAACACGTGAGAAATGCAGCATTTCAACAGCCCATCTGGGTTAGGGAATATGGGGAAAGATGCTGTATCCACAAGCATTTGTTGGTCATGATGCTAGAACAAGCTGTGTACCCATACTCTCAAGGGACATATGCTTGTATTAGCAGGGCTGTTGCAGAGTAGTTCGTAGAATATGGTTAGAAACTGCAAATTACCTCTCTCTCTGCTTGCAAGTTGAAAGGAAGATTCATTCTCGCTCTTAACCTTCTTACTGCCTCCATGCAAATCCCTTTTCATTTGGGCTTTGTGAATGCAAGCAGTGTTGGGCACTATAAGCTCCTACTCTGATGTCTTCCTGCACAAACCATGTGAGATCAGGCAACCTCAAAAATATTAAGTCTATTATGAAGCTTATGTATCAGTTTTTCATAAGCCACTGAACTGGATAAAGCAATGGACTGTTCTGTGGAAGGCTGAGTTTCACTATTTCAGTGATAATATGATTTTTTTTTCAGCTATCAAGTAATTTTCCAATTTGCTGTTTGTGCTTTAAGCACAATTTTTCCAGTGTACTATCTAACATACACAGGACAAGAGAGATTTCTCTGTTTGGTGAACTTGAGATAATCTCCACTTTTATAATATTTTTTTTCCCGCAGAATCCAGACTGTCAGTACTATAAATGCTGAAAAATGTAATTTTTCACCTCTGCTGCCTGTTTAAATGCCCAGTGCAACATTCACAGAGGTGCTTCTTTTATGTAGCTACGCTAGTTTTCCTCTGTCATCTTCCTTTTCATGCTGAAATGCAAAAAGCTTAATTCATTAAGGCTTGTAAGGGGCATTAATTGTGCTGGCTGACACAAATTATAGAAATGTAGCAAGTTTATCTCCTGTAAAATGTGGAAAGATGGAATTCGGATGAAAGATACTGTTCAGAAAAAATATTCATTGGGTTTTACCGCATGGACATGTTGCATAATTCCATTCCTGCTCACAAAGCATAGTGAGAAAACTACTGACACTATCCTCCTCCAATTAATTTTTCCCTTTGCCTTGGCCTCCCTGGAGCTAATACACCTCAATCTGTTCTAAAGATAAACTGTGGTATTTCGTCCTCAATGTATTCAGGTGGACCATAGCCATTATTCCCTTTGAATTACTAGATGATGAATAAGCAGAGCTTTTTGTGTTGATAAAATCTTGAACTGACAGACTGCAGCTCCATCCATAGTCTCCAGCCCTGGGTGACTGTGACTCCCAGGAGCTGGAAAAGCATCTGTTGGTGAAGAATCACTGCAAGTTTGCCCAGATTTTAGTGCATTAGAAAGGCAGGTTTGAAGGACTGAGGTGTTCACTGCCTCCCACCGCTTGAGCTGTCCCAGTGCTAGAGCAGCTCCTCCGAGTACTGCATCTGAGTTACGCCAAGCTGAAATAAGCATTGCTTTATATTACTATTCCAAGCTGTATGCAATGGCAGCTCAGGAGCAGCTTCTTAGCCTTATTATATGACACACAGATAAGACAGCTTCAGACATTTGAGCTTAATGAGCTATTATCCTTCTATTATTCTCCTATGCGTCCATTGCTGACCACTGTCTGAGACCAGTTACAGCTAGAAAAATTGTCTGACCCAGTATGTCAGCTCTCAGACTCTGGCCTCACGAGAAGTTGCTCTAAAATCCTCCAGCAGATTTGCATGAAAATGGCACAATAGGACCTGATGCCAATTCTGTCTATTTAGAATTGTTTACTTTTTGGGTGCTATAACAATCGTACTAATCCAGCAAAGAAGGCAAGAGACCTGCATGGATGAGCAAGGAGCTTCTAGCAGAACTCAGATGGAAGAGAAAGGTCTATGAAATGTAGAAAGAGGGACAGGCCACTTGGGAAGAGTACAGGAATGTTGTCAAAGCATGCAGGAATGCAACGAGGCAGGCTAAGGTCCACCTGGAATTGAAGAGGGCAAGGGATGTCAAGGACAACAAGAAAAGCTTCTTCAAGTGCATCAGTAGCAAAAGGAAGGCTAGGGACAATGTGGAGCCACTGCTGAATGGGGCGGGTGTCCTGGTGATGGAGAATGCACAGAAGGCAGAGCTACTGAATGCCTTCTTTGCTTCAGTCTTCAGTGCCAAGGCCAGCTCTCAGAAATCCCGGTCCGTGGAGGTAACAGGAAGAGTGCAGAAAGAATGATTTTCCCTTGGTCGACGACGACTGTGTGAGGGATCTCTTAAGCAATCTGGACACCCACAAATCCATGGGCCCCAATGGAATGCACCCACCAGTTCTGAGGGAGCTGGCGGATGTCATTGCTGAGCCACTCTGCATCATCTCTGAAAGGTCCTGGAGGACAGGAGAGGTGCCCAAGGACTGGAGAAAGGCCAGTGTCACTCCAATCTTCAAAAAGGGCAAGAAGGAGGACCCAGGGAACTACAGGCTGGTCAGCCTCCCCTCCATCCCGGGAAAGGTGATGGAGCAACTCATTCTGGATATGATCATTAAGCAAGTGGAGGAGAAGAAAGTTATCAGGAGTAGTCAGCATGAATTCACCAAGGGGAAATCATGCTTGACCAATCTGATAGCTTTCTACAATGGCATGACTGGCTCGGTAGATGAGGGGATAGTCTACCTCAACTTCAGCAAGGCTTTTGACACTGTCTCTCATAAGATCCTCAGGAAGTGTGGGCTGGATGAGTGGTCGGTGAAGTGGATTGAGGACTGGCTGAATGACAGAACTCAGAGGGTTGTCATCAGCAGCAGAGAGTCTAGTTGGAGGCCTGCAACTAGTGGTGTACCCCAGGGGTCAGTACTGGGCCCAGTCTTGTTTAACTTCTTCATCAATGACCTGGATGAAGGCTTAGAATGTACCCTCAACAAATTTGCTGATGACACCAAACTGAGAGAAGTGGTGAATACACCAGAAGGCTGTGCTGCCTTTCAGCGTGACCTGGACAGGCTGGAGAGTTGGGCAGAGAGGAACGTGATGAGGTTCAACAAAGGCAAGTGCAGGGTCCTGCACCTGGGGAGGAGAAACCCCATGCACCAGCACAGGCTTGGAGTGGACCTGCTGGAGAGCAGCTCTGCGGAGAGGGACCTGGGTGTGCTGGGGGATGACAGGTTTACCATGAGCCAGCAGTGTGCCCTGGCTGCCAACAAGGCCAACAGCATCCTGGGGTGCATCAAGAAGAGTGTGGCCAGCAGGTCGAGGGGGGTTCTCCTCCCCCTCTACTCTGCCCTAGTGAGGCCCCATCTGGAGTACTCTGTCCAGTTCTGGGCTCCCCAGTTCAAGACAGATGAGGAGCTACTGGAGAGAGTCCAGCGGAGTGCTATGAGGATGATGAAGGGACTGGAACATCTCTCCTACGAGGAGAGGTTGAGGAAGAAGAGAAGGCTGAGAGGGGGACCTTATAAATGCTTATTAATATCTGAAGGGTGGGTGTCAGGAGGATGGGGCCAGACTCTTTTCAGTGGTGCCCATTGACAGGACAAGGAGCAACAGGCACAAACCGAAGCACAGGAAGTTCCATCTGAACATGAGGAAGAATTTCTTCCCTCTGAGGGTGATGTAGCACTGGAACAGGCTGCCCAGGGAGGTTGTGGAGTCTCCTTCTCTGGAGATATTCAAGACCCTCCTGTATGAGGTCCTGTGCAGCCTGCTGTAGGTGACCCTGCTTTGGCAGGGGGACTGGACTATATGACCCACAGCGGTCCCTTCCAACCCCTACCATTCTGTGATTCTGTGATTCTGTGATTCTATGATAGCCTTTTAGTGCTGAAATGATTTTGGAACTTTCTATAATATGTCCTTCATAATATGGAGGCTAAAACCAGACAATAGAAGCCTGATTCAAGTAACAGAATTGTGTAATAAAAATAAAAATAAAGAAATACATCAATAAAAAGTATTGCATTTGTCTGAGTATTTCCTTCCAGACAACAGCAGATAGGACCAAATTCAAAGCCGAAGTGGGTCACCCAAGCTTAATGTTGCTCTTGTTTTTCAAACTGTTGATACTAGAATTTTCTTTCTTTAGAAGCATGACACACCTTTCCAGAGTATTGCCCATTGGCAAAGCTGAAGTCAAATCACTGACATCAAAGAAGGAAACTAAGGATAATGCTACTTTGTTTCAACCAACTGCTAGCTCATTCTGAATAAGTGGTAAAATATAGTACAGTAGTAGTCCATACCTTTTTGAGCTGTAAAAGTGTTGCTGTAGAGGTTTTGACTATCACTACAGGCAACAAAATCCTTGCCACACTCTAGCAAAGGACACTTCACCATTAGTTTCTTTGACGCCAGGCTCCTCTAATAATTTAATATCACTTTCAGAAAAAAACTCTCCATGGGAGGTTTGCAACTCAAGTTAAACCAGCAAACCCATTTAAAAGCAAGTATGTCATGGGCTGTTTTTTTTGGTGTCTTTCTTCTGAACATTGGCTTCTTTTGGAGTGGCAGAAGGGTAAAGACAAGGAGGGAAAACCTCCTGGCTCTCTAGGTCTTTCCACAGAAGGATTATTTCACAAGTGAATGCCCATAGGGAAGGGAGTAGGCAAGGTATACTTGTTTGTTCAGTGATCACACTAACATCTACTGCCTTAACATTACAAGACATTTAATGATGGGGATAGCATCTGTTCTGAGCTTCTACTCCAGCTGAGAATTTGACATTTTTGTAACCTAATGTCAGAATGGGTAAATACGAAAAAACACATGGTATGCCCTGTATCAGACTTCCTGCTATGCCCAGATCCTCCATCTATCACAGGCACAGAGAATATGAAAAACCCCAGAAGTGTTGGACTTGCCATGTACAGACAGATTATCTATATGTACACAGATGTGCATAGTACCCCTTTTTCCTGACTTTTAATTTCTCAGGCCATCCATCTACTGATGTCAAGTATCCTTTACATTCAGAGGAAAGAAGAAATGTGAATAGCAGTAGCACCATTTATCTCTGCAAATTTCCAAATAGTAGCATGGCTCTGTTTGAACCTTAACAGGATCACACAGATTGGACAGGGAATGCTTGCAGCATTTGTTGCAGGAGAACAGAGGAGATCCCATTTACCTCCACTGCAGGATTAGGATAGATGACACTTGAAACCAAGGCTAACTAAAACTATAAATCTGTTCACAGGATAAATCTCAGAGGGAGATACAAAGCAGGGTAGATTAGTCACAGCAGATCGGGACACTTTGTTTAAGGTTACTTTATTGAAGTAGTAAATAAAAGCTGTTATCTGATGGTCTTACGAATAGTGTATGTGAAACCAATCAGTTTCCTCACACTGAACACTCTCATAAACATTTATAGCCAACAAACTACGGCTTCAGTGAATAAGACCATGCAGCTATCACCATGACAGATGATCTTTTCTGGGAAACTTCTATGATGTAGAGAGATTTTTTGCTCATACAGTACCCAGCCTTCAGACAAATGCCACTGGCAGATGCTTCATTCTGCACAATGAATACCTGTATTCATTAAACACTTCCCTGAAGGAATTTCATGAGAAGAAAAAACGATGGGATCTGGTAAGCATTTTGTGTGCCTTCTCTACCCCTGCAAAAGCTCCAGCTCTTGTCCTCATCTTCATGTTATCTCCACCACAGCAATCCCAGATTTTGCCATGTCCGTACACACTTCTCTCAGTCTGCCAGCTGAGCAATCCCCAGAATGGTTTCTGACCTGATCAGAGCAGTGCACATGCTGACTGGCAGGCACGCAAGCTACACTTGAAGCCTGGCCAGCCTCTGCTGTCAAGCAGTGTGGAAGATACTTGAACTCTAAATACAGCCTCTCTCCTCTACACAGTTCCCTGTAGTCATAAATTTTACAAAAGCTTCATAACCTTGAGACCTTCACCTCTCTTACAGCTTTGATGTAAATCAGCTAAAAGGCTTAAAATTTGATAGAGGAAAATGGCAATGAGTTACCACAAATCTAATTCCTACAGTATTACAAAGTAATAGTAATGCAAAGGTATCACACAGAACTAAAACCCCTCAGATCTCCAGGAGGCTGCTCCCAGCTTCTCTTGACTGCATCCTTTACACATTGATCCCGTGTTATGCCATTAACATGGGCCCTACAAACCAGGAGTTTGAAATTGCCAGGCATGCGAGTGCAGGCTGCCCAAGCTGCTCTGAAGGAGTTTCCAGAACTGTTATAATCCAAGAGTTTATAAACACGAGATTCTGGGATCTGCCATGTGCATGATTTGGCTTTGATGGGATATCATCTATAAAGACATACAGGACATGAAAGTAGCCTGCCTTTTTCCCACATCACTCTGCCACATAGTTTTTAACCGAGAGAGCCTGAATTGAATCCCTTGTGTTATAAGAGACACAGCAGAGTGCCTCTTTGAGGATCTTGTGCTTTCTTCCAAAGTACAACATATTCTGGGTAAGCTGTGAAGTACGGAAGACTGGCAGGAAGCTTTGTGAAACTTCCCTTAATAGCATTGAAATAGAACGGTTTTTTTCTGGGTGTTTAACTGTGTATCATTTAAATTTATATTGATGAAATTTTGTTGCAGTCATTTATGGTAAGAAGTTCCCTGAGCTTTGGTTAGATATTTATATTAGTATTTTTTTTGTATTTGTTACATAAATATATACAACAAATCTGAGAATACAGAGGTATGGAATCTGATAACAGCGTGTTTTGAAAGAAAATCAAATGCACAGATATCCTAAATAAATTGGATATTAAGATAATATAACACATATCGACACAGTTAATTAACCAGCAAACTACTTGCTAATTGCTGAGTTCTCCTAGTCTGCAGCAAAGTCACAGCAACAACAGCAACTTTTGGATCTGTTGTTCTTCATGTTCATATAGCAGACTCTCTTAGGGTATACAAAAAGCCTCCTTTGAGACCCTGGAAATCTGAAAAGAATTGCAACCTGAATGCCTTCAACACAGCAGGGATAAATGGGATCTTCCTCTCCCCTACATTCAGCTGCCCTAAACTTAGTCACTGAGGCTCAACAAGGGTTCTTCTCCTACAGCTGAAGAAAAACAGGCACTTCAGGTGGAAACTTTTCTCACGTATTCAATACTTGCCTTAGGATGCATGAATCACTATTTGGAGATGCCTCCCTCTCCACTGACTCTAGAGGAAAAGACTTGTTCAGACTTAAGAACTAACGGCCAGGTTCCTAAAGATGGGTGAAATTAATCCCTCCCTCCGAGACAAACTTTCCACTCTATCTGCACTCAGCTTGACCTAGATTTAGGCTGGTGCCTTTATGGTGTCTCAGTCTTTCTAAGCTTAATTTTGATCCAGTACGAGGTTCAAGCTAGACATTCAGGAATATGCTTGAGTCAAAAGTGAGTTCCTGCAGGAGCGTTGCAGCAGAAGCAAAGGTGCAGAGAAATTGCGTGTAGCTCCTCTTGCCAAGGGGTGGAAGGAAGGCCATTCAGAGAGGCCACAAAGGTAGTTTTCAGGTAGCTGTTTAAGTTGATTTTCCAGCAGTCACAAAATGTAACATGATACCTTTTTGGTTTGCATGAGTTAAATGTCTGGTTTTGGACTATTTTTTTTATTTTAAATGTTTGTTATTATGAACAAAAATACAAAATGGTAAAATAGCATATCACATCACTTCTCCATGCCTCTCAGTATCCTGTGGTATTGACGGAGAGCAGCGAAATCTTCTGCACCACAGATCTGTCATTTTTATCAAATTTCCTTTCAGGGATGGAGGGTAGCAGAGCAATGGGTAGATATAATGACCTTCCATATCACTTTTTCTTTTCTCCAGGCACTAAAATTGATTTCCCTTAGCTTGGCATGTCAAGCTCCAGAACTAGGCTAGAAAGAGTAAGTGAGAGCAACAAGATTTAAGGCATCTGATGTGGCAGCCTACAATGAAACAGTTCTAATCAAGGAGTCTTTGGACACTACAGAATAAAATCTTGTTCTTATACTCAGGGGCATATACTGTGGCCTTTTGAAAGATACTTTTGTATTTAAAGCAGGGCTTCCCACATGCTGATGAGGAGCTACAGAATTGTACAAATGCAATGATGTTAAATCACAATATTTCATTAGCAAAGCCATGTCCATAAAGTGATTTCTATAAAGTGGTTTCATTTAGCCACAAACCACTCACTGCCATGACCAATGTCAATATTCTGTATGTTCATATTATTTGCCAGTGCCAGGTGCATGGCACAGAGCTCTCCCACCTTCCTTTATCTCCTGTGGCTGGTGCTTATGCGTAGCCATTCTGTTAATGAGCAAACCCAAGGCCAGTGGGTATGAACACGCCAAGGCATGGACAGAGGATTCTCAGCCTCCTAAAATCTATCTGTTGCCCTCCTGAAGCCTTATAACTGCTACCACTTCCACCATTTGTCAGTCACATTTTTGATCTGAATTGTTGGACATAAAGGCTTAGCCTCTGTGTAACCTACCCTTAATTTTTTGTGTGAAATGACTGTACAGCACCTAGGCATTTGCGTTACAATCCCTGCCTGCAAGGTGCATGGTTACCTGGCTTGTAAACAACACATAGTAACCTCAAAATTGCTGCTGAAATGACAAGTCGAACAGGTTCCATCCTATTGTCTTCACTCTGGCTTCATCAATCAAAAAACTTTCCCTGAGTAGCTCCCAAGGGTAATTGCAATGGCTTTGCTGTGCTGAGCTGGAAGCCAGCAAAACTTTCTAACCACTGCTGGCTAGGAAAGATGATAAACATTTTTATCCATGAATGCCATGGACAAGGGACAAACACGTTCCTGTTCTCTAGAAGAGTCTGATTTTCCTTTGGTTTTAGACTGTGTAAATCAAAGTATTTCCTCTAAAATTTAAAATTAAAGCCAATGTGTGAGTGAATACCTGTCCTGAAGTTTATATTCTCTGTCAGGCAAGAATATGATACTGCTAAAACAAGATTATAATTCTAGATGTGTAGAGAAGCTGACAGTAGCTAACTGAAAACTGTTTTAATGAATGAATTGGAGGCTGATGTGCAGATTAAAAAAGTCTTTGGCCACCTTATTCCCAGAGAGTATGCAAGAGGGATTTACACATATTTGTGACTACAGGAAGGGTGTTTTGTCCCTGTGTCCTCCCATTGCAGATACAGATAGTTCAAACAATGTTTTGTTTATAGAGTTGGATCTTAACTATTTCTGTCCAAATCTTTTTTACTGGAGCTTGTTCCTCCTACCTAAGAACTTTCCATCAAAAACCCTTGTATTAGAGAGGAGTTTTATTGTTATTTCTTGAAATGTGCTCTGAGGGAATAAATGCACAGTTTACTGTGAGGAACCCGGCCTATGTTTTCACCACAAGCCATGAGGCAGCAATGCCCTGCTACCATTTTTTACAGTCAGGAGGTCACTTTTGACAGACAAAGATGGTCTTTGCCCAAGTTAGACCCTGAACTCTCTGCATTGCTCAACTGAGTTGCAAACCAGGAAAGAGACAGAATATATGGAGCTAATCACTTCTCCGCTAGTTCCCCACTCTGAACACTGCTTTGATTAATTAAAACCACCTCAAGTGTACATGGAAATGCCAGCACACGGTTTGAGTGAAATGGGCAGCACTGCAGCAGTTATTGAAAGGTGGAGCATGAAATGCTCCTAATAGAAGATGGGCATTCAGCCAGGGGGGTCTGACATCTCCTGGACTCGCTCCCCCCATCACCTTCAGGCACTGGAGATCAGCAGGCAAATACTTTGCAGACCTGTTAGGATCACTCAACCCCTCTCACTTTGGATCTGATCTCTGGAAGGATATTCCTGTATTTCGATCTATTCTCATTTCTGAAGGGATGGAGAACAAAACTGTACCCCTCATTCATGTGCATACCTGTAAATTCCTGGGGCTGTAGTAAAAGGAGTGTGAAGATGTCATGGCAAGAAGGCGCAGATACACCAGGCTGAGGGGCACTAAGGTGATATTGAGCTAGTATTTCTCTGTGCACTATCAGTTCCCTCAGACAACATGAAATTATTTTTTTTCCAGAGTAGATTGGATCAGCTACCTTCTCTCTTCGGCCTCTCCTGAACATTTCTATTTGCACTCCCTGTGGATACACAAGTCAAAATAGATCATCACGTGTTTGCAAGTTAGATGCTTGGAAGATTGTCACACATCTGTGCTGAATGCACTAAGAACAGAACTGACAAGGTACCTATTTGAAATTCTTATCCGTAAGCCAAGAGATTTCAGTATACTTCTGGGTGAAGACTTAAGAGCAGCATATCAGACTAGAGGGAAACTAACAATTCTGGAGAACTGTGCTCCTAATCTGATTCTGGGGAATTATGATTTGACATTGCTTTGTCTTTTTATCCTTACAAAGGACATCTTTCCCTTTCACAGTGAGGTCATTCTACTATTCACATTAGCGGCTTTACACGAGCCTTCATAATTGTTTCTTATAAAATACGTTGATTTCTATCATCCTGTTTAATGATGTGCTACATTGTTTATAAGATAATGCAATGAACCCACTTTGAACTCATTCTATTATCCCATAAGTAATGCAATAAACTGCTTAACAGGGCAATTAAACCAAGCGATTTCAGGTTAATGTTATTAGACAGTCTTCAAGAACATGCAACTTTTGTTTTGAGGATTGCCTTACCCTCCTATATGTTGCAAAATATACTTTGCGAATGTTTTTGTTTGTATTCCCTAAGGTACTAATCACATTAGTCATTGCTGAGGACTAGAAATAGTATAGCAGCTTTCCAAACAGAGGGGAGAGTTAGTGCAGCCTCTAGTAACTTGTGACAAAGCAATAGATCTAATAACCCTGGAGAACTCCCCAGGGTATTATGCAGCAGTGTTCAAAGCTTAGGAAAAAAAGACATTTCATTATATACAAACAGTAGAAAATCAAATACATGAAAAAAAACACAAAGGTTAAATACATTATGCTGTTGAAAAAAAATCAGACTGCCTAATGTACGTATCATACCTGATTTGAATTTTTGAAAGGGATCTTAATGAATATTTTCAGACAGCACCACCTTTTTCCTTATACTTTTTTTCTGGCCTACCCAAAAATGTAATTCAAATACTCTGCACCATGCAGAATTTATTAGGAACAGTTCCAGTGAAATTAAATCTCTGTCGTGCATCTTGAGTCTGCTCTAATGATTACTGCTACACTGAGTATGTAATTTAAAGTCTTTTGTTAATAGATGAGGTGCTGAACACCAACAGCTACCTCTACCAAACTTCACAGTTGAAGAGCTATCTTGCTTACAGCCAGAGAAATCTACTTCAAACTGGACTTCCATGGAACAATACTGACATCTAACAGCTGTTGGAATAATCCTAAATGAATATTACTCTGTATTTCCAAAGGGATCTGTTAGCTAATTTTCTCTTCCTTAAGGTTCTCAGTGAGAAGTATGTATTCCAAAATTGAGAGCAACTGTGGACATCTTACCTGGATTCAGATTAACAAATATGGCTAAAAAAGACCCTGATAAGTAAACGGGTGAAAGAAACAATGGTTAAATCCATTATGTTGTTAAAAAAAAAAGACCCCATAGCTCTTCTGAACTTAAAGAAATAATAATAAAAAAAAAGATTAAATAATAAATATTGGAATTGCTTATTTGAATGATTTCAGTATTTAATATGAATATAAGTTTTTTGTAATGGGTAAAATATTATCTTGAAAGAGATGTTTTGCTGTACCCAAACCAATACATTTATATGTTTAGATTTTGGTTTGCCATCAAACATTAAACCAATCAGTTGCTGAACTCTAACGGTAAGGCAAATTTTTTAAAGAAATCTCCTCCTCCTTATACAGAGAGCCATGGCTTCACAGAATCACAAAAACAAAGAATCACAGAATGGTTGCTATTGGAAGGAACCTCTCTCTGGAGGTCTTCTCGTTCAACCCTCCCTGCTCAAGCAGGGCCATCTAGAGCCAATTGCCCAGGACCATGTCCGGACAGCTTCTGAATATCTTCAGGGATGGAGACCTGCAACCTCCCTGGTTAACCTGTGCCAGTGCTTGGTGACCCTTATAGTAAAGCAGTGTTTCCTGATGCTCAGAGAGAACCCCCTGTATTTCAGTTCATGCCCATTGCCTCTGGTCCTGTCACTGGGCACCACTGAAAAGAGCCTGACTCTGTTCTCTTAGCATCATCCCTTCAGGTATTTATAGACTTTGATAACATCCCTCCTGAGCCTTCTCTTCTCCAAGCTGAACAATCCCAGCTCTCTATGTCCTTCCTCATAGGAGAGATGCTCCAGTCCCTTGACCATCTTGGTGGTCATTTGTTGGATTTTCTCCAGTACTGGGGAACCTAGAACTGGACACAGTACTCCAGGTGTGGTGGCCTCACCAGTGCTGAGTAGAAGGGAAGGAGCACATCCCTCCCTCAATGAGCTCATAATGCAGCTAAGGATTCCGTTCGTTGCCTTCATGGCAAGGACTCATTGCTGGCTCATGTTCAATTTGGTGTTCACCATGACCCCCAGCTTATTTTCTGCCAACCTGCTTTTCATATGGGTTGCCTCTAGCGTATATTGGTGACTGAGGCTGTTCCTTCCCAGGTGCAGCACTTTGCACTTGTCCTTGTTGAACTTCATGAGGTTATTGTCAGCCCATTTCTCCAGGCTGACAAGGTCCATCTGGATGGCATCAAAACCTTCTGGTGTATCTGCTGCTCCTCCTAGTTTTTTCTTACCAGCAAACATACTGAGGATGCAGTCTGCCCCATTATCCAAAGCATTAATTAAGATATTAAATGGGACTGGATACAATACTGACCCCTGGGGTACATTGCTAGTTACTGGCCTCCAACTAGACTTAGTGCCACTGATCACCATCCTCTGGGCCTGACCATTCAGCCAATTTTCAGTCCATCTCACCATCTGCTCAACCAGCCCATACATGAACACCTTGTCTATGAGGATCTTATGTGAGGCAGTATCAAAGGCCTTACTGAAGTCCAGGTAGACAATACCCACTGCTCTCCCCTCATCTACCAGGACAGTTATTTTATCGTACATGTTTATCAAGTTGGTCAAGCATGACTTCCCCTAGGTGAATGCATGCTGATTATTCCTGATGGTTTTCTTGTCTTTCATGTGCTTGGGAGCAACTGGGATGCACTGAGCTTGGCCTGGGGGCAAATGAGGAATGAGTTGAGAGCTTATGGGTTAGAATTAAGGGACAGGCTCATACAGGTGACATTACTGTGGGTGTGTACTACAGGCCACCTGACCAGGAGGAGGAAATTGATGAGGCTTTCTACAGGCAGCTGAAAGCAGCCTCACAGTCACAGGCCCTGGTTCTCATGGGGGACTTCAACCACCCTGACATCAGCTGGGAAGACCATACAGCTAGGCAGGCGCAATCCAGGAGGTTCCTACAGAGCATCAATTATAACTTTCTGATGCAAGTGGTGGAGGAATCAACAAGGAAAGGCGCTCTGCTGGACCTTGTATTAACAAACAAGGAGGGACTGGTGGAGGATGTGAAGGTTGGAGGTAGACTCGGCTGCAGTGACCATGAAATGGTGGAGTTCAGGATCCTCCGTGGAGGAAGCAGGGCGATAAGCAGGATCAAAACCTTGGACCTCAGGAGGGCTAACTTTGGCCTCTTCAAGGAGCTACTGGGAGGAATCCCATGGGCCAGGGCTCTCGAAGGCAGGGGGGTCCAAGAGAGCTGGTCGCTCTTTAAACGTCACTTCCCCCATGCTCAGGAGCGATGCATCCCCCTGAGAAAGAAATCTAGCAAAGGAGCCAGGAGATCTGCATGGTTGAACAAGGAGCTTCTAGGGGAGATCAGGTGGAAGAGAAAGGTCCATGGAATGTGGAAAGAGGGACAGGCCACTTGGGAAGAGTACAGGAATGTGGTCAGAGCATGCAGGGATGCAACAAGGAAGGCCAAAGCCCACCTGGAATTGAAGCTGGCAAGGGATGTCAAAAACAACAAGAAGGGCTTCTTCAACTACATCAGCAGCAAAAGAAAGGCTAGGGACAATGTGGAGCCGCTGCTGAATGAGGCAGGTGTCCTGGTGATGGAGGATGCAGAGAAGGCAGAGCTACTGAATGCCTTCTTTGCTTCAGTCTTCAGTGCCAAGGCAGGCCCTCAGGAATCCCAGGCCCTGGAGGTAAGAGAGGAAGCCTACAGAGAGGACGACTTTCCCTTGGTCGAGGAGGACTGTGTGAGGGATCGCTTAAGCGATCTGGATGTCCACAAATCCATGGGCCCCGATGCAATGCACCCACGAGTGCTAAGGAACTGGCGGATGTCATTGCTGAGCCACTCCCCATCATCTTTGAGAGGTCCTGGAGGACAGGAGAGGTGCCTGAGGACTGGAGAAAAGCCAGTGTCACTCCGATCTTCAAAAAGGGCAAGAAGGAGGACCCAGGGAACTACAGGACGGTCAGACTCACCTCCATCCCGGGAAAGGTGATGGAGCAGCTTATCCTGGAGGCCATCATCAAGCAAGTGGAGGAAAAGAAGGTTATCAGGAGTAGTCAACATGGATTCATCAAGGGGAAATCATGCCTGACCAATCTGATAGCTTTCTACGATAGCATGACTGGCTGCGTAGATGAGGGGATAGCAGTGGATGTTGTCTACCTTGACTTCAGCAAGGCTTTTGACACTGTCTCCCATAACATCCTCCTAGGGAAGCTCAGGAAGTGTGGGCTGGATGAGTGGTCGGTGAAGTGGATTGAGAACTGGCTGAATGGCAGAAC
The DNA here is from genome assembly GCF_030867145.1 of Opisthocomus hoazin. Lineage (NCBI taxonomy): Eukaryota > Metazoa > Chordata > Aves > Opisthocomiformes > Opisthocomidae > Opisthocomus > Opisthocomus hoazin. The sequence continues at coordinate 13,152,099 of NC_134414.1, read as the reverse complement.
TCGGAGGGCTGTCATCAGCGACACTGAGTCTAGTTGGAGGCCTGTAACTAGTGGTGTCCCCCAGGGGTCAGTACTGGGCCCAGTCTTGGGTTTTTTTTTGATAGAGCACTGGAACAGGCTGCCCAGAGAGGTTGTGGATTCTCCTTCTCTGGAGATATTCAAGACCCGCCTGGACGCGGTCCTGTGCAGCCTGCTGTAGGTGACCCTGCTTCGGCAGGAGGGTTGGACTAGATGACCCACAGAGGTCCCTTCCAACCCCTACCATTCTGTGATTCTGTGATTCTGTGAAATGGTTTTCCAGCCTTCACCTTCCCAGGGATCAAGGTGAGGCTAACCTTCCTACAGTTTCCTGGGTCCTCCTTCTTACCCTTCTTGAAGATAGGAGTGACACTTGCTTCCCTGCAGACTTCTCTCAGTCATTGTGATCAATCAGAGATTGTTATGAGTAGCTTTGCAAAGACTTCTGCCAGCTCGCTCAGTACTCTTTGGTGCAGCCTATCAGGGCCCATGAACTTATGTATGTCCAAGTTGTTTAAGTATTCCCTGACCCAGCTCTTTTCCACTGAGGATTTTCCTTGCTCCAGCCTTTTCCTCTGGTCTTTGGGACCTGTGATTCCTGAAGTCCGGTCTTGCTAGTAAAGACCAAGGCTAAGAAGTTATTCAGTCTTTTCCATGTCCTGTGTAATCAGGTCCCCCCACTTGTTGAGCAATGGGCCCACATTTTCCCTAGTCTTCCCTTTGTCACCCATGTACTTACAGAAGCTCTTCTTGTTGTCCATGGCTGGATTCAGTTCCAGATGGGCTGTAGCTTTCCTAAGTTTATCCCTGGATGATCAGACAATGTTTCTGTATTCCTTCCAGGTTACCTGTCCTTGCTTCAAACCTCTGTATGCTTCCACCCTCTATATCCTTTCACAGCTTCCTGTTGAGTGCTTTTGAAATCCCACCCCATAATCTTTTAAAAAGGTGACCTGATTTTTCAGCAGTGCTGAGCACTCATCCTCTACTCATACACTTGGGAAATGAGGGTAATGCAGCACTTTTGAGAAAAACTGAAGCCATTGTTTAGTAGCTAAAGAGGAATTTAGGATCTCAATTTTTTCTTCTCTGATTTTTCTTACATAATTTTAAAGCTGAATTTAATGAAGTCCAAATGACCACTTTTCCCATACCAAAAGCAGATAAACCTTCACTACTTTTGAGTACTAGTACAACTGTAGCTACGTGAACTGTTTGTCTCAGTCTGTATTTATTACAATTTTTACTTTTATTTCAGTATGTTAATTGTTTGTAAAAAATGCCTCACTTCCAAGCTTCTGACCTCTTCTTCATAAGTCTTTGCTATATGGGTCACATGAGTACTTTTCAACCTACTGCATGGATATTTCATGAACAGCAAGAATACTTGACATTTATACACATTTTTAACATGTTCAAAGCACTGAAGAAAGTTAATTAAGTAGGACAGAATTTTCAGAAGTATTTAAAGGAATTAAATCTAGGGCTCCCCCTGAAATCAACTGGAGTAAGCAGTTAAACTCCTTGTGGGAGTGTGGAAATCTCATTTACAATCGTAACAAGGCCTCAGAGCCAGTAATTCACCCTTTTAGATACAAACTACTTGACATACAGTTAAGTAAATGCCCCAAGATCACAGATTCAGGAAGTGGCACTGTCAGCAGTTGAACTTGAAAGGCTTCTCTCTAGCTGTAAGCATGAGCACCCAGTTACATGTGCTGCTTGAGCAGGTGATCTCATGCCCATCAAAAGATGGGGAAAAGGTATTTGCCAAGGCTGAGGTGAACCTTACTTGGATGCTCTGAACTGCTTATCACCTCAGATGAAGATGAAGAGGAGGCACTGTTTGGGGCCACATGAAATTTCTAGACCTGATTTCAGAAAACTGCATCCATACAAACAGTGATTGAAGTAAAAATAAAATTGAGGTAAGGCAAATAGGTTAAAAATTCAACAGAAAGCAAAACATGCCAGGTTCACCTAAAAAAAAAAAATCATATATTTTTGTTTAGTATTTCTTCTGAACAATCTGGAAAACATTTTGTTACTCAGCTGTACATAGTATTTCCCCACCCCAATTTTTCATTTCACCAAACCTGAAAAAAAATATTTCATCCTGCTTTATTTGACATTAAGCTGAGCTGCTTCAGTAGGGATGGCTTTACTATTAAAGATTGTTTAAAAATTCTGTTTCTTTGTAATATAGGGACTACATGTTAGTGAGTCAAATCTAAGTTACTTTTTCCTCCATCTTTTTTTTTGAGGTGTCTGTCTCTAGCATAATTAACTAGCTAGTTCTAAAATGTAATTTATATCACTCAAATGGGTCAGAATTACTTAGAAAGGCAGAGTGAAATGGGAAATGCAAATTTGAGTTCATGTAAGTTTTTTAAAAGTGAACACTAATCCTTCAGGGATTCTGGATTTGACAAAGAAATTATATGAAAGATGTGTGTTCAGAAAAAGCAATGCTGATAAGGAGCCCAGTCCTGATAGGTCTCAAGTACGTGAACAGTGTGAACATGATTTTTATTTATTTTCCCACTCCACTTCTCACAGGGATGAAGGGAAAACCAGGGAGCTTGACTCAAACCACAGTTTTATTCCCTACATTTCAGGCCTACATATATGAGATTCACATGAAAGCAGCATCTTTCTAGCTATCGTTTCCACAACGTTCTTTCTGATTCTTCAGTGCCTATTACTGAATCTCTGGTCTTGAAGCATTTATTTAACTGTGCATTGCATGCTCCAAGGTTAGTCACAGAAGGACCTCACATGGCCATGGTCCCACTCAGCCCCCCATGCTGGAATCACATCCTCTGGGCATCACTGATGAGGTATGCATGACAGAGCCTTTCTTCACCCAGAGCATGGCACCTAGGGTTTATTACTCTGTTTTAAACTCTCATGTGCTATAACAATGATATTTGTGCTGTTAAAGGTGAGGTTCAACCACATTAATGTTGTTACAAAGAGAAGGTAGCGATTGCACGTTAGGTTAGATCAGTATTTCCAGAAGCTGCTATAGCCAATATCAACAAGGCACTAAAAAGACTCCTGCTGGAATTCTGGAAAAAATATTCATCCCTCCATATTCAAGCAGGTCTGGAAGAGAAGTCAAGACCTTCAGAAAGAACCGAACTGCAAGATAAAAACAGCTTCCCTTGTTCAGCACTGAAAAATAGAAGCTTAGAGAATTTTGTTTGCTTTCCTTCCATAAATAAAAAAAAAAAAAAAAAGGAAAGGAACACGGAATTTTTAATGCTAAATGGAAGCTGTCCACTTGATGGAACCAACTTTAGGCAAAAAATGTGAAGATGCGTAGTATGAAGAATATATGAGGAACCATTCAAAAGAAGATAGGAAAGTAAAAGCTTGTTCTCCACTAGCTTGTGGAAAAAGAGTATGTGACATGGCAGCCTGTTATACTACAAAATGAGAGAAGATGACCCAGCAGATCTATTCTCATCTCTTACTGTTATCGTCAAAAAATAAAATTGAGAGAATTGTAAGGCACTTTTCCTTGCTTTTATTTCTATAGAAAGGTAACCGACTGTATAATATGAGATTGTTTCCTCCTACCTCTAGAAAGCATACTGTATTTGCATGCTTTGAAAGTCAAAAGCTCTTTGCTACGACATAAAACAGGAACATCTCACAAATTGTTAGTGCTGGGATTTGCATATATCATTGCCATACTTCCTAATTATTTCTGGATCTATTTGCATAATGAAAAAGGGAATAGTTTCTTCTCAATAACAGTAAATATAAAAATGTGCCTGTCACTCCTCCATGGAAATAAACTTTAATTGTTTTGTTCTAAAGCCTAAAAGTTGAAATTTCAGAAATAGCTTAATCAAAAATAGGATGAAAAACTAAGTAACATCAGAATGCAACATGGATCCTCTTCAGGGAGATCCAGGTTTTATACTGGGGTAAATTTAGCATTACCAATACTTTTACCTCTGATTTCCTGACACGTAAGTGAAAAATTGTACAGAGACCTTTATCTTTTCAGGTGAAATATCTAAATGACTAAATAAGCATCTTGGTGATCTCTCAGGAAAGTAGATGCTTCTGTTCCCTTTGCTTTTGTTTTACTACTAATGGGACATGTCTGAGCTGAAAAGGTTGTGAAGATTTGTGCATTGTAGTGACACTTCATCCTAGCCTCACTTAGAGAGAAGAAACCTTTTATTGATCACTTGTCTGTGTTGTTCAAAGGCCATCAGCCAGAATATCTGACCCACTCACAGATTTTATGGCAGGAAATTCATTTGTTGTTGTTTGGTAGACACTAGATACACTGAGGCAGAAATCAGAATGTAAAATATCAATTATATAAAAGCTGCAGATATATTTGATTTTTTTTCACACTCAGCACCTGAAGCTTCGGACTTATAGTACTGTGGTGGGAGCCAGTGAGCTCCGTTTCCATCCCAGACAGAGGATTTTTACATGATACTGAGCAAATCGCTCCAGGAATAGTTAAGATTCACAACACACTATCATGCTATGTGCAGATGAGCCAACTCTGAACAAGCTTGTGTGTCTGGACCAATTCCATGTAAAGGCAATAGCCTGAGTGGTGAAAGAACAGCAGTGACAATACGCTTCGTCTAATTAATCTGATCTCTCAGTGAAGTTGTGTAGCCCAAGTGGACTGCTTTACTAATCTGACTATAAACCTTCCAAATTTTGGAGCTAAGGACAAATCATGGCATGCTGCACAGAAGGAGGTCCTCACGGCTTTGTGGTTTGCCATCTGCCGCCACCTTCACAGGATGGTTTTGCAGGTAAATGTCCATAAGTTGTGCAATGATCAAGCAACATGACGTAAGAAGATAATTTAAATGGACAGAAGTTCTGGACCACAGGTTCTCAGAAACCCACACAAGTCTCTAAATACAAGCTACTACCCATTATCACCTGGCTTTGATTATCACCTGGACTACAAATTGCTTCTTCTTCAAAACAAAATGGTTGAAAAATTAGCTGATTGTCCATATGGTTATAGCTGATGAGTGTTTTTTCCCCTTATTATATTGTGTCATAGACCAGCTAGAAAAGTAGGAGAAAAGAGAGCTGCTTGAATGAGAAGGATATATATAAAACCTGCATAACCAAACAATTCAGAGAACTCTTAATTTACAAAACTGAAAACAAAACTGTGGAAAGAATGGTCAGAATTCTGCCAAGGAAAGGCATCAGGAATGTTAACAGATCTATCTCAGCTACACAATAGAAAATGCCAGAATGAACCCCAGAGAGGTTAAACAATTGATAAAAATAGCTCTGGTAAAAGAAGCAAGAGAGTTTCCATTTATTGGTACAAACATTTTTGGTACACAGCTGAAAGACTTTTACAGCCTGATGTTTGCATCAGGGAAAGCATGCAACGAGAAGCAGTCCTATTTTTACGTTTCTGTTTCAGAAGAGTTGAATGCAAATCTGAAACCATATTTCCTGCCCATATAGACAACATATCTCAACCTGCTGCGTGTGTCACTCTTTCTTCTGATTTTGACTGAGTTCTGGTCACAGTAAATGCAATCCACAGTTATTTACACATTTTCGTCTTTCCCTGCGCTGTGTCTCTGAAAACACTAACTCTTACATAAAGGATGAAAACATATGAAATAAATAGATCCTGCATAGTCCTAAAAGCCAAATAAATAGTAGAAAATAATACATGATTAGGACATGGCTCAAACATTTACTTGGGATCATCTATAAAGCTTAAATTTCAGGGTGCTTCTAGAATTTTTTTTTGACTCAAACTACCTCACTTTCCTCCAGACAAGAAATAGGAGTGGTCAGGAAACAGCCAAGGGACCATTCACAACCGGCAGTTTGGTCAAGATCACCCTGTCTTGCAGAGGAAGAGATTCATTTATATGGAAACAAACCAGGCCAGGGCAGTTGACTGGGAGGTCAGAGAATGGTCTTGTCTCTGGCTCCTAGTACACATATAGCCATAGAGGTTAATGGACTGCTGTTACAGAGCTGTGGCATCGAACAGACGAAAGACATTAGGTGATTCTGGATCTATAGTACCTACAAAAGTGAGGGCTTCTCAGGTTATCTGTTTTAGTCTTTGCTCTTGAATGGTATTAACAGATTTGCCATTAATTTAGTCTTACAGGATGACCAGACAATGTCCATGCTCTGATTATATATTCAGATGTAATTTTAGAGAGCAATATTCACGAAGAGGAAGATCTAGTAAGAAAGAAGAATGACACCTCATGGAGGTGCCTATATCTCTTCATCAGCTACAGAAGTAGCTAGGGGAGAGTTTAGTCTAAATGGTTCAAAGTGAGATGAGATGCATCTCATACCACTTTCATGTTCATACTTGGGCTTATTCTTCACTGAAAATTAGACATCAGTCAACGAAAAAATGTGAAGAAATCTGGATTTATCAACATTGTGCAAGAAATCAGGATTCATCAACATTGGGTGGAACGCAATGGTTAAATTATTAGCTTGTTCTCTGTGGAAACCAAAAATGTTCTGGCTGTCACAAGTTCAAGGGGTGGTGGTATACTCGTGCAACACTCCAGATTAAGGAAAGCTGTACAAGTTTCATTAAATTTCTCTTCTCCAGTCTGTAAAAAAAAAGTGTACTTAAAAGAACCAAGTAATGGGCTGCAGTCAGACTGTAGTACATCATAGAATCATAGAGTGCTTTCGCTTGGAAGGGACCTTGAGAGGTCATCTAGCTCAACCCCCCCTGCAGTGAGCAGAAATATCTTCAACTATACAAGGTTGCTCAGAGCCCCGTCCAACCCGGCCTTGAATGTTTCCAGGATGGGGCCTCCACTACCTCTCTGGGTAATCTGTGCCAGTGTTTCACCACCCTCAAGGTAAAAACTTTCATCCTTAGTCTAAATCTACCTTCTCTTAGTTTAAAGCCATTACACCTTGTCCTATCGCAACAAGCCCTGCTGAAAAGATTTTCCCCATCTTTCCTATAAGCCCCCTTCAGCTACTGAAAGGCTGCTAGAAGGTCTCCTTGCAGCCTTGTCTTATCCAGGCTGAACAGCTCCAACTCTCTCAGCCTTTCCTCATAGGAGAGGTGCTCCATCCCTCAGATCATCTTTGTGGCTTCTTCTGGACCCGCTCCAACAGCTCCATGTCATTCTTGTGCTGGGGGCTCCAGAGCTGGACATAGGACTCCAGGTGGGGTCTCACCAGAGCAGAGTAGAGGGGCAGAATCACCTCCCTTGACCTGCTGGCCATGCTTCTCTTGATGAAGCCCATGATACCTTGTGGGCTTGTGGTCTGCAAGCACACATTGGTGGCTCATGTCCAGCTTTTCATTCACCGTACCCCTAAGTCCTTCTTGGCAGGGCTGCCCTTCATCCCCCGGCCTGTATTGGTAGCGGGGGTTGCCCCAACCCAGATGCAGGACTTTGCACTTGGCCTTGTTGAACCTCATGATGTTCACACAGGCCCACTTCTCCAGCTTGTCCAGGTCCCTCTGGATGGCATCCTGTCCTTCTGCTGTGTCAGCTCATCTTGGTGTCATCTGCAAACTTGTTGAGGGTGCACTCAATCTCACTGTCTATGTCATTGATGAAAATGTTAAACAGCACCAGTCCCAGTATGGACCCCTGAGGGACATCAATTGTCACCAGCATCCATTTGGACATCAAGCCATTGACCACTACCCTCTGGCTGCGATATTTCTTTAGATCTTCTAGCTAAGCAGATAAGAAACAAGAGGACAAGTAGAAAAAGATAACAAAAGGAAAGAAAGTATAGCAGATAAGTATGAAGTGTATTTAGAAAGGAGATGTGAGGAGAGAGAGAGAGAGGGAATAAAACAGAAAATTTGAATAATCTATCTTCAGGAACAGACATGAGAGATACAGAAATCATTCTACCAATTAAAAAATAGTTCGATGCTCTTTGCAATTTGCTTTTCCTGAGACAAATGCTGATTTATTGCAAAGCCTCCTGATAAACAGAAGTAGCAATAATTATTACAAGTAATAATAATAACAAATGTATAAGTAATAGCATTGCATTCTTATCTGTCAAGGATTGTTCTACTTGTGTGTACAAAAGAAATATCAATGGAAAAAAAAACATTTAAACAGTGAATCTACTGATATTCCATAATGTGGGAGAACATAAATATATTCTAATTCCTTGCTATACCTAAAGCACCATTACACTTACTACATATAATTAAACACCATTTTATAATCCTAAAGAGCTACAAAACCCCTAAAGCTTCTTAAATGAAATTCCTTTGAGACAAGTTGGGGACAGTTAAAAACAATTTTAAAAAGCTTAACACCTATTTTTTACTTTTAAGTACGTTTCTGCTATGAGGGAACACATTTATTTGAAATGTCTCTTGCATGTACAAATCAATAGAAGAGTCCCAGAGTGCAATCTTCACCTGGTATAAGTTGCTGTGCACAATAATCCTAGTTTATATCAGCCAAGGAATCAACCCATGGTTTGGTTTTAATTAACAAAGAAAATGTTGACATTTTATTTAAAGCATAACTGCTCTCTTTGGAATTCTTTTGTCCAGACAAGCCAGCTGGGGGCATCATAACATGATTTCTCATTAAATTTTTAATACTTCCTGCTTTCAGTGTGGTCAGGAGCAAATATTAAGAAAAGTGGAGTTTCTCTTTGTAGATTGACAATTTGAATTACAATCAAAACTGCAGACGAGGGGAAGAGAAAATTCCTTGGGAGGAATTACCTATCTGACAATTCGGCAATCAAGTGCAGATGTTTTTTTCTGCTGTAAAATGAGTGTGCTTTACATGAAAACTAAGAAGATCATGAATTCAAATGCCCTTTTCCCCGCCGCAGATATATTAGTAATAGAAAGCAATATGTATAAGCACAATAGAATCCCACCTAGACTAGTACTTCACTGTAAAGTGTTTTGTAAAACATTACATATATATAGTACCATACACACATAATGTATATACATAATGTACATATGTGTAATACCCCCTAGCTCTTCGACAATGCTTTCCAGTAATTGTCCTTATTGCACTTCACTAGTGGAGTATCATCATTGCACCCATTTTCCAGACAGCAAAAAAGAAGACAGGGTGGGAAAAGGGATTTATCAAACTTGTTGAATTGTTGGAATTGAAGCCCCCAGGGTCCTGATGCCTGATGCTTCCCAAATAGGGGCACACCCTGGAACAAGGGCTGTCTAGACATGCCCAAAGTGGATTGCAGAGGGCAGGGATTTATTGTAGCATCCTTCTCTCAGTTAGGTAAGGCTGTGTATCTCACAACAGACGTGGGGTCACTCCTAAGGAAGAAGTTTTTCTCCTGTCTTTCCAAGTGCAGAACATGGCTCACTTTCATTTCAAAACACAGGAGTTACAGGTGACCATGGCATCATTCTCTAATAAAGCAATCAATAGCTAGAGAACTTCCTCTGGAAAAAGAAAATTTGGGTTTAATGACAGCTGTTGAAGTCACCGTCCAGGAAAGCACCAGAAATCCTGAGCTATGGGACAGATCCTTGCTCTAGAAACTCTCTCTGTGATTCAGTCAGTAACAGTTAATGTCAGTACAAGGACAAACCCAAGACAAAAGCCCAAACTCTCTGCCATGAGTGCTTTATCCAGGGGGTTACTGAGTCATGTGCCCATCTGAGATCCTTCGGTGTGACTCAGGGTACCCAGAGGGACATTAGAAGTGGACTTTTCCAGAGTTCATCTGCCAATGTCAGGAAGCAGCTGAATAGGCTTTCCGGGATTGAAATTTGGAGCATATGCAGCTGAAAAATGCTTGCAAGCCTTATTTCTGGTACCTAAATTGTGATTTGAATTTGATCTTTTGTTTAACAGGTATGACATTGTTTATCTCTGATCTTTGTTCTGTCAGGAGTTAATCAGGTATGACATTGTTTATCTCTGATCTTTGTTCTGTCAGGAGTTAATTGCAATCCATATGCTACAGTTGACTTCTACAGAATCAAAATCTAATTATAACTCAAATTCCTTTCACCATATTATCAGAGAGTAGGGGTCTTACAGAGCCAATGAAAGAGGAACGTATTTCCAGCAAATCCATTTTCCTTTGTTGTTCAGAAATGGAAGGTAGCCGTTGTACATATTGATTTGAGGATTTCCTGAAATTTCTGTAACGTTGAGTTTCTTCTAGAGTGTGGACATTAGAATAAAATGGAATCTTTGAGAGTGACTGCTTTGTTATGCATTAATTTTCATGCCAGACTTATGTGTCTAAACCCTTTTAGCTACTGCTGCTGCAAATGTCTCAGATAACAGTAAAATACCGACAGAGAGATATTCTCCGCAGGGTTTGATGTAGCCTTATAGTAGCACCTATTAATGCCATGTGCTTCTCCAGCATCTTTTCTTTGGTAACTTCAAAGCACCAGCTGGCTCTGACCAGCCCTGCGAGATCAGGGGGGGATTTATATAGCAGACCCTTCACAAGACATGAGCATATGCTATGAAAAGCAATGAACATGAAAGAACAGTGCAACGTCACACAACGGCTTACAAGGTTTAAAAAGAATAAGTTATCCTGTGCCAGCCTACTGGGAGAATGCACTCAGCACAGCCTTTGAGCCTTCCAGTGAAAGACAAGGGATTCGTACTCCACGAGGCAAATTTGTGCAATGCCCTTGAATCCCAGTTCTTTCAATGAAACTGTAGCAGTAGTCCAGCAGTGTTCCTCAAGTCTAAATGAAGGCTGAATTTCTCTTACAATTGAATTATACAGGTGCAACTGAGAGAAGAGTATGGCCTGTAAATGCTGTATTGCTGTTATTGATTCATGAGCCAGGAAGATCGTATTTTGGCTGTTAGCTTCCACAGTGAGTCTACAGTGGCAGTGGTTAGAAAAATGATCATTTTGATTGTCTTTTGACCAGATCTGACATAACATCAATAAGACAAAGTAAGCACGGCACCCTGCAGTGCTATTCGTCTTTCTGCAGACTCACTTTTCAGCACACGCACTTTAGAAATGCTTTGTTTTCTGGTTCACACCAATCAGCCAGGGCATCTCAAACTACAAGCAGCGCCTTATGAGTATTTTCCAAATAAATGCAGGAAATCAAAATCACAGTCATGAAAATCTGAATAGACTTGATTTTATTTCATTGTGTTGCATTTCATCACATATCTTTCAATTCAAAAAGGAAGTCATAACTCTGATATGTGAATAACCGCCCAACCTCTGGGGACATCAGTCCAAAGGAGCTGATTTCAATGGCTAACACGTGACCTGAAGAACTGGAAAAAATTCTAAACACTCCCAAAGGTTGGAGAATAACACTCAAAACCTGAAATTAAATGGGACATACTTGTATCTAGGCATAGTGTCAATGATTAGGTGCTTTGCACCTGCAGACTCACTCCATCATGTGATTTCATCCATTCTTTGTGATTTCTCAACAGAGGCCTGGTCTGCAAACCTTTTTGAAAGTCATAACGGTATTCTAGAAAACATGACCACGACAGCCCTACAAGAAGACAGATGCACAAGCATAATGAGCTGTGATGTCTTATTGATGAAATGCAGCGCTTTGAATTCTGGTCACCTTTTTCTCCACAGTCATCAGAGGACCTACTGGGACCATTTCCCTCCTTGACTTAAGAGTAGAGCAACACTGCCCTTGGCAGACCTGCTCTGACTCACGTAATCAAAATTCTGGCTCACAGTCTGCAGTGAATTTTGTTACCCGAAGAGAGGGAAAATTTTTTTCCACTTGTGACCACATTACACATGAAGTAATGATCTTCCTTTCTTAGTACAGAAGGAGCAGTGTTTTGCCCTATATTATTATTATCAGCAGCATTAATTCCAAAAGAAAAATCAAAAGTACTCATCTGCAAACTTTAAAAAAAAAAAATCTGGGATCATTTCATTATTTTAAGACAACAGAGGGGAAAAAAAAAGTAGTGTAAATTATTTGAAACGAATCCAACCTCCTGACAGCCAAGTAAGTATTAATGTTTTATTTTAGTACAGAAACATAGAAGGAGTGTGACCAATAATAATAGACAAAACAGTCAAAGATTTTCATATGTGGGTTTTATTCGTATGGGATTTTCTGATGAAAATAACCTGAGATTACTGTGAATAACTTGGCAAGTGTGCTAAAACAGATTAAAATTTTTAAAGCCAGAAAAATTCAGCTATACTAAAAGGCTTTAATGGATAGTAAACTTCTGTAGTCCTTAATCCAAATGCAGTCACCCAACATTAAGAAAAACATATGTGAAATTACAAAACTCACCACGGGTCAAAATAAATGGGAATAGACAAAGCATAAATAGAGGTGTCACAAAGGCTGGAATTGCTTAGCTGGATAAGAAGAAGAAATTAGGGGGCTTACTGTTAAAACTATGAAGGGCATGGTGCACAGGGAACACCACAGCTAAATTAAATTGGAAGTGAGTTTAGAATTAAAAAGGATATACATCTGTATGCAGTCTGTATTCAGCAATTTGGGTTTTATTGTTGAAGTAGGTATTTGATTTAAATACTGTGGCAGAAATTCTAAAGGGTTGGATAATTTTATCACCATTAATAACGTTTGTCATTATGTATGTTGCCATTATGATAAGGATAATCAACTCTCATGCTATAGAGCATAAAGTCGTCACCTGTGGTGATCAGGGATTTCCTTTTCTAGCTATTACGTGTCCATTATGATTTTTCTCATTCATCTTTGCTAGTCAGTTTAGCAAAGTATCCTCCAACCCATATAGCTCAATTCTTGCTGATTCAAAGAGACCTCATCAGGCTGTGCAGGGGTGATGCTTGGTTAGGTGATTCTCATCCTGCTAGAGCGTAAACCCTCTTTCTGGAGATGACGGAGTTTTTTTTACTGGAAGTCACAGAATGAATAAGAGGGTGTCACCGAAACTTATTTAGCAGAGTAGCTGATCTCCTTGTCTATAAGCATTCATTTAACAGATTAAATGGGTCTCAGAGTCTGAATGGCGCTGGGGGACTATACATGGGCTATATTGATCAGTTTGTGTTTCTCCTGGAGAATCACCTTAACTGGGCAGGAGAAATTTTTCTTGAATCAATATCTTACTGGCAATAAGAGTTTGCTGGTGGAAATACAATTTTAACTGAAAAAAGCTTACTGCATTATTTTGATAACATATTTGATAGCAGTACCTCAGAACTGTGAAGAAGTAAAAACATGGAAGTAGAGAAAGAGGTGGCTTTAAATACTTCACTATCCTTTTCTGAACCTCTCCTATCTTATAATACATGGAGTTTTATATCAAATATTTGCTTTATTACTGCTGATTCAGTGTAATCTGTGGTTAGTAGAATTCTGGCCTCATCATTCCTTGACAATCAAGCTCACATGAAATTTGTAGAATTTATGAAATTTTCTGAAAGTTTTTTTGACTTGTAGCTGATGGTCTATTTATTTCTGAAGTTTGATAATTTGAGGTGGCAGGAACTGCTTTCCGGATGCAAATTTTTGAAGTTCTTACATCCAAAGCCTAGATTAAGGTAAATTTACAAGAACAAAAGGCTATTTTTCCATCCCCTTTTTCCATGTGTTTATTGAAGATGACAGAAAAAAATTTAAATCAATTTTTAAAAGAACAAAAAAGCCTAACTAGAGTTATTCAGTTTTCCCTTCATCAAAAAGTAAACTGTTTATTTCTCTGCCCCACTGAATATTCTATAGCTGTAGCAATAGAAACCCACTGCACAGATCTTGCTTCTAACATTCCTGTTGCGCTTCTATGGAAGGATTAAATTCAAACCCAGGTTCATGTGGTAAGAGAGGAGAACCTGGGACATATATATCTCATCCCTCCTTACATTACAGCCAGACTTAGTAGCCTGGAGGCTAAGACTTCATAGGACACATTTGATTTGTGATTATTTCACCTCGTGATGAATATTCAAATCATTATTTGTGTATTTAATGTGGCTTCCCGTTTAGAAAGGTATGCTGAATTTTGCAGGGAGTATATGGTTTGTTACAAGTTACACATCCAGTTCAGCCTTCAGCTACCATATGGGTCACCCTGAAGGTCCTATTCCATCCCCTTGTGGGTGTCCTGGATAGCCTGTAGATTCCCAAATCACACCAGAGACTCAACACAAAGCATTCCAGAGAGAGAGCAAGAACTAGTTTACACCCCAAGCTTTAGCAAGGGTAATGGCTCAATATCATGTACATCTTTTTACCAAGTAAAATGGTTATTAGTCCTAGGACATCTGCTACATCCACAAAGCCCACAGCGACAGAGTGGAAAAGTTTATCTATCGCTGCAAACAAGCCCTGCAAGAGACACTACTTGCTAGCTCTTAGATCTGGGCAGAAGAAAGATATAAGAGCTTTGAGAAGAGCTTTGAATAAAGATTTACTTATGGAAAATAATAAAAGCTAACACAAAGCCAAGGTTAACTGAAACGTATAATTAAACTTCACATTTGCTTTAATAAAATACAATATTGACTTTGCTCTTTAAAGTAGATTAGGTTGTTGACATTACAGCAGTACAATAAACAAACCACTAAGCTTTTTACTAGCAGGACAGAAAATTAAAGCTGGTTATGACAAGCCAAATAAAATGAGTTTATTCAGGACTGTATAAATCATCAATAAGAATTCCTAATCACTCGCCTCCAAAAAGCTAGATTATTTGATCTGCAACAAAACTGGGGCTGTGTCAGCAAGTTGGATGCAAATCAAACAACATTCAGACATCTCAAAAATTCTGGAAGTATGTGTCTGGAATACAGATGAAGGCCAGAAATTCAGTGAGGCCTTCTCAGGGTAGTGGAAAAATAAATTTAAGCTGGTTATTACAATGAGATATGGTTATTGAAACAGAAGTCTCTCATCAGCATAGTGTAGCACAAATAAAATATCATCCCAGGTTTTCTAGTCTTATTTTCTATGTATATTTTTACAAAGACTTTTCTTTGTTTGATGCATACATTTAATACACACTAAAAGCTATACAAATCTAAACTGTTCATTTTGATGCTTTATCGTATTGTAATGCCTTTTAATACAAAACCACATGATTGTGGAAAAGGTCTACTATAATATAATGTTTGCCAGGCACAATAGCAATCCTTTATGCATGTATTTTATGTAAAAAGTCTTATTGTAATGCTTTTGATCAATAAAGATGTTCACTCAGGCATGAAGTAAATTTGTGAAAGATTAATATCTTATTATCTGTTTCGCTAAATCACAGTCTACTCCTGCCTCAATAAAATGCTTTTTCCAGAGTTTTTCATGCCATAAAAACAAGGATTATGAGCAAAATAAAAATAATATTAAAATATGTCATAAGAAGTTTCCAACATAACTCAAAAAATTTTAACGTGGATTTCAGATGTAGTATGAACTCATTCACACTTACATGAACGTGGATCTGGTGAAAGTTGTTCATAATTTGTGATAAAAGCTGAGAAGTGCATCTGTTCGTAAAAGAGTCATCCATATTTTTTACTATGCAAGAATTTATTTTGAAATCACCAAGCTTAAACACTTGCTTAAAGCTCTCTATTTCAGACTGCATTTCCGCATTTGGTCATGGCTTATCGATTAAAAAAAAGATGTTCCAGAAGGAGGGAAAATCTTGAAGATATCATGCTACCATAGTCTTTCTCTTGTTACCACTCCTGTTGTCATGAATAGGATACGAATGAACGACACTTGGAGGGGATCAAAGCTTCTAAGACTTCTATTGCTCAGTGACTGCTTTCCATGTTACTGTGGTGGAGATGCAACTAAAGCAGAAGTTTGGCCGAATGATCTCTTGACTGTAATATATAAAGGGTGTTGACCAAATCTTGGATGAAGAACAAAAATAATGCATGGAGGTAACATGGCAGATTAAGCATTGCTAAAGGAAGCTTGTGTCAGATTAGCCTGCTAGATTCTTTTGCTTTTCTAAAGAAAAAGAGTGCCTGTGAAGATTTGAACTTTGGTGAATCCTTTGATTCTGTACAGAAAGAAAAATTATTTTAGCTAGAGAAGATAGAAATTGTAAAGAGGTTAGAGTACAGGTGAAAGAGCAAATAAAAATCAGTTGTGTAAATGGCAATTAGTTGTTCATGAAAGCGGAACTGTTCACCTGGAGGAAGGTTATCAGTAGAGTTCATTACAGTTTAGACTTGAGCCTTCCTTAAAATGGTCATTATTGAGCATAATGCAAAAGTCTGAATGTGGTAATAGCTCAGAGCTGCAAGACATCTTTTGTTCAGAGAAAAATCATAATATCTCACAGAAAGAAAACCTGGATGCTACAAAGAACTGGACTAATCAGAACTTTTACTGTGAGCTGAGGGGTCATCACAGAAGGCAAAGGACACAGCAGGGACTGAGAATTGCTGGTGTGATGTTACCATACAAACAGACAGAGGGCATCCAAGGGTGTATCACCTGAAGAATTGCCTGTAGAGAAAGCGTGTTTACAGCATTGTAAGAGAACTTGCTGAGAACTCTTCTAGCATCCAAGAAAATGCAATTACTTTTGACCATATGGGATCAGGGCTAATAAATTCTCTGAAAGAAGAGAGATGTCCTTCTCATGACAGGAGATTAAATGACCTCATTTTGTTCACCTTGGCAGACAAAAAGCTGGACAGGGATGTAAATATCAGTGAAGGAAGAGAACCACCAGTTCAAGAGGAGGAATAAACAGGCCATGAATACACTTTCACATGAAAACCGAAGTATGCTAAGAATCATGTTCAGGAAGAGTCTTTTGGCAGGGCAATGGGGATATGGGACTAATGCAAACGGGGCTCCTACCCAGAGACCATGTTCTGTGTCTGCCCACCACAGCACTGATGATTCAGAAGAGCACTTCATATGTTCTTAACTATAGGAAAACATTAAGGAAAGACTTGTCAGGCTACAATGGCAGCCACCAGGTAACTGCAGTAGTAAGTGGTAAATTAGAAGACATGAACATATTCCCACAGTACACCAAAAAAAACCAAAAGAGAGACATTTGGGTTTTCTTAGTTTACTCTTGGGAATAAGGGCAGCAGACACGAACACACACAGTGTACAGTGGAATCCAAACTTGCTTATTCTATTCCTATATTTCATCCTTTGTTCTGAATACATTTCCAAGATTAATTATAGGCTTCTCTGAGTCCAACCAATGCTTCTGTGGCCTTTAAGTTCTGTAAGACCTCTCTCTGGAGAGATACCCATTCAGTCTAATTCACCCTGGAGCCTTATCTTTTAGCATCTGTCTTGAAAGGACTTTGGTTGGAGTTTGGGTACTGATTCAAAAGACAGAAAAACCAGTAGAAATCATCTTATTAGACTGAAAAGAAAATGAAACAAATTAGTTCAATGACTTTGCTGAAGCTAATTACCCAGTTGAGAGAAGTTGCATTGTTTACTTCTTGAATTAAACAATAGTCCTATCCCTTGGAAAATATTTTTAGCAGTTTAGCAAATTCTACATACAGAGGACCAGACAATACATTTAATGGAAAAAAAAAGCCCAGCATGCCCCACTGTGAGTGAGATATGATTCCATCATTCAGTACTGCTGTTTTCTTAAAATGTTGTTGGGTCTGATGTGGAGACTGGCATCAAAATACAAGTCAAAATACGTAGGGGTTTCAGATATGTGTTAGTTATTGTTTGGGGCTGATTTCTTTTGACATCCAGCTGTGTTTGCATTTGGGACCAATGTCTGAAATCAAGGGTCATCTCTGCAGGCAACTGTGCTGGGAAAAATTAACTGGCACAGTAAATGCAGAGGGTTTGAGTGAAATACCGTTCACAGCTGAATGGGAATGCTTTAGACTGGTTAAAACAGTGGGGAAGAGTGTCATCATCTGAAAATATTTCTTAATAGAACATAGGAGAAAGGGACTATTTTCTTTAGGATATTAATGAGTAATAAATTTATATGCTTCCTCCAAACTCCCATTTCAACAAAATCCAGATACAGCAGGATGCCGCCTAGGGAGAATGACTAAAAACATGAACTTCTTCACCTCAAGCCCCTAGTGATCCAAAGACACATCGGCTTGACTTTTCTCACTGCTTTTAGAATTTATTGAATGCAAGGAATTTAGATGGTTGCTCAGACTGGAAAAGACTACGTTTTGTCTAGAATTCGGATACAAATAAGAAAAGCTTTGGAACCCAAACTCAAACAGAATTAAATTCAAACTGCTAAGACATGAGTTGAAAGTGTGTGCATAGGCACACATTGGCCTTCTGATTTCCATACAAACAAATGTCCAGCATGTAATGGCTTAGCAAACCCAAACTCAGCGAAAAAAACAACCATGAACCTGTGAATTCTGACAACCAAGCCTTCTGGCTGCTCTTCCCTCCCTTCCTCCCTCCCTTCCTCCCTCCCTCCCTTCCTTCCTCCCTCCCTCCCTCCCTCCCTTCCTCCCTTCCTCCCTTTCTCCCTTCCTCCCTTCCTCCCTTCCTCCCTTTCTCCCTTCCTCCCTTCCTCCCTTCCTTCCTTTCCTTCCTTCCTTCCTTTCCTTCCTTCCTTCCTTCCTTCCTTCCTTCCTTCCTTCCTTCCTTCCTTCCTTCCTTCCTTCCTTCCTTCCTTCCTTCCTTCCTTCCTTCCTTCCTTCCTTCCTTCCTTCCTTCCTTCCTTCCTCCTTCCTTCCTTCCTCTACAGCAAAGGAAGAGTGTAACTGCCAAGAATTGACTCTGTGTTCTCCCTGTGCCCATCAGTACTGCTGAGCCAGCATGACATTTGGTGGTAATTCACTACAGCTGTAGGTCAGCAGCAAACAACTGCTCCAGAGGTAAGAGTAAAACAGAGATGAATTGCTTCTGTGATCGGCTGCCTTCTGGAACTAGTCTTCATTCAGCACAGCCTCCTGTGCTGCTAGTGCCTACAGGCATGCTGTAACCCCTAAACAGATGGTTGAATTTGCAAGCTGCTGCGGATTGTCTGTTTGCAGGTGTATGTGTGAAGAAGGATGTTAGGGTGGGTTTGATTTCTGTGTGTTGCAATGCATAAGAAAGTATATTTCTTATTTTGTTCTCATATATGGAAGTCACACTTTGAACTTTCCTTGTTGAGAGTAAAGTAATAACAAGTCAGAGAGTTTTTGTCTTCACATCCCTGGTGTGGAAATGACTACAGTAGGTCACACCCAAAGACTGTTTACTTCCAATGCCTGCTTCTTGCAGAGACCGCAATTGAAGTTTTTTAAAAATGCATAAAATCATACTGAAATGAGGTGAAGGAGAATCTGGTACATAGAACAGCCTCTTAGTCATTGATGAAGACTGACTGAGGCCCTGAGATCTGCACTTCTAGTTCTTTTTATTGTTGGATATTAGTAACTACAGTTAGAATTATTTATACACTTGCATATAAATTTCCTTTCCCTCTTTGCTTTCTGTACAAGCCGTAATTCAGTGTGGGTGGGATGCATCTGAGAGAGTCACCCTGACAACCTTTTAACATCACAGTAAGTAACAGACTTGTTAGGGTGCAGTGTCTCTGCCCCACTTTAGTCATATAGAGCAGGGTATGGAAAATTATTCTACAGAATTGCCCTTTTCCCATTGATTAAAATTACTTTAGACGACACATGCAGATGTAGACACTTACACCATAAATACACACTTAAGCTCAGATCAATCCCATTTTTTTGATAGTGAACTTTGTCTACTGTATCAAAATGTTTGCAGAAAATCCAGTGCATAAAAAATGGCTGATTAGTGGCTCTGATCTGTCCGATCAGCCACTTAAAAGTTCTTCGTTAAAAAACAGCAAATCTACCTGAGAGTTATACTACTTGAGAATTAAGCCAGATTTCTGACTTTAGTAGTAGCCTGGTCCATGTGCTCCAGGGAAGTGAGCAAAAAAAAAATCAAAAGCTGACAACTGTAAAAGACGAATGAAGAATTTCCCAATCAATCACAATTTGGCTTTATTTCATTTTGAAGTTTGAGGCATCTCCCAAGTTCAGAAGCTTTTTAATTAGTTGTAAAAAATCTTATAACGTAAGTGAATATTATTCCTAGCCCTATAACCAGTCATTGCGTCTTGTATTCCCAGTAAACACAAAGCTTCTGTAATAGCCTGTTATTTTCAAGCCAGGTAATTGACACCCCTACCCGAGGGGATGAAATACTGGACCTGATTGTCACCATTGCAAGTGAGATCATCGATGGTGTCAAGACTGGAGGAAGCCTGGGCTGCAGTGATCGTGCATTGGTGGAGTTCACAGTCCTGAGGGATGTGGGAAAGGTGAGGAGTATATTCAGGACCCTAAACTTCAGGAAAGCCAACTTCCAGCTCTTCAAGGAGTTAGTCAGTAGGACCCCCTGGGAAATGGTCCTCAGGGACAGGGGGGCAGAACAGAGCTGGCAGATCTTTAAGGATATTTTCCACAGAGCCCAAGAGCTCTCAGTCCCCAGGTGCAAGAAGTCAGGCAAGGAAGGGAAGACACCGGATGGCTGAGTTGAGACCTGCTGCTCAAACTAAGGGGCAAGAGGGAACTGCATGTGTAGTGGAAGTAGGAACAGGGAAGACTATAGGGATGCTGCCTGGTTGTGTAGGGATGAGGTCAGGAGGGCCAAGGCACAGCTGGAGCTGAACTTGGCAAGTGATGCTAAGAATAATAGGAAAGGTTTCTACAGGTATG
Source organism: Opisthocomus hoazin (assembly GCF_030867145.1). Taxonomy (NCBI): domain Eukaryota; kingdom Metazoa; phylum Chordata; class Aves; order Opisthocomiformes; family Opisthocomidae; genus Opisthocomus; species Opisthocomus hoazin. The sequence continues at coordinate 13,131,441 of NC_134414.1, read as the reverse complement.
GCAGCCAGAAAAGGAAAGTTAAATAAAGTGTACCCCCCTGATGAACAAAAATGGCAACTTCGTATCAACAGAGAAGTAGGAGGATGAGGTACTCAACATTTTTCCCTTAGTCTTCACTGGCAACCTCTGTTCTCACCCCTCCCCAGTTGATGGACTGCAAGATGGGGACCAGGGGGGCAAAGTCCCTCACACTGGAAGACCAGGTTCAGGAACCACCTGAGGAACGTGGACATACATAAGTCTATGGAACCTGACGAGATGCATCCCAGAGTCCTGAGGGAGTTGGCTGATGTCATTGCCAAGCCACTCTCCATCATATTTGAAAGGTCATGGCAGTCAGGTGAAGTCCCTCGTGACTGGACGAAGGGAAACATTGTGCCCATTTTTAAAAAGGGTAGGAAGGAGGACCCTGAGAACTACCGACCTGTCAGCCTCACCTCTGTGCCTCAGAAGATCACGGAACAGATCCTCCTAGAAGCTATGCTAAGGCACATGGAGGACAGGGAGGTGACTGGAGACAGCCAGTACGGCTTCACCAAGGACAAGTCCTGCCTGAGCAACCTAGTGGCTTTCTATGATGGCATGACTAGATTAGTGGACAAGGGAAGAGCTATGGATATGATCTACCTGGACTTCTGTAAAGCCTGTGACACAGTCTCTCATAATGTCCTTCTCTCTAAACTGGGGAGATGCGGATTTGACAGGTGGATTTTTCGGTGGCTAAGGAATTGGTTGGAAGGTCACAGCCAGAGGGTAGTGGTCAACGGCTTGATGTCCAGGTGGAGATCAGTGACAAGTGGTGTCCCTCAGGGGCCCATACTGGGACTGGTGCTGTTTAATATTATCATCAATGAGACAGACAGTGACATTGAGTGCACCCTCAACAAGTTTGCAGATATCACCAAACTGAGTGGTGCAGTTGACACACCAGAAGGATGGGATGCCATCCAGAGGGACCTGGACAAGATGAAGAAGTGGGCCTGTGTGAACATCATGAGGTTCAACAAGGCCAAGTGCAAAGTCCTGCATCTGGGTTGGGGCAACCCCCGCTACCAATACAGGCCGGGGGATGAAGGGCAGCCCTGCCGAGAAGGACTTGGGGGTACGGTGAATGAAAAGCTGGACATGAGCCACCAATGTGTGCTTGCAGACCACAAGGCATCATGGGCTTCATCAAGAGAAGCGTGGCCAGCAGGTCAAGGGAGGTGATTCTGCCCCTCTACTCTGCTCTGGTGAGACCCCACCTGGAGTCCTGTGTCCAGCTCTGGAGCCCACAGCACAAGAAGGACATGGAGCTGTTGGAGCAGGTCCAGAAGAAGCCACAAAGATGATCTGAGGGATGGAGCACCTCTCCTATGAGGAAAGGCTGAGAGAGTTGGAGCTGTTCAGCCTGGATAAGACAAGGCTGCAAGGAGACCTTCTAGCAGCCTTTCAGTAGCTGAAGGGGGCTTATAGGAAAGATGGGGAAAATCTTTTCAGCAGGGCTTGTTGAGATACAACAAGAAGTAATGGCTTTAAACTAAGGGAGAGTAGATTTAGGCTAGATATAAGGAAGAAATTTTTTAAGATAAGGGTGGTGAAACATTGGAACAGATTCCCCAGAGAAGCTGTGGCTCCCCTATCCCTGGGAACATTCAAGGCCAGGTTGGATGGGGCTCTGAGCAGCCTGGTCTAGTTGAAGATGTCCCTGCACATTGCAGATTGGAGGCTAGATTACCTCTAAAGATCCCTTCCAACCCAAAGCATTCTTTCATTCTGTGATTCCATGATTCCACCACTCCTTAGGTATTTGATATGGAAACGAACATATCTAACCTATGTCTACTATACTGGCCACATGCTAGTATACATCATTTTATGAAAACAATTAAAATAACAATTGTCACTGTATCAGTTTTTTGGCAGATGAATTTTAATTATCAAGATGCTAAGCAAGTTAATTCCAACCCAGAAAAGCATTTATATAAGTTCCTAAATCAGTGATTCCCAGCTCTGTCATCTGTAGTGTCTTCAGAAATACCACCTCTGTGATAAATACTGGAGAGCATTTATGGTCTCACATTTCTTTGCGATTTTCTGAAGACTCTTAAAAAGTCACAGATTTCCAAAGGTGTCACTTGCCACAGGTTGAAAATTGTTGTCTTAAATGAGGCAACCCTGTTCACCTAGCTGTATGGTTATGTGTTTTAGTAGGACAGTTCTTGTAGTTCAAATGATTCAGAGCATTTAGAGTACGTGTGTACGTTGTCTGACAAAATAAAGCCCCACTGTATTTAGCAAATCTATGCAAATCTATGTAATTTCTTACATATAATAATATTTTACTTTATTTGCTATTCAAAAATTGAAAAGCATAGTCTCTGGTTCAGGTATTTAATCTTTTTCTTCGTATCAGCATCTGGAAAGCAGTCTAAACCACTAACAAAACATTGCTAGAGAAGAGATATAAGTAATATTTAAATGTATTTTGACTTCTAATTTTTTTCATCTGAGATAGCTGATGACTACTGTCTGTGTATTTTTCTGTTTATTAACATGTCGATTGAATTTCATTTATTGATTGCTAACAAAAAATCTGGAGGTTTTAATCTTATTTTACTCATTTTAATCAACCCTGCTTCCTAAATACTCAGCTCACAACCCTGCAGTGCGTAAAAGATATTGTATGTCCTCGATGGGTCTAGACTTCTGGCTGCTGAATACTGGGAAACTCCATGGTTTGGTGACTACACTAAAATAATGTCAGTTTTCACTCTTCTTGCTCTCCCCCATCTGAGGGGATGTGTATGGAGGGGAAGATACAACAAAAAGATTTCTGAAATGTTATTAATTTTATTCCAAACTTAAACAGCAAGTGGGGGATGTTAAAAGTGCTCGGTGTTGGCATAAACACTCTCAGCTGCTACAGAAATGATTGGTAAATCTCCTGTTGACTTCAGTGGTGCACGGTTTTAAGAACACCACCTTTGGCTTTCTTTGTAAGAAGATAGAATTACAGCTAATCCGCAATACATATGGTCTCCCATGTTCATGGCTTTTTCAGAATCTTTTTTACTGTACTAAAGCCAAAAGCCAAACACATGGCTATGTCCCAAAGAAACAGAATTTTGCTTTCTATATTTAGCGGTGATCATGCTGTTATTTTTAACTGCTTCATGATATGACTGTAGAGCTCAGGTTTTGGCCTCCTTGTTTTCCAGAAGTCTCTGCATTGTTGTAATTACATGTCTCTACTAGGCAGTCCTCTTAAATATTTTCTCTCTGTTTCCATCCCAGTGCTTTTGCCAAGGAGTTCTGCACACAGCTTTTCAAGCTGTAAAACACCTGGTTAAAATGATCCTATCTTCACTTCTTCTTCTACTTAGCCAAATTTTCTGGATAAAGAAACTAAGTTTTATAATTTTTGTCCCCAGAGTGGGTACATATAAAGTGACACAGGAAACCAGGAAACCGTTTTCCATTTAAAGCGTCAATGCCAGTGTGTTTATGGATATCAGTCGAAAAAGTGGAAAGGAATCACCTGTGAATCCATTCGTTACAGTACTTACATCTATAAATGTTTCACTCCAACTGCTACTCTTTGCCTGTACATGTGAAATCTGGGCAATAAGTAGCAAATACAATGTACTGCCCTTCGTATTATTTGCATCTGTTATGCACAACTCTTTTAATAGTTCCATGGCTTCTACACTTATATTAATTTCAAGTGAAAAGGAACCAATTCTTTACATTTCTTCACATTTCACTATGTATGAAACATAGAACTATTAATAGAAACAAAGAGAAATTAAATTTCCCTCCACTCTGGATTGTTAAACCGTGATCCTCTCCTGACAGAGAAGCCTAACACCCTTGCTTAGTAACAAGGGGCATAAAATTTCTGATGAACAATCCTAACTTACACCTAAAGTCAAAGACTAGCTTGAACATAGGGAGAATCATTGCGTTGGACTATCTTTACAGCTGTGAAGAGCTGTGCAGGGGACAATTTTCCCAAAAAGTTTAAATTTAGGTGTTTTAGATCATCTTCCTAGAGAAGCCGAGCCCTTTGACTATGAACAGACCACAAATCTTGAGGCTAACACTAGTATTTCAAAGGCATTTTTATCTCTGTTCTGTGTAGGAAAGCATCCATTATTGTCTAGATTCATAGCCATAAGGCTGGAGCCAGCTGCTGTTGTCAGCCAACATGGGTGGCATACAAGACCTGCCACCTCCAGAGCAGCCTTACCTGGAGGTGACAGCACTCATCGGCCTTGTGCAGTATCAGCTGAGGGAGTTCAACCAGTCCCGACAGTGAGGTGACAATAGCAGTATGCAGAACTGCCTTCTCTGAAGGATTTTATTTGTCTAAGGAGGTATGCACATCTCCCACTGGGAAACTTCAGCCATTTGTTGGGTCATGCTGCAAAACCAGAAGCTTTCCATATCCTTGCAAGCAGAAAAGAGACCTGAGTGTCCCACATTCATCTTCTAAACCACAGAGATGTTATTAACGGCCCTTTATAAGTGGGAGGCCCAGCAAAGTACGTGTACAAGATACTGCACCTGGAGGCAAGCCAGGCAGGCTGACACCTCTCTCGATATTGTCTAGGTTTCAGTACTTTCAAGGATAGGTTTTAATGGATGTAGGTGCTTATCAGGGTCATTGAGCATCAAATCCTTTCTGCATCTTTGCCTTTCAGAGCAGAGTCTCGGTGTATTTTCATTGAGGGGAAAATGTTTAATAACTTACATCAGCAGAGAAATTAGCACTAATCTGAGATGAAGTTCCAGACTATAGACTGTAGTTTTCACTTATATTAAACAGTCAAGTAAAGCCTATGGGGGGGTTACTTCAGCTAACGTACTGTTTTAAAACTTCACAGTGCCTTGCTCTCACTAAGGCTATATTCTGTGTGAATCAAGAAAGGGAGCTAAGATCAAGCATGACTTCCCCCCTCCCACTTCCACACAGAGGACAGAGTGTGGAGGCATGTAAGAACTGAAATAATTTAGGTCCATATTTTAAAGTATAGTTGTTCCATAGTAATGGAAATGCCCAGTTCAGCTCCAGCATGCTCCTGCCTGCAAGGTGCCCCAACCATTTTGAAGTGCAGCACGTTTGAAACTTTTATCTCAAGAAAAATCTGAAATATAACGACGAATTCCATCATTGATTTAAAACTGATTCTAACCAATATTTGGTTTTAGCTGATGCGTCTATATGGCACTTCCCATATCTTTTGTGGCATTTTCTGTCTTACAACATTTACTGCGAATAGATTTAAGTATCTCGCTTCCATTAATTTTGCGTCAATTAAGTGTAATTTGAGGGAAAAGGTGCACCATAAGGAAAAAAGAAAGGATATTTTCTGCTTCTAAACATGACAGACTCCCCTCACTTTTACTTGCTTTGCTCTGGGAAGATCCTGCAACAACAGAGCTTAAAGAAAACACTGGCTTGTGATTTGGTCACATCAACTCAGATGTCTTTGCAATTGCAACTAGGAAACCAGGGATGGGCTACAGAACAACATTTCTTTCATTCTTGTTTGAAACTGTGGGCTGCTGACTTGCAACTCATAGCCAATCCTTTGCCACACTTGTGGACAGCCCAGGGTAGGAATTCACCATTAATTCATCCCAGTGGAATGACCAGGGAGACAAAATAATCCGTGCAGTCTTGGCCAAAAACTTTGATCATTTTTGAAGCATCCACACTTGGAGATTGCCCTAAAATTATGCTCAGGAAGCACACTGATGTGTCTTGGGTTGCTAAAGCCCAACAACAGGCAACAAGTATCTATGACTTTTTTTTGATGGCATCCATCTGAGCATGTCTGAAAAACATCAGTGTCACAGCATTGCATTAGGTATCCTGCAAAGATTTCTTGCAGAATTGTCCCATGTTCTCAATGTATTCTTCTTGTTTGGTAACCAGTTCCAGTTCAAGAACATTTTTAACTCGCCAGGCAATAAATTTACCCTTTTGTGTAAATTTGCTCAATACTCTGTGAGGTTAGCACTAGAATGAGAAATGAGATGTGTATTCAGGCTCAATAACTGTCTCATGTAGGAAATTAAAACTATGGTTAGCTTTAAAATGATTCGTTTATCTCATTGGCTTCCCATAAAAATCTTATGGGAGGAGCTGGATTTTCAGATATCATGGCTCAGTTTCTCCCCTTTTATGATGCAAAAGGGAGGAAAGAATCATTCCTCATCTCTGGTGGGACAGGCCATACTAAGCCCTTTTTAAAGCCACAGATCTTGCCCAGTACTCAGTTTCCAGCCTTGCCTATTGTTAGCACCTGAGCAGAAGTCACTGTTTATCTAGTCACTTCAAAGAGATTTTGGTATGTTGGTATCACAGCATGCAGTTCTGGTTATCCCGTGTTAGGACAGAATAAGTACATTACAATTCAAAAAAAAGATTATACAGATGATGTATCTATAAAGTCTCTAAATAGGATAGAATTGTGAAGGTAACTAGGGAATGATTATTCTTTATTTCCTGGAGCAGAAGAAGGCCACTCAAAGAAGTGGTGAGACAACAGATTTAAACAAATTGTGATTTTTTTCTTCATAACGCACAGTCAAATGTCAAACTCACTGCCATGGGATAATGTGAAAGCCATAATAAAAAGGCTAACAAAATTAATAGACCAGGAGAGGTACAAGCATGTTTTTTTAAAAAACAAATGATGAGCTGACAACTGCCACCTCAGAATGTCCTTAGCTTAATGATTAACAGGATTGGTAGACTTTACTGAGACAGGACCATCCTCTACCCGCTATTTTTTTGTATTTTTTCTTTTTGTATCCACAGTGAGATGATCTTAATAGATCTGTTCCCAGAAAAGAAAGCTAGATGAAGCTTTGGTCTGACTTAGCGTGACTGTTTTGTATGCTTATGACACATGAAGCTTTGGCTACCTCTGCTTACAAAAACCTTCCTTATCATCCCATGGCTATTCAGATGCAGATGGAGAAAACCAGCAGAATTGCTTTAAAACTTCTTTGAATACACTTGTGAGCTAGAAATGTGAGCCCTTTCTCAGAAACAAGCTTAACTGTAAGTCACAAGTAGTTCAACGCCCGCATTATTTAAAATGTGCATTTGCTCATTGCAAGTATCAGCCTTGATATTTTCCTCATAAATTCTTCTCCTCTAAATTTTCTATGTACTCTTTAATTTGAAGTTTTCCAGGCCACCAGAAATCTCTGAAAATTTGTTTTGATTTCATCCCAGACTGTCGGAAATTGGTGAAAATATGAGAAGATATTTTATGATAAAAACCTGAGACTTTGTCAGAGTTGGATTTTTAGACACCTCATTTTCCATGTTTCGGGAAGGCTGACCTTTCTGGAGAGGTTATTGCTCCCCAGTGACACACGCACGCTGATGAGTGTGTTACAGCATCTGTGACAGGAGTCTCGTTCTGTTGTTTGAGCTGAAGAGGAGCATGATGGTAACTGAAAGCTTGTCATTTAACCCCAGCCGAGACAGTGTCAAAGAAGCCGAAAATCATTAGGACTCCTGCACTCAGTAACAGTATGTTGTGTCTGTGTGAGACAGGGAAAAAAACACCATTTCTGTTACTTTTAAAGTATCTGAGCTTCTAATATTTTTATAATTATACAGCCTGGGAGTTGATTTCTTCTCCCAGTATTTGTGATCCTAATTAAGCCTCACATTTATTATTAACACTGCATCCTACTTTGCATGGGAGAACAACCTCTGGAGATGCTGTTCTGTTGTGCTGTGACACCCGAGGCCTCACGTCTCTCTAATTACCGAGGTCTGCCTCTGCTCCAATACGATACTGCCCTGTTTAATCCCCTCTTGCTTTTACAGTCTGGGAATGGCTTCTTTTCCTAGTATTTGAAGTTCAAATTAAGTCTCGTGTTTATTAGTAAGTGCATCAATTCAGAAGAGAAACATAAGCCCACAGAGAAGATCAGAGAGTGCTGTGCTGAGCTGAGCTGAAGCCACTGAGGGATTCCTGGCAGTACAGAGGGGGTCGGGTCAGCAACAACAGTACGAGCAGAATTAGCTCTATTGCAAACAAACAAGCAAAAAAAAAGCACATCTGCAAATTATATCCGAAGGCCACAACAAAAGCCTGAAACTTTGAGAAGTGCTTTCAACTGGCTTTGATAAGGGTGCAAAGAAACTGGGAAGGTCTGAGCGTAAGCTGTCCATAAACCAAATGATGATGGCTTTGTGGTCTGTGCATCAACAGAGAAGAGGACAGGCACAGTAGGATGAGTGGCATTGACTACGAAACTAAGGAGGCATAGCTTTCTATCCTGTCCTGATCTGTTCAGGAAAATATCCCACCCTACTGTTACAGATTCACCCAAAGCCCCCAGGACATATCACTGAAAGGTGTACAAATGAGTACAGCGGCTCTGACAGCCAGGCCTTTGTACACACCCTGCTCTCACACATGTGTCCATTATCAATTTTAATCACGACTATGATACCAAGGTCAAAAGAAGCAGTACTGTGAAGTGGTGAACATCAACTTGTGTTGGCAGTCTGAGCTCTACTGCTGGTTCTGCCATTGCCTCACTTTATGGTCATATATAGAATTATATAAGCATTTTCTTATCCAAAGTTTGCTTGCTGCTTTTCTCTCTCTAATGCCTTTGCCTGATGTTTCATCATGTTCTAATCAACTTCATCCTCCTGCTGACTCCGTATCTCCCTCTGATATACAGCTGACTCTGTATCTGCTCACAGCTCAAAGACATCAGCTTAAATGCAATAATGAGATGTGACTGCAAAAATAGCACATTTTCTGCAAGGAATCTTCTCCCTGCAGGTATCAAGATTTTAGCTCATTTTTTACTCACAAGAATATCATCCTCAGCTGTGTGAACTCCTGCTTGCTTTGCAGATCTGGATTTACTTATCTGTAATGAAACTGGAACAAATGGGAAAAAATTTCTTCAGCCGCCTGAAGAATAGGACAGCAGTCCTAAAAGGTTGCAGCTGTCTGCAGTCCAGATTGGTAGAGATTCAGACAAATTTGTGATGGTACCGAAACTGAATAATTTCAATTTTCAATAAAGATGAAGGTCTTGAATGCAGAGAACAAAGGCAGGATGGTCATCGAGGCTGTGGGAATAATAAATAACCATGTCAGAGGTAGAAGCAACACTTCAAAAACCACAATACTATCATATCTTGAAGGATCAGATAACCCACATCTGACCCAGCGTTACAAGTCTAGCAGCAGGGAGTTTTAACTAGATTTCTTGAGTCTGAAGAACAATTTTACAACAGGAGCAAAACAGGCATAGTTTATGCAGCAAGTGGATGAATGCAGAACTGCCCATTGCCAGCCGTTAGCCTGGCCTGAACGGGTCTTGCAGAGCTGCAAGGCTTTTCAAGACTAGCCAACAAAAGAGCAGTTAAATGAAGGAAAATGATAAATGAGATAAATACAACAATTTAGCAAACATAGGCTGTGCCAGACTAACGTGATAGCTCTCCTTGATAAGCTAACTGATCTTCCACACAAAAGAAACGCAGTAGATCTAATCTACCTGGAGTTCAGTAAAGCATTTAATATAATCCCACATGAGATATTATTAGTTAGGCTAGATAAAATGGGAATTAGTTCCCCACTAGAAGGTGGGAAAGAGCTAGAATTTAGGAGGCAACCTAACAGTTGTTTCAAGAGGGAATTACCAGTCTGCAGAGAGGCTACCTGTGGACTCCCACAGACATCCGTTTCGGGAGCTGTTGTACAGCTGAAATTTGCTGATGCAACAAACCTGATCAGCCCAGGGTCTGTCTGCGTCATCTTTTGCAGCACAATGAGATCTTGCTCTGCCCTTAATCAACAAGCCACATCTGATCCAAAGCTAGATAACCAAATAACTGCAGGTCTGATCTACTAAATGAGGGAATAAGAGACTTTTACCCATGAGCAGAACCACAAGACATTTACAAAGGATCTGGCTCACATTCGTCTGGGTTAGACTGTGGTTAGACCTAGTCCACAAAGTGTTATATAGTTGTACCACAAAAGAATAATCAAGATGCAGGACAGAAAGAGGAGGAAGACCTGTGGATCACAGTAAGAAAGACAAGAACAAGGAACCTGAAGTCTAAAAAAAAACCTTTTTGCTAGAAGTTTATCATTCTCAGTAGGAAATACAAAATAGGAAAATCTACGTGCATTATCTAATTCCAGGATAAAAGTGATCTACAAATGTAACACAGCAAGGAAAACACCCTCCTAATTTCAAACACAGCTATATTATTGTGGAATGCTCTAAAAAGTCTGCATTGTATACTATGTGCAGTTACATTCACAAGGACAAGAAGGATGAGTACAGCTTGCTGCAGACAACACTATGAGCACTGCAAATCCTTTCATCTGGGGGAAATTTGTTTTGGTGGCTTCACCACATGCGTGGCTGTGCCCTTATTCTTCGTTTGCTTACTATGCCTGCTGTTAAGACTGGATTCTATATAATGGGTGGAGCTGTGCTTTGCCTCCTTCCAGCCAATTTTTATAACATGAGCATTTCTCCTTTGTTTCAGGACAAAGTCACAAGAGTTAATTTAAGCTATAGCAGTAAGAGAGAAGTGCTTTCTGAATCAGACCCTGATCTCAGCTGGGAAGAGGTAAATGAGTTCCATGTGGTAATTTAAATATCTGTTCCTTACTGTTTCTCAGCTGTTAGCTGTTACCTCCCGAATGGGCCTGTGTTTGACTGTGTTTTAATTTGACCCAACAAGCATTGGTAAGCAGGGTCAAAGAGCCAAAACCTTGGTTTGGATCTTGGTTCATGGTACAGGGAAGTTAGACTTGCTCTGCTTAGCAGCTGGAAAACAAACTGCTTATAAGACTCAGAGGATAAGCTTAGGACAAGAAGAAATTGTTTGAACCTGGCCATAAATATGTTTTGGCTAGAAATATTTCTAAAACACTTCTCACAGTCATAGCAGTGGGATTCTGGAAAATCTGTTTATGGAAGGAGTTGCATGATACCCCTTCCAGTCAACATCAGAGGACAGGCTCGGTGGCTGTGGGCACCCCTTCAAGTTCTTTGTCCTTACCTTTGGGAGAATTACTAAGAAAATTCTGTAATAAGACGTAGCTTAGATAATAATACATGAGCCAGAAAAAAAATGCAAAACACAGCTTGACTTTTGGTTCCCAGGTGGAGTTTGCAGAACTGGCATTTACAACAACCATCTGATCTCATTGGATACAGAAGCCATCAAAAGATGATAAACATGGAATCCCATAGGACTATTTTTATAGTTATGTTTTAAGAGCTGAATAGCATTTAATGGCAAGCTGAATAAAAAAGTGCCATTTGAAATATTGCTGTCTTCTTGTGTTAACTTAAGGAAAATTGTGAGGATGGTAAAAACTCTTCCAAAGTCAAGAGTCTTGCAGACCTATTTTTAGCTTGTTAGTAGGTATAGGGGCTCAAAGGGTGAATCAGAAGAAGGTATTTAGAAGAGATAATGGGCTTAAGGCTCAGATGTGTGGCAGCCAGTGGCAGGATGACACTGTGTACATGTACAGTTTCCAAAAAGCACTCAGTGCATTTGAACTGCTCAGCAAACTCATATGATCTGATATGCTTGTTCAGCCAGCTTCTTCTGCCTGCCAGGTGGGTTCATCCATTGTCTCTGATTTCTGTACAACAATCTGGCTTTGTGTATGTGTTTCTCCTTAAGAACATGGCTTCAAGAAATTGTTGTTTTCTCCTTAAAGTTTCAAAAGCACAAAATGTTGACAGAAACCAGCTTTCAACATTTTCACACATCAGTGTAAACATAAGCATAAGAAAGGTGAATGGATAAGATTTACTGTGCCATTTTTATTTGTATTTAATAAGTACAGCTCATAAAAGATAATGCTCACATTACTTGAATTATATAATTGATTGAATGAGATGGTGATATAAGAAGGGCCATTAATGACGATCACAGTAAAGTTTTACATTAGTACTCCTCTTGAATTCATTGAATGAGGGAATAGCTGCTCTGTACACTCTTGGGAATCAGAGAGAGGTTCTTGGTTTTGAATTGTGTTGGGACCAGATGATGTACTACGTAGTTGCTTCCTACTGTACTTCTTGCTGACTGAGGCCGGACTTTTTAAAGAACAAGTGCCACTGATTTTTTTTATTTTTTTTTTAAGGTCTATTCCTTCATTTCAGTGAGCAATTGGTAAGGTTGCTAAAATAAATGGATGTCACCAGGCATATAAATGATGCCTTGGTTAATGAGCCCTCTGTATCTCATTGAACTGAGATGTCTTTTATCTTCTCAGTTACTGAGGTGGACACAGGTGAAAAGCTACTTTATAAGCTACAGCAACCAGGAGAATAAGTGGCTAGACACATTATTTTCAGCTTGTTCTTTGAGGTGAAACTTGTGGTATAGAATATATATTAAAAAAATAAAAATGATTCCTTTATATATATACATGATTATATATATAACATATATAAAGCATTATTTGGAGACTACAGACTGTTTTTTCAAGTCAGATCTCCCCTTATATGTATTTTAAGACCTGACGGAATCATTAGATTATCTGTTTGGGCTTCAGGATATCAAAGGACACATCATTTCAATCTGTTACCCTTTACTGAATACAAGAAGTTATTTTTGCATATCAGTCAAAAAGACATCCGGTCAATATCAATAGTATGTGCAAACCTTGGAAGTAGTTGTAAAATTTGTGTTGATGTACTCTTATTGATCTTCTCTTCCGCATTCTCTGCCACAGGATCAGTGATTTCCTCCTACTGAGTCAATTGGTCCTGTAAGAGAGCTGGGGGATCATCTGATAGATGCCAGGATAGCTTCCTCTAAACCAACCAAATGAAACAATACTGGATGCCATGTTATGGGAGGGTCATCCTGGGAATAGGGACAACCAGAAATTATCCTGAAAGGCATTTACAAAGGACCTTCTTGGGAACAGTCACTCAGAGTGACTAGGAGACAAGAATAGGTGTGCTGAGGACTTCCCTGAACTGAAGGATCAGGAAGAGAAAAAAGACGAGCAACTTCAGATGTGGTAACAGCTAAGGTATACTGGAATCTAGGCTACAGATAGTAAGGTGGAGGAGCCCTTACAAAGTCTGGAAAGCCTTTGAGACTAGATGAAAATTTATGTGGACATTGTAACCCATTACAGCCAAAAGGGCTATCTCAAGGTGAGGAGTAGTCAGAAGATTTTGAGTAAGGACTTATCCTATGGAAGTTAATCACGCTCCAAAGGCAACGAGTGTAGAGAAACGATGTGTGTATTCATTGTTTAAAATGAGAGGGAAGGTCGAGTGAGACAGCACACAGCCCCTTAGCAACACAAGGTAGTTCTTCACTGTGTTCCCTAATTATATATCATAAATGTCAGTCACACTTCATGTTACCTGTAGTTAACTGTAATCCAGCTGCATGAACCCAACATAAATTAGCCAGTTTGTATAGTTTACTGTTAAATATACTTCAGAATAGGGTACATCTGATTGCCGGGGGAAGTGGAGGGAAACAGATCTGTAATCTCATTCCATAAATCTCACCTTTCTATGCTGGAGCACTCTCAACCACATTTTTTAACACAAATCTGCATCAGCATAAAATTTTGTCCTCGTCTGTCTGTTGAATCTTCTAAATCCATTTTGCCTGTATGGGGTGAAAAGAATGTCTCTTGAGGCAGTGGCAGATCTTTGCTTGTAAGAATGACAGAATATTAGAAATTCAATCCACTGTGTGACATGGGAACAGAACTTTTACTATAGATTTCCTTAAAAATGAATATATTAGAAAGTGTGATTATCAGCAGGCCGTTTATGACCAGAAATATTTTCTTGTTACTTAGTGCTCCTTATATCTTTAGATTAGACACTTGTAAAATAGGCCATTATGTGTAATAAAAAGCATTTAATGAAACTTTCATTTGGAGGGCACTGAATTTAACAGACTTAACTTTGGCACTGACAAATGTCTCACAAAAGATGATTTGCATGAAAACCACCAGGGTCTCATTTTAGTTCCTGTAACAAACCAGAACAATGATTTTATCATTTCAAAGTCATTTATATTAGCCTGGAGCTACATGACACAATGGCAATGCTTAGGATTGTAGCAGTACATCATCTGCATAAGTGGCATAACTTTCATTGCTGTGATAATCATTCCCAGAACTTATATCATACATATAGACCTGTTTCAATAGGAAAAAAAGACTAATTGATCCATTATTTCCCAGAAAGACTTTTTATCATGTAGCACATGGTTGTCTATGTGGAAAAAAAGACTGAAAGGTATGGTATACCGATTGGGTCATCATTTTGTTTACCTGTCAATACACAAGATGTTTCTACTGCAATTTTTCACAGCTATGTACAACAGCCACGTAAGAAACAAATACAATTCACTAATAAATTTATGCCAGGTAATTGTCTTCACTGCAAGAAAGAACAATTTGTAGAACCTCATTAATATTCTAAAATGAAAATATTATGTGACTTGGACAGACTCTGGATTCAAATTTTTATTTAAACCTTTATATGATAGTCAAGCAGACCCACCTAGCTATAGACACAAGCAAACAAACAAAAAGGGCAAAAAAGAAAATCAATGCAATGTATAGCCTCCAAAAATTAGAAGGATCAATAAATACACTCTGATGTTAATACCACAGCGTTAGATTTATTAACCACCTAGACATCTGAGAAAGGACTTATATAAATACTTAACCCCTCTATTATAAGGATTTATATTTGTTTATCTTTGCAAAGGTCTGTTACAGTAGGCAGCCTCTTTTCTTAAAAATGGTCCCTAAAGCACTGACATTTCTTGTATAAATCTCTCACAACTGCCACAGAAACTGAAATAAGTTTTTAAGCACGATAGCAGTTTTTAAAAACACCTGAATTCTCTTGTTAAGAATAATTTAGGTGAGATTTTCCAAAGATATTTGAGAACACAAATGCCACTGATTTCGTGAGAGCCAGAAGCTTCCTGTTGCAGTCCAGAGTCTGTCCTTTCTGGTGTGGGATAGTAAGGGATCTTCCCAGCAAAACCAGGGGTCTTCTAGTTGGTTGGAGACCACAGCAGTGGGCAACAAAGATGGAACAGGCTGTAACTCATTTCCCTTGACGCACCCACTCTTCCAGCGTTATGCTAGTGGAGTATGTGGCTTCCCATAACTCTATCTCAGGCCCTTCTGCATGCAGCACATATTCTCAATGTCATCACATAAAGAAACTCAGGTAAGTGGTTTGTTAGGTAGTATTCTCAGCATCTGGGAAAATATAAAAATACCAGTCTTCAAAAAAAAACCTTAAACAATCGCAGAATTGCCTCTGGCCCAAAGATGAGCTCCACGGACCAGAGGAAAGCCCTGTCCTTGTGATGGTTTTCCTCCAGCTAAATCCTTAACTGGCAGGGCAACATCACGTCACAGGGTTTGAATTTCTTTATCTCAGTCAGCACCACAGCTTTGAATGGTGCTGTTCAAGCCTATGATGAAAACAAGTATAGTCACACAACATGTATAAAGCTAAGCACCAAGAGATATGGCCTGGGCTATTTTGAGAAGAGACAGCAAAGCGTGGGAGAAGGACTGTTCCAACTTACCCCATTATTATTAACTTCATTGTAGAAATCACTGAAAGGATCTTCAATAATATTATCCTGCCTTGGAGCATGAACACACATGAGCAGGTTTTCCACTTACAACAGGCTTTGCTTGAAAGAGATGGATAAGCCAAGGTAACACAGAGGAGGAAGCGATATGCTAGCAATACTGTCAGGGGAATGTCCCCCACCCACCCATGTATGTAATCTGCTTGGTCTAGCTATCAGTCATTTTTCCTATGCATCACTCCACAGTATTTACTTGGAATGAAATCCTGCTTTTAGAACTTCTTATTGTCAGTCATTACCTCTGCAAACTGACTTCAGGGCTTTTTTGAGATTTCAAGCCTAGGCTGATTTTTACTAGGAACTGGCCCCTCATTTGATGCAGCACAAACTTGTCATTGCAGCTTTTCTGACGTATTTTCTTACTGAGATATTTCCTGTTGATTAAACCCCAATAGCACTTTGGCAACTGTGCAAAATATGCATGGCATATCAGGGAATCAAACAGAGTATTTCTAATCATGTTTTTATCTTAACTTTGAGACAGAAAGAACTGGCACCAAATAAACCACTGGCTCTGTGCAGAAGTAGCAGCTGATTTTCAGACCCACAACAGACTGCAAGGCATAGTTTGAGACTTTACAAGTGTAAGTATTGACACTACTTGCTTACATTATTATGTAGAATACTGTGTTATTCAGCAGATCTAAAACCTGTTGGGGATATCGTGCAGGGCTTGCTGAGACAAAGTTGGTTTTGAAGCCAAATGGCATTGTGCCCAAACAAGACCCAAATTTGGACAGTTAGTTGTATTCCTGTCATTCTTTAGTGTTTGCCCCGGGTGCCCGTGCTGTGCAGTTCAGTATGTGTATTAAAGAGGTTTCATTTTGCCAAGGTGAAGGGTGTTCAGGCTGCTGAATATTTTGCTGAAGACTGGATTTACTTTCTTTCTCCTTTCCTGGTTCCCTGCAGTTTGCCTCCTGCTGACGGATGATCTTTCCCTAGTGAAGGTATTTTTCCCCCAAGTGTGAAATTGATTCCAGCTGACAACAGAGTATGTCAATCACTTCCCACTTTTGTCATCTTCAAAGACTCCTCTTTGCCTTATTTAAATTGTATTTTCATAATTGAAAATTGCTTTCAGATGACTTAATGAATTCCTCCACTCTATAAAAGGCTGAAAGCAGATGAAATACTGCAGCTTTGAGATTAAGTGCATTTTTATAGGGAAGCTTTATCAGAAGCTTCAGCGACAACAGCAACAAATTTTCTGCATTAAGACACGCCCTCTACAGAAGGAAATCAGAGTGGTAGAAATGGCATTTCCCACCAGCATCCCTGCAAGAAAACAAGTACTAAATTAAATTTTGACCTTATGTATACATATTTTAAAGCTTCTGAATTGCTGGAGCTTCCATCAATCTTCAAACAGCTAATGTGACCCACTGATCAACTGAGATTTGTATTCTTTCTGGTTGATATAGTGCTGCATCTTCCTTTGTGGTATCTCTTTAGAAGGATAAGGCTGACCCTGGAAAGCACAAATGCTGATGGCAAAATATACTGTGTAATCTCTATTAGCTAGCCACAGTTAATCTTATGATAATAAATAGAGAGGCATAAAATGTTTTCATATGATGATATTGCTGATCACTGGGGCTTAAACGCAGGCTTGCTCAGCACAGTAGTAGTTGATAAATACAGCTGAACTATTAAACCATCTCAAGTTTTGCTTTTGAGACACTGTAGTGCAAATGTCTGCTGAAATCTTTGTGTCATTTAGTTGTGTAGTTGAGTTAAAAGTAGCTCAACTCTTGAGACCTTTTTTGTACAGAAGTGTGAACTACACCTTCTTTATATTCTAAAAATAAGTAGCAGCATCCAGATTTGGAAATACGAGGGTTTAAAATCTTAATACTGTTTCATTTCATGTTTTTATTTTTTTAAGAAACTGACCAGGGAATTGGTATGTACTGGTGGGCTTCAATACATGGCTAAAAGCCAGTATCTCCTGGATTAGAATGAGTCAGACTGATTCAACAGGACCAGCTATCCATCTGCTCATTCAAATGCAAATCTCTAATAACTTGTCCAAGGCAACGAAGTTACCTCAGTTTTTCCCTGGTATGCATGATGTCAGAAACAGGACTACGGTGTCTACAAGCATAAATCCCCTTGCCCTCTTACTGACCTGGATTTGCATTTCACTTCCACTCTTTTGTAGTAGTAGTAGGGACAGATTATTCGTGGTTGAGTCCCTTTTGCACAGTAGACCTCAGCAGTGCGTAAAGTCCCAAACAGGGAGAGAGGAAAATGAAGAAAGTGTGTAGGTGAGAATGAGACACACTACATACAGCCTAAAAGGACATAATTTTGTTTCCACTTCAGGCTACTTTACAGGCCCCTGACACAACAGAATTATATCTAGGTTTGTAACCTACACTTCAGTCAATGTAGCTTTAAACCACCATGGCCTTCAAAATACTTATCTCTGGTTCAAATTACCTGAGCTGAAATCACAGTTAAGCACAACACCCCAGCTCTGCGAAACAGGGAAAAGTAGTAGGTATTTATTTCCCAGGTTTGTCATAGATAAATAATGGTGTGATAAAAATAGTCTAGGTGCTATGAAGCAAAATAACAAAGTAACATATGCAGCGTTTGGGAAAAAAAAAAAGTGATTAATTTTTCAGATAAAATAGTGTATATCTGCACCAGGGCATCCCTGGCATATGACTTGAGGTGTTTGAATGATCTGTGGAACACATTGTGGTTGATCAGTGATGACTTACTGACTTTGTATTATCTCCCAATTTATTGCAGAAAAGGTCTAACAAAAAAAAAAGAAAAGTTTTGTCCTTTTCTATTAGCTTTTTCTTAAATATCACAGCTGAAAGGTCTTAGAGATATGGCACAAATCTCACAGCTGAGAAGACTTTAGTGGCTCCAGGCCATCTTTCAGAATATCACTTCTAAGTTGCAGAGAAGTATAATTTAAGGCTGTCCTGTGGCACCATCTATATAAAAACGTATTTTTAAGGGAGTGTTAGAGCTGCCTGCATCAGCAGAGTCCTTCCCTGCTAGGCCTAGAACTTCTAGCTGTAGCAACACTTGAGATAAGGGGTGAGATCCTACTGCAGATGTGTATTACCGGGTCCGTGATGAGTTTTCTGTTGCCAGTGCTTCAGCTAAGCAAAGCTGAATTTTGGTTTCCTGCTCATGAGCATAGCTGTAGGGCATTCAGGCCTTCCCATCCAAGCTCCACACAAATTATATGAAAAAGAACTTGTCCTGAGTACTCAGGCTTATCCCTGCCAAGAATTTCACAGCTCAAAGTCTAGTCCTGTTTAGGTCTTTGTCACAAACAGCATGGATGGTTTTCAGAGGCAGTCTTCAGAACCTATTCAGACCCACAGGTGACTTAAAGTACTGACAAATCTGAAGGTGTCCTTGATGTCACTCCAATCCTTTTGACCAGCCATGGAGTGACCATGTCAGAAGTGACAGTCCTAATTCATGCCTTTAATGCTAAAATTCTGTATGGACACCTCGGAATGTTTGGAAGCAGCTCCTTCAGGTTGCTTATTTGAGATGGACCCTTGTGATCAAGAACAACTACCAAAGAGCAAGGGGCTTCCTTCTCCAGCAGGCCCATTTTACCTGCAGTGAAATTCAGAAATGGGAAAACCTGAATTCTTTACAACTCTCATCTGTATGGATGTCGGGAGTCTGAAAACTCCTGCTAAACTAAAAGTGCAGACTTGCCTGGAGATAAACCCAGAGGCTTCTGAGAAGCTCCTGTTACTGAACTGGGCTAGCTGGTAACATGGTGCCATGCCAATTAAGTGCCCATTCAGCAGCACACCTGATGTGCAGTGTACCGTGCAATAAACATCTGAGATATAGGAATCATCTCAACTAATTCCAGCCCTTCAGATCTGGTCTCCTGAGCTAGACACTTAAGATTCATTGAAAGAGAAATGAGACGTTTTGATATTTTAGTGCCTTCCATTTAAGGGTATGACTGTATGAGATGTGCTGAGCAGCTCTTTGCCACAGAAAGCACAGATTCCCGTTGCTTTCATTCCCATCCCAAACATGTGTTTGTGCCTTTTTCTTTGCACTGCTTTTGTACTTAAATGGATCTTTATTTTTTCCATTAAATTGGAAACAAATGTTTTCAAGTACTAGATCTGGTACTGAGACCTTTTGGGGAGGAAATAAGATGAGAGCTGTTAGGTTCAGCTCCCTGTAAAATCACGTCTCTAAGCACTTATTTCAGCCAGGGTGAATTACCCACTGGAAGGACCCACTGCTCTCCACAGACTCTGGATGCATCCTGCCCTTGGTCGTATGCTAACACTAAGAAAGCTACATTAAGATTAGCTAATTTTCCTAGTATTTCACTAGGACATAACAGTACTAGTCATGTGTACTAGTGCATGCATGGATATTGGTCCAAAGCAAGCAGAATTATGGGTTTTTTTCCTATATTTGACTGTGTTCTTACCAGTTTTTCAGATGCACGCAATGTTGGAAAGTATGAAACCTGAGAGGAAATGCTAATCAGACATTCTAGAATAGGATCTGGTAGACACATTTCCCGCTATTTGTCACTGAAGAAATAATTTTCCTCCTCTTGAGATTTTTATGCCAGAAATTGTAATACTAAAAAGAGATTGCCAAGAAGGAAACATCTGAGTCACAAAGCAAGGAAATCAAGTTGTATGAAATGCCATGCTGTAGTGGCTGTGTTGCTAAGCTGAATGGGACTGTGCACCTTTTGATCTTTTATTTATAAATAGTGGTTTAAGAAAAGTAGCCTAATTTGCAAGGCTGTTTGAAAAAAAAAAGAATTCATGTAAATGGTCTATAACTTTGCTTCAACAAAACTTTAAGAAACTAATGTGTTTAATAGAATCCATGAAAAAAAGGGACATATTGAAGACACTCCCCTCTTCAATTCTTACATTGTTCTCACTGTCTTTGTAGCTGTGGCGTTGATTTTAGAGTGAGGGAAAATCTTATGCTCTCCTACTGTTCCTCCTACTGCAAAAGTTTTATTGTTACTTTGAGCTATTGCAAAAAAAAATTAGAAGTTAAATAATTATATGAAAACAAAAAGTTAATTCTAATTTTTTCTACATTATTTGTTTCAAACTGTATAATGCTGAACTGTCTTCCTAAGTTCTTGCAAGCCTTTTTTATTCTACAAAAGATTTAAATACTGCAAAATAGAGCTTCTCTAATAGAGTCATTTTACTAAAGACTTCCTTCTGACACCAGAAAAAGAAATGTATATAGCTATGGATGGTCACTTGCTATAGACAAGAATATGCAACTAGAGAGGGCAAGAAAGATAATAATGAGAAAAAGCTTTTGAAATAAATGAGTGAGGAAAACTGAGGCAGTCACAAACCATGGATTTTCTTTTGGATTGATGTGCATTGATTTATATATTAGGAAATATTACTTGCACCTCTAGAGAAGAATAATTATATGAGTTTCAATGGATGTAACTTAATTAGGGAAATACAGATAGGATATTTTTTCTAGTCAGAAGCTGAAGGGAGCTCAGGAAGGTAGAAGGAAATATTAATACCATTAAACCTTTTCATACTCATTTCTAGATGACTAAAAGCCTCTGGGTGAAATGAAGTTTGGGGTCTTCCTACAGCATAGGAGATGTCATAGTGGATAACATTAATACTTGTCTCCCGTATTTTATCCTAAGCCAATGTCTAGTTCAAGTACCTTGAATATGAGGATAAATCAGACCTGTACAAGGGAAATTTCTTCCTAACCCCAAAGTAATTACTGGTAGCTATAACTGTAAAGTCATGTCCCTTTGCACGTTCATCCTGCAATTACCAGAGAAACCTTATGGAGTTATATGACCTATAAAATTTCTAGATCTCTTTAACTAATCTTTTCTTAGCTATTACTTTACTTCCTTATTATTCTACATTGCACATACTCCTTCTTGGATGGTGAAAGATAAAAAATTAGAGAAGTTTTCCAAGTGTCTAACAACTTTCATACTAATTACCTTTCAAACAACTTTCATCTCATCTTTTATGACATCAATGGTGATGTCTATCAATGGCATATTTATGTTGAAATATATATATATATACACCATTACTACTGGTAAAAGCACCATTACTATACATCCTATGTATGTATTATTTTTTTAAGGAAATTAAATTAGAAATGAAAGGTCCGTTACTAAAAATCCTGTATTTACTCTGATTTCATGCTTTAAATGTGAAATATAAAGCCACTGGGCTGATAAAATTATTTGAATCATCTTCTTTTCCTAAATTAAGAAATAATTGTAAAACAATGGGAAATAATTATCCATGATGCAGTAAAATCTCATTGACTTTTAATCTCCATCCTTTCTTCCAATAAATGTGTTCCATTTTCCAAATCAGCAGAATAAAAGAGGACATATCTTAACTGCTATCTAATTTTAAGGCTGTGCTTAGATGATGATAACATTGCTTTAGTATCCTTGTATGCATCATCAGCAAACTCCTAACAGGGGCCTCTAGGCATTTGAAGACAGAGTCTGTTCTCATTTACACCACAGAAAACTCCATTCATGAAAATTAATTGAAAGGAGAACTTAGCCCACTGAGTGTAAATCCAGTTTATGAAAGGCTGTTAAACCTGACAATATTAATTTACTTTCAGATGAAACTCATTAGATGCTATTTCAACCTGATATGAACTATTTATAAATTAGTTTTATCTCTTTGTATTTTATTGCTTACTTTAGAAGATTCCACTTTAATGCAGATAGCTACTCTAAAAGCTATTCATTTAGAGCAAGACAAGAAAGTCATGTCTGTCTTCTGTCACTCCAGCAAAGGATACTCTGCAAAGCAAGTTTAAGAAACAGCAAGAAATGGCATAAATGCTCATTCATTCTCTGAGAACATGGTATCACATGCAAAGTTATTCCAACATGTTCTTTGTTCAGTTCAGCCTACACTCTTCTATTAAGTCAATTATCTTTTGATACACTTGTTTGGATGTTGGATGCATTGTATCTAGTTTTAGACTAGGACTGGAACATCGACACAACTAACTTTAGAATCACAGGATCGTAGAATGCCTTGGGTTGGAAGGGACCTTTAGAGGTCATCTTGCGAAGTCCCCCTGCAGTGAGCAGGGACATATTCAACTACACTTTAGACTCTCTTCCTTTAACAGACAGAGAGACAGGTACCTCCTAGAGATGCTGGTTGACCCTGCCTTAAATGTTTTTTGGTTTTTTTTTCTTAGGGGGGGCTGTACTACCTGCTAGAGGTGTCTGTTTCTCGTCACTGTGTGCCTAGACAACTAGTTCAGACACACTTCACTAAAGTCAAGCGAGATTAATCCAACTGTTAAAATATTTTTCCCCTGAACTTGCAGTCTGGGGCAGTTGGAGATTACATCAGAAACACAAAATTCACCTGGAAGAAAAAACAAAATTATCTCTACTTTAAGAGACATGCATGTGATTGCAAAGATCAGACATTAGAAATGAAATTAAAAGATTTTTTAAAAGACTCTCAAGATTTCCAGGTTAGTCTTATAGTTAATATATTTCAGAAAGTAAATGAGAATATCTTTTAAAAAGCCTCAGATTTCTAAGTTATTCTTAAAGTTAATTTGATTTTGCTTTCTGGAGCTTGATTTCCAAAAGAGGATTTTCAATAGGACTAACATGTGGGATTGACACAATAACAGCTTCCAACCACAATATTTCTGGTAGCTAGATGCTGGGGGGATTCACCCAGTCATTCTCTTGTTTTGCTGAAATATTACAGCACAGGATGATGAGAAAGTGAGATTGTGTTGGATAATTAACCCTGGCAATCTAGTACTTTCAGGAAGACTATGGATCCTCTCTCTATTACTTTTATTACCATCTGAAATCATTGACTTAACCCAGAGCTTGTTTGATTTTTTCCTGTAGTCAATTAATTTGCCACTCATAGCAACCAGAACACAAGCACTGATAGAAAACAGTGTGAAAGGGGGTTTATCTGTCTGTAATTCATGTCACTGAAACCACACTAGAGGCTCAAGAGCTAATCTTAAGGACACATACAATTGTATGTGTAATAGAGTAATCGACCACACATTTACCCTTGTTTAATAAAATTTGGACATGCACAGAATAGTGCATTTGACTGAATGTACACGATGGAGTAATTACATTGAAAACACTAAATGTAAGTCAGAGTGGGGAAGTAATGACTACAGAGTATTTAATTATACTGTAAGCAAACACATTAAAGCCTGCCAAGAATGTGAAGGTGAACACTGGGTGATTCAGCAGGACAGTAAACTTGCACATGGAAAGCATAGAGGATCCACAGCTTTCCAGCAATGCAAGAGAAAGATTCTTAACAATATAAGCTCTTGGGATAAAAAATGTGCATGAGATCAACCTCTGGATAAATTATATATTCCATATTTATCCACAGTTTTGCTAATTAAAAACATTGTCTCTGACAGTATTGGAATACGACAGCCTCCTTCTGTTCGCCGTTTAGTAAAATTAAATTGTTTTCAAGGTACTGTTGCTCTGTCATGTATGTGTTTTGCTTGATCGAGATTCACCCAGCCTGAATTCCAGGAATCCGGCAGTTGAGACACTCCTTACTTAAAGCTTAACACTGTTGAATACTTTTGTTCCCTCATGTGATGATAGACAAGATGTCCAGATGTCTGTGTGTCTTTAGAGAGCATGAATGCCAGGAACTTCTCATTGCCTTAATTTAGGCTCTGCCCTTCCTATCAGTTTTCCCTTACGAATCTGAATTATAGTCTTTTCCTATTTTAGGGCCAAGTACAAAAAAATTGAAGGGATGAAGGAGGAAGGGTGAAGCTACAGCTGCAGGTGATGTGTCTGGAAGGAAAGAAGAGTAACCTACCCAGTGTAACATATCAGAAAACATAAAATGAGAAAGTCTGAATAAGACATGAGAAAAGAACATTTCCGTGGATGAAGTACTAAAATGAGACCAGGGTTCAGCCACAGCCTCACTTTTAGGATAATCTCTTATTTGGCTTTCTTATTTGCCCTCATAACCTAAGCTAAAGCTATCTGCAATGGTCTGTACAATACTTCCCAAAACCTTAATTTCTCTCTACTGATAATACCATAATTCTTCCTGTGCCTTATTTTAGCTTCACGACCTGTATACCGCTTTCAATTCCAAAATATTGCTGCCAGATTAATCTTTCTCATTACTTTGTTGGTTGTATATTTGTTTGGGGAAACAAGAAAAAGAAAGGGAAGGAATCTATTCATCAGCAGAGTCAGGTTACCACAAACCTCCATTAGCTCTTTTCCAGTTGTCTTGTATCATGAAAATCCTTAGGTCCATTGAACAATAGCAGAAGGGATCTGGCCAGAGTGAAATCCAGGTAGATCATGGGAAACCTGCAGTGTAAGGGAAATGGATTTCGGCTGCAAAGTGACACCCACCTTATCTTTTCTGTTCTTAGGTGGCCATGAAATCATTGAAGTCTTTAATATTTTGTAATAACCCAAACTCAAAAGAACTAAAAAGATATGTCTCACAGATTTAGATCTCTCCTAATGACAATTTTCTGCTGAAATGATTCTCACACAAAGTGTAAGACTAAGTCAGTCATGTATTCTCCTCTTTAAGACATGGAACTAAGAACTCAGCTGATCTGAGTCCTCGTCCCAAACTCTGCTGCTGACAAACTCTGAATCTTCAGAATTGTCACCTCACATCTCTGAAGCTCTTTTTCATTTTTATTAGTCTATCTCCTCTATAAAACTGAAAACTGTCTGCAGCAGTGATCTACGGAAAATGCCTTAAGTATGTAGACAATGATCTCTAGTGGGCACTTATGTGTAACGTAATGAACTTGTGAAAAGTGCTCCTCAGTTATCTTGTTTCTGGGAGCTCTTGAGTACTCAGTTTCAGCCCCAATTTCCCTGTGAACCTTGGCTTAAAGGGGGTGGAGTAATTAATTACTTAGTCACATGGAAATGTTCTACATCCAAACAATGACATCTGGGTGCATTTTTCTGAGCTGCCCTTTATCAACAACATTGTAAACACTATTCTGTGCAAGTTAAACCAATTGTCTTCAGATTAATCCTGTTTGGGTTATGTTTCGTTGTGAAGTCTTTTCTTCCAAAGGAAAGGTATTTCTCCAGTTGCAAATACCAGACTGGAGAAAACAGGCTCTTTGAATTAAGTGAACAGTAATATATTTCATTTTTTTTCCTAAGGATAAAATCCATCAAATGTGCTGTTTTCTCCTAGTAATTAATTTTATTATTATTGTAAAATGTTCAGTCATATTTATGGAAGTGTATACTTTGCCAGGAGGTTTAATGGTTTAAGAGTTACTTTCTGGAGGTTATTGTAAATATACAGTCAATAACATTCATGCCCATATAAACAATATTGATTTCAGCCTCTCACTGTGGTAAACTATTCTAAATCCTTTTTTTTTATATAGTAACATAATAACTCTGAAGACTTTCATAAAAGCAAATAGAAGCAAAACATAGCTCTACTTAAAAAATGAGTGCCTTTACACATATTTAGCAGTCTGGAGCATAACGCTTGGGTATTGTGAGAGGAATAAGCACTGGGAAAGGAAGAGAACTATGTAATTTAAAGGACAACACTGAAATGAGCATCGCATATCTTTTGTAAATCTACTTATTTTGATCCAACAGTGTCTCTGTGATTCCTTCACAGTCAGAGCTGTAGTAGAGGGCGAAAGACACAACACACAATTAATTGTCACTTATCTGTTGTAGGATTATCTAGATTGCAGGCAGTTACTTACAGATGTCATGGTGTAGAGACATCATCACAATAGAATAATTAATGGTGTTACTGGCTTGATGACTATGGTTAATCATGCCTACGTTTATGGATAGTTTGGGGGCATTGGCAAAGCAGTGTGAAGAATTAAATTTGTCAGATGCATCATCTCGGCTAAAATAAGAAAATTTTTCTTTTAGTACACCTTATATCTAGTCCTTGCCTTGACAATAGCCAGGAAACCAAGCCCATCAGAACAATTAAATGTCAGCAATAAAACACATCTCCCACCTTAGATTTTTCTCTCCAACACGGAAAAGCAAATGGAGTACAGCACCTGAGTCCTTTTCTCAGAGCCTGCAGAATCATCCTTTGGTGGACTGACCCTCCGGACCACGAATGTTCCAACAAACTGGGGCATGGATAAGCCAGACCTGTTACAGGTTTAGCCTAGGCCAGAGAGCAGATGAAAAGCTGATGTGTTTTTCCGAGCACAGGGTAGGAGTGACAGAAACCTAGATATCCATGCAACCCTTGCAAGACTTCAGGGATTTTTATTCTTGTGTCCTGTGTCAGTCACAAGTTCATGCAAAGTGAGGCTACTTCAGCTACCTCTGTCTCTGATGTGAAAGTTTGAACAGCAACTAAGGGACAGAACTGAACATGTCAGAACTGAAGTACAGGACCTAAATCTGCTCTAAGTGTGTGTGGGCAGTAAGTCAAGTAGTGGGGGAGGCTGGCAGTTCTTGAAAGACTATGAGCCAAGTGTAGGTAAGTTACTTTACTAAGCAGCTCAATTTATAGCTGTCTCCTGTATAGCTCAGAGGGCAAGGATGGGTCATATGTTTTCCAAGAGACAACAACCCATGTCTGCATAATATTCCTTTGACTACTGATAATTCTGAGATTAAGAATAGAGTAAGCAATGGGAAAATAAGGACCTCTACCTGTTACTGCTCACTTACGAAGTGTCAGCATAAGTCCAGTTCATAGCAACTAAAAATATTTTGTGTTGATTCTGTAGTCACTTCTAAGTTACATAGAATATGAACAAGAGCTTACCTGCCAACATGTTCTCAGCTGTTTTTGTTTTTCTTGGATACTGTGCAGCCCACCAGACTAGATTGTAGATTGATTTCTGCCGAGGTCCATAATTTAGACAAGGTTTTTCAATAGGTATTGGGCACCTGTCTGTGGTTAATGGTAGAGTTAAAGCTTATAAGAAAAGGAACTGAGTTGCTGATTTTATGCCTGGATTCAATATTTCCAGCAGAGAACAGAATGAGCTTTGTTTGCTGAAAGTGCAGGCCTTGCAGAAGTAGTTACAGTTAGAACTTTTAAAGGTCAGTATTTGAGTAAGACTTTGAAGAAGCAATATTGAAGGGTTGAATCTACTGCGTTTAGGATATAGGTTAAAAATAGCTGTATCCAACCTCATAATAAACCTGGAATAAGGTCTAGTCTCACTTCAAATTTACAGCTTTTCCTTGAAATTTAGAAACAAAGATTGAAGATGAGTGTATTTGTACAGTTGAAATTAATAACTCAGGCCTTGATGACTTGTTTTAGTTGGGTTTATTCTGCAAGTATTAGTCACCTGACTGCTTAACCACTTGTCTATTCTTAGCTTGCTACAGTCCTTTTCTTGGGGTTGTAGTCAAAAGGCTTAGAAATAGAAGAAATGAGAATACTAAACTACTTCTAGATCTTTTATTGACCATCGGTACAAACTGAGGTTGGTGTCTGTTGACAACACTGGCTTACCTGTAGTCTTTCTGCAAGTGCTGTGCTACAGTAAAGATTTTCCTGTATCCAGAGCCACATTAGGAGTAGGATTTTGAAATAAGATTCCACTGATCATGGACAGTGCTAGTGAGATTACTGGTCTCTGCTGAAGTTTATTAACATATCTGAATCTTTATTTTTAAATTATGTTTAATAAGGACTGCCTTTAGGGTGAAATTATGGATTCCTCAAGATACAGTCCAGAGCCCTGCTATCGAATATGCTAGGTCTTGCTTCTCCCTCTTCACCTCTGTTCTTCTCTCCCATTTCTTTCCTGTTCTGCTCCTCATGCAGTCTTTCCCTTTCCCTTCAGTGATCTTGGTACTATTCTGTAAGCCAGTTTAACTCTTTCATCCAGAAAGAATAGTCTTTCATTTGGGACTATGTACATATTTTGTTGAGTTTCTGAAGAAATTGGCATGGTGGTAAAGCCTCATCAGCAACAGGCAAATATTCCTCTGTTTGAAAGTTTTATTTTTAGTTACAATGGGGAACCTGTTCATATGTTGAGCTAATTGCATGAATGTTACAGCATCCAGATCAATGAGACTTATAGCTGTGCAGAACTTGGTGCAATAGTCTTCACATGTATTTTTTGAAGATGTGCTCTGAAATCACAGTGCCTCCTCTCCATATGAAACCTGGATATGCTCAGTGTATCCTCAAAAACTATTTAAACGAGGTCATTGAAAACTATCAACATGTTGTTTACACTGCAGTAGCTGCTACTTCTATTTTGTAAGCCACAGCAGGAATTTCTCCTATTTCCAGGGACACTTAAATTCCCGAATTCATTTTCCATGTCTCCAGGATGAAGAATGAAAGAAAAAGCCCACAAAGCAAACCAGTCCTGCTAATCACAGTGGAGAAAAGGAGAAAACAAGACACTGGTGTGTTCACAGAGTAAAAGTAATCTGACATTGTTCCCTGTGGGTTTCTACAAAATTCTAACTTTAATCACATCTCACAACACTATGTAGACTGGATTCAAAGGAAAGATTCTTGTGGAGGAATGAAGGCGGCATGTCTCAAACTCATTGCCACTGAAGAAATGAAATACTGATATACTCTGCTGCAGCATGAGTGCATATCCTCAGTTTAGATTTGGACCCATGACAGAGGACATTTTGCACATCTAGTCACATGCCACGATAAGACTTCATATCTGCAAAGAGCACTCATGATACATGGCATTCGTACAGAAAATTCAGTTCTAAAAGGTGCTAAAAATTCTTTGCTTCAAAATAAAGACTTGCAAAGAAAACTTCAAAATCAGTTGCCATTTTTTAAATATTTTGTGTATTGCTGAATATTAACCCATTTAGTGAATATTTTCTCATTTACAATGCAAAGGCAGCTGCACTGGCTCATATCAAGAGTTCATCAACAGTGTCCATAACAGATGACTATCTCCACAGAGCAGTGTGTAGAGGAGTACTTGTGGAAAGGGCCATGGAATTCCCTTACTTCTCCTGTGGCAAGAGACAATCTTGCACACATGTACATTGAGTATGCCAGGCTACAGTCCATTTTTCTGCGTCACTAAAATTTCTTGATGTCCTGGCTGTGCTTTTCCTCCCACCTTTCATCCAAAGCTCTGTTTAATCTCTGGCTCTCCTCAGCCCACCCCTCCTGGCCTCACTCAAGCCAGACATCCATTGCTCAAGGAAAATGAAGGCTGATGAGATGATCTGGGCATGTGGTACATTTCTGTTCCTGTGTCTTGCCATGTTGCCAGGCAGAATGTGGCAAGGGAGCTTCTACAAGACCCTTGGGTGCCTTCCAGAGAGAAGGAGATGGAGTCAGGGTGCCCCATTCTTTGCTCCCGTCCCTCCCACAAATGGAAGGACACTTTTGACCCTATGGCCTTCACCTCCATCATTCACTGCTCCTCAGAATTATTTTGTTCTGCTCAGATTCTTTTCTGTAGTCCCTTTTGTTTGATTTTGTTAGTGAGGAGGTGATGCTTTTCCAAAAGAAGATAATCAGAAGGAGAAATGACTCTAAATTAATGTCTAGGGATCTGTAAGAAACAGCATGTGTATCTGATTGCTTCTCTAGTACTGTCTCATCTTCCAACTATTTTCAGCTCAGGGGAGTTTCTGAA
Organism: Opisthocomus hoazin; assembly: GCF_030867145.1. Lineage (NCBI taxonomy): Eukaryota > Metazoa > Chordata > Aves > Opisthocomiformes > Opisthocomidae > Opisthocomus > Opisthocomus hoazin. Next base: position 13,101,101 of record NC_134414.1, on the reverse strand, counting down.
CTGTATGTCGCTCTGCGTATTTTATAATCTTTCAAGAATTTCATTTCCATGTGCTTGTCTAGTCAGCTCTTCAACCAATGTAAATTTGGGCTGTATATAGCATTCTTTCACAGGGAGGTTCACAGGGCTAGCAAATTTTGTGTGTAAAACCACTGCTTTTTGGTCTGTTTGAAAATAACTTCTAATGTCATATTTTGCAATCTATATTTTTTGTCTTTAAAGAGAGTGGTAAATAATTAGTTCAAGGGCAAATGCAGGGTCCTACATCTGGGATAGGAACAACCCCATGCACCAGTACAGGCTTGGGCGGACCTGCTGGTGAGCAGCTCTGTGGAGAGGGACCTGGGAGTGCTGGTGGATGACAAGCTAAGCATGAGCCAGCAGTGTGCCCTGGTTGCCAAGAAGGCCAATGGTGTCCTGGGGTGCATTAAGAAGAGTGTGGCCAGCAGGTCGAGGGAGGTTCTCCTCTCCCTCTCCTCTGCCGTAGTGAGACCCCATCTGGAGTACTCTGTCCAGTTCTCCCCGCTTCAAGAAAGATGAGGAGCTACTGGAGAGAGTCCAGCGGAGGGCTACGAGGATGATGAGGGGACTGGAGCATCCCTCCTACAAGGAAAGGCTGAGGAAGCTGGGCTTGTTTAGCCTGAAGAAGAGAAGGCTGAGAGACAACCTTTTAAATGCTTGTAAACATCTGTCCCGATCCAATATCGGGGAGGTTTCGATGCGATCCCAGGAGACGAGATTAAGATGCAAACGCAGTCATATGCCGTGCAACCTTGTAAACTTTATTTTTGGTGAACCGGGAGTCAGAGGTCTGGTGAGGATGGCAGCAGGGGGGGGAGAAGATGCGACAGGCAAAAAAAAAGGAGTGAAGTTGGAAAAACCCCAGCTGGCGAGGAAAAGAAGTGCGGGGGGAGGGGATTAGTTACCACCACCACGGATTCGACGATGTCCAGCGATGTCTGGTCGGCTCAGTCTCTGTGCAGGCATGGAGGCCCCAGCAAGGGCGGAGCCCAGCAGCGAGGCGGCGAGGAGGAGAGCAAGAGAGAGGTGAGGAGCACGTTCTGCCCTTTTATAGGGGCATTTGCACATGCACAGAGCATGTCCGCATACCTGCAGTTCCTGCCATGCATGCTGCCAGCTTAGACAAGTCCGCTCTTGCCCGTCCACGTGCTACTCTGTGCGCAAGAGCTTTCCTGCAGGTCGTTGTGGCGGTTTCTTTCCAGAGGCCACCAAGAGATGACAATGGCAATGTCGAGACAAAACCAGTTCGTAGCGGTCTTCTATAACATCTTAACAGTGGGTGTCAAGAGGATGGGACCAGACTCTTTTCAGTGGTGCCCAGTGACAGGACAAGGGGCAATGGGCACAAACTGAAGCAGAGGAAGTTCCGTCTGAACATGAGGAAGAACTTCTTCACTCTGAGGGTAACGGAGCACTGGAACAGGTTGCCGAGGGAGATTGCGGAGTCTCCTTCTCTGGAGATATTCAAGACCCGCCCGGACAAGGTCATACGCAGCCTGCTGTAGGTGACCTTGCTTCGGCAGGAGGGTTGGACTAGATGATCCCCAGAGGTCCCTTCCAACCCCTAACATTCTGTGATTCTGTGATAACTGAGCCCTATCTACCCTCTCCATGCCACTCCTAATCTTATAGAAGCTTATCATATCTCCTCTGAAGTATTCTGCTTTGAGGACTGGGAAATCCTCACCTACTCAGCTACTACCTCTAGAAAAGCCTTCTATATCTTGTAACTCTTGTTGCCTTTCTCTCAGCTCTTTCCTATTCCCCTTTTTAGAACAAGAGGGAAAGCACCACACACAATGCTCTAAGGACTTGCAAAACAGAATTGAGCTATTTGTATCAACAGCTCTCACCTTCTTCAGTCTTTGTGACCTGCATTGGAAGAGACAGATGATCTCATATGGAAACTTTCTTCCTTGTCTCGATTTTATTGCCCTTTCCTATCTTTTATTTTTCACCATGGCCAAAGCTGCCAAACAAGCAGTCACAGACCTCAAAGGATGGGGAGGATAAGCCTGAGGTGTAAATGGAAGTCGAGTAGAAAGCCCAGATGTGCAAACTGCAGCAGTTATGACTTCAAAACCTGGGGAACTACCATGTTACAGAACAAAGCACACTGAAAATGTCTTGGATTTCACACTTTGAAATAAAATGTATGCAATCACGGGTATCAAAATGAAGTGCAAGAGGACAAAAAATGTGTGAAGATGAAGGGGAAAAACTCACCAAGCTTTGTGAGTTTACAGTTTGACATTAAAATTGCTTGAGCATTCTTCACAAGATACAGAGCAATAAAATCTCAAAGGCATCTACAGTCCATTAGCACTAAGCTAAAAATAGTCCAAGGAACTAGTCATATAAATAGACGTATTTTACAAGAAAAGAAACTATGAAAGCTACCCATAAGATAGACTTCTGGTCAGAAAATGTTTTCAGCTGTTTAACTGAATGAGTAATTGTTTCTCATTTACTGCATACTGCATTAGAAATCATCTGTTCTCTTCACATTTCTGCATTCGCAGTTTCCACAGTATTGTTCAAGTAGGAGTGAGAGAAGAGATTTTCTACAGAACTCAAAACAACATTTAGTTTTGACCCATGTGGTTATGTCAGACACTCTAAATACATATCGGAACCCACTAACCTTAGAAAAATGATCATCTTTTACTGTTGACACAACCCTTAAATTACAACTAATTTCAACACCCACATGATATCTAGCATTACAGGCTGAAAGGCCCTCTCCCGCAAGATTTAATAGATTTAACAATATGCATCTTATCCCCTAACTACTGTTAATTATTCGTATGTTTAAACTAATGCATGTGTAAACACACGTGCAGAGTGAAGACAGCTGTCATTTATTTTTTAATTTCAAAGTCATAGCCTAAATATTGGGCACAGAGATTTCAGAAGCTTAATTTTCACATTATGAATTGTTCTATATTTTCATAGTCTGGAGAGGAATAAAGCAAATATTTTAGTTTGGGGGGGAGCTGAAATCCATCTGTGTCTGGGAAATATCATTGCACTGCCTTACCATCACAGTAACTTCCCTGGAGTCTGTTGTTGGAACTGACAGCAGAGTTGAGCTGGTGGCACTTGCAGTACACAGAATGACAAATATTACTTGCTTAGCAACTGTAAAGACCACTTACTTGTAAGTAATGCTGAGGCAAAGCGTAATTCTTAATCTCCCCCTCCTCCAGTAAGCACGCACTTTGCTCAGTATCTGACCTCTGGAGGCATAGATCTTTCCTATCAGTTTTCATCCCATGCCAGATTTCCTGCCGTGGTCTTTATCCCGCGACCTGTCTCATGAAAATGGAACAGGCAAGATGAAAAAAATAAATGTGATGTTTTGGTCTCACCTGAAAAGGGACTAAGAATGACTGAGATAGGATTTCCACTACCAAGAATAATATTAAACTCTCAGATGGGATATGTAACTTTTCGCATGAGGTTTGAATGCAGCTGATGGAAGTGATGAACCATTCACTCAATTCTACCAGTGACGTATCCCACTATAAATCAGAAACATTGCCACAGAGTTAGTTGTATAAAACCCACGAAAGTAAGAGAAAGCTCAGACACGTGAAATGCAAATTGCTCACCTCTGATGAGCACTGTATTCACTTGATTGATTTTAAATGTCTGTATAAGTGTTCTCATACATGTTGAACCTGTATAAAAAATTAAATAAATCCCAGCGGGATTTTTATGGTATTACACTCTGAAATTGAACTTAACTTGAACAACAGTTTAAATACCTTGGGATGTAGTTCATCATACCATGATTTTAATTTTCATTCACAACCATAAAAGCTGAAGAAATATGGGTTACACAGTCATCTTGAACAATATCTCATCCAGGTTGTGAGCCAAATTCATTATTCCCAATATTATACCACTGACTTCCATCAGGCGTAAATGTGGTATGGCGTTTTCAAGTGAATCAAGTACATGTAATTCTTAATTTTAGATTCCTGACAGTGATGCATAACGAAGCCACCACTTTGTACCTCTTGGCACAGTGGATATTGTTCAATATACTTGTCTTTTTCTTAAGTAACCTCAGAAAGGAGAATGCCTTGAACTTTCTCCACTGTCACTCTCTGTACGCCCTTTACCTCAGTGTCTGTATTTGATCATTAAAGCCTTAAACAGAAGATTACTGCCACTTCCTCCTTCTTATTTACAATCTGATGTTCTATGTGTCATTGAGCTCATTAAACCACAAATTGATACTTTGATAATTTCATCCAACTTCCATGCTTAAATTCTTATCCTCTAGGACACAACTGAAACTAAGCTTTACAAACGAAAATTCAATATGCACAAGTAAAGTTCAGAAGTTACCAAACAAATCTGTGATTTGATGCCTGTGAAATTAGACACTTGGAAAGATGACGTTAAATCAAAGCCATTTCCTGTACATAGAAACACAGAGAGTCTGGGCTTCTCTCACTTCTGGTCTGTTAATACCTCAATTCAAACGCAGCAGGTGATGGCAGACTGTTACCACATGGTAGTTTCTTCAGTTTTCAACATATAAAGCACTTTGGTTTGCTCCTCATAATCATAAAAAAAATTTCACCATGCTGTATTGACTAACACTACAGAAGAAGGGAAAAAAAAATTTAAAAAAAAGGGGGGGGGATTACAGGTGAGTTGGAATATTTTAAAGCAGATGATTGTAATTATTGTCTCAGTTTTTCTAACTTTGCAAACCTGAGCCAAAAAGATCATAAGACTCTCAGACTTGCTTCTGAGCCTATTTTTTTCAAAGTTAGAAGATATATAAAGAACATTCTGCTGTGACCCCACGGGAAAAGTACAATAGGAGGGGTCAGTGTGTGAGTGAGTGGAATTTGAAGAGCATGCAGGGGAGAACATTCATTGCATGTGTAGTCGAAAGCTCATCATTTAACAAGTATTAAAGTTAGAATCAGCTGTTGGAAGAACTTAACCCAGTGGTATTCTCTCTCAAACAATTAAGGTCTTCCCTCTTCAGTCATCTCTCAAGAAGAAGATACTACCTGATTCTGATATAGAAACTGGGTTTCATCCATTATTTAGCTAACTTTCTGAGACAGGTAGTTTCAACAATGTAACGTTATTGCATTTTCTAATGTACCTCATTAGTTTCTTGAGCTACTAACTGAACATAATTCTGTCTCAATAAATGACTCAGTGTCTGCCACCAACCACAGGATAACATGGATATTTTGTTTCTGATCTACCAAACCGTAAGTTTTTATTTAGAAAGTGTTTTAAATTGTGCAGACACTATTTAAGACTCTCTGTGCATATGGAACATATTTGTTGGGGGATGGAGACTTGGTATATTGTTAATTTTTATATGAAGATAAATCACAAGTGACTAAAAAGATAGTGTCCTTGAACCTCATAGTATTGTTAGTCTAAGTTGTTTTATGCTAGTGACAAAAATAATAACATAACCGAACCTGAAGAGTTCTGATGTCCGCTGACAGCTTCCAATTGACTTACCAGGGTTTGAGATCATGACCTTAATAAAAGTCTTTGCATGTTATTTGCAGCATTTAATTTAGCAATTTATCAATGACACAGGTGAGCCATTTTGCCCTACTCTATTACTGTCATCCCAGGACCACTCCCATTTTCATAAAATAGCAGTAAACGACCTCTTATTCAGCTGGGAGAGAAGAATAAATGTTTCAAGAATGTAGGGCTGGAAAGAACTCAGAATTTCCAATTTATGAAAACAGGCGGTTTCAGAATGTGGCTTTATTCAACACTGGAGTAGGACTACAACAATTTGTGAAAAAGAGATCAACTTGCTTGAAAACAGTTGATGGCACTGTTGTTTGGTAATATGTTCAAGCAACGTGCAAGTGAATTTCATTACTTTTCTATGCCTGATGAAGAGCATGGATTTAAATATGACAGGCTAAGTTGCAGGACTGGTTTGTGAAGACTGTCACTTTCTTTCCCAGTGAAAATTTCACTCATTTACAAGACCTGAAGGAGTTTAAGAGAGTAAAGATCAGCCCAGATCAGCCGATAACTTAGAGCACTTCAAACAAGTAAGAATGAGGATTTTTACAGGGGACTTGACTTTCTGAGAGAAATGTTGTTACTCTAGGGGTCTTCTGAGTAACAAACTTCCCTGCCATTTATATCAAAATTCCAGTCTTGCTCTGGTATTTCTGAGCCACAAAGAAAGAAACACAAAGAAACTGTTCAAATATCTCCATCAATGCATAGATCAGTCCAGGGCACCCAAGTTCTTTGTTTTTTTCCACCCATTCAATATTACCAGCTCCAGACTTTAGAAAAAATGGTATTCATTGTCATCAGCATAAGACAGGATCCAAAAGCGCAAAATTAAGAATAGGTCTGCAAGACAGTGGGATTTCTGTCTGCTCCTTTTAATCCCTGCTTAGCCGCTGTATTATACAGATCCCCACTCGCCCAAGCACAACCTGCAAGCTGCTTTTGCCTCCTGCACTGCAGTTTCATCTGGCCACAGCAGGATGAACTCTCCATCTCTTTTATTCCTGCCTCCACCACAGCATAACAATGAAGGGATTCCTCAGTCAGCCCATGCTGAGGATCCCTTTATGGACTTACCTGACCCCACAGGAACTCACTTTTCCAGCCTCACAGCACATCCCTTTCCTCTTGCCACTCCTATGGCTTTTTGGCTTTTTGTCTGGTCCAGGCAGAGGCACAAGTTACAGCAGAGCTGGCTGCTTTCAATCCTCTTTCCTGGGCCTCCAGGGTCGAGAACGATGGAGAAGACCACACAGCAAAGTGGTAATGTTCATCGGAAAGGAGGTGAAAGGGGAAACTCGTGGCTGGCAAGGGTTTGCCGTGGAGGGACCTGAGGCTCCTCAGGCCGGTGGGGGTGCTTTTGTGAAAACATAGCTAAGAAAGGGCAAATATGCCCTGGCTGGAGGAGTCAGGAGTGAAAGAGTGAAGTTCAGCCTGGGCAAAAAGGGCAAGGACAGAATCACAGAATAGTAGGGGTTGGAAGGGACCTCTGTGGGTCATCTAGTCCAACCCTCCTGCCGAAGCAGGGTCACCTACAGCAGGCTGCACAGGACCTTGTCCAGGAGGGTCTTGAATATCTCCAGAGAAGGAGACTCCACAACCTCCCTGGGCAGCCTGTTCCAGTGCTCCATCACCCTCAGAGGGAAGAAGTTCTTCCTCATGTTCAGACGGAACTTCCTGTGCTTCAGTTTGTGCCCATTGCCCCTTGTCCTGTCACTGGGCACCACTGAAAAGAGCTTGGCCCCATCCTCCTGACACCCACCCTTCAGATATTTATAAGCATCTATTAGGTTCCCTCGCAGCCTTCTCTTCTTCAGGCTGAATAAGCCCAGCTCCCTCAGCCTCTCCTCGTAGGGGAGATGTTCCAGTCCCCTCATCATCCTTGTAGCCCTCCGCTGGACTCTCTCAGAATCACAGAATCACAGAATAGTAGGGGTTGGAAGGGACCTCTGTGGGTCATCTAGTCCAACCCCCCCGCCGAAGCAGGGTCACCTACAGCAGGCTGCACAGGACCTTGTCCAGGCGGGTCTTGAATATCTCCAGAGAAGGAGACTCCACAACCTCCCTGGGCAGCCTGTTCCAGTGCTCCGTCACCCTCAGAGAGAAGAAGTTCCTCCTCATGTTCAGACGGAACTTCCTGTGCCTCAGTTTGTGCCCATTACCCCTTGTCCTGTCACTGGGCACCACTGAAAAGAGCTTGGCCCCATCCTCCTGACACCCACCCTTCAGATATTTGTAGGCATTTATAAGGTCCCCTCGCAGCCTTCTCTTCTTCAGGCTGAACAAGCCCAGTTCCCTCAACCTCTCCTCGTAGGGGAGATGCTCCAGTCCCCTCACCATCCTTGTAGCCCTCCGCTGGACTCTCTCCAGTAGCTCTTCATCCTTCTTGAACTGGGGAGCCCAGAACTGGACACAGTACTCCAGATGAGGCCTCACCAGGACAGTGTAGAGGGGAAGGAGAACCTCCCTCGTCCTGCTGGCCACACTCTTCTTGATGCACCCCAGGATCCCATTGGCCTTCTTGGCAGCCAGGGCACACTGCTGGCTCATAGTTAACCTGTCGTCCACCAGGACACCCAGGTCCCTCTCCGCAGAGCTGCTCTCCAGCAGGTCCACCCCAAGCCTGTACTGGTGCATGAGGTTGTTCCTCCCCAGGTGCAGGACCCTGCACTTGCCCTTGTTGAACCTCATCAGGTTCCTCTCTGCCCAGCTCTCCAGCCTATCCAGGTCACGCTGAATGGCAGCACAGCCTTCCGGTGTGTCTACCACACCTCCCAGTTTGGTGTCGTCAGCAAACTTGCTGAGGGTACATTCTAACTCTTCATCCAGGTCGTTGATGAAGAAGTTAAACAAGACTGGGCCCAGTACTGACCCCTGAGGGACACCACTTGTCACCAGCCTCCAACTAGACTCAGCGCCGCTGATGACAACCCTCTGAGTTCTGCCATTCAGCCAGTTCTCTATCCACTTCACTGACCACTCATCCAGCCCACACTTCCTCAGCTTCCCCAGGAGGATATCATGGGAGACTGTGTCGAAAGCCTTGCTGAAGTCAAGGTAGATAACATCCACAGCTCTCCCTTCGTCTACCCAGCCAGTCATGTCATCGTAGAAAGCTATCAGATTGGTCAGGCATGATTTCCCCTTGGTGAATCCATGCTGACTACTCCTGATAACCTTCTTTTCTTCCACTTGCTTCATGATGGCCTCCAGGATAAGCTGCTCCATCACCTTTCCCGGGATGGAGGTGAGGCTGACCGGCCTGTAGTTCCCTGGGTCCTCCTTCTTGCCCTTTTTGAAGATTGGAGTGACATTGGCCTTTCTCCAGTCCTCGGGCACCTCTCCTGTCCTCCAGGACCTCTCAAAGATGATGGAGAGTGGCTCAGCAATGACATCCGCCAGCTCCCTCAGCACTCGTGGGTGCATTCCATCGGGGCCCATGGATTTGTGGGCATCCAGATCGCTTAAGCGATCCCTCACACAGTCCTCCTCGACCAAGGGAAAGTCGTCCTCTCTGTAGGCTTCCTCTCTTACCTCCGGGGCCTGGGATTCCTGAGGGCCAGTCTTAGCACTGAAGACTGAAGCAAAGAAGGCATTCATTAGCTCTGCCTTCTCCGCATCCTCCGTCACCAGGACACCCGCCTTATTCAGCAGCGGCCCCACATTGTCCCTAGCCTTTCTTTTGCTGCTGATGTAGTTGAAGAAGCCCTTCTTGTTGTTTTTGACATCCCTTGCCAGCTTCAATTCCAGGTGAGCCTTGGCCTTCCTCGTCGCATCCCTGCATGCTCTCACTACGTTTCTGTACTCTTCCCAAGTGGCCTGTCCCTCTTTCCACATGCCATGCACCTTTCTCTTCTGCCTGATCTCCGCTAGAAGCTCCTTGTTTAACCATGCAGGTCTCCTTCCTCCTTTGCTAAATTTCTTTCTCAGGGGGATGCATTGCTCCTGTGCATGGAAGAAGTGTTGTTTAAAAAGCGACCAGCACTCATGGACCCCCCTGCCTTCGAGAGCCCTGGCCCACGGGATTCCTCCCAGTAGCTCCTTGAAGAGGCCAAAGTCAGCCCTCCTGAGGTCCAGGGTTTTGATCCTGCTTATCGCCCTGCTTCCTCCACGCAGGATCCTGAACTCGACCATTTCATGGTCACTGCAGCCGAGTCTACCTCCAACCTTCACGTCCTCCACCAGTCCCTCCTTGTTTGTTAACACAAGGTCCAGCAGCGCGCCTTTCCTTGTTGGTTCCTCCACCACTTGCATCAGAAAGTTATCATCGATGCTCTGTAGGAACCTCCTGGATTGCACCTGCCTAGCTGTATGGTCTTCCCAGCTGATGTCAGGGTGGTTGAAGTCCCCCATGAGAACCAGAGCCTGTGACTGTGAGGCTGCTTGCAGCTGCCTGTAGAAGGCTTCATCAACCTCCTCCTCCTGGTCGGGTGGCCTGTAGTATACACCCACCGTAATGTCACCCGTGTGAGCCTGTCCCTTAATTCTAACCCACAAGCTTTCAACTCCTTCTTCACTTGCCCCCAGGCCAAGCTCAATGCATTCCAGTTGCTGCCTCACATATAGAGCAACTCCCCCACCTCTCCTTGTTGGTCTGTCTTTCCTAAAGAGTCTGTAGCCATCTATGACAGCATGCCAGTCATGCGAGTTGTCCCACCACGTTTCTGTGATGGCGACCAAGTCGTAGCCGTCCTGCTGTATAATGGCTTCCAGCTCCTCCTGTTTATTGGCCATACTACGTGCATTGGTGTAAACACACTTGAGCTGGGCTGTCAATCTCACCCCTGGCCTTGGCACTCTAAGCCTAGGCTCATCCCTAGTGAGCTGGGCAATATCCCCTTCCCCCTTCAAACCTAGTTTAAAGCCCTCTCAATGAGCCCCGCCAGCTCGTGGCCAAGAAATCTTTTCCCCCTTTGTGATAGCTGAACTCCACTTGTTGCCAGCAGGCCCGGTGCTGTGTACTCCTCCCCATGATCAAAAAAGCCAAAATTTGACCGATGGCACCAGTCCCTGAGCCACCTGTTAACCAGGTGAGTTTTCCTGCCCCTTTCAGTGCTGTCCCCTGCCACTGATGGGATGGAGGAAAACACCACCTGCGCCCCTGATCCCTCAACCAGTCGCCCCAGTGCCCTGAAGTCCCTTTTGATGGCCTTGGCACTTCTTTCTGCTACCTCGTCTCCGCCAACCTGCATTACCAAGAGGGGGTAGTAATCAGAAGGCCGCACCAGACCAGGGAGTTTCTTCGCAACATCCCTAACCCGGGCCCCAGGGAGGCAGCAGACTTCCCTGTGGGATGGGTCCGGTCGGCAGATCGGGCCCTCTGTTCCCCTCAGAAGGGAATCGCCTATGACAATGACCCTCCTTTTTTTCTTAGTTGAGGCAGTTGTAATACGTGGGGCTGTCTGACTCGTTCTAGGCAACCCCCTGGATGGAGCCTCACCTTCACCCACATCCTCTGTGGCCAGTCCCTCACTTTCCAGAGCCCCATACCTGTTGCTTAAGGGCAACTGAGCAGGTGAGGGAGGCTGGGGGGAAATTCGCTTGCCCCCCCGAGCAGGGACCTGTTTCCATTCCCCCCCATCTCTTAGGCCCCCTCTTTCTGCTCGGTGGCAAGAGGGATGGGGGTTCTCTGCTTTCTGTGGAGCCGCCTCCTGCTGCCGCTGCCTCAGGGAGGGTAGGGTGCGGCTCCACCAGTCGATCTCCCTCTCACACTCCCGGATGCTCCTCAGCCTCTCCACTTCCTCCTTCAGTTCTGCCACCAGGCTGAGCAGGTCATTCACCTGCTCGCACCGAACACAGCCGTTGTCTCTGCTGTCCTCCGGTACAAGCGCCAGGCTCAGGCACTCCCTGCAGCCAGAGACCTGGACACCCGCGTTCTTGCATGGGGCCTCCGTCTGGGTCCCCACACTGCTTCGAGAAACACCTTTACCACGGGTGGTAACCATGGCTAGAGTATCTCCTGGAAGAGCGATGCCCACTACTTGAGTTGCCAGAAGGGGCGGCTGTACCCTGCCAGTCGCCTTCCCCGCTCGCCCTGCCCGCGCGAACTGCTGCGCAAACTGCTGCGCCGCTCCCGGGCTGCTGCGCCGCCTCTGTTTGCCGGCTCTGTTCGCCCGCGCTCCCTGGGGGCTGCTCTTATCCCTGAGGGGGTTTGGCCGCTGTCACACTCGACTCCGCCCCCGCTGAGTCAGAGCTGCTGCTCGTTGGCACTTCCCGCTTTCCCGCTGAGGGGGGGGGGGGCTGGGGTCTCCTCTCTCTCTCGGCGCTTTTTGCCGCCTCGCCGCTGCGGTTTTGCCACCGGAGAAAGGGTCCCTCGGCGCGAGCCTCTGCTCCAGAACCCTTCACCTTCAGTAGCTTCGCCGAAATGGTCGAAATGGCGGGCACACCGGCTTTTAAACTGCCGCTGTCACACTCGACTCCGCCCCCGCTGAGTCAGAGCTGCTGCTCGTTGGCACTTCCCGCTTTCCCGCTGAGGGGGGGGGGGGGCTGGGGTCTCCTCTCTCTCTCGGCGCTTTTTGCCGCCTCGCCGCTGCGGTTTTGCCACCGGAGAAAGGGTCCCTCGGCGCGAGCCTCTGCTCCAGAACCCTTCACCTTCAGTAGCTTCGCCGAAATGGTCGAAATGGCGGGCACACCGGCTTTTAAACTGCCGCTGTCACACTCGACTCCGCCCCCGCTGAGTCAGAGCTCTCCAGTAGCTCTTCATCTTTCTTGAACTGGGGAGCCCAGAACTGGACACAGTACTCCAGATGAGGCCTCACCAGGGCAGTGTAGAGGGGAAGAAGAACCTCCCTTGTCCTGCTGGCCACACTCTTCTTGATGCACCCCAGGATTCCATTGGCTTTCTTGGCAGCCAGGGCACACTGCTGGCTCATGGTTAACCTAAGGACGCGGTTTAAATTTTTGTCTTTATTTCCTACTACCCAAATCTACTTTAATTGGCAAGACATGAAATTAACTTTTGTCAGGTCTGTTTTGCCCATGACAGCAACTGGTCAGTAACCTCCCTGTCTCCATCTCGACCCGTGAGCGTTTTCACCCTCTGTTCTCCCCTGTCCCTTTGAGGAGGGGGAGTGAGCGAGCAGAGGGGTGGGACTGTGACCCTTAGCCAAGGTTAACTCACCTCGACTGTAAGCATAGCTCATTGTTTCTAACCTTGCTCATGACTATCATAGAGATCTTATACAGCAGCACACTTTTTATCTGGGTCACTTTTTGAAGCCTGCATATGCAAAAACATAACAGCAAATTCTGAGCAGCCACTTCTTTTAATGGAGTTTAACACTTTGCATTGGTCAACAGGTTTCATTAAGATCAGCTTTAGTCCAACATAAAAAGACATTAATCTGAACTAGAATAGAAAAATGGATAGAATAAATTAAGATGACTTAAGCATGTGCAACATAGGGCCCCTTATATCACTCACAGTCTGCTAGGATGGGACTCATTTCACTGAACTTCACCCTTTCGTGCTTATGTCTAAGAATCAGTCTATACAGAGCAGAGGAAAGGAAAAGAGCTTCTAGCGGAGATCAGGCAGAAGAGAAAGGTGCATGGCATGTGGAAAGAGGGACAGGCCACTTGGGAAGAGTACAGAAACGTAGTGAGAGCATGCAGGGATGCGACGAGGAAGGCCAAGGCTCACCTGGAATTGAAGCTGGCAAGGGATGTCAAAAACAACAAGAAGGGCTTCTTCAACTACATCAGCAGCAAAAGGAAGGCTAGGGACAACGTGGGGCCGCTGCTGAATGAGGCGGGTGTCCTGGTGACGGAGGATGCGGAGAAGGCAGAGCTAATGAATGCCTTCTTTGCTTCAGTCTTCAGTGCTAAGACTGGCCCTCAGGAATCCCAGGCCCCGGAGGGAAGAGAAGAAGCCTACAGAGAGGACGACTTTCCCTTGGTCGAGGAGGACTGTGTGAGGGATCGCTTAAGCGATCTGGATGCCCACAAATCCATGGGCCCCAATGGAATGCACCCACGAGTGCTGAGGGAGCTGGCGGATGTCATTGCTGAGCCACTCTCCATCATCTTTGAGAGGTCCTGGAGGACAGGAGAGGTGCCCGAGGACTGGAGAAAGGCCAATGTCACTCCAATCTTCAAAAAGGGCAAGAAGGAGGACCCAGGGAACTACAGGCCGGTCAGCCTCACCTCCATCCCGGGAAAGGTGATGGAGCAGCTTATCCTGGAGGCCATCATGAAGCAAGTGGAAGAAAAGAAGGTTATCAGGAGTAGTCAGCATGGATTCACCAAGGGGAAATCATGCCTGACCAATCTGATAGCTTTCTACGATGACATGACTGGCTGGGTAGATGAAGGGAGAGCTGTGGATGTTATCTACCTTGACTTCAGCAAGGCTTTCGACACAGTCTCCCATGATATCCTCCTGGGGAAGCTGAGGAAGTGTGGGCTGGATGAGTGGTCGGTGAAGTGGATAGAGAACTGGCTGAATGGCAGAACTCAGAGGGTTGTCATCAGCGGCGCTGAGTCTAGTTGGAGGCTGGTGACAAGTGGTGTCCCTCAGGGGTCAGTACTCGGCCCAGTCTTGTTTAACTTCTTCATCAACGACCTGGATGAAGAGTTAGAATGTACCCTCAGCAAGTTTGCTGACGACACCAAACTGGGAGGTGTGGTAGACACACCGGAAGGCTGTGCTGCCATTCAGCGTGACCTGGATAGGCTGGAGAGCTGGGCAGAGAGGAACCTGATGAGGTTCAACAAGGGCAAGTGCAGGGTCCTGCACCTGGGGAGGAACAACCTCATGCACCAGTACAGGCTTGGGGTGGACCTGCTGGAGAGCAGCTCTGCGGAGAGGGACCTGGGTGTCCTGGTGGACGACAGGTTAACTATGAGCCAGCAGTGTGCCCTGGCTGCCAAGAAGGCCAATGGGATCCTGGGGTGCATCAAGAAGAGTGTGGCCAGCAGGACAAGGGAGGTTCTCCTTCCCCTCTACACTACCCTGGTGAGGCCTCATCTGGAGTACTGTGTCCAGTTCTGGGCTCCCCAGTTCAAGAAAGATGAAGAGCTACTGGAGAGAGTCCAGCGGAGGGCTACAAGGATGGTGAGGGGACTGGAGCATCTCCACTACGAGGAGAGGTTGAGGGAACTGGGCTTGTTCAGCCTGAAGAAGAGAAGGCTGCGAGGGGACCTTATAAATGCCTACAAATATCTGAAGGGTGGGTGTCAGGAGGATGGGGCCAAGCTCTTTTCAGTGGTGCCCAGTGACAGGACAAGGGGTAATGGGCACAAACTGAGGCACAGGAAGTTCCGTCTGAACATGAGGAGGAACTTCTTCTCTCTGAGGGTGACGGAGCACTGGAACAGGCTGCCCACGGAGGTTGTGGAGTCTCCTTCTCTGGAGATATTCAAGACCCGCCTGGACAAGGTCCTGTGCAGCCTGCTGTAGGTGACCCTGCTTCGGCGGGGGGGTTGGACTAGATGACCCACAGAGGTCCCTTCCAACCCCTACTATTCTGTGATTCTGTGATTCTGTGATTCTGTCAAAAAAAAAACTTCTAAGGTATGACCTGTTTCATCCTAAATCAATTTCTGAGGCAGGTCAAATGAATCACTGCTAAAAATCACCTGTTTCTCACCCCTGACTTCTGAAATAGGAAGACTACTTCAGAAGGTGAGAAATTGGCATTGTACATATGTAAATGAGATGAAGTGTGTCTCACATCTAATGCCTGCTTGGTCCATTTTGTGCTAATTTACCAATACTTTTGCAGACTCATAATGCAATATATTCAGTCTCCAGGACAACCCACAAAATGTAGTACACTAGGTCATAAAGGATGTGGTAGACTGAGATATTTTGCACAAAAAACACCCTTTATAGCTTATCATCTAAATGATACTCAATGCCCTGAGAAGATGCCCTGCATATCTACTAACATATTTAGTACAGATAGGGTAGCAAAATATGAAAATATGATCAACATTAGGGGAAAATAAATTCACAAGTCATACAAAGACTGTGAAGCCTCAGCTTGGTACCATAAAAATACAAGACATCAGCTTCACAGACCATGCTGGAACTGAAACAGAATAATCAGGCATTCCTAGTGTGATTAAGTGACTTGGATTTCACAGTTAGGAACAAGTAACAAAGTTGAGTCAAAATACAATTTTAGTGGGTTTTCATCATAGGTCAGAAAATAATCACTCAAGAGGTATCTGTGACAGATGGACAACTCCTGTTTGAACTAACTGAACTTTGGTTCAGACAGATGATCAGCAAGTAGGCCTAATCAAAGTTAATCCTATTGTGTGAAGCTATCAGTGAGGACTCATCACCAACCCCACAAAAACAGATTGGAGAATGGGTTGATGAGCAGTCAAAACTGCATTAACACAGCAGAAAATCTGACTACAAATCAACCACCTTATGCTCTAAATATCTGCAGCTGTCAAGGCCCGTTGAACTCTCTCTCCACAGCAGCTGGCTGCATGGTGGTGATCTCCCCTTGAGTAGGTATGCCTCTCAAGGTTACTCCTTGAGGCTGAGAGATCCTTTATGTGACATCAGACATCAGTGGGTTGGTAAATGACATTTTTCGCATGCACATAACATTTAAGATATGTATAGCAAGCTTAAGCAATAAACTTTGTATCCAATACTAACTTTAAGCGTAGTAAATAGTGGACTATTGACTGCTAATCCATCTGCATTTCTTGGTTTCCATACCTAAATTTACTGATTAAAACCCGATAAACTAACTGCTAGCTCAGATCTGTCTGAGTGATCTCTGACTCTTCTGAAACCATACTTTAACCTTAAATTGTATAGATTTGAATCAAGTTTCAACTCTGGGGAAGTACTTTGCTTCAAAATTAACTCAAAACTCTCTCCTTTACGCTCTTTGTATCCTTGGGTGACAGACTGGGAAAAGGCAGCTTTCTATCAGCCTAGTCCAGTCTAACCCAGCCCTAACATGTATTGTGACAGATCTTTTCATAATATTCCTCCTATTGTAAACCAATATCTTTCTCAACACGTTCTGATTAACACGAGCATGTCACACGATTTTGCAAAACATGAGTGTTACGTACTTTCTTTATATCCGTTGACATTTCTGGGACAGGTTTGGTTCAAAATATCAGAGCAGCAGGAGAATTAGCAACAGCATAGATGTTAAATTGCCATGAGTTTAAGGCTCAGAGTCTCTTCTAGACGGTATTCTAATTGTGTACCTTAGTCACATCATATTATGCAGTTAGCAACCCCAAATAATAACAATAATCAAAGAAAGGCAGAGCAATGAGATAATTTAAATAGTTTTCTATGTAGGAATTACAAGCATGAGACACCAGCTCTCACAACATAGTCTACCCAGACATCAGAATCACATAAATTGGCTTTTAGACTTTGGTAAAACTTAGATTCTACTGTGACTTTGAGAAGTTACTAAGACACTGATAAGATAACAATATTGTACCACTGACATTGATTTAGATTCATAATTTTCTGAGAATTTGACGGGTTTTTTAAATCTATGTAATGAAAGGTTAGAAAAAATCATCAGTAAAGTCTGCCCTGGATTTGATGCAATGTGTGATAATCTTTCAGTCAGGAAATTCAGAATAACAGCCACATGCATCTGTATGTGAACCTCTAAGGGATTCCATGGACGATGGATGTTTTCCTAGACAGAACAGGTCAGACGATAGTGAGAAGTTTTCCTTTGGTGGCCTCAGAGGACAAAGACAGCGATCGAGCAGCGAACATCCCGGCTGTGCATTGATGGCCTTGCCGTGAGGTCTGCCCGGAGCCCCCAGAACACAGCACGCCCTCAGGGTCCTCAGAGAGTCCTCGGGATGTGACTCGCGGCTCGCGCCCCGCATGCTTCCATACGGCTCTGTGATTGGCCAGAAACCGTCGTACCCACGTGACCCAGAGCCCCCTCTGATTGGCTCCCCTCTTCCTTTAGATCAGGAAGCGCTCACACAGAACAGTATGCAGAGCTGTATAGAGACATTCCTGTATACATGAGGGTACAAATGTGTATACATACATATCTATGCAGCCACCCTCCGTCACCATGGGCAACCCCTGCCCAGGGCTCTGCCAGCCTCAGGCCAAGGCTGTCGGTCCCATATCTACCCAGCAGCCTGGAGACGCCCGTCCTGCGGTGGCCATGTCACCAACCCCACCACCAGCCTGCTGCCCACCGTGGCATGGCCACTGCCTGGCTGGGGCTGGGGCTGGGAGCAGAGAGCTCAAAAACGGCACCGGCCAGGTATTATTTTGATTCCTTATCTTTATGTCGGTGTCCTTGTAGGAAGTCACAGCCCTCTCCGGCTGAGGGGCTGAGGACAGGGGTGCGCCATGGTCCGGTCACGTCCTCTTTGGGGCCTCTGCCCCTCGAAGGCACAGGAAGAGCAGCCACTGACTGTCGCACCACAGGCAACCCCGGCCTCCCTGCCTGCGGCCCGGCCATCCCCTTCCCTGCCCTCTTCCCTGTCCTCTCACGTCAGCCTTTGCCCCCCCACCAGCTCACCCCCAGCCCAGGCTGGCTCCCTGCACAGCCATTTGCCTACCCTGCCCAGGCCGGCTGTGACACCAACCCCGCTGTGACACGGCCCCTGCCCACGTCCTGCCCGCTGGGACAGAGCCGCTGCAGGGCTGGGGCAGGGGGTGCCAGGGCTGAGGGAAGGCCCAGCCCTTGGCTGCCCTGGGGGAAAGGGCTGCTGCTCTTCAGATTGCTCAGATGCTGTGGGACAGATGATAACCCAGGCCTGTGAGGAAATGGCCGACACGGACAGCCCGCTGTTGTTCCTGTCTGTGTGGGGACAGCCTCTGACCCAGGGCTGCGGTCACTGCACAGCCCCTCATGGCCCCAGTTATAATTTAATTCCAGTGGTAGTGCTGGGAACTCCACTGGCTCCATCTAAGGACAGTTAGTTCACACCTGGCTGTGCAGAGCAGGATTCAGTCGTCTGAAAATAGGCTCTGCAGTGTCACTTTCGATGTTGTGAGAAGTCTCACCTGAACTGTAGTTGCTACACCAGGGTTGGCCTGACGCAAATGCTGCCCTGTGCTGGACTGCTCTCTCTTGAGAGGTCTTGGACACTCCACTGTCTCTCAGATGGGACCGGGTGTGTATTTGTTTAGGAACTGAACACTCTGTACAGAGTAATTCAAGCACCTACCACACTTTAGACATCCTAGGGTATCTGGCCTGATCCCAAGAATTATTGTGTCATATATGGCAGCTTTATTGCATAGAGGAGTCAGGAGTTAAGTAAAATGAAGCTGGAAAATTTGGGTGGTGGTGGGGAAAGGTGTTTTAAATTTCTTCGTTGTTTCTTATTACCAAAGTCTATTTTAATTCACAATTAAAATAATTATTTTTCCCTAAGCTGAGTCTGTTTTGCCTATGATAGTAACTGGAAAGTGATCTCCCTGTCTTCATCTCGACCCACGAGCTTTTTCATCTTATTTCCTCCCTCCCCAGCTTGTTGTGGAGGGGGAGTGACAAAGTGTCTGTGTCAGGGTATTGCAGTCGGCCAAGGTCAACCCACCAGAGAGAGACTGCCTGCCTTGATAGTGGTCTCTCCAGCTGTCAGGAGTGTGACAGTGCTCTTCAGAGCTGTTTTATTTTGTTGACCCGAACTGCACAGCCTTCACACTGCTTAAAGAGTTATTCTGTTGTGGGAGCAACAGGGCCTGACATGTCTGTTCCGATCACTGGCCTGACACAGCAATAGAAGAATTCATTTATACGTGAACAAGACATCATTCTTTGGCCATCTTTTTTTAATCTGATGAGTAAAACTGGAAGAGCTGCTCTACCTGTGCAAAACTCAAGTTGGAACACCTTCCCCCACCCTAAAATCTTCTCTCGTTTTCTTTTACTGACTCCAGATGTGCTTTCATTGCAGAAAACCTGAGGCAAAGGATCCTCGCTGCTTGTGATAGGTGGGTTATCTTGCTCAACGGCATGGAAGATGCTGTACTCTCTCAGGAATATTTAGGCCTCTTCAAAAGCACTTCTGGTGTCTTTATGAGCAGGAATGCATACTTAGTCATGGGAATGTGAAATTATTGTCTGGTTTGTCTTCTTTTATGATCCCACTGCAGCAGGATTTGTAGATGTTGAAAGTACTTAACCATTACTGGTCTTTTTTCCCCAAATGTCTGCTTCATTATGGCCTTACACCTTTTGTTTCATTGTAACAGCTTATTCATTGCAGAAACAAAACTTAAAGAGAGATTTCATTGCCACTGCTGGTAGATAGATATGGCAATCAGATAAATGATTTTTTAAAGTGTAACCTGTGGCAACCTGTCTCCTTGCCATATGAGCACAAGGGAAGAAACTCTCCCCAGGACAGAGAGACAGCACCAAGTCAGGACTGTCTGCAATGCTGAAGTGAGGATGGAGAATCACTACGGGACTTCTGCAGAATGAATAGGTAATCTTCTCTCAAGGCAATAAAGATATATTCTTGTGCTTTCACATCACGTGTACAAACTGGTCCTACCACATACTCTGTGACAGACTTTTTCAGACCTTGGGCAAGTTTTTTAAAGCTGTAATTCTAAGAGA
The DNA here is from genome assembly GCF_030867145.1 of Opisthocomus hoazin. Classification (NCBI taxonomy): domain Eukaryota; kingdom Metazoa; phylum Chordata; class Aves; order Opisthocomiformes; family Opisthocomidae; genus Opisthocomus; species Opisthocomus hoazin. The sequence continues at coordinate 13,080,993 of NC_134414.1, read as the reverse complement.
GTATAGACACTTCATGACACACATAGGCACTAACTTTAACCTCAGAAATAAAATTTTGTCTTCATCTGCCTCTTTAGGTTTCTAAACAGCTTTTAATAACTGCTCTTAATGTTTTGTGCCTCTATTCACCATCTGTTCAGTGATGATGAACACTTTTCTCCCATCTTTTTTGGTTGATAAGGCTATAAGCAAGGAAACTCATGTGTTTGGTATTCAAGTTTGAACTGAGACAAGTGGGTAAATTCTGCATGATGCAAACTGAGGCTGATCTTCTCCCTTTACCTGTCTTCACCTTAAACTACATCATTGTTTTCAGAAACTTGTCTTTTACTGTATCTTTGCTCAGGAAACTGTAAATTAATAATAGAATTACTGTGATTTAATTAATTCATGAGTAACTCATAGGGGCAAGGATTGGAAATTCTATAATTGCTTAGTGTCAGGCAATAATCAAAAATGATAGTAATCACAACTAAACATATGCCGGGACGGCAGATTCCAGCAGAATAAGTGGCAGGAGTGGATACATGAATTTGCAGTGCTTGAACTGTGTCTGTCAGCAGACTCAGTGCACCAGGGTACAGGATTTCATTTGCTTAAGGAGGCATAAAAGGAAATTTCTCCTTCTTGTGAGAATGTTTGATATAGAATTCTCTTGCATGGATAGAACTGGAGTATCATTATGCAAGTTGAAAGAAAAAAAGAAGATATCCTTAGCTGAAATTGTACAAAGAGCAGGAGGGCATACGCCTCAGTACATTACTGTGGTATGTAAAGGGTCTTAAGATAAGTTTAAAATACATTTGGATCCATTTTAGGATTGTTATACAAAAGTTTACTGGAAATGACAACTAACCACTCTGATTTATAGCAAATTACACCATTTTGCACAAGCCAGAATATCACTTGACAAGGCAATGACAACTTGTGTGCAAAGCAACAGAGAACCATGCTGATGGTATCAAAATATTTCAGCAGGCCGGTCTCTAGCGTGGCTGAATTTTGAGCAGAGCATGACTGGAGACAGGAAAGAATCAAGGAGTATGTCTGCACTTTGCAATATGGAGAGATGAAAAGATCCCCAAGGAACTGCCCCAGACACTAACGCCTACAGCAAACGCATTTTAGCAGCACATTGGCTAGTTAGCAAGGTTAAGAAGCAGACCTAATTATATTAAGCCCAGTGCGCGGCTAATAATTCCAGAAACACACATTCTCTTACGCAATGTCACATCGAGTAGCATGGGCACATCAAAAGATGGCATTTTACACTTTGTAATGAATGGACCAAGAGGCCACGTAAGCTATGAATCAAGCAGGAAATTTCTATCCTGTGGACAGTGTCTGGTTCTCAATTTGACCTTCTTTGGAACAAATGCAAACATTTTTGACGATTCCTGAAAAAGTCTGTTTTAGCAAGAGTTGACATCTTAATATTGAGGTTGCTGACTTCAAGGGGCAGCCAGAGAGAAATCATCTGTGACTTTCTTAATGGAAAATAGAAAATTAGGATTGTATTTTTAAAGCCTGTTACTGGTAGGAAAGCCCCTCTGACAGATTTTACCTTCCAATAATTTCTCACTTCCCCAAGACTTCAGAGAAGTCCTAAGAGTGATGCCACTAAGACAGAAAGGACCATTCTAAAAACAAGCAAAAATTTTACTTTAGTGAAATCAGATTGACAGAGGCATGTGAACATATTTTCTCCTTATTTTTCAGTCACAATGACTACCTCTTCTAAAGGAAATCTGCCACTGATAAACCCCAGAAATAAAACAGGAGGAGAAAAATATGTTAAATGCTTTCAATATTTGTAAGTAGTTTTATTCACTTTCAGTTCAATTTTGCATTGAAGATGGGAGGGGCACATATCAGAATTGTGGGGGAAAAATGTACAGCATTTTGTGAACATCATTGAAAACTTCAGTAAAAATGCACTATAGCTTCAATATTTTCGAAGCATAAGACAATCTGCATTGCCAGCCCTAATTTGTAAAATACATTTTGTATTGTACTATATATTGCAAATTCTTGCTGTTTTGAATAACAAAGCTCCGAAGCTACTAGCAGTATTTCTGTGAGTTCTCCCATGTCTTGGGGTTTTTTTCTGAGAAATTTAAGAGTCCCAATCATGGCTTTCTTATATATATAATTCACCTTCAGTTTATACACTGTGTGGACAAAAAAAAACTTTCCCGTCTGACAGTTTAACAATTGAAACAATGGCTTACTTATTCATGTGATATAAGAGTTTACTTTCAAGAGAGGAAAATCTACACATCACAATAATTATCCTATATCTGATCAATGAAGCTTGAAAACATTCACTGCTAAATTTTCAGTTAAAGCTGCTAACTTTATTGACCTGATAGCATTAACAGGGCCATAAAACTGAAGAAAAGACCAAAAAACTCAGCTACAAGTGTAATTAAGGCAATGTTGCTGTTGTAAGATCTGAATATACCTATATAGCTTGAAAATGAGCTTCTATTTCACTTGTAAATCCGAGTTTGTAAGCACTAGTGTGAGTCCCTGTGTATCTCTTTCACAACAAGAAAGGAAGCTTAGGAGCCAGGAGAGCAATTTCCCAGAGACGTATAAATCTAAGAGAGCAGAACAGCCATTTCTTAGGAGATGTGGGGGTTTTGGAAGGGGCAGGGGGTGGGTGTTGTGTATCTTAAAAATGAACAGTGGAAAATCATTGGTAAGGACAGAAATCCACAGAGGAACTATTTTTTAAGAAGGTGACATGGTCACTTGCTTTGGGTTCTTTATCTGACAACATTTTTTAACCACAGTAACTGCCTTTGTTGTCCATAATTTCTAATTTCTTTGTATCAAAGCTGTCAAACTTGAAATTTTTTTATCAGAAAGGTTAAACAAATGTGCATAGTTATATAGCAAACTCCTGGTTTTTATTAATTTTTTTCAGTTTGAAACCCATGCTAAATAAAGATTCAACAGTCTATGTTTTCCTCTTTTTTTAACCTCTTTCTTATTCTAAATGTTTTCCATGTTAAGTACACAACAATTTCCTACTATTATTTGAAAACTCCCCTTAAAGACTCTTCCACTGCTCCTAATAACACCATTCAGTAGTGAGTTAGGGCATCTTGACTGGACTCTGAGAAGAAAAAAGTTTTTGAAAGTTTCCCAAAACCACTGAAAAGTGAAAGCTTTCATTAAAAGCTTTGCAAAACCAAAATTCTTTGTTTATTTTTTAGTACATACTATGAACTGAACAAGCATGATTCTCTGCTGCTTTGGGGTACTCAGTGAGCTGGCTTACATAACTCAAATACTTGGGAAGCCACAAATAATCCAAGTCCATGCTCAGTCTGCAGAAAATAGTAGAGGAAAAGACATCATTCCAGAGTGTTCCAATACCCTATGGCAAATACCATTTTCTGACGGTATGCAGCGCATTTTATCTCAAAGGACTTTGCAATTATATACAACTAATTAACTCCATTTATTTTTTTACCAGTCTGTCCTTTCAGTTAAAAGGAAAGGAAATTCAATGTCCACCCACTGTGATTATCATTTTTATTGCGTGAGTAATTGGTGGGAGAGGAAAAGGGATTTTTAAGGCTAGCTAATAAATATGCACACAACGTATATCAAGTTAGGGGACGGAGAAAGAATGCCAAACAAACTTTTGCTTAAAATCTCAGTTTCTGATCAATACAGATTGTCTAATTATCACCTGCATTTTCTCTTAGGGTCAGCAGAGGGCTAAGTACATACTCAAAAAGATATAACCTCTTCGAAGAGCCAGAGTACGAATGTAGCTGTTAGCAGCCCCCTTCCCATCCGCTGTTGTTGACAAGATCCAAGGTCAGCGCTGGATATGTGTGTATGTTTTGATGCCAAATGCTATTCAGGTGCTACCTTTTTTTTTCCTGTTGCACTGTCAAAAGACACTCCTGTTCCCCAAAACTCTGAGGGAACAGCTGACCCTCCTGGCTCTCCTGTCCTCCCTGACAGAGTGATGCATCAGGTATTTCAGTTGTATTCATGGACCTTGTGTTGGCCTGATGTTGTCATTTCGAAAGATGTTATTAAAACAATAATTTATCACTGGGATGTATCTTATTGTGCAATACTGTGTACCAGCTCCCCAGATCTCCTAGCATGAAGGGAAGAAAAGGTAATAAAGCAATGTGAGAAGGAATTCCACCAAGGCAGGGTGTAAGCATAGGCTTGGCTTTATGGAACACACAGGCCTCTATTTCCTAGATTTAAACAGATATGAAGTGAGGAAAACAGCCATGCAGTGGTTGTGTAGAACTGAACACCAGGCATGTTGAGGACTGTGGAGAGAGCAAAATTCTTTCTGTCCCCTTGCCCTTAGGATTGTCTGATAGCACATCTCTATTTTTCCCACTACACAGTTGGATGATTTCCTAACTGTCTACAATAAAGGTCTGTCAGTCCCAGGATTGTGACACCTGCTTTTGCAGAATAAATACAGAATCCTGAATGTTAGACTTCCCTGGTAAGTAAAGAGGAAATTAGTTTTATAATATATATGAGTTTATTCCTTTTGGTTCTTTTATTCCTGTTTGTTATTGTTTCTCAGGGATAAAATCCCATGTGGCTCCTATTTTCAAAAACAATCAGTTCTGAGAGATGACACTTCCAATTTGGGCAGCCCTCCTAAATGGAGAATGACAAGGTTAGAGATCTTCTGAACATCTCCCATCTTGTCTCACCTAATTAAGGCACTTAGAAGTTAGACATTTCCTGATAAGATCAGTATCCCAGGTTATCTTTATAATCAAGGCAGAGAAATAGGCAACCGGAGGGCAGTTCACCTATCTTATATTAGAAACTGGTCTTAGGAAGAAAGAAATCATTCTCTGAAATTGTATACTTCTCTCCTTTGACTATAAAGCTAGAGTGACAAGCTCAGACATAAAAGTCTAACTATTAGAGTAAGTTAGGGTAATGGCCCCTATGTTAGGGGCCAATAATGCTTACTCAGACTACTGGGACCTCTGTGCTCTTAATAAGGCTGCCTTGACAATGTCTATTTTCCCTTGATCTTTCTGGATTCCTTGGGAATCTGAGAGCACGTTATATAATACGGATAATTAAGGGATCAGAATGATTGAGCCAAACTGATGAGGTACTTGCACCTGTGGTTAGAACAGGGAGTTTGCTGCAGTGGGGTCTTGGTAACATGTCAGTAGGACTGAAGGTTTCTAAAACCCAGGACTGAAAACTTCATGCATGTCACTGAACAGAGATTGCTTCTCACTGTCTGACCTGTCTAACCCAAGTGATACAACCCACCAGTGTGATGGTTGATGGGATAAGCAAACCGTGCCCCTGAGAGGATCTGTGGTGGGATGCAGCACTTGGCTATACTGTTTCCAGGCCCAGGTCAGTGTTTCAACAAAGTACTGCATTGGCTCACGTGAACAAACTCACTTATCTGTTCGTGCAACATGTCTGTGCCAATCGTAAATGTGCTCAAGAATGAGCACAGTGAGGGCTGTTCAATAATAAAGTGCAGAGCCTGCATTCCCATCTTGCACTGCTCTCAAATACCTCAGTCACTGAAGAAGGAAAAGGAAACCTACCATCCTGTGGTAAAACGGGAAAGGTACAGACTGATTTTCACATCATCTAAATGCATTTGCATATGTATTAATACCAATTTTTGAGTGCATGGTGAGAGTTCCTGTACTTCAGTCTAATCATAATGTCCCCTCTACTATGAGCTCCAGAGTGCTTTGGGCAGCAGCCTGCCACATAGCCCTGCCAGGAGAGAAGTGCTCTTTGGGGGATAATGGTATCGTTTGGATAATGGACACTGGATGTGATTTGGTATGCTTACTTAGTATGCTGGATACTGAAAAAGGAGCCTGAACATAGCTTGCTTAAACTATTTAGCTGTCTTCATTTGACTCATTAAAACCTCCACAGACTGGCCTAAATCATAATCCCATTATGGTCGGTGGCAAAATTCCCACTGACTTCCACAGATCTTTCTCTCTCCTTTTCAATTTCACTCTCCATCACTCTTTCTCAGTCTTACCCCAGTCAGCACTTCTGCACTCATGGAAACAGAGCTGAAAGCAGCCAGATCTTTCCCCCCTGTTTCACCATTTGATGGGATGCACAGATGGCTTTTCCTCTCGCTCCCTCCCTCCTTCCACAATCCCAGCAGAGTAGTAGGGGGAGGAGGAGAGCTGTACTCAGCCTGCCTGTTACAACACTTAAGATGGACTAAAAGACAGTCACAGCACCGAAGTTTAAAATGAGCAATTCACATCTTGTGCTGCGCTGGGACTGTCAGGTCCTAATTCCCTGTAGCATCACAGGAAAGAAACAGTCATGATGGTTAACTTATGCAGCTCTTGATGGTGGTCTAAATATTGCTTCCAGCTTGGTCCATAGGCAGTACAGGACGCCAGCCCTTAATAGCTAGAGGTTTGAATTGCTCATTTCTTTTCTGAATTTAGACACTGTAATTGGAGTTTCATTTCATATAGCAGCCATAAAAGGCAGTCAGATCACAGCCTTAAATCACAGCCTGAGTTTCTCATTGCTCTCATGAGGTTATTAGATGCCATAGCAGATGGCCTGAGGTACCAGAGGAGGTACTCCGATTATACCCTCAGGGCCTCAGATAAAACTGACCTCTCATACATTTCATCAGGCCCTCACATTAGCATGTAGAACCTCAGGACTGCCTCATACGTATCTGCACACAATTTGTTTTTTTAATGCAGTTTTGCCTTCAGTCAAATTGGGCAGAGAACAATGTTCCCTCAAAATGACAGTAACCTTGTTTCCACCCAACATGGACAAACTTTGCTTTCACTTAAATAAAACCAAGAATTAAAACAGAATATTGAAACAGCAAACGTAATGTGTGGAAATGGTAAATAATCTAGGAAAGAGAGAGGCCATCAGTGCTGGCCAGCATGGCACATTCACCAGATGTTACTGCTGGGTGTCTGAGCTGCCCCACTTGCTTGAGACCTGGAACAGTTGCAGAAGATGGTAAGCTCAATCAGCGAGGACATAGGCACGTGTTGCATTTTGCTGACCTTTGCTACAAAGATGATAAGCAGCAGCAGAGAGGCAAGATAGGCAACTTGGGGCAGCAACATATTGAACTGTATTAGTAAAATTTGCCAGAACACTTATGTCCTTACCCTAAGACAAGCATGAAACAACTCCACGCAACATTTCAAAACAATTTTTTATTTCTATTTACTAGAATAAATCCACAGGACAAGCCAAAATCAGTCAAACCTATAATTGCTATCAAATCTAACTTTAGGGCTCAGGTCAAAGTCAACTGGATTTTCCTGTTCCTGCCTTTCACAGCATCTTTGGGAGCCTCCCCTACTTTCTAAGCCTCCAGCCCAACAGCTAGCTTCATTGTAGTTGGGAATTTGCCATGCATGCAGCATACCCTTGCCTCCTGCGGACATTTGGAACATGCTGGCTCCCCAGAGTTTTAAACAGCCACATTAACATGTATCAAAGATGCACATATCAAAGCACAGTCATTACGATTAATTACTCCAGATATCCCCTCAGGGCAATTAGTTCAGGAGGACTACTGCACAAACATATTCAGGATGATTCCAATACCAGAGACAGGTCAGTCAGCTCCTTGCAATCCTGGCATGTATAAATACCATAAATCAAGCAGGCACATGCTAGAAGCCTTTTAAACAAATACAGAGCCATATAAAGGCACTTCTTGTAGAATCACTTTTCATAGTAGCACCCAGAACTCTCCCATGACTTCTTAAGATGTTAAACTTTTTCACTTCATAATTTCTCATTTGTTAAAGTCAAGAATTATACCACAATCCCTTGAGCTAATTTTAACACTAAGATATCTTTCCCTTTGGGAGAAGCCCCAAAACATTATATATATTCTTAGAATGTAGAAGCCTTTTTTCCCAAGATATTGAATAATTTTTTCTGTATATACAACCAAAAATCCTCCAATATTGCTGGGATAACAACATATATAGCTTGCTGAGTATCAAGTTTGTGAATAAAAAAGAATTAGATTGGCTGACTCCCCAGGATTATTAACTGAAACATAATTGCTTATCTTTAACTGGAAAGTAGCAATGTATCCAACTATGGCCTGTTTCCAACAGCAATAAACATTTTTCCTACTAGATTTGCAGTACAGTTTTCAGGCATATATTAACTTTTGAAATTCAAAAATATCATTAATTTTCCAGTTAATGTATTCAACCTCTCCTGTGTGGAGAGTACTTAAATACAATCAGTGGAATGAGCTACTACTGTGCCTTGGTCAAGATCTCAGATGAATATCACTCACTGCTAATGTTCTTGCAGTAAAGCTGGACTGCAATTATTAAGATCTCTAGTTAGAAACAAAAAATACTGCAAATTTTGTATAACTTTATCATTATCAGGGCTTTAACATACACGAAAAGAACACGTGGTAATCTACCAGATCAGTCCAAGTTACAAGCATATTAACTCTGGAAAATTGAGTAAATATATCCCTAATTATAATCTATTTATCTGTCAAGAACTGCATATACACATACCAAAGAAAAAGGGTGATACTTTCCACTTACAGACAAAAACTTTCCTGTCTATTTTCAGAGAGTTGAACAGAGCTTGGCAGAATAACTTTTAACTTTATTTTCCTTTGAAATACTTCTTTAGTTGTGCAGAATGTTTTACAAACAATGATTCTTCCATAGGTTTTTCCATTCCTCCAGTGACATTTTGTCCTGATATATGGACAAATTAAATATCTTTCTAAGGGGTACATACAGGGTCAATCACAGAATTTGAAAGCAGATCTCACAGCTCTTTTGGCCCTTAATGAGGGCTAAAGTAAATAACTGGTGAGTGTAGATGAGAAAATGCTGTGCTGACATGATACATTCTTCCTCCTCAGTCTACCTGGGTGCATCTAAACTTTCTGATTGGCGCACTCAGGATTTCACGTGAGAATTCTATTCCACCCATAGCTGTTAATTCACTGAATCATGGAATAATTTAGACCCGAAAAGTCCTGTGAAGGTCATCCAGTCTGACCCCTGCTCAAAACAGGGCCCTTATTCATCAAGTTGCTCAGAGACTTGTCCAATCGAGCTTTGAAAATCTCTAAGGACGGAGAGTCCAAGACTGTTCTAGCCAACCTGTTTCAAGTATTTGCGGGGATTTTTAATGTCCAATGAGAACATCACTTCTTATAACTTCTGTCTGTTGCACCTTATCCACTCTACTTGCAAGTGCTTTAGTTTTAACTTACCACAGTTACCAAAGAAATCTGATCTGGGTCAAAAGGACTGTGAACTGTTGCAAATGGTAACATATTATGGATGAAACTGGTATACAGGGCTTTGTCTGGACAGAGCCAGAGCACAACACGAGGTAAAGCATGCCCTCAGATGTTCACTATAAACAGAGCATAGACCATGGTTTGTAAAGACTGAATTGGACAGACTTCTTCTTCATAGAAAATCATAAAATCACAGAAACATAAAATGCTTTGGGTTGGAAGAGACCTTTAGAGGTCATCTAGCCCAAACCCCCTGCAGCGAGCAGGGATATCTTCAATCAGACCAGGTTGCTGAGCACCATCCAACCGGGCCTTGCATGTTTCCAGGGATGGGGTCTTCACTACCTCTCCAGGAAATTTGTTCCAGCATTTCACCACCCTCATGGTAAAAATTTTATTTCTTATATCTAGTTTAAATCTATCCTCCCTTAGTTTAAAGCCATTACTCATAGCAACAAGCCCTGCTGAAAATATTTTTCCCATCTTTCCTATAGGCCCCTTTCAGTTACTGAAAAGCTACTAGAAGGTCTCCCCGCAGTCATTTCTTCTCCAGGCTGAACAGCCCCAACTCTCTCAGCCTTTCTTCATAGGAGAGATGATCCAGCCCTCGGACCAGGACTCTGTTATTAGTTTGCTTTCTAAGGCAGAAGAAAAACAGCATTTTGAAATGCACTGTGAAATGGAATGGAGCCCCAGCTCTGGGATAGTCTGCCTGGTGGAATTCCTCAAAGGTTTTCATAAATAGGAGCTTCATTTACTCGGAAGGTTGAAGCCTGGAAACAGATTTTCCAGCAGCTTATTATGCAGCTGTATAGGGCCAGATGAGAGGGAAAACCAAACAGGCTTCAACAACTGCCTAGCAGGCAGGGTTTCACAAGACTTCTCTGTTCAAAATCAAATGGTTTCTACAAAGCAATTCAATTCTAATGAATGAACAAATTCCAGTAGTAAAGAAATAAGAATTTTTTTCTGATTCACAGAATCACGGAATCAAATGAATGGGAGGGATCTTCAGCTTCATTACTAATGATAATGGAGTTCCAATTACTCCCTGATTTTTTTTTGAGAGAGAGATTCCTGTGACAAACCATGGCCTTCACTTTCTCCTTTCTTGACAGAAACAGGATTCCTCTTTAGAGATTATTAGCCACTTTGTACCAATAACAACTGCCAGATGCTGGTTAGGAGATTTATCAGAAAACATGCCGGATGACCATTTTGCTCGATGGAGTGGTGCTGCCTTGGAAGCCTTGCCTCAGTGCCTTCACAGCACCTTGCTTATTAAGTTGCATCTTGCTACTGCATTCCAGCTGCAAGTCTGAAAAAGCTGGTGCGGCTTATTTAAAGCAGTTGATCTCTCCAAAGTACAAGAATGTATAGACATAAAAAGGACAGAAAACTCAGGTCTAAGCATTCTAAGGAAAAAGATACGTTTATACGTATGCATTTCTATTAACAATAATTGGAGCTCCACTACAGTAGGGTAGATGCTACTATAGCATTACTAAGATACAGACAGTGCTGGACAGCCTCAACAAGATTGGAGTGAAATATAGTAAGAAGCACATTGAGTGACTTGTCCAGATCAACAGTTGAAAACATTTCTTGCGGTCAAGAGTCAGTTCTGCAGGACTGTCCTATAGTTATAAGAACAGGTTAAGGAAGCTGAACAGTAATGTTAAAGATAAGAAGGTAAGAAATGGGCTCAGTATGGCTTGATGGATGGGTCTTCAACACTGCACAAAATCTTAGCAGAGGGGTCAAATTAATGGGCTGAGCATGCCAGATTCTCCATCAGATATGAAGGAGGTTTATACATCCTAGGAGACCACACACAAAGTTTGCACATGTGTGTACATAAAAAAGACACCGCTAATGAATCCTGCAAAGTGAAATTTTGAAGACTGCATTATGAAAGGAACAGAGAAGGCAGTTGTTGCTGTTCTGAAAATATGTTAAAGAATAACCTCCAAGAAATAGAATCTTACAGTGTCTAAAGGGCTTTAATGATAGCCGAGGCTTGAAAGATGTCATTGCCTTCAGGACTCACTGCCTTCCCTGGAAAAATGGACTGTTTATAGATCTGTGGTAATTGTAGGATGTCTTCCCACTCCAGAATGAATGTGATTATCTCCAAACATAGCATAAGTAAGTTGACTATCCCCAGACAAACAATAAGACTTTATCTTTCTTTTCCAGGCAACTAATTAAACGGGCTCAAGCTGTAACAATGTGTGTACAGTAATTTCTACATTATTGTAGTTACAAAAATTAGTGTCAGGTACCAAAAGGAGCAGGAATAAAGAATGCATTGTTGAAAGATAATGAGGTAATTATTACCTAAATATCTAGAAAAGTATATCATATTTGCATTGTAAAAAAGTTCGCTTACAGATTATCTATTTCTTCCACAGATTTTTATCATCTCTCTCTCTTGTTTCTTTTTCTCTCTGGCTTGCTCTATGCCATTGTGCAACACTTGGACCCCAAACCTTTTGTCAAGCTCAGTGAGTGCTTTTCCAAATAAATTTCAAAGCTTTTCCTGCATTTGCAAGTCAAAAGGGGAACGCAAAATTTGGGGTTTAGTGTGTTTAAATGGAAAATTACTGCTCAAAACACTGCTGTTTCCTGGAATGCATTGCCAGGATTCCTAAGGACAATAGTGGATACATCCATCCTTAAAAGGAGACTGAATTTGAAGAATGAATAAATATAAATCTAAACATCCAAAGGCATCCTGGGTGATGGTCCAAATCATTCTTTCATTGTCAGATGGAATAGCTTTTTGAATCACAGACTCAGAGAATCACAGAATGGTAGGGGTTGGAAGGGACCTCTGTGGGTCATCTAGTCCAACCCTCCTGCCAAAGCAGGGTCACCTACAGCAGGCTGCACAGGACCTTGTCCAGGCGGGTCTTGAATATCTCCAGAGAAGGAGACTCCACAACCTCCCTGGGCAGCCTGTTCCAGTGCTCCATCACCCTCAGAGGGAAGAAGTTCTCCCTCATGTTCAGACGGAACTTCCTGTGCCTCAGTTTGTGCCCATTGCCTGTTGTCCTGTCACTGGGCACTACTGAAAAGAATAGGGAATAGGGCCTCTCCTATCTGTCTTTAAAATGATTCAGAGGCAGGGGCAGTTTTGACCCCACTTTACAGTCCCTAACTGCACTTCATTCAGAAGCAAACACTTCCTTTTGTCCCCTCTGTGAACTATAACCTGGTAAACAGGCAGCTAGTCAAAGAGCAATCCACAGTATCACAGAATCACAGAATGGTAGGGGTTGGAAGGGACCTCTGTGGGTCATCTAGTCCAACCCTCCTGCCGAAGAAGGGTCACCCAGAGTAGGCTGCATAGGACCTTGTCCAGGCGGGTCTTGAACATCTCCAGAGAAGGAGACTCCACAGCCTCCCTGGGCAGCCTGTTCCAGTGCTCCGTTACCCTCAGAGTGAAGAAGTTCTTCCTCATGTTCAGATGGAACTTCCTGTGCTTCAGTTCGTGCCCATTGCCCCTTGTCCTGTCGCTGGGAACCCCTGAAAAGAGCTTGGCCCCATCCTCCTGACACCCACCCTTCAGATATTTATAAACATATATTAGGTCCCCTCGCAGCCTTCTCTTCTTCAGGCTGTACAAGCCCAGCTCCCTCAGCCTCTCCTTGTAGGAGAGACGTTCCAGTCCCCTCACCATCCTTGTAGCCCTCCGCTGGACTCCCTCCAGTAGCTCTTAATCTTTCTTGAAGTGGGGAGCCCAGAACTGGACCGAGTACTCCAGATGAGGCCTCACTAGGGCAGTGTAGAGGGGAAGGAGAACCTCCCTCGACCTGCTGGCCACACTCTTCTTGATGCACCCCAGAATGCCATTGGCCTTCTTGGCAGCCAGGGCACACTGCTGGCTCAGTAATGCTGAAGACATCTGAAACATGGAAATACAAACAGTTTTGTAGGAGAAATACCAGTATCCACTTTTCCCATACTACTTATACTTGTGTTCATAAACCCACCTCTGCAGTGCCTTGCAAAGGAAGCAGAGATCATTCTATGCAGTTATTGCATTTCCTCTCTTAGTCAAAAGGTGATTGTGGAACCAGTGGCTTCAGCAGAAGCCAGTCATTATTTCTGGACCTCTTCTGCAAACCACTGGCTTTCAGCTTTAAGGGTTACACTGCAAATGCCTCACAGTAACTGGACAACAGGCTTGCCAACGTCTAGCTTATGAGTTACTGACCTGAGACAATAAAAATAGCTTTGAGAGTAGTCTGTTTCCATATCTATAGGAGTTTCCACATTCGAGTGGTCTAGTGCTAAAGTTTTCAAACGGCCTTTCCATCAAAGTTTTGGGAACTTCTTGGGATCATCCTCAATCTTCCTAACAATGCAATTTACCTACATTTGCTGTCTATTTTATTCCAGGAGTTGCGCTGTGGGTATCTATGCCAATCTACTCTGAACGCTTTGTCCTCATTCTGTCCACTTAACAATCTTTCCACATTTCAGGAATACCTTTGAGTGTCTTTCAAAGAGTGTAGACTAATGCGTGGGCCTTTTCCTGTGAAAGACACTGTAAATGCAGGCATGAAGGGTGCCACATGTAAGTTTTTTGGAAAATAGTGATATGCTGAAATAAGTGTGAGCATATGCTGAAGGCATAGCTGTTCACATAGAACAAGTTTCCCAGTTTAAATCAATGTAGTTCCACCACCTTTGATGGAGTTATGTAAATTTATACCAAGTCTATCAGCAGAAAGCTGAATTGTTTCATCTTAGTACAAAAGCAACACCATCTTTTATATGTCTTGGAGTCTGAAAATGCAACCGAGCACATTAAAGGGATGATTGAAAATGTACTTTTATAGTAATTATGGCCAGAGCATTAGCAACTTAATTTCTTATTTTCCCCCTCACCATTTTAAGTCATTCAGTTCTCAGTTCCCTTGAATAAGACAATTATATTTGGAAAAAATTTGTTTGATGCTTCATCTTGATGCACAGAAGCAGCTTCTTATTTTGTGATTATGTGAATTAAATAAATATAACAAAAATACTTATAAGAGTAATGAATGAGCATGTTCAACTCTTACTTCAAGTTGAGGCTCAAAATTGCTTGAATACCTGTGGCATTTTTTCAGAGTTGCAGAAGTGTAAATTGCTACTTAAGTTACAAGGCCAGAAAAATGAATCCAAATGCCCTTCTCCTCAGAGGGTGGTTTCTATGCCAACCTCCAACTTTTATTGCAGGACAGTTTGGCTCCATGACTGTTCAAAAAGTTATGAAGTCTAATTTTTATAATATCAAAAATAGATTTTCTCCTCATATTGTAAAATTGCTGAACCATTATTGAGTATATTTTCAACAATAAGGCCACTCTTGGACAAAGCCTTGGCAATTTCAGATTCAGAAAGTTGTGGAATAGAAACCATTACACAATCTCAGCTATTATAGGCATCATCATTTCCTCTATAGCTGCACCCTAACTGACTTTGTTGTGGTCAGTAGGAGTCATATATTGTTAGCAAGGAGATTTAGAAAGAGGAAGGGGCCCTAACTACCACTTTACATCCCAAATCCACAAAGGCAGTGTGGTACCCATCCCTCAATGTAGTTGATGGGAATTAGATGGCTAAATTATTTTGAGTCATATGTATTCAAATACATAATTTAGAAGATCGGAAGCCCCAAGTAATCCTTGAGGTCTCTACATTTCTGTAAGACTAGTGAGTATCCAGTTAGAAGGAATTATTGAAATCAGATGTCTCCTTTCAGTTCTGTCTTTGTCAAGAAATAATACATTCTGTAATGGTTGTCCCTTGATGTTTCTCACTGAAGGTACTATCCTCTGCTTTACTTTTCTAGGTAAGTAAAGCAGAAGACTTTAAGCTAAGTTTTCTACACCATAGCAGAGTGAGCAAACCACTAAGCCACTGGGCTTTGAGGGTGTTCAGAGGGAAGTAAATAATTTGGTTTGAGAGCCTAAGTTCAGCAAAAAAAATTTCCAATGTATCAGAAACCCCTAAACCTGGCAAGTGATTTGATGAGGAAGGAAACTGGAATGTCACTTTGAATAGGGGAAAAACAGAACATAGATATAAATCAAAATAAAAGAAAAGAATCAAAAATATTTTCTTTAGGGCAGTCTAGGGCCACAGAGAAGGCTGGGAAGGTGTATGTCCCCAGCCCTAATGGGTGACTTCCTCAGTGCATTTTAAAGACAGCTGAAGCAGCTCCATTGACATCGTTACTGCTCTTAGGTAGCCTTTGCATTGCTAAGACTCAGTCATTCCTCTGATTCCAGCTGTGTCATTCCTTTGAATCTGTCCGTCTTTGGAGAATTTATCAATTACTTTTTTTCTCTGTCAAGAGAGATTTTGAACAAGAGTTTCTTCTTCAAAAAAAAATCCACGAACTTTTCCTCAGGAATAAATTCTGGAGTTATTTCTTTTTTCTATATTTCATTTAGTGGAAGATGCCTCACAGTTTCTATGCATGAATGCAATAATAAAAAAAATACGCATTCCTTCTTCTAGCCTTGTTTGGTTCGTATACAATTCTGGAACATATTCCTCTGTGACTAGTGCTCAACATGAGGAAGAACTTCTTCCCTCTGAGGGTGATGGAGCACTGGAACAGGCTGCCCAGGGAGGTTGTGGAGTCTCCTTCTCTGGAGATATTCAAGACCTGCCTGGACAAGTTCCCTTGTAGCCTGCTGTAGGTGACCCTGCTTTGGCAGGGAGGCTGGAGTAGATGATTCAGAGGTCCCTTCCAACACTTACCATTTTGTGATTCTGTGATTCTGTGAAATATACTAACATGAATGAAATTTCTGGTCAGAATGAGAAAGACAGCTCTACCACTCCCGAACATCAGCTAGCCTAGGGCTTGGGGCACTCATCCAATGCAGAACAAGATACGCCTTGAGATTGCAAAACATTCCCAAAGTAGGGAGGAAACTGCAATTCTTCCCCAGAAGAAATATGTCAAATGAACACTTTTCAACTTACAATAAGCTTTCTTGAATTTAAAGTGATAAATTTTTTTAAGTCTGAACTATATTATTCTATCCTGTTTTCTTCTCTTTACACCCTCAGCATCACATTCTCATCTGTCAGTAGCTGATCACCACTGCAGAAAGCCTCTTGTTTTGTCCCAAGCTGCACTCCTTGGAAAGTCTTGCTGTTTTGCTCCAGTTCACTGATTTCTTTTCAAATTCAAATCCTGTGTTAAATTTCTTTATGGTCTGACCTCTCATTCCTGTCCCCATATGCCCTACACTTCTACTGAGAAAACTTTGTGCTCAGAATTACGTAATTTGGTTATTGACTGTCGTGAGAACACTGAAGTTTTGTGATTAATTGATCACAACATGCATCCCATGCTAAGTGCTTCTGTGCCACACAAGGCTGCGATTTCTATTTTCATCACTTAAAAAGATCACATATACAAAACGAGAACCATTCAGTGTTCCTCTTTAACATATCCATAGATTTTACTTCAAATAATCTGTGATTCGTATGTGTCTAAGTCAGACAACATTTCAATAGATACTTGCTAGTCTCAAGTGCTCTTCAGCCTCTTATGTTCCTCCTTGACAGTCAAGTATTTTCTTATGACACAAAGCTACCAATGGTTTAAAGAGCCCTATGGCAACAGTGTGGCAATCCTATAACAAAAGAAATGATTCTTCCAAAAGAGATGGTCCTTGAAGCATTCAGCAGCTTGCCTGTGTGAAACCATTCATGGTTGGTGCTTCTTGCCCCAAAAAACTGGCGTGCCACTATGTGTGCCGGCATCATGCCATCCTAGCAGATGGGCATAAGTGTAAGCAGCCAAGAGGCCATATATGAACATCAAATGTGTTTTCTAAGAGCGTAGTTCATAGCCAAGAATATTTCAATGGTTAGCTGTTTTGTCATTCTAGTCAAGGAGAAAAGCAAGCCAAGGAGAGGCAAGGACCCTCAAAAAGTCACCCATTTTATAACCGGCAAAACTTTCACTTCAAAGCAGTCACAAAGAGTGTCTCCCCCCAAAATTTGTTGTATTCACATACAAAATTTGAGTACAAGAAGTTGGTCAGGGTCCCACCCTAGCAACCATTCTAGTTATCTTCTGCTGAATTGCAACAGAACACTCATGAAGGTGCAAGAGCCTAGGCATGGAGATGGGAAACTCCCCCTCCACCCCAGGCTGATGGAGGTAGCTCACACTAAGTGAAAAGACATGTGCCAGGGCACTATGTGGGCCGGCACCTGCCTGGGGGCAAGAGTAATGAGGGCTTCCCACGAGGGCAGCCAGGGCCTGTCCGCCATCCCTAGAGAAGGATCAGGGCAGGCCAGGGGGGCGGCTGGGGCAGCCGGACAAGTTAGTGGTGATGGGTCAGGTCCAAGGTCAAGCTAGGAAGCCTCCCAATGCCTCAGGGCCTTAACAGTAACTGTCCTTGCTTCGGTATGCCACAGCTTTGAATGCAACTGTTACAAGAAAAACTAAAATGAGATCGCTTAATTTTTGCTGTTATGAATAGAACTTTTAACAGAATTTTGCATAAAGAAACTCTGCAGTAGTATAAATTACAAGATTAATATTAGCATAAAGTATTATTAGAGTAGGCTGATGTCCAAGCCTGTCCTTGGTCTATCCTCATCCCCACCCCCATGGTCCTGCCTGGCAGTCATGAGGCTGTGTCTGACCCTGGGTCCCTTGCCGGGCCTGATGCTGAGCCCAACCGCAGGCTCATGTCCTGGCCACACCTTGCCCTGTCCCCATTCTCATGGAGCTGCCCAATACTTGTCACTCTCCATCAGCTACAAAGATGAGACCACTGGTTTAGGTTAGGTCTCCAAGACAATTAACTCAGGGGCCCTCAGCTAGGAGGATACCCACTTAAACATTTCACTACCAGCTCTAGTTAAAACAGAATCAGCAGTGCAGGACCAAGCCTTTGAGAGGAGAACTCTGGAATTTTCAGCACTTTCAATTACATTTGTTTCTAAAAGCCTGTGTTATAGTAATCCAGTTTATGGTAAATGTTGTTGTTACCCCATTAGAGTTATAACAATTTACTGAGGAAATCTGCTTCTCTCACAAAGGGAAGACTTGATTCAGGAAAAAAAAGAAAGTTCAAGCACCATACTAAACCCCACAAGATAAATCATTTTTTCATATACTTAAGTGCTTTGCTGAATCAGGGCTTGAGTATATATCATCAGCATCGTTGTTCAGAGGAGCATTGTAAAGATATAAAAGGATGGGCTGTGTACTGAATGGGAAAGAGGAGCAAGGGCTATGAAAAGGGGAGGTTATTTTCCTTCAGTGACAACATATGCTGATTTAAGCTGGACTGTAGCAGACAAACTTCTGAGGTGGAATGTGTATTGTACACCCATGCCTGAAATCCTCATTTTATGTTGTTTTAGGTAATATATAGCTATACCAGGAAGCATTATTGTTCTTTTGATTCTGTTTTGTCCATTCCACAGCTCCTGGTTTGACACATGAATTGCTCTCAGGATGCTACTTGGGTATGTGTGGAAAGAATTAAAAAAAAACTACCAGGCTAATAGTATCACCTTTCTTTGATGATTAAAACCAGAATTCACCTTTAACATCCCAAATAGGTTCCTAGGTTTATATAAACTATTTTTTCTTTGTTGTTTAAAAATAATTTGAAATGTACTATAAATATATTTTGTTTGTATCTTGTAGCTAAGCACTACAAATTACTTCAAAGAAAATTAAAGAGTACACAAGAGATCTTCATCCCACGTTCCTAAAGCATGCCAACAGAAAAGCAATCCTGCTGTAGTGGTTGAACATGCTCACTCTTATCCTAGCTAATCAGAGATCAGACCCATCCTATTACACATACTAGACAGAACTATGACCTGCAGTCTGCATTATTTCAGTTCACGGTATCACAAAATAAAATCACGTATCATAAAAATTTCCTATTGGTTCAAAACAGAGTTCCTTCCCTTAGCAACAGCAATCAATCTGGAATAAAGTACACTGCTGATTCACCCTTCTGCACCAATTTCTAAGTTCAAATTTGATCTCAGGTAATCAGAGATCTGGATATAACTTGTGACTTCACATCTCCACTCCACACCCATGATCACCCATAATGCCCATGTTCCAATGAAACATTGCAAATGACTACCAGCAGCAAAAGACATAGAAGAAAACTACTTCCTTACTAGAAAATAGTGTTCTCTTATTTTTGAAGAAAATTTAAATGGAGCATCTCAACCAAGTGAAAATATTTTATTTGGTCATTTTCTGATAAGTATCTAATGAAGTGGAGTTACAATACTTTGTAATTTATACTGCATTTTAAGGAGTTTTACAAACTAAAAAATCGAATTAAACTGCAAACCCCAAAATTTTTAATTTCATACATATGAATTGTTTATTAAATAATAACATTTTTAAACAGAATTTCCACATCTACTTTTGAGAGATCAGATCTACACGTAAGAGATCACACTAACTTGCTCTTTATCATAACTCGTCTTCAGGAGGCTAGTAACACTTCACTCACAGGAGTTAGCCCTACACCATTAAAATTATTGCCATAGAAGAAAAATCACCACAAAACTAATAATTTTGATATAAAATTTAAGCGTGTATTATTTTCGCTTGATTTTCTCTGAGTTTCCACAAACAGAACACAGAAATGAATATGAAAAGTAAAATCATCTATAAATTAACCAAATTATTTACCTTTTCCTTCTCACTCAGTAGGATAAATAATTTTGGTAATTATCTGTAAATGCTTAGAGAAAATCAGATACTGAATTAATAGATCATTTACTTACACACAACTGTGCTACTTCTATATGTGTAAAATTGTCAATCATAATTAATAAATGCTCTGTGGACCAAATTCAAGCCTGGACTTGTGTCTCAAAAAAATTCAGTATTTTTTCCGCTGTAAAATTATCATTTTTATTGTTACACCTGAGGCATACCAGGGGCATAAACCAACTTTACCTCTAAACGCTTTCAATTAAATTCTACTTTTACTGGGTTTTCTTACAGCTCTAGAAGAAAAGATACCTTTTCCCTTTCCACATACTTCAGTCAGATGACAAAGAACAGACCACTCACTTGATTTCAGCCTTTCTTTTTTCCACTCCTCATTCTAGATGAACAGCTATTGACTATACTCCAAACAATTTAAACAACAATACAGTATTTACAAACTTTAGCTGTTGGAGGCCAACAAAGAATTCAAAAATCACCCTATTAGACAATCTTCTTAATTTTTTAATCACGGTTCTGTGAGTATTTTTATTTGCTCTGAAAGTTTCTGTCTGCCAGTAAAGCTGATTTGTCATTAATTCACAGATAATGTGTTCTGAATGCAATCAGTCCATAAACTTTACCTTTTCAATTATCCAAAGTAATCCCAATATCTGCAAAGGGCATGGATTATTTGAAGAAAGCATGTAATGTTATTTTTATCGTAAACGAATTCTACCTACTACGTCAATATTGATATTAATGCTATTATTAATATCATTAAGAAGAAAAGCTAAAACACTACAGCTGATGAACTGTAATAAAACCATACTGCTACTCAAGGGTCACGTTGGTCTGTAGAAAATAATATATCCATATGAATTCCAAAATCCAAACAAAATTTTTTCATAGAACTATATATCAGTTTCATCAAGAACTGTCTAAAGATGATTGGTGAATGTCTGTGCAGCATCCTAAAGACGTTATTTAAAAAAAAAAAAAATTGCTGACAGCAACAAAGAAAATACATAAAGAATTCTTAAAGTTTGTGAAGTCCATCTCCCTGGCTCAAGATGGGGGTAATTCCTAAGCTGTTCTAGACACCTGATTACCTGAATTGTTGTTCAACTTGCATGTAAAGGTGTCCACAGGATGTGTCTGTTGCGTCAGGTGTCACCTGACTGCATTTTTTCATGCATGCAAAGAAACATCATAACCTGGGAAAAGGAAGTTACACTGGGCTTTGGGTTGGCTGTGAGACAAGGTAGTCATTCTTGATGAAAGCACTGTGACGAAGAGGAACACTGTCTTGCTTTGACTGCTCTGACTGAATTTTATTTTCGCTACGTCATTCCCTGGAAATCCACCACCTGATTCTTTATCATATGACAGATCATCTTGCATTTTCTCATGTTAGGATTTTTAAAGCTGGTGACAGAAGCTGTTTCCAGATATGTTCACCAAGCTTTGTTCAATTCTACTGAATAAACCCAAATTTTTAATTAACAATTTAGGTACACCAGACTCTAGATATGAAGCAGCTAGATTCTCCACTCATATAAAATCTGAGTAGAGTCATTGTCTTGAGCATAAACAACCCACTTTGCTTCAAGCTTCAGTCATTTTTTTTAATTATCATCGTTGCTATCATTATTATTATTATTATTATTATCATTTATCTTTAAATGGACTTAAGATCTGCTCAAACTAGAAAGATGACAAAGGAGAAACAATAAGGATACATAAACTCGGACTAATATTCCTGCTTTTTGTTAGTGCACCTTTCCTCCAACTGGCTTAATTCAGCGCCTTCTTTGCTGCCTCTTAGTTGTTCTTTTGCAACATCCACTTTATTTCTCCCGGTCATTCCTGGTTATGTATAGAGAGGTCAAACTACAGGTGTAGTTGCTTCACAGTCATTATAGTTTGCTAATTCCAATTGTCTTCGTGCTTCACTTAATCCTAACTGGCCTATTCTATGAACTCCAACAAATATGCTACAAAGGTAAGTTCCACATAAGTTGGCAGTTCTGAGCACTAATACTAAAAGTCTTACATGAGGTCTTTGAAATTAAAACACTGCTCTTGAACAACTCTGTTGGCTTATTGCCACAAATGATAGAGGTGATTAAGGATTTTACTCTATGAAGTGGTATAATATCTATCTTGTTTTGAAAGCCTCAGCATTTTTACCTATGGCTTCATGACCTTATTTGCTTCCAGCAAAACTGAGTGCTAATGAGAATACATTAACCAGTAATTCAATCAAGAGAACTGATGACGGAAGACAACAGAAGGTATATCCAGTCTGGTAAGTACTGTTGGTTGACTTACCTTTTTGATCACATAAATTTTGAATGATGTCTTGGAGTTCTTTGTAAAGACAGTTCCTGGCCTAAAAATGAGACAATCTTCTATTCATTACCTGGACATCTGAAAGAGTGTGCTCAGTTTTGGACTTCCCAGTACAAGAAAGACATTGGTATACTGGAACAAGTGCAGCCTCCACTTCCCACCACCAAGCTGAACAGGAGGCTGGAGCACAGAACATACAAGCAAAGGCTGAGAGAGCTGTGCTTACTCAGCCTGGAGGGGAGAAGGCTCAGTGAAACATAGTTAGATAGTAGGAAAAAATCTTTTCCATAAGGATAGTCAAATGCTAGAAGAAATTGCATCAAGATGTCATGAAATCTCAGTCCTCAGAGGTATTCCAGCTCAACGGGACATGCTCCCTGGCAACCTCATCTAATTAGACCTGCTTTGGATGGGTGGTTGGACTAGATGACCTTCTAACCTAAAATATTTTGTGATTTCTATGACAAAAATATCTTGCTATCAGCAGCTACCTACTTTGCCCGAGTACTGATTCCAAGCTTAAATTTGGGACTGATGACACAGTGAAGACAAAGATAGCAGAGAAGAGACAAGTACACTTGAACGGGAATTACGCTGGTAGAAATGAAAACCGTACTATTCCAGGCCTATATTCAAACTATATTTCAACAACTTCTTTGAAAAGCAGAAAAATAAGTAGATCTGGCATTTTATTCATTAAATATCTTACAAATACTAATTTAAAAAAACAAACATGCTATTGAGTAATTCCTTTGATGGCAGTATCACTGTTACTGTTTAGAGCAGGGCAGCAATAAACTGAGTGGCAGATGCTCTCTATTAACCCGCGTCCTCCCAACAGAGGAAGGGAAAAAGGAGGAAAAGGGAGAGAGACTTACTAATTTCATATTAAAACAGCTTACTAATAACATTAATAATACTAAAAAAAATAATGATAGGAGAAACAAAGCAAAATATACAAAACTCATACTGAGTTTCCCAGATACGGGTGCCGGGCTGCCGGGCAGCACCAGGCAGTCCTGGACTGGCCTCAGCAGTAGAGAGGAACTGGACTCAGGGATGAACGGATCGGAATCTGGATCAGGATTACAGGTAGAACAAGGAGCAGGGTCCTCTTCAGAAGCCAGCCGCAGACAAAGAGAGCGAAACCCTCACGATCCCCAGCTTTAAACTGAGTATGACGTGCATGGTATGGAATACCTCGTTGGTCAGTATTGGGTGACCTGTCCTGTCTGCCCCTCCCTGCAAGTACGAGCCTTGACGACTCCTCCTCTGCGGAACCTGAAAGGTCTACCAGTGACCTTGGCTGATATAGTAATAATTAAAAACACGGGCCTTTTTCTGCCTTCCATTCCTGCTGTTAGTTCAGTAAAACTATAAATATTAGGTGTTCTCAGCTTTGGAGCAGTCTGTAAAATATGCAGCCAGCTTCAGAAAAATGCAGTTACTTAGAAGAACTTAGCTGAAAGGAAAATTCACTAAAAGAGAATTGTTTCTGTTTTAATCAAAACCAGGACAGTCATGAAGCATGAAAGGTAGTTTTATAAGGCTGCATTTGTGTGCTTTAGAAATAAATACAAAAGGACAGGAAAAGTCTCAAAAAGGCTCAAAGTAAATGTTCAAAAGACAAACAAGGTTCTGCAACTTTCAAGACCGATCTTAAAAAATATCTTTACGTTCTTGGTATTTAACTGAAAGTGGCGAAGGAAGCATCAAGTACTAAACTAGCTTGGGTGGGTTTTTTCTTAGTTTTCAGAGATCTTCTTACATGAACATGGTTTCTGCCCTATTAATCAGGTTTAAGGTTCTCCTAGTATCTTGTCTCCCATATCAGGAGCAGGTACACTGGAAAAAATTAAGTTTTTAAGGCAGTTGTAGAATAAAGCACCCTTCACATACGATAACACATTCCCCTTGTGTTTGTGACTGGCTTTAGTCTTGTAGCCTGGGACATTAATTATGTCAGCCGTACTGTTAGCATTAATTAGAATAACTCTATATATTATTGCAACCCTATTACACCCCTTCTTCTATAGTGGAGATGTGTAATTTTCTGTGGCAATGAGTTCTTCAGGCTAATTGTACATTTTGTAGATAACTATAATTGTAGATAATTTTGTATTTTATCAGCTTTGTTCCTCATTTTCATTTCACTGGATGGCTTCTTCTTCAAATATTTGAGACAGTCAGAGGAGGAGCTCTTAAATTTGTTTACATGGGCCTATACTCATTCTCATATTTTTACAGCCTCTTTTTTTCTCTTCCATTTTATGCAAGACATTCCCACAGTGTCTGCCTGACTCGTTCCAGGCAAGAATAAATGAACTCCATCATTCTTTGTTTCACTTTCCGAACCACCTATATATAATTCAGCTTTAGTTCAGAAGGTATAGAGCCACTCTGGCATGAACCACTTTTATTTTGAACAGTGAAATACCATAAGGTGAAAGAGTTTGGATTTCAAGCATCTGCAGGAACTCAGGAACATCACTGCCTCCTGCAGAAGCAACACACCATTAGGCTGTTCAGCCAAGTGCTTCCATGGGCCACGGTCTCTGGGAAGAAGGGTCTCATGGCTTTTTATTCCTACCAAGTTCCTGAGGGAGAGGAACTGCTGTCTTGCACAAGGGCAGTTGCTCCCAGGTATCACTACCACATTTTATGGACTGTATTTACACCACACAGGGGAATGGCTAGTTCCCAGGGGGTACCACACACCGTGCATTTCTTATGAGTGGAAAGTTTTCCTAAGTGAGGTGCTTTTTTCATCAATCATTTCATCCTTGTCTTGAGGGCAGTGGCAGACAAATATTACAATGGAGACAACAGCACTACTTGCAAGGACACAAGAAGAGAATCTCTGCTCTTCCCACCAGGAAAATAAAACATGTTTAATCAATTAGACAAGGATATGAAGGTTTCTGGATGCCATCACGGCTCTGCAGATGTCATAAAAACATAGAATTATAGAATTGTAGGTTGGAAAAGACCTCTAAGATCATCGAGTCTAACCATCCACCCAACACCACCATGCCTACTAAACCATGTCCCGAACTGCCACACCTACACATTTTTTAAACAACTCCAGTGATGGGGATTCCACCACTTCCCTGGGCAGCCTGTTCCAATGTCTGACCACTCTTTCAGTAAAGAAATTTTTCCTAATATCTAATCTAAACCTCCCCTGACGCAGCTTGAGGCCATTGCCTCTCGTCCTATTGCTAGTTACTTGGGAGAAGAGACCAACAACTGCCTCACTACAACCTCCTTTCAGGTAGTTGTAGAGAGCAATAAGGTCCCTCCTCAGCCTCCTCTTCTCCAACTAAGCAATTACGAGCTAATTCATTTATGGATTGAATATCCACCAGGGCTTTCTATTGACCTGGAAGGACCATGGGATGCAGAGAACTGAAGAAAAAACCTCCTGGGGCTCTCACACATGCCTATAACAGCAGCAAATCAGCTTTTCCACATTCACTGGTTTAAGTTAATATGTCTCTGCTGCATATGGTAGTGGGTCAGCTGGACGTTCATGACCTATTATCACATCTCAGCTGAGGATGGGTGTCCTTTCAAACTATATTTTTTGTTAATCTGATGATGCTCTTGCACTTTTCCTGTATTCAACAATATCACAGTAAAACACATGCAAGGCAAAGAGTCTGCTCTTGTCGGTAGTCACAGAGTCAAGCACTGAGGTTCAGTTGTTCAGGTGATACATTTTTTTTTTTTGCTAGTAATAAAAGCTGGAATTACATATGCTGAGGTAATTAAATCTCATGCTTCCAGGAAAAAATGCCTTTGTCCTAGTGATAGTTCTAGATTTATGATTTATTGATTTATTGAACAGATGTAACTGTATCAGACACTACTGAGCACAGAACAGTGGTTTGATAAATCTATTGTGTCCCCTGAAGGCAAAATCACCACTCTTTTGGTTTGTGCTAGTCACAAGCTACATTACCATAACAGATCAGACAGAGCAGAAGGCGATGACTGCTCTGGGAATAGAAAGCCAGGATCACATCCAAACTACAAGGCTTATTAGTGGAACAAGTAAACATCAAATCAGCATCTGCAGGACCTGATGGGATTCACTATGGGAGTCAGCATATTCTCTGGCATAGATCAAAAAGTCATTAAAATCAGAGATGTCACCAGAAGACCAGTGGAAATCTAAGTGTGGTGCCAAAGTTAAAGAAGGAAGAGATGAGAGTAATAGACCGGAAAATTTGGCTTCTGTATCCGTAAACGTGTTGGAATGAATCTTTCAGTAGAGATTAAGTGGTTATTAAAATAAATCCAAAGGGGCAAAATGATACAGTGGCAAAAGCTCAGTGTTTGACAATGCCAATCACACAGGAGCAGCTATAACCCTCTGTTTTCTTTTTAGCTCCTGGGAGTTGACCAGTAGTAACTGACTTTACAAAGGTCTTTGTCATAAATACCAAAGAAGAGCACAGGAAAACTGATTTTCACAGGAGAGGGGACACGATAAAAGAAAAGCATCACATTTTGGAGGGGTTATGCTGAATTCTCCTATGTATTACGTATCATAGAAAAGGTCACATTAAAGTATCTAAACAACTGGAGGACACAGATGGAGACCAGTGTAGCAAGCAAGAGATGTGTGACCAGGGCTGACAGGAGCAAATCTACAGGGCAATAAAAGAGACTTTTTAGCTGCTTCTTTCTTCCTTCTCCGTTTCTACATATTAGAAAAGAATACTGAGCCTACAATATCGATGAATTCACTCCTTTCATACCAGTAACTATTGCTCTTCTTGAGCTTTCAGGCTTTCCTGTACCACAAGGGACAGAAATATCAGGAGGCCAGTGAATCATCCAATATTCATTTATGTCCTCCACTTCTTCTGACAATTATTATTAAGAGGGAGATGCTGGAGAAAATATATGCACTGAGACCTGATTGCAAATGGTATGAGAAAGTTTTATTACATTGCATGGGCACATTCCTAATAGGAATCCATACTTAAAGAAAAATTAACTGAGCTGGTGAGTGAATCAGTATCAATCTTCTCCATTCTGCAATATTAATAGAAATTACAAAAGAGTCATGCTAGAAATCACTTTTGGAGGCAGAAATGGATATTGCACTGCTTGAACAGATGTTCCAGGCAAACAGACTGTTTTAATCATGGTGTAACCTGCTGCCTGTTTCACTGACTATTTGCTGCCACAAATACTCAGTGTAAACCTTAAGGGCATCCTTGTCACTAGGACACATGAGCTATGGTTCTGCATCACTGCCTTCTAGAAATACACCATCAGAGGTCCATTTTGATTTTAAGCATTTGTATTTTATATTATTGGAAAAGAATAATGAGACATTATTTCCCTACATATAATTTTATCCAATGGCTGGATCCAGCTGCTCCATAGTGATCAGGCATTGGAATAGGCTGCCCAGGGAGGTGGTTGAGTCACCATCCCTGGAGGTGTTAAAAAACGTGTAGATGTGGCACTTCAGGATATGGTTGAGTAGGAATGGTGGTGTTGTTGGGTGGATGGTTGGACTTGATGATCTTAGAGGTCTCTTCCAACCCATGATTCTATGATTTTAGTTACTCCAACTCCTTTTTCTCCTTTGGATGTAATAGCATTTCATGACCACTCTGCTGGGTTGCCATAATCACTCGTTTGACCTGGTCTGAAGTGAGACTACAAATTGAAAATGGGTTTAAATTAACGACTGGTTAAGTCAATGTGTTACCTTTATGTGATTATTGCACATTGCTGGATAGCTGAGTCAACACATTATTTGCAAATGACGATTCATTGCTATGGGATTGTCATTAGTATCTTATGGTAAATTGACTTGCACTTTGGAGCTCTTTGTGGATGTGCTTTTATTGTTTAAATCTAAACAAAGTTTGCTAGATGACATTTGGGAAGGTTTTGAACTACACTAGCCTAGTGGAGTTCAAACTTTTGAACTACTAGAAGTCTGCAGCAACCAGAAGGGAAGAATCTTCATCTAGAAAAAACACTGAGAACACAAAGACTAGGAGGTATTAAGACTGGTATACCTATAAGGGCAATCAAAAAAGCAACAGCCAAACATCTTTTAAAAATCGTTGCTAGTTTTAAGTAACATTTAGCAGGACACTGGCATGGCTGTATTAATCAAACCTGCCTTGTGGGACTTCAAACAGCATGTTTCTTCCCTCACATTTGCATGCTATTAAGAACACCCGTGCTGATTTGGATAGCTTCTATTATCCCAGCCCTTACACACCCCATCATGTGTTTCAAGGCAAGGGAAGGCAAAGAAAAATTTTTAGCTCAGATTTTTATGAAAAGAGGCTCATGTAATCATTTTATTTTCTTTCTTTGTCTGATCCCTTCTCTAGTAACAGTTCAATGTGTTGTTGAAGTGTGGTAAAGGGTTAGAACTCTAAAATAACTAAATTCCTGCACATTTTAGCCTTATAAATGCTCGGATTAAGGGAAAGGCTGAAAAATGAGTTTCACATCTTAGCAAACCCCAAGAAGATGCACACAGGTGAGAACACTACCAAATAATGGGTAGCTTCAGATAGACACATTTTGCCTCCAGGTGCTATACTTCAGCTTCCCTATGTGGACAAATTACTAAAAAGGCAGGAAGGGGTCTGAAGAGGTTACCTAGTCTAATCCCAGGCTCCATCAGAACCATTTACATGTCTAACCTGTTCCTAGTGACTTCTGTTGATAAAAATTGCAGTTTCCCTAAATAATACATTCCCTGCTCTTGCAAGCTCTTATCTACAAGACTCATTCCATCATTCTTAACAGATATATATAAAAGAAAAAACACTTATCACACGACTAGAGTCACACGCCAAATGGAATAAGAATGCAGTCATCTGCCAGTTAATTTGATCTTGCGGGGTACCATCAAGGTGCTGAGTAATCTGTACTCTCACTGAAGCCAGAGGCTGTTAGAAGGAGCTTTGGTCTTGCAAAACTTGTGTCCCAGAGAAATAAAATAATATAATTTGGCATGTCTCAACCCAGGACCGAGTTTACGTTGTCTAGAAACAGTAAGCAAGGAAGCAGAATCATGACATATTACTGTGGCATTTCTTGTAGTACCAGCCAAAATCACAGAATCACAGAAGAGCTGAGGTAAGAAGGCACCTCTGGAGATCAACTCGTCCAATGTCCCCTATCTAGAGTAAGGTCAAGTAGAGCAGGTTGCTCAGGGCCATGTCCAATTGGGTTTTTAATATCTCCAAGGATGGGGACTCCACATCATCTGCAGGCAACCTGTTCCACTCTTCAATCATACTTCTAGTAAAAATGTTTGTTTCTTATTTTGGCAACATCCTAGAAAGAGGATAAGCAATTGATCTGAATTATTAAAGGGATTGGTTATAAAAATGTCTATAAAAATGAGCTAAAATAAAGGAATATTTCTGCCAGTATGTTAGTGGGATAAATCACAGCTAAACACCAAGTCAGAGCTGCAGGGTGTCAGTAAACTGAGATTTATGTACTATCAGAAGCAAACAGTCTGGAAATCTATGTCACAAATAATAATCTAATACACATGCTGATCCCATAGAGGTTTCCTTCTGTTACACTCAAAATCTTGTTTATGGGCAAAGAGAAACACACCTTATATATAAAACCAAAATTATATTCTTAGGATAAATGAAATCTTAACCGTTAGATTCAAGAATCATTATCAGTCTAGATATATTTAACACAGAAAAAGAAAGAACATATAGTAATACACTTAGAAATCTTGATAATGGCAATATTACTATTTAAATTGTAACAAACACACTTAGTTTTAATCCCTCTTTTCCTGAGGTTATGGTCACCCTTCTGCTGATCCCCTGGTCTTAAAATTAGTAGATTCATGTTGCCAGAGAGTGTAGACAGAGAGTCATCAGCCTCTGGAGTCCATTGCCAGGAGGAATATGACATTCATGTAGATGGTTTCTTCTTCCTCCCTCTAGGAGTTACTTTTGGTCATTTTTATCTGTTTTCTAACATGCTTTTACACCTTTTATTTTCTTCATCTGTTTCCAGCTTCATGTTACATCTGAATTTACGGTATTTGGTGCTTTTACATATGTTAGATAATATTTCTTTGCACTTTTTGTTACCCCTAAAGTCTGCTTTGTCCAGGTGTCAGTCTGCATTTCTTTAACCAACCATTACTGAGTTGTTTATAGTGTCAGCCTGTGCCCTACCTCTTCGCATCCCATGCCCGTACTTCTCCCTCCAGAGAACTTCCACACTCTGCAGAAACCCTGTGGCTGTGACTAGCAGTGGTGTATTACAGAGGTACACAGGTACACTTTGGAGGGACTGATTGTGTTTCGGAGGTGAAAGTATATCAGGTTCAGAGCTGTAGCAGGTCCTCTTTGGACTACATGCTAGGACAAGTTCCTCTTTATCTTGCTCGAGGTGCTAGTAATGAAGGCACCTGACATTTCCACTCTGATATCTCCAAATACCGTACTTACACACAGGTTTGAAATACAATCCTAAAAAAAAATCTAGTGCCACTTGTACTCTCTATACAGATTATGCTATAGTGACATTATGCACTCTGAGAAATAACACACAGCATCTGCCTGGTCATTGGCCTAATCCTCTCTTGATCCAAATATTACTGCAATAGAATAATGAAAGGTTAAAATCTCCATCTTCAGGTGTTTTTTTCTTTAAGATTGGATGGCTTTTCAATAGGTATGGCAAAAAGATAAAAAAATACCCTTGTGACAGTGCAAAATATAATCGTACGGTTACATCAGAGTGCATGATAGTAATAGTATCTGTCTGCATTAGGACCTACAACTCTGTCAAGCTCAGTGGCATTATGCCCCTTGGCTTAGTTCCACCTTCACCACAAAGGAGAAAATTACATTTTTCTTTTTTATGTATATATACACCAGTGAAAGAAAGGAAAAATATAGTATTAAACACACACCAGCATCTTTCAGAATGCTGGTGGAATGAAAGGCTCAAGAAGTGACGACAAAGCCAAGTCACTCATGGTATTCAGATGTGCCTTAGCTTCCCTCTTTCTAAAAGTGGAGGAGTGATAGCAGCGTGCTATCAACAGATAAAAAGCAATATAAAATCTATTAATATGATCATGGATAGATTTCATCCTTTGTGATTGGATCCCCACTGTAAGAATCCTCAATTTTAAGACAAATACTGATCTTTAAAAGGTCCCATAAATAAGAAATGCAATATAATTTTTTTTTTATTTACACATTCCTATTCCCTGTGAGTGTTGCTTAAAGAATAGACAAGGTCTATTTCTTCAGAACTCACATAGGAAGTTCAAGAATATCAGTGTGTATAACAGCCTCCATAATTGGCTAGCATTCCAGTTATGGAAATGTTTTTATAGCACTACAAGAGAAAAAGTTTCTCCATAATAACATGTCAAAATAATAATATATGATCAAAATATCCTGCAAAGGCACAATTTTCCATCTGAAAATGCTGATTCCATGCAATAAAAACATTTAGCAATCACAGAGTAATTTCCTTAATTTTCACACTTTGATGTAATTAAAATGCTTTGAGTTTATCCCTGTTGTATCATTCTGACATTGAAGATATATTATAGAACATATTAAGAAAGTCAGAACAACGTAGATTAGTATAAATTAAATATTTTACAATATGACCTGCAAAAAAACACCACCTCTTAGTTTGAGATGGAATGAAATTGCAAATCACAGGAACTACTGTGGGACAGATTTTTAATTTTCAAGTCAGTACTGTTTTATTAGTTTGTCATATAATGTTTGTATCTAAGAGAGATACAATGAATCCAAATGTCTTCACAGCAGTATTAGTATCAATCACAAAATTGATCACTTTCCCCAGATACCTAATTTCCTTGAAAGAATAATCCTCCTGCTTTCATAGCTGTTGAAATTCTTTCTCCAGTTGCTAACGTGCAACATCCAAAGATACTTCAGTTTTTGGCAACTAATGTTAATTAAAGAATGACAGATTGACAGTCATTTTCAGAGACTGACTAAACCCAAGAACAACAAACACAAACTCTCTCAAGAACAGAAGGTGTGGAACTTTGAATTTTAGATATGGGAGGAAAGTTTGTTCATTATCTTGGCTGGGTTTATAGTAAAGTGCTACCCTGTCAGGTGAGTCTACGGAATAGGAAAATTCCTCCAGATTTTTTCTTTTTTTTTTTTTTCTGGATTTGAGGTCAGTGGGCTCTGGATCACAGATTTACAAAGCATCTTAGAATGAAAGAAACACAGCTAGAGTATTTCCTAGCAAACAGCTGGCATGGTTTGAGAAGCTGTAACTCTGGTTTTAGTTTGATCCAAAGCAACCTGTGGTCCGCAGGACCCTGTTTTATCAAGCTTTGTATCAAAGTCTGAAATTATACCACAATGCACAACCATGGAAGCAGTGAATTACCCCAAAACATCTCCCTTGATTAAGAAAGACAATTTTCTTTGCCTAAGGCTCCCCTTCCCTTTGTTAATGGTTGTATTGGTAGCCACAGAAATACTGTAGAGAGTTATTCTCTGGGACACAACTTTGTCTGATGATACCTTTCCCTTACCCAAAACTGAGCATTTGAAAACAAAAAAATAATTTTAGTACAAAGTTTGAAGAATCACAGAATCACAGAATCACAGAATCACAGAATAGTAGGGGTTGGAAGGGACCTCTGTGGGTCATCTAGTCCAACCCCCCTGCCGAAGCAGGGTCACCTACAGTAGGCTGCACAGGATCTTGTCCAGGCAGGTCTTGAATATCTCCAGAGAAGGAGACTCCACAACCTCCCTGGGCAGCCTGTTCCAGGGCTCCGTCACCCTCAGAGGGAAGAAGTTCCTCCTCATGTTCAGACGGAACTTCCTGTGCCTCAGTTTGTGCCCATTGCCCCTTGTCCTGTCACTGGGCACCACTGAAAAGAGCTTGGCCCCATCCTCCTGACACCCACCCTTCAGATATTTGTAGGCATTTATAAGGTCCCCTCGCAGCCTTCTCTTCTTCAGGCTGAACAAGCCCAGTTCCCTCAACCTCTCCTCGTAGGGGAGATGCTCCAGTCCCCTCACCATCCTTGTAGCCCTCCGCTGGACTCTCTCCAGTAGCTCTTCATCCTTCTTGAACTGGGGAGCCCAGAACTGGACACAGTACTCTAGATGAGGCCTCACCAGGGCAGTGTAGAGGGGAAGGAGAACCTCCCTTGTCCTGCTGGCCACACTCTTCTTGATGCACCCCAGGATCCCATTGGCTTTCTTGGCAGCCAGGGCACACTGCTGGCTCATGGTTAACCTGTCGTCCACCAGGACACCCAGGTCCCTCTCCGCAGAGCTGCTCTCCAGCAGGTCCACCCCAAGCCTGTACTGGTGCATGAGGTTGCTCCTCCCCAGGTGCAGGACCCTGCACTTGCCCTTGTTGAACCTCATCAGGTTCCTCTCTGCCCAGCTTTCCAGCCTATCCAGGTCACGCTGAATGGCAGCACAGCCTTCCGGTGTGTCTACCACATCTCCCAGTTTGGTGTCATCAGCAAACTTGCTGAGGGTACATTCTAACTCTTCATCCAGGTCGTTGATGAAGAAGTTAAACAAGACTGGGCCCAGTACTGACCCCTGAGGGACACCACTTGTCACCAGCCTCCAACTAGACTCAGCGCCGCTGATGACAACCCTCTGAGTTCTGCCATTCAGCCAGTTCTCTAAGATTAAAAGGTTGATCTTCATACAAGAAAAACTTGTTCTGTTACATTGAGCACTGAGGAAAAGAAGGTGATTCTGGATCTTGCACACATCATGATCACGTCATCAGCTTTTTATAAAGTATCTTGTACTGCAGATTAGCAATGGCACTGTTTATATCCTAAGAATTGCACATTTAAGGTAACTTACTTGCCCAAATCCCATTGAATCCCAAAAGGCCTGTAGATTCCTAGTACATATTTTCAAGTACTTCTATCCACATTAAGGAGGAATCCCATCCATCTAACCTCACCCATTCCAAGAAGAAATTATATTTCTTCTATTCAACATAATCAACGGATCTGCTGTATCTATCTGTAGGCCTCCTAACTTAGGTGCATAAGAATCATTGATATAAGCGCTTAGATCCCTTGAAGCTTTATGGGAAATTGGCTTAGAGCTGAATATCCATACTTTTAAGTGAAAAATTTGTAAGAAAGTCTAAGCTATAAGCAAGTAAAACTACATTTTGATTGATAGTTTTAAAGCACAAACTATAAATTTTATTAAATTACAAATTGTTGCAGTTATTATTTCCACTATAATATTTGAGCATGGTCTAATAGTACTATTTGTATTTCAAACAGGCCTTTTTTTCATAGGCACAGAAACAGGTGATACGCACCTACCTACCTGGCACTATCCTCCTAAATTCCTGCATGGTACAAGGAGACACCAACACATATTTGCTCAGAGAACACACTTTAGGTCCAAGTCCATTGTCAACAGCAGTATGATGGCTCAAAATTACATCTTTGTATGTTCATGTCTATATTCCAATGCAAGGGATATTGGGAATAAACAGCATGAACTAAAAGCACAATGTAGGCCTCCTTCAGGTACTGGAAGGCTGCTATAAGGTCTCCCTTTAAAGATGACAAGAGAAGTTTAATGATATGAACATATGCCACAGTTTCTCTTTCACTCTACGTTAGACTACCAACCCAGAAAGATCAAGAGAAAAAGTTTAGTCTGAGCAACCAGAAGAATCATCAGAAGTTGGGAGTAATGGAGATGCCAGCTATCCGGATACCTGCTGAAAGAGGAATACAGCAGAAAATAGCAAACTCAGAGAATTCATAACTCTTTGTGTGAAACAAGTCAAAGGGAAAAGACTGCTGTAGAACTAAAGCCACAAACATCTAAGTTAGATGTCAGTGAAAGCCTTCTGACTATAAGGTTATTTAAGCATGAGGACAGATCATCTAGGGAGATTTTAGTCTCTCTGTCATGGGAGATTTTTAAGAGGAGCTCAGAGAATCATCCGCCAGGAAAGACATAGATCTGGCTGATCCTTCCTCTGAAGTGGCCATGTCAGCCTTCCTGAATTCTCTCCCTATGATTTCTTTGGGTTTTATGATCTGTGCTAACCAGCTTCCCCGAATCCTTCTTTGCCCTCTTTTTGCTGTGTTCTCCCTAGGGAATATGCTGCGTGAAATAAAAATGTCTTCCTTCACCAAAGTCTCTTTTGCTGTAAATTCAGCAGTTATGAAATCAATACCAGTTAGGCAGCAATAAAATCTTTCTGCCTTCCCTTCCTAACATCAATCCTGTTCAAAGAAGGAGGGGTATTATACTACATACAAAATATTGATCTAAACCACACTAAACTTGCATAATGGGCAAGAAAAGCTGAGATTTCTGTTTTGAAAAGGTCTAGCAGAATTTATTTTTATTTTGTGATATAACACTCTTGTTTATTGGAATTTTTTTTTCGTTTGGAATATGGATGAGCAACCCTCGATTGATTTCCCATAAAACAGAAAGCTATCTGGGCACCCCTACTGAATGCCATTTTCACAGTACAAAGAAATATTTAAAATGTACAGTGTGCTGCCAGGCGATGTCTCTTTGTAAACACCTAGTTCTCAGTCCTCAATCCATTTCCCTCTTTTTCAACAGCCCTCACTAGAACTAGAATTTAGGTCATCAGCATCATACCAGTCAGAGGGTGATTTTATTTGATTGGGAGGAAAAGCTGATAAGGATGACTGTCAAATGTACCCTGGCAAGCCTTGCAGAATTTGTAGCAGGCATTGTCACCTAGCATAAACCTAAGTATTCAGTGTGTCAATTCCTTCCCACAAAACTCTGTGTTTTCAAGTGTATTACTGTACATAAATGTCTCCATTTAGGCAAAACAAGTTTGCAAACACACTATATTTAGCAGTAGCTCCAAAAATAAACTCAGTCAATGACAGTTGTGACCTCTGAATTTTATGTACTCGGCTCTGGAGTGGAATTTAATACTAAGCAATCATTTCAGAAAGCATCAGAATAATTACTACCTGAACAACTGCCCTGCTCTATAAACTACACAGTCATGTTCATGTTTCTTTTCTTCACCAAGGCAATGTATCTTGAATTTTCTCTGCAAAGCACTCAGAGGAGGGATTGAATTTTTCATTCCAATTTCCCCCTCAACTCCTATGCGCACTTGGGTAGGCAAAGAATTTCCCAGAGTGCTGGCAAGCGGGGAGCTGATGAGTATTGAAAGAATAATGGTCTTCTGCTTCCAAATACTACTATTTAAAAGGAAGCAAAAACTTATTTTCATCAGAGTTTTAGAGGGCAGCAGTAAACTTCATTCCTCTTTAAATGGAGACTATCATTACAGAAGTGTGCCACACTTGTTCTGCTCTTGAGAAAATCCCTCAAGGGAGGAAGGCACAAGAGTGCTCTTGGGATGACAGTCAAGCTTAAGCATGACAGAGAGGCCAAGGTGCTCTATACTTGCTGGGGCACATCATAGTTAAAAAATTGAGACAGCTGCTGGGGTCAGTCACCTTCAGACCTGGGTGGCAACACAGCAGGAGGTTTTGGGATTGAATTCTACTTCAAACCCACTTCAGGACTGGACACTTAGATCCTTAAGCCACTATCAGGACAGGACAAACAATAGCAGACAAGCTAATCTTGTCTTTTCTGGCTTCCATTCCACTGAAATCTTTATCCATAGGAGTCATTTTGTGTTTCTGAGAGCCAAAATAACTCATAAATGTTACATGGTGGGGAAAAGTAAACACTGTTTGGGGTTGTGGCATAGGTGGGTGAAATCACTCAAAGGCAGATTTGCTATTGATTTCAATGGAGCTATTGAAACTTGGACTTACTTTTACAGGCATGACTGAGTTTCTTCCTCTCTAAGCAGAGGAGTGCAACTTACACGTCTCTAAATGGAGTTCTCAGCATGGTAGATGGTAGTAAAAGTTTAGTTCCTAATCCTACAAAGACATACAACATGCTTAGCTTTAAGGATGTGAAGTGCCAGAGACGTGCTGCTCAGTTTGGACTGAGTTTTCCATTCTCTTCCACACTGCTAATTGCAATGCGCTGGTCTCTTGAAATTTTTATTATTCAGTTTGTTCTTTTTAAAGTATGAACAGAATTTATGAACTTCATAGCTGCATTATCAGGGTAACTAAATTTTGTTTGAAGCTAAACTTGTACTGAAATCTTTGCCTGGAACTTATCACATAAGAAAGCGTTGTTAGACTTGTAAGTATTAAAGTACACAGTCAGATTTTTAGAGACTTGAAGTCACCAGAAATTTTCTCCCTTCCAAAAACACATGAGAAAGTTTTTGTCTTTGATTACCTTTCCTGGCTTCTGGGTTTGCATTTCTATATGTGCACAGTAATCCATAGTGTTTATGCACGCTCACTATCTTGCAGATTTTTTCAGTTACGGAAATGTGTCTGAATACCGGTAAGCAGCACTGAGTCTTGGTAGATAATCAGCTTAATTTTCTTCTTCATCTGTTTTCATTTTTCTCATTTTCCCTTGAGGCAATCATCCCTCATCTTATTATAACTTTGTGGCCATGTATTGCAAAGTTTTGGTACATTTCCTTAGTGGAATTCAGTTATTGCAAGTCATAAAGTGATATTTTTACCTCCACCTTGTGACACCGACTTTTACAAAACCATCTAAATGACCATTTCTTTTAAACGAAGCTGAGAAAAACATACTGCAGTACCAGACTTCAGTTCTGGTTGAGGAAATTCTTTGACAGAAACAGAATGTTTCCCTTGTCTAGGGACTGAGTCCTCACCTGAGAAGAAAATCACCTCCTTATTGTAATGATAAGTTGATAGAAGTGACTAGCACAGAGTCCTCTGCCCCCTCTACTCTCAGCGGTGTACGCTGCCTCTCAGCTGAGAACTTGTGGAGCACGTCTCGCTGTTACGAGATTAACACATCTTTAAATACTTCACGTATAATGGCACAGCTCCCATAGGAAGGACTGAAAGCTGTTCAACCAAATCACTGATACGCAGGGTGTCAAGGCAGTCCCCAAGGATGTAGCAGTTTGGACATCTTTATGCAAATTCAGAAACAGAATCTATATCTGCCACATCCCAGAGAAAAACTCCAAACTGCCAAGTATTAGATAAAAAAAGGGTTGCAGTAACTGCTGCTGGTTTTATTTAGGACCAAAGCCAGCAATTATGGCCTGGAAATTCCTCACTGACTTCTCCTGCAGCCAGCCTGGGGGAATGCTGCGTGTCCAAGCTGAATAGGGCTTGTATAAAGCACACAACAGTAGATTAAAACAACTAAAGTTTTTAAAAATATTTAGTCCCTTAAAGGTGAAGATAGACTTCCATTTGTGGGATTTTTGCAAGTTCCTAGATGTCTAAATATAATTTGGAGATTGCATAATTGGTAGTTTGCCATCTAATGTATTTGAAAATCTCATTGGATTTTACACATTTTACCCCAAAGTTTGAATTGACCTTTCAGCAAGACGGGTTGTTTCTTAGCCTCTTCACCCATTATATACTCTCTTGGCTTTAGCAGTGTTATATGCTTCATTTATGCTGGAGCATAGAAGACAAGAGTCATGTCCAAGGAATGTCTCTTTGGACACACATCTAGATTCTGCTTCCAGTTCAGGATGAATTCCAATATCGCCTGTGCCACTGAGATGAAACCTCACTCTGTGCACAATTTCTGCTTTGTACTTATAATAAAGTCTTGATCTACCAGGTAGTAAATAGGCAAAATGTAGGTACACATCTACCGAGATGGAGTAACCCAAGAGGCTCAGCATTTCTGCAGTCCCTTTAATATTAAAACCACCAAAGGTATGCAGTTTTGTGGTGATTCATTTGGGAGCTTACATGTGCTAAGATATATAGATCTAATATTTCACATTGCAGAAATGGTTTATTTCCAGCAGTAAATATGATGTTTGTGAAATGAGTATAGGCTATTTCAAACTGTTATAAGGCCACTGAATAATTGAATTATTACTCATGAGGGGGCAGTGTAATTTGTTACCTGTGTGATTCCACCACACTGAATCAAAGTAATTACATTCATGGTGTCATTTAGTGAAATAATGCTGTGAAGGTCTCTGTGAAGAGAGCGGCAATTGCTGAAAGGATTCTGTTGAAATAATAGCACCAATTCAATTTGTCCTCTTGCTTCATTCATTGTTACTTTATTATGTGGCTAAATAGCTCATTCATGTGCTTTGCTGGAGTGACAAATATGAGCGTTGGAAATGGTATCTATGGAGGAAAAAATGCTCAGCTTCTAAGGGGAGAGCACCAAATAGTCATTTTTAGTATCACAAATGTGAAAATGGCAAATGGTAGATTAAATTTATAAAAAAGAACACAAAGGCAGATTTTTATATCCTTTGAAAGTTCAGTGGTGACATTCCACTAGAGGTTTGCCAGGTGTAAAGAACTGGTGGGAGGTGTCTGGTGACTGTTTCAAATCACAGAGCAGTCACTTCCAAACATCCTGAACTAGGCTGCAGAAAATTATGAAATTGGTATTAAAAAGCGAAAGAGTTCTTTTTAAGAATACGCATTTTTGAGTTATTATTTTATGTATATCTGGAAACTGTAGGTATACATAGATTCATGTTTGTGAGTATGAAGTGGTTTCTGTTGTGTTACTTTATCCACACCTTACTCTTGAATGCACCTATTGCCTTGACTTTTCTGTGAGGTAGGACAATCCTGCACTGCCTGGTTTGAGAAAACAAAGACAAAGAGCTGAAGGCATATTATAGAAGCTGAATTTATGGCTTACATCTGCTTTTTCTTAAGTTTTACATATTTTTTTATTTAAAATTTTTTATATGTTGTTGGGCATGACTGCAACCTTCTTTAGGCATTTGGCTCCAGTGCAATTTAGTACCAAAGCTGGTGAAGGGTCTAGAGAACAAGTCTTATGAGAGCAGCTGAGGGAACTGGGGCTGTTTAGTCTGGAGAAGAGGAGGCTGAGGGGAGACCTTACCTGTCTCTACCGCTACATGAAAGGAGGTTGTAGCGATGCAGGTGTTGGTCTCTTCTCCTATGTAACCAGCAATAGGATGAGAGGAAATGGCCTCAAGTTGCACCAGGGAAGGTTTATATTGTATATTAGGAAAAATTTCTTCACTGAAAGGGTTGTCAAACACTGGAACTGGCTGCCCAGGGAAGTGGTTAAGTCACCATCCCTGGAGGTATTTAAAAGATGTGTAGACATGGCACTTAAGGACATGGTTTATTAGCACGCTTGGCAGCATTGGCTTTGCGGTTTGACTCAATGATCTTAAAGGTCTTTTCCAAACTAAATGATTCTATTATTTCTATGACTAAAGAAGCTGGGGAAATCATTGACTCAGGACAAGGTTAATTTTCACAAGAAGCCAGAAGGGGACACAGCCGGGCCAGCCGACCCAAACTGGCCAAACACAGCAGGGTATTCAATATCGTGCTCGGTTCTGAGTGGGGAAGCTGGCCATGGGGAAGTTAATTATGGCTCGGGGATGCACTGGGCATCAGGCAGTGAGAGTTGCTCTGTGCATTTCGCTGTTTGTTTTGTATATTTTTCTTATCAGTATTGTTGTTGCTACTGTTTGCTTTGTTTGCTGTTCTGTTAAACTACGCTTATCCCGACCTATGAGTTTTGCCTTTTTCTTTCTATTCTCCTCCCCACCCCAGCGAGGGGAGGGACGATAGAGCGACCGTGTGGCCCTTTGTTGCTGGCCAGGGCCAAATCAAGACATGGGTCTAATTTCAAAAGATACATGATGAGATGTAGCGAAATCAGAAGGCGGCACAGGGAGAAAGGAACAGTATTGAGAGTAATTCATTGCACAAGTTAATTGGCTTACATATGACCATAGGGACAAGACAGTATGAGAAAGTAGACTGTTGCTTTTATAGAGAGCATGGCTTAAAGGAGAATACATAAAATACATTTCTGAGGTTATTTCCAGTTGACTTCACTATCACAATATTCATACAACAATGGCACTAGTGATCTGGGGTGAGAGAAAAACAGTAAAATCTGTTTGATCCCTCTGAAGTCAGCACAAAGCCAGTGTGTGGAAATGGAAGAATGATACTTCATGAGTTTCATCCAATGAGAAGTATTAAATAGGAATTGAGACTTGACATTTCCTTGGAGCTGACCTAAAAGTATGACGTGGCTTTAGGCTAAGTAGCTCAAGGGAGACAACCTGCAGCTATTTAGGTGCTGTGAGGACTTGTGCTAGACTTGATAGCACTCCAAAACCATTAAGCATATTAAAATACTTCAGTCAGGTCCCTTCTTCCTATGAACTCCTGCTTCCCTCCACCATCTCCTATCTTTTTATTCACCCTGACATGGAATAACTGTTGTGCTAACACCAGTGCTGGTACCAGAGACATCACAGAACTGACCAGCACAACTTGGTAATGGGGGCCTCTCCCAGACCTTAAGAGGGATTTGTGTCTAAATTAGCAAAAGAGAGACATGTGCTAGTTCCAACAAGCTGTTGAACACCTCAGTCCTGCACGGTTTTTAATTCCCAGCCAAAGACTGAAACCCTGATAACTGGAAAACTTTTGCCCTAAAAATAGATTTCTTCACAATGTTGAATTCATGTAGCATTTTATATAATTATAGCCCTTGTTGGAAAATTTATGTTCTACAGATCTGGCTCATAAATCCTACACTTTACAGTACTGCTGTGGCTCTGTTACAAGTTCTTACTGCTGAGTCCAATATTTATTATTGGGGAAAAAGGTGGAAAACAAATCCCCACTTTTGAAAGTGTTCCATAATACCACAGTGTTTTAGCAAATTCTGAACAGTTACTTTCATCTGGGGATTTATCGTGGGGATTTATCATGGTGCCTACACACATAAATAGCAGGCCCATATGTGTATATTTCTTTGAGTAAGAACACAAAGTTGTGATTTTTTTTAATAGGAACACAGTCTTCTGGTGTGTGTAATCATTTGGGGAAGCAGTCTCTCTGTTGCGTAATTTAAACACAAGAGTGATTTTTGCTGAGGGAATGTTTTCAGTTCATTTTGAAAATCTGTCTC
The DNA here is from genome assembly GCF_030867145.1 of Opisthocomus hoazin. Lineage (NCBI taxonomy): Eukaryota > Metazoa > Chordata > Aves > Opisthocomiformes > Opisthocomidae > Opisthocomus > Opisthocomus hoazin. The sequence goes on along the minus strand of NC_134414.1, from coordinate 13,038,536 downwards.
TTATTATCTTGACGTGATCTTCAGGAGACTGACAGTGCAGTTCCACGTTATGGTATCTCAGGGCATAATTTCATGCTGAGTTTTCTCCATAAGGCAAGACCAGCATAAAAGATGTTGCCTTTCCCTGTGCCTGGTTGCCTCTTCCCTATGCTCTTTGGTGGAACTATACCCTAATACACATCAGTGAGCAGTTTGGGAAAGCAAACACCTTCTGCTACTTTTGTACAGACAATCTCTAGCAGCACTCTGTTTTTCCTAACGCGAGAAGATCATCAGGCCTTTTTTCCTCACTTACGATCACAGGGATTTGCAATTTTCTCCTGTCTCACTGTGGGATCCCGTGGCCAACTGTACTGGTGGTGCAGGGCAGTTCTGCAAGGCGCACACAACCTCCTTCCACCAAAACTGGGACTAGCAGGCACATCCTGGAGCAGCCTTCTGGTTTGCAAGGAGAAGCCCTAAGGCAGGTTCAAGACCTGCCTCAAGAGCACTAGCAAAGAGCACTGTCCACACCACGGTAGCTTGCCTGGTGCTACTTAGACTTTCCAAATCCAAAGACATTCTCCTTTTTTTTTTTTTTTTTTCAGGGAATGCAGGTGCTAGCAGTCTAGGCAAGCCTCCAACACAGGTAATTACATTCTATCATCTTATATTCTCCTTGCTATTGATCTTAATAGCTGTGATGCAACAAGAGTCCTGCAAGTAGACAGCAGCACTACTATATTATTTAAGGCTTTAAACACTAGAATTAAAGTGATAGATTGTATGCATGCAAAAAAAGAAAAGTGTTTACATAGGGAAGAAATGAAAAGAAAAGAAATTGAATAGGGAGGAAATGTGACAGAGCTAGTAAGGCAAAAATTACATCCTTTCAGTGTTCTTGTTAAGGAGGACAGAGGTTCTCTGCAGGCGATATAGGATGGGCTCTGAGTCCCCAGACTGATTGCCATCCCTGTGAGTAAATGGCAGTACCTCACATGAAACCCTGCTCACAGGAGTCCCGAGGAGTGAGCAGTGGTAATGGCTGTCAGATGCCAACGATCTTGTCCAAAACACAAGGCCATCTTCACCTTTCTTCTCCCCCCCAACTAATGAAAGCATTTAGGTTCCTGGAGGAAGGCATGTTCTGAAAACGGTTCCATTTACCTCCAGGACTGTGTGACCAAAAGCTGTGAAATCAGGAGCCCTCCTCCTGCCGTGGATTGCCTGTGCTCCATGCAGCATCCTGGCACTCACGCGCCGGTGCCACAGCAAAACGGTGCTTTCTGAACAAAACCTGGGTGAGAAAAGTTCTTGTTTGAGCATAAATCCCTGATTGCCTCCAAACAAACGTAAAGCTTGTAGTTAAATATATAGTAAATGTGGGTTATTTCCAAACATCCACAGCTCTCTGTTTGATCCGAATGAAACACGTCTGCCAGAGACAGCTGCTGCTAGTCTGCTTACTGCCAATGATATTTACAATCTCTCTCCTTCTCTGCATTTTTCTCTTTTCTTTTTTGTTCTTTCTTTTCTTTCTTTTTTCCTTTCTTCTTTCCCCCAGGTTGTTACCAGAGAAGTTATAACACTCAAATCCTCCTAGATTAAAGTCATACCAGTCCCCTTGAGCTAAATAAGCATCCTTGGCTGCATAACTCCACTGACTGCGATGGGTGTGTGCCAATTTTATGGTCTTTAAGGAATCGACTTGTTCACCTGGGCTTAGACCCAATACATGCATTTAATAGGTTGGGGAGCACAGGGTCTACGCTCAGGAGGGGAAACTTCTGAGCTTGTTTCACTTCTTAGGTTGTTTCACTTGCACAAATAACTCTGTTTTCATGTCTTGCCAGCTTGACACCTTCTGAGCTTTCTTTTTCTGGCGTCTGTATGACCTAGCTTCATTGCTAGAAGAAGTCTGGAAAGAAAAGGGAGAGGAAGAAGATCCCCAGTTAATCAGCTACTGTAAGCACTTGATCTGCCAAGCCCACTATGCATTTTAGGAGACCAATGAATATATGAGTTAAGGGGATTCCAGACACAAAAATCAAAAATGTGCAGCCTGGTTGTCTCTTTGAGCTGCAAAACAAGTTTGATCAATGAGACAACACTAATTGGGTTTGGATCAGCCTGAAGGCACGCTGGTAGGATATGGTGTAGAGTTTGCCCTCTTGCATGCATCAACACTGGGAACTTCACTAAGCGGGACTTCAGACTGCCTTCACACAACAGCTGGCAATTGATCTACTGCAGCACAAAGTCCTGCTCATCAGCTCACCCGCAGCCCCTAACCATGATCACAGCAGCAAAGTGAGCGCAATGGCATCATGGCAGCTGACACACTTCGCTCAGTCTTTGGAGTGTATGCCTAGAAGGTAAACTGCAACAATTCAGTTTCTTGACATACATCTGCCGAGCACAGCAATGTAAGACTGTATTTTTCAAAAGACACTGAAGGAGCTAGGTTTTCACTCGGATCTGGATGCCCTGATTTTTAAGAGCCTTTGGAAAATCTGACGGAAAAAGGCCATCAGGAAGGATTATACCTGATAACTTTAAATCCATAAAGTTTCCAATTCTGAGCAGACACATAGAGGTCTTGGTGTATGAGGTCTGTATTATCTTAGAAGAGTCACATTCCTTTCTAATATGTCATTTAATATGGAATAGTTCCTACTTAAGCCTCATCTGGATTCTGCTCCTGAAGTCTGCAGCTATATTTGGCTTTGAGTTCTGACAGTAAAGTAGGCTAAAAATGTAAAGGTGTTAATCAGCAACATCATTTATCTGATTCAGTATTTATTAGCTCATTTTATAAGGGCTGTTTGTGCTGATATTTGTTTTTATTTTGTTAGGATGTAATGTCTTGAATTTAATCAAGTCAGCTGTATTTGAAATAACTGATACAAAATGCCTTTCACTTCAACAGTGTAGAACAGGGTTAGGTTTTCAAAAGGATTTATGAAACGTAAGACCAATGATGTCAGCTCATTGTTTTTGTGGAAGATGACCTGTACCTGAGACCATCCTGGCTGCCTTTCTCGGTATCCTTTGGGAAGGTAGGGTTTCATGACATGGAAATTCATTGAGCCTCACTGTCTTGCATGCTATATACACTGCACTTTCCTGGACCCACATTCAAAATCCCGGTTGGAATGAGTTCTGGGCAAATGCCAGCACCTCCTTCTCCATGAAATACTGTTGCGTGTGGGCTACACAGGAAGAATAACACATCCTGGTCACCTTCACAGTATGGAGTCAGGAACCACTGAACCACAGAGCATATCTGCTTCAAAGCTCAGACACTCAGCAGGCTGTTTTAGAAACACTCTGACCCTGTTGGCTGAAGATCCTGCTCCTGATTGCCCCTCTTTTAAGCTGCTGACCACCTCCAATGAGCTCTTTATGGTCTTGGGGAGACTGAAGAGATTCAGCAGCTTTTATAGACCTATATGTGGCCCGTCCCTCATCACTAGATGTACCTGCCTTTCCTACATTGCTGTGCCGCAGGTAACGTACCTGGACTGTTGTTTCTCACAGGTTCCCTAAAATGAATGTACACATTTTTTATAGATTACTTAATTTGAAATGTCACATTCCTGGCAGAAAAAGCATATAGTCTTCAAAGTGCTTGCAAAAAATGTACGAATGATAAACTATAGGGTTTGTTTTTTTCCCTTCTTCAGGTTCCCCCATATCTGTGACTAAGTGGTGGAGTATTTGCAAAATTGAGAAAGGGATCAGAAACATGGCACTGTATCTGAGGTTCATTTGTAGAAGGTAGAGTAGCATATGTTATGAGTCAGTTAATCTCTTTAGGGCTTTATCCAGCACAAATTAGGTTCTGTGGTCACCGAGTCACAGCAGGCTGTGGGCCACTGTAGCCTTGGAGCTTTATTCTGATTCAGCTGCCAAGAAATGAACTGCTCTGTGGGCGCAAAAATTGGCTTATGCTCTGTAAACTCCAGCCAGACATGCGCAGCTCCGATGGCTGCTCCTCTCTCTGTACACAGCTACGTGATTTCACTCTCACCCACTCTCCAACAATCCTGATGCTAAGACACAGCCCCTAGAAAATAAAGAAGGTGCTAATTCAGTCTCATCAGAAATCAGCAAAGGTTGTGAAATAATTTTGAAAAATGTGGAAGCCCTCACTGTTTTGGCTATTTAAAGCTTGCCAGGACAAATGCACACTGCAGGGATTAGCTCTGTGATGCTGCTGGAAGCTGGAATTGTCTTTTTATTGTGTTTCATTATTTGGTGGTTTGTTTTGAGGTTTTTTTGACATATTTTTCCCCAGTCTATAACCGGAGATATTGCAATGCCAATAAAAATAAAATGCCTTAGGTTTCCTAAGTGGACAAAGGAACTGGGAGGTATAGCTCTAATTACAACTAATGTCTCAAAGAGGTTTGAAAAATCTCATTCTTAAATGACCTAACAGAGGCACAGACCAAATCATAGGGAAGTCACAAGCACTCCCATATGGGTGTCAGGATGTCTGGCCCTATATGCAGCTTCCTCCTTCCCTACTGATTCCTTGACCTTGGTAAAGAACGTATCATCACTGCACTCTATATTGTGCATAATAAATGAGGCTATAAATATTTGCCTGTGTCATAGCATAGCAAATGAGTACTTATTCTTTGCACAAACTACAACAAAAATCAATTTATTATCACAATGTTTATTTTTGCCTTGGTATTTATTGATGTCCTTCACATGAACTAATAACTTGAAAAAACTGCTTAGTCTTTTTCACTTCTAAGCTTAGTGATTCTTTTAAGTGAATTTTCATGGAGAAGTGATTAATTCTGATATGTCGAAGTATAAAATACAAAGGATGTGCACAGCTGTGACATCCTGAACATCCAAGACATTATATCAATGACAGGAAGCTGCTGACACTGAAGTTTGCCAGTAACCACAGCTTGGCCAGGAGGCATTGCCAGAGGAGGCCAGACACAGGGCTAAATCCCACCCTCTTGCAAACATGTCAAGAACTGCTCAAGTTGAGAGCCTAGTAATTTACGAATATAGCTTTTAAATCTATATGAAGCACTGTACAGGGAAAAACAAACAAAAAAAACATTTACTGAGCCCTACTCACTTTGCAGTTAAATCAAATTTAGAATAGGCTAAAATGCTTCTCACCAATTAAAATTTGCTCTAATCTTTACAGACTTGATAGAGAAAATAGATAGTAAATCCAAAACCAGAATTCTAAGTATGCACGAAGAACAGTACATGACAGCAAGACTCAACAGTGCAAATAGCAGGTTTGGACCAGGTCATTAAAAAGAGACTTTTAGTGCAGAACAATGCTGTAACGGGTGGCAGAGGTTACCTGAACACGGTGTCTGGTAGTTCACAGCAATACTGCTAATCATATTATGTGATTTGTTGATACCGCTGTTCCTTTCATCACCAAGGTAATAAGGAATGTGGAATGACCTTTGATTAAATGGAATCGGAATTTGAGAGAGTGGGAATATGAAGGACAAAAACCTTACCTTTGTTTTGTTATTATTTCATTTGCTCTCTCAACTTTAAAACCCCATATACATACTTAGAAGGGATGACAAAAATATCCCCATAAAAATATATTATTTTTCTTTAGGAAGCTAGGGGTTTGACTGAATGAACAATTTTGTGGAATGCATCTGCTTTCCCTAATAAAAAACAAAATCTTGATTTTTATGTGGGAGTAAAAAAATCAAAACTCCCAAATCATCAATATATTCAGATTCTCAGTATTCAATTATACTTACTATGAGATGCCCAAAGCTTCCCAGAAATATTTCATCTCTGTTTTATACAGAAAGTAAAACATATTTTCCTCCAACTCTGTTATTCAGATATCCAGAGTGAATTTACTGACTACCATGAGAAAAAGGAGCCTGAGCCCCTTCCAATAGCTCAGCGTCATGGTGGCATGACTGGGGAGGAGAACTGTGTCCTCTAACCTCCTTGCACATCCCTGCTGCCCCAAGCCCTAAGCTTGGTGCCAAAGCAAACTGATTTCCCAGCAGGGAACTTGCTTTGTCTCCACAATTTACCTGGTGCAGTTTTAGGTGCTTGGACTTCAATCAGTTGCTACACATAACCGAAGTGGGGAAAGAAGTCACTAAGCAGAAAAGGTGCCCATGAGGTAAATGACCCCTGAGCAGACCGCTTCTAAGGGGGAGATCCCGCAGGCTGCAGTGGTGGTTGGAGGTCTGGCTGTGCAGTTCTCGGTTTCAAAGAAGCCCCTTCTCTCTGCTTGCAGGCTCACCCTGGGATCTCTCCCACATGCCACAGTGCAAGAAGCAACGTGTTGCACAGAAGCTCAGGACAGAGTCTTTGTTAAAATAAAACAATCATTTGGGGGGATCTTGGCACAGGGCAATGCTTGCATAGGAAATAAAATCTCTCAAGTCAACAGCAGGTTTCTGACCAGTGGTTACAGTAGTCTCCATTGCAAGGGTACCTGGTATCTGCACCAGCATCTTCAGCTGGACTGGAAGAGGCACCCCAAACCTCTGTTCTCATCAGTTCTTATAACCCACCTGGCCACAGTCCTCTGTGACCAGCCCAGCACATCCATAATCCATCTTGACTACATACTAAACACTGTCCTCTGTGACAATTTCTTCAGGAACAGTTTCTACTGAGTGTTTATAAATGTCTTCTCTATGTAAAATTTCATCACTTCTAAAGCAGGAACATCTAGGAGAGTCTTTGGAACACTCTGCTCAGGTTGTTGATCACCTTTAGGTATACAAAGTGGACCAGACATAGCAGGACCTGAGCTGAGGAATGTCTAGAACTGTCCTGGAGAGATCCTGCAACAGCCAAATGCCTAACTGTGAAGCTTCGGTCCATCACGAAGTTTGAAGCTGTTATCTCAAATTGTCCATTATCTCCAGTCAGTCCATTATCTCATTCCCGCAGATGACAAGCCAGGAGGAGCTGCTGGGCCACCCAAGGAATTAATGCCTGAAGTGCACACGGTTTGCACAGCCCTGACACCCAGCTAAACCACAATTATAACTACAGAGCAAACTTCATTTTCATAAACAGAACTCACATCCCACAGCTCTTGCCACAACAGTGTTCTGGATGGTACTAAGCTGGATGCCTGGAGAAAGTTTTTGCACCATAAGGCAGACTCCTGTTTCTCCATGTGTCTGCTTTAGTACAGCTTGGCTACTCAGAAGTGTTGTCATGCAGCAGTGAACACAGCATGCTGCTCTGGGTCTCCTTTCCTTTTCAATAATAATCCAAAAGCCAGGAAAGAGTATTCTGTTTTTCACTGATCAGCATATAACTTTGTTCAAAGTGGGTCAGACCATCATGCAAATATGTGAGGATCGGCCCATCACTGTGGAAAGGAAAGCCTGGGGAACAGAAATAGACTGCATGAAGAATGACTTTGTATTCCTTGAGGCTTTCATAGGGGCAGAGAAAAAGAAAAAAGAAGCAGCATTTGTAGTTTTGGGTCCTGGTTTGCATAGTGTCTGAGCACCCAGATCTCCACTCAATACCACTGATGTTCTAGAAATTAGGCCAGAAATCACACTGCTCCTGCTCTGATGGGAGTGACAGGTGCCTACTCAGATGACAGCTGAAATGCTCTCTCCATGCTGGCAGGGCAGAGCCCTGGGCTGTTCATCCTGAATATATTCTTTAACGAAGCAATAGATTTGGGTTTGGTTACATCTTTTATGAAGACTTTTTCAATAAATTAATCAGAAGATTCAGGGGATTTAAGGCTTTTAAAAACAGATCAGCTCTTTTGCAATTCCTTTCTGAGAGCTTCAAAACTGGATTTCTTCCCATTCAATTTTTCATATTTCCATTTTGCAAAAGGGAAGATTCCTGAGCCAATGCAAAGACAGAGTCTATACTCTCCTTGATCAGAAACCGCCTCATAGTCACATCTGTGGAGTCCAGTGACTACTCCATGCAACATGCCTGATTCAAACAGCTGTGTCAAAGAGTCACAGCCACCATACCCATATATGCCTGAACCATGATTCCTCCTGCTCGTTAAAAAGCTCCAAATACCATCTTGTCTCAGATTGCCTCTCTAAGCTTGGACAAGGCGAATAATCAGCAGAGCTCATGCGATGCCTTCTGAGATACTCTCTGCACCTGGGGAGCTTCCTAAAGTCCTCTTTGGGCCAGTTTGGCTGCTCCCAATGGCTACAAGGAATTGCACCCATTGCTTTGAATCTTCTTGCTATTGTTTGGGAAGCCAGTTCAGAGTTAATAACTTTCAGAAAGAAAGTTCACTGAGTCACCAATAAGCTCATCTACAAAGGGCATCAATAGACTGAATCAGGGATACGGAGGGTTCAGACAGAGCCTGAGATTGCAGCTAGGAGTACACCCTCTGCTATACTGAAAGAGGTGGAATAGGCATATGGAGTTTGTTTCAAACGCTTTCCTTGTCAGCCAGTATGGTAGTACCTTTCTGTGAGGAGAGACCCAAAGGAGATAACAGAAGTCCTTACAACCCCACAAAAACAGCCTGCACATCATATACTGCATCATTTCAAAGGATTCTCCATAAAGCAGGTGCACAAAAGGCAGGTTATTCGTGGTCTTCTGGGTCTTTTGCTTTTTGCACAGTAAAAAATCAAGGCAAAGGAGACACAAGGGCACAGTCATAGCTCATATAACTTTTTACAACAAATACACAAACGTAGCATTCTTAACTATATATTTTCAAGCTCCCTTGCCTGATTTCTTCTTATTTCTATAATATATAGCACCATGTGCACCATTAGAGGTTTCGCAAGCACTTTGAAGTTCTGCTGCTGAGATACCTGACATGGACACAAAAGAGAGGTCAATATTTCTTCAGTGTGGTCTTAGAGTCAGACAGGCGTCTAGGCAGAGTCCTCACAGTAAGACATAGGGTTTAAGTGCTTGAGAATCCCTGTTAATATTAATGAAGGTGTACAAGACCTTGTAGCAAAATAGAAAACAATTGTGGTACTGGAAGAGTGTTTGGACTGAAGACAAGAGTGTAAAAGAGAATTGAAAATTGAGCCTATCAGTTCTGAGCAACATCTAGTCTCCCGGTGCTCAGACTGCCTTGATGTTTGACTGTTTCAAGAGTGCTCTTTCTTTTGATTAAAAAAAAGAGCTTTTTTTTTTCCTTTTCTAACTAGCACAAGACCTCAGTAGTCTTTAGCAGGAAATCTCTCAAGACTCAAAGTCAAAAAAATCTGAAAAGGGTAATCGTGGCAAAGGTTTTTCATTTGGAATCCCTTGGCAAGAGATGAACTTTGCATTTGCAAGAACATGTTCTATAAGTAACAGCATGAGTGTGCAGTAGGGAAAGAGAAAAGGACGGTCCAATGGATGTGGGTATGACAGCAGATCTGTGTTTTTTCAGTCTGGCAACCCATGGAAAGGATCTACACAGAATAACTAAGAAATAAAAGGCTTTTTTTCAGTAGGCTGGAATATGGTATACAGAGGTCTACACGTCCACAGAAAAAAATCTTTGGATTTCAAAACTGAAGGAAGTTGAAAGCCACAGGAGTGGAGAGACACATGAAAGAAAAAGAGAGACAGAATGCACAATAATGTAAGTTATAAAATTATTAATATCTGGAAATCTTAAAGAGGAACTAGTGTCCATACACTCCTTCTGAAAGATGGCTTCCAATTTGAGAACTCACAGACTAAGAAAAAAATGAGGTAACAGCTCATAGATTCACCCAAAACCTGTATTTTACCGTCACTTTATGTCAATACTTCATATAAAAATTAGCTACAATATAGACAGGCGAGGGGCCTATATCTGCAAATAAGGGATTACACTCAAAGGTGAGGAAAATTTGGAATTCATCTTGAAGGAAAAACAGGCGTGTCAGGATTTTTATGTGCTGCATATTGACAAAAGATTTGAATTAAGAACCTTTTTACACACATAAAAAAAATTTCTTTTGACATTGACATCTGGAATAAAATATTTTGACAAGTTCAGTTGAACAGCTTCACTGTTGATTACTGATAAGATCTCACATGCTTTGTTTTGAATTAGTTTTATATTAGTTTAATACACCTGTAGAACTTTTTCATTATAACACCTCACCGCACAGGCATTATATCGCAGGTGAGTGATGCCCATGTTCCCTTTGAAAACTTGGATTGCTTTATCATCTTTTACGATGCACTGGAGTCAGATGATTTTGCACTTGAAACATAGAGCATGCTCAGAAGGAAATCCATTTTGTCTTGTGAAAGAAGGAAACCATCCTTCGGAGACCTCTAGATGATCAGGGGTGATAGCATCTCAAACTGCAGTCTCATGGACCAATGCACAATGTGGGAATGTAGTATAACAATTAGCTAAACAGAGCAAGCTAAATCTTCTGAGGCAGCTCAACAGAATAAAACACTTTTACCTGGGCTGAACCAACACAAACTAAAATAATTCCACTAGACCCTAGCCAGGGAAAGAGAGTTTGTTTTCTATAAAAAAAAAAAAAAGCATAATATTTTGACATCGTATAAAGTGCGTTTTTTATCTAAAAATAATTGAAATCATCTTTACCTGAAAATTCTAACAGAAACAAAAACCATCAGTCTTGATTCACAGCTTTTGTTTTCTTTTGACACCAATTTTTATGTGTGTAATAACTTTGTGTGAGTGATTGTCCCCTTCCTGGACTTGTTCATGTCCGCTCCTTGGAAGTGTTCAAGGCCAGGTGGATGGGGCTTTGAGCAACCTGGTCTAGTGGAAGATGTCCCTGCCCATGGCAGGGGGTTTGGAACTAAATGGTATTTAAGGTCCCTTCCAATCCAAACCATTCTATGATTCTATGATAGTGAATCTATATAATGCCATTAAAAGGTATCAGCAGCTGTCATTTACCACGGCTTTAGTTAAATACTGTTCTTTCAGCTTCCATTCCATTATGGAAGAAGGTACCTGGTGGAAGCAGTAGCTGATGGCCAAGAGAAGCGAGAGAGAACCTCAGCAAAACTGATGTGTGTCAGCTGGGAGCCTGGATCCAAAGGCAGCAGAACGGTGTTTGCAAGGACACAGGTCTTCATGACAGAGGTCCAGAGACAGACAAAAGCCAATGGTGAATGAATGAAACGCTTTTGTGCGGGTGGTCCTGAAAGAGGGCCAAAGTCCAAGGCACTTGACATACCGGATTTCTAAACTGTGTTCAAAAGCTGCCTCTGCTGGTTTCTGCCAGGTTCAGGGAAGCACAACTTTGCAGATATTCATTGTAAATAAGCAGGACAGCACCAAAAAAACCTGTCTGATTCCTGTCATCAATTTGTCCTCTTAATGGAAACAACCTGGCCAGGCCCCAAACACTAACTGCTCGGGTCAGGGGGACAACAGTATAAATGTTCACAATGAAGGACTTCTGGGCTCAGAACACATTTGTTTAATCAAAAAGATTTGTGTAGTGATCAAAGATATTACTCTAACAAAAGCCATATAGTTTGTAGAGATTAGGTGAGATCCAGGCCTAGCAGAAGAACCATCTTTAAAGTTCATTGCTTTAAATCCCACTGCTTTCAGCAGAAATTAGAGGTGTACATAACAGTCAAGATCTACTACACTTAACAGGACAATCTTGCACAAACACTTTCTGACCAAGGTTGAAAACACTAAAAAGTCAGGGAAGAGTTATGGACAATTAACCACATTTGTAAAATCAAAATAACAGACAAGCTAAAGCATGAAGAGAGGTGCAGTTCTCTGAATAAGTGACTATATTTTTTTACAAATTGTCTGCTTCTGATTTATGGACAAATAGGTATGGAACATACGGTGATTTCTGACAGATGGGAAGAGTGAATTCTTTACAGTGTGAATATTAATCACACCATTTTTCTGCTTCTCTCTACGTTTGCTTTCTGCTCATCTTTACTGGAGTGGTTAAATGTAATTTGAATACTAAAAAAACACCTACCCGGACTGAGACCCATGGTACAGTTAACAACAATGTGTTCTTTTTACCTCTCGTAGTTTTCATTCTGGGCATAAAGTACCTGTATGATTTAATGAGGCTGCTGGTGACCTGGGTGGCCAGAACAGCCCTACAGAATTAGAGGAGATGCTGTACCATAAAGGAAGTACATCTGGGTAAACAAGGCTCTGGCATGTCTGTTTGAAAACAGTTATTTTTTTACCGTGTAGGAAAAACTACGTATCTCCGTTTATTAAGAACAAAAGCTACAAGACAGCTACATCAACGGCAAACTTTATACAAAGCTCTTTCTCTTCCGTGCACACACACTTTCATGTCAGCTTACACAGGTTCTCTGAACAAACACAGCCCAATAAAAAAGCTTGCACTTCCAAGCAATACTCCGTTTGCATAATATTTGTCGAAGAACCTGAGGGACTGGGAAACCAAACACCGAAGCTACCAGTGCCTGTCACTGCAGAAAGATTCCAGCTAAACTTTCCAAACTGCAAACTGTCAGAGCCGCCCGAATGGCGCTGACTATGAATGGGACTGTGGCTCCTTTGAAATCTTGAGGTTCACCATGCTCACTAAACAGCGAGTCTTTTCATCACACCAGAGAGAATACAGGAGAAGTGGAGGAGGGAATCAAGGCCTGAATCTAAATTTCTGGCATGGTAGATCATTTTTTGCATGAGTGGTCCTTAAAACCGGTTAATAACGGGGATTGATAATAAAAGGTTTTCTGACAGGAGTGCTGCAAAGAGTGGACTCGCCTTGCTATTTTCCATTCCAAGATGAGTCTTTGTTCATGTCATTCTTTTTGCTGTTTTCCAAAGAGATGTCATATGGGGAGAAGTGAAAGAATCATCAAATGGAATGATTAATGTTGTGACTGGGCTTTTGGTCTGCATACGATGCATAGGGATAGCTCTGTCATGACGAAAGATAATAAAATTATACGGCTGGTGGTATCCAGCCTGTCCAATATGAACCATATCCACTGCAGAAATATTAATGACTTTAATTGACGTTCTGCATTTTGAATGTCTTTCAAAACTGTGCCCTGTCAGAACTGGAAGGGACTTCATGTGATTTTCTAATTTACATGGCAAAGAGACTTTGTTCATCTATGGTGTCAAAGGTAATTGTTGGGCTAATGAGATTTTATATCAGACATTTATCCAGCTAAATAAACAGACAAGATTCAGCTTGTAAGAATGGCCAAGAAATTAATTTGAAATGTGCAAATGAAGGAATGGAGTCTGGGGAAAGTATTTCTTGCTGCAACGTGCAGGCGAACTGCAGAATCAGAGAAACCAGAACATTTTCTGTCACATGGTGTCAATTATCGAGCTCAAGCCAGTCTGGATCCCATAGATATACCAAATAGCTTTCAACAAATTCAAACTAATGGAGTAATTGATAGCATCAGCTGATTGTCAACACAGATAAGGCAGAAGATGCTTTGCTGGAAGCCTTCACGTGTGCAGAGAACAAGTAAACAAGGGTTGGAAACCCCAGCCTGTGCTCCCGCCCAGTGCGGGAAGGCAAGCAGTGAATGCAGAAGTGTCTGCCCCTCCCTTCACTCACCACAGCCTGATTCACTCTAACGTTACCCCATCCTCCTTTTGCTCTCCATCCCACTCTACATGGTTCATCCTCATCCCTTTTCCCCATCCTTGCCACACCAGTTTCCATTCACACTCCACACCCCAATCCCAGCCATCAGTCATCAGCCATGCCCAGTTCTGCAACTCCCTGATTCTTCTCCTGCTCCAGGCTCCTTGCCCAGTCAGTCCCAGGTCCCTTCCAACTTGGATGTTTGTCCAAGACATCCCCATGTCACCTCCAGTGCACCAGAGACCTGCTCGTTGCCCTCTAATTCCAATCCATATCCTTCAGGTCATGTTTTCCCCCATTCTCCTTTCTTTCCTTGCCTAGACTCTGTAATTCTGGTCCCTCTATGTCCACCCTTCATACCAACACCCAGGTCTGCTGGAAGCTGCTGCCCTGAGAGCTGCCAAGACACAACAAACTGTCTTCATGTCTGGTACCCCACACACCCCGTCCCCAGGCAGCCAGTGCTACACTTAGCAGGCAAAGGCTTGTTACAGAAAGTGTCAGATATTCTTAGCAAAGCAAAAATATGAAACAACAAAAAATTGTGCATCCCATCTCCATTACTGAAATATTTCCCCCCTTGCTGGAATGCTTTAGAGTCCTGCTGTTTAGGCAGAAGAGGTTCATGTAAATAAGACCCTTTTGCAAAATTATCTGGACATAAACTGCCATCTTAAGTTTACTCACTGGAGCTTGGGGAGAGAGCTACTAATGCAGTCTTTCCAAGAAAAACAGCAAAAGTAGTTTGGGAAAATCCACAAGCGATTCTCTGGAATTACCAGAGTTTGTCCTGAAGGGGAGCAGAAGCGGATTTAAAGGCTGCAGAGGAATAATGTGCTATACTGAGCCATGAAATCACTGGGGAAAATGAAGGGACACTCAGTGTATCCGAACCCTCTATAAACTTTAATCTACTGTTGACACAAGAGATATCAGGAAGGAAGTTGGGAAAAGCATCGAGGGGATAGTATGAAAGAAAAGGTGCTTACCCTTGGCATGCCAGAAGGATTCTTCCTTTCTCAGAAGCTCTGTTACCAGGTCCTTTGCATTGCTCCCTCTCTCCTTCCCAGGAAAAAAAAAAAAAAAGGAGGGGTTGATTTCCATAATCTCTTCTTAGGGGTTGCAATGGATCTTGTATCTCCCTTCTGGCTCTTAGAGGATCATTATTTTATTGCTTCTTTATAGAGCTTTCTTTCTTAAAGGGACTTTTTCCCTAAGCCCAGCAATACTATAAACCCAGAAAAAACAGAGCCAAAACAATATGTTAAAGACATCACTATATGCTACATTACTGAAACCTATATTTAGGGGATGCACAGAAACTTATCTTTGCCTAGGGAGATGCTAGAGAAAAAATGCTGTGAAATTTTAATATTGGTGGTCTCAGGTTAGACTAAGGATAGAATTAATATGACTATCTATAATTCCTGTGCCCATATACAGATCCTTGGCTAAATAGAGGCATTTTGATAGCAGGGGTGACTCAGAATAATTCCAGTTTCCACTTGTGGGACCAACCATGGCCCCCATCGCCCCTGCTAGTGGAAGACGTAGCTTCCATTTGATAGTAAGTCATTCCAATACCATACAAGGATTCTTCCTACTCCTCCATAATGGAAAAAGCTGTGCTTGTGTGGGAGTACTTATGTCTTTAGGGAATGAAGCCATATAATCCCCATGAGTTTGCATGTGAACCTTCCTGGTTTCTTGTGGTATGCCAGAGGACATTTGCATAAATATAACAAGCGATGCAGCAGTCAGTTTGAGAGAGAAACTGCATGCTGTGTTTCTCAGTTCACCAAAGGCCGTATCCTTTGGCAGGGATAAATCTCCTATGCTTTTCCTCAAGAGCTCAGAATGCCAAACACTAGAAAATTAACAAGGAAACTTCCCCCAGATGACAGGTGAAGTTACATCAAGAAGTTGCATCAAGAAGAGTGTGGCCAGCAGGACAAGGGAGGTTCTCCTTCCCCTCTACACTACCCTGGTGAGGCCTCATCTGGAGTACTGTGTCCAGTTCTGGGCTCCCCAGTTCAAGAAGGATGAAGAGCTACTGGAGAGAGTCCAGCGGAGGGCTACAAGGATGGTGAGGGGACTGGAACATCTCCACTACGAGGAGAGGTTGAGGGAACTGGGCTTGTTCAGCCTGAAGAAGAGAAGGCTGCGAGGGGACCTTATAAATGCCTACAAATATCTGAAGGGTGGGTGTCAGGAGGATGGGGCCAAGCTCTTTTCAGTGGTGCCCAGTGACAGGACAAGGGGTAATGGGCACAAACTGAGGCACAGGAAGTTCCGTCTGAACATGAGGAGGAACTTCTTCTCTCTGAGGGTGACGGAGCACTGGAACAGGCTGCCCAGGGAGGTTGTGGAGTCTCCTTCTCTGGAGATATTCAAGACCCGCCTGGACAAGGTCCTGTGCAGCCTGCTGTAGGTGACCCTGCTTCGGCGGGGGGGTTGGACTAGATGACCCACAGAGGTCCCTTCCAACCCCTACTATTCTGTGATTCTGTGATTCTGTGATTACATTCCTTAAGCTAGTTTTTCCTTTTCAAACTCATACGTTGAATGTGCAAGCACGCTATGGACTAAACAGGGCATGCAGCGTGGCTGAGCTAGCAACACTGAGAGATCATTCACACAGTAAACGTTACATGAACCGATGTTTTCTGCATTTGTTTTGAAAACTGCTTGTATTTAGTTCTTTTGCCCTTGTTTGGTGGCATTGACAATCTGTGCTCAGAACTGAAACAGGGGAGATGCAGAGGTCCGCAGTGAGACAGAACAGAGCGTGTGGCTGTTGGCAATGCACCTTGGGCTTTCATTGCCCCCCAGGAATTTCCTAACCTGTGATTACAAGTCAGAGCCTGACATGCTATGTTACAGTACTCCCGATGGTCTCCCAGCAAGTCTGCATTCCCCTCACAACTGGGGTTCAGCAAATCCCTGCTAGGAAGTGTCAATCCTACTATTAAGAAACACAGAAGCGTTTCGGGGGGAAACTGAGGCACGGCAGGCGAAGTGACCTGTAAAGGTGCAGCAGATGAGCAGTCTGACTTTAAAGCTGAGTCTCGTAACTTTAAGCCTGGTACTGTACCCAGGGCCACATTTGTCTGCTGTGCTTAGACTATCAGATCCTACTTAAAAGTTCACTGAAAATGAATAAAAAGACAAATATCGACTTCATAGTCCTTGGACTTTGTTCTATAGCTCCAGGAATAACCACACCAGTTTATTCAGGAATACCTACGAAAGGTAGTGAAAATACCTTATTAGTTTTACACCCATTAACTTCTCATAACATGCTTGATTAATTTGTGTGTGTCTGGAGAATGCTGCCATTAATGAAGCTGACACCCTTTCACTCGGATCAGAGTGCTACAGATCTACTGGGGAACTGGCTGGGGGACGCGTGGAGACTTATACCTTGTTAATATTTATTAACTGTACTAACAAATGTGTTTCTGAAAGCAGGAAAATAATGCTAGTGTCTTCCCTTATTTCCCATTCCCTCCTTGCATTCTCCCCACCCCCCTCATCATTTTTTGTGGAGGAAATGTAACACTCCTAGATTCTGCTGCTGTTCTTTACAGAGATGACAAAATCCCCTGTATCAGCAATTAAATTGGACCCATGAAAAAACTCAGAGATTTCTCCTCCATTCTTTCAGGCAAGAGAAAGTTCATGCCCACAGTTTTGCTGTAGAGCAGCTCAGCAAATTCACTAACACTCCAGAAAGTGGGTAATCAATCCCTTCAGGTCAAAGACGAGAGGTAATGGTATCAAGGCTTAAACAGCAACCCCTCAGCAGTTCATCAGGTATTGGCTTCGGATTACGGCGATTCGCCTCCGGAGCTGAAGGCCAGGTTTTGTGTGTTCTCTCCCCACTTCACATAATCCTTGACCGTGGTTGTGGCTTTTTTTAGTTTGGGGAATTTTTCTTAAAGGGAAAATCTTCATAAAATGCAAAGGGGCAGACTAATATTCCTTCTGGAAGTAAATGGATGTCCCACTACAGAAACATCTAACCTCTGGCATGCATGCAATACATAAAATATCTACATGAAATGGCAGGATACATTCAGAGCAGGAATGCAATGAAAGGTAAAGCACATGCAAATTGTTTCATGCCATTTTCTGTACGTGAAGACTCGTGGCCATCTTATTGCCAGGAAGCACAACATGTTTACACTTGGAAACCTGAAGAATGGGTAAACTGTTAATGAAACTTCATTTTCTTCTAGCTTGCTGTTCTACCTGAAACATCACTGCCATTAGCATCCACAATACCCTGTCCAGCCTCTGCTCTGTTCATCAGCCATGAGTATCCCACAAAAAAAAATACTTGCAACTTAAATAAGGTAGCTGTTCTTTACAGAGAGGGAACTATTTTTGGTAAAGAGGCAGGTTACATAAGAAACCTCTAGTTTCATGCTATGCACTGCTAGCAGATTCAATTTATTTTCAGCACTACCTGCATTTTCTGGTTAACAATGACTCTAGATTAAAGCCTGTTTACTGATTTGCAATATTCCAGCTGCTGGTGAAAGGAAGGACAGAACAAATTAAAGGATGCCAAGAATTCAACAGAAACAAGTACATAACACTGAAGCCCACAATTTCTTTCCAAATAGCCTGGGGCTTCCGGTTGGTGCCGGACCAAATGAGAGAACCCCATGCATCTTCAGAAAGCCAGAGCCCGGTGCTACCGCTGCAGGAGGGAAGCAGATCATGTGAAAGGGAAGGGCAGGAGAAGGGCTGTGGATGAACCAGAGGGCAGTGGGTGCAGAGCTCGTGGCAGATGCCCGGCGTGGCAGCCTTTCCATGCAGCAGCGTAGAGCGGGTGTTGAGCGCTGCTGCAGTCCCAGGCCTTTGTGGGCAGCTGTGGCAGGGCTGGATGGCTCCCCGTGTCACGCGTTGTGGCTGACCCCTCCCTGGAAGTGTTCAAGGCCAGGTTGGATGAGTATGGCAATCTGGTCTAGTGGAAGGTGTCCCTGCCCATGACAGGGGGGCTGGAACTAGACGATCAACAAGGTCCAAGCTTGGGGCCAAGCTCTTTTCAGTGGTGCCCAATGACAGGACAAGGGGCAATGGGCACAAAATGAAGCACAGGAAGTTCCGTCTGAACATGAGGAAGAACTTCTTCCCTCTGAGGGTGACGGAGCACTGGAACAGGCTGCCCAGGGAGGTTGTGGAGTCTCCTTCTCTGGAGATATTCAAGACCCGCCTGGACAAGGTCCTGTGCAGCCTGCTGTAGGTGACCCTGCTTCGGCAGGAGGGTTGGACTAGATGACCCACAGAGGTTCCTTCCAACCCCTACCATTCTGTGATTCTCTGATTCTGTCCCTTCCAACTCAAACCATTCTAGGATTCTATGATTCTATGCTTCTGTTTTCCAGCACAGATCCTACCTCCTGGCATCCATGCAGCAACAACTGTCAGGCCAGAGAGAGCAACTGCCATCCCTGTTTAGTGCCTTTCCACACAAAGTGTTATCTTTTGTGCGAGGCTGCAAGCGGGGCACCCTGGATCAAGAAGATAATGCAGGTGAAATAAATATTATTTTCCAAATTAACTGAACTTGCTGGCCCCAGCTTACTCCCAGGTGCAGAATACCACACAGAGTAAAGGCATTCATTTTGCTTTATTTTTCACTTTTTAACCAAATCAGCAGCAATGTAATTAGTTTTTGTAGGAAATATCTCCTAAAAATATCTCACATGCCCATGGGCTTTGTGAATGTAGTGGTAGTGTATGAGTAAATAAATGGAGTAAAAACATTAAATTAATTCAACAATCAGATGTGCTAAGCAAAACTGAGGCCATACAAAACAGAAAAAGTAGCTCAAACTCCATGAGTGCTCCCACAAGCCCAGAAGAGAGAACAAGAGAAACTGCCAGGGTTTAATTCTGCCATTACATTTGTCAGTCTGACACCGAGATAGTTTCTTTGCTGTTATTCCTGAATTACCGTACTGTAGCACAAAGCAGAATCAGACGGGAAGATCAGGGATCTCTTACATGACTTGAGATTTCTTTCTTTTATTTTTTTTAATCTTTTTGATATCTGTTGAAGATTTCACAATGTAGAACTCAGGCAATAAACTGAACTGTAGATTAAAATATGCAATAGTGTCAAGAACAGTGCTAATCTCAGTTTACCAGCTCACATGGTAACTAAATCCCACATCATCCCTTCCGAAAACGATTCAGGCAGATTAAATCTGACAGGACAGCATGGGGCAATTTGTGCTGTGGTAGCATGCAGTATACTAGTTTTCAGATAATTTCCCATTTCCAGAGCATTTGAACATTCAGCTTTGAAACTCTGACACATAAAGGGAAAAAGCATTTGAGAAAAACTGTTTTCTCCCTTTCCTCCTCACCTTTTCGTTCACTTCTGAAGAAGCGACGTGAAGACAGATTGCCATCTATTGGTGTGACCAAGAAATAGCGTGACTGAAATTATCCTGGACAAATGCAACTCGAGTACCTGATTTCCAAAAATCTGGAGGTACTAAGTACCCATATGTAGCACTTGCTTAAGCACATCAGATGCTGTCTAAGGTTAAAGGACATATTTAGACAAAGCCAGATTTCCCTCTTTTTCTCCTTTTTTTTTTCCCAAGCAATACACTCGGATTCTCCAGTCAGGTTAGCTTTGAAAGCACCTAATAGGTATCAGAGATTCTCTTTGTCCTCTGCTGTTATTTATAGAGGCCTTTCAAACTACATCCTGGCTTTGCAGAACAAATTAAAAATAATTAAAAAATAAAGGTCTGGCCTATACCAGTTCCTTCTAGCAGAGGAAATTTAGGTATCTTGGGAGAACATAACAGATTCGTTTCTTCACAGAAAAACTCAGAGAGAGGAAAGAGTGGAGCGAGAAGATGAATTTAGGGATTTCAAGGCATAGAGACATTTCTTGATAGGCAGGAAGATGAGAGGTTATATCAGAGAGAGGGACAGAGAAGGAAGCACAAAGAGAACATGGGAGAAGGGGTGAGGAGACATGGACATTCCATGTTTCTACCGAGCCGTCCTCTCCAGCAGCCTTTCCACCACAGAGTATTTCCCAGCTCACCTTCCAATTCCATCAACTCTCCAAGCCAAGAGCAGACAAGCTGCCCTATGGATGATCCTACCTCGGCTGCACATTAGCACACACCAGCTGGATGTTACTGTCTCCATCCACCACTTGATCAGCCTACATGGCATTTTTCGATTTCCTTCACAGCAGCACTGATTATGGATATTAACGCTTTATTCTATCCCACCTACTTTTGCTTAAAGGCAATTATTTCACAGAAGGAGAACTGCAGGAACAACAGTTACCAGCAAGGGGAACGATGGGTGGTGGTAATCTCTTCTCCCATCACAGCTGGATCCAGAGCAGGACATGTGCTCTGGCATTAACGGCAAAGGCTCTTTCCATCTGTTTCTCCACAGAAATGTTTCTTAGCACAGATTGGAGTTTTCTTTCAAGTTTCAGTGAGGCCACATTTCCCCTTTTTTCTTGCTCCGAACATAGATATTATGATGGCTCAAAGAGGTCTCCCTTTGTTTTCTTTCCTCACTCCATAAGACTCCATCTGCCTTTAGATTAGGTTTATGTCGTCCTCTTGAACAACCATGGCACCCTGGCATAATACGGCCTTCTTCCCATGATGGAGAGTATTTTCCCACCCAGCATTCCTAATATGTGGGAGCTGGAGAGTTGCAGTCCCCTGATGCCTTGGGAAATCCATTCTGGAACAAGGATTCACACTGCAAACCCTATCATTCCAACTAAGGCCTGCCAAACCTCTTTTTTTGTGTGTGTGATCTCAGCAAGGAGAGCATGAAATGAGAAGACCAGAAAAAGCTGTTCCCTGAGCTCTGGGCTTTCACATTGGCTGGTATAAGTCAGTACAGTTCCTTCGCATTTATTAGAGTTGTCACACTTTAGATTTATCCAAGTACCAGCCCTTAGCTACCACCACCACCACCGCTTCTGGGTATCAAACTACTCTCCAAAAGAAACAAAATTAAAACAGCACTTCCCTGTTTTAGGAAAGAGACTTTCCATGATTTATTCCCTGTCTGTCAGTAGCAGGTTAAAAGTGGCTGGTGTTAGTACATAAGTAAAGGAGAGTACCAGGGAGCTGGGCAATAAAGCATCTCAGAGCTATTTACCAAGTAGCTTGGTTGATGTTAATGTCTGTTAGATCAGCGTGGAAACAGCCTCTGGGGGTATATAATAAATAATATTATCAGAGTTGGAGTGCAGGGAATATCAGATTCCACTGCTGACTGACAAAGTGAGAGATTGGTTTATTTACTATCAAGAAACCATTTTATAGTGTTGTGAGGTTGCTATGTCTCTGCTTACTAGGAAATAATATATGGATCTGATGTTCATTTGTTGTGTAAACATTTCCCAGTTACTTGATCACCAAAAAGGCGGTTGGTGGTACTGCCACTGTATGGGAAGGCTTAGTTACACAAGAGCATTTGCTCGCTTTGTTACTGCGAAATCAAATGTTGGTCTAAACCACATTATGAGGAAGAAGAGTAATAATTACTAACCAAACCATGAAACCAGCTTTCTAAAGTGAGAGTGTTCAATACTCAGAGGAAGAAAAGTCCATTCAGGGATTGTCAATTGATTTTCAAGCACAAAGGCACTCCAGGCCACATTCAAACCACCTAACAGAGATGCTGAACTTTGTCATTTGTCATCACAACTACTGTGGTGCCAAAGCTCAAAAAGCAGGCTGTACCCTAGCAGGCGCCTAACCTATGTTCTCGTCCACAGCTTCCAGGTCTTGGCTCCATATACAGCTAAGACAGAAAAATACTGCCAGGGCCTTTGAGGCAAAACAACCAATGCAAGAGTTATCTTGCAACAGACTGCGTAGGCAACAAGAGAACATTCAAAATACTGCCCCAAGACACTTTGCTGATGTTTGGCAATAAGAAATTGTTGTAATCGATACTGTGAAAATCCCTATGAAAGGTGAGGTGTGTGATAAACACAGGGTCTGGATCTTGCTATTGACAACAAGTTATACGAAGTGCAAAATCACTGAATTCAATGAATGAGAATCACATCTTACATTGGACTTCGACTGGCTGCTTCTTCTATCATCTAATGCCTTCTTGTAAATCACTCTAGTGTCATTTCATATATGGAAATACCGTATCTTCGGAGTCTCCACCTTCTTGAGCTTCAGCAGTCTTGGCAATAATATCAAATCACTACCACATCTGTCAGCAGTGAAAGTCTGCTCATTAATATTATGGAATAACTACCTTTGAGTACTTGAAAGAAATTGTTTAAAAACTCTTAACAGGTGTAATAACAGGGTCCTGGAAAAATGCAGTGCAGAAAGCTGTAAACAGGTGACTTCTGAAACTTTGGAGTCCTGGGAGCAAGTTTAAAAGTTTCTGTGCTAGCATGAGATGAATCATGCACTGACTATAGAGTGAGCCTGTGATGGTTCCTTCAGATTTGGTCTTCAAATTTATAGCTGCTTGAGTTAGGGCAGGTAAATTACCTCATTTGTACCCCTGCCACTCACTTAGTTCCACAGATTCAGGGTTGTGTGAAACATTTCACAGTAAGAAAGAGCTCCCCTACCATCTTTTAAATTCCTTCCGTACTTTTAAAAACTCATTTTAACAACACTGATAAAGTTTGTTATTCTATGAAGACAGCCAGCAGAGAACCTTCAGTTATTTAAGTCATGCTGGTAGCATGGGATAGAGTTTACACAATGTACACAGCTTATATGGGCTATTTGCCGAGAGAATTCCCCCTCCACCCATGCATATTTTCCCAGCATTTCTAACATTACATATGCAGCACAACAGCATCTAGGAATTTTCTTTCTACATATTGGGCCATTAAAACATAAGAATGCAATCAGAGTCCAAGTCTAGAAAGGTCCTGACAAAGCACCACCACGTGGACATCTATTCTATTGTCTATCAATAGTCACTGTAATCTAATTAAGAATGATAGAGGTCTGGAAGGGAGGCTGAGATACAGCTTCTAAAAGAGATGTCTTGAAGTCAAGGAAGGTTTGTCCATAGCATCAATTGCACGTTCTGCCTCAGAATACTGAATATGTTCTGCCTTATTCATTCTGGGGCAGTATCCGTCACATATAAAATTCAGATTTCATTAGCTATTGCACTATTCCAAATGTGCTCTTCAGAGTTCTGGCTATAGATGGGAGAAACTATAGGATTAACAATGTTGATTTCATTGACCACGGGCTTGGCAAAGGTTATTTCAAATTTCAGGGCTTAATCTTGCAACCAGTTGCTATCGAGCCATTGTGTACCTAAGGAAAGCAAGACCTGATCATTGGTGTGAAAAGTTTCAGCATGGACTACAGTAGGAGGGAGACCATTATGATGAGCAATATGAAAGTGTAGCACTAATGACACAAGAGTATTGACATAAGCTAACAGGGCCTGCAGTCAATGTTCTCTAGTACAGCGAAAACCATAGTTTTCAACTTAGTAATCATGCTGAACACGGGCCTAAGTCGGCTCAGCAGAAGTGTGTTGTCAATTTTGGTGCAGATTGGAAGAATACAGTCAACAGGATGGGCAGCTTCATTGAGAACTCTAGTTCAAGGACTTCTTCCTTCCCAATTTTCATTTCTCAATATTTGTCATGGCTCCCACTCAGCAGATGTAGCAGGTTCTTCTCTACAGAGAGAGGAACAAAAAAATCCAGAAAACTATGTTTTTTTCATCTGCAGCATCTTTACATGATACTGACTTGGGATGATCCATACGAGGACCAAAGCCATAGCATATTCTCATACTTTTACCGAATGGCTGTATAAGCAGTTTTCAAACCTATGTCATGCAGTGATACTAGTAGCTCTTCTTACAAGGAGATCTTCCCCCAGAAACTGAGTAGTGTCCGCTAGGCTTGCCTCTCAGATACACTGTTCACACTGCCACCAACACAGGGCATTGCCCTTTGTCATGGTTTAGTCTGGCTGGATGCCGAGTGCCCACCAAAGTCGCTCTATCACTCCCCTCCTCAGCTGGAAGAGGAGAAAAAATATGATCAAAGGATCATAGGTTGAGATAAGGACAGGGAGACATCACTCACCAATTACCGTCATGGGCAAAACAGACTGAACTGGGGAAAATTAGTTTAATTTATCACCAATCAAATCAGAGCAGGACAATAAAAAATAAAATCATATCTTAAAAACACCTTTCCCCCACCCCTCCCTTCTTCCCAGGCTCAGCTTCACTCCCGTTTCTCTCCCTTCACAACCCAAGAAGCGCAGGGGGACGGGGAATGGGGGTTGCGGTCAGTTCATCACACGTTGTCTCTGCCGCTCCTTCCTCCTCAGAGGGAGGACTCCTCACACTCTGACCCTGCTCCAGGGTGAGGTCCCTCCCGTGGGAGACAGTCCCCCATGGACTTCTCCAACATGGGTCATTCCCACAGGCTGCAGTTCTTCGTGAGCTGCTCCAGCATGGGTCCCTTCCATGGGGTGCAGTCCTTCAGGAACAGGCTGCTCCAGCATGGGTCCCCCACAGGGTCACAAGCCCTGTCAGCAAACCTGCTCCAGCATGGGGTCCTCTCTCCATGGGGCCACAGGTCTTGGCAGGAGCATGTTCCAGCATGGGCACTCTATAGGTTCACAGCTTCCTTTGGGCATCCCCCTGCTCCGACGTGGGGTTCCTTCCACGGGCTACAGGTGGAGATCTGCTCTACTGTGGACCTCCATGGGCTGCAGGGGCACAGCCTGCCTCACCATGGTCTGCTCCATGGGCTGCAAGCAAATCTCTGCTCTGGCGCCTGGAGCCTCTCCTTCTTCACTGACCTTGGCATCTGCAGAATTCTCACTCCTCCCTCCTGCTGCAAAAAATGCCCTTGTGCAGGGTATTTTTTCCTTCTTAAATATGTTATGACAGAGGCACTACCACCATCACTGATGGGCTCAGCCTTCACCAGCAGCAAGTCTGTCTTGGAGCCGGCTGGCACTGGCTCCATTGAACATTGGGGAAGCTTCTGGCAGCTTCTCACAGAAGCCACCCCTGTAGCCCCCTTGCTACCAGAACCTTGCCACACAAACCCAAAATGCCCTTGAACACCCGTGCTGTTGTCCATTTTCACTTCGTAGGAATTCACTCCGCAGCAGAGTTCTGGGACTGAGCACGCTTCCAGGAGCTTTGTGCTATGGAGAAGTTTAACTCTTCTTATATATTTTCTCTCCATTTCAAATGGCACACAGTACAATCGCTCCTTTTGCTGCCAACTCTTATTTTGAAGGAGTACCTGTTTCTGATCCCCTCTCTTCTTTATCTGCTTTGGCAGAACCTGTTACAAACAGACAAAAGTCTCAAGGACTAATTGTAGTTTTGTACAATATTCTGACTTTCGTGTTGCTGTGCAACCAATTATTATTTTAACATCTGCAGTTGTAAGCCAGTAAATATTAACCAGTGTTTCTGATCCTACATGCTTTTTTCAAAGAACTCAGTCTTTCCTGTAGGCAAGCTCTTTGAACATCACAAGTGGATGACTTGCTAAGGTCTTTTGTACAAAGAAATTAACATTAAAAAAATAGAAGAAAGCAAAAAGAAAGAATCAGGCCTGGTTTGCTAACATGTGTGCTACTGTCAAAGATTGAATACTGCTTCAGCACTTGCAGTGCAGCATTGGACAACATACATTTATGACCATCTTCGCTGGATTTTGCTGAAATGTTTCCACTGAGCTTTTAATACCAATTTGTTATTTCTTAACATCTGGATCAGATTTAATAGTAATTGCACATGTTGAAAAGAGTCTGAGGTTTGGGGTTTCAAGGGGGTGGGAAAGGTGGCTTTCAGTAGAGGAATGAGCCTTGAGTCATTCAAAGGGATTCCCATTCGTGACAAATTATTTACTTTCCCTTTCACCTTACTGAAACAGGGCTCAGAAAAACCTATCCAGCATTTTTGTCCAAGAAATTCAAAAGCAGCTGGAGCAGGATTTAGATGCCTAAACTTAGGCATATAGCACTATTCTGGAATCACTAGGATATTCAAGCATCAGTATGGAGCTGTCAGCCATGTCATCGTGAAAACCCCTGCTATTTTGGCTGGACCCAAGTATTTCAGAGTGAGCACTGAAAATCAGTAGCCACTTCTGCAATTCTTGGCCATAATGCTTGAACAGGAGTTGCACAGCCACTAAAACTTACCAGCAGTGATGACAAAGATAGTCATCGGTCATCTGGAAAAGTTAAAATCTGATCTGATAAACTAGCAAGAGCAGCAGTAGTTTAAAATTATGGTAGTCACCACTGAAAACCGAAATACTGAAGATACAGCAGCTACAAGGCAAATGTCATTGATAATTGTGATGGGTGCTGATCTCCAGGTGCTAGAGGAGCTGAATGGGTTATTAATGTAGTTATCATTAGGAAGCAAATTGAATACAAAATGTTCCTATGTGCAGCAG
Source organism: Opisthocomus hoazin (assembly GCF_030867145.1). Lineage (NCBI taxonomy): Eukaryota > Metazoa > Chordata > Aves > Opisthocomiformes > Opisthocomidae > Opisthocomus > Opisthocomus hoazin. Next base: position 13,011,533 of record NC_134414.1, on the reverse strand, counting down.
ACATTTGATTGACTTTTGTCACGTGTCAGATGAAAAACTGAGATTCTAGATCAAGTTCTCCCCTTGTATAAATGGATTTGGTCCCCCCACGCTAAATGGAAATTCAGTTAATTACACCCCAAAGGAAGTCAATCCCTTCATCCAGCACATATGGAAAAGACACTTTAGTTCAAATTCTTTATAGTCCAGAAATATTTGCATCACTGATGTGACTCCTCGGGGGGCAGCAGGCAAATTTTATTTTGTCCACACCTGGTCACAATAATAGTTGTGGGGCCATTATTACCCAAAGCAGACATTTGGGGTGATATTTACTAACTAAATGTAGATTTCTATACTTGAACTACTCTTTGCAGGCTTCCTTTATAATCAGTGGGGAAAAATAAACATTTTTACTTGTTATTTTTCTTATGCTAAAATAGGCATCTAAAACAGGTCAAATGATTTGCACCTTAGAAGTGCCCATTTCTCTTCACCAGTAACACAGAACTTCAGGTAGCTCAAAAGTAAATATCAGCACTGTAGATGTCTATAGTTAGATGAGATTAATTCAGTCCCAAGAATAAGAAGAGATGCAGATTATGTTAATGCTTCTTAACAGCAATTATCCATGTTATGAGGTATACTCAACTGTGGATTAAGCAAGAAACAAGCTTAATGCACCTTTGTCTGCAAGCCCATGATAGTCCTGTTATTGCAACATTCCTTCTAGTGGGAAGTAATACGCTAGTGATGATATACTGATACTTAATATGACAATTTATGACAAGAGTTGGATATCAGTTCAGTAATGCCCCTATTAACATATTTTTCAGCATGACAGTTGATCATAAATGTCTGCATTAAATATTAGGAGAGCAGCATCTATCTCATTTTGTACAGAATTGCAGCAGAGATGTTTAGATTGGTATGAATAAAAATATATGGGTGTGGGAGCACCACAGGATAACACAGCAGGAGAAGGGCTAGAAGAATGACATATGTTGATATAGATCAGGAGGTCATCAAGATCCCAGCACATGTCCATGTTTCTTCTCAGGATACCCAGAATGGGAAACAAAAGATAGTAAATCCTGATGACTCACAGATGAGACAGGATGCAAAGAATAATCCCTGTCAGTTTACACCGGGAACAAACGAGGCGTATCCAAAATCACCAACCTAAGATGAACCCAGTAGACCTGAAGAGGAACTGGCCTGTTTCTATCATCCTCTGTGTCAGCACAGGGAATCTCGGTCTGCTTGCCTGCACACCAGCATCTTGGTGCTCTAAGTGCAGACAGACTATTTGGACATACACATTTTGGTGTTGCACATGCTTCTGGGAGTAGGTGGATAAATGAATGAAATCAGTTTTGGTTTAAAATATAATTGCCTTCCCCTTTCTAAAGTCTCCCGCTGAGATCTGCTATGCTGTTGTACAATGCTGCAGCATTATTTCTGACGAAGTACTTCTCCATCTCTGTCAAACAACAGCTCCTCATCAGCGTAGCTCCGCTGTTTTCTTTCATGTCAGTAAATATCCAAGGGCAGGAATTATTTCACACTACTGTAACACTCAAGCCTTCATGAGCATTACAATGGATTTTTGGATGCACAGATCAGAAAAGATTCCAGTCCTATTTAACTTTTAATTTCAGACTAGCAGCATGACTAAAATCACAATTACATTATTTCACCTGGGCGACACTGAAGAGAAAAATGGACAATGACAAACCTTACCCTAGAAATCACCGAATTACGGGAGACTGTGGTTTACAACTGGTTGTGTTCCACAGCTTTGCGAATGAACAGGTTGAAATCTGGCACTTACTGTAAGAAAGAAAAATGCATACTCCAGTATATTATTCAAAAGAAAAATAGCAAAGCCCTTTGCTGGCATAAATTGCCACCGCTCTACTGATTTAAAACAAGAGCTGATTTGCATCAGATGAACATCCGAGCCATATTTTATAACATGCTCAATTTTGATTAATTGTTATTACAATCCTAAACAGGATTTTTCATTGCCCAATTATTTTCAGCACCATACATGAAAAGAAAACAAGAAGCCCTGCCACTGAATATGCCATACTCTTTAGCCATAAGACAATTAATAATTCTTTTCATAATTTAAAGACTTGACGCTCTCAGTTGACTTCTCTGTGAAAGGTGAGCAACTACATCTCCTACACTCGTCCAGGTGAACTCAACAACATTGTCCGTGTTCATTTTTCTGACGTTCTTTTCACCAGTGCGTTAGGTCATAGGGAATGCTTCCTGAATACAAAGCCTCACACGGAGACTTTAAATGTCTGGACAGAACTGGATACAGTTTCCTGTATGACTGGTATTGAGGTGGCTGTACAAACCATCTGAAAAACTCCGACATTCATTATTTAGAACTACCAGAAGTCTAGGCCTCTATTCTTCCATTACTCCTGCCTTTAATTGGCATATTATTCCTTAAGTTATTCTGAGTATTGTGCTCCTATGTGATACATACCACATTTTATTTCTTGATCTGTCAATGATTTTATGGTTCATTCCCTTTCCTTCTGTTTTCATATAGTACTAACATACCGGATGTTTGGGAAAGTCATGTCTGTAGGTTGTTATTCTACAGATAATGTGATACAGAGGGGAGAAGGAAGGGAAAGAGGAAGGGGAAAGGAGAGAAAAAGACAGGAAGGAAGGAAAGGAAAATGGAGAAGGAGAAGGGGGAGAGGGTGGGAGGAAGGAAGGACGATGGGCAGCTGCCCTGTGGCTAGAGGAATCAACAGGTCTGATTGCACTGTGAAACAGCTGAGTGAATTGCAGATCAAAGCGCAAGTCAAGAGGTGGTTTCTTCAGTCAGTTCTCCTCTGTGGAAACCCTTGTGGATAACAAACATTACATCTAAAGTTTTTCTAACTGATGTGCCCTATTTCTGTTTATTTAATGGGGTTTTTTTAGTGGCTACATCCTGAATACATCAACACCCTTCATCTCATTTTACCGTGGTGTAATATACCTGGCCCCCTCTCCTTGATTTAAAGTACATTTAAAAATATCTCACATGAGTCTGTTCTGTGCTATCTAGTGTCAGGATCTCTTCTGACTTCACATGCCAAGCAGCCTTGGCCTAAATTTACACTTTGATGGAAGATCTTCTGAAAAAATGCGTCTATACAAAAAACTCCAGTAGTTTTGGTAGTTTAGAACATGAGTTTAATCTCTGTGAGTAGGCAATCCGCACCTTTACAGAAAGGTGCTATAGAATTTGCTGTAGGGTTATAAAATTATATATGATTTTAAAGCAGACTAGAAGATTCTTTAGCAGGGAGTCTATGCCCTGTTACATTTTATGGCCTTGGCCCTTTCACAGTGATAAATCCTGACTGATCAAATGGTCACATATAAGGGTATTTGCCTCAGCAAGCTACCTATAAAATGTGCTACGGTTCCAAAATCAGGCTCTATTTTCAACCGTAAACATCAATAGACATTTGTAAATTTGGTTCTGCCTGCCTGACGATATGACCATCAAAATATTCTGTAGTATGTATTATAGGAGTAATTGGTTGATTCCACCTGTTAAAGAAATGAAAATCTGTTCTTTCATGAGGTTGTACAAACCTAACATAATAATGACCATAGAAGGAAGCTCAGTAAATTTCGATTTACTCCTGCGCGCTATTACTGTTTTCCCATACATCACCATGTAGATCTGTAGCCATCCTTTTTTGTAGGATCATAGGGAAATTCAGGTTGGAAAGGACCTCAGGAGGTCCCTAGTCAAACCTTCTGCCCAAAGCAGGGTCAGCTTTGAGGTCACACCAGGTTGCACAAGGCTTTATCCAATCTAGTCTTGGAAACCTCCAGACACAGAGGTGGCACAACCTCTCCGGGCAACCTGTGAATCTCTTGTTTCCACTTATGCCTGCTGACTCTCATCCTCCAACCATGCATCACTTCCTTATCTAAGGTTTTCTTTCAGTTTGTGTATTGTCATAGCTATGTCTTAATCCCTAAATTGGATTTATATTGGTGCACCTTAATGCCTGTAAAAAGTCCTGGTGATACTAATGAGATTATGCCCAAGTGCAAAGGCATCCATACCAGTCCTGTTGCAGGACTGAAGACTTTGCAGACTTTCTCTGTAAGCAAAGAAGAACAAACATCAAGTTAAAAAAAAAAAAGAAAATTCAGGCAATTTCAACTTGTCACTTAAATAAACACAATTTCTGTAGAGCTCATTTGCTGACATAAAAACAAAAAAACCCCACAGAAACTCGCTCCTTTAGATATATAATTTAATAAAGCTGGGTATGTAAAACAAACTGGAACTGCAGGTATCTTTAGAACAGTCCAAGCTGAATCTTGAGGGGCTTTATATGATGCAGTAATGATCTACTTAGAATTATATGAAATTTTATATTACCTTAGCAAAATGCCATATCAGTTTGCTAGCTTATCCCAGATATTTAAAGACAGAGATAGGCAAATAAATGAAAGCAAGACTGGAGACTGTGACATAAAAATAGAGGAAACAGGACTATAATATATACTGTCAGATAAAAGGAGCCTGAAGGGAGATGATAAAACAGTTTAAATACCCTGAAGGAAGCAATACCAAGGAATGAAGAGAATTATTCACACTATGTAGAAGAGCTAAACCAACTTGTGTTTACCACGCCCTGCAAGTTCTAAAAAAGAAACTATTTGGGTGAGACAATATGAACAATTTAGTAAAACAGTAATGCATAACTGGGACTCCAGCAGGGAGAATGCGACACTCCTCAAGTTTCTTGAGACCTTTGATCTCTTGCTGGTCAGCCAGTTGGGCCCTGGCCCTTCAGCTGTCCCCTTTCTCAAAGGCATGGCCCACCCACTACTGTCCCCTGCCACCCATGTCGATCACCTGGGTTGACTGGAGCTCAGTTCAGCGCAGTGCTGTTCTCTCCCTGGCAGTGATGTAGTTAATTAGTGCCCACCCAGGTCTTACCTATAACAGAAACATCTGTGAGAGCCAACGTGCTTCACAGCAGGCTACTTTAAAAGTATGAAGGCTGTCACACATCTCCACAAGAAGACTGGCCCATAGCTTCACCGTGGCCAGTGGTGGAACCCCATTGCACGCTACCTGCTAAGCTGTGTATGCGTCAGCAAGTAACAGCGACCACCAGGATTGGATCAGCAGACCAAAACCCTTGTCACATGTGATGCCCGCGCCACATGCATTTTAGCAGTTTTCCTTCAGACTACTTAAAGTCCAGTCCTGTCTCCTGCATCCTCACTACCAACTAAAATGGTCTAGGTGTGCTCCCGGAGTACCTCTTCTAGCCTGGTTTCATCTGAGATGGGTCTAGTTTAGGTGCTCCGAGACCACTCTGAACCAAAGCAGAGAAAACTGGGGATGGTTGGGAGATTCTCTTCAAAAGTGCATGCTCGATCCAAATTAAAAAGCTAATGGAGATGAATCCAATTGTCAGAACTGCCATTTCAGAGTTACCAGGCTATTGTCTTCTTAGCCCTCTTCAGCTGGGTCAGAAAAATCTGGGCTTCCTTCCCAGCATCAAGCTCTTTTGTTTCTGTACTTTTACATTTGTGTTACTCACCTTCACACTTCCAGTTTCTGCAGGAAGCATTGTTTAGATCAATGATTTTCAAACTTTTCTACTTTGTAGAACCCTAATATATTTAACTTTTTCATTGGAAATTGAAGTCTGTGTATATCACATTTAAACAATAAGCTTGACTTCCTCTAATAACTTCTTCACGTCCAAGTGCCCCAAGGAAGTGGCCCAAAGGTCTCCAGAGATTCAGAGGCCCCAAGAAGGAAACCATTGCTTTAGATTACCCACAAAACAAAGGACAGAGCCAATAATCAGCCTATGACAGTAATGCAGTACTTACAGTCGATGGCCCACTTCTGCAGAGGTAACGATGCCTCTTCAAAGGCTCTACTACTCCGTGCCACTGCACTTCTCCCATACGGTTCACGATTAAATCAGAGGAATCATACAAGGGGAAGAAAATTCCACATATGTTACAATTAGATGAAAAAAATGTCTTTTTCAAAGCTCAGCATCACAGATCATCTTTGATTATAAAGACATTTTATTAGTTACGAGGACTCCATATAGGTCAGAATCCGTTGCAATAATATGGAAGATGACAGCATACCCAAAAAAATAAAAGAAAATGAAGGTAGGCATTGTCTTCTTTATTCCTTTATACTGTAATACCTTCTGCAAGCTAAATCAAGTGGATTTTACAAGCTGTGTGTTACAGCACAGATTCATTTTTCATAGCTTTCATAGACATTTTTCTGCATTAAGCAAACAACTGTCAAATAAAGGCTAAACTGTGCCTTTGGAGTCAAGCCATTCCTCAAAAGCAGTTTTGCATGAATCACATAGTGTTTGTTGGTAGCCTCAGACAAACAAGGAGTGGCCTTGACTAATGACAACAAATGTAATAAAATAGCTATGCCTCATTGCTTCTGGAAAAGCTGACAGAGGTAGCGTAACCACATTCCTCCTCATTCTGTTCTTACACTGATGTTTATGCCACTGCCAGACAGGACTGACATACTTTCCCAAATTATTTCCTAAGGAAGGAGCACCTGAACAACAGCAAGTAAATTAGGTATGACACAGGTTACCTGGATTTAATTTCTTGCCTCGATGAAGACTTCCTGTGTGACTCAGACAAGTAATTTTTCTGTCTTTCTGTTCCCAAGCATTATGTATGGAAATAGTTACTTCCTTCAGCAAGTATTAAGAAAATGTACATTGTATATTGCAAGAGGCAAGAAGAGTCAGGCAGTCCAAGATCTTTCCCATGTGGGATGAGTCTAATTGTTTTTAGAGATGCTATATACAAGCACAATAACATTGTTAAAATAAAAGACACTGATTCGTTATTGTAATTATCTTCCCAGGAATACATGGAAAAGATTATACCCAAGTAACATTTCACAGTATTTTTCTTTAGAGCCTGAGAAATGGCTGAGATGTTGAAATACAAGCGCCAGCATTCCTTCCCCAAATCAAGACAGAATACAGTGGATTTAGTGTGGCAGCACCACCTGTCGGTAAATTTGTCATCAAGTTATCTAAAAAGCAAAGAGAAAATTATCAAAGCAGACTATGAAACGAAATGCTAAGATATAACCTGCAAACTGTATCTTCAACTGTATCGTCTTACTGCCAAGACCCACACGTAAAACTAGAACCCACATCAAGGGGCAACCATATTATTAGTGTCTCTGAAATGTCCTTGCACATGAATCATTCTTTTATTACAGACAACATTTTCTTGAGCCATAATTTCACATTTTTTACCCTCGGTAATTTTATAGCAGCAAAAGCTGCCTAATTTTCACAGGAGCTTCAGATTAAAACCAGGGTGGTTCTTCAAAGTGAGTATATGCAGAAAAGAGTGTTCCTGGAAGAGGCAAAGCCATTGTAAGTGGCAAACAGTTTATCAAGCTGTCAGCACTGTCAGTTCTGGCTGCGAAATCTGAAAGAGCAACAAATGTAAGGTTAACGAGTGATTATTACTTCAGGAAGGGTGGCATTCACATAACTGTGAAAACAGGGAAATCTCACAGCTCTTACTGATGAGACTGTTTTTCCAACGTGCAATAGTAACTCAAATTACTAGATGATTGTAAGGAAAATACACGTCTCATCACCTTAAAATCACAAACAGGCTGTAATGTGCAGATAAATATTTTGCTTGCTGCTATAGTTTTCTATGGGGATGCTAAGCAGCAATTGTGGCATACCATCATAAAGGCAAATGACACAGAAAGGAAACTGCCATCAACAACAGAGATCTCAGCAACAATCTGGGAAAAAAAACCCAGACAATTTCACCAAATGAACTGAAAATTAAGAAAACCTCTTGTCAATCTAATCTCATGTAACGTCTTCACCTTCTACATTGAGTATGTCAGCATTTCTAAACCATGAACCCATCCTCAAGCAGGTGCTATTGCACTCAGACTACACCGTGTAGTTCACACGTGCCCATTGCTCAGAAGCATATCCACCACTATGTATTACTGTAGGGCACTGTTCTTGTTTAGGGCTCAACCTACAGTGCTGAGACCATCCTAAGGCAGACCTGGCCATCTTGTCACTTACTCTCCAGCTAAGCATCCACTCAGAAGAGCTGTTTCAAAGCCTCTGCGGCCTGCTACTGCCAGCAAAACTTCAGCGTGCAATGCATTTGCACCCATCGGGGTCTACTCTCCAACCACAAGAACCTGAAGACAAGGATCTCCAGCTTCTCTGACACTAAAAATATTTACACTTTGGTTCAGACCTCTAGTAACCGACTGCATGTTCATATACTTTATGCAGTATCTCATTATTTTTTTAACGGATTTAGGCTTAAACAGCTGTCACATGACTATTTGCATCCTGGAGAACTGCGAGTCTAGCCAGGCAGCTTAAATTACAAGTGCTCTGGTTTTGCCAGTCCTACTTCTCATTACTCATGCCTGACAACACGATCAGTGTCAGCAGTTTCACTGCTTAGTTTCTCATACTGGTTACATATGATCAATCGCACAGCTTTCCTCCTTTTTAAAATTTCCTCCCTGACTGACACATCCATTTATTTACAGTTAAATAGACACAGGCTACAGATTTCCCCTCCATCAGTGCAACAGGATAAAGGGAAATAAGAGCAGTGTGGAGGACAAGCAGCAGTTGGGTCCCCTCATTCCTCGCTTGGTCTCCCACTGCCAGCAATGGAGGAAAATTTCAAAGGGGTCAGCACAGGACACTCTACCCAATGTGGTCTTTTCCACTTTTTACTGCAATAGGGTTTTCACTTCATCTCTAGGAAAGGGGCTCTGCAAGAATGTTCGTACACTCTAGCCTCTTTGCAAGAACAGCAGTGCTCATTGCTCTCCAGATGGAAGTATTACCCGCAAATAACTTCACTGACATTTTCTCCTTTGCCCTCTTACTCTCCTGCCACAACCACATTAATAAGTCAGTAAGAGCAGGAAATAGAGACCAAGTTGTTTCAGATGACTAATAGAGTTCAGATACCCCAATTAATTTGGTGTCCAACATAAGGCATCTTAAAAGAACCTCAATTTTTCAGCAAGTAGTCATTCGGCACTATATGAAGATAAAATAACATTCAATAATCTCAAAGGAGGTGCCAAATACTAATTTAAAGCCAACAGGAACATTTCTGGGTTCCATTCAGACTTCTCAGACTTGGCGATAAAGGAATTGTATATTATTTTTGAATTATTCTCTTGTGCATATCCAGAATGCTTTTGTACCACGCACATTTGAAAGTGGAGTCACTGTGCACTTCAGTACTGTGCTGAACTGAACTCTGTATTTCCAAAGCATTTTTGAATAATGTGGTCTTTTTTTCCCCTATATTGCAAAGAAACAGGCGTAATGTATTGTTTGTGACAGTACTGACAAAATACCAGAGCACTACCCTGATAGCATCTTTTCCTTCATCATCTTTCTTTGATTTCATATCACTGTTTTGGTTCCCCAGAATAAGAGTTTTGCCTTGTTCTTTTGAGATGAAGCAGTTAAACACAGAGAGAGAACTGGTAAGCATTATGGTAATGATGTCTAAATACAATCCTAGGATATGTATTATTTATTACACAAACATTTGTATTTTCATTGAACAAGTTCATTTTGGGTTAACCCTCTCCTAGCTTCTGCCTCAACAGAAAACAGCGCTGTCGGCAAAACTACTTTGGGGCGATTCAAATGCTTGGTGCTATGATGTAAACCACAGTAATTTTACCTCTAGCATCTTTGCAATACCTAGAATTTTACCTGTAAGACACCCTACCTATGAATATGCTTTCCCTGCATATGTGCAAAACAGATGCCCGCGCTTTGTGATTATCTCAATATCTCAGCGTTTTCCACACAGTACATACATATTGGGTCTTAACCATGCTTTCTATATCCGTATTCTAACATCTGTGCTCTATATCTGTGTTCTATGTCTGTATTGATATCTATATCTACCCATTATTCGTACTTCCTGCCACCTTTCGCCGTGTTCTAAATCAGCTCATTCAGTATCTTCATCACTGTAATTGTTGTGGCTCCACTACCGTTTCCACACATACTGCCCTATAGATACTGCCCCAAACCATTTGATATTTATACTGTGAAGAACAAGAAATAGGGAGAGGAGCACAGTGAAAGAATACTCTGTTGTTGTAATCTTGGGTAAATGTTTTTCTTTGTCAGAACTTCAGCAAGAGGAGACTATAAAAGCTGCACTCTAAAAAGCTGCTAATTTTAAAAAGACTGACAGTTGCAAAATTATAAGACTGGCAGGGCTTGCTCTGGGGCTTTTCCTTTTTCTTTGCTTTCCTGTGTGGCTCCAGTAGCTCCAGCCTCCTTGCCTTATAAGCCGGGCAGTAAGACTGATGCTCTCTTGAACTGTTGTTTCAGTTTACTGATAAATCTATGAAGCACAGAATGCTTTATTTTTCCAGCTTATTTTACTGTGGTGAATCCTCCTACTGTCAGATTAAAACACTTCTCCCTCCATTTCCAAACTACCCATGAAGTTAAAAAAACAAACAAACCCACACAAGCACAGTTACCATAGAAACTATCTCTAAGATACAGAACAATTTCTTAAAGACGTACTGAGTATCATCCCAGCTGTGATACAATGGTTCAGCAGAAAATGAGGGACTGGCTGTGCTCCAGAGCCTGCATTTCTCACAGGTTTCTCTCAGTGATGAAGAGTGTCTCTGCTGAAACAGGAATGGCTCTTTGCACAGTGAACTGACTTCTCAGGGCGTCATGCGAGTATCACAAGTCCATCACAAAATAATAAAACTGAGTAATAAAACTTATCCCTTTGCATCTCCCAAGTTGTCACACTTGATAAGAGTATGACTGGGGTGCTGCATCAGTCCCAGACGATGGATAATATTCTCTGCTTTTCTGTTCGTATCTGTGAAAGAATGACAGAATTCCTCTGGATGGAAATAACGTGTTATCTGGTCTTCTCATGGTACTGACATCTTCCAGTCTTGCAATACTATGAGCAAAACAAATCTCTTGTCATTTCAGCCCATAAATGGCTCCCTTTGGCATTAAAAAGTCTGTAAAAACCATAATTACAATTGCAAAAAAACAGAGAGTAAACCCAAGTAACAGATCCCACATGCATTCCCGACACATGACATCTCAGGCGTAAGTGCAGACACTTTTCTACTCAAAGATGCTGCCAAATGAAAAAAAAAAAGTCAATGCTATTTGTTCCTGCTACTAAAAAAACTATGTTTTCTGAACTGCATTTCAAAATCACTTTGTATTGAGAATGGCTGCTGGAACAAAATTCAGAGCTGTTGTAGGAGAATTCTGCTACCACCTTCTGGCTGACAGAAATACTTAGCACTTATTCAACCAGCGTACACTGAGTTCTTAATGTGTTTGCTGTTTTTTCAGTCTGCACTCTTCACACATTACTACCCCATTTTCTTCAATACAGAAATAGGAAATGCACACAAAAAGCGTTACCTCTTCATTTTGCAAACCTTTCTGGTAAAAAGAAGAAAATAAATTGAAAAAAAGCCTGAATTTTTGAGGTTTTCTAAGGATTTGAAAATCATTGTTTTGTAATTAAGAAGGTTTAAATTTATCATAACTGAAATTAAACTTTTTGACATGAAACTAAGTGGTTTTTTCCACTTCTTATCCCTCCCAAAAAAAGTGCCGCGGTTCACTCCAATTGATTTCATTAAGTCATCAACGAACAGAGAAATCAATTGTTTGCATTACTAAAACAATAATTCACAAAAGGTGCAGTCTCTTAAAGTCATTTGTGCCCTTCTCCCATTGCACATGTAATTTAGTCCCACTAACTTCACCGTACTAGAAACGAAGACGATCAGTATGCTGGATGGCTGCTTTTGCTTTAATACAATTGCTTGCAGTAAACTGAACGAAAAAAGAGCATAATCCAGATCACAGTCTTGTTAGCTCTGTTATGACCTTTTCTACTGTTGCCACAATTTATTCTTAAAACTTCTGTCTTTTGCTTTTTTTTTTCATTAAGCAACTATCCAGCCTTCAGCTGAAGAAAAGCACAAAGGCATAAGGTCAAAGGTGCAGAAACATGATGATAAACAAAAAGAACTTCATATTTAAATATTTTAAATAAACTTATTTTTTAAACAAACTTATTTTTTAAACTGCGTCTGATTTGGGGAACTGTCCAAGAGACCACCTTGAATGAGTTTGGCAACGCTGACCAAGTGGGAGCAATCACATGAGCAAAGAGTACAGGAGGGAAGATCATTAATATTTTCCCTAAAACCTGGTCACTTCTTCTAATATAAGTTGCTGTTGTTGCTGAAACAGGAGGACGGAGCTCCCCCTCCTCATGCACAAAACCAGATTTAGTTGCACCAGTTACCCCCAGGATAAAAGAAGGTAAAAGTACAAAAAGCTCGAGATGGGGCAAATGGAAGCTCAAACACCCGGTTTGGTGGTATTGGTAGCACCCACCAAATTCAAGTGAACATGCTACTACACTGTAACTTACAAGTAATTGATCTATATTTAGTTTTTGTTCTTCTTTAACCAGTATTCCTGCAATCTGTCGACTTCATTTTCAAATGCCAAATTCACATGACTAGTGCACTATGTGTACCTACATGAATTATCTGAGTATTTTCTCTCATCTAGGGAGCTGAATTTTTCAAATTTCATCATAGCATTTATGTTTAACTATTCACAGATTCTATTGCATTTCATCCTTGTTTCAGCTGCAGGAATGGATGAAAAAGATCATTATAATACAGGCATCACTGCAAGTTATTACAAAGCGCCACTCTACAGAATGGCCGTACAGATTGCATCAAAGAGGTTTCACTGTGCAGCTATCTCAAAGGCAGAGAAAAATTTAAATGGGGAGGCATCAATGTATTATTTGGACTTAACCCATATCCTATTGAACTCAGTAAAGAAAATTCCAGTCTTCTAGCAGGAGCTGAAAGCAGACTTCTGAAAACTGATTAAAAATTATAATGTTTTCTAGTTTTCAAAGGCCCCTTGAGAATCTAGCTGTAAGTGACTAAGCCTCTTGCAAAATGAAATGCAGGCACCCAGGTTACTTAGATGACACCCTTGAAAATTCTGCCTGAAATGAATAGTTATGATCACACAGCGAGCTTATGCTAAAGCCAGATATCAAAGGCAGGTGGTGACCCTTAATGAAGCATCTACTCATATTCAGGCCATGTTTTAGCAGCAAGCACTCAGGTGGATTATGAGAAGCGGGTGCTGTTTAATCTCTCTTACCTCCTGGGAAAAACTGGCATTTAAAAAATGTTAGCGACAGCAATCACAGAAAGGGGGGAAAGTAGGCTCTCCTAAAAAGCCAGTCATTCTGCTTCTGTATGAGATGTGACTTTTTAAGATGTTCTGCCCACCAAATCTGAGCATATTCAGCTGAACTGGATAGACTTCTGAGTCTCATAGCTTTTCAGGGATTTACATGTGTATTTTAAACCTCTGCTAAGCTTCCTAAAGAAAAGATTTGTTTAATGATTTCACATTTTGATATCTCCAGATCTCAAACACAGCTACCTGCCTTTACTCTGAACGAGTCCTCAGAATCCCTTTAAATTTCAAGGACTGCCTGTCTTTTCCAAGGAAGTTGAGGGAGCCTAAAATGCCCTTTGTCACTGATGAGAAGCCAGAACATTCAGGTGCCACCCAAACAGCAGCCCAAGTCTGGAGCTAGAGTCTTGACAATCTTCTCCCCGCCCTCTGCCAGTTTTATTCCAAGATGGTTTAGTTTGGAGCTTTTTGAAGTTTTAGGATTAGCAATTCTGCATGAACAATGTCCTGGTTTGCAGACACCAGGATGAAAGGCTCCTCACCAAACAAACTGGCAAGAAAATCATTAGATTCTGCATTTTGAGGAGTGAACTGAAACATGCTGTTTCTTTACAGATTCAGGTTGTAGAGTGAAACCCTGCTGTTTCAAATGCTTACAAATTTGTGACCATCTCATGTATATATTCCATTAAGCATGGGATGACTTCTGACTGCTATAAACTCAACGGTGGCTTTTGGCAGAGGAAATCTTTGCACAGAATCTAGCTCTATGCAATAAAAAAAAAAGGGGGGGGGAATATAAATCCTTCTGCTATCAGCCAGAAAACACACCCAGCATGTCGGCATGCACAGAAAGCATTCAGTGTCCAAGGGAAGGGTGTAGTGACGTGCTACCTAGCAGTGAGAGCCAACACAGGATAACAACACTAAAACAGACCAGATCTGATAATGTATTTTCAAGCTTAGAGCACAATGAAAAGATATCACTTCTGCCTGCCTAAAGCTGTCTTTGACAAAGAACTGTTCTTCAGTCCATATTTGGATGGAATTCAACACCACGTTCTGCTCATTTCACCCACCTATTTGGTTCAAAGCAGTAAACAGAGTTCTTGCTGGAGGCTTCTTACTTGGTAGAGAGTACCTTGAACTGAAAACTTCCATAACAAGTCAAAGTATTGAACTATTGCTTTTAGGAACATAATGTTACGAATTATACAATGCATAAAATTTCATGGTAGGCGTGTGGAAAGGATGAGGAAGCTTCACGCAACAGTGGTCATCTCCAGGGGATAATAAATAAACATTTTTCATGAGTTCTCAAGACCCCAGGACGCTCTGTACTCTGAAAGGCAACACACATTCCCGGCTATACTAGTTCAGTCTGTCCAACTACTGCTTTGGGGGAAGCACAGAGGATTCTGAAAGAGAAGAAAACATTGTCACAATGAATGTATTGCTGTGACGCTTCAGTCTTCTGGTCCAGATTGTGGATAATGAATCTCAAATTAAAAGGATTTTCTTCGAGAAAAAGAGATCGACCTCCTTCACCACAAGAGCAACTCATTTTCACTGTCAGATCAACTAATTTGACCCCCTGAATAACAAGACATGGGAATTTCCTGGAGCAATTCTTGTTTCAGATATACGATCTCTGCTTGAAAGACACTCTGTTTTATATATATGTGTATGTATGTGTGTGTGTATATATATATATATACAGACGCACAAAACCAATAGATACCATACAAAACCAATCATACTCTTAAAGCTTCCACTTGTGAAATACTACTAATAAACCCATCAATCAGCACTACTCTTAAGATTGTGTGTCTAATTTCTAGATTGTTGATGTGTAGCTTCCCTTTCCAGCCACTGATTTCTTCTATCTCTCTGTTAGCCTCGGTGACCCTGTATCAAAAATGGCATTTTTCCATGGAATTATACAAACTATGATCAAATCTCAAACTTCTCCAGAACGAGTGCAAAATTCCCCTCAGAAACAGCATTTCTGACATTTTGTAATCATCCATGATGAGCAAAAGAAGCTGTGTTCTTACCATCGTTATTATTATTATCATTATGGGTATCAACTCTTGGCTTCGTGGCTGGTATCACCTTGAGGGTTTTGGTTTTTATGACAACGGGACTTTCTTCAATGACTATAACCTGTGAGAGAGGGATGGGACCCACCTGTCCAGAAGAGGCAAGGGGATCTTTGGCAACAGGCTAGCCAGCCTGGTGTGGAGGGCTTTAAACTGAAGGGCCAGGGGGGTGGGGGGCAAAGTCACAAGCCATCCCATCTGGCTGAGGATTAAGAGTGGCCAATCAGAGCAGGGACAAATACTCCTCAGCTGTGTCCCAAGCTGAGAAGCAAAAGACCAACAACCTCAAGGGTGGGCATGGACATGGCAGATCCTCTTGCATCCCTCCAGGGAAACCAGCATGCTCAAGTTCCTCCCTGAAATGTCTGTACACCAGTGCATGCAGGATGTGCAAGAAGCAGGAAGAATGAGAGATCTGTGTGCGGTCGCAGGGCCATGATCTCATTGCAATTACAGAGACATGGTAGGACAGCTCGCATGACTGGAATGCTGTCACGGATGGTTACACACTCTTTAGGAAAGACAGGCCCACAAGGCAAGGTGGTGGAGCTGCTCTGTACGTGAGGGAACAACTCAAATGTACTGAGCTATGCCTGGAGGTGGATGAAGGAGTCGAGAGTTTATGGGTCAGAATTAAGGGACAGGCTGATATGGGTGACATTGTTGTGGCTGTGTATTACAGGCCACCTAACCAGGATGAGGAAGTTGAAGAGGCCTTCTACAGGCAGCTGAAAGTAGCCTCACAGTCACAGGCCCTGGTTCTCATGGGGGACTTAAACCTCCCTGACATCAGCTGGGAAGACCACACAGCCAGGCACACGCAGCCCAGGAGGTTCCTACAGAGCATTGAGGGTAACTTTCTGATGCAAATGGTGGAGGAGCCAACAAGGAGAGGTGCTTTGCTGGACCTTGTACTAACAAACAAAGAGGGACTGGTTGAGGATGTCAAGGCTGGAGGCAGCCTTGGCTGCAGTGACCATGACATGGCGAACTTCAGGATCCTGTGTGGAGGAAGCAGGGCAATAAGGAGGATCAAAACCTTGGACCTCAGGAAAGCTAACTTTGGCCTCTTCAAGGAGCTACTTGGAGGAATCCCATGGGTGAGGGCTCTAGAAGGTAAGGGGGTCCAAGAGAGCTGGTCACTGTTGAAGCATCACTTCCTCCATGCTCAGGATCGGTACATCCTCCTGAGAAAGAAATCTAGCAAAGGAGGCAGGAGACCCACATGGATGAGCAAGGAGCTTCTAGTGGAACTCAGACAGAAGAGAAAGGTCTATGGAATATGGAAAGAGGGGCAGGCCACTTGGGAGGAGTACAGGAATGTTGTCAGAGCATGCAGGGATGCAGCGTGGAAGGCTACGGTCCACCTGGAATTGAATCTGGCAAGGGATGTCAAAGAAAACAAGAAAAGCTTCTTCAAGTGCATCAGCATCAAACAGAAGACTAGGGATAATGTGGGGCCGCTGCTGAATGAGGTGGGTGTCCTGGTGACGGAAGATGCAGAGAAGGCAGAGTTACAGAATGCCTTCTTTGCTTTAGTCTTTAGTGCTAAGGCTGGCGCTCAGAAATCTCAGGCCCTGGAGGTAAGAGAGGAAGCCTGCAGAAAGGGTGACCTTGAATAGAATGTCTTCTCTATAGGCCCCCCTTTAAGTACTGAAAGGCTGCAAAAAGGACTTCCTGCAGCCTGCTCTTCTCCAGGATGAACAGCCCCAACTCTCTCAGCCTCTTCTCATAGGAGAGGTGTTACAGCCCTTGGATCATCTTTGTGGCCCTCCTCTGGACCTGCTCCAACATTTCCACATCCTTCTTGTGCTGCAGGCTCCAGAGCTGGATGCAGTACTCCAGGTGAGGTCTCACCACAGCAGAGCACAGGGGCAGAATCACCTCCCTCGACCTGCTGGCCATGCTTCTCTTGATGCAGCCCAGGATATAGTTGGCCTTCTGGGCTGCGAGCGCACATTGGTGGCTCGTGTCCAGCTTTTCATCCACCAGTACCCCCAAGTCCTTCTCGGCAGGGCTGCTCTCAATCCCTTCATCTCCCAGCCCGTATTGATAGCGGGGCTTGCACAGAATCACAGAATGTTTGGGGTTGGAAGACACCTCTGTGGGTCATCTAGTCCAACCCCACTGCCGAAGCAGGGTCACCTACAGTAGGTTGCACAGGACGTTGTCCAGGAGGGTCTTGAATATCTCCAGAGAAGGAGACTCCACAACCTCCCTGGGCAGCCTGTTCCAGTGCTCTGTCACCCTCAGAGGGAAGAAGTTCTTCCTCATGTTCAGACGGAACTTCCTATGCCTCAGTTTGTGTCCGTTGCCCCTTGTCCTGTCGCTGGGCACCACTGAAAAGAGTTTGGCCCCATCCTCCTGACACCCACCCTTCAGATATTAATAAGCATTTATAAGGTCCCCTAGCAACCTTCTCTTCTTCAGGCTGAACAAGCCCAGCTCCCTCAGCCTTTCCTCATAGGACAGATGCTCCAGTCCCCTCCCCATCCTTGTAGCCCTCTGCTGGACTCTCTCCAGTAGCTCCTCATCTTTCTTGAACTGGGGAGCCCAGAACTGGACAGAGTACTCCAGATGGGGCCTCACTAGGGCAGTGTAGAGGGGAAGGAGAACCGCCCTCGACCTGCTGGCCACACTCCTCCTAATGCACCCCAGGATGCCATTGGCCTTCTTGGCAGCCAGGGCACACTGCTGGCTCATGGTTAACCTGTCGTCCACCAGCACCCCCAGGTCCCTCTCTGCAGAGCTGCTCTCCAGCAGGTCAGCCCCAAGCCTGTACTGATGCATGGGGTTGTTCCTCCCCAGGTGCAGGACCCTGCATTTGCCTTTGCTGAACCTCATCAGGTTCCTCTCTGCCCAACTTTCCAGCCTGTCCAGGTCACGCTGAATGGCAGCACAGCCTTCTGGTGTATCCACCACTCCTCCCAGTTTTGTGCCATCAACAAACTTGCTGAGGGTACACTCTAACTCTTCATCTAGGTCATTGATGAAGAAGTTAAACAAGACTGGGCCGAGTACTGACCCCTGGGGGACACCACTATTTACCGGCCTCCAACTAGACTCAGTGCTGCTGATGACAACCCTGGAATGGGCTTGCCCCATCCCAGGTGCAGGCCCACCTCTCCAGCTTGTCCAGGTCCCTCTGGATGGTATCCCGTCCTTCTGCTGTGTCAACTGCACCACTCAGCTTGGTGTCGTCTGCAAACTTGCTGAGTGGTGCACTCCATCTTGCTGTCTGTGTCACTGATGAAAATGTTAAACAGCACCATTTCCAATACAGAACCCTGAGGGACACAACTTGTCACTGGCATCCATTTGGACATCGAGCTGTTGACGACTACCATCTGGCTGTGACCTTCCAACCAATTCCTTAGCCACCAAACAGTCCACCCGTCAAATCCACATCTCCCCAGTTTAGAGAGAAGGATGTTGTGAGGGACTGTATCAAAGGAATTACGGAAGTCCAGATAGATCATATCCATCACTCTTCCCTTGTCCACTGACCTAGTCATGCCATCATAGAAAGCCATTAGGTTGGTGAGGCAGGACTTGCCCTTGGTGAAGCCATGCTGGCTGTCTCGAATCACCTCCCTGTCCTCCATGTGCCTTAGCATAGCTTCTAGGAGGATCTGTTCCGTGATCTTCCCAGGCACAGAGGTGAGGCTGACAGGTCGGTAGTTCCCAGGGTCCTCCTTCCTAACCTTTTTGAAAATGGGCACTATGTTTCCCTTCCTCCAGTCACCAGGGACTTCACCTGACTGCTGTGGCCTTTGAAATATTATGGAGATTGGCTTTGCAATGACATCAGCCAATTCCCTCAGGACTCTGGGATGCATCTCGTCAGGTCCCACAGACTTCTGTATATACATACGTGTACATAGCAGCACAACATTCTCCTGTGCATCTCTGCTACTTGTAGAACACTGTTTCCATATATTTTAAGTGCAGAATTTCTGATTTAAGAAAAACAGAGCATGTGTAAATAAATATTAAAAAAGGTTATATGAACAAAAATCTTTCACTGTTTCTCAGATAAGATATCTCAGAACATCAAATACAAGATCCAGTCGTTAAAGGTATCATAAAAGTTTGTCTAACACTCTGGAAGATTTCGCAACTAAAATAAAGGACAAAACTAAACAAAATATTATGTATGTACTTTCATGTTTTAAGTTTTAGGGAATGAAAATCCAGTGACCAACCATTAGATTTATTCCTTATCCTTCTGTGTCTTGGTGAAAAAGAGAGGTTTCTACACAAAATATACCGGAATAAATGAGGCTTAGAAGTCTATTCTGAACACAAGAAGATGAATATCTAAATCTTATTTGAACATGTTACTCCCTACATTTTCAAAACTGGGTTGAAAATCTTTTACATATCCTTACTAAGCATGGAAACTGCCTTTTTGAAGCTATACAGACTTCTGTGAGAGGATTATTGTGCACTGTGAATCTGTAGTGTCTTGTGTGGTGACAATACATGCGATTTCAAAAGACCCACTTAATTACAAACTATTATCTGCTTGCACGCTTTTCTGTGAAGCAAAAAGCTCATTCCATTTAACATCACGTACAAAGACGACAGATACAGCTCGGTACCTGCAGAGAACCAATGATATGCGTGTTAGAATCAACAACAAACCGAGTTTTCAGATTAGTTTTTCATTTCCTTTAATGTGATACACTACAGAATCTGGAACTATGAAACAAACACATTCTTGATGGATTTGTTTCTGGAAGATCTAAAGGCAGGTCTCCTTATCAGCGAGACAGTAATTTGGTGTGTGTTACGGGTTTGCGTGGCAAGGTTTTGGTAGCGGGGGGGTTATAGGGATGGCTTCTGTGAGAAGCTGCCAGAAGCTTCCCCCGTGTTTGATAAAGCCAGTGCTAGCTGGCTCTAAGATGGACCTGTCACTGCCCAAGGCCCAGCCAGTCAGCAACGGTGGTAGCACCTCTGGGATAACATATTTAAGAAAGGGAAGAAAAAAACTCGGTGGGTGAAAACGGCAGCGAGGATAGAGGAGTGAGATGACGTGAGAGAAACTACTCTGCAGACACCAAGGTCAGTGAAGGAGGTGGGAGGAGGTGCTTGAAATGTTGGAGCAGAGACTCTTCCCTTGCAGCTCGTGATGAAGACCATGGTGAAGGCAGGTTGTTCCCCAGCAGTCCACGGAGGTCCACTTTGGAGCAGATCTCCACCTGCAGCCTGTGGAAGGGACCCCACGTCAGAGCGGGTGGATGCCTGAAAGAAGCTGTGACCCCGTGGGGAGCCCCACGCTGGAGCAGGCTCCTGCCAGGAGCTGTGGACCCATGGAGAGAGGAGACCACACCGGAGCAGGTTTGCTGGCAGGGCTTGTGACCCCATGGGGGACCCACACTGGAGCAGCCTGTTCCTGAAGGACTGCACCCCGTGGAAGGGACCCATGCTGGAGCAGTTCCTAAAGAGCTGCAGCCCGTGGAAAGGACTCACTTTGGAGAAGTTTGTGGAGAACTGTCTCCTGTGAGAGGAACCTTCATGCTGGAGCAGGGGAAGAGTGTGAGGAGTCCTCCCCCTGAGGAGGAAGGAGCGGCAGAGACAATGTGTGATGAACTGACCACAGCCCCCTTTCCCCATCCCCCTGCACCACTCGGGGGGAGGGAGGAGGTAGAGAAACAGGAGTGAAGCTGAGCCCGGGAAGAAGATCTGGATTTATTTCTCACTATCCCACTCTGATTTGATTGGTGATGAATTAAACTCCCTTTTCTCCCCAAGTTCAGTCTGTTTTGTCCGTGACAGTAATTGGTGAGTGATCTCTCCCTGTCCTTGTCTCAACCCTCGAGCCTTTCATCGTATTTCCTCTCCCCTGTCCAGCTGAGGAGGGGGAGAGATAGAGCGGCTTTCGTGGGCACCTGGCATTTATCCAGGCCAAACCAAAACAGTGTGGAATTGCACCACATGATACTTTTGGGGAACTATATGGATTTAAAATTTTATTTTTCTGCCCACAAGTGAGTGTTTGAACCAAACGCCATTACTAAGGCTATACAAATAATATTGTTTAACCCAGTAAATATCATGCTAGTAAAATAATGCTTTTTGAATTTTTATACAAATGTTCTCAGAACAGAAACTGATGCTGCCTCTGCAGAAGCATAGCATTTTTGCATTGCATATATAACCAAAAAATGCTGGCTTCTTCTAAAACAGAAGTATCCTTGCTCACTACGGATAAAATTCAACGACAGCCACAGGAATAGCACAAAACTTATTTTCTGGACAGAAATCAGACTTTTGTTGTCATGTGGTACTTTCACTGACAGTGTATAAGGTGAATTTCATGTTTTAAGAACAATTATTGCCCCTATGACAACAATGCAAATACAGCTACTTTACTTATGTAATGTTTCCATCCATCTTCTACTTATAAACATAAGATATCCAACAAAGAGAAACCACTTCAATGCTTTATATGTAGAAAAGGAAGCATAAAACTTATATTCTTACTTCCCCCCTTTCTTCCCAAATTGTTATCACTAGATGTATTTATACACTAAAATGCTCCTGGCAAATAACAAAAAAATGTTTTTACTGCTTGAAGCAAAGCAGCTTATCCTCCCAGTCTTGTGACAGGCCTCAGTGGGAGCTTCGTATCAGAAGCAAGCACTTGATGTTTGGCAGCTCAAGCAAACATGCATTTCTTGACCAAGAATACTTATACCTTTATGTAAGATACACAGGTAATAAAGCAAGTTGAGTACACCTCACATAAACTTACAAGCGTGCAGAAGTTTAGGGCTACATTGGAAGCAGTCTCCTGATTATCCTTTTTGCATCCTTGAACTCCCTTCAAAGAAGTACTTGTAGGGGTCACTTATCTGCTCTTTCTACGCACATCTGCTTCAGGATTCATCATATGCCGTACAAACACCTAGGCATGTCAAAAACTGTGCAGTAGATGTTTAATTAGAAGAAATCAATTTGTATGTGCCTGCAGAAATGTAGATAGCTATCATTATTATGTACAACCTACTATAATACGCCAGAGAAGTTGGCACTATACAGAGGACACACGTAACTTGGTCAGCTGACAGAAGCATTCAGGGTAACTTTCAGGGAACTGAGAGAACCTAAAAAAAAAAATCATATTTTTCATAGTAATTTCTGATGTTATTGAGATAATCCTTTCATACATACAGCATTTTTTTTAAATTAAAACCACATGTATCATAGACACATAGCATGTAAGCCTTCATAGTTTACTAATTACTGTCTTTTTACGTAGCCAAGTGTTTTTGGGGGTGACTCAGACAACCGACATTCTGAAATAAAGTTAAAAACTTGGCCGGAGGCAGAGCATCCCCGCCCGGCCCAGGGACGGCGCCGGCCAGAAGCCGAGCTGCCCGCCGGCCCCAACCGTGGCCTGGCTCCCTCGGCACCTCCCGGGCCCCGCTCCCAGACGGGGCCGTGAGGAGCCCGGCCCGGCGCGACAGTGCCCCCGGGACGGGGAGCACGGCTGGGGGCCGCCGACGATCCGCCCCCTTCCTCCTCTGAAAGCCTTTCCAGAGCTGTCTGACCCCGGCGCCGGTCTCGCCGCGGGCTCGTAGGGCGCGGACAGCGCCAGCCCCACCGGCCGCCAACGCTTCTCCACGCGGCGCGGCGCCGCCTCACTGCGCATGCGCGCCCCGACCTGCGCGCGTCCCGCCGCCTCGCCGTGCGCATGCACCCCGCGGCGTCCCGCCGGCCGGCACCTTCCTCCTCCTCCTTCTCCTCTGGCTCCGGCAGCGGCTCCCTCGCCGGGCGGCGGCGCCTGCGCAGTGGCGGCTGCCCGCTCTCCCCTCCCCTTCCCCCGAAGCTTCGTGAAGATTCCGGAAGGCTCCGGCCGCCTTCTTCCGCTGAGGGAGCGGCCCCGGCCCCCGGTGCTGCCCGGCTTCCGGCTGCTGCCTCCCGCTGCGCCGGGCTCTGCTCTCCCGAGCGGCGGGGCGGGAAGAGCCGCGGGTCGCTCCGCCGCCATGTCGTTGCTCTGCTACAACCGGGGCTGCGGCCAGCGCTTCGATCCCGAAACCAACACGGAGGGTGAGAGCGGCGGAGGGGGAAGCAGGGGGCGCGGGGTGTCTCCCTCATTGCTCCACCCCTCACGGCGTTCGGTGCGGGGGGCGTGAGGGAGGTTCTGAGGGGCGATCTGAGGCGGCCGGCGTGCCCGCCGCCCTCGGAGCCCTCCCCGTTGCCGGGGCCGCGCCGCGGAGCTGTTCCGCAGCGCTGAGGGGCGGGCAGAACCCCGGCCTGCGGGCGTGTGTGCGCGTCCCGCCCGCCATCGCCTGTGCGCTCCCGGTTCTCTGCTCCTCGCGGGGACTCGCGTGTTCGTGGGGCGCTCCCTGTGGCGGGGGACTATGGCCGGCACGGTGAAGCGGTGTTGCGGGCTGCGGGGCGGGCGGGAGCGGAGTCTGCCCGGGCTGGAAGCTGTGCCCTCTGCGCGGGGGTGCGGGGCTGGCGGCGGGCCGGGCTCCAGGGCTCTCCGGTAATAACCGGCCTGTTGGCAGCAGCATGAGCGACAAGAGGCGGTAGGAAGTAGTTCTGTATATCACCGTCACGCGTTCCAAAGGTGGAAACTGGAGGCCTTCAGCAACAGACATTGCTCTTTTGAGGGCCTCTGTGGGTGTTACATACATAGCAATTACCAACTACTTTTTTTTAATTGTGGTGTATGGACTTGCAGCAGGTAATTAAATGTATGTTGTGATACGTGTATGTCTGCTTTGCCGAGTGCTGTGAGCTCTTGGCAGTGCTTCCCCTACGCGTACTGGGAGTCCGGTACCTGGCGAAACATCTTCAAAGCACTTTCATTCTAGGTTTCATGAGGCTGCAGAAGAGTGGTCTGAGTTCGCAGTTGGCTTGCCCTCAGTTGGTTTGTAACGTAACTGTTGTCTCAAATTCTAGAAAGGCCTCTTTGCGTTAGCTTAATTTTTAGTGACCCACAAGATTAGAAGTAGGCTAATGTGTTCTAGCATGTCTGTATTCTGTGACTAAGAACCATGGCATAAAGTATGTTTATTTTTCTGAGTTAAGTATTTACAAAGAGAGGGACAGTATTTTAAGTAAGACTCACTAGTGTCAGTAAAAGAAAAAGCAGGAGTAGTGGTGGAATGCTTCCATGCACTGATCTCTTCCACCACCACCCGTGCACCCCTTTGCCCCAAAAGATAAAGCAGATAGGGTGTTTACATTAAAAATTCTCATTGGGCCTTCATAACGTGTATTTGTTAGTAAAATAAGAGTTCTTTACAATGTGTTGCTGTGTTCATGATCAAAGCTGTAGTAGACCTGATCCATTTGGCATGACCCTGTGCTAATTGTGTGGTGCTTGGATTGGGTAAAACAACTCTTTGGATGAAGTTTGTCTCGGTAAATGGCTGGAACACTTACTGGAATTACTGTGCCCTAGACTAAGCAGTTCTAAAGGTAAATGTAGTTATTTAGACTACTTCCTAAGGCCAAGTTTAACATTTTCAGCGGAAGTAGAGTGATTATAACTTTTGCCATCCGTAAACCTCAACAAGAGCAGTGGGATGGTTACTGTTTAGGCAACTAAATCCATATTTAGCGGTGTGTGGCTATGAAGTTCAAATGTTTGTTTGTGTTTCAGAACTGTGTTTGGATTTACTTCTAAAATACTGTGGGGATTAAGGTTTATGCATGTGTTAAGCAAACACCAAAGTACTTATCCCTTTAATAAGAAGTTTTGCATTGACGTAATCTTAAGCTTAGGATCAGTGTATTAATAGGAAATTTTCTTAAATGAAAATAAGTAGAAAATAAGGCCTGCTGGCCTCCAAGCAGTGTTGGATCTTTCAGGTTTTTTGTCTACATTCAGCCTGCATTATAGATATTCCCATAGTGGTGATTAACATAAAAGGCCATTAATTTTCTTTTTAGAATCAGATGGCTGAAATAACATATGCATGTATTTTCTATAGAAACTGTGATTGTTTCCAAACTATGAGCAAGTGGCAGCTGGCTGACATGAAGGACTGTATGCCTCTTAGAGAGGCAGAAAAACAGCCCGAGGGAAAGCTTTAAAGGTATGGCTACACAGTTGTGATGGAGTGCACAGTTAAGTCATCTGTGGCATGCCTGGCCAGGTGCAGGTTTTGCGTGCATTTTAGATATGTTAACTACTAGTTAATCCATACTGTTGAAGACTTACTCAGCATCTGACATAGAAAGTAGAACTTAACTTCAAAAGCAGTATTAGGTTTTTAATTTTCTTGGGGTTTTTACCAGCAAATGATTGTATGACAATTCCTAATACATTTCAAGGCCAGGTCAAATTTTGCTGCTAAAACAGTGGTAGGAGGTAGTACATGTGCACTTTGATTTAGTTTTGAAAGCAGTGCTACTTAATGACAGTTGTAAAGGTAATGTGCCCACACAGATGGGAAGCGTGTATGTTATACATGTTTGTCTCAATTTCTTCACTGCACTGCAACATTTTTTTTGGTTTGGTTTAATTTGGATCTTTCTTGATGTGGTTTAATTTGGTCCATTGCCAGAACAGAAGCACATGCTCTTTCGTGCTTGTTTGTACCCTTTTCCCTTAGATCAAACTTAGTGATGTCGCACCTACAGGATACATGTGATCACAGAGCTGATGAAAACTTTATATATTTCTGAGGTGGAGTGAGTGAGAGGTGGAGTTGCAAGAAATGGTAGCCTAGATTTTTTTGAGTCTGTGTGCCCAAAGTCAGCTTTCTTTAACTATGTTTGGTCCACAGTTCAAACTCTGATTCTATAAAGTGCACTCTCTCATCCTCTGTCTTCCCTGTGACTTTCTCAGGCTGAGCCTTTTTGTTCTCTCTGACCTACTTCTAAGCTCTTGTCATACGATGTTGGTCCTGTTTTCTATGCCTTTTTTCCAACACTGTAAGAAGAAGTTTGGTGAAATTAGCTTCCTAGCTTCAGCAACCACTTAAAGGTATCAGATTCCCCGAGGTGCTGAATGAAGTTCATCAGGTTTAATGACCGCCTATTGCTTTGGGGCTGTAAAGCATAGCTTGTGAAGTAGTGGAGTGTTTCCACCGGATACCAGGTTGGTTTGCAGGTTGTAAAAAGACAGTTATCTTATTTTGTCCTCAAGGATTCAACACGATTCCATTGTAAATACAGGTTTGGATAACCTGTACCATTTTCTACTTTAGCAGAAAGACTGATGAAGTGCTTCAATGAATAAATAAGGATGTAGCAGGAAAGTAACAGCAAACAGAACTGTGTACGTTGTGAGAGTGTGATTGGTTTGGGTATGAAATCAGCATGAAAAAAAAGAACCTACCAAACAACCTGAAAATTTGTGGTACTTGCCTCTCCAAAAATTATCTGAGGGTGAGAGAAAAATGCCTTGTTTTGAAAAACCTTAAGTTTGTCTGGGTTAAGGAAAGGTATTAAAAGCAGTGGAGAGGTGGATTGATTTTTTTTTTTTTTTTTCAGTGAAAAAAGTAGAACAGCAACCAAAAGCTGGAAGTTGACCTCTGACAAACCAGAAATAGACATGCTCAAGTGGCTGTTGATATGTGCTAAATTCCCAGTTTTCCCCACCTAGTCTGGAGATGGGATGTTTTTATAGATCATAGAATCATAGAATGGTAAGGGTTGGAAGGGACCTTAAAGATCATCTAGTTCCAACCTCCCTGCCATGAGCAGGGACATCTTCCACTAGACCAGGTTGCTCAGAGCTCCATCCAGCCTGGCCTTGAACACTGCCAGGGAGGAGGCCTTCATTAACCTCTCTGGGCAACCTGTGCCAGTGTTTCACCACCCTCATGGTGAAGAATTTCTTCCTAATATCTAATCTAAATCTGCCCTCTTTTAGTTTACAGCCATTCCCCCTTGTCCTATCACTACACACCCTTGTGAAAAGTCCCTCTCCATCCTTCCTGTAGGCACCTTCAGGTACTGGAAGGCTGCTATAAGGTCACCCTGGAGCCTTCGCTTCTCCATGCTGAACAGCCCCAACTCCCTCAGCCTTTCCTCGTAGCAGAGGTACTCCAGCCCTCTGATCATCTTCGTGGCCCTCCTCTGGACCCGCTCCAACAGCTCCATGTCCTTCTGATGTTGGGGGCTCCAGAGCTGGACGCAGGACTCCAGGTGGGGTCTCACGAGAGCGGAGTAAAGGGGCAGAATCAATTCCCTCAGCCTGCTGGCCACGTTTCTCTTGATGCAGCCCAGGATACGGTTGGCTTTCTGGGCTGCAAGTGCACATTGGTGGCTCACGTTGAGCTTCTCATCCACCAGTACCCCCAAGTCCTTCTCCTCAGGGCCGCTCTCGAGCCACTCTCCACCCAGCCTGTACTTGTTTTTGGGATTACCCTGACCCACATGCAGGACCTTGCACTTGGCCTTGTTGAATTTCATGCGGTTCACGCAGGCCCACCTCTCCAGCCTGTCAAGGTCCCTCTGAATGGCATCCCTTCCCTCCAGCGTATCAACCACACCACACAGCTTGGTGTCGTTGGCAAACTTGCTGAGGGTGCACTCAGTCCCACTGTCCGTGTCACTGACAAAGATATTGAACAGCACTGGCCCCAGTACTGACCCCTGAGGCACACCACTCATCACTGGTCTCCACCTGGACATCAAGCCATTGACTGCAACTCTTTGAGTGCATCCATCGAGCCAGTTCCTTGTCCAACGTGTGGTCCACCTGTGAAATCCATGTGCTTCCAATTTAGAGACAAGGACATCATGCGGGTCAGTGTCGAATGCCTTGCACAAGTCCAGGTAGATGATGTCAGTTGCCCGCCCTTTGTCCACCAATGCTGCAACCACATCACAGAAGGATACCAAGTTGTTCAGGCATGATTTGCCCTTGGTGAAGCCATGTTGGCTGTCCCCAGTCACCTCCTTGTTATCCATGTGCCTTAGCATGGTTTCGAGGAGGATCTGCTCCATCATCTTGCCAGGCACAGAGGTGAGACTGACTGGCCTCTAGTTCCCCGGGGTCTTCCTTTTTTCCCTTTTTAAAAATGGGGGTGATGTTGCCCCTTCTCCAGTTGGTGGGGACCTCCCCAGACCGCCACGACCTCTCAGATACGATGGAGAGTGATTTGGCAACTTCGTCTGCCAGTTCCCTCAGGACCCGCAGATGCATCTCATCAGGCCCCATGGACTTGTGCACCTTCAGGTTCCTTAGGCAGATGTAAGCTTTAATCAGATAAGAGTTGTCAGGCTCAGTATGAGTGAAAATGAGTGACATTTTACTGTCCCACTAAGCAATTTGACCATTCTGCCGAAGTCCTACTGCCTCTTGAGGTACTGCAGAACTTCTTGTCTCAGCATTTTCTTTTGTGAAATATGCATCACCCTCATTAAGAAGCAGCAGAGAGTGGGCTGTCATTTGCTCCATGATGTACCTCCTCCAGAGAGGGCTGCTGGGAGTGAGGAAAAAGGATTGGCCTTGGCCAGATGGACAAATAGACGCTTTTCCGTGTCTGACTTGTGAGTTGGAGGATAGCCGTCCCTGAGTTAATCCATCCTAAGATGGTTTTGGTCTCTAGAAGTGTTGCACTGATTAACAGCACTTCTCTCATTTAAACCCACATGCTTGTGAGGGATTAGAAATACTAAGTGAGGTTTTCTGATGCAGAAATAATCTCTGCTTCAAACAGAGCTTAGTTTTACTACCATGATACTTATAATGGCATACTTTCATACTTTTGGAAAAGAATAACCTCTATTGTTATTTTATTTGATTTAGCAGTGAAGTTCTGGGCTCTTTATACAAAATAACCACTTTATTTTTTAAATTTTCCTGTGAGGTTTACATTTACAAAAGCATTAGCTTTTCATCCTGAAGCTGAAGGAATTTATAGAAGTTCATGGACATATATGTAAGTCCAGCTGAAGGACCAGTGTCCCAAAATATATGCCTTTTGAATTAAGGTGGGAACTGTCATCTTAAAGCAACATGACTGTCAGACTGTATTAGTGCCTTAGACACTGAGTGTAAAACTAAAGAAAATGATACTAAGCAAAATTTCTTTAAAACTACATATTTATGAAATTGAAAACAACTAAATTATTTGTCTTTAAACCCATTTAATATCAGTAGGCAAATTACTAATACAGTTATTTAGCACTTTTCTGTTTTGCTTCGTATTATGTAAATTTTGATCTTTCTCACTGTTCTGTTTTGTGAAGCCTTATTATAAAACTTGTTACTGTTTGTGTCACTTTTGATTTTATTTGTTTCTGACAACAACAAAATTTTTGCTTTAAAGACTGAAAGATAGCTAGTGTTTCACATCGTTTTTACAGTTAGGTCATTAAAATATTGTCCATGTAGTATATGTCAAAGAGAAGTTATATAATCAAGCAATTGTATTGCATTTCAAAAAAATACATAAGTAAAAAAGGAACAGTTGCTACATAAAAAAGCTGTAATGTTGATAAACAGCTGTGAATAGAAACAGTTCCATTAATGGAAGTTGTGTTTCAGTGTAATGTTTGTAGAGAACCTATTAAGTAATAGTATTGACATCTCTAAATTGTGTATGTGGAAGACTGGCCTTTGGGTTCAAGTCCTTAAGTGACCTAGAATACTACAAACAGTGAAAAAAGAACAAGCTAATTATCATGGATACAATACTGAACTCATTAAGTTAAGAGAATTTTTTAACAGTGTTTCTAGACAGAAAGCCTTGACCAGGTGCAAATAGATACATTTGATGCTGTAAAGCAGTATTTTTTGCCTGTTGGGTGGCCATAGGACCACCTTTTTTACTTCTGCTCAGTTACCAGTAAGGACTAAGTATTGATGAGGGCAAAGGATGATCCATAGAAAATTTAGTTGCTCCATATGGAAGTAGAAGTTTGTTTGGATGCCTGCTTTCTGGTTTGTGTTGTATAAGACGGAAGAAAAAAAATCTTGATTATTTAGGCTTAATATATGCACTTAGAAAGCTTGTTCTGTGGAGTCTGTATCTTTCTTCATAATTCTGTGCCCTTGGGGAAGTGGGACAGCTCATGCCATATATGAATTGCAAGTGTGAGATTTTTCCTGGGTTTGTGATCAGATAAATAAGGATTCTTGGTATGCCTGAATATTTATGCTAGTTATTTTCTTCTAGATTCATGCACATATCATCCAGGTGTGCCAGTCTTTCATGATGCTCTCAAAGTAAGTATGCAATTATCTTTTTAAGTCTTACCTTTTATTCCATATCTGTAAAACAGTATGCTTGTTTTCCTTTTTAATTCCAAATCTTTCAGTGTTGTAGAAGCTGATGTCCAGCCTATCATGTTTGAGCCACGCCATGAAATTAGAAAAGCACGCTTACTCAAACCTGAAGAAGAAATTAAATACTGTACTCACATGGTGTAAATGTCATGCAAGTCTATATGACACATTTCCTATTGATTGACTTTAGGTGTCTCAACAGTTTAATTAGGTCCTCTGAATAGGTCTTTGGAGGCATTGAGTGGTGTCATATTCTTTCAGTTAATTAACCTGCTTGGAATTCAGACCAGCTGCTTGTGGTCTTATATTGCCAGTGAACTAATGTGTATGTGACACTTGCCTACTGTAAAAAATAACTGTGGTCTGTTAATCTAACAAACGAGTATGTTGATTAAGTTGGGACTGGTCGCCTGTACCTCTGATGCAGCTGTCCCGGATTCTTGGGCTACATCTTCAGAAGTGAATTAAATAGACCTGTGACTGGTCTCCGGTGCTTAGGCCAACTGCATAGCCCATATTCATTATTTTAAACTGTTTTCCTAGTTCAGGATCTGCTGGATGCATCCAGAGTGCCTACAGGGAATTATTTGAGACACAACTGCCAAAACAATACTGGAAATCATTCTAACAATTTAATAGTGTATGGCCAGAAATCTGGTGTTCAGAAATGGAATTTGGCACTGTTTACTGTGTTAATACAGGTGTAGCGTAAGTGAACTTTCTTAGGACACCAAACTGCTGTTTAACTGAGATTTGGAACAAGCATTTTTTTCTGGCACTTAGGAACTGCTTCCACTGGCAGTGCATCTCATCCTTGTCCTGTAATGTGGTGCCTTTTGGACTCATGGAAGCTTGTGCGTGTGTGCTGGGTAGCGTATTTTCTGTGAGCTATTGCTCAAGTTGCAGTACATGACTCTGGAATCAGCTGCAATCTGCTACTGGCAAATTGGGATGGATGCTATTAGAGCAAATACGATACAGCTACATAGACTATGGCAGTTTGTTTTGTACAAAATTGTAGTTGTAACACAGTATA
Source organism: Opisthocomus hoazin (assembly GCF_030867145.1). Taxonomy (NCBI): domain Eukaryota; kingdom Metazoa; phylum Chordata; class Aves; order Opisthocomiformes; family Opisthocomidae; genus Opisthocomus; species Opisthocomus hoazin. The sequence continues at coordinate 12,979,841 of NC_134414.1, read as the reverse complement.
TAAAACTGCTGCCTAATTATAAAGACAGAAATTTTGCGGGTACCTCAAAAGCTTGTGTTTACTACCTCTTTCTCTTATATACACACCATTTTTCAAACAAGTACTATTCCCACCCCAACCTATCTTTTGGCCTAATTAAAAATTTATCATAATTTTCTGTGGGCATTTTTCTTGCTGCTATGAATTCCAGATAATCTAAGGCAGGGTGAAGTTTTTGTCTCCTTGACTATGAAAATAGTTATTATTTTGAGGATAGTTTAGAAGCAACTACCTGAAACTTACTGTGTTGCACTGCTTAAGCTATCACAGAATCACAGAATGTTAGGAGTTGGAAGGGACCTCTGTGGGTCATCTAGTCCAACCCTCCCGCCGAAGCAGGGTCACCTACAGCAGGCCGCAGAGGACCTTGTCCAGGAGGGTCTTGAATATCTCCAGAGAAGGAGACTCCACAACCTCCCTGGGCAGCCTGTTCCAGTGCTCCGTCACCCTCAGAGGAAAGAAGTTCTTCCTCATGTTCAGACGGAACTTCCTGTGCTTGAGTTTGTGCCCATTGCCCCTTGTCCTGTCGCTGGGCACCACTGAAAAGAGTTTGGCCCCATCCTCCTGACACCCACCCTTCAGATATTTATAAGCATTTATAAGGTCCCCTCGCAGCCTTCTCTTCTTCAGGCTAAACAAGCCCAGCTCCCTCAGCCTCTCCTCGCAGGAGAGATGCTCCAGTCCCCTCATCATCCTCGTAGCCCTCCGCTGGACTCTCTCCAGTAGCTCCTCATCTTTCTTGAACTGGGGAGCCCAGAACTGGACAGAGTACTCCAGATGGGGCCTCACTAGGGCAGTGTAGAGGGGAAGGAGAACCTCCCTCGATCTGCTGGCCACACTCCTCCTAATGCACCCCAGGATGCCATTGGCCTTCTTGGCAGCCAGGACACACTGCTGGCTCATGGTCAACCTGTCGTCCACTAGGACACCCAGGTCCCTCTCCACAGAGCTGCTCTCCAGCAGGTCCGCCCCAAGCCTGTACTGATCAAAGCAGTGGTTCACTTATTAGTCAAACTGTTGCCTTTAATAAGGTTCTTTGACTTCTAAGATACATTATTGACAGTGACGAGATAATTTTCTTTAAAATTTTATTTCTGGTTTATATAATAAAAGGTGCTCTTGAGTGATATAGTTGGATAGATGGTTATGCAAGACAGATCTCCAGTTTTGTGCTGGGAAATAAGCAGCTGAAAGACTTAACTAGTGCTCAAGAAAAGAATAAGTGCTCATCGTTATAGGAAGGGGGCCTGTACATTCCAGCACAGGTGAGCCTAGTCTCAGGTATAGTACTTGTTTATTTTGCTTATGTGTTACTTTATATGATAAAGTAGCGTTTCTGTTTTCTGCCGTACAGAGTTGGCACCTAACTTGTCATGGAAATACTGCTTCAGTTTACCGAACTTTCTGATTAAGGCTGCATGAGTGAACTAGAAATGGCAGCTGTAGCAAGTTTCTCTGGCTTTTAAAAATGCAGATGAGGATAATACTGTCCAAAGAACAGAAGAAAATCATCTCTAATCATGATGTGCCGCATCTTGTAAAGGAATATAATTAGTCTTTTGCTTTTTATAAGCTGTTGCCAAGTAAGGTAGTCATGCTTTTTTTGTTTTTATTCCAAAACGTTTATAGGGTTGGTCATGTTGTAAAAGAAGAACAACAGACTTTTCTGACTTCTTAAGCATTGTGGTATGTACTCATGATTATTTACAATTTTTATACTTGTCAAATGACATTGATAAATATTAAATGGTATATGTGCATACATATTTAATATTTGCATACTTTCAAACTTTTAAATCTTGCATGCGCTATTTTTCTCAAGGTAATGTTGCAGTTGATTTTCATTTTTAAGCTTTAATGGTTATAACTAGTTCTGTCAAAACCTATTTAGAGACTTGTTGACAGTGAAAGAAGGTCAATATTTTTGTTACTTTGCTTGATTACAGAAAGTATGCATTTTTCTTTAACATGTCTCCAAATGAAGATATTTTCCACTTCAGTTGTAGGATTTCCTTTGCGGACGATGCTTAAAGTGGGCTGAAGGAGAAGATGGGGCTGAAGAAATAAATCAAGAAAACTTGTTGCAGTTTTTGATAATTTTTAAATGTGCAAGCCGGCTACATAGTATATATATAAATGTATGCTTTCCATAATAGGGCTGTACGAAGGGTCTCCATAACAGTGAGAAACCTCCTGAGCCTGTTAAACCAGAAGTCAAAACTACCTCTGAACGAAAGGAGCTAGCTGAACTGAAACCCAAGTTTCAAGAACACATAATTCAGGCACCAAAACCATTGGAAACAATTAAAAGGCCAAGGTACACTATAAGAAACTAAGTTTTGCCAAATTTGTGGTCTGTTGGCTAAGATAGAGCTCGTTTGGTTATTCAGTGTTACACATCTCATATAGTGTAAAAATTCCCAAATTAACTTTAAAAGAGCTTGTGTTTGGTAGCAGTTAAGACGTTATCTTAAGTTTCAAAACGAAATAAAAGAATTCTGCTTAGGAGGAGGTAGTACTGGATCTCTCAGCATTTAGCTTCCCAGGAAACAAAAGTTGCAGTCTAAAGCCTCGTATTATTAAAAATAATTTTAGAGTGCTCGTGTTTAGATTCCTTAATCTTTCTGATTTATTTTTAGTGTTGTAGAGTTGTGAGGATTTCCTGTTTAAGACTGCTGTGTAAATTTCTAGTCTATTTTTCCATAAACAGTGAGAATTGGCACTTACAAATCTAGTTTGTTTGTTGTTGTAAGGGAGGTTGCAAAGGGAGAGGCTTATAGCAAGATTAAAAGTTACTACTTTGTTGTCTCATGTAACTTATTTTTCATGAAGCTGACATGAATAAATGAACATTTTTTTAGCCCGGATGAGCCAATGACAAATTTGCAGCTGAAAGTGTCAGCTTCCTTGAAGCAAGCATTAGATAAACTGAAACTGTCATCAGAAAACGAAGAGAAAAAAGGTAAGGATATAGGGAGGTTACATAGGTATATGACTGTCACACAAATAAATGAAATGCTATTTTTTGTTACTGTTTCTGAACTGATTTTTTGATGTAATTATGTTCTTGTTCTTAATACTCTGGGAAATAGTTGGCAGTCTAGGGAATGATAATCAAAATTTAACCGTGAACAATGTGGAGACTTGGGTGTGACAAGCATTATGTGCCCATTAAAATTATTTAAACTGCCTGTTTTGTGAGAATTCCTGGATAGAATGGACATGGTGGGAACATCCATTTCTGAATATATGACTGAAAGGGTTTCAAAAGAAATGAACTCTGCTCCTATGTTATTGCAAACACGATGTCATAAAAAGCCTTTCATAACCTGGTGAAATTTCTCTGAAGTCTAGCTGGTTCTCCCTCATCTGTTTTTCTTCCTTTTTTTTTTTTACTAATTCCCACAGTTTGTTTGGAATTTGGTTCCAGAACTACACTGCTCCTAAAGAAACACTTTCTGATTTCAACCTATATTTGTGGCTATTTTAGACTTCTTTTTTACTGGTGCCAGAATTGCCATTTAGCTCTTCTTTCTACTTGGTATCCAAGTTCTTTCCTTGTGTGTATTTATAGACAGCAGTTGTAGCCTTTTACCTGCTTAGTTTTACAAAAACAAACAAAATGAGTGATTGTTCTCTTCCTTGATGACTGTAATAATCCTCTTCATGGATTTTTTTTGCCTCACTTAAACCAGTGTAAAGGTATAGAACCTACAGTCTGATGTATAGGTAATACAGGTTTCAAAATGTTTGTGGCATTTTGGTGTCTTTGTACCTGTCTGGCAGACTTCAGTACCAGGCAGAAAATAGACAGCTTGAGATACCTTTTTTTTTTTTTTTTTTCCCCCCCCTCCTAAGCTAGTCCTTAGCTCACTTTAATTCTCAATAAAAGCAAAATGATTAGTTCATTGTCCAATTCACTTACTATTTTCTATAACATGATTCTGTTTACAGAGGAAGACAGTGATGAAATCAAGATTGGGACAGCATGTAAAAATGCAGGCTGTTCAAAAGTAAGTCATTCAGTTCCGCTCTTAAACCCAACTGCTAAACTATTAAATGTGCAGTTTTGTTTTCCTTTCTTGGGTGTTCTTTTGTGTGCTACAAATTGATTTGGAGATGGCACAAAGTCCGTCAGGCTTAACAAATGCACATCTGATAGCACGCTGCAGTATAGACAAATATGGGCTGTTTTGTGCTGTGAATGCAGTAAGTCTAAGATTACTTTTTTTAAGCGTGTGCTGAACTTCTAATTAGTAACCTTGCCAAACCCGTGATACTGATGTGTTTCAACTTAGGACGTTAAATACAATATTGGTGAGAAGTGACTTACTGATAACACTTGAATTGATCTTGATAATCTGTGTATAGGTCAGAAGCATCTGCAGATCTTATCCACAAAGAAAATGTTATCTTATCCACAAAGAAAATGTTTTAACACTTCTAGCACCAAAGTTAGTCTTTATATTACGTAGTCATTTAAACTGAAAGTTTTTTACACTGACACCCTTGTGTTGTACAGAATGGGACAGTAGAATTTGAATAGGTATTTCACTGGATATCTAACAGATTTTGCGTTTTCTATTGCAACTCTGGTGGGAGGAGAATTTATAGCAGTCTCTTGTTTGTGTATCTGATATGATATTCAGTGGCAGAGTTGTATATTATTTAATTTGCTTCCTTTTGAGTATCCAGGTGTTTTATAAATGATAAGTTTAATTTATTTTACAGTTAACTACTTCTTTTCTCTGAATATTCAGACTATTTTTAAAGGTACATATCTTTGAGGATCTAAAGTGACCTTAATGAGCATAGATGATGTCACCATTGATGTACTCCATTGAAGGAATAAGAAGTATAGCTTGTTAGAAGGAGTGCTAGGGAACCTTTTATGAATGAAGGTTGAGTGGCTATTTTGAAAAGCTAGGGCAAGCCATTGGATTTAGATTTTTTACTGAAAAGCTTTGTAAGACTTTGTTCAGTGTTTCTGTTGTGGGGTGTGTTTTGTTTTCTTTTTTCCTTTGGTCCACATCCTGTAACAGTAACACATTTTAAATGCTTTGTTTTACTAGACATACGAAGGACCACACAGCACAGAAGAAGTATGTATATACCATTCTGGTGTACCTATATTCCATGAAGGGTTAGTAGTCAGTTAACTTTAATTTTTTTAATTAGCCTACTATGTGTTCCTGCTTGCTTTGTAGATGTTGCCCTGTTTTCATTCTGTATTTCTTCTTCAGTTAAAAATTACAATGCTTGAAGAAGGTGTTCTAAATTAGTAGTAATATTGCACAAAGGAAAGATCTGAAGTGCTCACAGTAAACAGTATCCTAAATATTGTTTGTTAATTACTTTGTGAACTTTCAAGGATGAAGTATTGGAGCTGTTGTAAAAGAAAAACCTCTGACTTCAATACGTTTTTAGCTCAAGAAGGCTGCACAACAGGAACACACGTATGGACTAAAAAGGATGCGGTAAGTAGCATTAGCTTTACATTCTGTAGCTGGCCATTCTGAATTTTGAATACTGAAATGTAGTTAGTAGATTGATTGAGTTGTTACTGTAGTTGAGCTGTTACAGATCACTACCTCTGAAATAATATGGAGGGTATTAGGCACATGACAACAGAAATGGAGTTTGAAGTAATCTGTGGTAGAAGTATACTTGTAGTAGCGTACAACCTTTCTTTTTAGTGATATATATAGTATCACTATTTTATAGTAACAGTGTTTTCAGCAAATTCAGGAAATATAATAGCAGTCACTTCTGCTTTGTTAGTTAAGAAGGTCTATGGTATTCCATATAGAATATATTCCATATAGAATATATTCTGTATACATTCCTTTAAAATAAGGTTATTAGAAGTCTTTCCTCCCTCAAAGACCATGAAGAGAGCTGCGGTACATGTTCTGTAGTGACATAACTGTACTTCCAGTTTCATTCAGGGTAATTGAGTTGTTTAGGTAGGGATGACAGGGTGGATAAGGTTGAAGTTCCATGGGTGGGAATGGAAAGGTCTCTCTGTAATTTGGATTCTGTTTACACATTTGAATATTTTTCTGCTCTGAATCTAATTGAGTCTTTCTCTGTCTAATTTGGATTCTGTTTACACATCTGAATATTTTTCTGCTCTGAATCTTATTGAGTGTTTTTGGCTACCAGTGTAATAAATACAGAGAGAGCATTTGCTTAGTTTGTAGGTATTTCATTGCAATGTCAGGAACAAACTGCAGAATTACAAGGGGAAAAGTATTTCCATGCAGGGTTTAAAAAGACTCTAAGAGAATGTTACAGAATGTAATAATGGAACTGAATACTTGCTTCAGAAACATTAGCTGGTCACACGTTGGATGCAGGTGAACACAGAATTTTTCTTATGAATATGTTGTCTGTTGCTGAGGCAAAATGGGTTTGATACTGCAAACATCAGTAACGTTTAACAGAAGAAAATAAAGGTATATTATAGAAAGTGTAGTTCTGTTACCTTGTTCTATAACAATTACTTCACAAGTCCTTCTTTTAAATTACGGAATTGCTGTTTGCTTTGAAGATTAATGTTTGTGTTTAAGGAGGGCTTAAAAAAAAAAAGCTGAAGTTGTGAATCTAAAGCAGGAGTATTCTTGTAAAGAATTTACCCAGATGTTAAGAAACTATGTGTTTATTAAATGTGTGTATATTGAGATAATGGGCTTCTAGCTGATAGGCTTTTTTTGACTTTACCTTTTGTTATTTGGGGTTTTTTCACTGTTTATTTTTCCTGCATCAGAGAACAGAGGGTAATATTAAGTAACGTCTTCAAGTAATGTGAAAGTTTCTTGGAGCATTGGCTGGCTTTTTCTTTGTTCAGTTTCTTTGTACTACTTGCTGGATAACTGTAGTCTTGGAGAGGAAGTTAACCCAACAAGTATAATTTTTTTTGTTTGTTTGGGATTTTTTAAGGTAGTCTCAGTCATAAGCATTGGGTTTCTTGCTTCTAATGTTTGTCACAGACCAGTAGGTGCAATACGTGAATTGTAGTCCTTTATTAGCTATGCTTATTTGCTATTAAAATAGTCCTGGCCTTTTTTCCTGACTAGTCTTGTAAAAATACCGCTGAAAGCAGTTTTAAGTCTTTTTTTTTTTCTATACCTTTTTCCTGATATAGAGTAAGAAAGTAGTTCCATGCAGGCATGATTGGCACCAGACTGGAGGAGAAGTGACTATTTCTGTGTATGCTAAAAACTCTGTTCCTGATATGAGCTATGTAGAAGCAAATAGCACAATGGTGAGTATCTACCTGAAGATGTAATTCTTTTTTTTTCAATTCTTACAGCAGCTTGAAGTTAGGAAAGTCTGGCTTCTACTTTATTTACAAGACAGAGGTAGCATAAGAATCTTTTTTTGAGTAACGGCGGTTTCTTGGAATTTGTGTTTGTTCGTGTGTAGCTTTTTTTTTCTCTTCTGTTTGGGTATCTGTACTTTAGTGTTTGTTTTTTTGTGTTGTTTTTTTTTAAAAAAAAAAAAGCTGCAGTAATCTTTAATTTGACTTCTGCACTTAAAACCCGAGTGTGATGGATTTGCATCACCATATGTATAAATAATTATAGATTCCAAATTTAATTGTATTTGGCTTAATGGAATTTAATATTGTTCTTCATGGTACGCAGTTTCACAGCTACTAAGATGAAACAAGTGTTAAAATGCTTCTCTGATTTCTTATTCACGCATTTGGAGAAAATGATAATGCTTCCAGGATGTATATGTGGCCACTATTGACTATGACACTGTATCAGAATCTGTTAGAATAGATTTGCACTTCTGTGTCTGACAATTTGATCACTTTGTTCATTGTGCGATCTGAGTCCTAATGTGGTATATTTTGCTTAAATGTACTTTGATGTCAAATGATTTACTAGCCTGACAAAATTTTTTGTTGTTTTTCCTGTGAAGTTAAATATCCATATTGTATTTGAAGGAGAAAAGGAATTTCATCGCAGTGTGAAATTATGGGGAGTAAGTATAATAATAGTTTTTCTATTTTTTTTAAAAAAAGCACAAACCCTCAGCTTCCCCTCTTTCAAAACAGTTTGGTTTTCCCCTTTACTCTGCTTATTGAAAGAAATTCAGTTGCATGTCATTCAGTAATTACATTTAAATCTGAATCTAATGCCCTAAGTGATCATGTATGACTTCATAGTTGATGCTTCTTTGAGCAGAAGGTGGACTCCTGAACTCCTTTCTGTCCCGATTTGTCCAAAGATTCCAACACCATGACAGTGGTGTTGCAGAAAACCCTGGACACTGTAATTGCATGCTTGTGTACGTATTAGACCAACGTATATGTTACATATGCACAGGTGTATGTTTATAGCTTGGGAATGGGAGAGGGTTGGCTTTCCCAAACAACAGAGGGAATTCCATCTACCTACACATCTACTGAAATTTAGTGATAAGGTACTTTTCCTAACTTAATTCCCAAATATCTAACAGTCTGGATCTTAAACTGAAGTGTGAACTATATTTTCTGTTCTAGGTAATTGATGTAAAGAGGAGTTACGTGAACATGACGGCTACAAAGATTGAGCTTACTATGAGAAAAGCAGAGCCCCTATTATGGGCAAGTCTTGAATTACCTGTATCCAACACAGAACAAAAAAAAGAGAATTCAGATCAATAATGATTCCAAGAGACAAGTTATTTCCTATTATGAAGTGGTGACTTGCTACTGTAATCAAATATTTAACTTTTATATAGATTAATTTTTTTAACTACTAGATCACATGTTCCATTCTACAAAGATATTTGCCACACAGTAAATGAGGGTGTGAACTTGGAGGGTGATATCTTTTTTTGCTCTTGCTCCCATGAGTATATTTATTGTAGTTGGAGTGTGACCATGGGAATTTAGAGTAAAAGAGCTGTTGCCCTATGCTTACAACCTTACCCACCATGCACTGACTATTCCAAATAGGCGTGTTTTTAGTCCACTGTGTGTGTTAATTTTTCAAATGTTCGGTTTAAACTGGGTCTGCTGGGTGGCACATGTTAATTTTAGCACTGTTCATTATGAAGCATACAGTAATACAGATACAAAAGTCTGAGTTTATGAAGTGATTAGAATGCAATTCTTCATCTAGAATAAAAAAGTCCATAAACATAAATATGAAAGAATGCTTGTAGACTTGCATTTTTGTCTTCTCAAGCTAAGGTTTGTTTCAATAACTGTTGGCTGTGCAGGGATGGAATAAACGGTATTTTGCTACGGATTTCAGTACTTGGTGACTTTTGCTGTCTTTCATGTGTAAAAGCAGGAGATCAGATTAAAAACAAAGTTGTCAAGAGGGTTTTTTTTTAAAAAACCCAAACTCCTGTACCTTTGGTATGTGAATTGTTAAATATAAAAGTGAATGGACAGTGAAATGGCTGAATAAATTAGCATCTCAGCTGTGGAGAACATAGAAACAACGGACTATTGTAAAATTACGAAGGTGCTGTATATATGTGATAGTCTTTAGAATGTATATTCTACAACATTCAGAATTATGAATCTTTTTTCAAAGTAGGTGGACATGTGTAGTAAGAGAAGCCAGTACACACTGTAGGTGTCTCGGGAAAGTTATTTCCATGTAGATGTGCATAGCTCTTGTTTCTGATGATGGTAATCTAAGAACTAAATTTATCTACAGGAGAAATCTTAGGAGAAGGAAACAACAAGCTTTAAAATGTCTGCCTCAAATCATAATTGTACCTTTGAATTAAAATATTTTAAAATATTATTTCTTTCAACAGCATAAACAGAGTACTATAATTAGAAATCAAGACCTTATTTTTGTTTTCAGTTCTTCATCAGTAAAGATTTGTGGCTGAAAACAGGATAGTTTTAAAGATGAGACTTTAATCCAAGCAGCAACACATGCAGTAATGTTTCTTTCTGCTTGAAATAATTTCTTTATGTCGGGTTGCAGCTGAAAGAAAAACAGTGTTTTCGTATACAAGTCGTGAAAAATGTACACAGTTATTGTGCCAAAACTTACACATGTAAACCAGCAGTCCTGTGGACTGTTGAAATGTGTGGATGCTCATCTACTGCCTTGGCTGACCTGGAATAGTGCCGAGAGAAACTCTGAACGTAGTAGAGGCATTCTGAAGTTCAATATGGATTTCCAGGAATCCTACTGTTTTCCAACAGGTGTAATTTAACTTGAGCTCAGAGTCTGTCTCTTGCAGTACTTGAAATCCTACTTCATGGTTAAAGTAGTAGGAAATACATTACCAAAGAAACCATCCTCAAACACCAAGAAAGTAACACCAGTACTGTATGTATGAAACTTGTTTTGGTGCTTCTTTATCTTCATTTCAGGATCCTGTTTCCTCATTGACTTGGAAGGTTGCTTACTCGCTTGGGGCCCTATTAAGAGTTCCTGCTCTAAGTTCTACATAGAAGGTTCTATTAACCTGTAATAATGCCCCCTCCCTTTTTCTTTAATATATTTGAAAATGTCAGGAGCTGTGAAGCGATAGGGTACAAGCTTACAAAAATGTATGTCTGCAAACAGTCCTCTAAAAATTGAACAGATACTTCATGATGTGTTCTGAACCACGAACTGGAGCTGTTGTTAGTATAATGCTGAGAACAAGCACTTGAGTGGATGAAAAGTTCCAGATAGCTGTAGCACCTAGTGTGCCAGCTGTGGTTTTGTGTGCGGAACTCTGAGCTTGGACAGCAAAATGAGCAGTGTTTAAATGCCAGGATAAAGTTTGTATTTAACAAGCAAGTTCAAATGTGTGTCTATCCATATGGATATATAAATACCCTAAATATCTTGTGTTTTCCGCTTTTTAAAATTTATTTACATCCTAACATGCAGTAGGTTTACATCATGTGAAATCCATTTTAAAGAACTACAACAGAAAGGGAATTTCTTGGGAAAACAGAACTCCTGTTTTTAAGCAAGTCATACTCTCCCTTAGTATACGTAGCGATAAACGGTGAGGAATGTGGATGAATGGAGCTTCACCCCTTGGTGCTGCCGGCTTTGGGACCCTGTAGCTGTTTGTTATGATCTCTCAAACTACATTGTGCTGGTAGCTGAGTCAACTTAGCCATAAGTAGAAGAAATCTCATGTAAACATGGTCCTCGATTTTGCTTTTGCGTTTTATTCATTCCTCCTACTCTTTTCCTGTTGTTCATACTTTCAGCACAAAATTAAAGATACTTCAGGAGTTCCGTAATGATTTTCCCATTAGTGGCAATAAAACCACTTTTAAAATTCACCTGTTTAAAAAATACGCAAACAAACAAAAAACCCCAGCTTTGATCAGGCCAGAAGGTAGAGGTTTTGCAAAGGATAGTCTGATTTTTCTATGGCCCGTGATATTTTTCAAAAGAAAAGGATAAACATGGTATAGACTGCTGTAAGTCTCTGCATGAATTCTTAGCAGCTTTCTATAACCGTATGTCTGCGTCCACCATCAAGCTGGAAAATGTATCGCTTACTGAATTCCAGTGTGGTGAGCAGCTGCTCAGAACAGGGTTCAACACACCAATGTTTGGTCCTGATGTTCCGAGAAATTACATCTTGACAGGGGTAGCGGTAGCTGACCAGTGGAATGGTGGTTTGACTGTAACTTTTCTTAGTAAATGTGGAGAGGAGGTGAAACCAACTGCAGTGTACTAAAGCAATCACAGTACTTCCTCAAAAAGCAAGATGTGAAAACTAAGCTGAGGGATTTTTGATCACATAGGCTTTCACCTGGCTAACAATAGTGAAACTAAATTGCAAATGATTATGGACAGGAATACTTGCTCTTTTCTTCATGTTTTCAGAAGTTGTGCTGTATTTAAGTTGGTTAACTTGATACAGTCTGGCTATATTTTTAGAAGGAATGAGTCTTTAAAAGCTGCAGTGTGTTTCAGTGTGGGTTTGCACATCACACGTGCAGGTAGCGTAGTGTCTCAGAATTGACAGTCCAGGTCCATATAGAACTCCTTCACAATCCTTTTTTAACATGAAAAATTTTATGGGTATACAAGTTTGTGACAGAAATCTTAATCTTTTCCCTCATGTATAAGCCCGTTTTCCTACCTAGCATTACGTACTGTATCTGTGATGACATTTCATGGAGGACTTGGAATTTAGTGTTAGTATACTGTTACGCGCTGGGCTGTTCAGCTGCTCTGGCTCTTACGTTTTGCATGGCATTGATGTAACTTGACGAAAAAAATCTTCCCGTTGGGTGATCTTCTGGAACGTGTACATTATCAAGTCACCATTTCAATAGTTTAGGGATTAGTTTTACTAGGAATTTTGCCTTGAAAAAATCTATGTAACAATGCATTTTTTTTTCTTGCATACTTTAAACAAGGCATGAGCATTGGTTAAATACTGTACCTGTTAATTATTGGTCTTTCCCAATTGCTACTAAATTTTTTTTATCCATTCAGGAATGATATCTTTTTTAAAGTAATGAGTTACGTGTCTGGAACACTGTTTTAAGGTGGTAATAATTTTGCCATTTTAGGAGTCTTGAATTACGGTTGAAGGGGGAGATGTCTTTTTGCATGGTTGTTTGATTCTGCATGTTCATAAAGCATAATATATGCAGAAATTAGTCTCATGCTCTAGTTTTTTTCCAAATGTATTCAATAAAATTCTTACTACATGCTGGTTGCATTGGGGGTTTTTTTGACTTCTTTTGTTATGGGAGAGAATTGGCTTTTGGATCTGCGACACAGTTGTTGGAATAAAACCTAGGTGGGCATTTTTCACCGGTCAGTCTATATTTGAGGGAAACGTGGCAAACGGCTGTTCCCCACCTCGTGGCTTCTGTCTTTGCCCGTTGCTTTCTAACACAGCAGCCCAGCCCAGGTCAGTCAGCCCTCTGCGTACGCGTGGCCAGTCTCATTCACGGGAATTGATCTGTCCAGCAATTTTGAGCGGTCAGAGACTTACTGGAATTGGAATAACTCCAGATACAATGTTTGGGATCTTCCTAGGAATGCTGAAGATATTACAGCTTTGCTGCTTTTTTTCTGGTTTCTTGGAAAAAAGAAGAAGATATCTGTCAAAACGTCTGGCATTCCCACAATGGAGAGAAAAAGGATTCACTTCTTGGGGCCTTAAAATTTTCTGTGGTAATAAAAATTTTGTGTTTTCTCAAAGTTTGGGTAGATATTTTAACCAAAGATAACCAGGATACTGTCACAGGTGTGAACTAATCCACAGTTACTGTGCCAAATGATTGTTAGTCAAGCAACTCCAGTTTCTCTCTTGAGTTTGCCTACAAAATGGAGGGTGGGTGTTGGGGAGGTGGTCCCAAACCTGGTCTTCCTTTACAGTGGGGGGGGCTTTGCCCCCCTGGACCCCATCTTGCAGTCCATCAACTGGGGAGGGGTGAGGAGAGAGGTTGCCAGTGAAGACTGAGGGAAAATTTTTTTTAGTACGTCAGCCGCCTTCTTGTCTGTTGATACGAGGTTGCCATTCTTGTTTGTCAGGGGGCAGTATGCTTTCTTTAACCTTTCTTTTCTGGTCGTCCATGTTCACAAACAACAGGTCCTGCAGGTGCCTTCCCGAGTTGGCTCACTCACACCAGCTGTGTCAGGACACACTCCAGGAACCTCCTGGATTTTTTCCTATCCACTGTATTGTATTTTCAGTGGACATCTGGTAAGTTGAAGTCCCCCACGAGAACAAGGGCAAGCAACCGCGAGACTTCCCCAAGCTGCTTATGGAATATTTCATCTGCCTCTTCACCCTGGTTGGGTGGCCTATAACAGACTCTCACCATGATACCTGCCTTGTTCGCATTCCCCCTGACTGTTACCCATAAATGCTCAATGCTATCATCACCATCATCAAGCTCTAGACAATCAAAACACTCCCTAAGATACAGGGCTACCCCACCGCCTCTCCTTCCTTGCCTGTCCCTTCTGAAGAGTTTATAGCTGTCCGTTGCAGCACTCCAGTTGTGCAGGTTGTCCCACCATGTTTTTGTGATGGGCACTGTATCACAGTTTTCCTGCTGCACGATGGCTTCCAGCTCCTCCTGTTGTTACCCGTGCTGTGTGTGTTGGTGTAGACGCACTTCAGCTGGGCTGTCGATCGCACCTCCTTTCTGGGGGGAGAAGCCTCAATTTCTATGTCACCATTCTCAGGCGCTTCTGTGGTTTCTAGCACCTCAGTAACCCTTGCGCCTTCGCTGCCGCATGGCTCTCCATCCCCTACCTCCACTGAGACGGCAAACTGAAGGACCTCATGAGCACACGGTCCCTTGCACATTGGTGTGCCACCCCCAGCCTTACCTCTAGCGAGCCTGTTATTGTCCCTTGCCCCCTTGAAATCTAGTTTAAAGCTCTTTCAATCATCAGCCTTGCTAACTCCTGTGCAAGGATCATTTTCCCCTTGACACCAACCCATGATCAAAGAACCCAAAATCCCACCAGTGACACCAGGCTCAGAGCCAGCTGTTGATCTGCTGGCTCTGCCTGTTTCTTCACTCATCGTTCACTGCAACTTGAGGGATAGAGGAGAACACTGCCTGTGCTCTTGATCCCTTAACCAGTTGCCCTAGGGCCCTGAAGTCTCTCTTGATGGCCCTCAGACTTCTAGTTGCCACTTCGCAGCTGCTTACCTGAAAAATCAATAATGGATAATAGTCCGAGGGCTGTACCAGGGTAGGAAGCTCTCTTTTCACATCTTTGGCCTGGGTCCCAGGGAGGCAGAAGACTTCCCTAAGAAGTGGATCCAGTCTGCACATCGTAGGTATTCTTCACTGAAACTGTAAACAGAGTTGCCTGTAGAACGACCACTAGCCGTGAGAGAGCTGGTAGATTTTTCCAGAGCTTCTCCATATTCTGGTAATAAAGTTTTAGTACAAACCAGAGTATAACACTTCCTGAGAAGCAAGTGCTGAGTCCTGCCGTTACACTCTGAATCCTAGGTAAATATGCAGGCCTCAGGCAGGTTATCATTTATCAGACTGCATATGACAAGAATGACGGATGTTTGCAAAACCGAAGTCCAATCAAGCTGAATTATGTGAACTGGGACGGTTTGAAAGTTTAGAAAGAAAAATGGGGTCCATTTCATCCATTTCTCAGATTTGCCAGGACTAGATACTAAGTACATTTAAGACTATGTGTAAGTGGCTGTCCTTAACAATTGTTCTTTCAAAAACTCGAGGTCTCCCCAGGTAGCCCCTGAGTGCCGATCTCCGCTGACAGCTCGATAAACACAGCACCGCCATGGCTAGTAGCAGGGCACAAGCTGTGTTCCAGCTCTGCAGGGTCTCAGGACCTGCCAGGCTTGCTTTGTCTGAACTTCTCTTCACCTACCTGGAGCTTCGTTTTAGCTTGTTCGGCTGTTACAGTTTTTCTCCTGACCAGGTGGCTATTGCCTTATTTGTTTTACCTTTGTTTCTCCCTTTTATAGTTGTATGGTATAACCATAATTTTTTATATAGATACTAGTAGCAAGCAGTTTTTCTGCATAGGACAACATATTTATGATTCTAACGTCTCGTTGCAGAGGAATACAAGTCTGATGCAAGCAGGGGCCTTGAAAACTGGGGCGTGGGATGTGGTATAGAGGACCACGGGCATGGGATGATCAGAGAAGGGGCACAGGATGATACCCCAGGAAGATAAACAGCTCACAATCATTTTAACTGCTTTGTTATTGAAATGTTTATCTGTGACAGCATTCTTTGTTTTTTCTTTTTCTGTAATAAATGGAGACTACACACTCTTTGGTCACGCAGCTCAACATTTCAAGTGTACTAACGATGAACTTGCCTTTGCTTATAAAGCGTGTTTCTTTCTGCCCGTAGTAGGACCAGCAGGATGCTTGCGTTGTTCTCCTCCGCTGCAGCGATGGGCAACCCTACACGAGTGCCCACCCTTCTTCAAGGCCAGCACCAGGACACTTCTGTTCGAGCTGCGGGCTGAAGATGGTGCTTCAGTGCAGACGGGAGGCGCCAGGGCATGCAGGCTCGGGTGGAAAGAGTACGGAAACGTGGCTTGGGAGATGGGGAGAGCTGAGGAGGCAAAAGCAGCACTCCAGGAGAGGGGTGCTGGTTCCAGGAACATCTGAAGGGAGGAGTGATCTTGGAGGGAGCTCAGTCTTTCGGTGCTCAGAGTTCGCAACTGCCCATGTTTCCCAGCCTGACGTCCTGCTGCCTGTGCGCTACGTGAGGGTGCGTTGTCACAACAGCCGCTGCGTCCAGCAACTGGGGCTTCAGGTTCCTGCTGAAAATACAGCCAAATTTGGAAGTAATGTGGATGGCAGCATCAGAAACGTGTCAGCAGCTCACTGTCAGCATGGTAGCAGAGCACATTGGAGGAGGATGCCATGTAAACACAGCAAGTCTATTCTTATCTGATACCCTCCTGTGAAACACTTTTCCCGTTATCGCCTCTCCTGTTCTTTCCCTTTATGGAAGATTTCAACGTGTTTGCAGTTTACTTGAACCAGGTCCAGCTCCTCCTGTATGAGGTGCCTGAAATCAGTCCTCCTCCTCCGTTCTTTGAGCTCCCCAAATGGTTGTGCCTTACAGGTTGGGTTGAAGAATAGCTCATAGATCTTTTTGGGTGAGGAAGAAGATGTTTAAAGGTGTAGGATCCATCAGGACAAACACTGTGCTGACACTGACAGGAGCTGCCTTGACTTCACAGATTAAAACTGGCACAAGCAAGTACAGAAGCAATCTGTGGGACAGACAGCTCTAAACCGTTTAGGCTTTCTAAGTTCCTTCTCCTGACACTGATTAACAGAAGTAACTGCTGAACTTGACTTAGAGCTCAACTCTAGTACACCACAGACTTGCAGCTAGACTACAGGGTTAAACGGTAGCCACTCTGGCTTTGCTGGAGCTACTTTTGGTCTCAGTGGTGTAATGGAAACAGTCTTTTGCCTTTAAAAAGGCTGCTGACTGAATTCAGCTCTTACTGGTTTCTCTGGGGACAATTTCTGCGTAGCAGGTGCTGCTCAGTGAGGAACACAGTGCTTTGGTTCGGCTCAGAAGAGAACAGCATAGCAGAAGCAAGATTTCTATATTTTATTTAATTAATGTTGTCTTCTCTGCTTTGCCGTAGGGAAGTCCATGACATTCACCATCATTCAGCTCTCTTAATGGCACTTTTAACTGTATGCTAAAATCCCATGAATGAAAAGAGAGGAATTTAGAGTAAGAAAGAGAAAAAACGGGCCACACTGAGTATATCCTGTTCCTACCAGCTGCAGAGCGCAGGTCCCCGGCTGCTTTTGATGCTGTGTCACCTGATGATTCCATCTCTGTCTCCTCGAGGCTTTCCACGGCATTGCCTGGGGGGTGCAGAAAGTCCTCAGTGACTTTCAGTATCTTCCAGAACCTCATCCTGCTGCTGGTTTCCTTAGGAATAGTGTGGGGTCACTGCAATAGCTCTTCTCTACAGATGCTGCACAGCACCTCTCACCCGCTGAATTACACTGCCAGAGAATAAGCTATTTCTGCCCTCGAGAAATTTTGGTTTATTAAAAAGACCTGTGAATGACATATTTAATCACTGTCTCGGCTTGAAGAAGGGAACAAGCGATCTTTTAAAGACAGATTTATTAATTTCACGGGTTTCATTGAAGTGTACAGGAGTAGAGGACCGCCAGCAGTACATCAGGGCCTGTCTGTTCAGTGGAGAGCACTACAGTGAGAGAGTGCAGAGTGCTGGCTTTCCCAATAATCTCCCCATGACAAATGCTTAAAGCAAGGAAAGGAGCAGGTATGTTTTAATCCCTCCATGCATACATATGCTCTAATTCCCAAGTGCTTTAGGGCCTTCTGAATGAAAAGCTGCATCTGGATCATTAGGCATGAGTACTCCTTGCATGCATCCGGTCCTTTTTTAACTCATTTCACCTTTCACAAGCTCCTGTAGCAATGAGCTTCACCATATAATCACACGTAGAGAAAACAATCCCTCTGTTTTAAACCTGCTGCCTGATATTTTATTAGGCAGCATGGGCAGGAACGGCAATAGAGCCTCCACACAAAGAAAGGGTTCCGGGTCACTGAGGGTTGATGGCCAGATGTTCAGGTCCTCTTCTGTTGCAAAATACTATGCAGTCCATGGAGTTCATGTTCTCTTGGCCCTTATGAACATGCAGAGATTATTTTGTAGGTTATCTATGAAAGAAGGACAGAATAATAGAAACTGGGTCTGTGGAAAATTCAGCATACAGCACCAGTACTGACTGTGATCATCTGCTTAATGGGTTGATTGACTGCTGTAGGACCTTTCTCTTGCAATGCCTTTTCCTGAAGAGATACACTGAGTTACACAGTGTGTTTTATTTTTACCACTGTCATAAAAGAATGCGATACTAGATCAGCTGAAGCAACTTAAAGGTTTGACCTGGAATTGACAAATTGCTTTGGCTGAACCAAAAAAACAGACAAATACAAATGCCCTATTGTAATACCTGAACTATATGGTTACTGAGAAGATTTATGAAACTTCTTCAGCTGGCATACTTGTACTTGCATCATCAGGATACTGGGAAATTCTAACTTCATTGCTCCACATAGGCAATCTCTTCATTCATAAGTCAACTTTGGGAAGGACTGCAAGTTGTACAGGGTGGTGAGAGAAGCACTGGTACCACTTAGTCCCACACACCACTTAGTCCCACACACTTCAAAGGTTTTGAATTAATTTGAGATTTTATTAAGCTTAAGATATGCAGAGCATTTTTTAGGTGGTTCTATTTCTATTTATTGATTGATTGAAAAACACAGCAGAATAGCTATTATAAATTACTACCATTTTTGGTGCAAATGAATGAGTGTTGTAACTGGATTGTGTTTATCACTTACTTAGTGGAGAATGGAGCACGTTGGTTATCTCCACTTTCCAGCCATCACTAAGTTGGCCAAGCATTACAGCTTCCTTTCCAAAGGCAAAGCAAAGGTATTTCAACCAGAAGAGAATTTGAGATAAACTTCCTGTCACTGTCCATTTGCAACTGATTTTCTAAAGAGACAATTGGCAACCCAAATATCCAAGCGATATTTGGTTCATCCAAGTTTAATTTTGCCAAATTGTTTTGCACCCCCAGCCCAGGCTGAGTCGTCTCTTTTGCCCAACAGTACAATCCACAGATTGCTTCAGTCAGGTTGAGTGAACAAACTTTGCACATGGAATTAGGCAAAGACAGGGTAGGTGATCCAGTGTTATCCCTTTATAAGAAAAGCCTGAAAAATCCCCCAATACTTTGTAATTATGGGCAGGCAGAGCCTTTGGGCTGGGAGACAGCAGCAGTTCCTTGGTGGCCGATGTGCAGAAAAGGAAATAGTGCTTTCTAAAGCAGGGAAGGTAATCTCAGCTCTGAATAACTGATCCTTTCAATACCAAGAATATGTGACTTTATGGAAATTAGTATAAGAAATTTGTAAGTCGTTTGGTTTCCTTATTTATAAGGGTTTGGATGTCACCCTCCCTCAGTGGAATTTTACAGAGAGGAATGGAAATAGATTTAAGCTATTTTGTGTGCTTCTCAGGATGTAGTGGGTTATGATGAATCGTACGTTCATACAGAGTTATCAATTAAGTTGAGGAGAGGAACACAGCAATAGATGCCAGATGTGCATTCAGCCTGATGTGAGCTGTAATTTATTTTTACAGCTTCAAACTGCACATGGAAACAAGAATCACAGAATCACAGAATGGTAAGGGTTGGAAGGGACCTCTGAGGATCATCTAGTCCAAATGCCCAGCCAAAGCAGGGTCACCTACAGCAGGCTGCAGAGGACCTTGTCCAGGAGGGTCTTGAATATCTCCAGAGAAGGAGACTCCACAACCTCCCTGGGCAGCCTGTTCCAGTGCTCCGTCACCCTCAGAGTGAAGAAGTTCTTCCTCATGTTCAGCTGGAACTTCCTATGCTTCATTTTGTGCCCATTGCCCCTTGTCCTGTCACTGGGCACCATTGAAAAGAGTTTGGCCCTGTCCTCCTGACACTCACCCTTCATTTATATGTATGTAATAAGGTCCCTTCTCAGACTTCTCTTCTTCAGGCTAAACAAGCCCAGCTCCCTCAGCCTTTCGTCATAGGACGGATGCTCCAGTCCCCTCATCTCTCCGCACAACTCTCCAGCCTGTCCAAGTCACGCTGAATGGCAGCACAGCCTTCTGGTGTATCCACCACTCCTCCCAGTTTTGTATCACCAGCAAATTTGCTGAGGGTACATTCTAACTCTTCATCCAGGTCATTGATGAAGAAGTCGAACAAGACTGGGCCAAGTACTGACCCCTGAGGGACACCACTAGTTACAGGCCTCCAACTAGACTCAGTGCCGCTGATGACAACCCTCTGAGTTCTGCCATTCAGCCAGTTCTCAGTCCACCTCACTGACCACTCATCCAGCCCACACTTCCTGAGCTTCCCTAGGAGGATGTTATGGGAGACAGTGTCAAAAGCCTTGCTGAAGTCTAGGTAGACAACATCCATGGCTCTCCCCTCATCTACCCAGCCAGTCATGTCATCATAGAAAGCTATCAGATTGGTCAGGCATGATTTGCCCTTGGTGAATCCATGTTGACTACTCCTGATAACCTTCTTTTCCTACACTTGCTTAATGATGACATCCAGAATGAGCTGTTCACCTTTCCAGGGATGGAGGTGAGTCTGACCGTCCTGTAGTTCCCTGGGTCCTCCTTCTTGCCTTTTTTGAAGACTGGAGTAGCATTGGCTTTCCTCCAGTCCCCAGGCACTGAAAGATAACATGTTACTAAGAAGAGATAATATGTTCTTTTGCAGCAGCAAAGTAATGGCACAGAACTTCAATGTCTAACTACCACTGTGTTCTGGTTTTGGCTGCCGCTGTCAACAAAAGCGCCATGCAGCCGTCCCTCCCCCCACCGCGGTGCAGAGGAGAATGGAAAGAAACAGGCGGAAACCGGTGGGTCGGGATAAGGGCAGTTTAACAGAACAGCAAACAGAGGGAACAGGAACAACAACGATACAGATAAGGAGAAAACACAACACGAACCACACGACCCAGAGAGCCACCCTCCCAGACCGGACCGGCGCCGCGTGCTCCCGACCCGCGAGTGAGTTCCCGCCGCACTGCCCCCTCCACTGGAACCCAGCATGATGACACATGGTATGGAATACCCGGCTCTGTTTGGCCAGGTTGGGGTTGGGTCAGCCCACCAGGCTGTGCCCCTTCCTGGATTCTGGTGAAAATTAACCCTGTCCTGGCCGAACCCAGGACACACTGAAAAAGTATATTTACTGGTGAAACATACGTTCACTGGTTTATGCTATTAAAGAGATTTTGCTTCATTAGATATTTCCTTTTTATGTGGAAATTCCTTGTTTCACAGAATCACAGAATCACAGAATGACAGAATCACAGAATGGTAGGGGTTGGAAGGGACCTCTGTGGGTCATCTAGTCCAACCCTCCTGCCGAAGCAGGATCACCTACAGTAGGCTGTAGAGGACCTTGTCCAGGCGGGTCTTGAATATCTCCAGAGAAGGAGACTCCACAACCTTCCTGGGCAGCCTGTTCCAGTGCTCCGTCACCCTCAGAGGGAAGAAATTCTTCCTCATGTTCAGACGGAACTTCCTGTGCTTCATTTTGTGCCCATTGCCCCTTGTCCTGTCGCTGGTTTCCCTCATTCTCCGATGATCCTATGGCAGTGACCACTGACAGCTCCAAAGCTGGCAGCTGTTCCTAAGGAAGAGGCACTGGTGGCTTTTTTCCACCACCCAGATATCCTAGCCCTTCCTTGAGGGGGCACATTCCATCACTTCCATTATGACAGAGCAGGAAGAGCTGGCGGTTCAGCAAAAGGAAAGAAAAACTAGTGCAGTTACGTACCAGCCACCATTCACAGGGTGTCATATCCTTCAGCAACACCTCAAAGTACAGACATGGAGATGAACAAGTGAAGAGAACGACAAAAATGCTGTCATTGTTCTCGTGTCCTCAGCATTGACTACTCACTGCTAATGTTATTTTACGTGCATGCTGACAAGGTCAGTTAGGCACTACTTTTTCCGACAGAAGAGGTAAAGCATGGACTGTGGAAGTGTAATTTCCTCCTCATGTGCCTAAGGCTTGATTTGTGAAAAGCAATTTAATTCGCTACGCTACCTGGACACTTACAAGTCTATGGGGCTGGATGGGATCCACTCAAGAGTGCTGAGGGCGCTGGTGGAGGCACTGGCCAAGCCACTCTCCATCATCTATCAGCAGTCCTGGCTAACAGGGGAGGTCCCACATGACTGGAGGATCGCCAGAGTAACATCTGTCTACAAGAAGGGCCAGAAGGAGGATCCCGGGAACTACAGGCCTGTCAGCCTGACCTCAGTGCCGGGGAAGATTATGGAGCGATTCATCCTGAGTGTGCTCACCAGGCATGTGAAGGACAACCAGGGGATCAGGCCCAGCCAGCATGGGTTCATGAAAGACAGGTCCTGCTTGGCCAACCTGATCTCCTGCTTTGACACTGTTCCCCACAGCATCCTCCTGGAGAAACTAGCTGCCCATGGTTTGGATGGGTGTACTCTTCACTGGATAAAAAACTGGCTGAATGGCCAAGTCCAGAGAGTGGTGGTGAATGGAGTTAGATCTAGCTGGCAGCTGGTCACGAGTGGTGTTCCCCAGGGCTCAGTTTTGGGTCCGATCTTCTTTAACATTATGAATGATCTGGATGAGTGGATTGAGTGCTCCCTCAATAAGTTTGCAGATGACACCAAGTTGGGTGGGAGTGTCGATCTGCTTGAGGGTAGGAAGAGTCTGCAGAGGGATCTGGACAGGCTGGATCAATGAGTCAAGGCCAACTGCATGAGTTTCAACAAGGCCAGATACTGGGTCCTGCACTTCAGTCACAACAACCCCATGCAACGCTACAGGCTTGGGGAGGAGTGGCTGGAAAGCTGCCCGGTGGAAGAGGACCTGGGGGTGTTGGTCAACAGCCGGCTGAACATGAGCCAGCAGTGTGCCCAGGTGGCCAAGAAGGCCAACGGCATCCTGGCTTGTATCAAGAATGGTGTGGCCGGCAGGAGTAGGGGTGTGATCATGCCCCTGTACTGGGCATTGGTGAGGCCACACCTGGAGTACTGTGTGTCAGTTTTGGGCCCCTCACTACAAGAAGAATATTGAGCTGCTGGAGAGTGTCCAGAGAAGGGTAACGAGGCTGGTGAATTGTCTGGAGAACAAGTCTTACGAGGAGTGGCTGAGGGAACTGGGGCTGTTTAGTCTGGAGAAGAGGAGGCTGAGGAGGGACATTATTGCGCTCTACAACTACCTGAAAGGAGGTTATAGCGAGGCAGGTGTTGGGTCTCTTCTCCCAAGTATTTAGCGATAGGACAAGAGGCAATGGCCTCAAGTTGCATCAGGGGAAGTTTAGATCAGATATTAGAAAACATTTCTTTACTGAAAGAGTGGTCAGGCATTGGAACAGGCTGCCCAGGGAGGTGGTTCAGTCCCCATCCCTGGAGGTGTTTAAAAAACGTGTAGATGTGGCACTTCGGGATATGGTTTAGCAGTCGTGGTGGTGTTGGGTTGACGGTTGGACTTAATGATCTTAGATGTCTTTTCCAACCTATGATTCTATGACTTAACAGTAAATTAGGACCACAATACCCACAGGTACATAGTCCTCCGTCTTTCAGAGACGTTTAACAGAAGCGATGCAAATGAAAGCCTCTCTTCTTGGTGTCGTCTGCCCTCCGAAATGAACTTCCCAAAAGACTTAACTACAGTAATTTCTGTTTCCTTTGTTATAATTCAAGGCATCTGAGATGAAAACAACTCTTTCTATAGCCTACCAATTATTATGGCCTCTGTCCTCTTTCTCTAATTCTTTTTTTTTTAGTACCGCATCTGTTCTATTCTCTGTAAAACAAAAAGGATTTTATTCCCACAACCTGGTGTGATTTATGGTTGTGAGAAAAACTGTAGTATATTTTACATAAAAGAATAAATTGGTTGTTATCACTGCCCACAAATTGGAATGTGATTTGATAAAGTTCTAGCAATTTTATTAGTTGTAAAGCATGTAGATGAGAAGTACCTTTAAAGGGCAAATGAAGCAAGAATTGTACAATTATCCTTCACATGCATTTCTGTTTCTCTTTGAACGTAAATGCAGCTCCTGATGGGAAACCTTCTTCAGGTCTTATCTAAAGACAGAATAATCTAACCCCCATGCCAGTAGCGACAATGTCCTCCATCTCCCTCAAGTGGAAGAAGACATCTGCAGGAAAGAGATCCCGCAGGAAGTAATAGGAACAAAAGCTGCCATGAGTTTGGGACTAGTGAAAGTGCCAAAAGGAGCAAGGTGAGCTTTTGGTTATCCTCCAAAATATTTTCCAAAGTGGAAATAAAGGAGGGAGGGGCACAGTGTCTTTCAGAGGGATGGACCCTCACTCCCCAAGAAAGTGCTTTTGGACTTCTGCAGATAAGCAGCTGTTTTCTCTGGTTACCAAGAATGGCAAGTATTGCTTTGGCAATCAGCAGGAGCGTCAGTATTATTTTTTTTTTCAGGAAAAGAAAGCACATCAGTATAATGAGCACTCACCAGTCCTGTAGAATAGATTCTATAATACAGAGATGCTTTTAATGTCTTCTGTTATAAAAGTAATTATCAGAGCAAGAAAAATGCACAGGCTGAGGAGTGCATTTTTCTTTTGAAATGTGTGCTGTTGATCACTGCTACAGACAAGATTTACAGGTAACTTGGCAAACAATTGGTTTTGTAATTTTACATCCAAAATAACAGGTCCTCAAAATTGGCAGGTCTTTCAGAAAGCTCTAATTGGGAACCGATTCCTCCTTCTCCCCACCCCCAAATTTGCTTCCATTTAGGGTTGTTCTTATAGCTACAGTTTTGTCAGTATCAGAGAAGCAGTAATTTCTGTCTCAGGAGTTCTTTGATACACAGAGCTCCTGCTCACCCTGCCAGTACACTTGCGTGGGAACTCAGGTAGATGGGCAGTCGGGAGACTCTAGGTCACTGCAGGAGAATGTCTACAATGCATTTCAGACTTTGCCGTTTGACTGAGCTTTTCAAAGCCATCATCCTATGCTACTTCTTTCAGCGTCCCTGCTGCCGCCTGCACGGTGAAGGCCGCAATGGAAATCTGCCTCTTTACTTCTTCCCAGGCTCTGTGCTGATCTGCGTGGCTTTCGATATCAAACATGGCGTCGTAGATCCCCGGGAAGGACTCTCCAGCATACTTGTTGTGACTGCTTGGAGCAAAGATGACATGTCTGTGGGCAAAGAAGAAAAAAATGTAGGTATACTAAACAAGATAACCATTAAAGGTGTTCACTGGAGGGAGCTGTATGTGTGCTACATAAAGCAGCTATGAATCCTGTGAAAATCAGAACTTACTAAACACATGGAAAATCTACCTGTACCTGTCCTTAAAAGGACAGGAGGAAGCAGCCCCAAGGGCAAAATCTATCAGAAAGGGCACAGATTTAGGACAGGTAGTCTTCTCCTTGGGAAGAGATTGTGTGTTTGTCTAATAAGAAATGAAAATATGTTAAATTTTTTGAAAATGGCGGCTCAACAAACCTCCTGAAATCATGTGGCAGGCTGGAACAGGGAATAAAACTATTTATGGGTCTACAATGAGAACTGGAACAGAAACCTCAAAAATAACTAAGCAGTTGAGTGATGGTCAGCAAATCTGTGAAAAGAATGTAAAAAGAGAGAAAAAAACATCTGTGGGAGAATTCTGGAGAAAAGCATGAATTCTTTAGAGAAGAAGTGATCATATCAGAACAGAACTGTGCAAAAGTATCAATTTTATTTGTTAGTGGTTTTTCTTCTTCAGTAATGAATAGTTGCAGATCTGCTTTTAAATTGGTTTCTTCATATGAAGTATCAAAGCACATTTGTAGCATGTGAAAGAGTCCCTCAAATCAAAATAAACACTAAGACTACATTAATAAATGCAAGGAAGTAAAAAAAAAATTAAAAATCCAGATAGCTCTAAATGATACCTAACACTCAACAGAAAAGAACTTCAGAAAACAAGCATTTCATTCTTCCAAAAGCGTGAACGACAGTTTATCCTAGGAGGGTGGAAGTGTGATGCTCAATTCCACCTGCCCGAGGGACTTCTGGCATGGTGTGAAAGCCATCAATCAGTGAGTTGGGTATATCCAGTCATTAGGGAAAGGGGGATACTGAGAGTGAAGTGAGTAGTCACACACCTGATGCTAGAAGCTAGCTTCTTGTCAAGTGTTACTAATATAGGCACTGAGTTTCTATTGTGGTGCACCAAACACTGACTTTTTGCAGGCCAATGTGCTTATAGAGAGAAAACTTGAAGAATAACTAGGAGCATCTGTAGAAGCAGCCAAAGCTGGGACAGATGGATCTCTGCAGCACAGCTCAAGGACCTTTATCTGTCCTGTGCTCGAAGGTCACTCTCTCCAAGCTCTATCTTCTGGACTTCTCTCCTCACCTGACCCTCACTCCACATCTGTTCTCATCCTCTTCTCTCTGTTACTCTACCCTCATTTCTCCTTTCATTCCGTACAGTTGATTCTCCACTCAGTCCTCAATTTGTACAGGTTTAAAAGAGCAAGTAGTAACCGAAGTAGTACTAAACATCTGCGAATAAAAGTCACAGAGTATGATGGCTAATATAAACACAGTGCCAGACCCAAGAAGAGGAATTAGGCACCACAAGTCTGGTGCAGCCAAGGAGTTCTCCTTGGGGGTCACAAACAAAATCTACTACTCACTGGATTGTACCCAGAACACAATTTGTTGAGCGGTAATTCCTATATGAGGCCTGTACAGTAGTTCAATTGACCACTCAGTTAGGGTGGGGTTCATCTGCAAAAATAGAGTTCCTTAGACAACAGGGCAAGAAACTTGTTGCCTCACCTGTAAAACTTCCTTCCTGGTAAGCCAAGAGGATCAATGAAAGCTCTTTCTATAAACATCAGCTGATCGTTCATGATTCGCACTGCAACTGGACTGCAGAAAATGGAGACAGAGACTTTTAACACAACGGGGAAACATATCTTCCCAGTTTGATTTAAACACTTTTCCTTTTCTTTGGACAGAAAAAAAATTCCAAAGATAGTCTACAGTTTACAAAAACATGAGGTTTTGCAAATGGAGCTATTCAATACATATTATATTACTGCATTAGGAATTCTGTGTTAGAAAACTCAACTACAAGATTTCACACTATGCAAAATAAAATGGGAGACTTTCTGAGTGTCAGATACTTGCTTAGTATTAAATGACACTAGAAAGGTCTCACTGGCAGAGAGGAGAGGAAGGCTGAGATTTAGGGCAAGATGAAGGTACCTAGATTTTGGTGTCCATCCGTAGGTGAAGTGTCCAAACTCCTGCTCTAATCTATACAGTAGCATAGTAAGGATGGGATTCAGTTGACTGAACACAACTATCTGGCACCACACGATGTGCCTAGGAGCACCTGGCCTCCAGCCACTGCACTGAGAGGGCATGGGAGTCCTGTAGGGCCCTTAGGTTTGCAAGCATCATATGGATATCTTAGATACTCTGATGTATCATCCTGTCTCCTTGAGGTGTGCTGAAAGTAAAAATCCTGGCATCACCTACAACACTCAAGTGTCGTTGTCTAAATACAGAGCCTAGTCCAACTTTAACTTTCACTGCTGCCTACCTTTCCATGTATAACAATAATTTTAATGACAAGCTGATACTAGTAATAAGCTCTACAGCTGATACTATTCATCAAGGGAAGCAGAATTCATCTTAGCAAATATTGCTTGCCTCAGAGTTCCAGGGCTCTATTCTACACTAATCAGAGAGAATCCTTGTGTAGTCACTGGAAAGGACAAATTGCCACCCCAGGTGCACATACATATATATATAAGTTTTGAGGTTTTTTCACCCTTACTCTTTCTTGTCAACTTGTTCAAGTCTCCTGTGAAATTCAGCAGCAGCCTTTGAGAAGTTCACCACAGCGGAGAAAAGAGGATCTAGAAAAGGAAGGACTTTGTGAGCAGCTTCAGAGTATCTGTTGAGCCCAATATACCTTTCAGCTGCCCGTTGAAAAAGTACATTTGTTTTGCTGACATAATTGCATCCATTTGGTTATCTTTCTGTAATTCATTAGTTTTCCTAGTGTAGACTTTAAAGAGCCGCACTACTAGCAGAAATAGACAACGCCCTTGTGCAACAAGGCCAACAATAAAGCAGAATGCTTGATAAAGCTCCCACAAGTATACATCTTCCTTCTGCTCGGCAAGGAAAAGACAGGCTGGCATTGCAAACAGAGAACTCTGCAGTTTCCTTTTTAAAAAAGGGGTTCAGGTATAAAAAGCCTGACACATAAAAAATACCAGCTCTTCCAGCAGGCTGTAGAAAGACAGCAGCATTTCCCTCTCAGAACATGATGTCCTATTCATATCCTAACAGAAGAGCGCAATGTGTATATTCAATAGTATTAGGTGAGGCATAAAAGAGACAACTGCCATGGAATACAGAGACAGACAAGGCAGACTGAAGTAGCCAAGTCCCCTGCTTGCTCCACACGTGTGCTGGAGTTCCAGCACGGGAGGTGTCTCTGCCCTGGCTCTACACGCCGTCCTGCAGTGCTGCTGGTCAGGCCCCAGAATTTGCCTGTTCAGCTTGACTACATGCAGGTAAGCCAGTGGATTTCTCCTGCTGCGTCCTTGGCAGTATGGCCAAGCCATGTGGAATAACTTAGCCAAAGAAGCAGCAGGCCTTTCTTTTAATGACAATATCAGCTGTGATGAGTTTCCTGTGGAAGAGTCTATTTAATACAGACCTGGGAAAATCATCAATTTATACAACTAATTTTTGGAGAATATGTAAAAGGTGACTGTTACGAGGAGAAGAACTTCTGGCCTTACCAAAATTGAAGTCAATTACAGAGAAGGAAGATTTACAACTTGTACATTTTGCCCACAAATGTCAGAAAACTGTCAATAAACCAGAGCATCCTCTCTTTGATCGTACAGGAATATGGGGCATAAGATTAGGTCATCTCCTAAGTCCAGTCGTCTGTTGGCAGTTACGGCCCTTCACTGTTTATAAATTTATCACACTATTTTAGTGTGATAGTGTGATTATCACACTATTTTAGCGTGATAGGGTTTCTGTTCCCAGGACTCCTATTGAAAGCAGTTCTGCAGTCTCATTTGCTCTTCTATTTCTAGCAAACTTATTTATTCATCACCAGCCCACACGTGCTTGTTCTTGTGTTAATATTTTTGTTTAGTTTACATAATTAGCTGCACAGATTTTATGTATGCGTCCTGTTTACGGACTGCAGTACAGACAGACCCACGTCACCTCGTGACAGTGAGAATTCACACTTGTCCACAACTGTGGCAATAGTTATAAGTTTGCCAGAGGACAGAGTTCAGCCCTGCTAACATCATGGTTATATCGTGGCAACAGATTATATTTCAGAAGCAGTAGGAGGGGATTTAAGAGAGAAAAAAGAAAGGTCATTTGAAAATCTGTAAGAGACTTTGTGCTCATGTTCACTAGCTATTCAGTGGTGTCGGTGTTGGGGTTTTTTAGAAAATATCACAACATTTCCTTTTTTTTTTTTCTCCCTGCAAACCTTAGTTCCTGATAGCATATGATTGCAAGCACATATTTAATGAAAAAATATTTCCAGCCTTAATTGTTGCAGAGGAGCAGCTGAAATGTGAATCCAAAGGCAAATATAAAACTTAATCTATTGTTTTGAAGGGCAATTATGTGAAATATTCAGGCTTAATTGATGATTTTCTTACATTCAGTGTTGTCAATAGGCAATTCTATGAAAATTCTGGGTGAAATTTTAATTTTCACAGTATTGTAAAAACTACCTATACCTTTTAATGCGCTCTTGTGTAATAAAATAAACAAAATTTAAAAGTTATAGTTCTATTCAAGAAATAATTTAAAACTGATCAGGCATCAGAGAAGAGTCTTTTCAGACTGAAATATATGCCTTGTAAAAAACTGGTCGAAGTGACACATCTACAAATTTATTAAGGAGAGCTAAAAAAAAAGATTGCTTCTAGAATACAGAATATGGGTCTCTCAAATAGCAAGTGAATTAGGACTGACTGAAAATTCTTCTTGGTACAGAAACACAGGGTTGAAAGAGGAAAGAAGAAAGAAAGGAGAGAGAGAGGAAGAGAAAGAAAACCACCCTGGGATCCAGAGCACTCTGCTGTTTCCAACCTGTTTTATTTTCTCCATTGCAATGTGTTGAAGTGCTCAGCAAATGGATATACTTATGCAGAAGAGTTAGAAAAGTGCTTCTGTTGCCTGAAAGCGGTATTCAGGCCCTGAGAGTAGGATGGTAAGCAAGTTTCCCAGGGTCAGATGAGGTCTTTGGCTAAGGAGGAATGGACACCTGTGTCTCTCAAGTTCCAGGCAGTTGCCATAAACATTTAACTTTTCTTTTTTTACGCAAGACACTGGGAAGCAGGCTGATGTATCTCTTTGTTCTGCATTTGTTTGTGGTCTATGACTGCTCATGAGCACTGTAATAATGCCCATAATTAATAACATGCATGGAAATTGTTATAACCCTCTCATCTAGACAATAACATGTTAAACCTGTGTTATGTTTTTAAAAAAAAAAAGTAGAGGCTCTTCATTATGGTAGCAGAATTGAAACAGGAAAGTAAGGAATTCAGTTTCAGAGCTATGACAGATACAACGTGTCCCTGCATAATTCTAATTAACGCACTTAAGAAATACTCTTGTGGCTATTACTCACCAAATGATACTTTGTAAGTTTTCAGCTGTTCTTCATGTTTCTTAGCCAATTTATAAATTCTACTGCTGTATCCTTTTAAGGCTTCTCCATAATCTCTACAGTCAAATGGAATGACCTGTGAATCTGCCAGTTCATAAACCAGTTTGCCTCGTAACTGGGCAATAGTTAGCTGTTTCTTGAAGGTGGGGTCATAAAACTTTTCCACTAACTCAAAGGTCTCATATACAGTGTGATAAACAGGATAATTGCTGAATTTCTCTGCTTTCTGAAAAAGAGCAAGCAAATTTGTCAGTGCCCTGTATTTTAACTGCAGTTAAGAGATGTATTGATCACCGAACAACTACGATGTTTTGCACAGTTTGCAAATCAAAAAAGCTATTTTACACAAACCACAATTTACTAGTCTTCCATTTTGGTGTCTTCATTTTAGGAAAGTAAAACACGCTGAGTCCATGGACTGTTGCAGAAGATTAAGTGAGCAGGCTTCCTTCCTCTGCCTACACAGACCTGCCTTCACGTCCAACGTGCAGTGAGTGCCTTCACCAAAAGTGAAAACAGTCTGGGGTTTTGTATAGCAGAAACCCTCGATCATGGCCCCTTTTTATCTTGTGTAGTTATTTACGAACACAGACAACGAAGATCTCAATACTAATGGGGCTACTAATAGTATGGTGGAATGAAATATACACCTCCAATCACATTCTGTAAATAACTTTATGTGAACTTGACAGCCTAGAGAATATATACATCACTGTAACATGTTTTGATCTCCAGACATTTAGGTGTCTTGCTAAACTAAGAAAATGGGACTGATATACGAACCAGTCAAAGATTCTTTAAAGCGTTTTTATTAATTATGACTAAATGCTTTTAAAAGATGACTGCTCAGCACTATCAGAGTTCTTCAAGGATTCTGGAACACTTACTCTGTTCTTAGTATAACGGACTCTGCCTGATGCAATTCCCAGTCGCTGAAAGTAAGCTTCAAAATCACTGCCTGATCCCAGTTTGTTTATTCTACATGTAGAAAAGACAACATCTTAGTGAAAGCACTTACTTTATAGTATGATAGTAATTTATGCAAAATGCAGATTTTTTTCAAAGAAATGGAGGTCAGTTCCGCTGGAGGGCACATCAGGGACACCAGTAAGATCAGAGACTGGATGAGTGGCAAGCTTAATTAACTGATTTTATTCCACCACACTAATTACGTATCCAATATCACTAGGAAGATCTTTTAAAGGTAGCGATCCGGATTATGACACTGACCATGTTAAAAAAAATATACACATGCACAAGAGCCATAAAATGGTATCAAACATGTCTCTGTAATCTTGAAACATTAATCATCTATTTCCAAACTAATATGAATTGGGCAGCAATACATGTAAAGACAGATGTGTTTATATACTTAGCATATTCCACAGTAGAACCAGAAACTGAGAAATAATTTCCACTGCAGAAGACTTGCTTAGCATTTGCTACTTACAGGTAAATATTGCCATCTGCTGGGTAGGTATTGCAAGACAGAGGGAAAGAAGATAATAAAGACAGCTGTAATATTCTAAGTATTTTCAAATATTTCTTTAAGTTTTATATTAAGTTTTAGCTTTATATGTCTAGCCTGATCAATAATTGGTGTTTCTCAGCTCAAAAAGAAAAATAACCCAGCTGAAGTTCTCCTGTAAGAATAAATTTCAGGAAGGAACTATTTGCATCAGCTGAGAAAGATCAGATCTGGTAGCTTTTTCAAAAGGAAGAAATCTCAGTGAGTCTAATGAATTGAGAAACTCATCTTACCAGAGCCTAAAAGATAGGGTAATACCTGCAGAACATTTTGGACAAATAACACAAAGAGGCAGCACTATTTACCTTATGTGAGTAATGCCAAGTTTTGAATAAGATTTAGCCCTACGAGTCACAGGCTTAAACATGTTTTGGAGTTTTAATAGCTTCAAATATAAATTTTTAATACCTTCAGATATAGATTTTTAATGTATTACATTTACATCCTTTACATAAGCAAAGAATAAGTTTAACGAGCTTTTTAATTACTGCTCTAGGCAGTTTCTTTCAACTGAGCATTTGCTTATCCTAACAATTTTGATATTATCTCATCTGGTAGGGTGACTAAACTATATTTTGAAGTCTTTTCCCACCCTGGTCTTTTTTGATTGCTTTCCAAATTGCTTTTCTACTAATAAAAGTTCTTTAAAATATGTGAGGTTTCATTTTACAGCAGGCATAGATGTCACCATCATTAAAAAAAAAAAAAAGTCATAAAATTTTATTTTATTTTAAAAGATACTGCTAGAGAGTCACCTTGTACTAACAGGTTTTGTATTGGTGTTATCAATAGCACATTTTGAAAAATTCTGGAGAATAGCCATGCTATGACACGATGAAAATACTGGGAAAGAATAAAAGATTAACAACTTACCTGGGATAGCTATTATTTTCAGTTGCAGGATCTTTCTCAAGCCAGCTCTCATAAAGAGACTTATTTTCGTAACCCTCATCAGGGCTTAAAATCTGGGAAGAAAAAGATTGTAATCTCATTGGAAGTACCTCTAACAATTCAGTATCAAAGGAGACCTTTACAGCTATCTGCATCATTGTTTATCACTGCATTGCTGCATGCAGGGAAGTACACATACACTGTTGACCTTTGTTACATACATTTATAGATCCCAACCATGAAAAGCGTTTTACAGGCACTTGGAACCAACCACAGGCAGTGGGGAAGAACAGGTTAAAAGCTCAAGGACACTAGTTGGAGCTCATCTACTTTGGGGGAAGTGGATCCTGCAGATTTCTAGGACTTCTTACCACCCTGTGTAGGTACACACACAACAGCATATATTCTATGTGCAACAACATCTACGTATTCTTACTGCACTGTGTATGTACACACCCCAGCATACATAATACCATAGAGCTCCTCCAGAAGCCAGGATGCTCCAGGTGCTTTCCTTTCAGCAGGCAAGGGGCGACCACAGCCCTAACCCTGCGGAGGTTTGCGCCGCACAGCAGCAACACTCTCTCAACATGCTGAGCCTGAAATTTTACTGCTTTTTCTATAGCAAAAGTATTAAAGAATTGTGCTAGAAGGAAGGGTCAAAAATGGTCATTAACTACATTACAGCAATGCCTAGGGGACTCAACCAAGACTGCAGAACCATTGTGCAAGACACTGTATGTATAAATGTAGGTCCCACCCTTACCTTAAAAAATTGAAAAGCTATGTAACCAGGATGGAAAAGGTAAGTATTAGCACAGCCTTCATAAAGCCATAAAAACTATGAAAGAGTATAAAATTAGTTGACAAAAGCTCTTAGAAAATCTGTGGCAGAGGTAAAAATAAATCAAGACTCTGGCCCTGGTCTCCACCTACACTTAAATAATTATTAATACACACGGTCCTTTAAATATAAGACTGGTTATGATGTGCAGAGGATTGGGATTTTTTTTTTCCAAAATAAAAAGCATAAATGTTCACAGCTAAATACATGATCCCACAATATTGTCAAGACTTAAGTTCTGTATTGAAAAATATACAGAATCCAAATTGAAAATCCAAGGAGTTTTGACCTCTGAGATTATGTCAGCAGCTAGCAGAAGAATAACAACTTTGTGAAGGAACTGCTTGGCTGCTGTAAGTTCCACAGCGCTCTGTTGAAGTTCTAGGGCTAAACTGAAAATGGCACATTAATAAGAGCAAACTGAACTCTGGCATATGGGAGTAAAAGTACTCCATGCTCTGGCAGAGATGTTATTCTGACAGCTCTTGTTATGTAAAAACCATTGGCTGGCTTTTTCATACAAGACTGAGAGCCTAGTAAAACATGCTATTTTCCCAGACTTAGGTCCAAATCTAGAATCAGCATAAGCTTACTGCTACCTCGAGAGAAGATGCAGACTTTAAGTATAAATGAAAAGTAAGAACTGATGATCAGAACAGGGGAGTTGGAGCTGAACTATTGCAGACACTGGCTGATGGTCACCAATCGTCTAAAGCCTAGCAGTAGAGCAGAGCCAAAACAGACTTTCAACAGCTTAATGTCCCACCTGTGTGCTGAGGACCACACCTGAATGCAGAACTTCTTGAAAGATGACATGTCATGTTTACAATACATTTTTTTGGTGAGAAATAGCTCACTAAAAAGCAAGAAGAGCAAAGAGATCTTGGGATGTTGGACAGTTGAATGCTGGACTCTTTAAAATGAACAGAAATAGCTTTCTTTTGAACACGCATAATCACCCACATCTGCACTAATATTCCTTCACGTACTGGCCTTTCTGAATGCAATTCAATCCCATGCAAATGCCTAATGAAAAGCACAGGGAACATTTTGGTCCCATTTACGTTGTTTCCAAGAATTAACCAGGACTCCTGAGGTGCACAAGACTTCTCACTTCTCCTACTCAAGAAACTAACAACTAGGATATACAAAGACTGAATTGGTTGTGGCTTTGATGTGTACATCTAGTTTCCCAGTCATCCAAAACCAGATGCATTGCAGTTGAAACAGCAAAAGTAAGAACATAATCACTCTGCCTTGGCCCTTCTAGGCCTTACAGAAATTAGGGTTTTTTACAGATTAGTGGAAAAGACACAACTAATTGGTAAAGGTACAGATAGTAGTCTTTGCTTATCTTTATAAGAGGCTACTTAAATGCAAGTCAAGAAAAGAAATAATAAAATTAATCAGACCCCTCTGCAAAACAGAGTTTCCCTGCTCTAGTTGTTGCTTTAGTTTCTTTCCCTCTTTTGCTAATCCAATTCACTGGAATTTTTAGACACCTGGAGAATAAAGATGTTTAAACCCTTAAATGAATTTTATTTTGTGATGCTAGAAGCAGTGAGCAGGTTAAAGATGTGCCATATTTCTACAGGATCTATCAGTCATCTGTATACATGTTCCTATGCCAGCAAAAATGGTGTCCTCTTTAGAAGAATCCTTCAGCAAGCGCCCATTGGTATCCCTGACTTCTCTCCAAGAGTCTTTCCTTGAGAAAATTCCAACAATCTCTGTGAATGATCTTACAGAGAAGTTCAAGAGTGTAAGTATTTGAGACAAAGGTTTCACAGCCTGTGATTTATGGATCACCGGAGGTCACTGGTGGCACATCAACACGGGTAAATGAAAGATGGTTTGGAAATGAAAACAACAATGTTGAATCACGGTAAAAATTGACCTATGATTTTATTTTTCAAAAAGATGAGAAGTGGTGCTAGGTTTATCATAAAAAAAAAGAGGAAAGCACTCCTCTAGAAAAATGTGGCAAGGAGTGTCTCAATTTTATTTAGCGAGACAGAGAGAACAAATGAGTAAAAAGAAAAAAAAGGGATTGCAGATGAGATTCTTTGGACAGAGACAATCTGGTAAACCTGGGGAAAGTGCTCTTCGCATCTGTACAGAAAGCAGAGAACAGAAGAGAACGTTGTTGCAGAGTCCTGCTCTGTGGAACAGCAGAAAAGAAAAAGTAGTTGTGGGCTTTGTCTATTACAAGCTCACAAGAAAAAAAAAATCTGAGATACTCGAACAGTGGCTTTAAGGAGCTCAAAAATAGTGAGACTTTTCACTGACCACTCTCTACCTAAAAATAATCCCCTTTACAAATGGAGCTTTGAAGAATATGGATGAATATAATGTACTTCTAGGAGCTTTTTAGAAAGCAAACAGCATGGAATTATGGAATAGTTGTCATGCTTTCTCTTGTTTATATTATGCTTCTACTATTAAAAGATTAAATAACGCTAATGGGAAAACTTTCAAAAAAGCCAGTCTCAAGTACTTGATATGGTACTTTAATAGAAGTTTTCTACTCAAACCCAGCATTAGTTGAATCATTGACTTAAGATGAAGAGTGAAGTACTATTTTTAGCCCAAAGCATGTTTTTACTTTGTTTTGCAGAAAACATGGATTCCTGCATAAGTAGCTTGCTGCGGACAGAAGGTAAATTATTTTATCCAGGGCCCTGCAGCATGAGGGACAAAGGAGTTTGTATAGGTGAAACAGAATGCCCTTCAGTGTATGAAGTGTCACAGCTAACGTTTGAACAAGAACAGCTTCTTCCCCAGAAAGGAAGAAAGGGCAAGATAGAAAGAGTTGATACAAAAATAAAATGTAGAATAGAAAATCATGGGGATAACACAGATAAACCACCCCAGCTTCAAACCATGGCATTTCCAGTATTAAAAGAAAGTGTACTGCATTTGAAAATAACTCAAGATTAATGTATTTAACAGGATGACAGATGAATAGCTGGAGTCATTCTACCAAGTGCCGTTACAGTGCAGATTTTTACACTGGACCAAGTCACCTGGGTTCCCTTAATATCAAGGGAAAAAATAGTCTGAGAGTTCTGTATGTGCAACAGTAAACAACCACATTTGGTCAAATTAATCTCATCCTAAAGGTACCTATTTCTGCCCATTTTCTTTAAAGAAAGCCTACGTTGCCTAAGTCAGACAGAGATGTCTTCTGTTCATTGAGATGAATCCAGATCTGAGGACAGGGACAATGGCTCATGCTAGGTGCCTAATCTGGTTAACTCCTCATACGGCCAATGAAGTTTCATGCTTCAATGGATCACAATCTTTCAGCCTTACGATAATTCAGCCGGAGAAGTGAAAGCAAAGGAGACATGATTAGAACACTTGTGATCGTGCAAATTCATACATCTGGCCTGTTAAAAAACCCACTCAATCATCCAATATTTATCGCAGCATTTCAGGGGCTCAGTAAGTTATGAAAGAGATTCAGGGGGGAACTGACAGAAAGACAATGGTAGCTACCTAATGTGCAAATTAATAGATTCTCTTTTGCACATGAAATGGAAATTTAAAATGCTATTTATTTTCTTGAATGCTTAACACTTTAGAGAACTGATCTTGCTCCAGTGTTCTATTATTCTGGTTTTATTATTATTTTTACCATATATTACAAAAAATATCTCACTTGTGTCAGTGACACTTAAACCTTTCTAAGAATACTGAGCAACTGTGAGCCTGCACTGTGTACCACTGATGGGATGTTTTACTATTGATTTCGGTGGGATCAAGATACTTCCACTAGTGACAAGGTAAATGGAATATTATACAATAATTCAGTTTTATGCAACAAACTTGCAATTTTACATTAATAGAAAGTCACAAATCATAGAAACAGATTCCGTACCTCTTTTGTCAGATTATACACCAGTTTGTGCAGAAGAGGGGTGCAGTCAACTCTTAATGTGTAGTTGCCTGAAAATGAAACGAAGACATGGAAAATTTTCCTTCATGTACCAGTGGCATTATCTTCTTAAAGGATTAAGTCCTGCTGTCCTTTCTTAGACAAACTTCTTGACTCCAAGGCAAGAATTTAGATCTTGCCTCAGAATATATACAGAAATAGACTATTTATTTTGTCACATTGTATAAGCCACTGCAACTACATGACCATGATGCATTGCTTATAGTATATACATAGCAATGTAATTAAGCCCTGCTGCAGTTCTAAAATATGCCCAACTATCCCTCATTAGCTACAAGCCCTTGTCACTCATACTCTCCCCAGAGCTTGTGTTAAACAGAAGGTAACGGTAACATCGTGCTTTCTGTAGGATGTTAAAAATAAAGTTGGTGCATTTGGGAACAGTGCAAGAGGAAAGACATGTTCCCTGCAAGATTTTTTAAGAAGTCTTTCAATGCAGCTGCTTCTTCCCTTATCATAAAGAGAACCTTTACAATGCTTTTGTAGAGTGTATCTGAAAGACAGATCATCTTCTGAGCAAGAGACCTGCAACACATTTAGTATTTTGCATTTCAGAACAACTTCTCACCCAAATAGAAGGCAACAAAAATCACAGAATAATAGAATAGTTTGGGTTGAAAGGGACCTTTAAAAGTCATCTATTCCAACTCCCTTGCAGTGAGCAGGGATATCTTCAACCAGATAACACTGCTCAGAGCCCCGTCCAACCTGACCTTGAATGTTTCCAGGGATAGGGCATCTACCAGATCTCTGGGCAACTCGTTCCAGTCTTTCACCACCCTCATTGTAAAAAATGTCTTCCTTATATCTAGTCTGAATCTACCTTCTTCTAGTTTAAAACCATCACTCCTTGTCCTATTGCAGCAGGCCCTGCTAAAAATTCTGTGCCCATCTTCCTTATAAGCCCCCTTTTAGCACTGAAATGCTGCAATAAGGTCTCCCCACAGCCATCTCTTCTCCAGGCTGAACAACCCCAACTCTCTCAGCCTTTCCTCACAGCAGAGGTGTTCCAGCCCTCAGATCATTTTTCTGGCCTCCTCTGGTGCCACTCCAGCAGGTCTGTGTCTTTCCTGTGCTGAGGGCTCCAGAGCTGGACGCAGGACTCCAGGTGGGGTCTCACCAGAGTGGAGTAAAGGGGCAGAATCATCTCCCTCAACCTGCTGGCCACGCTGATGGGGATGCAGCCCAGGGCAGGGTTGGCTTCCTGGGCTGCAAGTGCACATTGCTGGGTCATGTCCAGCTTTTCATCCACCAGTACCCCTAAGTCCTTCTCAGCAGGGCTGCTCTCAATCCCTTCATCCCCCAGCCTGTATTGATAGCGGGGATTGCCCTGACCCAGGTGCAGGACCTTGCACTTGGCCTTGTTGAACCTCATGAGGTTCACATGGGCCCACTCCTTGAGACCTGTCCAGGTCCCTCTGGATGGCATCCTGTCCCTCGGGCATGTCAACTGCACCACTGAGCTTGGTGTCATCTGCAAACTTGCCCAGGGTGCACTCGATCCCTCTGTTGGTGTCATTGATGAATATATTAAATAGTACTGGTCCCAGTACAGACCCCTGAGGGACACCACTTGTCACTGATCTCCATCTGGACCTTGAGCCATGGACTGCTACCCTCTGGATGTAACCAGCCAGCCAATTACTCTTCCACTGAACAGTCCACCCATCAAATCTGTATCTTTCCAATTTAGAGAGAAGACTGTTGTGGGGAACCATGTCAAAGGCCTTACGGAAGTCCAGATACATGACATCCATAGCATTTCCCTTGTCCACTTGTCCAAGCACCTCATCCAAGATGCAGAGTAATGTTTTCATCTACTGTCCCCTAAACCTTCCCTTCTACCACCACACCATGTCTTCTACACTTTACATCCGTGAGGCTTCCACACTGCCTGCAGTCTATGTTCAGCAAGGTAAACATCTCATACTGAAGTTGTCAGTTACATCAGCAAGACCCCCACTGAAAAAAGAAATTATCTGTCTCCAATTTTGAGGCAGGCAGAAGTCTTCTCTATAGAATACAGCCACTAGTCAGCAGCTGGGTAAACACCTCAGCCCTCAAATACAGACAACAAAGAGAGGAAGAGGGGTGAGAAGGCTTAGATGTAATAAAACATATGCTCTCAGATGACACTGTTATTAGCTTTTGACACGGCTTTAGACCTTTGATTCATCCTTTGCCCACTGTATACTCACAAGAGGACTAGACTGACAATTACAGAAAACCCCATGATCAAAGAAAAAATACAAGATGTTAATAATGTTTCCAAGGAGAGTCTGTATTTGAGAACCGGAAACTGAAGTCACAAAAATGCTCAAAAGGATAACCCACTATCCTTCTTTTCATTGCTAAAGGACAATGAACAGAAATAATTTGCTGTCTAAAACATGGCATAAGAAGTGCTGTGGAGAATGTATGATGATAAACAAAATAATTGGCAGATTACATGGATGCTATGGCTCTGCAGGGGATTTTAATGCTCAGCCAGGTGAAAGGTGTCCATGATACTTAAAACAGTATACTGAATTTGGTGGTTTTTTCCTTACTATGGATTTATTTTCCAGTGGTTTTAGTTTCACATTTTCTTCAATGCGTAAAGTAAGAGACTTGTTTGAATAATCAAGATTTGGAAGAAAATTGTTAAGGCAGCAGCATGTTGGCTGCAAACCAACTAAAAAATATGTCTTACAATCCATGCTGAGAATATGAAGAAGTCGTAAAGCTATTATTTCATTCGCGAGATCTTCTAGGCGTGAAATTCTGTTCTACTTTTTACACAGCATGTAGGCTGCATAATTGAAGGAATAGCTCTAACCCTCCCTATACCTCAATTCCAACTGAGCATTTAGAAAACGGGTTTGGTTTTTCTTTATTTCCAGTCTTTTTGTGACAGACAAAATTTTCAGCTGACAGGAATAAAAGGGGTTTTAAAATATGTCTGTTGATATCCATTTTATTCACACACAGTAAGCTCAAATAAGTTGGGTTTAACATGGCAAGAGCAATGCCCTAAATAACTCAGGTTATGATACAGGACAGCTTCACAGGACTCTACTACTATTTCAGCACAAACAACGGTAAATGAAATCCTTCTGTAATAAAGCCCAGTATAGTTTAAGGATTTTGTGATTTAGGTCATAGGGCTGTGCCCAAAATTCAAAGTCTGGTTTCTAAACAGCATTTCTGTATGCCAGATTCTTCTCAGAATTTGAAAGGCGTAGTACATTGGATAATGGTGGATCAGGTTTTTTTTTGTGGAACGCTCTTCAGTTCTTATTTTTCTAGGAGAGCCCTGTTATATTACATATGCAACTCCCTGCACATCCTCCCTGCTCATAGCAGTGAACAAAGGTGACCACAATGGCCCAAAGCACCAAAATTATTTCCCACCACCACAAAATATAAACCCAAGGTCTTGACACAAATTATCTTGAGTTTGTAATAAATTATAGTGTCCCAACGTATTGTAATTCCACAGGAAAGTGAGCTGGAACT
Organism: Opisthocomus hoazin; assembly: GCF_030867145.1. NCBI lineage: Eukaryota > Metazoa > Chordata > Aves > Opisthocomiformes > Opisthocomidae > Opisthocomus > Opisthocomus hoazin. The sequence goes on along the minus strand of NC_134414.1, from coordinate 12,938,307 downwards.
GCAATCAGAACAAGGAGCAGTCTACCATACCTTAAAACTATAAATTAAAGCTAATGTAGTTACGAGAGAATTTAAAATTCAGACAGCTCAGTTCATTAGCACAGAATACTAAACTCCTCCAGAAGGGACATTTTGGACTCCAGACAGGTGGGCTGCAGCTCATTTTTGCAACATATTTGCAACAAGAAAGCAACATGAGAATTTAAATAGTTCTCTCTCTCCACTGAATTCTGCATTTGCTACACTTACCCTGAACATCACATTACCTATCTTATGTTTTCCAGTTCTGGACGCAATAAAGAACATGCAGTGAAGTATTAAAATTGACATCTGTGAAGTAAGGCGAATTTAAAAATAAGACACACCTTCTATAGAAGAATCTGTGTTGATGTAAGCAACTGCCCGTTCCTGGAGGACTCTGGCATTTTCCTGGGTTGGAAAAGTGTAATTATTACTTTCAGTTAGTGACATTTAGTCAAGAGCACGTGAAGTGCGCTGGTTTTTATGGCATTACCTTTCAGGACCCAGTCAGTATAAGCAGCACTATGTCCCTTACTAACATTTGAGGATGGGTCAGTGGTCTGGGCATATGAAATTCACTCCTGCTTTCTGGGACTTTATTTGTTGTGGAAAACATCCACAAAATGCAGGTGCTGTGGGCTGCACCACACAGGAGGAAGATGGAACAAGAAAATTGCTGAACAGCATTGCAACTGGGCAGATCAAGGTTCTACACGTTTTAACTCTGCACTTGCAGTGCTTAGAAACTATAGCACATTAACAAACTGAACATCAACTGGTTTTGAACATGCAACACGTGACTGTGAGGTGACCCAGAATTCTGTCACGCTTTTAATCCCTAGTTATTCACGTCAACTCCCAGCACTGAATTCAACTTTAACACTGAGAAACTGAGTATTACTGTCATTCCTACGCTCTGCCATGTCCAAAAGGGATGAGTCAAAGCACTGACATTTCCTATTAAACGGAGTTTGACTGATTGTTTTGAGTCAACCAAGCATTGCCTTCATGCTAAATATATACACACACATGCTTAATTTTTTGCAAACTGGTAATTATGTTTGATATTTTAATCAGTAAGTGGTATTTTACTAAGTCTTGGCTTTGTGATAAATATTCTAATTAGTTTAGTAATTGTTATTTGATCCATTCTGTTTATAACCAAACTGATCATTTGTAGGTCATGTGAGCTAAAAATTGGATTGGTAATTGAGAACTTCCTAATGCAATTGGTATCTCTAAAACAAACAGTAGAGGGGATTCTGCAAAAAGAATATGAAGGGAGGGAGCAAGCCTATATATGTATACATGAGGCTTTGCATATATGCAAAAGCGCATTTGCAACATAAAGAAACTCCTTCAATTATGAGCAGTGGAGATTGTCTAGGTAACAAAAAGATGTTGCCACAGTTGTAGAGTCTTTTCGTTACACAGAAGACAGTGAATATAATGGGTTAATTTTCCTTCAGATTTAGTGGATGACAGATCTGGCAGTTGCAGGAAACAAGAATGTAAGCTGTGAGGAACGTCTCTAGAGAAACTGAATCTAATTTATGTGTCAAAGAGGAGGAATGCACACTGCCAAGATAAAGCAAGAAAACAATAACATAAAAACATTAAGATTCACATATGAATTGTGCTCATGGCTATCTAATCTAGTACAGTTGCCGTTTCATGAAATAATGCATGATAGATTACTAGATATGAAATTATTAAACAAAAAATATGAAAGACCAGCAGTAGGAATATGTGAACAGACAAAACATAAAAAGAACTCCGAATTTATTCATGACTTGCTCAAGGGAAATGGATCTTTTAAGTGTCATTGTTTCATATTCCTCATAGTTAAAACAATTATTTATTTTTTATTGACAGCATCTAAATATGTGCACAGATCCATAGACAAAGAAATTGCAAATAAAGTTCTATACATAGTATACTTTTGTTACCAGTGGAATTCAGGTGGGATGAAACTTTAATGCCAACTCTTTAAAATCTCTCAGTAAATGATTTTGAAGGTAACTTAAATTATGCTTTCTTCATCTAATGTCCCATAAAGCAAGAATAAGAAGCAGAGAGTCCATTGCAGCTGGAAGCCAAACAATTTATGGCAGAAAGAATTTGTGCAAATCCAAAGGAATAGAAATCTCAGCTTTGTTAGCAGAAGAGTGATGGAATGCCGTTGGTGTTTGGGAGCATGTTTCTGGGTTTTTTTCCCCCCTTTGTCACATGTCATTTTGCTATGTAATTTTGTGGTTTACTGAAATACATGACAATAAGCTAAACCAAAAAGATTAAAATATTTTATTTTATAGATTTTGAAAGCTCTGTCTACATATCTAAATATAACTTGTAAATAAAATTCTAACAGAAGAACAAGACAACACATTTCTGTTAAACCATTCCAGTACTAATAAATTGACACAGTTCAGTAGAAATGTGTTTCATCAAACAATTTGCTGCCTGCTCCATTTCTAATTTGGATTTTACAGATAAAGCAATGAGAACTCTGATAAGACCTATATTTCTTAGAGGGGCTGAACAAATCCACTTACAGGGTTAAGAACTGACTATGCCCAACAGCGAAAAGAAAAGAAAAAATCCTGAACCTCATTTCTGAATTTTCCAACATCCTTCTATCAGGCAGGAATACAGCCAGGGAGCCCACTACAGAAGTAATAAATTGGCCTGCCTCTGAGACTCTACAATACTGGAAGCTTCACACGAATTTTGAACTATTCACTTATAGTACACCCATCCTTTTATTTGCCCAGGAGAGTTAACTTCCACACATAGGGGTTGGTGTGCTTATGGATCACAGGTACATGGCCTGGACTTAAGTTTGTAGAAACTAAGGAACTTCTCAAATAGAAAGTTAGAAAATAAACCAATTTAGGTTATATAAAAAGCTATCATTCTGTTAAATGAAGGGATAGATTTCCACACAGACACCACTGAGGGACATTAGCTTTGAATCAAAGTAAATATTTAAATCCTAGAAGAGTTAGTGCACTTATGTTGTAATAAGTTAGGTAGGTAAATTGTATAAATATAAGAGGGCCTCACAGCACGTGAAGGAATCTGTTGTGCTTCAGTTTTACCTTGAAGCTATTGATTACAGTCTAGGAATAGACACTACTGGGTACTGCAGCTGCCTGCAACAGATTTTCAAGTTTTGCTTTCCTTACACTCTTTTTTATTTACCTCAGCCCATTCTGTGGAACCAAATAATCCAAATTCTTCTGCATCCCAGCTAGCAAAAATAATAGTTCGCTTAGGTCTCCAACCTGTAATCACAGAGTTAAACTTGAAAATTCAACGTAAAGTTAGAAAGTCTTGTGAAAGATCATCCCAGTTAATTGAAATCACTTTAAAAAAATAGCAATTAATTGATATAGCAGCAAAAACATTTCTCTCTCAACTCCTTAGAGGAACATATTATTGCAGAGGCACTTCTTCTTAATGCAATATTTTCATTCCACACAGCTACGAGGGTATGATTACACTGATGAGAGACATGAGAGAATAAATTCAGCCAACTAAGATGCAATGCTACATATGCATCTCTTCAATGAATTTGCATCTTTCATAAAGAGAAGTAAAACTTTCTGCAGAAGTGAAAAGTTAAAACACAACTGCTTATGGGAACACTCAGCACAGTTCCTCAAAGCTGCTGTTTTCCATATCCATCATTTTGTATCTATAATAAGTAAGTTACCTTCCATCTTCATTTTACCAAAACTCCGTACAACCTCTTGCAGAACAGCTGCACCCGTAGTTGGATCGATACCACCAAATACCCAAGAGTCTCTATGACCTCCTAAAATAATATATCTGTCTGGAAACAAACACATAATATCAATCCTTAATTAAAAATACATTTAGGTTACCTGTATTTCCTTTGATTGCATCCCTACTTGTGCCAAACGAAATATGAAGTTTAATACCACTGCTACAAATTTATTTTTCAAGGTAATCTGCAATCATCCACTTGCTTTGCTGAAGTATATAAATGAAGACAATAAACATTTTATACATATTTTTCCACTTAAAAGTCTTTCATGTGTATAGCCTGCTATGAAGTATCAAAAACATTATGTTGAGGTCCCAAATCATCACAAGTTTTCTGTACTTTGCATTGTGTCAATTTTTGCAAAGGGAAAATGTATGAATGATGTAAGAGGAAACCTACTGTAAAATGACAGGCATTACAACAAAAAAAAAATTCTCTGACGTATCACTCTAGCATTCCCATTCAAATATATTCTTGGGAATGCCAATGAAAAAAAGTGTCATGGGAGGGACAGGACAACTATTAGGGGTTTCTGAGGTTCTGTAATATCTGGCTACCTAAAAAACCTGAAGTTTCTTGCAACATCAGAACAATTTCACCAAACACCTCATAAAAAAGGAATTAAAATCCTCAAGCACGCGACGCTCACCTGGTTCCACAGCTCCTCTGAGGATGCCAATGACGTTGTAAATTCGTGTTATTTTATTGTTTGTATGAACATGCATTCTGACTTTTCTGAAATGAAAAGCAGTATGGAGTAATGATTTCTGACGCAGAAGGCAATAAAAAGTCAGCATTACAGCTTTTAAGCCAGAAAGTTTGTGTTTCTGTTCTGCTTTATGTGTTCAGCACTGATCTAACCTGTCATGCTGTCTGTGTCCCGTTTACTATTTCAAGTTAACCTGCTGACAGAAAGATGCCATAGCAACAGCCCTGTGAAGTGGACCAATCTATAAACTTTCAAATATTTACAGAATTTATTGAATTATTATTTATGGGATCCAACAGGATAATTGTGTATTAGAGGAGTAAACTGAAAAGCATCTACAGTCATTAAAAATGCATTTACATTCTCACTAAAATGATAATTGTGGAAATACATATTTTTGTAAAGAATACACTTTGGTTTTCTAGCACATTTCTGTGTAATAAGACAGAACTTGGAGAGAAGTTCATTAGAAATATTAATCCAGGGATAAACTGAAATGTCTGTTTAGGACAGCAGATCTAAGTGATCAAGATTTGTCAGTCCTCCATCCCTTGCCCCTCAGTAAAATCCGCTTGTAAAATTTTTAAAAAGGAAGGAAATTCAGATATTAGGAGAGCTAAAAATAATGTAGTATTCAGCCCTTCTTGACCTTTAGAAGAAACAAAGCATCAAACAATGCTTTTTTTGTGTCTGGCAAAACTCCAAGAGTTTCACATTTGAAGTTATCTTTTCAGCAGCAAATCTGCATAGCTGTCAAAATCAAAACCTACTTCAGGACAGCTACTGGATCTTTGCCCAGAAAATAACTGACAACAGTGCCTTGAGCATGCATATACTTGCACACTTTCCATGTGCGAGTGACTTTCTACCTAGACTCATAAGGTTCATTTTGATATGGAGCAACTCTGAGAAAGAAGTATATGTAGGATTAGCTCATATTTACAAAAGCTGTTACCCTATCAAGTATAAAGACGTTAGAAAGTGCATTCAAAAATCTTTCCGGTGTATATGTTTTGTGGATGAATCATATTGTTTCTTTTCTCACTGTTGCTCTTCAAGACATTCCAGACAGCACATTAATTATGTCAAATATGCTTTCTTATTTATTCATTCCTACTTTATTCATTTTCAGCTAGCACTAGAACAGAAAAGAGTAATTCTCAATGAAGTCTTTATAAAATCATATATTCAGGCATACTCCTGTTTCTCAGGAGGTGGAGCAGTGATAATGATACACCATTTTTACACACTGTTCATTGTGGTCCTCTACCAGTCTTCACAGAATATCTCACAGGAACTGAAAGTACTTTCATGTGAAAAAGTGATACAAAAGTGATCTCTATCTATTGCAGCTTATCAGTAATAAACAAGGAAGAATGCTGTGATGGTCCCTGACAGCCAGCCAGATCCCTGAGCACCATATGCAACTGTGATGTGGCTTCGTCTGCTAGGGAGGGACTCTGTCAGTGCTGGAGACCTGGACAGTTGTATTTCTCTGTTAGAGCTGAAAAATTGTAAACTGCAAACATACTACTGCTAGTCCAACTGGTCAAAAGCCAGTTCCTCCCAAACAAATGAGTAAGATTTACGTGCTTTGGGCTCTTCCATCCTGTTATTAATCAAGGGGCCTACCAGCTCTGGGGGACAGTTGGTAGACTCCGAAATCATTGCCACGCTTAACAGCTCTAAGTTCGTAGAAACCCTGGGAGGCTTCCAGTGGAGAAGGGAAACATACATAGAACTACTGAATTCTCAGTCCTTCCCCATTGGACTGGTACAAGCCGGCTGTCCTATTGATTGCTTGGTCATCCAAAACAGAAAAGAAAGACCAGATTTGAAGTGAGAAGGAAGTTTAGGGTTAATTCAACAGTACTAAAAATATGTCTACTTACTGATATATAGCCATTTTTTGAAGGATCAGTGAAACAATGTCTGAACCTTAAAGTATGCATTAAAATTGGAATGACAGGGCTGGACTTACACCCTCTGAATCTGTCTATCCATTGACACTAGGGACACTGAGCAAAACCATAGTTTTGACAATTTATTTTCAAATTCTAATAGTTATCACCAAGTGTTGCCCACTCAGAAGGCAGTAAATTTCTCCAGGATCTCTCTAGATGTATTGTTTCACAGTCTTTTTCTCGTTGAGATTTTTTTTGCAGTATTTTATAAATAGGCAAGTGTTAAAACAGACCTTTTAGAAGAGTTGTCTGTGAATCCTGGCCCTATGTTATAAGACACATTGAGACTTCCTTTCCAACTGCTGTCTGGAGCTGCAGGTCCTCCCATTGCACTGTTAAGTGAAAACCAAGACAAACGTAGTTGACGAGTAGGCTAAACCCAGAAATTCCCTTAATGGTTACTGCACCTAAACCAAGGTGGGTTTACAAAATTCTTAAGAAAATTAAGCCAGAAACAGGTTGCTTTTAATTTTCCACATTTTCTGAAGTGCACACTAACACAAAAGAACTATAAATACAAGAAACAGCATAGATTTCATCATCTTAGCACAAAAATTTTCACAGCTTGTTTGTGAATACTGACTTCTGGTGACAAGGACTGAAATATACTCACCGTAATAATACTTCTGCATCATGATATCCAACGGGATGAACTGGGATTTTGGGAATCCCTACACCTTCATTAACTTTATACCTGAAAGTGTACTCTGAGAAACCAGAACAAAATGTCAAGTTTATAGTGTTCTTAGCACCTTTCACCAAACTGGAAATACTCTTGAATAGTGCAGCCACAGAGTAGCCACAAGCATGCATCAATTTTTTAACGCTTATGTAATTTCTTAGATATTGCTTCTAGGAAACCTATGTGTAATGACAGAGCCGCAAACCCGATAGTGCATCTGCACAGCTGTGTACAAGAAGTCCTCACATTTGATGCAAGGTTAGATTTGCTGTGCATCCATATTACTACATCTCCTCAAAGCTGACTGTGGGACAACCAAGCTGGTGTGTGAGGTCAAGGTGGCCCCTGTGCAGTCTGTTGGCAAGCTGCAGAAGACATCCACAGATGCATTTACCGATGTTGAAGACAGTCAATGTCTCTGAATCTGGTGGGCCAGGCAGACAAAATCTATCCTGTTTTCTCAGTATGGTGTTGTCTTATGCCCCCAACAATGGTCACACAAGCCAGTGAGCTTTCCAGAAGCACCCCTGTGTTCCAGTTCCATTGGTACACAGGACTGGTCTTAGTTCAGACTAAGTCCAGGATGCCTACAAGGACAAGACAAGCACATGGTGCCAAGTTTCGCAAGACTCCAAACTCCTGCTTTTTTTAATACAGAAATTTTACTCCCTGTACAGAGGATTTTAAACTGATTTTGTGCTTGGAATTTAGGATCAGCAAGGAAACATACCTCCAAGCAAAGCTATTACTCCTCTTTGATAGTAGACTATAGTCTAAACTGGTACTTTTGAAAAACACAGATATTTAAAAATGGCCATAAATTCTCAGCCATTTTCTACCGCTTCACAGTCTGCAAACCTGCATGTCCTGCTTTTCTAAGAGTTACAAAGCTGAGACCATACAAAGAGATATTCCTAAAAACTTACTTTCACTGCCTAACTCAATAGCAACCAGCTGAAATGACAAACAAGTAGAATTTAGGCTGTAATAGGAAAATTAACTACTGCTAAAAATAATGTTAAGCAGCTTTTTGCTTTGCATCTGTACTGAAAATAGGTGAATTTCTAGTGCCACAATAGCTTCCAGCACCAGTTTATAAAGTGATTGATGGCCCAAGGTATAGACCTTTCACTTACCTCTTGCAGGATAACCTGGTGTTAGAGGGTCCCCAGCTCCATTCAGGTTTAACACATTTCCACGTTGGGCTCCTCTGCCTGGAAGGTTCCAGCCATCTGGATAAGCATCTACTCCTGGGGCACAGTAGTCAGCAGGGTCTGAATAAAGTATGATCCCTTGGGCTCCTGCTGATATGGCATTTTTAACCTGTGAAATTATTGGCTTTTAAGAAATGCTTTCTTCTTTTTTTTTTGTAACGCAGTAATAACTCTAAATGTTGCAATTTACTTCCATGGGGACATAGCTTTAGAAGTTGTATATGTGGAAGAATGAAAATGATGACAGACTCAGCAGAAGAAAAAACCACTATGAAACACAGTATGTTCATTGTTTGTGTCCTTAGTCATAGCACAAGGCTATGAAATAAAGCACAGAACACAAAACTGAGGCACAAAAACTGGCCATTATCCCCACTGTCACACTATCACCAGTTTTGTCAGAGTTGCCTAAAGTCAGAACAGCTAGTTATTCAAACTCTGTGCATCAGATTCCTTGTCAAACACCTACTTCTTCAATACTGCAGTTCTATGGATGAAAAGTATTAAAAGCCTTGGCTGAACAAATTACTCAGCTACCTAAACTAGTCTCTTGCATGAACTGCCTAAGGAGTTTGCAGTCATCTCAGTCTCAGGACATTAATACATGCATCTGGTTTTATTGTTTTGGAAGGTATTCTTAGAATGCAGTCACAGTGGATACATTGCAGGCTTCCTTCTGCTCATATGGTCCAACCTACAGCCTTCATAACTCCTGCTGGCTCTACCATCAGAAGCGTCTCACCCACAGAGCAAAAAATAAAACACAATCTTTACTTTGTTTCCTCTGAAGATCTTCCCGTATCTGGCAATGACAATCTTTCCTGTACAGTTAATTCCCATTTCACGCTCCAGCTTAAAAAAATCTTCGGTGCGGCCATAATTCACATATATCAGATCTTCCTGCACAGAAAAGAAAAGCAGTGTCATGGCAACTGGGCATTCAAGAAACAAAACATCTGTTTTCAGAAATGCACTGTTTTATTCCCTAGGGATGATATAGTTATTTTTTTTCATTTCTGCAAACGAGAACCGGTGTCCATAAACACAAAAGTTTTCCATAGCATTGTATAGGAGGCCTTGGCTCAAACTGCTGACCTTTCTATACTATCCCGCACTTAACAGCAGCCCTATAAACTTGAGGCTGGAAACTATACCAACATACTTTGCTAAAGTGACAAATTTTTGTGGCTATGAAAAAATAGTGGTAGTCCTTGTATACACAAACACTCGCTATTTTATGATTTCATTCATCTGTGCAATGCAATGTTGTCCCTAACTTGCTCCTTCATAATGAACGATCAGATTAAGTGAGGGACTTTTGTAGCCTTTGAAGACATTCACTTAATCCAAAATGTCTTCCAAATTGATTTATATATTGCTATTTCTACTGCAGACTTAAGCAAGTCCTCTCCATATGATTGTAGAATGTGGAGTAATCTGAGATGTATCCAACATTTTCCATAAAGATAAAAGCTTTTCACTTATTATGTGATTCAGATTTCTAGCACTTTGATAAAGCTTTTTTCTAATAGGACACGTCTAACCTTCACACTATATGTGGCCTAGCTGTCTTTGTGTTCTCTTATACTAAGGGTTAATTAAAACTACTACGAGAAATATTTTGAGAAATTGGAGCAATCTATCCCAGCGTTTCGCAAAATATGACTTCAGCTAATAACACTCCTACATGACTTTTTTTTCTTACCTCTGGTACTCCTTGTGCTGAAAAAGCATTATACGGTGGCAATATATCAGTAACATTTTCATACCCCTGTGGAGGTGGTTCAGACAATGATGTATTGAAAATCTATCAATAAACAAGAGAAATCTTTGGTCAAACACTCTAGCTCCAGGCACAAGTTTGTGCACTAAGTTTGGTTATTGCAAATGATATGCTAGTTTCTGTAAATCATGAGCAAAAAATACAATTCTAACTAGCACGTATAAGTTCAAATGAAAAAACAGCTAGGGATATGTAGCTGAATTTGTATAACAGAATGTAGATATGAATACAGAGGGATAGTTACTTGTCAGAGGATGCTCATCAGTCACTGCTTGAACCTAAGAAAAGAAGTAGCTGAAAATTGCCAAGAGGTAGTGACAATAAAAAGATACCTAGTTTATCCATGTAATCATTGGTATTTTTTATGATTACTCCTACCTGTATTATTACTACTCTACTGACCTCTTTGTTAGTTACGCTCCAGTTAAACATGCTGCCTCTCATCACTATCTATTGTAACACTCATGCTGCCTCAATGTTCATGTCAATTCTGTCATCTTGTGAGATTATAGCTGAGAGACTGTGTCTGGGAGTTCTAGAATAATTTTTTTTATTTCACCTCTAAGCTTGTATCATCCCCAAGCACATATTTCTTGGTTTCTACCATCCCTACCTATGTGCTATGATGTTTCTCCAGCAGTTTCATCTCCTGTCCACTCAGGCTCCTTGTCAGATCTTACATCTACTTCTTTATTCGCCTGGGTGTACAAAATTGAGGTGACTATAGACCAACTGTTCATTATTACTTCTGCCATTAATTAAGGAGACATCATAAGAAGGCAGTAGGATCAGGTTCAGAGCAAATGAAATAAGGCAGTACTTCATACAATGGGTGGTATCTGTGTGGCATTCCTTACCTCAGCATGTCTATCATCTCATCTATCTGCATGTCTACCTTGTCCATCTGGACTTCTGTAAGCCTTTGACACAGTCCTCCACAACACCCTTCTCTCTGAATTGGAGAGATACATAGAGATTTGATGGGTGGACTGTTCAGTGGAAGAGCAATTGGTCAGATGGTCACATCCAGAGGACAGAGGTTAACGGCTCAAAGACCAGATGAAGATCAGTGACAAGTGGTGTCCCTCAGGGGTCTGTACTGGGACCAGTACTATTTAATAATCAATGACGCTGACAGCAGGACTGAGTGCACCCTGGGCAAATTTGCAGAAGACACCAAGCTGATGACTTCATCACCAAGATGATTCTGCCCCTTTACTCCGCTCTGGTGAGACCCCACCTGGAGTCCTGCATCCAGCTCTGAAGCCCTCAGCACAGGAAAGACACGGACCTGTTGGAGCAGGTCCAGAGGAGGGCCACTAAGATGATCTGAGGGCTGGAACACCTCTGCTGTGAGGAAAGGCTGAGAGAGTTGGGGTTGTTCAGCCTGGAGAAGAGATGACTGCAGGGTGACCTTATAGCAGCCTTTCAGTACTTAAAGGGGGCCTATAGGAAAGATAGGCACAGACTTTTTAGCAGGGCCTGCTGCAATAGGACAAGGAGTGATGGTTTTAAACTAGAATAAAGGTAGATTCAGACTAGATATAAGGAAGACATTTTTTAAAATGAGGGTGGTGAAACACTGGCACAGGTTGCCCATAGAGCTGGTAGATGCCCCATCGCTGGAAACATTCAAGGCCAGGTTGGATGGGGCTGTAAGCAATGTGATCTAGTTGAAGATGTCCTTGCTCATATCAGGGGGTTGGACTACATGACCTTTAAAGGTCCCCTCCAGCCCTAACTATTCTGTGATTCTATGATTCTGTGTTGTACAAGCAAAAATTGTATAGATGTTCAAGCAGAGGTTTGATAGGTACTTGGAAGCGAGATCTAATGAAGCTCACTAACTGGATAAATAGTTTGAAAAGAGGTCTAATGAGAATTCTTAAGGAGGCTAATTGCACAATGCTCAGAGAACCCCTGAGCTGAAAGCAACTAGACACGGGAATAATTGCATGCCTTAAATAAATTTCTTTGTTCTAAAACTTCCCCATGCATCCACTTACGGCTACTTATGGAAACAGGATATTGGCTAGATGTATCCTAAATCTGAACCAGTATGGCTATTCTTACACCTTATGGTCTACTGGTGCTTATCGCAGCCTCTCTACACATCCTTTCTCTATGGTATGAGGCACTGAGATTCCAGCCACTCTGCTGTTCTGCTGCACAGTCCAGAAAACCATTTCTAAATATGAGATCCCTTTGCTCTGGAATTTTTTATCATATCATAAAGCACATGCTGGGATAAGTGGGTGGGAAAACAGACGAAGACACTGTTTCTTTAAAGAAGTCTGACATAAATATAGTTTAATCATCAAAAAGGTCACCTCATTCCCTTGTTCATCAATTATGGAGATGTAGTTTGGCTGCTTTTCATTTGGGTATGAAAGAAGTACATCATAATGAACAAGTTCTGCTGAATCCAGTCCAAATTCTTTCCACTGGCCTTGAATTTGTTTGGCAAGAAGAAGATTCTGTTCAGTTCCTGCGAGGTGAGGCAACTTGGTAAACGAGCTAGAATAAAACAGAAAATTGCTAGCAAGCAGCAAATGCAGAGAAGCACAATAGTGAACTCGAATCAGTGTGTACAAAGCTTATCTTCAAGCCACATGCATTGAAAGTAAGGTCTTATAGTCAAAAGTCTGAGCTGTGTAACATGATTGTTTATCAGAGTCTGCATCAGCATAAGCTAGAAATGTAGTCAGAGCAGAGGATCTTTCCTGAGGCCTTGAGATAAGTCAGCTGAACGTTTCTCTTTGCATAACAGAAACAGCCACATCCATACACAAGCAATGAAAATCAATGCCAAAGACATTCAGCAAAAGAACATGAACAGTATGCAAGGAGAGGAAATAGATTCAGAAAAGCTAAACATTCAGAAAGGAGCCCTCCAAATAATTTTGGTAGCTGATGATGCGTTTGTACATTGTTGGCATAAGATGTCCCAATAAGTTTAACTTGAAAATCATTGTGTCAAATTATCTACACAGATTTGTTCTTTTTTTCTTAACCAAAAACCTGAATAATTAAAGCCTTCTTAACAACATTCACATCCAAATCAGACATAACACATAATAGTGATAAACAGTCAGAAACAATATCCAGCCCCTCTGGGGTACCCTACAGAAATCTGTCTAGAATTTGTTCAGTCCACTGAAGTGAGTTATGATGAATGTTGATGAGTCAGCCAGGTACTAAGCACCAGCTTCAGATTCCCAACAGGCTACTTGTTAATGGCTGCCCCACGGCTATCAGATACCACTAATTGCCATCAATTAGTGGCACCAAATACAGTGATCAGTACCACTTCAACTTGTCAGTTCACACTATTTTCAACCCATGTAACTGGTTGTTCTTCATTATGCGCTTCCTCAGCTTCCAAATGAGGATGCTGCAGGGGACAATGTACAAAGCCTTGTTCAAGTCAAGCATGTTCCAGCCACTGTAACATCTCTACTGATACACGTAGCCAGTCATTTCCTTAGAGAAGACAAACACCCTGATCAGGGTGATCATGTAAACACAGAGTAAAAAAATGCTGACTGATCCTATATTCGTGTCCTTCATGTGTTTGGAAACAGATTCCAGAAGGATGTTTGATTACCCTTCCAGGGAATGAAGGGAAGCTGACTAGCCCGGAGTCCCCCGAGGTTGTCCTTCTTGCCTTGGTTAAAGATAGGCACAACATCAGCCTTTTACAGCCACCAGGGATCTTCAACCGCCAGAACTTCTCATAGACAGCAGCCTTGATAAAAACAGACTTAGTAGTCTGAAGAACTAAGAATATGGATCAAAATTGTAAAGTTCACATTTTTTTATGTTTTTAACAAACTTTTTGGGTAGCGTATTCACATAATTTTTCTGTGGTTCCTGCTTTTCATTTGAATTTAGGGGAAAAAAAAAATAAAACAGTACAAAGCATTTGGCCCATCATCAAAGCAAACAGACAAACCAGATACTGTTAATACCCTATGGCCAAGAAACTTCAGCATAACTGCAGAGCTATTTCATGCTGTCATTAATCTCTGTGTTGCCTAGACTCTCATTCAGACATAATCTTCAGGAACTATCCAATCTATTGAGAGTAACAAAAACAAAATAAGATAAAGTCTATAGACTTAGTAAGCTAATTGATGTTAGAAGTAAAGCTTCTGGGTTTAGAATAAAACATTTGAGGTCAAGCTGGACGGGCCTCTGAGCAACCTGACCTAGTTTAAGATGTCCCTGCTCACTGCAGAGGGGTTGGGTTAGATGACCTCTAGAGGTTCCTTCCAACCCAAAGCATTCTATGATTCTACAGAAAACATATTTTTCAGTAATCCTTTGATGTTTACGATGCAGCTGCTGACTTACATGCTGAATACCAACATGTTACTAACCAGAGGTTATATCTGTTTACTTTCTGTGGGAATATATTTGTTTACTTTCTGTGGGAATATATTTGTTCCTCTGTAGAAGATATAAATATGCACATTAATTTTTTTTTTTTTCATTTCCAGTGGAATACACAGCAAAACAAGATGGTATTTCTATATCCCTAGCATTTTAGATGTTTTAAAAGAACTGCATGGAAGCACTAGGTTTCAAAAATCTATATTTAATAACATACCATGCAAGACTTAACCAACCATACACACACACTGTGCACAGACAGGGCCCTTCATCTTCTGAAACAGAAGACAGGGTATAACTGGAACTCAGGTACCCAATTAACAGCACATTATCTAATATGGCCACACTAAAGGCATTATCAGTTGTAACTACACATGCAACTCAGTGCCATGCAAACTTCATTCCATTTTTAATACTGCATTTTTAATGTATTCATTTTCTACTTAAATTAGCTGCTCAAACTGAAAGTTTACTGAGACACTGGACAGATTATCAGTCAAATGAAATTAATAGCAACCAGTGTATCCCAAATAGAGTAAAATCATCTCAGACTGAGACAAAGCAAAGTTATCCGAGAGCTTCAGACACTTGTGAGGAAAACTCAAATACTTGTACTGCATTAAATCAAGATTATGGAAAATCATAATAAAAAAGCATGATAAGCATTGGCAGCAGTGCAGCTTTAGAGAAGTACACTTAACAGCACAACCATTTCAAAAAGGTAACTTCAAAAATAGGGAGGGGGGAAACAGAAGGGTTGTGAGTCTCTCCCTTCTCCTTCCCTCAGACATTTCGCACAAACCAAATACTTCCAAAGCATCTTAACACCTCTGCTTTCAGAGGCTGTTCCTTGGAGCTGATGTTATCACCATCTGGCTTTTGTGACTGATAAAATTATTCAAAACCCAAGATGCGCAGGGCTTACCGAAGGAATTGCTTGATGTTTTCTGCTTTCATTTCAGCCACAAGTCTCTGTCGCACATTTTGATAGACATCTGAAGAGTCGGGGTTTTTTTCGGTCGGTTTTGTAAACCATCCTGAAACACATTTGAAAAGCTTCCTGCTTAGCAAGATCCCCAGTCCTCACATATTTGAGCCCATGTGCAACCTAAAGGACTCATTAAAAACCACCAGGATGAACAGGGCTTAGAGCACCCTCTGTCAGTGTTTGTTGGCTCAAATACAGAAGTGAAGCAGAAAAGTAAAATATACATCATTGACTGAATTGCCAAAAAAGTGACATAATTAAAAGAGCACACCTTAAATCTCTGGGAAATACAGTCCCCTTTCTAGGATAGATTCATCTCTTATTAATTTTAAACTACAGTTTAAATTCTCAATTAACTGCAGTGTGAGGACTGAACTCCTGATACTCATGATGAAATTCCCTTATTTAATTTGTACATACATTCAAAAATATGAGTATGAGCATATTTAATGCAAAGGTCTAGGACTCAATAGCCACCCTGCCAGCATTACAATAGTTACAGATTTGTGGAAGGGTGGGGTTAGCCTATTTAATAATTAAAGGAATGAAGTTAATTGTGTCCCAAGTCAGTTTTAAAAAGTTAAAGATTTTTTAGTTGCCATAAATGTGTAACGAGAGAGTATATCAACTATATGAATTTGTCCTGAAAAAAACAAACAAATCCTTTTATTATTATAGGTAGAAAATCCCAAACTGGGAAAATTGTCATAATAAAGCCAAGTATACGTGCTGTCACATGCACAATATATATGACCTGTTAGACTTCAATGCAATTGTAGTAACACCCTGAACATAGCAGTGATACTGGATGAGACCAAAGGTCCATCTTGCCCAGTATCCTGTTTTGGAGCATGGCTAAATGATGATGCTCAGGGAAATGTATAAGAAATGCACAAGCACCAGAAATTTGCATCATCTCAGGGATCTCCTAAATCAAGCTAATGGTTTTTATATTTAATAGCCCTCATGAATTTCTCTTTCGTGCTTTAGCCTTAGGTGTGTGCTACAAGACAATCTTAAAAAGGACAGAGGCAGACATTAAATTTTAGACTTAAAATCAAATGCTGCAACTGATTGCAGAAAAGAATCTAATGTTCTAACAAAGTTCATTGTACATGATGGAAAATTCAGCTACTGCACTCCTGGCTGTCAGTCAAAACTCCTCCTCCTCTACATTCTGCCCTTAATTTCTAAAATAGCAACTGAATAGAAGCATTCAAATAGATCTTCAGTAAAAATCAGGAAACACAAATAAAAAGTAATCCTGGAGGTTTTGCAATCACAGAAGCCTCGAACTTTTCTATTCATCTCTCCTCTTTGAATGCCTGACTGCCTGTTATGGGAAACTGCCAGTTCACCAGGGCTCGTCTTGGGCTGAAGCATGCAGCCATTATATTCCTCACTCCCTAAAGACCAAAATCACTAGAGAGAGCAACCTCTTAGCAAAACAGTGGGACCAGTATTTTATAACACCCGTAAACAGCAGTGAAAGCTCCCTGATGGGGAGTTCTTCACAGCAGGGGTTCACGTACATGACTGTGGAGGGCAAAGGCTGTGGGCTGAGCGCCGGTGGCTCTGTACTCACCTGCGAGAAAGCCCAGCACGAAGCAGCCCAGCAGCCCGGGGCAGCCCAGCCATGTGCAGAGGGTGGCCTTCCTCCCGGCCATGGCGGTGGCCGCAGCTTTGCAGGCTGCCAGGAGGGCAGACAAGCAGCCGCCTTCCTCATCCTCCTCCTCCTCCCTCTCCTCCTCCTCTTCCCGCCCTCACCCCAGGGCTGCCCCTGGCTTCTGTGTTTCTCAGCTCTCATTCTGCCTAACCAGCCTTAATCCCTGGATGATGATGATGATACGATTTTCTGACTGCAATAAAACACTTCCATTTCTTAGTCTCACCCCATGAGACAGCTTGTGTGTAACTGTGTGTGTATCTCTGGAACAAACATGCATCTAGTCTGTGCACCAAGCAATGCGTAAATACTGTTTTAAAGGCTAATTTCTATTAATCATCAGGACTTCCTGGTTTCAAAAGTTCCTGGTTTAGGCTTAATCACAATCAGTATTTGTTCCAGTGGAAGTGGCCAAGAGGTGAAATGGAGGAAGGCAAAACTTATTTTCTCTTTACCAAGGAAGCACTGAATTTCTCCCCTTTGTAATCTATGGTTACATTAATCCTTGGCAAGTGACAAATACTTAGAGCAGCTCAGAATACAATTTAGGTTAGCCAATGGGGACAGTTCCAGACATCATCCAATTTGCAACTGGGAAAACTTGCAAAATTATTTCCTATTTTCTCTAGCTTTTTACATTTTGGATTACAAGTTTCTTAGGATCAAGTTTTCCTAGTCTAATTCAGACCAATCCATCAGTTTCTCATGGGAAAAGCCAGAATCTCAGCCCAGGGGTCAGTCAAGACATTTTCATAGAATCACAGAATTATCATATTTTGTACAAACTTACCCTGGCCCTCCACATCACTCCCTGCTGGAAAGCCCCTGCACAGCTGTGTGGAAGGCAGGACTGATACTTCTGGAACTGAGGACCTGCCCATCTGACACAAGTTCTCTGGCTGAAGACAGGAAAGTTTTTCTGGGAGCCTGGACATGCCCTCTGTTCTTACCACCCACTCCCAAAAGAGTCCAAAGTAGATACATCTTGTGAAAGAAATGGCAGTGCTCCAAGTATCAAAACTTTCTTAAATACACTAGGTTGAGCTGAAAATATTCAGAAACAGCTGAAAAGACTCATTAACGTCCTAATTTCTTCACTAAGGCTTTTCAGAGATTAGAGAAGAAGTACACCACTTGGGTATTCTGCACCAGTCATAGCCACTGTCTTAAATGTACGTCTGGATGTCTTTGTTCGAATGGTAAGCACGTCCAGTCTTGTGATCTTTTCTTCTGTCATTTCCCAACTGCTCATAAGCCGTCACAAATTCTGAACAGCAAGGACTTTTCACACCAACATCTCACTTGACATATACAAACCAGATGGAATTCCACCTACAGAACTTCTAAAGAATGAGCATATTGACGTATTATTAGCATTTATATAGCACCACAGGTGTAGGACTGGCACATAATAGACAGCAAAGTGACAAGAGCTTTTGGAGATTACTATCTAAATTAGACCTCACATGATGATAACATCAGTGAAGGAAGAAGTAAGAATAGCAACTGTGAGAAAGTATGAAATGTATTTATTTCTATGCCTACATCTTTTTAAAGTGATAAGGGCATCAGCAATGCTGAGGTTGAACAACAACAGCAACCAAGCAGCTTCTACCACTTAATGTACAGTCCTAGTACTACTAGTTATTAGTTGTGGCATGTTCTTACATTCTATGGACTGCCCACCAGTGGAGCATATTGTGTTCCATTTAAATGCAAGGATAATACACAGTATAAATCTCTGCCTTGAATCACATACCCTCCGCAGCACGACAGGGGCAGGAAATAAGATGAAAAAGCTCTTGGGCTGAGATAAAGACAAGGAGATCACTTGCCAATTGCCATCATAGGCAAAACAGACTAGACTTTGGGAAAAATAATTTAATTTATTAAAAATTAAAATAGACTTGTGTAGCAAGAAACAAAGATAAAAATTCAAACATCTTCTCCCACACTGCACCTAATTTTTCCAGCTTAATTTTACTTCACTCCTGAGTCCTCTATGCCATAAAGCTGCCACATATGACACAGGAGGCCTCTTGGGATCAGGCCAGGTACCCTAGGATATCTAAAGTGCACTAGGCACTTGAATTATTCTGGACAGAGAGTGTTCATTTCCTAACAGAGAGATACCCAGCAATATTTGGGAGCTTGTGGAGTGTCCAAAACCTCTTGAGAGAGCAGTCCAGCACTGGGCAGCATTTGTATCAGGCCAGCCCTGTTCTGGTGGAGTGGCTACAGGTGAGGTGAGGGCACAGCCTATTTTCAGACGACTGAATCCTGCTGTGCACAGCCAGGTGTGAGCCAGTTGTCCCTAGATGGAGCCAGTGGAGTTCCCGGCTCTACAACTGGACTTAAAGTAAGCATTTAGTGCAATTTCAGATGCATCAGTGTACCCCACCTGGGTATGCATTTCTCCCAGGTCCAGTATTCCGCCAGCTGCATGTGTATTCATAGGATAGCAGGCTTTCAGGCAGTCGAAGTGGCACTAGGTCAGGATATTCAACACCTGAATCTCTCCCCAGTGTTCAGACCACATTTATTTGTCTGCCCCCCCATGCTGGGCTCCACCTCCCCCTGCCCCAGCACTGAGCACAAGGAGGAGGCTGAGGGGATGTGGGGTGGGCTGGGGGCGATGAGGGGCTATGAGGTGACCGCAGCCCTGGGTCAGAGGCTGTCTCCACACAGACAGGAACAACAGCGGGCTGTCCGTGTCGGCCATTTCCTCACAGGCCTGGGTTTCATCTGTCCCACTGCATCTGAGCAATCTGAAGAGCAGCAGCCCTTTCTCCCCGAGCCGCCAAGGGCTGGGCCTTCCCTCAGCGCTGGCAGCCCCTGCCCCAGCCCTGCAGCGGCTCTGTCCCAGCGGGCAGGACGTGGGCAGGGGCCGTGTCACAGCGGGGTGGGTGGCACGGCTGGCCCAGGCAGGGTAGGCAAAAGGCTGCATGGGCTTGTTCACCCTGAAGAAGAGAAGGCTGCGAGGGGACCTTATAAATGCCTACAAATATCTGAAGGGTGTGTGTCAGGAGGATGGGGCCAAGCTCTTTTCAGTGGTGCCCAGTGACAGGACAAGGGGCAATGGGCACAAACTGAGGCACAGGAAGTTCCGTCTGAACATGAGGAAGAACTTCTTCCCTCTGAGGGTGACGGAGCACTGGAACAGGCTGCCCAGGGAGGCTGTGGAGTCTCCTTCTCTGGAGATATTCAAGACCCGCCTGGACAAGGTCCTGTGCAGCTTGCTGTAGGTGACCCTGCTTCGGCAGGGGGGTTGGACTAGATGACCCACAGAGGTCCCTTCCAACCCCTACTAGTCTGTGATTCTGTGATTCTGAGCCAGCCTGGGCTGGGGGTGAGCTGGTGGGGGGGCAAAGGCTGATGTGAGAGGACAGGGAAGAGGGCAGGGAAGGGGATGGCCAGGCCGCAGGCAGGGAGGCCGGGGTTGCCTGTGGTGCGACAGTCAGTGGCTGCTCTTCCTGTGCCTTCGAGGGCCAGAGGCCCCAAAGAGGACGTGACCGGACCATGGCGCACCCCTGTCCTCAGCCCCTCAGCCGGAGAGAGCTGTGACTTCCTACAAGGACACCGACATGAAGATAAGGAATCAAAATAATACCTGGCCGGTGCCGTTTTTGAGCTCTCTGCTCCCAGCCCCAGCCCCAGCCAGGCAGTGGCCATGCCACAGTGGGCAGCAGGCTGGTGGTGGGGTTGGTGACATGGCCACCGCAGGACGGGCGTCTCCAGGCTGCTGGGTAGATGTGGGACCGACAGCCTTGGCCTGAGGCTGGCAGAGCCCTGGGCAGGGGTTGCCCATGGTGACCAAGGGTGGCCGCTCCCCTTGTCGGTACATATTGTCCTGTTCCTCACAGCCTCAGGCCCAACCAGGGACACAGCCCGACCCTGGTGCTCACACTGCTCTTTCTCACTTTTACTTTCTTTTTTTTTTTAAACTCACTCCTTTGCTCTGCCAGCGTATTTGCCCTTTCTTAGCTATGTTTTCGCAAAGGCAGCCCCACCAGCCTGAGTAGCCCAGTGGTGGCTGCTCCAGGACACACCCGGAGCCGCCAGGGGCCCGCTGTGTCCAGCACAGACAGCCCCACCGGCCTCTCCGGCCCCTCCAGGGCAAACCCTTGCCAGCCACGAGTTTCCCCTCTCATCTCCTCTCTGATTAACATTGCTGCTTTGCTGTGTGGTCTTCTCCACCCTGGAGGCCCAGGAAAGAGGAGAGAAAGTATGCAGAAGCCAGCTCTGCTGTAACTTGTGCCTCTGCCTGGATCAGATAAAAAGCCAAAAAGCCATAGGAGTGGCAAGAGGAAAGGGATGTGCTGTGAGGCTGGAAAAGCGAGAGGCTTTGGGGTCAGGTAAGTCCGTAAAGGGATCCTGAGCACAGGCAGCCTTCATTGTTATGCTGTGGCTGGAGGCAGGAATAAAAGAGATGGAGATGTCATCCTCCTGCGGCCAGATGAAACTGCAGTGCAGGAGGCAAAAGCAGCTTGCAGACTGTGCTTGGACGAGTGGGGATCTGTATAATACAGCGGCTAAGCAGGGATTAAAAGGAGCAGGCAGAAATCCCACTGCCTTGCAGACCTATTCTTAATTTTGTGCTTTTGGATCCTGTCTTATGCCGATGACAATGAATACCATTTTTTACAGTTTGGAGCTGGTAATATTGAGTGGGTGGAAAAGAACAGAGATCTTGGGTGCACTGGACTGATCCATGCATTGGCTAATCTGGGCTGATCTTTACTCTCTTAAACTCCTTCAGGTCTTGTAAATGAGTGAAATATTCACTGGGAAAGAAAGTGACAGTCTTCATAAAGCAGTCCTGCAGACTTACCCTGTCATATTCAATTCCATGCTCTTCATCAGGCATAGAAAAGTAATGAACTTCACTTGCACGTTGCTTGAACGGATTACCAAACAACAGTGCCATCAACTGTTTTCAAGCAAGTTGGTCTCTTTTTCACTAATTGTTGTAGTCCTACTCCAGTGTTGAATAAAGCCACATTCTGAAACATCCTGTTTTCATAAATTGGAAATTCTGGGTTCTTTCCAGCCCTACATTCTTTAAACATTTATTCTTCTCTCCCAGCTGAATAAGGGATTATTTATTGTTTCTTCTTCCATGGACCTGTTGGAGCAGGTCCAGAAGAGGATCACAAAAATGATGGGAGGGCTGGAAAACTTCTGCTATGACGAAAGGCTGAGAGAGCTGAGGCTGTTCAGCCTGGAGAAGAAAAGGCTGCGGGAAGACCTTATTGCAGCCTTCCACTACCTGAAAGGTCCTACAAGTAAACCAGAAAGTGACTTTTTACAAGGGCATGTAGTGATAGGACAAGGGGCAAGGGCTTTAAACTAAAAGAAGGTAGATTTAGACTAGATATCAAGGAAAAAATAATTTCCTGTGAGGGTGATGAAACACTTGAAGAGGTTACCCAGAGAACTGTTCGATGCCCTCTCCCTGGAAATATTCAAGGTCAGGTTCGACGGGGCTCTGAGCAACCTGATCTAGTTGAAGACATCCCTGCTTATTGCAGGGGGGTTGGACCAGATGACCTTTAGGGGTCCTTTCCAATCAAAACTATTCTATTCTATTATATTCTACGAATCAGCTTGGTATGCTGTGGAGGCCAGTGTAAGGAGTGACATTAGCACAAAAGAATTTTTGTTTTCCCACTTGGATCATATCTATTTTATACATGGATACTTGAAATTGCTTGCTGATATGTTGCAAAATTATCTCTGAGCTATCTCGTCTACATACGTCCTGGGAAGACGAGAAAAACAACATATAAAGGCTAAATAAATACCATTCACCCAGGCAAACCAGACATTTTGGCTTGATAACAGCGTTATAGATGCTGCTTGCTTCCCTTTGGGAAGTGGGAACAGGATGCAGCAGTCCAGATGTTTCTTAAAGGCTGTGGGGAGAGAGCAGAGGGCTAAAATTAAATTTTCCAAAAGAAGGGAGTGGGAATAAAGCTACCTTCTCCTATATCAGCTTCCATATTCCTGAGTGCCTGGGCTGGAAGAAGAGGTTCTCTTCAGAATTGTTTCGCTGCTCCTTTCTTGTCCATCTCCTTTTGTTTCTGAACCTCCTTTACTTTCTCCTCTTCGCTGGTACTACCAGTTCCAAGATATGCAGCATAAGGAATACAGTAGCTATCCTGGATGGTCACTGTTTCCTGAGTCTTGGGACATGGCCTAAATAACCCACTACACACACTACTAAATGACAAAGCCAGAGTTGTAGTATCATGTCTCACAAATGCTCCTCCAAATAACTGGAGCCAGAGAAAAATGAGCCTGACATCATGCGATCTGAAGTACAGCATGCCTGGAATGCAAAGTCACATCTGTGAGGAGGTGGAAGGAGCTGCTCCAAACCAAACCCCACCCCACTCTTGGCTGTTACTGAGCATCTACTTAGCAGCCAAGTAGAGAGCTCCGAGCTGTGAAGACGATCAGTGTCCTGTAAGACCCATCTCTCCTTGAGTCACTTCCTGACCAAACCAAAACCACATCCATTGGCCATCCTGTTCTTTTACATGGGGCTTTTCCTGCTAGAACTAAGATATTACCAGTGTGAGATACTGCTAAGACTGCTTCTCTGGTAATAGTTGAGTATTTTATTCAATACTGAAAATGCCCACTTTAGTCTAAATTAAATCAAAGTTAAGACTTGAGGCTGATGGGACATAAAACCGGTCCTAAGTAGTCACAAAAATTATGCAAAACAAACTGTGGAAAGATTACTGTGAAAAGGCACTTCTTTTCTTAGACCAGGTGACAAAACCGAAAAAAGGTCCAAAATACAAACTCCTAAACACACAGTACTTCTTTAAATTAATATCACTTTTAAAACTAGCAGGAAAACTAGCAGTTACTGCATAGGCTTCATACTGAGCTCATATTGAGGAGTGGTGAGTATTGCTTATATTGAGAGTGAAAACAAGAATGAGTTTCATCTGAAGCTAGCAGAACTTGCCGATAGCTACATTTCTTCTACTTAGTTAAAAAAAAACAAAAAAAAGATCCCTGGTAGACTAGAAAAGCTCAAAAAATGGCAAGGATACATATGCCAAATGCAAAACTAGCATGCGTTTGTGTGCTGAATGCATAATTATGCTATGCAGCCAATTAGCAAAGCCAGCAACAGTACAGAAAAATACACAACACACAGAATGAATGCCAGAGCTTGTAAACTGTAGGCTGTAGCTGCTCAGCAACTGGGTCCCAAAGGTGAGGATCTGCAGGAAGAAAGATATGCTACAGTTGTGCTGCTTGACCTATTGTTTGACTAAGGGCTCAGCTTGGGGCTTGAGAGATCAGAGGGCCCTGGTCTGTGGGAAAGGCAGCTCTTGCATGAAAACTGGCAACAGGGGAATGCTCGACTGCAATTTCAGATCAGTAGTTTCCTTCTGACTCTGCCAGTCGCACTGTCCTCCAGAACTCTGTCACGGCCTCTGCAGTCTATCTGACTACCAGACTAAAAGGGTAGTATAATTTGATGCCTTGAGTCGGAGTCTCTGTTATCTTGAACTTCAGGAGTCCATTATCAGATTTCAGCTAAAATGAAGTTTACATTGCTGGCAGCTGACAAGTTCAGCTTGCAAACTTTGACCCTTTCCTCTACAAGAGGAATGTACCCAGTGAGGCAGAGAGCGTAAAGGACTGTGACTGAACATAAAGGACTGTGACTGAACATAAACCAAATTATATCTTCCAGCATGTACAAGAAATTTCTCAAGACCTCTTCAGTGGTGCATGACAGGAGGATGAGAAGCAACAGTCATAAACTGAAACAACAAGAGGTACTGTCTGTATACAAGGAAAAGCTTTTCCATCATGAGGGCAGTAAAGCACTGGAATATGTTGCACAGAAAGGTTACGCAGTCTCCATCCTTGGATATTTGCAGGACTGGACTTGATGCAACTCTCTGCAGCCTAGTCTGACCTTGGAGCTCACCCTGCTTTGAGTAGGAGTTCAGATTAGAGACCTTCTGAGTTCTCTTACAACACTATGAACCTATGATTGTGTGATCCTCTTCCATTCCTTACAATCCCCTGCCCTGGGGAGCTGCTGACCATCAGGTGAAAGAATACCATTTACTCCAATTCCAGCTGTGAGAGCTGGCTGCTCTCCTCCACCACGGTATCATCTGTAGTCCAGCAGCACATTTCAAATTCCGCATACAAGCAGAGATGAGCACAGGTCGCATCTCAAAAGATCTTTACTAGCTGTGATTGCTCTGTCTCAGCTAAACCAACACTTGAAGTAAGATCTCTGTCAATAACATCTTAATTTAGAAATTATGCTGCCAGGTCAACAGATATTCCAGGAGCCACAGTAACATTGACATTGCTGGTTTCACGCAAGTAAGGATTCATTCTAATACAAGCATAGTTTCTACCTTATCCACACAAGGGTATGCTTTCACTGCATTTGACTTAGACTCTTAGTGCATAGGATGGCCATTGTATTCTATTCTTTCGAAAATTGTGACAGCATCCAATTTATGATCATATGACAAGGAACTACTTTCTTCAAAAAAATACTGTTTCTTTTTCATTTCACCTCCATATTCTTTAATGTAACTGGTCAAATTGGAAAGGATACTTTCAACAATGCCACAATGCCAGCTAGGCTCCTCCTTCCGCTTACTAAATACTTCTAAAGATCTTGTCTTCTAATTAACTCTGCTGCTGCTGCTGTATATAAGTCAACTACTCAGTGAGTTTGTCTGCAGTAACCGTAAAAGCCAAATGAGTGTTTGCAAGAGGCTGTCTGGAATTAGGAACTTAGTTCTTCCAAGTATTAATTACAGCATATTTAGAAAATAAAATAACTTAAAATTGAGTCAAGTAAACAACTGTGCTAATGGCCATCTCTAGCTGAAAACATCCGTAGTTACATGAACAACTGGCTCATGTTAGATGATGAATAAACTGTGAATTCAACATACTTCGTTAATTTTGGTTTTTGTTCCTGTTAACAACTGCTTTTTGGGTTTTTTTTTACTTAATCCAACAGTCTTTGTCAGCCAATTAGTATGGAATAATATCAAAGCTTGAGAGCCAAAACAGCTAATCTGGTTAACAGCACTTGGGAGTGTTAAGAGAGAATTTCAAGTCACTGTCTAGAAAAAAAAAGACTTATGTTGTTTGAAGTTCTGCTTCGCTGAAGGAGAATTACCACACAAATCTTATCTTGCCTTCTTGTATAGGAAAGGATTTCACATTCAGGGCTTGAGTTAGCTCATAGCTATGTCCTGAGATGCCCTGGCAGATCTAACAAAAAATACAGATGCTTAAAAAGTAGTTATTCCAGTATTCGGCTTCTCATGGTCTGCCTTTCCTCAGCAGACTGCTTCACAGAATACACCTCCTTGCTCATGAGCGTTAAGAATCAATGGACGGGAAATGTTTCTCAGGACAGCTACAACGGTAGCAAGAACACGTTAATAGACAGTGTTTTAACGCATATTACTTCTTTATTTAACCATTGTTCCCCACTTGTCTGGTAGGAAATAGATGTCTCCATTTGCTGGCATGTGTCAGTTGGCCTGATTCTGTTCATACATGTGAAATGTGACCCTTGCTTCTTTGTATCATCCTAGTAAATGAGTCATGTGAAATGACATTTCTCAGTGCATACACAACTGTTCTTTCATTTTTTGCTTTTCGTTTAGAACTCATAATCCCAGCGATACATACAGGACATGGACAGTTGCATATGTATCTATGCATATATTTTGATATATGGCTTAGACAGCTAACTATAAATCATGTAGCTCCAGTAATTAGCTACATAGACTTTGCCCTTTGCTGTCCAGTAATGACACCAGCCACTTCTGCCTGGAATAGTCTTTGAGGAACTGAAAGCTGCAGTGGCTATAGCTAGACACCATAGAAGACAGACAATACGAAAATATTTAGGAAGAAGAATGTTCTTATCAGAATTTCCACAGAAATTCTTGAAGACCAAAAAGCATCTTTATTTTCAATTTAAAAACTGATCAAGAACTTCAGAATGGGCCATAATGTCTAAATGCTAGATGCTGCCATGTCCAGCTTAGGGCTTGCACAGACACCTGCACTTCCTTCCTCACAGAATCAAAGCAGTCTGAGGTATGCGCTTACAAGCACAGTTTACCATGGAGTGCCCATCATGCTTACCACCCACTGTCTGTTTTCCCATCTCTCAGCAAGTCTCAGATAAAGACACAAAGATGTCTTAGCAGCTCTTGAAGAAGCTGTTGAACAGGCTCAAGTTGAAGCCCAGTATATTGAGGAAAAACAGAATGAGTGCTGGTTTGTAGTAACAGATTTGTAAATTGTGGTGGTTTTCTGAAGCGGGGTCAGAACACCCAAGATGATGCTGGATAAACTGAGGATAAGAATCACAGTGGCTGTCTCAAAAGAAGTCAGCACCAAATATTACGCTTCTCGGTATGGAGATCAGAAAAGCTTCACGCTGACAAGCAAGTGGGGAAACACCCTGACTGATAGCATGAAGCATAGGGTCTTTGACCTCAATTCTCTTTAATAGGAGATTGGGTTAAGCCCTGGGGAAAGATCTGGACTGAGTCTGTCTAAAGATATTCTTCTCCTAAAAAATTAAGCAAAGCTCCATTTGCTTTAAAAATTGAGCTGTTACAGGTTATGGTTTGCACTGAGCAAAGATGGGTCACAGAACAGACCCAAATCTGGGAGAAGGCACTGAACAGATCGAATCCCACCATACCGAAACATCACGTAAACCATCATATTACAACCAGCCTTATGTGTGCTTTCTCTCTCTGGACCAGTTAGTCTTGCATTTTTTGTGTGCATGGGAATGGAGTCAATAGGAGAGAGAGAACTTCTGTTCCTATATCCTATTCCCTGCAGTGGTTAGGGGACAGCCCACAGATTTTTTTAAAAAAGGGATGTTGCTGTAGTTTAAGACTGTTAACTATCTCTGTATTTAGTGAGGTCCTGGGCCCTGACATTGTATATTATCTGCTAGCTATTGCCAAAAAGAACCCTAATTAAACTTCAATGAAAAACTACTATGGTTAGGCCAGAGATTAAAAAATTACGTCTTCTGAGCTGAAAGAAAAAGTTGCTGAGGAAGCTTTCAGGTAATTTATGGAAAGATCACCACAATATTGGAATTTGACCCTTCAGTTCATCCTCCTTAGCAATAGAAATATACACTTTTTTATCCACCTGGTCAACAGAAGCTGTTCATTGCTGTACCCTTCTGCATGGTGGATTTGTATTATCATTCCCCTGATGGCTGCAAACAAAATCCTCTAGGTTAACCTAACTGACAATCTAAACTAACCTGGCTAATTTTGCCTGAGGTGGATTATAGACTGTCATAACTAATTCTCCATTGGCAAAAGGAGCAGTGGTGCAGCCAGCACAATAAAACAGTTAGAGACCACAATGTCTCCCATCAGCACAACTAGCTTTGGGGGAAGACATGTCTCCATGGTTTTACTCCAGTCATTTTCATAAAAATGTGAAAATAACTTGGCAATAACTGTGGGTATAAGAGCATTTCCCATTATGTTGTAAATTGGATTATTTTATAAGAAAGACCAACATTTAAGTAAAATCATGACTTAATTATAGTAACTTTCCTAAAGGATTTTAATGTGAAGAGTAGAAATATTTAGGAATTAATGACATCTTATGGAAAAGAAAAAAATTCTGAAAACCATCAGATCATGGGATGGTGTCGGTGGAGGCCTCAGCTGAAATGACAGACCAAATTACACAAAATATTTGCTGTGCAAGATGTTAGTAATCCTCCAGTGGCAGAGTGTCAGATGAAGGAGTCTGATTTTCTGAGTCTTCTCTGTCTGATCTCGGTTGTCCCATTACTGTCTTTTGAGCAGTCTGTCATAAGAGTAAGCTGCACACCAAAATCAGAAAGACAGAATCTACAAAGGTGGTAATAATTTGATATCCTTTCAAACTAAGGGCATGATGAATTTTCTTTGCTTCTAATAGTCTTCATATTACAAATACCTTGATATGGACAAGGCATAGCAGGTGTAGATTTTGGAGAACAGAATAGAAGTAAGTCTTCATCTTGAAAGACATGTTTTGTGAGATGATTGTATGTCTGACAAGATATATTGCCTTGTTTTTACTCTGGTGACTAGAAGGCTTCTTGCTTAATTTTATTTTCAAACAGCTGCAAGACCCAGCATGTGAAGAGCAGAACATCATGGATGAGTATTCTGGGCTGGCTGCCCAAAACTTGTTAGGTTTATTATACAACCCTCACATGGTATGTGACAGTTTTCCCATCTTCACACATGAATCTTTGTGTAAAAGGAGAGCTGAAAGGGTTGTCTTGGAGTAGAACTATGCAACGCCAAGGTAAATAATTAAAAGTCAACAACAAAATCAGAAACCGATAGAAACATGAAATGACTTCTGGTTTCCTGATGCACTTGAGGACTGCTACAATAATCACGCTGGCAAAATTCAGACCTCTGAAAATAGATCCAGTGGTTAGCAATTCTTAAAATATGAAGCTGAGAGAAAACATCAGACTTTGTCACTCTCACTTCAGAAGATATCTAAAGCCTGAGCTCTCCAACTAGAGTGCATTACCTACTTAATACTGTTAAATGCATTTCACTTGGGTAGGCTATTTGCAAACAACTTTTTTTTGATTTTGTGTTCTTTCTAATAATCCTCCTAGTCTTTTTAAATGTTCTGTTTCTGAGGCTTCTGGAAACTGTCATACGTAGTCTTTGTTGATGATTATGTTCTTGATATTTATGCTGCTTCTTTCAGTGTTTCTGCTGCAGCCTGTACAGTGAAGGCTGCAATGGAAATCTGCCTCTTTACTTCTTCCCAGGCTTCATGTTGGTCAGCTTTGTTTTTAATGTCAAACATGGCATCATAGATCCCTGGGAATGCTTCTCCTGCGTACTTGTTATGGCTGCTTGGAGCAAAGATAACATGTCTGTAGGGAAGTTGAGAGAAAAAAATAACAATATTCTGCATTAGGAAAATAAAATATATTATTTTCTGAATAAAACTAATCTGTTTCTATATCATCT
Organism: Opisthocomus hoazin; assembly: GCF_030867145.1. Lineage (NCBI taxonomy): Eukaryota > Metazoa > Chordata > Aves > Opisthocomiformes > Opisthocomidae > Opisthocomus > Opisthocomus hoazin. The sequence goes on along the minus strand of NC_134414.1, from coordinate 12,908,025 downwards.
GTTAAATTCTTTGCACTGAAGATGTAAGTAAATAAGATTATGGCAGCACATTATTCTACTCTTCACCTATAATCTATGAAGCAACAAAATTAAATAAGCTACATTACTCCATGTGAATTTCAGAACTTTGCAGCTAAGAAAACTTTAGATAAAGTTCACTGAAGTATTTTCCTTGTGAATTACTCCATGTGAATTTCAGAACTTTGCAGCTAAGAAAACTTGAGATAAAGTTGACTGAAGTATTTTCCTTCATTTTAGATGAAATGGAAAGATAGAAAAAAGTCAGCTTCTTTTCTCATAGATATGCACAATCTCTGAGAGATATAGGCATGCTTTGAGGTAGGAAAGCTGATGCTTTAACAAGAGACTGTTCTCAAAGGATTTTTAATTAGAAGCTATGAGAGTTACAACGATTGTAGATCTTAAGTTCTCTTTCTACAGTTACTTTTTAGTGGAATTTTTTAGTGGAAAGATTACTGTTCTGAATTATGCAGACTTATAGAAGGATCAAAAAGCTAGACTTCACTATTCTTCCTCTCAAACAAGATTTACGTCTTGAACTGGATGAGAGAACTACTGAATTCACTTCACTGCTGTTGAAGTACTGCCCTCTACACTGTATTTGCTAGCATGACTGTTCTGCTATAATCGATCAAATTGTAGATACTTCAGTTACACCCTATTTCACATTCAAATCATAATAACTCCCTAAAGATCATTTACCACTGAAATTACTTGAACTGAGTCCAGGGCCGAACTTTTAGATCTATTTAGAAGCCCAAGAAAATCAATGGAAATGAGTTTACTGATCCGAATAGGCTTCCAAACAAGACTTTTCCTCATTCTGTATAGTGTCTCTCACTGAAGTTTTCCCCAATGTAGTTTTCCCTTTTTAATCTTATTTGTCATGTTTAATCTATTTTTACAATGTTGAATAAACTCATTACAATTCCATTTACAGATCTGTAAATCTTAAAGGAATTCTCATAGGCTACTCCAGGCAGAAGGTGAAAGATATGCCTTTCTTACCTATAGAATGGCCTTCCAGGTAATCCAAGAGGATCGATGAAAGCCCTTTCTAGAAACATGAGCTGATCATTTAGTGACCTGACAGCAAGTAGGCTAAGAAAAAAACACAGGAATATGTTAGCTATGGAGTGTTTGGCCCACTCTCACCCTGTGCCCGAACATACACAGCTCTGAATTTATGAAAGACAGTAGACCCAAGATTTTGAACTTAAAGAGTAGTCCACAAGATAGCCCATGTCAGCCAACCTGCACAACAGAATTATGCTGACCTGTACTGTGAAGCAGCCTCGTTCATAACCTGAAAGTCTCTTAAAGCTGTTTTCAAAGGCCAAGCAATAGTGTCAAAGAAGACAGAGAGTTTCAGGTATTTTCTCTCATGTTGCTTCTTATTCCTTTATCTCCTTTTCATTAGGATGCTTAAGCAGACCATTCTCTTCTCTTGTACAACAGTTTTCTAAAGACCAAATTTTCCACAAAGCCAGCCAGCTGTAAATTACTTCAATAAAATCACATTTATTTTTATGTAAAACCACAAAATCTGAGAAACAGGAACCTTGTGATGTTAGGATCATCTTTTGAGCCATCCAAGAATTTTGTTTTTCTGACGGCAGATTGTAAATTCCCTAGAGCTGAGACCATCTGTGTCTGTGTGCTTTGAATAGCTTTGAGCATACTACTGATGCTTAACAAATAAAAGAACTGTGAAAAAGATTATACTGAATATATGTGGGTTTGGTAGTTTACATCCAAAGTAACTTACTGTAGAGCTTCAAAGGCATTCATCAGTAATAAAAAAAGGTAAAATTTCTATCACAGTAAGCCTGGAGTAAGTTTCCTACCATCAATGCAATTGCTTCAAGTTTACATTGGTGTAAATGGAAATCAAAACTGCTTGGTTGAATTAATGCTTAGATTTAGGCCATCCATCGATGAAACCATTTTGAAAATGTCACATACATGTCATATGTCATAAATGTCATATTTTACATACGAAATCATTGTTAACTCATTTATCTTGAAAGTTGCTGCCATTAAAAAGATGGCTTTGATTCTCACTTAGTCTTCCATAAGGGTAAGCACATGGCTAAATCAGATTCTTCCCAAGAAATGTAACATACACAGATATATATATATATATATAAAAGGAAGTTTGATTTCTCATTCTCAGCATGGCCTATAAAGAATAAATTAAGAAATAAGTCAAGTGCAAATTAAGACTGTTGGCATAGGTGGAGCATAGAATTTTTTGAAAGTTCGTCAAAAAGCTTGCTACAACTACAATCACAATACAGCTATTTCTTTTTCATTAAGTGGTACCCATATCTTGAAAACTAGAGTGCTGACAAACAAAGACCACAAGTCAACATTTGTTCTTTAATGATAATCCAGCGACAAAATATCAGGACGTGTCTCTACTTAGAGGGAGGTACACACCTGAGCTGGCTCTGCTCATGCTAACCAGCATTCTAGTCACATCCATGTATCATCCCGGCCCTGCTCCTCAACTAGAACCTGTCAAGAATTGACACTAATGAGCCTGGACACTTTTTGAAGCTAACATGGCTCGATTCCCAGGCTCTCCAGTGTCTCTGATGTCCACTAATTCAACATTTCTATACTTGGTTTCTTAGCATAACCAGATCCTTAATGACAAGAGTCCATAAGGTCTTATAATGAAACAAATGATTGACAGTCATTTGTCACCAGGGTTATTCAGGTGACTAAATGCAAGCAAAGACTATGCCCTCTGAGCCGAGGACTACATGGAGTATTTGACTGGAAGAAAAAAAGAATTAAACTTACTTATTGATATCTATTTGTTGCAGTCTCTCATGAAAGCTAGCAGCCATTTCGGTAAAATTCTTCACAGCTGAAAAGAGAGCATCTGGAGGGAGCAGGAAGGAAGGATTTAACTTCAAATACTGAAAGAATTATTTAACAAATCGAATTCTTCAAATTAAAGCTTTATCTTTCACTGTGATCATGATCTGTTAACTCTTACCAAACGAAAATCAGATGACCCCATATTCCTACATTGAAAAATACGTAATTTTGTGTGAAAATTTGCCTTGGAGACAATAGAAATCAGTATTTTTGTGAACATTGTTTATTATTTGCTGCTTGAAGAATGTACAGAAATACCAAAAACTAGAGCATGGATTGCCAGAACCAGAATGTTCAGTTAGGTCCAGGATTTTATAAATCCCAACAACCTACGTTTTACTGGTATGTCCCTCCACACACACAGAGTTTTGAGAAATACTGAGAGTGTGTGTGTGTATGTGCGCACACACATGTACCTGATATTGGTCATTAGCAGCCAAGACCTAAACTGAAGCGTATATAATGTTGCCAATAAAATAAAGGCTTCTCAGGCAGGAGGCATATTGTGAATCCCTATAACATGAAATAAAATTTCACATGCCAGCACCAGATCCCTATTGTGGCATAGGGATGAACCATTCCTGCCTGACCAAGGCCCGAGGCAAACTTGTTATGGTGCTTGCACTTGCCATCATGTGCCCCTAAAGTGAAACAAGGGAAGTTCTGACTGGATATAAGGAGAATATTTCTCACCCTGTGGTGAAAGGAAACCACACCTTGCACTGTGGTCCAGAGAGGTTCTGTAGTTTCTGTCCCTGGAGGTTTTCAAGACCAGATCAGATGAAGCTCTAAGCAACCCGGTCTGACCTCAGAGCTGACCCTGCCTTGGGCAGCTTGACCTAGAGACCTCCTGAGGTTCCTTCTAACCTGTATTATCCTATGATCCTAATATCAGTGTTGGACAGAATCATCCAACACTATAAGCTGCAAGGCAATGTGGGGTTTTTTTAGGCAGCAAGACAAAGATATCTTGTTGTCAACATCGGTTGGCAACATCTACTTGGCAGTGGCATAGTCTCTACACAGGCATACTAGTGACAAAATATTCAACTTTCAAATTATTGGAGAGTATGGCTCTTGTTTTAGCAACTGTTCATAAAGCGCACAGTAAATATCAGGTCATGACTAAGACATACACTAAGATAAGGCATTGCCAGCATTAATAGAGAAGTGTGATGAAAGACTGTACGTACCAAAGGTTATATTGTATGTTGCCAGTTCCTCTTCGTGATTCCTTGACAAATTATAGATGATGTGAGCATAGTTGCTCACAGCTGACGCATAATCTCTACAGTCAAAAGGAAGCACAATGGAGTTGGCCAATTCAAACACCAGCCCTCCCCGTACCTGAGCTACTGTCAGATGATTCTTGAAAGTGGGATCATAAAACTTCTCCACAATTTCATAGGTTTCATAGACACTGTGGTAAACTGGATAGCTGCTATATTTTTCTACATTCTGCAATAAACCAACCCAAACAAAACCATTATTCAGCTGTGGATACTTCAGCTTTGCTTGAAAACCTTTGCTGTGGCATTCAAGGCACTATAAAGTTCAGTGTTCAGGTCATACTAATCCTGCATAGCCACTGCAGACAGTCAAACAAGAAGAACTGCTCAGTAGTGGCTCTCTTAGACATCAACCTATGATGAGATGAATTTGGAGATGCCTCTCTCCACTGACGATGTACAGAGCCTAAAGAAGGTAGCTAGGAACAAATACATAACTTTTAATTGGCTAAATAAAGGTGAGATGGCCCTTCCTCTCTTTGCTTGGATCTGAACAGTCATTTCCATTTGTGTCTCTGGATATGCCTTTTCAGAGGAAAAGACCACATTGAATAGATTGTTCCTTGAATATTTTTTAGTTAGTCTCATCTCACACTATGCTCCAGAGTCAATATTTTCCATTAAACATGAACCATTTAGAATTCAAAGCTTCGTAAGTTATTACAAATCATTCAAAAGTCATCATAAGCCACTCATAAGCCTTCATGAACCACAGGTAATTTTGAGCACATCCATTTACCCTTAGCAAAGGTCTTTTTGTCTGACTGACATCAAGCTGACCATTCTTATTTATTTAATTTTTTATGTTGTAGTAGCACATAGAGTTCTAGTATGAACTGGGACTCCACTCTGACACACTAAACTGAACCACTCCAAAAAGCTGGCAGTCTAAATGGCTCAATTACAGGTGATATTATTCAGGCAGTTACAGAAGAGACAAAATCACAAAGACACAGACTTACCCAATTTTTGCTGTAACGTGCTCTGCCCGAAGAAATGCCAAGACGTTGAAAAAAGACTTCAAAGTCATTGCCAGAACCCAGTTTATTTATTCTTTGAACAAGAAAGAGAAAAATGCCTTGAGTGACAATACTTTAAGTTTGCTTCCAAGTACTGTGGCAATTATTTATTCTGCAGTTGCAGTCATTACACAGTCTTTCCCTAGTATGCTCTTTCTGTCAATATACCACGAGTTGCCTGTGACCCCTACGTTACACGTACCTCATCAACTGCATTGCCAGAGGAGCAGAGTCACCATTCTCAGGGTCACAGAAATCAAACTCTGAAGAGAAGTATTTAACTCACTGTCTTCAGTCATGGAGAAGACCCAATGACCTCCTGCTGAACTTCCACTACCCCAAGCTCTCAACTCAGAGAGACCACAACAGCACCAGCATGGCTCCATGGAATAGAATTAGTCTTTGAGATTCTATAGAGAAACCCCAGTAAAATTCAAGGACGGTGTCGTAAAAACCTGTCTGGTGTAATCCCCAGCCACCCTAACTCAGAGGCCTTCCAGGGGACTGGAAGCAAGTGCAAGGGAAAGCTGCTATGTTAGCATCCTGTGTGCCTGCTGCTGGTTTGTGTACGCTACCGTTATTTGTCTAAATCTCTATAAACTACACAAAGATTTCTCATCTATAAAGCCTCCTGTTCATGCTATAAAGGCAAGTTCACAAAACTGTTGTACAATAGTGTATCAGCTGCAATCAATAAAACTCTAAAATTTATATGAGCTGAGAATCACACCGTTCCTTTTAGGGGCTCAGTTTTTCAGGTGGATATTTTTTTAAAACCCACATTCTACACGTTACAATAAATTTTGGTAGATAATTTATTTTCTTTTTTCACTGACCTGGGGACCTCTTTATATTCTCCTGATGGATTTTTTTTATACCAGCTCTCATAAAGTGATTTTCCTTCAAACCCTTCATCAGGACTTGGTATCTAGAAAAAGTATATTGTAAAAAAAGATAAAGAGTACAATTTTAAATGTTACTAAGCAAAAAATCTACAACCTGTGATCATGTAAAGCCTATGGCTTAGGGCAATGAACAAGTCACAGTCTTAAGTCCCTCAACCTTTCTGCATTTCCATTTTCGTATTTCAAATACATAGAGAGGAATAGTTCATTTGCTAAAAATAGGTAATTTTAGATAGAAGAAAACACATGGAAAGTAAAACATTTCAAGTCAACATCTACATTTTTATATTTCTTTATGAGATTTTCAGCCATTTAATTTAAATATTCAATGCAAAAATCCCTCACAGAACCAACACTTTTTATTTCACTTTGGCAGGAAATTTCAGTTTTGTCGTGGTTCAGTTCAAAACTGGTTCTACCTTGTTTTAGTTCACAAAAACTATTTTCATGGATGCAGCAATAACCTTAGAAGGGCAAAGTGTACAGTACTTGGTGTTTATGTCATCATAGCTGCTACAGAGGTACACAAATCATGACCATCCTAAAGTTCATTTCTATCACTTTTTCAGACTACCTTCCAGATTACTGAGCAGATTAAACACTGTGGGTATTTTTTCATCTTTCCTTTTTATTGATGGGCAGCTGAGGTTTTATTATCTTTAATCTATTAAAGATTATGAATATATATTTTATTATTAACATCTATATCTACTATCCAAGATTTACTCCACAATAGCGATCAAAATAAAACTAATATACTTGCTTTTTTGGTCATGAAGCTAATTGTTCACAGAACAGTGTTAGCACTTTTTGCCACAGGTTAACTTTGGGTGGGATCACCCAGGACCTGCTTCCTGATCAGCATTCTCCTCAGACATCAGCCACCCACAAGCTGTGGTTACACGCATTCACCAGCCTTTGTTGCTGCTTCCCAGCTGAAGGAAGTGTTACACAACCATGTCTACTGGTATTTAGGTCAACATTTTAACAACGGCTCTTGGTGCCCAAACTGAGACTCTGCTGACCTGATTTTCTGACTGTTCTGAACACCTGCACTGAGCACAGGTTGCCATGGGAACTGCAGGTGATCAGTTCTTCTGCAGTTCAGGACAGAAATACTGTTATCTGGGCATCTAATTTTAACAGAGTTCATTTTTATTTGTTGTGTTTCAAATGTTCATTGCTATAAAATGATTATATTGAATTACTACACTTCCTTTACTTTTGTACCAGTCTAATGCCAGCTTCCAAGAGATAACAAATTATTGATCCTGAAAAAGACAGATAACTGAATATATACAGCAGACGAAGACAGATATAGTAGATTCATAGAATATATACAGTAGTTGAATGTACATTATATGTATGTATATAAAATGCACACATAGAAGACTAATTAAATGTTCATGCTTTAATATAGATTAATACAGAAAAAAACCCGGATATAAAAAGCCCTTAGTGCCAGCCTCTAAGACTCACTCCCAAAGCAAGGAACATCTTGCATCCAAAATGGTGAGACTATTTCCTGAGAAATGTCCCTGCCTTTTAATTTTGTGTGCCACACAAATATGTGTGAGAGCGTGATGGTCACTGCCAATGAATATCTACCAGGACACACTGAAGCTGAGCACATTGACCAAACCTGTCACATCACACTAAAAATGACATTGTTGCAAGCCTAATTTCTTCCTGTGCCTAAAATGAGTCAGAGTCTCCCACTACCATGGGCACCCTAGCAGTTGGGCTGGGCAGCCAAGTTTGTGCTTGTTTCTGTCCTCTGGTTCATGGCATTTCTTTATTTTTTTGTTCTTAGAAGGAACGCTTTTACAGAAGGAGTGGAAAAATCTCTCACTTCTGAATAGCTAATAATTTAAAGGTATAAGCTTGAAATCCCTTTGCCACTTCTGGGAAAAAGCTCCAGTTATATAGCTATTGACTTAAAAGGAGTACTGCAGTTAGAAAAGCAAGAAACATCTGACACCATGTTTTATACACCAAGTCCCATCCAGTAAGTGAGCACTGAACACGCTGGCTAAAAATTTCAAGTGATATTACCTCTTTAGTCAGACTGTACACCAGTCTGTACATCAGTGGTGTGCAATCCACTCGTAGTGTGTAGTTTCCTGAAAAACAGGAAAAACTATTTATCCAAAGAAGCAAGTTCAACTCAGCTGAAACCTCATGTCATCATTTGTTAGTAAGAAAGGGACTAGAGAGCTACACTCTCTACAAGGAACAAGCTGATCTCCCTGTAGAGGAGTTCCTCTGTGATCTTGCCAGTGCATTTGTATCAGTGAGGATGAATTACAGCCCAGCTTTTGAAGCAACTCTTAAGAGCTTTTCTTATGTCCCTATGTTTATTACGCACATTATGAGAGGAGAAGATGACTCAAGAGTTGCCATGAACTCATGACAGGGCACAACACTTCTTGTCCCTTCCCAGGATTTCCCCAACAGAGTAGCTGCTACAATAGACGTCCTCCCTGAAGCAACAGGAGTATCTGCAGGATACTTTATGATTCTGGGTCACAGTTTGGCCCCGTATCTGCTCCTGAACTACAGCAACATTGTTACCACATTGACGCTTTCACGCATCTCCAAGGCAAAATGCCTCCCAGTCATTTGTATATTCCTGTAAAACACAAGTCAAAATTATGTACCTTCAATGGAGGAATCTGCATTGATATAAGCCACTCCTCGTGCCTGCAATACTTTGGCATTTTCCTATGAGAAGGAAAAGAGGAAGAAAATGCTGATGAACTATTCTTCCTCAGAACTATTTTCCCATCCACAGAAGTAACAGCTGTTTCAGGGAAAGGCATTACATACTGAAAGGAGCCATATATTGTTGGTAGTTCAAAAGCAAACTTAAGAGTGCGTGCATATGTGTGTGCAAGGAAGAGAGAGCGAGGGAAGAAGTGTTGCTTTCTGGTACAGATTTCTCAAAGATCTGCCACGGCGAAAATTGCTCTTTGAACTCTATTGGTTTACCTCAGCCCACTCTGTCGATCCTAACAAGCCAAATTCCTCTGCATCCCAGCTTGCAAATATCACTGTTCTCCTTGGCCTCCATCCTTAAAAAAAAGACGATGAAAATTACATTACAGAAATACAGACTGCTTGTTACATGGTAACTAATGTGAAAACAAATGTCATTTGGGGGGGGCTCATCTTTTATCATGATGTGTGGAGAAACAGGTGTGTTTCAGGAACTTTAACACCAACTTCTTCATTAATTTAATCTAATAATGGTTTACTAATTTTGTAGCAATCTCTCTTCTACTTCAACATTGTGACAAACAATGTACTCTTTTTCTTCTCTCAGAAGACTGCAAGAAAATTTTCTAAAATTTAAAACTCTGAACAAGGAAAAATAATGTGCTTGCGGACAAATTCTTGAAAGAAAGTTTTTCTACTCTTTTTTCTCTGTTCAATTTAGTACACATCGTATACCAGTGTCTACTTTGACAGAAAAGTGTTTGGCATATTTTCATATCTGTTACTGAATTTCTTTGACCTGTCTGCCAAATGCTGGATTTCAAAGCCTAAGGAATTCCCTTTGACTTTGACAGATCACCTTCAAAACAAAGATCTTTCACTTGAAGTTCTGTAGTCGATTTAAATGCAGGCCAAATAGAATAGCCTTTACGGCTCGGCTGCTGTATCTCTGCCCAGAGCTTTCTTTGAGACTACTGGAACCTTTCATCTTTTGCTCCCTTTCTTTTTCACTTCCCCCCCCCCCCCCCCGCCCCGCCCCGCTTGCATTCCAAAGACAGTTTTCCCTGATATCCAATAACTGGGAGGGAACGGACAGAAGACTAAATGTCAATAGGTTTTAAGTGCAATGGGTAGGGAAAGAATGCTCCTCTCATACAGTATTTGTGTTACATCAGAGCTTCTTTCCATGGGAAGTCAGATATGGAGACAGTATTTGCTCTGACAGCAGCAGAAACTTGGGACAGTTGACATTTGTTCCAGTTCTAATGTAACTAGGCATGAGGTATTTTTAACCATTACCTCCCACGACGTTTGCTCAGCTCATTCTCTGCATTACACAGACATAATTTATTTATTCTTAGGTCTGTCTCCACACTACAGTCAAGTGCTGAGAAGCCTCTTGATGTTGCCCTGATGAAGCCTTGACCAGTCACCACTGTATCAATTTTATAGGACCACTGAAACATCCACTCTGAAGAGCCTCAAATACACAGTAATCAACTGTACCTAAATGTCATATTTATATCAGTATCCCCCATTTTAAGTTTTGTTTTCCTTTAGGTGTACATTCTCTTGAGTAGAAGTACCTCACATACACCAGGTTTGTAACGGGAACTAGTTTACAGTTGCAGAGTAGTGTGTTTATTCAAGACATCAGCGAGATATTTGTGTTTAATTTTAAGTATATGCTTAAATCCCAGAGAAATCAATGGGCACTGCAATGATTTTGGTGTGCTTTCTTCATTCATTATATTACCTCTTCTTTTCAGTTTTCCAAAGCTCCTCACGATCTCGTGAACCGCAGCTGCCCCACTCTGAGGATCAATGCCACCAAATACCCATGAGTCACGGTGGCCTCCCAGGATGACATATCTGTCTAGAGAAATCAATTACAGAGGTTTACTTAGAAAAACTTTTTTCCTGCCATAGAGTTGTTAACTGGAAATAATTTCTAATTTTCCATGTAGATGCCAGACAACAAAGATTAATAGTTTATAAGACACACAATAGAGAGGCATAAGATATTTTGAATCTCCAAAGACATTTTTCTGCATTTTCAGCCAGTGCTGTAGAATTTGTCAAACACAATAACTTGATCCCCCAAGACTTAAAACCTCCTAAATTCCATAATGTTACTTCTATTATTAGAAATACTGCAGCTTTCCTCTGGAGATAGAAATATCTTTCTATATTTCACAACAGTGTGTTTCACGGTAAAGCTGATCCACTAACTATATTTGTACAGCACGCCAACTCACAACATCAAGGTGTGCTGAATGCAGTGTTTCTCTCAATACATATACAGTCAATCATCAGAAGGGTTGCCCAAATCATGACAGAGATGTGATTAATAAGATCAAAGTCAGACTAGATCTCTGTTCTACTACAATATGGTTAACAGTTGTGTTTTAGGCAGCAGGGAAGTGTTGCAGCTACAAGTTAAATGATGTTATCATCATCCTAGGGATGTCTATATATTTGGTTTTTTAGTCTGTAAAATTGCACTGGTTACAAGAGACTGTAACACAGACAAAAAGTCAATAGTGGTGGATATGATGCCTTCAGATGGAACGAAAAATCCACTCCTGAGTTAGTAGGGAAGAATATCCACTTAAGAATATTCTTTCTATTGCAAAGTTACTTGCCTGAAGACAAACATTTCTGTCTTGGTTACGACTCCCCCTTGAAAGTTAGCATTTACAGTGAAAGTGCTGACATACCATGAACCATATGAAAGCTGGTGCAATAAATATCTCAACACTAATGATCATGTAGTGCAATATTTCAGAGAAAATTATACTCCTCATTTGCCCCTTGTAACTATGAAGTGCATGTAGAGGTCACTGCATGCTCGCATTACACTGAAGACAAACAATTTTACCTGGTTCCGCTGTGCCTCTGATGGTACCAATCACATTGTAGATCCTTGTTACTTGATTTTGGCTATGAATGTGCATTTTCACCTTTCTATTGGGAAGAAAATCCAAAGAGAAAATCAGGCAGATTAGATAAGAAAGCATCTTAACACCTTTCAAAATTGTACAATATAAATTGTAAGGAAAGCATTTTGGCCAAATTTTTGTAGGCCAAAAAAGATTTCAGTGTAACTTTTTCTGGATTTATACTTGTGCAATTGAGAACAGCATTTAGCCCTTGATGCTATGCACTCTTATTGATGTCATTAAGATTTATACGGATAAGAGATCCAAAACTCCAAATGCAAAGATTTTTTTGCTAGCAGGTAGTTTATAAATTTTGAAGAGTGGAAGAAAAATCAAAGCCATCTACTGTTAAAAAAGGTAAATAGTTCTAATCTTCTAGAGGTTGGTGCAAATCAAAACTGACTCCTAGCATAATCAGTACTGATTTGGCACCTCAGGCAGCAGAAAATCAGACAAAGTGAGTCACATCAGGAGACTTTGTTTATCTACAACACAGCTGGAGGTGCAACAACTCATCCTCAAGGGCTGTCTTTTATCAGAAAGAATTTTTCATATGGCATGACGAAGACATAGGGAAAAGGTCAAACATTTCATATGAAGTCAGTACAAGAGCTCAGCCAATATTGAAACACCTGGATTTTACTCCTAAACTGTATTACCAAATCAGTTTAAAAACAATCTGAAGCAATAAAAATAACATTGTTGTTAAAGATTTTTTCCTGGAAAACTTGACTTGTAGGTTAATATTCTTTTATATAAGGCAATAGGTAAGAGCAGAAGCTGGACCCACATGAACTGAAAAAAAGACTACAAACAAATTCAGTTCTCAAAAAAATGAGTCTCATCAAATAGTTTGTCAAAGGCTAGAAGCTTTTCAAATGAAACTGGTTCAAGACTAGCTGGAAACTAAAGCAATTCTGTCATATCCATCCAATCAAGGTGTAAATCTACTGAAGCTCTGCACTGAGGACATTTCAGCCCAGGCAATGGTCATAATCAAAGGAATGATGCAAATAACCCAACTGCTCTACCTTTGGTCAAATTCTATTGCTCTACCTGTTTTTCTCGGATCGCAGGCATGCTTTCCTTACAAAACAAAACTGACCTTGTAGAATAGTTTGTTGTGAAACCAGGACCAACGTTGTAAGATACATTCAAATTTCCTTTCCAGCTACTATGCGGTGGTGCATATCCTCCCATATTACTATTATGAAAAAAAAGTCATTATTAGTTACAGAAATTTCACAGTAGCACCAAACACAACTAATGAACCAGGAACCACACTTTGTTAGGTCCCATGCACACATAGACTACAGTGATGGTCTTTGCCTTAGAAAATTTATACTACAAGCTTCCACAGGAGAATAATCTCTCTTTTAATGTATATTAATATTAGCAAACAAACACAGAGGAATATTTTGAGATCAACTTGGAATGGCCTACAGCTATCCTGCAAAACAGTGTTGGCCTCCAAAGGTTTTGCATACAAACTGCCTTTTGTAAATGATCCCTGGAACTTTTTACTGCCTGGAATGGCATTTGCATTCGAATCAGCGGTGAGTAACTTGGGGTGTTCTAACAATTTAACAGCAGAGGCAGTTGTCTTCCAGTGCCTGCCCCCAGACACTGCTTAGTAGCATAGACAGAGTTGATGTGTTTCAAAGATATCTAAAATTGGACAAATGGACATGAGTCCAAGTCAGCTTTTCTTGTTCCATTGTCAAAGGTGAAATGTTTTTTCTCAGTCAAGACAACTGGAAATGCAGTTGTTCAGTGGATCACAATTGCGATACTTTCCTGTTCTAAAGGATTTATGTTTTTGACATGAACTTGTGAGAAACATAAAAAAATAGATTAAAAAGTGGCTGGATTTTCTAGTTCTTATTGGGCAAAATATATTTATTGTAAAATGAAGGTATGTCTTTTACTGTAAATGCATACTTCAGTCAAGCTTTATTCCACAGAACACTTCAGCATATCTTCAAGTCCTCAGTACATTTTTTTTGTATAAAAATGACAGCAGGAGTAACTACAAGTTATGAGTTTTCAAGACAAAAGTGAAAACAAGGACTCAGTATTCTTAGAGGATTTAGATTTTATTCATAATTATAAAAATGAAGTTCTAGAATTATTTAAAACTTATTGAAGAGAAATATCTAGCTACATCATATTTATACACATTAATCTGCTCTACCACTATTAGTTGGCAGTGGGAGAAAGTTTTTTTAGCCTGTACCTTTATCATTATGAGTAGTTATCCTCATAACAGTGATGGCTGTAAAGTTTTAAAGAAAAGATAGTTTGAAGATATATTAGTCCACAAAAGTTTGGGAGGAAATAGGAAAAACAGTAGAACACTGTTAATGAACATCGGGTATGCAAAGACACCAAAGACAATAAAAATTCTGCCTCATATAAAAATAAATAGCTTCAACACTTCAGAGGAAAACCCACATAGAGAATCAAGATAGATCTTTTTTTTTAAGACTCAGTATTCAGACAGAGGCATCAGACAGTGCAGAATGATCGCTATGTGATTTAGATGTAAAATTCCTATATAAATACACACCCAAGGTCATGTTCACTTATTGCCCTAAACAGTTCTCCGTGGTACTGTTGCCAGCCCTGGCATTTCCTGCTCTGTAACTCTACAGTTGATACAGATGATTACTGCCACATTTTTAGGGGAATTATATGCTTGCCAACTCAATCACATCTTAGTTTTTTCAGAGAATTTATTTGGTTTGTTAAGATAATAATTAATTTTAATGCTGTTCTCTGGCAAGCTGGTAGCCTGTCTTCATGTCACCTGCATGTTTAGTAAGCACACTTACACGTAGATGTCTATTATATCCCCTACAATACCCCAGAGTTTCCCCAGTGTCCTTGTATTAGTTCACTAGAGTCATTTCATATTTATGCAACATAATACACCTGATGAGAGAAAGGACACACCTTCCTTTAACAGAGGACAGTACAGATACTGCCCCATCAAACATGCATGGCAAGTATGTCCCAGGACAAGTGAATGACTTCATTTGTGATCTTTTTCACAAGACAGGTATCATGCCATCCTCAAAATTTTTTGTCTTTATTGAAACTGAGAGGCACATTGTACCTTCAGTATACTTGACTGATCATGATATATTACAAATGATCTTTTCCAGATCACTCTGCACATATCTGATATGTAGAAATAGAGAATACATTTACCTTCTACAGAGAACCTAATGACAAACAAATATACACTATTTCAACAGCTACAGTGGAAGCACAGCACAAAAGTCTTTACCCTTTCTTTTCAAATACTCTCATAACTTTCAAAAAACAGTCTGTTTAAAATCCCTTGTGTCTCCCATACACTCACCGCAGTAACGACTCGGCATCATGATAGCCAATGGGATGAACTGGAATTTTTGGGAGACCTACACCACTGGTTTTGTCTAATCGGTAGGTGTATTCTGAAAGCAAATGACAGATGTTTGCATTTTTACAAAGAATTTGTACAGTTCATAGCACACTCGTAACACTGGAGTCAGGGATAATAATTTCACTTTCCTCAAAGTTGAACTGACACTTCTTCAGTGACTTCATTCTTTACACTTTATCAACCTGTTTGCAGAGAGACACTAACAAAGATTCTCCCACAGGGTCTACAGTCATGCATTTAGAGATGGCTGAAAATTTTAAAATAGTTTGCTAATTTTTTGAATTGAAAAGCTTTTAGAAATATTTCTTTCCATAGGAAGGAACTTCAGACTAAGCCACAGAGAAAGAACAAGAGCAAAGGGGGATCTTGTAGTCTGACACTTGGAACATTCAGCTGGAAACTAAAAAAAATTTGCTAGTTGATAAGAGATGCAGACAAAATCATATACACTGGGCTACTGAATATTCTGGTTTGCTGTTTTCATTAACAAAATGAAGTCTAGGTTTTGTTCTGACAGAGCTCAAATACAAATCACAGGGTTTTTCACAAATGAGAATCTTAATTTTCACAATGTGGACAAAAATTGATGTTTGCAAGCCAGCAGGTATGGAAAAGAACAGTTTCCTCCTTAATACAACATTCACAGGGACCCTTGTTGAGGGAAGCAGACATGGATTCATCTGTGAGATCACTGACTCTAGCATGAGGAACCAGACATCTTCCTCATGGTCTGTTCCTGCCATGCTGCTGTTGTGAACATGTATTCTCTTCCAACCCAAGTTGTGTTGGCTAGAGGTAACTTTCCCCATCACTTAGGGACTGGTCTTATTGAGGTGACTGCCTCCCTCAGATATGCTGGCTCAAGTGCTGACATGAATGGTTCTTAGTGCATTTCAGTCAAAACTATCTGGATTATGTGCTACGTGAAACAGCTTAGGCAGAGCTCAAATAAGCAGCTGAGGAAGCATGAGGTGAAGGTGATGAAAAAGTGGGGAATGGTTATCTTCTCAGGAGCCTCAGCTGCAGCCAGGTGACGAGTCCCAGCATGCAAGGTCTCAGCATTGCTGGTAGGGACTGTTGTGGAGGGAAAGTAGCCGAAATCCTGCAGAAAGGAGAACTGTGAAAGCAAAGAAACCTGTGAGCTGTGCAGGCTGGCTCCTTGCTGACTTACTGATGAGAAGCAGAAAGAAAAGACTAAGGCTTCAGCGGTTGAATACTTGTGTCATAATCTCTGGGCTAACTTGGGTATGTCTGTGAAGTTAAGCAGCCCAGCACTGCACTGTGTGTCTCCCTTAACATCCCTTCACTTTCTCTCATGCACCATACTGATGTGAAGACCAAAGCTGCCTCTTTTGAGCAACAGAAAGACCAAGAAAAAATGTGTTTTGTTCCAAGAGAAAGAACATCTCCATTACCTTCCCCTTCATTCCTGAAACTGGACCCTCAGAGCATGACTTCTCTACTGTCACTCACCTTTTGCAGGATAACCTGGTGTCAGAGGATCCCCTGCCCCATTCAGGTTTAACACATTTCCACGCTGGGCTCCTCCACCTGGCAGGTTCCAGCCATTTGGATAGGGATCTGTTCCTGGGGCGCAGTAGTCAGCAGGGTCAGAGTACAGAATAACTCCCTTGGCACCTGCCAACTCGGCATTCTTCACCTGCAAAGCACATCTCCATTCCCTATCCAGTCATTTCTAGCTTGGTACAAGAGTTCAAGGCGCAAAAGAAAGTATCATAAATTACAGTGAGTATTCCTTAGGGTCTTTTACAGTGCTTTGGCTAAGTAAAGGGCCCATAACTGTTTCGTATCATAACATTTCCTGAAAATATATATGCAGATATCAGGTTCCATATGAAAGTAAGAGGTTTGCTGTTGCTTTGTATTTTAGTTACGAGGTAACTGCAGTAACATGGAAAACATCCTTCACAGTATTACTACATAACCTGAGTTTGTATTCTGTCATCCAGAGCAACACAATCAACTGACTATTCAAATGTATACATCATGGATGCAAAAAACTGTATCACACTGAGGCAACCTTATCTTTCGGTTAGCCATGTATTTACCTTATTTACTTGAATAATCTCCTAACATATCTCAGGGTTCAGACTAGACAGAAAGATTATTATTGGAGAGCTTGAAACTGTTTTTGGCTGTGAACGAGACTTAACTCCAAAGAGTGTGCATCTTAGGCTTATCACAGCAGAAGTACTGACCTGCATGCTGTTTTGATTTTAAAAAGTGTTCTCATATGACTTTATTATTGTAAAATCCTGGTTGCTAGAGAGCAAGAGAGAGAAAGTATGTGTTATTCTGACATCCCAATCTGTTTTGCCGCTAGATAAGACAGGGATGTATAGTGACTGAGTGACAACTAATCCTCAACAGTTTTTAATTTGGGTATTTTAATTCAGAAATACCAGAGCTTTTTTTAGGAAATACAGTACTTGCCTTCATCCTCTATCCTATTCTTGCATACCATTAGGAAATTGGAAAATCACAATACAGTTCTCCAGATTTTATACAGGCTACTGAATTCTTCAGTATATAAATGCTCATTAGAAATACCACCAGTAGAATGTACGCTTCATCTCTTTGTGTCAATGAGGATATGTAATTCCCAAACCACAGGACAACTGCCTCTCTAGATATTAGTAAATCTGTGTTGTTTGTATTTAATAAAAGATTCATAGACAGCAATACCATCTTCAATTTTGAAGTCTTTTCCATTCAGATAGTGTCTTTAAGAGTGGTAACAACTCAGTGAAAATAGTATCTGACCCAGAATATAAGTTACATGTCACTTTTCACTGGTGAAAATGATATGTATGTAAACCAGTGAGTTACCCACTTAAAAGCTCACAGAACATTAGTCAACAGTATGTAATAAGAGTTGGTATTCCAGTGAGGAGATTCGGTGTTTGATACCCTTAGGTAACTGAGAAATACAAATTACAGTCCTGCCCAAATTAAGGTCAAACTCATTCTTGTATAAGAGCAAAAACACATTTAAAATAGACTGTTTTCTTACATCCCTCCTGAAGAAATAACTTGAGTATATGCCTGAAGTACGCACATGATTATGTACTTTCCTGTCAGGCCAAGGAAATCTGCAGAAATCTGTTGTTCAAAAATATTTGTATTATAGGGACATTGAATAAAAAAATACAGAATTTAAAATATTCTCCATATATAGTCTCTGCCTGGTGTACAGAAAGCATTATAAAGAAACACAATATAGGCGTCTTAAAGCGCAGTTGAACCAATATGGAAGAACAGTCTAGTTCAGAGATAGAGGGTATTAACCAACAATGCTAGTAATATTTTGCACCAATTTACAGTATGCAAATAAGTATAAAAATACATAACATTTTCCAACTTATTTACTTCTATAGATGTATTATATATATATTAAGTATATATTTCATATCTTCTAATAAAGAATCATCTTTGACCACAGCTCTATGAAACACTCAGTTACACTAAAATCTCCAGAACACTTTAGGTAAATGTTTCAGTCTCTTGAAATCAACTGAAGGACAGCACAAGTAATAATTTTATACAGCGGCATTACCTTATTTCCCCTGAAGATCTTCCCGTATCTGACAATAACAATCTTTCCTGTACAGTTAATTCCCATTTCACGTTCTAGCTGAAAGAAGTCCTCGGTGCGGCCATAATTCACATACACTAACTCACCCTGATAGAAAGACGTAGAATTTGAAACAAGCATGTCATCGAGCATGTTAAAGGAGGATGTGATCTAGTAAGAGGATAAGCTGGGAACAATGAGCTCCGGGACTGGCTCTCGTATGAATCCTTCTTTGATCATGAGACAATCAGGTAGACAAATGACTTCTAATGAATTTGGACTCCTCCCATTCAAAGCTGCCAGACTCTGTCCTCAATGGAGAATGTTACGATACGACTTGTGAATCAGAAGCTTAAGAGTTAGCACTCAGAGTATGGTATTTACTTCTCTTTGTAGTCTGTTTAAGCTGTAGCCAGTCTCGGACAGCTGTAGGTATTTTGGACCCAGACACCACAGTAATTATCAACTGTATTTTATGCAGTAAACTGAATGATGCAAATACGCTATGAAATTCTCAGGACTCGAATCTTATTCAGTACAGCAGAAGCTACAGGTGGGTGACTGTCAAAATAAATACACCTTGCATGTGATTAAAGTATTCTTCATGATTGTGTTTCAACCATGTTATTCAATATTCGGTGCGTGATTCATCTTCCTTAACGTCAGCTACCTGAAAGTTGTGTCTAAGGTTCTGTAGTGTGCTCCAGAGCCAGTGAAAGGCTGGGAAGTTCTCTGAGAACTCAACCTTTCCAGGAGAATTCACCCCAAACCTGTTTTAAACACCTATTTTAGGAGGGAATAAATTGCCCTCTGGATATACCTCTCATTGATTATACCTCAAAGACTACTTTAGACTAAATGCCTATAAAAAGCCTCAAAGACTGGTTTCATCACAACTAAAATTAGGTGACAGCAAACTCTTCCTTAGTGCAGCTCTCCATATTACCAGGCACCTCCGCAGAGATCTTCAATTTAATTTCAATAAGCTTAAATCTCATACTGACGAAAATTGCTGACTAGACATTCAGGTGGACTCATATAACAGTAAACAGCATGTCCTGACAAAACTGTCATTTTGACTGTACTGGTTTCAAGCTACAATGTCTTGTTAAATTAAGCAAAATGAACTCAGGATAAATTCAAGAAATAAAGGGGAATGTATTTAACTACAGCAAACAGTTTCACACCTGGTAAGATTGTGGTCTTCTCTGTTCAGAGAATAACTCATAAACTCAAGGATTATTCTTGTGGAGGCTTTTCTGAATTTATGGAATAGTTTTCCCTCTCAGTAAAATCAACTGTAACTCTACTGAAGGCAAGATATTTCTTCCAATTTATTTAGATTAAACAAAAGGGGAATCTGGTCCTCCATTTTAACATAATTTCTTTAGAATATCATGTACAAAATATCTACATTTGTAAGCTATTTATTTTTTATGACAAATAAAAAAATGTTGATTTCAGTAGTTTGGCTTACACAATTGCAGAGCTGTAATTATAACGATTAATAGCAACCTGCTGGGTTCTCACATTCAGGGCCTTTGTTCTACAATGAATTGCAAAACAAGGTAACATGAGAGTAACATTTTATGGTGAAAACCTGCTCACACTTTACAGGGTTTCTGTAAATAATGTCTTTGATTAAGCAGATGCCATCACATAACAAAAAGAACAGTTCTGATCTTTAGAAGAAGCTCTCATAACTATATCTCATACAAAGTATATAATCCGTATTCATAGCATTTTCCTGGTGTTGCAGAATAATTCATATTTATTCAATATTTAGATTCCTAAAACTACATTAAAAGGCACTTATTTGAAGATTCTGGCAATATTCGATATATTGCACAGTAAATCTGGCTTTCTTAACTAAATTCTTCTAGCATCTCTGAAAATGTTTCATCTTTTAACTTTCATTAAGAGGACTAAGAACTACATCAATGCAATAAATTTCTCATCAGATCATTGTGACAGTTTTGTATCATATTTTCCTAGTGATGTGATGAAATCCCTCATATTTATAGATCTATTACAAAATACAAGCTTTTCAAATGTAGCGTGGACTCATAAAATGTCGTCTGGGCTCTTTTAGCATAGTTAGAGACCTCAAGCACACTTCTTACTTGTGACCATCATTAACCATGGGAGTTCTTTTGCAGTCACTTAAAAAGGAAGAGAAAAGCAGAATTTTATTATTATTTATGATGTTAATGCTCCAAACTACTACTATTTTCAGCCAGAATGTGACTTCACTACTTTGTCTGCTTTCTGCTAAATATTTTTAAAATAAATTTCTGTTCAAAGCTTAACTTTTTTCCTCTGACTGTTTATTTGGATTTAGTTAAAATACACCACATAGAATAAGTATATATTTTCTAACAATCTGTATGAGACACCAGGATATATTCCATCTTCCATCTATTGAGAACCAGAAATGAGTGGGAACTACTTCTAAATCTCTGCAGGGTCTCAGTCCAGCAGGTAGTTAGCTACTATCCCACTCTGATATTATTTAACGTTCAAAACACAGTCACTGCCACTTATTTTTAAAAAGCAGCTGAAGGAAAAAAGTAATCGCGTTAGCAGCACCGAACTGTATTTCCACAACTCCCTGAGTAGAGCACTCACCCAGAAAATGTGAGAGCTGCAATCTTGGCCTCTCTCAGTATGAAGAAGTTTGACCCATTTCTCCCACTTTTCAGGAAGGTGGCCTACTCATGAGACTATAGTTAGCCTGGGATGCAGATACTTTACAGCCTTCTCCCTTCATTGAACCTGGTGCTTTATGCAGGAGTTATTCGCAAAATTAATCAGCAGAAAAAGAACTTCTGACTGATGATTGCACTTAGCAAGTTCCAAATATATCTCTACACAGTTTAGTTCTCGTTTTTAATAGATTGGCTTTCAACATGAAATACATAAACAGGCCTGGGAGAACTTAGAAGAGCCCTGAACCCACTGAGTATTCCCACTGCTGAGCTATATACATGCTCGCTGTTTGCAGTACAGGTGCAGACAACTGCTCACTGGACAATGTTATTGCTAACAGCACTAGCTAGGTACCTGGAGCATTTGTCAAAGTATTATGCAGTAAGATGAACATAAGCATCACGTTTTGAAAAAATAAACAAAAGACATATTGTCTTTTTTCAGAAATAATGTTCTCATATTTAATTAAAGTAAAACCATTTCCTAAAGAAGGAAGCTGCAGCTTTTAAAACCTGTTTTTATTATTTCCCATATTCCATCACCAAGTAAATCAGTGAAGTTATTCTGTCTTTTTTTGGGGATATTATGTTATGATGCAAAGTCAGAATCCATTACTTCTGCCTTACGTTATGTTCCAAAATTCCCACTGCAATTCTTGAAACACTCAAAGCTGTCATATCCCAGGGTACAGACTATCTGCCTGTTCTCCAGCTCCTTTTGAGTATCTGAGGCAAATGAATACAGGATACCTTTTGTTTTCCTAGACTTGCACAGCTTATTAACAAACTTCAGAAAGTCCATGACTCTAATACTGAGCCGTGTGAGTAAAAGCATTCTTAGCAGGTTTCAAAGTCAGATCCAACTTTAAAGCAGAGATTGGACCAGATGACCTCCAGAGGGCCCTGCCAACCTACATTATTCTATGTATAGACAGGAAAGAAACTGAGAACTACAAAAAAAATTTCTAATCTTACAAAATATTAATTGAAACCAGTAATGATCAGAGGATAGAAAATTCCTGTTACACAGGCCAGCTTTAGAAAAGAAAGCCTATCAGCGGGTACCATCAGTACAACAAGATAGAAAGGATTAGTGTTAAGCTCAGATCACAGCAACATTTTCACCTCCAGCTAGAAACGCTAACAAAAGCCATTTTCAAGCGTACTGTACACTGTGCAGTTATACCTGTCAGTGTGAGCCTTGGGCAAGCAGAATTTTGAAAATTAGGTTGTTTGTTTGGCTTTGTAAATACCAGAGTCTTATTTGTTTACCAAGATGGGAAACAATGGTGTATAGTCACAGAAATACCTGGAGAAGCTTATAGCAGCTGACAACAGTCAAGATTTATTACCAAAATAAAATCCAGTTCTGGCTCAGACTAGAGAAAAAAAATTGAACATCTATGTAAGAGTCCTCAAGTTGAACTTTACTCCATCGCAGAACTCCCAAGAACATCAGAGCTAGGACATCTTTCCTACTGGTGACAGGTCAGATTTTGAACTAAAGCTGAAGACCCAGGAATTTCACATTATTCTGTATCGCTCTACACCATTCTGTGCTATGCTACACTACACTATGGTATTCTCTCTTTTCTATTACTTCTATTTCTGTATCTATCTCTGTTTCTATTTCTGTTCCTACTTATGTTTCCTTTGCTAGATCTGTTTCTTTTACTCTTCTACTATGTTACCTCAGGCATTCCTTGGGCTGAAAATGCACTGTAGGGTGGCACCACATCTCTAACAGCCTCATATCCTGGAGGAGGAGGCTCAGATAATGATGTGTTGAAAATCTAGTGGGAAAGAAGAAAATAATAAAAGTAAACTAGGCAATATGGAAAAGAAGTACTGCCTATTCAAGCACATTTCACACGCATTTGCAGTTTAAATGACTCTAGCTTTAGAACTCTATAAATGAGTGGCCAAAACTTTAGCAAACACTGGGCATCCTTTTCAGTATGCAAGTTCAATGAGTGATGTTGCAGATCCCGTCTCCACTCTTCACATAGAATCCTGCTTAAATGAACTCAGTGTCCCTTAAGGTGGTCTCAGTACAGAACATAAGAGGAGGATAGGTCATAATGATAAAAAATGCTTACATTCTGCTCATCCCTGGAGCTTCTACAAGCACTAAAGCTGCTCTGTAATGAACTGATGTTACTTCTGATAGTACGCCTTGAGGCCTAAACTCTAATCTTCAAGAAACTCAATTTAGCACAATTACCAATACTGTACAATGAATCACTGCAAATAATGATGCTGACCACGGTTGCTTTCCTCTTCCTAAACAGCCGAACAATTTTTAAAAAATTGAATTACATAAAGTAATTCTCTTACTTAATTGTCCTTTAATCCATATGTCAGTATTCTACACTAATCAGGGTAATCGTTGGTACTCCTAGCACATACATTAAGAAACAAAGATACAAAATACAAAAGCAAACTGGAACCCCTTGTTTCCATGAGCTTTGGATCAGGCCCAATGCCGTTAACAGAGCAGAGGACAGCTTTCCCTCCCAGTCTTCCCAGGTGTATGAAGGTGATCTTGTTCCATGGTTACAAAAACTGGTGTTTTCCATACCTCATTTCCATGCTCGTCAATTATTGAGATGTAGTTTGGCTTAGTGTCATCAGGGTAAGAGAGCAAGACATCATAATGAACCAGCTGAACAGAATCCAAACCAAACTCCTTCCACTCAGCTTGGACTTGCTGTGCCAGATTCAGGTTCTCCTTTGTTCCTGCTAGATGAGGAAGCTGTGTAAAATTGCTAGGGAAAAAGAAGTACTGAGTCAGTACCAGGCATTGCAGCTCATAATCAGAACTCCTTTTGGAAATAAAACTCCCTGGAGATGACCAGATGTACCCAGGCTAAATAAGGACCCAGACTCCTCTGCATCTATGTTTTTGCCTGTCTTAGACATAGGCTGAGGTAACGGGTTTCAGTTTGTCCTGAGTGCTTGTATCTTCCTCGCAGTGTGGCTTAGCAAAAATGGCATGATAACATCAGCTATGCGGTCTTGTCCTTGCAAGGAGTACCTTGTCTTCTGGGTGACTTGAGGCCAGTCAGTCCTCTGCATAATGAGACTGATCTTCCTTGTGAAGTGATAAAAGAAGTGAGTACAATTATCTTTGTGTATTCAATTTAGAAATGTGCATAATTACCCTCATCCCTACTTTTAATTAACTGGATATTCTCCTTGGATCCCACTACTTAAATTAATTTTGGCACAAATACTGATGTATCTAAAAGTTCACGCTGAGTGTGTCTTGTTGGCAATTAAGAGAGAGTGAATTCACAGTGTAACTGATACTCTAACACTTTCTTTACACAGAAAGTATATTTCTATCAAACTATGACTTCTGGTCTATTCCTGACTGGAATAAATACAGGTTTTAACAAATACTACGCTCTCCTAAAAGAAAAATAATCTGTTTACAAGATCTCTAAAACAAACAAATAACAGTGCATCAGCTTCCTTGTAGTTAAAGAATCTAAGTTCCAGAAATTAAGAAATTAATTACTGTAATTAAACTGTAATAGGTTAAAAAAAATCTATACTGTCATCTTCCATTGTTTGAATTTTCAGGAACAAATGATAGCAGTTTCGCTTTTAGGATTTAATAAAAGAAATAAGAGCACATTTAAAATCAACTAATTTAAGTACTAAAGGGTAGATGAGATGAAAAAAATATTGAGGAAAAATGATGGTCTGAAAAAAGACTCTAAAGCTCTAAGACTATCAGCTTTATTACGAGCAGTGTAATGTACCATCAGCTGACTAGCTGGTACCTACTACGTCTGTTCTAGCTATTCACTGTGCAGAGGCAGAGAGCTTGGAAACACATCTTTCTTCATGAAAGTGAGTACAAGGTCGTAATGGTGACAGATTAACACATAAATTTGATCACAGCAGGACAAAGTGTGAAGGGAGAATAGCAATAAGGTATTAAGGCCTAAACTGTAGGAAGAAAAAAAGGCTTGAACACTGGTATGATTTTCTTCTCTTTCACATTGATGTAGTCCACTATTTTCCACTTCATCTCTCATGATTTAAGTTCATTCATACAGCCTAACTTGAAGTGAATGATTTTTCCATAAAAAACAATGTAAGATAAACATTGCTGTAGATTGAAAAGGGACACATAAAAGAAAGGCTGAACCTCTGCACCATTTTACAAGCATTCAGCAAAGGCTGAGCACAAGCCTGGCCGATTTTTAATTAAGTACTGAGATTACTGACAACTCCTCAACTTTTTCCAACACAAACAAGAATGAGAGGAGCTGAGATGGACTGTTTTGTCAACCACAGCTCACTGGGACACATTAAACAAAACCCGTGGCCAAGAACCTGCACACTGTTCTGTCTGGTGGCATCCTTGGCATGGTTCCTGCTTCAATTATTTTTTTTCTTTTTTCTGACTGATTAGTCAGAAATTACTTATTAACATTGCTTACTAAAGAAACCGCTTGATGTTTTCAGCTTTCATTTCAGCCATAAATGCTGCCTTCACCTCCTCATGAGGACTCACAGAAGTCTTCTTTTCTGTAGGTTTTGCAAACCAGCCTGTACAACACAGCAAAAATACAACAGTGAAACAGCAGAGCAATATCCCCATGACACACACCATTTCTCTTTGGTATCACCACAAGATTTTCACTGTGTATTTTACAGCTGTTTTTATCTCAGCACAGACAAGCAGCCACAACCTAATGCAGGCTACACAGTGATGGCAGTGGCAGTCCCCCACACAGTTGGAAAATTTATTTACCTAGGTAGATATTGAAGGGAATAAAATAACATGTTGTATTTATTCATCACAGTTATTTTACTGTAGTTGCTAAGGAGACTTATCTATCTTCCTTTAGCATCAGAACATCATGCTGTCAGTCACGTCAGTCATATCAGCCACCTCAGTAATAAGGCATCAGCTGTACAAAAATGCACAGAAACACAGACACCCTTTGTAAGGAACAGATGTCTTGTAACTCCTTTCTCACCCTCTGGTCTGTCTGGCTCTTATTCTGGAATCCTTCCCTTACTGTGCAGGCATTACCAGAGTAAGTGATGAGAGGAACACCTGGGTAGAAAAAAAGTGTTTCTGACATCTGTTTTTATTTTTAAGTCAGAGGCTGGACATGTTCAGTGCAAATGCAGCAGCTGTTACACGGGTAGTGCAAATGAGAGAACCGGTGAGAGCAGGTAACAAGCTGGTACCGTCGAGGCACTGGCCACTGGCACAGCAAAAGGCTCTCTCCGTGTGAGGGAGCAATTCCGTCAGGGCTTCCCAATGGCACGAACCCCAGGCACATACCAAAAGGCATTTCAAAATACAGGCGGCTCTTTGGTTTTCCTTCCTCCCCTAAACTGACCCTGATCCATCCGTGAAGCAAACGGGAGGTGGGCGAGGGGAGATCTCTTGGGCAGCAGCTGGCAGCCGTGCCGGCCGGGGCGGCGGGGAAGGCGGGACACTGAACCGAAGCCAGCGCTCCGCCGGCCCCGTGTTCATCTCCCGCCTTTCTGGCCTGGGCCGGTGCGGTTTCAGCGCAGCAGGGTCCGGCGGCCTGCCTGCCTCCCTGCCTCCTCACAGCCCCAGCGCCTCGTCTCCTGCCCACAGCCTACTTTATTTAAAAAGAAATCGAAAAACCAGCCAGGCACTCTCACGAGAAGGCCCCTTCTGCTGCGGAGGAGCCAGAAATCCCGGGTGGGGTCGCTGACCGTCCCGGCCTGCCCTGAGGGGTAGGAAGGGAGGGAGCGAGGGAGGTGCCGGCCGGGCCGAGCGCGGACTCACCTCGGGCACCCCCGGCAGAAAGCCCCGGGCGCTGGAAGCCCGCCCGCTCCTTCCCCCCACCCGGCCCTTCCTCGGCCCGGCTCCGAGCCGCCTCCCCCGGCTGCAAGGGCCAGGGGCGGCCGGGAGAGCCCCCCGCTCCGACGGGGCGTGAGCCTGCACTGTACCGATGAGGAACCCGAGGAGGAAGAGCCCCGCCGCCGCGCCCAGGACGACAGCCCAGAAGCGGCCGCCGGCTGCCCTGGGGCCGGCCGGGTCCCTGACGGCGCCGAGCGACGTCCACATGGCTCCCAGCCGCTCCCGGCAGCGCCCGGCCCGCCGGCCGAAGTCCCCCCGCGGCCCGCCCCGGGGGCGGGCGGGCGCCGGCCGTTGGTCGCGGCCCCCTCCGCGGCTCCCGCCTCAGCCCCGCCGCCTCCCGCGCACGGCGGGGCCGCCCGTGAGGGCTCCGCTCTCCCCCACCCCCCAGAGCTGAGGCCGTCCCGCCATCCCGCCCGGGCGAGGCGGGAGGTGCCGGAGGTCTCCCGCTGAGGTCTGTCGGTCGGCCCGGCGTGCCCACCTCCCCTCCGCCCGCCCCCCTGCGCATCCCGCCACCCCGCGTGGGTGTCCGCTCGCTACGGAGCTCGGTGAGGAGATGAAGGGATGGTTTCCATACCCGGCTCGCCGTGGCTGTTTCACTCCGGGCTGCGCCGTGCCGACCTCCACAGGGCAGAGGGGGCAACACCAGCAGGGCAAACGTGAGGGGGGGGGGAAAGGTAAAAGCCTTTATTTTAAAGATTTAATTTAAGAAACACGTTAGCCCAACACCCAGCTCTCTCTCAAAGGCTGTAACGACTCTCCAGAGACGTGTACCCCCGTGGAGGTGGGCTCACTACCACACGTCTCCGAGCTCTGTTTCCATTTCACGGAGGTACAACCCCAGAGAGCGCGGGTGCGCCCCAGCTCCTCATTTGCAGGCAGGCCTCAAACTTTGTACACGCTCGACTTTGCTGCAGTCTTTTTTCCACCTCTTAAAATCTCCACTGTATGGTTTTGAAAAAACTTTTCCGTTGGGTTCGGCCATCGCGTTTGGGATGAGGCTGTACCCTTAGGTCCATGGACAGAGAGGAGCTTTGCACGCAGACGTGATGTCCCAGGCTCTGCACAGATCTTCATCCTCAGAACTCCTGCTCAGGTGCCAGCTAGGGAGACAGCTGATGTATAAGACACAAAGTCTGCAGTTACGTTGTGTCCATGTCGATGTCCACACACAGTGTGGGCAGCCTGTTCTCAACAGCGAGTGCAAGCACTCTACAGGACTGCTCCTACTGCACCATGCTACTTGCTGATGCAGACTAAACCGAAGTCTAGGATGAATTCCAGACACTGGACTTCGACCTCATCTGCAGAGCCCTCATCTGCATTAGGAGGTCTTAGTACAAGACCAGTAGATGGGCCCTGATGAAAGCAGAAGTGTTGGTTGCAAAGAGCAATGCACAAATGACACATTATAAGATACAGAAAACCTCCAAATGACCAGACAGATACCGAAAAAAAAGCTAGTATTTGTGGTATTAGTCCTTTCTCCTGCTTTATACTATCCTACATGGTCTTGTCCTATTATGCAAAAGCTCTGCTTTTAATGACACTCAGCAGGATACTCTGCTACATTGTCAGGTCAAACCCAGATGCCTACCAATTTGCTCTCAGCGTGCTGGCTGTTGTAGATACTGTTCTGAAATGCCCAGCTCTCCTCTGTAATATACAGGGAACCTAAGTTTGGAGATGAGCACAGTGGAAGGTTGTACCCCTACCCAGCTGTCTACTTTCCTTCCCCATTCTGTACCCAGAGGGGCACAATGTGCCCATGTTCACTACTCCACCACTACACTTTGACGGAAGCTGAAGTCAATGCAGTGTGTAAGTTAACTGGGCTGAAGCATAGACACGACTTCTCGTATTCCTAAAAATATTAATATGGCCAGGGCACCTTTGGGCATAGGAACTTGGAAGAGATCAGCTAATTTCTGTTTGAAGCACTTGGAGATTAAGTTAATGAAGCACCATGGGACTAGGTGTTGAGCAAAAGCCTATCTTAACTCTCAATTAATATTCCAGAGGGATTTAATCAATCCCAGTGGCTTATGGCCACACTTATTCAAGTAAAATAAGATGGAAAGGAACAGTGAGGAAACTGAGATAGGAGTATTGTCAAAAGTTTGGTGCTGTTTAGTGCTCTGAAACTAATTTACCTGCCCACATCACTTAGAAGCTCTGAATTACTGCTTTGGGACATTTTAGATATAGTCTTCCAGTGTGCCTTCAGCTTGGACAGGACATTATGACCCTTAGATACACAACAGCACCAGCCAAAGAGCATAGGAAAGCTTTATTTAAGAACAAATTACAGTTATGAAAAATGCATAAGATGTGCTTGTTCCTATACAGAACCGTATCAGTCACTTTGCAGGCAAAGCCATTTCACTAAACCAAAAATTTTCAAGAAACCAGAAGTAGGAAAAGCTAATGCTTCTCTTCTCTCTATAGTTTCGTGGACAATCTTCTACTAACTGAAGTGGTATACATTGTTTTTCTAGTCTCAGAGCTGTGACCTATCTATGAAATAAAACATTTTTTCCATTCATCCACCTGAAGAAACAAACTTACTGTTTCTTGAGACACAAATCTTAGGTAAAGTTTTGCTTAGGATTATCATTTTACATGTCATTTATCATAACACAATTTTCCTTAGGTCCAACCGAAGCCAATTTAATAAGACTATTTTAGGTAGAATTTGTACTTGCAAGGTGTTGAAGAACCTAGCTGTATGTTAAGGTGCAGTAAGATCAGCTTCTGTGCTACTTTCTTTTGATGTACCTGCAGGATTACTACTTTATGCTTTGCTAGCAGTTTAGCATGTGAAAATGTTGTCACATTTATTATTTATGCAAATAAAGCATACAGCTATTTGTGGAGAGGGTTCTTGATGTACCCGCCAAACACATGCTGTGTGTTTACTCAGGTTTGGGATCTGGGGAAACGTGGGGAAAAGTTGTCTCGGTGGCAGTTTTTGCAGTAGCTTTTCATTCTTCTGAGTCACAAAGCTAGTTTGATGGGTGACTGGGACAGGAGCTTCCTAACTCTCTTGGTTAGAACATAAGGTGAAGAAGGTGAAACCTGTTATGTCACTTACAATCCACTGGAGGAACAGCCAGTTTAGTGTGGAGATAACCCTCCAAGCTATCCTGTAGTGTCTGAGGACAGCTTTTGTAGCTTGTCAAATAAAGGTGAGCTTGCTTATAGCTGCCAGTCTTTGATACAGTTTTAACTGTGAGAGAGTGGATGCTAAGATGCATCGAGTTCTGCTGTGGAACTGGTGACAGGCTGGCAGAGAGCTTATCTGTCAGGGTTTGAGGGGAGGCCAAAAAGGGGGACATCTTGTGGGTCATCTGCTACTGACTGCTCTCTCTAGATGAGAAAATGGATGAAGTCTTCTTTAAACAACTATAAGAAGTCTCGTGATTACATGTCCTTCCAACGTGGGAGTGAGTAAGCCCTGGAACAGGCTGCCCAGAGATGTGGCATATAAATTCTTGGTGCTTTTCAAAACAGCTGAACAAAGCCCTGTGCAACCTGATCTAATCTGGACGTTAGCTCTCTTCTGAGCAGAAGCTGGTCTGAACTGACCTTCTGGTGTCCCTTCTAACACTCCTCTACGATTCTGTGATTTGAATGGAGAGCTGCTTGTAGATTAATATGCGGTCTGCTTTGAAAATATTAAAGCCTCTGTTTCTCTGTAACAAATTTTCAATACAGATAATGAAATGAAAAGACTTGCCTAGCTCCCAAGGGTTCGGTAGGATTACATCATTTATTTTGAAAAAAAAGTAAAGAAATTCATGAGTCCCAATTCTCTATTATGCTATAGTAGAACTCATTAATTAAATTTGAAGTGTTTCTGATAGAAGCTATTGTTACATGCTTCATGAGTGAATTAAATTAGATGTATTGTTGTAAAGAGTCAATAGGAGAGCAGGAAATGAAACCTAGATTTTTCACCTAGAATACTTTCCTTACACTTTATACTAGCTTCATATTTTTAAACTATTCAAAATACCAGCTTCACATTTTTTACTCATATAATACAAGGCATGCAAATAATAAGCAGGTTTATAACTTGTTCTTTCCTTTACCCTTCTATATACTCTTCTTGTGGTATTTGCAATAGAAATTCTATAGACAAAACTTTCTCAGGTGCCTAGAAACCACACTGCTTTTGATTTTGAAAGGTCACTAGAGTGCTTCTGGAACATCCCATTCTGCAAGGTGCCACATATGTGTATATACTGGGAACAAAACTTGAGCTTTCTGAGTATCTTTCTCCCTATAGGCTCTGTATAACAAAGAAGTCAGGATGCTGCCTCTTCGTCTACATGAAGCACTTGAGCAATCACAGAATGATAGAATAGTTTGGGTTGGAAGGGACCTTTAAAGGTCATCTCGTCCAACCCCCCTGCCGTGGGCAGGGACATCTTGAACTCAGTCGGATTGCTCAAAGCCCCATCCAACCTGGCCTTGAACACTGCCAGGGAAGGGGCAGACACAGGTTCTCTGGGCAACCTGTGTCAGGGCCTCACCACCTGCAGAGTAAAGAATTTCTTCCTTACATCTAATCTAAATCTACCCTCTCTCAGTTTAAAGTCATTACCCCTTGTCCTATCCCTACATGCCCTTGCAAAAAGTCCCTCTCCAGCTTTCTTATAAGCCCCCCTTTAAGTACTGAAAGGCTGCAATAAGGTCTCCCCGCAGCCTTCACTTCTCCAGGCTGAATAACCCCAACTCTCAGCCTTTCCTCATAGGAGAGGTGTTCCAGCACTCAGAACATTTTTGTGGCGTCCTCTGGCCCCACTCCAACAGCTCCATGTCCTTCCTGTGCTGGGGGCTCCAGAGCCGGACGCAGGACTCCCGGTGGGGTCTCACCAGGGTAGAGCAGAGGGGCAGAATCCCCTCCCAGCACCTCGTCAGTTTTAATTTTTGGTAGTCAAGTTTATTAGCTTTCTGTGTTGGTTTCTGCCTTGTCCCTATGCTGTGTGCTTAGAGATCTGCGGAGTATTTACATTGCTGTGATAACATTCCTTGTGCTGAGGCTCTGGCGACTACCAAAAGAGCCCAGCAGTGGCTGGGCTGCTTTCCTACCGTAATGGCTTACTCATTTTGTCCTCCTTCTCTCTTCTGAGTCCCTTTGGTATCCTCTTTCTTCCTCTCCCAGCTCTTAAAAATTTGCAAGGGAATCCATTCTTATGCCCTAGTGAAAATCATAATGAATTGCCTGTGGTAACTACCTGCTCGGGTGTGCTGTTCTGTTGACTCCCTTCTGTCCTGAACCGTGACATTAGCTACTCTGTCAGAAATAATTATGCTCCTGTCTTCTGAGGCTTGCTAATGAAATGCTGGAAAGCTTTAGCTTCTACAGAAGTCATAGAAGTGACTATCTGTTTGCAAAGGGAGTCTGGTTATTCAAATAGTACAGCGTTCAGCTCTGGAGCCCTCAGCACAAGAAGGACATGGAACTGTTGGAGCGGGTCCAAAGGAGGGCTACAAAAATGATCCGAGGGCTGGAGGACCTCTCCTATGAGAACAGGCTGAGAGAGTTGGGCTTGTTCAGCCTGCAGAAGTGAAGGCTGCGGGGAGACCTGGTTGCAGCCTTTCAGTACTTAAAGTGAGCCTATAGGAAAGATGGGGACAATCTTTTTAGTAGAGACAGCAGTGACAGGACGAGGGGTAATGGTTTTAAACTAAAACAGGGTAGGTTTAGGCTGGATATAAGGAAGAAATTCTTTACAATGAGGGTGGTGAAACACTGGAACAGGTTGCCCAGAGAGGCAGTGGAGGCCCCATACCTGGAAACATTCAAGACCAGGTTGGACAGGGCTCTGAGCAACCTGATCTAGTTAGTGGTGTCCCTGCTTGCTGCAGGGGGGTTGGACTAGATGACCTCTGGAGGTCCCTTCCGACCCAAAACTTTCTACGATTCTATGATTCTATGATTTTGGAGTAGTGCACTGTAAAAGAAGGAAGAGTACTGTGAACTGTGTGTAAAGGCCTCTAAGGGTCTGTGCTACACACGGGAAGACCTGAGGTAATTCTGAATTGTAACAGTTGTAACACAGCCCCAATGTTGCAAGATGCACAAGGATAAAGCTAAGTAAAGATGACTGCACTGATTTGACAGCTTGCCATACAGAATGAGGGAGCTTTTGCTGTTACTTCCACTCGTGGCTTCACAAGTCAGTTCTCTCCCAGCTGTGGTCCTCTCTGTGCTCACTGGTCAGTTCATTAACTCATTCATTAAGATTCATCAGTATGGCACAGAAGAGTATTTACTTCTCTCAACTCCAATTTGCTGTTGGATTATGGTGTTGAATTGGCCCATGAAGGAGCTAGACAAACTGCAGACATGGCAAAAGGTGATCCAGGGAGTATGTGCCCCTTTTGTGGCAGCAGAACGCTAAATCAGCTCAAGCTGCCCTGTATTAATGTCACCATGAAGAACATAAATGACCTGTTATTACTGCAGAATTAACTCCACCATGGCTGAACTGCCTTGAATCTTTCTATGTATTAAGAACAAGCTTTTACAGAAAGGCAATTTCTTCTGTGGCTGTTCTCAGCTTTTGTCTTTCCAGGGCACTGATCTTTCACACATAGCAAGCACAGATTCTTCTGGTAGTTCGTCTAGCAGACACTGGGATGCCAATGTGGAAAACAAGAATGAAGGAAAATTAATGATGTAGGCATGCAAATCCTCTCAGGTGTTAGGGCATAGCTGATATCAAAATATGTGCCTTTCTGCTCTGAGGAGTCAATAAATTGCACTTTAGTCGTGTTGCAGCTGCCGTGAGATGAGCATCCTGACCATTTTTGCTTTCCTCACAGCTGCACTGGCGTGCTCTGAAGCCTACTAATGCCCTAGTTTTTGCATGCTACAGGAGCAAAGGATAAGAGGGTTTTTTCTGTGCTTACCTACACAGACTTAAATTTTATTGACTGTTAAATACCCCTCTTTTCTGATGGTGAGTCACAGTAAGCCAATGCGTATTCTTCGAATTTTACAGAACAGTGGTGTTGCTGTGGTTATCACTGTTATATGTGATTTTGCAGTTTTGTCTGCTCCTAACTGTTTACTCTTTAAGACCTTCTATTGCAGCTGGAAGAGATTTAGTACATGTAGTCAGAAGGAGGAATCCATTTCAATCCTGTTGGTGAACATGACATAGTGGCTTAAAGTTCTAAAAACAAGTTAAAAATAGGCACCACTGTTATGGACGTTAGTGTTTATTGTCTGATTGCATCATAATGCAAAGTATGAACCTTATTTTTTTAATACTTTCCTGTTGTGAATTTCATTTTCTCAGAAATGAGAGGCTAATAATTCTCCGTGGGATTTTTTGTGTCAGATGTAAGAAATAAACATATCCTCCAGAAATTTACAGTGTCTGTTTCAATTTTTGTCCCAATCAGGATAATTCTGTGGTTGGAGATTTCATGCTTTTTTATTTATTTTTATTATTTTGTTACACAAAGGAATTAAAATACTTGGCCTTAGATAGTACCATTTCTCCTGGTTAGTTTGAAGCACTTTATGCAGGGTACTTCTTTTAATCCTCACTGAGTCTGAAGTACAGAGTCTTTCTGACTTGTCTGAGGTCACTGTAGCAGACTGGAAGGTTTCCGATTTCCCAGAATCCTGTATCCTGACCACAACCCTACAATAACTTCCCTGAATCCAAAGCCTGCAGTATTCCTTAAGTCTATGCTTGGCTTTCAGATGATGACCTAACTAGTTCTTGGTCTTTGCAACTGCTGTTGCTGCAAAGGCAAGCTGTTTTGACAAAGGTAATTATGCACTGTGTGCACACAGGAAAAAATGCTACCAGGGAAATTTCCACTTACTGTAGCCTAATTTCTGCTGTCAGTAAAAAGTGAGAAGGATTTATTTTCCCCCCATTTGTCTGCATATTTCAAGCATTGTCATTCCTTGAAAAATATCTCAGTGGCTCAAATGAACTGTCCCCAAACAGACATCTAAATACTTCACTGATTTTCAGTTCAGCAAACAAATCTGTAGTGTTGGCCTGAACCACAGCAGTCTTGCTCTCTAGTCTATTTAAAAAGAAACTGCACTGGTGTGAAATTGGAATGATGCACAAGTAAATCAGACTCCTGAACTTTGTGTGATCACCATGGGAAGGACAAATTGAAGTACTCGACCTCCTGATAAAAAAAGCAATTGAGAGAGCAATAAAAGGATATGCAGCTGTAGAAAAAAAATGAGCAAAGGACAGAGTTCAGATTAAAGACAGAAGCTGAACAAAGACAAGGCAAGAAATAAACAACTCTTTAAAATAACTCTTGTGAAAGTCCTGCAGTGTAAGGAGAAAAATGCTTTCTCCTGTCCTGAACTCTAAAGAGAAGTCCTCAGCGCTCTGAAACTCTACCTGAAAAGGAAGTGCTAACATCTGTTTCCCCACATTCAGTCAGTGAATTTTATATTGTTTGAAGAAAGAAATTCACTTCAGGAATTCAGTCACATTGGCTGTCCTACCCAGTGATATAAGGAAAGCCCTCTTCTACTGAGCCTTTTTTGTGTTGAAAATGCAGCATTCTAGCGGAGCTTGAAAGAAGCTCTAAACTAAATTGATTGAAATGAGAGTCTGGCAGTTTTCAGGGCAAATGAAATTGGATCTGTGGGATCCACTTCTTGCCTCCGTCACTACAAGATAAATTACTTCAGTTATAAATGCCTTTCCTTCTTGTCTTGTTAAGGGATACTTCAATAATTCCAACACCTCTTTGGTTCAGTTAAAATTACATCTATCTTTCAGTCTTCAAGTATGAGGTCAATGAAAATGGTCATTCTGAGGAGATGTGCCATGTCTACTTTTTTGTTTCTTTGTATGTGAATGACAGGCACGAGAGGGCAGGTCCCATTCATGTCGTGGTTTATTTTCATTGCAGTATTTCATTATTACAGAAAAAGGTCTCCTCACAAATGCTTCAATCACTATGCGAGACATGCAAACTGAACACGTTTACTACACCTCCATAGTGGAACACTGAAGTGAAAGGATGTATGACAGTAGGCACAGATGGCAATCAGTTGAGTATGTCCTGCCTGAATCTTACTGGTGACACAGAACTCTGCTCTGTCAAAGCATTTAGTGTTACGGTGTTTAACTCACAGGTTCTTGGCCTTCAGCAGCTGCTGATGGCCAGTGAAATTGATGTAAACTTTAGGTTTTGTTGCTAAAAGACTACTAAAACAAACAAGTTTATAAGAACTTATTGGGTCTTTCTTGAGTGCTAAGAAGGAGCTGCAAAGGTTGGCTGTATTCTGCAGCCGAACCTGTATTTGGGATCATCTGAATAAAATTACATTAGTTTTCTGTAGAACGCATGTGAGATTTCATATGCTGTATTATTAATTTATGTTATAGGAGCCCCTACAGCCTCAGGTGGTCTGGTGCTATGCTTATGTAGGCATGCATGTGGAATATGACACTGTAACCCTACATACTTGACTGAAGGTTTTATATGAGTATTTTACCAAGATGTGTAATCATTTCTTCCTCGCTTGAAAAGCTTAAATAAAGGCAGTCTGACTTACTATAATGTTTCATTGAGTCCTTGGAGGAATTGTTCTACATTCTGAACCCACAGGGTGAATCCTTTAGACAGTCCTACAGAGGGGATGTAAAAAAGAAATGTTGCCAATAGCAACTTATTCTTCTGTTGGAACAAGCCCCAGTTATTTGAAGAGACAGCATAGAAACAAGGAAGCTGGGGAGAATGAATGGAAAACTTATATATTGGTATCTTGAAAATATAAATGAAACAGCCTTAAATTGCTTTAATTGTTTTGAGAGGAAAATGGAAGTAAACCATCTCTCCTACATTAACTCAATAGAATTGCATCCTGACCAACATCACACCTCGGTCACTAGCTTTCCTCACAGTGTCCATATCATGAGTCCCTCTCCTGACACTCTTGGCTTCCTGAGTATCAGCTTCCTGGACATCACAATCAATCAACACCATCTGCTACTGTCGAACAATATTGTCTGGATTCTGGATTTTACAGGACCTGCTGATGTGCTGGTACAGGGGTGATGGGGTTGGCAATGTCTGTAGGGTTGGTGTTCTACTAGATGATGGATGAGGACCACATGAGAATCTCTTGCTCTTCTACGTGCAACTACTTTTAAGTCTTTTTAAAGTTTCATGAGGGAGAGTAAAGGAGAACACAATAACTGAAGATTTCTGGAAGCAAGAGGTAAAAGAGGAAAATTACATTTTTAAGAGCTTGCATATATAAGCAATGAATCTTGGAATACCTTATACATGTTACTAACGCTGCAACAAAAGAAAACCGTGATAATACAAGCACGTACTTTAAAAATGCTGTTGAGAAAGCGTGGCCGAGAGACAGGAGCATTTCCTTATTTTCCTGTACTATTTCTATTTAGCCACCAGATGGCAACCACAGACTGCCCACCAAGCAGAGTATGTTCGCCTCCTGTTTCGCTAACTGCTATGGTCGGAGACCGTAGTCCGACAAAGCTGCTTTGCTTTCAGGGAAGTCAGAGAAAAGAAATGCAAATGCCAAATGGACGCGACTTGTTTGACTCTTCTGATTTCCACTTCTTCTGGCTTTATAGAAGTGCAGCTACAGCATTTACAGTTTGGGAAAGTGAGAAATCAGGCCCGCTGAATTCGTCTGTGTGCAAAGATGTGCCCATGTAATGCATTTAAATCCGTAAATTCGTTCTTTGAGAGCTACATTCTTCTCACAGTTCTTTTTCTGGTCTGGTTAGGTAAGGGCAGGTCAGGTCTTCAGCTTGTGGAAAGAGACAATGATACACATTCAATCCAGTTAGATTGGTCTAAGCTGGTGAAAACAATAGTCCTAGTATTACAGCATCTGGTGTCATGCAGACTGCCAACTACACTGACACTCGTTAAGTCTGATACATTCAGTGTGAGAGACTCAGCTCAACTTTCTTGATCTTCATTCCTTCCTTCCTTCCTTCTTATGCCTTCTGTCATCCCCCATCACACCTACTGAGTGGGAGATATGGCAGTACTGTAGCTTACTTGGAGTATTCCTCCTATGGGGAGCCTGCCAGGATGCCATCTCCTTGTTTCAGCCCAGCCTTCCACTCTTGTATATTAATGTTAAAAAAAACCCTCTGTTCTTCCACTCTGACATCATCAGTAACCTGAAAGCTGAAGTCTCACTTATGTACCTTTAAACCAGATGCTTAAATCCTTCAGTCAGAGAGGATTGTCAGCATTTTGTAGAGATGGAGTTCTTCTGGACTGGCCCCTGTGCAAATTTGTCATGGGACAGGACCTTCCTCGAAGAGGACTTACAGTCTAAATAGTGTAGGGAAACTATCACCAGGGTGACTAGGGACATGTCCAAGATCATAGAGAACCAAGAGAGATCCCAGGTATTCTAGGTTACTAACACTATGGCATTCACTGAACAAAAAATATCACTTAAGCCTATATGACAGTATCACTGAGCTCTTAGAACGGGCTTCAGTTTTGGTGTAGTGGCTACTTAATCTAGAAATGACTGTCCAAGGAGGACACAAGAATAGCAACACAAGAAGCTGACTTTTCCTGGCAACTGCCAGATGTGCGCTTTGTATTTGGCTTTTATTTTGCCTGTGTGCTGTGAGTTTTTCTGAGCTGCAGGATTTGGGGAACATACAAAAACTCAGCATTTTAATACCCTTGCTCCTTCAATGGATAATTTGAGTAGGCAGCCTGGGAGGGGTCACACATAACAGAGATGTGCACTGAACAAAATGAGGCCTAGTGACTAAATTATATTTGTTTATTTTGAGAGGAAACATCTTGATATTATTGTAACTTCTCTGGATTTTCTGGATGCAAAGAAGGGAAACAAATGGCGCTCTGAATCTAATTGGACTTTGGCCAGCCTTGAGAGTATTGATCTAAAAGGATTGTGGGATTTTTATTTGGTTCTTTAAACACCTTTTATCCTTAAAATAAAAATTAAAAAAAAAAGAAGCCTTCAAAGGAAGTTTAAATCCAAAAGAAAAATTTGCATGGCTGAGTGGATGACAAGAAATGGTGCTATAACTTCCCCAAAACTGCTTTGTAATGTAGAATGGTGCAGGGTAGGAGGTGTGTCTTTCCTCTATGCAAAAAAGAAAGTCAGAACTTTTTGCACTGTTGGGAGTTTAGGATGTGATAATGACTGGGGAATCTTACACTTGTGCAGTCTGGAGAAGTGACAAGCCAAGTAACATGATTGCTTTTTCTTCAGTCACCATGTGGTGCAGATGAACAAAGGTTTTTCTCCTTGCTGCAGAACTACTTTTCTACAGATAAATGTAATCACTCTCCGGCACAACATCCTGACCATCAGCAAGCTCATGGCTCAGCAGGCTCTAGTGCCACTCTGAGGTTACTCCAGGCTGATGGAAATCAAATCATGTACAAGCTCAAAAAGAAAATTGTATAAGAGTACTGGGATCACAGTGTCTCACAGTAGGACAGTGTGCTCTTCAACAGGACCCTGTTGGATTGTAAATCTGTAGCTGAAGAGCAGTGCCACAGGCTCTTCTCTTGCTCTGTTTACTTGACGGAAAGGTGCAGCATGGTGGTGGGATGCAGCTCAGGTCAGGCAGGTGCAATCAACGTCAAATCAGTTAGCAGAAAGGAAACTGTGACAACGTACCTTGATGTACCTAGGAGGGAGCACAAAGTGAGAGCCACTTGCGTGGGTCCCTCACACTTCTGCCCTCTCTCTTACACATTGGCTGAAGGACAGTGCAGGAGGCTGAAGCAGAGTGCAGTCTTGGCTCTGTGAGCAGCTATTTCAGTTTTCTTGTTCTTGGTTTTGATCTGAGGACTGGTCTTCAAAAGGCACATGGCTGTGAAGTTGATTCCTAAGTAGCTGCTTGTCTCAGTTCTGCCTTAAACAGCAGCCTACACATTTGGAACACTGCATAGATGAGAAATCACAGGTCCACTTCTTCCCTTCCCACATATTTCATTTGCTGGTAGCTTTCCTGAAAGGCTTTAACATTGACTGCTTTCTGACCTACTTTATTTCACATGTGTAGACCAGGAAGGATTTCAGCACTTACTGTTCATTCTCTTCTGGAAACAAAATCTGGCAATACTATTTTCATCTTAGAAAAAAAGAATGTTACATATGTCCTACGGCAAGGTCATCATTTGACTTCAGTTTAGGTAATGTGAAAGAACAAGATTATTAGAGCTTTTTATTTGAATATTAACTGCCAGTCCTTCACTAAAATAAAAGATGCTGCATCCTTTTATCTTCAGGATGTTTTGAGTACAACATGGATACCCTGAGCCGTTCGTGCCTTTCTGTTGCCAGTCTTGAAGATCAGTTAGTCAGTCTTCAACAGCTAATCTACTGTTCATTTCTATTAGAGCTTTTGAAACTTCCTAATGTCTTTTAAAAAAAGAAAAGCAATTTCACATAACTGAGAGTATAAAACTGACCCTCACTGCTGTGAAACAATATCATAATTCATAATAAAAAAATTGGGTTTATTCAAGTTAATATTGCACTAGAGCAGTGCACTAGAGCAGCACCTGACCTCCCAAAATACACGTTGTATAGTTTACAGATCTCTCATAGCTGCTATATTACAGACTTCTTCACTTTGAGTAGACAGATACATAGGAAAGAACAAACATCTTATATTGCCATTACTTAAGAGGGACACAGACTATATAGCACTGCAGGAACTGTAAATTACTTGCCAGAGTCCTCTTTGCTGCAAAGCCAGAGTTATATTATTCTTTAAAAATGCATTTGCAATGATGCTGTCTATGGAATATTTACATTATGAAAGATTCTCGAGGTTGCTAAGTGCTTTGGTTGGGGGGTTTTTTTAGTGTTAGATAAAGTACACTTGCAAACGTCTATATCTTTATCTGATATTTTGCTGGGCTGTTGGGATGCTTCATCATTTTGTGAATGGAGTCATTAGTAAGGGTGATGCTATGGTGCTTAGCCAGCCAATTGCTTTTAACAGGACAAATGTTTGTGAAGCTCAGTTTGACTGTTGGTCCTTTCTTTGATCCTACTGCTGCAGGAGCTGGTTGTGCAAGGACTGTACTCTTGGGTCTTTTTGATGTGTTCTGGGCTGCACAGCAACAGAGGAGCTCAGTGGTTATTTTTACCAGATGTTATACATGAGGAAATTCCATCTTACATATTTGTTTTTTTTGAACAGAAACATCTCGAACTTTTATTATTAGTACGGAAGATATCTGTTTATATTCCAGTGAGTAATGTTGGTACTACTCGAGATCACATGAAAATGCCTCTGCCTTCACATCCCCATCAACTGTATCTTTTACAATATATGCTCTTGCATCTTTGCCTGCTTCTCATATGCCACACTGGAATTCATGCTGTAAGGGACAGAGTGTTATCTAACAACTGCAGTAGAAACTGTGTTAAGACTTTCAAAAATGATTAGTTATTGCAAGAATTCAATTTGAGAGAAAGCAAAAGACCTTATCTTTTTGTTGCTCTTGTTCATTTGATTTTGCAACAGGCATGAGAATCTACTTTTGGAAAATCAGTCTCGCAGTTGTATGAAGGTTTGCATCTGAGGTCCTGTCTTTACTATGGGTCTGACTTGCTACGTCAACTGGCGAATGATCCCTTGTGTTGTTCTGGGGACTCAGTCTTCTTGTAGAAAAAAACACACTCAATTTTATTCAATTTTCAAATTCATTCACATAATCTATAAAGCTGTCCTCAAATGTAAATTGTAACAGTGAAACAGGTCTTATTTTTTCACTCATTTGTACTCTTATAGCTATGTAAAGGACAGTAGAGCAAAGAGAGAAAGCAATCAAGCTAGAAAAGAAAGACTGCTTCTGCAATCATAGGGATCGCATAGCAATTGTACCTACAAAACTGTCATGGTTTAACCCCAGCCAGCAACTAAGCTCCACACAGCTGCTCGGTCACTCTTCCCCAGTGGGACTGGGGAGAGAATCAGAAGAGCAAAAGCGAGAAAACTCATGGGTGGAGATAAAGACAGTTTAATAGGTAAAGGAAAAGCCATGCACACAAGCAAAGCAAAACAAGATGCTTATTCACTACTTCCCATTGACAGGCAGGTGTTCAGCCATCTCCAGGAAAGCAGGGCTCCATCACACGTAGCCATTACTTGGGAAGGCAAACACCATCACTCTGAATGTGTGTGTTTTGCCTTTCTTCCTTCTTCTTCCCCCAGCTTTCTATGTTGAGCATGACATTGTATGGCATGGAATATCCCTTCGGTCAGCTGGGGACAGTTGTCCTGTCTGTGTCCCCTCCCAGCTCCTTGTGCATCCCCAGTCTAATAGCTGGTGGGGCAGTGTGAGGAGCAGAAAAGGCCTTGGCTCTGTGTAAGCACTGCTCAGCAGTAACTAAAACATCCATGTATTATCAACGTTTCCAGCACAGACCCAAAACATAGTCCCTGACCAGCTACTGTGAAGAAAA
This sequence comes from Opisthocomus hoazin, assembly GCF_030867145.1. NCBI lineage: Eukaryota > Metazoa > Chordata > Aves > Opisthocomiformes > Opisthocomidae > Opisthocomus > Opisthocomus hoazin. The sequence goes on along the minus strand of NC_134414.1, from coordinate 12,865,162 downwards.
TTTACTCTATCCCAGCCAAAACCAGCACAAAAATTCCTACTGAATAACTGGATTATGCATTGAAACAAAGGGAGGAGGCAGAAAATTAGATGGGCATAGCTGAAATGGTCTGTTGAACAGCCTAGATCAACAACAGATTGGCTAATTAGATTCACTGCCTTGAGTTTCACCCCAAAATAATTTGGAGGGTAGTTTTATTAAAGGACTGCAGTGTTTTTTGTGTGTGATACCATAAAGAAAGCATTGCAGTGTTCCAGGCCAATGGGCTGGAGGACGTGAATGGTGCTGTGAGGTTAGAGATGAGCACTTTAATCACATTAGGTAGAGGAATGTTGTGCTGTTGCTTATACCTGTTTTCTAACTAATGTGTTTGGTTTCTGACATACAGAATCACAGAATGGTCTGGGTTGGAAGGGACCTCTGTGGGTCATCTAGTCCAACCCTCCTGCCGAAGCAGGGTCACCTACAGCAGGCTGCACAGGACCGCATCCAGGCGGGTCTTGAATATCTCCAGAGAAGGAGACTCCACAACCTCCCTGGGCAGCCTGTTCCAGTGCTCCGTCACCCTCAGAGGGAAGAAATTCTTCCTCATGTTCAGACGGAACTTCCTGTGCTTCAGTTTGTGCCCATTGCCCCTTGTCCTGTCGCTGGGCACCACTGGAAACAGCTTGGCCCCATCCTCCTGACACCCACCCTTCACATATTTGTAAGCATTTATAAGGTCCCCTCTCAGCCTTCTCTTCTTCAGGCTGAACAAGCCCAGCTCCCTCAGCCTCTCCTCATAGGAGAGATGTTCCAGTCCCCTCACCATCCTTGTAGTCCTCTGCTGGACTCTCTCCAGTAGCTCCTCATCTTTCTTCAAGTGGGGAGCCCGGAACTGGACAGAGTACTCCAGATGAGGCCTCACTAGGGCAGTGTAGAGGGGAAGGAGAACCTCCCTCGACCTGCTGGCCACACTCCTCTTGATGCACTCCAGAATGCCATTGGCCTTCTTGGCAGCCAGGGCACACTGCTGGCTCATGGTCAACTTGTTATTCACTAGGACAACCAGGTCCCTCTCCGCAGAGCTGCTCTCCAGCAGGTCCGCCTCAAGCCTGTACTGATGCATGGGGTTGTTCCTCCCCAGGTGCAGGACCCTGCATTTGCCCTTGTTGAACCTCATCAGGTTCCTCTCTGCCCAGCTTTCCAGCCTGTCCAGGTCACGCTGAATGGCAGCACAGCCTGCTGGTGTATCCACCACACCTCCCAGTTTGGTGTCATCAGCAAACTTGCTGAGGGTACATTCTAACTCTTCAGCCAGGTTGTTGATGAAGAAGTTGAACAAGGCTGGGCCCAGTACTGACCCCTAGGGTAGTACCCTAGGGTACTGTGACCCAGAGACCCCTCTGTGTATGAAATACAAGAGAAATCAGCAGAAGGTCGATTCCAAACCAGAGCCTCATGCACTGCACTGTGATGTGGCATCTTTTCCTTCCACTACAGTCTACCCTATCCCATCTCCACTGTTGCCTCACTCAGACAGCCAAGCTCCACCTACCTTAACCCTTTTTTCTTCCTCTTTCTACCCATCATTCAGCAATATACATCAATGTGACTTAGTTGTCTCAGCAGACTGTTGACAGGTACTCAGACATCAGTCTATTTTATAAATTAAATCCTATTCTGTTTTAGGTCAGCAAATCTACCTAGGCTGAGGCAATTGCTTCCCAGTTGCTCTGTGCTCCTGTAGAAGTCACTGTCATAAAATTTTACATCAAAAGGATGAAAACTTGCTACCTTCCTGGCCAAAATTTGTGCCATAGTATTTATAAGAACTTTGAATAGTCTTCCTCATTTTTCAAATGATTCAGGCAAAAATCCCCATTATTTGACTTTCAGTTCTGTGGATATTCATCTGCTATCTTTATCCCCATAGTGTCTGAACTCCTTTTAGTTCAAAATACGACTGAAGCCGGATGTCTGTGAGGCTCTCTGTTTTCTCTTCTTGGAGAAATTTAGAGTTGTGTGTCCTATCCACTGGATGATTAAGGCAGCAAAAGTATTCCTGAATTTTATCTTTCTTCATACACTACCTTGGTAATGTCTAGTAGTGCTGTAGCATTATTGCATTAAAACCTTTTTTACAGTTTTTTTAAAATTTTTATTTTAGCTGGCATCCTTGCCTGGATTATGTCCCGTAAATTTAATAGGCAACTATGAAATTATAAACCTGTCCTCAAAACCGCTGTTTGGTGTATCTTCCATAGAAAATTTCTGTTGACCTTTGGACCTGTCTTCTGATGTCATGCTTTCACAGTATTTTTCAAGATTATTTCCAGAGCAGTGATATTTGGATAAAATCACTTTGAATTGCAATATTTTCAAGTAAAAGTGTGAAGACAGATGATGTTTAGTTTCTGAATCATGTAGCATTTATTTGAGATGAGTCAGTTACATGGTTAGATGTCTGTATTCTTGCGTCCTGTTTGAATAGTGTTTATAGACTTGAGTCCTGCTTTTATTAAAGTCAGTGACAAATCTCAAACTGTAATGAATGTAAAGCTACACCTCTTTGTTTAGGACTTCTTTTAGGATAGCTGCCAAAGCCCACAGATGATATGAAGAAATATTAAGATGATGTGGTCTTATGTGACATTATAAATTCAGGTTTTAAATTTTTTTATATACATCACACACATACATTTTCTTGTGTGGTTTTTAAATAATAATGGTGAAACAGATTGTTTCATTTGGAATGAAACTTTCCTGTGCAGTGTTTGTATCCTGCGAATTGCAGTTCTGTGTCAGAATGAGAGTCAAAAAGTGAAACTACTAAAGAACAAATGAACAATTCATTTGTAGCAGCAATACTGCTTCAAATGTAGAATTCCGTAATTGGAATTAAATCAGTTTGCTCTTGACAAATGAAGAAGCTGGGATTTTTTGTGGGATTAGACTCTATATTAGGAAATTCACATGTTTTCCTGTAAATTGTAGTCTGGGTGGGGTTATACTTCCCATTATTAGGGTTCACTGGGATACTTCTTGAAGTTAGATAAAAGTTTGATCAGATTTGATAGATTTTTGAAGACCAGGACTAACAGCCTTTACTCTCCAGGATTAATGTGTGTGTCTCATGAGTAGTTAAAGTTTGAAGACCTTGTCACAAAGTCTCCATTGTTATTAAAGCCATCACTAACTGAAATCCAGGTCAATCTCAAAAAGATTTTCAAATATAATATATCATGCTTCCAACATCCTTTTCTTGCAGGACATTTATACTTGTCATTATAGTAGCTGTCTGGAATGAATAGCAGTATTGATATCAGTCCTTTGTGAACTTTGCAAAGATGTGGTACTTCCCACTTTTTAGAAAGGGTACCAAGAGTGGAAAGAAGTTCTTACTGGACTGAGTTTGGTTTTTAGTCAGTGTTTTTATTTCTCTGGGCGGTGGGGCACACTGGCTTGTAACAATTTAGGGACAATAAAGTGCCAGTGTTGCCATGTATAGTGAAAAGAACTTTTCCTGCCAAAATAGTAGCTTCCCTAAGAGGGTCAGACTCTGAATTTACCTATGGTCTGTAATTCTGCTTTCTTCTGTTATTTTCTTTTGTTTTGCCTTGGCTGTCACACCAAACAACTGCCTTTTTGTGACTCTTTTTAAGTAGTTTCTGTTCACTAGTCAGCACATTTTTTATGAAAATTAAATAGAAATTAAGGGTTGACTCAGTGCTTAAATTTTAGGTCATTTCAACCAGCATCTTTATTCTGCGGCCTTTTTCTCTCTATACTCTAACTAAATATACTCTTTTTTGTTTACCAATTATTTAAGCCTGCCTTGGTATCAGCTGGTTGGGTTACATTTGTGTAACGCTAATCAAGTACCATCATCTGTCCTTGTGCATCTCTAGTGTTCAGCTATGCACATTGACTCTACAGTGCCAGGAGACAATAAATGATGAAGATTTTGTTCATGAGAGAGCAAGTATCTGAAATCTGTTTTCACTCACGGTTTGAAATGGGTTCAGTTCTTTCTGCAGCCTTGTCTATTGCTGAAGGGCATGCCCAGGACTTTACTGCCGGCTTATTTAAAGCAACTTGTATAATTTAAAGCAGGAATCCTGAAGCCTGGCCATCCCTTCCTGAGCTTAAAACACGTGTAAGGGAAAGAATTCTAAACAAGATGACACTCTGCTGCACATTTGACTGATGGCATCAGAGAGAATGAGTACAAAAACAGTGCCAATATGAAAGCAATGAGCTTACAGAAGTGCAGAGAGCAGAACTGATGATGGACTTAGATAAACCCAAGACAGACTTGAATGTCCGTGTGTGATATGCTGTGTGCTCTTGCTATTACTGGAATACCAAGGATCCTGTCTTGGTCTGTCTTTTCTTGCGGGAAAGATAATCCATCATTGACATTGCCCTTTCTTCCTCTCAACGTGGCAAAAGGAGCAGGCATCACATCCTTAGTGCATGTATATCTGGGTGAATCTCCCTCTGTAAAGATAAACTGGTGGTGGGGCCAACACTGTCAGTGAGGGTTATGGGGCTTTTGGAGCCTGGTGCAGAAACGTTGCATGCCTGGCAAGTCACCAGATATGCTGCACATTCACTGTCCACTCAGTAGGTCTTGCACAGCTGCTGTCAGGGCTATCTTGTTCTGAGACCCTTTCACATGATGGGCCTAGGACTGACACAATTCATGAAAGAAAACAGCACTAGCAAACTTACAAACTCTTATATCCCAGAACATCCAGGCTGACTGAAAAAGCTTGATAGTCACTGGAGCTCAGAAGCCCCCATCCCAGATATCTGCTGCAAAATGGCAAACCTGTAATAATGGATGAAGTAGTTGTTTGTCTCTTTACATTGCTCTTGGAGTTGGTCAGAAGAAACCTTTCACACTCTTCCAAACTTCCTTCGGAGAAGGAACCCAGTTCTCTCTCCAATGTACACGTAAAATGAGCAAGCTACTGCCTTCAGGCTGTCTTTTCCTTCTCTAAGGTTTGTATGGTGTTTTTACAGGATTTTAGACACCTTGTGAATCTACAGTTTGCAATGCTTGTCGGTTTTGCTGACAGTACTTCCACAAACTGTGTGTGTGCCTGTGTATTCCCTTATCTGGTCTTCAAAATAATACTTCAGTCTGTCAGCATATCCTTTGGCATTTTTGCAGAAAGCCAATTAAAACCTCTGCACCCCTTTAAAAGCAGCCAGAAATCATTTGCTAAAGCTCACTGAAGTGCAACTGCTTTACTCCCGTATCTTAAAATAGCATTTTTAAACTCCTGTAGTTAATAGCTTCCTTTTAGAAAGAAACTTTTCTCTAATCAAAATGGCTTTGCAAAGGCATGTGCCCTTTATTTCCCCTCTGCAGCCTTAAAAAATTTAAGTCTTTTTCCCCTGAATATACCACCTTACAGCTAATGAAGCCCTTGGGTATTGCAGGACAGGAAAGCTAAGCAGGTTTGTATTCTAGAGATGTTCTCTATAGCTCTAGTTAAATATACTATTTATGTCATTACCCTTTCAGAACACTGATTTCAGTGGAGACTTTCAGTCAGGTTTCTAACTGGGCATATGTTCCTGTGCCATTCAAAGGCCTTTTCACAGTTTCAGTTTATTTTTAAGAAATAATATAACATATGATGATACTTGTGTATTGTATGTATGTTCTAATGTCGTGTATCAAACGTAAAAAGATAACCTATTTTCCATGGTTTTAATTAATGAAACAGCAATAAAAAGAAACTTCTTTAATTGGTTGTTCAGAGCTACACACTTGCATCTAAACAAAGGGGTCTTAAGGATTTCAGTTACCTTCCAGTACTCTTTTTCTTCAAATATTTTCCAGGACTTTTTTAAGGAACAAAACTGTATTTCCTTATTATTTTCCCTGTTATCATTTTTTTCTCAAAGTCTAAAATACCAGTTTGTTAACTGAAGCCATCCAAAGGTAGCCATGCTAGGAGAGGAAGAAACAGAAAACATCCAAAGAAGGTTAAAATAACTTTGCTGAAAGCACCTCATAACTTGGCTTCGTTACCAGCTCTCAGCCCAGAGCATTCCAAAATTTGCGCTGGTGTTTCATTTGCTTGGGTATTTTACAAAACGGGGAACTCAAGTGGGGTTTGTTTTTTTTCTGTTTGTCTTTTGGCATTCCAAGTGAACCAGTAATTTATGCAGTTTCCTATCTGAAGTATGTCACTACTCAAAGGTCCTCAGACGTCATAAGCCCACATCTGAAAATGAATTAATTTCTATATTGTCCCCATTGCACCTAACATATTTCATGTCAAGGAAATATGCCTATTAATTAACAACAGGCCAGTTGTACTAAATAGACAGTATTCCATGCTGCTGTCTCCTTTGTTGCTTCAGCTCTCTGTCCACCAGCTAACAAGTGAAACTGAGTGATACCATTTTAATACCTTCAGAGTACGCTGCAGAGATGCTCCAAAATCTAAGAATTGTTACTAGCTTGCAGGAATACTTATACTGATGTTAGAGAAAGTGTTAGACTGCTGCATCACCTAACCTATCTGAGATATTCCTAGCTTCTTGTTTGCTTCAGAATATAGCCATCTAAAGTGCTTAATCTTTACAAGAGGCAAAGATTAACCAGGCAAATCAAAATAAAGAAAAAAATTGCAAGTATGATGAGGTTCATCTGCAAAATGAGGATCGCTTAAGCGATCCCTCACACAGTCCTCCTTGATCAAGGGAAAGTCGTCCTCTCTGTAGGCTTCTTCTCTTACCTCCGGGGCCTGAGATTCCTGAGGGCCAGTCTTAGCACTGAAGACTGAAGCAAAGAAGGCATTCAGTAGCTCTGCCTTCTCCGCATCCTCCGTCACCAGGACACCCGCCTCATTCAGCAGCGGCCCCACATTGTCCTTAGCCTTCCTTTAGCTGCTGATGTAGTTGAAGAAGCCCTTCTTGTTGTTTTTGACATGCCTTGTCAGCTTCAGTTCCAGGTGGGCCTTGGCCTTCCTTGTGGCATCCCTTCATGCTCCGACCACATTCCTGTATTCTTCCCAAGTGGCCTGCCCCTCCTTCCACATTCCATGGACCTTTCTCTTCCACCTGATCTCCGCTAGAATCTCCTTGTTCAACCAAGCAGGTCTCCTGCTTCCTTTGCTCGATTTCTTTCTCAGGTGGATGCACCGCTCCTGATCATGGAGGCCAGGGACATCAAGAGAAATAAGAAAAGCTTCTAGAAGTACATCAGTGATGAAAGGAAGATGAGGAAAAATGTGGGTCCTTTCTGGAAGGAAACAGGAGAACTGGTTACCTGGCGTATGGAGAAGGCTGATATACGCAATACCTTTTGCCTCAGTCTTCACCAGCAAGTGCTCCAGCCACACCACCCAAGTCGTGGACAACAAAGGCAGGGGCTGGGAGAATGAAGAGCTGCCCACTGTAGGGGAAGATCAGGTTCAAGACCATTTCAGGAACCTGAAGGTGCATGAGTCCACGGGACCTGATGAGGTGCATCCTGAGGGAACAGGCGGATGAAAGTGCTAAGCTGCTGTCCATCGTATTTGAGAAGTCACGGCAGTCCGGTGAAGTTCCCACTGATTGGAAAAGGGGAAAAATAACCCCCATTTTTAAAAAGGGTAAAAATGAAGATCTGGGGCACTACAGGTCAGCCAGTCTCACCTCTGTGCCTAGCAAGATCATGGAGCAGATCCTTCTGGAAATCGTGTTAAGGCACATGGACAATAAGGACAAGATTGGTGACAGCCAGCATGGCTTCACCAAGGGCAAATCATATCTGACGAATTTGGTGGCCTTCTACAACAGCGTTACAGCATAGGTGGACAAGGGAAGAGCAACAGATGTCATCTACCTGGACTTGTGCAAAGCATTTGGAACTGTCCTCCACAACATCCTTGTCTCTAAATTGGAGAGACATGGATTTGATAGGCGGATCACTCAGTGAATAAGGAACTGGCTGGATGATTGTACTCAAATAGTTGTGGTCAAAGACTCCATGTCCAAGTGGAGACCAGTGACGAGTGGTGTTCCTCATGGGTCAGTACTGGGTCAGTACTGGGACCGGTGCTGTTTAACATCTTTGTTGGCAACATGGACAGTGGGATCAAGTGCAACCTCAGCAAGTTTGCTGATGACACCAAGATGTGTGGTATGGTCAACAAGCTGGAGGGAAGTGATGGCATCCAGAGGGACCTTGACAGGCTTGAGAGATGGGCCTGTGAGAACCTCACGAAGTTCAAAAAGGCCAAGTGCAAGGTCCTGCACATGGGTTGGGGCATTCCCAAGCGCAAATACAGGCTGTACAGAGAATGGATTGAGAGCAGCCCTGAGGAGAAGGACTTGGGGATGCTGGTTGATGAGAAACTCAGCATGACCCAGCAGTGTGCTCTCACAGCCTGGAAGGCCAACCATATCCTGGGCTGCATCAAGAGAAGCGTGGCCAGCAGGTCCAGTGAGGTGATTCTGCCCCTCTGCTCTGGTGAGACCTCACCCGGAGTCTTGCGTCCGGCTCTGGAGCTCTCAGCATGAGAAAGATATGGACCTGTTGGAGTGGGGCCAGAGGAGGCCACAAAAATGATCCAAGGGCTGGAACACCTCTGCTGTGAGGGAAGGCTGAGAGAGTTGGGGTTATTCAGCCTGGAGAAGAGGAGGCTCCAGGGAGACCTTATTGCAGCATTTCGGTGCTTAAAGGGGGCTTATAAGAAAGCTGGACAAGGAATTTTTACAAGGGCATGTAAGGATAGGGAAAGGGGTAATGGCTTTAAACTGAGAGAGGACAGATTTAGATTAGATGTAAGGAAGAAATTCTGTACTGTGAGGGTAGTGAGGCCCTGGCACAGGTTGCCCAGGGAAGCTGTGTCTGCCCCCTCCCTGGCAGTATTCAAGGCCAGGTTGGACGGGGCTTTGAGCAGCGTGGTGTAGTGGAAGGTGTCTGTGCCCATGGCAGTGGGGGCTGGAACTAGAGGGCCTTTAAAGGTCCCTTCCAACCCAAACTGTTGTAGAATTCTATGATTCTATGAACTCTGGCTCATTGATTTTCTAAGCCAGAATCCATTACAGCCAGTGAACGTAGTTGAAGAAGAAGCACTAGTACTTGTTTGTCCTCTTGTTACACTCTACTCTTTATAGCTGTTGGAGATAAAGTTCTGGACAAGCAACCATGAGTTGACCTGCTATGGTTGTTCTTAGGCAGTCTAATTAATTAACTCATGAATGAAAAATAGGAAGAGAATACCCACAGTGAGGGCATAATCTCCTTTTTTGGAGGCTTTTAGGGGCATCTGACATAAATTTATGTGGCTTTGAAGGGGAGGGAATGACTGAATAGGGAGATGGGCTCTATCCTTCAATAGTACTTCATGTTTATAGTGTCAAAAGTTAGGGAATGTGCCAGGGAAACGGAAAAGCATGCTATTAGAAATGAACAAAATTTGAAATATTTTTTCCAGTCACTTGTGCCAGTGGCATACAAGAATAATCCAGCCACTCGGGATAACATGATAATGGCAATGCCATTGTGTATTGCATTTGTGTCACAGTTGTCCGCTGCACATGGCCCTTCTGTATTTTAGAGAACAGGGAAGATGTGTTTCCAGGTGACCCAATAATGCTCTTTCAGGCAGGCAAGCTTCATCACTCACTGAACAAGCAATAATATATTGATCATTCAGGAAACATCTCCTGTAGAGCTTCTTGGCCTGGAAATCAATCCTTGACTAATTGGTGCATTCTGTAGAAGCAGAATCTACAAGAAGTCTTAAATGACTTGTACATCACATTCTGTAATTTCAGCTGGGTGTCTTGTGTTTTTTTATAGAGGATGCTTAAATATTTATTCCGAGTTCACTGTTTAGTGTTAAAAAATTGTACTAACGTCTTTTTCTTAGATCTTCAGTGATCTCAGATCTTCTGAGTTTCTTGGATCTTCTTGGAGCTGGGAAGAAAATGGAGTTTCAGTAGGTAAACTTCCACTGTACTTCCACTATACTATGAGGCTTCCAGTTGTGAACAGAGAGAGAATTAGGACAATTTTTAAATCGTATACAGACTAAAACAGTTTAATAAGCTATGTAATGTACTGCAGAATATTTTATCTTCTGTAATGGAGCATTCTTCCACCATTCAGCAAAAATACAGTTTGACTTCTATTGATAGAGCTGGTGGCTGATTGTACTTTACAGTCATCACTCATGGGTTTACAGCAAATTCTTATGTTAATGAAATAAGTCACCAAGTGAACTGGAAAAATATAGTATTACCACAGCCTTTCTCTTTTGCCAGAACTGATTCAGATGAATCTTGGCAGCTTGGGATTTTTGTATCAGAAAAATCCATAAACAGTGATTTAATTTTCTATCAGTATTCTCCCTCATAAGACTTTCAGTAGAGACATATTTGACTTTTGTGCAGCAAGAAAATCTGGCAAGTAAGATAAGTATAAGAAATAAAATGGTCATAATCAAAATTCTGTGGCTTCACACTAATAAAGAGTGCTAAAATCCACTTATCACACAACCCCTCCTAGATTTGGTATCTATGTAGCAATATAGAGTCATTAGCTGAAACTCCATGGCTATCTTTTTCTACCCAATCAATGGAAACGTCTAGAGAGAAAAAATGGCATGTGTTGGAGAGGCTGCAATTGCATTTCAGAGCCATAGAAAAATCTATGACTTAAACATCAAACAATGAATCTTCAACTGAAATGCTTCTTTATATTATCTAAAAATATTGAAGTTGGAAGTACATCAAAAGTCATAGACAGATATCTAAGTGCCTTCTGAAGTGGACAGGGCTGCCTGAGAAAGCTCTCTGAACCTCACCTAAAGGGAAGACTTGATCATAGAAAATAGGGTTGCAAAGGAGCACAGATGAATAAAAAGGCAGTATACATGAAGCAGGTCTATACGAAATTGATTCAATTTCTGAAAGGTGCCTATCCAACAAATCCTTAGATGCTATGGTGGAGGTTTCATCAACTTTGGTTGAGAACTTATTCCTGTGCTTCGTTGTCCTTATCGCTAGGAAGCTTTTATTTTCCAGTGTTGAACAAAATCTCGACTACTGTAATTTAAAATGCTAATACTGGTTTTACTCATGATAGGCACAGACAGGAGTTTATTCCCGTTATCTTTTTATGGCTACTTCTTACTTATTTCAAAAGTCAGTACACATCTCCCTCGTCTTCCTTCTCTCAAGAAAACAGCCCAATTTTTTTCTTTCTTCTAGTGAATGTTGGTTGTCTTTTTACTAGCCCTGTTCCCTGAACTTTCTCCAGTTGATCCATGTCCTTTCTGGATTGCCATGTGGATAATTAAGTGACTTGACATACCAGACATGTAAAGAGGTGTCCTGGAAAAAACACAGATGGTAGACGATAGTCTTCAGTCTGCCAGAATGGAATGCTCCCAGATTCATGCATATGGAAAACTGAAATACAGGCATAGGTGAAGCTGTGCTTAACCAGTCAAACCAACTGTCATTGAACTTCAGCAAAATCTGACAGCGCAGATAAGGTTTTCAGGCATTCCCAGATGATATATCAATTGCATTATGAATTCAGTATATCTGGAGTTAGGTTCTGCTGCACCACACCCTTGTGAAGCTGAGACTTCTGTGCTTTAGAAGGCATGAAATGAAGTATGAAGTAGCTGTTATTTCATTTGAACAGGCTGTTAGCATCAAACAGCTGGGTTACTGTGCTTTTGTGCGCTTGACTGAGGTAGCCATTCTAACAGACACGTAGCCCAGGTGGAGTGATTGCTGATATACCATTTTTATCATTCGTTCCCTTACATTCATTTGTTCCCTCACACTTAATACTTTGTATGAAACTCAGTATCTATTATGAGTTTGACAGCATAGGGTTCTGCTGGAAGGTAAAACCCTTATCTGATACCTCCTAGAAACACCTGGCATTTGCATGTAAGTTTACAGAAAAAAAGATTTCTTAATATGATGTTGTATTTGAGAAATATCACTGAGTCAAAAAACATTTATTTGATAAGGCAGAGGATTTAGCACTGCGTCTATTAACTTTTCTACATTAGAGTCTTTTACTGTATAAACAATGAAATACATAAGATTAAAAGGCTAAAGCACACTTTACTAAATCACTGCTTTTCATGTAAAATAGCTATAAAAGACAGTTAAACACATATTTTGCCCAAAAGAGGAAAAGGTATAGTGACATTCAATAGTTAGTATAACGTCTGTAAAGGTTATTTGTTGTGTGTGATGCAAACTGAGGTGAAGAAAGGAGAGGCTGGAACTGAGGTTTGAAGGAAGAATAAATCCAAATTTAGAAGTATGGAGAATGGATTAGAAGACTGCTGGAAAGGTGCTTGCTGTAAGCCGAGAAACTGCCTTCATTTTTCTTCATCACTTGTGTTCAAGAGGGTTGAGATGCTTATAAAACGCCAGCAGCATCAAACATACACTGTCAGCTAGATTTTTCACAATTTCTTATTCTACCTGATTTAAAAGAAGCCAATTTAGCTTTTCTTTCTGGTCAAGGTAACCATGGTGCTAGAAATAAAATATATTGGCAAGAAGACATGCTGTGAGTTAGTACCCGCCTATAATAATGTGGAACAAATAGTGGAAGAACTTCATACAGTCCAAAGACTATAAATAAAGACTAAACAAATAGCTAGGTGTGAAGGCATACCTTAATAGCCAAGCAAAGACACCCAAGTCTAATAAAATTGAAGAATTTGCTTTCAAAAAACAGACTGGTCTAGAAATGATGCAAGTCCTGAACATGCAGTAGAAAGTCATGTCCAAAGAAGAGCAACAAAGCTGGTGAATGGTCTAGTGCACAAGTCTTACGAGGAGCAGCTGAGACAACTGGGGTTGTTTAGCCTGGAGAATAGGAGGCTCAGGGGAGACCTTATCAGTCTTTGCAACTATCTGAAAGGAGGTTGTAATGAGGTGGTTTCTTTTCCCAGGTAACAAGCAAAAGGATGAGAAGAAGCAGACTCAAGTTGTGCCAGGGGAGGTTTAGATTGTGTATCAGGAAAAATGTCTTTGCTGAAAGGGTTGTCAAGTACTGTAACAGGCTGCCCAGGGAAGTGGTTGAGGCACCATCCCTGGAGGTGTGCAAGAAAAGTGTACATGTGGAACTTCAGGGTATGGTTTAGTAGTCATGGTGGTGTTGGGTTGACGGTTGGACTTGATGATCTTAGAGGTCTTATCCAACCCATGATTCTATGATTCTCTGACCACGCCTAGAGGTATGTAAAAGACGTGTAGATGTGGTGCTTAGGGACATGGTTTGGTGATGGACTTGGCAGTGTTATGTTTATGGCTGGACTCGATCTTAAAGGTCTTTTCCAACCTAAATGATTCTATGATTCTGTGATTCTATGTCAATTAGCTAAAACATGCCAAAAGCTAAATATTGAGGAATCAGCTGTCTCTTAGCTGATGGAGGACCTTTGGAGATCTGTGCTACAGGCATACCAAGGGCTGTAAAGCTAAGCTGACCATAAAACAATTTATGAATGTTCAGCTGGGCTTGAAATCTGAAGAATGCCAAGGACATGAGCCAGCAATGCGCCTTTGTGGCAAAGAAGGCTAATGGTATCCTGGGCTGCCTTAGATAAAGTATTACCAGCAGGTCGAGGGAGGCGATCCCCTTTATTCAGCACTGGTGAGGCCACACCTGGAGTACTGTGTACGGTTCGGGGCTCATGACTACAAGAGGATGATGGACATACTGGAGAAAATCCAATGAAGAGCCACAGAGGTGAAAAAGGGACTGGTGCATCTCTCCTATGAAGAAAGGCTGAGAGAGATACCACTGTTCAGCCTGGAGAAGAGAAAGCTCAGGGAGATCTTATCAATGTCTATAAATACCTGAAGGAAGGGTACAAAGAAAACGGAGCCAGGCCCTTTTCAGTGGTGCCTAGTGACTGAACATGGCAATGGGCACAAACCAAAACACAGGAGGTTCCCTCTGAACATCAGGAAATACATTTTTACTGTGAGGGTGACCAAGCACTGGCACAGGTTGCCCAGAGTAGTTATGAGGTTTCCATGCTTGAAGAAACTCTTTGTTGAGGTTTCCATGCTTCAGAAACTCTTTGAACTTGGTCCTGGGCAACCAGGTCTAGGTGGGCCTGCTTGAGCAGGGATGTTGGACCAGGTGAGCTCCAGAAGTCCCTTACAACCCCAAACATCCTGTGATTCTGTGACACTCAGAAAGTAAAGAATTTGCTATGGTGCTATACATGAGAATGACAGAAGGTGAAAGCTGTTAATAAGTACAGCTCCATGTCCAGGAAAAGAAGATTCTATCCTGGGTCATACCATTATGGAACTGTTCAAACACAAAGGACATCAGCAATAATGCAAAACTTCAGGGAAGCAGTTCGATTAAGTCCTGATAATGTAAAAATCCTGTTTATAAAACGGTTCATTATAAATGCAAGACTGGTTAGCAGAGAGCATCGCACATGTCCAAAGAAAATCTCACTCCTGGACTGAAAAACTACCAAGCTAAATGGACAGATTTAGAAGTGCAAGGAATTCATCAGGTCTGCAGCTGAAAAATAGTATTTAGTTTTTGAAATACTAAAAAGAAGTGGCAAACTCCTCAGGAAACTCTTCGGAAAGGCCTTTTCAAATAATGTGGGAAGGGGAGTGTTCAGAACAGAGCTGCTCTAAATCAAGTTTGTGATCCAGGAACGTGCAGTCATCCAAAAATGGGATATGACTACTCTAAAATCTGAGAAAGAAGTTTGGGTCATGGAAAAACTGACCTTCATTTTAGCATGGCTAATAACTTGAGAGTCAGCCCTATAGCAAGTATCTGCAAATTTGGTCTGCTGAAGTTGCTTTTTGAAAATATGGCACAGGTTGAAGCAATGGTTTGTAGGCAATTGGCTTTCAGGAACTGCTCTACTTCAGGGGAAAGTCATTATTAGAACCTCTACATTCTGTAAGTTTTCTGCAGGAAAAGAAAAAAAGGATCAAGACGTAGAAGTGATGAAACAGTGAGAAGTCAGAGTTCTCTGGCTGAATGTTTGAGCAACAACAGATAGGAAAAATATCTGTTTACAGAATATAGATTTTGCAAAGTTCTATACATCTGTTGAACACTGGTAGAGGGGAAATAGGAAGGGAAAGAAGATGAAGGTAAAGTCCTAAAAGTCTGTGGGGAATTTTTTTCATGCAAAGACATATGATTAAATGAGGTACAGCAAAGCCATCAGATTTTCTATTTGGGAATTACAGTTTTGAGTCAAGCGTCTGTGTAAACACTTCTGGTCCAACATAAAATTGATACTGGATAGCCCAACTCATTAAACAAACTCATCATTTTATTGCTAGGAATGAGGAATTCTAGTTCACTTAAGACAATACCATGAAGATTTCAGTGAGATTTTAGTCGATAGTTCTGGTTAAGAGAAAGGACAGGTGAACCAATCTCTGCACAGAATTAGATGAAGAAATTTTAAACACTTCTTGACTTTAAAATAGGTGATACCCTGGAGGATGTAGCAGGTCATTCTGATGTCTGACACACAACATTAAAATAGAGCATTGGGAAGTATAAGAAGTCATCAAAGATGTTGGGCAAAGATTGTTTTCATAGCAAATAACAGAGATTAATTTGTGACTGTACACCTGTCTGATCTGAGGCTTTGTAGCAGTACTCTGTGGTGGGCTGTTGTCCTCTTCCAGATCTGCTAACATTGACAGATCTGAAAGGGGCAGGTCTGACTTACCTGATCTTGCATGTATGCACAAATATATTGCAAACCCTTCAGAAATCCGTGGAATGCCCTTTGACTCAACACAGCACAGATCACTAAAGACAGTACTTCACTGCTAAAAGTGGAAGGGTTGACCCACGTGTCATGTTTCCCTAGATGCTTATCGTAGAACAGTATCAAACTTTTGAAAAGAAAGCTGGTATAGAGGCACTATCCCTGGAGGTATTTAAAAGACATATAGATGCGGAGCTTAGGGACATGGTTTAGTGGTGGAACTGACAGTGTTAGAATCATAGAATCATAGAAACTCAGTCATAGAACCATAGCAACTCAATGTCCTTCTTGTAGTGAGGGGCCCAACGGAACACAGTACTCGAGGTGCGGCCTCACCAGTGCTGAGTACAGGGGCACGATCACCTCCCTACTCCTGCTGATTCCTGATACAAGCCAGGATGCCATTGGCCTGGGTTAATTACTGGACTTGATGAGCTTGAAGATCTCCTCCAAACTAAACGATTCTGTGATTCTATGATTCTAACATGAACTAGAATCCAAAAAAATAAAATTGGGTCCAGAGTCAGGAGGAAGAAGGAAGATACTTTTGCTGGCAAAGAGATTTAAGGCTGCATGGAGCACAGCCCTCCATAAGCTTACAATATCAGAATTCCATAGCTCTCCTATCAAGGAAGGTTTGGATTTTTTGAGGCTTTTTTTATTTTTGGCAGCTGTGTTGTTATTCCTACAGTGTTGCATGGACTCAGCAAATCATGGCAGTAACTGACCTGATGTTTTATAGTATTTTCAGGTTTGAGGTCTGTACTCACCGTTTCTGTTCTGGGCTAGCTGTGTTTTAAAAAACTTTCCATGTTAGGCAGTGGAAGTGCTATTTATTTTGGGGGAAGTCTTGATGTAGGAATGTAAATTATTAAACAAAGGAATGACTTGCAATGTTAAAAGTCTAAATTCCTGTGAGAGAGAACATTGAACCAGACTGATGAATTCCTAGAGATGATTAATGATTAGAAATGAACTCTTCAGTCATCAGCTGTCTGGGAAGAGCCTTGTGAGTGGAGTCCCTCTAGCAAATCCTTAGAATTTTGCAGGGCAATTTGCCAAATGTTTGAAGAAACTGTAATGCTGCTCTTCCAGTCAAAAGCAGGTGCAGGCACAAGTGTGGTAACTTGGATGCCTTCTTTAAGGCTTAAGTAGAAAAGAAAGGAATTAATTGCTCAAGGGTGTGAGCATACTCAGCATGAGAGTTGTCTCTTGCTTTTTTTCCATGTTTTGCAGAGGTGCAAGTCATGCTGGTCTTTTTGCTAAGACACTGATTGCAAGGCTGCCAGAATAGACTGCAGTGGAGGTAACAATACATGCATAACCCAAGTCTGCTATAATGTAGATGCTTCTATACTGCTGCTTGTGGAGCTTTAATTTGTTAAAAGCAGCTACTACAGTGAGTTTGCATATTTTCATAAAACTTTTGGGTTTCCGATGTTAAAATACATGAAATGGATTTGTTTTTACCTGGCTCTTCCCTGCCTCCAACAACCCTTTTTTTGTTTGTTTGGGTTTTTTTCTTTTTATGTTGTTCAGGGCCCTTCCATATTTCTCTTTCTTCTTTATATTCCGCATACATGTTGTGATTTCCCTGAAATCTAGGGAAAACTGATCAGCATTCACAGTCAGCCCTAGACCAGCCTGTTAGAAAGTGTGTTCATGAAGAATAGCTGATAAATTCCCAGCACCAGATGTTCTGTCAAACTGCTAACAGTTAAATGAGAACCGTGAAAAAGTATATTGCTCAGTCATCGTCATGATCTAACAACATCTGGTCATTTGCAGGTGCCCTCTGCCTCGGAAGCAATATATTAAATCTGTGCAATATATTGTAAAATAACTAATTTATTTCGTATCAGGCTGTGTGGAAAAATAGTTGCTTTTGTCAGTAAATCAGTCTAATACTAGCTGTTGAAAGAAAATGACCGGAAATAAATGAGTTTATTTGCTGATGTTTAGATTCCCAACCTTCAGATAATCCAGGAATTTCAGTGGCTGTTTTCTGTCTAACTGAGGTTTTTCCCCTGCACAATTGTTTAAAACAATGCCCCCCCCCAAAAAAAAACCAAAACAAACCCACAACCAGAAATGTGATGCATCATTTTGCTTTCATTACTTTTGTTATTTCTGGAGACACAGTCACAAGTTGTTAATCTCTTGACTGTAAAATTTCACAGTTCAGGAATTCAGAAAGTTATGGTTTTGGTTAGCAGAATGTCAAGCTGGGATGAAATTTATCTGCAGTGCAGTACTTTGGTAGAATGATATGATCCTGCCTTGTCCTGCACAATACTACAAAATGGAAAACAGCATTGTTGTTAAATTCATTCTTGACTGGCATGTGCATCAATGATTCCCACTGCTGGCAATCTGATGCACTTCAGGTTCCAAAATTTGTGATGCACAATGGAGGACAGAGTGAAGATCCCCAGGTCAGCCCTGGTCTCAACCTGGTGTCTTCTCAAACAAGAATTTTGTTAACCAGTTCCTTTCTTCTTAGCTCCCTAGGCCCTGTAGTTGATGTTATCTCTCTTGCATCATTAAAGAAGGGAGCTACCTTAATACCACTGATGTGGCTGGTACCTTGGACCTAGGCAGTGCAATGTCCTCTTGGTCCTGCAAATCAGTGGGGAGAGCAGAGGGAGCTGCAGGACTCAGGAACTGTAGCCGGGGACCTCTCTGGCTCTAGTGGGATATGCACCCCTACAAGGTGTGGAAAGAAAGGCTGCTGTGAGGTCTGAGAGAAGACATTATAGCCTCAACAATAAGCTGTTTCTGCTGACAGTGACCACAAATAAAACATCCCTATTGCAGGCAATCTGAAAAAAATTATGATGCTATGTTTTCTCCCTTTCAGGACAGCTGAAAAAATTCTAAAATTAATTCTGCTTCCGCATACAAGAGGTCAGGATAAATTTTTAATCAAAGATATGTGGCTCATCCCGAGCCAAATTTTTCTCTTTCATGCTTCCTCTATTTTTTATCATGATGTAAAGACTTTTTCCAGAGATCCGGAGATCCAGATCCAGAGATTCGATGGGAAGTGAAATTGAATTCTTACTTGTTCATCTGAGGACACACTCTAATTTGATTTGCCCACTAATCTTCTAGATTCGTAGAACACAAGGTACCTGTATGAAGGGACGCATTTCTTCTAGCGGCTGAAATAGGATTTTAGTAGTCTCTTTATTATGGGGCTTACTGTGATATCCCTTTTATTTCTTCTGGTAGGTCTGTTCAAATACACAGAACTACTAGGGGTACCACAGTCTGCCAACTAAGCACTGATAAAATAATCCAGTGAAATCTTGGGTCAGAAGTCGAAGTTTATAATTGGTTACATTGCTACAATTACACAGATAAAGTTTCCATCAGCTGCAGTGGGAGCTGCATCTATGACAGTGGATCTGAACCAGTGCCAACTTGGGGGCTGTGAATATTGCTTGGAAATATGAGCCATATTATCCTCTTTGGTTGGCATAAATTTGGCATAAGTATGAGCTACACTTGGCCAGCAAGCTGATCACTGTTGATGCAGACATCTCCTTTTTGGTCATCTGGGGTAACACCAGAAGAAATGCTCTGCCTAGTCCTGTTCCTCACTGTGTGTTTTTTTAAGGACTGTTTGTTGATGCTGTCTTGCTGTTAGTCCTGTTTGCAACTGTGGTTAGAGCAGCTTGGGTTGATGGTTGTTCTTCCGCTCAAACATCAAACACAAGAGGCTTCTATGTAATTAAGCCTTTCAGCTCTGCAGTGAATATTAAGACTGTAGAACAGTACTTGACATTGATGATTCATGTACAGACCCCTATATGAGATCCAGCTCTTCTGCCTCATTTAAGGCATTCTCAGGGCGAGTTTAAAGATATTCCTCCCAAACAATCAATTTAATATGCACTGCTCTGTCTTGCTCTTAAAGCCGTTACAGACATCTTCATGGTAACATGATGCACTTGCTGCAAATGATTGCGAAAACACCACAATGAAAACACAAGGTTCTCTTCTCTGCTTCCTAGAATTGCTACCAATTACATCACAAGCTCTTTTTACAAGATGAGAGAGAGGAATTTTGGATGTTTGCAGTGTTGAATGCCTGTTGTTAATAGCTCTAGAAAGAGCTGAGTTATCTAGATACATATCTTATTTGCCAGTATTGACCTAGAGGAAAGAGCAGGCTTTAATTCTTAGAAATAATAGACAAAAGCCACACTGAAACAATGGACTAGAAAAATCCCTGAGCTGTTGCTCGGTGATTTTCAGACAAAGAACTTGATTGAAGTCGAGAACTATTTCTGTAGCACTTTTCTCTATTGGATATAGTGCATGTCCCCATTTAAACCCTTTTTTCTAACAGCCCCAGTTGTCCTGGTGTGACTGACTCTTCTATTCTGTTTCCAGGCCGAGTGTCGTGTTCTGTGAGGGAGCATTCTGTCAATCAGGCTGTCCCACAGCCAGGACCAGGGCTGTCACTCAGTCCAGACTGGCCACCGAGCTCTTAAACATGGATGCTGTGTGGAGATGCTCTGCTGTATGCTGCACTCCCCAGAAAGTAGTGTCACAGAAAGCACAGAGACGTGTTAGTGCTGAGCAGTGTTAAATCCTTCCCTAGAGATGCAGCTTTGGTGAAATTGGGCAGTGTTTTTATTTTTGCTGCATTCCAACCCGTGCACCTCACTTTGTAGCAGTGAATGGTTGAGTAGCTTAAATGTGGGAAGACGAATATGAGTACTATTGATTTTTGGAGCAGGTGAATTGCACTGTTGAGGATATTTTACTCTCAGTGGTAGCGCTTTTTCTGTCTTGGATGAGATCAGCTGTGGATAAGCATGCCTTTGTTTTGTAGCTGTTTTTAGCACTAGTTCCTGTGTACTTCAATCACGTTGAAGAAATTTGCTCTTCCGAGTTACATATCTAAATGGGGATAACTGACAGAACACTGTGTTTTTCCCATCGTAATGGAATATTAAGAGGAGAGTTGTCCTGTGAATTTTGCTGAGAGCAATACATGTGCGTGTGTAAAGGCATACTTCGTGAGCTTGATTTGTTCTCTTTCCTCTGGGTTTGCTTTTATATTCTTCGTTCCTTCCCAAGAGTGTGTTTGCTCAATTTGTGCTGCATTTATCTTTTGCTTTTTCTTTTTGATATTATCAGGTTCTTTGCTAAGGGTGGCCACTCATCTGTCATTTGGATGATAGTATTCTACTATTTGTTTTTATTTGAACAAGACCGTTTTCATCCCCTAGAAGCTGATAGTGACTGTAGCTAGATTTCTTTGAATTTTCCTGATTTTATTTCAGTTTCCTTAAAGCATTGCCCTACTTTTTTCCAATATTAGACTTTATGGTTCATTGGATTATATTATTTTTATTATTATTATTATTGATTTTTCTTTGTTTTCCACAGGATTTAATGATTCTAGGAACACATGCTTTTTCACTAGCTCTTCTGACCAAGTGTTATATTCCTTTCTCTTTAAAAATTCAGTGCTGTTGTGTTCTTCGTGTAATTTCTTTATTGGCTCATCAGTCAAGAATAAACTAGACATATTTCCTCATAACTGGGCTATCCGTTTTGCAGAGAAAAGGATTTATTTTCATTACTCGACGTTCCTATGTAGATATTTCTCATTTCTTTGTATTTATTTGGGGCAAAAAAATTGCCATCTCCAGTATTGTCCTGAAACACTTTTTCCTATGTAGGTTTGTTACTTCAGTGAAAAGGAAGCTTTTCAGAAGACAATAGTTTTAGGGTTCTCTGATGTTCTGCTGAGATTTGGGTTTCTTGCACAAAAAATATCGCTGCAGTCATTAATTAATTTTTATTTTGTTGTTTTGCTTTTTTGATTTGATGGTGTGCTTGGTGATGTAGAGTAAGAAGATGGATACTCCAGCTTGAAGCAAGCATCACACAAGCCCAAGTATCTTAATGCAAGCACATTGCTACTTCGGCCTTAAGTCTCTTCTTCAAGGAACAATGCTAACAGCTGATTTGTGATGCTACAGCCTCTCTGAGCTGAAGAAAGTCTATATTAATAGTGCAGATGTGCATGAGCTTGTCTATCAGCAGGAGCTGATGTGAATTAGTAGTTCCCTGCCTTTTCACGTTGCCTAGATTTTTCTGAGGTGAAAATACACAGACAATGCCTGGACTACTGTGGTTCAGCAGAAGTTGGGGACACTTTCCCTGCACATCTGTTCTGCACATGTGTGTGCTTTGAAACCTGGGCAGTAGTTTGGGGCCATCTCTACATTGCACCCTGTGTGTATTTGAGTTACTGAAGTGGGTGTGAAAGGCTTTCAGGGTATGTAGGTGTGATTTGGGAGTCTCCTTACTGATAAATTTGATAGTTTGCTCTTGAAAAGCAACTGTTTACAATTAAACTTTAGTTTTGTGGCTTTTACTTTTGAAGCATAGCTCTAAAGTTTCATCCTTAAGTATTCTCAGAAAAATGGTTGAGTGAAAAAACAGCATGAGGATGGAATCAAACCCTTCCAGGTGTCTGTGACTGATGTTATTGCTACTGGTGTTGTTATTGTTACTGTTAATGTTACTGTTAGTATTATTTAACTTAAACTTTGGTATCTGCCTGAGTAGGCTTCTCAGAATAGCTATTTCCCCTTATCATCATTAGAAATTAGTCTCGCTGTTGTTAAAGAATGAGGTAAGGTTTGTTGGGATCTTTTTCCTAATTTTTTGAGGGAACAGGTAATGAAAGAATAAGAAGGCAGATAGCCAGAAATATTTATTGTCTGAAACCAGTATCTTTCCTGAAACAGCAGTTTCAATAAAGCTATCTTTTCTCATTTCCAGAATTCAATTTAAATAATAATACTACAGATAAAGCTGATAATCTGGAGATTAGGCCAGTTATCTGAGTTGTGGGGAAATCCAGGTCCTTAAAAGTTCACTGCCTGATTTAGGGTATGTATTTCCCATCTCCCAGGTGAGTACATTAATTTCATGGAAATGCTTCTTAACTGCAAACATTGGTTGTCCCTATATGGCACTTTTTAATCTCAGCTTCCAAAGAACTTCTCAATGCCAGACAATCATAATTCCTGTTATTTTGGGAGAAACAACTGAAGTACCAAGCAGACATTACTTCTTACACCGGTACCGGATGTAGGACTAGAACCAATGTCTCTTAGATATCCATTTGTCTCCCTAAATACTCTCAATTTTGTCACAGGTATTTCTATACATAGTAATATTAACATGGTCTTCAGCTAGAAATTGTTTATTCAGTGATATTATTCATGAAGAGCCATGCTAGTAGGGCATATCTTACTTTGGATGATTTCTATTACCTCTCATGGCAAGAAGGATGCTTGATTTGAGGATAAAATGTTTGTACGGAAGGCAAGGTACCTGGGACCTAGTTCTGACTGATGCACTTCTCCAGTTTTGTCTGAGCGGTTATTCCTCTGTTTTGGTTTCAGCAGTTCTGATGAATAAACTGTAAACAAGGTCTGGCTCAATCAGTGCTGTGTGGCTCAAAATGAAATAACTGTATAATGTGAAAAAGTGCTCTTGTGAAGAAAGAAATTACTGTCAGAGAGCAAACAATGCCAGAGTTCTGTTCCTAGACCTGTTGTGAGACATTGGGAAACTCAGATGTAATTACTACCCTGCCTCAGAGGGATAACTATGTGAGGATAAATATATTAAGACTTAAATGATCTGTAATGGTAGAAATGGCTGGCCACAGAAAGTCTACCTGGAATTTAATACTAACCTTTTGTCAGCTCTTGAATTTGATTAAGCAGATATCATTTTTCTCAGTGTGAAAGTCCCAATTCTAATGCATTTTTCCCTTAAAGAGAAAAAAAGAGACTGTACCGTATGTTTATAGATTAAATCTCAAAAACATGTTCAAAGTAGCTTAGATATTTAAATGTGAAAATATTCCTTTTTTAATTACTTTTTTTAAAAAAATTGCATTTTTTGGAGCTGACTCATAGAAGTATTTTTAATGCTTGAGTTTGGCAATCTTCTACTAGTTGAATTGTCATCCAAAGGTAAAATCAAAGTAATATTATGACCCTTAAACCAGAAAAAGAACATTTTATACAACAAAACAAGGTGAAAACTGATCTCTTGCTAAATGGATAGAAACAGAGTTAGATGATACTAATTTCTGAAATTTCTTGGCAGAGGTTGAAACAACTTTTTGACATGGTCATAAGTTAACTACTGTGGAATCACTCCTTGGTGCAAATCTAGACTATATTAATGTGTGGCAAAAAGAGAGAGAATTAACCTCATTTATCTCAGTAGTTCCCCAGTCTGAGATGTATCCTGAGGATGGGCCTTTGATTTAAATAATTACTTATTCATATGTTTGAATTAACAAGAAAAACTAAGCAACTACTCAATTGCTGGACACAATAGACTGAATGATAGTTTTAACTCTGAAGTTCAGGTTAAAACATGTTCTCCTGAAAGTCAGAGCTCCTGTTTTGCAGGCTGATTTTATTATTTGGGACTATATAGACTCTTATTCTTCTGTGTTGGGGGATATTCTTGGAGAAACGATGGAAGAAACTGTCTGGGTGTGACAAAGGACAGACATGGCACCCTTTCAATTTCCACTTCTAGCAGCCACCCTTCCAGCTGCGAGCTGCTCTTCTGCTGTTGAGGTTTTGTATGAAGTACCTCAGCACCCTCAGAGCTGTCACCTTTCTTCAGAGGAGTAACAGAGCCCAAGGGGTGACTGCACTTAGGACAGAGCCTAAGTGGAAGCAAAGTTAGGTCAAAAGGGAACTAATGGAGAGGGTGAACTTTCTTTTCCCTCTAAGATAGCTAAACTGTAGTCTGTGAGGTATTACTGGTTTGCAACAAACGCTGACTAAAAGAAATGGAACCTATAGCTTTCCTCTAACTTTCTGGTTTGTGAAGACATCTATGGATTACACACTCCATAAAAAATTGCAATATGAATGATGATATCTGTGTACATATGGTTTGAGTAATGAACAGAATATGATTCCAAGTTGTAGCTCCTCAGTGTTGCTGTAGTCCAAAGCAATTAAGAAAAAATTGAGCTTACGTTCTTAACTTCCATGTATCTTCAAATGAAATGTCAAAGGGTTGGAATCTGTTAAGGTATAACTCACCACTTGGATCATGTTGGGGGGAAAAAAGCACCTCAGGCTGTGCATGGCATATGATTCCAAAGGATACCTCCCAGCCCCAGAACAATGAGGGAGGTCATGATTCAGAATAGCGAGATGAAATGAAAAGGCTCTTCACCAGAAGGACTGCCCACTTACCACAGCATGCTTGCTTACTGGAAAAAGGCTACCTGGGAACCTTGTTTTTTTTAATTTCTGCAAAGGGAATCTGGGTTTATCTCCATCTACGTGTTGTTCTTGCTTTGCAAAACTGAAAGTCTCTCCCTTTGAAGGCAGAACTTTGGTTATTACCCTCAGTCTGAAAGGAGGAGGTTATTACCTAAACTGATACAAACCGGTGTCCATGGACTCACAGTGCTGGGGTTATTCCTAAGTGTCTGAAACCAATTAAGTGCAAAGGTGATGTGTGCATGTACTGGAAAATCAACAGTGTATCAGAACTAGATGGCTTACTGCTCTATTCATGTTCAGCTGCTTTCTCAAAATTACACTATTGTATACATTAAAGATTTTCTGTGAGTATTTTAGAAGAACGTAAACATCCTTCCTACATTGTGTTTGTTTGTTTAGAATAATTAAATAAAAGTACATGTCTGAATCATGGTTCATACTGATATATTTGGAAATTTATTTCTCAGCTGAAAGCAATAATGGAGTCCATGTGTCACCTAAATCCTAATGAAGCCCAGTGGCACCAGACAGGAACAACCCTCTTCATTTATGCTTTACCAGTCTACAGGTACTTTACTGATTTATGCTATGGTAACTGAGGGCAGAATTTGGCAATTTATGTAAGAAAAAAGGAACTTCTCTTTAGAGCATATACATAATCATATTTTAGGGCAATGGACTAGAGGAAGAACAAACTAACAACTATATACTGAAAGGAGCTAAGACTGTGGAGCTTGGACACCTGGAATGCATTCACTGAATTTCTCTCCCTTGCAGCGAGCGAGTCCAGCAGTAAGACTAAAAACACAGAACAGTGTCTCCTGGTATTTCCCTTCATTGTTGATATTTCAGCCCCATGTTATGGACACACAAATAGTTCCAAGGGGAATTATTATTATTATAATTAATATTATCTACCAGATTATAATTTTTGGAAAGCTGAGCACGATAGGGATAATTGGATGACTGCTCAATTTAAAGATAGTACATGAAACTATTTGAACTTGGTAATGCTGAAGGTAGGTGATGTCCCCTGATCCTACAGCTGGGTCTTGTAATATATCTACTTCATACAACATCTGTTTTCTATTATATTGAGTGTATTTTAGCTACCTGACTCTTTCTACTGTTTCCAGCTGTAAAAGTGTTACTTTTACAAATAAAACAGTTTCAATAGGCATGTCTCTACTGAGCAATGACACTTGATCTCTAGGGAACTGGAAATGAGCCTTACTAACACTGACAAAGTTTGAGCGAATAACAGTGCTCTGTCTGTCTGCAGAGTGCTGAAGATAATTGCTTCCTTTCTCTGGACAATGACAGCTTTATTTAGTCCTAGACCTCTTGCTCTGCTCTCTTCTGCACCTGCTGTGTTTTCCTCCCACTTACCACTTCAACAGTGCCCTTGATTTCTAGCAGTGTGACCCAGTGATCCTTCTGTGAAGGATAGGGAAGTGTATAATATTTCAGTCATTATTATATATGATAACTAGTGACAGTTGTAAGGAAGTCAAATTGGGACCAAATGGTATAATGGATAAATATGTATTTTTTTACATATTCAATCCAGATATTACCCACTGATGGTATCTATTCAGGATACACTGTCTAATGTCACTGAGTGAGTTCTTGATCCATAGACGGCACTGAGAGTTTTGTCAGTTTTAGTCATGTTGGAGACCATATCTTCAGACAATAGCCTCAAAGTTTGTTTGTGAAGTTTGCTGCAGGACCTCCTGGCAGGCCAGCCAAATACAAACCAGACATGGAATAAACACCCACCCAAAACGAGCCTCGAAGGACGGGTACATGGGTACGTCATTGTGGAAAATGTGTCTAGACACCGACACCCTCCCCGACCTGCCGGAGCCAGGACTGAGAAAAAACCACATGCACGAGTCTGGGGGAATGTGCGGTACGTGCCATTGCCTAGGGGACAGTCTTCCCAAACACCTTATAAAAGGCCATGCGACCAAACGATGAGGGGACCCCTCACCACTGACACACACGGAAACTACGGACCGACGGGATGCTGCCAGATCCATGGTCGTGACTCTCTCTGGCGACTCTGGCTCTCGACTGCTTGCTAGGTTTCTTTCTTTCCTGTCTTTTCCTCTCTTTCTGGTCACCATTTCCTCATGCCTTCATTTGAACAAGTGATCAATAAACCTGTTTGATTGGTGGTATTTGACCTCTTTTGTGTCTTAATCTCACTCAGGGAATAGAAACGAATCTCTACGGCTCGGGTCTTCCCAGACCGTAACAAGCCAGAATTTTAATGGTGCTGTGAAGAAAGCTTATGGAATCCTCTGAAGACACCTAACACATCCCATGTTGTTTATCATTTTTGTACCATTTGTAAAGCAAGCAAACAAGCCTTGTAGTAGTTCTAGTGATTTCTAACCTACCTGTGTATGGACAAACATTGTAAAAATTATCTGTCTCGATAAATGTAGTTGCACATAGGGAGAGCAGAAAAAGGCTCTCAAGAAAATTTGGACAATATGACAGAAATCCATTTAAATAGGAACATACAATCTGCTGCTGTTAGTCCACTGAACAGTCTGGTATCTTTCCCCAGCCATTAAGTCATCTTTTAATAAGGTGATGAAGGACTTTGATGTTATTGCCTTTTCTTGGCACCTTAACTAACCAAGAAAAGTGAATAAAGTTAATTTCAAGCTTATCTACAGTACAGATGCAACAGAAGTAAATGCCAGTTCACAAATTTTGTAACTTTGAATAATTCCAGTATTACTTGTGCCTGCATACTGGAATTGCTGGGCTAAGGCTCTGTGTCCCATGCTAGGAAGAGGACTGGATGAGATCAGTCAAATGCATTCCTACTGACTTTTAAAATGTACAGTATTAAACTAACTTTGTTTGGAATCTGCATTTGTACACTATGAAGAGGGATGTACTCTAACCATCCCACATGGCAACCAATTTAAACTGTATCAATTTAAAACAAATAATAAAGAGGAAACATTTGCAACTGTTGACCAGAATGTTTATGGCTGTATTGGAAATTCCTGCTCTTTCCTCATTCTGCCCTCTTGAGTTTACAGAGGAGGGGAAGAAGACACAGGCAGGGCTTTTACACTGCAGATACTTTCCAGAAGAGATGGGTGTTTGCCATGCAGGTAGCACCTACCACAATGGGAAGCCTGCTCTGTTTGAGGTCTCTCAGCACCTCCTCTGTTTGATGCAAGCTGGGCATTGCCCTTTTTCCCATGGTATGGCAAGCTAGTTTCTCATTTGCAAGTGTGTGAGAAGTTATTCAAGGAAAAGGCATCAAGGGTGAAAGAGATACCATTTATGCTAGGATTGATCCTTGTCTATTCTGCACACTGAGCATCTTCCACATTATAAGACAGTAAAAGGAGTGTCAGAGTGAAACAAGTAGCAGGCTGAGAGGACATGAGGAGGTGAGGTAGCTAAGTATGTATGTCATACACGTATTTTATCGTGCTTTGAAAGTCACATCTGTGGTGTAACATCGTTGAATACAACTCATGGACAGCCTTGTTTTCTTTAAGTCTCATAACATATGGCCTAGGGCAGTACTGCTGTTACTTCACTTTGCAAGAATCACAGCTATAAATCACCGTAAAAAAAAAAATGGATAAGCAGACGTGCTTTGGGAGGTGAGCTGTCTAACGCTGGGGCCCTTTTTAAACATGCCTTCTCTGAGTTAATTAAAACAGCTGCTACAGAGCTATCCTATTTGGCCTAAACTTCATTTTCCATGACACTGAATGCACAACTACCGTGATATGCACTGACATCCCAGAGACTGAACCAAGAATATCCTATGCAAATAACATTAAATAATTACAGCTAGAATTAAGGAATCAGTGTTTCAAGTTGGTGCTAGAACTAATCTCTGTCTCTGGTGATTCTGGCCTCACAGGGAGTGATCTGCAGTGGGCACAAGAGGTAAAATTAGAATTCAGTAAAGATTTTGGGGGAGAGCATGGATCTTAGCAGGCTAAGTACTTCCATGACTTCTGCTGTACTATTTAGTTTCTATTCTATTTTAGATCTCAGGTATTTGGTTTGGATCCAGCTTATTTAAACTGGAACTGTATCAACAACTATGCTTTTATTTCTACATTTGACTTGTGGTACCACAGTTAAAAAAGATTTTTTTCCCCAGGTCATGTCCAGCAAAGTTTATGAAAACCTCACGGATCAAATATTCTGTTGTGAATCTGTCAAAATCCATGGTGTTCTGAGTTGCAACAAGGACTGACTTTGATCAATGAAAGAAAAGACAAATAGACCATTAATCATTATTAGCTTTATACGGTCTTTTTCTTGAATACAAGATTCAGTGCCAGTCCCATGTCTCCAAGAAGGCACAAATTGTTCACATGATTCTACGTTGTATTTACTCTTTCTGATATGCCTAGGAAGCTATATCCATTAAAAGATGCCATCGGAATAAAAACTTTAAGATCATAAGTGACTGCCTGGCTACTGGATATCATCACCCCTGTGATGATAAGTTAATATTTTTTATTCCATTCACAAACTTGCATTATATTTTAGATCCCAGGTAAAAAAAATCACATATATACTTGACAGATAAACCTTCTAAACTTTAGTTTATCTAAATTAGCTGTACCTCACATAGGCAGCAAGATAATCTGCTTGTCCTAAATTCTACTTCTCTGTAATCTTTATATCTTTTTCATGGAAAAGCCCAGAAAAAAACTGGAAAAATCTGAAGAGCTCATGTTATCAGTCACACAGATGGGCCCAGAATATTATGCAGACAAATTACATGCTGCCTGCTCAGGTCAACAGATTGCCCATTAAGGATAGATAATCTGATAATGATTTAGGATGCATTTATGGGCAGAGTGGAGCAGAAGTTCTGGCCAAAGTTGTTCCCACTGAGTTGGAATTATACCAGTGGATGATAATTTATCACTTAGAGCCCATAGAACTGAACTGCAGCTAGCTAGTTGGTTATACTACCTCAACCCACCGTGCCAGAAACGGGCAGCTGTATAACAGCCACTGCTGAATTACACTCTGAGGATGCTTTGTGCTGGCTCTTTTCCATAGTGAGAATTGAGAAGGGCATGCAGTAAGTGCGCCACATCACCGTAAAGTCAAATTTGTACTTCTTACCACTTTTTACTTTGACCTCTACTTCTTTTTCTGCAAACTAAATACTAGCACTGGTGCTGATGATGCTTGCATTCCAATCCAGGTGGCTAATTTTGGGTTATTTGATGTTAGAGCCAAAAAATATACTGCCTTTAAAACACAGAAGGCGCAAAACAAGGGAGAAAACCACTATCTATCCTTTAAATCCAGCTCCAGTTCTTACTCCAGCTCCTGACTTGAATCTGTGTTCTTGATATACGGTACTTAAAAAGCTGGTTAGTAGGTTGCAATGAGATAAATAATGAAGTCAATAAAGAACTTCTTTTCGGCTCACTTTATACTGGTAAACATCCTCATTTCTGTTCTCTCCGCTTATTTCATCAAGTGTTATCCCAACTGACAAACAGAGAGATGGTATATTATATTGTGTTTTTCTAATGCTTATGAGACCTTTGCACTAAATGTCCTGATTTAGGCATTACTATTTAATACGAATAGTTACCAAAGCCCTTTTCTGTGTTGGAACTGAAGTATTTAGTTACGTCATCGTCCCAGAATGCTTTGCACTGACAGTTTTGCTGCCATCACGTTGTTAGCTGTTGCTGGCAGCATGTATGTAAAAAGACTGCTTAAAATGAATTCTGACGGTGTTCCCCAAGCATGTACTCTGCACTGGTGACAAAAGATTGCTTTGAAAATTATTATCCTTTTGGTAAGATCTCTTCAAAAGGAAATAGAAAACTGCTAGAAATATTTTGATTTATACACTCTGACAGAAATGGGATGTATATTTGGAGTGTTTGAACAGAAGTTGTGAACTGCAGTAGGAATGCTGCAGCACTGAACTGTGCCAGAGTTGGTAATTGCACTAAAATAGACGAGTCTGGTCAGTTTGGCCTTCTAAGACTTTTACTTGTTATACAAAATAACTAATAGTCAGCAGTTCCAAAATTTCAAAGACATTCAGACATTACTTTATTATTTGTACAGCAATAATTCTTGCAAACTTCTGATTAGATCAGGATCCCTGTGGGCTTGGTACTGTACTTCCCTCTTCCCTGTTAAGCTGACGACCGAAATAAGAACAAAAACAGAAAAATATTGCCATCTTACTCTGTCCCATTGGTATAATCTGAAACATTTTAAAATATTTTATATGCCAAAAAATTTTAAAAACCTGTAAATCAAACAGGCATTAACACCATAGTCTGGCTGGGAGAAATAAAACAATGAAATAAAGAACGAAAGTAAAAAGGACTTGCTGGCATCCCGGGGCTGTGACTATCCTCTGTAAAGACTCGCTTGTCTAGACCTACTCTGGGTGTCTGGATCCTCAAAACATCCAACGTAATTTAGATAAGAGATCTGAAGTAACACAGCTTGTTTTGTTTCTAGCTGGGGAAAGCCTGAGGATGTCGAGCTCTGACTTACTATGGCTAGACTGTTTCTTGCAGGCAAGTTGACTTGTATTCTGTACACTCAGTGGTGGAGTGCAACGTAGATGTTGATGCCGAGACCACAGGAATCCTTGCCTCGAAATTTGTGCCAAGATTCTTGAAAATCTGGTCATACAATTAAAAATTATTAGTTCTGTTGTGGTTTCTACCTGCCTGCTGAAGGGTGGTGATGGACTTGATAACCAGTGTTAGATGTCTGCAGCTGAGAAGTAAATTATCTCAGTTTTATGATTAACAAGCAATAAATGTTATACTGCAGGAATAAAATCACTTTTGTATATACGGCCTTACCCAAGCTGTTCTTGTTTTTCAATATACGCAATATGCTTAAGCAGAGCACAACATAACTGCTTATTTTTCAAAGTAAGACCTGTCCTCATTTTTTTAAAAAGTATGAATGTGTTTTTTTTAATATTAAATATAAATGTAACAATTGCAGAGCTCTTTCTAAAGCATGAGACCAATCAGAAAAAACCTGTACCACAGCCAGGTATGATATTCAGCCAAGAGACGCTCTTGGTAGCTTTGGGACTGGGAATTTATGACACTAACCAGTTTCACATGATTTGTTTCTCTAAAGAAATCCTATTTTTGAGAATAAAGCGGACAGAAGATGACATTTAGGCTGACCTTCCAAGAAAACAAATTTTGTTTTTATTATTTTAACAAGAGCTACAGATGTTTATCTGAGCATCTGCTAAATTTACTCTGATTTTGAAGTTTGATGCAACAAATGAATGCCCAGTACATTCATATGAATTATTAATAGGTTTTTTAAAAATAAAAAGGAAGGTTTGACCCATCCTGGGTGGGCAAAGGCTGTAAACCCCTGACCTATACTTCACCATATTGTGAATCCAAGGAAGCATTATTGTAATGTTAATGGAATTGTTTCAGTCAATTTAAAGTGCTAGTGTCTGTAGTTAGGGGTGATTTGGGTACTTCTTTCATATTGATGTAAAATTTGCAAATTGTGGCACCTTTCAAAAGCTGTATAAAAGCTAATCGGTGGCCTGGAGAAGCATGCAGATACTCGTAAACATGAGTCATTCTGGGTCATAGTAACTGAGACGATGAATAATGAATGTTAACCATTTTTTTTCAAAATGTGCCTGTTTAAAAAGGAAGCAGCCCTTCTGATTGCAATCACAGCATTCCAGTCACCTCATAAATAAAATCTCTACCCAAAATTGCATTAAAATGCTGCAAAGCTTCCCACATTTTATATAAAGCCATGCATTAGCTAGATACATTTAGCTGTGCAACACTGTGAGTTGTTTTATCCACAGCAAGCACATTCGTGAAATTCAGGTCTCTTAGCCATTTCTGTGTGTGGATTCGCTTGGCTATCCATGGACCTAGTGAAAATCACATAGGTCCCAACGGGAGTGAGCCAGTATGGCAAAGCTTGGGGCAACTAATGAAGTTAGTACCTCCAGTTATCCTTCTGTCCCTGCTGCCCGCAGGATGGGACTGTTCGCGGATTATCTCTGTCACTCTGCATACGTTAAAGGTAAATTGGCTTCTTATTGCATGAGGCTTGTGAGTCATTGGGCCGTCTCACTGATGGAAGGGGCAATGCAGCTGGAGGCACTGACCTGGTCAACGCTGTTGTTCCTGCTTTCACCGAATCAGCTGCAGTACAAAGAATAATTTACCAGAGCAGCATGGGGCTCATCACAGCACAAGCAAACAGCCCCAGTCTTTGTCCTGCTTCATGGCTGAGACTGTAACCTTGCTGATCTCACAGCTGTTGTAGCCTAGAGAGTCTGACACTGTGATAAAAATTTAGAGAAATCTCCCACATCTTTTAAAAATTTTGCTCATACTGTCTTACAAAGTGCATGCTAATAGGCTCAGTGTCAGTTTTGTGGCTTTTTTTTTACTTTGATTTACCACTGGAAGTTTAGAGATTGTATAATTTTAAAAAGGGAAAGAGGGAAAAAAAAAGAAAAAAATTACACGTATGCCTAAATATTCTATAGTTTACATACAAATGAACTGGAGTTCAAGGTCCCAGTCGTTATGGCTGCTTGGTTTATTCATTAAGGGTAAGAGCCTCCTCTTCCATTCCGTCT
Organism: Opisthocomus hoazin; assembly: GCF_030867145.1. NCBI lineage: Eukaryota > Metazoa > Chordata > Aves > Opisthocomiformes > Opisthocomidae > Opisthocomus > Opisthocomus hoazin. Next base: position 12,831,440 of record NC_134414.1, on the reverse strand, counting down.
CAAATGAATTCTGTCTCAGAAAAGTCTCAGATTCCAGAAACCTGTGCAATTAGCACACAGAAAAGGGCATGATAATAGTTGGAAAATGCATAAGGACAGATCGCCAGTTGACTAGTTGATATACTGCTGCTGAGAACCTGCCTCAGAAACAGACCAACAGCCTACTCTGTTCTTCTATGAGAAGGGCCTCCGCTAACACCTATGTGAACAACAGTCTTACAGTACTTTTCCTGAGCAAGTACTACACCGATTAGACAGCTTCTCATTTTCCACAGTTCAGAGTAAGGACTTTTTAGCAGCTGACAAGTGGTGCAGCACCGTCTGCGTTGTGGTGGATGCACAGCGTGGAAAGAAAGCATGCCTGCTGCACCAGAAATACAGCAGATAGATCCTTACGTTCGCTGGAGGGCAGCTGGTCAGCTTCCAATGGACCTGAGCCACTGCACACAGTTACACTATTATTGATAAGGGTCAGGAAATGACTGCTCTCTCTCTCCCTGCTAGAAGACAAAAGTACTTAATTTTGGGATATGTTTGTTAGCTCCTCCTTTCCAAGGGATTCATGATGGAATTAGTGGGATGTTAAATGTCTTGATTTATCCTCTGGGGTTAATTAAACTTAATTTCATACACAGGTTTGAAGATGTCAGGCCAGATCTCTGAAGGACACATGCCTTCTGCTCCCTCAGTTAGTGTGACTTCATGTTAACTGACATTTTGGTAATACCTCCTAGATTTACTATTTTAAGGTGAAGCATAGAACTGTCTTTGCAATGCTGCCTGACAGGCCCTTTCAGCTTATCAACTCAATGTGCCTATTCTGGAATGAGGGCTTTGTTTTTTTTCTTTATGGCACTTAGTGGTTGAACCTTAAAAATGAGGATTAAAGGTGGTAAAAATAGAAGATTACTCAATTATTATATAACAAATATGACAAGTTCCAACTTCAGAGGATTCCAAAAAAGGGTGGGAACAAGGAGAAGAAAAATAAAGAATTTCGGGGAAATATAGTTTGGTTCTGATCAGGCTTCTAAAAGCAAGTGAGATCATGAGAAGGAATAATTTCTCATTTTTAAATACCACAAGATAACCAATCATAAATCTTAATTTAGAGCCAAAAAAGGGATTCATGTGTTAGTAGGCCTGTGCACTGTAGATTTATTAATCTGATTCATCAGTAGTTGTAGGAGCTAGTTTGAATTTCAAAGAACAAGTAAGATCAGAGGAGGCTTGGATGAGCTAGAATTTTTTCTCCTTTGCTAGGAAGTTTTTACTTTACAAGTGTGATAGCAGAGCATGAATACGCCTTGGACAAAAACAACTCCTGAAGCAATTTTTTCTTCTAGTCCCTTCTACTAGGTGACCTCACAATATTAGCAACATCCAGTTTTTGGTGAAATAACTATAATCAAAGTAATGAAGTAACGGTCTAAATATTTATTAGAGACTTTAAATTTAGTCTTATACTTTCCTCTGCAACTCCTCCAGTCTCACTTATGAGCTGCCTGTCTCTGGAAAAAACTCTGAAACACATAAGCAAAGGAAAGCACGAGAAAAGGCTTCCAGGACCATGGGGTGCCACGCGGGCATACACAAGCGGCTTGTTTTTAAAACTGTTCTTCAATTTTAAGGTCTCATAACTTCTGAAGTTTCCCCCTTGATTTTGGAAAAGAGGCGCATTTACTGTCCCTGTGCTCCTTATCTGAAAACTGAATCATTTGTGGGGATGCCTGCTTGGACAGAGGGGAAGTTTCATGGACAAGGCTGAGATGAGACAAGGGGAGCTCATTGCCACCAGGCTGGAGGTGCCATTCCCTTTTCTACCCCTCACCAGCTCCCTGGAAATGTGCTCCTGCTGTTCCCTACATGCTGTCTCCAGAGTTCGTCCGATCTGACTGAGCCAAGTCTGTTCTCTGACCCCAACATTTCATGTGGGTAGATATTTCTTTTCCTGCTTTTTCCAGCTCATGAAGCACTCAAGAAAATGTGAGCACAAGGCAGCACTTGACCATAGAGGAGATGGGAGTCCTGACTGCTTCTTTCAGCAGTCCCCTAGATTTGACTAGATTAGCTGCACCATAACTCCTACTTTATAAATTAGCATATCTGAACAGCCACTGCATTTTCTTCAAAACCAAAACAGTTTTGGAAGGTGATCAGTAGGAGCAGAGATGCATCAGCTACTCCAAACGCAGAAGTAATAATGATAAAACTGCACTTTTTCTACAGTCATCTTCATATTTCTCCTATGTTAATTAAGACTTCAACACTCTTGCCAGTTAACTGAGGTGTGAGAATACGAAGATTCTTGCCCAAGGTCACATAGGAAGGAACTAGTAGCTCCCAGGAGTCTCTGCCTTGCAACAGCGAACTTCGCTGCTGGAGTCAGAGGAAACAACAATGGTGCTTAATTGAATTGGCATTCTGTGCCCCGTTCTGTTCCCTGGAAGCTGCAGAAGTCTAGTATCAGTAAAGGCAAAATATTCCTGCTCTCCCATCCAGGATTTGATTTGAACCAGCTGCCCTTTTTGGTCCCTAATGAAGGCTCATTCCCTTTGGGAGTAACTCCCTGGCATATCAAAAATTCTTCTGGAGGAAACGCTACTGGGCTTGGCAGGCCACAAGAGAAAGCTAAATAAAGAGAGAGAGTGAGAGGTGACGTTTCAAAGCAGGGCCAGTCTGTCTTGGGATCCTTTTCTACCCTGCAGCTGAAGCCTCCATCATCTGAAATCTGGCATCCTTGTGTGCAGCTGGTGGTGTTTATTTCTTTTTGATAGATATTTTATGCTTTAATTTTCAGAAATAGGGAGTACTTTGCAAATTACCTATGAGAAATTGTCTCTTTTCCCAGGCACCGACCAAGAAGCAGGTTTGTTGTTTTGTTTTCTTTTTTTAATGTGACTGTTGGCTGTCATTGTTGATCTTTCACTGGCGACCTTTCAGTCCCAGTACTCCCTCCAATCTGCAGTTAGTTAACTGTGAATATATTTAATTAAAGCTGTGTCTCACAGCAGGGGAAGTATTAGCAGTCTGTATATCATTAGGGTTTTTTATTTTTATTAGTCTTAGAGTGTTTTAGGACTCTCACTATGAAAATATCATGACATCCCCATCTGCTTTCTCTTGACAGAAGCTGTAGCCAGCTACAAAATGTAGACTTTGTGCAGTCTGTGAGCTGAGAAAAACTGTTCCCTCATCAACCTTGTCCTAATTGCAAAGTGCTGCAACTGCAGTCGTGCTTTAGGTTTGTGTCACCAGATTTTTTACTTCCTCATGTAATATACTTCAGTGATGAAAGTTATAGTAACACCCGTCAATGACTTATGCCAGAGCAGTCAAGAGAAAGTGGGAAAGAGGGATTATGAAACAGAAAAAGTCATACAGAGATTTGGAGACACCAATAAAAAAATGTCAATGTTACCGTGTAAGCTAATAAAGGGAAAAAACATTATGTTTGGAGAGGCAGCTGCCTGATAGGACTTCATTTGCTTACCTCTCCTCTGCTCCCCTCTCTTCCAAACACACTCAAGAAGTTGCTATTGGTGGTCCCTGGCTGGGGGTTGAACATCTGCCTGCTGGTTCAGGCCATGATCTTCCAACCTGTGAATCCCAAAATCCTTCAAAACCCAAATATGTCTCCCGTGTCATTACACTCTCTGTCTATCCTCTGCTGCATTATCAATGAACCAGAAAACATTGTCATAATATTTCCACCTAGTACTACCCTTGGTGAGATTCTCTTGACAACAGGAACTTAAGGCAGCCCCTACATTTACTGGGAATTTAGAAACGGCACCAGATGTGTTAGCAGCTTTAAAAAGTGGCAAAAGACTGAGGTGATTGTTAGAAATTGTCATTGATTTTGATGTTTTAAAACTATTTCATTTTATCTAGATGCATTGTTATACAAAAAGTCTCCAGTAGGAGATAACTGTTAATACAGTAGGACAAGTGGGTTTCTTTACAGGTTGTATCTGAGTGTAACGGAAATTCAAATTGGTCAAACTGGTGCAAAAATGAAGTAAAGATTTGATGAATCACAGCTTTGTTTTGTTTGGGGGCAGAGGAGTCTTAGTCTAATGAAACTAATAAACTCTCGTCCGAGGCTAGAGGCTTGCCATCATAATTTTACAAATTGCTGCTGCAAGAAATAAAATTTGTCTCAGCTGCAGAAGCAGCTTCTGCTTTATGAAACACACTCTTACCCTTCTTATGAGTGTCCATTAAACCTGTAGGCCTTATGGTGTGTCCACAACATCACCATGTGGAGATCATTTCTGCTGAAGACGAGAGGAAAAAGCAAATTTTAGTACTGTCACCCTCCCAGAAATCACACTGCCAGTGGTGCTACCAAGTGGGAATATGGGCTGATTGCAGCACAGAGAGAGGCAGCCCTACACAGAAATATAGTCTTTGGCTTTTTAGGGACATTCTGCATATTAAACTCTACCAGGGATTAAGTGGCTGTTGAAAGAGCAAGAGTGCCACAGATAGTGACTTCAAATTTTGCTTTGGTGTTTGCATGTGTTTTCTCTGCTTCCTGGATCAGTATTATTTCAATATAATCTCTATGACATCCATTTGAATACAAGGACGCTTATCAAATGTTGGCCTGCATATCAACATTTTACAGTATTAGCACCATAATTTAACAAAAAAATTTTATACAGGTGTCAAAACATTTTTAAGATTGCTACCCCACAACAAGAAACAGTTTTGTTTCCCCAGAGGGAAAAATGGAAACAATTGAAAGACTTTAACACCTCCACTCCTTATTTTTTAATATGACTGTACTCAATTCTTTTGTTCTTGTTTTTAATCTCCTGGAGTTTTGTCTGTCTCTTTTGCAGCCTGGACTAGATGACATTTAAAAGAAGAAGAGAAATGTGTACTAGCATTTAAGTGTTGGGATCCTGGGAACTTGCTGACCATGTAAAAGATCTAGAGGGCAGATAAGGAGAACAGTAAAGGGGTTCTTCTGTCTGCTGGATGCCTGCAGAATTGGGTGGCTGTAAAGGGGTCAAAGTCAAGGAATTATTCATGCAGATAGATACACTATTTCCAGGCTCTATATCAAGTTCAGATTGTTCATCCTTTCCATTTCTAGAGCTTCTTTTTGTCAAAATCACAAAAAGTATAGTAGATACTGCTTTTCAAGACCACAATGATGATTGTGTGCACCAGCAAGTCTTACTTGTCCTGAATGACCTCACCTTGGGGCCTCCACTCCGTGTACTTTCTGCTCTGTTTAAACTTGGGCTGTGTCTTTCTGCCTTGCCTGAGGTATACTGTGTGTATATAAATTTGTAGCCCTGTCTCTTGACTGGATTTTGGATCTACCTAATTGACTTGTCTCTAGTCTTCTATCCAGCCCATCTCTTGCTGCTCTGGACCCCTTAGATACACGCTGGACCGGATTCATCACCTTCCTTTGTCTGGAACTGCTGATGGATCCTGTTATTGGCACCGTGCTCTGCTCAGATACATGGGACTTGCACCATGCCTCTGCTGCTGCCATGCTGCTTATCCTCCACCATGAAGCACCCTGCTCTGGCTGCTCCCTAATGTGGGAAAAATTTGTCTTCCTTTTTGCAGAAATTCTAAGTGAGATCTTGGGTATTATCTTACGAACAGGCAGAACTCAAGTTCCATTAAATCAATATCTTGTTTAAACTGGTTATGAAAATTAAAATTGCCAGAACTGAAATGTAAGCTAATCTCCAGATGCTTAGCATCTAAGGGAGAGAGTGTATGTATGGGGAGAATGAGATATATTTTGTTCCAGAAGTCTGATTGTAACATAAGTGTATTACTGAGGATTATTGCCAAATGGTGAGGGAAGAAGGGGAGAGATGAGAGAGAGGTGTTACATGCAACTTTTCGAGAAGATAAGACATAATTTGAATATGTTAGACTGAGTTGTTTATATGAAAGACTTTACAATGTAATTTGAAGAAGAAAGTCCTTTACCAATGAGATAGTGTGTGGGAAATGGACTGAGTTGTTTATATGAAAGACTTTACAATGTAATTTGAAGAAGAAAGTCCTTTACCAATGAGATGGTGTGTGGGAAATGGAGAAAAAGCATCATGAATTTCCCAAGAGCAATAAATATTCAGTAAGCCAACCATTTTCTCTGATAAGATTTCTGGGTTTTTTCTAAAAAAAAAGGAGATGTAATAAATTTCGCTTACCTGGGCTTCAGTAAAGAATCTTAAAAGAACAAACACAATGCTATGATATATTAGACAACATGTTTCTACCAGAGAGAAGGAAGTATTAATGCCATTGATCAAGGCTATGGAAACCTGTCTGTGGTTGTGGTCTCTTCCCAATAAGGGAGTCATAGCCCAGCCATAGCACACATTTTGGATGCAAGACTTTAGACTACCGCAGAGAATATCCCTGTTCTATGTTTGGCTTAGCAAAGGAGAGTTGAAGTGGACAGGTCATAGCTCCTTATAAATGTGCTGGAAGGAACAGCTGAGAAAAAAAGAGAAATTTAAGGTAAAAGAGAGCACTGGAACAAATTCAGGGTTTATTTCAGAGAATGTAAATATATTTGTAAAGCTGGATAACAGAAGTATCTAGGTGTTTAAAGGCTGAAGCTGTGTGATGATCATTTGGTAGTAACAGGAGGATCAGAACTGCAATGAGAATGAATTTTAAGACAGAACTTAATCAGTTTATAAAATAAACTTCCCTGAGTGGTTCCTCAAAGGTCTGAGTGCACTGACTGAAGAGGGAGGACCCAACCACATCATGATTTTTTTCCAGTGGACTGAGAATGGATTGATTTTGACAGAGAACAACACTATTTGACAACTTTGACTGCTGTCATTTTCACTTCATACTTGGATATGGTCTATTGTTTACTACTGTATGCTTCAATTTCTTACAGAACATATCAGTATATTTAATATTCCTCTGAAGAGTGAGAAATATTTAAGTTGTGCTAGATTAGCTGGCCCTGTATTGTTAGTTACTGGATGACTTATGGAGACAGAGACCTTTTTCCATTATTGAGTGGTGGTAGGACTGTATCCACTGTGATATATAAAATCATAGAATCACTTAGGTTGGAAAAGTGTATCACAAACAAACCACAATGGGACAGTTAATATTTTTCAAACCATGAATGATCTGCTTAGTAGTTGCAGTTTTTTATGTTCAAGGACCTGACGTCTCTTTAAAAATAAAGACAAAAATATTTTGTTTCTTATTTCCGTCAATGAACCAATTAAGGTCCACAAACTGAAATAATTTTTTTCACACCAAGAATTAACACCTGCGTGTTGCGGTATACAGGGTTTTGACTGTTGAGTCTCATGCTTGAGAAAGTTTTATTTATCAACAGAACTTCCTGCTTTTGAACTACTGTAAAGAAACACACTTAAAATGATGTTTGAGATCTTTCCACCTGTGTTTTTTTGCCTGTACTTGAACTCCACAAACAAGCCAGTAATACAGAGAATACCACAGGAATATCATGCTCACAGGAATATCTTTTTGTTGATAAGCCCTTAAAAGCAAATGTAAAACCCTGGAGAGTTGTCAGGAACGGACCTATTAAACGTACAATATTAACAAAGTGAGGTTTCTTTTGCTGAAGGGAAAGTAGCACCCTGTTCGTAGTCTCTTAAGCCTGAAAATATAACAAAAGAAATCGAAGTACATTGAAGTACCACATGATTTCCATGAAAACGTGCATCACGGGTCCAAGGCAGCCGTTTTTGTAAATGCAGAGGAACTTGCAGTTCTCCTAGGGCTGAGAAAATGTATCTTGAATCCCAGGGCAAATTAGAGTTAATGATACCTTCCAGGGAGAAGAGTCATATTCAGGTCAGTGCAAAAGTGTCCTTTGGTATGTGTGAGGGAGTATCAGGGATGCAGAACAAGAGCACTAATGGCCACAGGATCTGCCTGGTAGAGGAGGAGCAGTGGGTGGAAGGCAAATTAACATCCTGCCCTAAGCACTGAAATGCCTCGGCCTGCCTCTGCCAGCTCTAAACTGAGCTATGATACCTCCTCCTGTGAGAGGCAGTGAGGTGGAAGTGATGCTGTGCCCGGTCTTACATCTTCGCAAGATTAGGGTGAAAGGGCAGCATCTCTGTGAAGCAACTGAGCTGCTTATAGTACAGAAATTCCTGTAAGGCTGTATCAAGGTGCCTGGCACCCTGCTGCTCAGGAGTGTATAGGAAGCAACAATCTCCCTCCCATTATGCAATTAACTAATTATGCTTCTCAGTAGAGTTAATTATATATAAAATTCACTTATTCATATTCATATTTCTTGTGTCTCTACATGGTAGCTATGATTTTCCTCTATTACAGTTTGAATTATAGCAGCCTAAATCTGCCCATTTACCCACTTGTGAACACTTCTCATCCCTTCACATAGAAATAGCACAGCTGCTATTTCTGAAGCAAAAGCACAAAGAGAACGCAACATTTTCCTCCCTTCTATGGCTTCTCAGAACTGTTTTATTGCCCCACTGGGAAAAACATTTTAACAAGGCTACATATTATGCATACACTGTTCTCTGTTTTCTCTGGAGGAAATCATCATACTTTCTGCTTTACAGTCTAGAAGGTGATTCACTGTTATTACTGAGCTCGTGTAACCTAGAATCCTTATGTGTAATGTAAACCTCTTCCATTACAGGCAGCATCTCATGGCTGAAGACCAGTTTTCACTATTAGAGATGAGGATGTGCTGAATGCGGCACTTCAAACTCTCTGCGAAAAAAACATCAAAATTTATTAGCTAGTTATGCAAATGCACTGAGAATTTGTCATGTGAACTTTGGATCAGGATATACAACCCTTTTGCCTTCACCTCAGCTACTTTCTTCCTGTGAGCATAGACCCTTTTCGCAAGAGGGAAGAGATATTTGATTGCACCAGTACTCCTGTACACTGCAAACATCATTTAGACATTGGAAACCAAACTGAATTTCATTTACAGTGCAGTAATCTGGAGAAACTTGACTGAGTTTAATGAAATTGTTTTGGATTAGGTTTGAAGAACTGGCAACAGAAATTAGCTCCAAACTTACAAATCTTTTCCCTAAATTTCTAACATCTTTTTCACTTGTAAAGTGCTGCCAAGAAATAATTTATAGGCCACAAAATATTGTCTTGGTTAAAAAAAACCTCACCACCCAAAACCCTCTAATAAACCCTTCCAGGAATAGAACTAACTTTTAAATTATTCACTTGACAAAAGTATGAATTGCAAACCTAAAATATTTTGGGGAAATATGTTTTGTTTTTACTGTTTTGTGTCAAGACTTTGAAGAGAGATTGTCTCTGTATGTGTACCTACACCTCATTGCAACGCGGAGAGAGACATGTCACCCCATTGCAGTCTGGAACCTCTGTGCCTCTCATTTCCCTTACAATAGGAGAAATCTATGTCCCTACTTGGTGGGACATACCTTTGTGCTGGAATCAACACGTGTAGGCAGATGAATTAGTTCCTAAGAAGTCTGTTTTTGGCTAGTGTATTGTATGGCCTCTCCCAATTTTCTTGAAAGATAGTCCTAGCTTGTCTGAGAAGGTTTTCTCTGGGAAACAGGAGAGGGATATAGCTTTTTTGCTGGAGCTGGAGAAACAGCTATGAGGAAAACAGACCAAGACATAAGTTAAGGCTTGGATGAATGTCACAAGATTGACTGTAGAGAGATAATCAATAAAGCTGAATACTGCGTGGAGCTTTGTGGGTTTGGGATACTCATCTAAGCATGCTGGAGGACATAAAACAAGAATATGAGAGCAGAAGAACTTGCAGAGACACCCACACTAGAAAACAGCTTTTATATTAGATCCTTTTAATTTTAGTTTCATTTTTCAAGTTAAAGCAGATTTTTCATTTCTTTTTCTTAGAAGAGAAATTAAAAGCAATGTCGTTGCTAAATGGTGTCTTAAGAAGACTATGGACATTGAGGATTGAACTTCTTAGCTCTAATTAGTTCATGATTTTCCCTACTGAAAAAAAATATCTTGGATAATTTTTCTTACTGCTTACAGTGCATACTGTGATATATATTTCTTTATGATGTGGTTAAAGTTTCTATGGGAGGACTAACCTTTCAATTTCCTTTAGTTCTTGTGCACTTTAAACTTCCATAATATCCACTATATTAATCTGGAGGAAGAGGAACTGCATTACCCCTCTTAATGGTGAACTTGAGTTCTCCAAGGAATTGCTGGAGCAGATTCATGGCCAGCTCACTTCTTACAACCAGCCGACTCAGGCAAAAATAAGATGAGGTCACCTCTTCCCAGTGTCTGAACATTTTATGCTGTGCTACTGTTTTGAGTACATCTTCTTTTCCCTTAGGTTCATGTGCATCTCTTTCCAGACAGGCAAATATTACAAAAAACCAAAAAAAATCAACCGGTTGGTTTAGCAAATTCAAAACATAGTATCTTGCCAGGAAAAGAAGATACTAAAACTTGGTTATTCAGTCTCTGTTTATCTCAGCTGGAATGAATGATAGCTGTTTTTCTTCTGCTCTTTGGCTGTTTCCTTTTCTCCAACTTCAGTTTAAAAACTTCATAACAGTATTTAAAATTCAAGTAATAGTAACATCTAAACATTCTGAATCATGATGTGCAGATATTTAAGTACTTAGTCTTCAAAACAGTTCAGTGGGAAAGTTTATTAACTTTCTAAGACTGTCTCCAGGAAAGCAATGACACTAGATATGCTTATTCTATTGATAAATTTTAATTGCTTGAGGGTTAGTTAAGAAACTACACTCATATGTGCATAAGTGTAGCATATATTGAATGATAAAAATAGTGTTCTTATTTTCCTAAAACAAAACAGCAGACATCTGATATTTCCGCATGATGGTCTTGGCCCAGTGCTTCTGAGCTGGTTAGTAATGGTTCAAAAGAAAATGTAAAATGAACACACATGCAGTTCTCAAATAACATGCAAGCTGGAGGATGGGTCAATTACACAAATAAATTTCTACAGCTTGAGTATACCTAGGAGTATACCTATGAAATATTTGCTTCTTAACTAAGTCATAGGGAATGCGAAGGAAAAAGCGTATATACTTATGGCGAGGAACTGTCTCCTGGAAAATTGATTCTGAGTTAGGAGCTGGGACATGATCCACAGCAAACCAAGCACAAATCTCAAATGTGGTGGTGTGGTTGAAGGTAAACTCAGTATTTGGATCTACTCTTGGAGGAACATCAGCTAGAATAAAGAGGTGGTGTTATAGCAATGTGCAGAACAGAGAAGATCACTACTGGAATATTGTATCTAGATCTGGTCACTCTCTTCAAACAGAAGTATCAAGCAACCCCTAAGCATTCTGCAAAGAAGTGAGAGAACTGAAGTTTGGTTTCAGGTGTGATAACTAAGCCTAAGTAGTTTACAAATACAAATATTACAAAGCTGATGAAGGTAACTTTTGAATATACCAACAGAAGAAAAACAATCTGATAGTACATGCTCTTTCATGTAGGAGAACAAGGCATGCCTGAGATCCAGTCTCTAGAAATTGATGACATATCAATTCAGATTGAGAATGCAGTAAAACATTTTAACACAGATGTTAATAAACTAATAAGAACTATTTCTAACAGTTGTAGCAGATTTTTTATCACTTGAATGTTTAAATGAGAAAAATGTCTTTGTCATCAAGTATTTCTTCTATAAGCTCACTGTAGGAATTGATGGATAAAGTCCTTTAACTTGCGATACTCAGAAAGTCAGGCAGGATGACCGTAATTGCACATTGTCTTTAAAATGCCAACAGTTTTTGAAATCCCAAATCTATCGTATATCAGGTTTGACAGAGTTTCTCAACTGAATCTCTGTAAATCATGATTTGCCAACCAATGGCTTCTTCCATTGGAGACTGGGATTTAAGATTTAAACCCTCTCTCCTTCTAATCAAAAGCAAAGAATTCTAATACTTCACAGCAAGTCCTAAAAGAATACAGATAGCTGTGGAAATAGAGTGGGAAAAGCCCATTGAAACCCATCTCTTTGAAGAATGTGAAGATGTAAATAATGGTAGAAGAGGTCTTTCCTCAGAAGCATGTTGCTGGAAAAAAAAAAAAATATGGGTAATGATTTCTAGGAACCCCTGTTGATGCTAAGGGTACTGATATGTAGCCAGTATCATAATCCGCCAGGTTTTTCTGAGTATAAAATGCTTTACAACATTTTAACGTGTGCATTATGGACACTGTAAATAATGATTCTTTTATGGGGTGTGAAGAAGGGAACAATTTGCTCTCTTCTTCTTGCCGGGTGTCCCTTAATGCACTCTTTTTAAAAAAAGCGTTGTCACTTGCCTTCTGCCATGTCCTGGCTCTATTCCTGCTCTTGTGCATTAACCATTTCCTCTGTCACTGCGACAAAGATGTGGCAGACAATGGGGATTACATGAAGCAGAGGGAGAGTACACCTATAGCAATATTTTATTGCAATTGATTGCCCCCCAAAAGTAACATGTCTTCTACTGGTCAGATTCACCTAAATTCACTTTAAAATGCTAAAAATCCAAACACTAAGTTTGAGTTGTAGCAAAGCAAGATCCAGTTTTTGGCTCTGCAATTAGAGAACACCACTTCAAAAGAAAACCCCAGAAATAAGAAGGCATGAGTTGCAGAAACACGTGTTGCTGATGCCTTCTCCCGACTGACACTTGGGCAGACTTGGACTTGCAGGTTTCCCCCTCTGGGACACTCTGGAGGCTGCTCTCACTCCTTTGTCCACCTGCACGTTAAGGTTATAAGATGGCACTGAATGCAAATGAAAATTCAGAGCAGTTCCAAGGAACTCTCAGTTCTTCCTCCATAACAATGGAGACCTATTACACACTGCCTTCTGTTAGCTGTATTCTTTCTGAGGACAAAATCACTTTTTTTGTCTGGATCCAAGTCGCATTTTGAAACACCATGAGGCTTGGTTGTGTTGCTTTCTACCTCAGGATGACCTTCCTGTTATGAAGTCAATTGCATTACAGTCTGATCCCATCCCAGTGTGATCTGCCCTGTGAAATTTTGTATGGCTTCATAACAACTGATCATTACATAAATATTTATTCGTAGATTTTGATAATCTTACAATCCTTGACATGTCTCTGGCTTTGCAAGGAGAACTCTTATTCCAAGTTACTGATACAGAAGTCCAAGGCAGTCTTTGGGGTGGCTTTGCTGAAATGTTTTGAAGTTTTCTCTTCCTGCCTGCAACTTTTGGTCTATTTAGGGGCCAGGCCTGATGACTCACTTTATGAACTTCTACAGCAGCTTGATTCCCGTTTTTATGCTTTCTGTGGATTGTTTTTTATGTTTGAATGTTTTACAGAAATTAACTTGACAAAATCCCATTTAATAAAGACAAGGACTGGGCGTTCTTCCTCTCGTTATTCCCATTTCTTATTTTTTAAAATGTTGTTTGCCATTTTCCTTTGTTTCTTCACAGCTTCACATTCTTTCAGATGACCTTTCTTCGATCTGTCTTCAGATGTGGCTAAAACCAGCTCTGTTGAGACAATTAAACCATATCCATTTTCCTCTCTTTCCCAGTCTGCATTTAGTTATCTTTCTTCTGTGCAACTATGTAATGGGAGGCTGTCATTCTGCAGCTTCTTCCAAGCTGCCAGCAACATTTCTCTCCTCACTGTCTTCTCACAAGTTATTTCTTCAGCCTCTTTCAGGAGATCCCCAATGTACTATCCTTCTTCAGCAATGTCTCTTTTCGCAGTTTGTTTTATACTTTCAGATACTTTTTGACACTGTTCATTATTTCTAAGGCTTCTTTTTCTTTAGATTTTCTTAATTTCTGCTCCTGTTAGGCCACACTGTACCATCAATTAGTAAGCAGGATTCTTGATTGGATTTAGTAGGTAGCTAGGTGGCTCAGTACCGTCAAAAATGTCTGTAACTTTGGGCACTGCATTTTTTAATGATTCCAAATCAGTTTTGTTCCATCACCTGCAGCTCCTTGATGTTATTTAAATGTTGATGTATATCTTTTCTAGTTTAGTCAACATTAAAAAACCCACCAAATTAGCTTCACTTTTTTTAATTCCAGTTTTTCATTTTGTTTCATAAGTTTGAACTATAGTGTGACATTATTTTCTAGTAAAATTTTTCTCTGCATATTCAGTACAACCTTTACATGTTACAGTATTTTTTTTGGTGTTATTCCCCAAGCTTTTGATTGGTTCTCTTCTGATCAAACCTGACAATTGTCTTAGTTTACACTTATTTCTAAAAATCTCCATTTCTTATGTGGAAACCTTTGTTCTTTACATATATTTGAATTATAGAGTTGAGAATCAATGGCAGGGCTCTGTTGAACCAGTGCTACACAGTGTCCATCCCTTTCCAAAAGGTCTGGGAGAGCAACAGAAAAGGCAACCAAAGTAATTCGAGTTTGAGAAATAACTGAAAGCAGAATTAGGGGTTATTGTTCAGGAAGAAACGTACCTTTGGCGAGGAGGGTATATACGGGTCTTCAAAATCCTGAGAACTTTGGTAAAAATCAGTACATCACAATTCTACTTCTAAAACAATGAACAGGAGATGTCAGATGAAAATGGTAAGTGGTCTTCAGCAGGTGAAGAAAATATTTGTTCATCTATAGTTCATCTGTAGAATTTGTTACCAGTGGAGGCAGTGGACACTGAAATTCTACGTGGTTCTTAAAGTTATTGACAATCAATGGAAGCAAAAACACCTGAAGTATTAAAAACCAGACTGACTCTTAGGAACAACCTGGACCATGAATAGTGAGATGCCGGAAGATTATTCTATAGCAGCATCCCTCAGACTCTCTCTGTTTTCTTGTTTTCTCGTTAGGCATCTGACCCCGGCCACACTCAGAGACAGGGCAGTGTACGAGGCCATGTGCCTGAACTGGAACGGGTATCAGACGCTAAAGCATTTTTTCAGGCTTTTATAATCTGAACTTGGATGTTTGGAATTCAATAAATAATAATACAAATTACATATTGTCTTTCTGAGTTTTGGATCCCAACATTGTACAGAGACTGGAGCCTCCAGGACAGTCAACTTTGACAACTGGACCAGCTTTGCAGTGCTAAAGAGACATATCTGTTATGCTTTGTCTACAGAAATACCTGTCCTTGTGGGCTGGAGAGCACACAGTCCCTAGTCCCTAAAGCAATTCCCTCATGAACTGAATCGGTCTGCACGTTGCATAGCTCGGATTAAAGAACTATTTTGAAAAAGTGGAGGCAAAGAAACGGTACTGGGAGTCCAAACTTTCTCTCTTCCCCAAACTGTTGTTTGACTAACTAATACTTGACAAGTGCCTGGCAAGATGATCAGAACCGCAAATTCTTTCTCAATCTGTGTGGGAAAAAACTATCTTCTATCATCTAGCTTTGTTTATTTAGCACTGACAAGGCATAAAGATGAGGAAGGCTATTGGTCTTGTAAAGCTTATAATACAACAAGTGGAAAACCAACACAACTGGAGATCAGAAGAGAGAAAAATTGAAGGATGTAGGGGCTGAAGAACCTCACCCACTCAGAATCAGTAAGGATTTTAGGGACAAATCACTCTGCTTTAGTTTCTCATCTGTAAAATGAGGACATGTTATAAGGCTGCATGTGAATTTGTGAAAGTTAGAGATGCTTATTTTCTCCAGTAACGCACACAATAAAAAAGCTCCCAAAGAAACAGAATATTCTGTGTGCAATGCAATGTGGAGAAGTGTGAGGCCATGTGGTGGTGCAGCCCCCCTCACATCTGGCAATCTCCAGACCAGCCAACATTGTATTCTTGCTTGTACTGCAAGAGCAATTAGCTGGTATGACTAGCAATTAGCTGGTATAGTTAGCCATTTTTCTTGCCATTGAACGAAAGCAGTGAGTCAGGCACTCCCTGACTGTACCTGGAACCTCTGCTACCCGTTTAGTAAGGGTCAGAACTGCATGGTCTGAGGAACACTGCTGTCCTATTACCGTATTGTCAGCAGGAATTGCTTCCCATGGCCAGGATGGAAACTTATTGACGAAAGTCAATCATATTGAGACCCTATAAACAGCGGTACGGTACTGAGAAAGGCCCTTTGAGATCTCCTGGACCGCAGTGGGCTGTGCCCAGCATCTCCCTCTCAGTGGGACACCTCTCAGAGCACTTCTAACTCTGAAGTTTGGGTTCACCTAGGCTCAACTACAGCCCTCACTGCTTGAGGCTCGACTTTTGCCCATTGAGGAAAATCATTTGTCATGAGTATTTCACTGAACTCCAGGGGAATTTTTAACAGGTACCTTTATCTATGCACATTGTGTGTGTGCATGTGTGTGAATCAATTCAAATCATAATATTTTATTATTATGATCATAGTGAATACATTTAACCCCTTTGTAAATGTTAAGTTAACCAATGATTAATTACTGCTAAATTCCTCTGATTTTCTGTCTCTCTCTTACTGTGAACAAGCCTTAAATTGCTGCTATACATACCCTTTTAGACATAAACCATTGCGATCTGAGGTTAAGCCTGGATCCAGCCGTACCTAGGCTCCTCTCTGAGAAGCAGTTTTGAAAGCAAGGGGGTCCTTTCCAAACCTTGTCACTCAATGGGAGGGTCTCCCTTACCCCTTACATCTTTCTTCAATTTCTGTATAAATCATTCTACCTCAAGCCTATCTTGATTTTGTATTCCATTTGTCTAATAAGTAATAGAGTGAAACTTGCCAATGAACTTTGTTAAATCACATTTTATAAATTCTTATTAAAATAATTTCTTGCAAATACCTCTGACAGTGATACTTTAAGCGACCTAACCACTCATTTTGTGTCAGGCCACATACTGGATGAAGAGGATAAAAAAAGAAATAAAAAGGAAATTCTGAACAGCACAATGGTTCGTTTGCTAAGCACTCTCCATGAAGGGATCTAATTTAAAAAAAAAACCACCCTAACAATAAGATTTATGAAGAGTAGAGAGACAATCTTCTGAAGACAAAAGAAACAGCCTGATTAGCACATCTTGTCCTACAGTGGGTCTGGGTTAACGTGAAAGGATGGCATGTTTGCGTTTTCTTTTTTTTTTTTTTCTGAGAGGTGGGAATTTTTCTTTTTTTTCCCCTTTGAACTCTCTTAACTAGTCACTCTGCCACTATATTTCTCTGAATATCTATCGTCTGTCCTCTACAACCTTGTGAGGTTTCTGAAGTCTTTCTGGACCTTGTCACACAAATGTCTGGTCTCTGGAGCTGTCCCCAGAACACTCATTTCATTTGTACTGTGTCTATTTGCTCAGTCGTTGTTATGTTTCTGGATGCCAAAGGTACGTGCATGGCCCTAAATACCACAGTTCCTGACTCTCCTTCCTTGCACAGTAAGATGATATATCCATTTGATCCAAGCTCAGTGACTACTTCATGCTCTTTTAGATGCATTATTTTAACATAGGCAATCCTCAGGCATCTTAAATGTTGTGTTTCTACACAGGCCCAGGCATCTCTTGTTCCTGGCAGATATCAAGCTGCCCGTCACATTCTCTTGCCCAAGTCGTGTTCTCATCTGAAAATTTTAATTACAATTGGGCTACATCTGGTAAGTCTTCTCAGAACTCTTGTCAAACTGGGGACTTTGTTACGTGCTATTGGATTTTTTTCTTTGAAATACAGAATAAGATATCTGTTTTCATTCAGTATCTTAATCGTGAGAGGAAAGATGCAGGAAGATTAATGACGAATATACTCCTCTGCCTTGGGGAGGCTGTCAGGCAGGCTGGGCTGGAGGCAATATCTTCTCTCTGGTGGTGGTATGACACTCTGCTCATCTTTGACACACAGATTCATTGTAGGGTTCTGTACAGTAGAAGACAGCTCACTGAGCAGTAGGGGAAAATCCAGCAACCTGGCTTCCAGTCTCTGCTCCAAAGTCTTTGATTTCTAAGACATTCGACTCTAAAACAGAGAGTTTTATAGTCAAAGTAGTGGTTTATTTTTGAACTGCCTTTGACTGCTAAAGTAGCGAGATAAGGAACCAAGGCATTAATCTCAGAGAAAAAATCCCAATCAATTGTCTTTTGCCTGTTCGTCTAGGTTTCTATGGCTCTGACCTCTTTAAGAATAGTAAAAACTGTAATACCTCCCTGCATCACATAAATGTTGAAAGGTTAGGGATATATCACTGATCTTTTACAGACAGAATGTGAAGATACTGGAGCTTGTCACTGCCATCAGTACTGAAGTTTTTGACACTGATTTGTGAACTGTACTACTTCATATGGATATTTCCTCTTTATTTTTATCAGTCACTGTGGTGACTTGCTCCTTTTCAGGGACACATAAAACATAAAATACTTAGGCAATGAAGTACCTGGGTGGTTATTACCTCTCATTTTCTATCACAATGTCAGTCATCAACCTCAGTCAGCCAGTACTGTTGACCTTTCTGGTTCACTTGCTAAATTCATCAGCAAACATCAACTGTGCTTTATCCCATTTTGCCTTTCTTGCTAAAAGGAGCTTGTTGCTAAACTCCCAGAAGCCACTTCATTGACCTCCTTTAATATCATGCTTACAAAAAAACTTGGCCATCCTGGTGGCTTTGTACCACCTACTATAGAATCATAGAACGGTTTGGGTTGAAAGGGACCTTGAAGATCATCTCCTTCCATGCCTCCCGCCATGGGCAGGGACTCCTCCCATTAGACCAGGTTGTTCAAAGTCCCATCCAGCCTGGCCTTGGACACATCTAGGGAGGGCGCATGGCACTGTGCCAGTGTCTCACCACCCTCATAGTAAAGAATTTCTTCCTTATATCTAATCTAAATCTCCCCTCTTTCAGTTTAAAGCCATTACCCCTTGTCCTATCACTACACGTCCTTGTACAAAGTCCGTCTCCAGCTCTCTTGTAGGGGCCCTTCAGATACTGGAAGGCTGCTCTAAGGTCTCCCCAGAGCCTTCTCTTCTGCAGGCCAAACAGCCCCAACTCTCTCAGCCTGTCCTCACAGGAGAGGTGTTCCAGCCCTTGGATCATTTTTGTGGCATTCTGTGGCCCTGCTCAAACATATCCCTGTCTTTCATGTGCTGAGGGCTCCAGAGCTGGATGCAGGACTCTGTTGGGTTCTCACCAGGGTACAGCAGAGGGCCAGAATCATGTCCATCAACCTGCTGGCCACCCTGTTTTTGATGCAGCCCAGGATACGGTTGGCATTCTGTGCTGTGAGTGCACATTGCTGGGTTATGTTGAGCTTCTCATCCACCAATGCCCCGAAGTCCTTCTCCTCAGGGCTGCTCTCAATCCATTCTCTGCACAGCCTGTATTTGCACTTGGGATTGCCCTGACCCATGTGCAGGACTTTGCACCTGGCCTTGTTGAACTTCGTGAGGTTCGCATGGGCCCCACCTCTCAAGCCTGTCGAGGTCCCTCTGAACTGCATCCCTTCCCTCCAGCATGTCGACTGCACCACACAACTTGGTGTCATCAGCAAACTTGCTGAGGGTGCACTTAATCCCACTGTCATTATTGCTGACAAAGATGTTGAACAGCACCAGTCCCAGTATGGACCCCTGAGGCACACCACTCATCACTGGTCTCCACTTGGACCCTGAGCCATTGACGGCAACTCTTTGAGTGGACCATCCAGCCAATTCCTCATTCACTGAGTGATCCGCCCATCAAATCCATGTCTCTCCAATTTAGAGACAAGGATGTCATGCGGGACAGTGTCAGATGCTTTGCTCAATTATAGTTGTTAATATCCTTGTTATTAATTGCCTTGACTTGTGTCTTTCCTATCTTTGGAAAAGATGGAAAGTCACAGTCAAGGGTGATCTTAGTGAGTGGTGGTGATGTTTTTAACAGAATCACAGAATCACAGAATCACAGAATAGTAGGGGTTGGAAGGGACCTCTGTGGGTCATCTAGTCCAACCCCCCTGCCGAAGCAGGGTCACCTACAGTAGGCTGCACAGGATCTTGTCCAGGCGGGTCTTGAATATCTCCAGAGAAGGAGACTCCACAACCTCCCTGGGCAGCCTGTTCCAGGGCTCCGTCACCCTCAGAGGGAAGAAGTTCCTCCTCATGTTCAGACGGAACTTCCTGTGCCTCAGTTTGTGCCCATTGCCCCTTGTCCTGTCACTGGGCACCACTGAAAAGAGCTTGGCCCCATCCTCCTGACACTCACCCTTCAGATATTTGTAGGCATTTATAAGGTCCCCTCGCAGCCTTCTCTTCTTCAGGCTGAACAAGCCCAGTTCCCTCAACCTCTCCTCGTAGTGGAGATGCTCCAGTCCCCTCACCATCCAATTAACATGAATGGTTAATTAGATATACAAAAAACACTTCTGTCATTCTCCTCCTGTGTTCACTCATTCAGAATGTTTCTTTTAAATGTATTTTTTAAACATAAACGCATGAATCCTGGTGTAAACCAGTGATGCCTTTTAAGATACAATGTTGCCAGACCTTTTCTGTATTAAGTAGGTTTTATTATGTCTGGAATGAAACCAATGCAAAAGCAAACTTTCCAGTCCCCAGGCTAAGTTGCCCTGAGGAACTGACATTTCTAGCAAGTTTGTTTTACTGTTCAGAGCTACTTCATTTTAGTCCGTTGAAATAACAGGAAGACAATTTTTAATGTAACAAACAAGTTAACAAAAAACTCTAAAAGTTATATTACAAAATGTTTTTTTGTTTCCTTTCTTTCTTATATGGTATGATAAAGGTTCTTGATGCACATCAGTTTATGACTCCCTTATGTTTCTTTCATTTATGTAGTTTGACAATCAGAGCATGAGAAATGTCCAGCTAAATTAGAACTGCACTGATCATACTTCAGTACATGTGTGACGCTCCTTTGAAATATCGCTGTCTAAGCTAGCTTAAAAGAATGCAAGTGATGGAAGGGCAACAGCTGTGATTAGAAATGTTATATAACACTAATACCTGGTCAGTTATTCTTGCTTTCAGAAAGTAGATGTGCCACCTGAGTTGTGCGAGCTAACATGGAGTAGTGTTGCAAATCTCCAAGTGTTTTGTTTTTTTTAAAAAAATTTCTGCAACTCTGCACACGTAAGTAATTCTTGCTGTCTTTGTTCCTGCAGAAGCAAGGTTGCGTGAGCAAGCACTGTTCCTCAAAATACATGGCTATTTACTTTCTTTGAGAAAAAGTGTTTCTAAATACCAGTTCTTCATTTCTATAGCAAAGACGAAGAATAAAGCTCAGTGGGTCAAATGTTAT
This sequence comes from Opisthocomus hoazin, assembly GCF_030867145.1. Taxonomy (NCBI): domain Eukaryota; kingdom Metazoa; phylum Chordata; class Aves; order Opisthocomiformes; family Opisthocomidae; genus Opisthocomus; species Opisthocomus hoazin. The sequence continues at coordinate 12,810,227 of NC_134414.1, read as the reverse complement.
CTTGGCATTCAACAGACAATTGTGAATTCTGTCACTTAGAAATTACATGGAACAACAGGTAAACAATCAAAACATTCCCCATTAAGAACAACAGTTTCTCTCTGGTAGGTACAGATTCTTTGTTTGATGGGAACAATTTTATTCCAAAGCACTGGGAGCTCTTTATTCAAAAAGATAAACTGTATATTTTTTTTTATAGCCACAGCAGTCACAAAAAACGAAAAGGACATAAAAACTGTTCGTATTAGGTACTTAAAATATATGAAAATATTGATGCTTACTAACAAAAGAAATGAATAAAAATATAAAATTCTATCGGGATCTTTAAGATGCATTTTCCAATTTATCATCATAATGGTTTGTTTGGTTGTGGCTCTAACAAAGAGATGTCACATTGAGTAAATACATATTTGTCTTTATACATATATAAGTACAAATACTGTGGAATTTAGTTAAAAGGGATTGAAGTTTAGGATTGTGGCTGTACAAACAGCACTCATATGATGCACAGGTTTGCCTGGAAGATGAGATGAACTGTTGTAGCACTCCTGCATTAGCAGTGTTCAGTGAGTGATGCCTATTTTTGTGTCCTGGGGGATGTGGTGACCATCCAGGTGCTCAGCACTCCCATCCAGCCATACCATCACTCTTCCTTACCTAACACCCGGCTGATTGGTGCAGAGCAGATGATGACTGCAACAAGCTAGTGGAATTGCAGCTTCCAGCTAAAGAGGGAAGTATTTATATTAGTGAAACAGATGATACTGTTCAAACTCCTTTGAGATACACATATATTTATTTATTTACTAATCCTACTAAGCCTCTTAGAAACAGTTCAACAGGTTTTGAGGTGACTTTTGGCTGTGGTCACTGTTCCCATCCTCCTTCCTTTCTTCCTTCCCTGACCAAACTTGCTGAGACAGCAAAATGTTGCTTGAGGACTTTATCTCAAGGTAAGGGCTGCGAAAGGTTGTTGAACTCCCTGTTCCTCATCCACTTTCTTAATATGCAGGACTATCCTTGCTCTGCAAGCCTCTACCTTCCTCACTCACCTTCTGAGATGACTGTTAATCCCAATGCTGAGCAGTGCTGCTCTCGAGAGTGTTATCCCTCAGGGAGGAAAGAAGGGATGTGTGATTTGTTTCTAGTGCCATCTCCTTCCAGCTGCAGGATAAGGAAGCCTATGCAGATACCAGAGAGGGCTCGGAGGAGAAAGGTGTAGCAAGGTCAGTTGGTACAGAAGTAGAACATGGGCTGGAAGTCATGGATTCTGCAATAGACTTGGGACATAGCTATGTTGGTACAGCATCTGCTACTACAACAGTATTACTGTATTGCCCAACACTGATTTTTTTTTAGAGGTTGTTAAAAGAAAGGAAAGGAAATATCAGTTTTGCAGAAAACATTGGTATTTTGAAACACAATGAAAACTATATTACAAATTTGTTCCAAACTGGAAATTATAAAAATCTTGTATCGAAAGAACTTAAAGGTGGTTTTAATTTTTATAGTTACATTTTGTAATGCCTTCTTAACATTTATCACATCTTCTTGAAACATATCACAGCATGTCAGAAGAAACACTGTAAAATTCTGTATCTCAAATTACAACAGTCATTGAATGCTAATAAAAATATCTGACTTTCTGAATCCATCTGCTTCTACTGTAATAGTGCGACATGTCATACAAAGGAAGAAGGCAAGCACCTGGTGAACTAATTTAAGGAGCAGCTGTTTTCAACAAGTTGTGCAAGCTTGTTAACGTGCTGCTCAGCAGCAATGCCAGGAGCTGGGGCTGCAACTGCGAATTTATACTTTCTGTTTGTGCTCTTCCACTTGCAACAGAGTCAAGATATGACTTGTGCTCGTCTCCCTTTTTGTGGCCTGAATTTAGTGCACTGGATGAGAGTTTCAGTGGCATATCCACACTCCAGCCTACTTTGGAAACTAGTGGCAGGGAAATACAGGTCTAAATCTCCTTGGACTGACGACAAACCACATAGGTTCAGTATCAGATGTCACTCCATGATAAGCTCTAGGTCACCCTCAGTGATCTGGGATTCATTCAGTTGTTTTCTTACTTGCTCCACTACCATCATGGACTAAGTTTTGGTTTCTTGGAGTGAATTGATCATCTGTTTCCAAAAAAAACCTTTGTGAAGGACCTACTTCAAAAACAGAGTTGAAATCTTTACAGAGAACAGCCATTATAAACTGATTGAGTTGCTGTATGTCTGGAAATTTGAGATGGGTAGCTAAAGTCCTCAGTTTCCCTCAAGAGAGCACGTCTTGCTGGCAGAGGATGTACAAGGACAGTCCAGGTGACAGGGAGTTCTACTTGCAGAGAAAGCTGATGAGAATGTATCTGTGATTTCCTTTACCAATTTGTAGCAAAACAAGGAAAGGGGAGAAATTTTGAGAATGAAAAGTGAACAGCAGCCAGCTAATAAAAACAATTTTCTGCTGAACTAGCTTTTTCCTATTAAAAGCATTAATTCTTGTCAACTAAAATCTTATAGATTTACATACTTACTTAAAAATGCCAGTACCTTAGTGTTCCAGCACTCTGGTTGTAGATGCTGGGGAATGTTATCTGATGAAAGACTCTTGGCATTGAACTGAAAAATTTATTTCCTTTGGGAACAAAATTAATTACAGAAAAATGTTTTTCATTTTCACAGAGAATTGACTATATCTTGTTTGTTTATTTCTTTTTGTCTCCAATGTCAGTTGGTTACCTTTACTGGCAGGAAAATGTATTTCATTCCTGGCAAGTGTATTTCACCTTCCCCTAGTGTCTCTTAATCAAACAGCAATATTTACTTTGTATTAAATTATTGAAAAATGATGCCGGTTACTGACCTTTGGATTTCAAACATCTTTATAAATCTTTCTGCTCTAAATTCTTTAAAATTAATTAATATTAACTGTTTAGTTGATACTGCAATTCACATTTTTGGCTTCCAAAGAAGATGATGATAGCTTAAATTCCACTGAGGGTACAGGGCAATAAAAAGAACATCCAAAAAATCTGCTCAAGAATATGTGGTATATCATTCATCATTTAAATGAGTCAATGTGCTTCAAATTGTGTATGTGAGAGAAAAACTCTTGCTTTTTTATAACATTTAAAGAGTGAAACTGCTTTTAGGCAACAAATTACCAAGTAAGGAGCAATTACTGCTGTAATTCCAAAAGCCCAGCATAACTGGAAATAGATGTTATTTACCCATTCTCATTTATAAAGTGTTCACAATACTTTAAACAAAAAAGGATGAATAATGATAGGAGAATTCTTATCTGGGGGAATAAGAGCATTTTTTTCATGTTAGTTATATCTTATATATTTTCCCTGAGATGAAAATTGGAATTACTGAACAATTAATTTCCAATGTACATGAATTGAAGAAACCATGTCATTATTATCTACATTGTTCCTTTATTTTTTTAATCAGTGGAGCTAGACTTGCAGAAAGAAAAAATGTTTGAAGAAAATATGCATGAAGAAACCAAGCACTTCCTGACACAATAAGTATTTGCAAAAAGTGTTTGTTCATAAAGAATGTACATTTATATTTTCCTAGTAAAGGATTGAGTAACAAACAATATTACCTTTGTATGTACTTCATGCTTTTTTCATCAGCTACAAATCTTGATGTTATTATTCAAGGTGTCTCAGATTTTCTGTTTCTTCTATTTGTTTCTTTTGTTTTCAGCTTGCAATATTTTCACATGCAAACGTAAACTTTGCTCTTCTTAATCAATATGTAGCAAACTCTGCCCTGTAATAAATTCAGCTTTGGCACACTTGCCTTTTGGAGCAATAACGTGTCTCTTTTCTGGGGACATTTCTTTTCAACCACCTTTCTCATTGATGGACTTCAGTGGCAACTTCTTATGCTTCTCTTAAATGAGAAGGGGAGTGAGTTTAATTACAGCCCTTAGTTTCAGCGAGGCTTAACATAATGCATAGTGGCACTGTTCTCAGGGGGAAGCCTTTGGCAAACGTATTTTGGACCTGTAATACAGAAAGGTGGCTGAAGCAAATTTTTCAGAGGCACCACGTAAATAAGGAAAAAGAGAAAAACACTGTCATAAAACATGGTCGGGGGGATACTAAATGCTTGTGGAAACAGTTCACTTGCTGCGTAGCTGAGAGGTGTGACTGCCATGCAAGACTATTTATTTCTCAGTTGTGGAATTGGTCTCCCACAGACTCAAGGCTCACCTTTCACGATGTTGTTGGTTGGTTCACTGTAAGTAGCCTCACCAGAAACTGTGTTTCATTAGTTTGCAATGGTTTGTGGAGCTTGTGGCTCCAGAGGAATAAAGAACATATTAACTCTAATATAAGTCCTTATTATACAAGGAGGACACCTTCAGCTTCTCCCAGAAGACTGTCTAGTAAGAAACCCCAATACATTTTCAGATAACTAAGACTTGTCCTAACTTTGTACCTAGATATTTTCCAAAAGAATGTCATGATCTGAAAAAAAATCATAGCATCAGTTACAAGTGTATCTATCTATGCAAGCAAATCATAAATCTCTAGATATTCAATAACACTCAATGTGTTATTAAACTTCAAATGTATTTAAAATGAAGGTTCTCAAGCCAGAAGCATTTTGTGTCAAGGTTTGTCATAATGGTTGTCTCTAATAAAACTGTGTCTGCTTACTCAGAATAGTGAGGGGAGAACAAGGAGAAAAAAACAGCCACATTTTGTTCTAACTGACATAACTCCATACACTTCAGTAATGTTGCTTCTCATTTATTCCTGTACAAGACTTTGATTCAACAAACTGCTTACATATGTGCTGAAAGTCCTCACCAAGCAATGAAATCCCTTTACTTAACTGTAAGCAAAGTTAGACTGGACCTCAGTGCTTGGTTTTTTTCAAGTTAAATGTGTGCCTAAGACCTTTACTGGATGAGAGCCTAATTGAATAAAATAGGGGATTGTAGTCTATCCCCTATAATCTTCTCCATAATGTTCACAGTCTTTCTTGTCTAAACGATTTTGCCTGATACTGTTTACCTTGTCTTAGCACTAAATGCAACATGATCTGCAGAAAGTTCCGCATGTCGTTGGGCTTCATCAAACTGAACAGGGGGTGGGGATCCTCTAACTTTGTGAGATCGCCTCTGTAGGTCGTACGAAGCGAGGAATATGAGTTAAACTTGCAGTGTAGTTGATTGCCACGTAAGAATATTAAGTATTACTTCTACAAAAACAGTGGAATTCTGGAGTAAGGACCCATAATTGTGACAACAATATTGGCGCATTTTCAAGAAAGTTCAAGGGGATTTTAATTGAAAGAAAGAGACAGAAGTGTGTTCCATACTAACTTGAAAGTAAAACACCAGAAATAACTTAGCAATTTTGACCCAAAAAACAGCTACTAAAATCAGAAGGAGTGGTGAAATCAGGACTGTGCCTGACTGTTGGGAGTCCTGGGTGTCAGCCCCCAGTTGTTGCAATGATTGCTGGGAGGTGTGATTGGCCTGGAAGACATTTGCTGAAGCTGGATCATTTAACAGTCTTCCACTTACTCTGGAAGATATTATACACTCCTTTTCATAAAACAATAGAGCTCTAACATTTAACAAGTTCTTTTTTTTTCCCCCACTACTCTTACTGGAAAGCTGTTCCAACACTTCGCTGCACCTTGTGTAGTTTCCAGGCTAAATTTAATCATGAACAGGGTACAAATATTTATTCATGTACTGGTGTTCCCCTTTGAAGAGTGGTAGAGTGCTTTCCCTTGTTAGTGTTTACGCTTTTATTGCCAACTGTAGTTGCTTTGCCTGACTTAATCCCATACCACCATTACTCTCCAAGCTAAGCAGATCTGGCTCTTTCACAATATTTGCACTACTCCTCAACTCCCAGGCAAGTGCAGCTGTATGGCACAGACAACTTTTCTGCCTTAAGTTTGTATGACCGGCCTGGCAGGTTCCAGTCACGGCTTATGTGTTTTTGTGTTGTGGGTTTTTTTTTTCTGATGCTGTTACAACCTTTCATCTGCATGTGGGCATTTGGAGATATTTGTATCTCTGGCAATAGCATGCATTGCACTTCAGACATAATCTCACTCGGAGATGCTGCCCTGTACAGGCAGCAAGATGCATCCTAAAGGCGTCTTTGAGATGGTAAATTTTTTAAGACAGAATAATTAGGGGGAAATATCTGAGTAGCTCTCTTCTGCATTCCCATGGGAATTTCTCAAATGTGGAGACAACAGTGAACTTCCACGGTAGTCTATATGAGTGATTTGAACAAGTTTTACAAAGATAAATGTAGTCCCAGATTAAATAAGAGCAATGAAGTTAGCCAAGGCACTTTTATAAGAGGATTCTGAGGTGTGACAATGTGAATAGACAAAGAATGGACTCTTCCTCGGGTGGGAATTTCTAGGATCTGGGATATCTGACCAAAATTTGGTCACTTTTTATCTTGTATCAAAAATGCTTTCCTGATTTTACTTTTTTTTGATCACGGATAGAAGTCAGCTTTAGTTCTCAGAGCTCCTTTCCTAGCTTTGTGCCCTCCTTTGCCCTTGCCTTTCCAATTTTTTTTCCTGCCCTGTTAACTTTGTAGTAGGAGCGCAAACACCAGTTTGGCAGCGTTAAGGCGTGAGAACATGCCAATCTCTCAGATCTGCAGTCTTGAGGCTTTTAACTTTTCACTCTTCTGAGGAAAAAAGCTTTTCCAAGAAGTGGGGAATTATGAATGTTTACTCATTGCTGATATTTATGATGTTTGCATAAGCACATTGTTGGATGTTGTACTGTAGGCTTTAAGAGTTTCTGTAAACTGTGCTCTGTAAACTGCAAGAGCTGAACTTTCTACTGTAATCGTTTAAAATTTTTCAGTTAACCAGAACTGACGTGTTCTTGGTGAGCCCCCTGGGAAACTTGGATACTGCAGATTATTTGGCACCGGTCTTTGTGTCCTGGCACAGAATTAGGATGCCCTGGCACCGTGTTAGGATGCACTGTGTCACCTTGGGATGCCAGCTACCAGAGATGTAAAAGAATGTTTTATTTCTCGTCTTAAATTATTGCTGTACATTCTTAACCAGCTCTCCCCTTCTACCTGAGAAGTGACTGTGCTGATATGAAGGATTTCTTGCCCAGCTTTTGCTTATTTCATGGATTGTTCCAAGAGTCAGTTATTAATGATTCCACTAAAGCTCTGGCCTCTCTTTGAAATATATCACTTTTTTTATTAAGTGCATATCACCAGGGATTGTTATTCATTGGTAGTGTGTTAGTGGGATTGTTCAGTAACTTTTTTTCCACACCAGCTCTGTTCAATAGCTTTTATTCATGGTCTGGAAGCATTAATAATCCTCAGTGCGGTGCTGTAGCTAAACTGGCAAATGCACTAGCTTGGCATGTAAGCAGAGGAGCATCTTGTAATGTATCAAGATACTTATACTCCTACGTATAATACTAATGAGCCTGGTTTTGGACTGTTGTATAAAAAGAAGAGGGTTCCTCTTCAGAAAGGAAGATGAAATGTCTACTAAAATCTCTCCAACTCTGGAAACTTTGTCTTGGAGGAAAGAATAAAGAACTAAATGCACAGTCCAAAACCAGGCCCACTAATGCAACTGATCTTCAGTGAACCAGGAAAAAGGTAAAAGGGTGACTTGAGAGTAAAGTTCTACAAAACTGAAGAGAGAAGGGATTTCTGAGAGTAGATTCACGTCCATGGAACAGCAAAATACATGATAATGCCACTGCTCCCAAAATGGTTTTAGTGACAGAATCACAGAATCACAGAATGGTAGAGGTTGGAAGGGACCTCTGGCAATCACGTAGTCCAACCCTCCTGCCGAAGCAGGGTCACCTACAGCAGGCTGCACAGGACCTTGTCCAGGCAGGTCTTGAATATCTCCAGAGAAGAAGAATCCACAACCTCCCTGGGCAACCTGTTCCAGTGCTCCGTCACCCTCAGAGGGAAGAAGTTCTTCCTCATGTTCAGATGGAACTTCCTATGCTTCAGTTTGTGCCCATTGCCCCTTGTCCTGTCACTGGGCACCACGGAAAAGAGCTTGGCCCCATCCTCCTGACACCCACCCTTCAGATATTTGTAGGCATTTATAAGGTCCCCTCGCAGCCTTCTCTTCTTCAGGCTGAACAAGCCCAGCTCCCTCAGCCTCTCCTCGTAGGAGAGATGCTCCAGTCTCCTCATCATCCTCGTAGCCCTCCGCTGGACTCTCTCCAGTAGCTCCTCATCTTTCTTGAACTGGGGAGCCCAGAACAGGACAGAGTACTCCAGATGAGGTCTCACTAGGGCAGAGTAGAGGGGGAGGAGAACATCCCTCGACCTGCTGGCCACACTCTTCTTAATGCACCTTAAAGTCCTGTTTGGTCTGAAAATCGGGTGCTTCCACAAAAAAGAGAAAGCAAAGAATAATTAATTAAGGGATCATTTAGCTTGGTACATTGTGTTTATTTCCCTCTTCAATGTTTTTGAAATAAGCCTAGCAATGTTTTTTTTTTAAATAACTGCTCAAGCTCTAACAGAGCTGATTGGCCAATCACAGAAGTAATTGGTTGAGAATCTGTGGAATGACAGTTTGGGGGAATATAATAGTTTCTTTAACCTCTAAAATCAATGCAGTATACATTTTAATACCTATAGTATTCTCAGACCTGGTCTCCACCGATAGTGAAATCAAGGAACGGCCCATAAATTCAGAGGAAGGTGAATTGGACCTAAAACTTTTAAAAAGGTACAAGATGCTGTATGTTAATAATTATCCACAGATAAGTGGTTCAATTCTGTAGTAAGTGTTCAAGAAAATCTTGCAAACAGTTGGAAAAACAAATATAACTGACATTTCTCCCAAATTGTCACAGAATGCACTCCAGCTGTATTTGTTATACACATTTTCCTGATGTGCTATGTGCTTGCATTCTTTCGCGATGAATGATGTTGCCGTGTGTTGGAGCTGTCATGCTGTCTTCCTTGTTTGAATCAGGAATGTGTAGGAGGTTATCTGAGGACGAAATACTGTAGGACCTCCTGTCATATTTTTGAACTTGTAGCATGGAGCTGAGCCGTAGTGGAATGGCTTAGTTTAGTTTCAACAGAAGCAAAACGCAGCCTGCTAATGCTACCAGTGCACTTGTGCCTTGATGCCTGTTTTGTTCTGTCTGTAAGAATCGAGGATCAGATCTCCATCTGTCATCACCGGACATTTTCTTTCTTGACATTTCAAGTCTTTGGGTGTAAATTTGTCTTTTCTGGTAAGGTAAAGTGCAGGCCTGTGCCGTGCCTAATACCCCTAGACACTACAGCAGCACTAAATAATGCGTTACCATGAATCACTGCAGTTTCATTGAAATTAATAAACTTGGCTGTCACCCAAATCTGGAGACGCATTTCACCCTACAGAGGCCTCCGAGTCCATAAGAGAGCATACAAGAAAGCAAGTCGAACTTGTGGTATGCCACGAAAGTAAAGACCCAGTTTCAAAAAAGGAAAGAAATGACACAACCTGTAACACCACAAAAGCCATATGCCATCGCACAGGGCATTACTCACATGGCACAGATCTTAAGAGTGACATATATTTTGATTGCTATTTTACCCTTATGTTGTGACTACCCGCTAGAGTTATAGGAAATAATAAAGGCAAACGGCATGTAGCTTAAGTTTAATGAGAAAGTTTCTAAGAAATATAGTGAGTTCATTTGTGGGGAAATCTTTCTTTTTCTGGTTTCTCTCGTGATTGCAGTTTTCTCCTGCACATTCTGAATTTTGAAACTTGTTCTGCATTTTTTCTTCCAGTGGAAACAAAATAATGAACTAGCATCCCAAATCTCCTTTTCCTAGATGATTCTCTCCCTTCCTTAGATGCAAGCTGTTACTGCTTGGCCAGCATCCCTTTCTGATTTTCTTTGACCTCTCTCTCTTGCATTCCTGGCTGCACAGTGGCTCACTTGGAGATTGTTTCCTTCCTTGACCCCGCTGAAAGGCAGTGGTTAGGAAACTTTCCTGGGATGTGCATGCAAGTTCTCTGAGAAAGGTCCAGCTCTCCCACTGTTGGGCAAGTGCTCTAATCACTCCGCTATTGTGCAGAAACTGCACTTTTCCCATTCTCTGTAATTAAATAGTTTCCAACATCTCCTACTCCTCCCATGAGCTCGGTGTTAAGGGTAAATATTCCGAGAAGGCATACTGGATCAACCGCCTTAGCGGTGCAGGCAGAATTTAAGGGCCTGTCTGCCTAAATCTAGATACCAGCAGAGTGAAGATGAGGTGCCTGGGTCACTCCCCAGACTGGAAGGAGACAGTGTTATGCCCATGGCCACTGCGGGAACTAGCAGGATGATCACGATATGCTGAGAGATGGAGACACCTAGGAGTTTAGGTGGTTTGACTCTGGATCCCTCTCAGGTACATAGGCATAATTTTGGCACCAGAAATCTCATAAGCCATGTCTGCAACATTAACTACAACACTCGGCAAAGTGTTGTAAAGTCCCTGAACAAGTTCTGAGAGAGCAGATTTGAGTGCAGTGGATGTTGATGGGAAGTCGACTTGCAAGGCGAGTGTGCAGTCAGGGTGACTTTGCTGGTGCAGTAGAAGCAACCCTATCAACGAAAGCATGCCGTCAGTCCCCAAGAGGGGCTGCCTGCCTTGGCAGTGGTCTGTCCAGCTGGTAGGACGAAGCACAAAGATCATAATAATTCAAGGACGGATGTTTGTGAAGCAGAGAAGAGATGAGCTGGTGCTCAAATGATGTTTGAGAGTCATGTTGTAGCTTTTCTAATCATCCAGGTTATAACCAGTATCTATGGCCATTTCTGAGTGCTCTTACCAAGAAGTTTAAAACACATGTTCATATACATCTGGGGTGGTTTAAAACACAGAAGGAAGACAGATAACTTCCAGAGATCCCTAGGAAGGCAGGATTTAGCCACTTGCAAAGTCAGCCTTTTCTGTGAAGGAAGAACACAGTTGTATTAGTGTGCCACTGGTATCTGACAGCCTCTTCCTGGGATACTGGTTCAAAACCCTTGGTTGTTTCCAAGGAGAAGGAAAAAGCGGATGTTTTCTACAAAAAAACACACTCCTTGCTCTATACCTAGATATGATGTAGGATCCAGTGTAGGAGCATGAGTCATGTGCTCCGCTGGCGTTACAGCACTTGGTAAGTGGGCAGTGAAGTGCAGTCGCTGGCTCATGAGTCATCAGCTTCATGTGAGTGGGCAGTCAAATCCTGCAGAGCTGATTTTTCAGAGACATTTCTAAGGGCATTTAGAAGCATAGCATATGGCATAGGCAAATTATTTTGGTTTTGTTTGTGCTTGCTGTGGCTTCAGCTTTGGCTGAGGCCCCACACTACTAGGCATGACATATCCTACAAGTTTTATTTTCTGTCATTCCAGCTTTGACATGCTTCTCTGGAGAAGTTTCATCATCTGGTTCTCTGTCTGCAGCTTCCACTTCTCTTTACATTCCAAGAGAAATGAGGAAGTGAATGGAAATAGCAAACGAGATAAACAAACTATACTATTTATTCTGCCGCTAGAGTTGCTTTGGCATCAAACTATAGTTCTGGTGAGTCTTAAATTCAAAATATGTATTTTTCCTTTCACTAGTTCTCCTTTTAGTGTCATTTGATGATGTAAAATAGCTGTAATTGTCAGTGGAACAGTGCTGCTGTTCCAAAACTTCACCTGGCACCTCATACAGCCACAGAAATCCTGCCACTTTCTGAGACAGGCCTCTTGCCGCAGCCAAAATATCCCCCATGGAGCTTCACAGGAGCCATGTCCTACTCTTACTCTTTATGCTTGCGGCCACACATGGGTCAGACACTCCCTCCATCATTATATGGAAGTGGAGGAAGATGGTACTTATCTTCCTCCTGATTTTCTCCGGACCCTTGGTGTGTGGCTCATGAAGAACACAAAAAAAATGGCAGCTTACTGAGTTCTGAGAGAAAGACAGCCAGCTCAGGCTGGACTGGATGAGACTTCTCGGCACTGCTCCTTGGGCTTGGCATCTCCCGGAAGAACGGCCTTGCTCTGCTGCCAGCTGTCACTGCTGCTGCTATCTCGAGGAGCAGCCCTGTGTGCCACAGTGCCTGGTTTAGAGTGGAAGCTCCCCTGGTGACTCACGAGTGTGTTGTATTTAAAAGCTGCTAGCAACAAGGCTTTTTTTAAAGCTTTTTCTTAATGTAAAAATCAGCATCCGGTGCAACTCCCCCTCCGAAAAACAAATCCAAACCTAAACCAAACATGAAGATCACCACAAAAACCAGACTGGTTGCAAACTGTAGCAAGCAGAACCAGGGGCACTGCGGACGTGGAGGTGCCCACAGCACCCTTTCTCGAGGCTGGGGTACAACTGCACCCCGCCGTGCCCAGCACAGGGGCCTGGCCCTTCCTGAGCCCCTCGGGGACACCCGACGGAGCAGGACCAAGCTTCTGACAGCCATCTGGCCTTTCCCAGCTTTTGAGCACCTCACGTACAGCCCAACTGTAGTTTTCCTGGACAGCCCCTTTGTTTTCACAGAATCACAGAATGGCAGGGGTTGGAAGGGACCTCTGTGGGTTATCTAGTCCAACCCCCCTGCTGAAGCAGGGTCACCTACAGCAGGCTGCACAGGACTGCGTCCAGGCGGGTCTTGAATATTTCCAGAGAAGGAGACTCCACAATCTCCCTGGGCAGCCTGTTCCAGGGCTCCGTCACCCTCAGAGGGAAGAAGTTCTTCCTCATGTTCGGACGGAACTTCCTGTGCTTCAGTTTGTGCCCATTGCCCCTTGTCCTGTCGGTGGGCACTACTGAAAAGAGTCTGGCCCCATCCTCCTGACACCCACCCTTCAGATATTAATAAGCATATATTAGGTCCCCTCTCAGCCTTCTCCAGGCTGAACAAGTCCAACTCCCTCAGCCTCTCCTCGTAGGAGAGATGCTCCAGTCCCCTCATCATCCTCGTAGCCCTCCGCTGGACTCTCTCCAGTAGCTCTTCATCTTTCTTGAACTGGGGAGCCCAGAACTGGACGCAGTACTCCAGATGGGGCCTCGCTAGGGCAGTGTAGAGGGGGAGGAGGACATCCCTCGACCTGTTCGCCACTTATTTCCCCCCCAAATCGCAGTCCAGTTGCACGCGCTGCTGCTCCCCCACTCCCTCCTGCCTTTTGTATCGCATTTCAGCACGGGACACACACACACACACACACATAAGGGGGGACCCCGTGGCTTCCCCCGCGGGGAAACGAGCTTTTCAAGGTGGGAGGATGCGAGAAGCCGGCCACATCGCTCCGGGGCGGAAGCGCTGGCGACCCAAAGCCCCCTCGGTGGTGGCCGCTACCGAGCCCCCCGCCCCGGCAGACAAAGGGGCAGCGCCCGGCGGAGCAGCCCGGGGTAGGGGGGGGGGGGGGGGGGGGGATGGCGGCGCGGCGGGGCCGGAGCGCAACGCCCCGGAGGCCGGAAGACAGGGCGGGGGGTGAGGGGTGGGGAGAGGGGAGGACCGGCTCGGCTCTGCTGAAAAGGAGGGCTTCCCCCCACCCCCCCACCCCCACCCCCCCCCACCCCCGGCCCTGTCCCGCAGGCGTCCCGCACCATGGCTCCGTCCTGGAGGAGCTGGCTGGCCAACGAGGGGAGCAAACACCTCTTTCTGGTAGGGGGCTGCCCCCAAGGGTGGGATGGGGTGTGGGGGGGGTCCCCTCGGCGGCGCCGACCTGCGGGGAGGGTGGCGGGGGCCGCGGCGGGCAGCCCCGGAGGGGGGTGTGGGAGGTTTGCAGGCTGCCGGGGTGCGGGAGGTCCCCGCCGCGCTCCGGGGGTCACGGGTGCGGGGGTGGGGGTGAGGGGTGCTCCGTGCCGGTGTGCGGCTGCCCGAGGGGTGACACGCGCGTGCCGTGGCGCGGGGGAGACGCCGGCGCCCGTGTCCCGCTGGGACCCGGCACACGGTGGGTTTGCTCTTTGTTAGAAGGCTGGGGGAGAAGATGTATCTTCTTGGAGGTCAAGTCCGTCCTGCCTTTGTCTCCTTTTTGCTGTTTTTTTGTTTTCTTTGAGCCCTTAACTGCAATATCGAACTAAAGGTTCGGAGCTGCGCTTTGTTCGCAGAGTGTTTCGCCAGCTCTCTGCAGGCTGAAGTCACACAAGTAAACTTTTGTGAAGTTCAGTGAAAGTGAGAATTTCTCACATAGGGACTGTTCCTTGTAATATTCTACAATATTTTGTGCTAAGTGCTCGAAGTTTGTTCTCCCGTTCCATTTACGCGTGTTTGCGAAAGTACGGGCATGGGGGTTTTATGAATGAAATTAACACTGAGAAGTTTGCACGTGTGACTTTCCCTTACAGTCTCTTGTTTCTGTTTCATTTCAGTTTTTCTGGCTCGCCGTCAATGTATGGCTCTTCTGGAAAACCTTCCTGCTCTATTATCAAGGGCTGCAGTATTATTATTTACATCAAATGTTAGGGGTGAGTGACCCGGACATTACTTTTTGCCCTGGAAACTGGGATGCTGGGAGATGAGAAAGTGACAGGATGGATTTGCTAGTCAAGGATAACATAAACTGCCTGTTAATGCTGTGAAGTGGGCAAATATCGAGTAGGAAATTACTGGGGTGCTGTTGACAGTTCTTCAGGAGTAGAAAGTGATAAGTGTTCAGAAGCAAAAGACCCAGTCAAGTGTGGGACATCTGTCCTTCCCCCTCCTCTCCGCCCTCCCAGTGTTCCCAGCTGCAGACAGGCTCACAGGAACACAAACACGCTCAACAGATGACTGGAGCTCTAATTTTTGTCATCAAAATGTTAGCCAAGCTCCGGGGCTCTCAATGGCAAATCCTTTCTAATCCTGTTATATTTGCTGAAGGATTTCTTTTGATAAGTCTTATCTCTGTTTGGTCTTTGTCATCCTCATAGATCCTCTGTTCTGGATAAATCATTGTAATCTATACAATTTTAGGGTTTTTTTTCTAATAACAAATTCTTGGAATCTGAATGGTTTAATTGAGATTTGGCTATTTTGATTTAGCAAGGGTAACATCCACCACCACCAGAAAGATAATTTGGGGAAGTGAGATACTGGTCTGTCCTGTGAAGTTATCCACAGCTACGCCATTGCAGTCATTTGAAACAACTTCCATCCAAAGGGCTAGATTAAGAGTTAACAACTTTTTGGAAAATGGTCTACGGATGTTAAGAATCTGAGACTCCAGGAAAAAGTGGGCGAATGCCATGGTGTTTTGTAACACGATGTCATACTCAGGAACAGATTTTAATGGAACGATGACGTGGGGTTAAAGCAGAGATGATGCTCATCCTAGCCTGCCGTGGAGCCTCTGGGTTTTATATTTGGAAGATCCAGGATGTATTTTTTCATATGGTTGAGATCATTGCCATAGCTAGTCAGTTCCATAAGTTTTTGTGAACTCGTTTGAAAGTAAGGCGACCTGATAAGCTTTTCTCTTTTTTGTCTTCTTGTGGCTGACTCAGACGTGTCAAGAAATGAATCTTAGCAAAGCTAGTGCAAAAAGAAGGGAATGAAAATACTTAAATCCTTCCTAATGGTGACTTTCTTGACAGAAAAAGTGTGACAATGTGTTTAATTTTACCATAATCTCTAATGGCTTTGCAGCCCAGTGCATCCATCTGAAAACTCTGTTCCTGCAGAGCAAGTGGGTTGTTTATAAAGCAAATGTTCTTGGGTCAATGTATTGGGCCAGATTGTCAGCTGGAATCAATCAGCAAAGTTCCTCTCAATTCAGAAGACTCGTCTGCCTTGTACCAGCGCATCGTCTGGTCTTTTTTTGGTTTCCTGGTACTTCAGAATGAGAGAGACATACAAAGTAACAAAGTGTGTTCAGAACCTGTGAGATGATTCAAGCAACAGATTCCTTGTCTTGGTGAGGAGGTGAGGACCAGGAGGCCACGTGTTGGAGGTTGTCTAACTGTGTCTGCAGCTCTGGGGAAAAATACCAAAGAAGTTTAGAGACTTTCTGAAATGAGGAGGAAAGTGAAGAGCTAAGTGTAGAAGATACTTTGGGTCAAAGTTCTGAAACTAATTTAAAAATTTTGAAAATATTAAAGACTGTAACACATTCTTGCAATTCCATTTTTACAGTTTATTTAAATATCATCCTCAGACCCTGAAGTTATCTTTCTCCCTTTTCTTCGATATATTTGTATATGCATATAAATCGTAGAAACATAGAATAGTTTGGGTTGGAAGGGGCCTTTAAAGGTCATCTAGTTCCAACCACCCCTGCAATGAGCAGGGACATCTTCAACTCGATCAGGTTGCTCAGAGCCTCGTCCAACTTGACCTTGAATGTTTCCAGGGAGGGGGCATCGACCACCTCTCTGGGCAACCTGTGCCAGTGCCTCACCACCCTCTCAGTAAAAAATGTCTTCCTTCTATCTAATCTAAATCTACCCTTTTTCAGTTTAAAGCCATTACCCCTTGTCCTATCATTACATGCCCTTGTAAAATGTCCCTCTCCAGCCTTCTTGTAGGCCCCTTCAAGTACTGGAAGGCCGCAACAAGGTCTCCCTGGAGCCTTCTCTTCTCCAGGCTGAACAGCCCCAACTCTCAGCCTTTCCTCATAGGAGAGTTGTTACTGCTCTCTGATCATTTTTGTGGCCTCCTCTAGACCCGCTCCAACAGGTCCATGTCTTTCTGTACTGAGGGCTCCAGAGCTGGACACAGGACTCCAGGTGGGGTCTCGCAAGGGCAGAACAAAGGGGCAGAATCCCCTCCCTCTCCCTGCTGGCCGTGCTTCTTTTGATGCAGCCCAGGATACGGTTGGCCTTCTGGGCTCTGAGCACACATTGGTGGCTCATGTCCAGTTTTTCATCCACCAGTACCCCCAAGTTCTTCTTGCCAGGGCTGCTCTCAATCCCTTCATCCCCCAGCCTGTATTAATACTGGGGGTTTCCCTGACCCAGGTGCAGGACCAAATCATTTTGCAAGGGTTGGGAAAATTGAACCAAATTTTTGTGTCTTCAGGAAACAAATCGAGCATATCCATAATAAAGCTGCTGTTAACTTCCTCAGGGATTTTTGCTCTTCTTGTTTTGTATATTGGTTTGCGTAGCCAATGGCCCATGGCACATCTGTATAGCCAGTCTCCTTGCTGTTCCGTACATGAGTGAGTGGCTTGCAGTGCCTCTGTGTGCATTCCTAATGTTTGAAAATTTTGAGATTTAGATGAAAATTCTTCATTTATAATTCAACAGTTGATTTTTTTTCTTTTGTCTTAACAGAATGAATTTTTACAGATACTTTCATGCAAATTGATTCTTTTTTCCAGCCAGTTAACAAAAAATGGCAAAAAAGAATGACATTTTTTTAATAAAAAAAAATTCTCTTGCTTGTCAGTGAAGTCTGCTAAGGAGTCTTTTTCTCTCTTTGTATGCTACAATATCCTAAAATCTCCATAAGAACTTCTGCACTTGCAGCACTGAAAGATTTACCACAGGTAATTTTATTGTTTACCAAGTAACAGGATGGAGAACAAGAAACGTTGCTGTAGGAAATCAGATTGTGATACAAAATGAGATCTTGGACTGAATATATTCAACTCTGCCACATTTTCATGCCGTGTCTTTTCTTTCTGATGGAAAGAAGGAGAAAGAATGAGGTTAGTCTTTCATTCAGTGTGCACTGAAGTGGTTCACATTCCTTCAGCCTTCTACAGAAGAGAGAGGCTCAGTGTTATTTTTTTCCAGTTGCATCCTCTGTGACCTTGAACAAGATTTTAAAATTATTTATGTACCTAACTCTTACTTAATCTTTCAGTGACAATCTTTCTGATCCTTAATTCTATACCTGTAAAATGTCACTAAGAGTGCGGTAGTGTCATGGAAGTGCAAAGTGAATAAGTCAAAGGCGCTGATGTGCTAGGAGGAGGTTTATTGGCCTATTCTGTGCTACAAAATTTAGCAGGTAAATTTATGTTGTGTCAAATAAAATCATAGAATCATTAAGGTTGGAAAAGACCTCTAAGATCATCAAGTCCAACCGTCAACACATCACCACCAGGACTACTAAACCATATCCCGGAGTGCCACATCTACACGGTTTTTAAACACCTCCAGGGATGGTGACTCCACCACTTCCCTGGGCAGCCTGTTCCAGTGCCTGACCACTCTTTCAGTAAAGACATTTTTCCTAATATCCAATCTAAACCTCCCCAATGCAACTTTAGGCCATTTCCTCTCATCCTATCACTTGTTACTTGGGAGAAGTAACACCTGCCTCACTACACCCTCCTTTCAGGTAGCTGTGAGAACAATAAGGTCCCCCCTCAGCCTCACCTTATCCAGACTAAACAACCCCAGTTCCCTCAGCTGCTCCTCATAAGACTCGTGCTTTAGACCCCTCACCAGCCTCATTGCCCTTCTCTGGACACACTCCAGCACTTCAATGTCTTTCTTGTAGTGGGGGGCCCAAAACTGAACACAGTACTCCAGGTGCGGCCTCACCAGTGCCGAGTACAGGGGCACGATCACCTCCCTGCTCCTGCTGGCCACACTATTCCTGATACAAGCCAGGATGCGGTTGGCCTTCTTGGCCACCTTGGCACACTGCTGGCTCATGTTCAGCTGGCTGTCAACCAACACCCCAAGGTCCTTTTCCTCCAGGCAGCTTTCCAGCCACTCTTCCCCAAGCCTGTAGCGTTGCATGGGGTTGTTGTGACCCAAGTGCAGGACCTGTCCCTTGGCCTTGCTGAACCCCATACGACTGACTTCAGCCCATCGATCCAGCTTTTGTCACTGCTTTGCTCAGTGTGATTCCTGTTGATGAGACCATGAACTCTTCACTGTGGAATCTCCATCCCTGGAGGTTTTAAAAAATCTAATTGGGAAAAACCCTGAGAAAACTTTGAGTTTGGTGTTGAACACCAAACTGACTAGAGCAGAAGATTGGATTAGAGACATGCTGAGGTCCCTTCCAACCAGAATAATTCTGTCATTGTATGATTCTTGCGGTGTAAGTTCAACCAGAGCATAGTGGATCTAAACCCCTTCCCAGAACTTTTGCCTGTATGAACCATCCCTTTGGATACTTAACCACTTGCAGCACTGCAGATCACGGTCTGACTGCATGAATGCATTCATTACTGTTGGTTCAGGAGCATGATTCAGATAGGGAATCTGACATGTTGCCTTACATTGCTTAAAGCAGAGAAGCCTAGGAAACACCCAACAGGCATGGATTTCTTATAAAAAAGTGTGGCAAAGAGGAGGGGAATATTCTCATCTTCATGTTCGTGACTGATAGATATTACCAGATGTAGTAGGCATGAATTACAGAAAGGAAGATTCATAAATTACTTGACGTGACTCCAAAATCTTCATTATTGGAGGTGTTGTGTCTGCTCAGTCAGAGAAATTGTCCAGATGGCTAATTTCTTTGCAGAGGTGAACATTTCTCCTTGCAGATTAGCTTGGCTGTATTTTTTGCTAACAAGTTTGCTTGCATCTGACCAACAAATTCAGTCCTCAGTTCAATACTGGCCTTATTATAGAACTCAAATCTTGCTTTTAACAGCATTAAATTAAATACCTGTTTCTTGTTACTTGAGTTTCCCATGAACAGAAGTAGCATTTTGTCATGGCATAAAAGGTCTCTCTTTCCCTATTCCCTCTCTAGTCTCTGCTCAAGTAACTCTAATGTAGTAAAATGGATGTTAATGCAAGAGACAAGCTTCTGGGTTTCAGCCCAAAATGGAGAAAATGCATTTTCAGAAGGATCTTTTTGAGAAAAGATTGTATAACTGAAAATGGACTGAAAAGGAGAAGTGCTGCCTCACTTTTTTATCTATACAGTTGCTGCCTTCTTACTGTGCAGTACTGTGCATTGCGTTTATGTCATCTTTATTCACTACTTGGAATATGTTCCAGGTGTTCCAATACCTTGCATGTCTCTCCTTGCTAATTTATTGTAATGGTAGAGATTGTACTAATAGAGGACAAATCCTGCTTGCATTGATACTTATGCAACCACACTGCAGCCTGCTTCCCCTGCACATCTAAGCACTGGAGGGAGTTGTGTAGCTTGACCCTTTGTTTTCCTTAATGCAGCATGGTTTTGCTATTTAATTGTCTTGTAACCAGGCTGTTTGGGATTTGCTCTTGAGAGTGTTAACGTGTAACAGGAATGTCTAGTAATAGATTTATGTTGCTATGGAAGATAGAGAGATACATATATATGTAGGATTCCCTAATAAAGACTGAGGTTGTTAATCCACAAGACCTTGTCTTGATAGTCCCCTGGAATTTGCAAGTAATCTGTTGCATTCTCATTGCCTCATTCTAGATTTTTTTATTTGCCAGAACATTTTTTCCTTCATCCCTTTGTCCTTCCTGGACAGCCACAGTTCAGCATCATTGCTGGAGATTATTCTCAGTTATGAAGAACTTGGGTTTTGCGCTATACAGTTCTTCTGTTTGCTTTCTTTCTTTTTTTAAACTTCTTGTGAAACTGTCAATAGTGGAGGTTCAGATAGTAGAGGTACATCTCAAATGATTAATTGACATTTTTACTGCTGTATCATGTAGACGTATTAAAAGTAGTCTTGTTGTCATCATTGCTTCTTGTTCTAAGATGATCATGGCATAACACTTTGTGTAGAACAGAACTGAATTATGGCCAAAATGTTTCTTTGGTTGATCAACTGTTATATTATCTGTTATTGTGGTATTCCCATGGTAGTCCAACCATGCAGGTCTTAAAGTAAAAATAGCTGCATTACACTTCAGAAGACCGGTTTTACAGACCATATTACCTACTGTGTTGTGATAAGGGGAAATTATTCAAGGTAAAGGAATCAGATGTTCCATTGCTTCTGTGTGTCTGTGACTCAGATATGACAATAAGCAACGTCGTGCGCTGGCCATGAGTTGCAGTGTGTTGTGGATCTCTTGGGGAAACCAAGTACCCTTAATCCCTTGATTCATGACTGAATTTGTGAAGTTTAGATCATGCTGCATCTTGCAGGATCAACTATTCAAGCTCTTCTTGCTAGTTAATGTATAAAATACTGTCACACTTTGTGATGTTGCTCCAAAAGATGGATGGTCTGGAATGCTCAAATCTGAAAGATAACTTGAGATCCCTTCCAGTCTGTGTGTGAGTCATTCTCCTTAGCACAAAATGAAACCTGTAACTCAGCGACACTGACAAAAGTCTGTTTAAAATTGTGTTTCCTGAGGTCAGGATTTCAACAGATTAAATTAACTGATTAATAACTTAGTAAAGATGAACATTTTGGTCTGAAATCTTGTAAGCGTGTACACTTTGGAGATTATCAGAGAAGTTGGAAGCTACTATTGAATTCCAGATTAAGATAGTTGCTTTCTTCAGATTGAATGACTGATTTAAGCAGAAGGAAAAGTACGTCTAACACAAAGGGGCTGCGTATAAAATGAGAACGTGACTTAAATATGTGGACAGAAGGAGAAGGAAAACCTTCAAGGAATGCCCCTTTGGTGAGTTACAAGTGGACGGTGAGAATATTGATTCTCAGTGGTGCAGGGAAGATACCCCATACCTTGTGAAAGAGCTAGAAATATTGTTGCCGTTGTCCACTCCTGATGTTTCTCTCTTTCTATAATATCATATCCAACTTCCGATTCATGTATGCAAGCAGAATATTGAAGTTGAATTAACATAGAGAATTGGGCTCCTGTTAAATTCTCTGTGTAGAGAATTGCTGTTTTTTGTTGTTTGTTTTTTTATATACTTAATATACTTTTTCAAATGTGATTCAAAAATATTACATCACTTGATCTTAAAATAATGTTTAAAGGGTGTCAGTACATGAGGTTGGGATTTATGGAGTCCTGCTGTGAAACCTTCCATCTTCAGGAACAAAACCAAGTCAACTTTTGTAGACGTTTTCACACATTCTGGTAGGTTTCCCCTACCCTCGCATTTTCCTTCCTTTCAGCTTCCTTTCAGCTGCTTTGGGTTTTTTTTGCTAGATCTCCAGTCAGATTTGGCAGGCCTAGGGGGAATAATTGCTATCTGTAGAATTCAGATCTGTCCTTCATCTTAGGTTGCCTGTGCTCTGTTAATCAAAACAAGGAGCACTGCATGAAGAAAAGGAAGTCAGGACAAAAGGAGGCATGCTGTGTAGCACAATTTGTCCCACCTTCGAAAATAAATATTTTTAGCTGCTCCAGTACTGATTTGGGGAGGTGGTCTGTGACCAGTGTCTGCGGAGCAGCGTGTGTCTTATGAGTCTTCCCACAGCCTTTCAAATTGCCCTGAACCATAGAAGATTGAAAAAGTTCAAAGAAGGGCCTCCAGAGAGAGCATCAAGTGTGGTGTCTCTGCTGCACCATGACCTGTTTATGGTTGTTGCCTGTAGGTAGTGAAGTCTTGAGAAACAGATCGCATCACTTTTAGGTGCAGAAGGATTTGTGGTATTCTTTTTTTGCTATATTTTTGCTATATTATGCTATGTTTTTTTGCTACAAGATGGGCTTAAAAAGTGAGATAGGAAAGTATTGGTTGAGGTCTTCCTATATTCTGCTCTCCTGTATGTTTTGCAACCATGCATTTAATATTAGATTTCTGTGCACAGCAGCTGCAGGTAGTGTTCATCTTTGTGGGGATTTCTGTGGTTTGTGCTTAGAACTGACAAACTTTAGGGAATTCTGTGCTACACAGTAAGTTACTTTAGCCCTCAAGCTAATATGCAATCATTTGCCGAGGTCCAGAGAAGCTCATTTTCCCTACTATGCTGGCAGCAACACACAGAATATCCAACAAGAACTGACTCTTTACTTCTCTGTCCTACTTTGCATGTTGTGTGAGCATAGCCAGGAGTCCATCCCGATTTCTGTGGGACTGTAGATCAGACAGGGATAGCTGGAGAGCTTACATTCCCCCTGTATCTCTGCAGACCTTTTCTGCTGCTTTGGAGAAGGAAAATATGGTGATTGCTTGATACTTACTGGAGAAAAAATCTACCCCAGTGTATAGGAATTGAGTTTGTAGTGGGTCCAGTTCTCTGCTATCGCTGCCACAGATTTCCTCTATGAATTGCATGAATCCTTTAGTTTTTCTATGCCTCTTTGCCCCTCCATGAAATGGGATAACAGTGTGTGTGGTACTGGGTAGGGAGTACGGAAGGAGGTTGTCAAATATTTGGATGTGGTATCAGCAAAAGTAGATAAAAGAGAGTGTCCAGCAGAGATTTTTGCAGGTATTTTTTTCTCTTTTTGATCCTATAGAAATTTCACATGCTACCAAAATGAAAGAGCACTTTTTTCTCTTTTTTTCTTAAGACAATGATAATCTTGGGAAGAAAAGAGGATCATATTTCTCGCATTTTTTAGCTACTTATTAAGGATAAATATTCCCTTCCAGAACCAGTGAGTTGCCTTGGAGCAAAAATCATCTTTTATTCTACTATTTTTTAAAAATCCAACAATGCACTATGTTAATTTGTTATGATGCCACCCAGTCAATCCAAAGGAAGTCAAGAATGGGACCACTTGGAAATCATTTGGAAAGAATTAGTTTCATGGGGATATTTTTAGCCTTTGGATATATGTTAAGAGGAAACTTAGTACTCTGTTCTGGGTCCTGCATGAATTGTGATTCTAAGCATGGCTAAATGTATTACTGTACCATTGTTTTCAAATTGGTCATGGGCTTGTTGCAACAAACTGCCAAAGCCTATTTCTTCAGAATAAAACCTTAAATGAACCATTGGTTAAAATATTTAAATCACGCCTTCCTAGAAGTGCACTACATATTTGAAGAAATTATTCCCTGCTTTTCTTTTTTTTTTTTTCTTTGTAGAGATGCTGATTGCATTGAATTAGAATCAATGTAAGGGTATTATTCCATAGTAACTGCATTGTGAATGAGTATTTGCTATTTGTTAAATGGTGGCATGTAAAAAGGCAAAGGAAGGTTCGTAGGGTAGCTTTTTCTTTGCATCACAGATGATTCAATTTTTTTGTACCGGTTAAACTGTTTGGCATTTTACTTCTTACAATAATGTTCCGTCTGAACATGAGGAAGAACTTCTTCCCTCTGAGGGTGACCGAACACTGGAACAGGCTGCCCAGGGAGGCTGTGGAGTCTCCTTCTCTGGAGATATTCAAGACCCGCCTGGACGCGGTCCTGTGCAGCCTGCTGTAGGTGACCCTGCTTCGGCAGGAGGGTTGGACTAAGTGACCCACAGAGGTCCCTTCCAACCCCTACCATTCTGTGATTCTGTGATTCTGTGACCACTCATCCAGCCCACACTTCCTGAGCTTCCCTAGGAGGATGTTATGGGAGACAGTGTTGAAAGCCTTGCTGAAGTCGAGGTAGACAACATCCACGGCTCTCCCCTCATCTACCCACTCAGTCATGCCATCGTAGAAAGCTATCAGATTGGTCAGGCATAATTTCCCCTTGGTGAATCCATGCTGACTACTCCTGATAACCTTCTTTTCCTCCACTTGCTTGTTGATGACCTCCAGGATAAGCTGCCCCATCACCTTTCCCGGGATGGAGGTGAGACTGACTGTCCTGTAGTTCCCTGGGTCCTCCTTCTTGCCCTTTTTGAAGATTGGAGTGACATTGACCTTTCTCCCGTCCTCGGGCACCTCTCCTGTCCTCCAGGACCTCTCAAAGATGATGGAGAGTGACTCAGCAATGACATCCGCCAGCTCCCTCAGCACTTGTGGGTACATTCCATCAGGGCCCATGGATTTGTGGGCGTCCAGATCGCTTAAGCGATCCCTCACACAGTCCTCCTCAACCAAGGGAAAGTCATCCTCTCTGATGGCTTCTTCTCTTTCCTCCGGAGCCTGGGATTCCTGAGGGCCTGCCTTGGCACTGAAGACTGAAGCAAAGAAGGCATTCAGTAACTCTGCCTTCCCTGCCTCCTCCATCACCAGGACACCCGCCTCATTCAGCAGCGGCCCCACATTGTCCCTAGCCTTCCTTTTGCTGCTGATGTAGTTGAAGAAGCCCTTCTTGTTGTTTTTGACATCCTTTGCCAGCTTCAATTCCAGGTGGGCTTTGGCCTTCCTTGTGGCATCCCTTCATGCTCCGACCACATTCCTGTACTCTTCCCAAGTGGCCTGCCCCTCTTTCCACATTCCATGGACCTTTCTCTTCTACCTGAAGTACTTAATACTAAACAGTGTAGAATTTACTCTGTTCTAGACTATTCCAAACTAGACTGTTTTGTTGAAGTAGTGTAAGAAGACTAGTTGTGCCTGATAAAGGACGTTTTGGATAACTGATATCATGACTGGTTTATGCTTAAACTTAAAGACAACATAAATTCTTGAGAAGCTAATGAGGTATCATATAGGTCATATAATAGAAATAGTACCATTTTTTAATAGCTTATTAATTGTATTGCAACTTTTTTCAGCTTTTGAGTGTTAGTCAACAGCTACAGAAATGTTTCAATTTACTTCTGTGTTCTGCATAACGTTCGTTCTACTTAGTTCTTGGGTTTTTCACATCATGCTGATTTAATTGCTGAAAAACTGTAGTACATCAGCAAGCTTTAATAAAAATGCTTATATGTGTTTAATGACCATGTTTTTGAAGTTATTGCTTTTATGAGGTGTATAGCTCATTTTTAGCTTCCCTGTAGATGAATAATAATTAATGAAAATAGAGACAGTCTTGTGTATGCAAACAGCACATTATAGAGACATTTTACTTGCCATTAAATCCAATAATTTCAAGGGTATTACCATTTTAACTGATAGTCCAAAAATATTTATGATGTTCTAAAGACAATTGAAGCTACTGTGGGCAAAGATGGAGAAATATTGATTGTGTTTGTTCACATTTCTTTTTTTTAATCATACTTTGAAGTGGAAAGGGACATCAGCATTAAGTAAAATCTCAGCTCAGTGGCTGAGGTTGTGGCCGTTGTAGCTGGTGCTCAGTTGTACTCATTGCACTTGGGTTCCGGACCAGTCAGGAGAGTCCAGAGGGGGAAGGAGAGGGTGATCTGAAGTCTGAAGAGCATAACTTGTGAGGGAAAAGTAGCAAGAATAGGCTCTCATTGTGCATGTGAGCAGAGTGTGAAGTAAGAGATGAAAGAGAAGCAAGGGAGTTTTTATGTGAGGGAAAGAAGGACTAATGGTGCATTGGAAGAAATAGCAGAGTAGGTCCGAAGAGTGGGGAAGAGCTATGAGTTGTAATTCATTCTAGTCTTATTTCCTATAATTTAGTAGGTTAGAGATGCCTCTGTTGCAAGTGCCCCTCACAGTGTAACTTTGTGAGATCTGCTTCCAGGATGTTTGTCAGGGATCCCACATTTACATGGCAGAGAACAAGGTAGAGCGCATTTGTGGGGTAATTGCTCCTGCTTCTCATGGGCAACTTTTGAGAGAAGGTGCCCTTATGATGGCTTTGTTCTGTGGAAGCCAGTAGTGTCTGGTGAGGAGGTCCCTAGCACTCAGGTCTAACTAAATAATGTTAAGTAACCAGAGGAGAAATGGGCTTTAGGTGGAGACCTTGATGCTTCAGGTGGATTGAACATCTTTACCTTCTGTTTGCCTGCTGGTTTTGTGCCCAGATGCACGGCAGAGAAGGTGGGGACTTGGGTGTTATGGATGGTGAGAGCAGTTAGGTTTGATGTTTTACGGCACTGAGAAGCTCCTGTCATGCCATGGTACTTGTGATCTTGCTGGACATGCTGAAATCCAGTTATTTTTTTTACTTTATTTTTACTAGTTTGTATATTTGTGTGACATGTAGATAAGCCTGTAAAAAACAGCTAGTAGCTATTACAAATTTTGAAATTACAAGGCTTTTCTAATATTTTTTTTAAATGTAAATTTTCAAATATATAAAACCTCTTTGTTTCCCTTCAATTTTATTTCTTCTTCTCAAGAAGAAAGATATGAATATAATAAATGTTTCACTTATTAAATTTTTTTTGACTGAGAAATAACAAATGTTCTTCTTTTGACATAAAGTTTCATTTTGAAAATGTAATACATCTCTGGTAATTTTATTAGATAATTTGTACCTGTTTAAATCATTCACATACCTCTGCAGTATTTGAGTTATCTTATAATATTACAATAGCTTTTTATTAATTTCTTCAGGAGCTGAAAAACTTGGGTTTTAGAGAACATTGCAAGAAATACCCTTCCTGAAATCTGCTGACAGTCTAAAAGCACCGTTTATATAAGCTAGTAAAATGATAATTCCCCCTAATAACTAGGAGAACAATAGCATTTTGCTAACTTTTTAAAAAATCATAAATGAATGAGAGAATATAATAAGATTAAAAAATACAGGGTTATGACATTAATGTGTGCTTTGTTCACTTATTTGACAAGTGTTTTTGTTCTAATTATGTGTGTTCCAAATATACCACTGAAAGCATTAGTGAAATTAGATTTCATTACACTTCCCAGCTACTGAGTAGTTAAAATGAAGAAAACCTGCTTTCTTTCGGTCCAAATATGGCACTGCATAGTGTGAATGGATGAGGAGTTCTGTGACAGTTCTCTAACAGTCCTTGAAACACTATTATCATTTCGGTTTAATTGAAACAATGTTTTTGGTACATCTTTTTCTGGCTTGTTTACCAGAAAATCGTTACACTTTACTTAAGTGACTGTCTACTGTCTTCATAGTATTTATCTGTCTTTCTTATTTAATTATATCTGTTGCAGCTTGTAGGTAATTTCTCAGTGGATGCTTATTGTTGTCTCAGATATCTTTTGTTCCATGTGGCTCTGAGCACTGATGAAGATACTGGTTCTTTCTGCAGAGAGTTGTCATTTACTGACATTATTGCTGGCAAAATTAATTCTAAATATTTTTTTGATGCAAAAGTGAGAGCTGTTTCCCTCAGAGAACTGGATGGCATGCTGTGTGTACAGTGTTTTTTCAGTACATGTAAAACGTTGTGAAACTCCACTGTTCTGATTAGTCAAGAGCACACGAACCGTTCGGGTTCACAGCAAAGAAAAGGAGGTTGAATATTGCCAGCTGAACCATTAGAGCGTCTGTTCTCCCTGTAATCTAACTCTTGCTATATTTGTTCAGCTAGGATTGTGTGTTAGCAGAGCTTCAGCATCTGTCCTCAATCTCAACTGCTGCCTTGTCCTGCTACCAATGTGCCGTGTTCTCTTGGCCTTCCTCCGAGGATCTCGGAAGGTAAGTACTGTCCTCAGAATGCAGCAGTTGAGAAGAAGAGGGCCCTGGTCTCTGTTTAGTCTAAAAATAATACGAAAAAATCAGTTATATCCCTGTTTATTATACAGTATGTTTCTGCATGGTACAAGTATTCATGACCGCTTTCAAGACAGTGCCTTGGCTGACATTGTCTGGTTTGATTGGACCGGTTGTGGGGAAGGTTTGTTGAAGGCATTTTTGAAGGACAGGGACTTGCTGTGAAACTGTAAACAGATGAAGTCCCCTCCTTCTTTCCCTGCTCTAATACTAAAGACGTCTGTGTCCTCTCTACTGCTTCCTGGTAGAATTCAACATGCAGAAAAGACTTCATCTCTGCATGACCGGAAGTGTCCTACTGGAGATGACGGAACTTTAAATAAAAATACCCAACCTGATATATTCATTATCACGGGAGAAAAAAATGTTCTGGCAAAGCTAAGAGGGTTGGTTTTCTGTACCAGCATTCAAAAAACAAGTTCAGTTTGTTTGTGATTTGTCAGTTACTTTGACAGAAATATAAGTAAAGGTTTTGAGGAACATCAGTGTTTTCTAGATGGCTGCAAATTGAACCTGTGAGTTCTGTTCATCAAGTGGCAGTACCTATAAGATTTGATGCCCATAGATGCATATATATATGCAAATATACCTTTGGCTCTGATCCTGCTCATTAAAGAGTCAGTGACGCTTACAACAATTAGTGCTGGAATTCTTAGATTTTAAGGCCAGAAGGGACATTACTTTATGTGTTCTTGACATCTGTGCAATACTGATCCGACGGTGATTTCTTCATTAAGGCCTCAGAATTGGCGCACAGACATAACCCTGTAGTTTTTAAATTTAGGTACTGTGCTTGCAAGGATGTTAGACCTACTGAAAGCTGAAGTTCCTATTAAGTCACCTCAGTTGCTGTTGGTATTTTTTTCTTTGCTTTGTTTTAGAAGAGAGATTGCTTGAATTCTTCTCTTATTAGGTTGCCAGCAGGAAGACCAGAAGGCTACTAGATAAAAGTAAAACTTTCCACGTGACGTGTGGTGTTACAATATGCATCTTTTCAGGTGAGATCTTAATGTGCTGAGCAGCAGCTTGTTCGGGAAACACACTAAAGCAGTATTTTGAGATTTTTCTTGTACAGTACATTTGGGGGTAGTCTTGCTCTGTGCTTCCCTGCCTTCAATTGTGAATGCTTTCTCGCATGTGCGTGGGTTTTGGTTTATTTTTCCTTTAAACATGGTCTTACAATCTAACGCTGAGCCTTTCCTTAAAATTCCAGTTTCTAAAAGGACAGATGTATGAGATCAGGTCAGAATCTGCCATTAGAAGTGACCTTTGACTGTGCCTGAGGAATTTGAGTGAAGAAGTAGGATGCTACAGGCTTATCTGCGGAAGGGGGAGCAGTGGAGGCAAATACCCATTTCACTGAAGAAGAAACGTTCTTTGGTGGACACCTTTGAATGTTATTTCTCAGCTGAAGCATTGCAGTACAGAAATGATTGCTGTATTGTTAAAAAAATCTTAAAATACATACAGCTTTCTGCAATGAATATCTATAACCTGATTTACTTTAGAAAAATAATTCCTTAGTCCCTGATGTCTCTTGTGCAGGTGATGTGATTATGGTTTGGCATCTGAGTAGCCACTTTACTTCAGGGGAACATCTGCCTCTTGTTTACGGATCTCAGCTTTACTCTGTTTTCTTTAGTCTTACATGTTGCTGCTCATCTGGTGAATGCTCTTAACTTCTCTGAGAACTACAACGAAGACTTTCTGTCAATAAATGCAGCAAACTATCGTGGTGAGGTGAGCCAACTCTCCTTTTATATTTTGCTTTTAAGTATATAATTTAAATATATGATTATTCGTATATCCAATTCCATTGTGTGATTCATTGTGTGGTCTATACAGTGCTGCTGGTTTTGTGCATTGAAAGCTCACCATCATGTGGATTGCTGTGGATTTTATTTCTTTCTCTGGACAAGGCATGTATTGAGCACTTTGTTTAAGCCAGCAGGATTCAGACCTATTGGACTGTGGGGTGGAGAATGCTGTCATCACGTCCTTTCACCTTGTGCCCTGTTCTCCTTCTCTACAACATCCTTTAACTTTTGGTCAGCCCTGAATTGGTCAGGCAGTTGGACTAGATGATTGTTGTAGGTCACTTCCGACTGAAATACTCTGTTCTACTCTGCTGCTGCTGCTCTCTGTTCCTTGGATAGGCCTGACTGAGACAATTCTGCTGCGGTTTTGGGAACATACATTCTGTATTTGCAATATTTGGAATATAGGGCTATATGACATAGACTGGGGATTTGAGGATAGAGAGATTTTTGAACTGCAGTTGAAACTGTAGTATATATGCTGAGAGTAGAATTAGTTACCTGCATGAACTGGGCTGGAAGCTGATTGCAACTTACGAAATACTTTGTTTGCATGGCTTCTCTGGTTGTGGTGCAGATCTGAAGGCATACCACAATCCTAGTCCCTTCTGCAGGTACCTGCTTGTGCGTTTGGCGCTGGAGGGTTGTTTGCAGATTTTAGGAGTAAGACCAGAGTCCAGGACTCTTTCTTCTTTGGGCTACAATCAATTTCTCTCTTGTTTATGTTCATTTTAGTCTCAAGTATGCATTTCTTTTCTACCAGTTTCATTAGGAAAGATTTAGAATGACCCTATCCCAGCTGCATCCTTTCCTGGAAAAGGAGAGCTTGACTCAGCCTAGGCTCATAACGACCAACAACCGAGGTCTTCCACTCCCTGGGTGAATGATCTAATCACCGAGCTATTCTATGGCAGACAGACATGCCAACACCAACTATTGTGCTGAGGTTCTGGATTCAACTCAAGTGTCTGCATGTGTTAGGAGTGGTCTGGTAGACAGCCTTGTCAGGAGCCTTAGCAGGAGCTTGCCTCAAGCAAGAATGTGCCAGGGTGTGCGTGGCAGCCTTAGGAATTTTGCAAGAGAAAACAGAGATAATAACAAGTTTTTAGTAGCTCTAGGATCAAAACCTCACAGATTTTAAGAACTCTAGTGGCTCTTGAACCTTTGTGCTTGAATTCCACTTAAACTTGTCTGCACTGCAAATCTCTTGGTGATGTAACTGGCACTAAAATGCTCGCTGCTGGTCTTTCATTTAAATTCAAAATCTCTCTCTCTTCTTCTCCCCTCTGTCCTCCCAAAGGTATAAGGTAACTGAGTAAAGTTAGCCTTTCAAAAAATAATTATTTGTAAAATTATCTGGATCCTACTTTTTCATAACAAATCAGAAATATCTTCACGGCGAGACAGCAAAGGCTGAAGTTTTAGTTTGTGTTGATTTGCAGTCGGTGTAAAGTGCTACCAAATACTAAATCCATTCTTGCTTCCAGATTTAGGGATTGCTTATGCCATTGAGCACATGAACTTTATGAGCTACTTATTATTGTTGTGTTATACATATGGATATAAAATCATATATGTATCTCTGTTTTTCAGGACCCGAGGAAACTGCTTTTTGCTTCCGGTAAGTCCATTGCAAAACCAAATGAGAAAGTTTGCTGCTTCTCATCATCGCTCTCCAGACAAAACATTTTGGTCCTGCATTCATGTGGTCCATTTATTGTATCTCAGCTAGGTTGAGATGTGTTATTTGTGTTAATATAACCTGGATTTGCTTATCCAGTAGTCAGGAGGGAGGAGTGACGTAAGCCCTGTAGTAGGATGAGCAGCATCTTCAAAGCAGTTGTTGTACAGCTGAGTCAGTGGAAAACCATCAGTTTCAAACAGAGATTCTATGTAATATTAAAGCCAAATTCCTAAATGACCCATTTGCTAGAAAAAGAAATACAACAAAAAAAGTGGTCCTCTGGCCTCCGCTGGTTTATTTAAGGGTTGCGCTGACTTCAGAGCCATCTAAACTGATACACGGGAATCAGACTGCAGCACTCATAAAGAATAAATAAGCAAAGATGGTTTTGGTGCAGGAGGGAGCAATGCTTGGGTATAGAGGAGTAGGCACGTGCCCAAGTTGTAGTGCTTCACGAGCAGTTAAAGGTCCTTTCTGATATCAACTCTCTTTCACTATTATTTAGATCAAACGCAAAAATCCCAACTTGGTGGCATCTAGGGCAAGGTCCAAAGAAATCAGTCTGGACAGCAATAAATGTGGTTCTAGACCTGTCAATCCCAGTACGTTTACTAGAATCAGAAGCCTCTGGGAAAGTGCTTTCCAAAAACCCCAAGCAAGGTTTAGATCAGTTGAGAGTAGAGGAAGTGAGAAGGTGAAATGATAAAAATTGAGATACATGTTAACTGCTAGCTGGAAATAGGTTGGGTGACTGGTGTGGTAGTGAATCAGTGGTGGAGGCTTGAAAGAAGGTAACTCACAGAGGAGCGAGTTAAAAATGGGGAGGGAGAATCAGCGCAAACAGCTGGTATTATATTCAGTGTCTGGGATAAAGGAGAAGGACTTGGTGAGAAGAATGAGTGTAGAGGCCACACCAAATACTGTCACAGCTTCTGCGGACACTGGCACAGGTTACCCAGAGAAGTTGTTGATGCCTCCTCCCTAGCCATGTTCAAAGCCAGGCTGGATGGGGCTTTGAGCAACCTGGTCTAGTGGAAGGTGTTCCTGCTCGTGGTGGGAGTTTGGAACAAGATGATCCTTAAG
The DNA here is from genome assembly GCF_030867145.1 of Opisthocomus hoazin. NCBI lineage: Eukaryota > Metazoa > Chordata > Aves > Opisthocomiformes > Opisthocomidae > Opisthocomus > Opisthocomus hoazin. The sequence continues at coordinate 12,777,432 of NC_134414.1, read as the reverse complement.
GTCCCTTCCAACCCAAACTATTGCATGATTCTGTGATTCTGTGAGACCTCTGTAGTTGAGCAGAGGACCTGCAAGGTGGAACTTCTTTTACCCTCTGGTAGCCAGTAAAATACTGCATTTTCAAAAGTTTGAACACACTGTTGCAAAGAGCAGTGATTTCAAATCGTTTTAAATTTAAAATTGCTCAGATCACTCCCTATCCTAACAATGGGTAGTGAACATTTATTATTTGTGCTCTCGGAGTGCCCAGACAGGGACCAAGATTTTGCTGCAATGGGAGCTGTACAAATATGTAAAAAAATGGTCTCTTCCCAAACAGTGCAGAACTAGATTTGTTGTCTGATTTTTCTTTTATTTTTTATTTTTTTTAACGCAGTGAAAAGAACAAATAAGGAGTTGGAAGGATTTATAGTGTGACAGCTTTTTAGATCAGTCCAGGAAAGAACATCCTTGTATAAGGGTGTGAGGCTAACTGTGGGAGGAAACAAGTATTCAAGATTATAGTTAGTGGAGGAAAAGAAAGACAGGGAGGAGAGGAAACACTAAAAATGCACTGATGAATTGGGGCAAGATTGTAAGTGATTACATGTCTGCAGTTTGATGGAGAAGATGATTGAAGAACTGGATATAAAAGGTGACCTGTGGCTGGAGTGACAATGTAGGAAGCTGGATCAAGTGCTGTACTGCAATTGGATTGGAAGTATTTGTGTCAGAGGGGAGATTGATTGCATACTACATATCAAATTAGATTAAGAAAGAAGAAATGAAGAAGGAGGCAGTGGAAAATAATACACAGTTTTTATTGCAACTGCTTTTAATTGTAACCTTCCAAGAAGGGGTGAATTTATGTTTCTTATGCAGTCCGTGACAAAGCATCCATTGATTGTAGGACCAGGATTTTTCCTACAGATTGTGAAACCGAGGAGTGATTTGGGATGTATCAGATTTTGGATATCAAACTTTTCAACAAGTGGCTATTGAGAAGTTTATAAAAGGATAAGATATGAAATTGTCTATTGCTAAAGACACAATAAAATGACAATCAATTATTCAAAAAATTAGCTCGCTATCATTAGGATTTGATTGTGTAAAAGACCCTGGACCATTAAGATCTGTGGTTTTGCCATTTACAAAATGCATGAAAGCTGGTTGAGATGCTTATAGTCTGGTACTAAACCAGCACTTATTTAGCTTTGTGCTTGGTGATTGGCCTGACTGACTTTGTTTAAACACAAATACGTGGCTCTTAGGGTGACGAGACTGTGCTTAAAAACTATCATTCTTTGAGAATGAAAAAGTTTTGATGTAATGATTCCTGGATTTTAGGTTCTTAATTCAGATTCTTAATTCCTAGGATGGCAGTTTTGAAGAAAAGATGTTCAGAAAAACTGGTAACTTTGGTTGGGATTTTTCTAATTTACTGTACTTCATGGGCAGGAGTCTAAGATGAGATGAATCATGCTGCAGAAATTCTTGTTTCTCTCTTTTGAATTAAAAAAGAGCTGGGGATAGACTAGTTCTGATACGAGCCTGCATTGGAGCAGATGAGTCCATCCTTAATGTTTTTAACCTTTCCTTCTCAAATGCTGGCTGTAGATCACTCTCACAGACCTTGCTCTACAGGCAACAATTTCAAGCATGATACAGTGCCATGGAGGGTAATTTCAGGCTCTTTCTCATTCCAGGATGAAATGGGTTGGCAAACAATTGTAGTGACAGCTTGTGTAGAAATTGATTTGCTTGAAATTCTGCCCCTGACCAAGTGTTTAATTGTAATGTTCAACAGAGTTTCGGGTTTGGAATAAAAAATATATACAAACTTGTGCAGTCAGTCTTACAAATAAACAAAGAGACAGGATTTGTTCGTGGTTACCCGCTTAGAGGCAAATGTCATGAGCAGAAGATTACAGTAGCAAAGACTAATAGGAAACTAGTAATGCGCAGTGAAATGCAAGGAAAATGGGCACTTTTCTCTGGGAAGGTGGGAAATCACACAACAGCTCTTCTTTCCTACCTAATTTGATAGGATTTGTCTTCATGCAAGAGTTTAATTGAATCGTGAATTGTATGTCTGATAACTTCCACTTTCTTAAAAGGTCATAGGAGACAAGTATGCCTCTTCGCAGTTCACGTGTAAGTTGTCTGATGTCTGTTTTAGTTCCAGGTCTGACGGGAGTCATTATGGTATTAGTATTATTCCTGATGTGTACAGGTTCTACATATGCCATCAGGTAAGACCTAATCTGATCATTATACTGAAAAATGTCATTTCAATAATCATAGTCCCATACTGATTAGAGGGAATGAAAAGTAAACGCAATATGAGGCAAGAAGTATTTAAATAAGTGTTAAAAATACCAGTTTTCTTGCCCTACTTTTTTCTTTTTTCTTCTGGCTTGCAGGTAAATTACAGCAGTGAATTTTGTATTCAAAAAATTACAAAACCTCATTAAATTGCCTTCAGAGAAAAATGAGGAATGTGCTCATTTAAAAATCTAGACCTTTAAAAATTCAAATAGTTCTTTTTTCCTGTTTGTACAGGGAGACAGTAAACTAAGCATATGGAAAGTTCTGTCCAATGCACAAATAAAGTCCACTGGAAGTAAAATAAGATGGTATCTATCTTCATTATTTTCACCAATTAATTGTAACAACACACTGTAAAAAAATAACAACAAAAAAACAGTGATGAAGCAAACCAAAACAGAACTGTGCTGCTTGAGTAGAATGTTGCTTTTTTAAAGCTCTGCTTCTGGTTGTCAGATGTATTCTTTCAAATATCAGTTATAATTTTGAAACAGAATGCAATATTGGCTCAGAGTAGCTACTGGGATTTCTAGAGGTTTGGTCCTCCAACAGGTTCACATTCTGCACCAGCGTTATTGAACACAAATTGTAGTACATTGGAGTGAGCGGTACCTTGGAGGATCTAGCCAAGTGTTGCAGCCTTTTTGAGGCTTGGATTCTGCAACTGAAACATATAAAAAACCCTTCATTTTTATAGCAGTCTCTGGTGAATTCAAAGACTGATTACATAAATACATCATCTCAATTCAGCAAACGCAGCAGGATATTTTAATTCCGTATCTTCAAACATTAATAGCGCTCCCCTGATGTGAGCTAGATACGAGGTTTTGAACTTTGAACTAATCTGTCTCTCCTGAGCAGCGATGTTATTAGGCGCTGATTCAAGAAAGTAGTTCAGCAAATACTGATGCCCTTTTTGTAGACAAAGATAATTCCAGGGTTGAGACCTTTGTGAGGCACTGTAGGCTATAGAAGTACAGGGTAAGACGCTGCCCAAGATGCCAGACGTGGCTGCACAGCACATAGCCCACACAGGCGGCTCCGCTTGCAAAAGAAAGCCAGTTTTGGGAAGATGGAAAATTGAAACAACTACTTTACTGTGCAGCATTGAGCCAGAACAAAGTCTTGTTTTCTCCAAGGCCATGATAAATTAGAAAAAAAGAGCAGCATTTATTAATGACAGGGGAACTTAGGAAAATACGTGCAGTTGCAAACATATTTTTGGAAATAACTGTTTTGCAGTTCATGCAACAAAGTTTTCATCTTTCGAAGTTACGTGCTTGTTATTTCCTTCTTTGTTTACTGTAAGTGCAAGTGCTTTCCCGCCTTTCTGCAATCTGGCCAGCAGAATCAAAGCCCCTAAGAGATCATCTGCATCTCCTGTTACTCTAGCAATATTTCTTATTTATGAATTTTATCCTGGCTTCTCCCTCAGGCATATGGCTCAAGCTTGTCTTTATAGTGTGTTTTCCTAAGCAAAGAAGCTTCTGTGTGCATTTGTCTGTCCCTTGTCAGTCTCTTTCCCTGTGGATTCTCACGTGCCTTGGGATGGCTAGGCTCATGCTATAGTCTTAGGAAAATTAACTGTAAATGTTCACTGCTTATCAGAAACCGGGCTTTTTTAAAAGTAATTCAGAGACCGTTATACTGTCTTGGATTTCAGCCCTAATCCGCTCTTGCACACTGACTGGCTTAATCATTTCTTCCTTTGTAAGTTCTTCCTGAAAATGTTCTGTGTGTGATTATCCTGCTATTTTCATGCCTCTACTCGTTCAGTAAAGTGTGTGAAGAAGTATTACGAGGATTGAATTAGCTGCTAATGTTTTAAAAGGGGGCAGTGAGTATTCTTTGAAAAATTTTCTAAATTTTTGCCATGTCATACCTGAGAATTAGACCAATATTTTTTGTTCAGTAGTTGTTTGTTGGAAGGATTATGATGTAATTAGAAAAGACAATAAATCTTGTGAATAAATGTTGACATTTCTGCTAACTTTCAGATGAATGTTGTTCAAGAGTATTTCTGTTGAACACAATTACTAGTGACTTTGGAAATCATATATTTAAAGGAACATTAAAATACAAGCTGCTCCAGTGCCATCTCTTTTTGTAACCAAATATTCAAGTCTTCGGTTTCATCTTCTAACTACCACATATATCTTCCTTCTCAAAACTAGCTGTAACAGGGTTAAAAATATTTTTCCAAAACTATGCTGCTTACCGTGTCCCTTTCAAGCATGGCAATCTCCCCTTACATTCCTCAGTAAATTAACTCTTATAGGTCTTCACCTGCAAAATTCTGAAGTAGGTTAGCCAAAATTAAAATTAAATATTCGACTTGATCTCAAATTTTCAGGACTTAGAGTTCCTTAGAAATGCATTCATTCTGTGAAGAATGTCTATTTTAAGCCCTAAGAAGAAGGTAAAGAAAGTAATAAATGTTCTGAAGAACTGTATAAATATATATGTAGCAGTAGGATGATAATATTGAGTGCATTAGAATGCTGTGTGTATCTGTAGGACACACAGTTTAAGAAGGATACAAGTAAGAAATATATAATTATTAATATACTGGAAAATATGCTTCCTGGTAAGAGGTTCAAGGATCTCCATCCCTTTAATTTAAGGAGGTGAAGTTGGGAAGACTTGATTACATTTAGGGGAGCTTGAAACATGTGAGGAAGCAGGATTTTTTAGTAAAGGTATCTGTAGGAATGCTGAAAGCAGAATAAAATGCTCAATTGGCTGGAAGCTGACATTTAGACATATTCAGACAAGAAGTATACAGTAATTTTAATCCGTAATAATAATTAGCTGTTGAAAACAACACGTCAGAAGCTGGGATTGACTTTCCATCGCTGAAATTTTGAAAAATTGGTGCATTCTGAACAAGTGCATTCTCATAGTGCTTTTGCTCCCCCCACCATCATCCTTTACTTTCATCTCACTGATGTTCACTCCCACAGCTCCTTGCAGATACTGCTGAGTGACTGCATGGCAATGCCTACCAGGGTGTGGGTAGTTAGAAATAGTTTGAGCAGCCTCGGGGAGGAAAAAGTGTCAGCGTGGTGCTGGGTGGGGGAAGGATGGCAGGGTGAAGGGAGGGTGTTCAGAGCCCGTTGCTGTTGCTGGGCTCCTTAGAACTGCCCTTGCTTGGGTTTTATTTTAGTGGCCCTCAGAATATCAGAATTATTTTTTCTGTCTTGAGAAAGAAAACAACTAATTCCTGTATTGACAGAAACAAATGCAGTGTACATTTCAGACGTATTGAAACGAAGGTAGTTAGTTGTTTATGTAAAAGGCTGTAGGAGGGGAAAAAATTCTGGAAAAAGTTAGCTATGTTGGAGGAACAGCTCCTTAAACTATGTTCTCAGAGCTAAGGATGGGTTTTAGTTAATAATTGTTTTGGCTTATGAATTGGGGTAGTTTTTTTGGTGTTGGAAGGGACTCTCCTACCATGCCGTGTAGTGTGAGAGGTGTGTTTGTGTGCTATGAAGTAGAGTATTTTCTTAACCATTTGGTTGTTGTTGTTGTTTGGTGACTATTGTACTCAAGAAAAAACAAACAGACTAAACAGAAAATGGTTCCGGATGGGTATTTTCTTTGATCTTGGTTCTTTTTATATTACCTAACAAATTACTGATGAAAGGAAGTTCTCTTTCCCCTCTCCTGATCCTCACGGTGTTGATGTTCTTCTTGTTCCTCCCAAGGCCATCAGTCCTAGAGCCCCACCGTGTCTGGCCTCGTGCCCTGAAAATTCTCCTACCTGTCCTCTTGTTGTGTCCTCGCTCTGGTTCCCTTTCCTCTGGTATCTCCTCGCACTGCATACCCTCACAAGATTCTTTTGCCTTGCCTGCCAGCCCCTCTGCTGCTGTCTACACTACCTGTTTGTATGTTGTACTGGTAGTGACATGTTAAACGTTGCAGTCCTGTGTCAGGGCAGGGAGAATGCAAGGAGGCGCTCACTGTAAAGAGATTGAGTTTTGAGCCTGGTAACTGAAGAGCTATTCTAGCTATAAAGGTCTGGTAGGCACTAAGTAGAACCTATGGAAGCAGTGAAGTCTCCTAATATAGGAAGAGTTCTTCAGTTGGTTCTGTATTTCTATGTCCTTCATCTCTCTTTCTGAGCTTTTTACTTCCGTGCCAGACACCCGTTCTTCTCAGCACTTAATTGCGTGCAAATACAGTGTGCCTGTAGGAATACATACTGGGCTTTGACTGTTCTACATGACTACGTGGTGTATAACGATGTCCTGTGTGCACAGATCTGCTTTTAATTAGCAGTGATTCCATCTAAATGAAACAGCATTGAACCATGGTTTATTCTTTTCAGGGTTTCAAACTATGACATCTTCTGGTACACACACAACCTTTTCTTTGTCTTCTATATGCTGCTGATGCTGCATGTTTCTGGGTAAGTAAATTTAAACACTGTCCCTTTTCCTGAAGCACAACCGGAAAGAGCAGTTCCCTTGATTGCTGCCTTTCCCGAGCTTGCTTGTGCACGGGGGACCAACTTCTTGATAAGGTGCTAAGCTCTTCAGTTTTCAGTGGGTTATTATTTAAATAATGTTCAGACTGTAGCTTGGAGAATTGTGTGTTAGTACAGCCAGCCAGCACAGACTTCTTCACTTTCAAGTTTAGTCCTTGTCCATTTTACCAGTTTCTAGTGGGAAATCAAGAAAACATTATTGTTTCTTTTCTGCCCCTGCTTACCTGGCTGCTGAGAGCAGGATGTGAAGTAAAGTTGCTCATCCCTTTCTCTTTCCTCTCTACCTTCCATATTGACTCCTAAGGAGAGGGAAGGAATGGCTTCTCTCTAATTATCTCTTTCTCATTGCTGTGATACAAAATTTACTAGTTTTTCTTCTTGTTTTCACAAACATGAGATGAGTGTCCATATGCCATGAAGCTGGTGGTCAGATCTGTATCTGGCATAAACAAGCCCAGCTCTACTGCAAGGTAAAGCAGCTTCCACAAGTTATGCTGTGTGAAAATCTGGTCCACTAATGTCCCCGAAGTTTCCTTTGTGAGTGTGGGTGCAGAGATTGGTATAGGGAAGGTGTATTTGAATGAGGTTTATTGCTGCATGTCATCAGACGTCTACTGAAACACCGGGTGCTGGAATGTCTGCGCGACACTGAGCACCACTGCTTAAAGTAAACAGTGAAAGGTAATTAGGCATAGCAAGATCATGGTAGGAATACGCTGTTGAACAAAACAAATGCAGCTTGAGGTCTGGTGAATTGAAGTACGTTCAAAACAATTGAAACTCCTGGACACAATTCCAGTTCTCTCTGGGGTTTTCTTTTTTTTTTTTTTTTTCTCCTGTGGCACAGCTCTTGTTCATAGCTGGGGAAGATAGATCTAACCTGTTCTCCCCATCTGGGACAGGATGAACTTTTGCTAAATTATTCTTGACAGGTGTTTGTCTAACTTCTTGAAAAAGTCTGGTGCCTGAGATCCTCTAACCTCCCTAGGCAATCTGTTCCGATGGGTTTCTTCAGAGTATTTTTCATGTCCAGTTTAATTCATCTCCTTCACTGTATTATCCATTGCCCATTGTCTTCCTAACCATGTTGCTTCTTCATGAAGAAAGAAGTCTAGTTGGAGTAGTTTGCAAACCGGGGCTGTAGGAATACACCAAGCGTTAAACAGACGTCTTCTTGTACACAGCCTCCTTAATGTTGAATTGGAAAGCCTTTCAGTGCGAATCTGAAAAAAACTGAGTGTCGGTTAAAAGTGGGAGAAGAATGAGTCATGGAGAGGGAGTCAGTTCAAGTTTAAGACGCCTAAATGTAGGCCTCTACATATTTTCTAAGTGTCTGTCTCCCATTATAGTCTAATGGGTTCTAATAAATACAGTAAATGGAGCCTCGAGAATACTTTAGCTAACCTGCTGCTACAAAGATCTGCATTCAGGTGAGCTGGATTGATTACTGGGCTCCATTGGTGATATTGATTGGAAGATCTCTTCTGACAATAAAGGAAGCTTAGACACCCACACTTAGATGCCCAAATGACTCCTGGCATGTCTTAGAGATTTGCAGACACGTGGCCAGTTACTCTACAAGGCATCTCCTGTGGCTGAACTGTGCAGGCAGGATTGGGAGTCTCTCCTTTTGAGTATTTCCGCAGTATTCCTAGATTCTTGTTTTGTTTCGTACTATTATAAGTATGTTCTTACAGTATCCTCTTCTTCAGGGTAGCCAAGCACTTCTCAGGAGTATACAAAGTGACATGATTCACCGGTCGTGTTATTGGTTTGTTCTTTCATCCTTACCCTAAGGGAGAGGAGAATCTTTCAGGGAACTATCCTTAAAGACTTTCTTTGCCCCTGTACCTCTTGCAACCTGACTTTCAAATAGTGGCTTAAGGCTTGGTGCATATCTACATTGATTTATTTATATTTTAAGCCAGTAATATCAACAATAAAAAATAGTTTATTTAAAAATGGAAGCTTGATACTACTAGTACCAATATAAGGAGCTATAAAACACATGAAACATTTGGAGCTTGATCGTCAGCTGATCCAAATTTTGTGTTACAGTGGAGTTAAGTGGGTTGTGCTGGTTCATAGGAGCTTAGAAGAAGAGTCGCAAGAGTTATCTAAGGATTTATCTTCCGAAGGCTGAAAATTCTTAAGATTCCATCCACACATTGACCTTTAGGAGACCCCTCAAGCAACTCACCTTGAGCTGAGCGGAAGAAGATGGATAAGAGTAGTGTAGTTCCCTATAAAAACATTGAGAACCATTGACCTCTAGCTTACCACTGTAAAATTCTCAAGAAATAGTGATATGCATTTTCCAACTCTAGCCAGAAATGAATGTTGTCTCTGTTTTGAGGGTGGAAAATTGGAGCAGAGGTCGATGTATGCCCACGCGAGTAGACTGCATGCTGTGTTGCTCAGCCAGCAGGACACTTTCATACGACTTGCCCGTTTTGTCTCTCCCATTTTGCTTTGCTAAAGATGTCTGTCTCCTACTTACTGACATCCACATGTCGATTTTTATGTATTCAACTGTTGTACCAAATAAATATGTGAGGATATATCTTAGGGTCCTTACGAGTTGTGCAGAACTCAGCCTTTCTGGGAACTGATCTTGGGTGTGTAAGGCAACTTGCTTTTGCTTGTCAGCTTCAGAAATGGGAGTCATTGCAGCTGCTGTTAACAGGCAGCTTTGTCATCCCAGTTTGCCACTCAGTTAGCATGTTTGTAATAGTTTAAGCAAACTAGAGATCACTGGAGAGGATGCTCGTGTTTGCAGTTCAGCTATTCATGTCTCAAGGAAACCTTCGAATCCTCTTTTGGGATGTTCTGAGAACAGAGAAGCTGTGAGAGCAGCTGGCAGGCATGCACACAAGGTTGATTGAAAACATATCGCATGTGCTGTGACTTCCAGCTAAATCCGTGAGGCACCGTAATATTTATGGAGCAGGGAACTAGCACAATGCTTGGGGTATCTGTCACTTTGCAAAAATGCGATGACCGGCAGTGATGCCAGATGCAAGCAATAGGCACGATTGGGCAATAAAGACAGACAGAAGCACGGGTGCAGGCAGATGGATGCTTCCCAAGTGATTCTCCCAGGGTCGGAGGTGGAGTTTTGAGTGAACAAGTTTAACTTCCAAGCTATACATTATTCACCGGACCATGCGGGAAGCTTGTTACTAGCTGTCAGGACTGCATTTCAGTAGGGAAGATTGCCAGTAGCCTGTTGGAACCTATTTAGGTTGAGAATATTGCAGATACCCTATTTCCCTTAATTCTTGTGGATTAAACTGTGTCACTGCTGCTGCTGTGCGTGTACAGTGGGGAGAGGAGGGGGAAGCATATGTCCTTATGTTTGATGATATACTTGAGATGAGCTTTCAGCACATGGCCTAGCGCTCAGAGGGCCCGTCTCACCAGACATTGTGTCAGCGTGCCTTATTTCCCACCCAGCACCATCCTATACGACTGTCATTTAGCCCTTTTTTTTTTTTTTTAAATATTCTTCTTTGGGTTTTACTGTTGTCAAATCCAGATTTGAAGGCAAGTAGTATTTCAGAGGAATTTTTTTACTACTGTTATCGGTTCTTCCCCGTTTTCAGTGATTCATTCATGTGTTGAGATATCCCAGAGTGTCTCAGGTTTCCACTTCTTTCTTAACAGTTTCTAGCTGCAGCTGCAAAGTTCTTACTTCATTTTACTATACATTTAAGTTTAGCTTGAAAAACCAGCATAGACCCCACAAATAGTTTGCAAGAAAGGTTCCTTGGCTATCATGCAGGGCTTTCTTTTTTCTTTCTATCTATTTGACAAGATGATATTCAACAGAGCAAATTATACTGTTGTGTGCAAACCTGATGAACACCAAGTAGCAGGAACATTCCTGCAGTTTGTGATTTGGCAACTGAGACCACTTCTGCTACAGATTGCCTTAAAAAATGACTGTAGGGAGGATGAGTGAAAACAGCCTGGGTGTGAATGAACTGGAAATGTGATTATTTAGTGTTTTTTCAAGGCTCCCACAATATCTCCCCCTTTCAAGCAGCATTAAGCTTGAGGCTGTTCCGTGGGGGAGTGCCAAGTGAGTTGGAAAAGCTAAACCTTGCTTCTAGTGACAGAATGCTCTGTTGTTTCAAAACTTCAATCTCACTGGAAGTCCTGAAAGCAAACGGAATAAAAATTCTTACAGAAGATGAGCCTTGTGACTGCTTTCTAAAACCTCTCCGAATGAAGATAAGTTGCTTGGTTTTAACTGTTACTTCAGTGTCTTTGCTATTTTTATTTTCCTATAGGGGAGTGCTCAAGTACCAGACCAACTTAGAGGAACACCCTCCTGGTTGCTTTAATCCTAACAAAACACTCCGAGAGAACATGACGGTGCCAAAGGCTTTTGAAGAGCTGTTTCCTGACTATACTACTGGGCCCTTCCCAGAGGACTTATCAGTACCAGAACCCTTTGTACAAAATAACTTTATGAGAATTTGTTCCGAGGAACCCAAGTTCCAGTCACACTTCCCAGAGGTCTGTATGATCCGGCGTTTCAGGTATTACAAGCCATGCCAAGTCTTTCCGTCAGCCATAACCACTAATTATTGCTTTTCCAGACCAGATGTTTTAATAATGGAAAATATTATTAAAACCTTTTCAGGCATTCAAAGATTTGGTGGGGAAGAAACAATCTGTATTAAACCTTGAACTGCATTACAATGTGGTGCATAGAATAGGGTGGAAAAATGTCAAGAGATTGGCTGTAATGTTCTTTTTTGCATGACACGATAAGAGATGTATTTGTCTTGCTATAAATGTGACTTTAAATTACAGTGTAGCACTTCAGAGCAAACATTTATGTAACATATTCATAAGGTCCCTTTGTAAGCATTGTGCAGCAGCAGTTAATTGAAATAATCAAACTCCATTTGTTCTCTTTTTTACCATGCAGATACAAGTCCTAATACCCATTTCTGGGTTGCAGTTGGTTGTGGTTTGGCTTTGTACAGCCTGTTGTTTGCAGACAGGCTTGTTTTATGTGTGGCATGGATAAATGAGTATGATGACAGAGGGGACAGAAAAGCCTTTTCTTTCTGTGTTTTCTGTTTTCCTTTTGTTTCTTTATGTTTCATGGCGGCAGCTTATTCTTCATCCAAATTTTCTCTTTTCTTTTGAGAAAAGATGAGCTGGGCTGTATTGGCAAGTAGCATGAGGAAGTTTGGGAATACGGAGTTTGCAAGCCCAAGGCCCACCATTCAAGGTGGTCCCAGAACAGACCTCACGGGCGTTTCTTCTTTTTATTTGAATTGTTTTCTGTAGAATACATATGTCCCTTCATAGCTGCCATGGGAACCCATTTTGCTATGGAGCATGTAATCGTAATAAGAAACAGTCAATCCTACACTGAAGTTCTCCAACAAACTTCTCTGGATTTGTATTTTGTTGTGGTAATACTCCTGAATTACAAGCATCAATGTATACCTGGCTCTGTATGACCTACAGGACATCGAACAGTCCTCTTTGGGGTTTAAGATGTCTACTTTAGAGCCATTTATGGGAAAAGAAGAGCCATGGAAAGAAATGGCCGCTTGCTGTTCTCCTGGCAGCTCGTAACTTTATTTTAGGACTTTTTTTCGATCTGGAAGTATTTTATGCACTTAGTGATACCAAGTCTGAAAAAAAAAAAAAAGCCTTAGGTCTTGTGAGCTGCTGAAGTTTTTAAGGCCAGAGGTGCTTGAGGGGAAAAGAAACCCAAACCAAACCAGAAAAACTCTGCTAGTTGCAAGAGATGCTGATGTGTAACTACAAAAATTGTGAAGTTGGAGGGGGGTGGAGGGCACATCAGTGCCATGGCTTGAATGACTGAGCAGATGTGGAATTAGTAGTTAGCTCTGCCATAAGCTGTTAGTAATTGACTCCTAGGATGGGATTTAACTGAGCAGCTGCAAATGTCTCCATCTGAGGTAGTTACCCAGGGCTCCCTGTATAATCAGTGCAGACGAATGGGCATTTCCAGGACATTATTTGTCTAGCATACACATCTTCCATAGGGGAGAGTTAATCGTGATTCAGAAGTGCCCATTTCTCTCCCTTGTCTGTGATTTTGTAGTAGCTTAATATAAGCATAAATTCTATAGCACAAGAATTGCTTTTTTCTTACTTTTTGGTCGAACCTGAGGTTATTAGAAGAAGGTAATGGTCAAATAACATTACAAGCCAGAAAATGTTTGTCTGTAAAGATTAACCAGTTTTATAGCACTCTGATCTGTTAGATTTTGAAACAGTGTATGTACTGTGTCATTCACTGCTGAAACCAGTTGCAGTCTAACTAAATAAAACCAGAGTAACATGCTTGCAAATGAGGTCATTAGCATTTTGTTCCTGATGAGTTTTATGATTAAAATCATTTGTGCTTGTGGATGATGCTGCCGGTTAGACTGATTAAGCCTCCATAACGTGCTTAAATTTCTGCACGTAGAGAGATGTGAGGTTCCTTGTGACCAAAACACTGTTCCACAGTAGAAGTGAAATGAGGTCCTGCAAGCACCCAAGTAGTTTTGAAATTAGAAAATGTAAAATGAAAAGTCCTTGAGGTAACATACGTTTGTTCTCCCGTAGACCTGGTTTTGGATTTCTGGACCGCTGTGCTTATACTGTGTGGAAAGGCTGTACCGCTACATCCGCAGCAGTAAACCAGTCACAATCACTTCAGTGATAAGCCATCCCTCCAACGTCCTTGAAGTAAGGATGATGAAAGACGACTTTAAAGCAAGGCCTGGTCAGGTGAGTTAATATGCCTCTAAAAACATCACTGCTGTTCATGTGGAATTGTCTGTAGGGATGTCTTTCACTTTGTATGTACTAACACCTCACTGACTGTTTTGAACATACCTTTTCTATCATTTTCTCTGGCTGATTTTGTTTCAGTATGTTATTCTAAACTGTCCAAGAGTGTCTGCACTGGAAAGCCATCCATTCACCCTTACAATGGTAAGAAATATGATTTTTTTCTGTACTTTCCCTCTTGTTTATAGTTGGTAAGCAAATGGTCTTTACTGCCTTCAAGGTGAAAATTCCCTCCAGAAAAGCTTATGTTTCATTTATGAGGTACCAATGAATATGAAATGGGATGATTATTATGTATGACAGTACTCAATACATATTTAATTTTCTCCACTGTTGAGAAAATGATAAAGGGAACTTTTTTCAAAGTCTTCCATAAGTGAAAAACAATAATAAATAAAACGCATGTGATTTTGATCATTATTTCATGAAAGAGGTTTCAGCCATTTTTGTAGACCTTAACAAAAAATGAGCACAAATTGTAATAATTTTTTTGTCATCTTTCCTATTCAATGAAAAGACGTTCCTGCAACTGCCTTTTCCACAGTTAGGAGAGCATAAAGAAGAGGTTTCTAAAATAGTCTTCTGCTTTATTTTTTATATGAAGAGATGTATCAAGGAACTAAAGTGATATACCAGTGAAATCATACAACATTGGGATGATTACTTACTCAGCTCAGTTGATCTGGCATGGGAACTGGACTGCCCGGAGACAGAATGGAATAAAGTGAAACTGTATATAAACGTATCAGAAATTCTTCAGGAGCTAGCAGTGCAGAGGCCTGGGAGATGCTACAGGAAAAATCACTGTACTACATTGGCTATGTTGTTACAAAAAGCAGAGTCTAATCTGTAATATTAGTGACAGCCTTTTCCTTCCAAGTGGAATAATTTGGGATCACCTGAAACTGGTATTCTTCAAGAAGACCATGGAGATAAATTCACATTTAATTCTTTTCTTTGGACTGATAACTGATAATTTATCCCCACTGATCTGTACCTAGTGCTGTGGAACAGCTGAGAGGTTTTCATGGTACTTGAGATTCAGAGGGCACAACCAGGTCCTGTCCACTCTCAGCTCTTTGGTTTTGTGGGGTGGGTGTTTTTGTTAATTTATTTATCTGTATGCCAAGCTGGCAGGCAGGTACTGTCACAAGGCAACCCACACTAAATTCCTCCCAAAATAAATTTTGTGCTGTAAATCTGGGAGTGAATCTCACTTAAAGGAAGCTGCCTTTGTGTAGCCTGGTGAAGCAATATTGACACTTGCGTAGCCTGATTTTTGCAAAGTTTTTCTGGCTATTCATTTTACTGATAGAAAGCAGAGACCTATGTTATTTGTCTGTTGTTAACTCCAGATGGCAATTTTTAAGGCTTTCCTCTGTACAGTGCATGAAGATAACTAGATATGCAATGCTGAACAAGGATGTGCATTGCAGTACTGATGGAATGGTAGCTTTTTTTTTGTGCAGAATGATTCAATCAGTATTTATTTATATTTTTTATTAGTTTAGTGATCAGAAAATAAATTTAAAGAACTTAGCATAAGTCTCAGATTGCTCTTTACGCTCGTTTGGCTCTAGCATGGCTATATTTAATAAAATTACACCTGTTCTATGCCAATGGGCATATCTTATTTAAACATTAATCTCAAAACGTCATGTCCTTATTTCTGACCATCCATCTCAGTGGAAATTAAAATAGCGGTAATAATTTGATCATTAGCAGTAATTGCACAGTTTGGACACTATGAGACTGTTATAAAGATTTACGCTTCTTGTATTAGAACACGACTAAAACAATGGATTGTGTGATTCCAGTTTCCAGAAATAATGTCATCAAAGGATATTAGTCCTGATTCAGTAATCTTTTCTCTGACAAAACCTCTAATTTGTTATGATGAGAGTTTTTATCGGAGAAGAGGCTGCCGACATGGACCTACTGGGTTAAATCACAGAATGAAGTTCAACAGGATGTCAAATTCTTTGCAGGAGTTGAGGATTTAGTCCAGTATTTAAAATGGCATACTATAGTAATGCATGTTATGAAAAATGATTTTTGCATGAAAAATTGTAGATCTAGGCGTTACGGAAGAGAGATGTCTTGTTGTGAGTCTGACTTTTCTTAGTGAATTTAACTAACTTATTTATATTCAGATAATGTGCAGATAGGCTGCCCAGGGAAGTGGTTGAGTCACCATCCCTGGAGGTGTTTAAAAAAACGTGTAGATGTGGCACTTAGGGATATGGTTTAGTAGGAATGGTGGTGTTGGGTGGATGATTGGACTTGATGATCTTAGAGGGCTTTTCCAACCTATGATTCTATGATTCTATGTGTGGTCAATAAATTACAGTTTGTGTAATTTTTACAGTCATATATTAAATACGCAATATTAGAACTAGCCATTTCCACTCATGCACTGTGCATTATATTTTAAGTGTGTAATACTAGACCAGGCAATTTCTGTTCATGCTCAATGCTTTTCACTTTAAAGTGTAAACTTAGAGTGATATCCTTCAGTATGACAGCATATCCTTCAAGGTCGCATACATGTTTTAACTATTACAAGATATAAAGGTACCACTGAGTTACTGAGCTTCTTTTTTATTGCCATAAACGTATTTTGGTAGAATATCAACTATGCTGGATAAATGCTGTTATTGGGTAAATGACTGTTTTACAGCATAGTGAGGATTCGAAATGTCTAGGTTTATGACAATCTTTTTGCCCAGCCTAAGCAGGGGACAGTCATTTCCACATGTCTTTCTAGGTCATAGAATACGCTTTGGGCTGCTGTCCTGCTTAGAAAGGTTTTTCTTGTTGTTTAATGTGATGCCAGACATGGGACTGTGCTTATAGAGTGTGTAGGCAATAGCTTTACTCAGTATATTTCCTGCTCCCATCTGACCTAGTTGTAGGTACCAAGCCAGCTGGAACATTACTGCTGCTTCTTGTGTTGGAGGACGATAATCCCTGGGCTATTCTTCTAGGCTGGTGTAGGAGCATGGACCTCAAAGCCATGGCAGGAGCAGCATGAGGGGCACATGGGGCTTCAGATGCTGGAAGTGCAGGGCAGCGATGGCTGCAGCAGGGCCAGGGGGAAGGCTGCAGCCTTCCCAGCGCTGTCGTCCTCCTTAGGCTCTGTATGATGTCCTGTGTAAGCTGACGAAACATCTCACTGTGCCTGGAGTGTGCTTAAAAGTCAAGAAGTGACCAGTTCAGGCATATCGTGGTACTCCAAGCAAGGAGTGTAAGCAAAAGTGCAAAGGAAGGGGTGAGTCAGCGTGATGGAGTCATGCAGAGATTTTACTAGTCCCTTCCCTTTTTGAAGTTGTGTAATATTTACAGTTTAGCTCAATGTCTTACATAACTCTGGGGTGGAGAAAAACACTGGAAGGCTGTGTAAAGGGCCTGAACCCACTCCTATTGCGCTCTGGCAAAGCTCCTACGTGTTTCACTCGGAGCCAGACGGAGCTCTGAATCGTAACCAAGTGAGCATCAAGAGGTAGGCATTGTTCAGAAGTGCGTGCAGTAGTGTTTATTTTGTTTTCTTTTTTGTCAGTTTAAAGCGTTCTTGCCCCTGCTGATGGAAGGAATGAGCAGAAGTAACTGGTGCAAAATGCACGTGGGAATTTGGAGAAGCAAAACTCATGTTACTCTGAACTTAGAGCTGCCAGTCTGGCTTCTTTGCTAACCTGTGACCTGGCGCTCCTACCAAAGTCTTCCTGACACAGAATCACACACTGGCTGAGGTTGGAAAGGACCTCTGAAGGTCATCTGTTCCAACATCCCTACTCAAGCAGGCCCACCTAGACCTAGTTGCCGAGGACTAAGTCCATTTGAATATCTCCAAGGATGGAAACTTCATAACTACTCTGTTCAACCTGTGCCAGTGTTCAGTCGCCCTTACAGTAAAAAAAGCATTTCCTGATGTTCAGAGGGAACCTCTAGTGTTTCAGTTTGAGCCCATTGCCTCTTGTCCTGCCTCTGGTCACCACTGAAAAGAGCCTGGCTCCATCCTCTTTGCACCCTACCTTCGGGTATTTATAGACATTGATAAGGTCCTCTTAAGTCTTCTCTTTTCCAGGCTGAACAGACCCAGCTCTCTCCGCCTTTCCTGATAGGAGAGATGCTCCAGACCTTTGTGGCCCTTTGTTGAACTCTCTTCAGTAGGTCTATGTCTCTCTTGTAGTGAGGAGCCCAGAACTGGACACAGTACCCGAGGTGTGGCCTCACCAGTGCTGAACTGCTTGCAATGTCACTTGTACACTCTGAAGTTCAGGCACTCAGAGATCCCAGTTTTCTCTCGTGATTGATGTGGAAGCTGGCATTTTTTTGAATTTCTTGCATTGGCGTGAAGTGATTGGCAGTAAGCCTCATGGAAATAGCCTTGTGTTTTGCAGATGTTAAGTGCTTCAGAAGATGTGCTGGGTCATTTCATGTGGTCTCTGCTGAACCCACTACAGAGTCAATGCAAGCCACAAACTCTTGCAAACTGCAGTTCAGCTTGGCTACCAAAAGACTGGTGTCTACTCCTAGCACCTCATAAAACTTGGCAACCCTGTTGTTTTAGTTGTGTTGATTTGCTTGTGGCAAAAGAAGGTAGGAAACAATTACATCACCTTGTATGGAACTTAGATTGTGATAGACCTTGAAATAAGGACAAGACCAAGAGGTGAATGCTTCTAAATTTGGAGGTGGCTGACATCTGAGATTTGGTGAAAACTTCTGCTCTGCAACAAACATCTAGAAATGCAGGATCAAATAGTCTGTAATCTCAGCTTTGTGACAGTTTTGGCTGTCACTAGCTGCTATCATGCCCTCGTTTCCCCTTGGAACTGGAATCTGTGTTGCACAAAGACAGAAGATGCTATTCTGCCATAGTGGTGTGAGTTCAGAGCTCACTTAAACTGCTAGCTAAATAGCTTAAAGTTTAAGGTCCTGTGTGGTGCATGCAAGGAACAGTGCAAACTGTTCAGAACTGTTCCTTCAGTGGGTACCATCTCTTAACTAGAAGTACCACCTCTGAGGAGAAAAGAAAATTAGTCCTGATGGCACGTGCAGTAGAGAACTGAGTCTTTCATCAAAGCTTCTTTACTGCTACCTTTTACAGTGGTGGCTAGGGAGGAAAGCGTAGCAGGTGCTGTGGTGATTGAATGAGTCAGTTTGCAGTATCCTCTTTGCTGATGTTGAACAGCTGATGGAAGGGCTTCATTACTTTTATGGCAACAACATAGATCTGCTATTTGGAATAGTAATTTATTATTTTTTACAGCTAAAATGTTGGGTCTTAAGGGACTGTCCTCTTCCATTTCTTACAATTGTGTGTGTGTAATTAATTATTTTTTCAGGTATTTTGGCACTTGACCATAACAAGGTATCTGCCGTATTACTTTAGCACCGAAGACATGAGATGTCAGAGTTTAAGCATTATATATAGACACTGAGACAACACCTCCGCTAGACTGGCACTCTTGTCATGCAAAACAGACAAAGGGAGTGCTTTTGGCTGCTCCATACTTTTGTAGTATGAGGGCAAGAGACTGTTCCAAGAGACATTCAGGACAGGCACCAAACTTAAATCCTCTGAATCACATTATTGTATTGACTAGAGAAAGTGCTAGAGTTACTCCCTGGGAATCCCCTCTCGGATGCTCTGGGGGCTGGAGAGGAGGCTTGAGCAATTCTGGGAACCAGATTCTGCACTCTCCAGTTCCTGTCTTGTGATTTCAGTGACCTGACCACAATTTCCTTCTTCACTGAAGTCACTCAGGCAAATAATCCATATTGCCTTTCTCTGAGATTCAGGACATCATTTTGTTGGAAGTGATGAAACAATAAATCTTAGCCCACTAAGCTCAGGCTCTTCAGGCAGAGAAGAAGCATTGCCTGGTCTGTATAGGTCAACCTTCACTGACTGACTTGACATAGAGATTTCATTCCGTTCTCCATCTTTCCTCCTGACCCAGCACCATGGATAGGATGCCCCCTCCCCTCCTGCAGTTTGCCTTTAAGCATCCAGAACTCCTTTTGGAAACAACTAATAAGCCACCTGTTATTAAGATAAGAGGCTTAATGTAGAGATGTTAATCTATATTGTAATGAGTTGACTGTCTCTCTAGAAAGAGAACCACCTCTTCTGCTTCTGTGAACAGTGCAACTTTAAATATTTTGGATAAATGTCCTTGTATTTTACTCATATCTGTAAAGCTGTCCAGGACCTCGTCTGTCATTCCAAAAGATATATATCCTGAGCTTGATGTTTGTTGTCTGTTCAGATTAGTACTGTTTTAGCACTGAAGTTGTCCTTTGGTGACTTTTTTTTTTTAATTAGCACATACATGTATCCCAAGATACTCTTGCTAATACTCAGATACAGGTAACTTTTGTAAAATCTTGTTGAGCTTTCTCTGCCTCTCTGTTTAAGACATACTCTGCATATCCACTGATTAGTAGCTTCATGAGATAGTGTTAACAGAGGCAAATGACATGGAAGTGGCATATAGAAAGCAAGAAATAAAACTGAAACAAAGAACCCAAAGCAAAGATCCCAGCCTTCAGACTCCAGGATTTTATGAAATATGTGCTTTATTTTAGCATGAGGGGCTGCTTCTTTGGATCCTCCAAAGAGTTTTGGCTCTTCGCTCAATGTCTAGATCCTAGTTCTGGTAGTGTGGAAGCAGAGATCAACTACCTGCAACAGGTTGTTTGAAACTTTCTTTGAAACTAGAAATTTTCTCCTGTGTTATAATGTGCTCTGACTTCCCCTACTTCAGTGCTGCATAACAAAATTAAATCTCCTTGAACCAGAAGCTGGAAGAGTCTGGTAATGAGAAAACTTCAAGAAATTCTGCCCTTTTGTTGTTCTCCATCTTTTTGCACAGATGGTTAATTTGAGGCAGATCCCATCAGGATGATTTGTAGCGCGACATCTTTCTTCCTTTCCATCCACATACAGTTCTGCATGAGTAAGAAAAGAAAAAGTCCAGAGGAACTTGAATTCCCTGCTCGTATACATGGGTGGTCAAATCCTTACTATGTCATTTATGGCATGTAGCAAATTTGGGGGTCAGTATGTGTGCATTTTCTAATAAGTCAAAGCTGAGTTTTGAGAAGGGGATAGGACGAGTTTGCATATGCAGATACTTAGATCCACAGACAAAACCCAAATGTGTATTACTGAGGAAGAATACTTTGTCTGATTAGTATCCAAATTAAAATTCTGTAAATTAATAGTTACTGAACCCCAGGCAGAGAAACTCTTAAGTCCATTAATCATCTCAGAGTAGGTAGAAGAATTACCTGAAAGAAGTTTCTGGATGTACATGAAAAATTATAGTACCTAAATGTCGCAGAGCTATTACTTATTCATGCATTTTTCTACCTTTAAGGTTTTTGTTTTGTTTTGGTTTGATTTTTTTCTAGATTGAGTTTTCCTTGTTACCTCCACACCTCTGTTTAAGTCCATTTGGTATCTGGATTTAGGCACGATGGGTTTACATGGTGATGGCCCTTATCTGTACAGTTACATTTTTGGGCTTGATGCCTTGTCAGAAAGGTCTCAGAGAATAAGACATGAGTATAAACAATGTCACAAGTAACACATTTGCTTTTGTAAGAGAAAACCAGTGTTTCGTAGAGCCAAGGTTATCTTTATCCCTGGATAATCCAGAATTCATTTAAAATTAGTGGAGGTATTAACAGTTTGGCAGTGAAGTTTTAGCTCTAAGCTTCTTTTAAGCATGAAATTTTGTACTGCACAAGGAGCAAAACTGGAGATGATGGAGAAACGTATGTCCTGTACTGTAAACTTGAGAAATAAGCTATCCACAACAGGAAAAGCCTAGGGGCCAAATTCTGAAATACCTCATAAAAAAAATTGAAAAGTTGTTGGAAGTTTGCCTGACTAAAAAGCATGTAAGGACATCAAGAGCTAAGTTCATACCGACAAATAAATACAGTAAAAACAAAATCTAAAGTGATGACATTCTAATAAGATTTTTTAAATATCTTGTGCGAATGGTTATGAAACTTTTCTTTATGAGGTGATTTACAGAGCATTTAGAGAAATACAGATATTGTGAAGTATCTTGCTGGCTGACTAAAGAAATCCCTAGAGCTTGTCTGCTCATCATAGAAGTAGAAAATCTAGCAGCTGTTTGACAAACAATTTAAGTAAATCAAAAATAGAATAGATTAATATTTCAGATGCCTTTTGTACTTAGACTTGTTTATTTGATTTGGTTTGATTTTGAACTTAATAATTTTTAGGTCTGTATAAAAACCCCAAGTAAACCTTCACTTTCATTTAAACTTAAAATCTGACTCTTTTGTGTCAAGGGAACACAGAAATTGTTACATTCAAGTTCACTAAATCCTGAGTCCTCCTTCAGCAGATACTTTAAACAGAAAGTGTCAAATCCCTCTCATGAGCAGTGTTTTTCTGATATTATGAAAGTATATTTACTTTATATATAACAGGTATCTACTGACTTTAGCAGAGAAGAAAGTTTTCTCCCATCAGAGGTAGTGCTTCTAGGTTAGCTGCTAGGTCAGGTTAGAGGAAGGTCTAGGAAGTGCATGAGAGCACTCCTAATGAAAAAAACAAGCACAACTTTTAAGCATGAATAAAATTAACACATGGATGTAGTATTAAAGGAAATTAAGTGCCCTGCGTTTTGCCGTCCTATAATTAAGACCAGCTGACTGGCTTGGGTCTGTGCTTTAGCCTAGCAAAATACTGTGTGTGCTGGTAGGGTAGTCTGGAGGGACACAGATGTTGGTGATCCAACTGGAAAGCCTATCGATCCTTTGGCGGTTCTTCCTATGAGCACCTCGCACCACTGGGAGCTAGGCAGCACGAGTCTGGAGATGGTCCATACTTTTTTTCTCAAGGATGATGAAGATGGAGCCTTTTGTGCCATTCAGGTTCCTTGCTCATGCATTTGTCAGCTCAGCGCAGCATTAACTGGCAATGTGTCCACATACCTTTGGAAGACGTGGAGAGGCAGCCTTGGACAGAAACGTTGCTCTACTGCCTTTTACTCCTTCACAGACGAATGGGATGCTTGCGTCCTGAGCGTCCCATAAGGTTGTGGTTTGTTCTTTCCACTAGCTAGCCACTTGAAATGCATAAATTAGACGGGTATTACTAGGATTGAACTTTTGTACTATGTTGTGGGGAGTTGGACTCGATGATGCTTGTAAGTCACAGAATCACAGAATCACAGAATCACAGAATAGTAGGGGTTGGAAGGGACCTCTGTGGGTCATCTAGTCCAACCCCTCTGCCGAAGCAGGGTCACCTACAGTAGGCTGCACAGGATCTTGTCCAGGCGGGTCTTGAATATCTCCAGAGAAGGAGACTCCACAACCTCCCTGGGCAGCCTGTTCCAGTGCTCCGTCACCCTCAGAGGGAAGAAGTTCTTCCTCATGTTCAGACGGAACTTCCTGTGCCTCAGTTTGTGCCCATTGCCCCTTGTCCTGTCACTGGGCACCATTGAAAAGAGCTTGGCCCCATCCTCCTGACACCCACCCTTCAGATATTTGTAGGCATTTATAAGGTCCCCTCGCAGCCTTCTCTTCTTCAGGCTGAACAAGCCCAGTTCCCTCAACCTCTCCTCGTAGGGGAGATGCTCCAGTCCCCTCACCATCCTTGTAGCCCTCCGCTGGACTCTCTCCAGTAGCTCTTCATCTTTCTTGAACTGGGGAGCCCAGAACTGGACACAGTACTCCAGATGGGGCCTCACCAGGGCAGTGTAGAGGGGAAGGAGAACCTCCCTCATCCTGCTGGCCACACTCTTCTTGATGCACCCCAGGATCCCATTGGCTTTCTTGGCAGCCAGGGCACACTGCTGGCTCATGGTTAACCTGTCATCCACCAGGACACCCAGGTCCCTCTCCGCAGAGCTGCTCCCTGCCAACTTGAGATACTCTATGAAATGTAATGTGTCTGCTGGTACTCAGCAAGTTTTTTTTTTACCTTGCTTGAACTGCAGAGGCAAAGAAATACTGACTAGTCTGTAGAAGTGTATCTTGGTAGTGCATAGCAGCAATAGAGTAGCAATTGGGCTATTACAGACTTACAATAAAACAAATAAAGTAATTTCACACTATTTATTCAACAATGTATATATTTTATGCAACATTATACGTATTTTACACTTACAACTACTGGTCTATTTACAATCCTAAGACATCTATTACAGTGAAGATTTGTATTTTCTTGTGCTGCAAGAGTAAAATCAAGGAACAAATGCTCATAGATTGAGACCTAAACAAAAAGATTGTTTTGAACACTGAGAGTAATTTAAAAACTGAGACTGCAGGGAGTGAAGTAGCAAATGGTGAAATACAGATGCAGAGGAATTAGTGGGTGTGGGTTTGTGGTTTATGTTACAGAAGCTAGACCCCAGATGACCAGAATGATCCTTCTTGGCACTGCAGCTAACCAGTGATGTATCCTGACCATCCCACAGTGTTATGGTGGTTTTTTTCCACTAGCTAGGCTGCAGGTGTTTGGACTTGTACAACAAGGAGTATAAGGGAATGGAAAGTGAAAGGGGAAAGTGTTTGGGATATGTTTCTGGAGCTGAGCTGCTTGCAAGGAGTCAGCTCTGCAATGGGAGGGCTCTGGCTGAAGCAATGAGTATTCAAGGCATGGTGGTCTTGCCTTGATTATCCAGACACCCTTGATACTTAAATCATGTTCCACGGTTAGGATTTCAGAGATGTTATAATGTCTGCTGATGTCTTCCAGTTAAATTAGGACAGCTGTAAGGCCAAGCCTCTAACAGGGAAAGCTTTTAGACAAAACCCAATCTCTAAAGTAACACAAAACAGAAAAATAAACAGAGCCACATTAGAGATCTCCTGGCCTTTGAGGCAGAGATGTGTTTAAAAGAGTAACTCCTCTGATCAAATTTTCCTCTGAAATTTGCTTCTTATAAGATTCATTAGTTAAAACAAGGGTAACCCAGTGTAAGAGTTCAACTCCTATGAGTCAGACCAAGGTCTAACTACAATTTTTTGGCCACCTTTATATACCATGCCTGTGTTTGTCATCACTCCTCTCCATTTTCTAATGTAGGAATGAATCATTTTAGGAATGTTTTTGTCATTTCTGTATGAAACCAGACAAGCTACAGCTTACTGGGCTTCTGAGGTTCACATCTTCATGTCAGTTGACAAGGTTGAAAACCTTTTTTTTTCTTTTTTTTTTTTTTTTACCTGTGTGGTAGCGATAATAGGTGCTAAGTCTTTAATGTGTTTTTCTTGGTCTATGTAAGGGTTTGTCTGAGTCTGGAGCAGGAGTGGGCTGGTGGAACAGGACTCGCGGTGCAGCTGGTTCACCCTGGCAAGCAGGCAGGCAGAGGCATGGAAACAGGTCAGGGGCTCAGCAGTGTCGACAGTCCCTGCCTGGATGGCTTTAGGATCATATCCAGGCTTTTCCCCCAAAGTGAAAGCCTTCTTTGAAGGAGTTTTCCTTTGTTAAAACAATCTCCAGAATGAGCTTTTTAGTTCCAAAGGTGAGGTTTCTCTTTGTTCTTCTGGATCTTCTGTGTAACTTTGGGCACTATTCAGGCCACCTGCCACAGCACCACACACAGAAATTGGTGTTTACTGTGGTGCATCAGCTTGAGAGCAGTATCTTCGCAGGAGCTTCTAAGGAGCTTCATTTGCAGAGCTGCATGAGGGTACATAACTTGGGCATCCCTTTCATCTTATTTTTTCTGAGAATAGATATTCTACAGTATTATCCTGATGTATGCATCAGCACTTCTGTGACAGCATTGTAATCAAAACCTAACACCTCTCTGAAGAGTCTTCACAATTCTTGTGGTAGAGATGTACAGAAGAACTGGAAACTTTCAGGAATTAACTTTCTAATTTCTCACTAGTTTGCTGTTGACTCACCCCAGCTCCCTGCACTCCGAGCTTTAATAAGACTTCTTTTTACAATATTTCAATAGTATTTAAATACCATTAAAATTATTTCAGTAAGGTTTGTCCTGATTCTTGTTCTGGGCAGGATTCTTGACTGAGAGTAGATACCAGTGATGTTAAATATTCAGGATATTCTGAGCTGGAAACACAGATGCTGATAACATAGTTTTAATTTGCTATGCGTTATGCTCTCATATGCACGGATTTCTCCACTGCTCATCACCTCCAGTAGGTTTTTATACCAATATAAAGTGGATGTAAAGTATTACCATTATGATCTAACAGTTGTTAGTTCACTCACTTTGTGAGGCATAGAGATCATCTGAGTATAGTGTTCACAATGTAAAACTGATAAATAAAATCCATTTCAAGTATGTATTAATCTACTAGTGCATTAAACATTAAATTATTAAGATTATTAAAATTATCATCTATATTTTATCTCAGCATAGAAATAAATAGTAGAGCTACAGCTATGGGTGAGTGTAATTAATTTGGTGGTTTATAAGCATAAAGTTCTCCCGGGATTGTTGCAAATTCCCTATGTGATAATTTGCATTTGTATTTCCAGTTAGCTTGAAAAAAAAAGGAAAAAAAAATATGGAAAGGTGTTTTTTTGTCAAGGCATAGGATAATCTGTATGCCATAAGTTTTATCTGCATGTAAAATACTATTCTCACTGCTTTAAAAGTGAGAATACATAAGAAAATAAAATAAAAATAGACATGGTAAACTTGCTCACATGTGATTAGCAGCTCTGAGGAAAGCTACCAACTTTCCAATGCTAAGAACATAGTTTGGTTTCTCCGGGGTTGCAAATCTGCACAGCTTTATTAAATTTAACAGAATTCCTTTGGTTTTCAGTTGGTTTTGGAGGGTGGCCAAATGCTTGCAGATAACCTGCTCCTACCTGTAAAATCTTTCACTTTTTTATAAAGATATAGATAGCTTGAGGTTAGAATAAAATTAACATAGCTTCATGTAATTACACTGTCTACCACGGTTAATTTGTGTACTGTAGCATTTTTAATCAAACGAGCATGCAAACAGGGTTCATTTAACTCTTCAAAATGCAGAAAGAACTACTGAAAAACTTACCGCTTGTGACCTTTTGTTTAACAATGTCTAATGTCCCTTCTCATTACAGACTATTCAAGTTAGTGATCTACCTGTGTGAAAAACATTGTTTATTTATGTAAGAGGAATTAAGAGAAAGTATTTTTGTTATTTCAAGATTGGCTAATCTTTACAATTTCCTCTTGGGCAGTATACTGGGCAGTAAGGGGCTGCGTGCAGTTAATAGTCACCAGATTCATTCTTAAGGCTCCCAGATTAAAAGGAGCAGGGGGAAATCCAAATACTATTTTCCAAAACACATTTAAAAAAAAAAATTAATTGTTTTTGTTCACAGCTGCAGAGACAACATCATATGTTGCTGAGGTCACTTTGATACACCTTTATTTGGCCAAGGCTCATGTGATTAATCTCTTGATTTCCAATTCAAGAGATTGCTTCAGCTTGTACTTGTCTTCACAGAACATAAATAGATGTCAGTTTAAATGTGTGTATGAGCTGACTGTAATAAGGATCATGAAGCAGTGTTTAGCTGTGCAGTGTTTTAAAGATGAGATATGACAAATTAAAAGTAAAATAGGTGATCAGAGACTTAGGTATGTAAAATGGACAAGAGGATCATAATTCACAAGATTTTTTATGTGGTTTCTCATAAAATCCTAATGGAGGAATTGATGAAATATGGAGTAGATGAATGGACAGGGAGGTGGGTGGAAAAGTGGCTGAACTGCTGTACTGAAAGGATTGTGATGGCAGATGTCATTGCTGAGCCACTCTCCATCATCTCTGAGAGGTCCTGGAGGACAGGAGAGGTGCCCGAGGACTGGAGAAAGGCCAATGTCACTCCAATATTCAAAAAGGGCAAGAAGGAAGACCCAGGGAACTACAGGCCAGTCAGCCTCCCCTCCATCCCAGGAAAGGTGATGGAGCAGCTTATTCTGGAGGCCATCATGAAGCAAGTGGAAGAAAAGAAGGTTATCAGGAGTAGTCAGCATGGATTCACCAAGGGGAAATCATGCCTGACCAATCTGATAGCTTTCTACGATGACATGACTGGCTGGGTAGACGAAGGGAGAGCCGTGGATGTTGTCTACCTTGACTTCAGCAAGGCTTTCGACACAGTCTCCCACGATATCCTCCTAGGGAAGCTGAGGAAGTGTGGGCTGGATGAGTGGTCGGTGAAGTGGATAGAGAACTGGCTGAATGGTAGAACTCAGAGTGTTGTCATCAGCGGCTCTGAGTCTAGTTGGAGTTTGGTAACAAGTGGTGTCTCCCAGGGGTCAGTACTGGGCCCAGTCTTGTTTAACTTCTTCATCAATGACCTGGATGAAGAGTCAGAATGTACCCTCAGCAAGTTTGCTGATGACACCAAACTGGGAGGTGTGGTAGACACACCGGAAGGCTGTGCTGCCATTCAGCGTGACCTGGATAGGCTGGAAAGCTGGGCAGAGAGGAACCTGACGAGGTTCAACAAAGTCAAATGCAGGGTCCTGCACCTGGGGAGGAACAACCCCATGCACCAGTACAGGCTTGGGATGGACCTGCTGGAGTGCAGCTCTGCGGAGAGGGACCTGGGTGTCCTGGTGGACGACAGGTTAACCATGAGCCAGCAGTGTGCCCTGGCTGCCAAGAAAGCCAATGGAATCCTGGGGTGCATCAAGAAGAGTGTGGCCAGCAGGACGAGGGAAGTTCTCCTTCCCCTCTACACTGCCCTAGTGAGGCCCCATCTGGAGTACTGTGTCCAGTTCTTGGCTCCCCAGTTCAAGAAAGATGAAGAGCTACTGGAGAGAGTCCAGCGGAGGGCTACAAGGATGATGAGGGGACTGGAACATCTCCCCTACGAGGAGAGGCTGAGGGAGCTGGGCTTGTTCAGCCTGAAGAAGAGAAGGCTGCGAGGGGACCTAATAAATGCTTATAAATATCTGAAGTGTGGGTGTCAGGAGGATGGGGCCAAGCCCTTTTCAGTGGTGCCCAGTGATAGGACAAGGGGCAATGGGCACAAACTGAGGCACAGGAAGTTCCGTCTGAACATGAGGAAGAACTTCTTCCCTCTGAGGGTGACTGAGCCCTGGAACAGGCTTCCCAGGAAGGTTTTGGAGTCTCCTTCTCTGGAGATATTCAAGGCCCGCCTGGACGCGGTCCTGTGCAGCCTGCTGTAGGTGACCCTGCTTCAGCAGGAGGGTTGGACTAGATGACCCACAGAGGTCCCTTCCAACCCCTACTATTCTGTGATTCTGTGATTCTGTGATCAGTAGTACAAAGTCCAGCTGGAGGCCAGTCAGTAGTGATGTACCTTAGGGGTCAATACTGGTTTACAAACAAAATCAAACTGGGAAGAGTGGTTGATACACTAGGTGGTTGTGCTGCCATTTGAGGGACCTTTAGAAGCTGGAAAAATGGGTTGACAGTAACCTAACGAAGATCATGAAAGGGAATTGCTAAATGCTGCCTCTGATGAGGAATAACCCCAGGTACAAGTACATGATGGGAACGGACTGGCTGAAAAGCAGGTCAGTGGAAAATGACCAGGGGTCCTGCGGAACACCAGGTTAACCACGAGCCAGCAACGTGCCCTTGCACCAAAGAATGCCAACGCCCTCCTGGGCTGCATTAGGCAGAGCATTGCCAGCAGGCCAAGGGAGGTGTCTCTTCTCCCTGCTCAGCACTAGTGAGATAGATATGGAGCAGTAGAACAGGTTGCCCAGGGAGGTTGTGGAGTCTCCTTCTCTGGAGATATTCAAGACCCGCCTGGACAAGGTCCTGTGCAGCCTGCTGTAGGTGACCCTGCTTCGACAGGGGGGTTGGACTAGATGACCCACAGAGGTCCCTTCCAACCCCGAAGATTCTGTGATTCTGTGATATCTGGAGTTCTGTGTCATGTTCTGGGCTCACCAGTACAAGAGAGCCATGGACATATTGGAGCACAAGGGGCCATGAAGGAACTGGAGCATCTCGAACTTGAGAAGAGGCTGAGAAAGTTGGAACTGATGGAAGAGTAAAGAAAATAGAGCCAGACTCTTATGAGTGGCACCCAGTGACAGGACAACACAAACTGAAATACAAAAGGTTCCATCTGAATATAAGAGAAACCCCACTTTTTCTGTGACGGTGGCACAGGTTGCCCAGAGTAGCTGTGGAGTCTCCATCCTTGGAGACACAAAAAGCACAACTGCACGCTGTCCTGGGCCACCTGCTCTTGCAGATCCTGCTTGAGGAGGAGGATTGAAGTAACCAGTCTCCAGAGGTGCTTTCTAGTCTCAGCTATCCTACGATTCCGTGATTTTATGAAGACGGTTAAATATATAAGAAGATCTTTTCAGTGCACTTCATTACACATGCCCAGTGGTCTGTTAATAACATGGGAAAGTTTACCTACTTTCATGATTAAGCTTCTGAAAAACTGTCTTTGAATATTTTCTTAAGCTTTTGGAATAAATTCTCGAACAGCCTGGAAAAAGCCACAATTTGGAGACATAATTGTGTTTACAGAGACAAGAGAGGTAAAATAAGTGTTCTATGCAGTAAAAACATAATGTTCAAAGTTAAAATTACAGGTCCATAGGAAAGTCTTAAGCCGGAAGAGGCCCTGTTATCCAGGGACCTGTGAAGCTGAATTAGCAAGAGAGACTGCACCATATCTCTGGCTGTCTGTTCCATCGTGAAGAGCATTTGTCTTAAGTCCACATGAATTTTCCACTGAAGCAACTTGTATCCCCGATCTCTTGTCTTTTTACTCTGCATGGTAGTGAAGAGAGCACCTTCATCTTCTCTATAGCTATTTTTTGGGTATTGAAAGACAGTGATCTCCCTGAGCCTTCTTTTCTGTGGGTTACATAAGCACATTCCCTTTTTGACCTCTCTTTTTTATGTCAGGTTCTCCAATCCTCTCATCATCTTGGTGACCCTTCACTGCACTGACTACAATCTTTCTTTCTCTTGAACTGGGGGAAATTCACACTGTGTGGCCTAGATGATGAGCGTGTTTCTTCTGGTAGAATTTAGCAGCACAATACGGTATTTCCAGAGCTCTCTGAGCAACTCTCATACCCAGTTATAGGTATCAAAATAGGCTTCCTGAAGTCTAAAAAGAAATACGTTTCTTTTTTATTGGATAATTTTTCAAAGTAGTGAAGAAAGGAGTTAGTCACAAGGGTAATGTAAAAGATAACAGGTTTGAACCTATTCTGGCTGGAGACAAGGGGTATTCTGCCATTAACTCTAATGGAGGGAGGGAATGACAGACAATTTTATGGAAGATATGCTGAACTGGGACTGTGCATAGCTGGACTAAGAAAATCACTCAACCTCCTGTGAAATGCAGAGAGCCCTGGGACAGCCCAGACTGAAAAATAAACTCTGCTAAAGGCTCTTACAGAAGCCCCCAGGAGAATGTGTCTTTTTGCTGCCAGTATGCAACTTTCTAGCTGAGAGGCTGCTTAGCTACTTTATGTGGAAAATTGGTCTTGATATTTTTGTTGGAAGCCATTGCAACTAGCCACAGCAAATACTGGCCTCATTGTGTGAGGTTTGCCTGTATCCCTCCCTCGATGTCATTTTATTGACGGCTAAGACTTGCTGAAATAATTCTGACTCTGAAGTTTCTGTACCAGATTTTTAAAGGAAAATTTGAAAGATTACAAGGAAATCATGTGAGTCTGTCTAGTAATCAGTACTCTTAACAAGAATGCTCTTCCCCTGCAGGAAAATGGAGTGACTAGCCAGAACACTGTATTCGCTGTTCTAGGTTTGCCAAGATGATTCTGTGATTCTATGTAGAGAATACTAACCTTTTACCTGTGTCTGCTGCTAAATAAGGAACTGATAGGAACTGATCCTCAGCCCTGAGGCCAGTGCTTTCCCACTCCACAACAGATTATCTTGGGAATGATAATGGCAATGCTCCAGAACAGAGCCCAGAAGTGTCCTCACAAGCACAGTGGATGATTGAGTACTTGGTGCTTGGATTCACTACCTGGGCCTCTTTAGTTTATGATATAGGTGTATTCCTTGAGTTCAAGCCCTGTCCTCAGAATTCATACTTGTCTGTAGGACTAGAAGAAAACAAACAGTATTGTCATCTGTTGGGTGTTGGATCCATGATGGAGTTTGGATCAATTATTAACAGGTTCTAAGAAAGGTGTCAAAACTCAGTAGTAATATCCTAAATTAAATTAAATTTATCAATTTAAAAATTAAATCAGAAAGAAACCAATGGTGTTGGTGTATAGAAGGAAAGTGAAGAATCTCTTCTGGAGGAATAGTTGTTTGTCCTGTTCATGTGTGAAATCATTTGGTGTACCTGAAAAAACTGTCCAGACAGTGCATTTGAAATCTTCCTGTAGCTAACAAGGAACGAAACTGAAGGGGCTCCTAAGGTCTTTGACATGACCTTACTGGAGATTTTTAGATACTATGGTGTGGATAAGACTGTAAATAATACCATTCCTGTGTTGATAGTCACAAGTAAGTAGCCCTGAGGTGGGGGCATAGGTGCAGAGTAAGATAACAGTGGCTGTAAAGTTATTTTTAGGATGTGCCATGCAATCTGGTGTTTTTCCTTTGCAAACGCTAAGCTTTTGTGAAGTGCAGCAAAATCTCAGTTCCCATTTAGAAGAAAGCATCAGTTGTGTGAGAATGATCATCTTGAAAATGTGTGCCCTGACATTAAAGAACAGAAATCTCTTAAATGCCTTGATTTGGGAGTGATGGGGCAGTTCCTGATTTTGAATGAGAAGTGTCAATAGTAGCGGGAGTATTTCTGTACTCTCGTATCTTCAGTTGGTATTGTTGCTGAGTAATGCTTAGCGAAGTGGCTGTTCCAAATCACACTCCCAGACAAGCCACTCTGTGACCAGAAGAGAGGGGAGACTAGCCATGCTCAGCTTCCTGAACTGCGCTGATGGTAGGCTTGCTTTTTAAAGGAAATAGCTGCTGGGGTGGCTGCTCAGAATGACCTATTTATACTAGGTTCTGTCTTAACAACTGTACTTTGAATGCATTTTGTTGTTTTCTTGTTACTCAGAAGTGGTCCTTAATATAATCAATATTTTTAGTGCCCTACAGATACCAAAGCAACGTTTGGGGTCCACCTTAAAGTAGTAGGAGACTGGACAGGTATGTAGAAAAACAATTCTTTTTCAGAGACAAATACCTTTACTTGATCTGTTATCCCTTTCTGGCTTCAGCATGATTGTACCTTGATTGTGGTGTATTCTCACTAGAGAGCATTCATGCGTTTTCCCAAAGCTGTTTTTGTTACATTCTTGATGCAACCCCTGCTTTATTCAGGTGTACATTTCTTCAGATGACAACATGTTTTTCCAACTACTAACAGATCTGCTGATTGCAGTCTAATAATTTGCAGCGTTCCTCTCTTTCTGGCTCTTTTTCTTACGTTTCGGTAGCCTGCTGCCCCTGTGCAGTGCCGCTGTGCGTAGCAGTGTCTGCAGAAATGCTGAAATGTGTGGCTCCCAGATAAGCGGATTTTGATGCCAGCAGTTTGGGTGGCTGCCAGGTTAATTAAGCCTATGGTACACTGAGATTACAGGTTGCTTTCATGTTCTTTCGTGCTCTTCCATTGCTCTTTGAATGTCCTCCAGACCGGGGGGTGTAAACCAGGATTCCCCGCAGAGGAGAGCGGTAATTTGCTGCTCTCTGTGACAGTTGTATACTCAAGTGATAATTGTCATTTTTACTTGGCGGCTGACTTTCTTCTTGCTTAGCATAGCATTTCCTTGTAAGGAAGACAAATACACAACACCATCTTGTTCATCTCTTAGGAAGAATTGTTCTCCATGTTAATTTGTATTGGCTTGTGTATCTGTGGAACTGAGTCAAATGAGCTTTTTTTCCTAAAAGGGATTAAATGAATTCAGGAGGAATAACTCCATGAATATCTATTCAACTTGTTGGTCTGGCTGCATATTTGGCTGTGGAAGTCGCCAAAACTTGTAATAGGCAAAGACTGGGAGGGCAATGCCATATGCATGTATGCTCCGTAATCACCCTGATTTTCTGTTCTTGCTAGAAGTATAGGACGGTGGCCAGACAGAGTCAGATTAAGGGCCTAATTAACTTCTGGTCTGCCCCAGTATAGTGGCTCTTTTGTTGTTAAGCATCATTCCTACCTGGGAGAGGACAGGAGGCTATTAGGACAAGTGGGGTGGAGAAGCAGTAGCTAAATGAGTTTTCCAAAAGAGGTGACATCTTTGAAGTTTTCTGATTGCCTCTGTGGTGTGAATGGCTCTCTATTAGCATTTAAATGTTATTCTCCCAACTCAGCATCTGTATTCTCCATTGAGAGGCATGGCTGCCTAGGAAGGACTGTATGAGATTCAGGACATTGTCACATTAGAGACACCATTTGTTGCATTAATTTTGCTAAACAGGGATATCTGTCCCAGGATCAAATGTGCTGTTGAGAAGCAGGTGGCTTACCCAACCCTTTATGTCACATCTGTACCATGGAGCCCCATTCTCACTCGATCCCTTAAGCCCTGTGACAATTAATGATCTCTAATCCGCTGACTGTTTGAGGAAAGAGTATTATATTTGCCACGTTTCTTATAATCTTTCTTTAGAATGCTCTAATGGCTGCTTCTGCAGACAGGATATTCGGCTGGAGGAGTCTTAATGCGACAGTGTCATTAGAGCTTGACTCATGACCTATTCTCTCAACCTTTATCCTATTTATTCAGATTCTCTTTTACATCACATTTTCATATTCCTGACAGTTCATGCCTGACACCAAAGAGAGTTAACAATTTATTTCAGAGAACTCAGTTACAAGCCTAAATTAAAAGGATACAAGAACAGTACAGCTGTGCTGTGAAATGCAGAGAAGAACCAGTTAGTTTGGGACATTTCTTCTCTCACTGGCTTCAGTTTCTGCTGCCTGCACCTGGGAGGTGTGGTGAAGGAGCAATCTCCTGCCATTAGCTGTAAGGACTTGAGGGGGGGTACACACTACTGGCAAGCCAATTCTGCAAGTTATGTTTCAGGTCAAGTCTCTGACACCAAGTCTTATGTTTTGAAAAATTAATAGAATACTTCATGGCCTCAGTGATTTTGTTTTGTAGGTTGAAAAGCAACTGCATGTCGAGAGAAAGGATAAGGGGTAATAGAATTGTTAGCTTCTGAAGAGAAATTGCTGTTAATGGGAAGTCATTTATTGCCCATATCCCAGTGCAGATCATTTTAGATGTCCAATAGAAGAAGCTGCAACAAGCAGCTTCTGATAAAGGTAGCCACTCTAGAAATATTTTTTTTTGCATAGGAGCAGATACTTAGTAGATTTTCAGGCAATACTGTTATTTACTTTTTAAGGCAATGATTTGAATAATGAAAAACACAGGACAGAAAAAGTAGGGAAGAGAGGAAGAAACCTCAGAAATGGTAGCTCCGAGACCTTTGCAAATCAAATGGTAATCCAGACCCCTAAGTGATGTATTTCTTGCTGCACTGAAATCAAATGGTGCTGTCTGTGCTTAGAAGAGCTGAGAACCTGCCCTTCTCAAAAGCAGATTTAGATAAAGGCACAACATTCCCTCCCATTATGTAGGCAGCGGCATCCTTTAGATAAATTTCCAATACAAATCTGAGGTCTTTCACTTCTTGTCCATGTTATCGTGGTGTTAGTAACTGCATTGTGCTTAGCTTTCATCACAGAAAACAGAGACACACAGGCACTGGCATTGCTGTAATATGCCCTCAGATGCCTGTGTAGCAGATACTTTCACCTGAAATACTTCCCTTGACTCCTTTAGTAGACTTCTGACCTGTTCATGTGTCTAGTTTAGGATGAGATGAGCCAGGTGCCATGTATACCTTTTTCTCTTCATTTGTTGTAAAGAGAGTCTAGATACATCACTACCTCAGAGACAGTTAGTTTAGTTAATTGACAATTAGTGGTAATTTTTCCCACGTAAACTTCCTAATGTGATTTTTCCATCTTTTGCCATGTGTATTGGGTATGGTGAATATGGGAACAGCTTTTATAGGCCTTCCTAAAGAGTGGGTTTGTGATAATGTAATTACTATCCTTGTGCTAATGTGTGACTACTGAAGTCAGCACCTAATGTATTAACAAAACATTTTGTGGCATTGTGGTGACTCGTACTATTAGTGCAAATATTTCATCATATTACAGAGGTGAAACCTATGGCTGTAGACCACAGCTTGGGTAGCCTGTCAGGACTTAGACACCCAAGTTACAATGGGTTTACTGTGGCTGATCCATGTTAATTGCAAATGTGAAGTCCTGCAGGTTGACTTAGCCCTGTGGCTCTGAGCTGCCAGCGCATCTTCCTCTGCAGCTGCCTGGCCGTGATTGCAGCTGAGCTGGTGGATGGCGACTTTAAACTCTACACTCACATCGAAGTCCTTGCAATGGCTTGTGCATGGATCAGAGCTGTGAGATCCATGGATTAGCTAATAAGCTGATCTTGTTACTAGCCTACCCTCTAAACGCATTTCGTTCTGCTTTTCTCGTAGCCCTGTGGTCACCTATTTCTCCCTCAGCTTTGAAAAAGAAGTTGGCTTAGTATTTACAAGAGGGTTTTTGAAAGTTTTTTTGTCCCACTTACTGTGTAGTTTGTCCTCAGTGTTGTCATCTATCAGCCTTACGCTTCCTCTATCCTTACTGCTGCCTGAAGTACTACGGCTTGTTTAGCTTCAAAGCTGACATTTCATCTGGCACCTCCGGAGGGAAAAAGAGAGGCCACAGGCCATGCCTTGTGCCCAACCACTTGACAGCAGTGAAAAAACCCCACGGCAGTGTATCAGGACAATGTGTCTCATTCATAAGACAAACCTCAGGGTGTGAGACAGAAAGTGATATTGATGATGCCAAAATAACAGACTTCTGAAGCCATGCTGCATGTTTTTGTGGAAAACAAATACACAGCACTCAGAGGTGTTAAGGTGAACTGCGTGCCTTAAGGCAGTAAAACATTGCTGTTATGTTGCAGTGTGTTGCTTGTACAAATTGATGTGGGACTGTGTTGAAAACACTGCTGCTGTTCTGCGCTCTACTGTAATTTTTATCTTGTAGTGACATCACCCTGCTGTCTAGCTGAGTATGAGGTGGTCACAAGGCCTGTCCACCCTTCTGAGCAGCGTGGTATTTATTGCGGGGATGCCGTAAGAGCACTTTAACACCACCTATTGAATCTGAGACTTTTGTCCTGTAGGTTACTAGATGTCATGGCAGCAAGAGGTATTGATGTGTGCAGGAACTCTCCAGCTGGAGCCGGAACCGACAGATCACGGAGCTGCGATCTGCATTGCCTTAGGAAACTCTAGGTCTTGTCAGAAAATATGTATCTTTGCTTAGTTCTTCCTGCTACAGATGAGGATAGACATAGTCATTAGGACATTTAGGTACTACCTTATTTTGAATCTTGACAGATATTGTCATAGTCGTTTTCTCTGGAAGGTCCAGATTTGGAGCAGGAAGTTTCAGAGGTAAAAAAAACTCAACGTTTTCCAGTTAAAACCAACAATTTTCCAGAAAATGGAAAATGTATGAAAGCATGGATCTTTTTTAACTCCCTATGGACTAAAACCTGAGACAGCAAAGAGTACATAACCCAAGTTTTTTATTTTTAAAGAGAAAAAATTTTTAAGGCAGTTATTTGGGATTTTGGAGGCTGACTAAGGATTTTTTGCATGCTTACCAGAAGAAAATAAACATACCTTTTGAATGGCTCTGAAGGAAAAATGTTCTAAACTTGCTGGACTGGGAGGATTTGTCAAATTGTTCAGGAGTATCGAAGTGACCTTGTTAAGCCCTTGCACCTCCTGGTTTAGAGAATGCCTGAAGCATCCCAAGGCTCGCTGTGCTTTGCTGGAATTTATCAGTGAGCGCAGGAGCTAGCGAAGAAGCAGTATTTTATTTTCAGTAACCCCAGGGATAGTTTTAGAGATACAGAAGTAGTGGATCGTTCAGTCAATATCTACTATATTCTTAATGGATCTTGATTCAGGCTAGAGGAATGTGTGAAGCAGAAGATGACAAGGAGGAATAAGAAGACTAAAAAGTCTGCCTATAGGATGTGACAAGATTGTCCCAGGATCACCATAACTGCTACTGAGTTTCTTTAACAGTATCTAGTCACTGATGATTAGGAGCTGGTCAACTCTTTTGCTATTACCTCAAGCTCTGTTTGATGTGGGCGTTTTTCATTCCATAGTAACATGTATTTTGTTGTGTTTAGTTATTCCATGAGAT
Source organism: Opisthocomus hoazin (assembly GCF_030867145.1). Classification (NCBI taxonomy): domain Eukaryota; kingdom Metazoa; phylum Chordata; class Aves; order Opisthocomiformes; family Opisthocomidae; genus Opisthocomus; species Opisthocomus hoazin. Next base: position 12,739,552 of record NC_134414.1, on the reverse strand, counting down.
CCCTGGCAGGGTGTAAAGGTGTTAATGACATGGTACTGTCGGTTGTTCCAGCAAAAGCAACATGTGGTTTTGGAAGCAGAAGACAGAGGTGGAATAGATGTTATTTTCCTCTGTTAGATTTTATGACTACCGATTCTGATATTGCCCGTGAATCCTACTTACAGTTCTAAGGAAGATATCAGAATTGAGTGCTAAAAAAGTTTCATTGTGTTTCTTTTTATGTAATTTGATATTAGTAATAAACGTAATAGTTGCATTACTGGGAGGTTAAAATGCCTTAACAATATAATTAGCGAAAGTGTGCCATAAATAATACTAGTTTTATTCTTTCTTGCCATTAACATTCATTAATTATTTTATTTATAACTGCAAAAAAGCTCAATAAAAGACAGGATGAAGAGAATGGAGAAAAAGAAGAACAGATTTAGTTTACTGGCTCAATGCTGAAAGCCCCTTTCCTCTGATTAAAGAATTAACAGTGAAGGTGAACACCTCTGAATTTTTGGCTCCAGACTTGGATTGTTTTACATTAGTTGAACTCCAGCTGACTTAGTATCAAAAACAGTATAACTTGAGTCAACTCTGATTTGAACAGTTAGTGAGTTTTACCTCTACAGGGGAAAAAGATTTTTAGCTGAGAAAGTTGCCTGGAAAGAAGTTTTCTCTTACTCCGAACTCCTTTCTTTGTGCATACTGTTATTTGTCAACTTCCACTTTTTGCATATTCCAGGTTTTACTTAATCATGTCATGGACAGGCTGGAAAGTTGGGCAGAGAGGAACCTGATGAGGTTCAACAAGGGCAAGTGCAGGGTCCTGCACCTGCGGAGGAACAACCCTATGCACCAGTACAGGCTTGGGGCTGACCTGCTGGAGAGCAGCTCTGTGGAGAGGGACCTGGGAGTGCTGGTGGAAGACAAGCTGACCATGATGCAGCAGCGTGCCCTTGTTGCCAAGAAGGCCAATGGTATCCTGGGGTGCATTAAGAAGAGTGGCACCAGCAGGTCGAGGGAGTTTCTCCTCCCCCTCTACTCTGCCCTGGTGAGGCCCCATCTGGAGTACTGTGTCCAGTTCTGGGCTCCCCAATTTAAGAAAGATGAGGAGCTACTGGAGAGAGTCCAGCGGAGGGCTACAAGGATGGGGAGGGGACTGGAACATCTCTCCTGTGAGGAAAGGCTGAGGGAGCTGGGCTTGTTCAGCCTGAAGAAGTGAAGGCTGAGAGGGAACCTTATAAATTCTTATAAATATGTGAAGGGTGGGTGTCAGGAGGATGGGGCCAAGCTCTTTTCAGTGTTGCCCAGCGACAGGACAAGGGGCAATGGGCACAAACTGAAGCAGAGGAAGTTCCATCTGAACATGAGGAAGAACTTCTTCACTGTGAGGGTGACAGAGCCCTGGAACAGGCTGCCCAGGGATGTTGTGGAGTCTCCTTCTCTGGAGATATTCAAGACCCGCCTAGACAAGGTCCTGTGCAGCCTACTCTGGGTGACCCTTCTTCGGCAGGGGGTTTGGACTAGATGACCCACAGAGGTCCCTTCCAACCCCTAACATTCTGTGATTCTGTGACATGGCTGAATGATGTAAATTACTGTTATACTTCAATATAATATGCACAGAATGTGTAGATGATGCTGTATTTAAGAACTGGTCCAAGAATACAAGGTTGAAGGGTTCCTTGCTGTGCCTCAGATGTTTTAAGTACCCTTATGAACTACAGGAGTGAAACCTGTGGAGCACATTAACACGTAGTAGCTGATGGGATCTAAATGAACATATTGAAAAAAAAAAGCATAAAGCTACTCTTTGCTTTGAAAAGAGTCACAAGATAGAAAATCTCTGGGACATGTATTTGAGTGGACTGCCAGGCAGATTTCTGGTTTTGTAATCACTATTTATATGTTGTGTTTGCCTATTTAAGAAGATAATGTTGCTGTTCTGGAGGTGGCTGTGTTTCACCATTTTTCTGTGACTCTTAGCTTAGGGAAGCAAATCTTTGCTTAGTCTCACCTTTTTTCTGTTAATCTTTGCTGAGGGATGCTTAGGAAAGTCCCATAATTGTGGTAGTTTCTGTGCAGAGGTACACAGCTGCTTCAAGCAATTAATATAAAAAGGCTGGCTGGACTTTCTGATTCCTTTGTGTGAGCACTTTTAACAAGCTCCAGTGTGGAATGGTTTCCAGAGAAATGGGAGAGTTCACGTCAAAATGCCGGCTCTTCACGCAGGCCTGCACTTCCCTGGGGGAAATAGTGCACTCCTCTAGAAGCTGCTCAAGTTTTGCTGAAGAATCCCAACCATGCATCATCTTTTCTTTTTCCCAGTTCATTGAAATTTCTTCTTCAGGGCAGAAGAAAAAAGCAGACGCACTTCAGACTTGCAGTTACGAGTTACCACAGTTTCACAGAATCACAGAATAGTAGGGGTTGGAAGGGACCTATGGGGATCATCTAGTCCAAACCCCCCCAGCCAAAGTAGGGTGACCTAGAGCAGACTGCACAGGACTGCGTCCAGGTGGTTTTTGGATATCTCCAGAGGAGACTCCACAACCCCTCTGGGCAGCCTGTTCCAGTGTGCTGTCACCCTCAAAATAAAGAAATTCTTCCTCATGTTCACATGAAACTTATGCTTCAGTTTGTGCCCATTGCCCCTTGTCCTGTCGCTGGGCACCACTGAAAAGAATCTGGCCTCATCCTTTTGACACCCACCCTTCAGATATTTATAAGCATTTCTAAGGTCCTCTCTCAGCCTTCCTCAGACTAAACAAGCCCAGCCCAGAACTGGACACAGTACTCCAGATGGGGCCTCACCAGGGCAGAGTAGAGGGGGAGGAGAAACTCCCTCGACCTGCTGGTGCCACTCTTCTTAATGCACCCCAGGATACCATTGGCCTTCTTGGCAACAAGGGCACGCTGCTGCATCATGGTCAGCTTGTCTTCCACCAGCACTCCCAGGTCCCTCTCCACAGAGCTGCTCTCCAGCAGGTCAGCCCCAAGCCTGTACTGGTGCATGGAGTTGTTCCTCCGCAGGTGCAGGACCCTGCACTTGCCCTTGTTGAACTTCATCAGAGTCCTCTCCACTCAACTCTCCATTGTATTTTTTAACTAACAATTGCTAGTTAAAATATCTTAAAAGTAGATTTTAAAGGTTTCTTTTCTGGATCCTTTTCTAAGAGATTCTAAAAATGTTGTAGTCAGTAAAAATACATTTCAAATTTGGAACATTAAAACAATAGGAAAAAGTTCTGTAGGAACTGTTGATATTTAGAAACTTTGTGATCAAAAGACACAGTTACCTTCATGCACTCCCAGCTCTTCCATGATGCTTTAGAATTTCTTAGAATAATTACTATACAGAAATTATCATAACCCAAAAGCAAAACTTGGGGTTGGAATAGTCTACAGATTTTTCAGCTTCAACATTTGGATGTCCGTGGGCTCTTTCTGTGCTGTTTGTGAAAATGAAACTCAACTTTATGATGATGTCATAATTTAGTGTATTTTCGTGTTTTGGTTCCCTGCCCCCACTCCTTTCCTCCTTCGTTTCAGGGCAAGAACCACCACCAGCAGATGTGTGTGCATTTTAGTTGTTGCCTCTTTGTGTGCAGATACTTACAGAAGAAGAGGCTGGCACCTTTGAACCTTCTATTTGGTTGCTCTGTTGTACAAAGTTCGGATTTTGAGACCTGGTGTTTGTCTGGCTCGTTGCTTTCTGCACCCTCTCCACTTCTAACATTCCTTTGAAATACAGAAATGGGCTTGCTTGTCAGTAGAGTTCTCATTGTTCATTTGGGCTGTGGTATGGTTTAAAGTGTAGCTCTTTTTTGCTGTAAAGACCACCAGCAGTGGCGGTTGCTGGACCATTCAGAAGACTGCCTATCATGCTACCTTGTATCGCTCCGTATTCCTTGGCCTCTGTTCCTACCTGTCTGCATATTTCTATGGGTGCCGTGTCTAAGCTTGGATCAGAAGGGAGAGGGGCCACAACTTGATCAGAATTTGTTCTGTGCTCAGTGGTGAACTCTGTGGTAGTTAATTAAAACTCCCACAACATTGCAAATGTCATCATGATCCAATAACGTGATCAAATGACATTTTTACCCTATTTACACAGCAAATATCTTATAGCTCCTTGTTGGCATGATATATAGTGTTGAAACTCTAGTTAGGATATCCTATCTCCTTTATTGCATTTTTTTTCTTCTTCATTCCATAAGCATATTTGCCTTACTTTTCGCCAGCTGCATGTCCGCATCCCAAACTTCAGAATTCCCTGAAACAGGAACCGTTTGTTCCAAAATCTCTTTCTGTTCTAAGAGGCACTAAAATCAGTGCTGGCCTTGTTCATGTGAAGCATATCCTACATCCCAGATTTTAGCATCAATTCTCTACAGCCCTTTGCAACCCAGCTTTGCATTCACATGTCACACACGCCTTCCTGTTGCTCCGTCCAGTCCGTTGACCTTTGTAAATGCGTTGTTTCTTCAGTGCATCAAGCACTAGCTGGAGAATTTGGGTTTCACCATAAGGAAATATAGCCAGTCTGTGATGCAAAAATTTTTGAAGGGCAACTTGCAGCCACAACTCTTCTCTGCCACAGTCCTCCCCTGTAGATCTGTCTCATTAAATATTATTAATAAAATTCTGCCACCAACTAGCTATATTGTTGTCAACTGCAGAAGTGGGATTCCTGGGAAAAAAATGGGCACGTGCTAGCTGCAAAAGTGTTACTTCTTCCTCTAAAGAAACAAGCCAAACCAAACCTTGGAACTTGCACTGAAAGCAACTTGTCACAACAGTGGGCCAACAGCAGGTTTCTAGAACTTGTCAAAATAGATATTCTGGTATATAAATAGAATAGAAGAATTCAGTTTAAAATGTTTATAGCTATACATTTTATATGAACTTAAACCACACACGAAACTGTATGCTAATCGTACCTCAGTACTGGACTATGAACCTCATGGTCCCATGCCTCAAAAATAATGGACACCCCACTGCAGAACACAGATGTGGGGGCAAGTTCCTAATGGGAATGGAGTCAGACTGCCAGTGCAATCCATTTTTTAATATAAAGACGTCCTTTTGTGAGTGTCAGTCCACTAAATTAGTTTGTAATTAAAACCCAATGTTCTTTTTATCAGGCTTTGAAATTTCAAATGCAGCGAGGCAGAAGTGCCTGAAATACTCTATAAAGTTTAAGATGCTGTAAGGTAAATTAATTGCTAGTGCATCCGAATTTTGAGTGAAATTTAAAATGGCGGTTGCTACGTGCTGAACTTGGCATTTCTTAATGAGACAAATGATTCAGTTATCTCAATATTAACTAAAGCGCTGTGAGGAGAAACTGTAGGAGGGAATTCATAGGCTGGAAATCGCCTTCCAGACTGTGCATGGGATTGCAGCCTTGCCCGTTGAGGTACATGGGGTGGAGTGTGCCATGACAGCAATGAACGGCGCTTTGGTATGAAGTGCAGCAGCTGATGGGCAGGGTGCAGCGTGTATTTGGTTTCACTGACATTATAACCCACATTTCTGCAGCTCAGGCATGTTCTTGTTCTTCCTCTTTTCCTGCTTTATTTAAACCGCTTTTTGCTCAGGATGGGGATAAAATGACAGAGCTTGTTTCAAAAAGGATATCATGATACTTCTTATTTGTGTAGTTTGTGACATTTGTAGCAGATTAGACCCAAGTGCAGTATAATGAAATAATATTCCTTGAAAGGCAAGTTTTGTAGAGAAAGGTGGTATCTTTTACTAGATCAGCTGAAACAGCAGGGAAGAAGTAGGTTGTCTGTCAGGCATGCAGCACTTTCAGCAGGTTTGACAAAGAGGCAGCAAAGTCACAGCAAAGAGCAGGGGATGAAATAACATTCCCTGTTACTTTTGAAAACAACTTTTTCCTTGAGAAATATGTGCAATAAAATTGCCTAGTAAATAAATAGAAGATGCCCCCTCCCTTTTTTTTTTTTTAAAGTTGATTTACCTTTTCTGTGAGAAATACTATTTGTTTCTCAAAAAATTCACATGGTCGAGAATGCTGTCTGAAAGCCAAAAATATCACTTGTAAATGCACTCCCCACTGCCTCTTAGGATTTGTATGTCTCCGGCTTTCTTTATCTTCTCTTGGCTGGGTTCCCAGTTTAGGGTATATTTGCTGTAATATGCCGTGGTCTCGCTCTCTCCTGGAGAGAGACAATGCTTGCATCATGGCAGATACAGCCCGGCTGGCAACTCCAGCTGGGAGAAGATATGGACACGTTAGAAAATGCTGCTGTGACTTGCCTGAAATGCTGTATTTTATTTAGATATATGTGCCCACACACATCACTGAACTTTCAGCATTTGGATGTGTTTTTTTACATTTTAATAATTTTTTTCTCTTGAAATCTCAACATCCTATCTAAAGAACATTTTGATTGAAAATGAGTGACCATCTATAGAGAGTAAAATTTGGACAGTGCTGTACGCAAAGCATCACTGCGTTTTTAGTAATTTGAAGGGACCCTATTCTGTATGTAGACACTGATAAGCAGTGGATGACTGCTTAGCTTTGTAACTTACCTGGTACCAGAAAAATTTAAGTTATCCTGTAGTAAATGCCATGTTCATGAGTAAGAGAGAATGCTTCTCTGCTGGGGAGAGAGCCTGGAAGGTCTGTGGATCCAAATGAGCACATTTATGGTTTTACGTGTGTTGGACAACGGGGAACTCGGTGGAGGGTGGGATTTACTGAGGGCTCTTGACAGATTTTTCAGTGTTGAAGGGGGATTTTGGGGAGAGGAGGAGTTTCAGAGATTATTGGCTCTTTTGAGTTTTGCTGAAATGGCTGCTGTGATGGTTTTATTGTACTGTCGATGCTAACTGTCACACCTACAACCTCTGAGAAGCCTCCTCATGTTACGCAAAACGAAAATAAATCAGTGGGCAGTTTGTGCTCTTCATTGCGATAAGTAGTTTTAAGGACTTTCGCTTCCCGTAAATTTAACATATTGCCTTATTCATTAAGCACACTGAAAGTGCCATTTCCTCAAGGAGAACGCCACAGACAGACACGCACATTTTCAGAAACGAAGCTGTGATGTTTTGCTGTGCTTTGCCAAGTGGCCGGTGCCAGCCTGACAGCTCAGGGCTTTCCCTCGAGAATTTCACTTGCACTGTGGTAGCCGAGTGTCTCTTGAGCTTAGCCGTGACTGGTTTGAATAAAGCCAAATTTATAATTAAAGGAGGACATTTTTATAATTTTTGTTATTTGATGTTTGCATTTTTTTAATGGGTTGAGGAGAATATGCTAATTGTGGTTCATTATTAATAAGCATGGCAAATGATATTTTCTCAGTGCGGTTTCCAAATAAAGCAGCATTCCATTAATCCAAACATTTGTTTAAAAATAGTATTTCTTTAAATGCCTCCCATGCACACATATGTACCAGCATTTGCCATTTCTACATGAAGAGATCTTTATCATTTCTGTGCCATTTTGTATTACTGAATTCGTGATCATACATTAATGTATGACTATGCCACGTTATAACTGTTAACTAAAAGGATCAGAAGATAGATCTAATAGATCATAGATCTAATGACAGCTTATAGTTATAAGAATAGGCACAATCGCTTTTTCAGAAAAGTACATGCTAAACCATTTCCTTACAATGATGTGAGGAACTGTATAATCTAAATCATATTAAACCGACAGTTCTTTGTTCTAGTAAATAGTTATCAATGTAGTATTACACAGTAATATTTTCACACTTTTCTCACCTATTAAAAGCTAGAAATACTTATTCTGTTGACTTGAGTAGTAACAGACTTTCTGTCATGTAAAAACGTGTCTACTTAATATTTCATTACATGCATAACATCATGATAGTTGAAGATGTAGACAACATGCGGCAGAAAATGCTGCAGCATATTTTAAGGAGAGTCCACACAAAAGCTAGTGCTAGGTCAGCAAATATATGTATTTTTAAGAAATTCTCAATTAAGGGTAAATGAAAACTACACAGATTGGGTTATATATAGTAGTTTATATTCAGGGAATGGGCTGGCTTAAGTTCTCAAGAATGACTTGTATAATTCAGATGTAAGGAGAAAGAACAGAATTGCTCACAGCAGGATGATATTAAAGCAAACTTTTGATACATTTCCTGATACACTTGTGTGCATTACATTTTATCACCTATCAATAAAAAAAAGAGAAAAACAGTATCTAATGGCTCATTTCATTTGCCAGTCATTCAAATGATTTCCTGCTAAAGTTTTGATATTGCCCTTTGAGAGATGTTATAAGAAATGGAGCCTCAGATGTGATTAGATCTTTGGAAAAAAAGTGTATTTCTTCCTGGTGGATCATCCCCAGCTGACTAGCAAAATTTATGTAGAAAATAGGATCCAGCTGAGCTCTGATCGCTTTATTGTGTGTTATGTTTCAGTGCAACTAGTGCTAGGAATGCTTTTAGAGAAGAACTTTTATGTGTTCTTTGAAAAACACAGGCAGCTGAAAAACACAGGAGAAATTATTTTTATATATAAATGGAGTCCCTTAATACCCTGTTTCTTCTTTTGTTTCTTATTTGGAACTTTGTTACTGTTATTTCTAGCATTTTAGTTTAGCTAAGTGGTTGGCTGGACAGGCATTTCCCCCACAGGGTGTATATCAACGCTGTTTTGTCCCAGCACTGTCTCTAAGTATTCAATGTATTTCAGTTTTCCGTCTGGCCCTCAGCACAGACCCTGAGAACTACTTAGAATAATAGAATCATAGAATGGTTTGGGTTGGAAGGCACCTTAAACATCATCTGGTTTCAACCCCCCTGCCATGGGCAGAAACACCTTCCACCAGACCAGGTTGCTCAAAGCCCCGTCCAGCCTGGCCTTGAACACTGCCAGGGAAGGGGCAGCCACAGCTTCTGTGGGCAGCCTGGGCCAGGGCCTCACCACTCTCAGAGTAAAGAACTTTCTCCTTGCATCTAATCTAAATCTACCCTCTTTCAGCTTGAAGCCATTACCCCTTGTCCTATCCCTACATGCCCTTGTAAGAAGTCCCTCTCCAGCTCTCTTGTAGGCCCCTTGAAGTACTGGAAGGCTGCTGTGGGGTCTCCCTGGAGCCTTCTCTTCTCCAGGCTGAACAGCCCCAACTTACTGCCTTCCGTGTAGGTATTCACACAACTTAGCGTTGAGGAAGTAAAAGTTATGCTTAATGATCTTACTAACATCAGTTAGGTCTCAGTGATTAGCAATGTTGTTCACAGCTGCAATTGGAAGAAGAGGGCTGGGCAATCCCACCTTATCTACCTTATGTTACAAGGCAGGGGGTGAGGGTGCATTGACAAGGAAACTCCTGTTCTCTTTTGCAACCTCTTTTTTCTTTAGATACTTCCCTTCCCCTCCCATCCCTTCCCCAGCTAGGACAAGCCAGCATCTAACTTGCCCAGCACGTACAAAGCCTATGGCAGGGCAGTGTCTTGACTGCATGGTTATCAGCTGTGGTGACAGCTCCCTCCTATCCAGCTGTGTCACTCTCCTCAAACAGATGTGGGTTTACAGTTGTATCCAAAGGTGGCAATCAATGGAAACAGCACAAAATGTTGATGGTCGTATGATTATATCAGTTAGTGAAATTTAGGGTGTCTTAAGAACACAGTTGACAAAAAGACCTGGAAGGTGCTTGGCAGTGATGTCTTTACAGGGGCATCCTTTGCTAGGCCAAAATCTGATGCCGCTTCCCTGCTGTTCTGTGCTAATGGAGTAGGATTGCGTTGTACAAGACTTGGCTGTTGTGTGTTTCGGGTATGCAGAGCATTTTGTGCATCACCCACCGCAACAACAGTGGACAAAGATATAATATAATTTTATTGGCCTTAAATAGCCCTTGATGCTGCACAGGGAAAAGTTCACTAGATTTTGAATCCAAATCTCATGGCTTATTCCCTCCAAAATCTTTTGTCCTATCTACTTTTATCTGAAAGACATAAAAGCAGACAGAGCCAGGCTCTTCTCAGTGATGCCCAGTGACAGAACCAGAGGCAATGGGCACAAATTGAAATACAGAAAATTCTTTTTAAATGTAAAAAAACCCTTTTCCACTGTGAGGGTGGGCAGGCATGGGAACATATTGCTCAGAGAGGTTGTGGAGTCTCTGTGCGTGGAGATATTCAAAACCCAACTGAACATGGCTGTGAGCAAGCTGCTTCCACTGACCCTGCTCAGAACAGTGGGATTGGACTAAATAGTCTCTGGACATCCCTTCTACCCTCAGCTATTCTGTGATTCTGCAAAGTTATTATACACTAATTTATTTGCATATTCGAGTGTAATAATGAAGTGGTGTCTATGTGAGTAAGAGGGTGAAATGATCCCGTGCTTACAGTCTAAACTGAGACCAAATATGGATAGACAAAAGCTGAAGAATGAGTTCCCACTGACTGGTCATGGTTTTGTTATGATACAAAATTCTAACCTTGGATGGGATTAATTCCATTATTTTGTGACTGCCATTTAAATATGCTTAATGAGAAGTTCTTAGAGCTTGTTCAAATCTATAAAATATATTATACTTGCAAACCTATTTATAGACCTGGCTAAAAATACCAGTGCATGTAGGCATGTGGGTACGTACTGATGTTTGATATATTTGATGACAAACTAATACACATGGCTGGAGATGATGTGACCTTGACAGCCCAAGAATAACACTTTGGAGTCATGATAAGTATTTCCATTAAGACATCAGCTCAGTGCTCAGCAGCAATGAAGAGAATTATGAGGAGAAGTGTAGAGAATAAAGCAGAGGAGATCACTGTGCAGCTGAATGTTTCTGTGGTGCTCCCAGGACTTGAATGCTGTGTGTAGATCTGGTGCTCATCTCTCGGACAAGATACTGGACAGGGTTCAGGAGGGAATGACAAAGATGATCAGATGCATAGAAAAGCTTCCAAACAGTGGACAACTAAGCGTGCAGGGATTCTTTGGCCTGGAAAAGAGATAATTTAGGGGAATATAACAGTGGTCTACAAAATCATGGATAGCACTAGAAGAGTGAGTGGTTAGGGCCTGACTATTCACAGTTTCTGCCAGTATCAGAACGTTTGGCCATCACATACAGTCAGTAAGACACTATTTCAGAGCAAACATAAGATGATGAATCTTCATGTAGTAGGTGAGAGTCACGTGGAACTCCATATCAGAGGAAGTGGGAGAGATCAGAATGTTTACATGGAGGACTGGGCAAGTACTTTTAAAGATGTCAAGGCATTTCTTTGTAGACAAATCACTTTAGGCTCAGGAGATCTCCTGAGGTAGAAATGGTTGGAGGCTTGGAACATGACAGAAGGATGGAGTTGCCCAGTGCAGATTCTTCCACAGGTGTCTGCATAAGGAAGATATTAGGGTAGGGGACCCTGATGGATTGTGCCTTTGCTCAGCTTTTTAGAGGCATACCCTCTGGAGTTTTTCAGTGCTGGGTAATATTGCAGTAATTGCACAGCTGGATAGTAGCTCTATTTCAGTGTTAAAATCCCATGTAGCTTTTGAAAGGTTGGACTTTCTTTAGTTTCTATATCAGATTACAAGTTACAAAGAGACATTCAGTTGAACCCCCTCTGGCATAATTTGAGTCTTTTTTTGTGAAAGCAAGGACTTTTTAGATCAAGTGTCACAACTTCACCTAAGGCCAAAAAGGGATATACTGATGCCTCATCATTTCTTCTGGCATGTAGTGAAAGAGGAAAGCGCACCGCTAGTGCGGAAAATGGTAGTTGAGCCTCCCTACGTTGGCTCATGGGGGGTTCAAACAGCAAAATACGGCCCTTCATGGCCAAAGTGAGCAATTGTAGGACTCTGTGCTGAAAAAAATCTGCAGAAGTAACATTTGCTTCAGAGTATGTATTTATAAAGATGTTTTTTAAAGTTAAAGTTACCGGTTTGTGTTGTTTCAAAACCCCGTTTTAATGTTGCACTTTGTAAGTGTCAAGTTGTGGAAAGAACTCTACTGTCATGACAGAAATAATCTTCAAGTATAGTAAGTACCTCTGAGAAAAAAATGTTTCTTGATTAAGACATTGGTTTTGAACTCTGGCAGTCTAGCAAATCCCTGAGTTTCTGTATAACCTACAGCAGGCTTTCTAACTCAGTACTGAGCATTGAGACTGCTTAACTTTGGTGTTGTGTCCTCTTCACTTCACTGGATGTCTGGGGAACCTGAGTCTGGCAGCATAGCTAATAGGCAGTCTGGGTCACTCACTGCTGTCTTGTCAAGTTAGACATACAAAATGCAGTCTAAATATGGTCCTCAGCATCTCTTTTCCCTGTTTTGAAACAAAGCAAGTGATGTTTTTTCCTTACATCATTCATTTTCCAATCTTTCAAGGTTCCTTGGACAAAAACTGCATTTCACTCTGTTTCTTCATTGCCTGATATATGGGTATACACAGATAAATCATGTAATATGTGTGATTATAGTGTAAGTGAGGGAGGTCTAGTTAGAAATAAATCTGTCCAAGCTAATTTTCACGTAGTAGGTGGGACATTTTAAAGACACAAGAAAGCACCTAGAGTTCCAGTAGGGAAAGGATGTGCTCATGCCAGAATCAGGGAGGGAGAATGGTTTCCAGCTTGTAAGGACTCAGCTAGAGAAAGAGAAGGAGCTGAATACTTTTTAGGAAGCAAATGCAGGTTAGGAGGGAAAGCAGAGTGTACAGAGGCTTTCTTCAAAGAAAGGAGGACTATTCTGCAGGTCCAGAGTGACTGGAATGTTCACTGCTGACCTGTGTAATGATTGGTTGATTCACATATTTTTTCCCCTCTCTTAAATTAAAATCCTGCAAAAGGGGATAGAAATTGAAGGGGGCAAGGGACAATAACAGGCTCTCTAGAGATAAGCCTGGGGGTGGCACACCAACGTGCGAGAGATGGTGTGCTCACAAAGTCATTTGGTCAGCCAGCTCAGTGGAGGCAGGGGACAGAGAGCCATGCGGCAACAAAGACACAAGGGTTATTGAGGTGCTAGAAACCACAGAAGCACCTGAGAATGGCCACATAGAAATTGAGGCTTTTGCCCCCAGAAAGGGAGCGGGATCGATAGCCCAGCTGAAGTGCATCTACACCCGTGCATGAACCATGGACAACAAACAAGAGGAGCTGGAAGCCATTGTGCAGCAGGAAACCTATGATATGGTGGTCATCATGGAAACATGGTGGGACAACTCGCACAACTTCAGTGCTGTAACACACGGTTCTAAACTCTTCAGAAGGGACAGGCAAGGAAGGAGAGGCGGTGGGGTAGCCCTTTATGCTAGGGAGTGTTTTGATTGTCTAGAGCTTGATGATGGCAACGATAGCATTGAATGTTTATGGGTAAGAGTCAGGGGGAAGGCCAACAAGGCAGCTATCATGCTGGGAGTCTGCTGTAGACCACCTGACCAGGATCAAGAGGCAGATGAAATGTTCTATAAGCATCTGGGGGAAGTCTCACGATCGCTGGCCTGTGTTCTCGTGGGGGCTTCAACTTACTGGATGTCTGCTGCAAATACAATACAGTGGATAGGAAAAAGTCCAGGAGGTTCCTGTGGAAGATAACTTCTTGACACAGCTGGTGAGTGAGCCAACTCAGGAAAGAGCCTGCTGGACCTGTTGTTTGCGAACATGGAAGGACTCATGGGTGATGTAGTGGTTGGAGGCCATCTTGGGCACAGCGATCACAAAACGATAATTTTCGACTCTAGAAGAAGTAAGGAGAGGGGTTAGCAGAACAGCCACCTTGGACTTCCAGAGGGCAGACTTTGGCCTCTTTAGGAGCCTGGCTGCCAGAGTCCCTTGGGAGGCAGTCCTGAAGGGCAAAGGAGTCTAGGAAGGCTAGACACTCTTTGAGGAGGAAGTCTTAAAAGTGCAGGAACAGGCCATCCCCAAGTGCCAAAAGACGAGCTGGAGGGGAAGACGACTGGCCTGGCTGAACAGAGAGCTTTGGCTGGAACTAAGGAAATAAAGGAGAGTTTATGTCCTTCGGAAGAAGGGGCAGGGCACTCCGAAGGACTACAAGGATATCATGAGGTTGTGCAGGGAGAAAGTTAGAAGAGCCAAAGCCTAAACTAGAACTTAGCCTGGATCATGCCATAAAAGACAATAAAAAATGCTTCTATAAATACGTTAGCAACAAAAGGAGGATGAAGGAGAATTTCCATCCTCTATTAGACGCAGGGGGAAACCTAGTGACAAAGGATGAGGACAAGTCTGAGATATTTAATGCCTTCTTTGCTTCAGTCCTTAACAGTAAAGGAAGTTGTTCTCTGGACACCCAGCCCCCTGAGTAGGAAGACAGGGATGGGGAGCAGAAGGAAACCCTCAAAATCCAAGGGGAAATGGTCAGTGACCTGCTAGGCCACATAGATACACACAAGTCTGTGGGGCCGGATGGGATGCACCCAAGGGTGCTGATGGAGCTGGTGGATGTACTCGCCAAGCCACTTTCCATCATCTATCAGCAGTCGTAGCTAACTGGGGAGGTCCCAGTTGACTGGGGGTTAGCTAATGTGATGTCCATCCACAAGCAGGGCCTGAAGAAGGATCCTGGGAAATACAAGCCTGTCAGCCTGACCTCAGTGCCGGGGAAGATTATGGAGCGATTCATCCTGAGTGCCATCACGTGGTACACACAGGATAACCAGGTGATTAGGCCCAGCCAGCATGGGTTTATGAAAGACAGGTCCTGCTTGACTAATCTGATCTCCTTCTATGACAAGGTGACCTGCTTAGTGGATGAGGGAAAGGCTGTGGATGTTGTCTGCCTACATTTTAGCAAAGCCTTTGACACTGTTGACCACAGCATCCTCCTGGCGAAACTGGCTGCTCGTTACTTAGATGGATGTACACTGTGCTGAGTAAAAAACTGGCTGTATGTCTGAGCCCAAAGAGTGGTGGTGAATGGAGCTGAATCCAGCTGGCAGCTGGTCACAAGTGGTGTTCCCCAAGGCTCAGTATTGAAGCCAGTCTTGTTTAATGTCTTCATCAGTGATCTGGATGAGGGGATTGAGTGCTCCCTCAGGAAGTTTGAGGATCACACCAAATTGGGTGGGAGTGTTGATCTGCTGGAGGGTAGGAAGGCTCTGAAGAGGGATCTGGACAGAATGGATCAATGGGCCAAGGCCGACTGTATGAGGTGCAACAAGGCCAAATGCCAGGTCCTGCACTTCGGTCACAACAACCCCATGCAACGCTACAGGCTTGGGGAAGAGTGGCTGGAAAGCTGCCCGACGGAAAAGGACCTGGGGGTGTTGGTCAACAGCCGGCTGAACATGAGCCAGCAGTGTGCCCAGGTGGCCAAGAAGGCCAACGGCATCCTGGCTTGGATCAGGCATAGTGTGGCCAGCAGGAGTAGGGAGGTGATCGTGCCCCTGTACTCAGCACTGGTGAGGCCGCACCTGGAGTACTGTGTTCAGTTTTGGGCCCCTCACTACAAGAAAGACATTGAAGTGCTGGAGTGTGTCCAGAGAAGGGCAATGAGGCTGGTGAGGGGTCTAAAGCACGAGTCTTATGCGGAGCAGCTGAGGGAGCTGGGGCTGTTTAGTCTCGAGGAGGCTGAGGGGGGACCTTATTGCTTTCTACAGCTACCTGAAAGGCGATTGTAGTGAGGCAGGTGTCAGTCTCTTCTCCTAAGTAACTAGCATTAGGATGAGAGGCAATGGCCTCAAGTTGCATCAGAGGAGGTTCAGATTGGATATTAGGAAATAATTTCTTCACTGAAAGAGTTGTAAAGCACTGGAACAGGCTGCCCAGTGAAGTACTGGAGTCACCATCTCTGGAGGTATTTAAAAGATCTATAGATGGGGAGCTTAGGGATATGGTATAGTGGTGGAATTGACAGTATTAGATTAATGGTTGGACTTAATGATCTTGATGGTCTCTTCCAATCTAAACAATTCTATGATTCTGTGTTTCTATGAAAAGAAAATATTGAACAGAAGAATGATCACCTAGCTTAGAAAATGAAGACACAAGCTGCCTTTTTGTAAAAGCTTCTCTATTTCCCTTAAATAAACAGCAAGGTTTTTTATATAATTTTCAACTTTCTGGATTTTTACTAGTTATTAATTTTTTTTAGTAGCTCTGTGAATGGTGGGCTCTAATTTGTCTTTCAGATGTCTGATCAGGAGGAAAGGAAATAGTGATGAAAAACCAAGAGAGTTAAACTCCAGGAGGCTAAATGGACTGAGAATCATGGAAGTTCAAGCTGATCAAAAAACCTGTCTCTTTGTTTCAGCAAAATGTGTATGTTTCAGGGAAATTCCAAGGCTTATGATGTAATCATTTTGGAACCTTTAGCTCATCAGCATTACCTCATGGTTGTTTTCTTTCCTCCCCTTTTCATCTACTGGAGGATATTTGTAGCACTGACTCTTCAAAAGGAGAGAAGTGACACTTCCGTAACTTCAGAAACTTTAGCCGTTAATAAGCCACGGGTCAAACTGAAATATGGACATTTCAGTTTTATGTCATCTTGTTGCTCATCATAGTTTTATAGCCCTTAACTGGCAAAGACTTCTTCCTAAATGCCTTGTCTTTTTGTAAGACACTGAGGAACTACTTATGACAGCGTTTCCAAATTTACAGAGCTTGAAGACAAGCCAGATTAGTGGGTCTCAAATCCTTTTAAATGCCGTTGACAATTTAAGAAAGATGATTTAATTTTTTTTAATTATTATTATTGCAAGGTACTGAGGTTCTCCAGACCACTCTGCATTTTGCATAAAACTAGGCAGATTTTTTTAGTTTGAAATCGCACTGACTTGTGAATATGTTGAGCTGGGAAGCAGGGAGGAGGAACAAAGGGTGGAAAGGAGGGAAGAAGAATTAGATGAAAGACAAGAGAAGGGAGGTATGTGCAAGAGGACACATTAAATGTCTAAAAGTTTCAATGGCAAACTTTATTTTTTACTTTATGGTCTACAACCTACCAGATTTAGGAGCACAGATGTTTAGTTACATCCAGCCGTAGTATCACAGGTAACTATGCTACGCATTTAGCTAAACATACATGATCAGTGTGAGACTACCTCAGTTTACTGGAGGACTTCTCACTGATCGAGGAATTGTAAGGAACTGTATGCTCAAAATGAAAGCCAGAAGGAAGTGGAGACACTCAGCATGTTGAAAAGATAAGTTTGAGCATAAGACATGACTGTGCAACCATTCTTGATGTCTGTGAGAGCTTCGTCCTATGGGTAGACTTACAGGAGAGTCAGCGAGACAGTGTCTGCAGTGTCACACTCAGCAAAGTGACAAAACAATCAGTGGCGTAATTGATCTCAGAACAATGTAAAAAATCATTAGGAAACGAGCTAATACAGACTTAAACAAATGCAAAATGCATGCATAGATTGAGAGAGAGGATAATTGCAGATTTTTCAGAAGCAAGCATTTTAAAACTTGGTTTAGTAAATGTTATTCATATTTTATTAACAAACCGGACCAACAGCTAGATAGAAAGCATCATGTTTTAGGTACTAAACGGTAGGATGTGGTGGAAAAGATTCATTTTTGGGAGATGTCTCTCTAAAATGATCTGAGTAATAAGATTGTCTGTGACTTGGTTTGGTGCTATTGATCAGCTAGTGATTGCAGATCAAAATAATGTAAAATACTCTGATTAGTTTCATCCATTCTTAAGTCTTTATCTGTTGTTGTAGAATGGATTCAAAGAAAATATTAGATTTTTGAAAAATTTTTTACCACCTTGGAAGGTGTCATTTTGATTTTTTTCTTCCAAATTGAAAAGCCTTCTCTAGTCAAGTTTTAAGCTTCTGATATTTACTTTTGTAAGAGTACTAAAAGTACCTATGTTCTGTCTGTAGCTGCTAATGCTCTCATCACTTGCTTCATCACCTTATTGGATAGTCTTTAAAGACAATAGTGTCATTTGCACCAATGTGACTTTTATATTGTGCACACGTATAGTAATATGAGAATAACGTGGACCTGAAGGGTGAAGCATGTACATAATGGTCCTATGGGACAAATTAATCCTTAAGGCTTCTGTTCAGTGTGCCATTTCTCTTAAGAGGATTTACAGGACATGGAGGCTACGTGCGCTGGAGGAAGTTGTAGGATGTATGTGAGATGAGGTGGAATGCTACCATATAGCACAACAGTTGCCATGGAAAAATGAGTAAAGTCATATGATGAAAAGAAAATACATCTGCCTGGGAAATTTGCCATAGTGTGGGGAAAAAAATAAAAGCTGACTTTAACTAAAACAAGATCCAGTAGGGAAGCTGTTTAGGCCAGTTTCAGATGCCATAACTTGGCTGCTTTCACTCCAGTACTGGCCAGCCCTGTCGCATTACTATTCAAAATATTTCCAAGATCACGGCCTGTTGAATTGAGTCCTGGTGTGCAGCCAGGTGGCCTAGATCAATGGGAAAGGGCAGCAGCACAAGAAAAAGAGTCATGGAGTAGGGGTTAGAGATGGAATATGGCTGTCTGCCTGGGCAGAACAATGGAGCGAGACGTTATCTATGCCCTCCCTGAGATGCATTTTGTCTCTCCCAGAGAATCACAGGTCCTTTGCAAGGTCTGCCAAACCAACCTCACTCACTTACATGTGAAGTGGTGTTGCGTAGCAGTGAACTGAAGAAGAGCGCATCTCCCCATGCTTTGCATTGCTGTTGCACCTGGTTTTAGATCCTAAAAAATAAAGACATCAGACCACCCCTAAGACAAATACTTGGTTATGGTGATTCGCACCATGTCCTGGAGGTCAAAACTTTCATGTTGTGGAAGGAAGGGTGGTGATTGTTCAGTGTTTGCTATTGAAAACTTCCTCTCTTTCCCCCACCAGGCACACACAAAGGCTGTCGTTCATACAAAGCCATTTTATAAAGGGTTCTAGTAGCTTGCGTTGTGTTGGGGGATGCCTGAGGTAGGGTTGGAAGTTAATGTGGTCGCTGACACCTATACAATTAGATGTTGTGCACCAGTGAAAGCTTTCTGAAGCCTTTCAGTACTTGTCCAGTATCTTTTGAAGATCATACTGTATCATCTTTATGGATGACAGAGCATGCCCATGTACAACATACGGCCATGTACCAGAGGACTGAGAAAAAAGCATATCTCTGCATCTTCCTAAAAATTCAAGAAAAGGTCAAGAAATAGCTGTAATGGCAAGCTTCTGGTCATGATAATGAGCGGGCTGTTCCCTGAAAGACACTTGTTAAGTTTCACTTCCATCTTTACAGCATTGCATTTGTTGTTGCTGGCCACATCTAGTCTCTGTCCTGGTTAGGGACAGGGAAAGCTAAGACACATTTTGAAGATGTGGTAAGAATTTTGGAGGTACAAATGCTTGTTTCTTTCAAAAATGAGTCTGAAGAGGTGTAGAAATAAAGGACTGAAGATAATAAGTATCAGCCCTTGTTTCTTTGCTGGCAGATCCTGGTATCTTCTCTGAGGTCTTTGTAATACAGCTCAGCCAGATGAAAGACTAAATCAGACCATCTGAGGCAATTGTCCTTTAAAACTGAGCCCTTAACAAGATAGTTTATCTTCTAAATTTATTATGCTTCAAATTATGCTTTATGAAGGATGAATATGTTTTTTTTTCTATTTTAGAGACTACATAGCAGAATTGCATCCAAATTAATGGAGTTTAGTTATGATGACATAATAGTACTTAAAACTGAATATTAAGAAAGCCGTAATATACTAACCTGTAAGAAGTAAGAGAGCTGCTATGGGTCCTTTTCAGAGCAGGGAGATTAAGATTTGTTCTCCACTGGTTTTCTGTCCTTTAGTATCTGTAAACCTGGTGTTAGAGGATATTTTGAGATGCATGGGGATATAAGGGGAGGAAGGACTACACTTATCCTCAGGTTCAGTTCCCAGAATGAAAAAAGTATATGGAAAAGATGGCTGGTTTAGAGAAACCCATAGTACAGCTACTACACACAACACAGGCTACAAACTGTAGTTTAGCAAATAAAGGATAAAACCTGTAGCTGAAGATTTCAAGCCACATTTATAAGGAAGAGTAGGAGATGCAAAGGTGGAAGGGGCATCACTAGTGTCCTAGGTTTCTGTGCCACTGGAGCATGGGTTAAATAAAAGTTGCAGGAGATGGAAAGAAAGAAGGAAACAGAGCATGTCCCATGCGATGGAAAGCTACAGGATGTGCTAAGGTGGTTTGACCTGGTTGGGAAATTCCCTTCTATCCCTGAGTCTGGGTATCAAGTGAATTTTGAAGAGGTTCCCATCTTTCAGGAACTCAGAAACTGATAATGATAGAAGCTCCTACAGATCCTGCTTACATATTGCGTCTAACCGCCTCTAAAGAAACGCATCAGAGAAAGGCAGCTACACAAATCACAACCACCCCTTCACTTGGTGATCGGTGAAGCAGTTACAAAAACCTTACCTACAGCAGATGGTCCTATAATGAAGTTTTAAAAATATATAGTAGTGAACAAATAACAATCCAGTCTTCCAACCATCCTTGAAAATACCAGTGAATCAGTTACCCAAGGATTTGTACTGCAATTTAATTTAGATTAATTAATTAATCTACATTTGTTTAGACTACTGTGGTCCTTGAGTGGCTGGTGATTTCTTAGTTACTTCTCCTTTCTGTTTAGACTAAGCTCTTCAAGACAGGGACTGTTCTTGCCTGGCTGTGTATGATACCCAGAAGACCTGTATGCAGATCTCAGAAACTTCTCAGCACTGCTAGAATTCAATATTGGGTGAAAAAAATGTCATTTTAATATATTCATAAAAAGGTTTACAGGAAATAAGGATTTCTAGTCTTAGGAGTAGTTTTGTATAAATATGTGGATTTTATTCCCTATACACTTAGCTTTGTCCTCTGGTAAGTATTTCTGGAGAAGAGAATTTACTGATATTATTGCTTGCTTACTTGTGGCCTGAACTTACAATGCAGAGTCACAGTCTGGGTTTGTTTGTTTGTTTTTTTTCCTTCTTTTTTTCTTTGTCCTGACAGAAAGATTTCGAGATTTACTGCTGCTACATTCAAATCAAGATGCAGAGATTCTGCCCATCTTTCAGCAGAGGCGCTATCCCAAGTAAGTAAGATTGTCTCCTTGGGAGAAATAAAATCTTTATCTATGTGCAGCAAAGGAGAGTGAAGCATTTATAGCACTGTAGATGCTGTTGGTGTGAAGTCCTGAGGCAGAGCTGTCAGGGAGCCACACTTACACTGAGCTTTGCAGTCTTTCAGCGGTGTCAGGGAGAAGCAGATGTGCCTTGCAAGCGTGCCTGGCTGTCAGCGGGGAGGTGGTGGCGGAGAGCAGACACTAAGTTACCCAGATCAATGTCTGGTGGTGCTTTGTTTCACTTGACAGTCTGTTGACATAGGCAGATGTTTTGTCAGGGCAGTCCCCACTCTTGTTTTGTGGGATTCCATTGTTAATGGTGACAGATTCCCTTGGATTTTAACAGGCTCCCCTCTGGAAGCCTGCAAGCACTATAAAACTTTACTTTTCCTGCAACTTTTAGGGATATATGTACGGGCAAACCAAAGAGTAGTGTTGTGTGTTTAGGAGGTCTTGCATGTATTGAGTATCCTGGACAAAACCTCGTCTTCTCCCAAGTGTCATATCTGAACGAAGAATTAAATGCTCCTTGTTATTATATTGGTTAAAAGAAACAGTCACTTTCAGCTAAGTCATGAAAAGAGTCAGTGAAGGGGAAAAAGAAGAAATAGCCTTCACATTAATCATGGGCAGACTGAATAATAAAAGAAGGCCAGTGCAGGATGGACAGATGGGGAAGAATGAAGAAAGAATGTCTGGAGCCAATCCAGCAATGATGATGGAAATAAAGTTATTTGTTTTAATTATTATTGTTAACAGGTTCCTGAAATGCATAAGAAGCCAGTGGAGCTAAGTGTTAAATATAGCTCTTAAAATCTGATAATACAAATATTTTTAAAAGCAGACAACAAATAGAGAGACTGAGTGCTGATAACCAGTGTTCTCCTCACTGTGAATAGTTGAAAATAAAAGCACTCAGGGCTGAAATCCCGATTCTGAAAATGGTGAAATTTTGCATTGACTTCAAGGGAGACAGGATTTATCTTCCTGAATTTATTGATTGCATTATCCATTGTCATTGTTTTACTGGAATATTGTGGAAGTACAATATATGGAACTGAGGGAGGCACCTTATGTGGAAGGACTGGTCTACTTGTTTTACTAGGACTTCCATGTGTTATTACTTTTCTCCTCACCCTTTGGAACACTGGAACAGCTATTTTTCCATGGCAGTAGAATGCTTTGCTTGGCTTAGATGTTTCGCTTATGGTATGGACAGTCAGACTGGTCTGAGAAACTAGTTTATTGTCCTTCCTCAAAGAACAGACTTATTTCCGTATAAACCGTTCATAAAGTGTCTGACTTTCCATTTCTTTTCATTCAATTTATTGCTAGCATTCTTGGCCAGTACAATCTACTAGCAATGTTACGTGTTGTTAGATTCGTAGGTGAATGAGTGCCTGTTTTCTTCTGTTCAATGGAAGCTTCAGCTCTTTGAAGATCATGCAACAAATAGCTTGTAGTATGGAGCTCTGTTGCTATTTGAAGTTGCAGTGGCCTTGCATCACAAAATGGTACATGTTTTCAGCCACATTACTTGGCAAGATTGACTGATTCTTCTAATATACAAAATTAGCCAAACTTTGGCATCTAACTGCAAGACAAGTGTGCATATGTTCTTAAAAGCAATAGAGTTCTGTTTATGGAATCATTAATTTGTGCAAATTTGCTTGCTTGTTACAGGAATTTATCATTTATTATTGTTCATTTAGAAACTAGTTGAAGATTATTGGCATGTCTTAATTTCCCTAGGGGTTGTCTTTGAAGTGAAATACTTGTGTTCAGCAAGGTAGAACACCTGGTCATCTTCATAATGTATTTTGTCTTATTCCCATGTCAGATTTTTCCCTTCTCAATGCTCATTTTCATTGAAAGGTTTGTTAACAGAAATTAAGATAATGAACAGGCAGATCTCATAAATCAGTGTCCCTTTATTGACTTCAGCTGAGCAATGGTTGGCTGTACTACATAAAGATCTGAGCAGTAAGGTCATTTTAATGAGACATTGTCATGAGGCATAAGCTGGAGCTTAGGAAATCCTGAGAATATGGCAACTTAAAAATAGAAGACATTTTAGTAATGCCTTAGCTGAATAGCTTGACTTAAGCTGGTCTTAGTAGGTAGAACGGCAAAAGTTTGCACATGTTGGATAGGAAGATGTTCAGCATCTCTCAGGATATTCAGAGACATAGTAATAAATATTGAAGGCTAAATGACCAAACTGTAATCCATCAATTTTTAAAATAAATAGAAACCTTGATGTTCTGGCCTGAATTATGTTCTTGTACTTTTGTTGTATTAAGACCTGAACTCTTTCCCATGGAACATCAGAATAATGCTGGGTACATGTTTGTTCTCAGAGAAGCTGTCTGTGCACTGGAATGGCTGGAAGAAGTTTTCCAGAATATGCATGCACATTGTTGTGGATTTGCTGGGGTAAATGTGTCAAAGAAACATGCTTTGGCTTCCTGGTTAATGAAGGGAGAAATGCAGGATCTTTTTACAGTCCTTGTGTTTGCCCGAGTTTATGCTGCTGGTCTTGGCTTAGCCAAGGAGCAAATACCTACTCTGGCACATGGAGGAGATTATAGAGGCCTGATCTTACAAAGATTAAGGCTTGTAAAGCCACAGGGCACATCACCTTGACTTCCTTGACTTACCACTGTGTGTCCACAAGTAGTGTGACATCACGAGCACCAGTTCTCATCATGGCTGAGATGCAGTACTATGCCAGCACAGCAGTACAGCATCTATCCAGTCAGCCCAACCCGCAGTGTGCGTGCTCTCATTTTTCTTTACAAGGTTGCAGAGCAGAAGGAGCTTGGCTTTATCTTATGCTTCACTGACATGATAATATAACTGTGTCTTGGAAAAATTATAGTTATTGGGGAAGGAATATGGAATTATGTTCTCCCATAAATGCCTACAGTAATGTTTCTTAATGAGACATACTGCATTGCATGTAGTTACAGGTTGCTGAACTAGCAAGACCAGTCTAACCCAGGCAAGTCTTTCTAATAATTTGACTGTCAGAGGATGAAGTGCGTGGTTCGGAAATCAGACATCACTAGACCCCCTTCCTCCACCTCATCAGAAAACCTACCCATCCACAGAGAGAAATGTGTTGAGGAGAAAATCTGTCTCCTAGCTGATGTGAAGCCATTGCCATGTCCATGAGGATTCGCATTCCTGAAACTGAGAAGTCCTGAAACCTGCAACTGTGGGCAGCCAAATGGGTTGGGGTGCATAGCAGCCTCCGAGGGTACCTGCCTGGGAAGAGCCTCTGCACACGAACCAAATCACAGACATAATTGCAGCTTATTCCTTCTCTCCCTCACTCCATCAACATGCTGAAGTCACCAAGGTGAGTTACGCCAACAGGATCAGGCCTATCGACAAACTGAACTTGTTGCAGTGAGTCTTATCCTGACTCATTTCTTGGACAGTGGGCATTAGGGCTCCTCTATCTGGCAAAAAACTTTTCAGAATTTCACTCTTAGCACATTGCTGCAGGCGCTTTTCTCACGTTGGTGTCAAGCTCATGCTTTCCTTGGTTGCCCACTTAGCTGATGATGTTCCTACTGTTTTATCACATTAATTCAGTCATAAAATGCAAGAACTGCTGAAGTGCTTCTTCACACATAGGATACAGAGGATTGCCCCTGAAGAAGACACTATTATGCTCATTAATTGGGCTGTAGGATCCAACATGCTACAGGGTGGTTGGTGCTAGCAGCGGGGGCTTAGGTGACTCCATCCCAGTAGGGTCTTTTGGTCTTTTCCCGCTGACTCCACTCTGCTCCTGACTGCCCATGCTGTGTGCATAAGGGAACGGTGTGCAATAGCCTTGCAAAGCCAGAGAGAAGTGTCTCTTGTAGCTGGGCCTCATAATGTCAAAAGAAAAAAAATCCAAAAGAATGGAATGATAAAGTAAGTGATAGAAGAAGTGTGAGAGTGAGATATTAGGTTGGCAGGAGAGAGGCTGACTCTGCACAAAACAGTTCTTGAGAGGGATGCACCAGAAATGCTACTGGCGTTACAGCTTTTTAGCAAATTTCTCTGTATGCAAGTGACTTGACAGTTCAGATGTGCCTTATATTTTCAAGATACTGCTGAAATCCTCAAATATGTATGTGGGGTTTTAGAGGGATTATTTGCTTCTCTTTTTTTCCCCTTCAGAAATATTTGCAGTATTCATTCTTATCTTCTGTGGATTTGGTGGAAAAGTTCTTGGATGATTCACAGATTTTCAGAACAGAAGGAGCTGTTATATTGCAGCTAATTTGAGTCCCTTCTTAACGTAAGCCATAGAACATTACCCGATTATCCCTGCAGCAAGCTTCTGGTTCAACTGGAGCATGAATTTAGAAAGACATCCAGTCTTTAAATTGAGATGTTAAAAACTGGAAAATTCACAAGCCGTTAGATGTGTTTGTTTCAATTGTTAATGACTTCACGTATGTATAACATTAATTTCTTTAACTCCAGTTTCCAGTCTCTGCCATCCCACTTCTAATAATTCTTTTTTTCTTCAAAATTTTCTTTTTCTATTCCTATTGTTTTAAACATGGGCAGGAATTAAGAAAGTATTTTGACAGTTGTTTCCATAATGAGCATATTGAGAAATAACAGCACTTCTTTATAGTCAAGCAGGGAGACAATGTAAATTGAGCACTAGCTTATTATTTAAATGGAGTGACAAAGTGTTGAACTTCAGAGAAAAAAAAACTAATTTATAACCTAGCAGGTGTAATGAAATAACAGTGTTCCAAATACATTTACCTTCCATTAGACAGAAACTTACAAACCTTTCTTTGGCATATACTCGCAGTAAATTACGGTAGTCTTCATGTGCCTGCACAAAAATAAGGATCATTTTCATGTCACAAAAAAATAGAAAATACAGGATCTTGATATAAATATATATATATGTCTTCAAATATGTATTTTTGAAGGTTGTCTTTGCAAAGCTGCTGAAAGTTTCAGCTCAAACAAAGCCAAATGGTGTTATTCAATTCTCATCATGGAGTAGTCTAGACAAATAGGCAGCAGAAAGTTAGTGCCCTAAACCATTGTGCCATCTGGTTCCCAGTTGCTACTCATTTTAATGATAATGGATCTGTAATGGATCCATGCCAATTTACTACAGCTTGAGATCAGAGCCAAGAAACTGATAATATGTCATAAATAATACCCCAGGAATATAACTTGTATCTTATTTGTAACTGTCTGGAGAAAGTTTTTCTTTTTAGAGGAAAATGATTTGTGTCTAACTAGAGAAAGCGGTGAGTTGAAGCTTCTGGAAGTGACGATGCTCAATCAGTGCATCCACTGAGATTCCCCCTGAATCTCAGATTTAAGCACGCACGAGAGCATCTAGCAGGATCGTGGCCTAGAAACCCAATTCAGTTTACATTAGGAGCAAAAGCAACATCTTCCTTGGTGTTCAACAAGCGGAAAAATCACGACCTATGTGTTGTCACTCAGTCTTCATTGTGAAGGCAAGGAAATTTTTGATTTTAAAATGAGGTGGGGAACTTTCATGGAGTGGTTTTCTATAAAAGGCTTTCTGTGAAGTGATTTACAAAAGACGTCCTCCTGTTACGGGGAAGAAACTGAGGCATGGGACTCTGATGTGAGTTACCAGTGTCACCCCGGAGCAATTCTCTTGGGGATGACGCAAGAAATAGAAATTAGGTCTCCTACAGTCCTTTCAGTTGTGTGCAGTTAGCTTTTTAATCTAAAATAACATCTCTCCTTGTTTTCCACTGCAAAAACACATGGCCTGTCCGAATTACTGAAATCAGATGGGAAAGTGCCAAGTTAAGGAGCCTTTCAGAAGTGCCCACACAAGCACTTTAAATGCTTTGTGTAACATTGTACATTAAGCATGAAAATTACTGTTTTGAAGCACTCCAGGATTTATTTCAAAATACAGGCTAGGAGCTAACCAGCAGTACTGAGTTCCCAGAAAACCTGAGTCTCAAAGCATTTTGATTGCTTGATAAAAAAGAGATACCTGCTTAAGGTAATGACATTTAAAAGAAACTCAAGCTGTTTATAGAGAAGAATGTTTATACGTTTTTTTAGTGGTTTGGTATAATGTCTCTTATTTTTAATTATTTTTTTTCTTTTTTTTTTAATGTGATTTGCAGTGATGCCAGGTTATCCTGTAGAGCTTGCAGACTAGTGCAGGGGTTGAGCTCCATGACAACAAAACCTCCGCTATAAGTAAAGGGCATTTTCCTGTCATTTAGGATTTTTGCCAGATGGTAAGAACAATCACAGAATCACAGAATCACAGAATAGTAGGGGTTGGAAGGGACCTCTGTGGGTCATCTAGTCCAACCCCCCTGCCGAAGCAGGGTCACCTACAGTAGGCTGCACAGGATCTTGTCCAGGCGGGTCTTGAATATCTCCAGAGAAGGAGACTCTGCAACCTCCCTGGGCAGCCTGTTCCAGTGCTCCATCACCCTCAGAGAGAAGAAGTTCCTCCTCATGCTCAGACGGAACTTCCTGTGCCTCAGTTTGTGCCCATTGCCCCTTGTCCTGTCACTGGGCACCACTGAAAAGAGCTTGGCCCCATCCTCCTGACACCCACCCTTCAGATATTTGTAGGCATTTATAAGGTCCCCTCGCAGCCTTCTCTTCTTCAGGCTGAACAAGCCCAGTTCCCTCAACCTCTCCTCGTAGTGGAGATGCTCCAGTCCCCTCACCATCCTTGTAGCCCTCCGCTGGACTCTCTCCAGTAGCTCTTCATCCTTCTTGAACTGGGGAGCCCAGAACTGGACACAGTACTCCAGATGAGGCCTCACCAGGGCAGTGTAGAGGGGAAGGAGAACCTCCCTTGTCCTGCTGGCCACACTCTTCTTGATGCACCCCAGGATCCCATTGGCTTTCTTGGCAGCCAGGGCACACTGCTGGCTCATGGTTAACCTGTCATCCACCAGGACACCCAGGTCCCTCTCCGCAGAGCTGCTCTCCAGCAGGTCCACCCCAAGCCTGTACTGGTGCATGAGGTTGTTCCTCCCCAGGTGCAGGACCCTGCACTTGCCCTTGTTGAACCTCATCAGGTTCCTCTCTGCCCAACTTTCCAGCCTATCCAGGTCACGCTGAATGGCAGCACAGCCTTCTGGTGTATCTACCACACCTCCCAGTTTGGTGTCAATGGGTTAAAGGCTGGTGGCTGTTAATAAAAAACAACAGTCATGTGATAGGAGTAATCAAATCACTAAAAATGCAAGCATTGTATCTAGATTTTGTTCAAGCCATAATGAAAATGGGAAGAAAGAGGACAGTGATTCATACCGTGCACTATGTGTTTGGGCTCAGATCCTACGAAGACTCATGTGGACACAATATCAAACAAGATCAAGTCAATATCTTGAAATATTTAGGACTGCACATTAAACTCAAATGTGGGTCACAAATTCCGAGACAGAGGCTATATTTTTTTAGAGTATCAATACAATGCCCCAGTAACTTCTAGTGCAAAATAAGGATGCTTCTGTTCTGTTTCCAAAGGCTCCAAGTTCAAGTACTGACAACGCAGAGGAAGGGGATTTTTCCTGCTAAGTTCAGCAGGGCTCAGACGTGACATCGAAGAAACTTTGGAGAAACAAGTAGACATCTTTCAGATGTAGAGAGATGTGGAGAAAAACCTGTGTTCTCTGAGAGATTTGTGCAGCAACATACATGCAAAATTGAAGCTCTGTGTGCATATATGTTCTCTTTAAGTACCAAGCAACCTAGAACGCAAGTTTAACTTAGTTCTGTTCATCATAGCATAGTTGTGGCTCATTAGCAATCATGAACTCTTTTATGAAAAACATTTCAATACTCCCAGTTGAGAAAGTAAAAGGGCTGACTGAAAATAAAAGATGCTTAAACCGTTCAAAATATTTGGGAGTTCGAAGTGAACAATATAAGACAAAACACCACAGCTCGTTTTCATTCTGCTATTTGGGAGCATGAGCATGTTTCTTGATAAAGCCTGTTGATTTAATTGATATATACCTGCCTACTACTGAGCAGCAGTGGGAGACTGTGAGGAATTACCTGCTACCAGATGTCTTGAAGGATGTTTTTTTAAACAGCTCAAACAGAAGTTATAGCAGTTTGATGCAGAAATTATTAGTGAAGTTCTTTGACTCATTATGCAAGAGAGAGTTACAATGATCCCTTCTGGCCTTGTATACAGTTTTATCATAGTTTTAAAAATAATGGCTTATATTAGTTTAAAGAACAATTTCACAATTACCATAGTTACAGAAATCCAAGCACCAGGCTCTCCAAAAAGAACAAGTGCTAAAGAGTTGTGGTTGTTGATGGTTGTGACTTCCTCCTTGACTCTATGGATAAAAGGGACCAACAGCATTCATCCACTCCTATACGCCTACCTACACATTAGCAATTTGATTTTTGGCCCCATGCTTTCAGTGAGGGACCCCGGAGGCTCCTTTCTTTCATAGCACTTGTTAAAGGAAGCAGCTTCTTTTGTTGGTGTTTTGTTAGTAAGTCTTGGTGAAAAAGGGAGAAAAGAAAAATTCCAGCTAGAATAAAGGGGAAAATGGACAATATTATGCCCCTAAACATGTGAAAGAAACTGGGAAGGAAAAAGGAGTTGCCTACCGTGTTGTTCTTTGCATTTCATGCAAGACATATGCAAAAATGGTATTTCCTGGTCTCTGAGGAGGGCAGAAATTTAGCACCATTCATTGCTGTTATGGCCCTTCCCCAAACAAGGTCTGAAGAAGCAGATAAACTGTTAAATAAGCGTCTCAGGTGTACCACAAGTCCCTCTTCATGCTGTTTAATACCGCAAAAAACAGCATACACTGCTGCTGCCCCTGGGGTAGCAAAGCAAGTATGTGCTCTGTGTAAGAGCAGAGGGGAGCATGAACCTGCAAGCCAAAGGAGACAGTTGTGATGCTCTAGTTTTGCATAAAATGGACAAGGATGGCTTGTTCTCATCAGGACATGAGCCTAGATTTCAGTTTTAGCAATGTTTTGGTGAGTGGCACTGGTGGAGTGGTTCATTTCTGAAGGCCGGGCTCTTTAGTAAATGTGAGGGAAACACTTCACATTTCTTTCTCATGCAACAAGTTGGACTTTAAGCTCTTGGTGATAATCAGGGGCAGCATTTCTCTTCTGAGAAATGGATAGGGTATCTGGGCTGTGGGATGCCAACTGGACCACCCTGAATTGAGCATCCCCAAGTAAACATGTACATCAACCCCATGTTTTGGAGGTAGATGTCTCAGGATCTAGGCTAGAGCTTAGCTCAGAAGTATCTATGAAGTCTTAAAAACTAGTAGTGGTAGAAAATCCATCTCGTCCTATATTATGTTATTGCAGATATTAATTATCCTCAGTCATGGGGATGGGAGTTGGCTGCTGGGAGATTGTGCTCAGTAGGCCAAGCCTAGCCCCAAGGAAAGTTCTGTAACCACGTCAAGTGGTTTATAAGAATCGCAAGTGCTTTTGAACAGCCAGACAGCTCGCAGCTGGAAAACATTGTTAGCAGCTGCAGAACAGTAACAGCCCATGATATCAGCTGCCAAATCCTTTCTGAGTGTTGCCTAATCATCTAGCTGATGCTGTTCATGAGCAGAATTGGAGACTGAAGTAGATAAGTCATAACACAAAAGCTGTTTGAATAGAAGATATGAACTGAGTTGATGGATGGTGAAGATAAATTGGGTGATATTCAGAGTTCCCGGTTGCTGTTTTTTAATGGAAGAATTTTGTGGGTTACAGCTTTGTCGGAAAATTACCAGTCTAAGCATCTGCACTGAAAGTGAGGCATTGCATGTGTTGAGTGAGATAACTAGCAATCCTTTTCCTTGGTATCATGAATGTAGTGCCATTTTTTCTCCCCTCAAAGCAATGACAGAAGCTGTGTCATAGGCACCAATCAGAATGAAAAGATACTGAAATCATTTGCTTTAGAGGCTAATAGCTTTCATGTCACACTTTGCTTTATGACTTAATTATCCGCTGCTGTCAAGGTATCTTTGTAATATGCTGTTTAAATTAAGTTTATGTATGGTTGAAACTCATTTAGGACCAAACTGCAAGGAACTTTCCTCATTCCTCTGGGAGCTTGTATAAGGCAAAATTGCTGCATACTCCAAAAAAATGCATGGGAACAGGGTCAGTCCCCCTACTCTGATCAACTGGGGTTGTTTAGTGTGGAAAAGAGGAGGCTGACGGGAGACCATGTTGCTCTCTACAGCTACCTGAAAGGAGGTTGTAGCGAAGCAGGTGTTGGTCTCTTCTCCCAACTAACTAGCAATAGGATGAGAGGCAATGGCCTCAAGTTGCATTAGGGAGGTTTAGACTGGATATCCGGAAAAATTTCTTTACTGAAAGAGTGGTCAGGCACTGGAATAGGCTGCCCAGGGAAGTGGTGGAGTCCCTATCCCTGGAGGTGTGCAAAAAATGTGTAGATGTGGCACTTCGGGATATGGTTTAGCAAGCATGGGGGTGTAGGATTGATGGTTGGACTTAATGATCTTAGAGGTCTTTTCCAGCCTTAAGGATTCTATGATTCTATGAATGCATGGAAACAGTAACCTATACTACAACCTATACAGTCGTTAGTGTAAGTGTTCCCTGTATCCTTTCTGGTTTCAAAAAGTACTCAGAGGTGTCTAACGAGAGCCAAATGTCTGAGCACTTCTGAGGACTGTGGTCTTGCTTT
Source organism: Opisthocomus hoazin (assembly GCF_030867145.1). Lineage (NCBI taxonomy): Eukaryota > Metazoa > Chordata > Aves > Opisthocomiformes > Opisthocomidae > Opisthocomus > Opisthocomus hoazin. Next base: position 12,707,758 of record NC_134414.1, on the reverse strand, counting down.
CCTCTGTATGGTGCATCATGACATTATGTAAGGATATTATAGCGTTGTATTCCTTTCACTGTATACCATATCTTTAAGGCTTAAAATAGATTTTAGATGCATTGTTGTTGGTGATTTCTAATATTGGAATGTTTGAGGTATAATTGCTTCCTCTTTTAGACAAATCACCATAAAAGACTGAATTTCTTTATTACATTGATTTCCCTCTGCTAAACCAATTCTGAAGGTCTTAAAATAGAATAAATTGTCCTTTTTTGCCTGGATAGCTGAAGCTTCCTAAACAATATTTGAAATGCAGGCATTTGCTTCCAGTGTTTTCTCCAAAAAAAAGGTATTTGCATCCCCTCTCAAAAGACTTTGAAAGCTATTTGTAGTTAATTTTTTGTGCCATACTTTTTATGTTGTTAGGGAAAATAGAGCAATGGAAGTTGTTGGTGACAATTTCTCCATCACGTGGTACTATTATTACCAGAGCAAGGCCAAAGAAAAGGTGGCAGCACATCTTCTTGTGCTTCATTGCCAGATGTATTTTTGACTTGGATGAGGCAAATCATGTAGATATGATGTTATCTTGTAAAGGAGTCATAAACCTGATGTTGTGGACATTGTGCCTTGTGAAGATGAAGCTCTGTGATCTTAAGAATATAACAAAAATGTCTCCTGCCACGGCAGTTTTCAAGGGGAGCAGTTCTAGGCTTTCAGCTAATTGCTCCATCAGTAAGAGTTGGAAATGTGTTGGAGAGATGCCACTCACTTTGCTCAAATCTAGGAAACTGGCACTTTGTTCAAGCTGGTATAAGATGAGATCTCCAGAGTTGCGGACCGAACTCTGGCTTTCCATAACTTTTTAGTTTAAGCTGCAAGAAAGACTAGCAAGTACCAAAATCCATTAGTTAGGGTGATACAGGAGGCAATTCGCTAGTTGTGCCAGCATCTCTGAGTGGGAAGGGCAGGGGTTGCTGTGCTGAAGGATCACAGCTGACCTAAAGAGTGTAAATGTCGTTGGTTACATATTTCAGTCATGTCCAAGTGAAATACTATGCTGCTTTTCCTCCAGAAAGATCAAACTTTCTGTGAAGGACAACCATTACCTGCCAGCCTCTCTGTCAGCCCTGTTTTGTTTCAAGGAGAGGAAATGAAATTTGCTTCAGCTCACATATGTCAAACTTGCTGGTGAACTGAAGAAAAAACTCTCTAACAGAAGTTGGTTTCTGAATGGCTCGGAAGGAAACAGTGATGCTGAATTTTGTGTGGTCTGATTGGGAAGGTGGAGGGAGGGAGGGACAGAGAGCAGGGAGGAAGAAAAGACAGATGTAGCTTTCTGTTTTGTGCGTAGTCCACACATTGCGTGGAGAAAGATGCCTTAATTCAAAAGAACAGGTTTACCTTATGGGATCAGCAGAGCAAAATAAAATGAGCTTGTTCAGCTGTGTGAGGCTGTGATTGTAATGAGAGCCTCTGGGCACTGCTCTTCCGTGACAGGCAAGCAATGCTAGCATTGACGGACAACTTGAACTCCTTCTGGCTTTTGTTGGGGTGGAGGGTTTAAGGAATGTCTTACTAATTTGTTTGCAGATCGCCGTGTCCCCAGGAGAAAACAGGCTGCGAGTTTGGCATCTCCAAGGCTTCTTTCACCCCTGGTGCCATTAGCATGTGCTTGAACATCTAATTCCAAGCTCTAAGTGCAGCAGAAGGGCTGTCCCCTGCGGCTCAGCCCCCGCTTCCCTCTTTCAGAGTCAGCACAAGCAGCACTTGTGCCATGGGGAACTTTTCTAGCTTTCACTGCCCCATCTGCAGCAGCGCTTTGCTGTTTGAATGCATTTTTGTGTGTGTCTGGATGCATTTTGCCTTCACCTTATTAGATGGCAGTAACTAGCTGTGTAGTGGTTGATGGTTACCTTTTCTTCATCTCGGTGCAGTTTTACACTACAGTTAAGGAATTCACTTTAAGGAATTGGTGCAAACAGTGTTTATCGAAATTTGAGCTGGCTCTCTCGTCATTTGACGGCAAAATAGAGCAGATTGGCTGCAAGCAACTGTAAAGAGCATCCCTGGAGCTTAAGAAATCCATTTAGCTCTGCATTGGCTATGCCAGCTGCTCATGGTCAGGTGAACCCCCCTCACTGGATTAACTTTGTGGTTAGTTATTTGGCTCTGTGCTCAGATTCTGGCACCAGTGAACAGCATCTGCACAGTGTGAATATGTTTTGGCAATTAAGAGCTAATTAAATTTGGCTCATTCCCTTGTTCCATCCATCTTCTGATGTCCAAGGAGAAGAGTCATGTGTTAAATATTTAGCATCTATTAAAAAAAAAAAGATGTCTTGATTTTGCTGAGTCTGAGGGTCTGTTTTTCTCTGTACTTGAAGGTCTCTTGGAGGATGAAAGTTCAAGTGACTTTTTCAAAAGTGCTTCTAAATCATCTGTGTTTTTATTATCATTGGATCACTGGTGCTAAAAAACCCCTTTCCAGTCAAGTATTTGAACACTGATGTGTAAGGTTAACCAAACTAATGAAATAGAGTTAACAAGGAAATAACAGGGCTGGTGCCTTTATCCACAGTCATCTTTACCCTTTCTTTCACTTGTTTGTCTTGGCAAGATTTCTCCAATGAGATAAGAAGCTATCACTTACCCTTTTTAACTGTGTATCAGTCTGGTCTGCACAGGTTAGACAGCTGAAACTGTAAAACAATGAATCCCTAGAAACACTCCTTTGTGTAATGTTGTCCTTCCTTTCCTTTTGTCTGCTTATTAAGGACTGTAATCCACATATTTATGGGATTTATGACCACCATTATAGATGTATCTATGGGCCTCACAGCCTTTAATGAAGTCATTGTTGCAGTGCTCTTCTCTGTTCGAGAAATAGAACTATTCTTGTGTAACAGGTAGATGCTGTCCCATGGTGTCAAACCGACTTGCCCATGTTCTCCTAAGGCAGGCATGGCAGAGAGCAGGTTGGATCCCAGCACAGCACCCAAGCTGCTGCATTCGTCCTTCCTCTTTGTGCTCTTTGTAAAGTTCGTACCCCAAGGGGGAAACTACCTTTTGATTAGGGACCTTTGGGCACTTCCGAAATAGATGTAGCAGTAGGAACATTAGAAACGTGGCAGTGCTTTAGCAAGTGGTTTGTGAATGCAGCCATTAGGAAAAACATGAATGCAATTTCAGAATCTCCGAAAGGAACAATCAGAAAGTTGTCAGTCCAATTTTCACTTTACAATTTGTTTAAATTACAATTGTTAAGGCAACTCTTAAATAGAAAGAAAGTAAATGGTACGCGGAAAACCTAGACCACCGATCGCAGCTGATGGATACAGAGTCAGCTCTTCAAAAACTGAAGTTTGGTAGATACGCAAAACCTGGAGAACTGGGATTTCATCCATCGTGTACTGCCCATTTCCTGGTGCAAATCTAGTTGCAAATATAGGTACCACATCAGGATAAATACTGAAAAGTAGACCTGGTATTTATCTCCACTTATGTAGTGGATATCTGCTGGACAATATGCCTTTCAGTCCGGCAGAACTAAATCCTGGTATCGTGGAATTCAGTGGCCTTTTTGTCATTTGATTCGTCCTAGAGTCACCTTTTTTTTTTCACAGAGAATTTAGCAAAATATGGTCTAAATAAGAATACAGCACAGTGTATTAAAAAGAAAAAAAAGAAAAAGTCAGTGCTGACAGGTGGCAAGCAGCAAATAGTTCTTACGCAGACAGTTTTAAAAGGGATGAGGTATCAAATATGCAGCAGTTCATCTTGGGACTTGTTCTTTTCAATTTATCAGGTAATGAATGACAAGGAGGGAGATGTAAACACCAAGTTAATTAAATCCTCAGATACTGGGCCAGGGAGGACAGTTTATTTCAGAGCAGATGGATTGAGATTTCTGAATGATCTGGAAAATTTCAGGAGGTGGGTGGAAGAAAGGGAAGGTGAGTTGCAATAGGCAGAAATGTCAGACAGTTTGCCAAGAGAGAATTTATCATCAACGAAGAATAAACAGCGAATGGGAAAGTGGAAATGTTAGGATTATACTTAACAATTTATAACAGCCTTTTGTCTGCGTGTATCAGAGTATTAAACCTATTAAATTAAGCGTTCCTGATCTTGTGGAGGGGAGGTATGAGAAAGTGTTGCTACCTGGTTTCATCAAAAGGAAGAGCATAGCTGAGGATGTAAATGACATTCTGGAAATGATAGTAGATCAGCATGAGGGAGATGGGATTAGAAGGCTGGACTTCTCTTCCTCTCTGGCCGATCAAAGGTGGCATTTGAGGCCAGACCTGGGGTACAGTCCTGTGATCTACATTTCACAATGACAGTGAACGTAACGGGGATCAGCTTGGCCAGTGTGGAGCTGCAGGATACTGGTTTTATGCAAGAAGTCTCACTAGTCAGACATACTGTGTGTCTCTTGAGTGACAAGACCAGTCACAGACAGTGTGTTTTCTCTGTGTATTCACAGGATGCCTGGTCAATAGGAAGTGGTATTGGGCCTACAGCAAAAGCCCCTTCGGCTTAGACACTGACTCTATGCCAGGTGTATTCTGGTGTGATGTCCAGCCTCTGTTCTCTTCAGTGCCTTACAGTCACCTTGCCCTACAGCAGTGTTTCTCACCCAGCGGGTTGTAATCCTCAGGATGTTGGTGAAAAGTAAGGGTGGGAAGGGTTATGAGAGGAATTGTAGATCTGAAGTACTTAAACAGTAGTCCCCTCTCTCTGTCTCTCACCAAGTCACTTGCTCAGCTGTCTTGTTTGGGGTCACCTGTTCTCTCTCAGCTGCTTAAAGCTCACAGAAATGCTAAAAATAAGACTCTCTGTTATCATGGATACTCTTACAGCACATAGAAAGATAACAGCTTAAAGGAACTTAAAAATTCTTTATTTTGAATAACCCAAGAGGCCAGAGGGCTGTACAGAGATAGGCATCTTTGTATATCTAGAAAGGTAATAATAATGACACTACCACCTATGCATAAAGATGCCATTATATAGAGCCTTGGCAGGACTGAAATTAGAACACTGCAGACAATAATGGTGCATTCATTCTAGAAAACAGAACTTGAAACAAGTTGGAGCATATTCAGAGAGAAACAATGAAGAGGTCAAGATGATCAGGGCTGGACTGAGGTCATCTACAATGTAATGCGGTATATTTTCTGGTAGCTTGATAAGCTTCTGCCTGTGAACTGTACACAGATTCATCTATAGGCTTACGTTGACTTCAGAAATTCCTGCTCAAAGTTGGATTATCTCATCCTTAATCTGCCATTTTACTACAACTGTGTATGGTTCACCCTAGCGTTCAGCAGACGTTCTTTCTTTCCATTTTGGCCTTGCAAGTTTTCTGCAGCCCTTTCCAGATAAGAGACTGTCTGCCTAAGGAAATAAGCTTGTCTGACGATCACTGAACATCTGGAAGCCATCTCAAGTTGCCGTATCGTTATCTTGCAGACCTCACTCCTCAACCGTCAGATCAATATTTAGAGAACTTCTTTCTAGGCTTCCTGGCAGCTAAGTTCAAGCAAAGATATTTTATAGACCCTCAAACCAGTATTACTTGCTTCATGAAGCTGCCCTGAAGGAAATGTCTTTCTATAGGCGTATTCACTGGTCTGTATATGATGTGAGACTCATGGAGAGCATTTTTCTATAAAGGAAGTGTAGCTGTGAGAGACATTTCCTTAAAAAGACAGTAGTCCAGAGCTTCTGGCTGGACTAAGTCACTGTGCTTACCTAATGTACACCTAAGACAGAAAAGAGTCAGCAATAAGACAGGACAAAGTTTTCTTGGGGATTTATTACATTTTAGGTAGCATATTTATGCTTAGGTTTGCTGTGTATTAAGGATCCCGTTGTATGGCAGGATTAACTACTTCATTCCAACTTCAGAATTTGTTATGAGATTTGTCCTTTTTTTTTTCCTTCTTATTCTCTTCATTTTGAATTCTCCATCTCTGCTTAATCTAGTCCGAAGAAACTGAGCGGGCTGCCTTTGCAGGGGATCATGATATGCCTGTCCTTGTCTTCAGGTTGATCTGCTGCCGGCTATATCTTCCAGCACTCGTCAGCTGCTTCTCTCCTCCCTTTTTGTTTCTGCAGGTACCTAGCTAGGATTTTAATTTCTGCACTTGTTGTCCTTGGGATGTGTCAGCAAGTGCCCACATTTATTTCCTCAGCCCTAAGGTGTGTTAGAGCTTGATCAGGAAAGCCTACTGGCAGTGTGGATGTCTAATTAGAGTGGTCTCCTTTTTCCCCCAGCCTACTCTATCAAAAAAAGTATTTTGACCCTTGGTATAACATGCCCCCCGAGTATATTTGTAGGTGCAAAGCAGCTGCCAGGGGTGGGGAACTACGGTGTCTCATGTATATGCTGAATGTCAAGCTTTCCTGAGTCCTAAACTCTCATACAGACTTTTTACTTAACTTGATAATACCCAAACCCTGGCTGTGGAAACTGCATTAGACCTCCAGTGCTGGTTAATGTGTACTAATTACAGGTGTGAAAACCTTGAATCGGCATCTGAGATCTGCAATCCAGTTGCTTCAGTATGCTTCAGTTACTTAAGATATCCCATTGTATCCTGAGATACTGATGCTGCAGGTATTTCCACTGACATGGGGGTGTGGGATATCCTGTCTCAGTGAGTATAATTTACCAAGTGAGGAAGAGGAGGCTCAGTGCTAATATCAGCACTGCTTGTGAGAAGGACCCTTACTGTCTTCTGGATGGCAACTCTGAGGTGACCACCAAAGGGAACAGTATAGGCAAGAAAAAGCTTCCTGTAAATATTGAAAGAGACCAAAGGTCAAATATGGAAGTGGATCGCTCTACAGCAGACATTTTCAGAGAGATGGGCAGATAACTACTGTGCCAGCTAATGAGCTGTGGAGAAATATGGCAAACACACTCAACCTAATTGTGGTTGCTGGTCTGCAGCATCTTATCACTTAATGGTGTAATGAACTAAATTTTCAAAAAGCAAGTTACAATAGGTGGTGCAGTCATGATAAATGCTCTTCTTTTTATTTTACTTTATTAACTGAGGCAAAACTGGTAGGAGACAAGTTTACAGAGAGGAAGGCACTTCACAAAATAGATACTGTAATTGGTAAGGAAATAAGTGGAAAATTGGATTTCTTGTTATAGTAAAATGAATTCATTTTTTTCATTTGAACTTTAATCAAAGAAATAAATTTTATAAGAATGACAGTACAAAGGCTGCCATGGAGAAGAATTAATACAACATTAATTAAGAATATTGACCCAAGAATTTGGTACAGAAAGTACAGGTACTTTAAGAGAACAAAGTTGTCTGAATACATAATTATATTTGATTGTAGCTCTTATAGTGGTTTTAGAGACCTTTTCAATGAAGTGAATGGTCGAAACTGTTGCTTCTTTCCTATGATAGTCAGCAGTGAGTAATAAGAAATATGGGCACTCCATAAATACTTTAGGCAATATTTAGACAGTTTTTTTCAATTCTGAGGAAGATGAACTTGGTCTGAGAGATTACCTTCAGATTGCTCAAGAAGTCCTGAACAAGGAAAAGACATGCTTACAAGCATGTCCATCCATGCAAGTCTGTTTTCTGTTGCCTTCAGTGGAAGTTCTATCTCTAAGCTTTTCTGAAATTTTCATTCATAGTTACGGGGTTCTTTTCTCCTCTTCCACCATCCTCCTCACTCCTCTGTTACAAGTCCAGCTGCCCGTAGGCAGCTGTACGGCTTTTGGTGATGTAGTGTTCCAGCCTACTCCAGTGGGATCTTCTTCTCCTTGAACCTGCACTGTGCCTCGTAGACAGCTATGGATTTCAGTTCAGGGTTTACAGAAGGAGCCTTATCCATGAAAAAGGAGCTGCTTGCTCTGCTTTTCCACTTTCTTGCCCTTGTCATCATGCCTTCAATATCTTTTCTTTTGCTAAGGGTGTTGTAGGAATGGAAATTCTTCTTCAGTCTTCTCTGGGCCCTGAGAGTACAATGAGCTGAAGAGTGAGTGATTTCATTTTGTTTTGCCGAACCAGGGAAGAATAAATGGAACTGAGATATACTAAAACCAATGGCTTTTCTATAATTTTAAAAATTATAACAATTTTTCATGTTTCTATGAGAAGATAGTCTGATGCTCGTTGATTTTATGGGGTTTTGAGCCATCTACATTGTTATAATTGGATGTTTCACCAATTGATAAAGGAAGTAACTTGTGTAGAAAAGAAAACTTCCACAAGCTCTAGTACATATTGTAGGAATATGTCTAAAATTAAAAGGAAAAAATGTGAATAATCAATCAGAAATTAACCTCAAGCTGTTAAAAAAAATGAGAGAATGCCTAATGAAATATGAATTAGAGTAATAACATTTTGCAATCTTACGCAAAATAGTATATAAAGTAAATTGGACCCACTGGGTTTTACAAGCTTGCTTGTCTAAGGGCTGCTGTTTTCTTTAATGAAAACACCACCCTTCACAATATCAGGAGAACACTTAGGATTCTCTGATCTCACATGACAGATGTCACATTTTGTTACACATTTAAACGTTGAAAGCCATTTTAGTTTCAGAAATCCGTACAAACTAAGGATAATGTGCTTTGTTCAGTGGTGGTTCTTCATCTGTAAAGGGCTGTTAGTACTGAAATGTTGTCAATAATTACAAGCCCACTGGAAAAATACTGTCAGAGTGTACACTTACTAATTGAAGTTTAAACAGTATCATGGAGTGTCATATGTTGACTTCAAAAGATGAAACAGCTTTCTGGATTTTTGCTGCATAATGTATTTGAAAATCTTTAACAGTAGTAAGTGCAACTTCTTTGAAAAATAAAATCATGTGATTTGTTGTAGCTAGGTTTTTACTGAGCACTGTGAGCTAAGCCATTGAACCCAAAGTGGAACACTTTTGTAGTCAGTATTGCTTGCTGCACACCTGGCACATGAAAGATTGCGTCAGATAGAAGTTTCAATATTGGATGGTTTCCAGTAATTCTTAATTTTTCTGTATTATCCTAGTGCCCTGAAGAACCAGTCATGCATCAGGAAGCCATTCTGATGCACACAGTCACACAGCAGAGGGACTATCCTGATGAAATCAACTTAAACTAGAACAGGAGACAGTAGATGGATACGATCAGACAGAAAATTCAAGGAAACAGTGATACAGTACTGGGCCAGAATAAGACTGCGCTACAGCAGGCACATCGGCAGCCTACCTACTGTCAACTTCTGGTTTATTGTTTTTTTAGATATTCGAGAAAAGAGGAGTCTTAAGAAGGAATTTGAAGGGAGATAATGAAATAGCTCTGCAGATGTTTACAGAGATTTCCTCCTAGGCATGAAGGGCAGTGTGGGAGGAACTGATTTCCCATTGGCATTGGTTTGAATATTTATCACGTGGGGGTGGAGGCTGGTATTATGGATTATCAGAGGGAGGTGGTGGCATCTCTCTGGTGCATAAGAGTTACAGCAGCAGAAGAGCGTAAGGAGACTGTTTCAGCCGTAAGATAGTCGGTTCCTTGGAGTTCTCAAGCTGTATCCATCGTGGCAGTACTGAGCTGTGGTTTCGGTAGGACAAGTTAGAAAGAAGAACCATCATGTGATGAGGGTTGTTTAGCTGATTTTATTGTGACTTTTGAGAACTTTATCCAAAACCTGTTGAAGTCAATGACATGGGCTTTTCACAGGGTATCGGGGGAGGGATTCAGCTCCAGCTGGAGACATCTGAATGTAGGTGTCTGTGTGTGAGCTAGGTATCAAAGCTCCAGTTATCTCAGTGGATATCTACTTCTGGATTCAGGCGTGTCAGACTAGGTATCTAGTGCCACTTCAGTTTTCTTTTGCTTGCAGCTGCTGTTCCAGAGGGACACCGATCTCTAAGGTCCTGTTGAATTGAGTCAATACAGTCAGTAGACATAGAGAGCAATTCATCACAACTTGAATCTCTCACTAGGCTCTATGAACTGTATTGACTACGTCTCTTTTGACTGTATGGAGAATTTACTCAGTATGCTTACACAAAGATACCTACACCTGGGTCTTAGTAACAAACTGAATACTGCTCCAAGGATATAAAATCTCGTACTGCTGGGTGAAATCCTTGCTATGTTGATATTGGTAAGAGTTTTGCCACAAACTTCAGTCAGACTAGGACTTCACTTTCTGTGCTCTATGCAGACTTTGCATCCAAGCATTTTGTTCAGCTTGCAAATGCTGATACTTCTTTAATTAAAATTTCCTACATGCTCTTGAATTAACTTGCCTATCCATCTGTTATTCCACTAATATCCAAGATAATGTCTTACAGTAGCTCCCAAAGAGCCTGGAAAAATATGTAATATCAACATTTACAGTTGGGCAGTGAAGTACAATATAAGCATTAAACTTTTCTAAGGGCACCTACACCCTGAAGTAAAGCATGGCACTGAGTTCCAAGTCCAGCAGAGGCATGAGCAGGTGTCTCCACACTTCACTATGCAGTTCTGTATGGAAGATAATAACTTGGGTCTCAAAAGCAGTACAGCTGCCTGTGTCACTGAGACAGTGTCCCTTGGTTTAGGGACAGCCTCCATGTTAGTGCAGTTGCATTGCCCAGTGCTGGAATAAGCTGTCTTGCTGCTTGTTGGGATATTTCTGTACCGCTGTATTGTAGAATGTAAGTGTGCTTTAAAAAGAAAATGTGTTCACCAGCTACCTGTAAGATGCTTTTTAATAATGTGATTTGACATTTTTTGTGATCTGTTCTGCTTTGAGGAGCTTTTCTTCTGTTTGTGAACTAAGAAATTGTGCCAGAGTAACTGAGAGCACTCCTAAGACTGGAAATCAATGCATGTGAAAAGAACAACTCGTTATTTGAATAAGTTTGCCTGAAGGGGGAATTTCTAAACTTTCAGTAAAATTCCATTCCCTTCCTTCATATTAATTAAATTAAATCTGGGGGGATAGGAGAACGTAGTATGGTAGTGTGATATATCTGGGGTGCAACTCAAGAAACAAAAAGTCCTCTTACCCCCTTGTCTTGTCTGTCTTTGTATTGAACACTGTCAGTTTTCATTTGCAATAATGAAGTGCTTTTATGCACAACTTTTCAGTACTACCAAATGAAAGCAAGGAACAAGTTGACAGGAAGCGAAAGTTGCATAGTCTCCGCAAAAGTCCATGACTGAATCGCTGCTCTGTTCATCACTGCGCTGTTCAATACGGCATCAGGAGGTTTTTTTCTTCCACTGACTTGAATAAAAGAAGGACCAGTTCCTAAACGAGCACTTCCATCAAGGCATCAGAACCACATTTCTTTCAGTTATAAATTATTCCCATAGTAAAACAGGATTAAATAGTGCATGTTTATGGCATCCAATAAAATCTTCCAGGGAGATCATGCTATCCTTGGAATCAGTCTTTTCAGGCAGTCTTGTGGAGTGGGTTGATGCAGTAGCAGTATTTCTCCAGCTTTTTCCCCATTTCTCTTTCTCACACTTGTAAGCGATGACTTCTGGCTGTTCTGTGCTGGACCACATGCAGGCACTGCAGGAGGCTCTTGGCTTCTCTGACTGCATTTGCTGTCCAGACAACTGCTCCTCACTCGTCAGAGGAAGACACAGTGGGCAGACAGAAATATTTTGCAGGCCAGATGGGGCTAATGGGCCACAAACCAAAGCCATCTGACCAAAATGCATACTTAATTGAAGATTGTTTCTTGCATTTCTGTCATGGGATTATGCACTGTGCTTGACTGGTTTGCAGTGACCAGATCTAGTTTTGCGTGTTTCAACTCTGGTCATGTCAGTGATATCCAGTGGCACTCCAACTTTCCAGGAATTGCTTAGTCCCTGCTGAGATCAGACAGACATGCACACTTCAGATAGTCCTCAAGTAGACTTAAGTGGAGTTGTGCTAAGTGGCATCCCTAGACTATATGACTATTGTCACATCCGCTGTGGTCATTTCTGGAAAAATCTGCTTTGCTAGTCTGTTTTTGTTTTGTTTGCTTGGTTTTTTTTCCCCAAAAAATATTGACTTTAAGTTTGTGTATCCAAATGAAAGTTAGTGTTGCTTGTGCAAAATGCAAAGAATTTCCCTCAGGCCTGTGCTTATGCCTTTCATACCTTTAGGAGTAATTCTCCAGATTTCACCAGCTAGGAAGGATCTGATTAGGGTAACATATGTAGAAGAGGTATGCCAGGAATGACAGTGGACTTCCATTGCTGGACTTCATTATCCAGTATTGTTTTTTCTTTTTGCCCTATACTGATAACCTAAAATTAGATCTCTGTTGATATGAGACCTGTAACATTTGTGGACTTCTCTCAAAATGTCCCCTGGATGAGATTAATTTCAGAGTAACAACCTGCTTCTCTACATTTCCCCTGTTACTTATTTAAATAAGAGATGCTCCTTTACCTCCTCAGATGGTAGTGCAACACTTAGAAGATCTCTTAAAGCAGCAGCTGCTGCACTCTGCACCAGCAATGGCATCATTTCATTAGTGGAAAATAAACCCTGTTCAGCAAAGACGGTATAAAGTGTTATGAAACAGGAAATATTTAATGAGAAGATGCTTAAAGTTCTGTTTGTATTGTATGCACATGTCCAGTTAAGTTTTTCTTGGCCCCATTGTGCAAAATAATTTGTTTGTCCTAAGTAAGGACTGAAGTTGTTTTTCTAGTATTCTCATCATGCTGGTACTAACATACCTGACACTGAAAAGCTTTGAGATTTTTCAAGAGAACATTTGTAGAATACTGTAGTGACTTCAGAGTACAAAGACAGAAATAAGAGTACTCATATTTAGGTTGCAGTTTCACTAGTTATAAATATCAGTGAGGAATTTTGGTTATTTAAAAATGTCTGCTGCCAGCACTTCCAGTGCCTTCCAATGATGGCTGTGACTAGCCCAGTGTCTTCTCCCTTTCTCTCCAGGTAGGACACCAAAAGCCAAGAGAGGAGTTTGTAAGGTACAGGACATAGTTAAGGATCAGCCTGTTTGCCTCCAGATCCATCAGGAAGTAGGTACTTATCTGTGTTTAGCTAAGACACTGTAGAAGAAGGAGCCTAACATATGAGACATCAAGATGTCAGCAATAGCAGAGGCCTGGAAGAAATTTCCTAGACAGGACCATATTGGCCAAGGACACCCAGACAAAATGTTGTCTTGACTGGTAAGATGCCAAAGGTCAGACCACAAAACTGAAAGAAATGAGATCAGGCTGAAGTTTTAAGTTATGGCTAAAATCCAGCCCTCAAAAAGAAAGAATCATATGAGGGTTGGAAGAGTTTGTCTGGGAAAGAGATGTCTCATCTGCCTTTAATTCTCTGGCTGATGCTACAAAGGAGAAGCTTATGGCCTTTTATTCGACAAATAGTACACCTAGCTTAGTTGCATAATAGTATCAGTATATGTGTGTGTGTGTGTGTGTATGAAAATATGTATGTTGGAACTGTTGTGTGGACTCAGGCCAGAGGTTAACATCGGTCAGCATAGCTGTGAGCAAATACCTAGTCACTGAGCTGCTGAATGCAGTGCTGGTCCCACCACACTTTGCTGTATTCACCAGCTACCTAAAATGTGAGCCACTCATACATAGAATTGATCTTGACTAAACGCACTGTTCAGGTTGTCTTCATAATAGTTTCTAAAGGTGAACATGTTACCGAAGTAAGATATGCAGTTGGTATTCCGTAAGTAGAACAGGGGGTATGTGAATATTATTAGAGATATTACAGCAAATACATTTTGAGCTGTCTGTGGATGACCTTGGTCAGACTTTCAGCAGTGTAGGAAGGACTTGGAGGTCAAATTTTTGAAGATTCCTATAAGCCCATTTTAAAATTATAGTCAACTGACTTTCCAGCAGTATCTGAAATATTAAAAATGGGTTGGAAATGGGACTCAGTTTCCTAAATGATCTTTACAAACAGGTAGGAAAAACTGTTGTAAAAATGAGAGACATGAGTCAAAGAGGTAAACTCAGTGGATTCCCCTCCCACCCTTCAGATATCCTGTATGATTGGGATAGATCACATCCCCAAGGGTCTGGATGTGAAGGAGTAGGTAGATGTTAATTTGTTTCTCTTGCTCACTACAGGATGGAATGTGTGGTCTCTTCTTTATTCCCTGGAGGACCTTGAAAAGCACTATGGGAAGCCACAAAAAGATATGTTTTTCTACCCCTTTGTCCATCTCAGCTGTTGCTGATATTCAGGATGGGAACCTCCTAGGCAGGGCTAGCCAAACTCTCTTCCTGCTTATGACCCACCAAGTTGTTATTGTTTCCAGTGCAGCACTTTCTTTGCCCTCGAATACTAGGCACAAAGGGCAGCCATAATTTAGCCACCTCCACCTGTGTGATAAAAAAATGGCTTGTCTAATTGTGGAATGTGCCAAGACATTTCATATAACAGATTTTCATACCACTTGTATGTTGGTTTCTCTCCACATAAAGCTTTCCAGGAAAAGGTTTTCCTATTCTGTATCCCAAGACTAATAAGAAATTGAAACAAATTCTTTGTAGGATGCTAATTCCAGCCTGCTTTTCTTTCCCTCTCTTCTCTGATTTTAGCAGCTTTCTCTAAAAGTCTTCTTTTTGCTTTTTCTGCAGACTTTATGTGGATGGACCTTTTGGAAGTCCCTTTGAGGAATCCCTGTACTACGAGGTCAGCCTCTGCGTGGCTGGAGGTATTGGAGTTACACCATTTGCATCAGTACTCAACACACTGCTGTAAGTGAGTTTGAGCCTTTTAAAGCAATTTCCCCCCCAATTTTCCATTGTAGTGTATGTCAGAAAGACTTTCAGAGTATTGAAAAGCTGCCATTAGCATAATATAAATGAATGATTCCTTGGAAAGAGGTAGAAGGGATGTCCCCTGAAGAGCATAAATCATCTCATTCAGGCTTTGCAACCCAACGAGTTGCGGCACTGTTGTGCCAGTAATGCACCTGAGCTGGGACAGCGTCACTACCCCATATCTCCTGCCACCAGCCTAGCCTGTGATTAATGTAGTCACAGCCCTTCAGCTAGACTTGTTCCCCTATTCCCAGCTTAGATGAGGCTATGGACTATGATAGTGAGTTCTTGAGGGTCAGGAAGTTGTGACAGTCTTTCTGCTGGAAATGCAGGCCAGCTCTCCTGGTCTGTTTGACTTCTGTAAATGTGTAAGCTTAAGTTTTTAAAGAAAAGGGACCAACTTGGATTCAGATAGTGTTTAAATTTTAGGTATGCCTTTTGCTTTACTTTTTCTTTCTTGTTTCTCTTTCTTTTTTCTTTCAATTTTAAGCTTTTGACATTCTATTCAGCCCAAACCTTTCACCTCTTGTTTCTCTGTTACATTGGCAGCATGGTTCTCACCAAATCTTACACTGTGTGAAATAGTCTTGCTTTTATGATTGCTATTGATTTTTTTCTTTTTTTTGCTAGATTATTGGCTAAGAGCTCCCATCACAGGTTAAGCATCCCTGTTTCATAGGCACGGTGTAAACAGCCAACCAAAGAAGCAAACCTTCCCTGAAGTGTTGAAAGGCTAGCTGGCTTTGGGAGGGTTTTACAGTGAGCAACTGAAGCGTTTGTCCTAGGATGAACATGTGAATGGCTAGCTCTAACTCCAAAGTGATGTTAAAGCCTAAAATTTAGATGCTGTGCCCATTCTTCTGTCCTTGAGCTGGGCTGGACCTGACAGTGCTCAGTGCTTCTGAAAATTATTAGCCCCATCTGTCTCATAGTGCTGCAGCCCTCAAAGACCATCTTGGGCTCCCTTGTCTTTTCCTGAGAGTGTATGGATCATCCTCTCAAAAAATGTGTACATTTTTGCTGAAAGCCTGGGGCTCAGGTGGATAAGATGACCATTTTCCTCCTGATGGATTATTCTTGACAGGGTTTAGCAAAAATGTCACGGATGACAATGATGGGCCAACAGCAGGTAATGAGATGTTTGCCTCTGCCAGTGTGTTATCAGAGGCTGTAGGAACTTGCACAGATACTGCCATAGAAGGTTAGTGTCCAAAAGCTTTTGCAATATCGATTTATCTGGAGAAAACCATAAATGGCCTTCCAAGCAGCCAATCCCATAACCTGCCTTTGTGGCCAATCTTCCCCTTGTGCGCTGTAACACTGTGCAGGGGAATCATTCTGTGATTCTGGGAGAAAGTAACAGTCTTAGCCTGCTTTCCTTCTCAGTATTTAGACATCAACAAAACATCGGTTTAGTGGATGATTTGCTGGTTGTCTTTGTCCTGGCTTAGAAGCAGAAGTTGGCAGGTGTGAACATGCAAACTGCCTTACGATGCCAGCGCTGTAGGGCAGCGGGGCCAGTCCGGTTATGTCAAGGACATGCAGGTGTGGGGGAGATCAGCAGCCTGTCGATGTACTAATGTGTTTCCTGCTCAGTTGTGTTCCTGGTGCATGTACACAATTTAATTCCTGCTCCTGCCCTTCGCTCCACTGAACTGTTGAACCCTGTGCCCTTTCCCTGTGCCCTTTTTTTAAGAAAATATAACTTAATTAAGGAAAGCTAGTGGCTTTCATGCAGAAGGGTCTGTAAATAGTGGCTGTTATTATGGGCAGTGGTAACGTAGAAACACACAGGTGTTATATACAGTTGTAATGGGGGATTGCACCATTATTGCATAATATATGCTGCTGGAGGTAGACCCAGTCATGTATATCTATTTTAAATCTATGCTTGGCTTGTTTCGTGAAGTCTTACAGTCCAGCCTCTTTGTCCAGGTGCAGTGTTTCATCACCGAGAGTGGTGTTTTATTACTGAGCTACAGCAGTTCAATACAAAATGGCTTGCATTTTTTTCTTCTTTTATAGTGAAAAGCACTTATTTTCCTTGCTACTGCCCATAGTTATCTTGTCACATCTGACGAAATTGTGACCCTTCCTAAGGGCTTGTCTTAGTATAGGCAGTCAGGAAAAGATGGAGGAAATCCAGCTCTGCAGGTCAACAGTTTACCAATAAAAAAGCTGAAATCAGGACTTGAAAGACACTGTACTCTCCAGTCTTAAAGCACTTTTCTCCGTGTGTAGTTTACACAAAATGTGAGTTCTCAGCCCCTACAAGCTGCTGAGAATGTCTCCATCCTCCCTGCTCAGCCTTACAGGGTAAGTTAGAGGTATAGGGAGGTAAGACAGTGATTGGAGCCATCACTTGTTGTAGATCTGTTAATATGATACCCTTGATGGGTATGCCAGCAACTCTAGAGTTTTAAATAATGCACAATGGATGGTGAGATGTATCATGAAATTTTTCTGCTGGGGTTGGCTCCTGGGACTAGCATTTGAAGTTGACAGGTGATGGTCTTCTCTATCTGAAAATTATTTTAGGAGGAAAAGGGGGAAACAATCTGTACACTGGCTATTTCAGTCATCAGAACAACAGAAAACAGCATTGGCCAACTCAGAAGACACTTCCTAAATATTTGTTCTTTCTTTGAACTCATTAATCGTCAGGATTTTTTTCACTTCTGTTTTCTTTCCCAGTTCATTCCAGTCCTTCCTTTGTGCTATATTTGTGTTTTATTTGCATTAGAAGTCTGGCACAAGTCCTGTTTTTCTAAATACAACACCAGAATCTGCCCATGACTGCGCTTTCCCCACCAGCATTTTCTGAGGACTGTAATGTGTCACACAGTTCTCTAACACAATGGAGCTCTGATTTGATTTGGTCTTTGTGATTTTTCTAGATTATTAATTACAATTAACCAGATCCTTTCACATATAAAGGCAGAATTAAGTCCTTACTTTATTGCATTTGTCAATATTTTCCTCTTATGGGTCACTTTGTAAACCTAATAAAGGATTGACATAAGACTTTTGAACTTAGAATGTCTGCTTTACTTTCAAATAAAAGTTTGATGATGATGCATTAATCCATATTTGGATTAATGATGCATTAATCCATATTTGCAGCCCAAATAATTTGTATAGCTGATAACTTCCTGATATAGAAACAGTGTCTATGAAGGGTGTTAGCTCTGTGCTAAAGGTTTCATATTCTCAGCATCATCTTAATAGGTTGTGTTGGTCATTTCAGTGTCTGATGTATCATAGGATGAGGAACAACTTAGCAGTTGGCTTCTAATGGAAATTCAGATTTCCACTAAAGCATCTTAATTAATGTTTCCTTTTTCAATGGCAATTTTTAATTACCCAGACATTTTATTTTCAAGTGACGGCTGGAAATGCTACAAGCTCAGAAGACTCTACTTCATTTGGGTGTGCAGGGACATTGAATCTTTCCGCTGGTTTGCAGATCTGCTCTGTATGTTGCATAACAAGGTAATGGGTGTTGCTTGGAGGGATGCTGACAACTTCATAAACGCAGGGTATGTCCACACCACACAACTGACATGCTATAGAGAAAGGCAGCCTTGCTCAAAGCAAATGAGCTTCAGCAGTATCTCTGTTGGGCTACCTGACCCAGACTCCTTTTGTGCCTGTAGCTGCACAATAGTTTGAGTATTTCTTACTGGTATTTCATTACACACTGTTGTCGTGTATCACTATTCTGGACACTTACCTGTGAAATATGTGAGATGGAAGAAGAACATGCATGTTGAGGGGTCTGAGTGGCACCTTTAGCCATTTGGATAGTAGACAGATTGAGAAGAGAGGGGAATTTAGAATTTCAGGTGGATTTTAAGAGCAGTGTAGCTTCTTAAAATAGTATTTTGCACACAGAAAGATATGCAACATTCTGGAGTTCACAGAGGGGTGCTATGCAAATGTATCTTCTTCATTAAAAAGCTTACTTCACTGATGCTGAAAGCCACGTCCCTCAGGATAGTAGGCACAAGTGACTACGCTTACATTAACAGAAGGGATATTATTTCACTAGCTGTTTTTATCATCCTCCCAGCTTTGGCAGGAGAATCGACCAGACTATATAAATATCCAGCTGTACCTCAGTCAAACAGATGGAATACAGGTATGTGGCTAAATGCTGTTTGTAAACCGAATTAGACCTTGGGGTAGTAGGCAATGCAAACTGTCAGTCAAAAGCAAAAGGGTATTACTGCAGATGGTAAAAGCAGGAAATGAGATCGTAAACTCAAGTGACTGATTCATTACTAGGGCAAGAGAGCAAGTCCATCCCCACAGCGTTAAGAGGATCTAGTCCAGTAGCCTTAACTTGATTAGATGTTGGCAAAAATCCATATCTTCCTTTTCTAGGAAAGAGGTCCTTCCAGGCCAGGCCACGGACCAGACAGCTGGCCATGTTTGATGGGAAATCTGCATCATTTCTGGGCTAAGAATCAAAACAGAATAGTTCTAGGAGCTTGCAAGCTCAAATCCTCTTTTCAACTAAATATTTTGAGAGAAATTAGCTATTTTTAAAAGCTTTGGATTTCTTTGCTCTAAATATTGACAAGAGTTACAAATTTCTTGATGTATGAGACTGGAAATTATACTGAACTGTCGATTCTCATGTGTTACCATCCCCAAAGCTGGGCTAATTCCCCAACTCTTGGCATCTCCCATAGCTATTTATACTGACGATCTTCATTTTACATTATTTAGCACAGGAGCCTAGGCTTGATTCTTTACCCTGCTATGTCTGGAAGCTTTCCATTGACTACAGTGAGCCCAGAACCAATCCTAGCAGTTACTACAAAACATGAAAGGCAGTGATAAACCATGCTCAAAGGACTGTGATCTGCCTGGTATCAGGTGGAGATAACATAACATTCACAGCTCTAGTAGGAACACTATCCAATAGTCTAAAAGATGTGATAGCTTCAGTAGTTATGAACAGTGCACTACAGATTTAATGTCTGGATGCCATATATTGATTGGAGTGTGGTGCTTGAAGATACCTAATTAATGAACCTGGTATGTAATTACTAGGTGAAAATTAAAACCCGAAGAAGGACTGCATTGCAATGACACAGCAAGGTAGTAATAATAGACAAATCAAAGCAATTTTTCTAATATTGTGTATCAAGCAGCTACTGAGTTTATTTAAGTCAACTTTGTTTTCAGTCTTTCTTTAAAGTCACTTTTGTGGCTATTGAACAAAACCAGCATGAACCATAATGCAGCTCATGATTTCTCTAGGGAGACTTAAACTCAACTCTCCATTGCCACACAGCTTGTGTGTTCACTGGTGTTAGTCCAAAGCACTGACTGCTACCAAAATTAGGGCAGTTTCACTTCGTGCTCCCTTTGCTCCGAAGTAGCCTGCCTGTGTGACAACAGGGAGCCTAGCCCATCCTTCAGCAAATGCCTCTTGAATATAAAAGGCCGATGGAGGATGAGTTAGCCAAGGCTCTGTGTTTGCACTGGTATGAGCAATGTTTCAGGTCATTCAGGAGTGGAGTGAATGTGGGAACCTAGAGAAGATGTAACTTCTCTCTGCCTTTCTATAACATTAGGGCAGAAAACCAAAGAAAGGGAATGCCCTGCAATGGAAGGGCATTTGACCTTATCAAAATGCTGGTGAGTTTGCATTGCTGGGATGGGTTGGATCCATCCGGGGAACAGTTTTGGCTACTTTCTGCTGTTAAGGCAGCTCAAAACAGCTGGCAAACTACTCTCAGGGAGAAATGTAAGATTTCCCTTGTTACTTTTTCAGACCTAGTCATCTTAATAGTTACTTGTACAAAGTTGAAAAAAAGAGTTCAGACAGAACTATGATTTTTGCATCAGCAGTGTTTCTTCCAGCTTAGCATTAAAAGCCAATGAGGGAATGAATAATAGGAGCGTGTTTATTGTTTTATGGCTTAAATAAATTGGTTTAAACGTAATGGGGAGATTAATGAGCAGCTGTATGAGGAACAATGTGTAATGAACACCAAAGAGAGCCATTGAGGAGGCAGTGAGCAGAGGTGTTG
This sequence comes from Opisthocomus hoazin, assembly GCF_030867145.1. NCBI lineage: Eukaryota > Metazoa > Chordata > Aves > Opisthocomiformes > Opisthocomidae > Opisthocomus > Opisthocomus hoazin. The sequence goes on along the minus strand of NC_134414.1, from coordinate 12,686,926 downwards.
GTGCATGAAATGGCTGCAGTTTTAATCACAACTGTCTGATACTTGTGCTCAGGTTTTACACCTCAGCAATATGGCAAGTCAGACAATGTCAGAAATGGGAGCCCTGGGTGATGTGAGGCAATTTGCAAATTAAACAGAATGGAATTTTTTGTTTCTTGCAGAAAATAATTGGTGAAAAATACCAAGCTTTAAACTCAAGACTTTTGACTGGACGACCCCGGTGGAAACTCCTTTTTGATGAAATAGCAAAGTGTAACAGGCGGTGAGTACCAGACCGCTTGAAGGATGCCACAATTTGAAGGCTGAGGATATTACCTGTTTCTAGTTATGTGTGTAGGAAAATATTTTTGGGTTTTATCTTAGAGTGTAATGTTTAAGCTACTGATATTGAAATTAGCTAATATTTCACTGTGAGAGATAGCCTGTACAAACTGAAACATTTTTTTTTCCACTCAGAACAGTTCATCTTTTCATGCAGCTAGGATGCTCAGTGGCCCAGAAAATAAAAGTAATAGATTTCCATCTCACTGCACAGAGATTGCATGTTTTTGTCCATGGCAATATCTTGCTTGCAACATATGCTGGTTTTATTTAGAAAGTTGCATTTTTTAAAAACTGTTGACTTCTCCTATAGTTTTCATGATTTACAAACAAAATGCAGAAGAATCTGACTGTCTTGTATTGCTTTTATTTAGAGGATATATTGTCTTTGGAGATTCCTAGCACGTTTTTTATTCTTTGTTAAGACCTGACAATATCTTTTTACTGCGCTAGGCAAACATGTTATCATCTGAAACAGGGCCATTGTAAACCAGAGAAGACATGCAATTAGACTATGGAATGTCTTTGTGCAGATCCAGCGTTGTTTGTTGAGTATTTTACCCCCCACTCCAGTTTTCCGCCTTAAAAGCTGATCTGGTAGAAAGGGTTGTCTGAATCCTCCCTAATCCACTTCTGGCAAAGTTATCAGGGTGGTAGCAAATCACCCTCAGTAGCTGGTGATAGTAATCTGGGTGCACCAGGTTGAGAGGTGCTCTTGCATTCACCTGCAGAACTTTCCATCAAGAAGTTTTTGTCCTTGGTTGCACTTGCAAAGTGAACATCTGCCCATGGCTTATTGACTCATGTCTTCTGAGGCTGGATATGACTAGGGGACACTGAGCCCTGGCTCTTGAGAAATACTGAATGCCAGTATGTATCACTGTTGGCAGCAAAAGCTGCTGACAGTATGTATCTTGGATTCAGGTCCGGGAGGATGTTGTGGGCAGGGTCTCTTGCCAAGATACCCCAAAGGCTGCTCCAGAGGACTATCCATAGTAGGATTCTCACACTGTGCAAAGGAGTACCACTTAGAGAAAGGGTTTATAGTAAAGAAGCATAGGAAAGAAAGGGAAATAGAGAAATCAGAGTAGCAAGTTGACTCTGTGGCTCAGTGTCCTCTGCACAGAGGACTGTTGACCTTTTATGCTCCATTCTAATGTCTTTTTGTTTAACTGTGTGAACGCAATTTTAAAAGATGAAAATTATGAGGCTTCTGCCACTTCCTTGCAAGGCTGTACGTGAACATAATATAGATGAAGCTATTAGTTGTAATCATGCTTGCTTTTTCTTTTGTGCTTTCCAGGACATTACTCCTAATTCAACTTCAAGTACCATTTCCTCTGCATTTCCACGTCAAGTCTCTAAATGGTGCTACCATTTCTAGGCAAGGTGTCTTTTGGTGGCTCTTTTGATTATCCTGCAACTTGCTAAGATCTAGGCTTCCTCACGCTTTGTCACCCCTTTAGCAGGGTTTAGCAGGGTTTATGGATATAGGTCTGTATCTATAGACGTAGTTACATGTAACAGAATCATGGAATGAATCATAGAGTCATAGAATCATAGAAAGGTTTGGGTTGGATGGAACCTTATAGGTCATCTAGTTCTAGGCCCGTGCCGTGAACAGGGACACCTTCCACTAGACCAGGTTGCTCAAGACCCCGTCCAACCTGGCCTTGAAAACTTCCAGGAAGCGAATATAGGGAATTTAGAGGAAACATTATAGACAGTAGTGCAACCTGTAACTTAGCTATCCAACAGAAACTTTGCTGTTGTAGGTAAATATTCTCCCTATTTCCCTGGATGAGACAGGGAACTTCCATTTTTCTCCATAGTCCAATTTCCTGGTCTTCTACTAACTTTATTTCAGTTCTTATTTCTCATTAACTTTCCACCTAAATGACCCTGCCGCAATACACAGACTAAAAAAAAAAAAAGCAAAAAACAAAAAACCAGGGAAACCAAGTTGTTTCCAACATCTGGTGCCAGTGTTCAGGTTTTCAAATGTATCTGCAATCATCCCCTTGGGCTGGTTTATGGGCAGCCAAGGTATTTTCCACTTCTTATCTTGTGATTTTAGTAAAAGCTTCACAGAAGTAAACACGCAGCTGGCAAGCCTCTCATCGGTTTAGCCTCTGCTTGGTTTATGGTTTGTGAATTGTTGCTGTTGTTGCTGTTTGGGTCTCAAATAAGCAAAGTGCATTTGTAAGTGAGCTTTGCCAGACCTTCAGAGCATGACATGGGACAACCCAGCATCAGGTTCCCAAATCTTTCTTCTGGCCTAAGAGGAGCAGACGCGTGCCATCTACTGTTGATATTTTATATGACACCCGCAGTCCCAAGGATGTGCATTGGGACAGGTTATATAATGAATTATTTGTCTTGTTTTTCATGCTCTTTCTTTGGGGACGAAGCAGCAGCCTTGTTCCTGTTCGGTTGTCTTACACCATGCCTTGGCTGCCACGCTTTCTCAATTTTGCTTAGCTCGGATGGACGCGTGCTTTTTCCAGATGGAGTCTGACCTAGAAAAAGACATGAGTATCTGTGGGAGAAGAAGGCGTAGAGCAGCATGATGCATTTCTTGTGGACTGTAAACGAGAAATCTCTCTCTAGGAAAGAATATGGGTTTTAAAACTGGAACATTTAAAGTCCTGACTCTGTCCTCTCTAGGTAGCAAAGTATTTCACCTCTCCCTCACCTCCTGCTGTTCATAAAATGGATGTAAGAATATGTGCTGACCTACTCATCCCAGAGGAACACTGAGGAGTTATTTGCTTAGTGCTCTGAATGACTAAAATCCTATATTCCTATATTAATGTTTATAGTTATTACAAAGAATGGTCTATAACAGTTTCACTAAGTGTAAACGTTAGTGGTATTTAAAAGATTTTCAGACAGTATGCCTCAGCAATACCTAGCTGTCTATTTTCATTTGAGCAACAAGGGCAGCTGTTGTCCCAAACAAGTGATGACCAATGAAAGCCCATCAGGTCAGGGTAGTAGCGTGCTGCTCCGTGTAGTAGCTGCTTTCAGCTGCCTGCCTACTTGTGTCACAGCAACAGGGCGGGAGCCAAGCAAGAAGGGGAGGAAGGTATCTGCAGGTGGGGAAGTGGGGGACATAGATGGGGGGGACGTGGGGTCTGAGCTGTGGGAGGTACATGGTACGTGGAGGGGTATGCAGAATAGCTGCTGCTGGTGGATGTCCCGGGAAGGAAGTCTGAGAGCCTCTGGCTCACCGCGCAGGGCAGTGGCTCAGCTGGGTTTCAGGAGACGTTCTTTGTCAGCCACGGGTCTCTTGTGTAACCTTAGGCAAACCATTGAACCTTTCTGTGATTCTGCCTACCAGCCAAAAATTCTGTGTGCCTTGGAAGGATGTTTCTGGGATGGGAATACAGTAGTGCGTGCTGCATAGACGTGTCTGTTCTTCAGGAACTATATATATGTAGTGGAAGGGAGAGAAACAGATGAACGCTTTGGGTTTTATTTATCAGTTGTCTGTACTAATTACACTAATGAAAACAAACAACAACATTAATTCTCTCAATTAAATACACGGTATTAGACAGATTCTTGCTGGCAGCTCATGCACCCTCTTTCTCCACTGTGCACAGATAAGAGGGTGTTCAGAGTCTGCAAGTGCTGAGGAATCTTATTTGAGAGCAGTGAGCAATAGCGCTCTCATTATTTCTGCAAGTCCAGCCGCCAGCACAACACCCCTTGCCACTGAAAGGAGTACTGCCAGGACAGGAATGTGTAATAGATATACATAATGGTGAGAGAAGTATGAGTTATAAATATTTGCCGTGGATTGATAGGAGAGATGGTGTGATTGAAGGCACTAAAGTCAGTGTTATAAGGTGCCTGCACAAGAGCATGGTTGCATTTACCTGTGTAACTTTGTGATGCTTTTTGATCATTTGAGTCCTGGGTTGTGCTCAGCCAGTGTTGCTGTGCACTGGTTGGTACAGCGTGGACTGCCATGCTAGTTGAGCTGCTGCCTAACATCAGGCATGTGCACTTGACAGTATATGTCAGAGATTTCTTCTTATATTTGTTAGTTCCCTTCTCTCACCAAACACATACACTGGCAGCTTTAAACTGTGTGTTTGGCTGTCCTGCATGTGCTAAGATATTTTATATTAAATAGTTACTGGATAAAATACTGAAACAATCCTGGAGGCAGGGACCAGAACTCAAGTCTCCAGCCTCTTGGTGCATGCTGTAGATCACAATTAGAGCCATGTTCCCTCTTGCATGCTGTCTCTCCATCCCAGTAAATCTTTAAGGTCTTTCTCTGTAGTGGCACAGTTTCAGCAGGAAGATGAAGAATTTTTTGTTTTCATGATATAGAAAAGACAGCATCACATCCTCTTTCCCTGCTCCTTCCTTTCCCTTCTCCTCATCTTTCAAAAAAGGGGAGATGATGAATATCACAAGTGGCTCAGTGCTGCTGTTGTGGATGTGCCCTGTTCTGATACAGGCTACTGCTTTGGGCCCTTAGATGCTGTATGACCACGAGTCTGACTTACAGCCTGTGTTTAAGGTGACCAGAAAGCAAGGAGCTGTTGTCGGTGGAGTGGTGTAAAAAAGTCAGGTTAACTAATGAACCCAGGCTGATAGCTGTGGGTGATGAACAAGGATCGTAGTCTGTGTTTGGCTTTTCGTAAGACTTACCAGTACAGCTGATGAAGGAAAGATTGCATGCTAATGTGAAACTGAAGTGGTAAAATTATTCTGCTGCTGCCAGAAATAATCATGGGTTAGTAGTGCCCTGTTTTTATTAGTGTAACGAATCACCGTTAGTGACTAGATCTCCTGCCGGTGTAAATCACGAGTTACACTAATGAAGCCATTACAGTAAGACACATTTTTAACAAAAAAAAAGTGGTTAATCATGGAAAAAATTAAGAGTGGGAAGTAGTAGTTTTTCATCACTTGGTGTGTTGAGGCTAAGATGAGATAATTTTTTCTGAGGAGTTGTCTTAGTCATATAAGTAATAGGGCTTGTTGTGGGGATACTTGGGAGAGATGGAGTGGCATCAGTAAGACCAACTACATGATCTAGTGAGCTGTTCTCACCTTAAAATCTGTGCGTAGCTGGCTTATGCATAATACAGTGAGGCCGGAATCCAATTCTATCATTAGAAGTTACTGTTTATTTGAAATGTCATAACTTTTTTCTTTTTTCTTTTTTTTAACAGGAAGACCATTGGAGTTTTCTGTTGTGGACCAAACAAACTCTCTAAGATACTTCATAAACTGAGCAACAGCAGCAACTCTTATGGGACAAGGTTTGAGTATAATAAAGAATCCTTCAGCTGAAAGTCTGTTGGACTAGCAAGATTCTCTAGAAGATAAAAGTGCAATTTTTTTGTTTGTACAACACAAAGTTCAGCTGTGGTTTAAACAGACAGAAATGTACCAAAGAATAGCACAGATTTTCTTATTTATGATTATCTAAGACCTTGAAAAATGATGGATGCAGCAGTATACCAATAAATAGTAAGTGCTTATCCTCAAAGCCAAATGCGCTCACACAGTATTTGTGGTAGCGGTGATTCTTTGGAGTTGTTTCTGTTAATTAAAAAGTACAGAAGCTGGGGAGAGACACAATTGCTTTAAAAGTTGGTGGAAGAAGAATCTGTGGAATGTTTGAACTTCTTCCACTTCAGTCGCCTGAAGCTGGATCAGTAAACCAAACCCCAGGTTAATCCAAATGACAAAACATCGCGTATTACAGAGACCTATTGCTTTTGTTGGTATACAAATCTCATGGCTTTGGGGTGGAGACACTCCATATTAAAGATTTTATGGGTTGCAGAATTGGGGTTCTGTATTTAAACTACAGAGTGTTACTCTCTGTAGCCTACTTCTACAATATGCGTGAGTATTCCTGCCATGAATGGAAGAGAGGGTGGAACGTGAGGAAAGTTGTAAGTTAACCTGTAGAAAAGTGAGCACAACGGTAGCACCTGTAAGCAGACTCCACTGTGATGTGAATCACAGCCTTTTGACAAGCACACAGCTGTATGTGGAGAATTCTCTATCTTTCATCGATTCAGCATTCAGTGAGTTTGCAAAATAAGTGTGATTTATGCAGCCAGAAGGATGGAGCAGGAAAAGCGATTAACGGGAGCAGACAGAATATGATGTTTTATTATACCACACGCTCCACGTGGAAGTTGCACTCACTCTGCACTTACATGCCCTGAATGTCAAATACTTCAAGCACTCAGATGCCCTTACTGATGATTTCACAACGCAGCAGGTTGAAATCCAATTTTAAAGGTCCCAGGCTATGTTTAGTTGACTGTGATCCTTTTGAGTGCCTTCCCTGGAGTCACACTTGTTTGCACTGATGTCATTGAAAGCAAGATCAGGCCAGATCTACAGCAGAGCAAGAACAAATCCTTCATTACTGTGGCTCTTTGCATTATCTGTGCAGATAGAAACTTTGCAGGAGCTGCTGTGTGGCTTCAGGATGTTCCAAAGGGGAGGATCTGAAACATCCGAACTTAATCTCCCCTTCCTCTCTTCTCCCAAAGCTGTTTTCCACTCTGCTTATTGTTGCCATGAGAGGGCTAGAGGTCAAAACAGGCACTTTAAACCTCTTTTGTTCTGAAGAGCAACTTTTTTTCCTCCATCCAGCAGCTGGTCCAGCTTCCTTTATTTCTTCTTTGCCCCTTTACCTTATTTTGCTGAGAAGACGACATTTAAACAGGAGTCAGACACTTAGCTGGCATAAATAGGCATTCTAGTGCATCTTAATAGAGCATCATCACTTTACGCTTGCTGAAAACATGCCCCTGAATCTCCAGCAGAAGCTTGGGAGCAAGCCCTGCAGTGTTTGCAGCACACACAGATGTAAGATGGCTCAGCATCTCTCACGCCCATGGTTTACCAGTATTTAGCACAGTGCATTTGATTTGCTTTACAGCTTTCCAATAAATACCTTTTTTAATTTCGTAGGAAAGACACTAATTTTCAGTTTGCAACACAAACTCTGTAGAGGGGTCTAGAAGTATAGTATCAGTGTTCTGAGAGAAGCATTTTTCTGGGAGGTGTTGTATAGGCACGTTGTATGAGTAACTAGTGAAAAAGAGTTTGATCTTTGCCTTGGCAGCCTCTCTGCGGGAGTTGCCCTCGGTGGAGCTACAGGGTTGGAGGTGCAGCAGCAAAGCTGCATGGGGACATGTACCTCAGTGTCTGGACTTTGCACTGAAGTTTTTACCATGGGCTCTGCCCAATTTGAAATTCAGGGGGGAAGGAAGGAGCCAGAGATGGACGTATTCCTACTGACAAGAATTCTCAAAGTAGCCTAAAGGAGAGAGAAGCCAAAATAGAAATGCAGTGTGAGATGGGAGCCTACATTGCAGCTACTGATTTTAATTTTTTTTTTTTGAGGCTGGGAGGATCATTATTTTCTTACTGGAGCTTATTCATCCATCACTGTAAAATGGGAGGTATGCAGAAGAGGATTGGATCCTTTTTAATCATTAATGTTTCTTTCTAATAGTGCCTGCATGGGTTTTGTAATAAACATAACACTGATGCCAAAATGTGTAGATATTGGGTATTGCTGATACTGCAGGCTTTTTTGTTTGCTGGCACTTACCTTAAAGCATGATTGAAATCATGACTGCATCTATTAACCACAACCAGACAATGATCTTCTTTCTCTTGTTTTATGATCTAGTGTCTAATGTTTTTTAAATACAGCTTAGAGTCATCTAAGCATGATGCTGTTTGTGGTTTCACATCTCCTCTCTGATAGGTACCGGTTCCATTACCATATAATGAGCAGCTAGTTTTGCAGTTAGCTCTGTGCTAAAACAGATTATACTTTCTGGCTCAGCTCCTATATAGGTGGTGCTTTATAATTAAAATAATAATACTAGTACTGTGCTCTTGTTCTGCATTGTAGCAGGAGCTGACGCTGCGTGTAGGCATGTTAAATGCCTGTTACATTAAGCAGTGCTGTCAGAGCAAGATGCAAGCAGAGCCAGGGTCTTCTCTTTCCGCTTTTGTCCTGTACCAAGCCCAGCTGACCCACCTGTAAAACAGGCTTGGGACTGTCCACCTTTCTGGAGTGTTGTGAGGCTTAATTAGTGCTTTGGGATCACTTCAGTTCACCTGCAATGAAAAAGTCTGTCTAATGCTGTGCAGCTGTGTTTCTGTTTTATTATGTGTAAAGCTTCGTGGGATCAAACCTGACTGTTGCTCATAGGAGTAATCACTAGACCAGGTGAGGGTGAGTTTGGGGAAAGGTTAAAAGCCTCAGTTACTTTTTTCCTTTTCCTTGAGCTGTGCTTTTTAGAGGGGCAGAAAGTTTAAGGGTTAGTGACTGTGACTTGGCTGCACTAGTGGCAGATGTTATGGTAAACATGATCTTTCTACAGGCTGCATTGAGCTTGCTGCTGCTGAGTGTGTCTCCGGCTTGCAAAACTGAGCTGAGCACTCTTCTAAACTCCATAGCTTTTTTATCTGTAAGCCAAGAGTACATGCAAATATAACTCTGTGCCAGGCAAGTAAGTGCAGGCTGACAGCACTTAATTCCACATTTACAGATCAACCGGATTTGCGTAATTGAATGTCTCTTTACGCTTTAAACTGAGTTCTGTAAGTGGGTCTGTCAGAAGTGTCCTGCTGGCAGGGGAAGGATCCCGCCATGTGTTCTTCCACTTCTCACTCAGTCTGTCACAAAACTGCAGATCCCTTAGTGTTTGATCAGTGGGATCTTTGTGTTTTATTCATCATAAATGTTTCAGGACTTTTCTTTAAAACAGAAGAGTTTTCATGCCATGGTGGAAACCCAGCCCTTTCTCTGCAGTGGGAACGCAGCCCTCGTACAGCAGTGTGAGACTCAGGGCTTTACACAGCTCACAGCTGGATTAATCAGATTTACCTGAGAAATCCTATTCCCATAGCACTGAGATTACTTGTGTGAGTAAATGTTCACTGCTGTCGCAAAGGACTGCAGAGGTGAGCCCTGATGGAGCCTGATCAGGAGTGACCTTCACCTCTGAAGTCTGCAGACATGATTATTCTTCCAGCCCTGAATTTGGAGCAACACTTCCCTCTTTCAGCATATGGCACTAATAGCATGCGAGTTCTTCCTTGGTCTTTTATCTCCTCTTCTAGGAGACAGGACTGAAAGGAGTATGAGAGATCACTACATACAGCCTTGAACCTGGGCTGGGGACGGGACACCAGGGTGTACCGCAGATGCCTAGCCAGTGACTGCACGGCTTAGGGTAGAAAGTTAAAGCCAAATCCATTTTTCTGCAAAATGCCAATTGGTATGCTACAACAAACTACAGAACAGTTGCTGAAAAGGGAAATGAGATAAACCCTCTCTCTGTTTGAAGACTCCTGCCCACACAAGCCTGATAATGAAGATGAGTATGGAAGCACTGCGCACATTCAGCTTCCACTAGCACTGTGGTGTGCGCACAGTGCATCCTGATCGCAGGCTTACTCCCTCAGCACTGAGTCCCCATCATTTTCCTTGGTTGCAGATCTTCACCTGTCTTGTTGGCAGATGTGCCTCATGGGTGAAAGAAATAATGCATGTGCGTGCATCCACGCATGGAGCAACCTGTGAGCGTGCCTTGCAGCCAGCGCGAGCAAGTGCAGAGTCATCCCTTTGCTTCTAATGCTTCTACCACATAGGTAAGAAAGTGATTTGGAGCTGGCTGAGAATGGACAGATAATACGAGTGGCAGACCAGACACCCTGGGAACAGTAATTCGGCTATAACAGCCCAACAGAGCAGAGAAGTAATAGTTTGGTAAGAAATTTGCTTTTAGAACAGCTGCCTAAGAGAAAAGCCTCCACTCAACACTAGCACACCAGGTTATTGTTTCATACTACAAGATGTTGCTTAGAGAAGCAGGCAGGAGGCTAACTAGTCATTGCCTGGAGCCGTTCAAGCCCCATAAGTCAGAGAAGAGATGTAGTTATTAAAATGCAATGTTTACTTGTTTAAAAAATAAAAGGGCTTCTAGGGAGATGAATTTTCACTTCAGCCTGGCAATCATTTCATAAACATGCCAGTGTGATTTAAGACAAGTTCGATCTGTTCTTCTCTGGATTATGCATCTGATTTGTCTGCAGATTTCCCACCCCTCACAAATAAAACCAGTTTTTATTGTTTTAGCAAAGAGGATTTAACAGCAAGATTTAATCAAAATGCCACTGGTGCTCATGCTGAATTGAGCTTTTCTGCAATGGATGTACATCTTTCAGGGATATATAGAACGCAGCTGAGGACTCAGCTGTGAACGGTGGTTTGGGGTTTGCATCGTCTCTGCTGCCAGAGCTGTATAGCAGCAATGGATCTGTCCCATTATCGGAGAGGCATGGAGCTGGAGAAAGCCACCCACCCAATTGCAGATTGCCTCTTAACAGAGCCCTTGGATTTCTGAGGATTTCAGACCTTGCAAAAAATATTTAAGGGCTCTCTGCTTCCTCCTGGCAAAGTCTGTCCATCCCACAGACCAAAATCTGCACCTTCTTCCTAGTGATCTGTACTGTGAACACCAGGAGGCGGAAGCCAAGAGTAGCTCCTGAAGCTTCAGGTAAACCACTGTCAACTGAAAAGCAAATCAGGGAGGGCAGGAGAACATGAGGAATGCCAGCAATGAACAGGATGAAATATTTCGAACCTGTGAGCAAAGAGGAAGGAGTGAGACATTTTTCTTGGCTCCTCAACTCTAGCTATTACAAGCAAATCCTATTGTCTGGATGTGAATATAAAGTCTCCCTGTGGTTTGAGTCTAATTTATGCAGAGACATTGCCTTTCTATGCCCAACTCTGTGCTAAAGCAGAGAAGAAAACTAGTATATTTTAGTAAACACCTTGGAAATAAGCAATTTGTTTGAAATAAATGCACTATTGACTCTTTCTAGTTGACTGGTCTCAAATAACCATCTACTTCTGCTTTACAGCTTTGGGGTTGGGAATGGCGTTACCTATTAACTCCGCTTCACCATAACACTGGAGCCTGTAGTTCTCTGTGCTAGCTGTAAGTAGCTTGGACAGTTGACTAAATAAATTCTGTGTTCGTTGCGGCTGACCCTAGGTGAGGACAGCCTTGAGGATGAGAAGCAGTGTTACATAAATGTCTAGTGTACATAGCAACACTGAGAAGAGAGATGCTGCTGCATTGCTTTTGGTGCACCAGTCCCACATTAAAATTCTGTCATTGCAAGGTCGCGTTGCTCATCTCATACTCTGCAACCCTGGGGAAGAAATTTGGATGAGAGGTGGGGGAGGAAAAGCAAAAACTTCCTCCCTGTGCTGTAATCAAGAATATATTCATCGACAGCAGGGCATTTCTTTGGATTTCAGAAGAGCATGTCATTTCTTTTTCAGGGATAACAGATTCTCTCCTGGTGCTCTGTAGTGGTGTTTGCATGTTAGAAATGTAATACAGTGATAACGGGTTGCTTCTGAATTGAATAAATAACACCTCTGAGCCTTTTCTTCTCCTTTTAATAATCTGAGAGGAATGCAAAATACCAGAGAGCAGATAGAGTAGACTGTGTCCTGAGCTGCACCCCGTGCAGCCCAGTTAGGAATGCTGCACAGAAACTCTGCAAGCTGCTGGGAAGAGGCGAGGTTTAAGGCAAAGAGGAAAACAACTGTTTTAAGGAGAAACGCAGCAGTGATACATGATCTGTAGTCAGAAGCAGGCCGTGTCACAACGTTGGCTGTCGCGGCTTTGAATGATGCTGAGTCAGAGCCTAGCCTAAAGGTACATTTTGGCATCAGGGGAAGTCGAGGGCTCTTGGATTGAGGTTGCAACGTGAGATGAAAGCAGGTTTAAATGCAGTCGGGTGAGCCACCTGTGTGCACTTCCCAGCTTGGAGCTCAGACCTGTCATATCTGAGGGCGAATTATGTCGACAGTGAGCTGGTCTGACTCGCGTGCGGTCTCAGTTGTGTGGTTAGCTGAGGATATGGACACATGCGTTGTATTTCTGTAGCTTCGTAGAAACACGTTGTTCAGGGACTGGGGAGCAGGGTGCGTTACTGTACCTCATTAGAAGTTAAATGCTTGAAAACATGTACAGTCCAGAACAGATGAGCATGGTGAACACCAGCTTCCATGGACAACTGAATATACCCCGCCCATATTTGCACTCGTGTTCATGAGCAATAAATGGCAGAATCTCTGCAGAGAAGATAAAAGTGCTGTGTTTTCCCTTTACTGTGTCAGAACAACAGAAAAAACTGTTAAAAACTATTTGATAAGAATGTGAAGATTCACCTACGGCATTATTTATTTTGATTGCTTAAGCACTTGTGGCTGTTTGATATTCGCTTTTTGAGAAAAGCATAATGTCGCCAAGCAGAGCTGAAAAGCATGGCTGCGATGCATGTTGGCAAAGGGTCTCTACCTGATAGGGAAGTATCATGGTCTGTTGCAACTGGGTGCACTGGTGCTTTCGTTAATCAGGGTCTGCTCCCTCTCTGTGGAAGGTTAGTGGGAGCTGGGCTTGCAGATCCGTCTCTTCCTCCCTGCATACCGTCAGCCTTCATCCAGAGATGTGGTCTAACCTTTGGATCTCTGGAAACAGCCTCATCCATGAGTCACGTAGTCCTCCTTTTCTGCTCACTCACCCTCCATAGCACACACTGTGTCAAGTATGCTTCCCTTAACTCAGGAAAACGCCACTCTGGGAAATGCAGAAGTCCTCAATTTTAATCATAGCTTACATCAGCCTTTATAACGCTCCTAGTGTACACGATCCAGCGGGGGTCTTGAAGTCACTTTGATTAGCTTTCGGAAAGTGACATGTGGGAGCATCCCAGTCCTGGAGATGCTTTTTAGAACGAGAGGAGGGGTAGTGCCACAAGGACAACTGTGTAGAAAATAGGGAAAACTCATAACAGCAAAGGTTATGTCATCTTCTGGATGAGAATCAGGGATTTAGTTTTGTGAAAGCCAGATCATTTGTGGCCATCACTGAAATTAAGTCATGCTTTTGCTGTCACATGTAGGCATTTCAGGACAGCGAGCAGTGATGGAAAGGGTTGCTTTTTTCAGTTACATTCTGTATTTCCATACAGCCCCTAGTTTATCAACTGCATATAAATTCCTTCTTTCACTGATTAAATATTTCCTTGCCTGGTTTCTTTGCTTCAGGGAGCTTGAGAGCTGGTTGTTTATAAAGGGAAAGAAGAAGGATTGTGCTGTTAAGCAGACAGCTCCCTACAGATGTTCTCCTCTGCATCTTTGAGGAGGCGGCACTGATGCTGCTGTGAGTGCGGAAGGGCAGAGCTTTCACTGAGGTTCACATGTGACCAAGAGCCTCTTCCAGGATTCATGTGATGAAGCTCTGGGCTTATTAGCTTTTTCTAAAACAAGAAGCCTTATCCCATATGTGTCAGGTTGTGAAACCCTTAATCCCACTGAGTTTTTCCTCTCCCTGTGTTCCTTCTAAGCACTTGCAAGAGCAAATTTGGTGAAGCACTTTTGGGTAAGAAATGGTTCCCTCGGTCTGTGATAATTGAGGAGAAAAGTAATTTTTCCCAAAAATTTTGTCCAAAAAATACATTTTTACTCAGCCAGCTGTATTAATTCTGTAATGTGCGTATGTTTGGGGTTTTTTTTCAGATTCTATGGTTTTACATTTTTTATATGTTTTTACTTCAGAACAAAAAAGCCACACAAAAAAAAATGCAAACGTCTTTTTACTTGGGATATGTTAGCATGTTCAAAACATGTCTGTTTTAAAAAAATCTTCAAAGATGCTTAGAAGGAGAGTGGAAACCAGCTGGAAAAAGTCCCTATTATCTTATAGCAGCAAAGCACTCTTTGGGGTTTTTTTCTTCCCAACCTTCATTAGTGGAAAATGCTGTTGAAACTAAGCAATACTACCACAGCCTGAACTTTGACAAGTGAATATCTTCCTTTTAAAGCAAAGCATCTCTCTAGGATCATGTCTACACTGTCATCTGAACCCTCAAGGCAACGTAGTTCTTCCAGTTAACAAGTATAATCTGATAGAAAAAATAAATGCCCTGTCTTTTCTGTAGTTGTAGGTCTTGACTTTTTCACACCTGACCACATTCTTCCCTCACTCTTCCCTGTCCCAAAAGAAGGAGGCCAGAAAAATCGTTCTGAATCTCCATTTCTGTAATTATCTATCTTTTCCACTAGAGCTGAAACAAAAATAATGTATTAAAAAGGAAGGTGGCATTTACTTTTTTATCTCTATACGATGTGCAAGATGACCGTTTTGGAAAGTACTGGCATAAATGTCCACAATTTTGAGTACTCAATGTTCTTTACAGACATGCCTGTTTACATTAATGTAATTTCAATCTGTTCTTATATTTTTATACATCAGGATGTGGTACAATTCTTTGAAGAGAAATGTCTGTCTGATTTCCAAATGGAACGGAAAGCGATATTGGATCCTGAACTTTCATTTTTAATTTTTTCCCCTAGGCTTGACTTCAAGAACAAGAATAGTATTTAGTGGGTTCCTGCCCCTAACAAGTCATGCTCTTGTCATATGAAACAGCCCATTTTGTAGCTTCAGCTTGCTGCCCCCCAACACAACAGAGGAACTATGTTTCACTGGCTGGAAGGATTTAAATAGGTCACTATTGTAACTGCATGCGTCGTAAACCTTCAAAGAGTAAGCAATAAGCTTCTTGACTCTGCTAGTTCCCATCAAATGAAGCAAAGCTTTTACCAGTTAGTTGCATAACAAGGCAGAGCTATGAAATTGATCATAAAAAAAGCTTTGGGTTTTTTTTTTTTCTTCTCTCTCTTTTTCCTGAGTCCTTTAGGGTTTTTTTCTTCTCATTTTCCTGAGTCATGTGCAGAAATCTTTACCCAGAGTGTCCCTTTCTTAATTGTACAGTGTTGTTAGTGTAGGTACAAACCATTGGCTAAAAAAGGGATCAGACAGGGAGAAATTCTGGGCTTTATACTATGGTCTTACAGAGTTTCCTTACAAATCAGTCACTCTGCTTAGGATTTTCAGAGTAACATGAAGAATTCAGGTTCACTGAAGTTCTGATACCCAACTGCATTAAGCTTCTTTCTAAAATCCCACATTCTTTTTACCTACCTGTTAAATAGGGCAGTCGTCACACCTGAAAAGAGTTTTATGGATTTGCCTGGCAAATAGTCCTTCACTTCATATTTCTTTAGGTAAATTGCAAAATCCTGGTTGCAGTATGGAAAGGATGCTTCTTTGCAAAAATACTAGACTGAATTAGCCATTTTATCTTAATGGCAATCCTGACAAGTATAGTATTTGGCTGCTGAATTCTGTTGCTGTTCAGATGTTATTTTTACATTCTGTTATATTAGCAGGACATCCTAATGTAAGTTTATGTCTCTTATTGTATTTGACAAAGCACCATACATTTATTCATCATGTAATTATGGCACTGTACTCTCAAGGTATTTACTTTACAGGAAGCTTCATGACTTTGGAATAAACAACCATTCCAAGACTGAGAAAAACATGGTTGAGTTGCTGTTTGTGACCTGGTTTTAATTAATGACATACTGCTTTAGTAATGGAAACACTGTGTATGTGCATATGTGTGTATGTGTTTTTGTTGGCAGGGGAAGATGGGATTTCACTGCCTAAACAGAGGCTCTCGTATTGTTTGAGATGCCCTGAACTAGTTAAAACATACACACAGGGCTGGCAGATAAGCTACAGGAGACCCAGGATCCTCTGGAACAACAGCAGGAAGACAGGTAGGATACCCGAGGTACCAGAATTATAGTAGGCACCCTTGTTCAAACACCCAGACATAGTTCGTATATCACCTCTCAAAATTTCCGATAAATCCAGGCCATTTGAAATTTAGGACTGTGACAAATATATTCTTTTTGTATCTTGGACTATGAGACCATCTCAGAAGCAGAATAAATTTATCCCATTCTCATACACAGTCATCCCACCACTGGAACTTGGAAGAACATCGGTCCTCTGCACTCTGTGTGTCTGTATAGCACAGTGGGAACAGAAAACAGCACCTGCCTGACCCTTTCACGCCAAAATCAGATGAACAAAGTTCCCTCCCATACCACAAGTGTGAGGAAATCCTTCCCACTTAAGATGAGCACTTGAGAAGCTGAGTGAAACAAAATCATAGAATCATAGAATCATTAAGGTTGGAAAAGACCTCTGAGATCATCAAGTCCAACCGTCAATCAAATCTGGGCATTTCTTTAGTCTACTCAATCTGGTAAAGAATTTAACGGTGTTTTATTGGAAGCACCTGATCAGAGTGTACTGCTTTTCATTGATCTTAATGGAGAGCTGATATTTTATTATGATCTTCAAGACACTGCTGATTCTACAGCAAATCTGGTTTAAAACTCATAATCCACTTCCCAGTAATGTGGTTGGGGTCCTTCTGGTGCACTGCAGACCAAAGCACCAACTTAATCTTTCTGCAAGACGTTGAATGTCCTAGTAGCCATCCATCTAATTGTTTCTGCATTTGGCAGGGTTGTGGGGTTTTAGGAAAATTACATGTGAAACATGGATTAATACAAGTGTGCAGACTTCTCTGAGATTTTTCAGAATTTCTGTCAAAAGTTATGGGTAATTATTTATTTTTGAGAAGTAAGGATACACAATTAAATGGCATATATTAATCTTTGGGTTGTAGTTTGTGATTTCTCATTCCAGAGTGGTGGTGATATAATTATGGCAAAATGTACTATCCCTCCAGGATGAGGAGTTTAACTGAAGCAAGATAAAAAAACCCCAAAACTATATTCCTTCTCATTTAATTTTAGTCATTAGGTTATAAATGTGGAGAAAGTTAACATCTCTGCTTCAGAGAAGTTCCTGAGCTGTGGAAAGGTAAAAGGTGTTTATATTTAACGCAGGGTCAGTGGCACACTTGGCAGAGCTATCAGAGGAAAAAATTTATATTTTCAAAATTATTATGATGTTTTTCATTAAGAGGAGTATCCTTTCCCACTCACCTTCCCCTGGCCAAGTAATGAGGTTTGGCAAAATGTGTTTTGGCTCATGAGCTTTGATTTTCTGTCTGATATTTGGAGAGTTTTTATGGGAAACAATACATTTCACAAATGCGTTGTTTGATGAAGAGGGAAATCTCATTGTTCCTATAAGAGTGGGGGAGGGGGGAGCAAAAAATTGGGGGGGGGGGTGTTATTTATTTTGACAAGACATGGTTAAAAATGCTGAAGCAAATAAGAAACCCTCCTTACACTGGGCAGCAAGCAGGGTATTTCAGTCTGCTGTTTTCCTAGCAGAACAGAAGAGCTGTGCTTCATCCTCCCCACTTCAGCGCTCCCTAGGCATCATTGATCATGATAAATTCTTGATAACAAGGTGAGTGGAAGGGTGGGCAATGGCAGGCAAAGACTGCTCCTGCTAACAGAGGAGCCTTTCTGGAGAGAAAAACAGCAGCCGTGGGCTGAGCAGCAGCTGTCTGCCTGATCCAGGCACCAACCTCTCATGAATTTCAGTTATTTAATGAACCAAATCTCCTGAAGTAAATGAACACCTTTCTTCGCATAATCAGTGGGGAGATGTGAAAGCCTTTGAATACCTCCTCGGAGATTTGATTCACTGACTTGGGTTTTTGCATTTCAGCATACAAAATCTGTTTCAAAAGCCCTTTTTTCCTTCCATTGATGTTATAGGGAATGTACTTATTTATTTAGAGACCACAGCACATTATGGACTGCAAATGCAGCTGCTGGTTAGGTGTGAACTGGCTCCCCTGTCCAAGAATATCTCTGCTGGAGAACCACCTGAAAAAGCAATGTGTGTTACAAAATTGAGACCGTCTGGGGAGCACACACAGGTGGTTCCTCACCTGTTCCTGATTCTGAGTTCTAGGGTAAAAGGGATAGGTACCCCATTGCTGGTCCCGCCAGCCTCCTGAAAGCTGGGGAGCCGCCATGCAATCCAGTTAGAGCCTTGTTCACTGCAGGGAACCTGACGCTTAGCCCTAAACGTGCCCTAAAGCGTGTTACAGCCATGAGGCTGTTACAGGAGGGCTGAAGAGTGGCACATTGGAGTAGTTTCTAATCAATGCAACTTGGATTGTTTCTGTTGAAAACCCATCATCATTTTTGTATGCAGGATGACTTAAAACAATCTGCACTTCTCATCCATTTCCCTTTTCCAGCTCCTCCCAAATTTAATTCTCATGAATGTAATAGATCCATGATTTATCATTACTCTTTCTGGTGTCTTGTTTAGCATATGCATAAGTACTAGACTGAGATCAATAACAGTGTGTTTTCTAATCTGAAACTGTGCATTGTGGACTAATGACTGATGGCCTAAATAACCAACAACTTCTGTCTCCCTCCCCAAAACCATTCTTCTGGTTTTCCTGAAAATTAATTTTGTTAGCCCAAAGTTTCTGATCTCTCTACGGATTAAATTTCCAAATGAGCCTTCCTGTATCTTCTTACAGTAGTATGTCTCCTTGTAGGAGAATGTCACCTTAATTATGATGACTGCAGTAATTCCCCGATCTGTCAGCTGTATCCAGACCTCTAAACACAATTTTCTAAAGTGACAGCCTCCCTGCAGACAGCCCTGTTTGGTGCTCTAGAGTGCCATGGCTCCTAGGATGAAACAAGCGGCTGTAATTTTGAAGTCTTGGTATCTAGACTTGTGGATTTACATGTATTTGTTCCACTGAAATGGAAAAGTCTTTCTGACTAGAAATGATCTGATTTTCTGAAGTGACAAGGACCTTTTCTGGTAGCAGTAGGGAAGACAGAAATGCCTCATTTTCATTTAGGCTCTTAAATGAGAGTTGTCAAGAGCCAGATTCTCCCTGAATGTTAATAGGAGGTTGATGCTCTGAAAGTCAACCCTGTGGATTAAATAATTGGGACCACAGGCTATAGAATTTAAAAGACTAAAATGAATTTTAAATTAGCATCGCAAGTCCATGAAGCTGTAAAAGAGGACAAGGAGCCTGTATTCTCCGGTGATCTGTATCTTCCATGGTCTCTGTGTCGTTAATCGACAAGTCAAAACAAATTGCTGCTGTTCTGACTTGGCAAATCATATATGCACTTGCTTTTGATATAAATGTCTGTAAAGCCATCAAAATGAAAGGCAAGCAGGAAAAAGAGTCCTTATAGGGCTTGTCTGCGCATGTATAAACACACCTTGTACATCTTTTACTACTATAGCAAGAACACAGCTATATAGCACCTCTCTGTTGCCATGACTATATGTATTTCACTATCAGCTAATGGCTGTAGCTCTGTCACTCTGGGATGTGTGTGTTGTGCTTCAGTTAAAAAAAAATTCACTTTTTCTCGTAATTACACCAATAAATAGTTCTGTGTAAAGATATTTTCATAATCTTGGTCATCTGATATATTTCCAACTATCTAACCATGTATATATTTCATTCTATACAGTCAAGTCATCTGACAATGAAATCAGTCCGCAGTAAATTTAGTAGAGAGCCATTAATGGACCAATATTTTCCACCCTGCCAATGGCCCAGTAAATTTATGAGAAGACAGTCCAGGCCTTCAAGATCTTATTAGCAGATCTTCCTGACACATTCAGCTCTGTGACAAAATAGCCAGTGCATTTTTGTATGAAGAGGTCACATGAAAAGAACTGAAGCTTTTAGCACTTCTCCCAGAAATATGTTTTGTTCTGTGGTGCATATAGGCTGTTTATTTGCAATAGTTTGCACAATGGAATGAAGTTGAGTAATGACATTAATGTTGTATAAAAGCTCATCAGCATCAGTCACCAGGAGGGTAAAAACAAAATCTGATTACAAGGAGTGTTGTATTGGTATGCAAGACAAGAAAAGCCTGGTGCCTGGCTCTGCCCTAAGAGTTAAGAGGCTCTGCAGACTACTTTCCTTTATTCATATTTATGGCACTGTTGTCAGAAGTGCCTGGAAAGATGTACAGCAGTTTGAAAATGTAGCACAATTAAATGGTTGTGCTTAAATTTTCCAAGAAACAATTCAAACCAGAAACATTTTAGCACTGTTATGATTGCAGGAAAATTTGTCCACAATATGTAATTGACCTGAAAATACCTTATTTGCTTATTATTGCCTAAACATGTTTCTTTTACTGGAAAACAACGAGGAAAAACGGGGAGGTGTTTTTATACATCCAAGTTCCTTTAAAATCTGTATGACTCACTCAGACAGCAATGGTGTAAGTACCACCCCTGTGGGCGGTTTTGCATTGCCATCACTATACCAGCCTCAGCAATATAGGACAATCCCACCACCAAACCCTCCAGGATCCCTTTTCCTGACGAATTAAATGGAGTAGTCTGGGGAGATAGGAGAGGGAAGCCATGTAAGGCTGAATCAAGTTGCAAGAAGGGAGATGATCCAGAGGGCCAAGTCACAGTTAGGGTCCGGAATTAATGTTCATTGCTGAGTTCTTGTTTCAAAGGGTTTTTTTTCTGTGTGCAGGAAAAGAACTAGTTTCTCCATGTATTTTACTAATCCAGCAGATTTCCAGAACTTCTTTGCACCGTGTGAATTCTGCATGCCCAACACCCTCAAGAGAAGCAGGTAACAGGCAGACTCTCAGAAAATGTCCATATATAAACAGGGACATCAGAAAGCCTGATGGATGGAAGATGGATATGCAGAAATAAGTTGGTTTTCTGTAGTTATAATAGCTACTTCATATCTAATTCAGAGCTTATTACAAAAATTACAGTAAAAGGCCATTTTTAATGACAAGGTCTCATTGCTGCCAGTTTCCAGCTTACTGTGGAGACTGATTAAAAATGACTTGCATCCCTACACAAATGTGTATACACAGATGGTGAATTACAGATTTAACCCAATGGAGAGCACAGATGCTAAAAATACAAATTTAGGGAAAATGCGGGAGGGACAACCCAGTGAAAAAGATGAAAACTGCTCGTTGTCCTGCCTTGACTAAATGTGACTCTTAACCATCCGGGGAAGAAACAGACCAGGCTAGGAAATTAAAGACTTCACAGAGGTAACAGTCTCCTGCAAAGGCCAGAGACACACAACACTGAGTACATTATAATGAAACTGCCAGGTGTCCTGTAGAAGATTTCTTAACATCAGCCATACGGTATTTTTACTTCATTATGTGAAACAACGTGCTCTTGATACTGCAGATACATCCCTGGATGCTGAAGTTGGTGGGATCTAACAAGTACTTTCAGACAAGGCTAACTTCAGTGCCCCCTGTAGTCAAGGTTTATGTGATTGCACAGTCTACATACACAGTATCTAGATTTTTATGGCATCAAGCACTGTAATGCCCAATTTTTGGCATTGGTCCTGTCAGAATTAACTCCCCAAGCCTGAGCCAACTGTCTAATGTCAATGCAAAGTTTCTTGTTTCAAGCCACCTTGGCCAGACAGAGGTAAAGGCAGGGCTGCTTGTAAGCTCTGCCCACTCTGATTCAATGAAATTACATGGCAAGCACAGCCTCGTTACACTACATTATTCCCAATAAATAAAAATGCAGAAGCTCTAGCTCTCATCTCAGGGAAGCATCTAAGAAGAAAAGAGGTTCTTCAACACTTAACTTGCATACGTCTGAGAACAGGAGTAAGAACAACCCTGAACATGACCCTGAGAAGAAAAATTATATGCCGTTTCATTGATAGCGTGCAGACAGAAAGCACAACATCTCCTGTCAGTGCAGGTGGGGTGTGCCAAGAAACCATTTACTGCCATGGTGCTGAAAGGGTCCGCTCTCTCCTTCTGACCCATCCAAAAACTAGGTGTGTAGTCCAAGCTAATATGCACGGTCCCCAAAAAGTCAATGGGAAGGATAAGGCATTTCCACAGGACGATTTCTTCTGCCCCAGAATAGTTGCTTTAAGATTGGTGCGGTGCAGTCAATCCCCACCTGACAGCAGTGTTCACTTCCCACTCTGTAAGAACCTTAACAGCTTGCTCAGAAAAGAGGACCAGTTGGGGTTTTGTGTGCTCAGTCAGATACACTTCTGCAGAGTTTTAGCTCCGAAGTGCCATCAGGCCAGTGGTCTAAGCAGAAACCGCACAGCGATGGAGAGAACCGGAGTGTGTTTCTTGTATCAATTTTGTCCTAGTTAATAAGATAAATATTTAATAATAACAGTATAATAATTTTTTCCCTGCCACAGATCATGCTGACTGTTTGAAACACGGCTACTGTGTTCTTTGTTCCAGCAGACACGGGCTCCATGTCACGTGGTGAGTGAGAGTTAAAGGGGAAAAATGCTTGGGAATATGCCTACAAGTATGAAGGCGATACAAATTCCCTTTCATCAGTTAGAGCTATGTTGAGATCTCTGTGATGAAACTTCTCGGGGAAGAAAACAGGTTGTTGGATCCTCCACTGAAGAAAAGGGAAAGGAAAAATCTTGCCTGGGAATTGGTACGTGTTCTGAGAAGAGCACAAAGGGACTTTAACTAATAGGTCACAAGGTTTGGACACAAGGTATGAACGATGCATTCTGTGCTTCTGCAGAAGAAGGGATGATCAAGAGCTGGCAAAAAGTAGGATTTAGAAGACCTGATGAGCCAAAGCTCCACTTTCATCCTTCCACAGATAATGAGCTGCAGTGGCCAAAGGAGAGAGGCCCAGGGAAGACTGCTCTGGAGAAGACACCAATATTTGTGGAGTTGAATGAGAAATGACTTGTTGCCCATGTCCTTTGCGAGAGGGTGACATATGGTAAAAATTACCTTAGCCAATGAGGCACTGTCACCAAAGACAGTGAAATACCCATTGTGTTTGTTTTTAGCTCTTTCTAAGATACTGGAGAGCATTCATGTACCAGTATCTCAGATCATCAGTCAGAAACCACAGGGAAAGAGATAGCTCTTCTGGATGTAGGATCAGAGTCTTTCACACAGGACAACAGCTTCATTCAGCAAAATGCCTGTGCTTTCTTGTGCTGGAGGTGATTTTGGCTCATGCCTTCCTTAATCAGGGCGGTGGAACAGATCAGCAGGCACTGGTCAGTCAGTTCCTGGGGACAGGTTATGGTTGGATTTGAGGGTGTAGACTTCTCCTTCTATTACTGGTGGAATACACTGGTAGTTTTATCCCCACCTTCCATTTTGCCTGATTTTGTGACTATTTCTGTTCAGTCAAGGATAGCTGGGAGACTGTAAATGTCCATGTACATTCCTTGAAAGCAGGATTTCCACAGCAGGATGGAGATATTAGCACTTTGATGTGAAAAATCACAGAAGGATACCTCCTATAGAAACAGCTGCTCTAGGTGGACCCTTCCCAACAGACATACCAGCCCCTTACTGTTTTATGTCTCTTCTGCTCTGTAAAAAGATGTAATTTCTGCAGTTCAAAGGACAACTCCAGTGCAATTGCCCTGAAATGGAAATGAATCTATGTAGTTGGGCAGTTGAAAACTATCAAAATAATGCCTTGCAGTGCTCCACAAGGATGTTCACTGGAGGCAAAAGTGAGAGAAAATAGCTCATCTGAGAGATACTGTGGCATTTGTTAACTAGGAAAGAACACTCAGAACAATGGTCAAAGTACATTTCCCCCATTTTCAATGTCGTCCCTTCCTTCGCACTCACTTTCCGTCACTCAGCCTTCTCACAGTCCCCCCAAACCTGCTTGTGGCTCCTTGCAGTCTTCAAGGTGCCCTTGTCTGCAGTTCCCAAAGGCTGAACCTATCACTTTAACCACAAGACTATGCTGAATACCTGGTATAAACCCAGATAGCAGCACCACCATCAGCAGAGCAGGTCTCTCCAGCACCAAATGCACAGTCTTTGCCCTGTTCTGTTAATTTTATAAAAGACCAAATTGTGATGGGAATCCTCTGAAGCAGACTAACAGTATACATAATTTTGGGACAGCTGTGAATTTGTCCTTTTTGCTGGAGATGAGCTTTGGAACTGTCAAAAGCCAGTTGGAGTCACCATCCTGGAAAAAGGAGTGATTGTTTTTGGTTAAAACTCGTTACGTAATTAGATACCTTGTGCATTGGGTATGCATGGCAAGATTTCGGTATCAGGGGATCTGCAGCGTTGGCTTCTATGAGAAGATGCTAGGAGCTTTCCCCATGTCCAACAGTGCCAGCCAGCTCCAAGATTCACCTGCCACTGGGCAAGGCCAAGCCCATCAGCAATGGTGGTAGTACTGCTGTGATAACATGCTTAAGAAGGGAAAAAAACTTGCTGTGCAACAGCATCCAGAAGAGAGGAATGACAATATGTGAAAGAAATAACTCTGCAGACAGCAAAGTCAGTGCAGAAGGAGGGAGAGGAGGTACTCCAGGCACAGGAGTGGAGATTCCCCTACAGCCTGTGGAGAAGACCACGGTGAGGCAGGCTGTGCCCCTGCAGCCCATGGAGGTCCACGGTGGAGCAGATATCCACCTGCAGCCCGGGGAGGACCCCACACTGGAGCAGGGGGATGCACCTGAAGGAGACTGAGAGCCCGTGCAGGAGCAGGGTCCTGGAAGGACCTGTGGACCCATGGAGAGTGGAGCCCAAGCTGGAGCAGGTTTGCTGGCAGGACTTGTGACCCCATGGTGGACCAACGCTGGAGCAGTCTGTTTCTGAAGGACTGCACCCCGTGAGAGGGACCCACACTGGAGCAGCTCATGAAGAACTGCAGCCTGTGGGAAGGACCCACATTGGAGAAGTTCATGGAGGACTGTCTCCTGTGGATGGGACCCCACATTGAGGCAGGGGAAGAGAGCGAGAAGGAGCAGCGGACACAAGGTGTGATGAAGTGACTGCAGCCTCCATTCCCCGTCCCCCTGCACCACTCAGGGGAAGGAGGCAGAGAGAATCGGGAGTGAAGCTGAGCCTGGGAAGAAGGGAGGAGTGGAGGGAAAGTGTTTTGAGATTTTTTTTTTTTATTTCTCATTATCCTACTCTGACTTTTGATTGGCAATAAATTAAATTAGTTTCCCAAAGTCAAGTCTGTTTTGCCCATGACAGTAATTGCTGACTGATCTCCCAGTCCTTATCTTGACCCATCAGCCTTAAATGGTATTTTGTCTCTCCTGTCCTGCTGAGAAGGGGAGTGATAGATCAACTTGGTAGGCATCTGGTGTCAACCCATCACACCTTGTTTTGTTGGATTTGTATGGATTACCTGTATAGAATACATTCATACTGAGCAATGAAAAGTCAGTCATAATACGAACAATTGTTAAGTCAAACTGAACAGAGATGGTCATGGTGAGACTAGGTTTCATCTCTTGAAAACATCTCAGCTCCTCAGACGAATGCAAGATGATGCAGAAGACTTAACAGGAGCATTTGAGACAGGTGAGAAGTGGTTTCTAAGAGCCCTCTTTCTGTTGCTGATGGCATTCAGTCAAGGACAAACAAGATATTACAGGAGCTGGAGGGAAGCTATTTGTATCCTAGAAGAAAAATATGTTTACGGGTCATTCACTCTGCTCAGACATCACATATTTTTCTCACTAAACTAAAGGGTTCTTTCTTCTCTTACATTCAAACACAGAGTGAATTTAGCACTGGTAGTGCAGGCAGGTGCCTCTCACTAAATCCATGCACGAGCCACATGGATTGGGCTATGTGATTGGAGCCAAGGGATGTAAAAGAGCAAATAAAAGAGCAGAGAATTATACATTAAAGCCAACAACACAAGAGCTGGTCTGGTTTCATAGTAGTATTGTTTAATCAAGCATAGGAAATACATGGTGTTCTTTGGTGGCATGGTAACTTATGTTGGATCTGGGAGATTTCTGTAGGAGTGGATCTGATAAGATACTACAACACTGGAGGTTACAAGAGGCTTGGGGAGCAAGACTGCCCATCCTGTTTATGCAGCATGCCTCAACATGGGTGTACGCTTCGCTGGGTAACGAACTGGCTGAATGCCCGAGCGCAGAGAGTAGTGGAGAATGGAGTTAAATCCAGCTGGCGGCCGGTCATGAATAGTGTTCCCCAGGGCTCAGTTTTGGGTCCGGTCGTGTTTAACATCTTTATGAATGAGCCAGAAGTGTGCCCAGATGGCCAAGAAGGCCAACGGCATCCTGGCTTGTATCAGGAATGGTGTGGGCAGCAGGAGCAGGGAGGTGATCGTGTCCCTGTACTGGGCATTGGTGAGGCCGCGCCTTGAGTACTGTTTTGGGCCCCTCACTACAAGAAGGACATTGAGGTGCTGGAGCATGTCCAGAGAAGGGCAACGAGGCTGGTGAGAGGTCTGGAGAACAAGTCTTATGAGGAGTGGCTGAGGGAACTGGGGTTGTTTAGCCTGGAGAAGAGAATGCTGAGGGGGCACCTTATTGCTTTCTACAGCTACCTGAAAAGAGATTGTAGTGAGGCAGGTGTTCGTCTCTTCTCCCAAGTAACTAGCGATAGGACGAGAGGAAATGGCCTCATGTTGTGTCGAGGGAGGTTTAGGTTGGATATTAGGAAACATTTCTTTACTGAAAGAGTGGTCAGGCATTGAAACAGGCTCCCAGGGAAGTGGTGGAGTCACCATCCTTGGAGGTGTTCAAAAACCGTATAGATGTGGCCCTTAGGGACAAGGTTTAGCAGGCATGGTGGTGTTGGGGTGAAGGTTGGAATTGATGATCTTAGAGGTCTTTTCCAACTTATGATTCTATGATTCTAACGTATTTGTAAACATGAATCAAACACTGCATGCTTGATTAGCACCTTAATAACATCACTGAGTTTCTGGGGATGTCTAGAAATTGGATTGGTAAGATATATTGTTGTAATCTTCACTTTCTATGAGCAACGGTTGTATCTCTGAAGAAGTTCCTCTTCTTTTTTTCCGACAGGCCAGAATGAGCCCTGTGAGCACAGTAGTAATGATGCCTCCAATCACAGCTGCTCCAACCAACCAAGCCCAGATCTGACGGGCTTGCTCAAGGTATGGTGTTAAAAACTCCTGGAAAGAATCAAGTGCTGGAAAAAAAAAAAAAAAAACAAACAGAGAAAAAGAAAGGTCATTTTACACAATGCAATGTACTGTCATTTTGTAGAAGTGTAACAGATAATACTGGAAGGCTGAGAGAAAAAAGAAATTACGTTGGTAGTCATTGTCTGAAGGTTACAAATAGTTTTAAACAAATCTCTTCAGTCCTTGTAGTCTGTTTCGAAGTCTTCGTATTAAAGGCAGGAACAAAGTTCACTGTCCCCAGTGCTCTTTATGGTTTTGTCAAAACTGTAAGACTATAACCCAAGAAGTTTGGTGCAGTGTGGCCAAAGGTTCTGATAGCTCAGCATCCTGTTGGCAACAATAACCAAAGTATGGCACTGGGAAGAGTTTAAGAACAGGTCAAGCCTATTATGATCCTTTCACAAAATACTTACCCAGCCTCCAACAATTTGCAGCTCAGGGATTTCCTGAACCAGATGTGGTGATGTTGTATATAATAGTTATTGGAGGATTTTTTTTTCCTTCCATCAGCTTTTCTAGCTGCTTTTTGATCTTCTATCACTACTTCCTGCAGCGAGGAGATCCTTGCACTAACTACATGTTGGATGGGGGGAAAAAAGTTTCCTTTCACTAATTTTGAGCCTGCCACCTGCTTGTTTCATTTGGTAGTTCTTGTGTGCGGAGAGGCAGTAGACAATTACTCACTGGTCACTCTCTGCACAAGAAATCCTCAAATAAAGAACTGGAGCCTTCTTTCTTTAGTGAATCCAGGGTACCTTCTCACTGGTTGGATAATCAGCTGCCTTCTTGCTTTGTGATATGAATAAGTGTGTCTGAGCCTCTGTTTTTCTCACTGTGGCCCAATGAGTTATGAAAACCCTGCCATACAGGGCTCTCACTTCACAATAGAGGTTGGAAGGTGACCTCTTCACAATCCACCTAACAACCTATTGGCTAGAATTTGAGAAATGGCAATACCTGTCCCCTTGGGCCAAAGAGGATTTGGTATCCACGTCTCCCAGTTGCTAGCTGTAATTACTATTATTATCTGTAATTTCTATCTATTGGGGGGGGGAAAATTGCCTCTCTGGGCTACCTCTCTGGAACCCCCTATGCTGATTTATTTTTGAATAGCATTCATGCATCTGTACTCATTTAGATGTGCTCAACCATTTTCAGTGTGCTATACCCCCACAAAGGCTACAAATGTCTTCCTACCATCTTGCTTTTTCACTGGTGCCCAGAAAAGTAATTCCATGTATTTTCTCAGATCATGGTGTTTCTGAGTGTAAGCTATTGTGTGCACTGCACTCTGAAAAGAAGCTTTTGGTTTGCAGCACCTTCAGGGTTAAGCTATCCTTAGCACTTAGTGTCTGAATCACTTTCTAAGATGTAGTTCCAATTTAGAATGAGTTTAGGCTAAATATAGTATGTTTTTCCCTACAACTCATCTTCATTTTGGGGAATGTTTGGTTGCTATTTCTCTGGTGCTTGTTTTCCAGTTAATCCAACTTTGTATTCTGACATTGTATATGCCAGAGTAAGCATGTTCAGCCTTCTGCCTCTGACCTCGTTAGACATATAAATGTTATATAATAATAAGAATTACAAAAAAAAATTAGGTTCTTGATGTTTCAAAGTGAAGTCCACAAACCTCTGGGTATGATGTACGTTATCTCTTTAATCTTTCATTTCTCATCTGTCAAACGAGGACAGTAGCATTCACTGAATCATGTGTATTGTGAATATAAATCCATATTTCTGCAAGACTCAGCTGCTATAGTGATCGGCACCAAGGAAAGTTGTTAGAGGAAACACCTTCAGGATAGCAATTTAAAAGTGTGCAATAAATCACACATTAGGCTACACACTGCTTAACTGAGAAAATGAAAATTGAATGTAAAAAGGATTGGACATCTGGTTCTTAATGAATGCTGTCTGTGTTGTGTAGCGAATGAGGTGAGGGTCTAGGGAAAAATTAGTGTGCAATTAAAGATAATGCATACATGCAGAAGTGGAAGATGAATTATGGCTATATAGACAACATTAATGCTGGCATTTCTTAACTTTGTGTGCTTCACTTCGCAACTCCAATGTTTTTTAACTCAACTGTTTCATGTTTGCATGTTTACATATTGCAAACATGTCCAAATTAGAAACAACCTGGCTATTTAAACTGGAGTATTCATACGATAAAGGAAAAATGATAAATAACAAGAACTTGATACTATTTTAATTTATGGAAAAGAGCATTATTATAAAGTTCTTTTCCTTGCAGAATTTATCTGGGATATGAGGGTATTCTAAGGGATGTTTTAAATTCATACTTTGTCCTTGAACCATCTCCTCCATCAATATTAATTGGAGGTCTGAGCTATCTTCTCCCCGGTAAAACACAACATGTCTTTGAGATAATGAGACGTCACATTTCATAGCAGGCCCTTTCAGATGGGATTAATCTATTTTATTATAACCTGATATTCAGTCAAACATGCCCTTCTCTTGCTTTCAGCCTCAGCCTGTACAGTTTCTGTAATTAGCTCGAAGCCAAAAGCCACCTCATGGAATCTACTGCCTGTTTCTTTTTGCTACACAAAAGGTGTTTGGCATCGCTATCATAAAGTTGTCATGGCAACTCTTCAGTGTCAGAGGATGGAGCACCCCAGGACACCCTATGATCTGTTAGCCTGTGACTGGAACACAACAGTAAACTATGACCGGACTGGCTGCCCAGCCAAAATCATGCAAACTGACATTTCAAGTATTCCATCACCATAATTCTGTAACTGTGAAAGGCCCAAGACTGCAACAACTGTGTTTGCTGATGTCTACCTGGAAATGGGACAACACATAGCTGCTTTGTGGGAGACATGAGCCAATGCCAGTTCCGTTCCTTTTATGTCAGTGCTTGGAGTTAAATAATAATCCTCCCTGGAGGCTGCCACGAACATTGATTAAAACTGCCCTTTCAGTAAATAGGTTCATGACAAAGCCAGAGGAAGCCGGGTCAGACTGGTGCTTGATATCTACCCTCCCATTAGTGACTAATACCAACAATATCTCCTGATCTTGCTCTTTCTGATAGGAAAA
This sequence comes from Opisthocomus hoazin, assembly GCF_030867145.1. Classification (NCBI taxonomy): domain Eukaryota; kingdom Metazoa; phylum Chordata; class Aves; order Opisthocomiformes; family Opisthocomidae; genus Opisthocomus; species Opisthocomus hoazin. The sequence continues at coordinate 12,656,645 of NC_134414.1, read as the reverse complement.
TAGCAGTAATTAACCTCAGCCACGGTCTTAGCATTCAACTCTTGACATACTCTTTCTTCTCAAAGAGAGTGTTAGCTCTAGGTAACAGCAACAAATAATTTCTTACTCTTAATACATCAGATCATGCTTTTTTAATGTAATTTAAAAATACCAAGCAGTCCATTTTGTGGGGATTGCTGGATGTCATTGAGAGGGTAGGAAACCACAACAGTGTAATTTTAAGGTGAAGCAATGTGTATCTTCTATATTTAGGGTAATAATATGGACTTTCTGTGATGATTGAAGAAACATGCTATGGCCAATCTGTTGTTGAGTATCCTCAGATCTTCCTTTGGTGGTAATGTCAAACTACATTATTGATATCATGGATCCCAAGGACGAATAAATAACTTAGTATTTAAAGAAATTTTGAAAGAGTATTTAGAAGTTTTTGATATTCCCTCTGCCTAAACTAGAGGATAACAAAGTCTTTCCAAGGTTAACTCCACAAATTAGAATTAAAAACTCTGACTAGTCAAGAAATAAACGAAACAATTTTTCTATCATTTATCTATTGCCATATGCCCCACTGATATGTTGGCAACCTAGCTGTTCCATTTTACATGCTTTTCTACCCCTAACGTGGGGAGTTAATGGGCATCAGATTTTAAAGCAAACCTTGATGCAGCACAAACATGTCTTACTAGGTCAAGCTTGCAAATTTTTTCTTATCCTGTTGAGCAAGTTCTTTCTATGTGGCTTCTCCTTCTCTGGAGATATTCAAGACCCGCCTGGACAAGGTCCTGTGCAGCCTGCTCTAGGTGACCCTGCTTCAGCAGGAGGGTTGGACTAGATGACCCACAGAGGTCCCTTCCAACCCCTACTATTCTGTGATTCTGTGATTCTGTGATTTCTTATGTCTGTGTGGTTCACTGATTGTGTCCCTCTGGGTGGTCAAAAGAAATACCAGTGAGGCTTCCACAGTCGAAAACTAGGAAGATGAACTGAGAGGGATTCAAGTTATGGAGTCCCTCAGTCTCTCTTAAGGCAGGATCACTTATGTCTGCAGTGACGGAAAGTTCACAGCTCCCAGTAACTTAATCAGGGTCTCCTTATTACTACAGCTTGGAAAGTCTTTTTGAAACATTATCTTCTGACAACAGTGAGAGAAAATCTGAATATGACTGTCATCCAGTCTGTGGACTGCAAGAGATGCTGTGCGATGGGTGGTAGTGGGTTGTTTATGGTAGAGCTACAGTATCTGGTGGTGTAAACTCAAGCCGTCCCTTTTCAGTTCTGCCTTCAGCCCAAGGTGGGTGAATCAGGGAACTGTGACGCCCTTCATCATGTGGCTGTCTGTAGAAACAGTGAGAATCAGACCATTTCTGCACGGCTGACAACAGCTTTGTAATTAATTTTTTAGTGCTGAAGTTGGTTAGAGTTTTCTCTCCCTGTTACTTCTGAGTAGTAACATTGCTGTGGAGTCCTGCCCACTCACTGGCAATGATGGCGCAGCTGCAGAGTGGATTATTGGCAAAAATTGATTACTTTGGAGTACTGAGAGGAGATATATCAAATGTTACTGGACGTATTTATAGAGTAATACTGACAACCTCATTTAACTCTTGCACTTCATAACTGCTCTTTCAAAGTTTGTTTATATAAATTTCTCTAAAAAAGAGGTGAGATCTGGCTATAGCATACTTGATATCACCACACTATATGCTACTAGGGTGTTAATAACTCACCAAAAGATAATTTCCTACACTTAAATGGCTCCCAGGCAAAAAAAAAACCACAAAGAAAACCGTTTTAAAATCCATATTTCTATTCCTCCATTAAGCACCATTATATAACCATCAAAATATCTGCTCGTAGTCTTTTTTTCTGAGGAATATTTTTTTGCATCCTGTTTTCTTTGGTTCTCTCCTTCTGTTCTGATTACCTTAACCTACACGTCCTTATCTCTGCCTGAAGAAAACCCAGGGATCAAAATACTCTCTTCTCATCTTTGATTTAATTCAGAAATGTAATCTACTTCCCAAGCCAACATTTCTCAAGTATTGTCACCTTTAATTGCTTTGTGTTGTCCCGGCATCCACATTTTACTGTGCAAGTCACTGTTTTATCATAGGTTCTTACATGCACAACATGACTCTTTCACACTGCGGCCAACAGTGTGTGCTCCAGAGTTGGGAGACTCAGTAGAACCCCTCGGTGGTGGTACCACATTTACCAGCTGCCACATTTTCTACACCCCTGGATGAGATTTTGCAACTGAATTGCTGAAGAGCCAGAAATAGAAATTAGCTGCAGTCAGACTCTGGATCTGAGCTCTCCTCCTGTAACATATCCATGAGCAACCTGGTGTTCTACGTTGCACTCAAAATGCTCTTATCCCTTGCTTTGTCCTCAGTGTCAAAGTTCCTTAGTTAAGATGTCCAAAAATTGTAACTGACAGTTTGATTCCTGGGTTTATAATTGGGTAGCTGCCTGCTCTTCCAGCTACACATATTGTGGCCATCAAACTGTTCCCACTGAGAGGGGGAGCTTTTCTGGGGAAAAGTCAAGGCTGTGTCTATGAATTTATCTGTTCCTATTTCTGGAAGAAAAAAAAATAAAAATAGTAAAGATTTAGCCCAGTCCCTGTAACGTAAGTGCCTGGAATAGCTCTAGCCATAGAAATAGTTTTGACAGCTATTGCTAGGTGGTACCGTTAATCTTCCAAATCTTTTTTATTGATGTTAACAAATGTTCGTTTTCAGTAAACCGTGTGGGTTGTTGTAGTTTTACAGTTCACGGTTCTCACGTCAAGGAAAGCTGGGTGTCTGCTTTGGTTTCTGCTCTGATCAGCTTCCCAGTAACTAGACTCTGACATGTGTCTCTGACTCCTGAGGATTTCCATGCACACTGTTTGTGACCACTTGTGCTTCAGGGCTGTCGTACTTATAAAAATAAATGAAGCTGCAATTAAAATAACCACATACTGTCACACACTGATTTGCTGTTCAGTGGAAAGCAGGACTCCAGGCATCAGCTTTTGCTCCGGGGAACAGTGACAGTATAATTTGGTATTAAAATGCCATTTTGTCATTGGATTCACTCCAAGTTTTATTTCTTGTAAGCAGCCTCATCATGCTTTTTGTAGCCCTGCTTCATCTCTACTAAGTCTCTGGTGCTCTAACTCAGAACTGCTGCCCTTGATGCTTTCCTCCAGCTGCTTCCTTTAAAAGCAAATGAGACCTGGCTTGTGTACTCATTCCTTACTCTGTCCTGTCCTCTTCCTATGCCTTTCCTCTTAAGCCTCGCTTGGAAGATCTGCAGAAAAGCTGCCTCTTCTTGACCACCCAGATCTTCGCTGCTAAGATTAATTTTTTTTTTCTTTGTGACTTGTTCCTGTTTGTCTAGTAACTCCTGGCTGCCAGTCACAGACTTTCAGTTCTCCCTTGAGTGCACGAGAACTTGTAGGGCGACTCAGCAGACTTTCCTACTTCAGCTTCTCTGTCAAGAAATTCCTGTTTACTCACATGTTCCTCTAAACAGGAACCCAGCACACCTTTTTGGAGAAAAGTCTGGGTTTAAACACTGGAATACTGAGAAAATCCATGTGTGCATTTTGAAATTCCATCCCATTTTCTGTTTGTAACCAGTTCTTTCCTTCAGATAAGAAATAGCTTAACCTCTTTTCTCAGTGAGATTAGGAATGTGTTGAGCGACATCTGAGGGTTATCGGGGCTTTAGAAATGAGGTTGAATATCACTCTTTGTGTTGATCTTTCAAAACAATTAAGGAACTACTTTCATTACCTCTGTGTTTTACATGGGCAGAATTTAGTAAGAATTTAATTTTCTGAGGACTGTGTGCTCCCCTGGGAAAAGGGAGAAGACCAGGAGGAAAGAGAAGTGAATTGTTAAATGGTGAATAGTTTACCATTTGCTTCCTTTTGCAGTACCAATTCAGGACTCAGTATTTCTGAAAGTCATGATATTTGACACTTTATTTAGTGGTACAGTTCTAGGAGTAATGTGCTTTTAGTAAACTAGTGGCTTTCATTAAAAATATATATAAATATTTCTGGGTTTGATCACAAATTAAATTATGGCAACATGAAAAAAAAAGGCAAAAATACTACTAATAAGACCAGAATAATAATTATGAGAATATATTTGAGGCATTTACTAGATTATTTTCTGTCTGTATAACTGGAGTTGACCAAATTGTTTATGACATTTTAGGAGAAATATGGACTTCTGTCTCTGTGTTATAACATTAAAACAGCCTTAACAATTATACAGGAGATTTGCAGATTCCTTTTGTTACACATAAAATAGTCAAAAAAAGTGTTTTCTGGATGGCTGCATGATGGATTTTACTTGAGAAGTGAATGAACAAGATAAATACAAGATTGGACAGTTCATCAAGTATGAGTAAACCATACAGTCCCGTTAGTAAGCAAGCTGTCAGAAAAGCAGGGATGCCCTGAGCATGGATATTGTTTTGATAAGGACAAAAAGCAAGCTATGAGAATGTTAAAACTGCTAAAACATCCCTGGTGCTTTTGTTATACAGTTATTGGGCTTTCAGCTCTTTTTTTTTAATTGAAGAGAGATGTTCACAGAGTTTTCTGCCTCTAAACAGGGAAAGCACACATGTGCCAAGAAACCCTAGTCAAAACTACCTCTGAAGATCAACGCAAGACAAAACCATCATTAAACAGTTTGATTTAGTGTTTTGATTTGATTTAATGATTTGATTTGATTTAAATCATTGATATGATTTGATTTTAAATCATTGATTTGATTCATTTGATTAAATGGTATGAGTATTATGAATGATTCACTTGCATTCTATATGAATAACCATAGGGCAAGTACAAAGTCAATGGATCACTGTTTTAAGTGCTGCACAAACCTTGTGCTGGCCTTTGATATGGAGGTGGATTTTACTCTGAGTATTAAGAGATTGGAATACATTTATAAACTAGAAAGAGAACTTTGCATCTGCCCTCATTTAACCATATTCAGAAATTGGAAAATCCCACTGATTCCCACTTGTGTGGCCCAGCTGAACTAGGCAAATGGCAGACTCAAAATCCAGCACATTTTCTTCACAGTTTGATGCTGCTCTTAATAGGCTAGGATAGATAGGGTTGATGTCACTGACTGATTTTTGGTTGGATTTTTTCTAATGGTATCATGTTGACTGTACATCAGACCAGAAATGTGAAAACAAGCAGGTATAATTTGAGACTGTAATCAGGGAAAAATCTGGAATAGAAGTATTTTTTAATATCGTCTCATTTTACAGACATTTTACACGTTATAGGCAAGAAATTTGACATTTACCCAAAACAGTATCCTTACCTGGTTCTTGCAGATATTCATAGTCATACCCCAGCTCTCTTGAGGGTTTAAAAAATTCTCCATTTCTGTAAAGGGGGATAAAGGGGACCATGTAATTTTCTCGATTGTGCCCAATGGGTGCGTTGGCTGCTGGGTAAACTTCTAGCATTGGCCTGTGTCTTCTTAACCATCGCTCAAAGATGCTGTTGAAGAAAAGTATGTCTATTAATGGCAGAGATTGGCAGACCTTTTCTTCTTGAAGATGAAAAAACAGTATTGATGCTTTTTTTCATGAACCCTGGGGACAGTGGCATGCAATGACTTGTGTTTATGTGTGTGTAATACTTTACAAATCATTTGGGCTTAGCTACTTCACTACCAAGTTCCTATGCAAGCCTACAAAAAGCAAAGTCCTGCAGTGCTGCAGAGAGGCTGAATATGCTTTTAAATTCTGTAAATGCAATTCACTGTCTTGCTGTGACCTGACTGCAATTTCTGCTCAGTAATTCACATGGTTGTGAAGGACAGAGAGAAAAAGATCAAAGACCTCAGTCCTTCCTCCTCACCCTCAGAAACATTTATGGCTGGTTTTGGATGGTTTGGTTGGCAGCTGCTCAGTCCTGTTCCACTTCCTCTGTTTTCTCTCCACTGTTACCAAGGGTTTTAATGCCTTCATTGAAGTATAGCTACACCATGGTTGGTTTGACACCACCAAGGAGGCAGAAGCATCTGAGGAAGAAGGGATAAGCTATATGAACCCAAAAACTTCATAAAGCATGTCAGCTGTCAGGAAAGAGCCTTTCTCCAGCCATAGCTTCTTCATTTACTGGTGTCTGCACGGATGTTTCACATATTCTCACTCCTCTCTCTCAGCTGCTCTTACCTTTTTTTTTTACCCTTTTTGAAATATGTTATCATAGAGGTGCTACCACTGTCACTGCTGCGCTCAGCTGGCATTGGATCTGTCTGATATTGGGGTAGGTTCTGACATCTTCTCACAGAAGCCAACCCTGCAGCCCTCTCGCTACCAAAACCATGCCACATAAGCTCAGTACAAGCTGTTACCCACAACTCTGACCTCAGCTTCTCCTTTCCACTTTTCTCTGCCGAAGTTTCTCCCATTAGCTGTCTGTCAGCACAGGGCTGTAGGTCTGGTCTTTAACTTGGAGGCAGAAAGCTTAAAGACTGCAGTATGGAAGAGTTTGTATTGACATTTTCAAGTGAACTACTGGATGTGTTTGGAAAGCAAAATTAACAAACCTTCAAAACATTCTCAGTTCTCCTCCCTTTGTGTCTGGGCTTTGTCTGCTCAACTCTTCACTTTGTTTCAGTCTTCAGCTCGCCTGCTGTTTACATGGTGACCTTGGCTTGTCAGCCTGGATATGCCAGCTTGGAATAGAGGAGGTTAGAAGATGCTGCAAGGGGAGCAGATGCAGGTGTCTTATGCATGAAGAAAGGGGACCCCACGCTTGATCAGAAGATCTTGGTAGGAAAGGGTTATCAGCATCAGTCTCTTGGACTAATCACCGAATTCATTTATCAGTTATGAGGGATAGAAATGGTCTAGAGACCTGCAGATTGTACTTTAATTGAGATCTTGTCTCAACAGTTGCCGCTTCCTGACACTGGCTGCTGACTGGAGGACACAGACTTTCTCCCCTTCTTGTAAATAATAATGAGCTGTTAAGGGACTCTGTTTACCACAGAAACACAAACCCTAAATGCAAGTGTTTGGCAGTATCAGGATCTCTGCAGAACTTGCGGGGATTTTGTTGGTAGAATTTTACCTCCTTTCTTCGGGCAGGAATGTTGAGAAATACTCTGCTTACCCCCCCAAATGAAAGCCCTCTCACACTCATCAAAACGGAGGTAGGGCCAAAGCCTTGGTTCTTTCTTTAAGATCAAAAGATTTAATAGATGAAAACATCACGAAGTTCATACACCTTGTCAACCCTTAACAATGCAGGTAGTAATCTTGATTAAAATCTGCATTTTTGTCTCCCATCTTCAGTTAATTTCATCATCCCTGTCTAGAAAAACTATTGTCAGAATAATAACGTTCAGCTGAAGATTTCAGGTGAATAAATTTAAACAATGATATCAAGGCTTCTGCTGCAGTTATCACAAGAAAGTTTGAACAGAAACTCTATAATCAGATTACATCTTTGGAGAACAGCACAGAGAAATTCAGTAATCATTAAAAAAGACATAGAATGTAAAGGAAACCAGGGTATTAGAATCAATGAATCATACAATCATAGAATGCTTTGGGTTGGAAGGGACATTTAGAGGTCATCTAGCCCAACCCCCCTGCAATGAGCAGGGACATCTTCAACTAGATCAGGTTGCTCAGAGCCCCATCCAACCTGGCCTTGAATGTTTCCAGGGATAGGGCCTCCGCTACTTCTCTGGGAAATCTGTTCCAGTGTTTCACCGATCTCATGGTGAAAAATTTCCTGCTTATATCCAGTCTAAATCTACTCTTCCTTAGTTTAAAGCCATTACTCCTTGTCCTATTACAACAGGCCTTGCTAAGAAGATTTTCCCCATCTTTCCTATAAGCCCCCTTCAGGTACTGAAAGCCTGCTATCGGGTCTCCCCACAGCCTTCTCTTCTCCAGCCTGAACAGCCCCAACTCTCAGACTTTCCTCATAGGAGAGGTGTTCCATCCCTCAAATCATTTTAGTGGCCCTCCTCTGGACCCACTCCAACAGCTCTATGTCCTTCTTGTACTGGGGGCTCCAGAGCTGGACGCAGGGCTCCCGGGGGGGTCTTACCAGAGTGGAGCAGAGAGGCAGAATCCCCTCCCTGGACCTGCTGTCCACACTTCTCTTGATGCAGCCCAGGGTACGGTTGGCCTTCTGGGCTGCGAGCGCACATCAGTGGTTCATGTCCAGCTTTTCATGGACCACTACCCCCAAATCATTCTCAGCAGGGCTGCTGTCAAGCCCCTTATCCCCAGCCTGTATTGGTAGTGGGGGTTTCCCCGACACAGATGCAGGATCTTGCACTTCCCCTTGTTGAACTTCATGAGGTTCACACAGGCCCACTTCTCCAGCTTGTCCAGGTCCCTCTGGATGGCATCCCGTCCTTCTGGTGTGTCAGCTGCTCCACTCAGCTTGGCATCATCTGCAAACTTGCTGAGGGTGCACTCAGTGTCACTGTCTATGTCATTGATGAAAATGTTAAACAGCACCGGTCCCAGTACGGAACTCTGAAGGACACCACTTTTCACCAGCGCCCATCTGGTCATTGAGCTGTTGACCACTACCCTTTGGCTGCGGCCATCCAATCAACTCCTTATCCACCGAACAATCCACCCATCTAAACCATATTCCTCCAATTTAGAGAGAAGGATGTTGTGAGGGACTGTGCCAAAGGCTTTACAGAAGTCCAGGTAAATCACATCCATAGCTCTTCCCCTGTCCACTTATGTTTAGTTTAGCTGGAGGAGAGTACGGGTGTGTGTTGAACTGCAATCCTTTCCCTGCCTGGCTTTCACTTGTATCTTGGGCAAAGCACCCTGACTGCCAGTGCCTTGTTTTCCTAGCAACTGCAGATGGGAGCTGAGACAGCTCTTCTCTGCAGCACAGGACTATTAGAGGTACAGAGATGCTTTGGTTATGGGGACATGGTTATATTTTAAGAAGAAGGCAGAAGAAGTACTTGGATCATGTTTTGAAAATCTGATGATGATCTACACTAACTATTGAATTCTCAGAGGTACTTCTTTGGGTCTGATTTTTAGAAAATGCTGAGCAGCCACATTCTGAAAATCTGGAGGGCTGGTGAGCACACGATTTAGAGCTAGAAGTCATCATTTGCCTGAAATAGATTCATATGACATGCCCTGAAATGCAGCACCCTCACTGGATGACTTAAAAGTTGCAATTTCATAAGCAGTTTCAAGAAGAATCCTTGGGCCCGTAATCTTTCAAACAGAATGTAAATGCAAAGCATTTCTAGAGAAATGAACATATGTACTTTTGGATCCCTTCATTTACAGAGTGGTTCCCACATTAGATATCAAGCTTTTCTTAGCAGTAGCAGAAGCAATGAATTGTTTGCCCTTGCAGCTGATCTTTAGATTTAGACACAAATGTATGCCTCCGATTACTGATATAATGAGTTGTGCTGGTACACAAGATATGTTGCGCAATTCAGTGAGTTGTTTATGAACAGCTCTCTCCTTTAGCCCTCATAAAATCCTATAATCTTTACTGAAATCTATTTCATCTAACATATCTGTATGCCACTGTAGAAATCTCAGAAACATCTCTTAGGGTTTTAAGAGTCACACTTTCCATTACTCCCTTTAGAGTAGCTGGTCCTGTGCATTTATCTTGGCTTTTTTTTTTTTTTTTTTTTTTTTGGACACTTTGAAAGATTAGGATCATATTCTGCTTGCTAGTAAAGCAATTGGATAAAGTTGCATTTATTCTTTCCACTTAAAGGCTTGTTCCCGGCATGTTCAGTAAGATAGGCTCGCAATACTCATTTTTCCTTGGCAAGATAATGCATAATGCTTTGTATTTTTCTGACAATCTTCATGTTTTTCTTCTTTTGCCTGAGAAAACTTAGAGAATGAATATGTCAGTAGTATTTTTTTACATTCTCATCTGTTTGTAGTTCTCCTTTTAAAAGAGTGGCACTGCCGTTTCCCTGCCTTGTTCATATTTTGGAAGGAAAGAAGGAACTTTACCCTTGCCTTTCAAGAAAGGTTTCCCAGCTGAGTGAAAAAAGAAACCTCCTAGCTGGATCCAGCTGGGGAGAAAATCCGTGGAGAGGGTATGACTTAAGCTTTTTTTATATATCTTTTTATGACTCCCCAACTGAGGCTTTTAACTCCCTTCATGCATTTTTAAGGAAAACTGAAATCCTGAAGTAGCCTATGGCTTTTGCTATCAGCCAGATAGTGAAATCAACATAGTGCTCCTATCTCTGTGTACTTAACTGAAAAGAATTGGGCCAAAAAAAAAAAAAAAAGTATATCTGGAGAAAATAATCACACTGTCTTTTGTTTCAGAGCACTGGGACCACTGAATTACACATTGTAGGATACTTTTTTTCCTCAAATAAGGTGCTTTCTCCATCTCTGGATACATTTAAGGCAGTTAGCATCAAGCGTACTCTCCTTTTTGCAGTGCTATCCTTTCCTGTAGGCAAAGAGGACACATCAGAACAGCTATGATGGATCATCTGACAGTTCTTTCATGTGCCTCCGTCTACAGAAATGGTTCATTTATCCAATAAAGGGCATGTGGTTTCTGCAACATAGAGAAATCAGTCCTTCCATCATCAGATGTTGATCCACTTACTGTTGATAGAAGTTTTTCATTCTTCCCTTATAAGTAGACACGTTATAAGTTATTTCCTTTCACTACCTTGAAAATATGTACTTGTTTTCTATGCTTTGCTCACTAGTTGTAATCTCGGAAGAGCTTAGGGATGGAGAATTAAAGCTGCATGCAGAGAGACAAAATGCTGATGTAATTAGCTGGTCCCTTCGTGGAGTGACAAAGTTCCTGGTAGAAAAGCCAAGTCTGCAGCAGAGCAGCAGACCTGAATTCCCTAGAATTGGTGATAATCTTGAAAAACCACGGCTTCATATGAAACTCTGCGTCCTCCTCCAGCCCTGAGAGCCTAACAAAGCAGGACTGTGAATTGAATGGCAGATGAAGGGTCATTTTATTCCACTTTGTCTCCCTTTCTTGATGTAATGAGATTAAAGGTAACAAAAAGACCACAAAAGAATCAGAACAGGGCTCTGTGATATCCAATCTCCATATTTCTTCTGTACAAAAGAAGTACTGGGCAGAAGTTCAGTGAGAGAGAAATCTGTCCGACTCCTACAGCAGTCTGGTTGGTTATTTTTTTCCTCAGCACGTAGACAAAGAGGGTAAGCAAATAATTAGTTATTTATATAGGTAGGAGTTACATTTTCCAGACACAGAGACTTTTTTAGCATTGCAATCCCAGCTAGACTGGCGTCATTTGGGAGATGCTGGCAGTGCTGAAGCTAGCAGATGGGATGTGAGCGTGGTGGGGAATACAAGGAGGGATAAAGGACAGCAGAGAAGAGCTAATCAAAAGTCATCAGAAATTTTATTCAGGGAAAGGAAATGGGGAGAACCTGGCCTGGGATTTAGCAGGAATAAACCATAAAGCTTCCAGGGTGACAACTCCTACCTAGAAGGGTTATGGGCAATCAGGACTTAAGAAACAGAAATTTAAAATATGGAAATGGACTAACTGAAATGGAGACCAGTCTTCTGATAGCACTGATGCCCTTTGTATTTCTTCAGCGGCAAGCAAAATTGACTCAGAAGAGGTAGCTTTTATTTAAAGTCCTTAGATTAAAAAACAATTCTATCATCTAGATTACAGCAAAGACTCTTTCCATCTTGAAGGCTTCTTCCTTTGCTTGTAGAAATCCAAACTGCATGTCCCAAATAAGGGGCTAGGGAACTGAAAGGGATTGGAGAATAATTTGAATTTGGAAAGATGCCCTGTCTCACATTTAGAACTCAAAAAGTCTCAATCTCTCTATGTTACACTTCCAAAGTAGAAATTGTTTTGTAGCAGTTGTTTTAGTAAAGTAAATACTGAAAGTTTTAGAATTAGTGGATTATGATGATCAACAGTCTATGCAAAGATTTTTTTGTTGTAAGAAACAGTATTTTAATATTGTAGAATGGGTTGGATTTAGGCAAATTTAAATTACAGTAAGGCTCCCTGATTGTATTTAAACACTGGAAAAATTAATCTAGGAACATGATAAATTCACTATCACTTAATCACTCTGCTTCAGTCATAAGCCTCGTGCTTGATGCAGAAATAGCTAAGGGGAGGCTATCTAATCAGAGAGATTTGCAAAAATTCGTAAACGCAAAGCATATTCTTCCTGCATGTTAGAGAAATTTTACAAAGTGTTAAAGGCCCCATTTTACTTTAGAGAACAAAGGTACAGAGTAAAAATGACTTCCCTAAGTTCCCACTAGACATGCTGTGTTGGAGTGGGACCCCAGCTAAGGGGTAATTTTGTGCCTACCAGACTATGATACCTCTTTGAAAAGCATGGAGTCTCAATTTTATTTAACTTTTTTGCTGTGTATCTGTATACAGATCTTTCTAACTGCTAGTGAGCTTAAAACTTGTGTGTAACTGCACTGATAGGTCTAAGGAGCTGGTATGCAGTAAAAAGTAATAAAGACTCCCACCTGGTACGTTAATGCTTATGTAGTTTAAATTTTCAGTCTGGGGAAATATACTTTGGTTTCACATAGAATTTTAGTGTGGTAAGGTACTTTTACAGAGAAAATTAAAGCCATCTATAAAAGGCATGGATATATCACTTCCATTTAATTGCATATAAATAGACCTGGATATTTCCCTTGTTCTGCTCCATACTTACGAGATTATACAAAGTGAAATGAAATGAGCCTTAGTGGAAAATTAATTTGAAAAAAAAACTTGGTTTAAAGAGTGGGGGGAAAAATAAGACTGATTTGAGGATGATTAGAAAAAGGCCTCCAATATATATTTCTGAATTCATATTATTCTATGAATAATATATGCAATGGGATTATAGCTAATGAAAGGATGAGTCAAGAAATAAATGGGTTTATGCTGCCAGTGGGAAATATCAAGCAGAGTATAAGAGCACTGCTGTATATAGGCTGGATAACTTCACACTGTTCCAGATAGTGTTGTGTGCTCTGAAATAAAGATGCTGCTCACATTAAAGAGATCTTAAAACCTGGAAAATGTAGAGAGAAACAAGAAGAGCAGATATTTTCTATATCATTTTGAGAAGAATCTCTCCTAAGAGCTGTTTCCCAACAGCGTGCCTCCACAGTCAGGAGCAGAGCTACACTTGACCAATGGTAGTGTAGGAGGAGAAATCAGACCTTAAGTATCTGTTATAAAGATTTCCTTGTACTGAACTGCCGCAGAGACACTGACACATGGTTTAAACCTAACTGGGGCTTCAGGAAGATTTTCTAGCAGAAATTTAATCTGGTTTGTTTTGCCTTGCAATTAAGGACAGCTGGAGAGAGGGAGAGGGGGAAGAAGAGGGTTCAGTACCTCTACATGAATTCTTCCACCATGCAACCAGCAACATGTGTGACACTGCAGGTGTCTCCAGTGGGAGGACTACAGTCCCCTTGTGGTAAGAGGTCATGGCCAGTCTAGGTCCACACCACTACAGAGGACACAGTTCTGCTTGCCTCTTGTCCTCAGTTTCCTTGTAAGCATTTGCACAACCATACCGTAACCAGGATTAATGAACTGATTTGGTTTAAAACCAAGCATCTTATCTGATTTCATTTGTTCTGGGATAGCTGAGGTGCGATAAAGTCATGGACCTGATTCATTATGCTTTTGCATGATGGCCAGTACCAGGACAAGGGAGGAACAGAGGTGAACACCTTCTGATAGCACTAACTGGTGAGCAGGACTGTTTCTTCTTCTTACCCTATGTGCCATGTTAAGCTGACTTACAGCACCACTGAAACTGTGCCCTTTGTTTCTAGTAGCCTGATAAATCCATGCCTCAGTGAAGCCTGCACACAGACAGTACTAAAGGTTCAGCTGCTAGATGGCAACTTTGTAAGCCACTAACAACTTCACCACGTACAAATATGAAGCCATGTCACTGGTTGTGCCAGATTTAACACAGAGACTTTTCCCCATCTACAGCTGTGAGACGGGCTAGATCAGGCTCACTATGGCAGAAGGAAGGCAGAACATTGTTGCTTAGAGCTCTTTTATACAATTTATTTTGGTACCATGAGATCTGACATTCTGTAAAAGAAATCTGGCAAGCAATATGTATTTGCATTTGGAAAGAAAGGGAAAAGGAAACAAATTGAGGAAAGCTGAAATGCCAGTCCAAGGACTGTGATTACACAGTAGTCATCACTTTAGAAGTTGGCACCAGTCAGCTGGTATTACAAAGTCACCTCAGGTAATTCCCATCCCAAGCATTTGGGAGAATCATTGGTGCTTCACTCCTGGAAGAGCTGCTGATGCTGAGGTTGTAAAGTCAAGGCACTGTACTGTTTGCCAAAGTATGCGGTTACATTGCAGTGTTCTTTATTTCTTTTTGTTTTAAGCTGGCTAAAGACACTACAGGGACTCTCAGACAGGTTGTGAACAAATTGCACTGGTCATAACGCAAGTGTCTGATTAAAAATTAAGATGCTGCCCTCAATTACTGTGAGAAACCCATCCGAGGCCTCTGAGGCTATGTCTCCCTCACTGTTGAATCACTGCCGTGGACTGCCCTGGGTTACAGTGCTCGCTCTGTGTGTGCAGTCCCAGCTGCTGGGGAATATCCAGGCTTCCACCATCACTTTCAAGCTGCAGCATGTGGCAAGCATCCCTGGGCACAGCGCCTCTTCCAAAAAGCCTTGCAGTACCCCTGTCAAGATACTTCTGTGCTACCCCCTGGACCAGTTACTGGAGATACCTGTTTGTTCCTATGTGCACGTGTGTGTCTGCCTGTGGGTGAGTGTCAGAACTGGGAAACCAGGGGCAGTTACCGGGTAGACTGGGTGTCTAAGGCCAGTTACAGAGGAATCCAGACTCTGTGTGTATATTTATATATATCATAAAATCATAAAATGGTTTGGGTTGGAAAGGGCCTTAAAGATCATCTGGTTCCAACCTCCCTGCCATGGGCAGGGACATCTTCCACCAGAGCAGGTTGCTCGAAGCCCCATCCAACCCGGCCTTGAACACTTCCAGGGAGGGGGCAGTCACAACTGCTCTGGGCAAACTATTTCAGTGTTTCACCACCGTCATCTAAAAACTTCTTCCCTATGTCCAATCTAAATCCACCATCTTCTAGTTTAAAGCCATTACCTGTTGTCCTATCACTACACACCCTTGTAAAAAGTCCCTCTCCAGCTTTCTTGTAGGCCTCCTTTACATACTGAAAGGCTGCTATGGGGTCTCCGTGGGGCCTTCACAGAATCACAGAATCACAGAATAGTAGGGGTTGGAAGGGACCTCTGTGGGTCATCTAGTCCAACCCCCCTGCCGAAGCAGGGTCACCTACAGTAGGCTGCACAGGATCTTGTCCAGGCGGGTCTTGAATATCTCCAGAGAAGGAGACTCCACAACCTCCCTGGGCAGCCTGTTCCAGGGCTCCGTCACCCTCAGAGGGAAGAAGTTCTTCCTCATGTTCAGACGGAACTTCCTGTGCCTCAGTTTGTGCCCATTGCCCCTTGTCCTGTCACTGGGCACCACTGAAAAGAGCTTGGCCCCATCCTCCTGACACCCACCCTTCAGATATTTGTAGGCATTTATAAGGTCCCCTCGCAGCCTTCTCTTCTTCAGGCTGAACAAGCCCAGTTCCCTCAACCTCTCCTCGTAGTGGAGATGCTCCAGTCCCCTCACCATCCTTGTAGCCCTCCGCTGGACTCTCTCCAGTAGCTCTTCATCCTTCTTGAACTGGGGAGCCCAGAACTGGACAGAGTACTCCAGATGAGGCCTCACCAGGGCAGTGTAGAGGGGAAGGAGAACCTCCCTTGTCCTGCTGGCCACACTCTTCTTGATGCACCCCAGGATCCCATTGGCTTTCTTGGCAGCCAGGGCACACTGCTGGCTCATGGTTAACCTGTCGTCCACCAGGACACCCAGGTCCCTCTCCGCAGAGCTGCTCTCCAGCAGGTCCACCCCAAGCCTGTACTGGTGCATGAGGTTGTTCCTCCCCAGGTGCAGGACCCTGCACTTGCCCTTGTTGAACCTCATCAGGTTCCTCTCTGCCCAGCTTTCCAGCCTATCCAGGTCACGCTGAATGGCAGCAGAGCCTTCTGGTGTGTCTACCACACCTCCCAGTTTGGTGTCATCAGCAAACTTGCTGAGGGTACATTCTAACTCTTCATCCAGGTCGTTGATGAAGAAGTTAAACAAGACTGGGCCCAGTACGGACCCCTGAGGGACTCCACTTGTCACCAGCCTCCAACTAGACTCAGCGCCGCTGATGACAACCCTCTGAGTTCTGCCATTCAACCAGTTCTCTATCCACTTCACCGACCACTCATCCAGCCCACACTTCCTCAGCTTCCCCAGGAGGATATCATGGGAGACTGTGTCGAAAGCCTTGCTGAAGTCAAGGTAGATAACATCCATGGCTCTCCCTTCGTCTACCCAGCCAGTCATGTCATTGTAGAAAGCTATCAGATTGGTCAGGCATGATTTCCCCTTGGTGAATCCATGCTGACTACTCCTGATAACCTTCTTTTCCTCCACTTGCTTCATGATGGCCTCCAGGATAAGCTGCTCCATCACCTTTCCTGGGATGGAGGTGAGGCTGACCGGCCTGTAGTTCCCTGGGTCCTCCTTCTTGCCCTTTTTGAAGATTGGAGTGACATTGGCCTTTCTCCAGTCCTCGGGCACCTCTCCTGTCCTCCAGGACCTCTCAAAGATGATGGAGAGTGGCTCAGCAATGACATCCGCCAGCTCCCTCAGCACTCGTGGGTGCATTCCATCGGGGCCCATGGATTTGTGGACGTCTAGATCGCTTAAGCGATCCCTCACACAGTCCTCCTCGACCAAGGGAAAATCGTTCTCTTTGTAGGCTTCATCTCTTACCTCCGGGGCCTGGGATTCCTGAGGGCCAGTCTTAGCACTGAAGACTGAAGCAAAGAAGGCATTCATTAGCTCTGCCTTCTCCGCATCCTCCGTCACCAGGACACCCGCCTCATTCAGCAGCGGCCCCACGTTGTCCCTAGCCTTCCTTTTGCTGCTGATGTAGTTGAAGAAGCCCTTCTTGTTGTTTTTGACATCCCTTGCCAGCTTCAATTCCAGGTGAGCCTTGGCCTTCCTCGTCGCATCCCTGCATGCTCTCACTACGTTTCTGTACTCTTCCCAAGTGGCCTGTCCCTCTTTCCACATTCTATGCACCTTTCTCTTCTGCCTGATCTCCGCTAGAAGCTCCTTGTTTAACCATGCAGGTCTCCTGCCTCCTTTGCTAAATTTCTTTCTCAGGGGGATGCATTGCTCCTGTGCATGGAAGAAGTGTTGTTTAAAAAGCGACCAGCACTCATGGACCCCCCTGCCTTCGAGAGCCCTGGCCCACGGGATTCCTCCCAGTAGCTCCTTGAAGAGGGCAAAGTCAGCCCTCCTGAGGTCCAGGGTTTTGATCCTGCTTATCGCCCTGCTTCCTCCACGCAGGATCCTGAACTCGACCATTTCATGGTCACTGCAGCCGAGTCTACCTCCAACCTTCACGTCCTCCACCAGTCCCTCCTTGTTTGTTAACACGAGGTCCAGCAGCGCGCCTTTCCTTGTTGGTTCCTCCACCACTTGCATCAGAAAGTTATCATCGATGCTCTGTAGGAACCTCCTGGATTGCGCCTGCCTAGCTGTATGGTCTTCCCAGCTGATGTCAGGGTGGTTGAAGTCCCCCATGAGAACCAGGGCCTGTGACTGTGAGGCTGCTTGCAGCTGCCTGTAGAAGGCCTCATCAACCTCCTCCTCCTGGTCAGGTGGCCTATAGTATACACCCACCGTAATGTCACCCGTGTGAGCCTGTCCCTTAATTCTAACCCACAAGCTTTCAACTCCTTCTTCACTTGCCCCCAGGCCAAGCTCAATGCATTCCAGTTGCTCCCTCACATATAGAGCAACTCCCCCACCTCTCCTTGTTGACCTGTCTTTCCTAAAGAGTCTGTAGCCATCTATGACAGCATGCCAGTCATGCGAGTTGTCCCACCACGTTTCTGTGATGGCGACCAAGTCGTAGCCGTCCTGCTGTATAATGGCTTCCAGCTCCTCTTGTTTATTGCCCATACTACGTGCATTGGTGTAAACACACTTGAGCTGGGCTGTCAATCTCACCCCTGGCCTTGGCACTCCAAGCCTAGGCTCATCCCTAGTGAGCTGGGCAGTATCCCCTTCCCCCTTCGAACCTAGTTTAAAGCCCTCTCAATGAGCCCCGCCAACTCGTGGCCAAGAATTCTTTTCCCCCTTTGTGATAGCTGAGCTCCACTTGTTGCCAGCAGGCCCGGTGCTGTGTATACCTCCCCATGATCAAAAAAGCCAAAATTTGACCGATGGCACCAGTCCCTGAGCCACCTGTTAACCAGGTGAGTTTTCCTGCCCCTTTCAGTGCTGTCCCCTGCCACTGATGGGATGGAGGAAAACACCACCTGCGCCCCTGATCCCTCAACCAGTCGCCCCAGTGCCCTGAAGTCCCTTTTGATGGCCTTGGGACTTCTCTCTGCTACCTCGTCCCCGCCAACCTGCATTACCAAGAGGGGGTAGTAATCAGAAGGCCGCACCAGACCAGGGAGTTTCTTCGCAACATTCCTAACCCGGGCCCCAGGGAGGCAGCAGACTTCCCTGTGGGATGGGTCCGGTCGGCAGATCGGGCCCTCTGTTCCCCTCAGAAGGGAATCACCTATGAATCACCTTCTCTTCTCCATGCTGAACAACCCCAGCTCTCTCAGCCTTTCCTCATAGGAGACGTGTTCGAGCCTTCTGATCATTATTCTGCTCCAACAGGTCCATTAATTTCCTGTGCTGAGGGCTGCTATATGTATGTGTATGTATGTATATTTTCCAATATATATGTGTGTATTTTCCCACAAAAGGCTTTCATCCTTCAGCCAAAGAGAGCAAGAAGACAAGGTTGTTGGTGCTGTTGGAATTTATGTGGGTGCCATAATTTTTTTGTTGATCTGTCTAGCCTGTCAACCCCATATGCATACATTCATATACATATACATAACTATTGTGTGTATGTGTGCCTGTTGGGAATACATGCTCGGATTCACTATTGGTTAGACCTCAAAACATGGAGCTGTGATAGCCATACCTATATTGGGCTACCAGATTTGTCAACTCCTAACACTTTAAACAGACTAGTACAAAACAGACAAAAAAGGATGCTATAGCCAAGTGGAGATTTTCCCCCATATAATGTTGTGCTTCTGATTTTTTTCTTAGAGCATATATTCCCATGTAGATCAATTGTATGCCTCTGAAATCTCTAAGCAAGTGGAGGAAAGGAAGGTTATCAGGAGTAGCCAACATGGATTCACCAAGGGAAATCAAGCTTGACCAACCTGATAGTCTTCTATGACGGCATGACTGGCTGGGTAGATGCGGGGAAAGCAGTGGAAATTGTCTGCCTTGACCTCAGCAAAGCTTTTGATACCGTCTCCCATAACATCCTCACAGGGAAGCTCAGCAAGTGTGGGTGAGACAAGTGGATAGTGAGGTGGATTGAGAACTGGCTGAATGGCAGAGCTCAGAGGGTTGTCATCAGCAGCACAGAGTCTAGTTGGAGGCCTGTATTGAGTGAGGTTCCCCAGGGCTCAGTACTCAGCCCAGTCTTCTTTGGTTTATTTGCCAATGACCTGGACGAAGGGACAGGGTGTACCCTCAGCAAGTTTGCTGATGACACCAAACTGGGAGGAGTGGTGAACACACTAGCAGGCTGTGCTGCCATTCAGCGAGAACTGGACAGGCTGGACAGTTGGGTACAGAGGAACCTGATGAAGTTCAGCAAGGGCAATTGCAGGGTCCTGCACCTGGGGAGGAGCAACCCCAAGCACCAGTACAAGCTAGGAGCTGACCTGCTGGAAGATAGCTCTGTGGAGAGGGACCTGGGACTGCTGGGGTATGACAGATTTACCATGAGCCAGCAGTGTGCCCTTGTTGCCAAGAAGGCCAATGGGATCTTGGGGTGCGTTAAGAAGAGTGTGGCCAGCAGGTCGAGGGAGGTTCTCCTCCGCCTCTACACTGCCCTTGTGAGGCCCCATCTGGAGTACTCTGTCCAGTTCTGGGCTCTCCAGTTCAAGAAAGATGAGGAGCTACTGGAGAGAGTCCAGCGGAGGGCTATGAGGATGGTGAGGGGACTGAAGCATCTCTCCTGTGAGGAAAGGCTGAGGGAGCTGGGCTTGTTCAGCCTGAAGAAGGCTGAGAGGGAACCTTCTAAATGCTTACATATTTCTTAAGGGTGGGCGTCAAGAGGACAACTTTCTTTGCCCACGCCCCACTTTGTTGAATGCTTCAAGGTTACTGCAGCTGCTGGGGTTATGAGATATTTTTAATATTCCATGAGACTCAGAGCAGGTTTTCCCCTTATCTTTAAAATTCCCTCAGCACCTCTGTAGGATTAGGGGAAGAGAAAAGATCTTCAGCCTTCCCAGATGAAAGCATTCCTCTGTTCAACAATTTAAGTGTCTGTAGCCATTTGGAGACGATGCAGTTGGATATCTCTCAGCTGCTTAGCACGCTCTGGGTGCAGAGGGCTACACAGATTCCAGTCATTCCTCCAGTAATCACGTAGTCCTCCAAGTGTTTCTCTAGAATAAAAAAGGCAGCAGCTACTCCAACCTCTATTGTGAGAAAAAGCTGCTCAGGAACCTGAGTCCTGCAGAGGATTCAGCCCTAACAATCCTGAGCAGACATCACTGGAGGTGGTGTAGAACCAAGTGCCACTCCTCTCAGAGACTGCTGCTGAAGTCCTGGATTTCTGTTCCCCCTTTACTGTGCTGATTTCCATGAGTCACACTGCAACTTGCCTAACACTTCCCAGAAAATCCATATAGTTGCTTGAGGCTTTGACCCCATTGCATATATATCTTGGCCACGGCTCCCATATCACAAAGCCTAACCTGCTCAGCAGCCCTGTAACCCATTTTCCCAGCTATAGAACCTCACAGAAATATTCTTGGTTTTCGCCTTCTCGGAAAGTTGGGTGGGATGAACCAACAAGTGCTAGGCCCACCATATATTTGATTGGTTGCTGATAGATTACAGCATAAAGAGCTTTAATCCTAGTGGAGAAGGGGATAATGGATAAGCTGAGTATGACACATTGCTCATGACACTAAAGGCGGGAGCTGAGTGTTGGAAATCATGTAGGAATCTGTGCAGAGGAATGTGAGTGTTCTCGAATGTAGGACTAGTAGCACCTCATCGTAACGCAGTTATTACCAAAGCAAGCTAAATCCAGTTGAAGCTTATTCTGCTCCTTTGCTGGAAAGAAATAGAGTTCACATGAGGCTTACCTGGGCTGAGATTCAGTCAGATATCTGATCTAAACTCTGTCACTTTTCTTGGTCAAAACAGAGGCATCTTACACCAATGAAAGCCAGCCATGACTCTACCTAGGTGCAAGAGGGAAATTCTTGTTCCTTAAAGTGGCTGTCATCATGTATATTGTTTCACCCTGTGCTGTCAAGCCAGGGCAGTTTTTGGCTAGGAATATTTGTTTCTCATTCAGATTTAGGTCTCCAGTGCTATATAACACTGCAAAAGCCAAGACACAGATGAGACATGGTGGTGTGTCTGGTGTGCTTTGTAAGTAAGGAAATACAAATGCAACCTTGTTGCATAGGAAAAAAAAAGGTTCAGCTTTGCCATGGCTTGCAGCTAACAGAGAAACGTCACTTGAAGTAAGAGATAGTACAAATGCCAGCTGCTTCAGAGTTTAATAACTACTTTCCTCTGAAGAGAAAGATAACAAGCAGTTTAAAATGGACTGCTGTGGAGGTAGCTGGACTGACTCTATGTAACCCACTCCTGTGCTGTGTAATTCAATTCCTTTGAGACTGAGAGATTGTCATTATCGAGGTTCATAAGGGCATGTAATATATAAATCACATCTATGGTAGCAGAGTGATAATTTCTTTTGATGAATAGAAGGTAGCTACTTGCGGGTGAAAAAAGTACCATGTTTTCCTGTGTTTTTTTACAATTTGAACAATTACAGCAGCTATTATTGCAGAAGTGCTGCAGGAAGGAAATTCAACACTATGCTAGCTGTCTGCATCAGAGCTTGTCTTGATTGCTGTGTCACAGAGGGAGCTTTCTCCTCCTCCAGCATTCAGAGAATGGGTGAAGACTAACGATGAGGCTCTTGCCAAGTTTCAGGGCAAAATAACCTTTCCTTTTAAAAACCACTAATCGCTTTCATAATATGTAGTGTACAAAGTGATCTATTCTATAACTGCGTTGGCTGAACTAAAATCCTGCAGTAAGAGTGATGTGAAACATACACTTTAAATGGGACTATTTGATCTGAACCTCCTATAGCACTGATTTTTAAGAGCAGAATGGGTCATTACAAACATCTAATCTTGATAATGACATGGCACGAGATTGCCAGCCACTGTACGAGATTGCCAGCCACTGTATTTCACATATAATCCAGAAGATGTCTGTTTAACCTTCCTCTTGCCATTCCCATAAAGCAAGGTGGATCAGCACAATATATTAAGATATATTCTTAATCGATGAAAAGAACATTTATTTCCAGACCCTGTTCCTTGTCCTTATTTCTCTCTGTCTCTGATTCTGTGTGGTCTAGCTGTGAATTGCTAGACAACTTATTTGAGTGTGGGTTACTTTAGATGCAGATGCAATCTCAAGTGTGCTATATAGACTCAGCCTCTGTCTGTCCAGTGGGTAAAGCAGGGAAGTCTTCTGGAGGAGGGTTGCTCTAAATCTATATTCCTTCCATTTTGCTTCTGGCCGCCGCTCTAGCCATGGTACAGGTTAGATGGACCTGCATTGCGATACTCCAAGGCTGTTCCCAGATATATTGCAATTGCAGAAGCAGGAGCTGCCTAGCCTTACTGAAACAGATATTAAGAGTCCAGCTCCAGTATCTTAGTGTATGAGTTGCCTTTCAGCCCAGACATGGGGATATCAAAGGAGAGATACTGGGGAACTGTGTTTCTCAGCAACATCCCAACCTTCCACCTTACAGTCTGTTTTCCATGGATATATTTATGTGGTATTTGCAGTAGATGAGAACTCATTCTACCCACATACTGAGCCCACTTTGAGTGAGTCAGCTCCATCAAACAAGCTGAGTGGCTCTGGTTAACTTGCTGCTAAGCCTGAGAGGTTGAGAGGTGTAGGTTAGCAGCTCTGGTTCAGTGCCAGCCGAGGGCTTGTAGTAACGGAGGGAGTATGTGTCTGCCTGTGCATTTGTAGACATCCCCAGGTGGAAACAAAATTAAGACAAATCCTTCCCTGCTTTCATTTCTAAAAATTTCCATGCTTGATTTTCCCACCCTTTCAGTACTGATCTACTCAGTATCTCATACTTAGCAGAGGAGTTTCTGTGTGCCAGAAAATCTTGTGACCAAAACCACTCCTGGCTCACCCTCATGTGGAATGCTCTGCTGGAGAGCAGTTTCCTTCCTCTGATGTCCCTCATGGTAAAACAGCTGGTTTCTGTGACGTATTGGCTTCCAGCACAGCAGCTGCTGGTAACGAGGTGATTTTGTTAAGCACCAGAGAAAGGTGAGAGTGCTGCAGAGCCTGCTGGTGGGACGTATCTGTGTGTGCTGATCAGGGCTCTCTTCCTGATAGGAGCTATGTAATACACACGAGGCAGGGAGAAGAGGTCTGATAGGCAACTGTCATCTAGGATGCATTGCAAAAATGTAATTAATTCCCCCAAGAGCTTTGGAGGCGGGGTGCGAACTTTCAGTCTCATTACATACACAAGTAATTGGTCACACACCCATTGCATTACATGTGTTGTGGGTGTTTGTATTATAGTTATTTCTGAACTTGAGTTTAAATGAACCCTCTGTGCTAGGTATTGTGCAGAGATAAAAAGAATTTTTAAGTGGACTCATCCAGTCATAAGACAAAAAGGTGCCTCAGCTGAGATGTTTGCAACTGAACTGGTCACAAGTCAGTGACTCTTTGACTGTTGTTTCTACTGACTATAAGTGGGGATCAAAAGGATGTCTACATTGTAGCTCAAGAAGAATACAGCATAGCCAGCTCTGAAGTTGTGTTTCCTTAGAGGAAGAAAGCAACATCTCCGCCAGCTGTGGCTCTGATTCAGGCCTATGTGTTGACGTAGGTAGTTAAGCTGTGAGCAGGTCATCAGCTCCAATGCTGATGCCCTCACCCAGGTGCTGGGGGACAAGGGATCGTTCTAGGACAGAGGGACCAGAGTAGTCTCCTACACAGTGCTCCTCGCTATTCAAAGCCCTACAGATAAAATGGTTTATGCAGGCTTCTTTGGATATTGTGCTACTAGCCCACAGTGATCACATTTAAGTGCTTCTCCAGCTGTCCTTGGTTTCCTGCTGCCTTCCCTGTCTGCTTCTAATGTGTTTTTTTCTCTGTTTATCCATCTTGCATGCATTCAGCTAGCTTATACATACAGTCCCACTGAAATCATACAGCCCCCACTGATAGCATCCCACCCATCCAATCTGTGCCACACCTTGAACATGGTTCTTTTATTTTCCCTGCAGTCGCACTTTATAATCCAGATTTTAATTCCAAAAGGCAACGTAAAATTTATGAACAGGTATCCCAAGCAAGACATTACTGTACCACCCACCAGCTTCCACAAGATTTCACTCAGCTGCCAGGTATCAAAAGATACATTAGCAAAATGCAAAATCTTTTAGGAGGCAAAGTAATATTTGGGAGTATTAGGGGCCATCCTGCTACACTCCATCCTCTCAGCTCTGTTCTGGAAGTGGTGCAAAACACCCCTATGTCAGGAGCACGGTAAGCACTTGCTTACCACGGGTCTTTACTCATAAAAGCTGTACTTGCTTAGCCCCGGGCATAGCAGTAACCCAGTGATGTTCATGGTTTCATCGAGTGGAAGGACTTGAACCATGTTTCACCTTCATGCCAGGGAAAATTATGGAGATGAGGTCACCTCATCCACTGCCTGTATACAGGTCGTTGGGAGGATACAGTGTCGGGCACAGACTATAAGATCCTGAGCTGACAGGATGCAGAGGCTCTGAGGGTTTACTGTTACTGTGGGAGGAGGTGTATTGCTAATGGCAGCCTCTTGACCTGGCTTTGTCTAACAGATTTCCAGTGGCTCCAAGCCATAGTTCATTCAGCTCCAGCAAAATGAGACTTTTAGGCTGTGTCATCATTTTTTTGTAAAGATACCTCAGAAAGCAAAGAGTCTTGCTGTGGCCCTATCAAGGAAGAAAATTAATCATACAATGTGTGTTTTTGCAGTAACTTCTCCATTTTTACACTGCTTTATTATTAGCTGATATATCGCTGTGTTACAATCTCCATCTCAGGTGTGCTTAAGGTTTCAGTGTCTCTAAGTTTCCATATACCAAATGGGGATAACACTTCCTTGGCCTCATGCTATGTCTGTATTGTGTCCCACTGGAGACAGTTCAGGGTAAGGAACAACTCTTGTTTCACTTATTTAATAAGTCCGGAAACCTAGTGTTGCCTTACAAGGATTTCTAACGAACCTTTTGGAATGCTTTCACTCCAAATGTTCCAGATTCTTGAAGTAAATAGTTTTTAACAGCTAAAAAAGTTCTTGTTTCCTGTCAAAATTTCAAAACAAGCGAACAACTTGGTTTTTCTCATGCCATTTTTTGGTTTAAAAAACCTGAGATGACATTTAAGAGAAAATGAAAATGTTCTGTTTCAAAAACAGAGTAAAAATAAGAAGCTTTTATTTTGACATCTCCTGGGAGTGAAAATCAAATTTCCTCTGTTAAAGTATTTTCCAACAAAATCACTTTTTACATAATATTACCTTTTTCTTTTTTTTGGGGGGGGATGGTGGTGGAAGGAGAAGGGACTGGCATGAAAGTGAGTATATTGAGTCAACAGGGACTGGAAGTGTCCATAAAGTTGGCTTGGGGAATGGGGAGTTGCAAGCATGCAAATCAGAATGTGTAGATTTTGGATTCAAATTTATTTTTGAACAGATTACCTCTCACATGTATTTCAGTTTAACACTTTACCGATAAGCAATGTGATAAGGAACATTTATTGTTAGGTCCTCAGACAAGCCAGAGTCTGACATTTCCTAAAACTCGCAGCTCCAGCCTGCCACTGAAGCAGAAGCAGAAGGGGTTATTTTAGCGTCCCGCAGAGGAGTCTATGGCAGCTGACGTTGCTGAACAGCATGGAGACATTTGCCTTGAACAAGCAGAACTGCTGGCATTTTCTTTGGGCTCTGAAGCTGATGTGTAGGAGAGTTTTTCCTGCACCCACTTGAAAGTGTGTATGTGTGTAAGTGGCTGTAAATGAGAGTGTCTCCATCGCCAGTGTGACCTTATGCTTGACTTGGGTTACTTTTGGCAGAGTGAGGGTACACAGATACAGATACACACACATCCCCATGAAGGTTTTCTGTATTTGATATAAGAAATTAGTCCCGTGGGATAGCAAGAAAAACACTAACTGAACCAACAAGATCAGCATAGGAATGTTGAGCTGTCTCTTGCCATTGCCATTTCAGATAATTGTAAATGAAACAATTGCTGTCTCCTGCTGCTCACATTGCTTTGACACCTTAAAGCTGCAGTCAGAGGCTAAGAATATGCCAGGCACTGCACAGATCAGCACAATCGGAGGTCCCTTAATGACAGAGCTTATCATTTACACATAGGACAAGAGACAACAGACAATTACAAGCAGGTGGGAGGAGGACTAGACAACCATGCAGTGGGACCACTACAGTTCCTCATTAAGTGAAGGTTTCAGCTTACGAATGTCTGCGCTTTTCTGCAAGTGTCACGTCAAAGGGAAGAATGGCAACTGAATCTGTAGATGTGTAGGGTGAACAAATCCCAACCAGAAGGATTATGGACGGACTTGTCTGAATGCCACACAGAAGTAAGATAGAGACTGATAACACAAATTTATTGGACCAGTGAGTGAGTTCCTTTGCAATGAATAAGGAATGATTTGGAGATGGGCAGTGGACGGCCTTGAAAATGGACACCAGCAGTTCTTCTGATGTGATAGAGGGCAAAGAAATGGTAGAAGGGTATGAACAGACAGGAACACCTGGGCAGAGCATTGGGATGATGCAATGAAGGTTGCAGCAGTGTTCTGAGCTGTGCGGTTACTCATAAAACCTGGAAAAAAAGGTCCTGTAGTGGTGGCACCAGTAGAACTGAGAATCTGGGTCTAACTGTGCAAATAGTCTAACAAGACTATACTTTAGAGATATAAGAGGCTGAAAGGCTTCACCTTATTGTATTTCTCCACATAATCAGTTCGAAATTGCTTGTTCTAAAATCAGGGCCTTTAAAAGTCATCCATATTATTGTAATAAACTCTGTCCATACCGCAGAACTTAGAAACACGATGAGAACTGAGGTCCTATTGCATTAGCTGCTGTATAGGTATAAAGTAAGATGGAGATCTTTAATGGCAACTTATTTTCCCCATTGCTATTTAGTTTTTATTGCAGTTTACAAGGGGAAAAATTGGGGTGGCATGTGGTAGTCAAGGAGGGGAGAGGTACAGAACAAATCAGAAGAAAGATGGAAGAAACATTCAAAGGACAGAAGTGTGGGGAGAACAGATGAAGATACTATGTGGCTATAGGGACGGAGTGTCTGAAAGAGTCAGCACAGAAGAAAGAGTTTCTTTTCAGAGCAAAAAAAACACCCTAGTGAGCTCAAGTGGGACTGTGGGTCCTTGCTTTCAGTGCTTGCACAGCTGCTCCTTCCAGCTTGAGTGGGTTGACTCCTCCCTTGTTATTCCCTTGTGCTGACTGTAGAGCATATCTGAATAGCAAAGAGATTTGCAATTAAGAGAAATGCTTCAGAGAGCTAAAAAAGCTCTCAGTTTTGCTGAATTTATATTCAGTTGCAATTTTTTCTTTCTTTTTTTTTTTTTTTAAGCCATTCAATTAACAATTAATTCAGGGTAGTCACCCATTTTTACCAAGCACTGAGGTTTAATCCAAAGGTCTTCTACCTAGCCAATAAGGCAGGGAGCCTGATTTCTCAATCCTAAGAAAGCTGTTGCCTGAATACCTTCATACTTCTGCACTGCTGAAAGGGAATGACCTAAAAAAAACCCGATAGCATTTGTAAGCAAACGCTTCACTTTTCACCTGAGAGGTCTCAACTACACTTCTGCTTCGTCCATTCTTCCCACATTTGGTGCATCAGGCCTGGGTAGGAAAGGCTGGGGGGTAGCAGATGGGAGGCTGACTGTTGCTCAGTTTGGAAAGCAGCTCCGAACATTTGGCTCACACCTGTCAGCAGACTCCGTATACACTTGTTTATCCTCCTCTGTACCACATGTTTCTATGTAAAACCAGTTCCAATGATCTATTGCCTTACCTCTATCAGTCCTATTATGGTCATAACTGAGCATTTCACAGCCGTCAATGCATTTGCCCTGACACTGTCCCTGGTGCTTAGGCATCTAATATCACCCACTTTACAGATGGGTTAGCTGAAGCTCAGACCATCAGCTCCTCAAAAGTCTTTCAGCACCTCTTGAAATCGATGGGAAGGAAACACATCCCCAGGAGATGTGAGTTTGGGAGACCAAACTACATGCTTGGTTTCATCCAACAAATTTGCAGTGGAATGAGGAATCCCACTTCAGAGTCCTGCATGGATCCTCAAAATGCAGGGCCATTCTTGATTTCTTGACATAGAGCTGTTCCCTGCCTTTGGAAGACCCAGCAGAGCTGTGATTGCTGGTGTCCAGTCTTTTTACACCCTTTGCCAGTAAACCCCCATCTCACAACTCTCCATGTCCTCACCAAGGCCTGAAAGAGATGTTGTCCTTGGCAGAAGATTTAATTAGAAATTTAGTTAAAAGCCCATTGGCCTGATGTGATGACAGCAATCAGCTCAAAAGTGTTCTGCCCAAATGAGAAAAGTTGATAAGGACAAAAAAAATTGCTTCTGCTGTTGTGGAGACTGTTTCTCTCATTTCCTCTATTCTTTGTATTCTTGCTTGCCTCTCAGAAAAGAACCTCTTTGCAGCCCTTCAGATTTAAAGTCTATGTAGGAGAGGAATATGTTTTTTTTAAATGTACTGTACATACCTATCAGTCACCTACTTATTAATTATAACTAAAAGCATGATTAATCTGTCATGGATAGGGCGGCTAAGTAACCCTAATCATGCTAATGCACTTCTGTCACTTATACAACAGGCAGTATTATTATCAGTTTTTACATCCATGTGTACTAAAGCCCATATACACAGTAGCTGCAGAGCACTAGTTAACGTTCTTTCTGCTACAGATGGGATGAGTTTGCATCATGGATATCTGTATTGCCCCCACAGTGCCTGTGCAGTAGGTTATTTCCTCAACACTAGTAGGATTTAATGATATTATCTTTTGCAAATAATTTTGCCTTCTGAAATGGATAACAACTACAGTTAAAAAAAGTATTTCCAGGGGCTCATAAATACTATGACTGAAATTCCTCTGCAGGAGGGGTCAGCATGAAGTCCAAGGTGCTACTTAAGCCCTGCGGTGAGTGGGAACTAAGAGTTGCGTAGGGCTTATACAAGCGTGAAAGTCTAAGGAAAACAATCCTTTTGATACTGAAAAGCGTAATGCTTTCCATTCTGTGTTCTTAGTCTCTGCATATTCAATTGATCTATTTTTTAATAGCCTAGATGTTGGAAAGTTAATTTCCAGGTGCTAAACTCAAAATTTGTAATCACACCTGAAACCTTTGTACATCTAACCTGTCAAGCAGTCAATGGGTGGATATGCTAAATCACAGCTAAGCTACACTGTTTAGCTTTTAAAATGTTCTGAAGAAAAGCTTTTAACAGAGAAGAATTTCAAAACTGACACCTCCAGAGGTTAATTGTACCCTAAGGTATTAAGAGCAGAGGACAGGTGGGTCACCGTTTGAAGGAACCATTCCACTGTTGCCTAGGTGACCTGCTTAGAGTTGATGCCCTATTGCTGGATGGGTAAAGTATGAAGAATACAACCATTATGCTCATTAAGTACATAAACTAAGGAGAAAAACCCCAACTTCATATTTGACTTTTACACCAACTAGCTTTTTGGTTAAATAAGATAAAGTTTTTTATAAGAGTTTTGGCATGAACTGGCTGAAACTAAAGAACTCCACTGCAAGATGATGCATGCAAGATGTAATCTGCATCTCTCCTATGCTGCATACCTCAGTGACCCAAATAAAGAAATCATTGTGGTTTTCATCTCAGTAAGTGCCTTGCTGCATGCAGGCAGAGTCTCAGTCTGTAGGTTTCTGGGCATACAAATTTACAAGAGAGTCCCTAAAGTTTGTACATGGTACTAGTGCTTTTATTCTGAGCATTGCAGTAGCCAAGTCACGGTCAGTGCATGGTGGGAAAGTAGAGGAAGATTGGTAAGAAAATACTGCTCCAGAATGAGTGTTGTTTGTGTGACTTTTACAGTCCTTTGCTTAGCTGACTTTCTTTTTTATAGCTTTTTAGCCGTCGCAGTTTGGTGTAGTGCAGTCCACAGTAAATTGTTTGTAGCCGTTCACATATAGTGACACAGAATTTTTTAAGGTCACCATTAAACCTTGGAGTGCTGTCCTTAATGCAGCAATTCCACTCTTTTCTTGCAAAACTGTGCTCCCCTACCCTTTCTTATTAATAAACATGATATCTTTCTGTTTGCTTTCCTTTCATTCTGCACAGCTGTACTCTTCTCTTTCATCAAGAGACAGTCACAATTCTGTTTGTCACACTGAAATAAGGATTTTTTCTTCTTTATTTATGAATAGCATGCTTGGATTTTCCTTATGGAATAGAAATTAAAACAGCACTGACATTTAGAATGTAAACGAATTGCTCCAACTGATTATAGTCGCGTTAAAATGAGTCACACACTTTTGGTCCAAACTTCCTGACATACATATCCATATATATTAATGACTATGACATCATTGAAGAACCATTTTTACCTTGGTAATAAAAGCTGAATATATTTGTCAACTTTTCAAATTATATTTAATCCAGTGCACATACACACGGGTTAGGAAAGACACTTGCTCTCAAATAATAGCAGAGCTCAGCTGTACATGTCTGAAAATGATGTGCATCTAAAGGCATGTAACATATTCGCAGTTTTAAAATGTAGGTGAAAATCACACTGTAAAAACACAAAGTAAATTAGGTTTTTTAAGAAGAAATAAACTCACCTGTCAACAAACGCGTGATGTAGTACAAAGATAGGATCATTTGCAGAGCCTTGTACTTGGGACATGGAGCCATTCATGTAGATGTGAAGTGCATTATGCAAACCGCTTTGAGATATGTTTGATATTGCAGTCTGCGGATCAGCAAAGCCTGTATATTCAAGAGGAAATTATATGCTGATATGACAATGCGTATAATTCTTTTTCCAGTAAGATTTAAGATCAAAGTACCTACTTTCACTTCATTTACTTTCAGCTTTTTAGATGAGGGCTTAGGAAAACAGGTAAAGAACTGCTAATATATTTCAAAGGCAAAGCAAAGATGAAATTAGAATAAGCTAAATTAAAACTCCTGCCATGTAGCTAATGCAGCATGTCAGCAAATGTACTGCTTAATTGCTTTATATTTTTAAATTTCTTTGTCCGTTGTGCCTAGCTGTTAAAAGGCAACACAGTCCCTGCAGACATTTGTGCGTGTGCTTTTATTCATGCTGAGAAAATTTATTCACTTTATTTTAATTTTTGATCTCTGTACTTATAGGTTCCTCAGATAAAACAGGCTATTATATCGCATCATATGATCTATCAACTAATTTTATTTGTCTCTATAGAACCAGTTCTTTTATTGATAGAAGCCAACACAATACAAACCATAATCTTTGCAAAAGGATTTGGTAAATAATCAATAATCTTCCACAGTCAGACTTGCCAGATGAAAGTCTGTTGATAGCTGTTATTTTGGAGGGCATTTAGAACATGGGCTTTGAGAAGAGACCACACAGACCAACACCCAAATAGAAAATACTGGAAGGTGAGTCTCTCCATTAGTTTTGTTTTGGTAGCCTGTCCATACCTCAGTTCTGATGTCAGCAGCCCTTCTCAGCATCCTGACAGCCAAGTTTCCGCCTTACTTGTAAGGACTCCTAATAAAAGTCAACTCAGCCATCTGATCCTTCTCTGGGATTTTCCAGGAGAATAAAAACAGAAACATACATTGTCCTGCCAATCTATTTCTTAACCTGATGCTAGTTCTATTATTTAACCCACACTACAAAACCTCTCAGTTGTCTCTCTTTGATTGGCTTCCTGAAGATGTCTTTTTCTCAAAATTTCTGTAAGCTGTGGGATGAGGAAGCATAGTGGAGGTATACTAAAACATCTTTGCAATTTAATCATCAAATAAAAGGGGCTGCGAACAATATGTTTATTGTGTTGGTCCTCTGTGTTTTCCCAGTATTGTTGCATTTTATCAGGCCTGTAGGATGAGGAAAAGAAAGATCTTAGCTCTTCTCTTTGGGAAGTGCCTCACACACTTTGAACACTTGCTTTATTTACTTATTTGGACCAAGAACTAGCATTTGAATGAGGATCAGCAATATACTTTTGAAGTGCATCTCCCAGCAGTCCTTCTGTTTCATGCTGTGACTCACATAGCAAGGCAATTTCTGGCCTTCCAAGCTGAATTCCTTTTGGAGGAAATCTAAAATGTGCCAACCATCAGTGGGCATTTGGTTCATGGGGCTGAACTAAAGCTAGTGTCAAAGAATCCCTTTCCTGTCAAAACCCTCATGTATAACATGGAAGTCGAGTCCTCAGTACCAACTGTTTTAGTCTTTGGATTTATTCCTTTTTGAGTCACACAAAGTATTAATCGAGACATGGCTAGAGATGCCTTATGAGTAGAGTCATGCTCTAAGAACTTGGAAACCTGAGATTTAGACCCTACTGGGACCCTGATCTTCTGTGTGAAATGATTGCATCGCTTTGTCACTCTAAATTCCCTCATTGGGTTTTGCCTTTTCTGTTAACCTCTTCAAACAAGGGAAGAGCATTTGGCATAAACCCACTGATGATTAGAATAAGGATGAAATCATAGCTGTGGCACCTAGGAACCAATATACCGTAATAACCTTCCATCTTTCTGATTGCAATAGTATGACAAAGATTTTGAGAAATTCAAGGGAAGTCAAAGTAGAAAATGTAATCAGAAGGTAGAGTTGGCTTATGGTGAAAATTGCAAGACTTCAAGGTGGAGTAAGTCTGGATTTAGGGGATAAAGAGGAACATGTTAACACCTAGAGATAACTGCAGGTTTTAAGTACATCAGATGTGGACCAGGATTAGTGAAGATGGTTCATGGTGACATAAACAGCAATGGGCAGAAGTTCTCAAAGAGAAAATCTTGCCCACAGAAATCTGCTGTCTTACCTAGCTGTCAATCAGGGGAAACAGCAGAATAAAATATTACCTGTGAAGAACGAGGAACATTAACAGTCTGGCCAGAACTCACAGGAACCGATGGCAACAATTTTAACATTCTTTGCTGATGGCCATAGCACGTGATCATTGGGATCAGCTGGTGTAGCGATACTAGGAAATTTCTGTGAATATTAACTGAAAATGGTCTATCTGTATATCATTCTGAAGCAATTCCTTTACTTATGTTCAGCTGCATTAGAAGTATATTTAAGGTAAGATAAACTTTGTGCAGAATCCAGGCAGAAGGCTAGATGCTTTATATCACATTTTGGACACTTGTTAAAATTTCTTGATGCTTTGCAAACACTTGATCTAATAATTCATTAAAAAATATACAGAACATTCATTTTGGCTCTACAGAACTTTTCATGGAACATCTGCACACGAGTAATTTATCTCAATAATCAAAAGCTCTGTAATGGGGACAGCTTCAGCAACCCCACCCTCCAGCTCCCAGTTAACCAGGGTGCAGTCAGTCAGCGTCAAAGGTGACATCATGTTTAACCATGTGCAAGAGAAGTTCTAATATCTGATTTCTTGTTATGAAAACTCCATATAAATTGTGAATTGGGCAGGAATAAAACCACCACGTGGTGTCACTTTATTTTATTAGTCTGGGTCTCATTCTTTTCTCTCAGACTTTTTAAAAGACGTCGGTACTATCAGGATTGTTCAGGATGACATACTATGAAATGGGGTAGAGCCAATTAAAAAGAATATCATAGAATCATAGAATCTTATGTTGGAAAAGACCTCTAAGATCATCAAGTCCAACAATCAATCCTACACCACCATGCCTACTAAACCATGTCCTGAAGTGCCATAGCTACATGTTTTTTAAACACCTCCAGGGAAGGGGACTCCACCACCTCCCTGGGCAGCCTATTCCAATGTCTGACCACTCTTTCAGTAAGGAAATTTTTCCTAATATCTAATCTAAACCTCCCCTGACGCAACTTGAGGCCATTGCCTCTCATCCTATCACTAGTTATTTGGGAGAAGAGACCAACACCTGCCTCACTACAACCTCCTTCCAGGTAGCTGTAGAGAGCAATAAGGTCTCCCCTCAGCCTCCTCTTCTCCACACTAAACAGCCCCAGTTCCTTCAGTCACTCCTCATCAGACTTTTTCTCTAGACCATTCACCAGCCTCTTTGCCCTTCTCACATGAAAACATGAGAATTTTTTCAGAGTACAGGAAGCTTTGCTGAGGTTGCTGTGGTAATCACCTTTACAGCAAATGTGAGGCTACAGATCTACAAGTGCAGAGAGCTAAAATAAGAGCTCCCTGTCTCCAGATCAGGGAACTCCACTTCCTCAACCTGCCTTGCCCCATGCTGTTCTTTCCTCCCTTGTGCATTAACTGAACCCCGTCAATTCTTCTGTGGACTGATTTAACTCACTAGTCTGGCCATAAAATACCCTGGATTGTGGGAAGTCAGGTATTTTTCGGGCTACTGAGATACAGTGTCTCATGTAGATGAGAACCAGTGCTGGAACCAAAAATAGTGGGGGGTATCTGGCTGGTGGATGGAGGAGTTTGCACAGAAAAGCAAGGCTGTGCCCAATGGCAGTGAGCTGTTAAATCATCTGGACAGTACGGGAAACTGTAGCATTCAGACATCCTTTTATACCCTTGTTTAATTATGGTGCAGTAGAAATACCTGTTAGGAGATACATCACTGAAGTGAATGGAATTTTTACCACTGGTTTCACTAAGAAAAAAATCACATTTTTAAGAGATCATTAACCTGATTCAGCACCTGCTTGCAGCACTTTAAATCAGCAACAGTGATTCAGTGGATTTGAAGTAGCTTCCCTAGAGCCAGGCCAAATTAAAACAGATGGGGATTTAGCCCAAAGTTTATTATAGGAGGAGCTAATGATGCTACTCAAAATTAAAGCTGCTTGACAGATTTGAAGATGATATATAGGTGGTTCTCAATGAACATGCAGTTGGGTCAGGAGTATGTCTTTTAATAGAGTATTCAATTACATTAACTGCACATTTTACAATCTAATAACAGAGACCACAGCAGTCCATGTACAATCACCAAAGTAGAAAACTACGTATCGAAAACAGATAGTGTTCTCCTCATTTGCTCATTTGCCACTGACTAAAGTGTGGTAAGTCAGCCTAGCAGAGGGTATGCAGAGCTCAGAGAGCATTAGCAGCATTCAGTACTACAGGAATGAGTGAACCATTCCAACAATCCAATCTCCTCTGACTATCTTAGTGCACTGCTGAACATCTGTGGCACCCCTAACATCACTAAGCAATTCATAACAGTTTTGCAGGTGCTTTTCTTAACTGCAAAACTGTTTTTCTTAGAGGTCTTTTCCAACCTAAATGATTCTATGATTCTATGCTTCTATGTCTGAGTCCAGCTGGCTGATATACTTTCTCCCACTCTTCCTCCGAATGATTTTTTATTCAATAATAATTTTTTATTTAAAAAAGGTTTCACATTTTAGAGAAATTCTAGCCAGATAGATACACCTAGCTTAGAACAGGAAGGAAGATATAGATACAAGAATTTTAAGGGCGAACCCTTACTGGCCTTTGATGTTAGTGCTCTTCTGGGCTCCCCAGTTCAAGAAAAATGAAGAGCTACTGGAGAGAGTCCAGCGGAGGGCTACAAGGATGGTGAGGGGACTGGAGCATCTCTCCTACGAGGAGAGGCTGAGGGAGCTGGGCTTGTTCAGCCTGAAGAAGAGAAGGCTGCGAGGGGACATAATATATGTTTATAAATATCTGAAGGGTAGGTGTCAGGAGGATGGGGCCAAGCTCTTTTCAGTGGTGCCCAGTGACAGGACAAGGGGCAATGGGCACAAACTGAAGCACAGGAAGTTCCATCTGAACATGAGGAAGAACTTCTTCCCTCTGAGGGTGACAGAGCACTGGAACAGGCTGCCCAAGGAGCTTGTCGAATCTCCTTCTCTGGAGATATTCAAGACCCGCCTGGACAAGGTCCTGTGCAGCCTGCTGTAGGTGACCCTGCTTCAGCAGGAGGATTGGACTAGATGACCCACAGAGGTCCCTTCCAACCCCTATCATTCTGTGATTCTGTGATTCTGTGATTCTGTGATTCTATGTTCTTCTGGCTTTCTGTTTGTGGAGTTTTTTCTGCCATTGGCAAACTCACAGGACATTTTTCAGCATTAAATCTTACATATTTTCTCAAGCAAAGTTATTACTGTAGTGTCTCTAGACTGACGTAGTTTCAAGATCTGCAGAATTTGGCCTATGGGGCTGTAGTAGAGGAAAGTTGGTGATTATCTAATTTAGACCATGTCACCATCTAGTTTCTTAAAAGGAGTCTAGCAGACCTTTGCTGTGGTAGGCTGAGTAATCGTTTTAGTTCTCTAGTAATGGCCCTCTGCATCTTGACAGAACTTTCCCAATGTGCACCATAAATTTATCCAGAGGTTGAGGACTGAGCTGGGTGAGGAACGCTGACTGTAGACTAAAGCTTTTTCAATTAGAAGTTTTCTGTTGGCAAACTTCATTCTGAGAAACCATTTTTCATTAGCTGTATGGACTGCAGTGAAAATACTAAGAAAAATTTTCCAGATGAAAATCTCTTATTTCAGGAAAAAAGGAAAATGTCCTATTTAAATGAAATTACATTTTGAAATGTTTGATGCTTTATTCCATTATTTCGTGACAGAGCAGCAGTAGTGATACATAATTGTGACAGACAGTGGAATGCTATGACATAGCTTGACTTGATACCATGTGTCGTTAGTTAATTCATGAATAATGAAAGTGATAGAGAATTTTAGAAGGTTTTTTTTTAATCGTTCTTTTGTCACTTTGTGCAAAACTTAGAAGGCACTGATTTTGATTTGAAGATGCTGTGAATAATTTCAAATATGGAATTTACTCACAACTTAAAAGAAATTCTAATTTTTTCAGCCATCCCTTGTTCTTAGGAGGTAGCATTCCAGGTGTCACACCAAAACTGAACTGTACAAAGAAGAAAGCCAACTATTTCATTTGCAATCATCTAATCCATTTATGATCTCACCTGATGTTTATAAACTAGATGGATTTTCTGTTTTCTTCTTGTACCCATGAAGTGTCCAATGAAGTCAACAACGTTCCCCAGTTAGGACCACAATTCTTACAAATCCTATTTGAAATAATTGCTTCCACTTCAAGGGGCAATGTGCAAACTGCTTTTAAGCTTGTTGTTTTTCAACCAAAGCAGAAACTAGCCTGTCCCAGTGTGAGGGGGCAACCCATGTGCTCAGCCTCAAGGAGGTATTTTATTGAACAACATTGATCTTTGCTATTTATGGCTGTTGTGGTTACTCTTCAGTGCCATAATTTCTGTCTCCATAGCAGCATTTTTGATTAGTCATGCGCAGATTCAGTCTGCGTTGCTGGCATCTGCTTATAATGATGCTGATACCTACCCCTTCAAAGAGTAAAACGGTGTTGTCTCTGTTCCAGTGCACTCAAGCACAGAAGAGCATAAAATTTTGCCCAGAAGAGGTTCTTCTACATGATCACTTCTTCTAAGTGATCACAGGTGTTTTCCATTACAGAACTAGAACTTAGGAGTAAATCTCACCTTGGTGTAAATCAGAAGCCACTCAATTACAGTCACTGGCTTGGTTCTGATCATCTTCTATAAATCTAGAGTAACTCTGGTAATGTCAATGGACTTACTTTGGATTTACTTTAGATCTAAAAGAGAATAGAATTTAACCTGAAGTGTATTGGCACAACCTTGTGTAAAGAATTAAAGGACTGAAAAGTTTTTTCTTAGAGAAAGAAATAAATGTTAGGAACTATAGAGTATTAGCAGGTTTGTAAGAATGCTGTCATGCAGAAGTGGGCACTGGCACAGGAAATGCAAGCTGGCAATTTATGCTTGGCATCTGTACATAACAAAAAACTAAGCAGGCCATTTATAAGAAAGGAGATAACACAATATGGGTTATTTTGGCAGTAAAACTTGTTTAAAAAATTTCAGCCATCTTTTTCAACATTAGCCATGTATTCTTGGCTTTGCATTGCAGTTCACTATCTTGTTAGCTAAATAAGTTTGTTGACAGAAATGTTTGTGGTCCTGTGGTGTAATGTGGAGTGTTGAAATAATTCAGGTTAAAAAATAAAATATGGTCCAAGAAAAAATATAGAAAGCTGTCTCAGAATAACACTGTGTCTGATGGAATAAGCTCCATCTCCATAGTAATACAGATAAATGCCTACTGAGCCACATCTGCCTTGCATTCAGACAGACTCATCACCAAAAAAGCCATTTATCATGGAATGCTGTGGACATGGTTTCAATTCAGTCATCTCTGGCTCTAATGAAATATTCTTATGGAAAGAACAGTAACATCATTCTGTTGACCTTTACTCTCTTCCATATCAGCTCTTGAACACTGTAGATCTTCTTTAGCTAGGCTGTAAAAGTTAGACAACAATATAGGATGTGGCAATTGCACCAGGAGTTGGACTATAAGCAAACATGGCCACTTTCTTAACAGGATTTCCCCTAGAACAGAGAGGATCTAATGTTAGTTTAGTTTGGGTTTTTTTGGTTCCATGCCTACAGAGCTTCTAAGGAGGGAATATTCATTGCCTGAGCCTTTTCCTACTGAGCTTTCCCTCACTATGCTACAGCTTCCCAGGCTTCCTCCACATGGATGCTAGGACTTGCAAAGCTCCACTTTCACTGCCAGGAGAAAAGGAGCTGTCAAGTATTTTTCTTCCCTTTTCAAATCACATATGAGGGATACTATGGATGCTCTGAAAGGTCTACAATGTGTGTCAGGGATGGCACATCTGGATAGACACATAAAACAGGCATGCAACACTATGATCAAGATTATATATGCTGCTTCTGTAGCTGCCTAAGCTGTATGGCTTCTGAATCATATCTGACTTGCACACATCCTGAAGAACATATATTTTTTCCCCTAGTCTATTAGAAGAACTATCTAAATCACATGAATCCATTAGAACCTATTGGTGGCAACCATGACATGCCTCGTGTGGCATTTGGAGGACTCCAAATGACCACAGTGGTGAGCTGAAACTTCATAACCTCAGTCAGGAGAAAGATAAAAACTCTTCAGCTTCTGAGGTGTTGTTACACAGAACAAAAGAACTCACTTGGAGGAAAATTTGGTCCAGAAGAGCTCTTTTCAGATGCAGTGACATTGCCGTTATTCAGATTAAAGCACGACCCTCTTCAAGTGTGATTGGCAGATGACACTATCATATTAACAAAGGCCATCCTTGACTGCGCTTACTAGCCATGAAATTAATGTGACAAAGAGACAGAAATAGAGAAAAGGTGTGATGATAGATTAATCAGACAAAACACTGATTCTGATTTTAGAGTTAAAATAATGTCTTCCAGGCTCTTTGAGAGTTGTAGGTGCTTTCCTGATCTTTGTGAAATTCTGTGGAACATCTATGCTGTTGCCTTTTTTCAAACAGTGACTGTTATTTTCAATAAGAAAATGTATCCATTTGTATCAAAGGGATATACTTGAACTATGATACTGTTCAGCTGTCAGTTTAGACTTAGCATTGTCAAAAAAGCACATTTTTGCCCTTTTTCTGCAACTGTTCACTGAATTATTCTTATTTAATGAGCATTCTTGATACTGAAATTCAGGCTTTCTAAGTGAGCAGTCCATTTTGACTTTGCTTCTCAGTAAACCCATATGTGGCTCCTCAGAGCTTCCATAGTCTGTGCCTTTGCTTTTGTTTGCAGTACTAGCAGCATGATGGTAGACCCTCATTATTTCATGACTTGTTTACTTCAATTCCCTTTTCCCTGCTCCTCCTATTCCACCCTTTGCATCTATTCACATATTTTTTATGAAGAAAAATGCAAGAAAATCTTTACTCAATTATGTCACCTTTTTCTTTCCCATATTTTGTATGGTTTCTGTTTTCAAAGGTAGAAAGCACAGTAGTCAATTAACGTCTGGATTCTCTGTTGACCTCAGCAGACAAAAGCCACAAGTTCACTTTTTTTCCTCAAGAAAGCTTTATGGCATTCCACAATGCAGTAAGAGTAATACTGAACATATTACAAGCTTTGCTTTCTTATCCTCACACAAAGTCCTATATTGCATTGTTTTGGCCCTTGTACAATTCCTTGCAAGCAAAAATCTCTGAGGCATCATAAGTAGATCATATTTGATTCAGCTGATATATAATACTGTATAAATATTTACTGATAAATGTATAATGTGCTATCCTTCTTTATTAACAATTTACAAGGCTCAAAAGAGGTTGGGTGGAGAGATAATTAAGAATAACTATTCCTTTTAGCAAAGAACCCTTGCTTACTAGCAAATTAGGAACATGCAATACAGTTTGGATAGTTCGATAACTAAGATAAATAACTAAATTCTTTTGGAAATGATACTAAGGGTCATTTCTGAGGTATAACTTATACTCTAACCCTTAAAGCCTGGGGAGAAGTCTGCTATGGATTGCACAGTGGCAGGATGCAGGCATAACATGTCAGCTGGCAGCATCCTCTTTCACCCTTGTTGTTCAGCCTGGCCTCTGGAAGACAGTGGATTCCAGGGCAAACCTGTAACCCACACAGATGTGGTTATGACAGGGGGGCTGGACTAGATGACCTAGTAAAGGTCCCTTCCAACCCAAATTATCCTATGATTTTATGATGATCTTGTGTAAGTAGATTATTAGATGATCTCCTTTTATGCAGTGCTACATTTCTTTGCTGTGTCTACTGATGACTATAGCAGGAGGCAACAACTCCTAACAATGGATTTGAGGACTGATCTAGTCTATAGTTTCTATTTTCTTATCAAATGCCTTTGATGTGGTTCTTTCTGTCTGTTGCTATTCCAGGAGAAAGCATAACTTTGTATTTCTTTTTTTTTCTTTTTGAAAAGGTGCTTTATGAA
This sequence comes from Opisthocomus hoazin, assembly GCF_030867145.1. Taxonomy (NCBI): domain Eukaryota; kingdom Metazoa; phylum Chordata; class Aves; order Opisthocomiformes; family Opisthocomidae; genus Opisthocomus; species Opisthocomus hoazin. The sequence continues at coordinate 12,615,233 of NC_134414.1, read as the reverse complement.
ATCAGCTCAAACTGTCCAGAGCTTAAAGACTCTAACCCCAGAGAAAATCAATTTACAGATGGAAATGACATAATAGAATAAAACATGTTACCTTCCAGGGTGTTTCGGAAACTGTAATTGGCCATTTTATCCATGGATCCAGATTCATACTGAGTCAGTGATAGGCAAAATTCAACTTCAGCAGAAGATGGGAGCCTTGGGGTCCTTGATTTATCATTGTTCCCAGGATTTCGCAGTATAGGCCCCTCACTCGTGGCATTGCATAGAGCCTGTTGGCTGTTGTACTCTTCAGACCGAGTACAAATTACCTGTACAAAACACTTTCTATTAGAAGAGGTGCAGTTGTAAAAAATAAAAGCAAACAAAAGAAGTACTTTGATTAATTTTGTTACAAAAGGACCAAAGAGAATGTACAATACAGGAAGCTTATTATATAAATATATATTAATTTTTAAATTTTTGATGTATGATTTTAGTATGAGCTGGATTATTTCACAGAGGACACCCTTCTACTACAGTGCACATTTTGTAAAAATACACTAGTCTGTATCTGAAACTGCCCAAGGCCTAAGGCATCAATGCTCATTTATGCTCTTGAAAACTCACGGAGGCCAAATTCAGTGTTACCTACCAATGCAGCACAAATGGAGTTCAGTCTGCTGCTGCAGTTGCTAAATGGAGGCTTTTTGGCTTCAGCAGACAACTGAACAAAGCCATAATTGCAGATATTTCTCCCCACACAGTAAAAGGAGGAATTGTTGACTTGCAATATGAAAAATAAATCTTTTATTCTGGAAATACTTGTTTGTGATTTGTCAGACTAAATAAGTACTTGGTTTCACTCTGTCTTGATGATGCTATATGTACAAAATGGGAAGAGGCATTGTTTTACCTCCCAGGAATGTTGTGGACATGAACATATATCACTACCTGAGATACCGTAGTGATGGGTGTTGGGAATGGACCTTAAACAGAGGGATGGATACAGGTATTAAAAGCTGTTGGAAACTGGCATCGTTTATATAAATGTTCTGGGTTCACAGGCAAAGTCCAGTTACCATGGCATAAGAAATAATTATTTGTCAGAGGATCTCTAGAAGCTGCCAGTCCACTTTGAGACTCCTGGAAGAGCAAGATAGTTCAATGTAACTTCAAATGATAATCAGCTAATTTTGACTGGGTCAAACTCCTTCACATTTGCCATGGGTTATAAGTCCCCACACAGACTGTAAATGTCACTAAGGTGCTGCTCAATATCTTTTTAAGCCACAATAACTTGTTACCTAAGGACATGGGTCTTCTGGTGACAGTGAGCTTTTCTACTAGCTCTCACAGAATCCTCTGCTTTGTCAGAGAAGTAACGACAACGAGGAGGAAGAATTGTTTTCATACTCTGGTACAGTAAACTGACAGAGCGTTAATATAATAATAACTCATATTTCTACTTTACATTCAGGAACTTGCCAGACACGGAGCCAGGATGGAGAAAAATATAATGACACAATGACAAGCAGAAGATCAAGCTAGAGGGTTTGGTGTGTGTGTATAGTGGTACAGCTGATGGGTCTGTGAAAATGAAACAGAGCAACAGTGGCTCAGAAATCCCAGAAGTTGCTTTGTATCCCTTTCAGGTGAGGCTGAGGCTCTGAACCAATACTGCGGTTAATTGTTTTGCTTCTTTTCTGGAAAATCCACCAGAACAAGCAAAACCCCAAACCACCACAGATCCCTTCATAATATGGGACTCTGTGGTTAGAAGATAATCAATGTGGTTAATGAGAACTTTGTGTGGAGGAAGAACAGGTTTCATGATTGTGTGAGACATCACAGGGGAGAGAACACATAACACTGAAATCTCCAGAATTCTTTCATCCTGGAGGAGTACTTGTATTTCATGGACCAAAGCAATGAACAAGAAAGTGAGTGAAAGCAATCAAATCTGCTGTGAATGGGATGAAAGAACATGAGATTCTCTGTTAGTGAAGGAAGTGAGCAGGAGATTCATTTCACCAGCACTAGCTGTGTACAAATTGTCAGACTGAAGCAACACTTCAGGACAACCTCTGCAGTCAATAGAGACAGAGGCATCTCCTGAGTGTGATTCAGCCCTCCTAAGCCAGATGTCTGGTAGGTGAGATGCGTCTAACTCTAGAAGTGCCTAACTTTCTCCATTGACTAAGTCATTGAAATAAAATTTGTAAAAAAATCAATGCAGAAACTGTCTCTGGACTGCAGTTAGCAAGGGAAGCAAAATTAAGTGTTCAACTTAATGTTCTGTTTCTGCGTTAATACGGGATGAATCACACGCTGGAGGCATGGATGTGCCTCTGAAGTGACTGAAGACAGAGCCAAAGGCAAGTTCCTTTGCTGCCTAACAAACTTTTGAATGGGTGGAAGGAGATGAAATGAATCCTTTTTGAAATGATTTGACCACAAATTAGCTGAAAGTATATGACAGAGCTGGTGATGTAACCTAGATTTCTTAAGAATCTGGAATTCTTAAACGGTAAGTTTCCTATGAGTATGAATTTCATGAATAAATTATTGTCATTTTTTTTTAAGGAGATAAGAAAGTTTATCAGAGAAATTTATCCTTACAGACTGCTTTATTAGCTAAAATCTGCCCTAGTCTGTTGAAACTACTAGGGTGCCCTTGAGGCTGTAGGTAGTCATCCAGCAGCGTTTCATGTGCACATTCTCCCCAGGAGCTCACCGAGTGGGTCAGGGTTGTTCATCTAAGAAGGTCTGAGGTCAGGACTGTGCCTCTAAGAAGTCTCTTTTAACAATCCCCACCAAGAAGGGAGAGGTAGTGACAGGGAGAGACCTACAGTTATAAACACAAAGCACAGCTACGGTGCTGTTTTTATGATTGTTTTGTGTTACTGAAACAGTTTATTCCTGTTAGAAGGACAATAGGGGGATGATTCAGGCTGAGGGAGATGCTCTAGTAGTTTCTTTGTTTATAAAGAATGCACAGTTCTGTCCCCTAGAAGTGCACTGGTGAGGAAGACAAGTGGCAAGTGTGTCTTGGCTGGTGGGTCTCAACCCATTTCCCAGCGGGTACTTGGCTCAGAAACTACACACACAAGGATTTTCTGTTCAGCTCTGTTTTCTATGGACCTTATCTTAGTCTGTATCTTCTCCTGGCTTCTCTGCCTTGCCATCTTTCATCTTTTCATCCTCTCCCCACTGCCCTGGGTATATATCCGCGTTGTGTCCGTAGGAGGAGTCGTACCATCTTCAAGACAGACTTTTCAGATATTCAGACAGGGAAACATCAATCATGAGCTCAAATATATCTAAACAAAGGAACATCTCCCCTTCATTCTATTTATCCATTTCAGTGGGATTTAATGCAACTGTTAATGTTACGAGGCTTACAAATGGTTAAAGTGCTTTTTTTTTTTTTTTCTCCATTTATGTCTCGGTGTAGCCTTCATTAGCTGTCTGACTAACCAAATTAATCCTAAACAGAAGCCAGATGTTACAAGGCATTTGTTAACTCGTGGTCAAGAAATGCCAACATAAGGGGCAGGAATGAAAATGCTTATCTGTGACCCTCTGCTATTTTTTCTGAACTAAAAATTAAATTCTAGCCATAAAATTAGCCAGGATGCTTTTCCAGAAAGTTATGACTTCAGTAATACAAATTATGGGTCTATCCTGAAACTATAATTTGCTGTTTTATCAGTTACGTGATGTGTAAGTGGTAACAGAACATAGGTCAGTTAAACGGTTCTTTCTGGATGTAATCTGCATAAAGCACACACAAAACGGAACATATCTTTGCCTTCTTTTCATGCAGCAGGAGTACTTTCTACTAGAAACACACTGTTTTAAAACATGATTTTTTTTTTCCTCTGTTGGAAAAATCCTGAGCAAATTTCTCAATTCACCCTGGACAAAGCTTCTTATTCAAGCTGCACCCAGTGCTTGCTCTCCTGCATGTGTAAATTCACCAGCTGAAGGGAAACTGCTAGGAACTTACTCCAAGGAAAAGCTTATGTAAGGAGTCAGCAGAGCAAATGCCAGTAGATGGCAGTCCAGAATACGCAGCATTACTTCTGGGCCTTGTAGCACCCAGCAAAAAAAAAATCCCTCAGTACACTGCAGTTGAGATCTTTAGCAGAGCTCTTTGTATTGTTTCTTAGAAAACAGACAGTGAATGAGCGGAAGCGTGGTTGCTGTCTCGCACATTTTTGTAAATAGGAAATCCTTTTGTCTTTCGGTTTGCAACTGCTTGTACAAACCTCTGTGCCTAAATAAAGTGAATTACATTACAGGAATCTTCAGCAGTATTGAGTCCTTTGTTGCTATTTTTCAGTTCAAAGTTTTGGGGGTTTTGGTGACAAATTCTTTGTGGTTGCTTTGGACTTATTAGATCTGCACTCACAGAGACATGCAAAACAGCTAATATATACCTGAGCACTTGGAAAATCGTGATTTTCCATGGTGTTGAAATAGCTGCTCACTTACAAAGTGATCTGAAGTTCCTTAGTTTGCTGGGGAAGTACAGCCACTCAGAGGGTTAATCTGCGCCTCTACTTCCTTTTGAGCTGGTTCCTTGCTCTGCTTCTCTTCTGAGTCCACCGAGCAGGAGTCTGCCCGTGTCCAGAAACTGTATCAGCATGTTTTCATAGTGTTATGCTCCTACAGGTTAATATAGTCTTAAAGAACCACTTCAGGCAACAGCCAGCACAACCACATGACTTGCTTATCCGTGGCACCCATCCCAGCTCTCCTAGGGGTGTGATGTGAGCACTTCTTGTACCTCCTTGACACAAACTCACATCTCTGTTTGTCCTACTTGAAGTCTAGACTCCCTAACTGGAGCCTTGGGTCTCACTATGCAGCCAAAAGAGGTTTTACACTGACTCATTGCCTTTCTCTGTCTTTCTCCACTTATTCTCACATTTTTGCTTGAGAACAGCATTAAAGTGCAGCCCTCATGCTGGATTTAAAACATTTGGCAATTGTAAAGAGGTTTAAGTTTTGGTTTTTTGGCTACATTAGGGCCTGGCGTAATCCAATCCTAATTAAGTGGCATCCAGAAGCCATTTACTCACCAAACTAGGAAAATGCAAGGAAATCCCCAAATAACTTGCAACAGAACAAACTGTACTTTGGAAGCTTGCTTTTATAGGCAGAACATTAAAAGGTGCTGTAACTATAGCAGACCAAAAAGTTTTTAAGAAACTGTATATTTATATCTGGTTCTTCATGTACTCCTGAATATTAGCAGGAATGGAAAGGCAAACAGGCAGAGGACTGAGTGGAAAAAAAAGAAAATTTAGAAAGAGAAGCTTCAAAGAAATTCTAAGAAATATCTTTGTGCAAGGATAAGGTCATTAATTATCTTTCTGACCCCTGTGGCACATCCATTAACTGGAGGAGCTGTGAAACTCAAGCCAGAAGGAGATAAGATGAACACGAAGTGACAGCACTGAAACAAACCCAGGGCCTTCAACGTATTTTCTCAGCCTTCGGTAAAAGCTTCCATCTCTTTGCTCAGAGGCAGCCCAGAACTAGAGAGTAACTTATGCCCCATTCAGCATCTCAGAATGGTGCTGGGATGGAGTAGGAAACTGTCATCAATTACTGCTGAAATATTCATTAACACTTTCCGGTTAGGCAGACTGCGATTCCCTGCTCTCTGCCTGTCTCTGGGCTGTACCATTAGTGTTGCTGTCTCCATTTCCACTGCAAATTCACAAGGACACATCTCTCTACAGAGAGACGGTAGACTTCTTTCTCTGGTGAATTATTAATAAAACCCAATGTTTCTGAAATTCCTTAGGTATTAATCTATACATTTCTGAAGATGTTTATCTTTTGCACTACACGACAGCTGAGCAAGCACAGCATATACTAGAAAACAGCCGAGCAACCAGGGGCCAAACTCTGTTGTCATCCACTCATGATCACATGGAGGAAGGGGAATTACTTTGAGATCACAGTGACGTAAAGAGGCTGAGGCTACCCAAGTGACTGCTCCTGCTGTGCACAGATCCTGATTCCCTCAGGCTGCGGTACTGAGGTGTGGCATGTGGAGAGTTATCTCTTTGTAGCAGGAAATATTTCAAATCTATAACCCATGTAAGCGTATCATTAGGACACCAATCTTGATAAACTCTTCCTTTATAGTTACTTGCTCCTTTTGGGCTGGTGTTTTTTTTTTTTATTTCTATTTTTTATTTAGCAGCCTGTAGCTGGCACAAAAACCTATTAAACTGCAATAAAAAATAAAATGGTTGAATTCATAAGATACTCGAGTGTCCATGAGCAGATGGATGTAAGACAGATATCACAGAATCACAGATTTAAAAATCAAGAATTGTTGGCTGCTGGTGTTTGTATATTTGAAAATTTCCTCTTGTTTTTAGAGGTGGACATAAAATAGCACTTCAAATGATCTTCTCAGACTATTCAGCTAGCAATACAGCTCCCTGATAAACTGTGCTTAGAATTAAATAACTGTGTCTGAATAGCTGAATTTTGTACTTGTTATGAAGACGTATTTTCAGGTAATGGATCTAAAGTACTGTCATTATTAGTTCAGGAGCATTATATCCATTTTCTATTTGTATAAGTTGTTTCCCTTTTGTAGTAGCTTTGCATTTGTGTAAGTGGTTCTGCAGGGTGATACAGAATGAAGTGCTAAGGGAAATTCTCCGTGATTGCAACAGAGAATTGGCTGCAGGCTTACACCAGCACATCTGAGAGCAGACAGCTCTCCACATTATGCAATTACTTCTCTGAAGTCACTCTTCTTTTAGGAGAGACAAAATACAGGAAGCTAAAATTGGTGGTATAGCTTGCTTGCCACTATATATATATATATATCCTTATACATTTTCTTCATCTTCTGGCTAGCACACTGTGGGGATCCCCAAACTCTAACGTTAACTACCATCAGAAAAATTCTGCTTTTCTTCGCCAAAGGTTTTATGTGCATTTGTAACCTCCTGACTTCAGTTATTTCTCCAGATTAGTTCTGGTGCAGAGGAGAGCAGAATTTCACCTACTACTATTTTAGGGAGGCATAATTATTATTTCTTTAGAAAATCTGTTAAATAATTATAGAAATGTGCACTAAAACAAAAACCTCTCAAAATGTCACGGAAGATCCCCATTTCCCACATAGGTTTCTGTTAAGTCGGGGTGGAATTGCAAAATGTGGAAAAAGCATTAGTGGGTGTCATGCAGTCCTAATTCTGAATGCAACACTTGAATCATCACAAACAAGTAACTGACAATGTGAGAAAATCTTTCCCACCTACCCTAAAATATGAGCCAAGCAAACAAATAAAAACACTAAAGATTCCTGACAGTCTTGTTGGTAAAAACAGAGGCAGCAAGCAGAAGTTTCACTTAGATGATAAACATGAGAAAAATATGAACAGATAATTCACTCAGCTGAGTGGTAATGGCAGCATGCTGAAGAAAAAAGTAAGGCGAAAGCAAGAATTTCAGCATGTATTCATGGGTATCCAAGTTGTCATGGCAACTTCTCAATGGAATAAAGTATTTTCTCCTTTCTTTAGGGATTAAAAAAAAAGAGAGATGCCGTTCTGCATATAGGCACTTTACCTTATTTTTAATAAATCTGTAACTGTTTTCTAGCATAGCCGTCATTGTTTTGTTATACATTAGAAAGAGACTTCAGTGTCTAAAAAGGACAACATATTATTGATGTGTTATTCAAAAGGTTTCTCTTGACCTTTTTTAAATTTTGAATGCTTGTTAGAAGCCTAAATTCCTTCACATTTCTGGATCCTCCTCTTTTTTTCCTCTTGCTGTTTAGCTACAGAGCTCGGATAATCAGTGTATTCTGCAGTAGATCTATGGCTGTTTTCCAGTTCAAGTGAAGGCTATTTTTGTTCCCTTTTAATTTCTGGAGTGCGATTCTGATCTCTTACTTTGTGATACTTGAAGGAACTGTACTGACTAAATTGTTCCATCATAAGCAGTTGTTTAAATTCAGATTCAAAGCTAATAAAAAAATGTAAATTTGTATTGTATCTTCACCCCAAACTAACTGACTGAAAATGCAGATCTGTTCAGTCTCTTTCATTCCTCCTCTAGAAAAGGCAGCAGAGATATACACAGATAGAAGTTGTTAAAGGGGTATAACGCCCTTTGAAGGTAAAGTTATTGTAGCCCTGTTTTGGAGATTTTCATAAAAGTGTAGCATTTCCAGAAGTGGCTGAAAAATAGAAGTGATAAGCAGCCATTTTAACACATTATTTGGAAAACTTCAGCAAAGGACTTAGGTGCCTGAACACCTATAGACTGACACTGAATGTGTTTTAAACTTTTTTATTGTTGCATCTATTAATGTTATACAAAAATATCTGTTAAAGCAACTTGTTTCATAAAAAAAAAATTGTCTTTATTTTCAGAATACATTTGTGAGAACTGACTATAAATTAGAAGTTATAAAACTGACTGTTTCTTAAATACATTCTTTACTACTCATAAATTTGCCGGGTACTTATTTCCAAGATGGAAAAGAAAACTAAGAATATGGATATGATTAATAGTACCTTTCTAAAAATGAGCTAAACATAACTACCCGACCCCCCCAGGTCTTTTAGAAAAGTCTGCTAGCACCTTGCTGATTCCTTTATACTGCCTGCCTCCTACTAACTTGGTTATCCCATCCAATATACTGTATTGATAGCTCCACTTGACACATGTAACCAGTGCAATTTTAGTTTCATTTAATCCACTTTAACACTTGTACCATTTCCACATAACTCTTTATTCAGCTTAGTGCAGAACAACATCACATCCACTTCATTCTGGTAATGCAATCCAATTAAGCTAGGAGAGTTCATCCAGATTCATACTGCTAGAAATGAGCAGAATCTTGGAAAATGGGATGAAAATGCATACTTGTAGGTATAGCTACTTCACAGCTACACCTTCTCTGGTAAATTAAATGTGGCCAGGAACTTCTCTGGGCAGTGAGGCCAAATGGCATGAAATGATCCATGTTTATGCCAGTAAAACCGACTTAGCCTCCCAAACAGGGTGGCTGTATGCAAACAGTCTCCTATAAATTGTCCCTGAAAAGTACCAGTTTGGGGGAGAACTAGCCAATACATGCAAACATGCCAGGGAATGTCCAAAAAGAAGTCTGTTACAGTATTTAGGAATGTTTGAATTTACAGGTATTTACACATTCTATATTGCTCAGAGGACACAAATGAAGACTAAATGCAGTATAACCACCCCAGTTAGTTGCTGTGTTGTAAAGCCAGAGTATCAGAGTGCTGCTGGAGTTTGTATCTTTCCCTTTCCATGCAATCACTAAAACTGCCCAACCTTCATGTGGGCTGTTGCTACAGAAATAAATAGAACAAAGATAGATTTACACCAACATAATCATAGACTTCAGTGCCAGAAGGGACTGTTGCTATTGTCGTGATCGAGTGTGTCTATGGAAGCCAACAAACCTTTGTCACTGTATTTTAGGCGATGTGGCAGTAATGAGCAAGAGACATCAGAAGTCTAGAAACTCTCAGTGTTAGAATAGCACAGTATAGTTCAGCTATATGAAAACATGTAAAGTAAGTAAATATGTAAATTTACCTTGGTTTACAGACTAATTTGCAGTGCTTTTAAGTGGCAGGAATAGCTTTTGAGTTTACTTCTTAGTTCCTTTGAGGAGCACAGATTACTTATATATCTTTTGAACTACTGATGTGAATTACACAGCTGGTTCTTCTGTGCTCTGAAGATTTAGGTTTTCTGTTTGTTTTTTATTTGAAAGCATACAAGCTTAATTGGATAGCTTTTAACTCTTGGATGGAAAAAGGGACTGGGAGAGGGGTAGAGCCTCTGAAAACTCTTTGCTTCTATTTCCATCATTCAGTCACCCACTGTCTTGCAATGGTTGTGCACTAGCATTTTGTATAGATAAATCCTGCTTTTTTTCACCTGACTGCTTCAGCAGACCCAAGCCTGTTTAGCTTTCTAAAGTCCATGTCTGGACACAAAGGCATCATTTTCTTCTTTCACCTTAACTTTAGTTTCTTAATCAAACAGCCTAAATGCTACAGTCAGAGAGAGAAGAGACAAAGACATAAATGAACAGCTCTAAATGAAGATTAAGTCTACATAAAATCTGATTTGCTCTCTGTTAGTGCTTACTTTCTCTCCCAGAATATCTAAGGGAATGCAGCATGGCTAAGCTCCTAGGTTGTGCACCTCACTTTAGTGCCTAAAGTCAGGTAGGATAATTCTGGCACAATCAGCCTTTCCCTTCCCCTTCCCCTTGGGCTGTTCTTACCTGCCACGAGGAGAAAAAAGATGCTGGGCTGAGTAAATTAGGGTTGGTGGGGTGTCTGCCACCCATGTATTCATCAGTGCAGACCACACAGTCCTCTGCATCTCTCCAGTCCCAGTAAGGAATGGTGAAGTTCTCATCACCTGTTAGCTTCTGGATCTCACGTTCCCACATCAGCAGAAAGACCCGATGCCAAGGCAGAAAACCAGGTGCTTCATGAGCAAAATCAATGTCACGCCACACAACGGATCCACCTAAGAGTGTGTCTCGAGAGGCATAATAATGCATCCACACAAAGAGGTCATACACATTGATGTTTCTGAACATAGGGTTGGAGCCGTTGTTCATCTGAGTATACGTGCCAGTAGCAATAACATAGTCCTGGCTAGGGGTGTTTTTTGCCAAGTTAAGGTAGGCAAGAAATTTGTCCTTCTCACTGGTGGTGAGCTGGAAGATGTTTCTTCTTGTTCTCAGTCGCCTTTCAGTGCAATTAGGTCCTGAGAAACCAAACTTGCACTCCCCACAGTTGAATCCCATGAAGTTGCCTTCACATTTACACGTCCGGTTGTAAAATATAGAGGGCCAGTCCTCTCTGTCATCCACTCCTGAGAAAGGAAACTGTGGTCCCAGTGGAGCCAGAGAGAGAAGGATGTTTTGGCAGGACCCTCTGCTGGAAAGCTCCCCACAAGGGGACCCATCTCCACCCCAGAGGGGACAGCACTCCTTCCTCAGCAAGCTCTGCCTGTTTGCACAGGCTCTGGGGAACTGCCCGGTGGATGGCTGAAGGGTGACTAGCAGAAAACCCATGGCAAACAGCGACATCCTCACAAAGCAGCAGGAGAGAATTGGTGTTACGCTTCAGTGCATGGAGTGCTCTCTCTGGCCTCTCTGAAGCCCTGGGTGTGAAAGAAATCCTTCCTTCCCTCCACCAGGAATGCTTCACTGCTGACTTCTGCTATAATGCACACTCCAATGTCCTCCCCCATTCCTACCCTTCATGCATTTACACACAAAACACACTTCAGGGTTAATCTGATTGTCACATGTTCTGGGCGAAAGTCAAGTGACTTTTTTCCCCACCCCTTACGGGTTTCAGAATACAGGCATTTATTATAAACTTTCATCTTCTGTCTAGCACATGACTGCTTTCCTCTGGCAATTGGAGAGGAAGTAAAATTAAGATTTTGACACAGAAGCAACTGTCTGCTCTTCAAATTCATTGTTTGATTTTATTCTTTAGGGTATATGATTTTTTAAAAAAAGAGTCAGAAGAATCTGATTAGCTAAATAAGCACAGTGAACCTAAAAATGAGAAAATAAACCATTTAGGGGTAAGCCATCTTTTTTTTACACGGAAACAAACGTACAATGTGGTAGATTAAGTGTGAACATAGGGAAGAACAAAAATAAATGGCTTGGCATTTTTATATTTCGTTGTAAACTGCCTTTTGTGGGCCAGCATGCGTCAAAGTAACTACACAAAGGAAGTGACAAACTTTTGAGGAAAAAAATGTTTTTTTGTCACCCTAGAATCCATAGTGCTTTGACAATTAATGAAACACCGAAATCTGCACCCAAATCTTCTCTGCAGTTTTGTGGGGAATACAGCACATCTGTGAACAGATTTGCAGAAAGCACTTTAAGCAGCTAACTCTGGACCTGGGAAGCAAACCTTGACTCCTGTTTTTCTCCCATCAGGCAGTTTGCCATCACTATATTTGTGTTCTTTATTCAATACATTACTGGGCAGCTTTCAGACCACCCACCTCTTACTTCTTACACATTTGCCTGATCAGAGCTAAAAGAGCTTTATAGATGGCATTGGAGGTTATAAATCCTTTGAAGTCGCCCCTTGAAGCAAGGAAACAGCAGTTGTACTGGTGGGCAAATTGCATATGAGTTATCCACCTTTTTCTTCAGCAACCACTGTTATCAGTAAGACTGGTTTTATTGGTTTTATTTTTTTACTAAAAGCATTATGTATTATTTCCTTGTGCTTAGGGAGAATCTCAGCAGGGCAGGAACAACGTATAGGCAAATGAAGTGAGAAGCTTGCTGGGAAACAATGCCTTTTGCTGGGATCAGCAGGTCATCACATGACGGCGCTGAGAAGCACGAGGTGCTTTAATCCTGTTGACTTCTACGCCTCAGGTATTCCAGGAGATTATCCCTGAGTCCTGCTGCCAGAGAGCCGGTGATGGGGGAGCTTGGAGCAAGAAGGGCAAAGGAAAAAGAATTTGCTTGATCGAAAAAGATTTCTAACCACAGGCTGATGTTTACTATTATTTGACTGATTCCCTTGGTTTCCTTGCTAGGCTTGCAAAACAGATTTCATCATAGAAATGTTACTTGTTTGATTTATTTTATTTTCTCTGTGTCTGGCTGTTTGGGAAACCTTTGCAATTTATTTGGCTTACTGTTCCTCCCATGGAGGTTAGTGCAAAAGTCCTATACGTGAGAAGAGACTCATCTCTGAGGATAATGATATATATTTTTGAATTTTCACTGAAAAGCTACAGGGATTTGGAAAGGCTTGAGGTAAAGCCTCAGAGTCAACCAGAAAAGCCTTCAAATATATATTTAGGCAGACAGTCATACACACAAATACATTCAATAACCTATTTTTATATTCAAATGAGATTTTATGTTCAATGTTCAAAAATAAGAATCCAAGCCGTGACAGTCGTCATATGACAAGTTTCTGAAGCAGCTGGTTAACAGAGGAATCCCCTGTGAAATGATATGAATGAGAAACTCTGAATGAGGAACGTGACTGAGGAGCAGCAGACACCCTTCTTGACCTACTGTTGAACAGAGTCCTGTTCTGAGTAACAGTCGGTGATTCAGATAGTGGCTGGGAAATCAAATTTTTCATGTATCAACAGTCATAAGCATTAATAAGTAAGAAATTATATGTGTTCCTGTTCCCATGCATGACTGCAGAGTCACCAAAACATGAAACAGTCACACCTTACTTGCTGCAAATGGAAAAAAGTCTTTTCATTAAAAAGGCCTCATGGGACTTTCCATCCCTCTTGTGCTTCAACACAGAACTCTTTGTTTCAGTGTTCATTGAACAAAATCATCATATCTGCATGAAGTTTGTGCATAAGTAATTTAGTCTTCTTGACTGAGAACTCTTCCCCTTGCATTTTGCCAGTGGGTTGGCATCATCTTGCCGTATGCTCTAAGAGATCCATTTCTCACATCTGGATCTCCACATCTGAGTATGGGTCAAGACATCCATTTAAGGTACATGAATGCTAGGTGGTGATTGATAGAAGGGATAATAAGAAATATGAAACTTTAACAAAATAGCTTTAATGACATTTTCTAGTTGTTAATAGCTTTTATTATTGCAGTTTGTATTCTTGCATGCATAATAATCCAATGCCGTAACTGTTGAGAACTGTAGTGTGTAAGCTACAAGCCCTCAAAAGAAAAGGAGGGACTGATATCTGGGAATGTAGCGAATGTAACAGACGTAGCAGATGTAGATAGAAGTTACAACTTTCGGTTATCAGAATCATTGCACATAGATTAATTAAAACCGAAGCAAGTCTTGGTTCTTTGTGAATAATTTGGAAGGTTGTAAGATAAGAGACTCCTGAATAATCCCACTTAGACAGCTCGGCCTTGGGAGAGCAAATGCGCAGAACCATGAAGATAGGGAGGCACTAAGATGACAATGAGACCAGAACAAAATAACCTTGAAGAACATGGTATACGTGATCTCAGAACTGAGTTGCGCAGAAACAAAGGTCAACCAGTGGACACTGTGATGAAGAGTATGAGCCTTCATCTGAAGACCTCTGACGACCACCTGGAGGCACCAACAGACATGCGCGAAGGATAGTAACATACGCTAACTAGTTCTCAGAATAACCATGAATATGATAAGCATTTCTTGGAAACGTAATGAATATACGTATTCTGGTTGTATTTAACCTGAAATGACACAAATGGGTGTCTGGCACGCATGTTTGGAGGAGAGATCCCCCATGTGCTTGGTGTCATAATAAAGGATACCTGCGTAGCAGTATAAATTGTACTGTTAGGTTATCACTGGATCTTTGAATCAGTGGCCCAGAAGATCAGCATGGTTAAGACACACCACTTTCTGTATCCGAGAACATGAAAGACAGGGCTTTGGTGCCCATATCCAACTTTACTTGATTGCAAAGCATAAATGACCAGGAATCACTTCACAGTTGGGTCCCCTAGAGGCAATCTTCAGCAACAAACTAGCATGGGCCTCTGCCTCATGCCACTAAATCTTAAGTCCACCCTGAAGTTTGCAACTGGATCAGTTAAAGTATAGGCTTCAGTCTGGTAGAGTAGCAGAGTAATAACAGTATTTAAAATTGATCTTGTGTTTTCATTACAAGGTCCTTAAGTACTTTATAGTGATGTCACTAGTTATTGGAAGGAAAAAACCCAGACACAGAGTAGCAAGATGTCTTCCCAAAGTTCGCCTGCTGACTTGCTTGCAGTGTTAGGCTCAGATTTTCAGCACTATGCTGCCATACTAAACCAAGCTTCCTATAGACATGGCCCATGGTTTTCTGATTTGGTTATAGACAAAGAAAAGGAACAATCCAAATAAAAAACAATGACAGTAAATGGGGTTTCATATTACCTCATAAAAATAACTCTTGGTCTCCTCAGATCTGACTGTCTGAACTTCAAAGGATCATTACTTCCTTTTGGATGATGTCACAGGAAATTTCAATTCTGGGCTGCTGATGCTGAAGCAGTCAAAGTTTCAAATAAAATTAGTGGATTTTAAAAAGTTCTGAGAGTTGGATGACACCACAAAAAAAAGCTATTAACATTGCTTGTTAATGTTTTTTAGGAATTCTGTGGGGATTTTAAGGTCCAGATGTCTATGCTGAGCGGGGAAGAAATGAAATTTGGGGTAGGAAAATGAAGAACAAACTTTAATAGTAATTATTTTAAAAGTCAAGCATAAAACTGTGAAGAAACAAAGGCTGGATAGAAAACGTTGGTGCTGCTCGGTTCCAGTGGAAAGAAGAACTGTCAAGAGAAAAAGAGAAAAAAACCCATGGTTATTCGAGATGGATAATTACAAGGACCTTTTGACAATGAGAAAGAACTGACAAATGGAAAGAAAGATAGGCTATTAACCAGCCAGGACATTCAATCTGACATTCTTCTCCTTACCTGTTACTTGCTGTTCAGCATCAGCTTCCTTACACACTGCAAAAGGCACCTGGTTTCAGACATTTTGTTGAGCTCCTGCTGAGCTTACATTTTGTGTAGCAGAAGACCAAAGCATCTATTTTTCCCCTTTCCCATGACCCTTATGCCAGATGGAGTTGTCGGACTCCACAGTGGTTTGCCAGTGAGCCAAATCTGGTTCCTGGCCCACAGGAGAAAGAAAACACAAGTGGATGTAGGTTGATGACACTTGTCATAGATACTACATTGTGGTCAAAACCAGAATAAAAAATCCATCTCCTGGTTGATGATAAGTGGGGAGGGGAAGTTTAAGATTCCTGCTTCTTGTTAAAAGCCATGAAACAGCTAGGCATTTAAATATTACACAAGAAAAAAGGAAAACATTCAATTTCTATTTGTAATCAACTTTTTAGAAATGTAGAACCATTAAGGCTGGAAAAGACCTCTAAGATCATCAGGTCCAACCATCAACCCAACACCACTATGCCTGCTAAAACATGTACTGAAGTGCCACATCTACACATTTTTTGAACACCTCCAGGGATGGTGAATTCACCACTTCCCTGGACAGCCTGTTCCAATGCCTGACCACTCTTTCAGTAAAGAAATTTTTCCTAATATCAAACCTAAACCTCCCCTGATGCAACTTGAGGCCATTGCCTCTCATCCTATCACTAGCTACTTGGGAGAAGAAACCAACACTTGCCTTACTACAGTCTCCTTTCAGGTAGCTGTAGAGAGCGACAGGACCTCCCCTCAGCCTCCTCTTCTCCAGACTAAAAGTGGCTGTTCCCTCAGCCACTCCGCATAACAATTCTTCTCTAGACCCTTCACCAGCCTCTTTGCTCTTCTCTGGACAAGCTCCAGCACCTCAATGTCCTTCTTGTAGTGAAGGGCCCAAAACTGAACACACAGTATTTGAGGTGCAGCCTCATCAGTGCAGAGTACAGAGGCACAATCACTTCACTGCTCCTGTTGGCTACAATACTCCTGATGCAAGCCAGGATGCCCTTGGCCTTCTTGGCCACCTGGGCACACTGCTGGCTCATGTTCAGCCAGCTGTCAACCAACACTCCAAGGTCCTTTTCCACCAGGCAGCTCTCCAGCCACTCCTCCCTAAGCCTACAGCGTTGCATGGGGTTTTTGTGACCCAAGTGCAGGACCCAGCATTTGGCCTTGTTGAAACTCATGCAGTTGGCCTTAGCCCATCAATCCAGCCTGTCCAGATCCATCTGCAGAGTCTTCCTACCCTCAAGCAGATGGACCCTCCCACCCCGCTTGGTGTCATCTGCAAACTTCCTGAGGGAGCACTCAATCCCCTCATCCAGATCATTGATAAAGATGTTAAACAAGACCGGACCCAAAACTGAGCCCTGGGGAACACCACTCGTGACCGGCTGCCAGCTGGATTAACTCCATTCACCACCAGTCTCTGGGCTTGGTCATTTAGCCAATTCTTTATCCAGCGAAGCGTACACCCATCCAAGATATGAGCAGCCAGTTTCCCCAGGAAGATTCTGTGGGGAACAGTGTCAAAGGCCTTGCTAATGTCCAGGTAGATAACATCCACAGCCTTTCCCTCAACCACTAGGTGGGTCACCTGGTCATAGCACGAAAGCAGGTGGAAAAAAAAAATCAAGTTTCAGATTAACAAGTAAGAATTTCACTAAATTCTAATCTAATCTAATCTAATCAAGAAGCCAGCTGGAAATTCCCACAAGCTTTTTAGGTGAAGAGAAAGACCTCCACACCTTTTGGTATGATATTTGAAGATAAGGCTTAAAAAACCATTTGGATGTATGAAAGGAGGAAAACTCCATGGTAAAAAATGATTCTGAATGCTCTAAGTAACCAGCTTTTAAATCAACACGAGCATATCTAATATGCAGTCCACAGACCTGATGGTCTTATAGGTGTAACTATGGTCATCTTCAGCCATGAGAGGGATGTTGGGCCCCTAATCTGAAATTCATTGCAAAGTTCAATTAAGCTTGGCATGTGCAGCAGTTCAAAGCACTCCTGTCACCTCATCCAGCCTTAGCCCTGACCTCTTGCAGAAAGAATTCACAGGTGTCATTGGTTTCCCAGGCTGAAGTTGTGTTGTCACAGTTATGAAAAGCAATCTTTACATTAGCAAATAAATACCCTTCCTGATCCTGATGTAACCTGGTCCATGCATGAATCCCCAGTCTCAATGTTCTTGAATCAGTCCGAGAACAGAAGGCCAGGGCTATTGTTTATGGCTTTTATAGAGCATGCAAAGAGAAGGAATACTTGTTCTGGAAAAAACAAAAAGGTGTGAGCAGATGATATTTGATCAGTCACAAAGCCTGGTGCCACAAAGTTAATGTATCCATTTTAAGAACATTGAATCCATGAGTTTTACTAGATCAGTGTTATTATTATGTGGCCGTGTTATTTTTGATCTGATATTGGGAGCTCTAGTGACAGAGAGTGCATCAGGAAATAGGTATTCAAACTCGTCTGAATACATTGGCTAAATATTACAGCCAACATCTAGGAGTAAAAAAAAATCACCTTTCTGCAGTCCAAAGCAAGGGAGAAGAGGCACTGATGCAATCAGAGCAATAAACGTACAGAAACAGCAGCAAAAGACGAAAGGTAGTTTTCCCCTGTTATAGACTGAAGATAGCATGAAAGTAGTTACTAACCTGTCAATCTACAATCTACATGATTGGGCTTTTGCTGCAAGTGACACAAAACTTACCTGATATCTATCAGTCTTGATGACAGGGCAGCTTCTAAAGGGGGATGCTGAAGCAATATCTTCTATACTCTTGTTAAATTCCACTTACACTTCACCTCTGCTTTCAGCTCTTTGCTTCTGGCTTTTGGGAGCATGATGGGCAGAGTGGAAATTTTGGCAAGTGAGTCTGAATGCTTTCCTATCAGCTTTCAGAGGAAAAGTATCACACAATTTTTTACTACCATGTGACTGATCTGTAAATTTGGCCTTGATAGTAGGCTAGGGCCCAGATTTAACTAGGTGGGTAATAGCGTGATCACAGAATCACAGAATCACAGAATCACAGAATAGTAGGGGTTGGAAGGGACCTCTGTGGGTCATCTAGTCCAACCCCCCTGCCGAAGCAGGGTCACCTACAGCAGGCCGCACAGGACCCCGTCCAGGCAGGTCTTGAATATCTCCAGAGAAGCAGACTCCACAACCTCCCTGGGCAGCCTGTTCCAGTGCTCCGTCACCCTCAGAGGGAAGAAGTTCTTCCTCATGTTCAGACGGAACTTCCTGTGCCTCAGTTTGTGCCCATTGCCCCTTGTCCTGTCACTGGGCACCACTGAAAAGAGCTTGTCCCCATCCTCCTGACACCCACCCTTCAGATATTTGTAGGCATTTATAAGGTCCCCTCTCAGCCTTCTCTTCTTCAGGCTGAACAAGCCCAGTTCCTCAACCTCTCCTCGTAGGGGAGATGCTCCAGTCCCCTCACCATCCTCGTAGCCCTCCGCTGGACTCTCTTGAGTAGCTCTTCATCTTTCTTGAACTGGGGAGCCCAGAACTGGACAGAGTACTCCAGATGAGGCCTCACCAGGGCAGTGTAGAGGGGAAGGAGAACCTCCCTCCTCCTGCTAGCCACACTCTTCTTGATGCACCCCAGGATGCTTCAGGAAATCACTGTCTCATCTAACAGCTCACTGAGGCTGAAAGCACAGAAAGTTTTTCAGCAACCTACAAGGAAACTATTTATATTTTTTTGCTGGGTTAATGTTCTGCTTATTTTCCAAGGGGAAGTGGCCTGCTGAGAGGTTAGACAAGCACTCTAACTCATGCAAAACTAGTGGCAGAAACAATAAGGGGAGAGGCAAGGCCAGTCTTTGCTCTGTTGGAGGTCTTTTGGAATGGCTCACCCATTTTGCAAAGCTGCATCCTTTGCCCTGCTGGCAGGTACCCCGCAGCTGTGCTTCAATCAACTGCAGTTTCTTACTCTTGCAGTTAAAAACCTCTCATCTTCCTCTTCCTTTCCGGTGTCCTCTGATAAACTTCGCTCTCTGCAGGTTGACTGGAGAGAAGCTTCCTCTTGGGCTGCCCACCGTGCTTGGCTCCTCTTCAGAAACAGCTGTGTCACAGAAGTGCCTCTAGGCTCTTCTCACAGGCTTGTCCTGCTCCATTTATCCAGCTCTGCAGAGATACAGAAGAGTAATAAAGACTCCTAGTAGCTGCCTGTTGGTTTTGGTGTGTACATGCTTTGGGAAACAGACAATCGAGTAGCATATTAAAAAACATGAGAGTGACGTTTAACACAGATCAAGTCTCAGCAGCTCCTGGTGGTAAGGCAAACATGGCTTTGCAGTGTCAAAAACCTAAATTTGGAAAACGAATGAGAGAAACACTTAGGACTGGTATGTGTATATAAACCAGCTGGGACCCTCTGAGGCTGAGGTCACCTCATATAACCTCTTGTGAGCTAAGAGCAGCTGGGCTTCCATGAAACCTTGCCTTTACTTGCAGATAGAAGGGAGACCCATGCATCAGATAAGCAGTTCACAGACATATTTTTCTCTTAATATTAAGCACACATTATTTTAGTCATAAATTGGTCCTTATAACTTACATTAAAAAATCATTTAAATACTAAAAAATGGTGAGAAGAATGCTACAGTGGTTCTAAAGCATAGACCAGAGATTTGCTGAGGTAAATAAAAACCTTGTGGAGGGGAAAAGGTGCTGACTAATTCATATTTATACAATACCTTTTAAAATGAAAAAACACACAAGAATGTGATTAGATGTGGTTAGTTCCAGTAGAAAAAAATATGTACAGAAGAAAGCAATCTCATATGTTGCATTCAGATTCTTTCCTTTGAATACTACCCTAACCTGCAGTAAGCTTTACCTCCTTTGGGTTTGAAAAGCAGTTTGTCTGGCTAGACTTTCAGATACCTCAGAGAACCCCTTAAACACCATGACTTTTTATTGCTTATGGGTTCTTACAGTCCACCGCTTTTGCTTTGCCTGAAACCCCCTTATCTTGGTACCTCTGGTGTCCTTCCACCATTCTCATGGAAAATATCTGTATATTGTAGTCTCCATCAGCCAGGTTTTAACTGATTTGTTCCTTCACAAATCAGGTAAAACTCGGCTGATGGAGACTACAATATACAGATATTTTCCGTGAGACATGGTGAGAGAAGAAAAACTGTGGAAAGTGAATGTTCCCTAATCTCCCAGACTGCTACCTGCATATCTGTTTATTATTGCAAGATTTTCAAGAACAGGCCTCCCATGCTGCAATGGGTATGAAAAAAGCTGACCTGCAAGTCTAAGGTGTCTGTGGGAGAACGATGTGTGTCTTCCTTTTACTTCCCTGCTTCTGCAGAGCAGAGAAGATCATGCAGTTCTTCAGTCCCAGATCACTGCAGGAAGAAAAAACAGATAATAAAGTAGGCAATTATAATAGCTCCACTCACATTTCTATTAATTTAAAACTCTCTACAGCATATAAAAGATAAGGGAAAAAGAGGTACATTGTTTAGAATTCAAAAAATCTTATTAACCTTCCATAACTGTCTGACAATGCTCAAAGGCCCAGCTACACAAAAGACTCCAATATTAGATGTAGTCTCTGATTCCCCCCCACCTTCCAAATAATGACTGTAATGAAGAATCAAATTGTACTGAATTTGACTTTCTCTGTAAAACGTCACTAATTAATCCACAGCTAAATAAATATATAAATAAGACCTTGACATTCAATTTCGCTTCAATGCAAACAAGCAGATAAGAAACTCAGTTTCTCATGTTTCAAACTCTCTGAATAAAGAACATTTTGTCTTGGTAAAACATTAAGCATCTGGGAAAATGGGGAAAAAAATCTTTCCAAAGTAATGTACAGTGATTCTGATAATAGCTGACAATTTTGAGTAATACAGAGAAGGTGTACTATGAATGATTTTTCTCATTTTTCTCCTTATTTTTTGCCATTAGGATGCAATATGTAGGAAACAAGCAAAAAAGAGATTTTTCTTCTTACAAGTTATAGTTAAGCTGCTAGATCCCTTGCAGCTGAAAATTTTCGTAGGTTCAAAAACTGACCAGACAAATCCAGAAAGAAAAAATTATCATCAAGACCTGTTCAGTACAAGCACACCATCTCTGGCTCCAGAAATTTAAATTGCTTGAAGATGGGAGATCTGTCCAGGGAAATGTCTCTGCAAACGTGTGCTGTTCTCAGAACTAGAGTGCATCTGTCACAGTCCATTGTGGGGGCAGGATAGGGGACAACACGATCCTTTGGTTTGACCGTTCCTATGACAAATGCAGATTAAATATTGCTCCATTGCAGCCAGCGGTATGTTTAGCACGGATGTCACCAGGCAGTTCCTGGTCTCTATTGCAGAATGCATGAATGTTATGACATGTACCTCTTCGATATTTGACAGAAAGGAACCTGGAATAATTAGAAAGGGGAATGCACAAAGATCTGGGGTTTATCTCACAAATTAAAACTTAGGGTTATTTTCAACATTTCACGAGAATAAGCAAAGAACTTGCTGAAAAAAACATGGATCTTGTGGCCAGCAAAACAGATTTCTTCAAGGTTATTCACAAGGATACTGTAGACATTGTGCACCGCTTGTCCCAGGAAAGCTCATCTACCTGGAAAGACACTTGAACAAAATGAATGGCCAAGAATGTTCCTTGAAGTCCTTTCTTCTCTCCAAGCCAGAGAACATACATGTAGAAGGTATCAAGTGGTATGAAAAACAAGTGATGCATTAGCTTTGCAGAGTACTAAGACATTAACTAAGACAAATTAAAGAGGTTTATTTAGGAAGAAGTAAGTTTAGTACTTCTGCCATAAGTGTAAGAGATTCTTGTCACTAGAATGTTTAAACTAACCTTAAATTATTCCTAGTCACATGGGGTAGACTTGGCCTAAGCAATTTTATCATTAAAATATTTTTTCAAAGTATGGTTTCATCAAAAAAACAAATCCAGTAAAACATGAAAAGTCTTTGGAGGAAAGGCTAATTTCAGTAAGTGTGAAGAACTGACTGAGTTCTGAGAGCAGTGATTTGGCAGATCACTTGGGAGATGGGAGAAGCAAAGACTTCAGCGTGAGTTCACGAAGGGAACTCTATATGATTCCTTATATTTTTATAAGAACTCATAAAAATACTAAAAGCCCTCATGCTTATGCCAGGATCTTTTTATCACCTAATTGTCCATCCTCAGATACAGTAGACGCAACGTGCCTGTCACCCTGCAAGACATATTTATCTACATTATAAATGCACAGGTGTTATTTTGTGTGTGTGTATGCTGGATGTTTAGGGAAAACAAGCTGGTAAAAAACGGTGGTTTATGATAAAAGGATATTTCAGTGGCAGTGAAATTTTAGTGGTTTGCACTGATGCAAATGTGGGCATTTAGAGAGATCTGGACTAACACATCACCAACAATTAGTTAATACACATTTAAAATAAATTCAGTGTCAGACACAAAGTTTTACTAAAAGAAGCTTTGTGTGTGCTAGTAAATTTTAATGTGATCTGCCATTAAATATAAACAAGTTTATTTCGAAGTTGGTTTTCCAGTCACAAAAAACAAACACATATTTAACACTATGTTAGGTAAAGTGCTTTTTAACATGTGAAAACCACGGGAAAATATCGTGCATTCTGATATCATGTGCCTACCAGCATGACCAAAGATGGCTTCATCACTATGGAGTGGTGACACAGCAAGAGAGACTGAAAGTGGGTCATAGTGTAAAAATTACCAACAATGTGCTTATGGTTAATCTTAATTGCCCCTTACACCAAAATTAAACAAATAACAGTGAAGAGAGAGTTGGACTTCAAACACTTTTGTATGAATTCTTTCCTGAGGAGTCTTTTTTTTTGATATTTTATGATTATTTTGCACATCCTGCTTAAAAGCAAACACTGCCTCAATGCCATGAGCTGATATCAGATTTTCCCATGGAAAAAGATACAAAGTTCAGAAATTCCTAAAAATGTTTGCCTGTAGCTTTCTTATACGGAGTGATGTCTCAAGTTTTCTAGGTCTGATATTTTGGGATCTCCCAGAACTAGAAGTGTCACTTCTGCTCTACTTTTGGGAGTGTCAATGCTCCTGTTTTCTCTTTCAGTGCTTGAAAAATGTTGGACTTCAGCCTTACTGTTTCGGTGAATGACGCTTTGCAGAGGCCTTGCTTTTATGGATGACTTTTTTTTCTTATTCTTTTATTGCTTATATGCCTTGCATGTTAGAAGATTAATGGATAGAATTCACCTAATCAAAGACGTCTGTCAGTTCTGTAACAGTGGTCAGCAAATAGGCTTCTCAACATGGGTTATCAGGGGAGTAAAGGGGCGTATCCTTCCTTCCTTTTGCTAAACATGTCCCCATGTCCCAAACTCCTCCTCCTGGGAGTAGTAGCAGCACTGAGGTAGTAGCACAGCTCCCTTGCTCTCGTGGAAACTGCTTGCTTTCTTCTCGAGAAGTATCTCTTACACAGGTTGTGAAAATGGTACCAGAAATGATCAATGCCGTGGGGAAAATCTCAAAGCTCCTTCATTTTAAAGACTGAAGTGACAATAATGTCTTTCCAGTCTGACCTTTTTCCAGTGTAGACCATGAGATCTGACCCTTTGGTTTCTGGATCGGACTGAATAACATGGGGGTGAACTCTGCTAGTCCTTTCAGCCTGACATGTAAAATGAATTTGCACCTCTAAGGTGCTCCGATTAACTGCAGTGGAATTGGGGTAAAGATAATTGTTGTAAATTTGTAGTAATTAGAAACCTCCCAGGATCAGTACCTGTTTGATTTCTGAAATATGCCTAGTTCTCTACAATACACTGCAAGTCCATCGCAGCGAAATGCTACTGAACCTTGGAAACCCAAATTCTTTCCTTTGTGGCCAAAACTCATATTAGCTAAATTATTAATGGACTTATTTAAATGGACAAGATAAGGAAAAGCTAATAACTACCAAACCAATCTGCTGGCATGCCATGTTTTTACACTGTCCTTGCAAGCGTTTGATTTGAGTGTGATCAATAGGTTTCTATGTGGAACATCTTGTACTTTGAATACTTCATGTGACTCAAACAACTTCAAATGGTTAATGTACTGCTATGACATATAATTAGGTATCTTGCCTTCATTTATGGGTAAAGAAAATGAAGTCAAGACAAATAAAGCAGCCTGTGCTGAGGTCACACAAAGCCTATTTTTAATATGTTTAAGCATTTGTGGCAAAGCTAACAACAATAACAAAATTTAATTTTCATTAAGGTAAAGAAGAAGAGAACTGGCAGAAGTATGATTGACAGTTTCTCCTTCTCCTTGTTTAATTTAGCTTGAGAGTTTAAAATGTTTGTATCACATGTGAACTTGCCACATTTCCAGCAAGTCTTAAATTTTGTTCAGTCAATAAGTTATCTTTGCCATACATGCAGGAAAATCATTTGTCTTCACTGATGGACTAAACTATGACGCAGAAAAAAAGTTCCAAGGAAAAGGATATAGATAAACTTCATTGTTGCCAATGGACAGGCCACAATCTATGTTGAGTTCTTCTAATGAAATGTACCTACCTAAATCTGAGCTACTTTTCTGGACTGATTTTCTCTTACTAGAAAGAAGCTACTGGACAGAAGATACCGGAAGATCCTTCCCTTCTGCCCAGCACTGGTAAGACCACACCTGGAGTGCTGTGTCGAGCTCCTCACTACAAGAGAGACATGGACATACCAGAGAGAGTTCAGCAAAGGTCTCAGAAGATAATTAAGGGACTGGAACATCTCTATGAGGAAAGGCTGAGACAGCTGTGGCGGTTCAGCCTGGGGAAGAGAAGGCTCGGGAGGAACCTTATCAATGTACATAAATACATGCAAGCAGGGTGCAAAGAGTATGGAATCAGATTCTTCTAAGTGCCAGGACCAGCAGCGGTGTGCACAAGTTAAAATACAGGAGATTGTCTGTGAACATCAGGAAACACTTTTTTACTGTGAGGGTGACTGAGCACTGGCACAGATTCCCCAGGGAGTCTGTGGAGTCTCTGTCCTTGGAGGCATTTAAAAGCCATCCAGACACAGTCCTGGGATCATGGCTTTGGTGATCCTGCTTGAGCAAGGTGGTTGGAGCAGATTATCTCCAGAGGTTCCTTGCAACATCAGTCATTCTGTGATTCTTTGATTCTGTGAAGTGGAAAAGCTTAGGATGTAAATTACCTCACCCTAAAGCAAAGACAATACCTAAAATAGCCGAAACAAAGTACTTACTCCTTTCCATTTATTACTATGGGAGCTTAGGTTACTCAGCTGTACGATATCTACATTGTACAAATATAAAATTTGATGAGATGTGGCTGACACTAGCTGTTTTATCTTAAGTATTCAAGTCTTTTGTGTTTGACAGTTGATGAATTACATCTTTATTTATTCTTTAATGTATAACACACAGCTATTGATGCGTGGGTGAAAAATTGTGGGATACTTGCTGCTCTGCTTCCTGCCAATAGTGAAACAGTGCATATCACATGCAGAGCTTTATATAGCAGATGTCATAAATTGATAACTACAGAAGAATGAAACTCCAAGTGGAACTCATCTGCCCTAAGTCCAATTGTCCAGACCTGAGCTAGGAACAGTGGGCTTCCTTCAGAGGAACTGCCAGCAGCTCATGAGTGCAACCATTTCACCCTAAAATAGCTGACCAAGATAGTTCAGTCTAATCACTTTCAGAAGGTGCCAATTTCTCTCCATTACTACAAAGAAAAGACGAGGTGATCAGCCCAGATACGGACACCTGAAGCAGGATGAGATATAGGAAAGGTGATTTCAACCTTGTTTTTAACCTTGCATTGCCTCACCAGAGTAAGCCTGAACAGTCCTTGAACGTAGCAAAGATGCTGTTTGCTGCCTATTGGTATGGCACTGGTTTGTAGTCAGCTTCACTGAAACATTTTCTTTTTTCTTAAAAGAAACAGAAATAAAAACAGTCTTGAATGACTTGCTGATTGAGTTGCCAAAGACATCTATCGCAATAATGAACTTGCCTATCCATTTTTTCAACTGTACTGATGAGTCTACATTAAATCTATACAAATTATGCTTACAAAGAAATGGGCTAGATAAATGCTCTAATTTTTAAATGTGAGCTCTGTCACCTATATACTTCTAAGTACTGACAAATCAGGAGACTGATTTCTGCAGTACCAGTTGTTTTGTAATCTCTATTGTATTTCTAGACAACCTTCTGAAGCAGAAACAATATTAAGAGATAAGTAGCCTTTCCCTCTAACAGTGAACAGTATATTTTCTACAAACAGAATGAAAAGTTCAATGTTACCAGATAATTAAGCAAATGAACGGCATGGAGTGTTTCTCCCTTTCTAGAAAAATACTACTGAAAAGGTAAAGCTGAATGATTTAACATAAAATATCCAATTTTGACTAAAGGAGTCTATACATGTGTTGGCTTCAGAATGCAATTACTATGGAAACAACAAACAAAGACGATATCTCAAAGCGTGCCAAGCTGAAATTCATGCCTGGACTGATTTCAAGTATTTTCCTTGCTGAGAACTACAGCTGAAGGTTTTCAGGCTGAATTCTATAGGAAAAGTCTTTCAGCATGCTATTTTCATTCCTCAGCTTCCCCCCCCTTCTTTTTGATAAAAAGGCATGAATAGCACAAAGCTTTTCTTAAAGGCTAATAATTTTGAATGCCCAAATGTTTGTGGTATCTACTCATTAAAACCTTTTTCAGTTTCAAAAATCACCAGGTAAAAATAACGCTGCAGAAGTATGCATCTGACTATGTCACTCCAGTTTTTTATAATCAAGGGAGAGAAATGGACAATTTTAGTTGCAATTCATATGAGCTTTTCAGACATCTATCTCATAACGATCTGAATTGCATGCTAGAAGCACCCATTTCTTTATATTTACCGTAAAGGGAGTCTGCAGCATATTTACATTTGTCTATATAAACATATCGCTAAACATAACCATAATATTATGTATTATATCACATATACTAAGTACACATACAGGATAATGTGTACTTCCCAGATTATTTCCCCATTGACAAACAGTTCACTTCAAAAAGAATTGTGAAAGATGAAGAAAATAAACTGAGAAACTTGGACACTAATTAGTATTTTGGCAAATCTTGAAAAAGTAATCTTTCAGAGGTTTTGCTTCTTTTACTGATCAACTTGATAGTGTGTTTCAAGCTTTTCATTAACCTAAACATTTTTGCCGTTACTGGAAATCCATGTTTAAAAATGTATTTTTGACTGAAACAAAAATGTGTCATGGAAATTTTGAATTTTAATATAGTAAAAAAGATACTGTGAAAGATGATATTGGAAGAAAGTATAAAAGATATAGAATATGTCATGCTGGTTGTCATAAAAATTGTATAAATGAAAACAGGTAATTTTCATTAAACTGTGTGAAAAAAGATACCTAGTCATAATTTTGAAATATTATGTCTTTTACAAAGAACCAAGGAGTAATCAGGATTTTTGAGAAGGATTTTGCAGCTGCTGTATGCTTCTTGGGAATATAGGAGATGGAATAATATCTGTGTTGACATTTTAAAAATATTTAGAGTTTGCTTAGTACTGCTGACTTAGAGGAGGGAGTTTTGAGTACAATTAAAAGAGGCGAAGGAGAAACCATCTTACCTGTAAATATGGCAATGTAGAGAACACTAAGGATCCTTATTCTTGATCTTACTTTAAGAGATATTAAGTTTGGGGTTTGGATAATAATAATTATATTTTTCTTCAGTATAGTTTTCTTCTTCCACTTTTCCCAAAGTAGAAAAATAATCACTGTAGATCAAAAGAAAAAAGATATAATTGTCTCAGAAAAAAATTCAAACACTCATTATGTTTTGGTTTTACCACATGATTTAGCTTAAGGTTTTAATCTTTTTGTTTTCTTTTAGTTTATTGAAAATTAGCCTGAAATGCCCTTTTTAAATGAGAAGTCCAAATTTCTTATTAAAATTACATAAAATAAATTTTCATCTGTCTTAATTTTCTTTTATGCTTTTAGCTGAATTCAAGCTGAATTTGCTTCTGGTTTGGAGTCATCAAACCTATATCTGTTAATGAAAAGATAGCTTGCTTTCTTTTAAATATCTGTTCAAAGATCTGAAGACACACAATCTGCTTTAGAACAAACACGCAAACACAGAGGAAGCCTCATATGTGCAAAATATTTTCTAAATTGTTAAATTTCAAATTGAAACAGCTTTATTTTGACAATTTCTTGCAATGTTTGTTATTAGAATATAAAGGCTTTGTGTGGCCTCATTAAAAGCAAAAGGTGAAACTAATTCGAAATGAAATTGTTTCTTACAGATACAGTTTCTTTGGGGAGTTAAGATGCATAAATTTAGATATCTGCAAGCAGGTATCTCTGTGGAGGTGTCACAGGTGAGACAGTGACTTAGTTCATGTTTCTGAACAGAGATGTTTGAGCCGCTTCAGATGGAGAGGGCTAGAAGACACACCACGAGACAGACTGGCTCCTTCTGGACAGGGCAGATAGAAAGCTGGTGAAATAGCCTTGGGCATCTCAAATGGCTCTGGATGCCATTTATCTGAGCAACTGAATAGGGCTGTAGGAATCTACCTGTAGGGTTCATCTCTCTAGGTGCCACCAGACAGGTTGACTAGGAGAGGGATTCAGCCACTGAAGTGTAGGCACCTAATGACTTTTGAGTCTTGAGGATAGAGTCCCATGTCAGAATCGAAAAAGGTGCAAGGCTCCCTCACCTCCCATGCTGTTTTGCCAGCCTGGTGCAGTTGCAAATGTCCCATTGCATCGCAGATGTCAGCAAGTATCTATATTTAGACAAGTGCCTTCTGCCTTACATCTCCACAGCAGAAGTGGAAGAAGTTTAGACACTCAGCTCCTGTGTCAATACTTCTGTAGTGACACCCAAATGAGGGAGTCCTGATCTGAAACAGAATCTTACTGAATAAGCTTATGCTAATTTTTATCTAATCAGCTGCAAAACCAAATCATGTCTATAAATAGTGAAAAATAAACTCAGTATTCGAAAGGCATTTAGAAGCATATTGTGATACTAACATAGGTCGAATGTCATGTTTACTTCTACATTGAGCAGGAGTTTAGCTGCATGAAAGAGTGGCTCACAGTAGAGCTTGAAAACCTTTAAGGAAATGATGCAGGCTGAATTTATTTACCTGTGTGACTTTGAAGCACTGCTGTGAGCAATAAGTACCACCATTTGTGAACTCACATTTCCCTCTGCTTGGCCAAGTCCTCAATGCTTTTAGCTTGTGCTCCACAGGAGGACTCCCTTGGGCGAGATGAATCTGCACACAGCTAGTGTTAAGTGTAAGGCATAGCACGTTTAAACCTGTGCTATGTCTTCAGAGCCCTACAAAACAGAATTAACACCTTGGGAAGCCAGGCTGTTATTCTTATTTTGACAATGTTCTTATTATTTTATCCTGCTAATCTGATTTTCAAAGATTTATACATTAATTTTTCATACATTAATCCCTGAAACTATGCCTGGAAAGCCCATGCTATAAATACCACACACCTAATACACATGCCATTGGCAGACAAAATTTACAAGAAACAGACAAAGCTCATAATACTAATTTCATTATATTGCCCTTATAAATCTTCCCAGCTGTTCTGACACTTTAATTACAAACTGACACTTTCAGTTTTAAAGTATTGTGGCCTGTATAATAGATCATTTAACTTTATACTTGTTATGAGTCTGGCTACTGTAGAGGAGTCATTTTACAATCCAACTCCTTTAGAAAGGCAGCAAGTCAACAAGAGATTAAGTGTTATAACTATAAAACTCAATTAGATATTGGGACGGTCCTGAATTTATTACAACACACATACATGCAAAAAAATGCAATGTCTTCCACATCCTCCCCCTTCCCAGTATCCCATGCAAGCTTCTGTGTGGAATACAGGTATGGGTTGAACAGCCTGTGGGCGAGAAGTAGGTGACCATTTCTGGAGCTATTGTACCCAAGAAGTGATGGCTTCTGAAAGCTGCATGTAAAGGACAGAATCTCCAGAATAACCCTGCTGAGCAACTTGTAGACAAGGGACTACGAAGAAAATCTGAGTGAGGAATAAAGAATGCATGGCTTGTTTTCAGTCTAACACAGTCTTAAGATAATTACAATTAAAAAAAAGCAGGAGGGATAGAATAGTTTGCTGTAAACAACGACTTCAGAATGTCAAAATGGAAATGAACGCATACCAGTAATTACAGGAGAAAATGCAGTCCTAGTATGGGACTTCCGGGCTCTGTTCTTCAGTTAGGCACGTGCAGAAATTCACAGTAGTGCTAAAAAAGGCTGCAGAAACAGACAGTTCAACTGTGATCCATTACACACATCTATACCTCTTCAAATCTACCTGCAGAGCTCCAGTTATTTGTCTTGTAGCCTCTACATTATAACAAGTCATTGTTGTCCAAGTAAAAATACCATCTTCGATCTTCAGTTTGTGGTGTCCTTCATTATAGACCTAGCACTGAAGCAACACAATTGCCGGCAACCGTGCTGTACAACCTCTCTGAAAAGTCGTTTGCAAAAATAGGTGCTTTGGAGGGACGTCAAGCTGTTTTCAATGGACACAGCGTTCCTAAGTGGTGGTTTAGATGACAGAAATGTTCTGCTTTCTTATAACTTGATCCTTGTTTCGGCTCCAGCTTGCTAAGTTCCCTGTGCTGATTTCAGCTTTGTTGTTATCATCAAGCTTTAAAAGTGTTTGACTAAGTCAGAAATATGAATGTTGCAATTAACATTGATTTGTGTGCATTCTCCTTTGCAAAGATGAAATCAATTCACAGATGTCTCAGGACATGGAATTTTTAGATGATCATTTTAACCTCAGCCACCAAGCAGTAGTTTATAGCTGTGAAACATTATCAGGCTGGAATACAGCTATCCATTATCTTGCTCAAAACCAGAAGCAGACCGCCCAAATACGATCATTTCTTTTAGCTATTAATTCTGTTAGCATACGTCTTGGTTATAGTGTTCACATTATTTGACACAAAGCGGTATCCAGAATTAATGAGTAACTCAAATCTAGGCAGTCATGATTTCTGGGTGGCTGATTTTTTATTTGTTTTTAATTTGTGAAATTTAAAAGGAAAAAGAATATTATGGCCTCTGGCCACGAGCTTTACTTTTTGCTTCTCTACTTCTTTTCCGTACCGAAAAGTTCATCTTTTTATTGATGAACCCATAGGGTTCTGCACATAAAGGAAGCCATTCTGAAATCGGCTCCATATGGACAGACCATATGTGCACACTGAGTCCCGCTGAAGTAAACTATGGTTAGCATTTCTTATTTCTGCTATAGTAACATACATATGTCTCTAACCATGGACTCTGTTGTGCCAGGCACTGTACAGACAAAAAGAAAAATGAAATCTTAGTACTAATGGACGGACTATCACAGTACAGATAGGAAGAATTCCACAAACGTAATGGTGGCAGACTAGATTGTTAAATGGCACGTATTGGTATTACTCTGTCAGATTCAACAAAACCACCATATTTCTATTCTTCCATTTAATGTACAGCCCTCTAGAAGAGGTCATTCTCATTTCCTTTCTGGGTGTAAATCACAAGTCATCTTTCCTGCTGTCTATGAGGTTGCACATATGTGTGTTAAGATTAGAATGAGACATCATTTTGTGCTCTGGGCTTGTCTACAGAGGGTGGTAACTGTGAAATAAGGGGTAAAGTGAACATGTAGTGCATCAACAATCTTGCAGGAGCTCATTCTTTTTCAAAGTTGGAGTTAATCACCTTTTTGTTACTATGCAGTAAACATGTCCATGAGGAGACACAGTGTAAAATATCCATTTCAGTATAATTTATGCCTCATAGTGCTTTGCAGACATTACCCATTTGGGAGAATCTTGTGTAATGACACCAGAATGAAACCAAAGGTTTGTTTTCCAAAAGCTACATTTTCATGGCAAATATTTACATGTAACAGATGGAAAGAGTAATGCTGATCCACAGAACAAAGGTAAGGACATGCTTGTCTATCTTAGGAACCTTATAGAGGTAGCTCTTCAGGGAGAAGGAAAAAAATGTGAAAAGGCAATTGTGTGTACATACTGTGTGATTGACAAAGCTGCACAAGATTCCACAATCAAGTTCCTTCCAAGCAGGTCACAAATACATTGCAAGCTGCTTGGGTAAAGCATTGGGTGAAAATCTGGAAAGTGAAGATTAAAAAAAGGATGCAAAACCTTAAGTCACGTTAATGCCCCACTAAACTATTTATCTAGGACTGTGGTGGATTGACTATAATTTAAAGTCTTTAAATGAGGTTTGGAAGGCTTTCAGGAAGAGATGCTCTTGCTTAATCCAGAGTTATGGGCTTTACTTACAGAATTTCTGGGTGAGAGTCTCTGACCTGTACTGTGCAAGCAGCCAAGTTAGATGGTCATAATAGTCGCTTCTGGCCTTAAAATCTATCAATTTATTAAGGAACCCGCTGTAATGCTGTGATGCAGAGGCAATTTACATCAGGATCTGAAGAGCACTTAAATTAATTGTTTCATTAAAATCCATTTGAATGCTTTTACATCTTGATGCACGCTGCTTCTGGGTGCCTCACAGGTTTTATAAGGAGGTCTTCAGCCCTGAAGAACCTATTATGACTGCCTGGCCAAGCCTGTGCATTATACGAGCTGAAACAAAGTGTTCCTGGGGAAGTCATGGGGTAAGGAGCCCTGACATCACGTCTAGTGCCCGTGGGTGGTTCCGTGGCTACCGTTAGGAGGTGCTTCCCAGCGGCTCTGCTCATTCCGCTTGCTGGCATCATGAGGAATGAGTTCAGTGCTGTGTGGGAGCGTATTTCAGATCTTTCATACACCTACAGCCTTATGCCAAAAATAAGATGCAATCATTTGTTTCCTAGGTGATAACTGCACTGAGTGTGCGCGGTCCTTGCTGTCTGTGAAATGGTGAAGTATGCTATCAGCCTTTCTTGCAGTGCTTGTGAGGCAACATATCAAACAGCTTTTACTGCAGAACAAATGGCTTGTTGATTACGTACACATGGGGAAAAAATGTATTGAGGTTTGCATCTCAGTATCATTTCAGGCAA
The DNA here is from genome assembly GCF_030867145.1 of Opisthocomus hoazin. NCBI lineage: Eukaryota > Metazoa > Chordata > Aves > Opisthocomiformes > Opisthocomidae > Opisthocomus > Opisthocomus hoazin. The sequence continues at coordinate 12,581,584 of NC_134414.1, read as the reverse complement.
ATGTAGTTTTATTCTGTTGTTTGCTTTTTCTATGGTATGTGAAGGGATGAGTGAGCAAGAAATGTCAGTTCCTAGATTTCTAAATGCTAGAAGATCTTTCAGATGTTCTTTCTTGACAGTCTGTCTGAATTTATATCTGTATGAAGGTGCAGAAATTCTAGTTCCTACCTTGTTTTTCTCCTGCAGAAATCTAAAGCTCATCAAAACAGATTATTATCCAAGTGTGTCTCTGATCTCTAGAGTATCTGAATGCCAAAAATCCATAAAGATATTTGCTTTACACCACTGTCCTTTGTAGAAGACAGTAAAGGGTAATATAAGAAGTATAAACAGATGTTGTGGTTTAACCCGACAACCAGCAACTAAGCTCTAGACAGCCACTTGCTCACCCCTCTCCTTTCCCCTCAGTGGGATGGACAGGAGAAATGGACAAAAGGCAAAACTCACGGGTTGAAGTACAGACAGCTTAATAAAACAAAAAAAGAACTATTGGTACTACTACTACTACTACTAATAATAATAAAAATAATGAATATGAAAAAAAAGCTATACACAATACGATTTATTTCACTACCATACAAACAATTGCATAGCCAGTCCCCAGGCAGCGATGGCGGAACCCACAGGTTTCCCAGAGCTCACAAATTTCATTGATTTCACCAAACTCACAAATTTTGCATAACTCACCACACTCACATAAAAAGAGACCAAACTCACACAAAAAAGACACTGAAATCATGCCAAAGTTTGAACTCTCAGAAAGGAGAGGATTCACGAAAAAGAGAATTCCTGCCCCCTGGCCAACCGACTTTTATAAACTGAGCATGACAGCTATGGTATAGAATATTTCCATCAGCCAGCCCAGACTAGCTGCCTGGCTGTGCTCTCTCCCAGCTCCTGCACACCTGCTCATTATCTGAATCTGAGAAACTGGAATAAGTCCTTGATTTCTTAAAAACAAACAAAAACAACGGTGTATTTTCAACGTTATTCTTGTACTAAACCCAAAGCACAGCAGCTACTGGGAGGAAAATTAACTATCCCAGCCGAAACCAGGACAACAGACTTTTATTATTCTGCTAGATTTTTTTTTAAATTCATCATTTTGTTTCCAATATTTCAAATGTCTGCAAGTTTTGAAAATATGCAGAGATTCTGAATTCTTGAGATGCTGTATTTCACAGAAACACAGAATCACAGAATGTTTGGGGTTGGAAGGGACCTCTGTGGGTCATCTAGTCCAACCCTCCTGCCGAAGCAAGGTCACCTAGAGCAAGCTGCAGAGGACCGCGTCCAGGCGGGTCTTGAATATCTCCAGAGAAGGAGACTCCACAACCTCCCTGGGCAACCTGTTCCAGGGCTCCATCACCCTCAGAGGGAAGAAGTTCTTCCTCACGTTCAGATGGAACTTCCTGTGCTTCAGTTTGTGCCCGTTGCCCCTTGTCCTGTCACTGGGCACCACTGAAAAGAGTTTGGCCCACTCCTCTTGACACCCACCCTTCAGATATTTGTAAGTATATGTTAGGTCCCCTCTCAGCCTTCTCTTCTTCAGGCTGAACAAGCCCAGCTCCCTCCGCCTCTCCTCATAGGAGAGATGCTCCAGTCCCCTCACCATCCTTGTAGTCCTCTGCTGGAGTCTCTCCAGTAGCTCCTCATCTTTCTTGAACCGGGGAGCCCAGAACTGGACACAGTACTCCAGATGGGGCCTCCCTAGGGCAGAGTAGGGGGGGAGGAGAACCTCCCTCGACCTGCTGGCCACACTCCTCCTAATGCACCCCAGGATGTCATTGGCCTTCTTGGCAGCCAGGGCACACTGCTGGCTCATGGTAAATCTGTCATCCCCCAGCAGTCCCAGGTCCCTGGGAGTGGAATTCCCTATTCCATAAAATGAAGATGTGATAAATGCTTCTTCCTCTTGATGTCCATGGGGACTGTACACTGCCCTTGTTACAAATGACATGTGTGTGTATGGGGAGGAGTTTCTCTGAGGGTCGGTTTGAATGTCTTGCGTTTCATGCTTTCCTTGTAAACTGATTTCAGCATCCCCTCAGAAAAAAAAAAAAAATAAATGGAATATTGACTGCTCAAGTTTTCCCTCACACAAATTAGAGAAATGACATGATACTGAGGAAAAGGCAAGCTCCAAAATATGTGGAGCTAACTACTTCTCATCTTGCGTTTCTGCTTGAATCAAAATCCTGATTATAACAGGTTCAGGAGAAGGTCACACAGCAAGATGATAATCTGCAGAGCTTTCAAATCATAGCAAACCCATAAAACTTAATTTACATGGACAGTTGTGATATTAAAACCCTGGAGGACCGCAGTTTACAGGACTGCAACAGAACAAAGTTCTGTGTTTTGGCATAATTTTTGAAAAGAAAATGTGGTTTGTCAAATTACGATTTGACATTGCATATTGGTGTGATCAGAGTTGGAGAAAAAATAATGAATCTATATCACAGAAGCCCAAAGTGAGGTGAAATTAATACTGTTTATCAATCATATCAATTGATCTGGTAACATGCTTAGGTATTATGCTGAATTTTAGGGACAAAACCCTGAATAGTTTGACAGCAAAGGTGATTTTCATGGTTTTCCTAATGTTTTTTAAAAAATCTCTTATGTGTTCCACAAACAATATTTGAATAGTTTGCTTCTGGCTACAGGAGTAATTTGTTTTCAGTCAACACAAGCAACAAAACTTGTTATCTTTGGAAAGAATTTCTTGAATATACTCACAAAGAAAATATGGCAATGAACATTCTCTAAATCTTGTTTAAATTAGCAAATCATTACCTAATTTTTGGTAACCTCTGTGGTTGCTTCACTGTCTTCCTCCACACATAACTCCCATTCTTCAGGTTAGTTAATTGACTGAAATTATTAAGGGTATTTCTGGAGAATTCAGAAGTGTCTTCTTGCTGCTGAAAGAGCCATGTCAGTAGTGTCAATCTCAAAGACAGTCTGCAAATTCTTCGTGTCGAAAACTGAAGAAAAATTTAGGCCGAAATGTTTTGTGCAATTCGTTCCCGTATTGTATCGGCAAAGATTTTACATCCTTGCTTGCAAAGGTGTTAAACTCCATGTTAGCAAAACCATGTTGCTTGGTTTGTAAACAAAATAACAGTCTCAAGAAAGCCGAATTAGTACCAGTATTTCTAAACATCCTGATAAATTGAAGCCCTTTACTGGGAAAATACTAGGACCACCTCAGAAAAGAGAAGTCTGCTCGAACACTGTCCTAACAAACTTATTGACCATATTATGGGAGTTTTGATTCTCTCCCTTCATTGTGATTGATAGAGCAGTGGACAAAGCAATGTTTTGAGGCCAGTTTATATACGAACTTTGACTAGATGAGAGCTGTGGATTGTTTCTTTTTTTCTGTACAGCACAAGGTTTTATCTCTGCTTAAAACAATACCTCTTTGCCTCTGGAGTAACATATGCATGGACGTTACTGCAGTTTTGGCATTACATATAGCCACTGATCTTCTCCCATGTCATGTCTTCCAGCCACTGCAGAGATTAAGCTGTTTCTTTCTCTTAGATCTGACCTTTTATTTCATGTTGTTTTCATTTATGCTCTTTATTCAAAGGGTATTATCTCAGCAACAATCACAAAACCATCCACTTCTATAAGTGTCGTGGATTAACCTGGCAGCCACCAACTAGGACCACACAGCCACTCACTCACCTCTCCACTCTCCAGCGGGTTGGGGAGGAGAATGGACAAAAAGCAGAACTTGTGGGTTGAGGGAAATACAGTTTAATAAGACAACAGAGGATATTCTACTACTACTGCTACTACTAAAGAATATGCAAAACAAGCTATACACAATACATTTTTTCTCATGGCCCAATGACCAATTGTGCTGCTAGTCTCTGAGTGATTGTGGAAATCACAGATTTAACAGATCTCGTGGATTTCATTAATTTCTCTGAACTTGTGAATTTTGCGGAACTCACCAAACTTGTGGAAAAAGAGTGAACTCACAGAACAGTAAAAAGTTTGAAGTCATGGAGAAGAGAATTCCTGCCACCTGGAAAAGAGAATTCCTGCCACCTGGCCAATCCACATTTATAAACTGAGTGTGACGTCTATGGTATGGAATATTTCCATCGGCCAGCTTGGACTAGCTGCCTGGCTATGCTCCCTCCCAGGTCCTGCACACCTGCTCATTAGCTGAATCTGAGAAACTGGAAAAAGTCCTTGATTTCTTAGCAACAACTAAAATCATCAGTATATTATCAACATTCTTCTTGTACCAAATCCAAAACACAGCATCTATTGTTCTTAGCCAAAACCAGGATAATAGAAATAAGTATTTTTCTGTCATAGTACAGGTTGTTATATTTTTTTAACCAGACCTGTGTTCCTCTCACTCCAGCTTCGAATTAGGTAAGTAGGGAAAGGCAAATTTTGACTACCTCCTTTCCAATTTTCTTTTCTTTAACAAGAAACCACCACCTTTAAGAAAAATGTGAGAAGAAGGGAGTGCAAAATCGCTCTACAGAAAGGCTGTTTACTTCAAACAACCAGATACACATGGACTTATGCCAGGGTTCAATAATTTTGGTAAACTTTAGCCACTAAGTGCAAAAATATGTTATTCCAGGTTAACAATGGCCTATGTTTTCAGACGATAAAGAATTGCAAGTGTAAATGATGAGCATCTTTGTTGATTTGGCATGTTTAGTCTTTTCCATTTGCCCTCCTCAGCATGCCCTCATTGGCCTGAAGCAAACGTTTGACCTTCTCTAGAGATCTGCTAGAAACATGGAGAAGTTACTGCAGTTTTCTAATACCAGGGTAGTAGCTCTCTACCGGTATTCTTAGCTGGAAAAAAAAGAAACTGATTTTTTCTACCAAAACACAGGTTGAGCAAGAAGAGTTTCATTGTTCCCTTACTCACTCTTTATCCTTTTCTGCTTCTGTTGCCTTCAGAGATGATCCCAGTGCTCATCCAATAGGCCTTCTTCAGGGACAAAATTGTAACCAATTATTTTTTTCATGTATTTTTTTCATCTTATTTAAGTCTGAAATTACGTCTCAGAACTTCTTGAGGCCGCAGTGGGGTATTTCACGTGGCTTCTTAAGGTCAGAATTCTTATTGGGAATCTCAGTGGGGCCACACTGTGATAAGCGTTTCTGTCAGTTCAGTGCTGTGGGAGTAGCTGCGTTAGAAATATGTATAATAGGATAGGTTTGACAAATGAATAGAGCAGAGTGTTCTCGAGCACGCCATGTCATTGAGTTGATTTAATGCACAGCCTAATGTTTAAACACAGAAAAAGTGGAGAATTGAACATTTAAACTTCATATTCAGCTAATGGTCCATACCAGCAAAAAAAACAGACTGTTGTTCCTCTCACTCCCCAAGGAGAAGTTTACACCTGGGTCTTGGTGATTACTTAGCCAGGCAGTTTTTAAATGCTGTTTTTCCTGTTTAATGAAAACCATGTCATGTGTTCATCCCACCTAACTTCAAGATTTTGTAAAGTACGTATCTGCTTCTCGATTAGTTACTCTTGCTTCCATTAATTGGTCAATCATACGGTAGATTCACTTGAAGTCTTCTTAACGATGACACTGATTGCATCACCCAAGTACCAGTTCCTCTCCATTCATTGAAGGGAGTATAGATGACCAGAAGTGGGTATCACATTATAGTAGTCTATGTCTGATAAGGAGAGTTCCACTGTGTACTCATTCTCAATAACTAAGCCACTCATCCTCACACATTACTGGAAATAATTTTGATTTATTGGCAATGAGATTATTCAGCCAACACAATACCACAGCACAACACTTTTGACCTTGAATGAAGAAGCCAGAAGAGATATTGGGGAAGCCCTAAGTATAAACAGAGTAAGAGTGTTCAGCTGCGGTTTTGCCTTAATAAAGCAGCCCTAGACATCAAGTGTCATATAGTTTCCAACAACCAAGCTGCTTTTCTTTTTTTGCTGGTGGTCACCAGTTCAAGTGAGCTCGTTGGGCATGTCAAGATCGGAGGCAGCCTGGGCTGCAGTGATCACGCACTGGTGGAACTAATGCTACTGAGGGAAATGGGAATAACGAAGAGCATAGTCAGGACCCTAAATTTTAGGAGGGCGAATTTCCAGCTCTTCAAGGAGATAGTCAGAAGGGCTCGCTGGGAAACGGTCCTCAGGGACAGGGGAACAGAACAGAGCTGGCAGGTCTTTAAGGATGTATTCCAGAGAGCGCAAGAGCTCTCGATCCCCAAGTGTAAGAAGTCGGGCAGAGAAGGGAAGAGACCGGCATGGCTGAGGCAAGAAATGCTGGTCAAACTAAGGAAGAAGAGGGAACTGCACAGGCAGTGGAAGCAGGGACTGGCTTCCTGGGAAGAGTATAGGGAAGCTGCCTGGTTGTGTAGGGATGGGGTCAGGAAGGCCAAGGCACAGCTGGAGCTGAACTTGGCAAAGGATGCGAAAAATAACAAGAAGGGCTTCTACAGGTATGTCTGCCAGAAAAAGAAGGTCAAAGAAAGCGTACCCCCGCTCATGAGCGAGACCGGCAAACTGGTAACAGCAGATGAGGAGAAAGCTGAGGTACTCAACAACTTTCTTGCCTCAGTCTTCACTGGAAACCTCTCTCCTCACCCCTCCTGAGTTGATGGATGGCATGAAGGAGACCAGGAGGGTAAAATCCCTCCAGCTGTAAATGAAGAACAGGTTCGGGACCTCCTGCAGAACCTAAACGTACAGAAGTCCATGGGACCTGATGAGATGCATGCCAGACTCCTGAGGGAACTGGCTGATGTAGTTGCCAAGCCACTCTCCATGATATTTGAAAAGCCATGGCAGTCAGGGGAAGTCCCCAGTGACTAGAAAAAGGGGAAAAATTGTGCGCCTTTTCAAAAAGGGTAGAAAGGAAGACCCTGGGAACTACCGACCTGTCAGCCTCACCTCTGTGCCTGGGAAGATCATGGAACAGATCCTCCTAGAAGATATGCTAAGGCACATGGAGGCCAGGGAAGTGATTCGAGACAGCCAGCATGGCTTCACCAAGGGCAAGTCCTGCCTCACCAACCTAGTGGCTTTCTATGATGGTGGAACAACAAGAGTGGACAAGGGAAAACCAATGGATGTCATCTATCTGGATTTTTGTAAAGCCTTTGACATGGTTCCCCACAATATCCTTCTCTCTAATTTGGAGAGCCATGGATTTGATGGGTGGACTGTTCGGTGGATAAGGAATTAGTTGGATGGTCGCAGCCAAAGGGTAGTGGTCAACGGCTCAATGTCCGGATGGAGACCAGTGAAGAGTGGAGTCCCTCAGGGGTCTGTACTGGGACCGGTGCTGTTCAATATATTTATCAATGACATGGACAGCGACATCGAGTGTACCCTCAGCAAGTTTGCAGATGACACCAAGCTGAGTGGTATGGTTGAGACACCAGAAGGACGGGATGCCATCCAGATGGACCGGGACAAGCGGAGAGGTGGGCCTGTGTGAACCTCAGGAGGTTCAACAAGGTCAAGGGAAAGGTCCTACAGCTGTGTCGGGGTAATCCCCGCTATCAGTACAGGCTGGGGGAAGAAAGGATCGAGAGCAGCCCTGCTGAGAGGGACTTGGGGGTACTGATAGACGAAAGGCTGGACATGAGCCGGCAATGTGCGCTGGCAGCCCAGAGGGCCAACCATGTCCTGGGCTGCATCAGGACAAGCGTGGCCAGCAGGTCGAGAGAGGTGATTCTGCCCCTCTACTCTGCTCTGGTGAGACCTCACCTGGAGTACTGCGTTCAGCTCTGGAGCCCTCAGCACAAGAAGGACATGGAACTGTTGGAGCGGGTCCAAAGGAGGGCTACAAAAATGATCCGAGGACTGGAGCACCTCTCCTATGAGGACAGACTGAGAGAGTTGGGGTTGTTCAGCCTGGAGAAGAGAAGGTTGCGGGGAGACCTGATTGCAGCCTTTCAGTACTTAAAGAGAGCCTATAGGAAAGATGGGGACAATCTTTTTAGTAAAGACAGCAGTGACAGGACGAGGGGTAATGGTTTTAAACTAAAACAGGATAGGTTTAGGCTAGATATAAGGAAGAAATTCTTTACAATGAGGGTGGTGAAACACTGGAACGGGTTGCCCAGAGAGGTAGTGGAGGCCCCATCCCTGGAAACATTCAAGACCATGTTGGACAGGGCTCTGAGCAACCTGATCTAGTTAGTGGTGTGCCTGCTTGCTGCAGGGAGGTTGGACTAGATGACCTCTAGGGATCCCTTCCGACCCAAAACTTTCTATGATTCCATGATTCTATGATTTTCTTTTAGTGGATATTGGTAGTCAAATGAAAAAAAATACGTCTCTTTATATAAGCGAAGGTTGGCTATTGTGAGAAATATGCAGCCTGACAGAGCAACCTTTTTGGGTGTTTGTGTAGATAGGTTTATGTAAGGGAAAAAGAGGGCAATATGTAAGTGAAGGGAACAGCATCTGGTATTTAACTATAGTTCAGAGTAATCTGTCTACTAATTTTCTTCATCAACGTCTTCCAGTTCTGGAATGGAAATTACCCATTTCACAAACTCAAGAGCTTGCTCAGTCCTTGAAGTCATGCCAGTGAAAAATTGAGGTGCACCTGCTTCTTCAATGGGCCATGCAAAAACTTTATTTGACAGAAACTAAATTTGTGAACAATTACCATTCTCCTTGTTGGGTCTCAAACTGTACTCGTCTTCAAAATACAAAGACTTTTTAGTCCACTCCGTGTTCCTATGGTAACTACAGTAATTGTTTACCTAGTAAAACAATATTGGGGATTTATAATTTAGAGCTATATAACAAGCGTAGCACCTTTTGGTTACTGCTGGTCTTCGTTCTCCTTCCCTCTTTTTGATGTCCTGCAGGAAGAAGTAAGACTGAAATTGCTGTCTCTATGACACCTGTCACTTTTACAGGTACTCCTTCCAAGTCAATGTTTTGCACAGAAAGAGCTACAAGCAAGACGACAGAGCTGGCTCCAAGGCACCTTCTGTGGTAGGTTGACTGCCAAGCAGCCATGTGCTGATCCGAGTCTGTGCTACTGCTGGAGTAAGGTTGTTCTGTGCTATGTATTTCCCAGTATTTTGCCAACCTCCTTTGTTCACGGAGGGAATGGGAATCAGATCCCAGTGTCAGCAGGAGGAATTAGCTGGCCAAGAATAGCTAGAAATAACAGTGTTTCAGCTAAAATACACTGGTAGAGTCACTAGTGTGCAGCATTGCAGTGCCGTTTTGCCACTTTCATTTGGAGAACAGAGTTCTGTTCAGGTAAGATTCGTCATGTATATTCTGTTTGTTTCCATGTAGTTCAAATCCCAGAAAGAACCTACCGGTCGAGTTTCACCCAGTCAATACTCTACTCTCACTGCAGGGAGAATATAGTATATCACACAGCAGCATAATTGGAGGTTTCATTCCTTCAGCCTTCATTAGAAAATCTCCCCCACTCAGATCAGAACTCGACAAGTAGTAATAGGAGTGGTAGCATCAGATTTTGAATGATACGAGAGCTCTAAACCACTTTCCCTAACACAGAAAAAAAAACAGTCTTAGGAAGGTATGGAGCTTCCTGAGAAGTTTAGTATCACTGAAGTTTAATTTTTTTTTAATGTAGTCATCTGCATTCCTACAGATTTCCACAGGATGGTCTCTCTATACCCCAAACTCTCCTTTCAATGTTTACATTCTAATTGCATTTATCTATGCTCCTCACACATCTGTTTTGAGTCTTTCGCTGAGTCCGGTGGAATTCTTTGGTGGAAAACAGTGATGGGGTTTGCACAGGAGAAGTTAGCTGAACATAAAATGCATACATACTTAAAGATATTGGAAATAACATAGGAAACAAGAAGAAATCACATAAATGATGTCACTTTTTCATTAATTTTAAAAAGTTGCAAATGCTTATAACAATTGAAATAACATCATAGTGACCCTCAGTAACAGGATTAATACATTTATTCATAAAGGCAAAATGTAAGTCAAATTTGCTCAGTTAGAGTTACTGACCCTGAATACTTCTATTAATATGAATCAGAATTTTAATGCTGCAAAAGTTCTACTTACTCATTTTGGCAAGTACAGCCATTTTAGACATGGAGTTCACTGGGAAGAGCAAAGAAGAAAGTACGGGGAGGACACCTAGAACAATTCCTAAAGTAAATTCAACCATTTTGTGTTAGTTTTTTATTCCAATGCCCTGCAAACTGGTTTAATTCTCCCAAAATATTTTTTGTGGGCAAATCTGAGGGCATCTGCGTTCTACAGTCTTTTAGCTGCATCTGATATACACCATTACTCACGTAAATCTCCATTGATATATATAAACTTGTGTTCCCCTTTTACACTTTTCTTGCAAGCATCCTCCTCAGAGCTCTGTACCCTGTCTTCCTCTCGTGTCCTGTTTTCCACTGATGAGCATCAGGGCCAGACCAAACAAGAGCTTATAGATACCTCCAGTCACAGAATCTATATCTAAGGTAAGGATCCTTACCCAGGGACTGCATAACGTTGAAGGAGTTTCATAGCTAGGTTCAGTCTGGGATTTCTGATTTATCCCTGCTACTAAGAGCTGGGTCACTTCCCTGCAAAGAATTCAGTCTTCGAAGCGTTGGGCTTTTCAGTGCCTCCTTTACACCTGTGCACAACCAAGAGTCAAAAATTAGTCATAGATTTCTTAAAAGCACACTGGTATAATATAGAAATCTCTATGAGGAATGGGTACACTTTGGAATCTGTGAAGAGAAGTGGACACATCCTAATGCCTCTTTCTTTGTATCCTAAACAAAATATTTAAGATAGATCAAATGAATTGCACCCAACAAAAGACAATTTCCCTGTATTCACTCTGAAGAGAAGATAAAGTTTATATATAAATTGCTACAAAATAGACATATAAAGTCAGGCCCTTGCATTCCTCAAGGTTGGAAGGGCAACACAAACTAAGGAATCTGAGAGTAGCACCCTTATTATATATTGGCAGGTTACTATTTTCTTTTGCAATGTGCTGTATAGCATAATTTGCACCTCTTTACTTCTGCATAATAGACATGCCATTAGGATGCTTGCTTAGGAAGAAAGAATAATTGTCCTGACTTTAATTATGAACTGTGAACATGTTAGGTTGTTCCCACCTTGCTCCATCTCCTCTATCTTGTCTAGTAAGGAGTAAATTTTGTATTTATTAGAATATACGTGTATAAATATAAATACCAGCACAAAATTACATCCATCTTTTCCATCTTTTCTTTCTTTATTTTTTGAGCTTGTCTTACACACTATTTTGAAAGAAAGCAGGCACATAGCTCATATTGGCCAATACAATATCACCTTCTTGTCCACAATTTGTCTTTGACTGTGCTGCCTGTGTCCCGCAGGGTTTATTCATTCTGAAATCCAAATTAGTATTGCCTTAGCTTCTTTATCTTCAGTCTTCAAGTGCTGGAGTGGTTAGCATGCTCTTTGGAGATTTTGATTACACCTGGAGACTTATTCATACTTTTTTTACCCCTGCAATTTTCTGTATGCATGAACTCCAGCTGAAGAGATTCAGAACATGTTCAGCCTTGCCCAATGTGTTAGCAACTGTAGGTGCTACTGCCACACAAGTAATGAGTGTTACCAGTGGTGGGCTTATAAAATGTAGTCATTATGTGCCTTTATTCAGGTACTGCTTCAAGTATGTTTTACTGATGCTGTTGCAAACAGGTAGAGGAAGCTTTCATTTTATTTCCTTTAAAAATACTGTCAAAATAGGAGGGGAAATTTCCTGGTAGAGGAAAAATAATCTACTACCAGTGGAGAAGACAGTGACTAATTTTATGGTTTCTGTAAAATGGTTGTGAATGATGGGGAGGGAGGAGGGGAGAAAGGGGAGGGGGAAGAAAGCAATGGAAAAGAGCCTTTTATATATCTGTGTTTATTGGCACCCTGTTTAAAAGGTCAATGAGAGGCATTAGCAATGTAAGTGCTGTGGCCACCCCCATCCATTCTGTTCACCTCCTTTAATCTTTGATCCAGCTGCTCCAAGCATCTGGCACAGTGAACTCTGACTCTGGGCTCTGATTCATGGGGAGTCTTAGGGGACGTGTGTGCAGGAGCTGCTTTGCACCCACCATAGCTTCATCCACACAGGTCTGTCCACACAGGTTTGTGTGTCCTGCTTGTGTGGGGATCATCTCCCTCACCTGATGGTGGGTCACCCACCATCCTGCCAGCCAGCTGGGCATCTCTGTTGCCAGTGAGAGGTGGCTGCTTTCTGACTCCCTCACCACACACACAGTCCTCGGGGAAGGCAGATAACTGCTGCGACAGCCCAGCAAAGCAACTGCACCTCTCCTCTCCCCAGATCCCTCCAACATTGCTTCCTTCCAGGGCCCCTGTGAACATTAGTACCACTTTGCCTTCAGTCTCATCTTTCCCTTCTGCAGACACATCCCTCTCCTCCTTCTAACCCGTGCTTTCTTTACAAATATCTGTCCCCTCTTTTTCTCTGTCTCCAGCCTCCTGACCTTCAAGTAATTTCACAGCCTGTGGTTAATAGGAAAGATGTCTGAGAGGAGCATGGGTGTGGGTAGGAAGAGGAAGGATGCTCCTTACCCATCACCCCACCAGAGAAGTGACAGGAAGGGGGAAGTTCCTGGCAACTGGTGGGCTCTCCTCTCTCACATAACCTACCTCCAATCCCTTCAAGCACTAGCACAGAGGCTCTTTGGAGCTGAGTAGGGGGAGAGAACAGTTAGAGCCACCGGCACACACTCTCACAGTGTCCTCTGTCACTGGCCTCTGCCAGCGATTCTGCAACTGGAGGAGCCAGGAGAGCTGGGGAAGGATATGAAGCAGGTGCTGGCTGACGGGCTCCCAGCCAGTCCCAGGCTGGACTGAAGGGTGATGTAAAGGAGAAAGAGCCCAGGCTCCACACCTGGTAAGGACATGCGAGATCTCTGTCCTTCACCCTTTGAGACGAAAGGAGCCATCAACCTGGAAACCTAGTAGAAGAGAGACAGCAGTAAAGGGATCACAGGGGATTAGGAGTATGGATGGAGTCGTACCAAGACTGTCCCTCTTCCTCAGTTCCCCAAAAACTTCATCTGTTACCTCAGATGGGCAGGGGTGTGGAGGAGGACAGGATGCAGGTTGAATGTGGCAATGTAGTCACCCTGGGGGAGCCAGATCAACTAGCGGCCAGGATTTGGGTCATTCAGTAGTTGTTTAAAAAAAAAAAAAAGATAATATTTTAAGCAGCAACCCAAAGAGGGGGAAACCAGTGCCAAGCTGTGGAGCAGCGGCAGAGAATGGCTGTTAATTCTCGAAAATGGATGCAGGAGCTAATCCTCCCCTGCATATACAGCCTGGTAAATGGTCAGACCCAGCAGCCTTTTAAATGGCAGATCACCTCTTACTTAAATGGCATTTTGCACTATTATTTATTTATTTATTTAATTTTAATTTATTTACTAAGTATAGCTTGGAATAAAGAGACGAGCTCTGTCTGGCATTGTGTTGCGGCAGTTCCTTGTTGTTGTTGCTGCTGCAGTAGCAGCGCTGGGAGGTGCTGAGTTTGCCAGGGCTCAGGCTACCTAGCCCCCCTCCCACCCGCACAGGCGTATCCACACCCGCACACCCCAAGCTCGGAGCCGTCGTGCCCGGCCCCGTGCCGGGGTTCCCTGCCCACCCCGGGCGGAGGCGCGGTGCGGTGCGGCCGGCGGGAGAGGAGCGGGACGGTGGAGTGTGAATGGGAGCGGGAGCCTGGGACGGTGTAGGGCTGAGCCGTGACAGGGAGGAGGGGAGAGGGAGGGGGGATGCTTTGGGAGGATGCAGGGATGCCGGAGGAGAAGGTAAAGCCTCGGCTGGCTTCGAGAGGGAAGGGTTAACCCAGGAAAGGTAGACGTGTGGCGAAGCAGGTAGTTAGCAGGGGGGAGAGGTGCTGTGGGGTTTGTGGGAGTGGGGGAAGCAGAAGGGCCGGAGGGTACTCAGCTTGAGGGCAGGAGGTAGGCAGATAAGCAGCCCGCCCGTGGGTCTGCAGAGACGGTCCAGGGATGCTGGATGCCGAGACAGGGGGCTGGCAGGGAACTGCAGCGCTGGTGGGTCCAGGGAGCAGGGGGGGAGGGCAGAGGGGAGGGAGCTCAGCGGGAAGGGGTGTGGCTGCAGGTGGCACCTGCCGTGGGGAGGAGCGGGGGGGAGCCGAGCAGAGGAGCTCTTCCAGCCGGCGGGGCTGGCAGCTCGGGCTACCCTTGGCAGGGGCATAGCTCCTCGCTTCGCCGAGCCCGGTGCAGTCGCCCAGCAGTCAAGGGAAGGGGCGAGGGCTGGAGAGGGCAACCTGCCCTTCCAGTGGTAAACAGTCACTCCTTTCTGCTTGACATCGCTCTGAGTGTGTGTGTGGAGGGGTGAGGGTGGTGGTCTCTGCTCTCACATCCCCCTCTCTCCCCTTGCCAGGGAGCAGCAGGCAGAGCCTGGAGCTGGCAGGCTTCTTGGTTTCCTAGAGGGATCTGTGCCACTTGGTGGCACTAAAAAGTTGCGCTGAAGCCCGACACTCTCCCTGTGCAAAGGACCCCCTCGCCCCCCGACCCCGGACCCGCTGGCCCGGCAGCGGAGCGCCCGGGGGGACTGGGAAACTTTCGCGGAGCCAGTTCGCAAAAAGCCGCCGGGACCGCAGGGGTAAACTCTTCCCCACGACTAGGTTTTGAACAGACCCTCCTGAAGCCCTTTTTTATTTATTTTTATTTTTTTCTTCAGACGATTTTGTTCTAAACCAAGCGCCGCTTCCTTACTTGCTGGAGGAGGGTGATGTGGGAGGGAGGTGTCGGTTTATAGGGGGACTTTGCAACCTTCAGAGCATCTAGAGAGATCTCCTCGCAGGGCAGAATGCAGGGTTAGCCCCTTACAAATGTAGAGAGATTGCTGCCATGCATGTGTGAGGAGGGGCGGAGGTGTTTAAGCAGGTGGGTCAAGCTGCAGCAAGTCTTTAAGAAGACCAAGGCTGTGGTGGCAGAGAGCAAAGACCCATCTGTTGTTTCATTGTTTGTTTGTTTATTCCTTCTCCCCACGCCTTCCCCCCCCGCCCCCCCCCCGCCCCCCCTTAAAGCCAGGGACCATCCACGCCTCTTGCAAATGAGATTTGGGCGATGCTGAGAGAAGAGTGTGTTGCATGGCGTGTCTGTATGTGCATGCATTCGCAGGGGTAGGATACTCGGTCCTCAGAATTTGCCTGTGATCAGAAGAAAGCAGGATGTGCCCATAGTTGGAGGAGTGACAAAGCTAGCCGAGCGGGGCTCACCTGCTGGTGATCTTTGCAGAGGCATTTGAGGATTATCCAGCTCCAGAAGGTCTGTGTGAGGAATGTTATTTCTGCCGTGCTGAAAATAGGAGGTGCCTACCGCTACCCGTCCTGATTATTGCCACCAAAAGCACTGCTTTGCCACCACCATAGGAAGAAGCAATTGCTGCCTCCAACAAGGTAATGCTGTGGGGTGGGAGAAGTGATTTATGTGCCCTGGGTTGCGGACAGAAATCCTGTGCATGCAGGAGGAATGCTCTCTCCTCTCTCCCTCCCTCCCGCTTTTGCTCCGTGCTCTGGTTGCCGGAGGACAAGTGCACCTCCTGGGGGGCCAGCAAGCCAGCCAGCGGCGTGCACCTCCAGGGGCTGCTGGGGCATCAGTGGGTTGGGGTGCTGGAAAGCAGCAGGCACTGACCCCTCCTCAGGAGCAGGATGTGTGTGGGGCTGGGGGGGACCGGGGTACTGAAATATGTGGGCTTGGTGGTGTGTGTGATATAGCCCTTCCGTTCAGCAGTGGGGCTATGTCTCGCCAGGAAGGGAGAATGGAAACGGGGATGTATTTGTTTTCCAGAGACAGCCAGGCTTAGCTCAGCCATACACTTTTCTGTGTGACCTTGGGACAAATCACTTTGGCTCTGCTCGGCGAGTCCCGTCTGTTCCTTATTTAATAATCAGAGCTAATGTCTCTGCTTACAAAAATGATTCATTAAGGGTTGAGAGGGACAGCGATACCACTAGCCGAGCAGGGAGACAGAGACCCAAGAAGCGGCGCGTAAGCACACATGCACGTCTGAATGCACAGCCACTTAGTTGTAGCAGCGCGGGTAGACATGCTGGGAGTTAACCTTGTCCAACAGTTTCCTCTACGACCTAGCTCTATGTGTTTAATTTCTTTGTAATAAACGTGGTCCTGCATGGCAAAGGTGGCCCCCACGGCATTTTTTACTACAGGTTGACTTCCGGATTTTTTAATCTCCCCCCCCCCACTCAAATTTGAAGGCTGGCGGCGGGCAGTGCTCAGAACCACGGACAGCGCCCGCCCGCCGCCCGCCGCAGGCAGCTCTGTCCCGCACCCCGGGGCTCCGCCGCCCGGCAGCCCCGCTTCCGCCCGACCTGCTTCCCGAGGAGGGCTTGCTGGCGCCGGAGGGGGTGGCTGGGTGTAGGGGGAGGCCAGATGTTTCTTTCTGCTAGTCTTGAGGACAAAGCTGGGGACCACCTCTAAAGTGGAGCGGCGGAGGACCGTTTTGAAAATACAACACTAACCAACATTGAAAAGAGAAGGTGTATAAAAGAGTTAACTGCCGGGCTCTTTTAATTCTCTACGACTTTTATTTTATTACTCTATTCCTAAACATTTCTATCGCATACTAATATTCTGCACATTCTCAAATACTTTAACTACACTCTAATATTTATGCTACATGGTCAGGAATGCCAGGGCTAATCGTTATTTCATATGATCAGTGCAAATTTTGGGGTCTCTGTATAGATTCTTTGTCATCTTATTTGTCAACATGTTTCCAGTTTTTTTGGTAGTACTGGAATGCTGCTGTAACACCACTCTTGTTGTGACTTGTTAGAAAATGTTTTTTGGAATTGCTGTTGCTTTTTTTTTTTATCATCTTCTCCAGACCATACAGTTTTGATAATTCATAAAATGACTAAGATTACAGCTGAAATCACACCAGAGCCATTAATTCCTGCATCATATGGTATGACAGGATTTTGGTAACAGCAGCAATAAGTAGTATATTTAGTGGAATTGCGGAGATCATTGCAAGTTCTGCTGGGAAGTTGAACACTTACATATTAAGATCAAAATGGTTTCATCAACCAGAAAGTGTGTGTGTGTGGGCATAATAAGGGGAAGAACTTCCTTGGATTGCTCAGGATCTTGCTGATAATTATAGCATTCTATGTTTGTTATATATGAAGGCATAAGATCAGCCCACTAGTCTGTTATTTTCAGTGGCTGTTCTGGCCAAATGGTTAAAATGCTTATGTGCAGCTTAGTTTCCTTCTGTTTCTAAGTGGAATTATAGAAAGCTGCTTCATAGTCTCTCCTGTTGTATAAGGCTCTTTTTTTTTGTCAAAGGGCTTGATCCAATGCCCACTGGGACACACAGAGCCGATAATGCAATGATCAATAGTTATTTGATCTTTGGATATTTTTCGGGGTTTTTTGTGGGGTTTTTTTTTGTGAATGGAAATTTTAAAGGCAGTAGAAATCTCAAAACAGAACAGTGTGCTCATACTCATGTTTTTCAATGAAAGACCATTGGAGTGTATCAGGTTTGTGTGATCAAACTGAACTACCTCTGAGGAATGGGTGTGTGGGACCTCCTGCAAACTGAGCCTCTCTGCAGCACTGGGAGCTAGATTGCCCGAATATCTTGAACACAGCCCTTAGTGTTTGCAATGCCAATAGCCAACAGAACTGAGCAAAGTTTATCCTGAAAGTACACTTTTTTCTCACCTTGGTCCCTGCCAAGATGAGCCAAGAGGTTGCTCTTCGTATGTAATTGTTTTTCTAAGGCAGTTCCACCTTTTGCTATACAAAGATCTTCAGTGCATGATAAGCGGCAGGACTGACTCTGGACCAGTAATACAGTTGCTGCTTGCTAAGATTTTGTCTTCTCTGATGATGAAACCTGGGTTAGTTCCTTGGGATATACCGATTTGATCCACATCTGTATTGACATACCTTATCTCATATCAGATGACATTGAATTGGTTGCAGTACGTACTGTAAATTAATACCTGGAAAGCATTTAATCAGCAGGTACATGTCTGTAGGCTATACAAACCTAGCATGTAAGTAATATTTGTCACTATAGGTCAATGGATTTGGGGGCCCTAAGTTTTTGTGATTTCTCTGATCTGGAAAATCCTTTAAAGAGATGTTAAACCTTAGATAAGTCTTTACAGATGTTTGACCAGAAGCATTCTTCACGTGCTTAACATGGAGCATATTCCCAAGTGCTTTCCTGGATTCTACTATAAATTCTCACTCCATCACAGCACTGTTCTGTGGTTCAGTAATCTGGCATTTTATTTTTATTATTTAAATCTGCCTGAAGATTTAGAGATTACGAACCACCAGGCTGCAAACTTACAAAATTGTAACAAAGAAGAAACCTGAACGAGAGTATTGCTCTTTCTCTTTTTCAGTTTTTCCCCTGATACAAAATAGGCTAAATCAAAAACTTCCTTTTGCTGAGTTTGAGCTTTACCTATTAGAAGCCACACAGCCAAGGGAATTCAGATTGCAACACAGCCAGGTCCTTTGCTCTGGGGTCACTAGTGGGCGCTGCTATAATAATGTAAGTCACAGGGGGAAAGGGTTGCATTCTTAAGGTTTAAACACAGCTATACCTGTGGTAGTAGAAGTCCTTAAGAAAAGTAAGATGTGTCCCATGTGTAAACTCTCAGCCACGTACATAATAGAAAATCAGCCCTTTGTGAACTGATTTTTGGTCTAGATTTAATTAATGTTGTTAGATATTAGGGCTCTTCTTGTTTCTTTTGGTCTCTACGGACTACAAATATAGGTAGACGTGCATTTGAGGTTGAAATAAATAACTTTTAGAATTGCATGGTGTTTCTTGGGATATTACAGATGCTCGTTTTCTACTCGGTTAAACCTCAACATGCAGTAGCTGGAACTCTGCCCTAAAGGAATAGCTGAGAATTTCTCCTGACAGAGACTGGCATAAAGTTTTTACTGCCAGAGAGAGCAGAGGTTATACGAACATGTTGAGTGCTTCATCAGATCTGTGTCTTCGGTCATCTGGGTAGCCCTTCAATTTTTGTCTAGGGCAAGACTACGCAAAGGACAGATAGGCAGAATTATCTTTCTGCCTTACTACACCTGCAGTTGCTCCAAGTGTGAAGCTAGTGCACCAGAAGACTGAGACCAAAGTGTCTGTCATCTATTGTTAAAGCTTGTGGCTTCAGGATTATAGTTAGATCCACATCTGAAATAAGCTAGCAATCGTGATACACCAGTAATTGTGCCGCATTCCATTTTGCTTATGTTGCAGTAAATTAGGAATAACTGCCTTGACACTGAAGAAATTGAACAGTATGAAAAATAAATTTCACACTAAGTGCTGTGCATGTTGATTTTCTTGTCCATCAATGAAAATAAGTAAATGCAGATAAATTATTAATTGTGAAACCATTCCCATTACTTTTTGCATGCATTCAAGGGTTTAGTGTCTTTGATGCTGATGATACCTCTGTTCTCAGTCTGAAGGCTATAGCATGTCAAACTCCCTTTAGGGTTATCCTTAACAATTTAAACAGGAGTTATATTTAAGCTTATGAAATTTTGCTTAATTTTATCTGACTACTCCTCCTGCTTGTAATAAGCTTCCTGTAGTAGGAAAGAATGGTAATCAAAATGTGGAGTGACTTGTGTGTGATTCTCTCAGGACAGAATAACAGTAAAATTGTGTATTTGAACAGTTCCCTTGCCCATTTTCTCTTCAGGAAGATGTTCTCCAGGAAATGTAATTTGTGTGCTTAGTCTATCAGCTCTCTTCTCAGCGATTTTGGCCTGAAATAAGATGTGTTACCTGACTACTCGCATGGCATCTTTGCATGGCATAATCAGCTGTATCCAGTGGAAGTATGACAGGCAATTAGCACAAATTGAAACATAGGAAATTCTGTTTAAACATAAAAAACAGCCCTTTTTACTGCAATTGTGGTCAAATACTGGAACAGGCTGCCAAGAAAGGTTGTGGAGTCTCCATCCACAGAGATATTCAAAACCTGACTGGACACAACCCAGGGAATCCTGAACTTGCTTTGAGCAGGGTGGATGGACCAGACAACCTCAGAGATGTCTGCCCACCTCAACCATTCTGTGATTTTTAGGTTTTTGAGAGCAAGAGTAAGCCCATAGAACCAGATCTCTATCATACAAATCCATTGTAATTTAGCAGGCTCACTTAGCCATGTCAGTATCAATTCCAGGTTGCTTCACTGCATCATGCAAGCCCACAAAAAGCATTGACTTCAGATGCTTTGAATATGAGTCCTAAGCACAATATGATAAAACATAAGCAGTTTTCTTGGTATAATTAGTAATAACTTTGTAAGTCCCAAACAAATTGACTTTCACTTTAGTACAATGGAGTATGTGTAGTTCATTAATTCTGGAGCAACTGCAGTCTGCATCTGGCCCCTTCTTTTCCCTTGGATGTCACAGAGTGGAAGGATTTGATTGCTTTCAGAACTTACTTCTGGGCCATAGGAACCCCCTAGCCATGAGATCTGCTATTATTATGGAAACAAAAATATAAAGAAGATCTTCAGCTTTACTTCATTCTTTATCCTGTAATTTTATACTGATAGATACAACTGCAGACAGAGAAGAGCAAACAGCTGTTTTTCGGAGTGAAGAAGATCAAAATGGTCTTGCTGCCCTCTCTTTCTCATATATCCTGTATGCAAATTGTTTGATCTATAGACGTAAGACCAAGAACAGCATTACTAAGCTTGACCAGAAACCTGGCTGATGTATGTTATAGAATTAAAATAGTGAGTGGAGGCTGGATTGGTTTTTTTGTGTCACAAGCTCACCCCAATCCTCCTAACTCTCTCTATTCGTACATATGCAGCTGCACAGGCAGCTGGGTTGTAAAAAGGCATCTAATTGTATAGCCAGTTACAGTCTGAGGTAGAGCTGTCATGTGATACAGTTGTGCTCTGTACATGTAGCCTTATTTTGAGAAGCTCAGAAAAATAAGCATCCATGGGTTTAAATAACAAAGTATTATTTCTGTTCAAATGTTAAGAAGATACTAAATAATTAAAATTTTTTTTAAAGTGACAATAAGCCAAATCAGTTGGAGGTATAGGAATTTAATAGCTGTGATATTGTACAAAGATAGCCCCTGTCATTCATCCTTCAGACTGTTTGCAAATTACACAGTGCTGGGTTCAGAGTCACGGAACAAACAATCGGAAGACATAAGCAGCAGTGATATTCTGTAATTAGAGACTAATTAACCTGAATTGAACTGCTGTTATTCCTTAGTGGCAAAGGGCTGCAATATTGATAAGCTAACTCTTCACAGATTAGAAAAAAACTTCCTGAAGTGTTCTACAGTTGTGTGAATCTTATTTCATTATTAACATTTTCTATTACTAGAAATTAATATTACACAAACCTATTAATATTGCAATTAATATTACAAAAACATTTCTAGTGAACATTTTCTCTGTTGAAAGATTTGGATTTTATTTGGGAATATTCACTAAAACTCTTGCATGATTTCCTCTGTTTAAATGGTTTATAATTTATAAATGTCTAGGTAAAATAATAATTAAGCAAGGTTAACCTCAAGCAGAAACATGTTTTTAGGTTTGATTGTCTCATCTTCAAAAATTTTCACTGTGGCCTTGTACTGAATGACCTAGCTGTGAGGGGTAAATTCAAGATTAAAATACTGGTAAGTTTTGAAGCTGGAAGAAACAGAGGTAGATGTCCTATGCAAGATTTTCTCTGACTTTATAACACCTGAGCATTACTAACAATTGTAAATGGTTTAGAAATGACTAGTGGGTCTAAAACGTATGGAAACTTCCATATTCTGCTTGATTACATAGAAAGATTTATGTCAGTAAAACTGAGATCAGGCTGTGTCCCAGAATTTTGCATTTCTTTTGTTAATAATGAAATTGGGCTTGTGCTTCACTAACTGGCCCAGCATCTCCCTACATTTAAGGGTGTGCTTAACTTTCTGTCCTATAAATGGATCCACTGGAAGGTGTAGAACAATAGATGACTCTTTAACGTGCTCAGGGATCAACACCTGGACAAACTACAGTTTAAGCACTGTATTTAAAGCCAGAAGCATCCTGCTGCATATCCACTGCTAGGTAGAAAACATTTTCAAGTACCTTTTCAAATTCCATTAAGATAATAATTCTTTGCTGATTATTTTTTTTCTTCCTTTTTCTTTTTTTTATAAATCTTTCATCAACACTAAACCTGAGTGCAGATTGCATTGCAGACTATCGGCAAACATAGCAGATGAAATATTTTAGGCAGTAACACATCTGTATAGTCTCTAGGTTGACTGCTATCTATCAGCGAGGTCTGTCCACAGTACCAGGATTTTCTGAATTGCTTATTGGTGATGTTTGATTTAAGGATACAAAAAGATAAAAAGAATATCACTGTTCTGCTGTTTTAGAATTGTTGTTCCTCTGCTGCAATATTCACTGCTTTAAACAAGTAAAAATATTAATAACAAAATCACTTTTCTTAATCTTCATTTATTTTTAAAATATTTTGTTTCATGTTGTGGCTTACAAAGAAAGAAAAAGATTTACACCTTTGAAGAACCAAATTCTGCATTCCTTAGAATATTCCAAGCACAGCTTTGTGTGTCACCAGTAGTTTCCTAGTGCTGTAATAGATAACATAGTACAGCCCTAGGTACATGAGTGTAACATATGCACTTGTGATATAGAAAGCATCTGAAAGTAAAGGGAGCTGGTTGTGGAGACACACACTAGAAATGGCAAGATCTTTCTTCTTTGGAATTAAATACTTGTCTGTCTTTTGTGCTTTTGAAAACATTTCCCAAAAGAGTTTTTAAATGAGAGTGTCAAAGAGAAAGATGCTGATTTATACCAGCAGAAGTATAAGCCTAGGACTGTGAAACACAGAAGTACAACAGTTTTCCAGCTGGAAAAATGGCAGAAGCAAGTGTGTATAGAAGACAATGTATTGCAGTCATTGACAGCAGTAGGAATAGGTGCAGTCTTGAAACAGATTTCAAAGCTGAATTTATAACTAATTTTAAAGCTTTTTCTCTTATTTATTCATTTTTGAAGGTTATGAGGATTATGATCACACGTGCAGCTCTGCATAGCTGTCCATTCCGAGATGATGGTGACACCTTAGAGAATATACGCAAACTCCTGGTTAACCAGCTGCATAGTGCTCCTTTTATCCAAAAGATTTGATAACTGCTTTTCACCAGCTCTCCGGTTTTGTTCCATCATGTTGTCTCTACCAGCCTAAACGATTTCCTAAAATGGTCCTTTTACTGTTTCTTGCAATCCTGTTATTGAAGGAAGATGTCTGTGAGAACTTTGGGCTTTTGGTTTCTGCACAGGCCAATGAAAGAAGGGTGGTTGCGCACATGCCTGGTGATATTATCATTGGAGCTCTATTCTCTGTCCACCACCAACCAACTGTTGACAAGGTTCATGAGAGGAAATGTGGAGAGGTAAGAGAGCAGTATGGCATTCAAAGAGTGGAGGCCATGCTACATACCCTTGACAGAATTAATCTGGACCCCACGCTGTTGCCAAATATAACGCTAGGATGTGAAATAAGGGACTCCTGTTGGCATTCTGCTGTGGCTCTGGAGCAGAGCATCGAGTTTATAAGGGACTCTCTTATTTCATCAGAAGAAGAGGAAGGGATGGTACGATGTGTGGATGGATCTTCATCGTCTTTCCACTCCAAGAAACCCATTGTTGGTGTCATTGGACCCGGCTCTAGCTCAGTTGCTATCCAGGTCCAGAACTTGTTGCAGCTTTTCAATATACCTCAGATTGCTTATTCTGCCACAAGCATGGACCTAAGTGACAAAACTCTATTCAAGTATTTTATGAGAGTTGTGCCATCTGATGCACAGCAAGCACGGGCTATGGTGGACATTGTAAAGCGCTATAACTGGACCTATGTTTCTGCTGTACATACTGAAGGTAAGAGGCTATTTTTTTCCATATAAGAATGCCTTAGAACTTCTTTGATGTGGTCAGACAGATAGATGATGATAGTTTGGTGTTGTTAAGTTTTTTGCCAGATAGTTGTCAACAGTATAAACTTTTACTTTACTTAATAATAATTTCAAATTCCCTATGGGGCTGAAGAAGCATCATGTTAATATTGGCTGAAAACAAGGTTTGAAATACAGATTGTGTGTGTTCTGGGGCCATTAGTTGCTAAAAGTGGTTACTCTGGAGTCTCCTAAGTTACTTTAATTTACTTTAATTGGCATTTATTTATTTATTCTTCTTAATCTACCAATCTGTGTATTTATGCAGAATAATAGTTTTGACTATATTGGTATCGTTTTGACTATATTGGTATCATTTTGACTATATTGGTATCAACGAGTAATGAGAAAGTGTCTGGTCTTCCTAGTGCAGAAGAGAGTTAAAATATCATTTGAAATAGTAGTGGAGTCAGAATGTGTTCCTTCTTAATACCTGAGGCACAGAGGCACGAATACTAGAAAACATGTAGTTCTGGTGAATATTTGAATGCAGGTTGTCCCAACTCCTGAATAGAAGAACTGTTTCTGTCCTTTTGCTAATAGTTCATGAAGTGTTACAGCTGCTTCTTGCCCTGCATCTGGCCATTGGTTTTAGGAGTTAGTGAGGGAAGTCTCGTCGAACCATCTTTACACACTTATGCTCCATCAAGTGTCCAGAAAATGAGAACTGTGTGCTGAATTGCTTTCCTCTTTTTATGAGTTTGAGTTAGAGCTTAAGATTTTTACCCATTGTTCAGAGAAGTATATGATTAAAAGGAAATGTAAAGCTTACCTGATTTTGTTATTCCTTGTATTGGCAATATTGAGTGGGTTCACCTTGCTGTGAGTGACTAGAATTCCATAGTGCCTTAAGAGCTGTTTTCACCAGTCTCTGTCTAATGACAGCATCATTTAATGAGTTTTCTGGAACTAGGTTCTGTGGTGAATTTCAGGATCTCACCGAGTGGCTTCTGTTCAAACACAAACTCAGAATGGAAGGCTCAGAATATGACCTGGGAATGAGAAATCTTATTAAGAGATTGAGTAGTGGTGACGGCGTTTCTGAACAGCAGCAGATGATACTGGCTTTATTACAACCAATAGAAAGCAGATTGTCCTTCCCACACACTGAGTATGCTTCTCTGGCAGCATTCATACTATTCAAAGTCGTCTTTGGGGTGATGCTGTCCCATGCTAGTATGTAGAGATCTTTGTCCTCCTACAGATATGTAGAGAGCTCGTTCTGCTGTATTTAAAAAAGAAAAAAAGTTAGAATTTACATGCAGATTGTTGCAATCATGTTTCCATCACGATAACAGAAGCTGGTAAATAACTGCAGCCTCTTTGGTATGGAAATGGTATGAATATATTAACAGTTTAATATAACAGTGTATAAATCACACTACATTACATCATGTAGTGAAGGTATCCTGTGCCAACTGATGTCTTTGGCATGGCTTGGCGTGCAGTCTTCTCTTCACAAATATGTATGAATAACATCATGGTCAAAAATAATGCCACTGATGCATTACATTAGCATAACATTTTATATCCTGACTGTTTTTGATGATTCGTCTAATTTTTGCTATATACAACTTTTACACCTCTGCTTACTGAGAGGGAATGCTTATATATTCAGTGCGGGAGTTGTCAACCTCGTAGCAAGGTCTGATTCTGCTCAGAGTGAGAATACTTACTTTCACCATGTCCTGTGGACACTCTATTTGGAGCAGATGGTAACATATGGCATCATAATCTTATTGCAGAGGAACTTTGCACTGCACCTTGGAAAGAAGGGAATAGGGACACAAGGGTTGAAGCTGGAGGTGGCTGCTAAGGGCAAGATGAGTAGAAAATGGCAGAGGAGATGGGTGTGAAGAAGGGGAAATGATGAGTGAGATATCTAGTACACCAAGTGCCTACCGCTGCTAGTATTAAAATGGAAAATATAGGTGGTATGTTGTTAATACCTGAGGTGTCATATCTTTCATAGCATGTTTACAGCAACATAACTCTGGACTTCAGTGAACTAACTTTAAACTTGGGTTCTGGACATTTTATGATCCTGTCATCTCTTTGCATGGTCTGGTCATGATGACGAATGTGCTCTCCAGTTAAATAATATCATACCACTGTTTTCTAACAATAGAATGGATACTACTTATAAAGGGATAGACAAATGCAAACTGGTCAAGGTATTTCTTTGAAATGTGACAATGTCTGATGTTCTGGACACTTTCCAAAGATTATGTCAGAAATTGTCCCGTCCAGGAACAGAAATAGTTTTTTAAAAAACAGCACAAAACACTCCTATAGATGAAAGTTAAAGTAAAGGAACTGAGTAAACAAGCAAAAGAGATATAATTTATATTGCTTCTATTTTTAGAATTAATTTTCTTTATGATATAGCATCTGTTTACTTGTAAACATTTGGAATATGCCCCTATACTCAGTGTCCTACATTCGTAGGTATTTTTTCAAAATTGGTGCAAAAAAATTGTTCAATCCCACTCCTTGCAATCCTTGCTTAGGATCTTCCCCACCCACTAAGAGATGACTTTCTTTCACACCTCCAGTATTTCTGGCCATCTACATTCATTCTCTTTAGCTAATCTTCATGCATTAGCCAGACTCTTCTGAAATATGATCTTTGGTTTCTGGGAAGGATTTCCAAGGATAGGGAAAGTCCTCGTTTTCGAAACCGGACTGGGAGAAAATCAGAGGCAGAAAAAACTTGTTTATTTCATTGTTTGGGAGTTCCCTAGGCAGATAAAGTTACAGGTCTCTTTTTGGTCTAGTATGAGAAAAACCTGGGATAAGTCAGTAACTTCATAATGAAAAGCTTCCTGTTTGAATCTTTGCTTCTGCACTTACTAATCGTGCTCTGTGTCTATAGTGGACTAATATTTTGGGAGGTTGCTCTGAAGTTTTGTTGTTAAATCCTTATTAAAGACTTCGGATTTAAAATACATGAAAATTTTGAGAGGTTCTTGTAAGCTTTGCTCCATTGACATTGTCATGGTTTAACCCCAGCTGGAAACTAAGCCCCAGACAGCCACTTGCTCACTCCCTCCTCAGTGGGATGGGGGACAGAATCGGAAGGGTGAAAGTGAGAAAAGTCAGGGGTTGGGATAAAGACAGTTTAATAGAAAAAGCAATAGCCACGCACACAAGCAAAGCAAAACAAGACGTTCTTTCACTATTTCCCATTGTTGGGCAGGTGTTCAGCCAGCTTCAGGAAAGCAGGGCTCCATCATGCATAAAGGTTACTTAGCATGACGAAGGCCAGAAGTCTGAAAAGCCCCCAGTTCCTTCTTCCCCCAGCTTTACATTCTGAACATGATGTCATATGGTATGGAATATCTCTTTGGCCAGTCTGGGTGAGCTGTCCCAGCTGCATCCTCTCCCAGCTTCCATTGCACTTGGCAGCATGGGAAGTTGAAAAGTCCTTGATTGCCTACCAACAACTGAAAACATCAGTATGTTACCAACATTATTTTCATCCCAAATCTAAAACATAGCACTACTCCAGCTACCAGAAAGGAAATTAACTCTATCCCTGCTGAAATCAGGACAGACATTTAGCATCATGGTTTAATCTAGGTGATGCTTCCAAGTGCGCAAGTAACCACAAAGAGTAACTTTTTCGTAAGAATTGGAAAGTAGCAAGCAGTGGTGTTAGTGGAATTCTTGTAATTTTAAGGCTGTTACTACTGTCCTATTCATAGGAAGTATGGGTAACAAATGAAAGATATTACTTATAAAACAACAGTCATCTCCTCTTACTGTAGGGTATTTTACATATGCCAATCAGAAATCTTTTCAAGTCTTAGAAAGACTTGGGTTGTAACTTGCCTTGCTCAGCTCTGTCAGGAATGACATGTGCCTCTGGCGTCATTATTTTCCCTCCTGCTCTCCAACTCTTCCTTGCATTTAATAATTTATGGAGCTGTACTTTGAACTGATATGGCTTTAAAATAAAACTTTTTCACCCACCATAAGGGGACATTTTAAAAGTCTCATCTGTTCTGGAATCCAGGTCATGCCATGGCCTCATGAACAGATATTAACACTGCATGGCAGGGAGGTAGGAGTTGGTGGGCAAAGAGGGAAGATGTGATGGGAAACTCCTTGCACTAAGGACCTAACACTTAAAGCCTGAAGCAAGTGCCTTCCACTTTATGGATTGCTACAATAGGCTTGCAGGTTTTGCTGCAGACCATTTTATCTGAAGTTTGCACACATCTAATTCTTTCAGCTGTCCTTACATATGTTTTTTTTTCCCATCACTGTGATAGGAACAGAGCTTAGACAAACTTTCATTAAACTCAAACCAGCTTTGACTAACTTTGCAGACATACAGCAGCTCAATAATGAAGTCAGGAAATCAGTGTGTGTTTCTCTCTCAGGCAAAGCATCCCAGCTGAGAGAAGCCCTCTGGTTTAGCCCCTCAATTTCTCAGAGCATTTTAGGGATATTTTTTTAGCTCAAGTACCTGTTGTCCAACCCCGAGGAAACTAATACATGGACATGGGAGTAGAGAGGAAAATTTTTGCCTGTGTCTGGATTTTGGGTGGTGATGTCTGACTTGCAGATGGGCCACAAAGCTCAAGCACCACTGGCATTTTGTCTAGACGTTTTCTTGCTTAACTGCTTGGCACCACAACTGATTGGAAACTGGGGAGAAGCTAACTGGCTGCCCCAAGAGACAAAGAACTGTCTGTTTACCGCATTTCCAATATGAAAGCATACCCTGGTCTTTTTGAAAGATCAAAGAAAAATATATACAATTTTTTTTTTTCTCCCATCATTGTGGTTTAAAGCCTTCTTTGAAAGCCCATTTGAAGTCAATAGTCTCCCATTGCCTAGACTGAAATTTGGATCAGGCCTTCCTAGTCAGAAATAAAGACAGTCCCTCAGAGTCTGTGCTTAAAATTTGCCTGGAGTGAACGAATTATTAATTTGAAGGGCAATTTTCATTGCCATTGGAAACCATTTATTTTGCCACTCTGAATGGAGTAAAGAGGTGATGTATGCTGGAAAAATACATCGTTTGAAACAGCACAGGCCAAACTTATTTGTGGTGGCAAGGGATAAATTTCACTCCGTTAAGTTAAGGTGTGATTAACTTTTAAACATAGCCTTAAGAAAGAAGCTACTTTGTTAATATTTTCTTCAGACAGCTCTGCAGGTAAACATTGGATGAA
Source organism: Opisthocomus hoazin (assembly GCF_030867145.1). Taxonomy (NCBI): domain Eukaryota; kingdom Metazoa; phylum Chordata; class Aves; order Opisthocomiformes; family Opisthocomidae; genus Opisthocomus; species Opisthocomus hoazin. The sequence goes on along the minus strand of NC_134414.1, from coordinate 12,552,306 downwards.
ACTCATCCTCAAAGTGCTCTTTGTTTGATATAATTTTCCTCCATTTAAATTTATCAGAATTGAATATAAATAAGTGGTTCAGTTTCATTTTCTTAGGATGTACCCAGGCAACAATAACAAAAGCAGACCTTTTTTTTCCTGCAGATAAGGGTTATTTCACTCATTTCCTTTCATATTTGTTCAGATGTGTCTGGTTACAAGACTATTTTTGCCTACATCCTTTGCTACCAAGCAAAGAGCAAAATGAAAATTAGTCATAGTCTGTGAGGATAGGATGAAGAAATGAAAGAAAGAGTGCAACAAGTTGACCTTAAACCTGCTGCTTAGAACAAATTTTGCTTATATGGTGTTGTGGAGATATTCTTTCAGAGCTTAGATTTTTCACCTTCACATACGAAAACTATATCATGATCAGAAATATTATTTACTTTTCACATAATAATAAGATTTAAAATTAGATTCATTTTGTTTTAAGCATAGGTGATATTTTGTCATGCTTTATATGCAGAAAAAAACCATAGAAATAATGTACCAAAAAAAGTCAATAATAGTTCATAAAAATATTTTCAAATCCAAAGAAAATTTGTTTCTAAAAATCTGCTTCTGAAAGTTGAAGAAGGTCCTCTCTAAAGACTGGAGAATGTTCTCTTTCAGCAATGTTTCATGTTTTAACCTTGGGAAAAAAAATTACTTGGATTTTTTTTATATTTTAAATTACTTTTGTTTTTTATTTTTTAGAGACTTTTAAACTGTTACAACAATAATTGTTGAGGTTAGGATTATCACAGTTTGATATGCACTCAATCACATCAGTCTTGTAGCAAAAATAAAAAGTATCACAGAATCGTGGGGGCTGGAAGACATCTCTGGGGATCATCTAGTCCAAACCCCCAGCCAAAGCAGTGTTACCTAAAGCAGGTTGCACAGGACTGCGTCCAAGCGCATTTTGGATATCTCCAGAGAAGAGAAACTGACAGCCTCTCTGGGCAACCTGTTCCAGTGCGCTGTCATCCTCAGAGTGAAGAAGTTCTTCCGCACATTCAGATGGAACTTCTATGCTTCAGTTTGTGCCCGTTGCCCTTGTCCTGTCACTGGGCACCACTGAAAAGAGCTTGGCCCCATCCTCCTGACACCCACCCTTCAGATATTTGTAAGTATATATTAGGTCCCCTCACAGCCTTCTCCTCTTCAGGCTGAAGAAGCCCAGCTCCCTCAGTCTCTCCTTGTAGGAGAGATACTCTAGTCCCCTCACCATCCTCGTAGCCCTCCGCTGGACACTCTCCAGAAGCTCTTCATCTTTCTTGAAGCGGGGAGCCCAGAACTGGACAGAGTACTCCAGATGAGGCCTCACTAGGGCAGTGTAGAGGGGAAGGAGAACCTCCCTTGACCTGCTGACCACACTCCTCCTGATGCATCCCAGGATCCCATTGGCCGCCTTGGCAGCCAGGGCACACTGCTGGCTCATGGTTAACCTGTCGTCCATCAGGACACCCAGGTCCCTCTCCACAGAGCTGCTCTCCAGCAGGTCCACTCCAAGCCTGTACTAGCGCATGGGGTTGTTCCTCCCCAGGTGCAGGACCCTGCACTTGCCCTTGTTGAGACTCATCAGTTTCCTCTCTGCCCAGCTTTCCAGCCTATCCAGGTCACGCTGAATGGCAGCACAGCCTTCCGGTGTATCTACCACTCCTCCCAGTTTGGTGTCATCAGCAAACTTGCTGAGGGTACACTCTAACTCTTCATCGAGGTCATTGATGAAGAAACTGAACAAGACTGGGCCGAGTACTGACCCCTGGGGGTTACCACTAGTTACAGGCCTCCAACTAGACAGCGCCACTTCTTCTCATCTGAAAGAAAATATGGGAAATGGAAAACCCAACTCCAGTCCTACCCTGTTGAGATGTTTGCTCATTTTTGTTGAATGCTGACATCTCTAATCAAGGTGGCTTTTTTTTTGCCCAATTTCAAATATTTATCCTAGCTTCACAATTGTGAAAAGTGGCAAATTCTATCAATCAACTGAGGATATTGAGATAGAAAGCTAAAGGAGCGTCAAGTTAACGTTTACTTTGTTCTGCAGTGACTGACTAGCTGGACAGCACTTCAACATTGCTGGTAGACTGCTCAGACCGGACATACCCACTACAAAGTATCCTGACTGACTTAAATATACAAAATGAGGGGCATACATTGGACCATAATGGGGATGAAGATTGTTAGGAGAAATACCATGAGACAGCAAAGGGAAGGTGAGCAAGGCAGTGTATATTCTAAAGTTTTAAAAATATCACTTTGAAAGGAATGACATAGGGTGGACGTATTTTAAAACAGGAAATTTGGATCTTCAAAATGTCACTTTGTTTCTTTTTTTTGGAAGCTAAGTGTCTGAATGTCACTTTTTCCCTCAATTAGGCTCTATAGAACTCCAGGAAAGTTGCAGTGTCATTAAACTTGTCTTCACTGAGAAGAGACAGTGGGAGTGTATCATTCTCCAGCTTCATCTTAAGTTTGTCTCTTGCCTTGGGCCTGGAAAAGGCACCGTTCTTGTTCTCATCACCAGGGTTCACCTTGTCAATCAGGGAGGGATCTATCAAGTTCATGAGATTTGGAATATTTTAAGGAAAAGGGGTTTCACTGCATGGTGTCCGACGGGTTAAATCATATTTACGAAAGATGGTCCTTCTAATATATGCTATCTGACAACCAAGGGTAGTGACAGTTGTTCACTTTCCTGTATCCTCCGTTGATATTTTGTCTTTGATATAAAAGAATACATGCTATAGACCTGACTGGAAAACAGATATTCTATGCAATTTAAAAAAAAATAGTTCCTGAATTATTTTTTAAGCCAAGTCAGAATCAAAAGTAAAAATAACTTATTTTAGCAAATTAAAGCTATGATAATATTCATAAGTGAGTCCAAATAAACTGCTTGTCTTATGGTTGTATTATAATAGTAGATAAAAGGTAACTTTATAAGGCAAATGGAAACTTCATTCAAAAAGATTTCAACTTTCAACATTTTTGCACAAATATTAATGTTCTTTGACAGTTCTGATTAAAGGTATTTTCCTCAGGGAAGAGCTGGAATGTCTCCCGCATCACATTTTATTTGACATGTCTTCTCTACCGCCAATCCTGTATACAAATTAAACATTTTTGGATACATTGACATCTCATTAATACAATAGTTAAGCAGGGGGTGATGAACCAGGTCCCATTACTCATTGTTTGTTATGATTTGTGCTATTTCTGCATCTGTTGTATTTCTTTTCTTTCTTATTCTTGAAATCATAGATTTTTTCTTTTTCCATGCATACTACATAATGACAGGGAATTTAAGTCATGAATTTGTGAAGTTATATTTTTTCCTAGATTTAAAGGTCAAAAGTGCAGTTAGTACCCTTTGATATGAGAAAAACACGCCAACATATTATTTCATATTTCTTGGTATAGATCTTGTTGTAGAGAATTCAGGGGAGATCAGGGAGCCAGGAAGAAAGATGGTGAGACAGAAGAAAGCTACCCGACATCACTGGAAGGACTAGTATGAGAAGACACTTTTCCAGAGTGCTAGTTTAAGACACCAGGTAGGAAAAGACTTTACCAGACACTAGAATTTAATTTCCTACCTAAACAAGCAAAAGGAAGATGTCTTGCACTTGTCAGTATCTTTATGCGTCAAAAACATATTGTGGGTAGCTTTGTAGTGCAGGGGTTAAATCAATGTTGTTTCCAAATCAGAAAGTTCCTGTATAGAATGGTTTGGGTTGAAAGGGGCCTTATAGATCATCTAGTTAAGTATAGTTATACATATCTTAACTAGTATGGTTAAGGAGCAGAACATATATTTGCATTAGTTATAGAATCATAAAATAATTTAGGTTGGAAAAAACCCATAAGATCATCGAATCCAACCACAAACCTAACACTGCCAAGTCCACCACTAAATCATGTCCCTAAGTGCCACATCTACACTTTTTTTAAACACTTTCAGGGATGGTGCCTCAACCACTTCACTGGGCAGCCTGTTCCAATGCTTTACAATTCTTTCAGTAAAGAAATTTTTTCTAATACCCCATCTAAAGTTCCCCTGACACAATCTGAGGCCATTGCCTCTCATCCTGTTGCTAGTTACTTGTGAGAAGAGACCAACATCCGCCTCACTACAACCTCCTTTCAGGTAGCTGTAGAGAGCCATAGATTCTCCCCTCAGCCTCCTCATAAGACTAAAAAATCCCAGTTCCCTCAGCTGCTCCTCATAAGGCTTGCTCTCTAGACCTTTAATCAGCCTTGTTGCTCTTCTCTGGACATGCTCCAGCAACTGTATGTCCTTCTTGTACTGTTGACAGGCTGTTGACCAACACCCCAAGGTCCTTTTCCACTGGGTAGATTTCCAGCCACTCTTCCCCAAGCCTGTAGCTTTGCACGGGGTTGTTGTGACCTAAGGGCAGGACCTGGCACTGAGCTGTGTTGAATTCATATACAAAAGACCAGTTCCTGTATTTACAAGAGCTAACTTGTGATTCTTCTGAAAGCTAAGAAAGACAAAAAGCCTGCCTGATTCTTTAGCCATGCAGAGACATTTACCTTGGAGGTGAACTAATAATTATAGACTTTAATTTAATTTGGAAGCCACTGGACAGACAAAAACATTGCATCATTTTACTAAAATCTGATTTCAGGCTCATGGTGATGTGGAGACATGTTGTAATGCAGAGTATTATACATAAATACATTGTGTATGTATACATTAAGGAAGTGATTGGGAAGTTTATTAACAAAACAGTTACCATCTACCTTGGCAAATGAGTTTTGAGACAGTCCCATTCATAAATCACACTCTTGTTTTTAAACTAACATAATTTAACTCATCATGCTAGATATGCTGACTGAAGAAAACTACAGCTAAGATTTCCTCTAATTGAGGGATCTGATTATTTTTTCGGGAAGCATCTGGCAGCATTTATGGCTGGCCAGATACATGATCCAGGTGATATGTGTGGAAACCTCCATATGAAATCGATTACATTGTTAAGAGGCAGACAAACAATGTATAGGGAATGGCTACTGCTAGAAGTGCAATACCTGCTAGAAAAGTTGGAAAGATAAGAACTGGGGTGGCTGGTAAACCAGCTCACTGAATGAATCCCACTGCCAAGATTCAACCAAACTGCTGAGAACAGCACAAAGGTGAGGAAAACTCCAGATACACACAGAGTGTGTTAACTTAAGGTCTTCGTGTAAAGGCAGAGTTGATTTTGCCTTTGGGTAGTGTGTTCAGACTGTGAGCTATCCTTTCTTCAAATGAAATGACTGACTTCTGTTCCCATCCATAGCCCCTTCATCTCGATATGTTCTCAGAGCTGCTCTTCCCAGGCATTGTTCTAATCTTTCTTTTGGCTAAACCCAAGTCCTTTAGTTCTCCCATCACTTCAGTAAAGTGGGTTTTCCAGATACTAAATTATTCTTATAGATCTTGCATAAATCTTCCCAGTTTTGTCAAATCCTTTTTTAAGAGCATGTACTCTTTATTAAACTCCTTTTTAGGGGGATTGATACTCCATTTACTTCTTCAGCTTGCATTCAGGCAGGAAATTGTTTTCCACAGATCAGCATACAAGCTGCTGTTTCTTACCTTACCAGCAAACCAATACAGTGGTGACCTTTAAACACGTACTGTTTATTTTTCCCTTTCACAGTTATCTGCTTCCATCTTGTCATAACTTATCTTCTGTCCGTGTGGCTTACTATCTCACATTCCTCAATGTTTGGTGGGTTTTTTTTTCTTCCTACCATCTCTTTTTCTGGTTACATTAACTCCGCTCTTCTCCCCCCTGGTTAAGATCATTTTTTTTTTCCCATGTCATCCGTCCCCAGTCAAAATAAGATTATCAAACAATTTCTGGTAGATAATGGTATGAATAAGATAGGATGCACTGATTTGGAAATATCTAAACCTTATGGCTTATGTGATCACGACTATCAACCATTGCAAATTGAGCCCTCACTAAAATAAAGCCCAACAAAGTTGCACACTATTTTTAAAGTCTGGAGAAGCCAGACTTAGTGCAGATGTCTTCTAAAGTTCAGGATTTAAAGTTCAGATTCTTATTTAAAAAATCTGATTCTGACTAGATAGACTATTCAGCAATTCTACATTTATTTGGTCTTAACGCCTTATGTATCACAGTAGTTAAATTTTCCAGATGTGGCAATCAGTGAAAAACAGGACCTTTATTTCATTTGGACGCAAAGATTTGAAGGTGAAAAATAAGCTGAAATTCTTCCTCTATTTCACCTTCACCGGCTTCAACAGTCTGCATACCCAACTTCATTCTCAGTTACACTGGAATAGGTTCTTGGCCAAAATATCTGTTGTGCTTGAAGAGCCCAAAACCATGTCCCATCCACCTTCTCTCTACCAGGTTGCCTCAGAGATGGTCTTTCCAAGCAAGACAAGTGAGCAGTCCAGGAGCATGCTGACGTGTTGAGGCAGTTCCCTGGCTTGCAGAAAGTACTGTAAATGGTTGTGATCTCAGAGCTGTGCATAGATGCATCCTAAGTGCGAGTGAAAATATATTTAGGCATGGAAAAGGAGCAAAAGCAAGAAGTTCAGAAAGGGATCTTACACTTTCTTTCGATGGAGGAGAAGCAGTGAGATTCATCTCCTTTGCCATTTCCATGCTGGCTTTGCAGGTCAGAGAATAATTTTACTGTAGGTTTCTGAAGAGGTCCAGGGAGGAAAATTAGTGAAAATATGCAGATGCTGCTCATTTGGTTTTATGAGTAGAACAGAATTTAATGTTGTATTTTATAGGTAAACAGTTCTTCCTTTTTCTTTCATCTTTACCACACAAAAATACAGGGCTCAAGTCTTATCTCATTAACAGAAGCTTTCAAAAAATTAGGATATGTGCCCAAAATGATAATATGAGAGAGTCTGTATTATCTTTCCAATATAAGCTTTTCATATGTCTTCAGTCATGGTTATGCATATAAAGGGCTTCTTTGTTTTTTCCCTTTTAACAGCACTGTGGGACATGAAGTTACCTTGCTCATTTTCATGCATATGCAAAAAGACAGGCAATTTGTCTGACATTTCTTTCCTTGAGACTAGTTCAAATTTTAGGGGTCTTAAAAAATGTTGAAGTTGGATCAGATGGTTTATTTCTCTGACTTGCATCACTCCCTTGAAAGCCCGCTGTACAGGGTATTCAGATGCTCAACTTCTTTTTTGGCACCTCCATGCCTACTGAAAAGAAAGGGATATGGAGATGCTCTGTGTGGATCTACTGGATATGGGGCTGAAGATTTTATTCACTCAGACAGAATTTCTATGGAGGGAATTTCATCTTTTTTTTCCCAAATTTGAAGGCATTTATGCAACAGCATAAATACCAGCATACCTTAGCAGCTCAAAATGAAGCATTTGGTACACAATGCATTCAGGGATCTCAACCTCCTGGATATTGTACAAAAGTCAGAATTCTACCATGACTGGTACAGGCTAGTTATGTAGGTGCTTCTGGTAAGCTATATAAGATTCAACCGAGGAATGTAAGCTTTATAGTTATAACAACATCCTGCTGTAGAGTTTCATCGAAAAAGTGAAGGTTACTTGACCTGTAGACTTACCAATTTCTCTTCTCCTCCACCTTTCCCTATTTTACTGTTCCTTCAATTGTGCAGCCTTCCTCCCCCTCCCTCTCTCTCTGGCCTCTCGCCTGTTAACTAGAACTGTCTGAATCATCCAGGCTAACATAGTCCTTTTCTTTCCCTGCTCCCAAGCTGATTTTGTTACAGCTTTATGCATTATTCATGTGTATTCAGCCAACAGTTTGTGCAGACAGATTCTGTTATGTGAACTGTTCAGACTGTTCAGGCAGGGCTAGACAGTGCCTTTAGGCACCACCCTGGGGAAGGAGTGACACGTAAATGGTGCTAAACCAGGAGGCAAGCTGCTGAGAAACCTTTTCAGTCGCACAAGGTTGCTTGTGACCATGCCAGGCCAGTGCTGAAACCTCTCCCCCCACATGCGATGGTGTGTGTGTCACATTAAGCCATGCTATGAGAGGGAAGACTATTGCATCCTCAACATTGTGTTGTTTGGTTGTGTTATGTCTCTGTGAGCTGGAAACATAGTACTATCTCTTCTTCTAAAGCCATTCGATTGGTCTGGTCGGGAATGGGAGTCAAATTACATCACCAGAACTAGAAAATTTGACTTGAGAATATTTGGTGTGGAGAGCAGGACGGTGCAGTGGCTACTGGAGCAGAGAGTTTGGGATGGTTTACACGGAAGTGGGAGACCCAGTTCTGTGCTCTTCTGGATTACTCGTGTGGCCCTGGTGAAACTGTAGAGATCATGACAATGCCTTACGATGGAGAGACTCGTTCACATACACCAAGGTTGCATCGGGCTGTACCATTACAGTATTGTACTGAAGCAGATCAGTCCATTGGGAAGTACAACATGGAACATGACACTGCGGAGTTGAGAATCTCAGCTAGTGGCTCAGCACAATCGGTTAGACCAGAACTATATTGGGTGTGCTTGCAGTCCCTTCCGTCGCTTGCTGTGGACATACCTCCAGCCATCTGCAAGGGGGCCTGCTTAACGATTTTATAATGATTTGGCATTTTGTAGGCTGAGAATTGGCACACATGGGTGTCTTTGAAGCAGTTGCTCCAAACACCCACATTTCAAATGTGTAATGAAGTGCTGTGAGGATCAATACTTTGGAAAGTAAGGGACACTATTGGTAATGTAGGGCAGAGAAGCTCATGGACATGTAGTTTTTGTATGTGTTCTGTTACTGCCCACACACGGGTTTTGTGACCTTAGAGAAGGTACTCTGAAACATTATTGAGAAATAGTACCTTGACTGACATACCTCCTCTAGGAAAGCAGAAAGATAGAGGACACTGGAAGCCCGGAAAACTGAAAGCCTGAAGGCTGATTCCTATTTGTCTTTTACACATGAGCTTTTAATGGATTTTGTTTTTTCTACTCTTGAACAGTTGGCAGAGTGGGTGTTACATCCAACACCTCCGTGTGACAAATCTCAGCCTACAAAATACTGACACGTTACATTTCATTAACCATATGGGACCTAATTGTGCTGCCAGCTAAAATGCAGGTGCAAGTCCCAAAGGATTCACTTGCTGCGTGTGCATGGGCCCTATAGAACCTGACAGTATGTTTGCCTACACAAATCAGGGAGTTCATCTGACACTTGCAACACGCATGGCTGCATCAATCTGTGTAGGGCCGAAGGTTTAGTATATAACTAAAATAAAAGGTGAGTTTTACTCACAAGGTGGAAGATTTTGGGGGAGAAAGGGCAGTGCATGTGTACCAATAAATGAAAAATTTGTCAAGAACTTCCCAGAAAGTGTCATTTCAGCATTTTGCAGTCATATCCACAAAGAAAACAGGCCAAAGGTAGCTAGAGTCCTTAAAACAGTGGAGCATTGCCATCCTCTGTCTACAGAACACCTGAAACAAAGTGGCCCAGATTTGGCAGTGCTCTCCCTGCCCTGTCTGTCTCACTGGGATGCCAGTTCAAAGACATGAGGGCTACATAATGCCACTGGCAGCGATTTCATCATGGGTTTTTTTATTAGGTAGGCTATGGAAGGGCAGGAGTGAACTCTGTGCAGGTTGGATATGAATGCCAAGAGGACTCTTAGCAAGAGGGGAGGAAGGGGAGTATCAAATGTGTAGGTGAAGGAGAAAGAAGAAAGTACAGGATTAAGAACAACAAACTGCAGAAATAGCAATGGTGCTTAAGATGTACTGTTTCACTGACACAATTTCTAGATATGAGTATTCAGTACACTCTAAATCCTATTTGTAGAATCATAGAATCATAAAGATTGGAAAAGATCTCTAAGATCATTAAATCCAGTCGTCAACCCAACACCACCATGCCTACTGAAACATGCCCTCTACAGACCCTGAAATACAATTTTACTGCTAGAGAGCCAGAGGACTGAAAGCTGGCATGCTGTGCTGAAGGTCAACCATGGCACCTATCTTGTTTCCCGACCTCTGCTCTCCCATCGACTGGGCTATCTTTCATGGTCATAATCTGTTACAGTAGGGAAGGTGCCACGATGGGTCCTTCCATGGTTGTTTGCGTAAATTCAGTGGGGAGCACAAGGCCTGAAGTTCTTCTTCAGATCAGAAGTGAGAATCCAGTGAGGTGCTCTCAAGGGACTAAATATTTCTGCAGACAAAACAGGTGTAGTTTGAAGCAAAAGCAAACTATGTAATCAGCAAGAACTCAAAACTGATTTTGCATTTATAACTAGTTGATTTGTCCTAAATACGTCAAGTAGAAATGACTGAAATTAGCTTTATAAAAAGGCTCTTCAAATCAATCATGTTAATAACTTCTCATGAGCTGATGGGTTCTCTCTGGCCAGATAAATATGTCATTTTGATATGATCACGGTAGAGGTGCTACCAACTTCATTACCTTAAGTAGGAAATGAGAAATTAGTTCACAATTTTGTAGAAGAGTTTGTGAAAAAATCATGACTAGAACTATAACAACATTTGGGAGTTTTTTGTGTGTATTTGCTACCTGCATGAGTGTGAAAAAATATTTTTATAGCATTTTTCTTCATTTATCTCCTTTGAAAATAGATAAGCATTTTATATTAAGGGGAATTTTTTTTTTTTAAATGAAAAATTCTTTTCAAAAAAAGAAAAGTGTGTGCTTGTGCATTGTCATTTTCTGTTGATGGAATCTGCTATATTCTTATCACACCACAATTCTGGACAGCCATGGGTTAGACTTCATACGCCCACTGGCTATTTTTGTTGTCCTCTGAAAACAGCAATGGTGACAGAATCACAGAATCACAGAATCACAGAATCACAGAACGTTAGGGGTTGGAAGGGACCTCTGTGGGCCATCTAGTCCAATCCCCTGCAAAGCAGGGTCACCTAGAGCAGGCTGCACGGGACCTTGTCCAGGCGGGTCTTCAATATCTCCAGAGAAGGAGACTCCACAACCTCTCTGGGCAACCTGTTCCAGTGCTCCGTCACCCTCAGAGGGAAGAAGTTCTTCCTCATGTTCAGACAGAACTTCCTGTGCTTCCGTTTGTGCCCATTGCCCCTTGTCCTGTCGCTGGGCACCACTGAAAAAAGTTTGGTCCCATCCTCTTGACACCCACCCTTAAGATATTGACAAGCATTTCTAAGGTCCCTTCTCAGCCTTGTCTTCTTCAGGCTGAACAAGCCCAGCTCCCTCAGCCTTTTCTTGTAGGAGAGATGCTCCAGTCTCCTCAATCATCCTCGTAGCCCTCTGCTGGAGTCTCTCCAGTAGCTCTTCATCTTTCTTGAACTGGGGAGCCCAGAACAGGACACAGTACTCCAGATGGGGCCTTTCTAGGGCAGAGTAGAGGGGAAGGAGAACCTCCCTCGACCTGCTGGCCACACTCTTCTTAATGCACCCCAGGATTCCATTGGCTTTCTTGGCAGTCAGGGAACACTGCTGGCTCATTTTGTGTGACATTTGCAGTGAAACTATTTGTTGATTTGCATGGGTGTGCAGGAACATGCTCTGACTTCAAAGATTAGCATTTTGTCTGGCATGCAAAATTTATCGAATAAATAATAAGACTGATTACTTTGGGTTTAAATATAAACTAAAAAGTATTTGGGGCAACATATCAAGTAATTATATATCTCAGGGTGTTGGTCAGATTGTGAATACAGTCTATTTACAGGCTTTCCCTGAAATGCTTTAATCTAGATAATGTATTATTTTAAAGTCCACCGTGAGGTATAATCTTTGCACTCAGTATAATCTTTGCAACTGAATAGTCTCCAAAAATTTACTAGGTGACACTTTTGATATGAAGGATTTTGTAGTAAAAAAAGGGTATTTACTGCCTTCTTTCCAAACACTCATTGCTTTAAGGTTATGAAGAGTTTACAAATAATTAATAAGTGTTTATGAATTGCTTACAAACTACATATTAGTTAGTTACCTAGTCTTTCTTATAGAAAGTCAGTAGTACCGAAACACCCAGTTCTGCAGTTGAGCAACCTCCTGAGTTATTCAGGAATTCATTATCAAGCAGAGATATCTCACTTATCTGTGGAGTTGTGGAAAAAGCACCCCTTGGAGACTTGGACTGGTTCTTGGTCTCAGCTCCACAGCCTGGAGTAGATGCTGTGCTTGTATGGTATCCTGTCACGTACTACTGCAGAGCGCCAGTAGTGTACACATGCATTGCCAGTTTGTCCAACAGGAACATGAGGATTTTTCTCACTAGACAAAAACTATTTTCTTTTTTCTGCCTCTCTGAATGTCTTTGTGTATCACTGTGATTCTTTCATCTATTTATTTGCACTCTGTCTTGTTATGCATTCGCATAGCATCTGTCATCAAGGTACTCTCATCTTAGCTGATGCCATATATGTCACTATATGCAATTTATGAAAAGAATTTCCATTTGCAAATAGCAGCACATGCAGTCTTGACTTACTTTACTGTTAAGGCCTGAGTCCTTTTCTTTCATCAACTGTTTTATTTCTTTAGTCCAGAGAGTGCAATGGAATTGGACAAAAAGAGATGGCTGTTTCAATCAGTCACATACTCTGCAGCATTCTGGTTCAGCAAGTACTCTGAACCCTTTTGTTATTTCTCCTCTGAACAATTCAGCTGGTTAAAAAGCAACAAATCAAAAAGTATCCTTTGCTGATAGACAATAGACTTCTGAATGCATGTTTGGCAAGTTTTTAGTGTTACCCTCTAGAGCAAGAACAATGCAGGAATTGCCTTCTTGTCTTCATTACATGTTCCGTCAAGGACTCTTACTGTGTGTGGCAATCAGTTTATTAATTTTCTTCCTTGAAATACTTTTCTCTGAGCAAAAGCCCACGACTTTTTAGTCTTGACTGAAGCAGAAACAGCATATTATTGTAAATTCTGTAAAACCGACACCTTGGAATAAACTTGCTGTTGGAGATCACTGATGGCTAGCAGAACGCTGATTCCACATATTTGTGTTGTTGATATGAAAAATGATACTTGTAATATGTTGGTAGCTCAAAACAGTATCTGAAAATAATAAGTACCTACATGGAACTTTGGATACTACTCTAGTTCTGGTGTCGAGACCTTATATTTCTCGCATTTGTAAGAGTAATTCTGGTCTTTTTGAAATAATAGATTACCTTGAAGCTGTTTGGAACAGTGAATAGAATCTCCCTGGTCATATGTTCACCACAAAATAAAACAGACCAAGGGCTGAGCTTAACCACTGCACTTTCCAACTGTTGACTCACATCCTGCTTCTCTTCTGGAATACTGCAATCATCCCTATAAAAGGCAAAACTGCTATAATGAGGACTGGACCTAAGCAGTGGATGCAGACTAATCTAGGTTACTTGTGCTTGTTCTGTCCCTTGTCCAGTCATCCATCATGCAGAAGCCCTTGTGTGAACATAAAGAGGCAATATCCTCCTTGTGAGCTTTACAGTCGTAAATGTCATGTAATTCTGAATTATCAGTTGCTATACCTGAAGAATCTTAATTTGCTTGTTCTTGAAAAGCTGGTACAATATGGTCATACTAGACCTGCCTATTTTGAATACTTCATGATTCACACTGTCTCCAACTGTGCTTGGGAATTAGTTGGGACAGTTCTACTTGATCCAGACAAAAATGATCCCAGGGACTCTTACAGCAGTTTAACGGCATAGAGAATCATGTTTCAGTACTAGGGAACATTCTCTGGTGCTGCTTTAGTATACTAATATAAACGTTACCTTTATTTCCTGATAAATATCTTTCTTAACCTGCAGGAATGTATTAAAGAAAGTTGTTACGAATACAAGCACAAACACATAGATTTTCACTCCACTCGAACCTTTGATTTGTCTTTGTTTCCCAAGGATCTTAATTTCTTTGCAGCTGTCTACAGCTTGTTGAGATATTTAATAACTTTAAGTGTATTATTATTAAATGTGCTTTGTTTTATTGGAGTGAATAATGAGATACTAAAACTTGCTAGCTGTGGGCTCACTCGGTTTTAATTAAATAAATATATTTTGTGTAAACGCTATTGTTTATTGAAAGAGGGTTAATTTCAAAAGAACAGGTATTTGAGAAACTAAGAAAGATAATGATCTATATAAATTAAACTACTCAAGATCAAACAGTCAAATATAAATCTGACAAGGCACTAAGGCAAAGATGGCTTTCTTCTCTAAAATTTTCATCTCACTTAATGTTATGTATTAGAATGGGATCTGCTGGGAATGGATTTTCCCACTGGGAATGGAGGGAAGAGCTCTGAAATCCATCAGAAAGTTTATCTAGATAATATACCATGAATATCCAAAAACGTAATAAAGATGGTAAAAGTCAAAATGAGTTGAATCTCACAAAGTAAATAAAAACAGATCGCTGAAGTCTACCACTGCTGTGTGCAAAGTTATGACAAAGAACAAGAACAGATTAAGTCAAAACTAAAAGTAATTCAGGCTTGGCCCTAAGCCAAAACAAACTCTTCTTGGCATAGAAGTGGCAGAAAGATGGCTCTATTTCATTTTTCTTCAGGCTGCTAACTAAATTGTCCCAGAGACCATATCCACTCAATGGAGAGTCACTTCCAAGGGGTGATTCAACTCTCCATTTTATTTAACCTCTTCATTAGTGACCTTGGATTACTGCCTTCCTAACTTGGGCACTTCAGATAAGAATTTTAAATTACATGTTGAATAGCAGTCTTCATAAAGATGAGGACTGTAGAATAAGAAGGCAAAGGAAAGTTGATTGGCAGGAGGGAGAATATGGAAGTGGAAATGACTGCTACTGAAGTGGAATAAAAACTCTTCAGAAAAATTAAAGACAGTGTTGGATCAGTTTGGTCCCAAAAGATTAAGAATAGTCATCAGTGAAATCATAAACTCAGGAGCAAGGTCTTTGCTAGAGGGACTTTTAGACCTTATTTTTGGGGTTCTTTAAATAAAATGTTATTTCACAGGTGGCAGTGTAATACTGGAGAATAGCTTAGAGAATGGATATGCTTTAACACGTTTGTGTGGGTGGAATGATCTCACTGTCCCCAGACCATGTCTCTATAGTGTGTTTTCTTTCATACAAACTTTGAAGATAAAGGATATGGAAGTAAATGTAAGAGCCCAGAAATTTTTCATCTTTTCTTCATGGGAATATTTAGTTTATTTTATTTTTTTTCTCCCTAAAGAGAGAAAATATAGTTTGAGTGTCCTCTGTTCAGGCTTGTTAAGTGCTGATATAGTGCTACAGGGGAAATTAGAGTTTGGGTTTGGGTTTCCTTGTAGTTGGAAAACACTGCTGTTAAACTGAGGTGGGCAGGAAACTGGGTGACATGATAAAAAAGGTGTGACATTGCATAACGTTCTTCACAGAAGTCTTCAGTGATCAACACTGGGACTAATTTCATATAATGCTTTTGTAACTGATGTAAGTTTAATTATTTATTCCCTGGGTTTTTCTAATGATGGAAAAATACTAACCAGCAAAAAGGAGAAAAAGAGCAATTATACAAGAAAAATTAGATGGGTTTGGGTACTAGGCTAAAATAAATTGTATCAGACACTTAAAATATTCCTTGTCTTTAAGTATCTAACCTAATTCGTCCAATCCGGGAGCACAGTCATCCTAAGCTTCATCAGCAAGAAATTCTGACACCTGCCAAGGGAGACTCAAGTTTTTAAGTGGCTCCCAATGTAGTTCTGAAGTGCATAATGACCTCTATTGGCTAAGTATGAAGCTCAGAGTGATGAAGGTCCTGCCTTGCCTGCTACAAATACTCCAGTTTTGCTACTGATTAATGTTAATTTCTGTGGTTCCCCGAAGTTCAGCACTTTGGAAGAGAGGGTGCGGGAGAAAAGAGAAGCCAACATGATAAAGATGTGAAAAAGGAAAAAGGGAACTTGGAGTGGTATTTTCAGGAAAAATAGCAGAGTGTTTGTCCTGCTGCACAGGATTCTGTAAATCATCATCTGATTGTTGCAGAGTGACAGTCATCTTTGTCTGGGGGAGAGAGAACCAAAGTGGGGACAGCTGTGGAGAAGGGTTATTAGTGTAATCTGAAGAGCCTATCATGAAACACGAGCACAGAAGATTTTGTCTTTGTTTAATGGAGCAAAATGAAGCCTGAATAATATCTTCAGTGTTTTTAAATACATCATGTTGAACAGTAATGGTGTCTGAAAGAAAATGTTGATAAGTGTAGGCTGAGTATTAGAAGGACTTCCAACTATCAGGTGAATGTGGCTCTAGAATAGATAGATCTTACAAGAGATAAACATTTTGTCCAGACTGCAGCTGGTTTTGATTTAAAGAACATGCATGATCTTCAGCAGTATGCGTATATGTATTTTGGAAGAAAATCTGAATTGAGCTGCATCTGAAAACACACCCCAGAACGTTTGAAAAATCATAGAATCATAGAACCATGGGTTGGAAAAGACTTCTAAGACCATTAAGTCCAACCATCAAACCAACACCACCATGCCTGCTAAACCATATCTCGAAGTGCCACATCTACACATTTTTTAAACAGCTCCAGGGATGGGGACTCAACCACTTCCCTGGGCAGCCAGTTCCAATGTCTGACCACTCTTTCAGTAAGGAAATTTTTTCTAATATCTAAGCTAAATTTCCCCTGATGCAACTTGAGGCCATTGCCTCTTGTCCTATCACTAGTTACTTGGGAGAAGAGACCAGCACCTGCCTCACTACAGCCTCCTTCCAGGTAGTTGCAGAGGTAGTTGCCAATAAGGCCCCCCCTCAGCCTCCCCTTATCCAGAATTAACAACCCCAGTTCCCTCAGCCACTCCTCAAAAGACTTGTTCCCTCACCAGCCTCGTTGCCCTTCTCTGGGCACGCTCCAGCCCCTCAATGTCCTTCTTGTTGTGAGGGGCCCAAAACAGAACACAGTACTCCAGGTGCGGCCTCACCAGTGCTGAGTACAGTGGCACGATCACCTCCCTGCTCCTGCTGGCCACACCATTCCTGATACAAGTCAGGATGCCGTTGGCCTTCTTGGCCACCTGAGCACACTGCTGGCTCATGTTCAGCCAGCTGTCAACCAACACTCCAAGGTCCTTTTCCACCAGGCAGCTCTCCAGTCACTCCTTCCCAAGCCTGTAGCATTGCATGGGGTTGTTGTGATCAAAGGGCAGGACCCGGCATTTGGCCCTGTTGAAACTAACACAGTTGGCCTCTGCGCATCAATCCAGCCTGTCCAGATCCCTCTGCAGAGCCTTCCTACCCTCAAGCAGATCAACCCTCCCACCCAGCTTGGTGTCATCTGCAAACTTACTGAGGGGGCACTCAGTCCCCTCATCCAGATCATTGATAAAGATGTTCAACAAAACTGAGCACTGGGGAACACCACTTGTGACCGGCCACCAGCTGGCTTTAACTGCATTCACCATCACTCTCTGCACTCGGCCATTCAGCCAGTTCTTTATCCAGCGAAGAGTACACCCATCCAAACCATGGGCACCTAGTTTCTCCAGACAGCAAGGAGAAGAAAATGCTTGTAAGAAGATTGACATGTTTAATCTTGATGTAGACAGTAAGGCATAATGAATTTTCAGGTTAGATCAATTCCATTGCCCAGAAAAAATGTTTTCATTGATGATCTTTGCAATGAGCCAAACTACATGTTTGTAAGTAGGGGAGGAATACCAATTTATAAACTGGATGAAATACACCCTGAAAAATGGAACAGAGGGTATACAGACTGATTTTAAAATCTACACTATTGTTCAAATAAACCAATGGGTATGGCATGTTCAAGTTAGATAAGGAGGCAAGAAAAACGGCCTGTTATTTAGTAAAGTTAGCTTAAACAGAGGTAATTCCTGTGGCTTGTTCTTAATTAATCTGTCCTCTTCTCTTTTTGAACTCCAGTGTGCAATAAAAAGGGGAAGCAGGATTGAATGGAATGTAGTTTTGTACAGAGGTGGAATTGGCAAATTCTAAAGGAATAATTCAATAAATTTTGCTTCCTGCTTTGATGTCAATTACAAATTGGAGAAAAAATCAATCATTCCGCAAAGTTTTCTCACTATCGGAATATATTCCAATTGGGGACTGGCTGCAGAAAGAAAGAATGAATCAAACCCCACAAACCTGAGATATACCTCAGTATATTCCTAAGTGCTAAGCCAGAGACTGGAGGTTTTTCAACTTTCTTTTTTTTTAAATCCACAATATTGATTGCATCAGAGACTGGAATCTCATTGCCCAAGGTGAATGCTTTTCTAAAAGCGGTGTTCTTGCTCTTGCCTGGGCGCACTGAATATTTGAGTGATTTATGTAACACTAAAATCTCTGACTGGAGAGACTGAAGGAATCCCATATCATGACACTTTATAGTTCCAACTGCTATGAGATCTGCAATTTTTGCTAAAGCTCAAGTGCAGAGGGAAATGGAAGCTCACTTCTCGCAAGGCAATTATTATGCCTGAATCACATGTGAGAAAGGACTGACCACACTGAAGTGAGCAACCCTAGGGAAAGGTTTTAGGTGCAGCTCCCAATTAGAGGGAAGGGCTTTGATCTAGCTAAATCCTTATGCAGGGCAGGCCCTTTATAGTATTTTATGCTGCCTAGTTTGGGTAAAAGTCAAAGCAGAAAGTTGATTATGGAGGCTCTGCTTGGGCTCTTCCTTGCACTGCAGAAGAATTCTGGATGGCTAACTTTTGGCAGGGGTAACAGGATAGCTGAATACCTGAATCCATTTTTGGCTGTTCTCTTATCCATATGGGATCACAAGTGTTAAAAGGGGAACTACTCTTACATATTTGGGTTTTTTTACCAAGAGTATGGTAAATCTTGCAAAAAGTTCCCCAAAGAAGTTGTAAGGTCTTCATCCTTGGAGGTATTCAAAACCTGACTGGAAAAGGCCCTGTGCAACCTGATTTAAGTTGCCTCTCCTTGGAACAAGGGGTTGGACCAGGTGACCTCCAGAAGCTTCTTCCAACTTTGTTCTTATTCTCTGGATTAGTTGTTGTATGGGGGAAAAGCAAGAAGATACACCACAGTACATTTTGACTTATCTTAGTCTTATTCCTCTCTTCTCCTAATGCAGTATTTCAGATACCGCTGTACTCTTTCAGCAGTCTAATGAGGCAAACTGTGATCCCCCTTTTTGCAGGGTAGAGGGACACAGGATGAGGCAGTGCTCACTGGATATTTCTAAATTGTGCTGGTGGAGCAGGACTGCTGAATCCCAGACTAAGTCTGGGTCAGCCCTTGTTTCAGGCAGAAAAATGCAACTAATAGAAACCAGAAGCAGGTGGAGTCCTGAGCTCACTGATGACACTGTGGGATGGGAATGGCCATGCCTTACTGAACTGTGCCAAAGAGGGGCATTCTGGATTTGGTTAAACCAGAACTGATTCTCTTTTAGTGCATCTGGGTAAGGCTACAAGTCCCATATCCTTTCCACTCAGCTGTGTCTGAATTCTTTAGTGCAGAATACAAACTTTCTGCAGCAGATCCAGAAAGCCCTCCTCACGCTGTACTCTGGGTAACTTGAGGTAGATGGAGGAAAATGAAGTCTATGTTCCCTGTTTCTTGTCGAAAACATGCTGCATTAGAACTGAGCATGTGAATATAAACAGTGCTGAGTTATGTAGGCCTATGGTACCTTTCCTACGTAACAAAACATGGTTTTAAAAGCTAAAAAGAACTGCAAGATGGGAAGCAAGCATATTGGCTGTGGGATGACATGTGACACACCTATGTTGCTAAGTATTTTCGAAAAACTAACGTACGATTATCTTCTGTAAAACTGGGAGTTAAAGTTGAAATCAAAACAAACTCTTTACTTCTAAATGTTAATTTTAAATAGATTTATATTGTAAGAATCTGATGTATGTTGTGTGCTTATAGACACTGTGATCAATCTGGTACACAGTGAGAATGTTCAATCCCTACACTCTCAGTAAAACAAACTAGAGTTTTCAGAGACATTGCAGTGGCACAAAAGATTTTCATACCAGGACTACTGGATGTCCATGTGGATGCCTATACATTATGAATGTGTACCCATTCATATGTGTTTGGGCAGAAAGGAACCTGATGAAATTCAACAAAGACAAATGCAGGGTCCTGCACCTGGGAAGGAACAACCCCATGCACCAGTACAGGCTTGGGGTGGACCTGCTGGAGAGCAGCTCTGCAGAGAGGGACCTGGGAGTCCTGGTGGACGACAGGTTAACCATGAGCCAGCAGTGTGCCCTGGCTGCCAAGGCGGCCAATGGCATTCTGAGGTGTGTTAGGAGGAGTGTGGCCAGCAGGTCGAGGGAGATTCCCCTTCCCCTCTACACTGCCCTAGTGAGGCCCCATCTGGAGTACTCTGTCCAGTTTTGGGCTCCTCAGTTCAAGAAAGATGAAGAGCTACTGGAGAGTGTCCAGCGGAGGGCTACAAGGATGGTGAGAGGACTGGAACATCTCTCCTACGAGGAGAGGCTGAGGGAGCTGGGCTTGCTCAGCCTGAAGAAGAGAAGGCTGAGAGGGGACCTAATATATACTTGCAAATATCTGAAGGGTAGGTGTCAGGAGGATGGAGTCAAACTCTTTTCAGTGGTGCCCATCGACAGGACAAGGGGCAATGGGCACAAAATGAAGCATAGGAAGTTCCATCTGAACATGAGGAAGAATTTTTTCCCTCTGAGGGTGACGGAGCCCTGGAACAGGCTGCCCAGGGAGGTTGTGGAGTCTCCTTCTCTGGAGGTATTCAAGACCTGCCTGGACAAGTTCCTGTGCAACCTGCTTTAGGTAACCCTGCTTCGGCAGGGGGGTTGGACTAGATGACCCACAGAGGTCTCTTCCAACCCGTACCATTCTGTGATTCTGTGATTCTATGTGTAATCTAACTCTCCAGCTACATGGAAGGACTGTGTGGACACTCAAGGTCAATATTCTTAGATGAGAGAGGTTATCAGTGGTTGTACCAGAAGCTATACTGAGGATTTCTACCACCTTCAGGTATGTTGCAATGATTCAGTGCTGGTGATTTGATTTTTTTTTCCCATGACAAATGAAGTCAGACAGCAAGCAATATTTCACTGTTTTAACAGACCTAAAGTGAATTCTTGTTTGAATAACTGCTGTTCACGGAAAAGCAAAGATGTGTTTGGATTTATCTATAATCAGTAGATTTAAATAATCCAGTAGCTGCAAACTAAATGATTTCTATGAGTAAGAAGTGCGGTACATATTTTTCAGGGGCCCCCATATTCACATGTTTATATCAATAAATGAATATTCACATATATATTATGTGAAATTATTAAGATTTGTTCAAAAGTTCAAATAAGTTGCATGGGACTATTTGTTACATCCAAATGCAAATATGCAAAAGAAGATAAATATATATAAGGAAAAGAAAGTGCAGAAGAATTAATCATGTATGTTCTATTTTTCCTGTCCCTCATCTGCTCTTAGTATCCAGTTTCACAAATGTGGGGACAGAGTTTCCTCTTTTCTAGGTTATCAATTACACGTATGAAGGGAAGCATAAGGTCAAATTTCATCCCACCCCTGAGTAGACCCTCTGCTCAAATGAACACCGTAGAGAATATGTAAAATATTTTTCTGTCTGTTGCTGAATACATACCGTCTCTTTACCTGCTCACCCAAAGGCCTGTTTTTGTGTCGTGAGTTTTCACATTCCTCCATAGATTTAGATCCCAGAAGAATCCATATTGCTCGGACACTCAGAACTTCTGCATAACACAGGTCACGGAATTTTACTCAGTAGATCAAGCAGTGGAATAAATCATTCTTTCCTCTAATGTGAGTGTTATCAAGACCAAGAACTTGTGACTAAACCAGTGTATATCTTATTGAAAGATATTTGGTCTAAATGTAAGGCCTCCAGGAGATGATTAATCAGCTACATCCTTTAATTATGTTGCAACAGTTAATTACTCTTGCTGTTAAAATTTGTCTTGCCTTCAATCTGAATGTGTCTGTCTCCATGGAGACTTTCTTCCATGGAAAGAATAAGGCACCGTGACGTCTCTCTTCGTAGAGGTTTCTATTTGTTGTCTTTCTTTGTAGTTTGTTTGTCTTAATCTCAGGCTAAAAGTGTCCCCACTGATGGATAAGTCCTGATAGCTTGGTGTATATACAGAGCTCCTCTAATCAATGCAAAAAAAGTGCTTTAGATTTACATGAGTATGAAGGATATCACAATCTGGCTCTCACAGTTAACATGCTGCTCTTTATAGCTAGAAGGAATCCTTGTCTGTAAAATATGCTTCTGTTTGGCTTCTCCTGAACCAACTTATTGAAGGTTTCTAGTTTTGATTTCCATTCAACTTGGCTGTCAGCCACGGGGACGGGAAGCTTTTTTTGCCAATATCATAGATTTCACATTCATGAAGACATACTGAAGAAAAAATTAATCTTTCTCAGGGAGAGGCTTGCCTTTTACTGATACCAGTCTGATTTTGTTATGCTGTGATGTCAGGGAGCAATTACTCAGCAGTCAGTACTGCTTGGAACAGTATGGCTTGAGGAACCTGCTGAAAACAGATATTGACACCTTTATTTTATTAATATTTTTTTGCAGGTGATTTCTTTGCATCACTAAAGGTTTTGAAATCTGGAATTTTGAGCCAAGGACTACTCAATCCAGTCCATGAGATGCTCCTGCCTTCTCTTTCATTGTCAGCAGCTCCTAAACAAACACTTCACACTCTGTTCAAACCCAAATCAGTTACTTTATGTGATCCAGGACTTGGGAGCCTTGACATGTGTCTGTTTCTGTCTAAGCTTGACCAAAACAATTGTATTTGGTTATGCATATTTTTCTTCTTGATAAAACCTGTTCAAGATACCAGCATAATGAAAAATGTAATCAGTGCTTTAAAAATCTAATTTTACTGACCTAGGATACAGTAGACAGCATTGATTAGTGACAGAGACATTCAGAACAAATATACTTTGCATTTACTCTTGCTCAAACACCATCTACTCTCTGCATGAGGAGAAGATGATCTTAAAGCCAACAGCATACTGATTAGAGGATCCTGTGATGGAAAGGGTATGGAGCTGTTTTTGTTTAAGTTCTTCAACTTCATCCCACCTAATTCCATGCTTTCTGTCCATGGAGACAAGGGCTTTCATATTCACTCACAGATGCAACATCCAGGGAATCTGTGAATAGGAGGGGGAGGAGAGTCTAGGCTGATTTCTACCTCCCATGTTCACATAACATCTTAATTCAGTAATGATTTCACAGGCATTGAGTAAAATATTACTCCTCATTATGACTAAAGAAGTCAGTCTGCAAACTGGTCAACTTTTAGCAACAGCAGTTAAAAAATACCAGTCCTAATGAGATGCTTAGAGAAACAGGAAGAGTCTCACAGGGTGTAAATGAAGGTCTGCTTGTCCCAGGTTGTCATGTCTGATAGTATCTCACAGCTCATGTTTCAAGGGAATCCTGTGGTTGGATAATCTGTGCCTTTATTGTTTTTCCTCTGGTTTCTAAGTGGTAGCAATCATCTGATATCAAGATGTACTCAGCCACAGCACGCATGCAAAAGCAGGGGTGGAAAGGTGCAGAGAGTGGTGCATGCCCTGAAGCATGCCCTGAAAGAATTGGAGCGACCCCAAGGTCCTCCCTGTCTGTCGGCTCATCAGAAAAATCACAGAATCACACAGAATCACAGAATAGTAGGGGTTGGAAGGGACCTCTGTGGGTCATCTAGTCCAACACCCCTGCCGAAGCAGGGTCACCTACAGTAGGCTGCACAGGATCTTGTCCAGGCGGGTCTTGAATATCTCCAGAGAAGGAGACTCCACAACCTCCCTGGGCAGCCTGTTCCAGTGCTCCGTCACCCTCAGAGGGAAGAAGTTCTTCCTCATGTTCAGACGGAACAATCTCTGTTTGATTTAATACCTTCACGTTTCTGTAAAGTATGGTCATTCTGACTGTTAGTTCTCTGTACAGATATTCAGTCTTTAGCTTAAACTCATTCGACTCTTGACGCTGGTGTCTAAAATAATAAATATGGCATGGAGGGTTTTTCAGGCTTTCTTGACGCTTGTGTCAGGCTTCAGGAAACTACGAACATACAGAAGTCAGGACTACTTAAGATAGTGAGCATTTCACAGGTTAGATTCTGTGAGGCTTCCGCATTTAGCAGTGGTGGAGGTGAATGTCGAACCTGGGGAGGAGGTTGGACTCAATGAAACTTTCCCTGCTTCCCTGCTGACAACAGGAGTGGTGAACTCTAGGACTCTGGGGAGTGTTTGCAGGAGAAGGTGGAATCATCATAGTGGGGTTTTTTTGTTTATTTGGTTGATTTTCTTTCTTTGCAGCACTGAGATTCTAATCAAAGTTGTTTTGTGAGCCCTGGAACTAAAAAGGTCTGATTTCCTCTCCAGATTTTTGTTTTTCATTAACTCCTCCATCCCTCTAGCCCTGGTTTGGTGCTCAACCGAGTGTCAGCTGGTTCCTCCACGCAGGCAACAGGCAGCACACGGAGTGCTATAAACAGGTGCTGCTGAACACAGCAGAAAAGGCCTGAGCTCTGTCTCCCTGTTTCTCCGCAGAGGCAGTGATTTGGGGAACTCTCCTCTACCCTGATACTGCTGTTTGTTTCATGGAATACGTGGGATCATTTAGCACCTTTGTGGCTTCCATCTTTGTTTTTTCTAATGTGGCTGAAATTTGCCAAGAGGTAATTAGAAAGGGATTGACAAATACATTACGTCTTCTGAAGAAAGCAAGCTACAAATATTAGGAAGTCTTTATGGAAACAGAATAAAGACCAAAAATGAGTATCTTTTCACAAAAAATACTGAAATTTTAAAATTTAAAGATACACATTTTGAAAGTGGGTACATATTTTTCAGATGGGAAAAGCAGGCTTAAACTCTTCCACTCTTTGAAATTATTTAGTAGTAGTGTAGCCTTTAAGACTTAATTGTGTTTAATTTTTTTGGTCACCTATGGTACCTATAGGGAAATCTTTGTGTTCGTAATTTCTGCATCAGGTCATACATTTTATTATCAGATAAAGAAATCTTACTCACAGGAGTAAGGCAACAAGCATTTATGTGGCTTTTTATATATCAGAAAACTTATCTGTGTTATAAAAAAAAACATTGTAAAGCCAAAAGATTATTTTGTTTCTTAAACAAATAGAAACAAGCACATCATTGGGAAAATCATTGACACATAATTGTATTTCTTTTAAGCACTTCAGAAATGAAGAACAGAAAACATAATAACATCTCTTTTATTAATAAAACAATATTCAAACACTGTTACTGGTGGCTTTTTATTGCAAATAAAAAGGATCTGTCAAGCTAAGACTTAGAGTGAGAGATATTCCACCACTTCTCTTTGCATCTACCTATTCTAATCTTTATTTTGTCTCATTATGAAGAATATTTTTTTTTTTTGTACAGATGGAATTTCCCCTGAAGCAGCTTATTTCCCTTGTCCCTTGTCCCATCACATGGATTGATGTAGCAAGACACTCTCATCTACTCTCTAATGACATTTTAGGTGCTAGAAGACAGAGATTAGATCCCTCTGAGCTTCCTCTTCTCTAGGTTGAATGAACCCAGTTCTTTCAACCTTTCTTCATGTATCTAGTTCTCCAACTTCCAACCATCTTGGTGGTCCCCCACTGGATGTGCTCCAGTTTTTCAGTTTTCCATGAACTGGGGAGAACCAACACTATGTGCTGCAAACAAGTTATCTTCCACCTCTGATGTCATCCACAGACACCTTATTTCTGGACATGAAAAAGTCACTTCTATCTGAACCTGGGGAAGGACAAGATTGATGAGTCTTTCCTCCCTTTTCTCCCTTTCATCTGTTCCTATCTTTCTCTACTTCAGTATTTTGGGGTCTGCTCTGGTTTGTATTTTATATAACACTCCATGGAGACTAGTTGTAGAACACACTTACAAATTAGAAACAAAGTAAAATGTAATTTACCTTATTTCTACTAATTTATCTTTAGTCTTGGCTCCATTTTATTTAATAAAAATGTGGACATTTTCCAAATAAATTGTTTCAAGGTTTATTGCACTGATATTTATCATATTTTTTTCATCAGAGTAAATACCTCTACAGCTGAGATGATATTTTAAAATTTGTTCAGAGCTCAAATATATTATGTGGGAAGGCAGTGGTATCATAATTGTCTCATCTTCACTGGAGTGTACTTAGTGGGATCTGAAAACTTTTGGCAACTTCTGGGATAGAATTAGTTGAACAAAATCTTCCTTATTGTAGGATTGTGAGAATTATTTTTCTGGATTGTGGTCTTTCTGTTCCAGGATACTATTTATAATTATAGCTATCAAACATAGCAGAAGGCAAAAGAAATTAAGTCGTGAACAAAAGAAGCTTACCTGCCGTATTGCATTTCACTGTGGCTTGCAATATATCTTCTATCTTCAAAACACGGAATCTTATTGAATTATTTCATTGTTCAGTGACAGAAGAACCTGTCCGCCCTGCCTCCCTGCCCCAGCTATTCTTACCATTTCCCTGTAGAAAATATCATACAAAATATCATATCATCACACCAAGTTTCAGTATGGGCCACTAGGTCATAGCTTTCTAACAGCACAGCGGTTTCCAACTCCTCCTGTTTGTTGCCCATGCTGTGTGCATGGGCATAGAGGCACATCAGGTGGGTTGTCAGTTGTGTTGCCTTCTTAGACGAGCACCTCTTAATTTCTTTGAGGGGTTTCCCTGTTGGCCCCTATTACCTCAAGAGCCACTGGCTCATCTCTGTAAGACTTTCAGTGTGCTGCGTTGTACCTCTCATGTCACAGAGCAACAAGCTGAGGACCCTCTCTAGCACCCCGTCCCTCTAACTTTGGCATGTCATCCCACATCTAACCACAGGCAAGCCTGATCTTATACCCTATCCTCTTCAAGTGTAGCTTAAAGATCTGTCAAAGAACCCTGTTAACTTGTGAGCAAAGACCTTCTGCCGCCTTTGAGAAATGTGAATTCCATCTGACACCAGCCATCCTGATGCCATAAAGGCCATCCCATTATCAAAAAACCCAAAACTGTAGTGGTGACACCAGACACAGAGACAAGTATTAATAGACTGAGGCCATCTATTTCTTCCAGTGTCGCTCTCTGTAACGGGAAGGAGAGAGGGAAAAGTAACCTGTGTTTCAGATTCCCTCACCAACCTTCCTAAGGCCCTGAAGTCTCTTTTGATCGTCCTTGTACTAAGCATTGCAACCTCTTTGCCACCCACATGGAAAAGCACTAATTGGTACTAGTTTGAGGGCTGTACCAGGCTAAGAAGTCTCCTAGTGATGTCTTTAATGCAGGCCTCAGATAGGCAGCAGACTTCTGTAAGAGGAGAGTCCTTATGGCATATAGGACTCTCTGTTCCTCTCAGAGGGGAGTCACCTACAACTATAACCCATTGTTCTGGGTTTGCATGGCAAGGTTTTGGTAGCGGGGGGGCTATAGGGGTGGCTTCTGTGAGAAGCTGTGAGAAACTTCCCCCCGTGTCTGCTATAGCCAGTGCCAGCTGGCTCTAAGATGGACCTGCCGCTGGCCAAGGCCAAGCCAATCAGCAACAGTGGTAGCACCTCTGTGATAACACAAAAAGGAAGGAGGAGGAGGTGTTTAAGTTATAACATAAAAAAGAGGGGGGAGAAGGTACTCGAGCAGACAGACTTCCCTTGCAGATCGTGCTGAAGACCATGGTGAGGTAGGTTGTTCCCCTGCAGCCCATGGAGGTCCACACTGGAGTAGATCTCCACCTGTAGCCCATGGAAGGGGCCCCATGACGGAGCAGGTGGATGCCTGAAGGAGGCTGTGACTCCGTGGGAAGCACTCTCTGGAGCAAGCTCCTGCCAGGACCCGTGGACCCGTGGAGAGAGGAGTCTATGCTGGAGCAGGTTTGCTGGCAGGGCTTGTGACCCCGTGGGGGACCCACACTGGAGCAGCCTGTTCCTGAAGTACTGCACCTTGTGGAAGGGACCCACACTGGGGCAGTTTGTGAAGAGCTGCAGCCCTTGGGAAGAATTCACATTGGAGAAGACAGTTCTGCAGTCTCCTGTGAGAGAGACCTTATGCTGGAACTGGGGCAGAGTGTGAGGAGTCCTCCCCTTGAGGAGGAAGGAGAGACAGAGACAACATGTGATGAACTGACCGTAACCCCCATTCCCCATTCCCCTGCACCGCACGGGGGGAGGGAGGAAGGAGAGAAACGGGAGTGAAGCTGAGCCCGGGAAGAAGGGAGTGATGGGGGGAACGTGTTTGAAGATCTGGATTTATTTCTCACTGTCCTACTCTGATTTGATTGATGATGAATTAAACTCCCTTTTCTCGCCAAGTTCAGTCTGTTTTGTCCATGGCAGTAATTGGTGAGCGATCTCTCCCTGTCCTTATCTCGACCCTCAAGCCTTTCATCATATTTCCTCTCCCCTGTCTAGTTGAGAAGGGGGGGGTGATAGAGTGGTTTTGGTAGGCACCTGGCTTTTAAGAGGCCAAACCAAAGCACCCATCTTGTCTTCCTTGTGGAGGTGGTCATGATGCAGGGGGTCACGACACAGGGCATAGGCTTTTCTGATCTTGGAAACACCTCCAGTCTAGATGGACCATCATCCACATCATCCATTGACTGGCCTTCCACATCCAGAGCCTGGTACCTGTTGTACAACAGCACCTGGGAAGGCAAAGTGGGCAAGGAGGGATTTGGCTTCCATCTTGAGCATGGACTTCCCTCCATTCACTCTTCATTTAAGCTACTGTCTTCAGCCTGGTAGGGGGATGTTACAGATCTCCTTGATCTTGGGGTTTTTTTGGTGGCAGTTCCTGTTTCTCTCTCAGGGATGGCAGAGCATGATTCCATCAGTGTCTCTTTCTCAGATTCACTGATGCTCCTTAACATTTCTACTTCCTCTTGTAGATCTGCCACAAGGCTAAGCAGATCATCTGCCTGGTCACACCTCACACAGCTTTTCTCACTACTGCCAACCATTACCACTGAAAGGCTCTGGCACTCCCTGTAGCCTGAGACCTGGCTGGCTGCATGCTTTCGTGGGAGTTCTGTCCATGTTGTCACATCCATTCTGGTGAGTGCAAAGGATAAGATATTGGTGTCAATAGCTTTTCCCATGCAAGCCCCTTGCTGGGGCTCACTTTTCTGTAATTAAGAGTCCCGCATACATGTCTCTTGATTTTGTTTAACAATTATTAATGTACTCATTTTTGCAGAAGCAGAACAGATTAATTGCTTATTGTTTCCTTTCCCATGTAAATACTGTAGTGACACAGGCATGAAGAGCAGATTAGCATCTTTGCACTCATGCGCATGATAAATCTCTCAGAATGTACTGAATTACTGAATGGTGTTGTATTGAGTCATGGTCTCAACCAACCATCAATAAAGTACACTGGCTTGTATGTCTTTCATTGTTCATGTACGCTATGCTTTGTAACCCAACAGTATGCCAGAGCTCTGTATTCCCAGTGCTTACTGAGTCAGTGGAACAAGTCCTTTCAGCCTCTAGTTCTCTCTAGAAAGATCTTGGACACTCAGCTCATCAATAAATGACTGCTTGTAGAGAGGAGAAAGAGTGAAAACTGGTAGTCGTTTTAATGCTGTTACTTAAACTGAGCAAGGAGGTTTAAATTAAATCTCTTCCATCTTCTCTGCCTTTCTTTGCATTGCACATCTGATGTGTCTGCCAGGGTGACAGGCAACATCTTTGCAGACAGCGTGAAGGTGGCAGATGTCACCTCCTCCTAACCCCCACTTTCTACTTTCCAGGATTCAAAACCAACAGCAGTATCGGAGATAAAGAGTAATGGTGTGAATGTGTTACAGTAGAGATATCCACACATTGGAGTAGATTAGAAGCTTTATCCAAAGACCACTGACAAGCTCCTTTGACCACATCAAGCTTTGGGTTTGCCCTCTGCCCTGACAACACTGTCATGGCGATGTTGTGCTGAAGTCAGTACAAACCTCATACAACATTCCTGAGGATGTTAGGAATTTCTCTTAAAACAAATGTCCCTTCCCTTTTAAGCAAGGCTTGGTTTAGGCATCTGTGTGACCTGGCTGTGTGCAGTGTGAAACAACTGTTTTCTTGCTGGTCTCTGGAGTACACTGCTTTTGATATGTTCACCCATTATTGGCCGAATCGGTGGATATTTGACGATGTTTGGATGATATTCTGCATGAGATTTCTGCCTTAAAAAAAGGTCAAAAAAAAGGTGCCCTGTGCCAATACTTGATATGTGGATACAAGACTCCTGTCAGCACAGATGCCAGTCCCAGTTGCACAGCTCAGCTATTCTTGCTGATGGATGCCAAGTGGTGTAGTGGAACAACATAGAAGTTAAGAACTTGCATATATGTGAATGAAGTATTGACAAATGGAGCCATCGCTATGAAGCTCCCATTTTCTTCTAGTTGACATTTCCATTTACACTTAATCAGTGCTTAGAGTTTAGCTGAGGGTTTGACACCTTTTCAATTTAAGAAACTGTTCCTGTTGTCCCAGATGATGTAATGTGGACTGTTTGGGGTATCCGTTTGAGTAGTCATACCACCCAGTCCTTTGCCAGCCCCATCCCAGATTCAGCCCCATACTGCAGACACATGCACTCCCCTGGCTCCCAACTGGTTACTGGAGGAACTGGCAGCTGATTTACACTGTAAGTGGTGAATAATTGCCTGAGTGTTTGCCTCTAGGGTAGTACTGCCAGGTATCTAGTCACAGTGCTGCAAGCTAAGACGAGGGAGTCCATAAGATGTTGCCCACTACCTGCAGCCGTGCATTACTGATGCCAAATATCATCAGAATGATGTTAACATAATTCTGCTCTGCTCCAGCTTGCTGGCACCAGCCGATGTAATATCAGCAGTGACTGTTTGCTGTATCAGTCAGCCATTGTTTCTTTTTTCCTTTTAAGTTAACTGTTTAACTCTGCTTCTGCTTATAGATGCTCACACTTTGCAGTACTGGGCACTGCTGGATATTTCCAGACAGAGGAAAAAGGCATTACTTCATTGTCAGGCTGTTAGGAAAACTGCTACTCAATGCAGAGAGCTTTGGAGAGCCTCTAACCTGTCCCTTAACCCTGAGGTTGCTATCCATGAATTTACGCATTGTTTTCCATGTGTATGGTTCAACTGCGTTATTAGAATTTAGAATAGCAAAATGGAGGCTGAAAGACTGGAGAGGAGAAAGAAAAGAGGTCTGAAAAGCCAGGAAAACTTCTACTGACACAGGACCAGCTGAGATGAAATCTCCAGCAGCAGGGACGGATGGTGAGTGCAACACTGCCATCTCTTGAATACCCTTTGCAAGATCTGGTTTTCCACTGATTTCTTTTACTCAGTGGAGCCAGTCAGGGCTGTAGCTCCATCACGTGCATCTCTGCACGCCGGGTGCTGCAAGCTCCCTCCTGAAGACTAAGTAATCTAATCGACATCCCAACAAGCCAATAGAGGAAAACAAACAGCAGAAAAGCAGCCAGGAAATAGGAGGAAGCCGACAGCAGTCTGGTTGCAGTGTTATGTGAAACAAGGTTTGTTTCTCAAATCGTTTCTTGTAGGTTTGAAGTTTTAGAGTGTTCAAGCATACAGAGACCATTAGATCATCTAGTCTGGAACCCTGCCTATTGCAGTGTATTCAGGGTTTTTTTGCATTGGGCTTTGGAGCTTGTTATCGAAGAAAGAGGAGCTTCTAGAAAGGTGTCAGAGGCTGAACAGAAAAATGAACAGATTGAGAATCTCTTGGTAGTTCGAGTTACCCTCATTCTCAGAAATAACAGTCAGTTTATCTATTTACATCATCCCAGTTTACACTGTTTAGGAGGCTTGGGGAAAAAGATCAGAATACATTTCTCAGTGAATTGAACTCCCACTCTTTAATTCTCAGATCCTTTTTATTTCCCAAAGCTCATAAATCATGATTTTTAGTGTCCTAACAATTCAGTTCACTCTGCTTTAAAACTTGATCTAGTACAGCTTTATTCCTAGTCCTTAATAATGAAATGACAATCACTTTCTCCTTTCTACAGATCACAAAGATGTGCTGAGTGACTTCTCCCTAGCATCATCCAGTGAGAGAAAGACAAAACTTTTACCTCCAGTTCAGGTTTTTCTTGGGTTTTCTGCAATGCTTCTCACAGTGTTTTTAGAAAGCAGAAGAGCTGTTTTGTGCAGATTCATTTCATGCCATATTCATTCAAGCCATTAGTCATAGAATCCTAGAATCATAGAATGGTTTGGGTTGGAAAGGACCTTAAAGATCATCTAGTTCCAACCCCCTTGCCATGGGCAGGGACACCTTCCACCAGCCCAGTGGAACCTACCCTCTTTCAGTTTAAAACCATTAACCCTTTTGCTATCACTACAGTCCCTGGTAAAGAGTATCTTCCCATCTTTCCTGTAGACCTCCTCCAGGTACCAAAAGGCTGCCATAGGATCTCCCTGGAACCATTTCTTCTCCAGCCTGAACGGCCTCAGCAGTCTCAGCCTTTCTTCAGAGGAGAGGTATTCCAGCCGTCTGAGCATTTCTGTCGCCTCCTCTGGCCCTTCTCCAACAGGTCCATGTCTTTCTTATGCTGGGAGCCCCAGGGCTGAACACAGTACTTAAGGTGAGGTCTTGTGAGAGTGGAGTAAACTCACCAAATATGCAATTGTCAACATTTTTGTTAGAAAGTAAAAAAAAAAATCATCTGTAGATATAGTCAATTTCTTCAGTAGCTATTCAAAACACACACAAAGAAATAACCTGTAAGTAGCACAAAATCAACAACTGTCTTGCAGGAATGGAAGCTCCCACAGGATGCTTTCTAGGGAGTAAAGAAGGTTAAGTAATCCCTTTCTTTGTACTTCCTTTTCTGGATCCATATTTTCCATTTAAACATTAATTTGCATCTCCTTTTTGATTGATATTGGCCAACAGGTCGAAGGAGGTTCTCCTTCCTCTCTACACTGCCCTAGTGAGGCTTCATCTGGAGTACTGCGTCCAGTTTTGAGCTCCCCAGTTCAAGAAAGATGAAGAGCTGCTGGAGAGAGTCCAGCGGAGGGCTACGAGGATGGTGAGGGGACTGGAACATCTCTCCTACGAGGAGAGGCTGAGGGAACTGGGCTTGTTCAGCCTGAAGAAGAGAAGGCTGAGAGGGGACCTTATAAATGCTTACAAATATCTGAAGGGTGGGTGTCAGGAGGATGGGGCCTAACTCTTTTCAATGGTGCCCAGCAACAGGACGAGGGGCAATGGGCACAAACTGAAGCACAGGAAGTTCCATCTGAACATGAGGAAGAACTTCTTCCCTCTGAGGGTGACGGAGCACTGGAACAGGCTGCCCAGGGAGGTTGTGGAGTCTCCTTCTCTGGAGATATTCAGGACCTGCCTGGACAAGGTCCCGTGCAGCCTGCTGTAGGTGACTCTGCTTCGGCAGGAGGGTTGGACTAGATGACTCACAGAGGTCCCTTCCAACCCCTTCCATTCTGTGGTTCTGTGGTTCTGTGATTCTGTGATTCTGTGATTCTGTGATTCTGTGATATATGGATTTTCTGTTCTGCCACCTGACTATAAAAGTAAAGACACTTAAAATTCTAGGCTCCTGGATAGTTTTTCCTTTGCTTTTCATCCTTTCAGCCACAGAAGCATGTCCATATTCATGGTACCAAGTAACAAACTTGTAAACACTTGTACTAATTTTTTCTGAGCTGATCACTCACAAATCTTCAATAATATCTTCATTCATCTTTTGCATCCATCCATTACCAGGGTAAAAAACAAATGGATTTAATAATGTAGAGGACATCTCATTATTTTTTAAGATTAAAAACAAACTAAGAAGAGGGAACACTCACTAAAACTCTAAGCTGCTTTTTCATAAGCAAAATCAAGTTGTTCTTTGAGGAGTTTTTTCTTCTCTCTCACAAAAGCAGTTTGGTAAGTGAAATAAGCCACATAAAAGCTATACTCTATATGGTATAAGGTGAGCAAGGAAGAATTGCCACTGATATTCTGCACCAAAAACTTCTTCGTAATATAGTTCTTGAACATAAAGCTCTGGTTTTTGTATGGACTGCTTGTGCATTATTCAGTGGTACTTCTCTACCTCCCTATAGTGCAGCTGAAAGGATGCTGAAGGCTCAATGAGTTACAGATCTATTTCTTGTCAGGGTGAACACTCATTACCGTGTCAAATTGTGCATGTGCTGATGTTCAGCCTGAGGACGTGTACTTCAGCTGGTGTCACTTGTCTGAATTCTTGATAGTATTGCCCCAGTGGTGGGACAGATGGAGTAGAGTCACAACATCCGTGTCTGTAAAGCAAGACTGCTGGTACTATGAACCAGAAGTCAACAATACGAATGTCAATTTGTTTGGCTTTTTTAACTTGATGTTAGCTATCCTCTAGTCCTAGAGAGTTAATGCCCATTTGTATTGGTGTACAAAAGGTGTGCTTCCAGGTTAGTTTCATAAAAAAGGAACACAGTTGTTGTATTCTCTGAGCATCTCACCATGTAAATCTGACCACGATAAAAAGGGAAAATAGGGACATTTACTTCGGAAGTGTACTTTTAGTCTGAACTAAATGTAGACACACCCATTATTTGCTAAGAAATATCTGCTACAGAATGAAAAAATACCCAGTTCCTTCTGTACTTATTAGGGGTATTATTCAGACAGCAGAAAATGAGAGCCCTGGACTTCTTTCGTAAGTTGTCAAGTCAATCTTGCCAGCAATATCTATACAGATGACTTTGGTAAACCAGCTTGACAAGTTATAGGGAAATGAGAGCAGTACAGAATAAATATCAGTGAAATTCTTGGCCTTATCCCCAGACTGCTGAAATGGCCTTTTCCTTTTGCTCCAGGGTTCAGCAGATGTTTAGCACAGCAAGACAGATGCAGACATACAAGAGAACTTGGCTACCAGTAGTTATTCAGTTTAAAAAAAGTCTCAGGAAGGAGGTGGTATATGATCTCTGATCTGTGCAATTTGAGTCTACTGTGTGACACTTCATCAAACGAAGGAATAAATTTATGCAGCAGACTATAAAATCGGCCTTAAGTTCTGTTGCGTATTCTACTTGCTTTCAGTTTCAATACATAAAGTTTATATTAATAAAACACTCATCCAGAGAGACACAGACCAGGTCTAAGGGTGAGGAGCTGCATGCCTGTTACCACGTTATATTGCATAAAATCTCATGTGTTGCACCAGAGGGAAAGTGCAAGTGGGTTACAGCCCCCTCAACTGCTCTGTACTGTTACCCTGGTAAAGCTACCCTTTTTCTGTCCTCTCCAGACATAGAACTACTTGATATTAGCCAAATACTTCTGTGTAGTTCTTCCTCATTTGGCAGAATATTTGCTGATTTTTTGTTATGTCAAAGAGAATGGAAAAATATACTGTCCCAAGATTTTTTTTGGTGGTTTTGCCAAGGGAGGATTCAAAAAATGAAGGGCATGCCCATCATTTGGCCACAGGTCATAGCCTGAGGCCTTTCGGTTTTCTTTATTAAGTCTCTACTCTAACTCTCATTAATTTAAGCAGAGCTTGTTGAAGCCAGTTAACAAAAATATAAAATGTGGTGAGTTACCATTCAACACTAGTGTGTGCTTATAACCTGTTTCTGTCCTCCTTACACACGCCAATTATTTTATGCTACTTGTGAAAGTTGCCCTACATTATCTTCCCTCTGCGTGCTGAGTTCTGATATCTCTGGCTTGTACATGATGAAAGGAGAAATCAAAGTGTAGATCTTAATGTGATAAAGTGAAAAAAGTAATTTTACTGTTGGAAACTGAATTGCTCCTGAACATAATATGTGATACTGAAGATTCCAAAGTAGCCAAGGGAAAGCTATTAAATAAATAAATGCATACGAGCATGGCTTTTAGTGGACTATTTAACCATTATTTTAATTAGGTTCAGGAGATTAATTGAGCCATGTTTATCACAAGTTATGAGTGATCCTGGGATGGCTGAGAGAGAGGAGTAGGGCGGAAAACTAGCTGAGAGGAAAAGGAGGGAAAAGGAAGAACATTCTTTGCCTCAAAGCATCAAATAAAGTTCTTGGATTCTCTGGTACCAAAGCTTTGAAATTATTGATCAGCAGCAGTGGGAGCTCATTTATTGTTCTTGAAAGCTCCATTAGGGAATCCTCACTTTGGAGCAGCACATCCTGAAACACTCCTTAGACTGCAACTGATAAAACAGGAGGGATCCACAAGGCAAGGTATATGTCTACAGCACTGGTGTCTTCCACTGAGAAGGTCACAACTGGATCTCCACTGTCAATAGAAACACATAGGCACTTCCAGAATTATATTTAGTTTATCCTAAAGTAGACATGTCAACGACACAATGCATCTTGCACCAGAAGAATCCATTTTTCCCCCACTGACCTTAAAAGAAGCCTAAGGTGACAATCATGGCAATATTTCTATCACAGTTACGGTTAGCCAGGCCATTGTGCATGTGTATGTCAATAACCCAGTTGAATTCTCTAGAGAAAAGGTAAATAGCAGTAGAAAAGTTGTCATTCCCATTTCCTCCTCATTGAAGAGGAGTCTGGCATTAATTTTGTGTTGCAAGTTCAACTTTACTTGCCTGTTAACCTTACTTGTCTCTCTTGGCTACACAAAGAAGCCTCTCAGGTGCTAGACAGAAGGGAAAAATCGCTTCCTTCAGTGGGCATGCTTTTGTTCATGGAGCCCAGGATGTGACTAGTCTCCATCACTGCAAGAGTACACTTCACATTTGAGTCCTTGTTCATCTAGACCCTCAGAACTTTTTCCTGCAGAGCTACTATCTAGCCAGTCAGTCCCCAACCTGTATCAAAATATATGATACCTGATCATCTGTCCTGTTAAAACTTTAGCAAACTCCCTGACCTGTTCAAAAGAACACTTGTACAGAAAGTCCAGGGCACAGCAGAGCTGTCAGGATAAGCAGTCAGACTACAGCCACCCTGTTTTGGAGGGCAAAACACAGGGATGAAAGCTGCTCCGAGACAGTTTGCCCAGTGAGAAAGAATGAACCAGGGCATAGCTAATTCTAGTATCAGTGTGAGCCTGGGTTACTTTCCAGCCTTGGGATTCCATGGCCCTGGGCTTGGTTTCCACACTTTACCCTCAGTAATGTCCTCCCTTTCTCCTCATTATAGCTGATCCCAGTTAACTACTGACTTACCGACAGCTTTGCCTTTGAGCCTTCGTTACAGAACAAATTGAAGTTTGTAAGAGGTGTTGACACCAATCTCATCTGTAGTACAGTGACACAGGATAAGAAATAACTGATCCCAGTTTTAAGAGCAGTTATGCTTCTGTCTCCAAGTACCACTTAGGTCCAGCCACAATGGATGTTTTAAAAGCAAATAAGACTGTTAAAGTGAAAGCCACCTGACACATTTGCAAAATAAAAATTTAATTTTGTTTAGGATTTTCAAGGGAATGTAAAGGAGTCAGGTGCTTGGTTCCCACTGAATTTCAAAGATACTGATTTCCCTGATTCTGCATATTCCTGTATAAACCTCCAGTCTCTTTCTGCATTGTGCATATTTTGCCATCTCAAATGTCATTCACTTTCTGCTTTTATTCTTGACCCACAAGGGAAAGATCCAATTTCAATTCAATTAAAAAAAAATGTAATTTCTGCCTTTCATTTCCATGAAGATTTGCAATTCTTTTGTTTTCTTCATCAATTTCTTTTCAGCAGACT
This sequence comes from Opisthocomus hoazin, assembly GCF_030867145.1. Classification (NCBI taxonomy): domain Eukaryota; kingdom Metazoa; phylum Chordata; class Aves; order Opisthocomiformes; family Opisthocomidae; genus Opisthocomus; species Opisthocomus hoazin. Next base: position 12,514,545 of record NC_134414.1, on the reverse strand, counting down.
AATTCAAGCAGAATGTGCAGAGGTAGAAATATGCAACATTTATGACACTTTGAAAATCTTAGACTAAGTGAAACTTACCTAGATTACACTCTGCTGTCAAAACTTGTCTAAGTTATGCACAATTTTTTTACCAAATTGTAATAAGATGAGAAAATCGGCTTTGTTGGCTTATCTTCTCTGTGTATATTTGACAGTTTGTACTTTTAATTCCATGAGGTATGCAAGCAGACTTTTCATGAAAGAATCTGCATTTATAGTTTTAAAACCACGTTTCGTGTAATTCTGGCTGCATTTGCTGCAGTGGCATTGACAATTTACTCATCAGTTTCTAATTTACATGAGGAAACATTTTTTTCCCTCTAAACTGGCCCCCAGAAGAAATCTTGTTCTCTTGTGTGTAGCATTAGACTTGCAGCATATGGAATGACTGAGAATTGAAATGTATATCAGCAGTGGATATCATATTGAAAGTTTGCAGGAAACAAGCTTTAAGTACCATCTCTTCTCAGTCTCGTTGCTCCCAGCCTCATGCATCAGTTTGGCTCTCTCCTACAGCAGGAATTATGTAACAATTTTAATTTTTTTGTTGGGCTTGGACATCTGTCTTTGTAAGGATGCTGTGTCAATCTGATCTTTTCAACTACACATTATCTCCTACGAATGCATTTTCTCCAGTGCTTCAATAACTTGATGGAAAATAATTACCTTGTAAAAAATGATTTGTTTTGTCTGAGTCCACTACACTAAGATACAGAGTTTTGTCATGCATTACTAATACTCTTTCTCAGATCCTTTTCAGTGCATTATAGAGAAAAACCACTATGGCTCAAAGACAGCTGGATGCATCTTGCCTCCCCTCCCCCCCCCCCCCCCCAACCCAGTCTCTCTGGCTACATCTGTGTTACTAAATAAAACAACACGGGAACCAGAGGCCCATTGACATGATATTGCTTGCATCTCTACATCTACAGTCTTCTTATACAGAAGGCCATGTACAGCTGTCTACTGGAAATAGTCTTTAGCCATGCTAGTCCCCGAGCCATAGCCACATGCTGTTTAGTACTGTATTAGCTGACCTGGACAAAAACTTGATAGAAACGATGATAATGATTAACTAGCATGGATGGGTGTTCTTTGACCTGGTGTTCATATCCAAGCCCGGAGCCTGTCTAGTTAGATAATATACGTTTAGCCTCAGTCCTCTTCTAGAAGTGATGATGCTTTTCCTTTTTTTCTCTTGATTGTAATCACACATTTTTTCCTGTTTTTATGATGGACCTAGAGCACTGTAGCTCTACATTCATGCAATGCCGTACAGCTCTTGGTAAGGTGCAATGCCAAGCTAAGTTGTATCAACCTTATCTGGACTCCAACCTTAGAAAGTCAGCCTATCCTGCTAGTGGATCTTCTTGCTCTTCTCTCCATGACCTCAGTCATCTTGGTGTTGTGCTCTGTTGCCTGATTCAAAGCTGTTACATGTTATTGCTACTGTATGGTAATTCTGGGTCTGGTACCTGCAGTTCTTTCCTTTCTGAACCATTGTGGTGAAGAACTGAGGGTCAAAGAGCCTTTTTAAGCCAAAGTAATTTTATAAACTAAAGTGCAGCCTTTAGCGGAAAAAAAAAGTGATATATGATCTATGGGCCAAGCAAACAGATTTTCTGGCCATCCTCAAATGTCCAGAATATCTGCCTGAATTGCTCCTCACTTTTACTCTAGACATCATTTCTGTCTTTTTTGGCTTTGCTAGTTATGAGACATTTTGGCAAGCTAGCCTGAAGGTCAAGTTGGTCTCCTCAGAGCCTTTGGTTCTGCAGTCCTGAAATACCTTACTTTCTCAACAGTTCTCCCAGATCATGACTTTATCTTTCAACTTGTCCCCTCAACAACCCTCTTGATTTAACTTCAGATATTTAGTAAATAATCCGGTGTTTAATGCAGTTTGCTCATGTAGTTAATACCACCAAAGTGGAGAAGATAATCTGGGAAAACTACTTGAAGCTACTCTTCTAGATTTGAGACAAACTGCCCATGAGCCTTTGGATTTGTGGCACTACATTGCTCATTATCCCTTCCCCCCTCACCACAGACTGTCCGGAACAACCATCAAGAAAATGGGGAGTTATGTTCCCATAACATTCTTCTATAACATTCATATAACGCAATATCTTCACTAGGCAGTTTAATTAAATACTCCTTTTCAGGCCACATGTGCACTAAATCTCTGTTAAAACCACATAACTTTGTGCTTTATCAGCCAGCCCTTTCTTCCATATTTCTATTCAGTTTGCACTAGTTAAAAAATTGGTTATTTCCTATCCCACTGTTAACACGAAGAGGTTTGATACTGGTTTCAATAAGAAAGAATAAAACATTTTTATTTTAGTGTACAGACTAGAGGTCTGTGTTATGGATGTTTAACATGATTACTTTATGTTGACATGGAAAGAATAGCATAAAGAAATTACTATACTCTTTTCCACCACCAGTTAAAGTAATAGACATGGAGAAAAATGCACATAGCTACGAGATTTTATTGAGAAAAAAAAATGTATGAGAATATGGTGTAATGTATTGGATACTAACTTGGAAATTATCTTAACAAGGTGATATGTAAGCCCACTACTGCTCCGGTGAACTCAAATTTTAAATTTCCCAGTCTGAAAGGCAGTTGTAATACTGCTACAGGTAGTGAAACATTTTGGTGTTAGGCAAATGGAGCTTGCATATAAAAACAAATGGAGAACATTCTTTCATCTTTGATCACTGTCAGACTTCTGTTAACAAAGTTATTGATATGTAACTCTTGTATTCTATAAATCATTCTCTGCTTAAATCAAGAATGATGTAAAGAAATTTTAATCTCTGAAAGGCACCTTATATATTACTAGGGATGCTTCACTGTGAAAAGTTAACATGTTTTAATCTACCAGAATGAATGTATGTCCTTATGCTGTTAATAATCCAAAACAGACAGTAAATAGTATTTATAGCCTTTTATTTATATGTATACTTACTAAACACTGAATGTACTAAAATAGTAATATAAGCTCTGACAATGTCAGTTACCTAAATCTCTTCAAGCACAAGAAAGATGTACTTTCAGAAAAGGGTATAAATGCCCATTGTCATCAGGAGGCAAATAAGTTACACATAATTACCACTGTTTAATCTTTTTCTTTGTAGCTTTGTACAGTATGAAATCAATTTTAATCTGTAATTTTTGCCTTGTCTTTACCAGTCATAGTAATATTTAACCACAGCTGCAAGACTGTGGAAAAAAATAACTATGTAAAATGCAAACACTGAGTTAAATAAGAAAAAATAGCTACAAGAAAAGAGAGACAACTTATTTTTAGCCAGCCAGAAAATGCTTTGATGTCAAAAGCCTTTAAAGTTCAAATGCTTTGTATAGGCAACCCACTGAAAAACCAGGTTTCTGTTTGGTGTAAACAAGTTCAGGATCTTGAAAGCTGATGGTCATTGGTGTGTTTGTTTTGCTTTGATGTTGCAATATAGACTCTGAGGTAAAAGACCTGGCTGCTTTTTACCTATAGAGTCAGATTTTTAGAAAGGAAAAACTCAAATTCTGTCTGACCTGTATAGTATAGCAGACTGAATAGCAGTAACTCTGACTGTGGGAATTATTTTCTGCCAGAATGAAACAAAGTTACATCAGTCCAACTTGTGGTTTATATGAGAAAAGACTTATTCAAAGACCTCTACTTACAATTGATTTATTGCTTCATTTGGATGCTTGTTGAAGTTGCTAATTACCTTCAGTATTAAGAGCATACATTTTACTTCAAATTTAAATTTTGGAAAAACACTGAGAGACGTGACCTCTAACATCACGGTTTCACCTTGGTACATAATTTTGAATGGCTGAAGTCACCTCTAGCTTTTGTAGTCTAGTATACATATTTTCCCCCTATATAGCCTAGATGCCTCAATCAGAATTCTTAAAAAAATGCCTACATTTACAAAACATTTTGGTTTCCAGATCTTTTTAGCTCTGTCTTCAAATGAGATCAAACTGGGAATTGTCTTTATATGCAAGGAAATTTCCATTGCCGAGTTAAAGGAATATAGTACTAATTGGTTGCATAATATTAGAATATCTGGAATGTACATGAAGACTCAGCCTGTTAATTAAGACAAATTGTGAAAATAGTCATACAGACTGTAATTTCCATATAGACTTTAAAAGTAAGAAAATTATCTTGGTGAGGGAGAAATATATGATAATAAATTCATCTGAGAATCTGATTCTGCTCTGATAGTTGTGAATCATCTGCTAGTGGCACATATGTTTTGGGTTCCCAGACTTCCTTCTATCCCCAGCATCATGTGTCTATGTTTTCTACGCCAATAGTGATGGACACTTCTAGAGGGCAATTCTGAGCACTCACCATGAGCAATAATTAGGTTAAAATTCTGAATAACCTATTAAGAATCTACAACTCTCACTGTCTGTGTTTGTAAACTCAAATCAGAGATACACAAGTCATTCATACCTTACTTTTAGTTACATCTTACTCATGAGTGAAAGGTACTCAGTGCCCTCAGAGGGACTGTTAGGAGGTGTCATTTGTGATTATTACGGCTTTCATGTGTTAAAATAAATGCAGAAAAAATAAGAAACATATCAAAAAACAGGATCAGAAAAATCCCCATGTGGTTAAGTCTAGTCCCCTGCATTTTTCCTGACTCAGTGTGTTGCTTTCTCACCACAGAATTCTCTCACTTGTTTTTCAGTTTCTCTAGGAATAGAGCTTCAACTACCTCCCTGGAAATCTATTACACTGACAAGTTGTTATCACTAGGAAGTGTTTCTATGCTTATACAACTGCCAGTCCTTCCCTAAGACTACTATATCACCAATATTTTTTAATGACTGCTGACAAGACTTAGTTGTACAAAACCCACTGGGATTAGGGAGCTGCAATGCTAGATGATGTGAGGGTAAGAAAAAAAAATCATACATGCCTAGTTAAGCCTCACATGGTTTAACATAGATCTGACGCTATTCTATGCACACTTAACAAATGCCCACCGGATTACACACACCTACTCTTCAAACTGATATGCATTTTTACAGTTATTTCATCTGAGAGCCTTGAAGTGGTTCAGAAATAAAGCCTGACTTTATGCGTGTAAGACAGATAGAAAAGATACTGCTTTAAATGTACAAATGAGAAAGAGAAAGCATCAGATAATGTTCCACACTGGTAAGGGAACAACTTCACTAAGCTAAAAAAGCTTTCAAGTAAGGGTGAATGCATAGGGTCACCAAGGTTCCTGAGCTCACTGTCTCTGCTCTCGTCTCTCACCACAGAAGGACACTGGAGGTAGATGGGGTGTCCCTCATCCTTCCCTTCTGGAGGCGGTGGTGCTGCCATTCAGATGTGTACCCTCTGCCTTGTTGGGCCAGCTTGTGTCTCTGGGACTGTCTTCTCCTTGCTGCTGAGTGAGGCCAGCTCTTCTCAGTCTACTTCCATACAAATTCACGTCTCTGGGGTTGTTCTATCCCTCCCATCTCCAGTATCATGCAGTCCTTTCATATCCAGTATCTCCAACCTCTAGCCCTTGTATCATCCCCGCTCCCTCATTTCTATCACGTCCAATCTCAGTCAAGCAATGTTTCAATATCTCAGTCCCCATTGAACGTTTTCCACATCCTCCATGTCCTCGTAGCATCAGCCCAGCCTTCTCAGCTCAGTGCCCATTGTCCTCAGACCATATTATTCCACCATCCTCGCACATTCACCACTCTCTTTAGCCCAGTTTTTCTCCTACTCAAGGATCCCTTCAATCTCAACATCATTGCACACAACCACAGCTATCAGTGGCCATAATGACAACTTTATAGCCTCTTTAACCACACTCTAAACTTCATCCAGCTGTAGCATTCCAGTCAATCAATTCCACCGTAACAGTTGCAAGACTGTCCTGGTCAACCCCAAGTTATCTCTAATGTCTGTGTCCATTCTCTCTACTCCTCTGTGGTGAGACCTCACCTGGAGTCCTGCCTCCAGCTCTGGAGCCCTCAGCACAGGAAAGACATGGACATGTTGGAGCGGGACCAGAGGAGGCCACAAGTATGCTCAGAGGGCTGGAACACCATTCCTATAAGGAAAGGCTGAGAGAGTTGGGGCTGTTCTACAATTCTTTGATCTTCGCTGCCAAAATCTGACTCCCAGCACCATCTCTGTCACCTTCTCCAGCTTTCTCCCCTCTCAGGAAGGCATATAGAATACTCTCTTTATAGGAATTTACATGGAGTCATAATTGTATTCTATCTATAATTTAAAGTTCATTCACTATGTTGCACAGCGAACGTGTGCCACTTTAAAAATGCCTGTTACAGCTCTCTGTTTTGAGAGGTGAAGAAAATTGCTGATTTTCTCAGCAGCACACTGTTCAGAGAGACAAACTGAGCAATTCATTGGTTATTAGACAGAAAAATTAGTTATCTGGATCACAGTTTACTACTGCTGTAAAATTGATGGTAGTATATTAGTGGATTTTTTGTAAAAGTAAAGAAATGGTTTGTGTTCAGATGAAAGCTGAGGGAGAATCTCTTACCATCATGGTACGTCTCCACTTTTTTAGTATGTTCTTTCTAAACACCACATGTTGGCTGCTGAAGGTGAAAGGCTACAGAGGATGGATGGATGCTTGGTCTTAGCCATTATATCAGAATTACTATATATTTCTAAATGTTTAAAAAAATTTCAGAATGGATATTCAGTGCACCTCCCCTTGATACTTGGTTTTATCAATTAAATGGTTACTCTCTGTCCATCCACTTGAAAGAAAGACCAAAATGAGTTGAGGAGCTGGGTACGATCTTTAATCACATCAGTACGTTCGCTTCTCCAGGTAAACTACAGGGTAAAACAGACTTTATGAATTAGATTGCTAGGCAGTGATTGCAAAAAATAGTTGACTAAAGAATGACTTGAATTTAAATGAGGGGGGGTTTGGCCCATAATGGAGGTGTTGTACAGTGAGTTTGTCTCTTACATTGAAAGTGCTTTTTGTGATAGCCTGTGGGTAGTCCATGGTGTACTGATGAAATTTATGCAGAAACCTTAATGTGGAACAGAAAGAAGAAGCTTTCATTGTGTTTTACCATAAAAGATTGTATTAGTGGAAGAAGTAGTGCTCTCATATGTTGGCAATGTAGCCAAATTCTTCAGCCAAACTCCCAGTGAACTTGGTGGCAGATTTGCTAAGTGACAGTTGAGAAATGCAGTTGCATGCTGTCTCACTGACAAACACATACTCATGAAATAAGGAAAACAACCACTGTAGCAACTTTTCGTTTATCCCCAGAGGGTTCATTAGTGTACAAGGATGAAAACACCGTAGAAAACATGCTTCTTTTGACGTATCTGTGCATTACCATTTGCCCCACCCCTGATCATATGAGGAGAATGAACTGCATGATTGTTGGGCCAAGAATCATTTTTTGGGAGCATCACAAATGAGCTGTTCAAGGCCATTAGGTCTTGTGGTATGCTTTAGAGTCTATGAATGCTTATTCCTGTTTTTGTTGAAATCAATGGTCAGCCTTCTTTTGACATCAGTGGCGCAAGGAGAGCCCCAAGCACTGTACATGAGCTTTATCATAAGAAAAGATGGAAACCCGAAGACCAACAGGGAGCAAAAGAGGAAGGAAGAAGCCATTTTGGGTTCAAAACCTAATCTTTTTTGTTAAGCCTCAGTAAAACTCCTTTATGTTACAGGATTGCTACACGGGGATAAATTACTTTCTTTGACCACTTCTTTTGAGACCTTGACATTGCTAATCTGAATCTGCTGCCATAACCATTACACTTCACTGCCTGCTGCCCAGAATTTTTTTCTACATGAGATTTTTTGTATTTAGAGGTACCTGTCAACTAGCTAACTTTCACCTGCCTGACTTCTTGCTGGCCTTGTTTCTGGCCTGCTTATCATCTCTGTCTGGCTCCACAGTAAAACAGGAGGAGAACCAAGATGCAACATTTTGTAGCAAGCTTTTGTGTACAGTTCCTTTTCACTGGAGCTAGGGTGGTTGCCAGATGTAGCTGGCAATGGCCTTGTGCAGGCAGAGCTTGTGTGACTGGAAGGTACTTCCATGCTGATACCCTCAAAGGATGAAAGGGTGGCTTGCAAGAGAGAGGGGAAAAAGAAACAGATCCCAGAATGAGATTCAGCTGCATAAACAGGGTTTTGGTTTCTACTGAGGCAACCTAGGGTACACAACGCACCTTCATGGGGCATACAAATATATTGCAAGACCTACAGGGGACCCACTCCAATCTAGAACACTGATGGCCAAGCTGCATATTGTCTTCAGGAAGGGAAAGTAGCTGATAAGAAGAGCCCCAAACTCAATAATGCTCTAATTAAGGTATTAGCAATCTAACTAAAATACAATGAAGAGCTATTAGCATGAGGTCAGTTACAGTGATACTAACACTCACACTCTAAATTCTCTAATTATTTCGGAAACTTAGCACTAATAATAAAGTTAATATTGTTATACATAAACCTCCTAGTGTCTCCCCCAGTTCCCTGGTGTCATGCTCATCCTTCATCTGCTCCTTAGGTTCAGTGGGCCAATCTTCCTTGAGAAGAAAGTGTGTGTGTGTGTGCGTGTGTGTGTGTGTGTGTGTGTACTTGGGGCGTCCTACGGTAGCATGTTGCAATCCCTATTTTTCACCAGCACAAGTATGATGGTGATGGCAGGGATCTCTTCTCCCGCTTCTTTCCCATGTTGCTTCTGATTCAGGTTGCTTTATGTGTTTTTAACACAATCTGCCTGCTAGCTTTTTGCTCATTGAATTGCAGTTCCATAGCGTAGTCGCTTTTCTGTTCTCTGTGCCCCCTGAAACTGGTTTTGCCTAACTCACAAGGCTGCACCCACTCAAGGACCAGTAATTGCCCACTGTGTTCATATTTTTATTCTAGGGTCATAGATAGTACCTTCTACACAGGAAAGTTGCTTGTATCTACCATCTATTAATTGACACTGAGGGTTACACCACACAGTTTTATAAAGCCAAACGAAAACTGAAACAAGTTCAGGCAATTGTTAACTGACTGCTACACTACAGCTATCATAAATAACATGACATAAAATTAACACAAGCCAACACTGTAAGGCCAATAAAAAGACTATGGCCTTTGACCAGTAACGGAAAATTTATGTGTATAGGGCTAGAACTTCACAGTTACCACAAGAACAGTATGTGTCACATTCAGACAACTGCATCCTCTCCCAGCTGGGAAATTAGCCCACCTACATGATTATGGAAAGGACGTGAACACACCTCACTCACGACAGGCAATCCTGCTTCTCTTTACACTCCAGACAATTGTGAGAAAGACAAGAATATGTTAAGGAGAGCACAGAAATGTTTGGATTGGTATGTTTTCTTTATAAATCTTACATACACCTCAGTCTGCCAGTCTGATATCACTCTCCTCGAATTCATAGACAGAGAAAAAGGACTTCTGAAAATCAAGCATGAGTTGTATAACAACAACAGGAATATAGAGCAACCTTTGAAACAAATAACCATGGAGATGGCGGATCCTCACACTGCTGATAATGGCTGAGAAAGGAAGAGCACTGGTCTTTGGAGAGGGAAGGAAGGAAAAGGTGCCAAATCCTGTCCAGCAGTAGAGGAACAGTTTGTGAAGACCTGCAGCTCACAAATAGCTTATGAAACTGTAGCAAATGGAAGAGCCCAAGGTTAAATCAGAACACTAAAAGCCTAGAGGGTAAAAAAATTAGTAAAGCATAAGTCTTAGTTTTTCCTCTGAATGCTGTATTCTTTTTAGCATTATGAGTCTGCTAACAGCCTATATTGCTGTACACTGTTCACAAATCTCAGAAAGAAAATTTTGCAGGTGCCAGCCCACATTGATTGACAGACTTATACCTGAGTAATCAACAAATGTCTTCATTGAAGTTAGAGGCTAGTGGGAGAGAGTGGCAGAACTGTGGGAGTTTCGGGATAAGGAGAAGCAGACATGCAGAGAGGCCCCTTAGAGGCTGTGTCAGAAAAGGCAGCTCTAGTTAAAGGCTGAAATAGAAACATGGCAGATTCCCCACCATCTTCTCTGACTTCCACTCTGGAAATACAACCAAGATCTTCAGACAATCTAATTCTTTTTTTCCCTTGTCTTGAAGATATCTTTATATTTAATTTAGCTTATACCTCTATTTAATAAATCTTTACTTAACAGAAACCACAATCAAAAGCTCTGTTGAGTATCTGGGTTTGAAAAGATCTAAAAGAAAAAAAGCAATACTGATTTATGTAAAGAAACACTTTTATTTATTTTCTTGCACTACCGAAACAGAATCTCCGATTTTCAAACTGCCAGCATTTTTCTTCTTGAAAGCCTGCTCAGGAAAACAGAGTTGTCTCCAGTAATATTGCCATCTCCATATTCAGGGACTGGTATAATACTTCTTTAAACATTTCAAACTAAGTGCTGATTAGAATGAAAAGTCCAGGGGCTGTATCGGAAGTGAAAAACATTGTATGGAGGATTTGAGACGTTTAATCTCTATGGCAACAAGTATTGAAACAATGCTTTGATTTAGGATACAAACACCTTGACAGCTGACTTGCTTAAAATTATTAATAATTTTGTACTTTAGAAAAAAATACATTATATCTGAACTTCTCAAAATACTGCTATTCTGGAAGAAAAGTAGCAGCATGGTTTTTCAGGCATAAAACATATTACTTCTTTAAGGCAACACAGCACACATGTGGCTGTCTCAGGAGAATGGAAATGTTGGACCTTCCCAATGCTACTATTCCATGCCTTTTTCAGACCCAATAGTTCACCAATGATTTGGAACTAGTAAAATAAATAAGTATGAATATATAAAGAAAGTATCAGTGATGTTCTGGAGGCTTCACATAACCACTCTAAAAACAGAGGATAGTTTAGGATGAAGCTTCTTTCCTTAGACCCTTACATCATTGTGGAAATGAGGTTATTTTATCAGTGGACAACCTTCAGTCCTTGTATACTCGTTGTACTACTGCATCAGTCTTTGAAAGTTCAGGTCCTGACAGCCGAAAAAATGTTCACATCTAGTGTTCTTGATCCCCGAATGACATTCTATTGTCTTCAATCAATCACTGATAAGCGTAAAAATTTACTAGTATCTATGATATTTAAAACAAATGAGTGTCCTTACCAGCCTTACATGCAACCCTGCTGCATGCCTTGGAACTACAACAGATTTAGGGACCTCTGTGCTAAGGAGCTCTGTGCTGAAGTAATAGTTTGTGTGCCTTGTTCCTCCCCCACAGGCAATCCAAGCGTTTCAGCCCAGCTATTCCAAACCTGTCAGGCTCGTCCAAATGATATGACACTGATTTAATCAATATTCATCTATTTATTTGTGGTTTCTTCAGCCTTTCAGGTACACTTTGACTGTGCTTCCCAGTTTTCCTCTGCGTCTACTGGACTAAGAATTTTTATGTTCCAAAAAAGACTCTGTGTCTCCCTATAAATCACATGCATTCAGGACATGGGACTTCAATACAAAAAAATCAGGTGTGATTTGCACTAAATTGTGAGAGCTGTTAGCACTGTGACCCAGACAGATTTTTCTTTCCATCCCATTAGCCCCACGTCTGTGACAGTGGTAAAGAGGGGTACAGATGCTAACCTGCTGTTGGAACAAGAGTGAAAGAAAATGTACTGTTGATATTTGGCTCAAGGCTGTAGAAAGGAATAGGCTTATGTAAGACATTCTATCAAGACATAGTTTATTAAAGATGTGATTAGTATCAGCTGCTAATGGGAAAGGGGTAGTGTGAAAAGACTTACTTATGCCACCAAATCTATTTACACCTGTTTAGAAGTGTTACTTCAGTGAGTGACTTAGAAACCAACACAGAAATTAGTGCTGAGCCTTCAACTTTCCTTGGAAATAAATAAGAATTTGTTTAAAATCAGAAAACACCTTCAAAATATAATGTGGAGAGGAAAAATTAATGAGTGGCCGCTCATCCTGTTTTCCCTACTGAAGAAGGAATTTCTTAAAAAATAGAAAGATTATCTCTCTTAGTACAGTGAGGTAAAGGCCTCTAAATAAAATCTAGTACCCACATATTATTTCTGTTTTTTTTAATCTTTTTTAAAGGAGTTTGGAGTGGTTTAAAATGCTTTTTCATCAATGTTGTATCACAACCCCAGTGTTCAGCTGATCCCAAGAAATGGTGTCCCTGAAATTACATAACAAATCTAAATAGCTATCATGTTAGGAAATAGTGAATATGATTTATGATTTCAGATCAGATTAATTTTTAAGGTAGAAATTTAAAAAATTCATTAGAAATTATTATGCTTTTTTTGGAGGATGCATGTATTAATTAGCCCCGCTTTAATCTGTATTCTCCTTAAAATAGGTTTTATCAAGAAGATTCAAAAGCTAGGATAAGAGGAAGTAACGTCATGTTCAAGGCATTCAATATTTTCTGCAGATAACGGTAGAACCCATAAATTTGATCACTGCCAATAGAATCTATCACTATAGAAATTAGACACCATTTCACAAGAGTTTCTGTTATCAGTTACTGAATGAGTGAGCACAATCCCAAGAAGATCTCAGGGAAAGTGTAATTGGAATAACAAAATGTTACAGGATTTGTATTTTTGTGGACTTCTTTCTTCTTTGGACTAAGATCCTAATTGTGCTTTTCAGCAGAAAAGCAAGTCCCCAAACTGATTCCAAAAACCTGTGGCTTAGTTTGTGAAAGAGCAGGTCTGGATGCTTTCTTAGGCCTTTAAATAGCCTATAAACTCTTTTGTCATCCCTGTCTGAATAACTCATGTGTCTGCACTAGCATCCACTCATATGGAATATGTTGCAATTTTCAGCACTTTCTTTGTCATCTTTGTCTTTGAGGAACACAAGCACTTCAGTGCAATGAACTAGGCTGTTGTTTACAAAAGCACAATGTAGTGTTCTTTGAATGTCAGACTGTATATACTTATAAAAGTAAATACTGTATTATTTCTAGAAATTCTAACCAGATTAATATCCCATCGTCAGGTTTATCATAAGAAGTCCATGTTCCTCTTAAAACACTTGAACATGGTGAGAATGTCTCCTGGTCTATGCCATCTTGTGAACCCATGCATGCCTGGAGCACTGTTACCTAACCTGAGCCAAACCGTGTGAGGGAAAGTGATTACAGTCAAAGGGTATAGTCAACAGCAAGCACATGTCTGAGTTCATGTCTTAACCTTATTTCGTGTACCAGTATTGAGGAGCTTGAGTAAAAGGTGCTGAGGGAGACAAAATATTGCTCAGGTGCAGAAATTTCAGAAATGAGTGTGAATGAAAAATTTGAAGAAGCACAAAGCATATCTCCTACAGAGAAGTTTCCAGAGATGAAGAATAGAACAAAGAAGCTCTCAAAAAAACCAAAAGCAGGAAATAAAAAAATTCTGATTTCACAATGATGGTGATCAAACAATAGAACAGGTTGCACATAAAGTTTGTGGATTTTTCATTCCTGATGATATTTAAAGCTTGACCACACAAGGCCCTGTCGATCCAAGTGTGATTGTGGCATTCAGCCACATGACCTCCAGAGGTCAGTTATCCTTTGATTCTGTGAAACAAGGGCTGGCGTTACTGGTGGGACAAAGCTGAGGCTTCTCCTACTGCTCTTTTACTTGCTCCAAAGTCTAAAGTTGAGACACTTGTAGATGTACTCCATATCCCACCCACCAACACCACAGGTACTGTGCAGAGGGCTGTGACTGTGATGACCATGTGGCAAATGAGACAATCAGCTTGGCCTTACCTAATAACTTATAAAAGAAGGCAGTTTGTGCAGTGGCAGCAATTACTGATGGTAAATCAGAGTGTGGAAAAATACATGTGCATAGTTTCTCTTCAAAAAGCTGAGTCACACCATGAAGGTGTTTTTTATGACTGTGCAGGATGTTAATTTTTCTGCCTGAATCAAGGCCTTGTGCTTTCTGCATCCTGCTGATGTATGCTGCTCTGAACTGCCCTCCGGTGCATTTGCCCTTTACTGTACTTACACAGTGTAAGTCCTTCAGTGACATTTCCTTCACTGAATTTATGATGGTGCATACCATGGGATGCGTGCAAAGCTGCTTCTGAAACTGTATGTTTGCGTTCTACACAAAATGCCACTTCTCCTTTGTTATATTAATTTTGGAAACTAATGATATTTTTAATTAAAATACTTTGAGTCCATAATCATAGATCCTGATCCCCAAAAAGGAAAGAGAGTAATGATAGCAATTTAAAAACAGTTATTCAGTTCAGTATATACAGATATTGAATGCATGAACTTTTCTTAATACAAATACTAGCTATATTCTGTTTAGTTAAAAGCAACAAATATCAAAAATATGAACTGGATATGAACAGAAAAAAGAATGTTCATATTTGTGTTTCTGAGAACATGAAAGAACAGCTTACCATTCTTATGGATCTCTTGAAGACTAACAAAGTGTAGAGTTTTGTCCTTCTGTTTACTGAAGTTTTAAATAACTTGTGTACCAGTGACATTAAATGGATATTGATGACTGTCTCTGTGACCCCGATTCAGGAAAGTGTACTTCTCAGCTTCTCAGTTCCAATATAAATGAAGACACGTGTGTAATAATTAAATGTTTTGAAGATTTGGGATTCAATAACATAATTGCCTTAAGGTATAAAGTCCTGACTCAGCTGGTTTCAGCAGTTTTAAGGTTCAGAGGGTTTAAATACAGGTGCTTTTTTGTGTTAACTTCTAGAAGAATGAAAAACCTCATTATATTATATGTTTCCTGCTGAGAAGAAAAGAGATTTAAATATGATCAGGGAACACTGTTTCAGTTAGAAAATGTCTTTCCTCCAAATGAAATTACCGTTACTAGATCTAGAGATCGGAGACCTTGATGAATATTTTAGGATTAAAAGAAGAAAATTTACCATGCGGACTATGATCTGCATTATTAACAGCCTGATGTCTGACCTAAATCGAGAAGCGAGGAGAATGTTGATCGCAAACAGACCTCAAAACTTCCTAGCTTAAATGTGTCATGTCATGTGGAATTCACTGTACACAACCTGTATGCAAACCTATAAGTCAAAATCCATTCAAAATTTATTTTGATAAAGATGTTTAGTGTATCTTAGAAGTAAAAATAAGAGCTATCAGGCTCGACTATTTCTTTTATCTTGGATTCTATGACTCTTCCTTGAAACATTCCCTAATATATAGAGCAGAAGGCACTTGGTTATGATAAATAAATAATGTATTCCATACAGAAGCTATTGATCCCACACAAAATGAAGAAGGTCTGTAATTTCTTATGTTAATTTCCTTATGTCTTTGTCTCAATTGTCACTGGTATTATACGGAAAATGAACAGTACCAGAGACTCAGATAACTACTAAAATGATCATGTAAATAAAAATGACAGAAAAATAATATGAATTGTTTTAATAAGATCCATTTGATGAACAAGGACTTCTGGACTCCATTACCTACTAATAGAAACCTGCTGACAACAACTTAGAAACTCAGATGCATGAAAATGCTGATTTCACCTTTAAGTGATAGCACTGAGTTATTTAATCATAATTGCCTATCAGATGATGTGCAGAGTAGGTCTGATTTTTCTGCATAAGACTGAATATTTTAAAGCATTAATCATATCCCACTCAACTTCACTTGCAGCTGACTCCAATTCTCAGATATGTAGGGGTTTGTGGGATTTATTGGTCCGTGCCCTCTTGAATCATGCGTGCTCACTTCTGCTGTGATGCACGGAGGATGGCATCTTTTGATAAGGATAGTAAGTACCTGGGTCTGAAGTCCTTTAAGACCTTTGTGACCCTGGTTTGATGATGTGGGAGTGTAGGTATCCCCCATAAGTAATCTGTTCCCCACCTTCACAAAAATTAAGACTCCCTCTGGTGCACTGACTCCAGGCTTTGAGACTTCAGCCGGTTTCTTTTTTTTAGACTGTCAGATTGTATTCTCCACTCTTCCAAGATATTAAAATATGTCCTGTTAATGGTGGCAAACCTGTAGGGTCATTTAACCACTAGACTTCTTTATCTACAGGGTAGGACTAGTCTCTGCTCCTTGGTGGTTTTGAGTTAAGACTGCCTGCATAGGTCAGGCAGACCCTCTGGAAACCATGAAGGGGATTATATTCAGTGGCCTATGTTGTGCTGGCAGTGATATCAGAGGACAGCTATTATGATTTCTGACCTCAGAGACCTCTGAGTTCTGCCTGCTCTGTGCCTCAGAGGAGGCTCATGCTTATGGGATACTGGGGGAGATGATCCCTGCGCCTTCGCTTTTGTACACCATCTGCTGTATAGGTTGTGTGAGAGATTTAAAGTCACCAGAGTATTTCCTTCTCTGTTAATATAGAACTTGGTAAAAACTAGAATTTGTAATAGTCGCTGCTCAATTATTCATCCATTAATATTTTTGTGACCAGGGAGACTGAATAGTTCTGATGCTATTAGTGTGCAGCTATTGTGCTTCTGCAACCATCCGGAAGAAAGAAAAACTGAATTTCAGCGTGTGCACAGAAACCCTGGTGCAAAGGTCATGATTTATTTTCTGTGTTCAGTAACCCAGAAGAGACCTAGAGGAAATTTTAGCTGAGTGAAATTCAAATGTAACAATGTTACAGGAAAAAATCACTTTTGTGTGCTTGACAGAGGATTTTGCATTTAAATAGATTGATGGATGATGTTTTAAAATTAAAATTTAAGAGTGAAAGAACTTACAGACCTCAAATTTGTCAGGAAAACCATGTAGCTGTGAAGAGGAGGGAAGGATTTCTGTCATCATAAGACAGGGAAGAAAAATAAAGTTTCACTTTGTATTTTCACTCTTTAATGAATAAGGTGCAGTAAGATTTCATCATACTCATTGCTACAGTCTTGAGTTCTGCAAACATATATGCTGCTCCAGGAATCCCAATAGTGTGAGATGCAATCGAGCACGTAAGCCTATTCTCAGTTCTGCCCATAACCAGTGTAGAAAAAAAGTGAATTAATGATCTTTAACGATCTTGATGAAAGATCTTTTCTTTTCTAATGAAAGTTGGGCAGAGAGGAAAGTGATGAGGTTCAAAAAGGGCAAATGCAGGGTCCTGCACCTGGGGAGGAACAACCCCATGCACCAGTACACGCTTGGGGCGGACCTGCTGGAGAGCAGCTCTGTGGAGAGGGACCTGGGTGTCCTAGTGAATAACAAGTTGACCATGAGCCAGCAGCGAGCCTTGGCTGCCAAGAAGGCCAATGGCATCCTGGGGTGCATTCGGAGGAGTGTAGCTAGCAGGTCGAAGGAGGTTCTCCTTCCTCTCTACACCGCCCTAGTGAGGCCCCATCTGGAGTACTCTGTCCAGTTCTGGGCTCCACAGTTCAAGAAAGATGAAGAGCTACTGGAGAGAGTCCAGCGGAGGGCTACGAGGATGGTGAGGGGACTGGAGCATCTCTCCTATGAGGAGAGGCTGAGGGAGCTGGGCTTGTTCAGCCTGAAGAAGAGAAGGCTGAGAGGGGACCTAATATATGGTTATTAATATCTGAAGGGTGGGTGTCAGGAGGATGGGGCCAAACTCTTTTCAGTGGTGCCCAGCGACAGGACAAGAGGCAATGGGCACAAACTGAAGCACAGGAAGTTCCATCTGAACATGAGGAAGAACTTCTTCCCTCTGAGGGTGACGGAGCACTGGAACAGGCTGCCCAGGGAGGTTGTGGAGTCTCCTTCTCTGGAGATATTGAAGACCCGCCTGGACAAGGTCCTCTGCAGCCTGCTGTAGGTGACCCTGCTTCGGCAAGAGGGTTGGACTAGATGACCCACAGAGGTCCCTTCCAACCCCAAACATTCTGTGATTTTGTGATTCTGTGATCTTCATGAAATTACTGCATTGAAGGAACTCTTTGCATGGCCGCAGCAGATTTTACTTGTTAACACCTCTTCCCTGTGATTCACAAGTAAAAACCTCACTGGAGTACACATTTACTCTCCAGGAATACCTCTTAAATAACAGACGTTTTAATGCTTGGAAGAAAAAAAACAGGCTTAAAATGTGCTACTAGAAGCCACATGGAAAGTGTGGCAGGTATTAACTGAGAGATATTGTTGTAACTTTTTACTGTGATGCATTAACTATTTTGAAAGAGTCCCATGTTTCCTCACAAGTAAGAAAAAAGAGAATGGACCTCTAGGGATCAAAACTGTTAATGAATTGGGAAAATCTGAAGAATAATTTTGTTCTCCCAAAAATAAAAAAAGCCTCCAAATATTTAAAGCTTTAAACCATTCTTATTTTAATGTTTTATTAATTTTTGTTATTTTGGTATTATTTTGATTATTTATTTATTTTAGACACTTATTTTTATTTAAATTTTTAAAATATCATTTTTATTACCATTGTTGGAGAACCCAGTTGCCAGTGGAAGGGAAAGCATCCCAGGTATATTCTGACTAAAGAAATAAGCTGGACACCCATACTATCAGAGCAACAGTCATGTTTATTGTCATAGCTCTGGTCATCAGGAACAGGGCTACCCAACTGTCACCTGTGTCATACAATTCACTGTCTCTTACATTTGCTTTTTCCCCTCCAAAGTTCTTCCTCTTCACCACCCTCAACTACTTTGTAACCAACAGCTCATCTCTGTTTACTCTTTCCACATTTTCCCTGGTTTTGCCGACTGGATACGATTATCCGATATTTGTGACATTACTGCACTGGTAATTTCTACCTTGGTCAGCAATTCTGTTAAGCTAGTACCCCCTTTTCTATCCATAATGTCTCTCATTTCTACCACTTCCCATGTTGCTATCTTATTAATATAATCACAAAAGTCAGCACATACAATATTACCCTTTTCCAGCCTGCAACACCATGAAATATTTTATTAGTGTAGCAACGGATCACAGCTGGCTGTCTGCACCCACGTCCTAACAAACACAGTCAATCAAAACTAGTCAAAAAAATACGGAAAATTCTGTTTCCAACTTGCTTCTAGCCAGCTGATCTCTCTACAAATTTAAGTACATGTAAAGGCAGTAGTCTGTCTACCATTATAAACTCCCAGTCCTTAGGAAAAGGTGGCAACTGGTGCCCCTTAGGGGTCCTTGCTGGAACCAGTGCTGTTTAATATTATTATCAATGACATAGACAGTGGGATCAAGTGCACCCTCAGCAAGGTTGCAGATGACACCAAGCTGGGTGGAGCAGTCCACACACCAGAAAGACGGGATGCCGTCCAGAGGGACCTGGACAAGCTGGAGAAGTGAGCTTGTGTGAATCTCATGAGGTTCAACAAGGCCTAGTGCAAGGTCATGCATCTGGGTCGAGGCAACCCCAGCTATCAATACAGGCAGTGGGAAGAAGGGGTTGAGAGCAGCCCTGCCAAGAAGGACTTGGGAGTCCTGATGTATAAAAAGCTGGACATGAGCCACCAATATGCATTCTCAGCCCAGAACACCAAGTGTATCATGGGTTGCATCACAAGCAGTGTGGCCAGCAGGTCGAGTGAGGGAATTCTGCCCCTCTACTCCATGCTGGTGAGACCCCACTGGGAGTCTTGCATTCGGATCTGGAGCCCTCAGCACAAGAAGGACATGGAAGTCTTGGAGAGGGTCCAGAGGAGGCCACAAAAATGATCCGAGGACTGGAGCACCTCTCCTTTGAGGAAAGGCTGAGAGAGTTGGGGTTCTTCAGGCTGGAAAAGAGAAGGCTACTGGGAGACCTTATAGCAGCCTTTCAATACTTAAAGGGAGCCTATAGGAAACATGAGGACAATTTTTTCACAAGGCCTGTTGTGATAGAACAAGGAGTAATGGTTTTAAACTAAGGGTAGATTTAGACTGGATATAAGGAAGAAATTCTTTACTATGATGAAACATTGGCACAGGTTGCCCAGAGAGGTAGTGAAGGCACCATCCCTACAAACATTCATGGTCAAGTTGGATGGGGCTCTGAGAAACCTCATCTGGTTGAAGATGTCTCTGCTTACTGCAGGGAGGGTTGGGTTAGATGACCTCTAATGGTCCCTTCCAACTCAAATGTTCTATGATTCTATGATTGGTTCTATGAAAAACTTGAATTTTATAATGAAATTAGGGTATTTTAATTTCAGAAAGTTTCTCATGACCTTTGTAGGATAAAAAACTGATTCCAGGGACACTTCAGTCTAAGCATACACAAAGGTGGTCTTAATTTTCTCTAACCATCGCTTCTCTCTGGAAAAAGTTATTGGCTTTTTCATTTCCCCTTATTCTGGAATAAGACTCCTAAAGTGTGATGTATCAGTTATCCCAGATCTTCCTTTCTAAGTATGTTAATGTAGGGGATGGGGAAGTATATAGAGATATTAATCAAGGATATAGAGAGGTAGGTAGCCAAATTTATACAAGGTTTCCCAGAAGATTTCTCCCGTATCTGGAGAATCTTAAGATCAACTTGCAATTCCATTTTCAATAAAAGAAGAAAAACTATCCCTTCTTGGATATACATCAGGTTGAAAGATGCCACCTGGCTGTAGTTCTTTAGGAATATATGGATAAGCCATGTGCAGTCAGGAACAGGAAATATTCTGCAAAAATGAATCACAGGAGATAGAGAGGGATTGAGGAGGCTGTTGGGTCCTCTGTGGAGCAGGTGGTGAAGGTACCGAGCTGGCCAAGGTACTGCCTCAAGATGCTGGGATCAACCCAGCACTCTGAGGGAGAAGTCCCCTTTTAGGAAGTCTTGGTAACTAACAGGAATGGGAAGGTGCCAGCCTGCATACACTAAAGTTGACTAGTTTCAAAAAAATAGAGCTTCCTGGGAGACAACTAGAAGAAATCTCTAGCGTCAGGAAAAATAAAAGAAGGAAGTGGGGAAGAGAGTCCTGCTGCTTCCAGATAAAAGGTGGTTGAAACAAGCTGTCTACAAAGAGGTGGCTCAATTTGTAAGGATTGTTATGGAAGAAAAAAATCTGTATAATCTTACTTGATGTGTAACAATATTTTTGCTTCCTTATCCACTGCAAAAGCATGGAGCATTTATGGTTTTGTTTCTTTTCTTTTCTCATGGAGCGTCTTGGGTTTTTTTGCTTGGTGTGTTGATTTTTTTTTTCTTTTTGTGTTTTTTGTTGTTGTTGTTTCTGATGCAATCATCAGCACAAGCTTTTAGTCTAAGCCTCTTTTTCTTGTCTTTTTACAATGAAGTAAATGCTTCAAAGAATAAGGACAAAAAAAAGAAAAAGAGATACATGTTTAGCCATTGAATAGAATACAATAAGTTGTTCCTTGGCTAATCACATTATTGATTTTTAACATTATGCACTATCTACAAGGGAGAGAGAATAAGAGAAAGGGGGTGCTTAGGTATTCAAGATTTCTAGTCATAATCTTTCCCAAAATATATAGACAGCAGCATGTTGGAAGGGAGACTTGTATATCTTCAGCAATAGCTGACTGGAGACTGATAAATTATCATTACCATTTGTGCAAAGAAAATTAATAGAAGAGAACAGTGGTTTATTCATCCGGGCTTAGAAATGCAAATTTAAAGTAGAATCTGTCAAAACAGGTACAAATAGGGGATGCAGAGATTTGGGAAGGTGCTCACAAGCCAGCTATGTTAGAATTACCATTTTGGTTAATTTGGAGTAGCTTGAAGCAACTTTAGTAAATCCTTACAAGTGTCTGGATGCTGGTAGAAAAAGCTATACTCTACATCTTAATTGACCTGCTGCAGAATACAGCCCTAACTTGGTGTGGGTTTAAGTGCCGGACAATTTTTTTTTTCTTAGGCCAAAAGATTATCAGTCAGGGCTTTTTTATTCAATGTTTGTTTTCCTGTTATTGATTGTCAGGAAATAACTAAAGTTCAGTTTATGTTCTTGGGTTATAACATTTTTCACTGATGAACCTGGAATTTGTAATCAAAACTGTGTCCCAAAAGAGCTAACATGAATTAGTAATGATTTACAATTACTGTGTGTATGGACATTATAAATGAAATGTTAAAATAAAGCCTGATCAGATTATCAACTATGATTTGCAGTGTCTGCACAACCTTTCCCCTTTCTGGAAGAAAACAATAAATAAAACTGTAAAAAGCTGATTAAGAAAAACTTGATCTTAAATAGGACTGTTCAGTCCTGTTTGATCCCATTAAAGCTGTTATGGTATAGCAAGCAGCCCACTTCAGTACAAAGGGCAGAGGTCTCCATAGTACTCACACATACCAATAAGCATTCACAGCTTCCTGTACTATGAAGAATAGCAAAAAGCATAGAGAAAAAAAAACAGAAAATTGTTTCCTTTCTGCACTAACTCATGGCAATCAATAGTGATGGGGAACTGTGGACAATTTCATGTTACTTATTTTCTTTTATAATTTTTTCTGAAGTTTTTCTGCTAGCAACAGTGTGAAATTGAATGTGTGGAGTCTCCATCATTGGAGACATACAATAGTTAGCTGGACGTGGTCCTGGCCAACTGGTTCTAAGTGACCCTGGGATCAGATGATCTCCAGAGGTCTCTTCCAACCTCAACTGTGCTGTGATTTGTGTCATTATACTCTAACTAGTCAGAAATGTGTCAGTCTATTGCAACTTTAGACAAAGTGTGGACAGTAACAGACCTGTGATCCCTACATCGCCACCTGTATCTCCTCCATTGCCAGGCTGTTCACCCCTATCTTGACCTCAAAGATGTACCAGGAGATAAAGAAGGAATAATACATTACCTGTCATGTGAGATGTTTAATTCATGTCTCCTAACAAAAACAAAGTGCAAGTTTCTTTACAGTTTTCAAGTAGTCCTGGAAAGACCAGCAGGGCTTACAAATGACCATGACGATGGATTCAGTGATAAAAGAACAGCTCTAATGAGCTATGCAAAGACCGGTTACTTCAGGACTAGATGCAGTTAATAATATGTAATGATCACTTTATGGGCTTGCAGAGGAAAGAACAGCTTTCCTAACTAGAAGCATGAACTTAAGATTTGTGGCTGGATTGATCTGCAGTATGGACAGAAAAAAGCTTCATCTTGTAGGCTGAGCAAAGCAGAGAATGTGACACATTTATCAAATAGTTATAGCCTTCTCTCGACCTGTTTCCATCTGATGCTGCTTAGACCTGAAGCAGGTTAGGTGAAATGAAAGGAAGAAGGAAAGAGGAAGGAGAAAAGAGGAAAAAAGGAAAATGGGAAAGAAAGGGAAAGAGAAGAAGAATGTAACAGCAAGAAAAGGGGAGAAGGAAAGGGAAAGCGAAAAGGACAGGTGTTGTGGTTTAATCCCAGCCATCAACTAAGCACCACACAGCGACACACTCACTCCCCACATCCACAATGGCGTGGGGGAGACAATCGGAAGGGTAGAAGTGAGAAAATCTGTGGGTTGAGATAAAAACAGTTTAACAATAATAGTAGTAATAATAATAATAATAATAATAATAATAATAATAATAATATAAGGAAAAGAGAGGGGGAAATAAATAAAATTACAAAGAGAAAGAAAAATAAAACCCAAGAAAGACAAACAATGCAAATAAAAACAATTGCTTACCATCAACTGATGGAGTCCTTGCCAGTCCTAGAGCAAAGGTCCCCTGCCAATCTGCCCCCTAGTTTTTTTACTGAGCATGACTTCATAAGGTACGAGATATCCCTTTGGTCAGTTGCGGTCAGCTGTCCCAGCTGTGTCCCCTCCCAAATTCTTGTGTACCCCCAGCCCACTCACTGATGGGGGACAGGAGCAGAAAAGACCTTGATGCTGTGTAAGAACTGCTCAGCAGTAAATAAAGCATCCTTGTGTTATCAACACTATTTCAGCACAAATCCAAAAAACAGCCCCATACTAGATGCCGTGAAGAAACATAACTCTATCCCAGCCAAAACCAGCACAACGGGAAAGGGAAAGGGAAAGGGAAAGGGAAAGGGAAAGGGAAAGGGAAAGGGAAAGGGGAAAGGGAAGGGGAAAGGGAAGACAAGGGAGGATGTGTAGATATCACTACAATAATACATATAATTCATAATACAGTCTGTTTCTTTCCATCTGTTTACATTTTCATAGAATCATAGAATCATAGAAAGTTTTGGGTGGGAAGGGACCCCTAGAGGTCATCTAGTCCAACCTCCCTGCAGCAAGCAGGGACACCGCTAACTAGGTCAGGTTGCTCAGAGCCCTGTCCAACCTGGTCTTGAATGTTTCCAGGGATGGGGCCTCCACTACCTCTCTGGGCAACCCGTTTCAGTGCTTCACCACCCTCATTGTAAAGAATTTCGTCCTTATATCTAGCCTAAACCTATCCTGTTTTAGTTTAAAACCATTACCCCTCATCCTATCACTGCTGTCTTTACTAAAAAGATTGTCCCCATCTTTCCTATAGGCTCTCTTTAAGTACTGAAAGGCTGCAATCAGGTCTCCCCGCAGCCTTCTCTTCTCCAGGCTGAACAACCCCAACTCTCTCAGCCTTTCCTCAAAGGAGAGGTGCTCCAGTCCTCGGATCATTTTTGTAGCCCTCCTTTGGACCCGCTCCAACAGTTCCATGTCCTTCTTGTGCTGAGGGCTCCAGAGCTGAACGCAGTACTCCAGGTGAGGTCTCACCAGAGCAGAGTAGAGGGGCAGAATCACCTCTCTCGACCTGCTGGCCATGATTCTCTTGATGCAGCCCAGGACATGGTTGGCCCTCTGGGCTGCCAGCGCTCATTGCCAGCTCACGTCCAGCCTTTCGTCTATCAGTATCCCCAAGTCCCTCTCAGCAGGGCTGCTCTCGATCCTTTCATCCCCCAGCCTGTATTGATAGTGGGGATTACCCCGACCCAGCTGTAGGACCTTGCCCTTGACCTTGTTGAACCTCATGAGGTTCACACAGGCCCACCTCTCCAGCTTGTCCAGGTCCCTCTGGATGGCATCCCACCCTCCTGGTGTCTCAACCATATCACTCAGCTTGGTGTCATCTGCACACCTGCTGAGGGTACACTTGATGTCGCTGTCCATGTCATTGATAAATATATTGAACAGCACCGGTCCCAGTACAGACCCCTGAGGGACTCCACTCTTCACTGGTCTCCATCCGGACATTGAGCCGTTGACCACCACCCTTTGGCTGCGACCATCCAGCCAATTCCTTATCCACCGAACAGTCCACCCATCAAATCCATGGCTCTCCAAATTAGAGAGAAGGATGTTGTGGGGGACTGTGTCAAAGGCTTTACAAAAATCCAGATAGATGACATCCATTGGTTTTCCCTTGTCCACTCTTGTTGTTTCAACATCATAGAAAGCCACTAGGTTGGTGAGGCAGGACTTGCCCTTGGTGAAACCATGCTGGCTGTCTCGAATCACCTCCTTGGCCTCCATGTCCCTTAGCATATCTTCTAGGAGGATCTGTTCCATGATCTTCCCAGGCACAGAGGTGAGGCTGACAGGTCAGTAGTTCCCAGGGTCTTCCTTTCTACCCTTTTTGAAAAGGCGCACAATGTTTCCCTTTTTCCAGTCACTGGGGACTTCCCCTGACGGCCATGACTTCTGAAATATCATGGAGAGTGGCTTGGCAACTACATTTTGTTCGGTTTTCTCTTGATTGTTAGAGGAAAGTGTCAAGAGAAAGATATCAATATGAATGATGGATTTTAAAATCAATATATAGTTGTTCAATCTTCGTTTGTAGTTTTTACATGAAGCTGAAACATGATACTTAAATATAACGGAAGAAAAGAGCTAGATGATGGAAAACAGCAGGTATTTTCCTCGTTATTCTTGAAGGAACACATACACCCTTTTCCACCACTTTCCCAGTTAACATAATACAATTTCCTTCAACAGCTGCTACAGTCTCCTCTCCTGTTTCAAGTGCAGGGCATGCATTATTTGGTCAGATGCTTCAGTGTGACCTTGTTAGAAAAAAATTTGGATTTCTGATCTTAAAAGTTAAATGTAAATGGCAAATCCAAGCCCTTGTGAAAATTATTTGCCAAATGTCTCAATTATTCCTTTCAAAGCTAAACTTGTGCACAAATGTAATCAATTTTAATTATTTTTAAGGGAATTTCTCAGATGCTTAATAACATCATAGCTTAAAAATACTGATGCAGAACATAAATTTGCATTAGAAGTCAAATCTGTTTCTGGGGAGATGTAGAAATGCATTCTCACATGTCTGTGTCAGACACTAGCTTTCTTACTTTTAAAAAACTAAGTTTCGATGGTGAAATCTCCCATTCTAGGTAGCTAGATTTCTTCATAAAATGTTCAGAAAAACAAAGGATTTTCCAAATGGGAGTTGTTGCTCCCAGCAAATGAGATGCAAACCAGGAAAAGGGAAATTGTTGGGGAGGGATATTTTAGAAGCCCCACCTTTGTTCTGACGTTATCTTCAACCTATAGTCATGGAATAGGTGCCTCTGAGATCTGGAATTGAGTATGAAACCACTTAAGGACTTTGGGCAATGTTTTTTTGGGAATGTGGGAGGGTGGCGAATTGTTTGGTTTACATTCTGGTGTCCTGGTGAAGAAGACTCTCATACAGAAAGAGAAATGGTTTAAAGCAGACTTTGACCTGAGAGGATTCAATTTTCCCATGTGGTGGGAATCCTTCCTAAGACACAGGCTGCAAAATGTGTGGCACTCTCCACCTGTCTTATCAAAGCTGGGCCACTGAGCAGCCAGGAAGGTGCAAAGTCCTGAAAACAGCGAGAGGACACTTGATTCTGCAGACAAGTATTTAAGAAATTTCCTGTTCCTCATATAATTTCTGTTTTTCTTCTAAGGACTGCAAAATAAAAGTTACCTAATCAGTCCTAAAAGCAAGGATAATATATATACCCTAACCAGTAGGAAGAAAAAACTTGCCATTTCTTGATTTTTCTTCTTCCAGTTTAAGGACTATTATATTCTTGGTTGCTAGGCAACCTTCCTTAAACAGAACCAAGTTCCCCCTCACCTTCATACCTTTGTTAAAATTTGTCATATCGACATATATTATGGACATTCTACATCGAACTCTTTACAAATGAGCTTGATTTGTGAAAGTTATCCAATGGTCCAGCAATTCTTCCATCAGCTGCAATGCCTCCATCCCCCCAAAAATCTCAAAAAAAATATTATATCAGTGAAAGCAGTAATAAAAATAAGTTCTTTGGAAAATTTGTTAATTCAGTTATAGACAGCCAGTCAGAATCCACTTAGATTCCACACATCTTTAACAAGAAAAAAACAATCATGTGTTATAGAGTATTCAGATGGTTGTAGCACTGAAAACAAAGAGGCTCTTTCCAAAACACTCATGTTTCAAGTATCATCTGTGGATCTTTGTCCACCCACTACTGAGCTCTAGAACAGGCTACTGAGTCTTTTGGTCTTTTCCTGTTATGTGGAAGTTTGTTCTCTGAGTTCTCAAGGCCTTCATTCTGTCCAGCAGCTGAGAAGCGATCAAGAATAATGACCGTGAGCTTAGGGACAGGGTGTTCTATGATTCTATCATTTGTGGAACATGAAAGGGAGGCAATATTTGTAAGAATGTTTATCCACAACATTGCTTTGTTGATATGTAAAATATTATTGTGACCACATTAACAATAATTGACATTTATTTATAGGGAAAAAAAAGGTTTCTTGAAGTTTTATGAATGAAATCTTTAAAGAACTAATATCATGAGACCCAGAATAGGCAACTGTACATCAGGAAAATCAGGTAGCTAGATCACAGAATCATAGAATCACAGAATCCTAGGGTTTGGAAAGGTCCTGTGTGGATCATCTAGTCCAATCCATCTGCCAAAGCAGGGTGGCCTGAAGCACACTGATGAAAGCAGTAATACTTGGAGCAAAACCTAAAATGTGTGGATGCAATAATGCACAATTTAGATTTTTTCAAAAAAAATCAGAGTTAAATTCTTGCAGAATTATAACTAAATTCCTTATGCTGACCAATCACTCATAATAAACATTCCAAGTCACCCTGAAAAGTGCTCTTTGATCCATGTAAAGATTGTTATTGCTTATTGCATTGCATAATCTCACTATAAATAGAGTTATACACAAGAACACATATCTGTTAATTTTCAAATTGCTATCTTCAAATGGCTATCAAAGACCAGGGTTTTGTCGTTAATTGAAAGAGTGGTGTACCCTCTTCACTCAAATCGCTCTATCTTGCTTCTATTTACAAACCAAATTATTTCAGACAGCTGTGACTTCTGCCCATATTTTGCTTTTATGCGCAAATGATTAAAGAATTCACACAGCTCTGCTGCTTGCAAGTTATTTAAATGTAATTATCATTAGATCTTTAGATAAGTACTAGATGCATATATTTTCATAGTACTGAACTCCCACCTTTTCTCTGCTAACATGTTTCTGAATATGACTATAAACATACTCTGTTTACCTGACCATAAAGAAGGAAAATGACTGTACAATTACAGAAATCTTCACCCGTCTCAGGGCACAGTGGAATCAGTTCCCAGTTGTCAAGTCCTAAATACCTCTTACTAAAATTCTCCAGTGCTCCAATGAAAAAGGCATACGTACAAAGTGAAGAATCCATTGAAAATTCTTCCTCTTTCCTGGAGGGCAAGGATTCAACATTGACTTGAACTTTGAACTTCTTCTTGGCCTTTCTTAATTGTTACTAGTGCACTTATAGCCAGATATAACACATACTTCAGGCCATGGCACTTATTACTGTAAGCAGTAGTCAACAGGTGAATGGACAACTCTCCAATAGCCTTCGAGGTGTTAGCAATTCATGCAGCAAGTACTCCGAATCTGCGACTACTAACCACCTACAACCAGTCATATAAACAGCCTTCTCGGCGACCTCAGTCTCAAAACCTTTATTGCTGGGGTTAAGACTCAAAAGCAAAGGACACCCATTCAAACCCCTCATTGCTTCAGAGCGTCATGAAGAGATTCTTCATTGGTCAGAGCATGCAGGGATGTGGCGAGGAAGGCCCAAGCTCACCTGGAATTGAAGCTGGCAAGGGATGTCAAAAACAACAAGAAGGGCTTCTTCAACTACATCAGCAGCAAAAGGAAGGCTAGGGACAATGTGAGGCCGCTGCTGAATTAGGCAGGTGTCCTGGTGATGGAGGATGCAGAGAAGGCAGAGCTACTGAATGCCTTCTTTGCTTCAGTCTTCAGTGCCAAGGCAAGCCCTCAGGAATCTCAGGCCCTGGAGTTAAGAGAGGAAGCCTACAAAGAGGATGACTTTCCCTTGGTCGAGGAGGACCGTGTGAGGGATCTCTTAAGCAATCTGGATGCCCACAAATCCATGGGCCCCGATGGAATGCACCCACGAGTGCTGAGGGAGCTGGCGGATGTCATTGCTGAGCCACTCGCCATCATCTTTGAGAGGTCCTGGAGGACAGGAGAGATGCCCGAGGAATGGAGAAAGGCCAATGTCACTCCAGTCTTCAAAAAGGGCAAGAAGGAGGACCCAGGGAACTACAGGACAGTCAGCCTCACCTCCATCCTTGGAAAGGTGATGGAGCAGCTTATCCTGGAGGCCATCATCAAGCAAGTGGAGGAAAAGAAGGTGATCAGGAGTAGTCAGCATGGATTCATCAAGGGGAAATCATGCCTGACCAATCTGATAGCTTTCTACGATGACATGACTGGCTGGGTAGATGAAGGGACAGCCGTGGATGTTGTCTACCTAGACTTCAGCAAGACTTTTGACACAGTTTCCTATAACATCCTCCTAGGGAAGCTGAGGAAGTGTGGGCTGGATCAGTGGTCGGTGGGGTGGATTGAGAACTGGCTGAATGGCAGAACTCAGAGTGTTGTCATCAGCAGCGCTGAGTCTAGTTGGAGGCTGGTAACTAGTGGTGTCCCTCAGGGGTCAGTACTGGGCCCAGCCTTGTTTAACTTCTTCATCAACGACCTGGATGAAGAGTTAGAATGTACCGTCAACAAGTTTGCTGATGACACCAAACTGGGAGGAGTGGAGAATACACCGGAAGGCTGTGCTGCCATTCAGCGTGACCTGGACAGGCTGGAAAGTTGGGCAGAGAGGAACCTGATGAGGTTCAACAAGGGCAAATGCAGGGTCCTGCACCTGGGGAGGAACAACCCCATGCACCAGTACAGGCTTGGGGTGTGCCTGCTGGAGAGCAGCTCTGCGGAGAGGGACCTGGGTGTCCTGGTGGACGACAGGTTAACCATGAGCCAGCAGTGTGCCCTGGCTGCCAAGAAGGCCAATGGCATTCTGGGGTGCATTCGGAGCAGTGTGGCCAGCAGGTCGAGGGAGGTTCTCCTTCCCCCCTACACTGCCCTGGTGAGGCCCCATCTGGAGTACTCTGTCCAGTGCTGGGCTCCCCAGTTCAAGAAAGATGAGGAGCTACTGGAGAGAGTCCAGCAGAGGGCTACAAGGATGGTGAGGGGACTGGAACATCTCCCCTACGAGGAGAGGCCGAGGCAGCTGGGCTTGTTCAGCCTGAAGAAGAGAAGGCTGAGAGGGGACCTTCTAAATGCTTGTAAATATCCGAAGGGTGGGTGTCAGGAGGATGGGGCCAAGCTCTTTTAAGTAGTGCCCAGCGACAGGACAAGGGGCAATGGGCACAAACTGAAGCACAGGAAGTTCCATCTGAACATGAGGAAGAACTTCTTCCCTCTGAGGGTGACGGAGCACTGGAACAGGCTGCCCAGAGAGGCTGTGGAGTCTCCTTCTCTGGAGATACTCAAGACCCGCCTGGACAAGGTCCTGTGCAGCCTGCTGTAGGTGACCCTGCTTCGGCAGGAGGGTTGGACTAGATGACCCACAGAGGTCTCTTCCAACCCCTACCATTCTGTGATTCTGTGATTCTGTGCTTCAAAGTCTGGCACCCAGGTTTGCAACTGCTGTGTCTCGACATTGTTCACTCCTGTGGAAACCCATTAAATTCCTTCTGTAGTCAAAGGAGAAAAGCATTGGGTTTTTAGCCACTGCTTTAGTTGGAAAGACTGTAAAGCTACTTAATTCCTTTACCTTACACCCCTGCCTGCCAGGACCCGTGGGAGATAGCTTCTCAGCTCTGAAATATATAAAAATTCTTTGGCCCTTGTTGTTCACAGAATCATAGAATCATAGGTTGGAACAAACCTCTAAGATCATCCAGTCCAACCATTAACCAAACACCATGCCTGCTAAACCATAGCCCAAAGTGCCACATCTACAAGTTTTTTGAGCACCTCCAGTGATGGTGACTCAACCACCTCCCTGGGCAGTCTGTTCCAATGCCTGACCACTCTTTCAGTAAAGAAATTTTTCCTAGTATCTAATCTAAACCCCCCCTGATGCAACTTGAGGCGTCATATTTACGACATATTTTTCTCATAAAATAAAGATATTACAGGCATTAAAGTTCACCATTTGCCAAATATTTAATGTCATCTCCAATACACTAATGCTTATTCTTTATATTGGAAAAGCTCACAGATAAATTACTTTAGAACTGAATTAAGCTGACCTTTATCTGAAAAACAGAAGAACAGAAGTGTTAACTAAAATAAAAGTTAACAAACCCAGCTTTACTTGAACAGTTTTAGTCTGTCATATTTATTTCATACAAATGCCTTTTCAATCCAGTTTTAAAGAAGCAGATATGCCAGCTGTCCTGGATTTGACATTGATAGTTTAATTCATATTGCAGCTCTTCTAGTTGGAAAGACATTCTGACCAAAGTAATTTAGTAGCTGTCTCTTTCTCGGCTGAGGTTCATGTCCCTTGTTCTTGGATTTGGCATTTGCTCAACTAGCCTTGTAACAATTACCCTTCACTTTGCAGCTCTGTATATTAAAAAGTATAAGGCAAAGCTACGGATCTATTACACTGTTTTCAACTGAATAGTTTTCCTTTGCAGTGCATCTGCCATCCAGGGCCTTAACTGCTGCTGGTGGTTTGCAGAGTTTGGAAATGGCTAGTAATGACGTCGCATCTGATGGATAGTAGTTGTAACCTTTCAGCTGACAACAACAG
This sequence comes from Opisthocomus hoazin, assembly GCF_030867145.1. Lineage (NCBI taxonomy): Eukaryota > Metazoa > Chordata > Aves > Opisthocomiformes > Opisthocomidae > Opisthocomus > Opisthocomus hoazin. The sequence continues at coordinate 12,482,546 of NC_134414.1, read as the reverse complement.
CAGTTTGGTGTGGGGAATTTACGTAGGTTGTTTGAACAGGAGGACATTTTATGTCAGGCTCCGAGCTGTATCCCACTGTCGGCAGTACCAATGTTGCAACTAAACAAATTCCATGTAGGTGAAACAGATTGTTATGAATTTGGTCACTGGTAACACATCTGCCAAACATTTAATTGTTTCATGATTTTCTCCAAACTTTTTGAAGAGCTTTGCTCCATATTTAGCTTGCAGATAATGCTCAGATTATTTAGATTCACTGAAGTGAAATCTGTGTCTTGAGAGCCATATTCAGTGTGAAATGCTTGATTAGGATAAAAACAAGGCAATTTTTCCCCAAATGCACCTCTCTGACAGTATGCATCAACCCTCCCTGGGACAGAGGCAGCAACAAATCCTCTACTGTGTAAACAGTTGGTCTGAGAGGTTTCACAGAATGTCATCAGGGAGATTGCATGGCTTCTGTCTCTTCGGTTCCCTTGCTGTCTCCCACTTGTCCTCCACATCTTCCAGAACAATTGAGATAGATCTGTTTAAATAATTTTAGTTTTTTAATAATTTTAATTTTTCAGTCTGTCTTTACTATCAGAAAGTTTTTCTAGAGCAGAATCTGACCTCAGGAATCCTAACTTCCAGCACTTCTTGCCCAAATATGTGGTGAACTTGGTGCATTTCCAAGAACCCATCTATACAAAGGAGACTTTTCTGCTTCTCCTAGCAATGTTCTGCCTCCTCAGAAGAAAGCGATCTGAACCTCCCCGACTACCCTGTCAGATGCCATGGTGGGAGGTCACATAACACAAATCTGTCGCAGAAAAGAGCAGTATGCTTCCAAACATAGACCACACTTACACGTAGTAATCAGATCTGATTGATTATTTTAGAAACATGTTCTGAAAAGAATAATATCTGTTGAAGTTTCTTTTGACATCAAGCCTTACAAAGTTCCACACTGATACATGAAATGCAGCTTGTTTACAGATTTTTTCTGGTTTTCTTGGCATTGCCGTATTATTGTTTAAACTAGAAAAATGTGAAGTCCTCTGAGCAAACTGGAAAAAAGACCTGTCAACAGCCACCATCTGTGATTTATATATTGTACTCTGTTTAATTATGGAAATACTCACTTAACTGGCAATTGTCTGATATGAAGTACCCCAAAATTTATTTGGTTTATTCAAAAGCTGCATGCTGTGCTCTCTGCTGTCCTAAAACTCAGAAAGGGTGGTAAATGTTAGTGTGTATAATATGAGTCTTTATTAGCTTCATTGTAGTTTCCCAAATAAAAATATTCAAATTATTAGCTAAAATACAATGAATTGAATTAGTTCATTTTGGAAAACAAAAAGCCTATCAGATGTACTGTAAGTGAAAATTCTGCAAACCTTGTTACCTTTTATAAATTGCAGCTTTGTTTTCGTCATTGAGTCTTTTGTAATATGTATTTATGATCTTGTATTATCAGATTAATCTAGTAAATTGGCAGATGTGGAGGAAAATTAAAGCTTTGCTGAACTTCTAAATAACTTCACTTAAGCTAGACTAATTATTTTATTTATGCATAAACAGGACCTTTTTTGGACTGGTAATTTGATTCAAATACAACCAAAGAATGAATAATGGCTTCATTTAGAGTTCCTGATACATGAAGTGATTTTTAGTATATTTCCACATAACTTTCTATGTAAACTGAAGAAAAGACATAGTTTTAATTAACACCAAAGTATTCAATTTCAAAAGGGTAAATAAAATATTTGTGTCTTTCACAGGGATTATCATGTCTTATGTTTAGCATATCACATTCCTATGTTGAAGGTTTCAGCAAGATCTGTAAATGTCACAGCGTAGAACTATTCTTAATACAAACATGATTTCAAGAACTTTGATCTCCCTAATCTATTCTAAGTATCCAAACTATTTCTGGGACTGTGAAGTACTTAGAAATCAGCATTATTATCATGATTTTGTCCTTCAGTATTACTGAAATGACTCACACCACCAGACAGTATCTGAGAGAACAAAGTAAATAGACTATCCAGCCGCAGATCTTTCTTATTCTTATAGGCCATTCAAGTAGAAATTGTGATTTCTTCAAGGAGTTTTAATTTCTATCTCATTCAATATTTTTACCACGATTCTTCTGTTTGTTTCACTGCACAGATTGATTACAAACCATTTCCTGTGAACTCTCAACAAGGAAAACTGAAGATATATCAGCTAGTTGTGGTTAACTGGGGAGGATGAGCTAAGGTAGCACTGCTCCTCTCTTCCCTCCCATCCTGAGCTGCAGTGTCTTCTCCCAAAGCACGCGATGCTACCAGAGGTGCACAACCCTTATTCCTTCCCTCATTCGGGATGAGTCTCTGTGTCCCACAAGAGCTCATAGAATCATAGAATCATACAATGCTTTGGGCTGAAAGGGACATATAGAGGTCTTCTAGCCCACCCCCCCCCCTTCAGTGAGCAGGGACATCTTCAACTGGACCAGGTTGCTCAGAGCCCCATCCAACCTGGCCTTGAATGTTACCAGGGATGGGGCCTCCACTATTTCTCTAGGCTATATGTTCCAGTGTTTCACCACCCTTATTGTGAAAAATTTTTTCCTTATATCTAGTCTAAATCTACCTTCTCTTAGTTTAAAGCCATTACTCCTTGTCCTATCGCAACAAGCCCTGCTGAAAATATTATTCACATCCTTTCCCAAAGGATACCGTTGGCCTTCTGTGCTGTGAGTGCACATTGGTGGCTCATCTTTTCATCCACCAGTACCCCAAAGTCCTTCTCAATCCCCTCATCCCCCAGAATGTATTGATAGCGGGGGTTTCCCCGACCCAGGTGCAGGACCTTGCACTTGGCCTTGTTGAACCTCATGAGATTCACACAGGCCCATTCTCCAGCTTGTCCAGGTCCCTCTGGATGGCATCCCATCCTTCTGCTCTGTCAACTGCACCACTCAGCTTGGTGTCATCTGCAAACTTGCTGAGGGTGCACTCAATCTCACTGTCTAGGTCATTGATGACAATGTTAAACAGTACTGGTCCCAGTACGGACCCCTGAGGGACACTACTCATCACCAGCGTCCACTTGGACTTCGAGCTGTTGATCACTGCCCTCTGACTGTGACCTTCCAAACAATTCCTTAGCCACCAAACAGTCCTCCCATCAATTCCATATTTCTCCAATTTAGAGAGAAGGATGTTGTGAGGGACTGTGTTGAAGGTTTTGCAGAAGTCCAGATAGATCACATTGATAGCTCTTCCCTTGTCCACTGATCTAGCCACACCATCATGGAAAGCCACTAGGTGGGTGAGGCAGGACTTGCCCTTGGTGAAGCCATGCTGTTTGTCTTGAATCACCTTCCTGTCCTCCATGTGCCTTAGCATAGCTTCTAGGAGGATTTGCTCCATGATCTTCCCAGGCACAGAGGTGAGGCTGACAGGTTGGTAGTTCCCAGGGTCCTCCTTTCTACCTTTTTTAAATATGGGAATGACGTTTCCCTTCCTCCAGTCACCAGGGACTTTGCCTGACTGCCATGAACTTTCATATGTGATGGAGAGTGGCTTGTCAATTACATCAGCCAGCTCCCTCAGGACTCTGGGATGCATCTTGTCAAGGCCTACAGACTTACGTACATTCAGCTTCCTCAGGTGGTCCCAAACCTGGTATTCTGTTACAGTGCAAAGGGCTTTGCCCCTCTGGTCTGCATCTTGAAGTCCATCAACTGGGGAGGGGGGAGGAGAGAGGTTGCCAGTGAAGAGTGAGGCAAAAATCTTCTTGAGTACCTCAGCCTTCTCCTCATCTGTTCATTCGAGGTTGCCATTCTTGCTCATTAGGGCAGGATACGCTTTATTTAACCTTCCTTTTCTGGTTCACATACCTGTAGAAGCCCTTGTTATTCTTTGCATTCATTGCCAAGTTCAGCTCCAGCTACACCTTGGCCCGCCCTTCCTTCCTCCCTTCCTTCCTTCCTTCCTTCCTTCCTTCCTTCCTTCCTTCCTTCCTTCCTTCCTTCCTTCCTTCCTTCCTTCCTTCCTTCCTTCCTTCCTTCCTTCCTTCCTTCCTTCCTTCCTTCCTTCCTTCCTTCCTCCCTTCCTCCCTTCCCCCCTTCCTTCCTTCCTTCCTTCCTTTCATCTTTTCTTCCTTTTTTCCTTTTTTCCTTTATCCTTTCTTCTTTTCTTTCTTTCTTTCTTTCTTTCTTTCTTTCTTTCTTTCTTTCTTTCTTTCTTTCTTTCTTTCTTTCTTTCTTTCTTTCTTTCTTTCTTTCTTTCTTTCTTTCTTTCTTTCTTTCTTTCTTTCTTTCTTTCTTTCTCTCTCTCTCTCTCTCTCTCTCTGTCTTTTTTTTCATTCTTTTACTTGATCTTGGTTGTTATTTTTTAGCTTGGTGGACCTACATGTTCTTATTCAGGACATAGGAGCGATCTGAAAGACCAGAATAAAGAAGTGCTACGATATTGAGTTAAATGAAATGCCTCTTGAAAATTGTGTTCATTTATTTCTTCCCATGAAAAAACATTTTAAAAAATATAAATTTCATAAGACAAAATCCATAATACCACGTTTTTCATATAGCTTTACCTGGTTTGCAGGATTTCAGTGGTATGTCAACTGAAGTAGAGCAAAATGACATGTCATATCACTTCGTAATATGATGACTTGTTATATTCCTCACATCTACTCTTCTCACAGTTTCTCAGGACATTTTGGTCTGTGTGCATGATGTCAACATTATCTCAAAATCTGATACATAATGACACATTATTTTGCTCTACTACTGTTCACACATTGTGAAATAACATGGGAAAATAACAACATAAATCCATGCCAGAAACATACCTTAGACCTCAAGTTTCAGGTTTTTTTCAAGGTAACTAATTTTAAAAAATTTTCAAAATTTTCACTTTACAGTAATTTCTGAACTTTCTGTTTCCATTTTAGCATGAAAAGTGTTGAAATGCTTAACATGTTTTTTTAAATTGACTACCTAAATGTTGACAATCTCTTTCTGTTACAGTACCTGGGTTTCACAAGTAGTCCTTCTATTGAAGTAGTATTGCTTTTCCACATTCCCAGGTCTCTCTTGCATTGATTTAATATAATAAAACTGTTTTAGAGTCTGATCTTTTCCCATTGAAACTTTCCTATTAACCTTAAAAGGCTCAAGATCTTAAAAACAGACAGTATGGATAGTTTAATAACGAATAGTTTAAATTCTCACTGTTATTCCTACTTATTTGTATCCTGCTGGCAGTGTGCACACCTGCAGATTCTCCCAAGTTTTGCACAAAATTCAAAGAAATAATGTAACTCCTTAGAAACTAGAACCAGAGTTTCTGAAAGCAGAATTGTGATAAGAAGCAAGGATCCAAAAAATTTATAGCATTTAGAACTGACTTTTCCTCTGATGATTTGATTAGCTTTATTGTTTTATGACAATAACAAAGAGACAGGCGAGGAACAAAATGCATTGATATCTGCTTCGTAACATTTCAGAAAGAATGTACATAAAAACATGACTGCAAGCTGAAGTGTGAAAGTGATAATCTGATTTTCTCTTTGATGTGAACATTTAGGTCTGTTGTTTTATGGCTTGTGTAAGGATTGTCCCAGCTGGAGAAAAGCTTAACGCAGATGTAAGCTACCTTTTCAGAAAAAAAAAAAAAAAAAGATATCTAAGTGTTTCCAATATCCTGGAATGTCATTATGTCCTGTCCTTGAACATCCAACTGGACCATACTTCTTTTTATTTTAAAAATCTGTACATTATTGTTTTCATCAAAGGCAATCTATATAATTACTATTTCCAAGCAGCAGATCAGTAGGGATTGTGCAGTGGTTTTGTTCTTTTTTCAGTATTTGCTCTACATTTTTGAAACTATTATCATGAAATAAGAAAACATAGTCAAAGTTCTTCCAAATCTCTTCACTACAGCCATCACTTTTCTGATTCCTTCTCTACCATTCACTGATTTTTGTTTTGAATATCATTCCGACTATTTTAAGACAAAGAGTCTTCAGAATAGCTCATTTAGCTTCATCTTTTTAACACAGCCTATGAATTTCACCAAGTTCTCTGATGCATTTCCCAAGTTGTACCTGGTTTTGTGAGATGAAGATATCCATAGCTGGTTGATTCAGTTGTTCTCTTGTTCTATACGTTGATCAGCCTAATCATAGAGAAACTCTTACTTCCAGTTCCAAGTTACTGGAATACATAAACATTTAACACCTGATGTTTTCCCTGATAGACAACAACATGGCCCAGCTGCCAGCATGTAGGCTAGATCAAGACAGAACTCCACTCCCTTGTGGTCTGCTGTTACGTTAACCAACCCTATAGATAAAAGCCTCTTACTTCTCTGGATGTCTTCCTAACATCCCAACATCATGCTAATATCAACCACTCTGTTATGCACCATTATCAAGTCATCTTGTTCTTATTTCTCACAAACTAAAGAGCTTAATCTTCATTAGTATGGAATACAAGGCATTTTCTCGAGCTCTCGAAAATGAAAAATGTCCTGTGTGTTTTTATCCACCATATAGCCAAAAATGAGAATATTTCACCATGTAGAAAAGGATTGTCCTTCTCTTCTAATATTGAAGCGACAGGGTATATGAATGCTGTGACATTATTGTGGTTATACAGGGAAGTTCTACCCTATTGGAAGATTTTCTTCTTAATGATGATAACCCACGAGATTCATCCAACTTTCTCCATTTTTTCCTGCACTATTACTTATGAGTAAGTTTTAATTTGCACTTTATCTGCAACAGCCTGCATCTTATGATCTTTATTGACCCACAAAAACACACATCTCTTGGCCATTATGGAAGCTGGGGATCTTCATAGCTGTGGAATAAACCTTAAATTGCTGTGAAGATTAGGCTAAAAATTCAAGCTGCTCTTTGGACCTGACTGAGAACCAGCAGAATCAGACCAGTCAAAGCCCAAGGCTTTCAAACTAACTCTGAACACAGATGGCATTCTGCATTACATCTCTAGATAACAAGGTTCTCTATCAAGTCACTTTCAAGTCACCTTTAAACCTACAAGTCAAGAAATTTCCAAATTGAAACTTTAGAACCATCCTTAAATCACCCTTATAACATCAACATATTGTTACATGTACAATGGTTATCCTGCTGGTGGAGACATTTGCAGTATTGATGTATAATGAGATCAGGCAAGCACAGAAGGTCAGCCATAAATCCTAATTTACTTCTTTCTGTCCACCTGAATCAGGCCACAGTATGGACATTTATTTCAGTTTGAGTCTCTCATTATCTGCCACAGGTACATAGTGTCAGTGTAGATGGTGGGGGGCTCAAAAACAACTTTAAACAGAACATGAGCATTCTGAAAAATGCCCTTCATTTGATAGTTGTAGAGTCACTTAGCTGTTTCCTCTGAGTTTGAGAAAGTCCTTTCTCTCCTGGACCAGGACATATTTGCACCACAACTCATGCCTGGCTGAGTGCCTCTCTGCCACAACCCTAATTTGAAACCCGTTAGCAAGTGTTCTCTGTGCACCTTCTTCCATCCTTCTAACAGAGGAGAAAATTGGCCTTCTCAACTAGGGTAAAATAAGGTCAGGCAAAGCCTGCTGCTGTCTTGTGTGAAATAATCTGCTGCAAAAATACATTTTCTCCACAAGTCAAATATGCAATATGAATCTTGGTCAGTTTTACTAAAAAAATTGTTTAGACACGCTCAACCTATGTAACACTGAGATTAATATTTTTTGAAACAGAAAAATGTTCTTATAAAACAGTGAGTTCTTGACAATTCTGGAGAACAATATTTTTTATATAAGAACAGAATAGATACAATAAGTGAAAGTCAATAGGATTATCCCTCCCAGAATATGTCATCTTTGAGCGTGGGCAAGAAGAAACCCTTTACAAAAGTGAGATGATTGATAGCCATTTGATTTTTTTGGTCTTTTGCCTGAAGTTGCCAACATGTATGTATACAATTGGCAGGCCAAATGTAGTGGTGACATCTCCTGAGAAAGACTTCTGTAAGACTATCTCTTTAAAGTCAGTCCAACAGACTGTTACCAGATTATAATGACTAAAATAGATGTCTGGCTGCTTAGGAGGAATAAAAGACTTTGATTTCCTTTGCCATTCACGGGATTAGAATACTACAAAAATATTACAGAAAAAGAAAAAAATGGGTAAAACAATACAAAGTCTGTACATTAAGTAGAAGAAGGTAGAAATTCAATCTTATGGTAATTTTCTCTCTTGAAATTGTTTCAGTATCTTCCTTCAGCCTTCTCTAGACATACCTTTTACAGCATCAGCCACAAAGTAGATGTATGTGTAGGTACAAGGTTGTTCTAAGAACTACATTTAAAGATTTCTTTAGTTTTGGGATCCTTTTGTTTCACTACTTAGTCACAACAATAACTCCAGTGCCATGGTTTAACCCAGAAGCTGGCAACTAAACACTAGGCAGCCACCCGCTCACCCCTCCCCTTCCTCCACAGTGAGATGGGAAGAAGAAATGGACAAAAAGTGAAATTCATGGGTTGAGATACAGACTGTTTAATAAGACAAAAAAGGAAATATTAATACTAACAATAATATTAAATATAGTAATGAAGAATATGCAAAATAAACAATATAAAATACAATTTTCTCATCACTTAATGACCAGCTCGCAGCCAGCTGCTGAGCAGTGATCGCAGGACACAGAACTTGTGTATTTCGTGAATTTTCCAGAACTGCCAAAAAAGACCGAATTAAAAAGTTCGAACTCCCGGAAAAGGAGGAATAAAGAGAGAATTCCTGCCGCCCAGCCAACTCCATTTATAAAATGAACATGACATTTATGGTATGGAATATTTCCATTGGCCAGTTTGGGCTAGCTGTCTGGCTTTGTTCCCTTCCAGCTCCTGCACACCTGCTCATTATCTGAACATGGGAAACTGAAAAAAGGTCCTTGATTTCCTAGCAGTAACTATAAACATCATTGTTATAGACATTCTTTTTGTACTAAATCCAAAACACCGCAGCTATTGGAAGGAAAATGAATTCAATCTGTCTCAGCCAAAAACAGGACATCCAGTCAGAGTGAGGACTGTGAAAACAAGAGAAAATGGTTTTGCCTTTTTTTTGGACCATATTCTGGTTTTATATGTATCAGAATAGCACCATTATAGCACCAATAACTTTCAAGTTGAAAGAAAGGTATTTAATAAAGTTCTTCTGATTATTCCTACAAAACTTTGTGAAGATTAACAGTGTAATTATTTCATTGTTCTGTTTGTTATGGTTAAAAGAAATAAAAAATTCTGTATAAGATAGGTTTGAATTCTGTACATACATTTACAGTTCATAGCATAGTTCACTCTACTAAAATGGCACCTCTGTTAAGCAGAAGCTACTACAGATGTTCATCTAGATGATGCTAGGCAGGGATGCTGTAAAAATCTTCTAAAACAGATTTCAGAATTTTCTTGTGTTCACTCATTTTTTAAGCTACAGGGATCCCTTTTTGACAAGATTAAATAAAGATACCTATATAGTAGACACGTGAAGTTAAATGAAGTAATCTCACTTTGCAAGTCCATTTGTATCTCCTTCTCTGTGTGAAGTAATCAGACAATTAACGAGTCACACAAGTTGCTCCTCATTTGGGTGAGCTGAACAGATTTATCTCTTCCACTCTTTTGTTATACAACATGTTTTCTAATTATTTTGGTGGTTTTTATCTGAATGATCATCAATTTATCACTCTCCTTGTTGTTTTATGCAAAGTTAATCTAACCGTAGCAGTTATATTGAAGCCAAACATAGATAAGGTGTCCCTTTATTCTGCTTCAATCTACTGCAGTTTATATAGAGCCTTTTGAACATACCGTTGCCCAGCAATCTATGCTCAGCTAATGAATTATCTTAAGTCCTCTTCACGAGTCGTCAATTGTCTGAACAGTGATTTCCATTCTACAAATACAGCCCTCCTCCTCTGTTCCTAGACACATAACTTCGCATTTGGCTATATTCAAACACTTCATTAGTTTGTGCCCAACTTGCTAAATCATCCAGGATGTTCCATAACTTTGGTCTATTTTTGTCTATATTTTGCAATTGGTCTGTCTTCATGCTGTTTTTGGAATTGATTAACACATCTTAATTTTTCTCCAGGCCTTTAGTAGGAACGTTAAATGCCAGAAGGTCCAGGATTACTCTGTGCAGGATCTGGCTACATTACTTTCATTAATTCCCCTTTTGCATGATTTAGGAACTATCATTCAGTTCCTAAAGTGATGTCTAATTTCTCTGAGATACTCTTTTTTTAGGTTTCTTAATTAAAATATTGTGAATTACTAGGTTGAAATGAATCTTATTGACTATTAACTTTGTCAAACAAACTTCTAATTTAATTTTTAAAATCAAGTTGTTTGATAACACCAATTTCCCATATCCCGTTAATGATGTTATGCATTTGATTTCTTTTTAGTTAGTTAAATTTCATATTTTCTTTGGTTAGGTTTTATACCATACAGATATGCCCATTTTGCCATCTTAATCTTGACCCAGCCAAATGCTACTGGTTTCAAAACAGACTGTATGGGAAACTGCTTGGAAACAGACAAAATAGAAAAGCCTGGAATGTTCTTCAGCTTCAAAAGGCAGAGTGAGCAGTGCCTTCCACTTCTTAGAAAACAAGATCTGCTACTGAAAGGAAAATTAATGTCAAATTAGTTTTTACTACTATTGTTATGAAACCCAGAAGCACTTGTAATTGCTTTTACATAATAACCAGAATTTGAAAGAGGAATTTTAATGAGAACTTTTAACTCAAGTTTTCAAATTTGTCACATTGTTTGATCCATTCATTATGTGCTGGTGTTTATTTTTGGGGCCAAGGCACATTAAATTTATTAAAGTATATTTTATCTGTCACTTGGCAACCTAGTTTCAAAGCAAACTACATCCTTTTGAAGAACATTAATATCTTGGTTTTTTAAATTCTTTCTTGTTATTTTGGTATTAAAAAGGATCACTTCATGTTTGCTTAAGTAGTCCTACTTTTTACTATTTTGCATGTCATGGATATAATATTTATCAAAAGGTGGCCTATTTTCAGTATATATCTTAATTGTTCATTTTCTGCAAGTGACTGAGTCACAGAACAGAGATATCCCTTCTTAATTCAGGGATTTATTGTACACTTCTTGCCGCTCTAAATTTTCTATTTATGTGTAAGAAAACTTCAGATGTTCAAATAATTCCATTCTGGGCCCCTGAATACCTTAGAAAAGCTGATCACAGTGCTCTTTTTGTGTCTAAGTGAGGTCGCCATTGTTCTCAGCTCAATGAAGAATAAAAGCTTGGAATTTCAAAGACAAAAGTCTACAAGCCAGAAACTAAAACAAATAAGAATCACAAAAAGATAAAACTACTGTGCATTGACAGTTGATACTATTTTGGCACGTTATGAATTGAAATTTTTCAAAATTTTTTGCCTAAGTTATTTTTGTTTGACATCTCAGAGCTCATCTCTTGTCCAGGATAAGAGGAAATGATGAGTGAGATAATCTTAGCTATGACAGAAATACTTGCTTTTGCTTAGCCCTTACTTTTTGCTTCTGCGGACACTACTTCATTGTCTATTGCAATTTTTAAATACTTCCAAGTTATTAATAATTCTTCAAATTATTAATTTCCCTTTTTAAGGAAACTTGTCAGAAGTTTGACTAAAATGCAATTTGCCTATGGACATTTATTTCAAAAAACCCCAAACCTCTTCTAGAGGAGTATAATTCCAGATTAAAGTATTGAAATATACCTGCATGCATAGGTATATACGTACTGTTGGTCTAAATTCCTGTGATACTCATTAGAGATCTATTCCACGGAGTCTAGAGACTACTGGTCTCATCAGATAGTAGGCACCAGGTTTCATATAGCTGTCCTAAGCAATCTGCAGCTGCCAGTCCCCAAAGATATATATATGCTATATCTCCTGAATCACATTTGCTAGCCCTGCTTTTCAGTCTCAACAATTCTAGAGCCTTAGATACTGCCAGGCGCCTACTGAACTGAGGCCGTACTTGCTGAAACACCAAAGCACATATGTATGCAGCTCAGTGTAGGTATCTAAACTGAGGTATCTTGACTGTCTCTGAACTGACCCTCACCTTTGCTGTCGCCAAGTTTGCATCTACACTGTCAAGTAACAGAGTCCACTGCTGAAACCCAGGCCCTGGATCACATGCACTGCAATGTGTGTTATGCCATGTGTTGTTTGCTACTCTCCAATTCAGTTGTGGTGCTAGGGATAGTTTGCTCCAAGAAAAGAGGTACATGCGAGTTCCCTCGCCTCTACCCTACACAGTCTTCCAACACTGTCCCAATGGATCTTGTGTAACAAAGCACTGAACTATGCCCTTATGGCAACACATAAACATCCTTAGTGCCATGCTGTAAAAACACTGCTGTGACATGGGTGTGTGAGGCTTAGAAAAGACATTACTGTGCATTGTGGACACAGGGACTGGGATACAGTTGCCTAATTCTAAATATTTGGTGTTATTTTATGTGTTGACAGACAGCTCACCTTGCATTCAGCTGCTGCTCCAGAAGGATACATGTTTCCTTTAAAGCCTGTGTCATTCATGCCAACTCTGTGCAGATGGTTTGGATACATTAGGGCATATAAACGGCACTGGGAGCCAGTAATCAATTTTTGTAGTGGTTGTTTTTAGTAACATGGATACAGTTTTTATCATGTAGATCATAATGATAATATTGGCATGCTTTCTTTTAAATTTTTCCAAGTCCTTCCATTGAACAAACTGAGGAAAAATTAATGTTTCAAAAGCGAAATGAAGATTCTGCCTTTAGATTTGCGGGGAACTAGATGGAAATGTAGAACCTGCTTTGGCAGGGGAGTTGGACTAGATGATCCTCAGCGGTCCCTTCCAATCCCTACCATTCTGTGATTATGTGATTCTGTCAGCCAAGCGCATCCTAGATTCTGAGGACCAGAAGGCAAAGAAGCAGAACCCCACGTTCACTAATGATACCTCATATCATTTTTGACAAATTTCATTCTTATTTTAATTTTGGCAGACAGACCACATGGGATTCCTGCTATTTTTGTACACTTATCCTTGATGATATTACATTTATTCAGTGCAAGCTTAGGGGCAACCTCTTTCCTTAGGGGAAAGAGCTAACCATCAGTGCACTGTGGGAAAAATTCATTAGCTAACAAGTTGTGGAAAGGCTGCAGAGAGACAAAATATCTCAGGACATGGAAACTTTGGAACAGCTTTGATTAGCCAAGCACCATCTGACATCGATGTTCCTCTGCGTGAGACAAAAAGTCATTTGTAAACAAACTTTGAGACATTAGTGATGACATTTGAGAGATGAAATCTGAAAACCTGTCCTGGTGAAACCACAACAGAATAAATGATTCCCAGTGAGTCAGAAAATAATTCAGAGCTCTAAAGAAATGAGTCAGAAACTAAATATACTGAGTAGGCTAAAGGCATGAAAAAAATATTAGCAGTAGAAAGAAGCTGCAGGAAACTCAACCTAGTTCAGTCAGTGATTAACGTGATCAAAATCCCTGAACCGGTTTGTTTGTATTAAATATGGCATGAAGTATTCTGGTCACTTTGAGAGAAAAGTAGAAGTGAACAATGTTTGTTAGCAATAGGAATTGAGTGTTTAATAAGAAAGGTAGGAATTCCAAGTAAGAGAAGGGAAAACAAGTAAAGAAACAGAGGGCCTGATAAGGAATATTTGCCAAGAAGTGATAAAAGTTGCATTGCTCACACACTGGAGAGAGATGGCAGCTGCAGCCTGGAGTCGTTGGGCAGTCTGCAGTCTGGAGGGCTTAGAGACCCATGCTATTGCTTTGTCACTATGATATGCATCCATATAATTGCATCAGTTGTTCATGTAAATGTGGTGGTACTAATAAAATGTCCTTTCCCATTACTGAATACTCAGACTAGAGTTTTGTGATACTCGCAGCAATTTGAAAGCTATGCATAACCGTTTAAGACATGAGTCACCGCTGTTTGCCCCTGGTTTAGTCATTAACAGTTGGGAAAACTGCCCATAAAACTAGAAAGCATTTTATATCACTCTTTTCTCTGTTCTAAATTATAGTGTCTGGCTGGGGAGTTTTGCGCCCTCAAAATGGAGTTGCAGCTGAGATCATACTGGACATCTTACAACAGATTTCCTGCTGGCCGCATTCCTTGTCTCTTTTTCTTTTGCTAATACGAGGGTCTATAGAGAAGTACTCTTACAAGTCATTAAAGATTTCCTTATGCTGAACGTGTGGGTGTGGAAGAGGAGAGAAATGTAGCTTATTCTATTTGCTAGATCTACAGTGAGATCTACAAAAAGGGTGTGCAAAAAATACAGAGGTTAAAGGCAGAGAAGTAGGTGGTGGTGCCTGGGCTCATTGTGCATACTTTGATTTGTGTAGACAGTTTAAGCACAAAAGAACAAAATGGAAATGTAGAAAGCATGGGGGAGATATGAAAGCATCAGCTGAAGTGAGTAATATACAAGATCATAGAAAAGAAGCTATATTTGGAAGACAGTCACATGAACACCTTTGCAACTATTATCCAAGAGCAGATTCCTGTTGTGTCCAAACAAGAGGTTCTAAATAATTCAGTGTTATTGTTTCCATTCTTGACATAGGTAATAGCAAGGTATGCAAAAGAGAAAAAAAGTTTAACTAGACTGTTTGCCAGTTTCGTGCTGTGGTTAAAAATAGCAGCTGATTTTTTCAAACTTTCATACTGTTTATTTTTCTGTGAGGATAATATATGTCACTCCCCTCACATCTTTCCATTGCAAAATATTAAAAAGGTAGATCAATGGAAGGCTATTTAAAATTGATTGAGGATGTTTTTCTTCCATATGCAGGACTTTGAGAAGAAATGGTCAGCCACCATAATTATGCTCTTCTTTCCCATCCCACAGATTACTCCTGCATGAAGCAGGGTCAGAGTTGTGTCTATACAGAATTGGGAACACAAGCATTCATAAGAACTCTGTTTCCCAGAGGAAAAAAATTCCACATATTCCTAGTCAAAAAAAGAATATATCTGAAACAGGAAAAAAAGATTTTTAACTGGTAGTGAGAATCTTGGAAAACTTATCAAGCACTAATAGGGTGATGGAGGGATGGTCAGATCATTTACTTTGAGCAATAATTTAGGCATTCTAAATTCTAATATTGTTGGTATCTGGTCCTATGGAATTATTCGGAGCACTTAGACTAAGACTTAATTGTACTCTACATAGATGGTGCTGCTTTTTGATGGAGAGGAAGTGGTGATACTTAAGGGGTTTATTCAGAGATAGTGCATACTTATCAGGAAACCACTAGAGTCTGTCCATATGGAATATCGAGTCCAGGGCTGTCTGAATATGTTTCAGAGAAGGCATCTGCTTTTCTGCAGTCTTCACAGTAGGTAATTACCAGATGAAAAATAAAGGGAAAAGGTAGGCCTACTGACCATAAAATAAGTTGGTATGGGGATAGCCACATTGCTGTTCTCTGTGCCTCCTAAAAATGTGCCTCTAGCTAAAGGTATAGAAATTCAGAATCGCTTTTTTTTCCTTGGTCCTTTGCACAAGCACTCACATGTCTCAGCAAGAGAGGAGGAGGATGTTTCCCACCATAACAGCATAGGACCTGGTAACTAGCATTACAACTCTTCAGCAGAAGTAGCTGCAGGTTTGGGGTCCTTCAGTTGGAGGAGAAATTAAATCTGTCTCCCACTTCTGAGACAAGGGTTTCAGGTGAGACACAAATACAGAAAGAATGAACACAGCTGTCACCAACACTGAATGAACTCTGCCCCACAGTCTCTGAACACAACCAGTTTGTATGACGTGACAAGATAAAATAATGCTGAAATAAATGAATTTTCAAAATCAATATACAAATACTCATATGGTCTATTTTTAGCTGGTAATTCAGCTTCATTTGCAGTTCATTTTTGTTAGATTTGCCAGCTAGCCAGATACGCTAATAATTATTATCTACATCTCATCTCACATCTCTAGCTCCTTCCTACTGCATTTCCTTATTTGATATGTTCTTGAAACACAGGACATCTGTTTCTACCCACTGCAAGATTCATTACAAAAATGCAGAGAAACAGTCATTTTATGCCACGTTTTCTCCAACCAGTACTAAATGTCTCCCTTAAAACGAGGTGGATTTTGCCTTAAAAGTGCCTGTATCATTCTACCACAAAGAGCATCCAGACGAGAGTCTGCATTTGATCTGTTGAGTTACATCCTGTGTTAGTTTATTTAATCTGACAGGATTTCCTTTTCAGCACCATATTTCTATGTCTTAAAATGATTAACATTACACAGATCGTGGTACCAAAAAGTTTAAACCCTCCAGAAAGAAGTTTTGAGGGTAAGTTCAAAGTAAGTGTCTGAAGACTGATGAAGATTCTGTTTAAGAAGCTCCACAGCTTAGAAGTAATTATTTTTTAAGAGATAGTTACATGAGTTAAATTATTAAGATACCTCCTGGGTTTACCGTGCTTTCCATCACTGATCCTTAGAGCTAATATTAGTGATAATAATATATAATGGCAATAACATTTAGCAATTAAGTGACCTCTTTTCTGAAGATCATATATAAATTAAGCTTCCCAATCTTCTTGTGAAGTCGTATATCCATTTATTTCAATGGCCAATATATTGTATGCTCCTATTGTCATTTACGACATTCTCACTTTCCCTACTTTTGAATTATGATCCCTTTTTACATCTTCATCTAAATTACATTGTAAGCTTTTGAGACCATAATTACTTCTTCCTTTAGATTTTTCGTTGGCAAGTATTGCATTGCAGGACACTGCCATAACATTAATGATCCTGGGGCTTTACCAAATTATCACAAGACTGTCAACAGTGGAGTATGGATGGGAACCAGTTAAGAATACAGCCAAACTACCCAGATTTTAAAGGATATTTCAAGGATGATCCATACAAGCTACAGATGGATCCTACTGAATGCACTTGTTCCACTATTGAAAGTCATCTTCTGTCATCTTTCTGATCTCCCATCAGCATGTGGTGATGGGTTAATGTAGCGATGTATTAGATCCCAAAATACCTTACAGAAATGACACCTTACTTGAGGGATCAACATTGTTACGTAGTTTGAAAACCAGGGGGTTGCATGTAACTATGCTGAATGAAGATGAAGTAGATTTGTTTTGCTAGACACTTTTATTATTTTGAATATAAATAGTAACCCAAGCCATTTTCTTTCACTTAGACAGACAATATTCCTTTTCTACTTTCTTCCTCCTCTCAACTGCTTTGAACGTACTTCCGATGGCCAAAACTTCTGGCAAGAACAAAGGAAAAGGATCTTGCAATTGATATCATAAGAACACTGAGAATCTAAATTGTCCTTATATGACATGAAATGTCTACAAAGTATTTTTGTTCCTATTGAGAATACTGGACTCTGTTAAGAGTCCCATTTCAAAATCACATTTCATACTAAATGAAGATACGAACCTAAACTTCAGACTTGAAAACTTCTATGTTTCACATTAAAAAGAATGTTTTACTTTCAAGTTCAAGTTTAGATGGTAAAATATGTTCTTTCTGCTGTAATAGATCAAACCAAACTTAATTATAGGTGAGTGCTTTGCTGTGCTTTTCTCCAATCTGATATTTAAATGTAGATGCTGTCTTCTGTGCTATCACATCCACTGTGACATCAAAACACTGTACATAGTGATGAAAACTGAACCTGCTAAATATGTATTGGTGACCTTTCTGTACTGTTACTTCTGAAAGCTCATCAATGAGGTCGAGAATTTAAGGCTCACAACACAAAGGTCACCCATCATTTACTTACGTTCTCAGGGACTTTGGTGAGGAATTAAAAACATATTCATTAATGGGTTTGTGTTTCAAGCAGCCACTTTTTCACCAAGCTAACTGTCCAAAAGATGCACTACTCATAAAACGACAGTGTCTGAGTAGAAGAAACAGTTTTATCTCAAATAAATCAACAGGAACAGAACACTGAGTACCCAGTGAACAGTCTATCAGAGGTTTGATGTAATTAGCAGATAGCTGGCACTTCCATTCCTCCAGGTCTCATTTAGCAGTTACCTTGCACCACTAGTTTTTCAGACTTGGTGCTACGGTCATTACTGATGTTGTCATGCTGAATGTAGGCATAGTGAGGGTTAGGAACAGTGTGTCTAAGAAGGAGAGTTTAGAAACCAAACTTTCCCACAAACTGTCCTACACCCTCATTCACCATTCTACATCTTTGTTGAGTAACCTTCTGTGAACTTTCTGTGCTAGTTTAATCTATTTTCCTAACAATTACACTCAAATATGGCTTTGTTCTCTGCATTCTGTGTTACCTCTGACATATTCTTTGCAAGTAGCTATATTACAAATAGAAGAAAATCAGTTTCAAATTAAAAACTGCCCAGCAGTATTCCCTTTACTCTCGGATACAAACCATGAACAGCCAGTTGAATCAGTATCATTACTCAATGTTTCTATTTGGAAAAAGAAAGGTCTTTAATTATTCCCAGTAATTTAGTTTCATCACATGATCTTTATTCTTAAATTGTGTATTTTTGAAGGCAGCAAATGATATTTTCACATCTTGGCAAACACTAGCTACAAATATATTAAATGGGTAGTTGAAAAGTGATATGAGTCAACCGACACTTTGCAGGTGGGTATTTGTGACCTGGGAGAACCCTGATTTCTTTCAGTAAAGCTTTCCTGCTGACTGTTGTTTATTAGATACAGTACAGTGCTACACAGCTCTTGAATACAGACCTGAGTTTGCTGTGCTATGTACCACATGGAGAAATGTCCTTTGAGGTAGTTTGAAACAAGCGTCTAGCAAACAACAGGAGTGGACAAAGAAGATGATAAGAATGTGAGACCATAACATTATGTAGTTAGAAGATTATTTCAGATCTCACACCAATTGTTTTTAATGAGTATTACGTTATTCAGGATGAGGACAATTGTTCACTGATTTACTGAAGATGTTGTAGTGGAAGAGCTCCAGTTCTACAAAATCACAGAGCACTTGGGTAGTTCAGTGATGTCAATGAAACCAGTAATTCACGTGAATAACAAAACAGAATCACAGAATCACAGAATAGTACGGGTTGGAAGGGACCTCTGTGGGTCATCTAGTCCAACCCCCCTGCCGAAGAAGGGTCACCTACAACAGGCTGCACAGGATCTTGTCCAGGCGGGTCTTGACATCTCCAGAGAAGGAGACTCCACAACCTCCCTGGGCAGCCTGTTCCAGTGCTCCGTCACCCTCAGAGGGAAGAAGTTCTTCCTCATGTTCAGACGGAACTTCCTGTGCCTCAGTTTGTGCCCATTGCCCCTTGTCCTGTCACTGGGCACCACTGAAAAGAGCTTGGCCCCATCCTCCTGACACCCACCCTTCAGATATTTGTAGGCATTTATAAGGTCCCCTCTCAGCCTTCTCTTCTTCAGGCTGAACAAGCCCAACTCCCTCAACCTCTCCTCGTAGGGGAGATGTTCCAGTCCCCTCATCATCCTTGTAGCCCTCCGCTGGACTCTCTCCAGTAGCTCTTCATCTTTCTTGAACTGGGGAGCCCAGAACTGGACACAGTACTCTAGATGAGGCCTCACCAGGGCAGTGTAGAGGGGAAGGAGAACCTCCCTCGTCCTGCTGGCCACACTCTTCTTGATGCACCCCAGGATCCCATTGGCTTTCTTGGCAGCCAGGGCACACTGCTGGCTCATGGTTAACCTGTCGTCCACCAGGACACCCAGGTCCCTCTCCGCAGAGCTGCTCTCCAGCAGGTCCACCCCAAGCCTGTACTGGTGCATGAGGTTGCTCCTCCCCAGGTGCAGGACCCTGCATTTGCCTTTGTTGAACCTCATCAGGTCCCTCTCTGCCCAGCTTTCCAGCCTATCCAGGTCATGCTGAATGGCAGCACAGCCTTCTGGTGTATCTGACTGGACCTGACTTTTCATTTTAAAGGACACTTTTTAATGTTGACATTTGTTTTCATTCCAAAAGAGAATGAAGTTTTGGCTTTTATTTTATTCTAAAACATATCATTTTTAAAATATTTGATGTTGAATCAGTCAAAATTTTTCGTACTGTTGACATTTTCTGTTCTATGTTACAGCAGAATCTAGCATTCTTTTGCAACTTCCAAACTGAACATTGAAATTTTATTTTAAAAATTCCAGAACAAATGTTTTGATGAGATGAATATATTCCAATGTTAATTTTTTGAAATGCAATGTCAAAATTATAATTTTCTAATGTGCTGTTTTCTGTCAAGTGCAACAAATACAACTGTGCAGTAGGCATGGTGAATGTATGAGGTTTTGGAAATTTGATTCCAGGCAAGGAAGTCATAATCTTTTCACCATTAGGGCATAGATCGGCGAACATGCGCATGTTTAATTTGTGTAAGAATCCACATTGAAGACAGTGGAACCACTCACACAGATTTTGATTCTGCTGCTTCTTCTGGATGTGCTCAAAGTTGTTACTATGGGTAGTAGCGAGTTAAATAAAACCAGACAGTTGTACTGTCATGTCCATAAATAGCAGCAATACCTTGATTGAGGTATAAAAATAACTGCAGTAGAGCAGAGAAATACCAAGTTTGACTGGTATTCTCACTCTGAATGTGGTCAGGTATTTATAGAAAGAACACAAGATGATCTTCCATGACAAAGAATGCTCTCTTTCACACTTTCTCAGGTTTTGGCAAAGTTCAGCTTAGTACCTCCTGGTCCTGCAGTTATACCAACATCTTTTTTGTGGTCGAGTCCTTTTCTTCCATTAATTTATCTAACTTATTTTTCCATCGTTGAATTACATGGTGTAGTGGCTTGACCTTGGCTAGCCACAAGGTGCCCACCAAGGATACACAGACTGCTCCAGCGAGGGTCCCCCACATGGTCGCACCTCCTGCCAGCAAATCTGCTCCAGCGTGGGCTACTCTCTCCACAGGGCCACTGGTTCTGGCAGGAATCTGCTCCAGCATAGGCTCCCCACGGGGTCACAGCCTCCTTCAGGCATCCACCTGTTCAGGCATGGGGTCCCCTCCGCAGGCTACAGGTGGAGATCTGCTCCACTGTGGACCTCCATGGACTGCAGTGGCACAGCCTGCCTCACCATGGTCTTCCGTCATGATCTGCAAGGGAAGACTCTCTGCTCCGGCATCTTGAGCACCTCCTCCCCCTCCCTCTTCACTGACCTTGGTGTCAGTAGAGTTGTTTCTCTCACATATTCTCACTCCTCTGTCTCAGTTGTTGTTGCACAGCAGTTTTTTACCCCTTCTTAAATATGTTATCACAAAGGTTTTACCAGTGGTGCTGATGGGCTCCCCTTCAACCAGTGATTGGTCTCTCTTGGAGCCAGCTGGCACTGGTAAAAACTTCTGGTGTCTTCTCACAGGGGCCACCACTGCAGCTCCCCTGCTACCAAACCCTTGCTACATAAATCAAGATACTTTTGGACTCTGCAACACTCTTTGTTGGAGTTCTACTGTCTATCACATTTCTGCTTACAAAAAAAGAAATGTGTTTTCTTAGAAAGTAATATTCGTGCACTTCTGCATTTGTCTTTGTCTCATTTTCTATGAGAATAGGAAGATGTGCACTGTATTTTCATCTTCTGCAAAACTGCTTGCTTTCTTAACTTTGCAACTGATTTTCTCAGGAAGTGTAAATGGTAAAAAGCATGTCCAATAAACCTCATCAAAAACAGAATTGATGTTTACTGAACCCGGAGAAGAACAGCACTGATATTAAATTGTAGAATAGTTTTATTTCCATTCAGAGCGGATATGAAATATTGGGGGGTGAGAAGATTCTGAGATTAAATGAAGCTAAGATATGAAAAAGTCCATCTTTATTCATTCTTCTTTTCTAGCACGATGTGTTTGATTGACCTACTGTGTATTCATTAAAAGGAGGTTTTGAGCTATAAATAATGTGTTTGAAGTATTTTTGTATCAAAATTTCTCATTGAATTCATGATACATAATTGAACATAAAAGAAAGAATAGTGATAATCCCTTAAAAAAAACCAAAAACAAACAAACTCTTTTGTACCGGAAGACGTATGAAGTCCATTTACTCCATTTGATATGTATTACTACAATGCTTCAGTTTCAATAACCTCAGAATAATGATGGGTTCTCAGTAGTTTATAAAGATCAAAGATTTCAATATTCATCCAGACCTGTTGATTCTCAGTTCATGCAGTGGCTTGTTGCCAAGTGAGAAATCTTGCAACGGAAGCCAGTAAAATACATTACGCTAAGAATGGTTGCATAACATTCTTAGGTAGTAAAGTTAACTGACACATGGCAGAAGGAGCCAATAAAAAACGTTTTCTTGGATGAAGTCAAGTTGCTTTTGGCAGAAGCTGGGAGGATGAGGTTGACACTTGGTGACAATTTTTTATGGAGCAGAGGGAGGGGAAGAAACACAAGGTCCCTCTGTCAGCTAAGGTGGTGGCAATGGATACAGTGGGAATTTTGGATTGACAGCATGCGAGAGGGACTAGCACTAGGGTGTGATGTCAGGAATATGGGAGGAAAGTTCCAACTTTATAATTTGCAGGAGTTTTGGCCCTCAGACCTCTCTATTTTACTATGCCTCTGGAGGCACATCCATGGCAGATATGTAAATTTTGGGAACTAAATTTTGAGCCATTTAGTGCATCAAGTGAAGTAGCAAGCAAACTGTCAAAGGGTTCCTGTGCCACCCTTTGGTCTGACTGGTCTGAGCTGTTTTAAGCTTTCCTCTGAACGGAGTTGTCTGCTCAGAGCAACAGGGAATAAAGCTGATAGATTCTAGAACTGCGTGACATATCTTTATCAAGGTTTTTTCCACTGAAAAGTGTGGTGTAAAGATAAACAAGATAATTTGAGAACTCGACTTGAAGTTTATATACATAAGGAAAAAAAGAGGAGATAACAGACTGGTTCATTTTGATGAGAAAATTGAAACTTTTTGTTTAGAAACAGGCCAAATAGGAAGATTTCTGTCACTGCATCCAAATAAATTTATAGCAGAGCTGCATATAACCGACTACTTCTCTTTCTGTCTATGTTTTGATCTGTCTGTGCATCTGCATTCATTCTTTTAAGGGTATTTTGTGGCAGATGATTAAAGAAGAAACCCTCTCTAATAAAGTCCTTAGAAAATTCAGGACTAAAGAAAAAGAAAGAAGAATGCTGACTGAAATGCTTATCCATAACTAAAGAGATATAAGTTCCACTCCTAGACGTGCATGCGCACACACTCACATGTACGACCCCTTTGTGCGATAATTGGGAAGTTTAAGTGTTGAGCTTGTACTGCCTAAAGAAGTTGTTACACCCACCTTTTTCCCCAGCTGTGCTTTCCCATCTCTGCCTTTCACTGGCTCTATAGACAGATTGGGAAAGGAAAAGAAATTAGATTTTTGTTGTTGCAGTTTCATCAGCTCTATAGTGCTGGGGAAAGCAGGAGGTGAGAAGGCGTGACTGAGAGAGGTGAGAGAGGGTGTGATGAGTACTGCCAGGGACAGCATCGCTGTAGATTGACATAGTAATAAAACAGCTTCTCAAATTCAATGTTCAGTATTTTCACATGAAGGAGCTAAGGCAATCACCGTAAGCAACTCATAATGGAAATAACAGAGACTAACCACTTTTTTTCCTGTTAGTGGCTGTCACTGCAGCATTTTTAGATCACTAGGTTTCACATGGAGAAAAGATATCCAGGGAGAAAGAAGGATACTGGTTTATGTCTTGTGTCTATGGAACAGAGCTTGCTATGGCGAAATGATGTGTGAGTGAGCTGGAAAATTTTTAGAACCAACCAGTACTTTCAGATGTATAATGAATGTTAACAACTTAGTGATGCTTCCTTGGACTTTCTTTTTATCATGTAGACAAACTAAAAAGCTAGCATTTCAAATCTAATTGCAACAAACAACTTCTTCAGCTGGTTTAACTTCTTTACCTCATGAAGAAACTATGCCACATTGCCCTTTCTTAGAAATTACTGGACTGATGTGTTAGAACTAAAGCTGTTAGCAGATCTGAATTTCTGTCCCAGGATAAAATTTGAAGTTAATAGGGAAAAAACATTAGGAAAAAAAAAAGAGAAACTAAAAGGAAAATATGTTTCAAGTTCTGTAGTTTCACAGGAAATAAATTTTTAAAAAATAAGAGCAGATGTAAATTTTGCCTTTCCAGCTACCAACATAGCAGAATCTTGTCCAACTCATTTGCTTTGGTGCAGACTGCTAGAAGAGGACAGAAAATATGAGAAAAATGAAAATTTTGTAAGTGAGAAATTTCTGCCAAAAAGTCTCTCTGACAGAAATTTCTACTTTGAAATCTATGTTTTTCACCATATCAAGACTGGATCTATATTATATCCTGAAATGTAAGAGAGTGCTTTGAGTTACTGAGTTTATAGTCTTCCTATAGATAGTAGAAAATGTAGATCAGTGGATGAAAAACCTGTTTTGTTTTTTTAATTGCTTAAAAATTGAAGGGTTCTTAAGTAGTCAGTGTATGAAATGTCACAAATGAAATCAGGGGACTTCTTGTTTCATCCAAAGACACCATGACACAGGTATAAAAGTAAATGAGGTCTGCTGAGCCCTCCCCATTGTTTGATTTCAGTCCATACAATCCTTCCTGCACAAATCTTGGTTGACATGATCCAGACAATGCAATTTAATTCTTTACCTTCAGAATTAAGTGAGTTAACTTGGAAGAGGTTTAAAATCAGAGTAAGCAAAATGAATGGGTTCCATTTTAGAGAAGGAAGTGATGATATTGAAGTAAGCTTATATCATAGTTTATGAATTGTCTTAGAAGCCATAGGACAAGATCATAGTTATAGGGATGACCATGGAGGCTATTTCTAACTGGAAGCATTTCTCAGCTTTTTGCCAGCATATATAGAAGAGGAGAAATGCTCCATACTCATGTCACATAGATGTAATACCAGCCTGCATTCAAAGTCCAAAATGTGGGGGCAGGAAGAAATATGTAGCTGTCAAGAAAAAGGTGGTAGGTGGTCCTTACATTAAGCTGTTGCCTCAGTTTAATGATGTATTTCTGGCTTTCTTTGATGTTGACATGCTTATTCATATGCTTATCTATGCTCCTCCAGTTGAGTTTTATTAGTTCCTTCAGGTTTTGGAAAATCTGTTGAGTCCTTTAAGATGCCACCCAGCCTATCTCACATGCCATTGCTCTGTTTGGCAAATTTTATCCTGTTACGAGGGCTTATATCTCCAGTCAATCCCATGACCCTTTTTTTCTCCTTTTGACCATTGCCATCTGTTTCAGTTTCTGACCAATTACTGTTGTCACTCTGAGGAGTCTATAAATCACACAGAAACTAAGCCATGTGGCCTTATTTGTGTTCACTGATAGGAGAACACCCATATCACCTCTCCAAAAGAAGACCTAAATATTGCTTGCATAGCAAATACTTCTGCAAAATTCCCTTGCATGGAACTTTAAAACTCTAAATTTCTCAATAAACTGTTTTTGAAACAAATACTGATATATAAAAGGATAATAAATAACTTCGGAAAGGTATACAAAATATTTCAGGCTTTTCTGTCATTGGCTTTGAATATACATCTGAGAATGCACTTGGAGAGCAGTCAAGAAGTTAGGTTAATATGATAAAGGCTTATCATTTGGAAAATTTACTGTGAGTCCAAATAGACTGAAACTGCATGTAGTTGTGCTTTTTATGAATTAGAACCTTGATAGAAATCCATCTTAAATTCTGAACTCTGCATAACCTTCATGTCTGTTTCACAAATGGCTATCTTGCTGTAGAGAATATTAAATACCAATCATATAGAATTTGTGGAAATGTGCTTTTGAAACATTTTTGTAAATATGTTATCTGTTCAGGTCAGTTATTTGTTGGATCATATCACTCTTTCCTGAAATGTGTTTTGACATCTGTCAGTTCATGCAACTTATCACAAATCTTGACAAGTTGGACCAGTTGTATCCCAAATTATATTTATCCTTCCATAAAAAATGTGCCAGAATAATGTTTTTTCATTACTTTACTTGTGTGATTCAGTGAAGCCACAAGCCTTCATGATTTATGTGGATGTCGTAAGCAGAAAATGGTTAAGTATCTTGAAAGACCTACGTTTCCATCTTGAAAGATTTTCCATTAATCCTTTAAGAGAGTATCAAAGACTTGTTTCCTTAACTCATTTTGTGTTCACAAGTAGCTCAAGACTAGAAAGTGAGTTATTTTTTCAGCTAAAAGCTGATGGGTTCCTATAACTGATCAGACAGTATGTATTTAAATGGCCTGGTCCTTCTTCCAAAACAGTAGTAAAAGTTTGACTGAATTATTCATGATCAGACTCATACTCTGGCTGAAGAATGTATTTGCTAGTTGCATAGTGAAAGTTAAAGATGATGATTTGTTTGCTTATGCTGTGAATGTCTCATTTGTATGGCATCCTTTTGCACACCTGGCTCACATGTTGCTAGCTGTGCAAGCACAGAGATAAAAGATGGATTTTGCTCTAAAGACTCTAAGTAAGATATGATTGTAGAGTCCAGCCTGCATGATATAAATGTCCAAACAGAACATAACATCCCTGAAATTCTGAGCAGCTGGCCTGATATGCTCCTAATTGAAAGAAAGGGCAACCCAGTCTTATGCACTATGCTCCTATACACTCGAAGAAAGAGGCAAGGTCCTCTGAAATACTAAAGCAAGATATCCAGTCTGTATGTTTTTCTGATCCTCCTTTTTTGCTGTGGACTGAATAGGGAAAGTGGATGTCTCAGGAGACAATGTACAAAGTACAAGTCAACATAACACATATCACGTATTTTCATCCTTTTTTTTTTTTTTTTTGTTTGCTTAGCATCCTAGCTGCAGTTCTAGGATCTATTCAAATCTCCAACATGTCCTTGTCACCTAGCCAGTCAAAAGTTTGAGAGCACTTTTCCCATTTTTTTTGGATCAGGTAGGTAAGAGTCAAAAGACACAGTGAAGAGCAAAGGGGACTCCTTTGAACGTCAGTGAAATTTCCAGATGAGGGGAGATGAGGTTTTCTTCCCTGAATAATTGGCTTTATGTAACAACTGAAGTATAAAACATGCACATACAAGGAAAGTGGGACTCGGCAACGTGACAGGCAATACGGTATTCTCAGTGCTCCAGCAATCAAATTATTATTGAGCTTTGGGTGCATCACGGTACTGAAGAGTTTTAAAGAGAACAACGGAGTGAGCTTGGAGATATCTATGAAACACTTCTCTCAGGTGTGACAGAATGAATAAAAATATCTTTTAAAAATGTAACAAGCAGTTGAAGGAGGTTGACATCACAGGCTGATCAGAAGTGAAATTGATGTTTTAACATGCACTGGGGGATGATAGAGTAGGTGAAGAGAAGCTGCTAACAGCCTTGGAAAGGAAAACAACTAGAAGTGAAAATACGTACATTGGCAAGGAGCCAATGGAAAGATATACTTAAGCACATCTTTAACTGTAAAAACAAATAAACCAGCTGACTTTACTGGATTTACCTTAATTAAGCATAAATACTTGGTTAATTTGGAGTTACAAGAAGTAGGTACCTGAAATACCTTGGGTTGCTGAGGGGATGAAATAATAAAAAAATCAAGAAGATGATGGTTTCTTTTGATTTTGCTAGAGTTACTGAACATTTATTAGTGTTTGGAATGTACCTTTCTAAATTCTGCTGCAGAATTTCTTTTGCACTTCTAAAAGGCAAGCTGTCCTTCCAGAATCTCTCTGCATGTGATAAGCAGGAAAGGACTCTTAATGGATAATGTCAGCCTTCCTAAATCTCTGCGATGCCAGAGACAAGAGATACATTTAGCTCTGATAGATACACGTCTGCATTAATAACCAGCATCTTTGCTGAGGAGACTCCCTTGAGGAAGCTATGTCCACATCAATGAAATGCCCTCAGACTAAGATGTATTATCTTGGCAGCTATTCTGAAGTGAAACTCACAAAATCTGAGATGGTGATGCCTGCCAATACACATTAACAAATAACAGAATGAAGGGGTATGCAACCACAAAATATGAGCTCATATAACAGAGATTTGACAGACCTAGTAACGCAAGACACCTCATCCAGTGTGAAGGCTGAAAGTCTGTCCTGAATTTACTCTGTGGTCTATTATTCCAGAGCTTTTACTGCTAAGGAGGCCAGCGATTAGTAAGGGCTATAGGGACTGGGTAATCTAGACTTTTGTATTCCAGTATTGATTGTCTCTTTCATTAGGTAGTTTTATAAGACCTTGAACAAATTATCTTTTTTTCTGGGTTTCTATAGGATGTGTATGAAACAGCTTTAAACCTGATCTACAGGGTTTACAGTGTTTTAAAGACATAGTGAACAGTTCAAATGCTTTCACAGCTTTAAATGCAAGGAACCACACCTGTTCTTACAGATACATACAAATATGATGTCTGGAGATATTAATCCATTTTTATGTTGAATTGACTTGTAGCTATGACCAATAAACCACCACATTATGTGATTCCTTAGCCCTATTTTTTTATTGTGTACAACCATGAAACAATGGAGACAGATACAAGGATATCACAGTCTTGGCAAAGGGAGGAGGCAGGACATGTTCTGCTTGTCTCATGTTACAGAAAAGACCTCAGAGCATAAATCAGTGAACCAGTTAGTATTAATGTACAGTGATCTCACAAATTCCCAGTAGTCCCCATACAACAATGTAGTAAACATTGGTTTCAACTGATTTCCAGTAAGAAATGAATGAAAAGAACATTCAGGTTTATCATGAAGTTATTTACTTTTCTATACGTGCTCATGCATGTACTTATGTATTTATAATTCCAGAAAACTACCCAAAGCAGTGGTCAGGCTTCCTAAGTGAAATTTTACCTTGTATTTTCATAATGAACCCAATGATGATGCTTGAAGTGAAGCTTAATTTTGCCTGTTTCTTATACACAAAATCTGGACTTCATATCCTACTTTGCAGAGAAACATGGTACAACTTGGGTCATATCATGCAAAATATAAAGCTTAAAAAAAAAAAAAAGAGAGCATTCAAGGGAAGGGCATCACATGTTGAGAGTTTAGTCTGAAGTACAGAATGGTGGATTTCTGCAAGATTACGAAATCCTTTGGAGGGTGCAACAACCCTCTTTAGCACCATGAACTGAAACAGCAATATTTGTTATATAAGAGTTCATAGATAGGTTTTCCTGTTTCCTGTCAAAAACCAGGAAAATATTCCACAATGGTGTTTATTTGGTTTATGGCTACAGGTTGCTTCTGTTACTTGTGGTTTTATTAATAGTTTTAGTGATCCGGCATGTTCAGACTAAACCATGGGATTACATTGAAAGTATAATAAACCTGAATTTTACAAAGTATGATAGTATAGCGAAATATAATAATGATTTTTTAAATAGTTTGTATACTAGGTTAGTAAGCTTTCTGTTTAATACTGGATACACAGCATCTTCCGTGAAGCCAGGTGATTTTTTAGAATATCTTGAAATGAAAATAGTCAGATATGTGAAGATATTTTGTGTGTTAATGGAGCTAATGAGTCCAGGTGACTCTGTTCTCTGGAGACTGCCCTCTTCCCAGCTACTGCACTCTCAGCTACTGCACTCTCAGCCCCAGGAGAGCTACTGCACTCTCAGCCCCAGGAGAGCCCCCACATACATACATACATACACTCAGCACTGACGTTTCCCAAGGAAAATGCACACAGCCTCAGCCTTGTTACTGGGAGTCAGATTACACAGAAAAATGGCTGATAAGAGGAGTTGGTAAGAGGACTGGATAGACTGGTCAGGTGCAAGGCTCAACCTCCACCTTTGTCTCCTTCCGTTATTCCTTTTGTCCCATTGCCCCATTTTTGTTACATCTGTACCCAAACTTAGTATTTTTGATACCTTTACTGTGGAAATCAGCCTTACCTGGTGTTGCTGAGGTGGTTCCCCAGGCCTTGTCAGCTCCACTCCCCACTAGTCCCAGTGTTCATGGGACTTGGCTGTTTCTCACACATGTCCCTCTCACCCACCTTGAAATCTGGTCATCCCTCACAGCACTATGACTTTTGACAGCTTCTCAGATGGTTTTATGTCTCATCTGGCAATTTCTCATGTTGTGTCCAGGAGTTTCGCATGGTCTATTCAGTTAGCTAAACCTCAGGCTAGTCATTGATCTGGACACTGTAACAGAGTGAAAATGCTGAATTTAAAAGAAAATTAATATTCTAGTTCCAATTTCTGTTCCACGTGTATTGAAACTCTGGTGAATTATGTGAAGATTAGAGAATTGCAGGTAGTGTATCAGGAAACAGATTTAGCTAGATAAGATTTTAAGACAATAGTTATTTGAATTACTAAAAATGAGTGAATTCCAGCCACATGATAAACTGTTAGACTGTCATAACTGACCACTGACCATAAAGGACATAACTGACTATTTTTCAACATAATTCATGTTTTTGTAGTGGAATAAGTAAATGATTTGGGGCATTAAATAATACAAAAAGGTGTCTGTATTTCTTTTTAAGATTGAGTAGTTGTGTTGAAGTTAGGTACCTAGGGGCTGATTAGTTAAATTCATAGAATCTTACAATGGTTTGCATTGGAGGAGACCTTCGAAGATCATCCACTCCAACTCCAACTCTCTCACCGTTTCTATGGTTATTGCCAAATACTATAAAATGTTCATTAGCCACTTAAGAAAATCTTGCACATTTTCATGACTAGTTTTCCAGGTATATTAAGTTGTGCTTAAAGGTAGGACCTACTTTGAGGGGATATAGATAAAGAGGCTAAGGATAGTTGTCCCGCTTCAAATTCCCATCTATGATGTGGTCACCCAAAAATTTTAAGAGTTTTACCATTAGCATGGTACAACAGAGGCTCAGCTTTTCCTAATCCACTTTTTGTGTTCATCAATAATTAAGAAAAGAGGGGATTTCACTAGGTTTAGCTTTGTGTGTAAATGAGGCCAAGTCTCAGGACACAAAACAGTGTCGAGAGTTCTGCCTACAAGGCTCCTTTCAAACAGTCTTTCTGGTCAGGCAGTGGTTTTCTCCTCCTAAAGCAAGTACAGAGCTATAGAGTGTATACAGAAGTGTGTGATTTCAGCAGTTCCTGCTAGATGACCCCTTAGGCTGTTCTTCAGGCATTTTTTTTCCTCTGTTGTGCTGCAAAACAGTTTGTTTCATATGCATCATATAGCTGATTGGTTGATTAATTATTTAAGGCTTATTGTACTTGATATTTTGGAGTGGCCCTTGAGGGCCAGCTGTGTCTCACCTGAATAATGAGCAGAAATTAGGCAGTGATTATCTTCATTTCTCTGAAACCTTAATGCTGCCCTTTACTTTTCATGGTGCTATGTGACTAGAATAACCACACACCCCTACATTTTTACCTAATTCCAACGTATCTGTTGTGCATTAATGAGTAGACCTTCACTTCATAAAAAGCCATTGAGCAGAAGAGTTGGAGAGGAAAGGGTTTCCTGCTTAATCAGGACTTCACATAGCACTTCATACCTGCTAAAAATACAAAATACCACACTGTGTTGGCCTTGATGCTACATTTATATAGCTTGTGTGTATGATCATTCCCAGAGATTTCAACATTTTTCAGTAAAGCACTGACAATCTGATCAGAGCACAGATCTGGGAAGCAATGGATTGTGACAGTTTCTGTACTCTGTCAATAGCTTAGAGAAAGAGTTTGGTGTATTGACTTCATCATATCGAGCCTCAGGTTCCAAAGCAGTGAGCATGAGGAAAAATTAACAATCATTTTTAACTAGCACTTAGAGATCCTTGGGTGACTTATTCAATATAAGTGAAACTTATTACTACTAATTATTATCAAACTGGGTAAATAAATTCAGTATTGTTTTCTTCATGGTTTAATTAGTTTGGTTCCCTTGTTTCTGGGTGTTATTTTTTCCTCTATGAGTTTCAGTTATTCTTGTTTCATTTCAAGAATATTCTAATTTTATTCTAATAATTTTACTCAGCTTTATTGAGTTTCCTTTTAGAGTTCTGTTGATGTTCATAGCAGCATCAGTAAGGATCAAAGGTCCTTGAGGAACATTAAATAAATGGAGTTGGACCAAAACCCCATTAGCTTTTCAACCTGAATAAAGATGCAAGTTCTCATGGGATTGATAGTTTTTGTAGCCTACTCAGAATTAAAATGAACTTTTTTTATGGCTCACAGAAGTGATAGTTTGGAGTGCCTCAACTCAATTTCTCAGTGTGGACTAGAGTCTGGGAGCTGCAATATTTAGATGGAGAACTGCTAATAATCCTAATGTTAATAAAAAAGTAAAGCGTGAAACTTGAACTTGAAATTGAGGATAGGAGGAGAAATAGGAAGAGCAAGACACTATGTGATGCCTTCAGAGGTGGCATGAATCTGATCAAATGTCTATGACAGAAATGTCTAAAGTTATAGGAGGTGAATTCTAGCTCAGTAGGTTACAAAAGTATCATTATTTCTGGTACTGCAGGAAGCTGGTGAGCCTGGGTGTCTGAAGGCAGTTCCTTCCCCCCTACCCCAGGCACTACACAAAGTGTGCTGTTTGCCTTAGGACAAATGTTTTTGATGGGCTCTGTTCCTTTCCTCCCAACACCAAAGTAACAAGTAAATGTTCCAGCAACTATGGCCAACTTCTTCAACTTATTCATTGCCCAGCTTCCATGCATTTAAACTCTTGACAGCAATTGTTCATGTAGAATACAGAAAGTTCAGTGATTTCCCTGGGTTCCTCAAGGTTTCCATAGCAGTACTGAGAACTAAGCAAAAATCAGACACAGTCCATACCCACAGTAATAATCACTTTCTCTTGCAATTCATAGAAGACATGGTCAGAGGTACAGATTTATTTTGTACGTGGGGAGCAGTAGGGCCATTGGGAGAGAGGAGGTTTTAAGAAATTCAGGGGTAAGTAGGGATGACAGAGGAATAAAAATTTCTGGAAAAGAGGATTCTGAAGACAGGATTGGGTGAGGAATCGAGTGGAGACAAGAATGCTCACTTTTGGTAGTAATGCTGCTGGATATCCTTCAGGACTGTACCTTCTATCTGTCTACAAGAAATCCATTTGAAATTGAGCAGTGAAAGCAAGCAGAACAGTTATTAAGTAGTAGTACAACACGCTGCTCATACAGGCTGGCTGCATGTCTTCAAGGCAGGAACTACATCTCTTTTTGCTTTTCAGTCAACTCACAGGCATATTGTGGCCTTATTCTTTTCTATTTTAAGGTGGGAATTCTGTAGTAGAAATTTTGACTTCTGTGAAGAACTTATTCATTTTTTAATTTATTTTTGTATTTCTCCCATCTCCCACTGTTGTTAATTTTTTCCAAATATATGCATCTTCTTCTTATACCAAATTTTGAACACTTTGAGGCTGAAAATATCTTTCATTTGTATTCACAATGATTAGTACAATGGATCATGGTCCTTTGATCCTGACTTCTGTGCATTATTACAGTGAAGCAGATAATAACAAAGCAGCTGTGAGTGACAACAAAGAGTGAATATTTTCACTCTGGATTCTCTGAACATTAGCCAAGTTCTAGTTGCCACAGATGATACTGAGCACACTTTTCACAGACAGAAACAAATATCTTCCTCAAGGCTCTAAAATGCTAGTTTATCCTCTTGTTATTCCCCTGCTACTTAGTTGCTGAGTATTGCATGGTTATTTTCTGCAGTAGCTCAGAATGCTGGAGGTGCTTTGCTATCTTCCGACCACCATTAGTCCAGATTCTGTGCCTTAGAGAAAGGTGAGGAGTCACTGTGCCATGTTCAAGTGATGGTGTATCAGCTTTCATAGAATCATAGAAAAGTGGAATTATAGAATGCTTTGGGATGGAAAGGACCTTTAGAAGTCATCTAGCCCAACCCCCCCTGCAGTGACCAGGGACATGATCAACTAGACCAGGTTGCTCAGAGCCCCTTCCAACCTGGCCTTGAATATTTCCAGAGATGGGGCCTCCACAACCTTTCCGAGCAACCTGTTCCAGTGTCTCACCACCCTCATGGTAAAAATTTGTCCCTTATATCTAGTCTAAATATGCCCTCCCTTGGTTTAAAGCCATTAGTTCTTGTCCTGTCACTACAGGCCTTGGCTCCTCATCTTTCTTGCAAGCCCCCTTCAGGCACTGGAAGGCTGCTATAATGTCTCCCCGGAGCCTTCTCTTCTGCAGGCTGAACAGCCCCGACTCTCTCAGCCTTTTCTCATAGGAGAGGTGCTCAAGCCCTCAGAAGATTTCCATTGCCTCCTCTGGAGCCGCTCCAACAGGTCCATATCTTTCCTGTGCTGAGGGCTCCAGAGCTGGAGGCAGGACTCCAGGTGAGGTCTCACCAGAGTGGAGCAGAGGGGCAGAATCACCTCCCTTGACCTGCTGGGCACACTGCATTTGATGCAGCCCAGGATACGGTTGGCATACTGGGCTGCAAGCACACATTGCCGGCTCATGTCCAGCTTTTCATACACTGATGTCCCCAAGCCCTTCTATAAAACTTTTTTAACATAAGAGCGGAATAAGTCTTTAACTCGTCATTATTCCTCCAAAATCAGACAGGGCTGTGCTCCTGACAAAATGAAGTTCCATCAGCAAAAGAATTCAGATACACCACAACTCAGAGCTGCTCATCCTGCAGTCAGGGAATTCTAAATCATAAGTGATTTTGGGTTTACCTCTCCTTGGGAAGAGGGGACTGAAGTCCCGATCTGCTGCTTGCCAGATGAGTACCTTGACCACTGAACCACTGACAAAAATGGGAATACCTCTGCCTTTCACATTTGTTATTCTAATTGCAAGAAAATCCTCCCTCCCTCTCCTCACAGGGGAAAACTTCTTGATTTGCAATGTATTTTTGGACCAAATATGCAATGCATTTTTGGACCAGAAAAAGCTTGTTTCTCACACTTGAAAATTAAATTCCAGCTCTAGTGAGAGCTTCATCAGGAAGTGATTTATTCTCCCAATTAAGGGTAGGAATGTGAGCCAGATAACAAACCCAACACTAGGTTTAGGAAATTTTAGACTATTAGGTTCAGGTGAAAGAACTGGGTTATTCAGGACGTCTTTGCTTATTTTGGTAAACCTCTCCTCCCATGTTTCTGTGAGCTGCTTTGGTTCCACTGGCTGATTGTGTATCAGGGAAAATAAATTTAGAAAAATCATCCTAAGGATATTTTGTAAACATTAGGTAATAGACTACATTAGTTTCTTTTTGGTAGCCCAATACCAGCTGTGAAGATTTAATGGCTTTATTATGGAGTGGCTGGTATCACTTGCAAAAAATAGAAAAAAGAGATCAATTTGTTTAGGCTATGCCATGTCCTTGCCACACCCCTCCCAACAGTAAGGAAATACATTTCTTACTCTTCACTGTGAAGTAATTGAATAACCACTACTGAATAGTTGGACCATTGGTCGATGTTACCTAAACCTTCATTACTGTAAACTGAGGACTCTTCCAGACTAATTATTTTTCATTTTAAGTGGATAGGTCAAAAATTATCCTCTTCCTTCAGTAGAATTTAGGTGCCTGTTGCCTTCATAGTCCTTGTCCTGGGTTTGGCCAGGACAGGGTTAATTTTCACCGGACTCCAGGAAGAGACACAGCCAGGCAGGCTGACCCCACCTGGCCAAACAGAGCCAGGTATTCCATACCATGTGCTGTCATGCTGGGTTCCGGTGGGGGGGAGCTGGGGGGTGGGAACTCTCTTGCAGCTCGGGAGGGCACAGTGGAGGTTCAGTCCGAGAGAGCGGTTCTGTTCTGCTCGTTTGTTTTGTGTAGTCCCCTTATCGTTGTTGTTACTATTCCCTCTGTTTGTTGTTCTGTTAAACTGCCCTTATCCTGACCCACCCGTTTTCTGCCTGTTTTCTTTCCATTCTCCTCCGCACCCCGGCAGGGGGAGGGGCGGCCGCGTGGCGCTTTTGTTGCTGGCTGCAGCCAAACCAGAACAGTCCTTTACATCCATGTGTCCAGATCCTAAGCCTCAGTTAAACATCTCTAGCTTCAAGTGACTGCATCATTACAAAACCAATTCTAGACTATGATATACAGTTTAAACAAACCTTCACTGTAAAGGCAAAGAAAGTCAGCACCTCCATATTTGAAGTGCACAATGGAATTTCACCCTGTACCCTTCCATTGAGTCAGCTACACCTGAAGTTCATTTTTCATTCTTATTTGAGGACATGAAGACCTCATTGCCTTCCTTTACAGTTTTCTCCCACGGTTATTGATCCTCAGTCTTAAACAGATATTTCTCCAGTAGCTTTTACATTGTTTTCATAATAAACAGGTATTTCTCTTGTCAAATTCAAAGAAATACTAGTTATAAAACCAGCCAGTTCTGGTAACAAACTTCTCTGATTTTTCAGACCTCTTTGGATTTCTAATTGCCTTATCTACTGTAATGGTGTGTTTGCTTAAAAAAGACCATAACAGTGTTGAATGTTGATGTTGTGAAACGTATTAGCATTTCAAATCGAGCAGACTGAGCTGCTGAACACACCACAGCTGACTGCTCAAATGGTACCAGGACTAATGGATCACAATGAGCAGGTATCACAGCATGTTAATCTCAGTGTAGAATAGACATGAGTTTAAGTAATGACGCTCCCTCTTGGACCAGATTCCAAAATTAGTGCAGAAAGCAGCAAGCTTTCTGATCTGATGCCAGGTCGTCAGGCACTGCCATGAACAGATGCTCCCTATGGAATTTATTGTATGAAAGAAGGAACACCAGTTAATCTGATTTACAAGGTTATGCATAATATTTCTGCACCACAGATTTCCAATTTGTTATAAGCAAACAGCTTTAATTCTCCAAGAGATACATTTAGAAGATTTGCAGTGGGCTTTGTTAGTATGTATAGGAAGAGCTATTTTACATATCTCCCTATCCCCGTAGCATGTGAAATGATTTGTAATTGCTAAAAGTACATGAATAATGTGGGTAATTTTACCCAAAGGCTGCAATAAGCTGTATAAATTAGGTTCATAAGTAAAAATAAAATCAACAAGGCTGGCTGGTGGAAAACTTCTACAAAGATGCCTGCTGGCCTCCAAATGATCAGGTGTGCCCCCATGTGTGTTCATGTGTGAGTGAACTCACGCACGTTTGTCAGCTTATCATTGCTATATATTGCAATATTAATAACATTTTTATGGCTTTTGGGTATAGTTCCTGCATAGAGCCTAATGAAGTTATGTTGATTTCCTCTCAGTATAAGCAATTTAAGGCAGCAAATCCCAATTGAAAATCTGCAAACAAAAAAGATCTGTCTTTACTGTTTTTGTTTATGGGGTATGAAGAAAAAAATCAAATTCTATGTTGATTTTTTTTCTGCTTCACGGGTGCACTACATACTTTACCAGATTTATATGGGTATCCACCAGTATTTTTGTTATCCCCATTTTACCTGCAATATATTTTTATTATGTGACAATGCCCTTTTCTGAAACCAGTCTGACTTCTTTAAGCCTCCTCTCTGCTTTTGGAAAGATTCTATACTTAAAATTTCCCATGAAATTTCCAAAATTATTTCCAGCACCTGAAGGTTGCAAAGAGAAAAGGACCTGCTGTGATCAGCTTGACAATTTTTATAACAAAAATAATGGATTTTTTTATTTCCACAAAATTAGTTACTTGCATTTACTTAAAACGAATTCTTCAGAATTCTTTCTGAGATCAGCATAAATACAGGGAGTTACTGTTCAAGCTACTAGTAAAGTCTACAACTTAAAATCGTGTCTCTGAATATATAAGTAATAACCAGAAAGACATCTGCAATAATGTTTTGCTGGCAATGCCCCCGCACAGAAGTGGGCCTGTGTGAACCTCATGAGGTTCAACAAGACCAAATGCAAGGTCCCGCACATGGGTCAGGGCATCCCCCACTATTAATACTGCTGGAGGGATGAAGGGATTGAGAGCAGCCCTGCTGAGAAGGACTTGGGGGTACTGGAGGATGAAAAGCAGGACATGACCCTCAGTACAGGAAAGACATGGACCTGTTGGAGCGGGGCCGTAGAAGGCTACGGAAATGATTCGAGGGCTGCAACACCTCTCCTATGAGGAAAGACTGAGAGAGTTGGGGCTGTTCAGCCTGGAGAAGGGAAGGCTCCAGGGACAATAATTGTGGCCGTTCAGTACTTAAAGGGGGCTTATAAGAAAGATGGAGAGAGACTTTTTACCAAGGCCTGTAGTGACTGGACAAGGGGTAATGGTTTTAAGCTGAAAGAGGGCGAGTTTAGACTGGACATAAGGGAGACATATTTTGTGATAAGGGTGATGAAGCACTCGAATGGGTAGCCCAGAGAGGTAGTGGAGCCCCCATCCCTGGAAACATTCAAGGCCAGTTTGAATGGGGCTCTGAGCAACCTGATCTAGTGGGAGATACCCCAGCTATGGCAGAGGGTTTGGAACTAAAATGTCTCTAAGGTCCCTTCCAGTTCAAACCATTCCATGATTTTATGATTCTATGTTTTAACATCTTTTGGGTGGATATCTGCTACAGGATATCTCCTGCAGCTGCTGGTTCCACTCCATTTGCTGTAGATGGAATAAAAACAGTACAGAGGAGGATGACTGTTACAATCCCAACTAACAGGATTAAGATCCCAAGTAGCAAATGCTATAGGGGACAATCCATCCATCATAGAATAACTTGGGTTATATCTGTCCTTCCTTTATAAATAATCAGTTACCTGGCATTTTGCAAGTCCTGTTATTTCATGTGACTTTATTTCCATTGTCATTCTTTGTATTTCTTGTTTAATTAGGATTAAATATTTTAGAAGATGGACTCTCTCATCCTGTCTTTGTGTCATGCTTAACATAGTGACGCCAAGATCTTACCTGGGGTCTCCAAGTAATAGTTAGTCCTAGTCATATTCATAATAGTAGTAATAGAAGTTACACTGTTGAACGATATAAATACTTAACACAACATTGCTTTATCAGCATAGTAATTAGTAAAAAAATCTTCCTGATGTCCCCTTTCTCTCTCCCACATACCTGTGCCGCTTTTGTGGTTTTGAGAGGTTTCCTTTTGTTATCACCTCATATGAACACTGCCTGTTACGGTGTACCATGGTCAGACTACTCTGAAAATTGATTGCTGCTGTGGTGTCGGTTGATTTTTGTGATCTCCATTAATATCTGAAATCAATGCAATGTGCTGAGTGTGTACATGATGACAAGGACTTTGCATACCCCAGACAGCGCTGGGATTTGCACCTGATAGGGAGTACAGACAAAGTTTAACCTGGGGCTGAAATGCTGAAGAACAGTGTCATTTCTTTGTATGTAGTACTTAAAAAAATATCCAGACACGAAGGCTGGTTTGGTTTTGTTCTTTTATTATTTTTTATTTATTTTCTCCACCTTCCTTGCATTTACCCTGGGGAGTTTTAGAAAAGGCATTTCGTAACAGAGAGATTAATTGTTTATGAACACTGCCACCAAATTCTTTTTCAGGTGGTTAAACAGGTCTATGAGGTATAAGACAGGCTGACATTTCTAAGGCAATAAGATAATAAATATTTCCCATTAAATATGATGAAAAAAATGATATATGGCAAAAAGTATAACCATTGTTTTTTAAAACCTGCTTAATTCATGCACTTTCAAGGCAGCTTGCGAACAATTTAAGTAGTGTCCTTTATTTTTCTGATTTTCTTGCTTGAAGTACTGTTACTGGTGATTACATTATTATTATTATTCCAGATCTAGT
The DNA here is from genome assembly GCF_030867145.1 of Opisthocomus hoazin. NCBI lineage: Eukaryota > Metazoa > Chordata > Aves > Opisthocomiformes > Opisthocomidae > Opisthocomus > Opisthocomus hoazin. The sequence continues at coordinate 12,442,682 of NC_134414.1, read as the reverse complement.
ACTTATGACTACTCCTGCAGTGATCTTATCAAGCTAGATGCCACACAAATGTTGAACTAAAACTTAGTCCTTAATTCAGATCTTTTAAGACCTTTGCCATGTATTTTATGATTTCTTTCATATTAATTTTAAGTTTGCGAATTTTCTTTTATTTTTTCCTGCTACTACAATAGTTACCACACTTGTTTTCTGAATTATTTGTACATTTCAAATATTTGCATTTGTATCCTCGTGTTCTAGGAAATGGAGGGTATTTCATGCCCTGAATTTTCATTCCTGTACTTAACATACCAACTTCCATGATAACTTCTGGCACATTATGAGTGAACATCCTACTGTCTTGTATTCTGTAGCTGGCAAGAGCCCACATGTGTAAAGCTGAAAGTTTTGTTGATACATCAGTTCAGAAAATGTTCTAGGGAGATTACTGGATCACGAAATTGAGCATTGCTGATCAACTCCAGGCAGAAGCAAAGAAAAAATACAAATTTAATAAAAAACGGGCAAGTTCCACCAGGAAAGATTAAGAGAAGCCATCCAGACTGTGTTTTGACAACAACAGTGGAAGATACAGATCACCTAGTCCTCAGTCAGAAGGAGCTGAGGTTTCTTTTCCAACATCTTTTCTGAGGGTCCTAATGAGAGAATATTAATTTCAGTCATATAATTACCTTTTATTTCCATAGGAAAAAACATTCAGAAAAATGAACTTTCTTGCAAACAGTTTGGAGTGACAGAAATCGCATTTTTTCCCAAAGTCTAAGCTAATAATTAAAAAACAATAAAACAAAATGCAGAGATACAAGTTACTTGCATGTTTATTTAATTGTATCACCTTGCTAAATTGTGCCTGATTTTCTTCCTTCTTTCTCTGTTGCCTTTGTTATTATCCTTACACCCAGTCCAGAATTTTTAGTTTAAGTATGACAAGGTGAGCCTGTTTCTTTCCCCAGCTTTCTAGCCAAGTCAACAATATCTTTAGAAACCTTTGCAATGCTCCTGTGTCCTGGCTGGCATCCTCAACATTGTCCAGTTCAATGTCATTTGCAAGTTTCATTAACATTGTTTACTCCCTCTTCAGATCATTAAGGAAGAAACTAAATATGATAGATGACAGTGTTTAGTACATCAGGTGAAGTCATCATCTCTGCACTTCAGCATCTCATACTCAAAAAGAATTTCAGGTCCTCTGATGCTTTTGCTAACTGCTTTTTGGCCAAAAGGCTTCTTCTCCATGTCCTTCCAGGAGAGACCAGCATTCTGGAAAAACTGCACATATTTATAAATGCCCCGCCTAGGCAAAAGCTATTTATCTGCAGTGTTAATATCTGTAAGAGTTTTGCTGATGGTTTTGCTTCCAACACCTAAGCAAACAACAGCAGTATGTAAAGCAACAGCACTGCCCAAAGAACATTTCCTTTAGTGTCAATGAAATGACTTGAAATCATGCCGATTAAAGGGCACTTGACAGGGACATTCAGCTAAATGAGCACAGACTAATCTTCCTGAATGCTCTGAACACTCATTAATCTGCCATGTCAAGTGCCAGTGCTTATCTTGCAAATGCTGAAACTTGCAGTGTAGTGACAACTATACCGTAGGATCTGCTCCCCTTTGCTCCATCACTACCCCGACATTGGCATTCAGGTTATGGAGAACCTTCTTGAAGAAAATATTATCGCTCATGAAAAAATATGACATGGCTCCTAAACATGATGAAAGTAAATATTATTCCAGAAGAGAATAAAGACACTTCAAGCCTTATGCTTCTCTTCTCTTACTAATATAATGGTGAAATACTTATTAATGGAGTGGAGGACAGGAATGTCGTAATAGTTTCTTGATGGTCCATGTGAAACAGCCTGGCCATTTCAGTCCATGTCAGGTTAGATAAATATGTCCATTTGTTTCATTTCCTGAAGGCAGAACAATTTGGGTTTCTTTCAGTACTGTTTTCTTTGCAGCAGATGAGTGTGTTATAGAAATATTTTACTACTCTGATGTTGGATCAATCAATTAGATACTATAGGGAAAAATATTTAATAAAACAATAAATAAGATGTCAGGAATTTGAGTTCAAAATTTCCCAAGCTCTCTGTCTGATATCCAAATACAGCAATAACATGCAATTCAGAAAAATCTTTGTGTTAAGAAAGCACAAGAGAACAAGGCAAACACAGATCATGACATCTTTAATTACTACTGTTCACTTGGTTTCCAAATCTGAATCTTATCCTGAAAAAAGATGCTTATTTTCTCTTGAGACATGAGTAGAAGATAACTTTTTTTATGTCATAGCCTAGTATTTTCAATATCCACCCAGGACATACTGAAAATTTACATCTTGTTCTCTCCTCAGCCTGAGTGTGTTCAAACTCATATTCTTCAGTTTCCAGAGAAGTGCCACAATCATCAGCGTATAATCTATTTGTCCTTGGAAAGACAGTGGAAAAAACATAATACAAAAGAAAAGAGAGCACAATCTATCCATCCTATAAAATAAACTTTCTGGTCAGGAAACAATTGAGGCTATGTGACTCATTTGACGTAAAGACATTTTATATGTGCTTGAACACTTGGATGTGAAGACTTGATAAATATTGACAATTTCATATCTAGGCAGCTGTTGCTTAAAGGTTTTACGCTTGCGTTTTGTTCAATTACTTAAATTCTGCCTGTCATACTCTACTTTACGCTAGAATAAGTAAAGAATAATCCAGGAATTACAGAAGTTTCTAGAGATTAGATAATGATATATTCTCAAATCATCTGGTTCATCTACCGTGCTGAATTGACTGAAACAGTATTGAAACCTTTAATGGTTCTCCTGGAGTAATTTGGCAGATGTATAATGCTTCAGCAAACTGAATTGAGGTAGCACTACCTATCTTGAAGAAGAAAGTGAGGAAAGAGATCAGGCAACCTAATTTCACTTCTACAACACACAAAAAATTGTTCTCAAGAAATGGACAATTTCTTACCGGTGTTATAAAGCAAGGACAATGTGTATTCTACAAAACTAAATCATACCAAACTGACTTTAGAACTTTATTCAGGCTTTATTTCTCACTTGTTAGCTTTCCAACAGGAGAGATAAGCTCAATGGCCTTCTCAAAGATCTGCCCTGAATCCATTTTTAACTGACATTTCCAAGACTGGTTTGAATTATGATAAACAGAGTATGGTTATTAAACCTGTAAACAGTACCATGATGGATGAAGCTACTCCTAGAATGGAATAATCTGCTGCTTAAATACTGGGTGAGGAATGACTGACTGAGAAGCAGTTCTACAGAAAACAAGACCTAGAAGAGTAAAATGGATCACAAGTTAAACTTGAGTCAACAGTGTCATTCCGTTGTTAAAAAAAAGTACATATCATACTGAAAGTATACAAAGGGTTAATAGATTTTAGAGATATGAAATGGTCTTTCAATTCTACCCTGATGAGGCAAGATACAAGATAGAAAAGTAACGTACCTTCACAAAAACTGCACATCATCCTGCTCTACCACATGAACTAATTGGAGATCAACAACTAGATACCCTGAAGTATGAAAAGAATTGTAGAGAACGGGACCATCAGATTATAACTGGACTTGTTTACTCTATAAAGAAAAAGAAAATTAAGTGGAGACATAGTGGTTGTCTTCAAAACAGTTAAGGACTTCTGAAAACATCACATCTGAGAAGCTATTGTATTTGATAGGACAAGATATAATAGGCTTAAACTACAAGAGAGCATAGAAGAATAGGTTAAGAACTAGCGAAGAAGAACTTACGAAAAACCTAGTTTGGCTTGGACAGTTTGTCCAAGGTAGCCTTGAAATCTCAACCATTTCAAAGAGCTTCTAAACCAAAAATTAATCTATAATTATTTAATAACTAATGATTCTATTGTCCTAGGGCAGCTTAGTCCAAAATTCAGAAGGTCATATTCTTGCCTTCAACCCTGGTGTATTACTGTCTTTTCTTTCTTCAGTTTCTGCATCCAAAAGCTGAGGATGGTAGTGTCCTACTAGGTAATACCCTCGAAAGGTACAATTTGAAAACCACCTGTACCCCTAATATATTCAAATGTATTTTTCAAATATTCTTCTAAGATGCAATCTTTGTTACCCACCAAGAGAAAACATATCCATAAAATGACACTATCATCTCCAAGAATGTAGTTAGTCACACAGTATAGGCCTTCTCATCCTACACAGTATACTTTAAGAATGATTAATATCCTCCAAAAAACTTCATATTGTCCCCTTTAAAATCTTTCGACAAGCCCTCCTGGGAAATGCAGTCATAGATCTACCTTCCAGTTATTATTCTAAATATTCATGGTTTCTTGATAGACCTCGCTGCTCCTAGAGTTCAGATCGAGAGTCATGAACCCCATTCTTGTCCCAAATGTACATGCTGAGTATGAATGTGCACAATCAGGTAAAGTGAAATTAAGGTGGTCTTTTCAGAGTAGCCTTACCATCATCTAAAATTACTGTGGACAGTATTAGGTGTTATTATTTAAAAAGACGTTAGACATACAGAGTCTTGTTGTTATAATAAACACGTTATAGCTAAGCAAATGTGTTTTTATGAGGCAAAATTATCAGGTTTCTTTAAGTCTGTTCACAAGTGTGGTCCTCATTACTGTAGTTATCTGAGTTTCTCTTAATCTGTAATACATTTATTTTCATGACACTACTGCTAGGAAAACATATACCTCCATTTCACATATGAGGAGATAGGGGAGAAAAAGAGGTACTTAACAGAAAACTCAAAAGATTAATTGAAGGCCTTCAGAGACTATTTAATCCCTTAATTCCACTTCTTTTTGCTGGGTGACTTCCGGTAGTGCTCATCTACTGCAGCAGCAGAATAGGACATCGAGTGTGTTTTAGAAAAGACCAGTTACAGAACACAGCAGAGTTAAGAATTAATATTACATGAAGGTATGTTCCAGGTTGTGAACATATAGAAGTGTGATGTTGTTCACTTACAGAAGAGACCAACTCTTTTGAGAAATATAATAATCAATGCCCTAAGCCAGAACTGGGACTGGGTCCAAATAGCAGTGAAGAAGCCCCAGGCAGGTGCATTCCTTGGGAATTCACTACGCCTACAATGAAGGATACAAGATCATAGACTGAAGTGTTCCCACTTCAGAGCCCTCTCCTTTCTGACACAGTATTTGTCTGCTGGAAGGAACAGCCTCCAGTCCAATACTGTCAGTCTCAGGTGTCCTCATTTCTACCTAAAAACCAAATGAAAAATGAAAAGCATAACCCTAAATGAAAACGAAAGAAAAGTTAGAGTATCCCCAGAGTCCAACAGGAACTGTGCTTTTATTAATGATTTCATTTTGAAATGAAATAATGAAATTATATAGGAAATATCCAAGGGAAATGTCTTAAAGGCAGGTAGGTAGAAAGATCTATTTCATAAAAAAAATTGTACAGAAAATTTTTAATCTCTCCAGTCTGTAAACAAGGAGAGCAGGCAGAGATGGCAGCATGTTTCTACAAAAGCTGTCAAGCTTAAAATTCTTTAGCAGACATTAGAATCATGGAGGACTTCAAACATTGCTCAGTGGACAAGGCCACAAAGCAGCAGACATGCCAGTTAGTTGGACAGATCAAAAGAATTCTACAGAAAAGGCTGTTTGCAGCCTGTTCCCTGTTCTCACATAACAGCAATGCTTAAATGAGTCTTTCTTTCAAAGTTATGAAGTGATAATTTAAAAATAAACAGAAGTGAGGTGCATTAAACTGTGAAACTAGGTTATTATTTTCTTAAGAGGAATGAATTAAGTATTTCAAAATATCCAAGATAAGATGAGAAAGAGAAGAGAAACTTTGCCATCAGAGTGATACTTTAAGCTCTCTCAGATGAGGAGATAATGAACTGACATATTTAATTTAATTAAGTACCATTATATCTTGTGTATATTGTATATTACCTCACTAAAATAATTTAAACGTTATTTATTTAAACAAGCACCTAATGGATAGAGCTGGTCGAAAAAACTTTGAATAAAAATTTCTAGTCAGAAAACACCCAGTAGCTGAATCTTAAATACCTCACAGAAAAGAGCTTAATTAATTTCTTAATTAAACATGTTCAATTTGTTTTTAAATGTCAAAATATTTCAGTTAATTATTTTTGAAATAAAAATAAACTAGTTTCCTGGTTCAGAATACATATTTTGGTTTTATTTTACAATGTAGAAGGTGATATAAGGCTTATATGAAGTAATAAAATGGTCAATATCTAAATTAAATATTATAAGATCATTTCAACAAATTATTTCATTCAGGTTGAATTTAATGTTAAGACATTTAGAAGTGGAATTTTTTGGTTGACTGATATTTTTGAGATTATGAAAAGGTTTTTTGTCCTCAAGTATACATAACTGAAAATCTCAAAACAGTTAATATAACAGGAAAGTGAGTTCATAGCCGGTATGATGTCATGGTAATTAATGCTTCTTTATATTGACACTTCTTGAATTCTACTCTCTTCATCTATCAAGCCATCAGGGATATAGGCAATCCTTTTGGGTCTCAATTTTATGAACACTTAACAATAGATAAATGCTGTTCAAAGGGCTTACAGTTTGAATAGAAAAGATGAACATCCAAGGAACTAGATATACGAGTTTTCTATGATCATATATATAGCTAAGGACAGAGTCCTAGCTGCAGTCATCAGTGTTTTACATCCGTCGTAAGGCCTGAGCTGTTAGATCATGCACTCTGAATCACTTTGAGTTTGTCTGTGCAGGTAGAGCAATTTTAAGGATGGCGTAGGTAGCTTTCTTAAATTAATCACTGAGGGAATTTTTGCTCCATGTTGTTCCTTTGAATTTTTCTAGTTCTCTGATACCTCTCCAAACCCAGCCATCATTGCCTGGCTGCTATGCTTGAGTAGTCACCTCTTTGGAGAAACTTCCCTTTATATGATTGTTTCGTTCTGCGTGAGAAGCAACAGATAAATTTGCTTGACAACGCCTGCCAAAGAGCATAACCTCACAGCAAAACAACTCTTGTGTGAGAACTAATTGCATACAACAGGCCACATTTTCATCAAGAAGTCTTCCATCCTGGCTGCGTACTGTGCTGTGCCATAGTTCTGCAGCAGCCCTATGAAGAAGCTTGGTAACGGCTGTTTTGATGTGCGGCCTCATGTGAGGCATGGTGCTGGAGATACAGCATACTGCCATGCCAAGCAAAACCTAGCAGGACTTGTTCTGGGTTGGTGTCCTTTCACCAGAGCAGCGTTTGGCTACTTGTATTCTGAATGTTTGAGGTTAGTTTACAAGAAAGAGTAGTATCCTTGTAAATGCATATGTGTACATATGTGTGTACATATATTTTTCCATGAAATTCAGACTTTAAGATTGAATATCTTATGAGGAAAGAGCTCTTAGGCGTTGAAGTTGCTATCTAGCACTCAAGATAATTGAAGTGGAACAGCCCAGTCTCTGAGTGATTGTTAAGGAAAAGATCTGCTGGAGATATTAAAGCAGAATATGTTTTGAGCAACTATTCTCTTTGAAGGTATTTTTAATGGGTTGCTTTCCAAATGACCTTTTTATTTTATTTTTTCCTGGTTTTATACATATGCACTTAATGTAGAAACTAAAATCCCATTTTAAAATCATCTAAATAAAATACTTTGATCAATCGAAAACAGGTTATAATGTTTTTCCTTTTTTAGCACACATAGACAACTCCAGAATTTCAGGCACATGTGATTTGATTTCATTTGGTTTGCATCCTTTAGAAACAAATAATGCTCTATTGTCCCATTCTATTTGCAGATATAACTGTACCAGGAAGCCTGTGATTTTGATCATGTTATCTGAGTAGCATGTGATTGCTGTAGCTGTTCAAGAGATTTTATGTTATATCTTTCTGCTTGGTAGTGATGAAACATTAAAAGGCTCATACAGTCACAGCAGCTAAATGTGGACAATATCTAGTGGGTACCAGTACTAGTAGGTACTATGGGTGTTTTGCCATGGTTAATTTGAAGTGCAACATTCAAAGAGACGTCTAACGTTTCCATTTGGGAAACTATTCTACGCCCCCATATTCTTGACTTTCAGGAAGATCATTCTGGTAATGAACCAGCGTGTTGACTTTCATAAATACCTTCCATTACTCCCACACGCATTTTCAAAATTATACCTACTTAGATTTTTTTAGATATTTCTGGCAAAGTTCATCTTATTGATACCAGTGAAAAGTAGCAAAAAACGAAGATGTGTGTTCCCTGTATTGCTTGCAAAACATCTACTGAGAATTATAACCTGTCTTGGCTTATTTCTGTGTCTCAGATAAAGCATAGAATATTATTCTGTGTTTTGCTCTTCCTTGCCTATAAAAATGATTGAAGCACCTCTGCCTAAATAAATATGCTTTGTGATAGGTAGGATTATTACCAGCTAAATGAATGACATAATGCATTTCGTTCATTTCACTTGAGCCTCCTCTTCTTTTACTTTGTGGATTTTCACTGTGTCCTGCCCAAATCAGTTTTACACGCTAAATCTCTCCTACAGGTTGATTCTCTTCTAACTCTGTTGTAAACTAAACAATTGCCTGATAACAATTTGTATGTGCAGCTAATGATAAAAAAGCTCTCGTATTTAAAAAGAAACATGAGACACCTCAAAAATCCTTGGGCAGGAGAAAATGTAGTTCATTATTCCATTTGGCTTCAGGGAATTTTTGTGTTGTATTGATAATCTGTAGTGTGACAGAGCAGAAGTCAGTGCATTTTGTTTATTATTTTAAGATTAGAAACCTTGCTGTTTTGCCATGCAAAGCAGATAAGTTCTTAATAGTTTATGTCCAGATAGTTTAATTGCCTCAGTTTCTGGGCAGAAGAAGCAGCAAGAGCAGCCTGCAGTTTGCCTGACCCTTTTCTATCAGATTGAAGCATTATTATGTACTGTACTATATTAAGCTTCATCTGGAAAAAAGCACAATCTGTTCTTTTTGAGCTTCTTAATAGTTTCTAGTGCTGATTCATGGGAAATGGAACTAACAGATTCTTATAGTTAAGCTGTAGGTGGGAATGCATATGCTTGAGTTTTGAACAAAATTCCAAATCTGATGCAGGGATACATCCTTTGCATGATGATGTAATCAATCTCTTTTAAAACATGCAGAGACATATGGGAGTAGCTTTTGAACTGGGCTTAGGGCCAAGCTTTCAGGTAGACAACATGCAGGATTCAGGCTGACATTTTAAAAGAACCCAGCTGCCAGCTGTTGCCGTAAGTATAGGACATATTTACCAAAGCCATCAACAGTTAGCAGTTCTGATTACGCCACTGACAGACAAACTTTCAAGAGGCGGTGAACATCCAGTAAAAAATTGTGATGCCTCCTCCAGCAGAATCAGTCACAATACAGAGATGACAGTTTCCAAATGCTGAAATGGAGATGGAGTTTGGTGGAGGAGGAGGACCGAAATATAAATTGAACATACTTCAGCTTCAGTTTCTGTCATTTGCTAACTCTTTTCTGCTGAACTGGAACTAGCTAAGCAAAAGTAAATAATTCCCTCCCTTCTGTTTAACTTTTCCCTTGGATCTTTCTTCAAATTTAGAAGTGGAAACAAAATAGCTACATGGATAAGTTGCCAGGATGTAGGCAGCTTCCGTCACAGGGGACTCACAGAAGACGTTGCCTTGGTTCCAGCATAGGGTTTCTGAATTAATTTTCACTTGGAAGTGAAACTACAAACTGTTCAAAGTCCGGCTGCATAAATCCTCACCTTGTCCATCTGTGTGTGCAAGTCCAGAAGTTCCTGCATGCTTCTCCTTGTGTCATAGACCTGGCTGAAGAGTGGGAACTGCCCTGTCAGTGGAAACTTGCTCTTTCTGTGGCAGTTTTAGTAAGTACTACTACTTCTTCTACCACTGTTCAAGAACCAAATGTCCATGAGGAGCCCAGTTCCACATAGAAAGCATGGAGACAGCCTTCCACTGTGAACCTCACATGCCATCCTCGAAGAAAGAGTGTGACTTCCCCTGTTTCCCACTCCCACTCCATCAGTGCTACGTGTATAGCTTCATGCACATAGAGGTTTTCCACAGAGAGAAAGATAGCTCAGAGGAAATTCATCCTAATGTGTGGTGCAAAGCCGTTTAGCAGTTTAGGTTTTCCTTCCCCTCTACTCTGCCCTAGTGAGGCCCCATCTGGAGTACTGCGTCCAGTTCTGGACTCCCCACTTCAAGAAAGATGAGGAGCTACTGGAGAGAGTCCAGTGGAGGGATACGAAGATGATGAGGGGACTGGAGCATCTGTCCTTCAAGGAAAGCATGAGGGAGCTGGATTTGTTTAGCCTGAAGAAGAGAAGGCTGAGAGGGGATCTTATAAATGGTTATAAATATCTGAAGGGTGGGTGTCAGGAGGATGGGGTCAGACTCTTTTCAGTAGTGTCCAGCAACAGGACAAGGGGCAACGGGCACAAACTGAAGCATAGGAAGTTCCATCTGAACATGAGTGTTTCGGTTTCGGCTGCCGCCGGCAACAAAAGCGCCACGCGGCCGCCCCTCCCCCCGCCGGCGTGCGGAGGAGAATGAAAAGAAAAAGGCAGAAACTGGTGGGTCGGGATAAGGGCAGTTTAACAGAACAGCAAACAGAGGGAAAACAGGAACAACAACGATACAAATAAGGAGAAAACACAACAACGAACCGTACAGACAGCCGCTCTCCCGAAACAGGACCGACGCTGCCTTCCCCCGAGCCGTGAGTGCCTTCCCGCCGCGCCGCCCCCCCCCCCCCCGGAACCCCGCGTGACGTCACATGGTATGGAATACCAGGCTCTGTTTGGCCAGGTGGGGTCAGCCCCCACCCCCCGGCTGTGCCCCTTCCTGGAGTCCGGTGAAAATTAGCCCTGTTCTGGCCAAACCCAGGACAATGAGGAAGAACTTCTTCACTCTGAGGGTGATGGAACACTGGAACGGGTTGGCCAGAGGGGTTGTGGAGTCTCCTTCTCTGGAGATATTCAAGACCCGCCTGGACAAGGTCCTGTGCAGCCTGCTATAGGTGACCCTGCTTTGGAAGGGGGGTTGGACTAGATGACCCACAGAAGTCCCTTCCAAGCCCTACCATTCTGTGGTTCTGTGAAAAGACTTTATTTTTCCATCAAGGAGTGTTCATTATCCCCACAGTATAGATCAAATTAAATATACGTACCTCGTCAAACCTCTTGCACGACAAGGGAATTCACTTTGAATAATTAAGTAAGTAGAGTTTAATCAGCAATGATCATGACAAGAGCTCCACTGGTATATTTGTATGAGTGTCTTGAAGCGAAGCTGCTTTCTGTTCTCATCCAATCTCCCTTGAGCTCATGCCATACAGCTACAGTTTTCCCAGTTGGAGAACTCAGTCACTCTCAGATTTGGATTTCCAGGATGTTTTTCTTCCAAATGTTAAGAACGTAACACTTTTTTAAGTGGCTTTGGTAGTTTAACATGTTTCCTCTCATTTTGGATGATGCATTGCTTTCTGTATGGTTTCACAAAGTCTCCCTGTCTTGATACATGATGGGACCATGGCATTTGTGCCAGAGCAACCTTTATTTGACTGGAAAAGAGTTAATGCACTTCGTGTTCCCTGCAAGACCTGCTATTTTTCAGTACTGTAATTAAACCTATTCTCAGTTTTCTAGCAAGCCTCAGGGTAACAGTTTGTACGCTTCTAACACTTTCAAACAAAGAGTGCAGTATTTGGAACAGTGAAGGGATCTAGTTCTGTAAGTCAATTAGACCTGGCCGGGAATTTTCCATTGGCAGTTTTTTGACAGAAAATGAAGCCTTCAGAATTTCAGTCTTATTGAGATATGCTGTGGAACAGCTTTTTCTCAAACATCTGTCTTCTGTGGAAAAGTTTGATATAGTCTCTTTTTCCTTTTTATTTGCTGTTAGGAAAAATTAAACAGAACATTTAATGTTGATTGAGATTGACCTAAATGAGAACAGTTTTAAACAAAGTAGTGTATTTCCTGTCAAACAGCTCAATTTTATTTTAGATGGCCTCAGGGCTCAGTGGGAGTTAAATGTGACTGATCCCCATTTTTCCTTCAGACTGAATTCTGAGCCTACAATACATCTTTCATGAGGCACCATGTTTCCAGCCTCTAGCTGAGCTGCTTCTGTGTCTCACGGGAATCATTTGATGCTCATGTATTGCAGGAAACACGGTTTGCCCTAAGAACGTAACACATGGGGAAGCACTGGGTGCCTGATTTAAAACTCCCAGGAAGCATTGCAACCACTGAGTTTAAAAATCCTATAACAATTTGTCCAGGCACAATTTGCGTAGTAATGGGTTTTCCATCAGGCCTAATCACAGCAGGGATGAAAATGAAAGTCATATTAGCTAAGGAGATCTGCACTCAGGTTGCCATTCTGGTTAGGTAACATTTGGAAGTTTCAAGGTCTCAATGATTCATTCCTGATGTGAAATGAAGATAACAGTATCTCCTCTCTTCTTCTCTTTTATTCCTTTGGTTATTTGGATGGTAAGCTCTTCAAACTGAAGACTGTTTTTCACGTTCATGTACAGTACTGAGCGTACAGTGTAGCTAACCTCTAGCACCACAGCAACAGGGGCAACTCACCAGGTGGGCAAGCTGAATGCTTGATGGCTCCAATGTCCAAGGTCACAAAAACAGATGACAGTCTGAATCGAATTGTCCAGTTTTCACTGCTTTACATGCATTTTCACTGTCAGTGCTCGTATATACTTGTAACTATGCTGGTAAAAGAAAGTATTTTCCTTACAGTTTCTTCCATTTTCAAACTAACAAAAATAAGTGAACCATCGGTAGCTCCTTGCAACAGTATTACTTTCGCACTCTCATTCTTATTAATTCACTGACTGTATTTCTGTGGAATATTACAGAGAGGGTAAGGCAATACTTTGGTGAAAGATCATCTGCCTCAAAGCCTGCCTTATTTAAATGAGACATGAAACAGATTTAGACAGCCAGATGGAGGAGCACAGGGAACCAGAAAGACAGTCCTGGTCAGGATGATTGTCAGTGGTGTCAGTACACCCACTGTTTAAGCATTGTGACTTTTATGTAGGCCTGGCAATGAAGAAATATTCTGTGGTGAGACAGAATAAAGAACAATAAATGTATCTCTCTGTTTAAATGTATTACCAGTTTGTCCCATAGAGGAAGAATAGACTGAAAGAAATTATGAAGTCTTTCCTGTTGGGTTGGTAGACATTTCACTGAAAAAAAACCCCAAAACACAGAAGCATTCTTAGTTCATCTGTGATCTTGTGATCTCTGCAATACTAATGCTTAATTTTGCCACTCATTCTCCAGAAGTTCTTTCTTCAACAGAGTAAATTACACATTTCACTATAATTAAAATATTATGATTTTTCACATTGTATTATGAACAAAGTCATGTTGTTATGAGTCATTGTTTTGTTTTTCTTATATTTATAATATTACACCTAAAAATTTGTTCTGAACATATATTTTTAAATATTCTGAAGTATACCCCAGAGCACTTGACCACATTCTGCCAATTTAAGAAAATGGGAAGAGATTGCAATTTAGACCTGCACTGTTGTATACATTGTGGACCAGATCCTCATAGGTGTTGAGGTAACTAACAGCTTTTGGTTTCAGCAGAGATGCAGGCTCCTAAACATCAACAAGGTTTCTAGGAAAATTTGTTGATCTTGACTGGAAAAAATGGATTAATTAAAATGTTAATGACATTTTTTTAAGATTGGTACATTGATCTCTGTGCAGATGTGCCGAGTTTCAGCATCCATGCAGGGACAGGAAAGACTCTTACGCATTGATGCAATGCACAGTCGATTCACTTTATTGCTCCACTTGCGTGGTTATATACATTTTTCATATCTGTACATGCAATCACGCTTATTCGGATAGGCTACAGACATAAATCACACGCTGTTCACGCACCCCATATTCCCTTATGATTGGTAACTATGCACTAACGCTAATAGCAACAGACTGCCTCCACGTCCTTGAACACATCGTGTTTTTGCTAACCCACACCATGCGCACTATCAGAACTTTCTCAATGGCTGTTCTTAGCTGTCCTTTCCAGTGGCCTGTTCAGTTATGCTAGCTGTTTTGCTTAAGCTGCCTAGTCATGCTAACTCTCAAGTTACATCAAACCCAACATCTCCCCCTTTTTCTTTCAATAAAAAGCTAAGATATCTTATCATTGCTTTAAAAACATTTGCTCAATTGGTGTTCATTGGATCACAAAAATTTTCTTTACAGTTGCCTCTAGTGCCTTTTGTGTTATGTGTATTATACATGGAACCAATATAATCACTGCTTACTCTACACAGATGGTATATATTCTTTAAAATATTTTCTGTTTCCAAAGGAAGAAAACCTTCTGCAAATTTTAATATGTGCCTATTTATTTCTGTTTGTATTTAGGAAACTATGGTGAAAGTGGAATGGAAGCTTTCAAAGACATGGCAGCCAAGGAAGGGATCTGCATTGCGCATTCCTACAAGATCTATAGCAATGCTGGTGAACAGAGCTTTGACAAGCTGCTGCGAAAGCTTCGGAGCCACCTGCCCAAGGCCAGAGTGGTTGCCTGCTTCTGTGAAGGCATGACTGTCAGAGGGCTCTTAATGGCTATGAGGCGCCTAGGACTCGCTGGAGAATTTTTACTGCTGGGCAGGTGAGTAATACCATGCAACTATATCCAGCCTCTTTCCTGAGCAAGGCAAAAAACCAAGACAGTCCAGTCAAGCATACCTAAAACGCTTACTCATAGTCTCTCCTACACATGTGCATATGTAAAAGATTGAAAGAAATGTCAGCCATGTCGTAGCGGTACATACTCTACAAAGACTTGCATCATTCTCATGACACGCCAGGTAAACACAAGTCTACTTGGCCAGTCTTAGTAGCACTGTATAAAGAAAGGCTGGGACACGAACTTTGGTTTTGTAGCATCCATTTTGTTCACTGCAGTTTAAAATTCATCACTTGCATACGCAGCATGAAGCTGTGCCTCACTTTAGTAACACTGTGTTAAGAATTGCTGGTGTGGCCTCTGGGTGGATGTGAAATAGATTTTCCCAAAGCAAAGTTTGTTAACCATTATGTTTTCTTCCTGAGCCAATGTGCTGACCTATACCTACTGTCCTAAAGGCAATGTGTAGGTAACCCTTCCTCTCACATGGAGTTCGGTGATATCAGTACTTACTTCCCTAACCACCAAAGGGCGTAAGGAAAACTTACTCAGATGTGTTCACCACGCAGGAAGAGACCCTGGGCTAGTAACCTGAGAAGTAAAAGCTAGTGACAGAAACCTAATGGGTTCTTTGTATTTGCAACATATTCACAGAATCACAGAATCACAGAATAGTAGGGGTTGGAAGGGACCTCTGTGGGTCATCTAGTCCAACCCCCCTGCCGAAGCAGGGTCACCTACAGTAGGCTGCACAGGATCTTGTCCAGGCGGGTCTTGAATATCTCCAGAGAAGGAGACTCCACAACCTCCCTGGGCAGCCTGTTCCAGTGCTCTGTCACCCTCAGAGGGAAGAAGTTCCTCCTCATGTTCAGACGGAACTTCCTGTGCCTCAGTTTGTGCCCATTGCCCCTTGTCCTGTCACTGGGCACCACTGAAAAGAGCTTGGCCCCATCCTCCTGACACCCACCCTTCAGATATTTGAAAGTATATATTAGGTCCCCTCGCAGCCTTCTCTTCTTCAGGCTGAACAAGCCCAGTTCCCTCAACCTCTCCTCGTAGGGGAGATGCTCCAGTCCCCTCACCATCCTTGTAGCCCTCCGCTGGACTCTCTCCAGTAGCTCTTCATCCTTCTTGAACTGGGGAGCCCAGAACTGGACAGAGTACTCTAGATGAGGCCTCACCAGGGCAGTGTAGAGGGGAAGAAGAACCTCCCTTGTCCTGCTGGCCACACTCTTCTTGATGCACCCCAGGATCCCATTGGCTTTCTTGGCAGCCAGGGCACACTGCTGGCTCATGGTTAACCTGTCGTCCACCAGGACACCCAGGTCCCTCTCCGCAGAGCTGCTCTCCAGCAGGTCCACCCCAAGCCTGTACTGGTGCATGAGGTTGTTCCTCCCCAGGTGCAGGACCCTGCACTTGCCCTTGTTGAACCTCATCAGGTTCCTCTCTGCCCAGCTTTCCAGCCTATCCAGGTCACGCTGAATGGCAGCACAGCCTTCCGATGTATCTACCACACCTCCCAGTTTGGTGTCATCAGCAAACTTGCTGAGGGTACATTCTAACTCTTCATCCAGGTCGTTGATGAAGAAGTTAAACAAGACTGGGCCCAGTACTGACCCCTGAGGGACACCACTTGTCACCAGCCTCCAACTAGACTCAGCGCCACTCATGACAACCCTCTGAGTTCTGCCATTCAGCCAGTTCTCTATCCACTTCACCGACCACTCATCCAGCCCACTCTTCCTCAGCTTCCCCAGGAGGATATCATGGGAGACTGTGTCGAAAGCCTTGCTGAAGTCAAGGTAGACAACATCCACGTCTCTCCCTTCGTCTACCCAGCCAGTCATGTCATCGTAGAAAGCTATCAGATTGGTCAGGCATGATTTCCCCTTGGTGAATCCATGCTGACTACTCCTGATAACCTTCTTTTCTTCGACTTGCTTCATGATGGCCTCCAGGATAAGCTGCTCCATCACCTTTCCCGGGATGGAGGTGAGGCTGACCGGCCTGTAGTTCCCTGGGTCCTCCTTCTTGCCCTTTTTGAAGATTGGAGTGACATTGGCCTTTCTCCAGTCCTCGGGCACCTCTCCTGTCCTCCAGGACCTCTCAAAGATGATGGAGAGTGGCTCAGCAATGACATCCGCCAGCTCCCTCAGCACTCGTGGGTGCATTCCATCGGGGCCCATGGATTTGTGGACATCCAGATCGCTTAAGCGATCCCTCACACAGTCCTCCTTGACCAAGGGAAAGTCGTTCTCTTTGTAGGCTTCATCTCTTCCCTCCGGGGCCTGGGATTCCTGAGGGCCAGTCTTAGCACTGAAGACTGAAGCAAAGCAGGCATTCATTAGCTCTGCCTTCTCTGCATCCTCCGTCACCAGGACACCCTCCTCATTCAGCAGCGGCCCCACGTTGTCCCTAGCCTTCCTTTTGCTGCTGATGTAGTTGAAGAAGCCCTTCTTGTTGTTTTTGACATCCCTTGCCAGCTTCAATTCCAGGTGAGCCTTGGCCTTCCTCGTCGCATCCCTGCATGCTCTCACTACGTTTCTGTACTCTTCCCAAGTGGCCTGTCCCTCTTTCCACATTCTATGCACCTTTCTCTTCTGCCTGATCTCCGCTAGAACAAGTGGGCCCTAAATGAGGTGAGAAAAATGGTGAGATGGCCACAAAATCAGCATACCAGGAGTCAGCTAACGTGGCCTGCTGCCTTTCCACTGCATTGTTGGGGGATGACCTGATTCTGTCCCAAGAATTAACCCTACAGGAACACAAAAAAAAAAAAATGGAGTCAGTGAAACCAGCCATCCTGGTGAGACCCTCAGGGAAACATGTAAGGATTGCAACTCTGCCCAGCTGTCTTGGAAGCTGGGACACTGAGACTATCCCACTGATAGGACACCAGCCTCTATTCTAAGTCTGCCCTATTGCACACCGCTGCCCTTTCCCCTTGGGCACAGGCGAAAACAAACAGGCAGCAACAGGGACTCCTGCCTCTGCCCTTGATCTGTGATATCAGCCTACATTTTGGCAATTTCAGATGCAAATTTCTTAATTATTTCTGTGTGTTATGGCAACAGTGTCCACCCTTCCTTTCAAATACATTTTAGCTGTAGGCTCTTTGATGGATTATCTTAATACTTTTCTGGACTAACACCCGAAAGGACCACAGGCCTCAGGGCGAGATTCGCCTAAACATATTTAGAAGTCTATAATTTAGATACTTTCACGGTGACTAGTCATCATAGTGACCTCCATAGTTAACGGAGAAAAATAGGACCTTCCTAAGTCCTTGTTTGTAATGTGCATATAGCTCAGAGAAATCACATTCTAGAAAAAGGCTTGTACAAAGACTGTTAATGACTAGCTTAGGGGGAAAAGCCTCCTTGCTAGTTGTTTAGAGTGAAGCAGGGCAAATGTCACCTCCTCTGTCTCTAGTTGAATCTGGTGCCACATGACTTTTGCTTTCAACTTTTGCCCTTAATACAAGAAATTGCCAATTCTTTGCAGCAGCACCCAAATTTAGAAGCATGTAAGCATCATTTAAAAAAAATGTGTTGGACCTTCACTCCTCCAGACTCCAAACCATATTTAATTCTATAAGGGATTTATTTACTTACAACAGTGGGAAATTTAGCCCTCCAAAATGCTTTTATGAGTAAAGACTTCAGGAATTAGTGACTGTGAGTAAGAATGGAGCAATATAGCCTAGGTCTTAAAAAAAGTGAGATCTAGAGAGCAGTGGCTTTGCTTTTTTCAGTGAAAAATGCCTGTTTCTAGCTGTGGTGGGAGCTGCCATGTCTAATTATAAGAAAGTTGTTATTCAGTATATGACTTTCATTCAGTAAATTGGAAATGATAGCTTTTCTCAGAAGTCTAAACTGTAAACTCTTTGAAGGTAAAACAAAAATCCTTAATTCTACCAGATCAGTTTATGTCTGTGCATGCATGTTGCAGCACTACACAATTTATTTGTGAAAAATGTAGCATGAACTGGAAGCGTTTACAAAGAAAAAAAAAGAGAAGTGTAGAGAATGTTTTTCTATCCTTTCTACTTATTAACAGAAATTCCAGGGTAACGGATGAGAAGCGGCTACATAGACATAGGTTAACCTGTCCCCAGCCAGTAGCTGCTGGGATAGGTGTAAACTAATTACCATTACGCAGCCAGAGCATTTCTGCAGCTGCATCAGACAGCTGAGGACAGCTGGAGTGATGTATTCTCTCTACATATGGCTCTGCACTAGGGAGATCCCAAGGATGTAGGAGCCTCTCACTTCCTTTCAATAGATTTGGTTCAGATTTGCTAGCAAAACCAACTATAAGTCAGAAATAAAACAAACAGGTTTTTTTACTGACGACTTTTGTTTTTGCTTTGAATCACCCTTAGTCAGGAAAGCAGACTAGTTTATGTCTCTGCAGCACAGCAAGACTCGTGTGGAGTGTGCGATGTTGTGGAGTGTTTATTTGTGTTCCACAAAAAAGTTCATTCTCACAAAAATGTTCTCCTTCCACTATGGGACAAGCTCTAGGCTTCTCACCAGAGGGGAGAGAAAAAAGCAACAGGAATAATGGTAACCTGCAGGAAGGCTTCTTGACGTAGCTAGTATGCAAGACAATAAAGTCTTTGCCCATTGATGGCCTGAGTTCGCTGTGTCCTTTCTCAGTTGCAGCTGTTTGGCTCTGTTGGCTATGAATATTTAAATGCTGGTCCACAACTAGGCTGATTGGTTCTGTGGAGAACAGCCTAAGGCACTGACCTGGAATAGATGTGACACCAGGACTAATCCACATCTTACAAGCAGATAATGTTGGGGACTTTTTTGTGTATCATTCATATATGTGAAGAAGGCATTTAGCAGGATTTTGTAAACAACAGATGGTTCCTAGCACTCAAAGAGGAAAGAGCTACATCTGAAATAAAAGAAGGCTCATGCCACTGATTTCTCTTGTGAAGCTACGTAGACAAATGGACTGGGATAAGTTTTATACTTTCATTCATGTTCTGAACATGGAGTTGCTCTGGGCTGCCCATTCAACTGGGAAGGTTACAAAAGGACGCTCCAAGTGTAGGGAAAATTCCTGTCACTGAAATGAAATGGGCTCACAGGGAAGACTTCATCCACTAACAGACAGTTACTTGGTACCTCACAAGTGCATTTTGCTTCCCTCTTGTTCTGTGAAGTGGAGAATTATTGTAGTTTATTTCTAAATGCACAGAAAGAACTGTATTCTGAAAGACACACCGCTCTTTTGTGGGAAAACACAAAAAAAGAACATTTCCGGTTTCTTGTTAGCTTTTCTTGTTTCATTTCTGATTTGAGTTTACCTCTAATATTCTCAGTCTGAAGTCTTGAAAAAAAAATGAGATTTTTTGCAGGATAAGGATTTCATATAGCACCTGTCTTATGCTCAGATAAACAGAAAATGGAGTGGCCAAGGAGATCATGTATCAAATAAATCACCCTGTAGAGCCTCAAGGCGAGGAGAAAAGGTATCCTTCGATAAACACTCCACTCTTGACTTTCTATGCAGTTCCTGAAATTGCATTGCCTGCCTGTGAAGAGATGAAAGATGGCAAGTCATTAGTGATTGTAGGATTCCAGAGCTTTTTGATTCATGGAAAACATTTCAAATGCTCAGCAAATACTTACCTCATACACCCTGAGAAACTGAACATAACCTCAAGTGAAAAGGTGAGTGTGTTGACTTTCAAGTGTGAAAAAAATATTATTTTAATCTAACTGCTATTCATCTTAATTGAGGTATGGACACTAGGCTTCATCTGTTTCTCCTTATTGCCTCTGTTATCCACAGGTCATATGCCAGGAGACATCCTTACAGATAACATTCATTAGAGAATAAATAACACTTTCACTTAGCAGAATAACTTTGGAACATATTCCAGAGAGAAATATAGAGTATTGTGTAGATAAAAACAGCTTGGTTGAAGGTGATTTTCAGCTGTTCCTCATTTTATGTAACAGTCGGCATCCTCTCCGCTACTGATGTCTGATGTTTGAACAAAACCAAAAAGAGCAACGGTTGCTGAGGAAAACTAAAGCAAGATATGATCTGAGGGACACGAGATCTTTTCAATAATTTAAAAAGAGATCTTTTTGTGAAACTTGTAAAAGTGTCTGTTGGACAAAGAAAGATCTCACTGCAGAGGATGTAAAAATTTCCCTCCTGAAAGTACGCTGTATGGTCTCAGTTAACATGTCTTCTTCAGTGTTTATGCAAGCCCAACTGGCAGAAGAGTTCCTGTAAAACAAATGAGGATATGAAATTCTGCAGACCTGAAATATGCTCTAAATTAATTTTTGGTTATTTTTGCTACTTCAGGGAAAAATTGATCAGCCAGAATTCTTCTGTCTAGATCAGTTCTAACTGGATAACCTTTGACAAAAATGTGGCAGTTAAATGTGATATCAGTGTGTGGTTCTCTTCTCCAGGAACAAAATAAGCAGGTGAAAAAATACTTTCAATCATGCAGCCCCAGCCTGTATGAGGAGCCTGCTTCCTTTTGATTCAATCCACGGTAGATAGGAGCCTACTACAGCTTCACCTGAATGCTGTTTCCCCTGAGGCAACTGTCTGCTGCCCATTCATTTGTTTATCTCGGAGTTCTTTTGTTCAGGCATCAACACCTAGCTTAAGGAAGCAGCTATCATATTATATCCAGTAATTAAATGCACGGTAATTAGCAGCATTAAGTCAGAATCTTCATTGCCACCCAAAAAGTCAAAGAACTTAAAAGTAAAACAAAGGTTTGCTTTTCTAGAGCTGTAAAAGAGATAAGGGAAGTGAAAAGCTGCCTTCCCTCCTATATCCAAACAGTGTCCTTAGAGGTAAAGCAGACTAGAGTGTAAAGAATAGCTTAGTGTTGAAAAAGAGCTTTGTGGTCTCCATTTACCTGGCAGCCCTGGAGCTCAGAGATCCCCAAGGTGAACAATAGCAGCCACCAGCTTTATCCTGCTGCAGATGGAAGCAGCAGAGTGGCTAGCCAAAGCCATTTGTGTAATATCTGAAAGGAACATAATTTTCTTTCCATGGTATGAACCATAAAAGATTAACATAAGTAACGACTCCACAATCTATGCTTCAGGATTTTAGGGAAGTGGGTGAGACAAACATCTACACTGAAAGCAAATCAATAAACTTGATATTCGTAATCTTCTTTTCTCTGTTGAAAAAAAAATTTTTTTTATATATCTATCTGTCTGACCTGTTTCTAATAAATATTGCATCTTGCAGTCCAATTTTCTCCCCCAGTTAGTGGGCAATAGGAGTAAGCTCTAAGCATGTTTGGAAGAATGTCTTCATTTTGCCCTTGCAGGAATGCTGTATCTTCCCTAGGGTGTGTGTAAGTGCAACATGGTGTTAAGCAAATATCAGAGAATTTCCTAGTGTGCATATTGGCAAGTGAGCACACCTATTTATGTCAATGCAATGCAATGCATATGTCTCTGAGAGAAAATTCAAGTCTTAGACACCTCAAAACATGGCACTGGAAAATAAACATGGCTGTATTATGCCAGATCACAGGTCCACGAAATCAATGTGCTGCTTCTGGAAGTGGCCAACAGCAAATGACTGGCAAAAAGTGACACCAGGCCAGGATGGAGCAAAGTTCTCCTGGAGCATTCTTAAATCTACGACTGATCTGCAGTTAAGGAACCTCCTAAATCAAAGTTGATTTAGAACTGTAGAAGATGGCACTGGCTGGGAACTCAGGACGTCATTCAAATCTTTCATTTTTGTACTGCAGGAACATCTCTGTCTCATTCCTGCTTTCATCTTTGGATGGATCTGCTTACAATCTTTCAAAGACAAAAATTCCACAGACTCCTCAGGCAACAGTTTCCTATGCTTAAGTACTCCTTATACTCTTTCTAATGTCTAACCTACTTTTAAAAAGTGATTTTTTAAGCCCATTACTTATTGTCGTATCTATGTGCGCAAAGGAAGCATTTAATTCCCTGCCTTTCTAAGACTGCTATTTATATATTTGAAGACTTATGCTCACCCTCAGTCTGCTCTGACAACTTTCAGTATGAAAGAACAACATGTTTAATACTTTGGAATAACATGAAATTTCTATTCTCCCAGTGGAAATGAGACATGGGGAAAAGCACAGAAAAAGAGGTGACAAAGAATCCTGAAGGATTGTGTAAGATTTATTTTAATTGCAAAAGGACAAATCAATAAGGTGACTAACACAGCTGAAAAACAAACAGAGAGGCAATCCCAAAGACAGCTCTACATTACCAACAGACCTGTACTTGCAATCCTGCGTGAAATCAAGTCAGTGGCACTCCTGAGAAATTGTGCCCATTTGTGGGTGTATCTCTGTTCTCCCACAAGAAATACACATTACTGATTTTACTTTAAAGCTCTGCTCTATCCAACAGCATATTGAAACGCAGAATGGGAGAAGTCTATGGATGGCTCACTGAAGATCGTTCTCTTCAAATACATCTTCTGAGAGTAATAAGCAATGCCCACAGAGAATTTTCTGAGGTGAGACTCTTTAGAGGATGAAAGAGACTCTTCCAAGTCTAAGAAAATAAACTAAAAATACTCCTGAAATAATTAAAACATTTTCTATTAAAGGTTGAGAAGAATGAGATGCTTTCTTCTCAAAAACAACAATTCAAGAGGGGACAAGAAATTAAGATGTTAAATTGCAGCAGTGTTGTTCCACCATTCTGTGTAGGCCACATGATAAAAGGTAACTATACAAAATATTAAAGCTAAGACTGAAAATGTGATCCAGTATATATTCCTAGAAAGATTTAAAGGTAGTTGGAACAGGATGAAAGCTACTATTATCCTTGAGATTTTCTGATCTTTAGAACAGCTATAGACTTCTGGTTAATGAAGTTAAGTGAGCCTCAAATGGTCTTCATTAGATGCTAGGCATATGTTTCTCCAAAAAAATCCCAAACCTATTTCTGCTCCTTTAAAATTAGCATTGTGACAAATAGAGATTTGCTAGAGGGTACTGATTAGCAGTTAATCACAGAATCACACAATAGTAGGGGTTGGAAGGGACCTCTGTGGGTCATCTAGTCCAACCCCCCTGCCGAAGAAGGGTCACCTACAGTAGGCTGCACAGGATCTTGTCCAGGCAGGTCTTGAATATCTCCAGAGAAGGAGACTCCACAACCTCCCTGGGCAGCCTGTTCCAGTGCTCCGTCACCCTCAGAGGGAAGAAGTTCCTCCTCATGTTCAGACGGAACTTCCTGTGCCTCAGTTTGTGCCCATTGCCCCTTGTCCTGTCACTGGGCACCACTGAAAAGAGCTTGGCCCCATCTCCTGACACCCACCCTTCAGATATTTGTAGGCATTTATAAGGTGCCCTCGCAGCCTTCTCTTCTTCAGGCTGAACAAGCCCAGTTCCCTCAACCTCTCCTCGTAGGGGAGATGCTCCAGTCCCCTCACCATCCTTGTAGCCCTCCGCTGGACTCTCTCCAGTAGCTCTTCATCCTTCTTGAACTGGGGAGCCCAGAACTGGACACAGTACTCTAGATGAGGCCTCACCAGGGCAGTGTAGAGGGGAAGGAGAACCTCCCTCGTCCTGCTGGCCACACTCTTCTTGATGCACCCCAGGATCCCATTGACTTTCTTGGCAGCCAGGGCACACTGCTGGCTCATGGTTAACCTGTCGTCCACCAGGACACCCAGGTCCCTCTCCACAGAGCTGCTCTCCAGCAGGTCCACCCCAAGCCTGTACTGGTGCATGAGGTTGTTCCTCCCCAGGTGCAGGACCCTGCACTTGCCCTTGTTGAACCTCATCAGGTTCCTCTCTGCCCAGCTTTCCAGCCTATCCAGGTCACGCTGAATGGCAGCACAGCCTTCTTGTGTATCTACCACACCTCCCAGTTTGGTGTCGTCAGCAAACTTGCTGAGGGTACATTCTAACTCTTCATCCAGGTCGTTGATGAAGAAGTTAAACAAGACTGGGCCCAGTACTGACCCCTGGGGGACACCACTTGTCACCAGCCTCCAACTAGACTCAGCGCCGCTGATGACAACCCTCTGAGTTCTGCCATTCAGCCAGTTCTCAATCCACTTCACCGACCACTCATCCAGCCCATACTTCCTCAGCTTCCCTAGGAGGACATCATGGGAGACTGTGTCGAAAGCCTTGCTGAAGTCAAGGTAGACAACATCCACAGCTCTCCCTTCGTCTACCCAGCCAGTCATGTCATCGTAGAAAGCTATCAGATTGGTCAGGCACGATTTCCCCTTGGTGAATCCATGCTGACTACTCCTGATAACCTTCTTTTCTTCCACTTGCTTCATGATGGCCTCCAGGATAAGCTGCTCCATCACCTTTCCCGGGATGGAGGTGAGGCTGACCGGCCTGTAGTTCCCTGGGTCCTCCTTCTTGCCCTTTTTGAAGACTGGAGTGACATTGGCCTTTCTCCAGTCCTCGGGCACCTCTCCTGTCCTCCAGGACCTCTCAAAGATGATGGAGAGTGGCTCAGCAATGACATCCGCCAGCTCCCTCAAGATCTGTTTCCTTTCTATTATCTTTCTCTGTAATATGTGAGTATGTTATTTTCCATTACTTCTTTATTTCTCTTTTTTTTTTTTTTGATTTATCTGCATCATCCTAGAGTCTACACCTAGGAACAGTGACTCACTGCACACACACAAAACACACATGCATATATGAATAGAGAGAAGGTATTTATGAGCAGGGAAGACCCAGGGATTTGTAGCTCCATGTTACTATGTCCTGATAAAGAGCATCTGTCCCAGATCATGTGGTCCAGGAACAGTCTCTTCTCTCAGCAAATCTGTAATCCCTTCTGTTCACATCTTACTTACAGACGTCCTTTGGGTGATAAACAGGAGGAAAATGTGTGGCAGTTAAAGGGAAAGACATACTGGACCACTAGGACAGTATTCATCCCGTTGTCCCAGCTTTGTGGCTGTTGTTACTCGTGCTCCATTTTTTGGTTAGAGAGGGAAAGTGGGAAAGTGCAGAAATGCAGAGAGATGCTTTCTCTAGCTCCACATTTGAGATGATTTAGGAGTACTTAAAACACCCTGAAGTTCTGAACATAAAAACACGATCCATGCAGCAGAGATTTATACCGAAGAGCCCATCTCACCAACACTGCTGAGTGATTATGGAAGAATCTTACTCGGAGTAATGAAAACTTCTGATTTTTAAACTTGTGGTGTAATTCATTTTTCCGTCACTCTATTAAAATGACAAAGTAGCACACACAGCAGCGCATTTCCCCCTCACTATGGCTGAATTGATAGTTTATAGTGAAGCCGTTGTGTCTCCAGAGGTTAAGGCTGAAGGCGACTGATAACGTGGATGAAATACTAAAACCCTCTAAACCTCATTCTGGTGGAATTCAGTTCACTACTGCCTTGAAAAGATATTATAAATCTTGGCAAGAAAATACTGCTTTCAGGAAGAGCAGATAAAAAAGCCACGTATTACTTCAAGGAATAAGGTCCAAGCTGAATTGTGGTGATCTTTTTCCTATTAATTAGAAACAGTGTAATAGCCAAATGGATTACATGAAGAGTATTTTAATTAGGAAGGCAAAGTTAATAAAATAAAATCTATATTTACTAAGGGGTCATATCCTTCAACCATTATTCATGTTGATCAGTAACAATGAAGGAAGTGGGGACTGGCTGAATCATAATGAGTAAGTCATCTCTATCCCGGGAAAATGCATAGTTATAAAACATGGAGAGTTAATACATTTTAACCAGTATGCTGTTAAACATCTTTTGTCTCTAAGTGCTGATATGCATAAATCAATGCTAAGCCTGGATGCTGACTGTTATTAACCATGATTGGCTGAGTTGATTTTTAACGTGATTCTACCAAACGCATACTAAAAGGAAAATTGTTCCTTCTATACTAGCAGTTAAAGTAAAGTAAGTTAAATATGTTTCCTTTTGAGTGGTTTTCCAAAATCTGCGTTTGTTCAAAGATTTCAGGTTTTGGCTAAATCAGTTCACTTTTCATAGTCATATGTGCATCATCTGGAGGTAATCTGAGTAACAGAAACTATGTGTTAACTAACCCAAACCAGATTTTACCTGAGCATCTCTGACATAATGAGAATTAAACTGCAATGTATTGTCAGCTCAGCCATATCTTGAGGAGGATGACTGTCACTAAATGCGGGGCTTGATGTTAGCTGTGCACTTAATAGAGATTTTGGGGAGGTTTAAGCAGAAGTGATATACTAAAATGTGTTGTATAGTTACATGCTCTGACCACAGACATTTATACAAACATCTAGAAACTCCTGCACAGCAGTAAATGTCTAGAAACTGAAACACTCACTGCAGGTTGTTCATCTAGTTTTGTCAATAGCTGATTACTTGAAATTACCTTACACAGAAGCAGAGTAATGAATACACAGGGGCTTTTTTTATTAAAAAAAAAAAATCAAAGACAGTACTGCTTCTGAAGCTGTCCTCTCTTAGCTGAAACTTTTCAGAAGGTTTATGTGTATTTTTTATTTACTATAAGATAGATAACTGATATTACGTAGCACTAATAAGAAAATAGATAGCTTAATTACTTATGCAGCTATTGCTCTGTCGGAAATCTAATTACTTCTTGCTGCTCCATCAGTCCTTGTCATGGGGGATCTCCCAGTACAAGGGCTTGGGTAAAGGTAATTAGTGTTTTCTAATCATCTCCCCCTGTTTTTTTACACTACATTGAACTTAATATGCCAATTTCAGCTACTGGCAACCAGAAGCTCCGTGACAGTTTTCTATTCCATTCTGGTTGTCCTCTTGTAACCAGAAGACTAAACGATTCATACTCCACGAAGCAAAGATTCCTCTCTCCCAGTTGAAAACAATAAGGCCAAAGGAGCACCCTGGGAACAGCGGCAGCAGCTACCACAGAGCCTGCGTTTCATTCAGCTACAGTAATTCATCTGGGAGGTGCAGAAAGCCATACCCACTGGAATGCAGTCAAGGTGTTTCCAACCAACCAGCATAAACCCCACATCTTTCTTCTGAGCTCTCCTCTGAACCACCCAGGAATCCACCCAGGGTCAAGATATAGATCCCAGGCAGGGAAACCATTGCTTTTTTCTGTGGTTGTCTTATAGCAGGCTGTACTTGACTGCTGCATTTCTCAAAGAGTGAGATTCATCTTGAGCTCAGGAGGTATCCCAGAGAAACCTCTTTGCTTCTCTGATATGGACATTCACTTCTATACAGCTGTTCGTATAAATATCTGTGGTCGTACCTACAAGAGAAAATGACCTATCTCTCTTCAAAATAAGCAGTAATGGTTTTACGCCATAATTTCATTCTTAATTCAAACAGGTGTTTATCTGGACATTTTATAGCACTGATGGAGAAGAGCAAGACTGATCTCACCTAAGGCCAGTGTTAAATTTGTCTGAGCTTACTTAATTAGTCAGTGGAGAGGTACAGGCATACACACAAGGCGATTCAGATCTTAGGTAAGGTAAATTGTTCTCTGCTGTCCCCAGTAAAGAGGATTCAGGGTGCATACATGCAAACATCTGTTACGTGCTGAGAATCAGGGAAGATAAGCCTTGACCAGTGTATCACTGTCTCAGATGACATACTGGCTTCTTGGAAAAACAGAGGTGTCATTGTTCTTCAAGCAGGTGGGCAGATGTGAAGTGTTTCTTTGGGTGCAGGCTTAATGGACACCCATTCTTTAAAAGTAGAGGAGGTCTATGGAGGGAAGTCTACTCAAGGGTAGGAACTCATTCATGTTCAGGAAAGAGGAGTCTTCACCTTGAATTCTTTTTTGCAGAAACAGTATAGTAAATTCACATTCCTGAATACTCCTGCACCTTCTCTCTGTGCTCAGTCAGGTTCTGGCATATTCTGCTGCCTTCTGCCTTGGAAAGGAGCTGTCAGTTAGACGTGCCAAGGGACAGCTGAGCCTACTAAACAGAGACCGAACGTTTCCCCACTGACTTCAAGGAATTAAGCGCCTGAAAATCTTTCCAGCTTTGGGAATTCCCCAACAGGCCTGTCCTGTAGGGTAAAAACTTCAAAAGTTTGACTCAGTTGCTATTTGTGCATCTCAGAAGAGAAATTTCAAGGAAGAAATTTGATTTCTGGCCTTAATTTCAGCCCCACTGATTCTGTCTGAAGTTGTCACATCCTGGCATTTCTAGTGGTTTAGGTGGCTGGGAGATCTCAGAGACAGACCAAGGTGAATCTGGATGCACAAAACTACAAAGTATTTTTTAAGATTGCTCTCTGTTCCCTGTACGCAGCAGCTTTAATTGTGACCCTCTCCCACAGGGCTCTCCAGGCAGAATCCACAGTTTCATGCAGAGTTATTGTTTCAAAAACTTTATATGCTTATAGTAAGTGAGTATTTAATGTAAGAAGAAGGCAAATTACTTCTAAGATTGTCTGAAAGGGTACTTTTGAGCTGCTGTGTTTTGAAAATGGATTTTTAAAAAGTAGAATAAGGTTATACATGGCGTTTTGTTTCTATAACCTGTGTCAGTGATCAAGAAGCAGGAAACTTCATTTGGAGTGTTCAAAACAAACCATTTCTTATTTTAAAGAAATTTACTGATCAGGATTCATTAATGAAAATGCTACATAATTTTTATTGAAACTTTATTAACAAAAATTTTTCATTTAAAATCATAGTTTTAGAAAAAACACAAGATTTTATTTTCATAGAAAAGAACTTTTATAGGAGAAATCTTCAGCTCTAATAATCCTGTTCTTTCAAAGTATGAAAAAATATTTCCAGGAGTAAGAAAACTTTCTAGAGTTCTACGAAATACTTTGTCTTCGGTACCACAATTACAAAACTTTGGAGCTAGAAAATTTTGCTTATATTCTCTTTTTTATTTTTTTTCGGTGGGCATTACCCTCCTTTCTTGTGATTCAATTCACTTCATTACAGTTGTATCACATTGGGGATGTAGTTATCATAACTATTCTAACCATGACATTTAAATGAGTTCTCAAATCAGACACAGCAGCTGTAAGCAATACCAAAAATATTTCTTTTCTTTGACTATTTTGGGTGCTGGTTTTTTTGTTATTGCCGAATTTTTTTGACCCCACAGAAAAATTCATTTCAGATGAAATACTAAGCTTATTCTGGACCAATTATCTGGACCAGCTTATTCTGTCAGCCTATTACAGCAGGGACATGCTTCTTATCAATATCCACAAAATGTCTCACCCTCCTTTAAATCTCTGTTTGGATATTCTCCTCTACGCTCCTGCTAAAAACATGGTAATAGTTAGCATACTAAGAGCATCAATTATGTCACCTCATGGTATTGTTTATTTGTATTCCTCTGTTTTCATGTATTTTTATGTTGTTTTTTTCGTTTTGTGTCTGATTTTATGTCTGAGGATTTTATGTCTGTGCCTGTCTTAACACCCCAGACTCCTAGACAGAGTCTAAGAAATTTAGCTTCTAAAGTAATATTAATGATAGATTCTACTCACTGCTCCTAATTAAGGAGTTTCCCAGCTCTTGATTTCAGACATTAATATATTTTAATTCTTTTACTCCATGTCTGAACCTTTTATAGGTGAATCCTCTCTCATGTGTTTAAAAAGACATGTAGAGTTTGAGCAGTCAGGATAAAACAGATAAATAGTCATTTAAATCACAGATAGTTCTCAGCCACTCCTCACATAAACAATTCCAAATCTCAGAGACACTATGCAAATCACAGAGCACAATTTGCATTTTATTTCCGAATTAATATCTTAATTGGCTATCTCGTAATTAGATCTTAGAAAAAATGTTCCAACTGTCTGATATTTAATTAAGATATAATGTATAGTTTTCTAAATTGAATTTTGTATTCTGGTGGATATGGTTATTGAAAAAATCAATTGAATGGAAACAAGTATCTTAATAAAGGCTATTATGTATTTGAAAAAAGTTCTGTGCTTGGGTTAATGCTGACTAAGCAGACTTCTCTGGAGACTTGAATTGTCTCTATCTTGAACTAAATGCTTTGCAAACAAAGGTAAACCTGATTTTGCTGTATTTGCCTAGCTCTTTACCAAAAACCTGTTTTCTCAAATGAAAAATTATTGTGTATGAGATAATTACTGATTTTACACCATCTATTCAGCTTACTTTTCTTATATGACGTGTGTTTCAAGTGTTAGGTCAGAGAGACTAATCAATTACTGTGCTTTAGAATCCTGTGCCAGAATATTACTGGCTGTGTAAGAGGAATTTGTCACTCATTAATTCACAGTTCAATTTCAAAGTTCTAAAAAATTTTTGAGGTTAGATAGATCTCACAGTGCTGAACATTATTTAAGTAACTACTTTGAATAAAAGAACTTATTCATGCTGTTCATTACCGGGCTTTTGTTAACAGCTGGACTGTGAGTTTTTCTGTTTTGCCTCCATCCATCTTTATGTTCTGAAAGACTAACCCAGACATTACTAAATATCCACTGTACAAGGACATGTGTAACAAAATCGTTCCCTGTCTTTACAGGGTAAAAATTTAACCTGAAACACTGTTGTAAAAAAAATCATACATCTAATGAGAAGGCTAGAGATTTCCATCTATTCCGTTTATTAATTAATAAACCTAGTACTCAATTTCTTCTGTGAAATTCAGTGAATTTGGGGATCTGGAACAAAAGTAATGTAGAGCAGGAACAAAACATTCATAAGTGCAACAGAGTTATCAAATTCTTGTCTACAGATGTTGGTTATATACCTTTCCTCATAACATCAACATGTTGTAAAGATTGTACAGATATCCACATTATTTTCACCTTGTGCTTTGTAAACCTATGAGATTCATGCACTACTTCAAGAAGTCCAGAGTAGGTCATCAGAATCAATAAACTCACATTTGTTATGCATGCTTCTATCAACAAGACCCCAAAGTATCTGAATATTAATGTAAATTAATCATAAAATAATAGAATCGTAGAATCATGTGTTGGAAAATACCTCTAAAATCATGAAGTCCAGCCATCCACTCAACACTACCAATCCTACTAAACCATATCCTGAAGTGCCACATCTACATGCTTTTTAAATACCTCCAGGGATGGTGAGTTCACCACTTCCCTGGGCAGCCTGGTCCAATGCCCGACCTCTCTTTCAGTAAAGAAATTTTTCCTAATATCTAATCTAAACCTCCCTTGATGCCACTTGAGGCCATTGCCTGTTGTCCTATTGCTAGTTACTTGGGAGAAGAGACGAACACCTGCCTCACTACAACCTCCTTTCAGGTGGTTGCAGAGAGCAATAAGGTCTCCCCTCAGCCTCCTCTTCTCAAGACTAAACAGCCCCAGTTCCCTCAGTTGGTCCTCATAAGACTTGTTCTCCAGACCCTTCATCAGCCTCAGGACACACTATTCCTGATACAAGCCAGGATGCTGTTGGCCTTCTTGGCCACCTGGGTACTCTATTGGCTCATGTTCAGCCAGCTGTCGACCAACACCCCAAGGTCTTTTTCCGCTGGGCAGGTTTGCAGCCACTCTTCCCCAAGCCTGTAGCCTTGCAAGGGGTTGTTGTGACTGAAATGCAGAACCAGGCATTTGGCCCTTTTGAAACTCATACATTTGGCCTCAGCCCACCGATCCAGTCTGTTCAGAACCCTCCGCAGAGCCTTCCTACCCTCAAGCTGATCGAACCCAACTTGGTGTCATCTGCAAACTTCCTGAGGGAACATTCAATCCCCTCATCCAGATCATTCATAAAGATGTTAAACAAGACCGGACCCAAAACTGAGCCCTGGGGGACACCACTCATGAACAGCCACCAGCTGGTTTTAACTCCATTCACCACCATTCTCTGTGCTCAGCCATCCAGCCAGTTCTTTATCCAGCGAAGGGTACACCCATCCAAACCGTGGGCAGCTAGTTTCTCTAGGAGGTTGCTGTGGGGAACAGTGTCAAAGGCCTTACTAATGCCCAGGTAGAAGATGTCTACAGCCTTTCCCTCATCCACTAGGCAGGTCACTTTGTCATAGCAGGAGATCAGGTTGGCCAAGCAGGACCTGTCTTTCATGAACACGTGCTGGCTGGGCCTGATCCCCTGGATGTCCACATGCTCGATGAGTGCACGCAAGATGAACCACCCCATAATATTCCCCGGCACTGAGGTCAGGCTGACAGGCCTTTAGTTCCTGGGATCCTCCTTCCGGCCCTTCTTGTAGATGGGTGTTAGCACTCCAGTCATGAGAGTCATCCCACCATGTTTCTGTGATGGCGACCAAGCCATAGCTCTCCTGCTGTGAAATGGCTTCCAGCTCCTCATGTTTGTTGCCCGTGCTGCATGCGTTGGTGTAGATGCACTAGAGCCGGGGTATCGATCTCACCCCCAACCCCGGCATGCCACAGCTGGGCTCATCTCTAGTGAGCTGGGCGACGCCCTCTTCCCCCTTTAAACCTAGTTCAAAGTCCTCTCGACGAGCCCTGCCAGCTCATGGGCAAGAATCCTTTTTCCTGTTGGAGACAGCTGGACTCCATCTGTTGCCAGCAGGTCTGGTGCCGTGTAAACCTCCCCATGATCAAAGAAATCAAAATTCCACCAACGGCACCAGTCCCTGAGCCACCTGTTAATCAGATGAGTTTTCCTGTCCCTTTCAGTGTTCTTCCCTGCCACTGATGGGATTGAGGAAAATACCACCTGTGCCCCTGACCCTTCAACCTATCGCCCCAGTGCCCTGAAGTCCCTTTTGATGACCTTGGGACTTCTCTCTGCCATCTCATCACCACCAACCTGCATTACCAACAGCGGGTAATAATCAGAGGGCTGCACCAGACCATGGAGCTTCCTAGCAACATCTCTAACTCAGACCCCAGGGAGGCAACAGACTTCCCTGTGGGATGGGTCTGGTTGGCATAGTATAATATTATTAGATCTGTATAATAACATAAATCTTTCAAAGGAAATTCTGATTTTTCTTCATAAGAATCTTTCCTTCCAGACATTAAAACCATTAGACAAGGTCCCACAAAATTTAATAAGATAGAGTCAGGAAGTGAGGCAGTATTTCTAAACTGTACTCCAAAAAAAGAAATCTGAATCTCCTTATACTTGATATGGTAAAAAGTATTAAAAAAGCAGTCAAAGTGTGTTAAGCACTTCAACAGCAAAACTAATTTGCACAGCCTCCTTTAACCTTTAACTGTCCTATGTGATTTGAGGTTGGAGGGTCACTTTCAGTAGCAATTAGGAATTTCTAGAATGCAAAAAAACAGTATAGAAAAAATCCACTATACTGAAATTAAAATGTGGTTGTAAGAATGTGTCTTTTTTTTTCCTGTTTCTGTTCTCCTCTGAATATGTTGAAAGATATCTGCAAATTTCCAGAGTTCCTTGCTTACACTTTCTGGAAGAAACTTGTTTTTGAAATGTCTTTCCAACTTTGGCTCTGTATTTTCTTTTTACAAACCATCAGTAATCATTTGAAATCAAATCAGAAAAAACTAAATGCTATTTTTCATGCTACATCAAAACTTTAGAGGCTCTGGAACTTCTTGTTGTAATATTCAACCAGTCTTCTGGTTGGAAAGTGGGGACATTTTCATGTTCTGATGAGACAAGAAATGCCACATTCAGAAAGACTCTGCACTGTGGATCCTAAGGGACAGGTTTTGTTGAAATAACCAGATCTTTTGCTTTAACCATTGTACCGGTGTTTTTTTTCCTTTTTGTAGTTCTGTTAACAGTGCGATTCTTGGATACTCGAGGCATATACATGTTGTATACTTTTGTTCACCTTTGATATTTTTCCTTTGATTTTGTGTTTGTGTGCATCATGTCTCTGATGACTTCACCATCCTGTAAGAACAATAAGTAAAGTAATTGAGATTTATCATGGAAATCCGTGTCAGATGATAAATCAGAACTTTATGAATGAATATCTCATGATGATACTAATTTAAAAACAAGCTCTTTAAAATTGTGCATTTTGTTATGGCAGCTGAATTGCTTACATGCCAAGGAGCTCACAGCACAGAGAAGCTTCAAGGAGGCCAAAAAGCCCAATCGAGGAGAGTCACTAGGTTAAAAATACCAAAATGCTTTATGCAAGCATGATGTATCATTGTAAGTGAAATGAACTGTGTTTGTTCTGAACTGAAGGTCTTGGCTGGCTGGCTGTTTTGCAGGGACGATGACATGTTAACAGAAAATGGAAAGTTGCTGGATTCTATGTATGTTGGGGTATTTTTGTGCAATGGTCTCCCGTTCCTTGAATCTGCAAGCATTTTTCAGATGTCAGAGGTGTTGTCTTTTCATGTGGGAGATGATGTCTGATGTCTTGGGTCCTGGGACAGTTGGAAGATTGCAGTCCTGGTCTTCAGGTGGGGCAGTGCCATCTCATCCTCTGTCTTGGGCACACGTGTTCTTTTACTCTGAAATTACTACAGTACGGGTATGCTCTTACCCATGATAAACATGCAATTTCTATCCAGTCCTATTCAGAGGCCTCTTTTGGGGAAAAAAGATGATGATAATCCCTGAGTAGACTTTCAAGACTGGTATGAGCCAACAAGTATGAAAGGTACAGTAGGTAGAGTTCATGATGTTTCTTTAACATTTGGGTTGGTAATCTACAGTTCCTGCTATAAATCATCCCCCCTGTTGTCTATAAAGGGAAACCAGCCAATTAGCTTAATCAGCTAATGTTAGACTCTGAAATGGGAAGTTTTGAATAACCTTCAGGGTTTCAAATACCTTTAATAGGGAAAAATGTACTTTCGTGCATTAACTCAAATGCATTGTGGACTTAATTTCCTTAATAGCTGAAAATTGTGTTGCTTAATTACCAGTTGCACTGTTTTAAATGAAGTAGTAGGCTTTATACACAATGTGGGTAAATTCCCTAATTCTGATTTACGTAAAGATGGGCTCTAAGGAATGGTTCATTCACTTAGTTTCAGTGCCATTCTAATGCTCTGAGCCTGGATCTTATTTAAACACCTGCAAATGCAGCAGAGCCCACATCCGTCTGCATAACTATTGCTGAAGTCACTTGTTCCTTCTCATGTGGAAAGACTGTTGTAATACTTAAAATCAAGCCTAGACTTTGCATATCCTAAAAAGAAATCCATCCTTTTTTCTTCATAATAATAAATGTCTCTTTGGTGTCCAAATTCTGCAAGTGCAGCAGCACTCCTTTATGCCTCTGGATTACTCAGAAGACATCTGGGTGTTTATAATCAATAATAAATAATATAACACTTAAGATTGGTTATGTACGTGACATTTTATCTAACTGCAGAAGAACCCAAAGGTGTTTTCTTTTCCTTCCCCTTTGAAAATGTCCAATCACAGTGTTTTTGTTTTCTTTGATACGAAGGAAATGTCAGATTTGGGGTTTTGTCCTTCATCCTGTCCTTCATCATTCAGGCGGACCTGCTGGAGAGCAGTTCTGTGGAGAGGGACCTGGATGTCCTGGTGGACGACAGGTTGACCATGAGCCAGCAGTGTGCCCTGGCTGTCAAGAAAGCTAATGGGATCCTGGGGTGCATTAGGAGGAGTGTGGCCAGCAGGTCGAGGGAGGTTCTCCTTTCCCTCTACACTGCCCTAGTGTTCTGGTTTCGGCTGCCGCCGGCAACAAAAGCACCACGAGGTGGCCCCTCCCCCCACCGGGGTTCGGAGGAGAGTGGAAAGAAACAGGCAGAAACTGGTGGGTCGGGATAAGGGCAGTTTAACAGAACAGCAAACAGAGGGAACAGGAACAACAACAATACAGAAAAGAGGAATATACAAAACAAATGAGCAGAACAGAACCGCTCTCTCGGACCGCACTGCTGCTGAGCCCTCCCGAGCCACGAGTTAGTTCCCACAGCGCCGCCCCCCCCCACCGGAACCCAGCATGACGACACATGGTATGGAATACCCGGCTCTGTTTGGCCAGGTTGGGGTTGGGTCAGCCCACCCGGCTGTGCCCCTTCCTGGATTCTGGTGAAAATTAACCCTGTCCTGGCTGAACCCAGGACACCTAGTGAGGCCCGATCTGGAGTATTCTGTCCAGTTCTGGGCTCCCCAGTTCAACAAAGATGAAGAGCTACTGGAGAGAGTCCAGCGGAGGGCTTCAAGGATGGTGAGGGGACTAGAGCATCTCTCCTATGAGGAGAGGCTGAGGCAGCTGGGCTTGTTCAGCCTGAAGAAGAGAAGGCTGAGAAGGGGACCTAATAAATGTTCATGAATATCTTAAGGGTGGGTGTCAAGAGGATGGAGCCAGATTCTTTTCAGTGGTGCCCAGAGACAGGACAAGGGGCAAAGGGCACAGACTGAAGCATAGGAAGTTCCGTCTGAACATGAGGAAGAACTTCTTCCCTCTGAGGGTGATGGAGCACTGAAACAGGCTGCCCAGGGAGGCTGTCGAGTCTCCTTCCCTGGAGATATTCAAGACCCACCTGGACGCAGTCCTGTGCAGCCTGCTGCACGTGACCCTGCTTCAGCAGGGGGGTTGGACTAGATGACCCACAGAGGTCCCTTCCAACCCTTACCATTCTGTGATTCTGTGATCCCAGAATTAATTATGACAATGGATTTAAAACCTCTTGAAAAATACTGCTCTAAGTAGCTAGTAAGAAAACAATATTCCTATTATTTATATAGCTTCTTTGATTACTTATATAGATGAAGTGCGAAGTCTAAAGTGTGAATTCAGTTAATGTGAATAACGCTAATAAGACACATATAAATTTATTTATGTAGCACATCAATTTTCTCGTGTTCTCAAGAGCCTTGGAGAAAAATGAAAAAGAATCATAATGGGGAGATCAGATGTTACATGCCAATATATAGGTAAATTAATTTGCTGCTACTCATTCTCTGAATAATGATGGATAATAGCTTCCAATAGCAAAGAGAAATGTAGCTTAAAGAAAATGGAACTAATGAATAAGAGCTAGAAAAAAATTGTACCTAAAAATGGAGGAAGACATAGTATAATAATATATTGGAAGACAGAAGGAAAAACTGATACACTGAGAAAAAATTAAACAATCGTAGACTGAATGGAAAGGAAAAATGAAAAAGAGAAAGTGCAGAGAAGAGACGATGTTAAGGAACAAAGACAACCACTACGATAATGAACCAGATCACCATCTGTGCCTCTACTTGGAAAAAGTTTCCTTAGCAGGAATTGAAAGCTTCCCTAACTCCCCTGGGCCTTTCCCAGCACCCCAGTTCCATCAAGAAAATATACTGAGGATTGACAAATAAGGGATTTTTTTTGTTCATCTGTATGATAATCCCAAGCATCCTAATTGAACTCGTGGCTCAAAGTGCCTTCTGCTAGCCAAGAATGAATCTGAAGACCTCATTTGTTTTGCACTCTCAGTATGTGACCACTCATCTTAACAGTACAAGGTTTTAAAAAATCGCCATCAAAGGTTACCTCAAAATAATATAATATCACTTCAATTTTTATCTGTCATTTTTCTCCTATAAGTTCAAGAAAATAAATAATTACAAATGCTGCAAAAAATCTTAATTGGTGATGAGCAGTAATCCCTATGCCAAGATAAACATTTTAATGCAAAGACAAATGGACATGTGTTTTCAAATACAGATTCCACTTGTGCATGCGTGAGACTGTGAATTAGGTACTGCTGAAACTAACAATTCCCAGAGACGTCTCATCACATGAAGTTCGTAGAAATGTGAGTTTAAAACCACCCTCAGGACTTCAAACAGGTCTAGGCAAAGTTATCACTTTTAAGATGCAGCATTTGTATTCATGGCAAGATAATAACACACCCCATTTGATGCCAATGGGAAGTTTTGCAGCTCAACTTGTGGTTATTTAAGTACCCATATAAAAAAATGGCAATACTGGTTGGCTTTCTAGCTGCTGTCATTTTATATGAGATTTCAGTAGGAAACAGAGGCAGCTGGAAATGACTTACCAAGATCTCCTCCACTGTATTTCATTATCACATAGTGGCACGCAAAAAAAAATAGCCTGTTGTACTTTGTGGAAATTTTACATAATGAAATCCAGCAGTATAAGCATGTCTGTAATCTTGAAGTTGAATGATTTGAAGTTTTTTCAAAAGCTTCAGAGATCACCATGCATTGGCTACACAGATTTTTTTGTGACCACTTAGTGTGTGTTTGGGTTTAATATCTTGCATTACAAAACTTCAGCTCTTTAAGTGCTAATGAACTGCAACTTGGGACAAGACTCTTTAAAAGTCGTGCATAGGAGCTGGCTGGCTCAGTTCTTTGACTAAAGCTGTAGTATGAGTTCAGGTAAACAGACTTGCAGGGTAGAAGAAAAGAGTTTAGTCAACAGGCTGAAGGAGAACAATTCATACTTCACTAAAACAGACTCCTTCTGTCTTTCCAGCAGTTCGAGAAGGAATCCAAGAGGTCACTTTTAGATGTTGCATCTTACCCTGTCTGGCCCCTAGCTGCCACTGCAAAAGGGTATGGATGTCCTTTAAGCCCTGTTTTGTGTCTGCTAGACTTTTGCAGATGTCTCACATGCTACAAGCCTAAGTAGAGACCTGTATTTAGGCAACTGGATCAAATTCCAGTTTGTGAGATTTGGCTAGATAAACAATTTGCAGGTGGTTTAAAGTTTAAAGGTTAAACTCATCCTCACTGTTTTGAAAATAACACTCTCCCTCCTCTCCCTGCAAAGGACCTATAGATTTGCAATAATCAGCAAAGCAATAGTAAAACTTAGCACTATTTGATACAAGCACAGTGTCAGTTTCTTGGTCAAAGAGAAAAATTCAGAGATTATTTTTTCCCAAATGTTATGTAGAAAGTATATTAAAATAAAAACTGCATGGTTCTAAGTACATAGGAATGCTCAAAGCATAGTGCAAATAGAAAAAGAATCCAAGAGGAGGTTCAAATAGCAGAGTTATCATCTACCCAGTAATGGGTCTTTTTTCAATACATTTTTGCAGTTTTCCATGTGGATCTGTTTACTGAGTGTTTGGGGACTGAATCTCAGGCTAGATACTTGGTTAATATGAAGTGTGTGGGTATCAATTTGCCTAGAGTCTCAGAGAGAGAAGGCAAGCACTTAAATCAAAATATATTGAATAAATACATTTCCACATGGCTGGATACTTGTCAGTAGCTTTAATCAAAAAAGTGAGGTTTGTCTTACAGGAAACAAGTAATAAAAAATTTATAGATGTCTATTTGTTTGTTAATAAAATGTCTGAGGAAACTGTTATCAGGAGTATTGGCCATCATGTGTGCCCAACTCTAGAGTTTTCCTTTCCAAAAATTCTTGATAGATATGACTATTTGTATATAACACTTACTCTGCTTTTTCATTCTTCAGTCAATAGTTCAAGAAGATATTAGAAAACATTTCATGCATGTGACAATTAGTTTTTGCAAAAGCTTGTGTGTATGTGTGGGCTTGGGGAGTTACGTGTAGTATTTTGAATATATTCAGTTACTTATTTCTAAACATTTACATTATTTAAACCAAATTTTTGACACTCATTTCTTTTTTTAAATTTAAAACAGACCTTGAAAAATGTTGTGCATATGCCTAATTTTAATTGTAAATAGGATCTGAGGGATCCTCGAGCTGAGTTTGAGGTTTTTTAAGCAATGATCACTGAAGTTTACAGCTTGCTGGTGAGGCACTTATCCAAGTGCCCATATTCCATCACTGAGTACAACTAGGGGAGGTGAATCTCAGCTTCTCATTCTGCCTGCCCAAATTGTTCCTGTGCATAGACAGTCCAGAAAGGCAGTGTGGCAGCTGCAGGCTAATGGAGCACTTCATTTTGTTGAGACAGTGTAGTAGTTGTTCTATGAACAGTGCCAAATGTCTTCATGAGATCTTATACATTTCTAAAACATGTGCATTAAAAGAACAATGTAACATTAGTTAATAAATAAAAAAACAAACAAAACACAGCCAGGTGGCAAGTCTGATGGCTGTCCAATACATGCCAGTCATAAACAATCTGTTCAGTGTCTAATCACAGGCTAGCTGTGTCCAGCACTTTTCTATTTTTTTTATTAGACTTGCTTATTTAAAATATTTTACAACAACAATATGCTCAGCTACTTGTTCTGGAGTAAAAATCTTTTGAGAGTGGTAGGGAGCCCTCGTGTTTGGTTATGGCCCAGAATAGTTTTCCCTGTGCAGTTTCTGTGGCTCCAGCTATTTCAGTGACTTTCTGCTATATAACATAAAAAAATCTGTTAATTGTGTTTGTTTCAATTTTTTATTTTAATATTGAGGGTTGACTGTAAGTATAGAGTGATGACTGAGGCCTTGCTGTGCTAAATAATATAATGTGTCTTGTCCTTTAATATTTATACATGTTAAGAAGAATTTTGCTAACAGAAGGACAGAAACTTTCAGGGTGTCCTTTAACTCTCAGTTCGTCCTGATTATAATGGAATCTAAGAATCTGCAGGTAGAGTGCAAAATTAACCTGAAGTGTTGCTTCTTCTGAGATTTGTTTTTAAGTGGAAAGTTTATTTTGTATTGGTTTTTAAAAGATTTTGGTTATGAAGTGGTGATTTTTTAGAAGGTACTTCATCAAAAGATTTTTAAAAATTCTTCTACTTGTTGCAATATGGGAAAATAGTTTTGACTTAGCAGCACTTCCTGTTAGAAAAGATCACAAAAATGATAGAAAAGAGCACGAGAAGTACAACTGAGGCCCTGTTAACTTACGTCAGTTAGTCTCCTGATAATTCTTTATGCTTATCCATGTCCATCTTGGATATTTAGCTCTAAATCTGAGCAATGAACTAAAACCATTAGGAAAAGATCAGAGAAAAAATGTCACTAGCAAAGAGAGAAGAGCTGTAGCAGCAGAAATGGAGTAACAGTGGTTGATTCTGTGTAAATACCCAGCAATGCTTCAGCATTCATTGGCAGTTCTGTGTTCAGGTGCTGCTGCCAGAGATGAATGTCACAATCTGTGGGTGATGCATGCACACAGGGAAGAGGATAAAGAAGTAATCAAAACTTGTAGAACATACAGAAATCCCAAAATGGTAATTCCCCTCCTGCTTACACCTTCTTTCAGGAGGCAACACCCAACTCTTGGTCTGCAGTGATGTAAATTGCTTTACTCTCATGTCACTTCAAGTCTTGTCTCGTTTTTACACACCTTTCTGTAACACAGAGGGTACAGAAGTCAGCTATGCAGTCTTTTTGGATTGCATGATGCACTTTATATATGACACACTTCAGGCTCATGTAGCCAGTGTTAACATTCTCATCAGCTGCCATGGAGAAGAAACAATCAGTGTATGACTCAACCTGAAAAGCTGCAGACCAAGTAGGGATGTCATCCATGCCCAGTTGCATGTCCAGCAAAGGTAAGCTTTCTTAAAGAAGCTGGGAATGTGACCCAGTATCTTTTTTAATCAATGGATTATCTTGTTTGTCCTGTCTTTCCCTATGTTCCTGGTGTTATGTTACTCCAGGGACCCCTCTAGATTTCTTGGTCCCTTTATTTTAGATTATTGCATTTCTATGGCTATATGCACACTTCTTGAATGTCATATGGACTCCCACTCTTTCACCATCTCCTTGTTACCTAGCTATTTCTCCCTCAACCAAGAGGTCTCTTTGTTCCTTCTAAGGCCGAATGTTCCAGGCAGTCCTGTTTGAATCTCTGGCAACAGCAAATGTAGCACTGCAGGCTGCAAGATGCAGATGCGTCCTGAATCCAGCTGTAGTGTGTCATGATTCAGCAGTTCAAGTGGGTACCAGCCCTCTTCCAGTCACGTCAGCCACAGCAGGGGTAGTTTAGGGCAGCCCCCAAGGCAATATTTGTATGTAATTTGCACTAACATAGAGTCTGCGTAGGGTGCAGGTGACTCTAAGTTTAATGAGCTACGTAATTTGCTCAAAAAGGCTTTGAAAATAGTTAATTACCTCAGAATATAATCATACTTCTGTGTTACTAAGTAACAGATGTTGCCTTTATATCATTTAAATTTGAATAATGATTAATCTCCACCTACACCAGATGCGATACAATAAGTCATAAAAGTATCTAAAGAAATTAAATGGTAGAAGCAACAGCTGAGATGTTTAAACACATGACAAAACATTAGCTTACACTTCAAAGGAGTGGCTTTTATCTCACAGTTGGGGAGGAGTGAGTTTTCATTAGACTTCTCTGGTTTTATGTACCTGCTTAGATGCTTCTGAGGGGCAAAGTGAAACCTGTATTTATTTAGTAGAAGTTTTCAGAAGGTTGAGATTTATTTTCTAAAGCTTCAGTGACCTTCACACTTAAAATCTTTAACCGGAGGCAAAAGTGGAAGTTTCTTTTTTTTTCATTCTGCCTGAAGAAATCACAAGTTGCCTAAAGAAAAATAGGATTAACCATAATTAACCATCATACAATCTTTAAACTTTACTAAAAGCAACAACAGCGAGCCGTTCTCTTACATAGAAGTGTATAGCTATATTTAAATCACATTTTTGTCTACGGCTACAAATGAAAAAAGCTGAATTTGCCACACAGTGCATTAAAAGCATTGAATGTAGGCCCAAAACCATCTGCAACTGATCTTTCCATGCAACCAG
This sequence comes from Opisthocomus hoazin, assembly GCF_030867145.1. NCBI lineage: Eukaryota > Metazoa > Chordata > Aves > Opisthocomiformes > Opisthocomidae > Opisthocomus > Opisthocomus hoazin. The sequence continues at coordinate 12,399,426 of NC_134414.1, read as the reverse complement.
TATCATTTTGGATAAGGGTCACAATTAACCAGTCCTGCTTAAAAGGGACAGGCCTTATTAACTTGGTAGCTGCACCACACAAGTTCACCTACAATGTTTTGGGGACCCAGGCTAGTATCTGCCCAATATTGCATTGTGATATGGAGATACACAAGACCTCACATCAACCTCCCTGTCTTCTGCTTCATAGACTGAGCTTGAGTTGACAATACCCAGAGACTGCCATTCAGTGCCATCCAGTGATTGAAAGAACAAACGAATCCAATTTCTGTGGGAAATGCCGAGCCATAGAAAATACTACTGGCTTCAAAACTAACAGGAAGTTTCCAAAAACACTCTCAAAAAAAGTAGCACTTAGGAAAAAAATGAAGTTTGGACTATTTTTCTTGCACCATGGTTGGGTAAATGGCTTAGGGAAAGAACGTGAATTTTCCCTACCTATCAAGCTTCATTATTGGAACTGGCATATATCTGATGAGAGAAAGAATCCCTATGGAAATTGAAGTAGAAGTAGTTTAACCCCAGCCAGCAACTAAACACCATGCAGACACTTGCTCACCAACCTCCCCCAGTGGGATGAGGATGAGAACGGAGAAAAAAAAGTAAAACTCATGGGTTGAGATACAGTCTAATAGGACAGCAAAGGAAGAAATAACAACAACAACAACAAAAACAACAGCAATAATAATAATAGTAATAATATCAAAAATCAAGTGATGCTCATTACAACTGCTCACCACTAGATGAACGATGCCCAGCCTGTCCCTGAGCAGCTATCTCGCTCCCCTGGCCACTCTCTCTCAGTTTATATATTGAGCATGAAGTCATATGGTATGGAATATCAATTTGATCAGTTTGGGTGAGCTGTTCTGGCTGGGCTCCCTCCTAGCTTCTTGTGCACCTCCTCGCCCATCAGAACATGGAAAGCTGAAAATTCCTTGACTTAGTATAAACATTACTTAGCAACAACTATAATGTTATTATGTTTTCAACATCATTCCTATACTAAATCCAAAGCACAGCACTATACTAGATACCAGGAAGAAAATTAGACCTGTCAAGGCCAAAATGGGGACAGGATGAATGATCAGCAAAAACGATGACTGAAAAATATGTAGACTAATGCAAGCTTCCTGCACAACAAAATGGAGCACCTAGAGATAACAATGCAGGCGGTGGAACAAGACATTATAGGCATAAAACCATACGCATAGACAGAAACTACAGAAATGAAACAGTGACGTAGTCATCATGGTGCAGAGCACTGCTGCTTACAGAATCAAGGAATCACAGAATCACAGAATCACAGAATCACAGAATCACAGAATCACAGAATGGTAGGGGTTGGAAGGAACCTCTGTGGGTCATCTAGTCCAACCCTCCTGCCGAAGCAGGGTCACCTACAGCAGGCTTGGCCCCATCCTCCTGACACCCACCCTTCAGATATTTATAAGCATTTATTAGGTCCCCTCGCAGCCTTCTCTTCTTCAGGCTGAACAAGCCCAGCTCCCTCAGCCTCTTCTCGTAGGGGAGATGCTCCAGTCCCCTCACCATACTTGTAGCCCTCCGCTGGACTCTCTCCAGTAGCTCTTCATCTTTCTTGAAGCGGGGAGCCCAGAACTGGACAGAGTACTCCAGATGGGGCCTCACCAGGGCAGTGTAGAGGGGAAGGAGAACATCCCTCGTCCTGCTGGCCACGCTCTTCGTGATGCACCCCAGGATGCCATTGGCCTTCTTGGCAGCCAGGGCACACTGCTGGCTCATGGTTAACCTGTCGTCCACCAGGACACCCAGGTCCCTCTCCACAGAGCTGCTCTCCAGCAGGTCCACCCCAAGCCTGTACTGATGCACGGGGTTGTTCCTCCCCAGGTGCAGGACCCTGCATTTGCCTTTGCTGAACCTCATCAGGTTCCTCTCTGCCCAACTTTCCAGCCTGTCCAGGTCTCACTGAATGGCAGCACAGCCTTCCGGTGTATCTACCACACCTCCCAGTTTGGTGTCATTAGCAAACTTGCTGAGGGTACATTCTAACTCTTCATCCAGGTTGTTGATGAAGAAGTTAAACAAGACTGGGCCCAGTACTGACCCCTGAAGGACACCACTAGTTACCAGCCTCCAACTGGACTCAGCGCCGCTGATGACAACCCTCTGAGTTCTGCCATTCAGCCAGTTCTCTATCCACTTCACCGACCACTCATCCAGCCCACACTTCCTCAGCTTCCCTAGAAGGATATCATGGGAGACTGTGTCGAAAGCCTTGCTGAAGTCGAGGTACACAACATCCATGGCTCTCCCCTCATCTACCCAGCCAGTCATGTCATCATAGAAAGCTATCAGATTGGTCAGGCATGATTTCCCCTTGGTGAATCCAGGTTGACTACTCCTGATAACCTTCTTTTCTTCCACTTGCTTGATGATGGCCTCCAGGATAACCTGCTTTATCACCTTTCCTGGGATGGAGTTGAGACTGACCGGCCTGTAGTTCCCTGGGTCCTCCTTCTTGCCCTTTTTGAATGGCAGAATCAAAAGTTACAGAACGGTAGGGGTTGGAAGGGACCTCTGGAAATCATCTAATCCAAACCCCCAGGCAAAGCAGGGTTACCTACAGCAGGCTGCACAGCAACTTGTCCAGGCGGGTGTTGAATATCTCCAGAGAAGGACACTCCACAACATCTCCGGGCAACCAGCTCCAGTGCTCCATCATCCTCAAAGTGAAGAAGTTCTTCCTCGTCTTCAGATGGAACTTCCTGTGCTTCAGCCTGTGCCCATTGCCCCTTGTCCTGTCACTGGGCACCACTGAAAGAGTCTGGCACCATCCTCCTGACACCTACCCTTCAGATATTTATAAGCATTTAGAAAGTCTCCTCTCAGCCTTCTCTTCTTCAGGCTGAACAACCCAAGCTCCCTCAGCCTCTCCTCGTAGGAGAGATGCTCCAGACAATCATCATCTTCGGAGCCCTCCCTGGACTCTCTCCAGTAGCTTTTCATCTTTCTTGAAGTGGGGAGCCCAGAACTGGACAGAGTACTCCAGATGGGGCCTCCCTAGGGCAGAGGAGAAGGGGAGGAGAACCTCCCTCGACCTGCTGGCCACACTTTTGTTAATGCACCCCAGGACACCATTGTTTTTCTTGGCAATCAGGGCACACTGCTGGCTCATGGTGAACCTGTCGTCCACCAGGACACCCAGCTCCCTCTCCACAGAGCTGCTCTCCAGCAGGTCCACCCCAGGCCTGTACTGGTGCATGGGGTTGTTCCTCCCCAGGTGCAGGACCCTGCACTTGCCCTTGTTGAACCTCATCCGGTTCCTCTCTGCCCAGCTCTCCAGCCTATCCAGGTCTCGCTGAATGGCAGCACAGCCTGCTAGTGTATCAACCACTCCTCCCAGTTTTGTGTCATGGTGTTTAGGAAAGTAGAAACACAAATTATTGTTGTGGAATCGTATCCCAAATTAAACATATGATAGAGTTTATAGAGATAAAAAGGGAGATAAAGCATAAAATATAAGTTTGTTTAGGTCAAAACAACCTTGGATTGATTGAAGAGATCCCAATAATTTAGTGCTGGGTATAAGCTGCAGCTGGAAACAGAAATAAGTGCTATCACAATACGGATTTTAGTGGGAAAATTCAACTTCCAAGAAACAGAATGGAGAACATATATAAATAGTAATAATGAGGGCCTCCTGTTCCTGAAAGTGTTAGCCGGGAGACTGTCAACTGGCCAATAAAAGGTGTATTATTTTAGACCTGTTAGCACTAAACAAGGGGGATGCTAAGGAAGACACAGTTTTCTGCAGCTGTAGCTTGTTTGCTTGTGTGCTTTGTTTGCTGCTAACAGGTCTAAAATAATACACCTAAGAGCCTCAAACAAAATGGCTGATAATTATACAGAGCTGTGTCTGAAAATGTGTAGAGAAGTAGTTTGGGCCCAAGATTATTCAACAATTCAAAAAGGAGAGATTTAAAAATGAGTGGAAAAAAGAATGAACAAGAGAAATTAGGTCTTGGACATCTCTAAGTACAAGGATAAAGCAAAAATTTCTGTAGAAGTATGACAGCAACTGAAAATCAGCAATGCGAGTTTCTTCCCCCATGTACAGCAAAAGAAACCCAAGGAAATAAGACGTGAAGTTGCTATACAGTTGAAGTGGAACAGTGTTTAAAGATAATCTAGCTGTGTTCCAAAAGCTGAATAAATACCTTCCTCTCTGTTTTCAGTAAGGATAATGTTGCCAAATACAAGAAAAAGGAGACATGCATTGGTTTACTGGATATGGAACTGGAATTCAATCATGTGAGGTGTGAGTAAAACTGAGGACATACCTTAATCCTCTGTTAAAGGTTCTATTTAGGACTACTTCAGGACTAGATTCTCTTGTCTGGACTACAGTGACTGTTAGTCTGAAAGCTTGAAGACTCCACAGCGGACAGAATGTAATGTTCAGAGCACATGAGACCATATCTGAACATTTAACAAATGATAAACAAACCACTGGACATGCCAGGAAAATCTTGTGTTCGCCTAAGGCGGTTGTATGGAACAAGTGAAGGTAGAGACTGGAGAGGACTTGGAGTACATTGATCACACTACCTCTCTAATGGCTGCTCTTTCAGCTTGATTGTGATGTAGCCAATGCACCCAATGACGCAAACTAGTAGTTTTCCATCCCAGAATGTTGCTGAAACTGGTAAATGAAGTTGTGAGGGTAGTAGCAAGGCTTCTTAGTAAATGAAATGTCATATTTAAGAATAGGGATGTTTTGAAGACAACTAAAGACTTGTAGGTCTAGCTCCAAAGTATACAGAGAGAAAATGGAATAAAATTAAATAAAATGCAACATATTCACCAAAGGTAGATTGTACAGGAATTACCTAGTAACTTTTTTTTGTGAAAACAAATAATTCTCTGACAAAAGTGAATGCATTCCATCCATCACCCGTAAGGTGGCTGGTACAGTGCCAGTGAAAAAAATGTTAGCTGAAATGAAATAAAGTGTAAATTTTTTGAAAAGTCAAAAAAAAGGTCAAGACTTTGTGATGACTAGTTTTGTTAAAAGAGAAAATATTGCAACAGAGGAAAGGTAAAGCTGTGTCTTGGGGCCAAGTTTATTATTTTCACAAAGGCACATGGCACAAAAATAAAAGATCACTAATGAAAGTTGCTGGTAAGTCAATACTGAGACAACCTGCCAAAACAGAGAGTCAGAAAATTGAATGAGGAGACAAAGACAGCTGTAGTAATTCTAATGATATGGATGTAATACTACAATGTTCAAAAGTGTGCATCACTACACCATTTATTTTTTAGATTGTTTGGCTGAAGTAAGAGTTTCTACTGTTTTCCATCAATGAAAAGAATTTCACTGTAAGCATGCAGTTAATAAGAAATATCATAAAGCAAGCACAGGCACATAGTAATTCATCATAGAAGACAATGTTCTATGACTGTGCTCTGCTTATCTTAAAATGAGGTGATGATATTTTCAGCAGGGATTGGGTAGTACTGCACCCACATACACAACCACTGTCTAAGGCACAGATGAGTTGAGATACTTGGATAGATAGATCAGGATCTTTGTTCTGATCCACTACGGTTGTTCTTACAGTCTCATCTGGAAGGTTCTATAATGTACAGTGCAACTGGAACACGCATGCAAAGGCACTGGAGTGTAGTTTGAGAAATAAAGACTGTTTCAGGAAACTGTAAGGATGAAAGCTCGATTAGTGTGTCACAGTGAAGGAAGAAAAATGGCATATTTCCTCTCACTAAACACAATATGTCAGAGTAAATTCAATATGTCAATAAAAGCTGAAGAGGGACAAATGTTCCTTCAGAAGAACAATACCCAGCAATAGGTCCTCGAGCAAAGGCAGCCAACAACCTCCTGGATGGCATTAGGAAGACCACTTCCAGCTAGTTGAGGAAGGTGATACTTCTCCTCTACTCAGTACTAGTGACAGATAACTAGTGCTGTGTATAGTGCAGGGCTCTCCTGTCTGAATATTTTTTTACACGTTTTTTGTACATCAAAGTAGTGGCAGCAAAAAACAAGCTTACAAAACCCAATTAGCTTTCAGAGAGAGCCTGAGCAGTTTACGAAAGGGATTATATCACTTGGTACCTCTGTCATCAGGGAACTGGTCTTAGTGAGCCAGGAATGCTCTCCCAATCCTATGTTTCTATGTATCAAAATGAAACAGGGAATGAAAAAAAAAGATCGCGGGTTTTCAGTGAGGCTGCTGAGCAGTAAGTGAGTCACAGACTTGCTGGGAACACTTGTATTTCTAAGTCTTTCAAATTGCTTATTTGCAGCTCAGCAGGAGCAAGTCAGAGACCACAGTAAAAGCTTACTTGAGTACATTTCCAGCACTGTTTCAGAGGCTTTGATTTCATCAGAACAGGGGATGGTCATTTTTTTACGTTCATCTTAAATATGCCAGGAGGAGCAGCTATGTGAACTCATGCCTTTCATGGAGAATGATGATTAACACTCACAAAGGCTTTAAGGACAGAAGCCAGTAACACTTTTTCTGCTGTTTCTACCACACTCAGGGTGGGAAAAGAAAGGCATTCTGTCAACAAATACGACAATAAGAGTGATCATTTAGACTGCTCAAGAGATCCAGTAGAGAAAGATACTAAAATGTTTGAAGAGGAAAGGATCTTTTCCAAGGAAGGACTTCAAGCAGAAGTGGGCAGGCTTCATGGTGGATGAGGATAATCTGACTCATTAGCTAAGTTGCATTGACTAGACCCATAATAGTAACGCTGTCATACATTACAGTATCCTTTTGATGTTGACAGGTTTGCCTTTAGCAAGTGCATCCATTTAAAGTCAATAGCACATAACTATCTAATTAACATTTGGGTTTTCTAAAGTTCCTCTCCTCCCAGTGCTCAAAATTTGACAGTGGATGATAACATTACCACTGAGCCACATTTGGCATTGTTACTGGATATGACTACCCCTCTCTCTGAAAGGATATCTTGTCATATACCCAGAACCACCATACTCAAGCTCATCTTTACATTGACACATCCTACTGAAACTCGTCTACCCATGTTCCCTGCACTGACACATGCGCATGTGGCCCTTCTCTAAACCCTCAGATACTCTGCTAGTGTAGAATGGGAAAAGATGACGAAATCTTAGCATTTGGGAGATTTAAAATTAGATAAAATGAAACAGGAGAAAAATAAATGTAAGCTATAAAAAGTTATGGCTAGAGGAGAAACTAGATGACCTATAAATACATCAGCAAAAATACAAAAATCTATCAAACACTGGAATAAGATTGGAAAAGATGATTGCAGGAAATATTTGGTGACACTTTTCACAGTCATTAAGTTTTTCAGGTGCTTAAGTGCTTTGCTGAACGGAGGTATAATTGGCTGATGTGAAAGAATGAAAAAGATTTAAAAAGAACTAAAAAGAATATTTTTTCCTTTGGATTTCTAAGTAATGCAAAGAACTATTAATTCAGTCATCTAGAAACTTAGAAAGTAAAACTTGTTTGGGTAGGTATTTGTCTTTCTTTTATTATTGTTCAGGAATTATCTCTGGTTTTGTATTTTCTAGAAGGATCGTATCTAGTACAATTTCACACCAGCAACTAAAAAAATAAGAAATCTAGATATAAAGAAGGCATGAAACAAAGCATTATATTTATCGCACTGAAGACAGTTATTTGACTACTTTTAGACATCAGCCTATATAATATCCAAGACTGCAAATTTAAAGTATATATGTTGACCACTCAGACCAGCAATTAGAGATAGGAAATCCAGAATGTTAAATTTAGAACGCCTGGCATTTTTCAAGTCTTCAGGGCCAAGATCTTCCCTTGCAATCATCCAGCTAAACCAAACCATCCAAATTGTAAAATTATCCAGAAGAGAATTAAGAAGTTTAAATAAATGGATCTGCTTTACATTTAACAAATTATAATTAGAACGAATCCATAATCTCTTTCACTGACAACTTTTTCAAGATTAAAAATTAATGAGGTTCTTTCTTGTCTTCTCTTTCACCCTGAAACTTTCTCTCATAACATTCAAAAACTCACTGCAGTTAACTGAGAGTTTTGTACAGATTTCAATTGCTGTGTGAAGAACCTACTGTTTTTCATAAATCTTGTCCTGTCTTTTGACTTATTACCCATTAATTAATTAATTAATTAATTTCTTCCTTCCAGTGTCCTCTCCTACTACACTGTCTACACTGTCTTGACTATTTGCTATGCTGCATTTATATACTGTTGTATAGACGGATTTCATCACCAGAATAATCAGTGTGATAATTTATTAAAACAGATTAACCTAATCCCTCAGACACAAAATCTCCTCATTATGAAAGGGAGGTCCATGTCCCTTTTGTTCAAGAGTTTTGAGGTGGTTAAAAAGACAAATTATAAAACACTAGTATGTTCTCATCAATCTCCTATACTATAATCTAGGTGGTGTATATGTGTGATCTTTGTGTATCAGTAGAACCTAAGGGTGAGCTTTATCCCACTTTACCTGTATGTTTACTGTCTCATATAACCTAGTCAGTTAGTCTCTCTCTGCAGTTGTGAAGGTAGATCAGTTGCACTCAGGACATAATGGCTGAAGTGCCTGTCTTGTGAGTGAGTGATTCACCTACTTCCATTAATATTGCATCAAAGTTTTAAGCAGTTTAAATAAAGTGAGACAATACCACCCTAAATTGTTCGAAACTTCTTGAAGATTCTTTTAGTTCAAAATGCTTGCCTAATGGCCCCATTTTCATGGGATTAAAACATTTAGAGATAAAAGAAAGTATTCAAGAGTTTTTGAAATCCAGGGTACCTGTTTCCTGCAAGTTTGCTAATACAATATCTCATTAGATTGTCACTAGATTCCTATCTGACTGTAGTCTTACTTTTCTAGTCTCACAAGTCTTTACAATTTAGTGTCATTTTTCTGGAAATGTTTTAAGAAGCGTATCCTGATATCCAGGATACACAGACCTTTCTTTTTCTTGTTGTAACTTCAGTCTGCTTGCAGTTTCCTAAATGAGCAAAGCAGTATGCAGAAAAGACTTCAAGGCACAAAGATGAATTAAACAGGAAATGAAAGAAGATATGTACACTACGCTCCCTTTTAACAGAGAGAGTTTTTGTTTTAAAGGATGTTCAACAGTAAGACAGAATTTTAATTTGTTTTTTCAGTACAATTGAAACTTTAGAAGCAGATAGAATGGCATTCCTAAAAAATGTTTCTTCTTATTTTCAGAAAATGCTAAGCATGCATCCTCTGAGACAGATGCCATCATGTGGTCTCAGGATGGCCATTCATGATCACCACAGGAACCCCATATTTTCTATTCATTCTAAGTTGAAATTTCCTGTTTGAGTGCATCAGTACCAACAGGTATCCTTACCAGAGACACAAGGTAATGTTGCAACTGCTGCCTTGCAGTAAGTATTTCATTTGCAGCATTTTCTGTCCATATCAGAGCATGTTCACTTGGCGTCTTCTATAATGCTCATGAATTAAAAATGCCAAGGGAATACGAGCACACAACCAGACAGGAGTGTGGGAAGCCAGGGTACCATCTGTGAGTATCAAATGTGCCTGCCACCAGTGTAGCGAAGAACAGCCTTAGCTTCTATATGCACTAAGAGGCTATAGCAACATATCTCCAGCTCTTGGCTGTATTGCTAGATACACCCATTAAAGCCAACTATTGCAGATAATCCATAAAGAAAAGCTAAAATACTTTAGATCTTGTTGAGTGGTGCAGGAGTTTTCACTTCATACTAGAGAATAACATCTTTACTGGTAAATGCCTGTCAGATCATGTATTTGTCCCCACTCCAGATTGATATTCATTGCGTATTTCCATGTCATATTTTTCAAACTGTAGGTTAAAATTGAGGGTGGGGTTTAATTCAACTGAGCTTAAGCCATCTGAAACTTCTTATCATGGCTGTGCTGTTTTACTGCTGTTTGAAGACCTTTGAGGAATATAGGTGCCATTCCTTCCACCAGGTTATGCTTACATAGTTTACCTTTGATTGTCTACTTTTCATTCAATCTTCTGTCGGGATGAACTACAGATATAAACCTGTATGGACACTCAGCTCTGTGAATCTTTTGGATCTTTTTCTCAAGAAGTTTTCTTAATTTGCAGCTATCCCCTTCCCCCGTTGCAATCATGACTCTGTGTTATAGAACAGTATCTCTACGTACTGTATAAGACCCTAACAAAGTTACCATAGCCACTTACCAATTTCTTCCATAGCCATGACTGATAGCAGGTGTCTACCCAGAAGCCTTCCATCAAGCAAAGGTGGGTTCTGTATTTATTAACACTTCACTTTTGCAGTGAGGAAGAGCAGGGGAAGCACACAGGAATATCTGATTTATTTCACTGAAATACATAATAATATGGATTTTCTCCTGCTCTCTCCTTAGAGTGATAAAACAGGAATTATCCATCTTTGTAGTAAAGGAAAGCAAACTTATTGGAGAAGAAGAAAGACATTTTCAATCTGGTGTCTTGAAATTCTGGAAAACCTTGTGGAAGACACTAATTTGATTCCATCAGAAACAGGTTTCTCTCCCTCAGTGTAAGAAAGATCACTGTAGGTCAAAAGAGTACCGTAAAGGGGAAGATTGTCTGTGTCTTACATTCTGATAGATTCATAAGGAATTTCTGTGCAGTCAGCATAAGCTCACATTCTGTTTGGTCTGGAATGGATCATGCCTTTTCCAGCAAGAAATTTCTCCATCAGAGCTGAATTTCAGTGGCATGAAGTGAATGTCAGAGTTTGAGTCTGAACCAAATCTTCTTGACAGACTTTTAAGCAAACTTCTGTTTATTCAGAAAAGTAGTATTTCATGATCATCATCTTTTCTTAAAACTATCATTAGGATTTTTGCCTGCAATCAAGGTAAAATCATCACACATCTTTAAAAACTCTTTCGTATATAGTGATGTCATCTTGGCCTTTTTTTGTAGTGCCTCACGGGTTACTCCTCAGTTCCTTAAATATTGAAATGCCATGAGCTAGATATTTTTAACAGATGCTATAATACTTACAACATTAAAGATCACTGAAGCAGAGTGGAATGTATTTCAGTTTGTTTCTGGTCAGTTTTGACCTTCCATACATCTTTAATTCAGGAAAACAAAAAAAAAAAGAAAGAAAAAAAAAGAAAAAAGAGAAAGATAAGCTAACCCTGTGAAACATCAGAAACCACTGCCCTACAGAACTTAAAATAATTGCAGGTTTTATTTCAGACCATCATAATGAAATACACAGTATGAGAATGGGCGTCAGAGTACAGATTTATCCTTTGGCATTTCATTAAAAAATCATTCAAAACTACAGATTTGAGAGAAGTAACGATGAGCTGGAGTACAAAGAGCCATATGCTGTTAGAAAACAGGTTGGATACATAGACTACTTTGTTGATTTTGCTTGTTGTCATACTAGTACTGGCAATGCCAATAACAATAACAATAACAATTTACATTTGTATAATCACTCTTATTCCCAAACAATGGCAAATCGTAAGCCAAATTATGCTTTTGGTTATATGGCTTAGTAAAGGCACAGATAGTTCCATTCCAGAGCTGCCCTAGTGCCATGAAGAGCGATTTTATATTTACTCTTCAGAAAGAGTGAAGAGTGATAATATGAAGTCCTCTTTTGACTGAATGCAAAAGTAGGGTTGAAAACCAGAACAGAAAACATAGATTTTTGTCACGGCTGAAAGAAACCATCTGAAAATCTTCATAAGAAATTATATCTCAAAAAATGTGTCTCTTCTCTGGAGAGGTTATAGCAGAAAGCTAACATATGTTGCATGTAACAGCTCCTTCTTCAACAACTTGCATCAGCAAGCCAGCGGTGCAACCTTCTCCAAAGACTGAATGGTACAGGCATACCAAGAGCTCCTACAAGTGAAAGACAGAAATGTAATAATAGCATAAGCAATATTTGAGATAAGTACCTGCTAAAACATAGTGAATGCAACCTTCAGAGGCATCCTGAGAGATATTGAAGCCTTGCCTTGGGTTATTCAAGTGCCTTTCCTCGTGAATCACTTTGGATCAGCACATTTTCTGGACATCCCATCCTATCCAAGCATCAAGTATTTCAAACTGTTTTCACTGACTAGCTGAAGACCTGTTGCAAAGTGCAATGTCATTTTGCCTCCTCCACAGCTGGCAGAATTTCCATATCTGGGCACTCAGCCTGGATTTTGCCAGAGCGTGTGGTAAATCTAGCCACTGTCTTTTTGGGTAGATAGAAGAAAATTATTTTTTCTTTCAGATTGCATCACTTTATGTTTCTGCCTTGTACCCATCCTGCTATCAGAGAAAAAAAAACAAGCTGACCGAAAGGTAATGCCTCTTCTTATAAGAAATTTTCCAATTTCAATTTCTATTTATCATTTCACACTGTGATGATCCCCAAGCCAAATGCATTTTCCTGTGAAAGTGGAATGTATGTCCAGCTCAGCAATTACGGATCATAACATTGGCTTTTTTAATGTGGGAAAACCTCCAAGCTGGAAGACCAGTGTTCTCAAATGGTGATTCAAAGCAGATAAGTTCCATAATAGATATTTCTGGAACTGGAAGACCTGGATCTTCTCTTAGGAAAACACTCTAAACACCACTGTATAATCACAGAGTATAGCTTGATGTACCACACCATCATAAAAATACTGCCAAAACAAATACTTTTTGCTGTATGTTCTAGAACTTTCAATGGTTAAGATAAAAATGAGAGCACAGAAGGTTCAACCTTCAATTACTTGAAGACATGATTCTTCATGTTATTACACCAATCTAGTGTTATCATAACTTGAAATCACAGAATCACAGAACAGCAGGATGGTAAGGGTTGGAAGGGACCTCTGTGGGTCATCTAGTCCAACCCCCCTGCCGAAGAAGGGTCACCTACAGCAGGTTGCAGAGGACCGCGTCCAGGCGCATGTTGAATGTCTCTAGAGAAGGAGAATCCACAACCTCCCTGGGCAACCTGTTCCAGTGCTCCATCACCCTCAGAGGGAAGAAGTTCTTCCTCATGTTCAGATGGAACTTCCTGTGCCTCAGTTTGTGCCCGTTGCCCCTTGTCCTGTCACTGGGCACTACTGAAAAGAGCCTGGCCCCATCCTCCTGACACCCACCCTTCAGATATTTGTAAGTATATATTAGGTCCCCTCGCAGCCTTCTCTTCTTCAGGCTAAAAAACCCCAGCTCCCTCAGCCTTGCCTTGTAGGAGACATGTCCCAGTTCCCTCATCATCTTTGTAGCCCTCCGCTGGACTCTCTCCAGCAGCTCCTCATGTTTCTTGAAGTGGGGAGCCCAGAACTGGACACAGTACTCCAGATGGGGCCTCTCTAAGGCAGTGTAGAGGGGAAGGAGAAACTCCCTCGACCTGCTGGCCACACTCTTCTTAATGCATCCCAGGATCCCATTGGCTTTCTTGGCAGCCAGGGCACACTGCTGGCTCATGGTCAACCTGTCATCCACCAGGACACCCAGGTCCCTCTCCACAGAGCTCCTCTCCAGCAAGTCCGCCCTGAGCCTGTACTGGTGCCTGGGGTTATTCCTCCCCAGGTGCAGAACCCTACAATTGCCCTTGTTGAATTTCATCAGCTTCCTCTCTGCCCAACTTTCCAGCCTGTCCAGGTCTCGCTGAATGGCAGCACAGCCTTCTGGTGTATCCACCACTCCTCCCAGTTTGGTGTCATCAGCAATCTTGCTGAGGGTACACTCTAACTCTTCATCCAGGTCGTTGATGAAGAAGTTGAATAAGACTGGTCTGAGTACTGAGCCCTTGGGAACCCCACTAGTTACAGAACTCCAACTGGACTCAGTGCTGCTGATGACAACCCTCTGAGCTCTGCCATTCAACCAGTTCTCAATGCACCTCACCGTCTACTAAGCTAGCCCACACTTCCTGAGCTTTCCTCTGAGAATTCAAACAGATATGTGAAAATCACATTTTGGTTAGTAAAACATAGCAGAATATTATAGATTTAATAGTAAATAGGGTAAGAATTGGGAGAAGGAGAAACTTAGATCATTAGAAACCTCAGTGATGACACCCAAGAAAAGCCTACAGAGTTCACTAGCTCCCTTTCTAACTCTTGCTTTTTAATAAGCCTAACAATGACATAGAGTGCTATGACTTGCCTGTGCATTTAAGTTTGCCTCCGAGCGGCTTGTGAGAGAACGATTTTATTGACTTGCTTTCTGTCATTTAACAGTGGTCATGTAGTTGTTATTGATTTGCACCTGAAGCAAAGCAACGTCTTCACTTTTTCTCAGAAATTATATATCCATGTCCTGGAATTATTTTACCTAACTGGAGCATTAAATTATGTGCCTAGATTGGAAATGTTGTTATTTAGATAGCCTTTATAAAGGACTCATCTTGATGACAAAAATAATAATTATGTCCTAGGCACCCTAGCATGGAGCACAGAGAGGACCCATTAACAAGTGCTGTCTATCCTGAACATGACCAGTTTGTACCCTAGACTTCAAAGCCAGGAAATTCTCTAACATTGCTGTATTTACCCATAGGTGTGCAGCTGTATAGAGGTAACATGTAGCAACAACAAGGTGTTAGAAAGATTCTTTGCAACTCTCTAGTTTCTTTGCTATGTAACTGAAGAAGCTACTCGTGTTATTGTGGAAAACTACTCCTTAGCTGGCCTCAGCTGAGGAAAGTCTGGGTGCAAACTCTCAGCATACTGAACAACGTTGAAGAAAGAGTGTCTGCCAAAGAGTTGAAGAAAATATAATGTGGAATAAAACAGTAAGATACCAAAGTTCTGTTATATCTGTTTCTTTTCCTGCATTTCTGTGACCTACAGCTAAGGCCCAGCACCTGCTCACATACAGCTGCCTTCATATGCATTTGGACTAACATTCAGTATTATCTCGGAAGGCTTACAAATGCAAACTGAACAATAAGATTTTTCGGCTATGCCATAGGAGTGACCTGAAAGTCAGACAGTAAAGCTTAAATAGGGTTGGAGTTCAAATAAATTGTACAAAAATATAAATTGCCAAATACTCTGCTTTTGAATGAATGCTAGAACCAGAAAGCTTTTATTTTTATCTTTTTTTAAGCAAAGCAAAATTCAAATCTTACTTACTGGCAGAGTTGTAAAGCTGTATTTATAAGGCATTTAAGATAGATATGTCTGGATGTGCACCAGTAATTAATTGTTCAGTAATTACAATCTCTCGCTGGGTTTTATATTGGTTGCGTAGAAATAGATACCATCTTCAGCTGCGCAATGAAACTTTTAAGAAGTCCCAGTGCCAGCTCCAGAAAGCGCTCAGCATGGGCAGACCTATAGAATACAATCTGCATTAAATCTTGCAAAGGCCCATGAAACCGCAGTGCAGGAATACATTAAAGAAAGGCGAACATCTTGTCCTATTTCACTGCCTACATCGGCACTTCAGGCACCAAGGAACTACGAATTATTTTAATTATCTTCTCTCTGACAACAATAGTGCTTGACTTCTTAGGTTTTTGAAGATCTTTTTCTAAAAGACAGGTACTTTGTAAATGGAGATACTAGATCAGGACAGATTCTGATGCTTTACTTACACCAAGTATTAAATTGTTCTGGAAGTAATTCTGCTAATTATGACAAAGAAAGGTTTGTTAACAAGCAGCAGGAAACATTTCAGGCACCTTCTCTGAATTATCATGGCAGAAGGCAGAACCTCTTTGGATGTCAGGAGAAACAGGAAAATTACTGTTTCAAAAATATCTTTCAGCAAAGGACATATATCAAGTACATCACCTATTTGAAACAGACTTTTGAGCAAGATACTGCTGCCAGGAACAACAACGAGGCTGGTAAGAGCCGCTCAAGGGTGTGAGGAAATAGAAGTAGTAACTGGACTTCCATTTTTTTTTGCAGTTGACATAGTAGTGCTTAATTAGTATATTTGGGTACGTAAGAAATCAAACACTGCTTTCCTGATTAAATCCTTTGTTAGAAAAATAAGCTACTTAATCTAAAAAAAGCTGTGGAGACCACTGCCTCGTGTGAATGTTGTGGATCTTGGAAGAGGCTGGATTTTTGTTCTGAGAATTTTTTTGTGGTTCTTGGATGAAGCTCTTGCTGTTGTCATCAGTAACAGACTCCACGTGTTTCTGTACACAGAGAAGACCTGAAATAATATCATGACCTATAAAAGTTAAATCCACAGACTTTGGAATCTGTGTCTTCATGAACTTGCTGTAAATGACAAAATGTAGAAAGCCACATGTAGCAAAATCATCTTCAAGCAATGTCAGCCTTGTGGAATGATAGCAAAGACCCCCCATAATACTGTGATCTTCTACACAGTGTTAAACAAAGAACACTGCTCTAAGGTAGCTGTGGGTATTATGTTCCTTACCCTTATCAAGCAAACAGCAAGGAAGTCCAAGTGTGCTCCTCCTTATGAAGAGAAATGGTGCAAGATATTAGCAAAAGGGAAGAAGTTGAGAGGGATTAATGGAGAACACTGAAGGCCAGAAGAAACTCAGAATGGAGAGAAGATAGGGACAGAAGTCTGTTCTTTTGGTTGTTAAAATATCTGTGAGAAAATAGGCATCTCACATGAACATATGCATACACACTCTGATTTTGATAGATGTTCTTGATCAACTGCTACTCTTAAAGCCAGGTTTTCATCAAAAAGATTATGACGTTGATTCACTAAGCTTGATGAGGTGTTTGATTTGGGACTTTGGTTCAGTTCTTTATGTATTTGGAATGAATTAGAAAACTAATGCTCTGGTTCTGCACTTTGATTACAAATATCTCTGAAGTACAAAGCGTTTCAGAACTCGTATTTCAGTCCCTGTTCATTGATAAGGAGATTATTATTAAAGATGTTCAAAAATCTGTAACTGTCCTCTGGGGAATGCTAATATTGGAGTAAGGCGTTTTGCACTAAAATTGGGGTAGGAAACCAAAATACCACCCTCTCATAGAATGGAAACTGAGATGAGGAAAAAGTCAATTTTGAAACACTGGGAAGTCCCTATACACAGATGCATTAACTGGATTCAGTATGTATTAATCCCATGTGCATATCAGGAGATCTGTAACAGTGCCAGTGGTTTGGTGAACTCATCTTTCTTCAGTCCAGATCACATCATGGTTGGACTAGCAAATTCTAAGTCTGAAGGTGCACATAGATACAAATTAGATGAAACTCAATAGCCAGGACCAGTAAAAATTTGCTTCATCTTTGGGCTGGTTGCAGAAGGAAAATGTTCTCTGATAAGGAGGTAAACATCCTTGTACCAAAAGTAACAGAATTCTTTTAAAGACAGATTTTCAGTAAGCACTGAGTCTGATTGGGATCAAGAACCTGACTGGGATCAAGCACCTGGAGGAACAAAATAAATGCATTGTAGAGAGCCATGCAAATTTATAAATGGGCCTATAAGCCCTCAGCACTTGAGAATCACATTTAGGCCATGTATAATTTAGTTTGCAATGATACCTATTACTGATTATCCCAGTACAACAACTGGAGGCTAAAGGCTTTGAGTTCCAGTAAAAACACACTGGTGCAGTTTAACACACTGGTGCATCTCCTGAGTGCTCAGCAAAAGTTGCCTTCTTTGGCTTCAGAGGAGACCTGAGAAAGTTCTGCTTTTGGGAGACTTCTAAATTTTTTTCATGAAGGCTGAAGAGACTGGTGGGGGAAGAAGATTGCAGCAGCTTCAATGTTAAGTTGAAAACAAAAGTTGAAAATCTTGAGAAATAATTTTTCTTTGCTTTCTCTGGTATGGAAATCTGTTTTCTTCCTAGTAACATGCTTAGGATCCTAAAAAAGTGCTATTTTTCTTAAATTTCATCTGGATGGACTGGAGTTGGACAGAAGGACTGGGTAGGACTAGTTTTTTAATAGCTTATGGTCACTAAAGTGATATTTCTCTCTCCAGATTATCCACAATAGGCCATTATATCTGAAGTGGTTGCTCAGATTCACTTTATATCAATAATTAGAAAAACATCCTTCTAAGCTACGATTGACCTCATTCTATAAAAGATAACTCAAAATGATAATAAGAAGCCATCAAGCTGTCCTTTTCTCCATTGACTCCAAGGAAGTCTGGGTGACTAACTCAGGTGTAGGCATACCTTTTCCAATGTCTAGAGTTAGATACAAAGAATTGCAGGGCTTGTTTCTGCCCATAATCATGTGGTAACTTTTGGTAGCTGTATTTAGGATATCCAAGACATGTCCATGGGACTGGAAAAGAGCCATGGGAGATTTGCAGTCTGTAGTGGTGGCTGGAGGCATTAGACCACATGAAAGACTGAATCCACCCCTGTGGAGGCAAATGAATCATTCTTTTTCTCTTGAAGTCTCCTCCAAGAAATGATCTGGAATTCCTAAACTGGGAAAGGTTTAAATATCTGAGAGAGAATATATGTCCACATCTCTAGCCTAATATAAACATGTATCATTCACAAAGGCTGCTTGCTGAGAGTCCTGTAAAACCTCTTTCACGTATTGTATACTTAAACTCACCTCTTATTTGCAGATTACATTCATATGTGTACTGTATTTACACACATAAATTATACACTTACACAGCTGCAGTATTAAAGAAGTTTCATGGAACAGCAGGAGCCTTTAGAAGAAACAGACATGTTTCAAGCTGAGATGAATATACCGTGTTTAGTGATACCAGGAGATGGCAGATATCTCACTTCTCTAGGCTTTCTAAGCAGAGCACAGCTGGATGAGAGGTACCTTTATAAATTCAGTTCCTTTGGCTTCTCCTCTGAAGGCAAACTAGCAACACATGCCATTATTACTAGTGTGCTTTTCATTTTGGCTCATACTAAACTCATTAATCATTACAGTCTCACCTGGGGACCCTACCTTAGACACAATCACCATCTGTATAACCTGCGAGAAACAGACGAGACATGCAAGAAACATCTAGACTAGTAAATAAAAGAGGTTAGGGACCTTTCCCTGGATTTGAGGCTTACTGGACTGGGTACTAGATTGAGGACACTAGGCTTGTTCAGCTATAGACAAGAGGACACTGCCTGAGGAGTGACCTCATTGCTGTCTACAACTTTGTCATGAGGGGGAGCCAATAGGGAGGTGCTGATCTCTTTTCTCTGGGCATACTGGCTTTGCATGGCAAGGTTTTGGTGCTGACAGGGGGCTACAGGGTTGGCTTCTGTGAGAAGCCACCAGAAGCTTCCCCCATGATCAGATAGAGCCAGTGCCAGCCGGCTCCAAGACAGACCCGCCACAGGCCAAGGCTGAGCCCATCAGTGACGGTGGTAGTGCCTCTGGGATAACATAGTTAAGAAGGGAAAAAAGCTGAAGTGGGATAGAGAGAGAAGTGAGCATACGTGAGAGAAACAACCCTGCAGACACCAAGGTCAGTGAAGAAGGAGGGGGAAGAGGTGCTCCTGGCCCCGGAGCAGAGGTTCCCCTGTAGCCTGTGGAGCAGACCATGGTGAGGCAGGCTGCCCTCTGCAGCCCATGGAGGTCCAAGATGGAGCAGATCTTCACCTGCAGCCCAGGAAGTACCCCATGCTGGAGCAGGGGGATCCCCGAAGGAGGCTGTGACCCTGTGGAGAGGGGTCACAGAGTGCTGTGACCCTGCACTGAAGCAGGCTCCTGGCAGGACCTGTGGCCCTGTGTGGAGAGGAGATCCATGCTGCAGCAGGTTTGCTGGAAGGACTTGCAACCCCGGGGGGGATCCATGCTGGAGCAGCCTGTTCCTGAAGGACTGCTCCCCGTGAGAGGGACCCATACTGAAGTAGTTCGTGAAGATCTGCAGCCCGTGGGAAGGATCCACATTGGAGAGCTTCATGGAGAACTGTGTCCCGTGGGAGGGACCCCACGCTGGAGCCTGGGAAGAGAGCAAGGAGGAAGAAGTGGCAGAGACAACATGTGATGAACTGACCACAACCCTAACTCCCTGTTTCCCTGTGCCTCTCAGGGGGAGGAGGCAGAGAAAATCAGGAGTGAAGATGAGCCTGGGAAGTAGGGAGGGGTGGGGGGAAGGTATTTTAAAGATTTTTTTTTTCATTTCTCAGTACCCTAGTCTGTTTGATTGGTAATAAAATTGAATTAATTTCCCCAAGTCGAATGTGTTATGCCTGTGATGGTAACTGCTGAGTGATCTCCCATTCCGTATCTCCACCCATGAGCCTTTCATTATATTTTCTCTCCCGTGTCCAGCTGAGGAGGGGGAACGATAGCATGGCTTTGGTGGGCACCTGGCATCCAGCCAAGGTCAACGCACCACACACAGTAAGCTTAGGGTATCATATTCTATCAGTTTAAAATAACCTCTTTTCCATTTACATAAATTGTAGTACTACCTATATTCATATCAGCATTTTAAAGTCAAAACAGTTGATAAATGTTTTTTAAAGGAAAACTCTGTTAAGTTGACCCATCAAAAAGTTTATGACTCAAATGGCTATTAATAACCATTCTTTCTCCATCTCAAAGACAAATTATTTTAATTTCCATCTGCCTTCAACACTTTTGGTTCAGCAGGCTTTTGTTTTTTCAAATCTAAATTCTTTTTTTTCCCAAATTAAAAGAAAATTGGTAAACTTTTACATTTAGGCAGCACTGCACGAGTACTAAGGGAAGATTAGAGGTGATGACTGTTTTTCTGAAGGCTTTCCTTGGGGTGTCATAGAATAGTAGTGTATAAAGCACAATTTCTCTGGGCAACTCGAAACGCCATTGAAAATTTTAATGCATAAGCCCCATACTTCTAACCCAAAATTTCCAAGAAGACAGTACAGAGACAAGAACACAGCAACAATTTTAAAGTGTCATTTTGAGAATGATAAAAGCAGAAATGTCATCCTGATCTGTAGAACTTGGGGAAAAAAATTTGCTTGTGTGGTTTGGCATTATTCATCATGTATCTGCCACTGGACAAGTACAGTACGAGCTCTTTCATTGTTGTTTCTTTCTGTGTTTTGTACACGTGATGTAGTATAACTTGAGTTGCCCTGATTCTGTTTCAGGCAGGCAGTTTAGTTGACAGGTAATGTGTAAAAAGTCAAACTGACTGTCTGACAACATGTAAGTCTCCTACTCAGGTCCCATTCATTGTTCTGCCACTGCTGGTACATCTCCCTTCACTGTCACTGTAAGTATATTGTCCTCGTCCATGTGCTGCTACATGCTCTTTCATTCCAATCAGTCCCATCCCTTTGTTTGACGTAGTCTATGTCTATTTCTACGCCTCCTATGTTCTTCCTTTCTTATTCCTCTTTCCTGTTTTTGTTTCCTTTTCCTCCTTTTTCTTGCCATCTCTCCCTTCTCACAGAGATTTCAGTAATGGGTGTGGTTAATATATCTCTGTCCAAAGATGAGGAGAAATGTAGAGATGAGTATCTGTCCTCCCAGCTCATATTAAGTGGATGCTTCTGGACATAGATCTGGTCAACTAAATCTCATGTGGAGACTCCCTATTACATCTTGACTTCCATATTCCCTGCTTCTTTTTACTGTGGTTGTCTCTCATTAGCAATATTCATCTTGAAAAATAGCTTTTCCTACTTTGCTTCATGATCCCTCTACCATACTTGAACCCAGAAGACCCCCCTCTGCTATGTTTTAGAAGTCCAGTCCCTGCTGGTTTCTATCTTTTGACATTGCTTCCACATTCTTTAGCTTCCATCCCTGGATAATACGTTATTAGAAGTACTAAGGACCCTAGTTTGAGGGACTATATATTCTACTTCAGAGGTATTTGTTAAGTCATTACTCTTATAGGAAGAACATAAAGAAGCAGATTGGTCAGTTTTCCCTCTTTATTAGTGGATGGAAAGTAAATGGAGGTTATTTCCAGGAGCCTGACTGAATGTAGCTCAGCTGTAGCTCTGAGTACTGAAGAGAAATGTCATACAGCAAACCATTTCTCTCTGGTAGTCTGTTGTCTACTACTGGAATGGCATTGTACTGTCCATGAGACAGGAAAGGAGCAAAACTGCAGTGGCAAAATGTCCCTTAAAACTATAAATGTTCCCATCTGGGCACCTGTCTCAGTCTCCCAAATAGCTTAAAGCAAGGCACAGTTTTCACTGTTTTTTGCTCACTGGACTGCTCAGGTTCCAGCTACCCACCTCACACGCTGATTTGAATCTACAGGAACTCTGAGCAGAAGAGCACACTTTGATCACAAAAACAGTACAAGTTTTCTTTCCAAATTTTTTTTCCTTGTTGATTTGCTAGAGGAAAGGGATGGAGGAGAGAGGGATATTGACAGGCATGAGCGGTGGAACAGTGCAAAACTCATGAAGTTCAACAAGGCCAAGTGCAAGGTCCTGCACTTGCATCAGGGCAATCACTGGTACCAATACAGGCCGAGGGACAAAAGGATAGAAAGCAGCCCTGCCGAGAAGGACTTGGGGGTGCTGGTGGATGACAAGCTCAACATGAGCCGGCAATGTGTGCTTGCAGTCCAGAAGGCCAACCATATCCTGGGCTGTATGCCCAGCAGCATGGCCAGCAGGTCAAGGGAGATGATTCTGCGTCTCTGCTCCACTCTGGTGAGAGCCTACCTGGAGTCCTGCGTCCAGCTCTGGAGCCTTCAGCACAGACAAGACATGAACCTGTTGGAGCAAGTCTACAGGAGGCCACAAAAGTGGTCAGAGGGCTGGAACACCTCTCCAATGAGGAAAGGTTGAGAGAGTTGGGGTTGTTCAGCCTGGAGAAGACTCTAGGGAGAATTTATTGTGGCCTTTTCAGTACTTAAAGAGGTCTTATAAGAAAGATGGAGACAGACTTCTATCGAGACCTCTAATGACAGGAGAAGGGGCAATGGTTTTAAACTCAAAGAGGGTAGATTAAGATTGGACATAGGGAAGAAATTTGTTACGATGAGGGTGGTGAAACACTAGAACAGATTGCCCAGAAAAGTTGTGGATGCCCTATCATTGGAAGTGTTCAAGGTCCAGTTGGATGCGACTTTGAGCAACTTGATCAAGTGAAAGATGGCCCTGCTAGTGCAGGGAGGTTTGATTAGGTGATCTTTAAAGGTCCCTTCCAATCCAAAGCATTCTATCGTTCTATGATTCTGTTATTTTAGACTAGCAAACTATAATCTTGTTCTTTTCACTTTGAGCATCATCAGGCTTCTTGACTGGAAAGGAGCACACTGCAAGCTAAACAAAAGCAGGCAAAGATTGACACTTACTCAGAGACTCCATGAAGATCCTAATGTCTGGTCACAACAGAAGGAATTATATGTACACAAATATCTCAAATGTAACTATGAAATGGATAAACATACTGATGAACACAGAACTCTGTTCTGCCAGCAGGCTCTCGAGAGTCATGTTTAGAGAGCCTCCTGATGCCATTAGGAGGTCCAGTTTTCCAGATTTCAACACCAGAGTCACTTCTTACTGTTACAGAATGACTCTGTGCTGCTGTGACATATCTGAGGCTTGGGCAAGAACCATTTAAGAATGAAAGAGATGGAAACAAATGTCTGAATGCAAGACACTGTTTTAACATGGAGAAAAAATAGTATTATTAAGCAGATTCATGAATATAGCTAAGTAATACTTTGCTATATACACCAACTATTATACATGTCTTTAACATATAAGCCTGTAGGACTGTTTGCAGAATAAAACAGAAACACCTTACACACTGCTGAAATAGAGTAACAGCTTTGATTTCTCTTTGAAAAAAGTCTCATAATTTTTGCCATTATGCTGTCTTTACTTCTTTTATGAGGTGATAGCCAAAGAAATTATTTCATTTTTTGAACTCTGGAATAACAGAACATGATTGGAGTTTATATAAGTAATTCTCTAAATGAGCAGTTTCTTAACCTTAGAACAAGAACATGATGACTTCAAACCAGAGAGTTCAGTACAGGTCCCTTGCCTTTGATTTGTCTGGGAAAAGAGTATCTGGAACCAAGTAATACTTTCGAAGACAAAATGAATAAAAACC
The DNA here is from genome assembly GCF_030867145.1 of Opisthocomus hoazin. Lineage (NCBI taxonomy): Eukaryota > Metazoa > Chordata > Aves > Opisthocomiformes > Opisthocomidae > Opisthocomus > Opisthocomus hoazin. Next base: position 12,375,431 of record NC_134414.1, on the reverse strand, counting down.
TAGTTTTGAAATCTGTTCGAGTGCTGTAATCTGTAGATCTTTAGAAAACACCTGAAAATCACCACGGCACAGCAGGTTGTAAGTTTTAGAATGACTTTGTGGGTAATTTAAAGTGAAGTATGAAGTCATGGACTGGTTGACACATCACAAAAAAATTGCACTCTGGACTATTTTTCATAGAAAAAGATAATAGTGGTTTCTTGATTTTAATATGTGTGGATTTGGGGCAGAAAGGGGTAGGTTTAGCTCCAGGAATTGATAGACAGAGAGTTTTCTTTCTACAACAGAATTTCTTCGAGGAAAAGCATCCAAACTCTGCATATGTCTGCACACATGGGTGATTTGTGTACAGATTTTAAACACTTCTCTCCCTCTTTTTGAGCTGCCATGGTGCAGGGGGCACGGTAGTTGTAGGCTACATTACAACTTGTACTAGCACAGAAGTGTTATGCTAGTGAACTCTGGAGCACAAATAATGATCCACCATATCCTTTTTCTGCATTGCCTTCATTGCCACACTAGTGCTGGTGACTTTTAACCAGTCTTACCAAGAAAATACTTGTGAACACAGGAATGAGGGGAAGTCAACCTGCCTCCATCATCCTTCCTCTCTTCACCATTCTCACGCAGCTTCTCCCAGCAACTGAGGCACAGGGAGAAAGGCAAATGGGGAGTGGGACAGGCACACAGCCGGCAGATCCATCAGTTTCAGTTATGAGGGTTATAATACTAGATATTTTTTGTATGAGTTACGTGATTGGCTGTCCTCTTTAGTAATATAAAGGTAAAGCTTTGGGAGTGTTGCCAGAGGCTTTAGCAAAATCACTGACTTTTGTGTTTCTCAAAGACAGGATATACATGGTTGTACATGTAGAAAATTCAAGATAAACTCAGATACTTTCATCCTTTTAAAACATTATTAGTGTCATTGACAGAACTTCTAAAATGAATCAAGGTCTTATGAAATCTCTAAGTGGATGTCATGGGTAAATTCATCTCCTCTGCCTTAGAAATGAGATGATTTCAGCTCGTCCCCTTGGACCAGGTGTTGGGTATTATTTTCTATTTTAGTGTAATAGTTCCCAGCAGGGTTTTTTAAGGTTGTTACAGTTGTATATTTTTTCTGTTTCTGTCCAATGACTAGTAAGGCAGTCATTAATCAGACATTGACATCTATTTTGTAGACATTTACTTGCCACGTTAATCCTAACTCACCTTTGCTTTGATGTGCCTATACTGATGTCCTTGGGATCACTACTCACATGAACAAGGCCTAATAAAGTCAGACACAGCATGAGACACTAGAGACAATAGTCTTCAAAGGTATAAATCAGCACCGTTTCAATGACATTGATGGGATAATATCACAGCTTCAAACTGCAGTAACATTAGTTTTGGTAATGTAGTAATTATCAAATAAAGCATGGGAAAGATTAAGAAAAAAATGTTTACCTCTCTCTTGTGTGTACTAAAGCAGGTTTCAAATTAGGTTGGCAATTTTACGGAATAAATATTTGTCCACTAGAAGATGAAATTAGACTGCAAATGCGTATTATGTAATGTGAGCTCACAAATAGCTGTCACATAATTCCTTTGACTGCATCTGTCAGTTAGACGTATGCAATTCTTGGTCTGATTATGGCTTTAGCTACCAGCAAGTCATCCAGATCCCATGTGTGCATGCGTTTACTGTAGATATCCATGATATCCTCATAGAGCTGGAATATGTGACAAAGGATTTACTGGTTCCTGCTGAAGTAGCAGTTGGAAGATGGGTGGGATACCCTTGGGCACCACAAATGGAACTAGATGCTTATAATTAGGCAAATGAATCCTTGCCCTGTGGATGTGTGTTTAGGAAAAGATGAAAGCAAATTTCAAGAGCTTTGGGGCACTGCTTTACTCCTTATCCCTCCTAGCATCTCATTTCGTATGAGTCTTTAGCCTTTCCAGTCACTGAGGGATGACCTAGGTGCAAAAGTTCTACTTCGGTTTCAGATGTCTCTTATTATCCTGGCTGGCCTCCAGCAGTCATTCCTCACCGGCACAGGTCTCCCACCATCCCTGTATTGTATCTGCCATGCCTATGCATATGGGCTGTAGAGCATTTACTATGACTACAGACTTTTAAGTTAAGTGTCCACACTACTACCCTTTTTCTGGACAGAAATCCCGCAAGTCCTAGATAAGCCACTAAATTCTTAAGCCTTGCTTAACATTGGTCAGGAATGTATCTACTGTATTGTGAAATCTCTTGCGATTGCCTAGAACTTCTAGTTTCTTTCAAAGATGAAAAGGAGAGAAGCATGTTTTCCTCCAAGTAGTTAGCACTGCACCAACAGCCCTAGGCAAGTACCTGAATCATAAGCTGTTGAAGAGGTGCAGAGGATAACAAATTTCTCCGAAAATATATTTTTCTGTTAAAAAAGTATTAAGTATCAATTGTACATAATACCAGCCTCTCACATGAGTACTAAAAACACTTGACTATAAAATCAGCCTGACTCAATTTCCCTTTCTGCGGCAAATAATATTTACAGGCCTTTTCTGTGAAACAATCCCAGGATTGCCTATAGGCAGACTGCAACGGAGGTACCGGGGCATTTGTATTTAATGTGCAAAAATAAGGAAGCTTGAGTTCCTAGTCTAAATCAAGAATTGGGACTTGAGCCACAATGTCCAGTGTCTGAAGAGAGTGCCCTCAACATTGGTTACCTTAAGGCAAAGAAAAAAACTCTTTTCATCTCTGACCTGAGCACCGGAAGCCAATCAACCTTTCCTGTTGAAATTGAGGCTGGAGAAGACTTCCCAAAGAATAACTGATTGAGATGAATCATCTACACAATTGTGCTGAAAAATTACCTAGCACCTCATCCTTATGTAGCAAATGATATTACCTTGGAAGGTCGCCTTGTTTCCCTTACTGATATTTTCTGATCCCTCTGGGAGCAATGACAGGGATATCCAGTGACCAGACAGTCTTCCAGGGAAAAAAAAGGGATTCTGAAATCTTAAGAATCCAGACCACTCAGAATGTCACTAGGAAGTCTTGCTTGCAAAGTGTGTTTCTGTCTTTCAGATGAGTATAGTCACCTGGCTAGCCAAAATTTTGTTTAACTATTTGTTATTCTTGTGGTTCTTTCAAAGTGAAATCAGTGTACTGACATTCAGCAAAGATGAGGAGCTACTGGAGAAAGTCCAGCGGAGGGCTACGAGGATGATGTGGGGACTGGAGCATCTCTCCTATGAGGAGAGGCTGAGGGAGCTGTGCTTGTTTAACCTGGAGAAGGCTGAGAGGAAACCTTATAAATACTTATAAATATCTTAAGGGTGGGTGTCAGGAGGATGGGGCCAGACTCTTTTCAGTGGTGCCCAGTGACAGGACAAGGGGCAATGGGCACAAACTGAAGCACAGGAAGTTCTGTCTGAACATGAGGAAGAACTTCTTCGCTCTGAGGGTGATGGAGCCCTGGAACAGGCTGCCCAGGGAGGTTGTGGAGTCTCCTTCTCTGGAGATACTCATGACCCGCCTGGATGTGGTACCGTGCAGCCTGCTCTGGGTGACCCTGCTTCAGCAGGGGGGTTGGACTAGATGACCCACAGAGGTCCCTTCCAACCCTTACCATTCTGTGATTCTGTGATTCTGTGATTCTGTGATTCTGTGATTCTGTGATTCTGTGATTCTGTGACATAGGAAAGGTTATATTCCTGTTTTATGGTAGCTGTTTACTGACAGACACACAAACAGTGGTCATAAAACTACCTTATCTTTATTCTTACAACTTTATATGTCCCTTGTTACCACACAACACCCTGTTCTATGAGCTTTCTTAAATTATCAAATAGCTGTTATTGATATGGAAGGTAGTGCATAGGTGCAAAAATACGTGAAGTCAGAACACTTGAAATAAGACAAGTGGGAAATTTATTGGAGTACATATAAATATCTAAATCAACCAGACACGAATAGAAATAGAAACTCAGGAAATTTAAGAAAAGTTTAAAACCTTGTTTCAGTTAGAAATCTGTTTTAGCTGCTTGTCTATGAGTAGTTGCCTCAAGACAAATATTTTACAGTCGTATTATCTTACATAAATGCTGCTTTGCTTTCTCTTTGCTTTGGAAACAGCATGTCAGGACAATATTGGCAAACTGACAGGAATGGTGATATCACACTTAATTACATTTGCAGATCTCAGATGTAAAATCAAAGGAAATGAACAAGTAAAATTAATTGCTCTACAAATCTCCTGATTTTACAGGCGGAAAAACACAGACCAGACACAAAGTGATATCAAAGGCATAAAATAATGCATCAACAAAAATTTCTGAGAAATAATGGTTTACAGTTCTGATAAGCACAGGTGTTTTCATAATAGCAGCCAGTAAAACAAACTGAGACAGAAATGTAATTTAAAATTGATGATCTCCTTTGAACATTGAAGCTCAAAGCATGAAAGCTGTGTATCCCTGTGCCCACTCTGCTTCGATATGACATCCAGCTGCGCTAAGCCTTCTCTGAGTGAGCTGTCCTCATAATCCACTCAAATCAGTACAGTCATAAAACAAATGAGGATTAACAACATCTACTGCAAAATTATGCAGCTTCTGTGGCTTCTAGATTATCTTTTTATTTCAAATAAAAATTCTGTTGGTTAAGCAGTAACTACAGGACCCCCAATATCTGAAACTTAATTATTTAGAGTGTTGTGATGTTTTGACGACCTAACACTAAGGAGCTTCTACCCAGCTTCTATCTTTTGTGGGGGAAAAGAAGTGCATTGTGTGTGGGGATACAGAGAGAAGGCTGAGATATTACCAAAGTGTCCATGGCATGAACAAGTCTCACACATCTCCTTGGTAAAAGCACAAAGCTCATTTCCAGCAGTTTTTGCTCACACCACCAACACATAAGTAGGACTTGCACTGTTCTTCATGAATGAAAACCCTGTTCAGATCGCAGTGGCTGTGATTGTGCAAGCACAGGTGGCAATACCAAATGCAAGCTCTTTAATTCTCTCGGCACTACAGTAGTCTTTCCCCCCTTAGTGGAGAGATCAGAAGTATTAGTATTTCACAGACCAGCAAGCAGCCTCGGTCCTCTGTGTTGTACCCTGTGAGAACGATGTCTTCCTCGGATCTGCAGCTGCAGTGCAGACCTCTGACTCAGGTCTATCTCTCACACCTGATGGCACTGGCATATGATTTCTGACCTGATCAACAGTCCCAAACACAAGGCTCTGAATTGTAACTCCTGAAGATCACTGTAATAGGGAGTTTGTACTTGGTTAACTAAAAAAAAACCTTTCTGAGATACAGGTAGGCTTTGAAATAGAGGTGTCTGATTCCAGCCATTACTGCAAAGAGGTAACTGTCCTCAGCTGCATTTGCAACCATTTTGTGTGCTGGAAGGACTTTAAACAGGACAACAGGCGTTTTTATCTTCAGCAGTACTTTGCTAGGAGAGGCTCCAGATAAACTGCTATTCTTGTTTTATTTAATGAACTGCATGTTTCTTTAAATTTGTTCTCTTCCTCTGTATTTTTTGTATACATGTTATATTGATATACATGGGAATACATCTTGAAAAAATGAATGTTGGAAGGTTAAAATCAAATAGAAAATTTAAAATATCTTCCCTGACTGGCTTGTGATTTACTTTTGGAGTTGATGAATACCTGTAACAAATATCATGTTAACTCACAAAGCAGCTGAGTAGCAAAATATTTACTTTTAACGGAAAATGAAACTAATTGAACATCTAAAAAAAAAAATTTCATTTTTAAAGGTACCTGCACAAATATAAATATTCTTTTCATTTCCTTAACCATGTGCTTTAGTGTGCTGGCTTAATATGTCAAATTGAACAGATCTGGCAAATGTGTTGAGTCGTTGTATTTTCTTGATGTTTCGTGGTTGACAGAGCATATACTAAAATGACCATCATATTCCTGGCAGCTAAATTTTAATCTCAGCAGTTCAATAGATGATGCCTGTCAGCCTTTTACCTGTTTAGGTCTACAACACTTTTCCACTAAAAGAGGTAGGAATATAATTATGCTTAGGAAAACACTACTAGAATTCTACAACTTTTCTGGTGTGGTTCTTTCCCCCGTTTGCATTATACAAGGGCAACTGAGCATACTTACTGACATTTATATTTAGATTGCATTACAAGCATTTCATTTTCTTTTTCCTCAGACCACTTCTATTTTTGGAAATGCCCGTTGACCAACTACGCTCCTTAGCCAGTATGTTCTGCCTGTGATCACTAGGTATCAGTTGTTGGCAAGGCAAGCAGTATAACCCCAATCTATTTTCTCAAAAGGAATGAGAAAGTAATGAGGTGTGTCATCATAAAAGCGAAATGTATTTCAGTGTTACACAGCTTGCTGTGTCAAGCACTGATCTTTCTCTTACCCACTGATTTGCCAGCCCGTTCTTTGTATCCAGTTTGGTGACAATAGAACAATGGAGCAACGGTAAGTACCGGATTGCACTCACTTTTAGGAGATTTTGTGAATTGCTTGCAGCAGGAGAGGACATTAATTCAATAAAAATGAAACAGCACACTTCTGATTTCATACCATTTGATTGCCATGAAATAGCCCCTACTTCCCACTGCTGTAAGAAGATAAGAAATGAATGTTTAACAAATAGGTACCTTGTGATAAAGAGAACTTTTTATGCAGAATAAGCAACAGCATCAATTCTTACAGGTTTTTTTAATTGTCTTTTGTTTCAACTCCTGAGAAATATCTATATAGCTTTTGATAGAGACAACGAAATCTGTAGTCATGGTCCACAGGTCTCCCATTTAGCATAGACAGGGCAGCCACACCTAACTCTTTATTCAACCTAGAGGCATATTAAACCTTGAGTTATGGTCCAATTTATAAATTAGCACATTTATTCTCCACTATGCCTATGATCATGCTTTCCACAGTTGTTACACAGAAAGTGAATCTCAGATTAAGAGTCTGATCTGAGGAAAAACCAAACTAATTAATTGGTCATACAAACAGTTGGTTCCCATCTGAGGCCACTAGTGCAACCGGCAGCTTTGGCCAGCTAGCGCTCCAGTGCAAAGCTGGAAATGCTAGGTCTACACCCATGACTGAGCAGACTGAGCTTCAAAAACCTGTGTCTACTTTATTTTTTAACTGTTTAGGCCAGACTATTCTGTGACACTGTGATGGATATAAAATCCAGGATTGAAAGGTTTGGGCTAAAGGTATGTTTCCCAAGATAAACTGGCCTGGCTTGGTGGGAACTGGCACCTCCCAATCAGCAAGTCTGGCAACTGCACCAAGCTGGAGGCAAGCTGTCCAAGATGTCCAAGAGGTCTGGGAGACAGCTCTAGTCAAAGGGAAAAGCAACCCTGATGTTAGTGACAAGCTATGTTGGACTGTACAGAAAAAGGGTGTAGCGGACTGTGCTATAAGGATAAGCAGAATGAGCAAGAGGAAGAAAACATTCTTCAGAAAAAGCCTGAGGAAACAACCACTTTAATTCATGAGTACTGTTTCTTGGACAAAAGACTGCAGAACTCCACGCAATAAAGGGCTACATCCCAGTCAGGGTTGTAGTCACTACAACAGATTAAATTAAGAGCAGTAGAATTGAGCTAAAACCTTCCCTGAGCAAGAAGTGAAACAAAGATGAAATTGAGATTGCATGCATCTCATAGAACTACACCAGAGCGGTTAAGGGATGATCCAACCAGTAAGAGAGAACCTGATCCAACCAGTAAGAGTGATCCAACCTGTTAAGGGTGATCCAACCTGCCTCTGCAAAAGTAAATTGGTAAAGCTCCCTATGTGTCCCAGAAAATCTGTTCTTTTTTGGGTTGTTTACTGTGTTTTCCTCATTGTTTGAAAAATCTCGGTTGTTGTTATTCTGTGTAACTACAAAGTTAATCTCTGGAGTCATTGTTTTATGTCAGTCTGGTCAATGAATGTGAAACAAGAGTGGCCTCTGGACATAAGAGAGATGCCTGTCGAGCGCCCATGGAGTTAAACTCCGTGCAGAATTGTGCATTGCAAACTCTTCTTAACCTCCACATGTTTTATGGGAAAGTTATTCTTACTCCTTCTAATTCAACATCTGTTTCTGCAGTACAGTGGTGCCTTCCACCCATGCAGAGTTTCATTTGATAGGACTGTGTCGGTATAAAGGTCTGTGATAACAGATTGCAGTGCAAAATTGAGACTTGATTATATACTGTATTAGTTTATGCAATATGGAAGAATGGATAAGATTTGAAAAATGTCTCTGTTGGAAATGAGAGATCAAAAATGCACCACTGAGCTTACTTTTTTTTTTCTAAAATTGGATAGCGGACATTTGGCACATGAAAAAACCCTATAACAAAGCTTCTATAAAACATTTTAGACCTCTGAAGCAAAAAACTAATTTTTTTTTAAAACTGTTAAGGAGAAGCAAAATTCAAAGGCTAACAAGTTGTAATTGCTTTTTGAAAAGAAGGCTGCCTAAAGTGAAGGTTATTTTTGTCCATTTATAGTGTGTACTGCATTTTCTAGCTAAATTATAGAAAATTATATGCCACGATTTTCTTACTGCCTCTAACTAGCTTTATATGAATCTCACAGTTCATCTTTGATATTTTGTTGTATTGTACCAATTGTATTAAGTTTACAAAAATGTTGTTCCCAAACACCCCAGATTTCTGATAATTAGCTTTCTGCAGAGACTAATGAAGAGTATGCTATTCTCTTTGGTGCAAAGCTCTTCAGAGGACCTGCCTTCTGCCTTTTCTTTGTCTCTGCTACTTACAATACTGAATAAAGTTTATACTTTTTGAGGTCAATCTTGAAGAAGCACAGATGAATTTATTATAGCCAGCACCATGGAACAAAGCAGCAATAAAATGAGTGTTTTTCTTCTTTATAACAAAAAATAAACTGGGAAATAGGTTGAGTTCTCCTGATTTAATGCATTCAAACCATCGCTCAGTTCTTGGGCATTGTACAGAAAATAAAAGCGGAGATGGTTTCAAACATTTTCTCACTCTTGAATAAAAACACATAACCCATAACATGCTGTAAAAACAGTATATGTTAAAAATCGACTTTGATTAATCTGCACTTAATTGTAATGTCAGTGCTTTGTAAAGGAGTATGGGATCCTTTATATTTAGAAATAACGCCAGACGAATATGACCATTAGAAATTTTCTGCATTGTGAGGGAGAACATGAAATATCTTTTGTTTTGGCCTTCTTCCTTCAAACCTGAAGTTTTATTCCACAGTCACTACTTATATAATCCCTGTCAAGTTTTTCACAAACGTGTGAAAAACAAAATGTAAATGACATCAAAATAGCAATCTTCTCTGATCTTATTTAAAAAATATGCATAGCACAGCAATATAATACATTGCCTGCTATAAGGAAAAGTCTGGTAATAATACTTAGAGAGACAGTATTAACAGAGTTTGGAATCAGGTTTTCTGCCTGCATAGCCAATCAGAACTCTCTGCAAGAATACTGAGAGTAAGTTAAGATATTTGAGCCTAAAATGGTGCAATGAAAAAGGAAGAGAAAAAGTCAGGAAAGGCAGTCTCACTGGTGAATATCGAATGCAGTAGGGCCAAATGCAACTGTGGTTCTGGGAGCTGCGAAATTGCCCATAGCAGGAAATGAGCATAGATTAACAATGGAAAGATAACTGCATACTTCTAGTCACTTCTGGGAAACCTCAGAGGCAGCATGCTGATCCCCATGTAGTTTTGGTCTGACCCACTGTGCTAGTGCTTATGTTTTCAGATCTTTAATCTCCTTTCTTTTTGAAGTGTAGCCTTAGTGTTCTTAGAAGTTGGAACATCCTTCTGCTTATTGGTATGCATAAAAGCACTTTGAATACTGGAACTTTAGAGTCAAAGTAAGATATTTTCTGTGTTCTTTGCTTGCCAACAGCCACAATGCTTTTCCAGCTCAAGTTGAGATATTTTATTGCTGTTCTAGTGTCTATGTGCTGGGAATAAACAGAAAGTACAGGGTGCATTTCTGTGTCCTTGAAGTTCTTTGTTTTGGCGTGCTAAGACAAAATTGTAGGAGACAAGAGAGCCTTTATTCCTATATTTGATGGACATGTGTGGCACAGGTTAGTATCCCGTCCTGGGTATTGGATGAACACGTATGTACATACAGACAGACACACAGAGATGCTGAAAGACTTACAGTCCCTGACGGGAATGAATAGGGCTCATCTCAGGGCTTAATTTGGTCTCACCTGAAAACGAATACCACTGGGAGACAGTCTGCAGCCCAAAAGTTTCTATCACATCCCTTGTCAAACAGATCTGCTTTGCCTAGGTTGCTCAATGTTTGCAAGGCTGCTTCGAGACTTAGGGAGCAGGATGGAAGGAGGCTGAAGTGTCTTTAGCTAGTTCATGTCTTCCAGCTTTTTATCATTGTCTCATCTGATAGCGAGAGTTCATCTGGGAGCCTTTCTCAGTATTGTGGAAAGGTTAGGATGAGGACAGCAGTCAGACAGAGAAGTCTAAAGCTGAGAAGACAATAGTGGTTCTAGAGGCTTAAGGGAAATCGCTGAAGGACAAGGCTGACTTGCATCTCAGTCTTTGGCTGAGGCTCTTTTCATCAGCATTCACAGCTCGGGTGTCATGTTGACAGCTTCTACATTAGCAAATAATTAAGTGAATACACTGGCTTTTTATCTACTGCTGTCCGGCCAATGCTTTTGTGCCTATTTCTGTCCAGTTTACCCCTAATTTTAATAAGGTTTTCTTACCTCTAGACTGAATTATTGCAACTCATAATACACTGCATACAGCTAAGACTCAAAACCTTTCAGAAACCTTCAGCCTTCCGCAGCATGTTTGACACAGCTGCAGCACTGCCTCAGCAGCCTGAAGTCTCTAATCTGACTCTTGACCTGTCTCTGCTACTGCATCAGGGGTAAGTTAAGAGTTTGACTTGAGAGTGCATTGGCTTGTAAGCCCATGTTACCACCTGCTGTGCTCTGAAGGCTCCTGAACTCTGTATTCTTACCTCAAACTCTGTCTTTATTCCTGAGTCACATACTTTTTAATGTATTCACAGAATCACAGCATTGTAGAATGGTTGAGGTTGGAAAGGCACCTCTGGAGGTCATCTGGTCCAACACCCTGCTCAAGCAGGACCACCCAAAGCCAGTAGCCCAAGACTACATCCAGACAGCTTTTGAATACCCTCAAGGATGGATACTACACAAACTTCATGCACAATCTGTGTCAGTACTCAGCCAACATCACAGTAAAAAAGTGTTTCCTTAAGTTCAGAGAGCACCTGCTGTGTTTCAGTTTGTGTCCATTGACTCTGGTCCTGGCACTGACAACCACTGAAAACAGCCTGCCTCCATCTTCTTTGCATGCCCCCTTCAGGTAATTATATACATTGATAAGATCCCCTCTCTCTTCTCCAGGCTGAACAGTCCCAGCTCTCTTAGCCTTTCGTCACAGTAGAGACAAACCAGTCCCTTATTCACTGCTGTGGCCCTTCATTGGATTTTCTCCAGTCTGTCACTGTGTCTCTTGTGCTGGGGAGCCCAGAACTGGACACCATACTGTGGGTGTAGCCTCACCAGTGCTGGGGTGAGAGGGATATAAGGAAGAAATTCTTTACAATGAGGGTGGTGAAACACTGGAACGGGTTGCCCAGAGAGGTAGTGGAGGCCCCATCCCTGGAAACATTCAAGATCAGGTCAGACAGGGCTCTGAGCAACCTGATCTAGTTAGGGGTTGGACTAGAAGACCTCTAGGGGTCCCTTGCGACCCAAAACTTTCAATGATTGTATGATTCTATGATTCCCTCGACCTGCTGGCAATACTTTATCTAATGCAGCCAAAGATACAATTAGCTTTCTTTACCAAAAAGGCACATTGTTGGCTCATGTTCAACCTAGTGTCCACCAGGACCCTCAGGTCCCTTTCTGCCAAGCAACTTTCCAGTATATATTGGTGCACGGTGCTGTTCCTTCCCAGGTGCAGGACTTTGCACTTCCTCTTGCCAAACTGATGTTCTTGACCGCATCCTCTTGAGACAAAATGTGTCTTGCAGTGCATGAGGCATTGAGTGAAATCACATAACCACATTTTATCCTGTGGATACATTAATGGATGTATGTTTTTCCAGACTTTATGCTACTGCCCTGGCCACTGGAGGCTGTTCATCCTTGCATTCTGGTCATAAATGACCTGAATGTGTCAACTTTGAAGGCTAATCTCAATGGAGTAGAAGCTGTGGCAGGCAAGTATGAGAAGAGGACGTAAGAGGAAGAGAAAATATCATGTTTTGATTTTGCCTATCTCTTTTTAACAACAAAAGCAACTAAGAAAGGAGCTATGAAAACTTCTAAACTGGCTGGAGAAATCCTTGAACTGCACACAGAGATCATAGAATTGTAGAATATTTTGAGTTGGAAGGGACCCATAAGGATCATCGCTTCAGCAACAGAATCACTCTTTGATGTTGATTCACTACAACAGGAGGCTAGATATCTAATTCATATGTAGACACTTACGTGGAGAAACTTATATGCATATGCTTTACATTGGGGTTGGATATCACCACTACTGTCCTATATGTTCTGTTTATTCTCGTGTGCCTGTTCCGATCACAATAAGTACCAAAAATGCAAGCAGTATCACAAATGAAGCGTCTACTTTTCTGAGTAACATAAATCTTCTCACAGAACTCCAGTATCACAGAATCACAGAATCACAGAATCACAGAATGGTAAGGGTTGGAAGGAACCTCTGTGGGTCATCTAGTCCAACCCTCCTGCCGAAGAAGGGTCACCTACAGCAAGCTGCACAGGATCACGTCCAGGCAGGTCTTGAATATCTCCAGAGAAGGAGACTCCACAACCTCCCTGGGCAGCCTGTTCCAGTGCTCCGTCACCCTCAGAGCGAAGAAGTTCTTCCTCATGTTCAGACGGAACTACCTGTGCTTCAGTTTGTGCCCATTGCCCGTTGTCCTGTCACTGGGCACCACTGAAAAGAGCTTGGCCCCATCCTCCTGACACCCACCCTTCAGATATTTGTAGGCATTTATAAGGTCCCCTCGCAGTCTTCTCTTCTTCAGGCTGAACAAGCCCAGCTCCCTCAGCCTCTCCTCAAAGGGGAGATGTTCCAGTCCCCTCATCATCCTCGTAGCCCTCCGCTGGACTCTCTCCAGTAGCTCTTCATCTTTCTTGAACTGGGGAGCCCAGAACTGGACAGAGTACTCCAGATGAGGCCTCACTAGGGCAGTGTAGAGGGGAAGGAGAACCTCCCTCGACCTGCTGGCCACGCTCTTCTTGATGCACCCCAGGATCCCATTGGCTTTCTTGGCAGCCAGGGCACACTGCTGGATCATGGTTAACCTGTCATCCACCAGGACACCCAGGTCCCTCTCCACAGAGCTGCTCTCCAGCAGGTCCAGCTGCTCTCCAGCAGGTCCAGTACGATCTCCCATAAGTGTTGATTGGAACTTTCTAATAAAATTCTTCATTCCTCTTAGCTTATGAAGTCACAGGCCTCCTAAATGTGCTTTACCGACATATTTTTTGCTAATATGACTGCCACAATTATTTCTATGATTCAGCCACTACTGACAGTATTACTGGAGAAAGTCTGAAGCGTTCAGTTAGAGCTAATGCTATATTTTAAAATAATAATCAGCATTTTGTAGTAGCAAAATTTAAAATCAATACTTCTGTAACTCTTCTTGAGTCACTGGAAGCCTGTAGTATGATGTGTTACATGAAGGAACACTTCAAATTTGGTAAATCAAAGGTGTTCAAGTCCCTGCAGTTTCAGTGTGTTTGTCTAGTTAAAACATAGAAACTAGATTAAAAAAATATAGAACTGCCAAAGATAGATGATTAGATTATGTTCCCAATGTGTAAAACTGAAGTATGTGATATTTTTCCGTAAACAGAAAAAAGCTGCTTCTAAAGGAAGGTATCCTTAGAAACAACATTAAAACATAAAAACTACGTCATGTATAAATAACACCGTAAAGATGAGATTTAATATCTATAACACGAGGATCAAGAATTATCCTGGTTTGAGGTTGTTATTTTTAACAAACAAATACAAATCCAAACATCATTGCATAATTTTTTATTGTTTTCCTGTATCTCATTTTACTGATGGGTAAATTTTCAAGCACTTACAGCTACAGTCATATCTGTTTCAGTCAGAGTCACAAAACAATAAAGGCCCAGAATTTGCCCCATTGTCAGCAAAATGGTTTTGAGCCTAGGTAAATTCAGATGTCAAGAAGGGACAAAAATATCTTGGCTAATATGCTGATCAGAAGGGAGATATACTGCTTCTGAAACTCCACTATGACTGTGAAGTAGCTGAGGAAAGAGAGTTTTTGCTTTGAGCTTGTTTTTGACTGAGTTCTTTCTCCAGTTAAATTTAATTTATCAAGGAAATAAGATGACAATGGGAAGCTATTAAAAAAACCCACATTTTCTTATTTTGTAGAATGTCAATCAATCTGAACAATAAATAAAAACTTTTTTTTTTAAAGTATGAATTCACTACACAAGGACAATTCAAGATAGGTCTTTCAGTATAAGTGCTGTTTCCAATAACTGGCATAGAGCAGAATGCATAAAGTTGCTATTTTTAGCATATATATCATGTTTAATTTACAATGAACTTGCTGGCTTAGTAAGGGAAGAAAGTGATATATGAAACCTGGGTGTGCGACTCAGCTGACACCAATTTGAGGGTAGCAGGAACGCATCAGAGAGAAATTCTCACTTGGAATCCATTCAGAATGGAACTGCTGAATCCTTTCATCCAATCCAGAAGAAACTCAATTACAAGAAGTGACATTATACAACAAAATAAAAGTAGTGTCAGCTCCAAATCCATGAAAGCTTGTTGACACAGGGAGTGAGTCAAACTGATGGGACCATATGGTAAGAAGGAGTGTGTGAACAAGCCTCCTTGTCTTCCATCCAAAGAAGCTGTGGCAGTATTCCTGACTGCAAATACATCTCATACCCTTTAAATCCATCCCTGTAGTGCCTTGCAGACACGATGAATGGTGGTGAGCAAAACAAGGTGTTCAATGAAATGAGATCCTCAACATAGCTCTGCCACACCTAGGTACAGCCCAAGCTAGCTAACACTGAGCAAGATATAATGTTTGTATTGTCACAAGGATCACTTGCACAGTTTGTCATAAACAATTCATTACACAGGAATTCACTTTCCCACAATGAAAATTTAGAACAATTTATTGTGTGATGAAATAAGTTGTGAAATAATGAATTTTAGATTGCCACCAGTTTTAAAGCACCAGTGCTGAAAAGGCTGAAAATTTACAGAAGACTAAATAGTAGACACTTTTGAAGCTAAATGCAGTCTTTCTATTGACTTCAGCTGGATTTGAATAAGCTTCAGAGAAAACAAAAGAAATTAGTATCAATTATCTATGAGTAAAGAAGAACTAGAATCTTGATTTTTTTTTCTAAGGGTGAAAATTCTAAGGTTCTGGGACAGTCTTCCAGAGATAAGTAATGAGAAAAACAGGTAATTTAAGGATGGAGCCTGTGTCCAGCACTACAAGAAGCTGTTAACCATGAAAAAAGACAGTTCAGTATGATAACTCAGAAGGTGCTTTTTTTGTGTATTTGCACTAGTTAAGAAACTGGTTAAGGACAGAAAATTTAACTCTCATCCTTCGTTGTCCTGACTTCTGTATGATTAGCACACTGCCAGGCATGATTTTAGCCTGAAACCAGCAGTACTTTCCTGGACAAGAGCATGGTTTGGGAACTAACACATGATATAAATTCTTCTCAGCAGGCCATAGGTGTCAGATCATCTTGCAGAGAGGAGGAAGAGAAAGAAAACTTTTAGTCACAGGCAAATTTCACAGTGTCATTTGTCAGTAGTGCCAGGGAATGGTCCCAGAATGTTTTAGAAGTAAAAATGTGTCCTTGAAGTTTTGTATTCCTAGTAACTTAACTAGACAGTGTGCCTAAACTGAATATTTTCAAGTAGGGACTAGCCTTTGGAGGCTAGATACAACCAGATACCATCACGGTATTGCAAAGGGATTTCCAACCCACCAGTAGCAGTGACCAGTTTATGGTGCTGTTAGTCTGTAGAGAAAAATGTTTATGTTTATTTAGAAAAGTGATCTTTTTTTCTTATTTTCATATAAAATCCATAAATCAACCATTATATTGCTCTCAGAGAGCCAGAGAGACTAGAGGTTGGGTGTCTTGTTCTCAATCCTCCGATTCCCAGATGCAGGTTATCTAGCGTGAAGTTAGAAGTATTTTGGTCCTCTTCCAGGCTGCATTTAAATAGATTGGTAAATATTTTACTCAGGACAGCTCTTGTTAACCCCTAAACTTACACACACAAACTCTCCAGACGGCCTTCAACGCACTTAATAGACTGAAGAGTTTACTGCAGTGTAATTCCAGTTAGCTGTTTTACAAGTATGATATCTACATTTTATGGACAAATAAATCCTTTCATGTAATTAGTTTTGGGTTGTGGCTTTGCTATGTTTTGTTTTGTTTATATTTGTTTTTTTCCTTTACTGAGCAAAACTTTCAGCTGCTGCAGTTTTATCCCGGGGAATAAAGAATAAGTTCATTGATAGTAACTCCATTTTCATAGTTTGCAGTATTCTCTATTTTACAACTTGGTTTCAAACTATTCTTTCTCATATGTTAGAAAAATTTTAAACTGTTTCATCAAATATCAGATAACTAGAAGAGGAATCAAGCTCAGCTGAATGCAAACAGAATTTGGAGCAAAGCTACTTGGTACCTACTCAAACTGTCATGTTAGTGCTTCAAATGGGGATATCCTTTATAAGCTCGTGATTTGAAAACGGTTTATCAGGATTTTATTTTTAAATAAAATGTTTGGTTTCAAAATTTTTTGAGTGGAAGTTGATATATTGCATCAGGAGACTGATGTGAAAGCAAATTTAGTCTCTTTGGTTGCTCTCTTCATTTTTTTCTACATTAAAATGTAGAAAGCTAAGCTATAGGTTATCTTCTAACTTATTACAGCTACCTGAAGGACTAATTGCTTCCCTACCCTCCTAGCTAATCCAATGGTACCTTAACAGATCTATACCTCAAATAAATCATGTCTGATTCCTGACTCATAAAAAAGGAGACAGCCGACTGATGTGGTGTTCTTAAGTGAAATAAAAATTACAGCTCCCAAGCAGGTGATTTTTCAAAAATAGTGGGGACTACTCTGTGGTCTTTTAGTGATTTGCAACACACCAGAATGGCCACTGGCATGTAGCTGAGCTACATAAAGGACATTTTCCAGACACATCTGTGTTCATCCATCTTCATAATTTCTACTTCTTTTCACAGACTTACTGTTCTTTCTATGAGGCCACTTAGCAGCTTCGTTAAAAGTGTCACTAAGTTGGGTACATGAAACACCCATATCTGAGAAGGGATTTCATACACAGTGGCAACCCTGCATTACTATTCATTCTGATCCAGCATATCAAAGAGTCTCTGTAACTACTTTCTCATCTTTTAAAAAATCTTCCCTCCTCCTTTCTCTGGGGGTTTGAGAGGCTTTATTTTATTCACCAGTTGTGCAGTACTTAGTATACCACAGTCCTGATCCATTGCTGAGGTTCTTGTGCACTGCCACCAAGCAAGTAACAAGGATTTGGGGACTGCACTTTGGCCAGCAGTGTCTCCTCCTATCAGTAGACAGAATTACTGGTTTAGCCCAATGACTGCTTTATGACTCTGAAGGTGCTCCTCGTGCGCCTGCTGAGCAACACAACTAAATGTTATTCCATTACTTTCTTAGAGCTGGGACATATTTCTTTTATTTTCTTTTTTCAAAATCCCAAGAAGGTACCCTCCCCAAAAAGCATGAATGGCATGTCTCCATCTTACAGAATCATGGAATGGTAGGGGTTGGAAGGGACCTCTGTGGATCATCTAGTCCATCTCAATGTAGTCCTTAGCATACTCACTAGATGGTGAGTTCGTAGAATCGTAGAATCATAGAATCACAGAATCATAGAATCACAGAATCATAGAATCATAGAATGCTTTGGGTTGGAAGGGAGCTTTAAAAGTCATCTAGTCCAAACCCCCTGCAGTGACGAGGGACATCTACCACGAGATCAGGTTGCTCAGAGCCCCATCCAACCTGGCCTTGGATGGTCCCAGGGATGGAGCATCTACCACCTCTCTGGGCAACCTCTGCCAGTGTTTCACCATCCTCCTTGTAAAAAGCTGCTTGCTTATATCTAAGCTAAATCTACCCTCCCGTTACTGCTTATCCTGTTGCAACAGGCCCTGCTAAAATGTCTGTCCCCATCTTTCTCACAAGCCCCCTTTCAGTACTGAAAGGCCGCTATAAGGTGTTCCCAGAGCCTTCTCTTTTCCAGGCTGAACAGCCCCAACTCTTTCAGTCTTTCCTCACAGCAGAGATGTTCCAGCTCTCTGATCACTTCTGCAGCCTCCTCCGGCCCTGCTCCAACAGCTCCATGTCCTTCTTGTGCTGGGCGCTTCAAAGCTGGATGCAGGACTCCAGGTGGGGTCTCACCAGAGCAGAGCAGAGCAGAGGGGCAGAATCCCCTCCCTCGACCATCTGTCCTGGAATTCTCCTTGAAAGGGATGTCTTGTACATACCTTGCATTTTCTGCTCTCCATTTTAGCTCTTGTTGTTTCATTTGTAGTAGCAACTTAAGCAGCCTTATTTCGGAATGGGCTATTCTGGAAATATGTGACACTGATTGGAATCAGCATTGCTCTTTTCTCATCCTGATGTTCTTTTTGTAACTATAAACTTGTGACACTATCCTTACTCTAGTGCTTCCAGCAACTTACGCTGTCACCACTCATTTTCGAGTGTCTGCCCAGGCATTGTAGTCAGTGCCTACAGAAAATGGGACGTTCCTTAAAAACACTGTTTACTTTACAGCCCGAACACCGTGCTTTCCGCCTGAGACTGCAAGTCCAGTAATTGAATTGGGGTGGGATCTTAAGTTGCTATGTCATGTTGCTGTACACAGAAGACTAAAGAAATCTGAGTACAAATTGTAGATTTTATGGAAGTAATTTTGTCTGTCTTACAACAGGCGTTTACCTGCTACTATATTTCACAGGTCTGGTGAGTGTCACAGCCTCATTCACATCTGAGGTGAAATCTTCAACAGTAAAATTAATGATATTCCTGATAAGCTGCACAGAGTTGTAAACCCAGGGTTCGTTGTGTTTGAGAATTAGCTGAGTTAAACCCTAGTAACGATGAGCATGCTTCATATGGCAGTTTTCAGAAATGTTAAGTGAAGTTGAACTGACTACAAGGACTTCAGATCATACTATCTCTTTGAATTTTGTGGTTGACGAGCTCCAGCCTGAGCAGTGGTTTCAGCTCTATTCTCGCTCCCCAGGCATAGCTGCTTACTTAATAATGTATTCGGTTTCTTGCAGTAGTTGATCTCATTTTTGTGTTTTTATTGCTCACTGTATTCCCCCGTATGGCCAAAATGGAAGACAGAACAGAGTTGGTGTGATGGTTTTATGCTGATTACAGACCACTTCTCACAGAAGGAATCCTATCGGATTTGATTAAATCCATTAATTAAGCTGTGTATGCAGCAGACTAGCATACAGAAGCCCAGTATCAGAGTGAACAGGGTCTTAAGTTATAATTGTCCCTATCTCTATACAGATGGCAACCAATATTCTCTTCATTGCCTCTGTTCTGGTCTTGTCCTATTGCACAATGGTTCCTGTGACTTCAAAACGACCAAAGTCCTTCAGGTCTCAGGGAGTCACAAGCAGAGTCAGGCACTTGCTGCTCACCTTGCTGTCTGCCGTACTCTGCCTGAGCACTGACCCGACAGGTGGGAGAAGCCTGTGTCCACACCTTTGGGCTTCTCAAGGGCATATTGTTCCACTTCCACAGATGTGAACACAGTCGCGATATTCCGTGCCCAAAAGGGGATTTGCAAGCTAAACAGTCATGTGTCTCAATCCCCTCACAGGTTTAATCAGGGAACGTACCATAGAAAACCTAACAGTTACAGGATAGATCCCCCCAAAAAACTGTCACCATTACCAGTTTGGCCGAGGCAGGTAGTCAGAGACAATACTTACCTTTCATGTAATAGCACTGCACTTGACTAGGAGAGAGGAGGCTTGCCTTCTGGGCTCTTCACCATCCAAGGGAGACTGGACTTAGGCTTCTCAAGAAAACACCCTAGCTTTGAAAAAATTATTAAGACGATTTCAGTACACACTCTTTTTCCAGGCTGGTGTACGTCCGGGGAAGCAGGCTACTCTGGGATGGGAGAGAACATTAAACTGTCAGTGAAAATCATACCTGAATGGCATACAAAGGGGTGATGGCTGGATTTTTGGCTCTACTGACAGGACTCAAGTTGTAGTTTGTGTCAAATAATGATATAAAAGGTGAAAGTAGAGACCAGCCGTCTTCTTTCTTTATAGTGAGTGATTCTTCATAAAGTTCCTTTCTGGATCTACTTGTAGTCATGTAAAATCAGACTAAAGCAAAACTAGCTTAGACAGAAATGCAGGAACTAAAGATATTTCTGAATTTGTCTTATAGCAAGTTGGAGTCTAGCTGTTCAACACTGTATGCAGCTATTAATTATTTCATGCCTCAGAGGCCACAGTCATGAACTGACACTGCGTTGTACGCTACAACAAAACACTAACCAATAGGACTGTCTGTCTTTTAAGAGACAGGAAAGAAAATTGTGTCTGTCATAAAGTTCACAGAATCTCAAGTCTTCTGATAAAACAAGACAGCGATTTACTGTCTTACATCTATTTCAACGGAAGTGAAGTCTAAATACTTCTGTCTAGATCCCTTTCACCTTTTTTTATTAGATTAAAAAGAAAAAGTAAATGTCGTTCAGCTAAGTTTTTCATATAAGTTCTCAAAACACCTAGCTGTATACAGAAGATATATTATTCAGGTTCACCTAAATGTTTGCACTGTCCATCACTCTATCCATTTATTGCAAATGCTTCAGAGGATAGAATAAAATGAACATTTTATTCTTTATAAAATATTAGGACAAGAAGTTTATTTCACATAATCTGAATTAAGTTATAATAAAGTAGGCAATTCTAATTACCTTTCAATATAAAACAGAAGAATGGAATTACAAGTGGTTTGTAAAAGACATCTAAATCAAATCCACAGTACTTTTACAGCTAGTTCTAATGAATCAGCATCTTACACAGCACACCTGTATGTCAGTAGAAACTTTTATCTTTTCAAGAATGAATCTTTGAAAAAAAAAAAAAAAGAACAAGTGTGTCATTATAAATTCTCAAGTCCAAGGAGTTCTCAAATCTCATGAATGTCCAGTATCACCAAGAGCTCAATTTTAATAGCCTGGGCTTCTTAATGTGCTCCTAGAACAAGGAAATATCAAGTAACAGTGAAAACAGAATGTATCATGCAAAACCTGACATGTTCTGCTGGAAAAGGACACCAGATCAAAGAGATGGCACCAGATCAAAGAGATGGCATGGTGGCACCGTGCTGTTTCATGGCAGAATAGATGGTTATTGCAAGAGCAATAAATGTTAGCAAAAAACATGATGTTAAAGGAATGTAAAACAAAGTGTTTCTATGTTCTGTGATGATTCTATGATTAAAAGAGACAGCCACTTGCAGGATGCTAAACGACCATGGTTAGCTATCTGAACTCTCTATTTCTTGAACATCTCCCATCATCTTTTTCCTAATGTAAATTGTACTTCTGTAATGTTGCCTTTTAGATTTGGAGTTAGCATCGCTGCTGCCTCTTTGCTGGAATATTTTACTGCTGTCATTTGGCAGTTACAAGCATCCTAGAGAATAAAGTAAACAAAAAAATTATGCCTCTCTCATAGAACTAACTGCAGTCATTTTCTCATATTTTCACTGTAAATACTCCTTGTTTCCTATTTTTTTCTGTGGTTGCAGCTTTCAGTTCTTGCTTGCTTCCTATTTTCATTTATGCTACATAAGCCGTTAAATTCCAAGTTGGACAGTTCCTGAGTTATATTTTTTTGTTTGGCACTGCTGATGCACTCTTGCTCTATTATTAAATTCACTTTTGTGTGTGTGCTTTTACAGCCAAGACCTCCTTCCCTGCAGAAATACTTTGAAGATCAGCAAGCCCTAAATTAAAATGAAAAGAGAATTCTCTGCTGCCTTTCTATGAGCCACTGGCAGTGCCGTGCCTTGAGCCAAAGCAGAGACCTAGGAGCATAAATTGTTGTTGGTTGTATTAGTTTGGTTGGCTGAGTAAAAACTGCTTCTTACAATGTTAATTTTGTTCAGGGAACGATCCAAGTCTTTGCTGCCAAACACTCTCCCAAGAAAGTGTCCCAAGACAGTTGACAGCAATCAGCTGGAAAACACCAAGAAAGCCATGAACAGAAGAGGATCAAAATAAAACCTCCCCTACATTCCAGATGCCCTCTGTCTTTTCTGTATCAAATTACTGTGATAAAAGCCTTATGCTCTCAGAAGTTTCTTAGCAACTTAACTTCTAATTTCTTTTTGCCAGAGAATATTGAGGCTATACCAAAACTAAGTACAGCTTTCTCAGTAATATGGGGATGTTGCACACGTAATGTTCTGGTTCAATAATTCCCAATTTTTATAAGCCAAATTTCATACCAGCCAGAACAGATCCCACTGAGCGAGTGTACATCAGGAGAATTTACGAGATTGGGTTGTGTTCACGTATTGGGCTCATACCTCATGGTTTGGGAAACATTGCCCTAGATCAGGAAAATAATATCTATTCATGATTTTTCATGCCTTTTTTTTTCCCTGTCTTTTTCATAACAGGTTCTATGTGTTATCACTCTCTTTATTTTTGTAATTTAAAAGCAAGAAAAACTTTTGGCGCTTTTAATTGCACTGAGTGTGGAAATTTGGCATTCTTTTTTTTCTCTCATGAACTTCAGAGGATTAAGCTTTTTTTTTTATATGAATTAAAGTTATGGGTTTTTTAGTGCAGAGCCATGCTTTTTTGTCTTGTAAGGGGTTTTTATTTCTTACTGCCTAATTCTTCCTCCTCACATAGGCACCTCAATTTCAGAATAACACCAAACTATTTCAAAAACTGTTTTACCAATCTAAATTTTCTGTGACTAATATAGGCACCTTAGATAAGGTAGTACTCATACTTTAGAAGTCTTTCCGAGATGGGAAATCCTCACTTAAAGTACTTAAATTTCCTTCACAATTCTTTTGGCAGACCTTTAGAAAGCAATTTGCGCTATGAAAAATCAGAATGTAAGAAATCTTCAGCTGTGTCAGGCCCTGGCTGCCGAGCCTATTTTGAAACAAGTTTCTACCAGAAAAGGACTTCTAATTTCTTTTTTTCCTAAAGGTGTTGATTAAGGCAGTTTTGTCTCTTCACTTCCCCACACCTCTTCTTCATCTTTCTTTTTTATGAGCTATTCAAGTGGTTAAAAAACTTATAAAAATATAGCTGGATATAAATGTAGATGTGTGACAAATACAGACAAGCATGAGTCTTGGGTTCTCAGCCACAAAGACTTCAGACTTAAGCTCCCAAATCCTGCATGTACTCTGATCATCACTATCACTAATTACCTTTCTCATTAAAGATATTGAATGTATTATCCCACTAAAACGAATTAGAATCTCATTCTTCCAAATCTATATAAGGCTGGATGGCCTGCAGCATAGCAGAGATTTGAAGAATATGAGCTCAAAATAAAAACCTCAAATGTCACAGAATACAGTGGTAAGATAATCTTATTTTAGCATCAAGCATCAGAGTATTGACAAGTTGCAGAAGTTTTGAGAGCTACGAAATTATCAGCACAAGTTGATTTATCTGCAGCCAGCTTAATATGAGCCAGCAGTGTAGAGCAACGAGGTTGGTGAAGGGTCTAGAGAAAAAGTCTTATGAGGAATGGCTGGGGGAGTTGGGGTTGTCTAGTCTGGAGAAGAGGAGGCTGAGGGGGGACCTTGTTGCCCTCTACAACTACCTGAAAGGAGGTTGTAGTGAGGCGGATGTTGGTCTCTTCTCCCATGTAACTAGCATTAGAATGAGAGAAAATGGCCTCAAGTTGTGTCAGGAGAGGTTTAGATTGGGTATTAAGAAAAATTTCTCTACTGAAAGAGTGGTCAGGCATTGGACCAGGCTGCCCAGGGAAGTGGTGGAACCACCATCCCGGGAGGTGTTCAAAAAAACATGTGGATATTACACTTCGGGACACGGTTTAGCAGGCATGGTGGTGATGGGTTGACGGTTGGACTTGATGATTTTAGAGGTCTTTTCCAATCTTAATGATTCTATGGTTTTTGCTTTGTTGGAGTTTTATTTCTCGATCCTTGTTACACTATTGCCGTGTGGATAGACAAAGAGCTGTAACACCCTAGACTATTCCAGCCTTACAGATACTCTGATTTATTGTCAGAAACAGAGAAAAAAAACCCCAAATATCTGTGTAATCTGAAGGAGGAGGAGTGGCTTCCTGTTCATGACATCACTGGCCTGAATGTTAGGGGGAATCATCTGCATGATGCCTCTTCAGACCTCAGCTGTGATCGCACTTCACAATTATAGCATTTTGTATTAAGGTGTTTCCTCCCAAGTCATAAAATATTTCCCACTCAACTTAATCCTTGTAAACACTGTAGAGGAATCAAAGTCAAACTGGTTTCTATATATCACTAGGCTCTTTCCCGCAAAATTCTGCAGCTGCAATGACTGGTCTTTTCTTAGTCACATTATTAACTGCATCTTTATTTTACATTTTCTCATTCTATTCTACTTATATTATAAGTAATACAGTAATGCAATATGTGACCTACTCATTTAAAGAAAATGGTGTTCTGCTGCTATATTTAGACCCAAAGTTTTTGCTGCCTTTTACACCAACATTCTGCCTTTGCTGGTCATGTTTCCCATGTAGGCCTAATTTTACCTCATGTGCCTTGACTAGTTTGACTAAATGATAGTTCACTTTTGCTTACTTCTGACATTTCTGTCTCAGAGGATGAAGTAGCTGTGTTTCCAACAGTCACCCCGCACGTCTGGGTACAATGTAGTCCACACACCCTGGTGTCTACCTACCCATCTGCAACACGTGAGCTGCAGTTCACAGAATCACAGAATCACAGAATAGTAGGGGTTGGAAGGGACCTCTGTGGGTCATCTAGTCCAACCCCCCTGCCGAAGAAGGGTCACCTACAGCAAGCTGCACAGGACCTTGTCCAGGAGGGTCTTGAATATCTCCAGAGAAGGAGACTCCACAACCTCCCTGGGCAGCCTGTTCCAGTGCTCCGTCACCCTCAGAGGGAAGAAGTTCTTCCTCATGTTCAGACGGAACTTCCTGTGCCTCAGTTTATGCCCATTGCCCCTTGTCCTGTCACTGGGCACCACTGAAAAGAGCTTGGCCCCATCCTCCTGACACCCACCCTTCAGATATTTGAAAGTATATATTAGGTCCCCTCGCAGCCTTCTCTTCTTTAGGCTGAACAAGCCCAGCTCCCTCAGCCTCTCCTCGTAGGGGAGATGCTCCAGTCCCCTCATCATCCTCGTAGCCCTCCGCTGGACTCTCTCCAGTAGCTCTTCATCTTTCTTGAACTGGGGAGCCCAGAACTGGACACAGTACTCTAGATGAAGCCTCATGAAATGAAAATAAAATAAAATAGTCATGCAGGTTCTTTCTACTAAACTTTTTGAAGTCCACCTCAAGGTGGACTCTTGGGAAGATTTTTTTTTTTTTCTCCTTCACATTGCTTGATTTCCTCTGATCCTTTTGAAGTCACTGAAAATGTTAATAATGACTTCAGTGAGGGCGGAATTGGACTATATGGAGCACTTTTAAAAGGTTCTTGTCTGCTTTCTTTAAGAAGGTCAAGTAAGTCTATTGATTTACTATTGTTAGGTACTTCTGAAGACTCCAAATGATTGAACATTAGTCCATGGCAGAAAACATATATAAGGAGAATAAGCAAAATAAACAATTTTAAAAGGTTCTCTTTTTTTCCTTAGCATAGTTCTATTTAAAATAGGGCTTCTGCCAGTAATTATTAAATTACATATCTCTGCTGAGAAAAGCTACTATTGAAACTTACCATCATGACCAGTCAGTCAGGCACTATAACCTTATGAATTTTACCCCTTTTCATAGTAATTTCTCACTTTACCTTATCTCGTGCTGCCTGTAGTTAGTAAAGCAGGTCAATGCCCTTAGTTAATATCTTTTTATGCCAGTGAAACAGAAGAATATCTCTTGATGAACTCATTCAAGAAAGCATATTCAATGTTCAACATGGCTCATTGATCTTTCATTACGTCGATCTCCTCATGAATCTAATATTTCCTTTCATATTTACATTTTCTTAGTTGTAAACTGTTGCTTGGAAAAATGGATATGGATTCAGCACATTATATTGTGTCTAACTTTGAAAGATTACTTTTTTTCATTTGGCAAACAGATTTGACTTCCTCAGTATTTATAATGTTACAGAAATGTTCCCATAAACTCTTATGAAATATCTAGACTATTGTAGGTACTGTACTAAAATTAAGGAACTAAATTATGGAACTAAAAAATTAATATATAGAAAAACAAAGCATATATGTAGAGTCCATGTTGCTCTTAGTTCATGCAGACCAACGCCAACCAAATTTCTGAAACTTACTCTCAATCCATAAAATGAGCAACCATTTATCCAGTACCTGGAATATTCAGATTAGGGTTTGGTTCAAATACACTCTAACAGATAAATACATTAAACTGCCTGCAACAATAAACAGTGTTTATGTTGCCCATGAAGCTAGTGATAAATAGGTGAAGTCTTTAAGAGTCTTGCCCTTGACTTCAGTATGAAACCTGAATGAATGGATATTAAATGGAAATGTGTGTATAACATTTTAAACAAGGGATCTATCCATACAATTATTGTGCCATTTACAAAGGAATAGCTAGAAAATATATTATCTTATGTAAGTCACATAATTTACCCTTTTAAGTTGGAGACTTTTCAATTACCCAGCTGTCACAGAGGAAGGCCTTGTTATGTATCAACTGATAAATCATGATAAGTTATGCTCTATTATCATAAGTTATCATTGGGTTAGGACATCAAAGGCCTGGATGCACCAAGGAAAGCAATAAAAAATTCATAAGGAATCATACTGCCTTGCACTATGTCTCACATGCCACTTTGAAATGTTAACAAGGTACTTCTCAAATGTCAGTTATCAAACAACCTCTGTGAAATATGATTGCAAGACAGAAGAGCATTCAATTCATGAAGCCATAATTTATTTTACGAAAAAGAATCAAGTATTAGTTTTGCATCAGTATTTCCTAAAATTTATGTCATCCATGTGCATCTGTATATAATTTGATTCAGCAATGTATTTTCAATATAATTTTTGAAAGACCTCGTAAAATAACAACCTATTTTGTTACAGTACTGTAGAACAGATATTGAAGTTTCCTAGATAACCCACACATTTTTTCTGTTGACCATTAACACTCATTTCTTTTCAAAGTCTTTTCTAACAGATTTATAGCCCCAAAAACACAAAACAGCATCTCAATATTTGCAGATGAATGTGTAGTTTTAGAGCTACACCTGTGTTTGCAGAGGCAGACATAGAGTTGCTGATAAATTTCACATGCGGTATTCATTGATGGTTACCATAGCCACAGTTCTGAAACCTAAAGCCTGATTATTTCTTAAAGGCTTTGCATGAATACAAGCATTGTTTTCAGTAGTTTCACCCAAAGTAGGTTAAGAGTCCTGTCCTAATCCTTTCTTTTTTGTAGACTTACATTTAGATACAGATATTATGCTAAATCACACCTTTTTACTTAAAGTGTAGTCATCTCATCACATTTTTATGCTTTCTTTCTCAAGTGCATTCTGGATTGTATTTGTTTTCAACTTTATACATTGGTTGCTTGCATTTTTAAACAATTTTCTTATGCAGAAGGCGATTACACACCTAGGGTGCAGATCACCCCTGGGCCTCATTCTCTTTTTTATTAAGGTCAATCTCTGCCAACTCAGTACAATAAAGGAGCCATAAAAGTGCTGTTCAGGGAGAATTAGGCCCACTTGAGCAGAGAATCTAAGCAAAGTGTAATGGTCCTGATCTAATGGCTTCTTCTGGTCTTCGTATCTGTGAGTTCTATAACGTTATTTTAAAGTTCCTCCTCCACATGGGTCATTGCAGTTTAAAGAAATCTCAGCAATATTTATGCTGAGAGCAGTTAAGCGGTTTTTGTGACGTACCAAAACACCAGGAAACCACAGGCTGCACATTTTTTTAAGATTTCCTGTACTCAGTTGTTCTGAAAGTGATATAGGAAAGAGTTGCTACAACTTGCACTCTTAACTTCATCCACATTGGAATGATCCCTTATGCCTAAAGACTACTTCAGATCAGACTTCTATTGATTTTTGTTACTGACACAAATCCTCAGCCATTATAATGATAGAACATGTAAGTTGGTGTTTGCTAAACTCACTCAAATTCTGTTTTGGGTCTTGACTGAATGAAAAAATTTTTCACTGAACACCATCAGGAAGAGAATGCTGGGTTTGGTGAGCTTTGGTGTGGTTAAAGTCAAGCAAGCTCTGTGTTTTTATGGTACTAAATGTGTCATGTTTGTGTGGATGTCAGCACAGAAATCAAGGCAATGCATCACTGAGGGAATTACGGTCACTTTTGTAAAAGTGCTCCAAGCACTGGACAATTCTAGTAGTTGATTTAAAACGAGTTCAGTGCACAGCCGTGCATTCTCTTTTGGAAGTGATGCTGCTAAATGTGTGGAAATGAGAAATACAAGCTGCTTCAGCAAACTAAATATAGCAAAGGAAATCACTCTTTGTTTTCAGGTTACTTTTGTGCCAGCAAGATGTGAAGATATTCCTGTGTAGACCTGCTCTGAGTCTTATAAGAGATTTGTGATTTGCTGCAACAATGAATCCTTTAGTCTAGACTCCTCAAATCTTCTGATATATTTATTGTAGGTTAGCTCTGCCTTTACAGACCATTTATTATGACATACTCTTTTCAAGAAGAAACTGGCTTTGAATGCTGTAGAGCAAGTGATGAAATGGTCAGGTTGCAAGGTCTTTGACACAGTTTCTTTCTTCTGATGACAATGAACCTTTCTAGTGATGTTCCTTCTCTGATAATCATTAAAGTGTGTGTCTGCCTCCTCGAACGGTTGACTGAAAGAACTTCATGTTTATAGCCTGTGACACCTGAGTTATTCTGAACTGAGTTTTAGAAGATGAAGGGCTTATAAAGCTGTTCTATAATTCAATTCTGTGGATATCGACGGGTAATACCAACGTGAGTGCAAAGGATGAGCTAGACATCACACATTATGTTATCTGAAGGCAGGCACTGAATTAATTAGAGGGATATGTCTTAATCTGAGCACAGAGCTAGGAAGGCAGTCTTGACTGATGTCAGTGGCAAAGCTTCAGCTGATAGCAGCAGGAGGAGGATTTCAGCATGTTTACCCTGCTTGGTTCATTATTCTAGGTCTGACTTGGTTTCTTTTGCCAAATTTGGATTGGTTTACTAAGCAGGGTGCTAAAAAATTACTGAAATTCTGATTCTCTAGGTAACTGTGAATATTAATTTCTTTGTATTTTTGATTAATTAAATGTTCTTGAATTATTGCAATTTTTGGCTCAAAATGACTTTTTCTTTCTCTGAAAAAGCCCTACAAAACATCCATCATTTTAAAACCTTTGCAAACACAGAATTTTCTATCCATTGTACAACTACAAATTTTATATTAGTCTCTCTAGATTTACTATAGAGGATACACTGAAGTCTGCAGCTTTAAGACTTGTATTTCTGATCACAAAGAAAAGTAAGATTCTGCCTAACTGTGCTATTAGACCAAGGGAACCTTTCTAACTATGTATGATTTTAAAATAGGGGCTAAAAATACATATAATATTGTTAATATATCATCCTCACCTCTTTGTTTCATGTTCAGATTGTTTCTATGTGAGCACAACATTAAGACTCACCCCAAAGTTTCTGACTAAAAAAATTCTCTCCAAAGTAACCAGGTTTAGTATGAATACATGTATTATTATTAAAAGTAACTGCTGAAACATGACATATATTTATGTTTCTTTAAACGTAATTTTGTTGTCTGACTTTTTAACTCACTTTGTTTAATGTTTGCACCTCATTAGAATACCTAGATATGTCCATATGTACTGGTTGACTCATACTGCTTCCTTTTTTATACACCCAAGGATTAAGTATATTATTGATGATTAAAAGTATTCTTCTATGGAAACAAGAAGTTGCTACATTTCAAATGGTTTTCTGAATTACATTTTATAGTGGTATAATAGGTTTAATAATTTCACAAATATATACCAAAAGCACATAGTAACTGGTATACGGACATGAAATTTTCAATCACATGCTAGATTTTTCAGGGTAAAAATGCTGTAAATATATACTCAGGAAATAAATACATGTTTATGGATACATGTATAGATACATACATATAAGTGTATACATATATTTATTTGTATTACATTTTCTGTCAAGTGAATGGTATTAGTTAAACCAGGCTTTTTATCCATTTCTGAAATATTTTAAAGTAGTGAGGCTCAGTTTTCTGTTCTTTCATATGACTATGTTTGAATTTATCATAAAGATTGTTGTTGCATATCCGTAAAAGCGGTGCCTGGATGTCTAATGGAGAATCATTCCATTACTGGCAGCCCCAGTAAATCATTGATACAAGATAATTCTGATTCAGAATAAGCTATTTTCCCCTGGTAGACTTGATACAATGAAAAATCCTCTCAATCAATGAAAGCAAAGTCAATTGTGAGTAGAAAAATAACATAGGCTTACATTTATGGACATATTGTACTGCTGTAGAACACAGGATCCTCCTGCATTCAGGATCACCCCAGAAGCATTTCCATTTCAGGTAGATGGGATGCACAGAAAATAGCTTTGCGACAGTGTTTCAAGACAGTAGATTTTTGCTTATGAGTTCTGCCAAGACCTGATTTCTGTACGTGACTTTTTTTGTGCATTTGCTTATATAGGCTATAACATTGCATTGCACTGTGCATTACATTTTAGTGCCTGAGAAGTTATACTGAGTCAGGCATTCTGGTGAAGATAAAAAATCAGTATTTTCACAGCACAAATACATATTTGATTGAAATGTTTTAAAGACAAACTATTTTTTTCTCCTCTTTTCCTGCTGTTGCTGACAATAGGTAACTGATGGTTTTCAGGCTGTCATTATGAGAAGTTTACAGTTTGAAGAGCTTAAAGTAAATTATAAATATGAGTCAACAGCATTAATATTGTTGAAAAGAAAAGCTGCTGCCATATTTGGAAAATATACTTCAGGGATGTGGAGTAATCTTCCTATCCTATGACAAAGCAGTGATAGAAGCAGTTCTGATGTATGATGGCCATTTCACAAATAAATTTTAGGATTTCCTACAGGACACATTCCTTCCTTTGCTTTTACTCCCTCTTTGGGCAGTCCTCATTTAATGTGAAACTTAAAAAAATGGTTCCTGCTCCCCTTTTCCCAATATGTCAGCATGAAAAGAAAACAACCATCCAGCTTTCTTCCTCTTCCCAACCCCTTAATTAAGAGTCAGTGGTTCCTCCTGGTAACTACAGGGAGAAGTCTGAGGATAGTACGGCAACGTCTGCTGGCTTCAGTGTGGGAATGTGGACAGGTGTGAGAGGTTCCCCAGCTTGGGATAGGACATGTCTATGTCTATACAGATCACAACAAATAGTCCACATTTAGTCCATAGAGCTCTCATCAACACCTGCATCCAGGTCACATTCTAGTCACTGTTTGTCAGCACCTTCCGAGCATCTCAGGTAGCACTAAGTCTGCAGAGACAAGGACCAGCTGGACTCTTTCAGGAAGAATGAGACCCAGAATGATAGCAAGTTTAGAAAACAGCTCTTGAATGGAAAGTTGGAAAGAACTGAGTTTATTCTGTCTAGACAAACCTGAAAGTCTATGCAAATGGTATCCCTAAAATGAAGGCAGTAATAAAGTAAGGGATTTAAATTGTAGCACATATTTACATTGTATCTCAGGAAAAACAGCTTTCAGAGCTTATAAAGTTGTCTAGGTATCCAAAATGCCTTTCTTCCTGGTAATATGTCAAATATTTACCTTCTCGCTAAAGAACTGTTTGGGAATCGAGAGAGCATACTGCACAAGTTGAATATCCTTAGTGCTTTAAGAGGTAGCATGTGGTCAAATTTCTCTTCTGTTTAGGGCACAGCCCATACAATTTATATGTGCAGATGTCACCTGCTCCAGTTAGTGTGATTAGCTATGAGAATTTACAAGCTTGAAGAAGGGACATCACACATTGGTAACTATATTTTGTTGTAGACTGGGTTACAGTCAGGTTGAATTATTTTGCAGCTCTAAACTACAGATGCAGACAAATTCAAAACTCTCTGTTTTCATGCAAATCAGATGTTGCTATAGACTACCAATCTCTCAAGTTGCCATCACAACCTTTCTGAGCTTGGGGAAGTTTGGATACTCTGCAAGTAATTAGTACCAGTAATCCCCTGTGCAAGGTATCTGCCAAATTCACTGCATAGCTACTTCTTCTAGATATCATCCTGTAGAAAACTGTGTGTCATACTGCCTAAAAATAATCAGTTCATTTCTTTCATTTGAATTACCCTTACATTCATATATCTTTGTAATACGCATGAAAAGGAAGACAAAGATGAGGAATTGCAATCTAAAAAAAGCCAGGCAGCAAGACAAGAATTTACTGCATACACTGTTATTATAAAATGAACTCTTCTAAATGCAGCCATTTACAGATGCTCACCAAAAGCAATTCCAGACCCCTGATATTAACCAAACAAATTTACCTTTGCAAGACCGGCAGCACTTTGCAGGAGAGCATGAGGACTCCTTAATATTTTTAGAGCTTTTAAGATATAGAAAAAACCTGAAAGACCAGAGAAGTACAATGAAAGGAAAATTGAAGAGAGACACTCAGTCAACAAACTCCTACACAGGTGGAGAAAAATTCTCAAATATATTTTCTAATGCTGTCGGTCAGATTTTCGGCAGGAGAGTGATTACACGTGGGCAGAATAGCACTTATCATTATGCGGCCTGCAAACAGATTTTTGCATAAGAAAAAAGCACGAGTCTCCAGCCTAATGAATGCACTCATTAACTGTAATAGTATTAGGTATAGATTGAAGGGGGAGGGACTTTAGAGAAAAAGAAATCAGCTCAACTGATCCCAAGATGCTGCTGCATTCTCAGTTCAGAAAATAAGTGGAACTGTTTAAGAAAGGGAGGGTGGGGAGCCTATTTTTGTTCTATACATGTATCTCAGCATTTTGTCTAATCTTAGAAACAGTGGTTTAGAAATGTGTGCAGAATATTCCCGGCTGTTTTCACAGGGATCCTAAAGCTGCATCCCCCAGCTCACTGTTACTGACTCATGACATTTCAGAGATCACAGTTTGTCCAGAGCCAATAATTGGAAAGTTACTTTTCGTATAGTGAGTTACTTAATGGACCAAACTAGTAGACATGTCTCCAGCTTTCTGTGCTGCATCCCAGTGGTGCAAAAAGACAGAATATCCATCTTGTTAGCTGTAGAGACAATGTGTAATGTGGTGAGGAGCTGCTACAGGAACTTCTCTTCCAGCTGGCAGTCCAGATGTCCACCTACCTAGTTGCAGTTGGTTAAGCATTAGTCGTCTCCCTGCTCCCCTCTCCCACCCAGGCCTGGCAGCAGCTGAGAAAAGACCACTACACCGTCCTCGGCAAGGAAAATCAAGTGGTATCAAGGGAGTGGTATCAGAAGGAGTCTTAGCTCTGAAACCATAAACTGTGGCATCTGAGTGGGATTTGGATGTGTCAGAGACAATATGTACCTTTTTACTCAAAAAAAAAAAAATCCTAGAGCCGTTTCAGTGATGCACAGCAAAGAAACATTGAAATAATTTCCAGATAGTACACACATATTGCGTAGAATTTGCACAGGTTTGGGTAGGTCAGCTGGCTCTGTGTGGAGTGCATTATGTCATGAATAAATTTGTGTGAACTTTGGGAAAGACTAGCTTAAACTAGTCACATTTTCACTTCAGCACGTGTCATCATTTGATATCATTTACTATTTAAACAATCCAAATAAATTCTTGATACCACACACCATTTAAGAAGGATGGCCTCACATTTCAATATGTCAGGTGTATAGAAGGCAGCAAATGATCCTTCCCCATAAATCTTGGTACCTTGAGAGTATATACCTGACAGATCTTCATAGTATATACCTGATATCTTGGTAGCATATACCCCATTAACTTTTTTAAAGTGAGCAGCTAACAAAGATCCCCTCGATAACAAAAAACTTTTATTTGCAATTCTTTGTTTTTTATCTTGTTAGTACAATAAATTTAAAATAAGTTTATGGTCAAAGTTTCATATAATACAGCGACTGAAAAGGGTTGCATTAGTTTCAGGAACTGTCATTTGCACATGTCACCTGGTTGCTCTGTCCCTCTTTCACTTTCCCATACATGTGCTTGCTAAATTTTGAAGCACATTACAATTAATACTCTTCAAGTCATGGGTTCTGTATCTTCCTCTATATACTCAACTCTCAGCACAACAAATTTCCAATTCTGATTCATACTGTTAGGACACTGCATGGAAAGACAACAAAACAAACATAACAAGCATTGACATTGTTCATGAATACTTAATTTGAAGCTGCCCTTGAAGGATATTGTGGTACTGAATGCAAAAATAATCATTTATAGTATCTATATTTAATCTGTTTATCAGCATAGGGTTTTCTTCTTTGAAACTTTTGTAGTCCAACTGTCCTTCAAGAGTTGCAGACTTCTGCTACTTCCTTGGAAGGCTTCTCAAGAATCTGAAAATATTAACTGAAGTCAGAATCATAAAGAAAAATCTGAACACTATAGCTGAGATTTAAGCAATGTCATAAACAGTATAAAAGAGTTGTTTAAAAATAAATCCAGCATCCATCTAGTATGCAGGCCTGTCAACTTGTGCAATCACTTTGCTGTTGTTCAGAACTGATATCTTATCATTGTCTAATTGGCACTAGAGTTTCAGTTCCCATGACTGAGGTGTTTTGGACTACAAAGCAACAGATCTTACATGGAGGGTCAATAATAGAGAATTGCTGCTATGGATATTCAGAACTGAGTGGATGGCCTTAAACTGCCAAACCTATGTTTACCTCGGATTGCTGGCTATAATGTCTAAATTAGGGAATATAGAATTTCTTTTTTGTTTTAAAAACGCAAATGATTATCTTAATTATACTGAGAGATAGTGTTGTTTCAGGAATATATCTAGAACTCTTCCTTTCACACACACACAAAAAAATTAAACCCTATCATTTTCATTCAAAGTAATTTTGAGAAGACTGAGAATTTAGACAGTAATAGAAACAAACATTTCTAGTTCAGAAAAAAAATACCATTTCATTTAAAATATCTTGACTGCGTAAAATGTTAGCTAGCTCTACTTAGGAGGGCTTTTCCCCCTCTGTTTCTTTAATCTTGTGCATGGGGAAGTGATTTTCTGTACAGTTACTTTTGGTGTATCTCTCTAGAACAGGAATCCTGATTCTGCTGGGCACAGGTGTGTGACCCACTGCACACTCCTGCATACTGTGACTGCATCATTGGAATTATCTGTGTGTACAGTCCAATATGCGGTTAATACTAAATCAAATTCTGTTGTTTGTTGATGCTTCCCATAGCAACTGCAGAGAGAGAAAAAATACAAAAAAATGCAAGCGTGGAAAAAGAAGCAAGGTGAAACACCATGAGAATCTGGGGAAACTGCGAGGAAGGGGCATTCTTTTAATTTTCTTCGCATTCTTTCTCTAAGTCCACTGTGCTTTATATGATCGTCATTCCCAGACATAACTCAAACCTCAACATAATCTAATACAAATATAGGGCACAGTGGATGTCAAGAAACCCGATGGCTTACTGTCTTCGCCAAGGCATGGACATTTATGTCAGATGAATGTTTGTGCAACTTATTCTCTGAGTCTCCAAGCTAGTTCCTCATACTCTACTCTGAGGAATATTTTCTTTGTGTCTAAAATGAGTCTTTCTCCTTCCAGTTTAAGCTGTGAATACTTACATCAACACGACAAACAAATATGATCTTTTTGCTGCAACCTTTTTTGTACCTGAAAACAGTTATCACTTCTCTCCCTTAGTATTGCGTTTGGTCCTTTAGGCTACAAATCTTCAGCTACTTCAGTC
This sequence comes from Opisthocomus hoazin, assembly GCF_030867145.1. Classification (NCBI taxonomy): domain Eukaryota; kingdom Metazoa; phylum Chordata; class Aves; order Opisthocomiformes; family Opisthocomidae; genus Opisthocomus; species Opisthocomus hoazin. The sequence continues at coordinate 12,339,062 of NC_134414.1, read as the reverse complement.
AAGCCTGTTTCCTGGATCACCTTCCCACTTTTTGGTTGACCCTTTACCTCTGTCACTAACCACTAGCTTTTCCTTTTGCAAAGTTTGATACTAAAAGCTGTACGGGATTTGTCTTTAGTAACTTTCTCCCTGTAGAGACCTTTCTCATTTTATCGCTATCTAATGTTTTTCTTTCACTTTGATCCTTGAAAATCTAAGCTTGCTTCTGCTTTTTGTATATTTCCATCTCTGAGATGGGCACACCAATGCCTTACAGTATTTCCTAGCATTCTTCTGCATGATGCTTTTTAATTAAGTACTTTTTAATTCTTTAATTCCTTAGACATTCCTTACAACAGATATAACTTTAAAATTTTCTAGGCTTAGTGAAGTCTGCTCTTTTTCCTCTTTGTTTCTTAAAAGTCACAAAAGCTATTTCTTGTGGTTGTTCTCACCCAATTTGCCTTTTGTCTTAACCTTCTCAAGTGGTCCCCACCTAGTGATTAAACACCTACAGAAAAGCCTCCTCTCTCTTGTCACTAGGTACAGCTTATATCCAACTAGTGTCACATAGGATTTCCAAGAACTTGATAGACAAACTGCTGCATTCTTCTCCTGCCTCTCATTACCAATAAGTCCTGTGCTTTGGAGAATGCTCTGGTAGTGGGTCACAAAAAGCTTTCTCCACATCATCTTCCAGATTTGATGGCATCAATCAGACACTTGTCACTGGAGGGACCATATACTTGCCGCCAATATTGTCATGCTTATTATTCCTTCCGTGCTCTGCATCTCTGAACACGTGACTGAAACCCTGATGCATAAGGCAACACCTCCTTCCTACTCCCCTTCTTTTTCTGTACCCATTAAATCTTTTTTTATATCATCTCTTTATTTATGCATATCTAATGCTCTCTTCTGAGCAATTGTTGTCTCACACAAATCTCACCATGAAATTAAAGATTTTCACATTTTCTTCTCTAGTTTAAGCTGACAGTAGTTCTCTTCCTTTCTCTTGTTTACAGTGATGTGCAACTCTAACCATTTGCTAGTCCTGTAGAAGGTGTCAATCAGCTCTGCAAATCCCTATTATCCCTGATGGCAGATTGACATCAGTAGCATACTCCATGCTGTTGACAGTCATGCTACTTACCAAGTAGATATGGAGCACTCTTGGAGCAATGTCCATCTTGTATTTTGAAGACATTTTTTGGAATTACATACTTAGGTCATTGTTGACAGGGATTGACTAACATCAGCTTTTTGTAAATTTTTTTCAGGAGGTCTAGCAATTTCTTGACTCTACTGTATGAACCCAAAGCAGCCATCACCATCATGCACATTGAAAGGTCTTTTTAGTCATTAAGTGTCTTTCCAATGACCTCTTCATAATGCTTTGAGCACGAGTTTGCTCCTGTGCTGCTCTTCACCTGAATGTTCTGCTCTGTCCATGGTGATTCTTTCCAGAAGAAGCAAAAAGACTTCATTCAACCGGGTGGAGATTTCTTCATAACAGATACAGTCCTGCATCTCATCTTTCTCGGGTATCAACACTTTGCTGTCAAAGATTGCTTCTCCTTCCTCCCACAATCCCTGTGTATGAAAGGCAAAGTGGATTGAAGTTGGCACAACAGGGCCACCCATCTGGGGAAGCTCTTATTGGTGCTGGTTATTTCACGTGGAAGATATGAAAGATGGGAAAGGACAAAACACAAAAAATCCAGGAAGCCACACTCCAGTTTCTCACATTTTACCATAGCAAACATGAACTTCAAGACTCTGCACCTCTATCTTCTATGTATGTAGAGTATAACAATACATACTGGTTCTACAGTGACTGTCCTACTTGTTCAGGTATGCTGAGCTACAGGAGTCTGAAGACTTTTTCCCTACCTTTAGTATCCAGGTTGTGGCGGAGGAAACGAGCACGGTGCTCATGATCTCTAATTGCAGCTGTGCAACTGAGATTTTTAAATGGGGTCTCATCTGCCTCTACTTTTCTGTTCAGATGTTTAAAAGTAATTGAATGTTCAGTAATAATATAAAATGTTAAAATATTTTATTGTGTTTATATTTATTCATTGTTATCTTTATTCAGTAATATTTTTTTTAAAATATTGGTGGCTTTGTCGTGACATTTATTGGAGCTTTTCTGTGATGCAAAACTATGTTGTGATTTACTGTGAGTAAATTAAACAGACCTTTAACAAAGGAGCCGAACTCTTCCCCTCCGTTTTCTGAAGGGTATTTTTTCACTAAAATCTCCATCACCCTGGCCTATCCTTCAAAAAATGGTAGCTGGGACAATGTACACACACCAATAAGATCTGATAACATATAAAGAACTTTAGTATAATAGTCCTCCTGTTTCAAGTTAATCTCTTGCTAGTACTGCAACACTAAAATCCACTCTTCCCTTTTTCCTTCCCTTTGTAATTCTTTATTTTCTTTGGTGCAGAAGAATTTTCTTAAATGGCTTTTTTTTTCCTTTTTTTTGTTGTAGAAAGATCATTAAAAATAGATATATTTCATTTGATACAGTATGGTTATTATCCTGTATCACAATACCAACCTTTAAGGAAAATGCACCAGACATTGGTTTGACAGCCAAGAATATAAACACAAAAAAACTGGATGAGGAGAAAACACATGCTGAAAGGCAACTCCCCACTGTCTTGAAAGTGAGTGTAATATTGAGGGCAGCCAGATCTGCACATGTCACAGTCCTCTTACCTTGTCGACAGCTTTCTACCCTGGCAAGCTGATGAATGAGATATATGAATTACTGCATACACTTGACAGGTATCTCAGTAAGGGGCTTTTACTTTCAGTGCTGCTGCTGTGCACCTACTGCTTTATTTCACTGCAAGATTTCTTCATGTGCAACTCTATCTTTAACTCTTGGTGGGGTCATTTAAAGGACATTTTCCCTTTGAGTAAAAAGCTACACCATCTATTTCTAATAATCAGATCCACCTAATCTCCTAATCAGAATAAAATTGGAAAGCACAGTGTCCATGCAAGGGAAAAAAAAATGAACCTGTGTAATGATCTGTTAAGGATATCTTTGTCCTAGTTCAGCTGTTTGGACTCTTTCAAAATCATTACTGGAATACTGTTCACTTGTACTCCTTTTACTACCTGTGAGGAAGATGTTCTTAACCACTTGTTCACCTAAATATCCTACCCACCTCACCGCTAACATAAAGAACCATCTCTTTCACCAGCACACAGTCCTGCACTGCATTACTGGTGACCTATGAACCTTGCCGGTTCTGTGGGTGAGCTAGACTTCTGTTGAAGCTCCTTGTCACAGCCAATTTCTTGTGCCAGAGCACCTTTCTTCAGCTGAACCAGTCAATTTTAGTGATGAATAATACTATTTTGAACCTTTCATAATGCACTAGCCAATGGAGCACGATGATATTTCCATCTACTGCAGTAATATTAAGCCATTAGGAGAAGAAAGAAGGTATAAGGAGCAACAGAAAAGACCATATGAAAATAAGAAGGTATCTTCCTCTCTGTCCCCTTCTCCCTCACCTTCACACACCATACTGAGTTCGGAGGATGGCACAGGTCTAATATTCCAAATACATCTATATGTGTTTATATCTATATATCATCGACAGTCCAGAAGTTTTGTCACTCTAGTGTGGGTGCAGAATTTAAATATCACACACTACCGGTACTTTTTTAAATTCATGCAAGCCTGTTTTCCTGCTTCACTTTCACTGACCTTTAGGTATCAGTTTACCATTTGCTTTGCCACCTTATCTATCTGAGGCTTTATTATCTCTACATTGTTGTCTCTATAATACACACTTTGAGTACAACTTTTATATCACAATTCTAAAAGCCTTTTGCCCAAGAAACTGAGCTGAAATACTTATTTCAATGAAAAGAATCTCTGTCAAATTAAGAAGCCCTTCTGCAGAGAAGTTGAGAAGGGTTATGTAATATGAAGTTGCTATTTCTTTTTTAATAACCTAAAGTTATAAAATGGTGTCTCTGTTGCAAATCTTCCTAGAGGGTATAATTATTCATAAAGTATTACTATGAATTTTATAGCACTCTGCTGGATTAGATCTACCAAACTGTTCCTCTGAAAAATGATAAAGAAATTAATTACAAGAAAACAGTTTCTTTTTAAGTTTGTTTATGATATGTCTCATAACGCTGGGATACTGACAGCGCAGCTCTAATTTTCTTTAATTCTATTCAGTGTGAAACAAAAACCACACACTACAGAAAACCCATCTCTTCCTGCATTCATAAAACCTGTCATATTTTATGAGGATGGATAAAATTGCTTAAAATTTTGCCAAAGATTAAGATGAATGTTTCAAAGACAAGATTAAATCAGTCATAAATTTAAAAAACTGTCTGCAGCTTTTATCACAAATCAGCCCATAAATGTTTCTAACTCTTCATCCAGTAAATAGTGCTGGTGGAAGGTAGGGAGTGTTTGCCTGTACTGAGCCTCCTGAGTGTGGTTGCGAAAATTAACACGTGTTCATTCCTAATTGGATCTCAACTTGAAGGCAAATTTTCCAAGTGCTTTACCTGAGCTGAAAATCAGCGCCCATCTTTCTTCCTTCATGAATGTATATTTTACTCTTTTGTGTTGAGTAAATTAGTGCATTTGAAATCTGGAGGTTGTTTAGTAGTCCCTTCATTTTCATTCCAGGCACTAGATATTATTTTTGCTCCTGGTGAAGCTGCTATTTATTGACGTTGCAGCTGTGCTAATAAGATGTAGTTGAGAGTCCAGGCTTCAATGAAAAAAAGCCTTGCGCAAAAAGAGTTACTGTCTGAGGTCTTGAATTCTGCACTGTGCTAGGACAGCTGAGTCCCCCTGTGGACAACATGGAAAGTGATGGAGACCAAGCAACTGGAGCAATTTTCTGCATGCTCTGCAATACAGCAGCAAAGCTTAGCCAGCCAGTGAATGATCAAAATAGAACGCAACCATACAGATAAAGGTCATCCACATCATTTACACTACGACTAACTTAAAATAGTTAGGGCTACCTTTAAACAACTCATGAAGTTTTTAAATTAGACAAATTAAGCTTATTTTTTTATTCTTCAGTTATTTGACCTTTAGAATTTAAAGGTGCTCTCTATAATCATTAACTTCAGTGCCTTCTTAGAGGGAAAAAAACCTAATCTGAGATTCTTCTACAATTGTCTAACTGTAAGACCTGGGGCTTTTGAAAAACCGAAATATCATGTTCATGATAAAACAGTAGAAATCTGCGGTGCTTTAATGTGGTATGTACATTTTTAGTGGAGTTGAGTGAAACTTTGTAAGTGTCAGTACTTCCAAGAATATCCATTGTGAAACTGGGGAGAGGGGAATTACCCTAAGAAGTTTGTGACATTTTGTTTGATTTGGGTTTTCAGTCACTTCTGGCTCTTTGTGGTCAGAGTGTTGCAAACAGAAAGGTTAACAGAAGAGGATTAAAACTCTGTGTGCAGGACAGCACCACACAAGTTCATAATACTACAACCACCAGCAACCAAGAAACAGAAGCAGCACATGGATCTACGTGACGGTCTGCCCAGCTTCGTTAGTCATGTCTGCAGAGAGGATTTATTGCTTCAGATGCAACGCCATGCTGAGCTCTGAGCTAGTATTTCTGCTTCAGATGTAACGCCATCTGAGCTCTGAGCTGGTATTTCTGCTTGAGTGGTGTCAGCCCATTCAAAAGTTGCTTCTGGCTCTTTGTGCCGTGCTCCATTGTGCAATACAGGCATGGTCTGCAACACAGTGCTGCCCTTCGCAGGTCCTGTCCTCAGGGTTACCTCCTTTCAGGTAAGAGTAGCGTCATCTCAGTGTCAGTAAAACACTGAATCCAAGATTTCCTCCCCAGAGCTCAGTGAGGTTGAGAGTGATGCAGAAGTGCCTATATACAGCAGATTTCAGGATCTGTAATTTTTAATGTTGTTTCAACTACCTGAAGTGAAGGATTATGTCATTTAAATAGAAGGTGCCAATGACAAGCAAATGTAAGGAAAACACTGAATTCTTCTGATAGAAGAACTGCTGGTGCTTTACTAAACTCCACTTAGAATCACAGGCATGGGTGTGTGCTCTTAGGCTCCAAATCTTATTTTTAAGAAAGTTTTTTCTTATTCCTTTGAATGGTTAATGTTGTCTCTCTTTCATTTATCCCTACAGTGATGGCTGGGCAGACAGGTACGACGTGACAGACGGGTATCAGCGTGAAGCTCTCGGTGGAATAACGATCAAGCTCCAGTCTCCTGACGTGAAATGGTTTGATGATTACTACCTACAGCTTCGTCCAGAAACCAATCACCGAAATCCATGGTTTCAGGAATTTTGGCAGCATAGGTTCCAGTGCCGGTTGGATGGGTTTCCTCAAGAGAACCCTAAATACAACAAGACTTGCACAAGTAAGTAAACTAATTACTTCTGCACAAGTAAGTAAACTAATTACTTCTGCTGTATAAATCAGTGTGACTAAAGGTCTGGGGTCAAAAGCTCTTGCTGGACTGGTGCAGCCTGGTCTGGTTGAATAGTGAGTGGGACTGGAAGGAGAAAGGCCTGAACTGCAATCATTGCTCTTTCCAAAATGACAGCCACCACGCTTTTAAAAGCATTCAGATCTCTAAAGAAACAAATAGATAGTGCCTCAACACCTAACTCCTCTCTACATTTGAAAAACTTGATGCTACTTCACCTCCATATATCCAAACACTTTCAAAAATGTTGTAACCCAAAATTGAATGCTTCTTTCCTGAAACAGGGCTACTCGTATTACTTTAGCTCACAGGAGCAATGAGAGAGTTAATATACTAAAAGTTATCTGAAGTCCATATGGTAATGGTGATTATTTGTATACTTTAGATAGAAGACTAGATGGTTTTGAAAGCTTTCATTAAGTTTTCTTTCAGCCATGAGTCATTTCAGGAAATGCCATTTTTGAGCTGCTCTTTTCATTAAATTATACTGATTTTAGCAAAAACTGCCACAATATTTTGTCACTTTTGCAAAATGGTGGCAAAAACTTTTTTCCCCAGAAATATGTGGTGCATTTTCCTGTGTTTTTTTATTACTTTTGCTGATTACTCTTTATTTCACGAGATGCCAAGACAATGGGCATCCTGCCGGTGCTGGGGCATAAGGTGGTGCCATGCTGGACATTAGCCCAAACACAGCTCTAAGCCCCAAAGGACCTCCACTCCTAAAAATGTTGTTATCTTCTACATACCCATGAGACCAAGAAATGGCTTTAAGGATCAAAGTCTTGGATTTGCTCCATACAAAACCTGACCTAAGTCCCACTTAAAGTTCGTAAGTCTTTATTGGACAATGTGGCAGAAGAAGTGTGGTTGGAATGGAAAATGAATCTAGAAATCCTAAAATCTCGGTATATGCCTTGATTGTTCAACTGACTTTTCTCCATTATTCTTCTTCTGCTATGCTTCCAACACAGCCTGACACAGGTTGCATTTGTTCTGTTGACAGGTACTGCATATTGAGCAGTAGACTTCATTGATTCTTGCACCAGTACAGGCTCGGGGCTGACCTGCTGGAGAGCAGCTCTGTGGATGTCCTGGGGGAAGACAGGTTAACCATGAGCCAGCAGTGTGCCCTGGCTGCCAAGAAGGCCAATAGTATCCTGGGGTGCATTAAGAAGACTGTGGCCAGCAGGTGGAGGGAGGTTCTCCTCCGCCTCTACTCTGCCCTAGTGAGGCCCCATGTGGAGTACTGTGTCCAGTTCTGGGATCCCCAGTTCAAGGAAGAGGAGGAAATACTGGAGAGAGTCCAGAGGAGGGCTACGAGGATGACGAGGGGAGTGGACCATCTGTTCCTACAAGGAAAGGCTGAGGGAGCTGGGCTTGTTTAGCCTGAAGAAGAGTAGTCTTAGAGGGGACCATATAAATGCCTAGACTTATCTTATGGGTGGGTGTCAAGAGGATAGAATTGTAGAAAGGGTAAGGGTTGGAAGGGACCTTAAAGATCATCTGGTTCCAACCCCCCTGCCATGAGCAGGGACATCTTCCACTAGACCAGGTTGCTCAGAGCTCCAACCAACCTGGCCTTGAACACTTCCAGGGAGGGGGCAGACACAGCGTCTCTGGGCAATCTGGGCCAGTGTTTCACCACCCTCATGGTGAAGAATTTCTTCCTATTATCTAATCTAAATCTGCCCTCTTTTAATTTAAAGCCATTCCTCCTTGTCCTATCACTACACACCCTTGTGAAAAGTCCCTCTCCATCCTTCCTGTAGGCCCCTTCAGGTACTGGAAGGCTGCTAGAAGGTCACCCTGAAGCCTTCTCTTCCCCAGGCTGAACAGCCCCAACTCCCTCAGCCTGTCCTCATAAGAGAGGTACTCCAGCCCTCTGATCATCTTCGTGGCCCTCCTCTGGACCCACTCCAACACATCCATGTCCTTCTTGTGTTGGTGGCCCCAGAGCTGGACACAGTACTCCAGGTGGGGTCCCACAACAGTGGAGTAAAGGGGCAGAATCACCTCCCTCGACCTGCTGGCCACGCTTCTCTTGATGCAGCCCAGGATACGGTTGGCTTTCTGGGCTGCAGGTGCACTTTGCCGGCTCATGTTGAGCTTCTCATCCACCAGTACTCCCAAGTCCTTCTCCTCAGGGCTGCAAATGGATGGGGCCAGACTCTTTTCGGTTTTGCCCAGCAACAGGACAAGGGGAAATGGGCACAAACCGAAGCATAGGAAGTTGCATGTGCACATGAGGAAAAATTTCTTCACTCTGTGGTGTGGATTCTCCTGCTCTGGAGATATTCAAGACCCGCCTGGATGAGGTCCTGTGCAGCCTGCTGTAGGTGACCCTGCTTCGGCAGGAGGATTGAACTTCATGATCCACAGACGTCCCTCCCAACACCTACCATTCTGTGATTCTGTGATTTCCCCGTGATCATGTAGATGTCTTTCCTGAGATGTCAGTACTGTAGGCATGGCTGGACACAGGCTAATAAAGGCCTTGTTTCTATCACTGTGCTGTGTTAGGAATGGCATTTCAACTTGACTTTTTTGGGTTTCTTTTTTTTCCTTACTTTTTACCAGCGTTGGGAGAATATAATTTCTGTTCTAAATGAAAGATCGAGAACTGCGAAATGTCGGGACCTACAGAGTCTTTTATAGTGCCTAAAATACAATTCACCATCACAAAAAAAGTATCACGGGGGTGCAGAGAGATGTTCTTTTAGACATGTAGTCATCCAGTCATTGATATGAGCCAAGTTACTCATAAAGCTTGAATAGCTCACTTCAAACTGCACTCATTGCTGGAAGGTGTCCCACAAACACATATTGAATGAGCCATAGCTCAAATGGGTTCCTAAATTCTAGGAATATCAAACACACAAAGAAATGTGCAAGAATTGAAATCTGCTGATTTACAAATCATGAACAAAGACTAATATCCAAAATAAGTTGTTCTAATTACTTTTCTTGTACTTAGTTCTGGGCTGTGATGGCTATAGTAAAAGAAAGAAAAAAACAGATTTTAATAGCTTGAATTCCTTCTTGTTGTTCTAGAGCATAAAATGTTATTTCAGCTGTGGAGTTCCCCAGATTAGCAACACTACATGCAGCAATTAAAACTGCCCATTTAATCATGTTTTTCACACAGGAACTTGTTAGTCATCACGTTACTCAGTTTTATAGTTTTAATTTTGACACAGACCATCTGTCAAAATTCATATAAAGGAAATTCAAAGATGACATGCAGATTTATTTAATGATATTTATTTGTGTTATAAGTGCTAGGACATCCATGCTGTTTTTCTCAAAATAGCCCCAAAACTAGGCGAGGGTGTATGATACAGAGAAGAAATATTGAAGTTAGACAACTTTATGGATTTACCAGCAGAAAAGACACAAATATATTCCTGAGTATTGCAGGAGTTAGAGTTTTTGGTATTGCGTGTTTAACCTCTAAAATTAACACAAATATTTGAGACTGTCATGGTAGTTTTGGTTTCTACCTCATTTCCTGTGTTCCATACAACTTTGAAAATCATTTCTTTATATCAGTTCCTAAATTCATATTTGGTTCCCTAACTTCAAGCACTCAGAGTCCTGAGTCTTAAATTCCCTCAGTTCAGACTTCCTGATTGTAAAGGCGATACCTGCACTTGATGGTCAAAAGCATTTCATAGACTTTTCTGACAGTTTCTGCACGATGATGAACATATTAGTGCTGCTTCAGATTTATCCCGATAAGCAAACAGGATTGTGCCCTTTAGTGTATCTAACTGAATACATTCACTTCTTCAGCAACGCATACAAAAAAAGAAAAAAAAATGTTAGAGATTTTTCTCAGACTCCAGTTAAAAAGATTGAGTTTGCTGAGAAACGATGGAGAGAAATAAAAATCTATTTTTGCACCGAAAGGCAAGCCATTCTTTACTTCTTGGGATACTGATAAAAGGATAAACATAAAGCTGATTGGTGTTGACAGATGAGGTCATTATGTAATGAGGATATCTATATAGAAAGCAATAACCATTACTGCCATGGAAAAAAAAATGAATTATTCTCCACAACCTTGTTGTATTATCATTAAAAAAATAAAAAATAGTTAACTGTACAAATAACTTATTTAAACAGCAAGAAAATAAGCACAAGGAGATATGGCTGAAATCTGAATAGATAATTGACTTCACCTGTGCCTCAGGTACGAACTTAGTTGTTTTAACTTTCTTATTTACTTTGCTGAGCCCTGCCTAGTAAAATGGCAGGGCACATTTGCCTCTGTGACATAAAATACATGAAGTCATACATCAATTAAGCAAGCTGCAGTGACTTGTGAGGATTTTGTCACTTTTTAATATAAGCTATCCATAGACAGTGTGAAGCAGGTAATATTATGAAATGAAGACATGGTTTAGTAAGACATGCAAAATAAAACTGAAACAACCAAATAAAGATAATCCAAAAAACAATCCAAAATCATGTTTTCTCCATTCATTTCTGTCTAGCACTAAAAAGCCTCCATCCCTTCACATACACTTAGCTCACGAGGTGAAAATTTTAACATCAAGCCCGCTTTTCACTTGCAGATTTGAACATACTTACTTAATCCAAATGGGTGTCACTGCTGTTGCTAAGTACATTGATTTTCTGCCCAACTGGAGCACTACAGAAAGTGAGAAGTTTGTAGACTTTTCTGACTTGATTTTCAGTGTAATCAGTTCCAGGCCACCGGAGAGATGCTACAAGCCACCTCTGAACACCAAGAGTCAGAGCAAAGAATTTAAAATGCATCTTTAAAAGGAGACATGTAATGGCCTCTGAACACTAGGGATTTTACAAGAATTGGATTCAGCTTCCCCTCTGGCATCAGTCAGATATTTTTTTATTATCCAAGGCTACAATTCAGTAAAGTTCATAAATAGATGTGCAGGTTGATCCAGATGAGTAACTCCACTCAATGACCGTCTTCAGGTCGTAAAAGGCTAATCCAATCCTTTGGTATCGATTGCCTTTGGACCTTTGAAGACTAGGTATGTATTAGCTTGCTTTGTCACAGACAAGTGTCCCCACCACAACTCAAATTCCTAGTACTTTTTCCTCCTAGTGAGGGTGTTTGTTATACAAATGCATTTTAAGACAGAGCAGAAACAAAACTCAATGCAAGCGAAGTATGTTGTGAAACTCCATCTCAGCTGACATCAGTGGAAAAAGTCAAGTCTTCAAAGTCATCAGAGGCAGAAGCATATTTATTAGATCTACCAATCTGTTAAATTAATCCTTTTGCCCCCACTGCTCAACGGTCTTCTTTCTCCCATGCTGTGTAAAAGCCAGAGGCACGGATGGAACAGCATTTTTAAGGTGTTGCTTAAACACAGAGCAAAACCAGAATACACATCGCAAGTATCTGTGATCTAAGTGTAAGGCAAAAAAGAGCAAATAAATAGAGGCTGATGCTGATGAAGCAGCACAACATCTTAGTCTGGCAGAGGTTACAGACTTCAGAAAAAAATGGTAGTTTCATGTTAAGGTACAACAGAAACAAGAATCTGAAGGAAGGTGATGGGGGACTTGTGCAGGTATTTATAGCAGGCTCCTGACATTAAATACTGTGGTTCAAAGCAGTGAGGTAGAAAACACAAAGGGAAATGATGAAGGCTGGGTAATCACAAAGATCAATCACAGACAGGACACAGAGGGCACTGAAAGTGAGGAAAGAAACCTGTACCTAACATGCTTGGGAGCAAGGAGCCAGTGGCAGGGTTTACAGTGAAGAACAAACTCCAAGTGATGAACAGGGAAAATGAGATTTGCAGCAGCATTCTGAATAGGTCTTAGCAGGATGCAGAAATCCAAATATTCCATTCGCGATTTAACCATGTGGCTTCTCTGAGATAAAAACACCTTTTCCAAGGGTGCAAAAATTGAAGTAGAAGAAGTATAATTACAATATCTCCAAGCAATTACGAAAGGGTTAAGAGTGAACGAGTTTATTTGCAGAAAGGGAGATTAGCGACTGTCGGGATAAATACAAGAAAAGTTTTGCAGTTCAAGATACAGAAGTGCACATAAAATGTAAACACAAAAACTATCTACCTGTATGCTGAATCTCATCTAGCTCCAGTTGCATTTGGTGAGGTTAAAAGGACCCAAAGAAAATCCCAGACTTTCAGCTGAACAGAAATTTGGTTTAACAATTGGCCCTTTTGGGTTTCCATATAGAGCTAAGGTACAAAACACAACTTCAGTCTTTGTACGGTAACATGCTAATAATCTGTTGGTTAAACATAAGCTCAAATGCCAAACTTGGTTTAATAAGAACCCAACCAATAAAGAAACAAGTGCTGTCAGAACAAAAGGGTGTTTTCTGTATTTCAAGGAATGTGTCACATTTAAACGTCACATTCCCCTAACTTTGCATTCCTACACTTTTCCTTGTAGATTGCAAATGAAAGCAAAACAACAAATTAAGTTAAAATTCCTTTCTGTTTTTAAACAGTGAATTAAGGGCATTTTAATTCTCCTGAATCCATCCTGTCTGTCACTCTATTTGATACTTGATATATCCTGTCTCATGCCTGGGCACTGGCAAGAGGAAATATGGTCCAGCTCTCATTGTTATGGCCCATATTTCATATTTGGAGCTTAAACATGGTTTTTTACTACTTTTACAGTGATGTTGGGTCAGATCCAGAAATTTCCAAAGGCAGATCAGCTGTAAGGCATAGATCCAGATCTGCGTTTTCTAGAAGCCTGATACAATCTGAGCCAGGAGCCTACATAGACATGTCTCTATTTTTGCTCAGAGAAAGAAGCAACATGGCACTGAGGACTGCTATATCCTCTGTTATACCTATTTGAAAGACTTTTTGGTATGCATTGATCCTGATTTTAACAGACCTGTAATTCAAACCCCTGAATAACTTCAATCTTCTCACTGCTGTTACCGAATTCATGAAACTCCTCCAAAATCTGACTACAAAGCTACATCCATTTTTCTTTCATTTAATGCTCTCTGCATTCCTCCTTTTGTATATTAGATATGTTTGATGATATACCATACTACCATGCTTTTATTCTTTATAATTCCTTTTCTCACTGCCTTTCTGAACCTTGAAAACTATCCAGAAGAGATTAATACCATTGTACATGTAGACCATGTCTCTCCAGCCTTAAGAATAAAGGTAAATTATAATTAAAAGTATTCAGATCATATATATTTCTTATTAGATGGGTGAATTGTAGTAGCTGCTGTCATTTTTTTCTCCAAGCAGTTCAATTTCCTATATAGATTCAAATACTTCATAAAACATATTTGCAAGTGCAGAAAATTTTATGCCATCATTTAATGTATATTTGCATCTGTCATGGCTGTGTTTTATTCTGATTTATGACCAAAGAAACTGATTCTGTAGAAGGTGAAAAGGTACTCATGTTGTCAAGAAAATGGTGTGAAGAAATAGATATCTGTTTACTTCTCCTAGGACTTACTGTCACTGTTACTCTTTTTGCTGATTTTACTGACCTTGAGAACAGAAGCCAGACCACCACCAGTGGGTAGGCAGCCAAGAATGCAGGTCAACCTCCAGTCAGATTTGTGAGAGCTCTGAACGTGCCTTGCTCATGTAGGCTTAAATAGACATAAAACACCAAAGTCAACTAAGTACTTGAAAAAAACCTTTTGAAAGTCCCCGCTGCATGTTAGGAAACGGAGTTCTGTCACTCAGACGTTCTCAAATTTAACCTGTTGGTGAAAATCTTCACATAAAGTGCAACAGTGCTGGTATTGGCTCTCAGTTGTGAAGATGAAAGCCAGAATTGGTCAAAAACACTTGGCGAGTGGATTGCACTGGAAAATATTTGCTTGTCAAATTTGGAAAAAGTTCCATAGCAGCATGTTGATTCAATGACATACACTCTGAAAGAAAAGCATTGAAATGAGTCATTTTTTGTTTTCCTATTTCAAAAGCACTGAAGTGTTTTGTTTCAAGTTCATAATTTGCTTTTACATTGTTTCAGTGTTACGCTACGTTTTTTGCCTCAGCATCAAAATGACATTTTCCAGTGTTGTCAGATCTCTTTTTTTCCATCTAAATTTCCTTTTCAGAAAAGATCAAATCCAATCTTGATTTTTTGTATTAATTTTGAATGGAAAAGGATGTTTCAACTACATAAAAATTCCCATACATCAGAAAATATGTTTATGCATCTGTTCAAGAGCCTGTAAGAAATTAAATTCAGCAAAAAATAAATCAATGAATAAATAAACTATTATATTTGATTTTTATCAGAAAAATACACCTGGAACCTTACAAATTTCAGCAAAATGAAAGTTTCTTTTTTCACGTTGCTTTAACAGAAAGTTCTGATGACAGATTTTGGAAAAGCTTCCAAAATAAGTCTTTTCCTGTATCTTTAAACAATGTTAACTTAATTCAGTATGAACACTATGCTTTTCCTTGGTTGACATATACACTCTTTCCTCCATGTTATAAGACTCCACTCTTTTCTTCACTGAAGAGACACATGTTTCTGGGATGACTGACTTGGTGCCATGCCGTCCAGAATATGCAGGTCCAGGGAAGGTCACTGATGTGCTCCCATGGAGCAACTGTGACAGGACGGACCCAGGACAGACCTAGGGAGTCCCGCACCATAATCTGCAGCAGACAGTACCTGCTGTGTCTTGGTTACAAAGGGCAGCCTTTTCCCCAGATTTTTTGGAGATATTCACTAGGGCAAAGTGGAAAGAGAAAAAATAAAGCAAAAAAGTAAAAACATTTGCTGAGGGGCTGGAACATCGACTACTGCTAGCAGAAAGTGAATGTGGGACTATTTGTTGGCAAAACCAGAACTCATTTCTGTGTGCGTATTGTCTCTCAAAACAAAAAGTAAGGCAAAGTATCAATGAAGTCTTTAACAACATTTGTAAGGTAAGCAATTTGTGATACTAATGTGTGAATTAGCCATGAGGAAACATTATGGGACAGCAGGAGACTATAGGCTATATTTCTGGTTTCCTTTATAATGTCCTCTAAGATTTTGTTATGAGCAACCTTTTTGATCATTGAGGTGAAACACTACCCATTTCCCTTCATTTCAATGTTAAACTCATTGCATAGCAAACAAACTGCTCTGTACTTGGCAAAAAGTATTCTCCCATATTCTGTCTCGTATTTTGTTTTCTTGTTTCTCCTTAGAGAAATGAAATAAGGTGGGGGGTGGGTGCCTGGAATCACAGAATCACAGAATCACAGAATGGTAGGGGTTGGAAGGGACCTCTGTGGGTCATCTAGTCCAACTCCTGCAGAAGCAGGGTCACCTACAGCAGGCTGTATAGGACTGTAAAGTATTTTCACTCTTCCTTTTACTCTTTCTCCATTCTTTAAAATTCAAAGTATTCTCAGCTTTGGAAGAGTTAGAAAGCAGGAAAAGTATATTGAACCATGGTAATTTTGCACTCTTGCACATCCCTGTTTGATGAGGCTTTGTAATGTCACCAGCTGGCAAACAGAAAAAATTGTATTTCATCTTCCTTGAGGGTAAAAAGTAGGGAAAAAAAGACGCATGACAGGTTTTACATCAAAAAAAAAGTAAAATAACAAATTTTATTGAAGAAAGTTTTCTATTTATCTGCATGCCAAGGACGGGAAACAACGGCAAAATTTCAGCATGCCCTGCAACATCTGGTTTTGTTTTGTTTCCTTTTTCCATAAGTGGTGGGGTAGCAGGGAAATCTTTTTGGGGGGGTTATGTACCAACCATCCCTGCCAGCCCTGCTTGCCGCCCTCCCGTCGCGGTGCCCACGAGGGGCCAGGGGGCTCGGCTCTGCGGGAGCGATGATGGAGTGTCAGGAGAGCTCGACACCACCAGCTACGAGGGGATGGCTTGTGTGGCACCTTAAGTGCCTGCTTGGATCAGTGCCCGTGAATATGCTAATTGTTTTTAAATAGATCCAGGAAATGAACTGTGGCCAGCTGGAATCACTTTCATGGTGAAAGAACATGTTTCTTTTCCATCACCTACATATTTGTGTTTTGGAGAAGTGACAACAGAAAAGAACAAATTTGGACGAGGAGTTTAGTGCTGGGCAGTCGCTGCATCGTTCATCCTGGGTTCAAGGCTGCTATCAGAGACGGCCCTGTCCAGCTACCCACATAAACTCCCAGGTTCAAGCTAATGTGCTGCCTCTGCTCGGACTCCAGAGCTGTGATGTCCATGTACCTGAGCTTGCCTTCGTGTGGCCACAAGCCTTGTTCCATGAGGTGATGCCACGTGGCACTGGGTGCAATTGCCCTGCATCACCCACATTTGTCCCCTGCTGTGGTGTTGCTGGAGTGTCCTAAGCTGGGTCACTCCCAGCAGCGTGGGCAGAAAAGATGCAGGTTATGATGCTCCGAGTTTATACCATTCTCAGGCTGTTCTTCGCCTTTGGTGCAGTCACAGTCTCATAATACAGCTATATACATACTAAATCCAAATGTACAGAATATGTATTTAAGCAGGTAAAAGCATGGATACGAACCACTTACTCCAGTGGCAGCAAATTCCCATGTTTAATGCATTCAAACATATTATAAAGGCTCACCTGAATCCTGTATATGATCTAAATTATCTCTAGAATAAATATTTACATATTTATGTTTCCTATGAAATCCAGCATAATTTTACTTTCATTTCAGAGATAGCACAATGGCAACTAAAAATGCCAGCCAGTAACAGGAAGATAATGAGAACTAGTCCTCTTCCTGAAGAATATTTAGTCTAAAGAAAGATGGCAGATAAAAAGTAATAGGAAATATTCTTAGATGCGAAACTGAAAGATGTATGGGTTATCTGATTTGCCAAAGATGGGACACCATTTGTCTATGTAATATCTTGTAGACAGAAATGACTTTGTGACTTCAAATCTGGAACTGCCTCACAGCCTGGAAAAAAAATAGGATAAGCCCTTATTTACTTATCAAAATTACTTGGACAAGAAAGATAAGGGAACAAATAGAACAGAATTGAGGGATCTGCACATGTGCTCTAAGCACTGATATTCCCTGATTTCTCAGAGAATTTCACAATGTTTGATCATTTATGATTGCAAGAACTTTCCTCGGTAGGTATGGTTTGATTCACCTTGCATTCTTCCATTGCCTTGTACATCTTATTTTCAAGAGGCAGAATTTTTTGTTTCTGCAGTAATTATCATGATACAGTGTTAATATTTATTGGTTCTAAGGTACTGCAATACAGAATATTTTCTATAATAATTTGGACATAATCACCAAATTCAGCACAGAATCATAAATATGTTGATATTATGCCAAATAATGTTTGTGGCAAAATAAGCTATGTCCTGAAAAAAATTGCTCAGTCCTACCACAGAAAAGGTACTTAAACCTGTCAAAATTTCAATAAGCATCGACTGGAGGCCTATGAAATACAGTTTTGTACCTGGCCCATGCACATTGTCACCTCTGTACCTCCAACTCCTGCTGTCTGCAGCATCCTGGGAGGGATGCGGAGTCTGACTGTAAACTCTGTGGGCCAAGCAAGATTCACAGCTCAGGGGAGGTTTACTCTAAACTGCCTGTAGCCTGGTCTTAAGCTTTGAACACCCATTTGCGGCTGTGGTGCATTAGATGCTTTCCTGCAGCACTTGATCTGTTTTAGTGTCTTTCAAAAAAATTTGCTATGTTGCTCCAAAACTGTGACACCCAGGGCAAACCAAAGCACAGTGAGCAAGAAGGATTTGGAGATCGGCTTTGAAAGGCATGTGAAGTTCATCTGAACTGAACTAAAGCATTCATGCAGACAGATCCTGCCTGTCCCTACAGGCCAACATAAAATGGCATCACGCTGGCTTTTCCCAGCCCACGAGGAAGCAAGACATTTTTGTTTCCTTCTTTGCAAATTTTTCTCATATGGGGATGTAAAAGATGGAGAAGAACAGATCTTTTATAGATACGGGGTTTTTTTTATTCTAATAGAAAAGAGTTCTGCTACGGCTATTATAAACAAGCATATGGGCTACAGTCTGTGGACATTTATTCTCTACCCAGTAATTCTGTAGGAAGTCCTCAAGGAACTTTTCTGTAGGAAAACCCATCAGATTTTTTCATTATTCCTGATTAAGGGTTTAAGAGTTTAATCTGTAAAGATTAAGAGTTTAATCTGTAAAGCCAATTCCATTGAAAATTACTGGTGTCATCATCACTGAATTCATCCATGTCACCTATCCATCTCATGATGACCCTCTGTCAGGAAAGGTTCTTGACTGAAGACAGCACTCATGAATGAATTTAAGCATATGTGTTCAAGTTCCAGCAAGAAAAAAAGGCACTAACACTTAAGTGAACAATGTGTTTAAGGCTACCTAAATCATACTTGTTGCAGAGGTAGATTTAAAGTATTCTTTTTTTTTTTTTCTCACTGAGACACTACCTTTTAGCTTGTGTATTCAGCCTCGCCTTAAAACCAGTCATAGAAACTGAGGTGAATAGGGTTACTTATGTACTTCAGGTATGACGTGCCTAACTACTTTGTGAAATGGGTTGAAAATGACTTTCAGACTTACTATGTTTTTAATGCTGGCATTTTTTAAGACTGTATCATGGTATATTAAAGAGCAAGAATTTTCTTCTGTCTCAATTTTTGACATGTTCCCCTTAACTGCAGAGTCTTGAGGTACTGTAAACTGAAAGTCAGACTTGGCAGATTGGATTTGCTCCTCTATAGCAAAGTGAAGCAGTTAACATCTCAGGGAACTGTTTTCTCCAGCTCCACGAAGTATATTAAAATTCTCACAACAGCTAATTCCCTCACAACTCCATTGACAATTGCCGGCAGCTTCCAGGAAGAGCTAAGCAGCCTCATTATAAATCATCAGGTGAACTGAATGAGGTTCAATGTTTAAAGAAAGTCAGAATAACAATTCTATAAAATTAAAGCACAAAGCCCAGTGGAGAGTGTTCCTGTAAGAATTGAGTTATGAAGTTGTTAAATTTTTAAGCAATCAGATGCAATAAAGCAGCTGAAATATTGTTTCATAGTAAATGTTATTGCTGATGCAAATCTGATTCATTCCAATGGCTACCATAATTAACCGCACAGTTTGTGAGCTGTTAATTTTGAGAACGAATAATTGGTTAAGCGAAGTTTTGTGTATTGCAATGTAATACGCTTGTTCAATTTTCCACTTAATTTCAATTAATATGGGTTTTACTTGTACTCCACTGTTGCAGTTTTTATGCCTATTATATTTAATTAGGAAAAAAGCAATACCTTGGTAGAACAGAACAAGTGAACAATACTGTGTGTTGTTTGCAAGGTTTTTTCCCTTACAGATATATCAAGCTCATATCACTTAACTGTCCAAAATGCTAAGCACTGCTCCTGAGGTTGATTGGAACTGGGAGTGCCCCCTGCCACATGAAACAGAAGGGAGAAAGGGAGCTCTCAGTTTCCTCATTCACTCCCTGACCTCTACACAATGATTTTCGGCTCGAACTATGTATTTTTGCTACTATTCCTGATGTTTTCAGTGTTCCGGAGTGTTTCAGTCATTAGAACTGAGTGGTGATGTTCTTGTTCAACACCGAATGGGTGAGCTTGTAGATGCACCTATTTTATGATGGGATCCATCACCATCTGGAGATTCTTGCTCATCTCCACAAAAGGTGCCTAGACATCTGACTGGATGCTTGTCTTCTGAATGGATATTGTTAAACTAGATGAGTGCCACCCTCAGGATCATACACTAGTCTTAATTTCTTTAAAAAAAATATTGCTTGTACATCAGTCTTTTCATGGCATAAATTACTTCTCACAATGTGCTGCCCCTGTAGCTCCAATGGGCAAGTGTGATCTCCATCCCTGCTGCTTGCCAACGCCTGTATAGGAGGCAGACTCTCAGAGACTGGACAGAGAAGGTTATCTGCATTCCCTCTTCTTCTGGCTGCCCACACATGGGACCCCCTAGCTCCTAGGGATTGCTGCTTCACTGATGAAAGGAGAGAAATGTTCTAATAGAGCTCTTTGTCTGTCCTCCCTCCAGAGCCAAATCCTTCCAGGTGTCTGACAAATTCCCAGCACCGTTGATGCGGTTGCTTTATCTCTGGCTCTTCTCCCTTCCCCAGTACTAAAGATCTGGTGGCTGGAGTGCAGCTGGCAGCTTTGCTGATGACATACGAGGCAGAAAAAACTCCAGCCTGCTCTTCCTTAACGGGACTGGTGCTGCCTACAGAGCAAATCTGTGTCGTTAATAATACTGGATTATAAAAAAAAAAAAGACCTTCAGGGTGCTGCTGAATGAATGTTTGTTGTGCATTTCACAGAAGCTTAAATAGAAAATAGAAATCCAGATGTTATGTTTTAAAGGCCAAACAAAGTATGGTTAACCAATTCTGGCTAAACAAAGCCATTGCTTAGCCCACATAATCAAACCCTTCATAGACATTTTAGTGTATTTATCTGCATTGCATCACTATCCTCGCTTCCTAAATAGAGAGGAGCATGAGGCATAGGAGTAGAAGAGTTCTTAATGCAGGATCTTTTGGAACAGTAGAGGACTTGTGTCTAGGTCAGTCTGTTTTCACAGGATTGGTTCCCATCTCACTGAAACAAAAGTCTGTCTACAAGATCTCTGCAGAATAGACCCCATGTTAGCATTTGCACCTCAGCAAAAGATTTCTGAGGCTTTGGAGAGATTGCAGGGTGGGAGAAGATCCTGGAATCCCCAGACCATTATATTATAAGGTTGATGACACTTGCTCTAAAAAAACACTTGGAAGAGAAGTAGTTGAAAAGCAACTTATGTGAGGTGTGGGGCTGCACAGAGAAAGGCATCAGCTGGATAGTAGAATATTTAAAGGGAACATTTTCTTTCACTCCTTTCTTTATTTTTCTGAATAGTCAGTGTCTGTACCAGTAAGAACATCTGCTATGAGCCGTTTAAGACACTTAAAAAGACTTTTTCCACTATTAATAACCACCCCCCCTACAGATGTCTGAAGAGCTGATCATATTTCTGCCCCGTGCACTAACCACCTGCTTTGCGATGTTCCCCGGCAGGCCAGATGACTCTGAGGACGCAGCATGTTCAGGACTCCAAGATGGGCTTTGTAATCAATGCAATATACTCAATGGCATATGGCCTCCATAACATGCAGACGTCGCTGTGTCCAGGCTACGTGGGCCTCTGTGATGCCATGAAGCCCATAGATGGTCGGAAGCTCCTGGAATCCCTCATGAAGACTAACTTTACTGGGGTCTCTGGGGACACCATCTTGTTTGATGAGAACGGTGACTCACCAGGAAGGTAATGTTGGCAAACTATTTAATACCAGACATGTTAACTGTACGTAGTAGATGCATGCAGACTTGACATCAGAGTGAAGATCTCATACTTTTGTTTTTATATTTCCTGACTTTCTGTGCTTACTTTTCCAAAATAACTGTTGTTTTTTAATGTGTATTTTTTATGATGTTTAGAGTTATAGACATGAACTTGCAGGTATACAATATTCCTTCATGAATCTGCAGTTTCCTCTGTACCATTTAAAGGTCTTACTTCTCACTACAAATCACCAGACCTTCAACTTTATGTTCATAGACCATTGTGGCCACCACAGCATTGCTCGCTCTCTTTCTTTGGGTGCTTAATTTTATGTGTGTAACTGAGCCACAAGCAATCATAGCAGACATAGTCCTTTTATTAAGAAACGTAAAACAATATCAGAAATATTGTATTGATCTGTCTTGGACTTTTTTTCCATCAAAATTATTAAAAATCTACGTCCATATCTTCAAAATAAAGCCTTTCCACTTGCATAACAGAATAAGCTATTAATTCACATTGTGCTGCTACAAGACAAATTGAATTTAAACAAAGATTCTTTTGCTGATAACTTACATGCGTCTATGTATGCACATATGTCTATGAAATACAAGACAAGTTTTTCTTTTTCTGTGACATATATGCAGTATCCATATAAACGCACATTAAAAAGTATAGTGAGGATTTTTTCTTGGTTTCTGCCTATGGATCTGTCAGCACATGAACAGCAAGTGTGATAGCATACAAAGCATAATTTATCCTTAGAATTCAGTAGGTGGATTCCTGCCTCGTTCACTCCACTTACTCCAGTTTGACTGAGGCAGCCCTTTCTGTCTACATTATTTGGAAGGTTTTAAATATCTTTGTTCTGGCAACATACAAGCAGATGACTAGAGGGAAAACTGTTCATCCTGTACACTCATTTAAATTTTGTATTCTCCCACTAATGTGAATTAAAAGGAAAGGATTAAATTCTGAACAGAAATGGGTAGGAATCTGTTGGTCAGAATATTTTGACATTTACAAAAATTTCTGTATTTTCAGAACTGATTTTTTCTTTCATTTTACTTTAAAACCTGTAAATTCAGCATTCTTCCCAAATGAGAGCAAGACAGCCACCTCCAAAGCAGTCTGACTGTGTCTCTGGAGACACAAATTTTAGAAGTCACCCGACTCGGTCTCTAAGGAAGTGCACTGTGAGCTGGTAGGAGAACTCAGACACTAACTGGCAGAAACTCAGGAAAATTTCAGACAGAAATTTATTTTCAGCATTGTTTTGGTGAACAAAACGGTCTTCCACTAAACATTTCTACTTTTAAAAATAGATGAACTTTGAAGAAAAATGCTCAGTCTAGATTTTTCTGACCAAATTCTCTTTGAAAGACTTGTCCCAGAGTTCTCAGAAAGGATTCCTATTTGGTTTTAACGCTGCTTAGATAAAGTGGACTGCATTCTACCTTACTCCTGTCTCTGTTTCACTCATTTTTATCAGAAAGACTGAAGTCTGATGCAAATAAATGATATGTGACATGGTAATACACCAATGACTATATCTAAATGTTGCAAAGACACCTTTAACTTTACCTTTTCCTCATGTTGGCGTGCTTAACAATAATGGTTTAAATCCATTTGTTGCAAGGAATTAATTGAATGTCTTGGTTCTTTTAAATCTCAATTCTAAGAAAGATGATGAAGGAATTATATCACATGCAGTCATTTGTTCAGTCACAGTAGGAAGTTAGTGTAGAGCATGCGACTACCATGTTGATTGTGCACCTCAGAGTAACACAACTTGAAGAAAGTCCAGCCTCATTGGATTTATGTGAGATAGAGTAGTGCTCTGTCTACTCAAACTAATGGACTGTGTGACAATATGGTCCCAGAGCTTGATTACTTTTGAAACTAGCTCTTTGTTCCCTTTTCTCCTACAATAGTCACATCATTAGATCCAGTCTGTGTGCTTAAATTAGCCAACATTGAGTCAAAATTTACTGTTTCATGATTAAGCACGCTTTATAGGAAGTTCCGTGTCTTAACTCCCAAGTTTTGAGTAGTTTATAGTCTTTTGAGTACTGTCAAATACTGTTTTCAACAGCTGGGAGATGGTGCAGTCATACTGGAACAACTCATCTCCCCTGTTCACTTGCATCGATAACTGCATCTTCACTTTGTAAAACAGATATTTAAATCCTCACAGCTGTACTGAGGTGGCGACGTTAAGCAGGAAATCGGAACATAAAAAGCCTTTCTGACCTAGATAGCTCAGGATTTTGATGTATAGCAAAAGGGTTTTGATATTATACAACAGATGAATAATCCCACAAGATGCTTTGAATCCTGGCCCTATTCCAGAGTCCTTTATGTGTATGTTGATATTTAAGCAGATAGGCAGTCTAGTGGAGGGCTTGTTTTAGGTGAGACAGAAGACATGGAAAAAGATAAATGACTATGGAAGGAACAGCCATGATTTCTTGCTACTTGTAAATACTATTGAAACTCCAAGTAAGAAATCAGCCTGTGCCACCAGTAGATTATGGATTCTCAGCAACTTCATGGCACTTCTGTTTTGAAACAAGTGTTTTGCACGGTGGTTAGGGCACTGCTGGAAATGTGCTATCGCACCATCTGGTCTCTCCTATCCTAAAGTGACAAACTGTCCCTGTGGTATCTCAAGGCAGCTCCAGGGAACCAGTGACTCATAAACCTCCACTATAGCAATGGACTTACTGAGTCTGGCTATTACTACCAGTCCACCAATGCTGTTCTTTGCAGCGGGCTTGCAAGAGACACAACAAATTGAGGCAATAATTTATTTCATTTATCAGGTTTCTTTCCAGTATTCTCCTTGGGATGTATGTGTGGAGCTACTACCGGGGGCATAATTGTTCTAGTTCCTGTGGCCTGTTAATCACTGGCAGTACTTGTGTTCATCTGCCCATAAAAGTCTGAACTGACAGCTTTAACAAAGCAATACTCGGAGGAGAGTTATAATGTCCTGCTGAATAAAGACCCCAGAGTGTCTTCTGGGCTATCTTTCTGGTTAGTCTGTTTAATCCTCGAACAGACTTCTTACTACAACTGTGAACCTCAGAAAAAGAAAAAAAAGTTTTCTGACAGTGTAAAAGCCTGTTTATTCAGGTTTGTGTGTGTGTTACCTGGATTCAGTTAATTTGTGTCAGTCTGACATTCACGTCTCCAACTTCAATGAGGTCATCGTCAAAGCTATGGACATTTCCTTCTTTATACAGATTAGAAGGTGAAACTTTCCAAAATCCAGAAGTATCATAGATTTTTCTTCCTGCCTGTGTCATTGCTCATTTCTTCTTCTTTTGGAAAGACACAAGACTCATATGATATGGGTAATATCATATTGCCCATCCAGCTAGGATCCACTTTCATTTTCTTTCACAGCATGCTTGCAGTCTTAACCTTGACCTGTGTGTGACTTTGGCAATGAATCCCTACCACATTTTCTCCACTGTGACAGTTATACTTTGTTTCCTGATGTAAAGCATTCTGAGATCCATGGATGAAGAATGTCGTAGAGAGTTTTACCACAAATTCTTCCTTAGAAAAATATTGATGTTAGATATATTGTGGCTACTGCCTGTCAGTCTTAAAAGTGTTTCCTCAACACTTGAGAAATACTTCAGCATCTTATTTAAGAGATTACTTGATTTGATGTGCTGGTTCTTTTACTTATCCCTACCTTGGACTTCACAAATTCCACTCTGACAGTATCTCTCTCAATACAACGCTGTCCATATGCTTTGCCTTGAGGTCTACTTTTGTGTGTGCTGCCAGGAAAAAGTTGTCTCCTTGTTTATGAACCAGGAAGGTTTTTTAAACCTGTGATTGTGTTCATCTCCTCACTCTATATAATTTGCTTATTTTCTATCAGTGAATTTCATGTTGCTTAGTCAGATTGCTGCAAAACCTACTAAAGAGGAGGTAAAGAAAAGCATGACTTCCTCTCCTCAGGAGCTGCCCAACTTTCCAAGCGTGCCTTAAAAGTAAGGTCTAAAAGACCTGGCCTGTAAGGCAGAAAGGTGGCCTGGTGTTCAGCATGCCAGTAGGAGACTAGGGAGTCCTGTGCTGCTCCACAGACTTTCTGTAGGACTCTGTGGGAGCTGAAAATAAAGTAGGAGGAGAAGGAACATGAACCTGAAAACTCCGACCAGCTCTAGCTCTGCTCTGAACACTTCTGTTCCCAGACGACAAGGTGATCTGACCCAAAAGCAGCCTAGGGCTGCGGCATGAATACTCTTTCTCTTTCATACCATACTGTACAAGGAATTAAATGTGTTTGGATTGCTGAGGAATTATATAAAAATGAAGTGGGTTGTACAGATGGGAGAGAATAGCATTTGCTGCTGTAAAGCTGTAAAAGGGAAAAAAAAGGCAAGTCTCAGCTTCATTCTTCAAACAAAACTTAATTCCTGGAGTACAAGGTGTAGGCAGTGCCTTTTGATAAGATCTCCCTGAAGCCTCCACCAGGTCCCAGAGCCCTTGAGTCTGTGCCAAGAGAACGATGCCTGATCCCTCTCTGGGTGCCACATCAAATTGCATCTTGCAGTCTTACAGCACAGGAAGTTTATTTTGATCCCACAGGCCTAGGTTACTTCTATCTTACTTTAGGAGCTTAGCTGTCTTCGATCTGCCTCTCTCAGCAGGGAGATAAGCACCTGCAGCCAGTGAGAAGGACTTGGCATTGGGAATGGCCATTGTAGCTTTACATTTATCTATATCTGCCACTAATGGAGCCTGGGACAGCTAGGGTTGCCTACACAGTTGGCTTCAGCTAGACAGGACGAATCTTATCTGGCCTTTCATTGTTTTCCTTAAATAAATACAGTCATTCTGAAAAGCTCAGTCACTTAATTCCAAAGTGTTCAGGGAAATTTCACAGTGATAGTAGAAAACAAATGAAAATACAATGGAAAAGAAAGATTATGACATGACAAAAATTATTGGGAGAGGCTGAAGGGCAAGCATAATGACTGAATTTTTGCCTTCTTTATTTCAACAAGCTTTGATTTTGTACAGTGTTCCTTTAACCTGAAATGTTTCATTATGTTCTCCTCAACTCAGCTACGTCTCTGCTTTTTGTTTCCAAAGGTATGAAATCATGAATTTTAAGAAAATGGGGAAGGACTACTTTGACTATATCAATGTTGGTAGCTGGGACAATGGTGAGCTGAAAATGGACGATGATGAAATATGGTCAGAGAAAAATAATATCATCAGATCTGTGTGCAGTGAACCCTGTGAAAAAGGCCAGATAAAGGTAAATGTTTTCTACATTTACTTCAGTTGTGCAGAATGTATAGCCTTTTGAAAACAAGTGTTTCCTGACTCTTACATGGAGACCGTATTCCACACCTTATTTAAAATGTACAGACTTATGTACTTAGTTCTTGCTCATATCATAGTCATCTCAGTGTCACGGCGGGATTAAGGACTCGTCATACGATCAATATGATCAGACAAAGCCAGTTTATTGCGCTACAAACTGGCGTTTATATAGTTCCTTGCCACGCGATAGCTCTAACGTGATTGGACACATGCACTGTCCATGCGCTGTTCATGCGTATTTCTCAGTCTCTGATTCGTGCGACGTTATCAGTCATGCACATCAAACCCCTCCTCAGGACCTTGTTTTTCTTGGTAATCGCGGTTAATGCAGGCCTCATTGTTCCTCATTGTGACCTTGATGCCTGCTCCATTACTGGCTATCAAGAGTCAGGCCCAGAGTATCTGGAGGGCACACCACATGGCCGTGGTTCCCCCAGCAAATCCCCCTTTTTGTTTTTGAGCCATCCAGATACCCTGCATCATCTTTGCCATTAACTTCTTTATACATTGTAAAGAACAACTAAATATTAACAGCATAACAACAACCATAATGAACATTGTCATCCCTTGGCGCACCAAGTCTGCAAGCCATCCTGAGATTCCAAGATGCTTTAGCCAATCCGTAAGGCCAGACTCTACCTGTATAGGATTCAGATTTTTTCGCAAGTCCGCCAGTTGCTCATGGATGGACTGCGAGTGATCAGTCAGGTTCACGCAACACATTCGCTCAAAATCTTCACAACCGTAACCATGCGCTAATAGCAAAAAAAATATCTATTGCTGCTCAATTTTGTAAAACTGCATGCCTTAAGCTGTCTAAATCTTCTAAAAGGCAATATAGCAATTATTTTCTGCTCTAAATTCTCTACTAACGTTAGCCATTCAGCAAAAGCCTGTTCTCTTAGCCCCACAGGTTCCCGCGGGGCTAAGGGTTGTCACATAAATTGCTCTACCCATTGAATACACTGAAAAGTTTAAGCCAATTTTGTTATCCGTATGTAGCATTGTCAACCACGGGTGGAGTCGCTTCTGGACTCTTACTTTGAGCTTTTGTGGGCTCACCTCGTTTCTGGGTCCTTTCCTCTATCCAAGGCCTTACCCACCTTGCTGGCACCCAAATTGGACCATTCTCTGCAAGGATACAAACATAACCTCTGCCAGTTAATTTTACCTCTACAGGCCCCTTCCATTCTCCTCTGATTAAATCCCAATACCTAACCTTTACTGGACTAGACTGCTGTGGATTAGTGTCTGATGATAATTGGTGTACTATGATCGGTGGAGAGGTCTGACCCTCCGTGAGGCGCAAGTAATTCAATACATAAAGCGCTTTTGCAACGCCTTCTGCCAGACTGCCCATTTCTCCCCCTTTTTGCCTTTGCAACAGTGCTTTCAATGCGCCGTGTGCACGCTCCACTATTGCTTGTCCTGTAGGGGAATGAGGGATCCCTGTTGTTCACTGAATCCCCCATTGTTGACAGAACTTTGCGAAGCTCTTCAAAACATAAGCAGGTCCATTATCTGTTCTGAATAACAACAACAATTGCATAATAAAACACATTACTGCTGACACATGCAACTTTATCCTATCAACTTCATATCTTCACAGCAAGAGGTCTTTTTTAAGTCCTTTGTTGTTTCTTCTGAATTATATTGACCCGCTTTTGACATTTTCCTTTATCAACAGTTATGATCAAGATTGTACATACATATAGGATCAAATATAATATGCATCAAACTTAATTGCCTGGATTTGACTCACGTCATTTCCCACAGTAGCAAGTAGTAATTACAGCAAAAGTGGAGTATGTGTCATTTTTTGTATAGATACTGAAGTATTGCCAGGAGATTTCTAATGCAGTCCACTTGGACCTCTGGAAACCTGAAGGAGTCTCGGCTTTGCCCTCCTGGCAGCCGGGCGCTGCGCCGAGCCCCTAGTCCACCTGGGCCCAGAACTGCATTTTAAAACTTTTAATTACAACTCCCTGTTCTTGGTTGCAGAACTTTGACTCAGGTAAAGATTTCTCACTAAAACATCAGGATTAAACAACAGAAAAGATGCTTTGCTTAATGAAATCGAGCAATTTTTCTTAAGTCTTCCAGAACTCAGTACAACACATCAATAGTCAGTTTAATAAGCCTTAAATTTATATTAATCACACCAAAAAAAGTAACGCTCTAGCATGGTATTTACTACACTAGTATCTACATTATGCCCCAGTTCAAGTCACAAAAGGCAGCCTGTAAAGAAAAAAGCCAATGGAGAAATCCTCGTGTATACTGGAGCTGGGTTTTTGAGGCACTCCAGAGAGAAAAATAAAAGCTCCCATTTTCACCCAGCTCGGGTAAAATTGTGAAAGGGCCTTCTTGTCGCGGTTAAAACAACTTTTCTCCTGTTTCCCCCTTTTTTGTTTTGCGACCAGAGATCGCATCGCTGCACCTACGGCGGCAGCCATGACCATAGCCTTGTCTCGCTCTACCATACGTTCTGCGGCTTCTAACATCGCTGCCACTTCACACCTCGAGGCAGAGCACTAAGAGCCCTTTTTATGTTTTTACTTAACGAGCCACTTGATGGCTGGCAGCGGCGGCAGGAACCTGGCCCCCGGCCCCGCCGCAACTTTGGCGGCCGCGGAGCCGCCCCCGCGGTGCTGGGGTGGGGAGGTGCTGGCCGCGGAATGCCGCAGAATCAGTCTGACCTGATTATGAGTAATGGAGAACAATTATTTCGATTCCTAGAGAAGGATACATATCCTTCTCTAGATTAATCCCTAGTTGGTGCTGGGTAAGAGATGATCAACATGCCACTTCTCTGACATATTTGACAAATACCAAGTATTTTATAGATGTTGATTTAGTAAAAAGATTAATAGAAAACTGTAAATTAATTGTTTTGGTAAAAAGTTTAAGTGTTTTGATAATACCATATGGTTTGTATTTTCACATTTCATTTTTCTGAATATTTTATACATTGTAAAATGGTGGATTTTTATAATGCACCAAGTTTACCAAAATATGTGTCTAAAAATTTGTACAAGCCTTCTAAGAATCGATTTTTCCAGATACCAGAAATTTTGTCATTTGTTCAACTTTTCATTCTGGTTTAAAATGAAAGATATCCCAAGATGTGATTTATTCTGGAGAACAGATATTCTGTTTTGCCAGTAGGTCTAGTCTCAACACTTGCAGAGAAAATTACTTATACTCACATGGCCTTTCTGCCAGTTTAGCTACTCAGGTGCAGATTTTTTTCTTTTCATACTCTACACTTTTTGAAACAAAACCAACTGTTGATGAAAAAGATCTAATTGACACCTTTTCCATTGAAGCATCGTGAAGAACAATCTAGTTCTTTTTGATTACACTCCTTTGCACTTCATTTACTAAAATTACAGTAAAGACATCTGGCTTTGAAGCCACCTTCTAAATTCATCATTGCAAAAGATACATAAGTCAACTTACTTCCCATGCCATAATTGGAAGTATTTGTCTATAAATTGTTTGGAAAGAGCAGAGAGACTGAGAATATTTTATTTCAAAAGAAAGACACATTGACAAAAAAAACAGATGTTTTCGGTGCGCAGAGATGATAAATAAGAATCTTGAAAAATCTGCATTTTGATCATGAACATGCAATAACATTTGGCAGTAAATTATAAAATGAGAAATCAGGTCAGATATTAAAATGGATATAGATAACATTCTCATTCTTAACTGTTAATTAGAAATGCAATAATTAAATAATTCTGGAAAGGGCATGTTCAGCGTGATGTCTGGAAAAGTAATTTTTTTATAAATCACTCACAATTGGATGAAAAATAAGAACTCAAAAAAACTTTGAGTAATGAACCCTTAGGGAAACGACGCTGTTGACATGATTGCCTGAATGGACTACAATGAGGTGAATTGTATGCCATGAGTACCATGCACTTGCTTCTGTAGACACATTGCCATCTAAAAATATTTGAGTTTTGCTAATTTTAAGAGGGGAAAAAACCCTTTTATTGTCATTCTGTACCTCCACTTATGTGCGTTGATGGTTTCTTTCTTCTGGTACATAGATGACAGGAAAACTGAGAACTTGGGTCTTTAAAATAAAATAAATTTTAAAAGTCATTTATTTAAAAAAAAAGAAATTAAACAATTAAG
Source organism: Opisthocomus hoazin (assembly GCF_030867145.1). Lineage (NCBI taxonomy): Eukaryota > Metazoa > Chordata > Aves > Opisthocomiformes > Opisthocomidae > Opisthocomus > Opisthocomus hoazin. The sequence continues at coordinate 12,307,768 of NC_134414.1, read as the reverse complement.
TTAGCTACTGGAGAGAGTCCAGCGGAGGGCTACGAGGATGGTGAGGGGACTGGAGCATCTCCCCTACGAGGAGAGGCTGAGGGAACTGGGCTTGTTCAGCCTGAAGAAGAGAAGGCTGCGAGGGGACCTTATAAATGCCTACAAATACCTGAAGGGTTTCAGGAGGATGGGGCCAAGCTCTTTTCAGTGGTGCCCAGTGACAGGACAAGGGGCAATGGGCACAAACTGAGGCACAGGAAGTTCCGTCTGAACATGAGGAAGAACTTCTTCCCTCTGAGGGTGACGGAGCACTGGAACAGGCTGCCCAGGGAGGTTGTGGAGTCTCCTTCTCTGGAGATATTCAAGACCCGCCTGGACAAGATCCTGTGCAGCCTACTGTAGGTGACCCTGCTTCGGCAGGAGGGTTGGACTAGATGACCCACAGAGGTCCCTTCCAACCCCTACCATTCTGTGATTCTGTGATTCTGTGATTCTGTGAAAAAGAGACAGCACGAATGTATGTTTATGCTGCTACACCAAATGCTTTTTTTTGTCTCAGGTGATCCGTAAGGGAGAAGTGAGTTGCTGTTGGACCTGCACCCCTTGTAAAGAGAATGAATATGTATTTGATGAATACACGTGCAAAGCCTGCCAGCTTGGCTCCTGGCCCAACGACGACCTTACAGGTAAATCAGTTGTGGCTGTGCTTATATTATCGATGAAAATATTCATCTGCTGAGCTGAAAACCAAATACTAGATACAAGTGAGTATGAGGACTGTTTTGGTCAGACTGGACCCAGAGATAAAGCTGAAGTTTGAACTGAGGCTGGTATTTGTCTTCTCACCTCAACCTGATCCAGGAATTGTTGGTGCAATTCAGCTGCTTTCTGAAGATCTGAGTTACTAGATGTAGAAATAATAATAAAAGAAAAATTAGTCCTGTTTTTGTGTTCAGCCCTGTCCTAACATCTAGCTGGTGGTACAGAACTTGTCCGTCCTCATATAGACAAGGAAATTAAGTCATTGTCAGAGAAACTATTAAGGGAGGTCAAATTTCAGAGTTTTATTTTCCTCCCAAGCAGGTACAGAAGAGTTGTGCAATATTTTCTTTTTTTAATCTGAAAAAATTATGAACTGGTTGCTGTAGTTACTGCTACTAAATGCATGACTGCCCCAAACAGAATTAGGTCTGCATTACCCCTTTGCTCACCAGAGAGTCTCCTAGAATACAGTGTTCATGTTCTGCTTGCCATGGCGTAGATCTCTACACTATTCCAGAATACCAATTCGGCTACTTTAGAGATAAATTACTCCAATACTTGTATCCCACAGCCTGTCTTCTTTATGACTAATAAACAGAATTCAAGTACGTTCAGAGCACACACCACTTCAAAATGTTGCTCAGGGATCAGGTTCTCATTGGGTCAGGCTCTGCATAGAAAAGTCGAGAAGAGACAGGATTTATCCAGCAGAGCTCACAGATTTGGTTTGCATATAATTTCTATGGAAAAGGGGAGAAATTTTTGAGGTAAAAGATAGGGAAGATAAAGAAAAAAACAGTTTGCTGGATGGACTTATATAAGTGGATGAGTCTCAGGCAAGGCTTCACCTATAGACAGATTTTTATATATAAAGTTTATCTTTTCCTGGTAAAGAATGTTGCATTGCTGTAATATATGAACTAGGTTACCTAATTACTGCAAAAATGTCATTTAGCCATGAAACTGGTGGGGTATTTTTCAGAAAATGTCAAACATGAAACTTTTCCTGAGAAAAAACTTTTAACTGAGAAGAGTGAAACAGCAATTAAATGGATTTTCCAGTGCTCCTCCAGCCTTGCTCCCCCAGCCCTGCCTCCCCGGGCACTCAGCAATCAGCCAGCAAAGCCTTCGTATCTCGGGGAAAGCTTCTGTGTGCCAGGAAAATGGAGAACGGGAGCAAAAGAGACCAGGCCCCATGTGTACCCCAGAGCAGAGTATTAAGCGTGTGGTATAAGCTCAGGTTCACATCCCAGCTGGGCCATCCAGAAGCCTCCAAAGCCCATGTTGCAGGGATCAAGCCACTACACCAGTCTTGTCAGTTTATGAAGGTCAGCCAGTGCAAATGCTCAACGCTTCAACCACCGAGGGAGTCTTGTCTGAGATGTGACAGATCCCAGCTCACATCTCTGTTTCAGTGAGCACCTGACATTTTAGCCAACCTAGATCGACTGCAAAAGGAGCTGCTACAAGCCATTCAGCAAGTAACGTGCTCCAAGTGCCTCGTTGTAACAATGGAGGACCCACTTCTGAAACACCAGTGATGGGAACTGCCCATTGACCTGGTGGCGTTTGGGTAATTAGCCTGTAAGCACCATATGTAAGGCAAAGGGGAGCAAACAGCCACCAGGTTGGCCTTCAGGCTCTGTGCTTTGAGCTGGGTCCTCAGAGCACGCAGATCTCCATGGCTCAGGCAAGGCATCAGTCTGGGATTGTGGGAGGATTTACCTTCTGAAGATCTTACTCTGCACTCAGGATGGAAGAGCAGGGTTGAGTGGCAGCTCAAAAGCTCTTGTACAATGAGTTAACAACTTTCCTGGCAGCTCTGATTGTTTTAAAGCTAGTCTTTCTAGTCAAGCCAACTGCTTTGTGTAATACATGAGCTGCTACATATTGCAAACTATTCACCTGGCTTCAGACATGCATTTTATGCCTTCACAGGGACCAAAATCAATATGCACACAAACCATCCCCTCGGTATCAGTGCCAAGCAATGTTCCTCAGGAGATCTAACCCTTGTTCCTCAGCCAGACACAGATTCAACAGGCACTATTTGGAAACTGAATCCCCCTGAGCCTCCATAAGCGCAGCTGATACATCATATACTCCTGCTAACAGAACACCCATAGCTATAGCTTCACGGCTGTGTACTCCCCACCTAACTTACTATTCACATGATGGCTGGATCTTGATCTAGGTTTACATCAAAAACAGATTTTCAGAAGTCTGTTCTTAGTTTATCCATACAATATATTGAGCTGTGTTTTTAATTATCATCTTTCTAGTCCCAACTTCTGCAGCTTGTAAAAAACTGCCTCTCAGTCTTGTTTACAAGATGAGATTTAGTAATAATTTGAATTAAAAGTAAGGAAAGGGAGATGTATTTTGTATTTTGGCATGGAATTTTCCTTTCAATTTTATAAAGCATACACTGTTCTCCTTGAAATGCCCCTACATCTGATATTGCAGCAGTCCGTGTCTCTTTGCTGCTTGATAAAGCCATGTCTTAGGTAATGTCAGCCCCACAAATTTACACATATAAAAAGCTTATTGGAATAAGTCTTCCTTTCATGATCACCTTCGGATAAGAGTCCTGTAAATGTATCAGCCACACGCCTGAGAAGACTTTTAATGTAGAGCTGAACCTCACTGTTTGCCAGAGATCTGAACTTGGATAAAAACATTTTTGGAATTCTTTCCTGGCTCACACAACAAAACATTGCTCCATCTTTCTTATGCTCAGTGACCAGTATCAGTTTTGTGCCACAAACTTCACTATATAAAATGTGTAATGGCAGGGATGTTTTTCACAGAAAGGAAGAGAGATTAATGCTTTTTTTCAGTCACCTGTGGAATATCAGAATTCAGATGCAAGAGGGAAGAAGACAAAAGGGATGTAATACGTATAGGAAAACAAAGTTATTTTCAGAACAGAAAATGACATTGAAGTTCTGAAGTACAGAAAGGTACAGGAAGTCCAAAGGTAGTGGAAAAGACAAGCAGGAGGAAGACTTTCTCTTGATTAAATCGACTTTCTCTTGATTAAATCAGTTACTGGAAAATGTCTCCATTTAGAAGTGAAGCTGAGGCAAGAAAGGGAATGTTTAGCCACCCGTATTTTATTTCTTCATGAATTTCATTGCTTATGCATGCAACATTCCCCAGAGACCAGACTGTTAGACTTGGACAAAAAGCTAGTCATTCCCTTCCTTTTCTCCAAATTTATCTGTACCATCCCAACATGTACCCCAAGTCATTTTCTTCCTCCTGGTTTAGTGTCAAAATGTGCTTTCCAATCTACTGTAGCTCCACTTCTTCCCCATGCATTGTGTTAGCAACATCCTTACATTACAGCACCACTTCTCACATTAGTATGGCCAGTGTAGCTGAGCCACCTACTCAAACAGAGTAGGAGAAACTCATGGGTTTAAGTCCAGAAGTATATGCCAGCCCCTTCACTATTCCTCAAAGGCCTTCTAGGTATTATATTCACAGTGGAGGGAAGAGAAATAAACACAAGGTGTGTTTAGATACAAATGAAGGGCTTTTCTTAATACTGGGGATCAAACCTAAATGAAACTGGCTTTTTTTGGTAGCTTGATGAGAATGGCTTTTGGTTCTCCAAAAACCCAAGTGATTTTGAGGACACGGCCTTCTGCATTCAAAAAGAGTGACTTGGAAAGACCAGATAAGTTTTGTTCAGCATCTCAGAGCTTTTTCAGTGGATGTAGGAACACCTTGGCCCAGTTATCACTAGTGTTTATTTAAGGACAATTTTGAGGTGGGAAAGAGACAATTATTCTCTCTTCCTGTGATTCAGAGACAGCAGAAAACAAAGAGAGAAACTTAGTTTCATCTAGTGACCTCAAGGACTGCAAGCAAAGTAGATGATATTAATTTCAGTGACACTTGGATTATCTTCAGGCTGTATTGACTTTTATCTCATTCTCTGTGTACTCCAAATATGCTGGTCATTTTCTTTTCTTAATTGGATTCCCATGAAAATAGGAGATGAAATATTTACAGCTCTTGAAATGTTTTCTTTGCCAGTCAAGAATAAGGCTAAATATCAGCAATATATATTTTTACTACAGTAACAAAAATTCCTTCTCCAAATAAGGTACAGTAAACCCATCATGATCTTGTCTGCCTGTCTGAAAGTGCCAGAGAAGAGCTGGATTATTTTCAGCCTGAAGAAGAGAAGGCTGAGAGGGGACCTAATATATACTTACAAATATCTGAAGGGTGGGTATCAGGAGGATGGGGCCAAGCTCTTTTCAGTAGTGCCCAGCGACAGGACAAGGGGCAATGGGCACAAACTGAAGCACAGGAAGTTCTGTCTGAACATGAGGAAGAATTTCTTCCCTCTGAGGGTGACGGAGCACTGGAACAGGCTGCCCAGGGAGGTTGTGGAGTCTCCTTCTCCGGAGATATTCAAGACCCGCCTGGACAAGGTCCTGTGCAGCCTACTGTAGGTGACCCTTCTTCGGCAGGAGGGTTGGACTAGATGACCCACAGAGGTCCCTTCCAACCCCTACCATTCTTTGATTTGTGATTCTGTGATTCTGTGATTATCCAAACAACCCTCGAATGGAAAGGACTTAAAAAAGGGCACCCCAGCTCTCAGTGACAAAACCACCATTTCAAAGAGTTCTGACAACACTGATGATGTATCCCGTATGGCTTGTACGGATCTGTATTTCTCACTGAGAAGGGAGGACAACTGCCTCCTGTGTGCTGAGGGCATTGCTCGTACTGTCAGTGACAGTCGCAGAGAACGGACAGTAAAACCACCCATGGGGACAATTACAGGGGTGGTGCTTGATGTTAGATCTCGGTGGATCCCCACAAGGGCTTGGTAGGATCTTCCTGCAGCATGCTGATCCAGGCTGCGGCAGAAGCCACGGCAGTCTGAGGCTGGGGTGTCTTGCAAGACTGGATCCTGCCACTCCTCAGCCAAAAAAATTGTTCATATCTTGCCTGAAAATTTTTCAAACCATAACTGCTTGTTGCCACTAAACTGCTTTCTTGTATTGTTGCTTGCAATAAAGTTACAGCCATTGGTAATTTCTGCAATTGTCTGACAGTTGTGAGCACTAGACAGAATGCAATTTAGCCTGTGCTGACATTGATTTTTGTGCTGGAACATTACTAGCAACTAGTTTTTGACTATAACTGGTGAGTTAAAGGTTCAGGTGGCAATATTGTGACCAGGATCTCTGGCTGTCATTATCTCCCCTCCCTTGTTGCTAGGTTTGTGTAATTTTCTTCCCTCAATTGCTTGTTCCAGGTAAGGTGAGGACTTTAGCTTCCAGTTCATTTACACCCCAAGTCTCCAGCATGAGCCACACAGTGCTTCAGGCTGAAGCAAGCTGGTTCAAGAACGTTGAGCTCAAAGAACAGCTCTTGGAGGCTCCTGTGCTGGATGAAGGGGGACTTGCCAACAAAGCCAGAAGGATCCACTTGTAATTGTGCCTTACATTATGGAAAGTTTGCTGAACACGACATATTCTGAACAAAACATTTACAACACAGAGCCAGCATTTTTTAGTGAAACATAAGTCAAAACATTAGAGCTAACATAAGGATGGACCTGATTGCTGCAATTCATCAGTTGTTCCAGTCATTCTGTACATTTGTATAATTAAGAAATCATTCTCCGTTAAGAAATCATTCCCCATGTAGTCACAGAGTAACTTTAGTGTGTTATTCTAACATTCATGGCCTCATTTTTTACTGCAATGCACAGTTAAATCAGTATATTTGAGTTACTATGGGTTTAGGCTCCTGAGCTACAGATGCTCCAGTTTTCATGGTTTAAGATGTAACCAATCCCAACTCCTTCCCTGCAGAGGTAGCAGAAGAAACACATGCACAGTCCTCAGCTGCATCCGTTGACTGTGCAAACCCACATTTTGCTGATCATTTCAGTAAATGTGCCAGCCTGAGAACTGCAACAGCTGACAAGCCAGCACATGATCACCTCTACAAGCCTTGCTATTGTAGCAACCACAAAAGGTCCCACCAGAACAGAGCGAAAACTAGTGACCATAGTAGTTTACCATAGCACCAGAACTTAGTATTGAAATGTTAAAGATGTCCTGTCACACTTCAGTTGGTCCAAATTCCATGTGGAGGTCAGGGGGCTGATTTCTCACCCAGGACTTCAGAGAGTGCACTCCTCACTTTTGCCTTGTCAGTTTGGGTAAAAAGCAGAGGTTTTATTAAAGAAAAAAAACAAAATCCAAACATATATATATGTATAAACTACCCTGGCAACTTCATGCAAATTTTTATTCTGACTCTTACATTTGGACTCCTACTCCTGCCTCTCAGCTCTCCATATGGGAAAACCCAAATAACCAGTCAAGATATCCTCCCATCTTTTGGGACTATAGATAAGGAAACATTCAGAAGCATTAATATGGAACATTTACAGTGTAACATCAATACACTTTGAACAATGTGTACCAAATCCTATGGGGAGACTCTCATTCACAGCTAAGATATGGCTAGGTTGTTGTTTAGGTTTCATCCTTGGTGTTTGGATTTCTGCTAGCCTTGGAATGGTCTGTGAAAAGTTACCAAGAAACCAAGTCTTTTGTCAATGGGTTGAAGTCACTGCCCAGGATGCCAAATCCCACTGAAAAATATTTTGGACTTACTAAACCAGTAGTAATTTTCTGCCAGTTTTAGTCTCCATATGCAGATTCAGTGAGCTTTAGATCATGACATTGACTTAAGAGACTTCGCTGAATTCTCTTCGCTTTCTAGAGTGCATCCTATACACAATCCTTTGCGATGTTTACCTTTGCAACTAGTTTAATTATGTATTTCATATTGCCTACCATGAAAGGGATTTTCAGTGCTAAGCTAACACAGTTTTACGGATGCTGAAGGCATGGTGAGGTCTCTTAGGTGTCAAGGCTATAATAACAAATAAAACCAGAATCAAGACCAAATCCCCAGAAAATGTGGACTATAATACAGTGTTTCATATCAGTGAACTCTTCTCCCAGATGAACTAATTTTAATGCAATACGAAAAATCGTAAATAAGTGACAAGTGACCTCTACAAAGAGAGTGCAGGGTACTTACAGACCTATGGCTGTGGTCAAGCCTTCAAGAGCTTCTCCTGTCCTCATTTATGGCACGATTTAGCCCATCCCTGAAGCAGCCAGACTTTTTTCCAAAATATCAGAACCTTCTTTTTCCCCCAAAAGATCGTTATATGTCCTTATCGGTAATTTGTTGGTGATTTTTGATGCTTCTTTCAGAAAACCATTTTATAGCGTCTTAAATGGGACTCCAATTTTTTATATCTGTTGGCCTTGTTATTCACATATGTATCTAGTACCTTATTCTCACTGGCTATGTTTCTGGCCAGAAGAACATAGAGAGTTTTATGTCAGTTTTACTGGGGCTCTTGTCCCAGAAGCAATGCGCTCTTGAGCACAGAGCAGCACAAATCTACACCTGCTCCAAATTGGACAGGCTCCTAACCGCCTTTCCAGAAGCCAAAGATTGCCTCAGCACACTGCAGGGACCACAAGACAAGGCTGCTAGCACTGTCCCACCTGTGGTTTCTGAGCCAGCTGGGAGACAAGACTTTCCAGGTGCTTGGAGATGTTGATGAAGTATAAGAGATGGGCTGTGGGGCAGAATCTTGTCCAAATGAGCACTCAGCATACATATATTTAGGGGGTAAGAAAGCGTTCTTCTTGTGTTACCATTCTTCAGCTTTTGTCTTGGTATAATCCTGGCCATCAACCTACCCTGAGAACTCACAGTGCTATCTTCCCGTATTTCTTTTACTTGATCTAGCTGTCCCTTTCACCAAAGTGCCATTGTCACTAACCATTAGCTGCAAAGCTTCTATATGAAAGCCTCACCAATCATTGCTTTATGAAGATTATCCCATCCTTAAATCTTGAGGAATAAATCATTGCAGAGTTTAGCATTCTCCTTGTAAATTTTATCAAGAGATAGGGGAAAATATGGGACAAGTTTCCAACTCTTTGCACAAGTATTTTATTGAAAGAACGTAAAACGAGTAATTAAGCAAGAAAGGCATGAAATAGTCTGAAACTCATAAGAAACGCTTACTTGTCATTCACTTCTGCTGCAACACTAGAAACTGAGCAAAATTCACCCCCTGTATCATTGTCTGCGTGTAAAGGCCAGCTGTCAGATGAAGACCTTTTCTCTTCAAATTTCCTCTCCAAGGATTCATAGTTGTATTAGAAGCTGCTAACAATTTATTTCCCCAAAACATTAATTAAATTTTGGTAAAATCAGACATAGATTTAGAGGTCACTTACAAAACTTCTTGGTGAAGAACCCACATGGGGATATCTACATACACTAGACTATGCTTTCTGGTTTTCAGACTTCTTCCACCACTCTCACTAGTATAAAATGTTGATTTTAATGATGTGATTCCTGTGTTACAGTAATCTGGATGAAGTCCAAACAAAATACGGAGTCTCCCTCACAATGAATAAGTAAACCCTTTAAAACCAACAAGAGTGAAATGGATATCATCAACTCATGCCGTGAGAGTGTTTCATGAATATCTAAATGTCTTTGTTACATTAAGACGTGGCAAGAATTTTTTTTATAGCAATAGAACTCTTTGCAACTAAAGAAATTAAAATATGGATGGCAAAACTAATCTACATTTAGTAACCAAGAGCACAATTCTGTTACACTGGAGTGACTGTAAATTTGTATCCTTTAACTGCACTAATGTCAAAGACTTACTGACCTTAATCCTTCTGATTTTTCTTCACGAATACAGAACTATCTGCCTCGTGCTTTTCATAGAATCATAGAAAAGAATCATAGAATAGTTTGGGTTGGAAGGGACCTTTAATGGCCATCTAGTCCCATCCCCCTGCAAAGAGCAGGGGCATCTTCAACCAGATCAGGTTTCTCAGAGCTCCGTCCAGCATCACCTTGAATGTTTCCAGGGATGGGACATCTGCCACCTCTCTAGGCAACCTGTGCCAGTGTTTCACCACCCTCATTGTAAAGAATTTCTTTCTTCCATCTAGTCTGAATCTACCCTCTTTTAGTTTAAAACCATTACTCCTTGTGCTATCGCAACAGACTCTGCTAAAAAGTTTATCCCCGTCTTTCTTATAGCCCCGTTTAAGTACTGAAAGGCCACAATAAGGTCTCCCTGAAGCATTCTCTCATCCAGGCAGAGAAGCCACACAATCTATTAAGTATAACACCCTATTGCAGGTATTATATTTTTGACAATATTGTGTAGAGGTATAGAATACAGAAACAGTGGGAGAAGAGAGGAACTAAGTCTAATATCTACCCATACCACTTCATGATATGATTTTTACTACTCAGAACGTCAGTGGCAGATTTTGAAAAGCTTTAAGCTGCACTTAAATTAAAGGAAAAAACAAAGAGTACATCTTGTATGTATAAATTCCCAAGTTATAGTCCTGATGCCTACATTTACTCCTGTGCATCAGGTCACTGAGGTCCCAGGTTCCCTAACTAATTGGTGTTGCCTGGCATCCAGATGCCCATCAGACAATGCTGAGTACCCTCACTGCTGAAAATGCAGATGTGAGCATGTGATGCTCCATTCCTATGGGCGAAGTGCCTTGCCACAACCCACCCTGAGATAGGCTGATGTCCTTCTGTCTGACCTAACCAGAAGACAGCAACCTGATCACAACAATTCTAAATTTTGAGGTCATTTAGATTTTGCAATCAAAGTTAGTCAACCTTAATAGAAGTATGGGGGAAATAAAAGATTTTAGTTGCATTTTCTCCCCTCCATTATCTCCTTCCAAAAGTCCTGCCCTGGCTGGCAGTGCCAGCTTGTCTATTATTGTCAGGAAGTTGCACTCTAGAGCATCAAGGTCCTCCCCCCTTACTCCTATCCAGGCTTTACAGTGCAAAAGAAAGGAGGGATGCAGGATGAGTGCCAGCAACAGGTTTTCTGCCAGCTTTTACTCCTGTCCATTGATCTGCATACTGTGGAATGAAAAGCTTAGTTGACTTACTAAGACATGTGTACATAGAATGACTTATTAAAAACTAATCATAGACTGAAAAACAAGTGCCCTTAGGTGGGCTGCACTGTTAATTCAGCTTTGACACTAATTTGTTGAATTCAGCTTGATTTTACAAGTTAGATGAGGTTATAGTTCCTCAGAAGTCTCAAAAGGATGAATGACAGATAAAGAAGTGAGCAGAGTGTGCCATCCCAAATGACCTATTATCTGCAACTCTGATCCTAGAAAATTTTTTATAAAAAAAAGGTAGCATATCTGAGAAAGAAGCGCTCTTTTTTCCTTGACAGCTAGAATCTGTAAGATTCCTCTCCATAATCATTAAACCAGTACCAATATCCTTCATAGTGTACAATATAATTAGTAGGATTGACATCAGGTCCTTTAAGTGCATATAGTGTGCAGTCAGCTCTGAAGTACTTTGCACTGAGGTAATGCAACTTGATTCTGATATTTGTTCATAAACACTATATTTAAGATAATTTAAAAGGAAAATTCCACTGTGAGGAAAGGTGACTTACCTTAATCAGCTTGGCCATTTTTTCAGTCATTATGTTATATTCCAGATAAACTGTGTTACTGAAATAAGCTATCACTGAAAATTATTTATTGTGCCATCCTGTTAACCTTAGTCTATTCTCATTATAACAGCACCTTCCTAAGAGGAAAAGAAGAGAAATATCAGGAAAATCTAAAACTATATCATTAAAGAATCTCACTTCTGCATACTTCAGTTTACCTTCTTTTTTTTCTTTTTCTGTAGGTTGTGACCTCATACCAGTCCAGTATCTCAGATGGGGTGATCCTGAACCAATTGCAGCAGTTGTTTTTGCATGTCTGGGTCTGCTTGCCACCTTGTTTGTTACAGCTATATTCATAATGTATCGTGATACTCCAGTGGTCAAATCATCCAGCCGAGAACTTTGCTACATTATTCTAGCCGGCATCTGCTTGGGCTACTTGTGCACTTTCTGTCTCATTGCAAAACCTCAACAGATTTATTGTTACCTTCAACGAATTGGCATTGGCCTCTCCCCAGCTATGAGTTATTCTGCTCTAGTAACTAAAACCAACCGCATTGCAAGAATCCTGGCTGGCAGCAAGAAGAAAATTTGTACAAAGAAACCCAGGTTCATGAGTGCCTGCGCCCAACTGGTTATTGCATTTATCTTGATTTGTATACAATTAGGCATAATTGTTGCTCTCTTTATAATGGAGCCACCAGATATAATGCATGATTACCCAAGCATCCGAGAGGTCTACCTGATTTGTAACACCACCAACTTGGGTGTTGTAACTCCCCTTGGATATAATGGATTATTAATTTTGAGTTGCACCTTTTATGCATTTAAGACAAGAAATGTCCCAGCTAATTTCAATGAAGCAAAGTATATTGCCTTTACAATGTATACCACCTGCATCATCTGGCTGGCTTTTGTGCCAATATATTTTGGAAGCAACTACAAGATAATCACCATGTGTTTCTCAGTGAGTCTGAGTGCCACTGTGGCCCTTGGCTGTATGTTTGTGCCCAAGGTCTATATCATCCTTGCTAAGCCTGAAAGGAACGTACGCAGCGCATTCACCACATCGACTGTCGTCCGCATGCACGTAGGGGATGGAAAGTCATCTTCAGCCGCAAGCCGCTCAAGCAGCCTGGTGAACCTGTGGAAAAGAAGGGGATCATCTGGCGAAACCCTTAGGTAAAGTTTGCTAATGTGGGAGTGTGGGGAAGCAATTATGAGCTTCTGAGAGTTACTAATAGAGGAAGGACAAAGCGAAATATATTCATTCCCTTTGCCTCTGCTCTAGGAGAGGAGTGGGTCCTCTCTCCTACATCTGTAACCATTTCAGGTTTGATTTAGTCAAAATGTTATGCAAAAACAGGGGACAGAGCAATGGGCAAACAATTACAAGGCTGGAAATACCAGCTGTGTCAACTGCACTCTTAGTGTAGGGAGGGAAACAAGAAGTTAGGAGAAAAAAAAAAACAGGGCAAGAAATATAACTCATTGCCTCGTCTTGAGTGCACCCGTTTACAGTCTCTTTCCCTTGAATGAATTGCATAGTGTCTGTATTTTGCCTCTAGTCGCAGCAGTGAGACAACAGCATTGCTGCTAGTGCTACGTAATCAAGGTGGAGTAATAAACAGAAGCGGCATCATGAGGAGCCACTCTCAGGCATCTGAGGATTTGTTTCATATGACTCTTCTGTTATACTTGTTGTCTCCTACTCTCTTGATTTTCCTTTCTTGTATTACCTCTTCCTACTTGCTTTCTTTTTATCCTCACCTATCTTCTCTTCTTTACCTTTCTTGATACCTTTTTCTGTATTCATCCTCCTAACTCCATCAAATTCAGGTGTTCTCAGGCCCTGCTCTTGCTACCCTTCCTGCCATTGAACAGATACTCCCTTGTGAGATATTTCTTTGTTTCTTCCCAAGGAGTTATTTGAATTCGGTGATCATGAAGACAACTCGTATGTTCAGTGTACAAAAATTGAAGTAAGTGAACACTGAAGAGAAGGGAGAGCTCTGGAATGGAAATATGGTCCTGCTTCATAAACAGAGCGTGTAGAAGACCACCAAGCCCAGTGGTTCATTTTCATCTTTTGATCCTTTTCACTTTTGATATGGGTGTTATGGGGATAATTTGGGTTCTTTAATTGCTGGCATAAACAAAGAATTCTGCTTATATGAAAGTGCAGAGAAACAGTTTTTTCATTCCTCAGCTACATATGTCTAGCCTGGAAGTGACAAGTAGCTAGATTTTCCTCCTCACTGAAACACACATGGATTTTAGGATTGATAACATGAATATTTCCAGACATGCCATTGTTCACAACTGGAATTGACATGGAATGAGGGCCTGTACTTCCATTTTTGTGCGAACTACAATTTAGACTCGAGAGAGGATTTTATTAGTAATATCTACAGAACAGATTAATCCAAAGCGATGATTTGTTTCTGTCAGATTATTACTAATGCTTCTCTTCCAGTGCCTTTGAATTGGTACAGAAATGGACAGTCTATTGCAAGATATTTTATACCTATGATCTGTTAATGATGGTATCTTCCAGTTCATTTCCCGGTGCAGAGTAGGAAGTTATTTTAAAATGATAAATCCTTTATCAGTTTAAGTGATGGTTACCTGAAAAGTCTTTTTCTACAGCCTCTGTCTGTATGCCTGAATGACCTCAGGTGTTCATGTTAGAATCTCTATAACTACTTCTGGGCTAGATAAAAGAGGCGTTCTTTATAATGTGTCCTCAATAGGAGGGCATTGTTCCTCTTTGAGATCATTATTGTTTTGCCTCACTTTTGCTGCAGAGCTCATTTGCCATCTCACAAGTTTTTCACTCAACAAGATGAAGTTATAGATGGCTGGAAGATCTTGGGCTTGGAATGGGCTTATTTGTCATCTGTTAAGGCCCAGTTTTGAAAGATATTGCTCCAAAATCTTTGTTTTGTTCTGAAAAGTAAGGAGTGTACCCTACTATTAATTATCGTAAAAGACAAGGTGTATTTTCTTCTTTTTGAGGACCCTGTTTCCATTTCTTTGTATCCGTTAATTGTAGATAACACCTGCAGTAAAGAGTTATTAGCAGAATGTAATAGATCATCATTGGCAATTACTTCTTTTTCCGTAGCAGTCTTGGCAATGTCTTCAATCCTGAAGAGAACTGAGAGTGCCCTCTCTGTGTGTGTAGGAACGAAAAAGGCAGCACAAAGCTGATGTATTGACATAATTACCTAGATGCAAAGAACTAGAACATTTCATTTGAAACCTGAAGAAAAGCTTTCATGTCACCAGCAGTGTTCACAAACACTTAAACCTTCAGCAAAGAAGACACTCCTAAATGCATGTGCCTGAATCCTCAGCTGGTTAAACAGTGATGGTGCCAGTGGGTTTAGCAGTGCTCAGTCAGTGCGTGCCTGAAGGGTCTGGGAATCCAAGGGCAAACTGATTCCATCGATCATGGGAAATTCTCTCAAATCAATAGTTATGTGGTTGCACAAAAGAAAACAAAACAGAGTCCTGAAATGTGCTGAGTAAATTTAAAATGCAGCTCAGGACTTCACCTATGTCTGATATCGTCTCCAAGAAAGAAGAGAAAAGCACTTTCAGCTTCAATTCTGCTTACTGTAGAATATAAGCAGAGTGTGACCATTTTATTTAGTACTCAAACATTGGTTTTAAAAAATCTGGTTGCAGAAAGTAATATGTTTCAAGGTATTATTCAGTACAATGCTGAAAAGCTTGTTTCGATAGTTATTCAAGTAAACACTGAAGTATTCAGAATCAAAGGAAATACGCACTAGAGCTACATGGTATTATTTAAATAGCTCAGAAGGGTTTTATTTAAAAGAGAGTGAGTCACTGTTCAATTTTAAAGAAACATGCTATTTAAGTCACCAGTGCATACAGGGGCCCCTATCATTAGCATTTTGCTTCTTGACACTAATTTATAGCACAGTGTAGTATTGCATCAAACAATTGTCAAACAGATAATGCCAATGCTCCATTCAGAACTTTCACATCAGATGCAAAATGACAGATAACAAGACTGCTTTTGCCTAAATAAAGCAATGCACCTGTTAGAGTCCTAAATGACTTTTTGCATGGGGTATTCTTCAATTAAGAAAACTCAGGCAAGCTGTGGATATGTGTTGGAATGAATCTTCAGGTACTGAAATATGTAGAAGGGCAAAGTAAAACTATTCATTACCTAGTGAAATGCAAACCATTTCATCTAGGCCACTGTGATTCAGTAGTACTCACCAAAATGTATTCTACCCTCATTTAAAAGTAGGGCTAAGAAACCAGACGTTATCAGAAGCGACTCTACAAATAAGAATGTTAAACACTACTAGCTGCAGTCAAAGCCACACAGCCTAGGCAGAGAGGCATCTGGACCTTCTGCATCCAGTTATCTTACCAGTTAGTTTCACAGGGACTAGCAAGGCCGTAAATAAGTTGAGCAAATCTTACCTAATGGTCCCAGGAACTATGACCACAGATGATACACAGCCCTTCTGCACGAGTTTGAAATACAGGGCTAATTTATCCTCTCCTCGTTCTCAAATAATTCTGTATCCCAGGTAAGACAAGGACTGTGTATTTCTGCTACAAGAGCTGCTACTATGACATTTCTAGCCAGAATTACATACCAAAAGGTCTCAGTCCTGCTATCTTGGCCTGGGGGATAGAGCAGATGTTCCAAAGTTTTTCTTACCTTACTAATAACTTAGCCCTGGATTTCACACAGTAATTTAACAACTTTAGGTGTTTATCTTTTCTGGAACATCTCTTTAAATGGCCCAAACCACACATGTTCCATTTTCCAAGCTTACCTATACTGACCCTTTAAACACTTACATCTCCCTCCACCTGTCTGTAGAAAAGTAGCTTTCCTTTAAGGTAGGTAATTAACTGTTTGGAGCACCAGCATAGTGTTAAAAACAGCCCACACATATGTACTGAGAATTCTTAAAATTCCTACCAATATATTTCTCTCTGACTTTAAATTGCTCCCACGTCTTCACTATGCAGCCAATGGTCGTACTCTCCAGTTCTCTCACTGTTGGTTGTGAATGTCACAGTGTTTCTTGCTCTCAGTTTTGGAGGTCCCCAATCCACTTTCAAGGTTGCTTAGTTGCTTCAGCAGCAAATTCTACACCGTTCCAGCCTGTACCATGTTATGGGAAAGACAAGAGGAACCTAGCATCCTTCTATAGATGAAGCTGCGACCTGGACACAAATAGCAGAGCTGTTCAGGCAGTGAGGTGGGAATCTCTGAAAGAAGAGTGAGATCAGAAAACACCATTGCGATCCCAAAGTAAGACTCTCTGCTTGGAAGTTAGAGACTTAATTCATATGCATCCCCTTTTATTTTTGCAGTGACAGGGAGAGACAGAAGAAAGGAATTAGGCAGCTACAGGTTTTTTTAATTGCCAGTGGCCATGCTCCCTCTGATGATGTAGGAGTCATGCAGGTTTCTTCTACCACATTCTCAAAAGACAGAAGGTGGTAGGTGCCCATTACAAACCA
The DNA here is from genome assembly GCF_030867145.1 of Opisthocomus hoazin. Taxonomy (NCBI): domain Eukaryota; kingdom Metazoa; phylum Chordata; class Aves; order Opisthocomiformes; family Opisthocomidae; genus Opisthocomus; species Opisthocomus hoazin. The sequence continues at coordinate 12,290,937 of NC_134414.1, read as the reverse complement.
GAAGTACTCTCCAGAAACAATACAAGACAGATTATCTTTTTCTAAATGACTTGGGATTATTGAAAGCAACTATTCATTTAAGCAAAAGGACTGAGCAGTACTTTCAATCTGTTACCCAGGCAGGTAGAAATGATCACTCAACAGGAAAGTCAGACAACATTAACCATATTGCAGATACATTGGATGGTTGTGGTACTGCACATAATTCCTCCATACAGATGTGAACAGCACGATACTAGACAACAGAAAAAGATACACATTAATTTTTGCACCTTACACTTATCCACACCAACTCACAAATCTCATTGAGATTAAAGCTTAATAGACCAGTGTGGCAGTGATGTTTTACTCCACCCGGGTTTACTAGATGATGCAGTACTTCCTAAATAATTAATCATGAACCGTGGTTGTCAAAGCAAATGAACCACTCATTTGTTTTTTAGTGTATTATCTTTTTCTCTTAAGAAGTTTGTCTACCACTGTGTCATTCTAGAACAGGGCATTACATCTGCTGAAGTGATAGGACTAACAGTTTTCATTCAGGAGTGGGAATCCCTTGCTCTAGGCAGCCAACATGCATGTTCAGGTAAACTGTAGAATTTTTATCATATAAATCACTGTTAATTTTGATTTCCCTTGTTCAACTTAGACAAATATGCTCATGCATCCACCTAAGAATTAGGTGCCATTTGGAGGCATATTTTCTCCTTCTCAAGTGCTACACTAGCACAGTAATAGCAGCTTGAGGGACCAAGTGCCTGCCTTGGACAGGCATCAGAGAAAGCACTCAGATGTCCAGGCTCTTGTGCTGTTAAATGCCATTCCCCCTCTCTTATAAGGAAAACATGATAAGCAAGGTAGATTTTTCCACTGGACTGGATTCATCCCTGGACCACCAGTGGCTATAATTAGTGTTTACATCAGACAGTGCCAAACTGTGCCATAATGAAATATTTTGGGAACAGGTGTCTAGCATCTAACTGTGTGCTCTGTTTTCTGCAAGGAACAGCTGGATTTCCCCCTTTTCTCTTGCTTTTCCCCTCTTATGACTGACTATATCTGTTTTGTTACAATTCAAACAGGAGTATTTTGATCCACAAAATAAGAAAAATATGCTTGGATCAGCCTAGAAGCTGCCATTCATAGTTTAAAAATACTGCAGTCTAAATATTATAACAGTATGTCATATCTCAGCATCAAAATCTTGAGATGAGTTTTCTCAGAAGCCTGAATTGAAATTTCTCCAAAAAACCTGCCCTTTTCTTCTCAGGAATTTTTTCAAACATTCCTTTTTATTCTGAATCTGATTTAAATCCATTTAAAGCACTGAAAAAACAAGTGAACTGAAAATTTCAGGCTAGAACAGACTTGAGCAATCTTAGCTGTTACAACTTCTTCAAGGTCTGACTAGTGCTTTGTTGCATTATTATGAAAGTCCCTGGGAAGATATTGAGTTTCCAGACAAATAGTATTCCCCATCAGAATAAGCCTCTGCCACTGCTACACACCCCATGCCAAGGGTCTCTAAGATGCAGTCCATGCAATTCCTGTTCCCCAGATATCAAATTTTGGCTCGTTGAAAGTGACATCCATGAATAAGTGGATAGATTTGAAGCCATGGCCATCAAGCTATGTTCAAATATTTTTAAAATACATGTGTGTGTTATCAGCGCAGGAAGATAAGCTCCCTGACAGATCGAACAGGGACGTTATTTGACATGGAGCTTTCAGTCCTGTAAAGAAGATGGAGTACAAGAAAACCTGGGGGAGTTTTATGGAAAGCTGAAGCTGACTTGCATGCCTCACGTGCACACCCATTGAGAAAGATACCGATTGTGAGTTTCTGCCACAGCATATTCTATTGGGACACATTTCTTACAGTACAAATGCCAATTTTGTCTTAATTTATACACAGCTTGAACAATTTATTTGACACAGTTTGAATGATAAAAAAACACTACACTTCCAAACTAATTCGTAAAAACTTTTTACTTATGAGATTTTGTCAGGGCATGGTTTATAGGTTCCTACTCACAATTTTCACAATCAAAGGGCTGAGATACTCTTGGTGATCTGATTGGTCATATGGTACACTAAGACTATATAAGACACTCTATCAGGCCCATTGCCTGGTAAAACAAGGGAAAACACAACTTTCCCAATCAGTAGAATAACAGTCGCAGACTTCATAAAAATCATTGGTTCTGTAGTTTCTGCAGGTAGTTGCACTGGTTTACACATGGAAACAGGAAACTGAATATAGAAGAGGTTGTAACCTCACGAGACTGAGCTCCAGGCAGGTGTATCACCTTGCTCACGGAGCTGTATCAGCAGTCTGTCCGTTATGCCAGCATGTATCGATTTGCTGCCGGAGCCTGGTGAAGCCATTCTGTCTTGTATAAAATAAACACTGATGGGAAAAGGCAGAGAGGTATTTTCTAGCCTGGTGAAAAGAGCAACAATTTTTAATGTGGGACAACGGCAGAGGAGGGATTCCAGCCTGGGTCTCTTGTACCCCACAAGCGCCGCGTCCATCAGGCTTTTATATTGGCTTTACACTAAAAGACCATTACAATTCTGGTTTTATTTCATTGGCAAAAACAAAGGGACATTGTTTGAAATCCTGAAGTTTTATAGCATAGATGAATAATTTATTGGTGACTTTTGTTTTTTTAAAGCAACTTATGTGCTGGTTACATATAGTTACATTACAGAAATGACTGGCACCATCCTTGAACAGTAGCAGTCACCAGCTTTTAGCCATTGCTCATATCAATGCAATAAATCCCAGTGGAAGCTGAATAGTGAAAGTGCTGCACAAACCAGGACCAGAGATTACTGTAAAGCAAACAATGTCACTGAGAAATCATCATGTACCAAAAAATAAGTTAAATTCTACAGGTGCTTTTTAAGGGGACCATCAACTACAAATCACACAGAAATCCTTAGATGGCTTTGTACTATGAGATGATGGCAAAAAAAGTGAGGGTAAGCTTCTTTCATGATGTAATGTCACTAGAGAAGTTTTGGCTCAATGGGTATTGTTCTTGTTTAAAAAAACAAAAACCCTAAAATCTAGTCACAGTGATACAATAAGATATTATTTGTTTACTTCATGGATTCACTAGAAAAGAATTTTGGTGCATGCAGGAAAAAAATACTTGACTCTTCAGAGGAAGTGATTATCCCTTTGACTGATTAGTCTGCATTTATTTATGAATCAGTTCCCAAATGGATCATTCAGACATATTTTAATTTAATATGCTACAAAAAATTAGACTGAGAGATTACTGAATGATTGGAGTCCTGTATTTTTCCCCAAATAATTTAGCCTGGGTGTCTTTTTGGACAGGCTTGACATTGTGATTAATTAAACTTCAAATACTGTGAAATGACTGTAGAATGTTCTATGAAACTCAGTGAAAGGTAATAGGTCTGAAAGATTTTGATAAATTGCTGTTAAAACATTCCATCTGTATAATGAATTGATATTCTTGAATGCCCTGATTACAATGATTTTTAATTCAGGTACAGTGTTAGTGTTATTGTTTTGAATTTTCCTCTCAACATAAATTTAATTAAAATACTGATTGAATGATATAAATTGTTTGGCTGCACTAACAGTACATGTATTTAAGACTAATTTTTGGAATTATTTGTATTATTCAGACAGCACCCCCATTATTTTGAACCAAATATCTTAGCTGAATTGTGTAAATTAAATCACATAAACAGTTCCCTGCCTACTGTTACACAAAAATGCTCTAGATGATTGCAAAATGCAGCCTTGCTAGTGTACTACAAAAATGAAAAGGAAGGAAGAGTGAAGGTGGGAGCCAGTAGTTCAATAATTTTTTTAGGGGAAGAAATTGCTGAAGAGTTCTCTACTTTTTAACAGCCGTGTCTACTCCTTTTACCTTTCTTTTCATCTTCAAACATGTTTCCCAAAATTCTAGTGGCAAATAAATATCACCATATACTATATTAATATTGTCCTTATCAGTCATCGCTGAAGAGCAGCCAGACAAGCCATGCAGATGGTCTCATGTCCATTAGTACATGGGACGTAGATCCTGTTGCAAACTGCCATCTGACTGGAGCACAGGTTTGTCCACCAAAGGAACTTCTGGTTCTCTCCAGAGCAAACTTGATATGAAATGGCATTGTAATTAATCTGACAAACAGAAGACTAGGATATTCCCCCTTCCTTCCAAGGTCCAACCAAGAGATGAGCCAGTCTGCCATCATGGAAATGCCTGTACGGATTACTAAAAAATGTATTTGTATTTGAATACTGAAAGTTGGTGTGGACTGGTAGAAGAGCTGGGATTTCAGCTGACTTAGAAATGCTTTTGCTTCAAGATATTTTTTTAATAACTATGACTGAAATTCAAGCCAGAAGTCTTTTAAAATATAAAAATGCAAAACTCTCATTTAATTTGCTGTAGTTTTGAGTATAACATTATATTGCTGTGATTATCCTAATTGCTGCCAGTGACTTATGACACAATTATAAATTGCCAAAAAATATTTAAGTCATTTTACAGTTTACTATCCAATAATGAAGTAGTAGCAAAAGAAAGGTTAAAAATCTAATAAACAAGCACTAATGATGTAAAATATTAGAAAACAAAATGGAGTCAATATATTAAATATACAGGATAGCATAACAGATCCAAGTGACAAAAAGCATCGAGAAAGAGAAACTTCTTATAAGTCAGCAAAATTGAAAAAAGCCATGGAAAACTCAAGGTCAAGTTAAGGCATTGCAAAGCAGGCCCCCATCCATCCATTCCAGAAACCTAGAGAAGTTTTTAACCTTTAAAACACTTCCCAGCAAACGAGGTGTAGCTTCTACTTTCAGCATAATGAATGAAATAATGAATAAAGTAAAAAGACCTTCCTACGGCGTCTTTAGTTATATGTAACTGAAAAAGAGAGGACAGAAGATCAGCATAGTGTAGATGCATAGAACAAGAAGTCTTGTAGAAACAAGACCCTACTGTACAAAAATACTGTACTATTGTTTGTCTAAAATTTCAGAAATACCTTTTCTAGAAGAAGGTAAATAAACACATGGGTAGTATTTTGCTATCAGTCTAATCTTCCTTTGAGCCACTATAATGCTTTGTATATCGTTCCATCAAAACCGTCATTTTAATTCACCAGCTGCAATTATATGTCATTTCTTATTAGAATAAGATGTAAAAAAAATAAAAAGATTATGCTGCACTTCAAAAAAAAAAAGTGAGTTTTACTTCAGAGTAATTTTGCTTGCCAAAATTGTGCTATTAAGTAAACAATGTTTATATGCTGAGTTTTTTTAAAAAGGAAAAAAAGTGCCATGCTTAATAATATATAATTTATTTTAGGCATTATATACCTGGTAAAATGTCACACCATAAGCTGAGACCCCTTAAAAGTATTCCGTGCAATGTGATGCAATGTCAAGATAGCATGACCAGCCTTGCAGAACTGATTTTAAAGAACACAGTATATTTGTAGTTCAAAGCAGCCCCTACAGTAACAACACTAATTATTCTTCTTAGTTAATTCTTTACCACTTACGCAGATAACTTCATACACATATTGTCTTATCTAGCCTAAAGGTCAGCTCTAACTCTGCTGCTATGAAATGCAGGTTCTTCATCATTTCTTAATATCAAGACCAAGTAATATTGTAGGAAAAATACTACTTGTACATAAGATCTGACAATTAAAATATATAACTGGGCCTGGAAAGGTGGATGGCTTTGTAACATTCAGTAACTCATTCAAGTTCCAGGCACAAGTACATTGGAAAAGCTCCATAAAAGTGGTGGAAAGCAAAGAGACAATATTTCATCAACATACTGTAAAGCTTTCTGAATTCCCTCTCCTCTCCTCTCCTCTCCTCTCCTCTCCTCTCCTCTCCTCTCCTCTCCTCTCCTCTCCTCTCCTCTCCTCTCCTCTCCATTAATTTAATCTTTCGGGGCTGTAAAAAGTCATGCTTCAGGTTTATTTCAAAATAGCCAAGATGAGAGGTTTGGGGATGAAATAACTGGTATCACCTGCTTTGATTATTGTTAACTTGCAGGAAAAAGCTTGATTCAGAGTTTTAGACACCTAATACCACTTTCAGTGCTTCACACAAAAAATCGGAATCCCATTAATTAACAAGGATCTTAGGAATTAGTTACTGCAATGCTGAACCCAGGTCCTCAACACACCATTAGCCATTGCCCGGCAAGGAGATTTGGCTGTACAACCTTAACCTCTTGGTAATGCAGGTTGGTGGGGATGAGATCGCAGAGAGAAGTCCCAAGGCCATCAAAAGGGACTTCAGGGCACTGGGGCGACTGGTTGAGGGATCAGGGGCGCAGGTGGTGTTTTCCTCAATCCCATCAATGTCAGGGAACAGCACTGAAAGGGGCAGGAAAACTCACCTGGTTAACAGGTGGCTCAGGGACTGGTGCCATCGGTCAAATTTTGGCTTCTTTGATCACGGGGAGGTGTACACAGCACCGGGCCTGCTGGCAACAGGCGGATTGCAGCTATCTCAAAGGGGAAAAAGGATTCTTGGCCACGAGCTGGCAGGGCTCATTGAGAGGGCTTTAAACTAGGTTCGAAGGGGGAAGGGGACATCGCCCACCTCACTAGGCAGGAGCCCAGGCTTGGTGTGCCAGGGTCGGGGGTGAGACTGACAGCCCAGCTCAAGTGTGTCTATACCAGCGCACGTAGCATGGGCAATAAACAGGAGGAGCTGGAAGCCATTATACAGCAGGACGGCTACGACTTGGTCGCCATCACAGAAACGTGGTGGGACAACTCGCATGACTGGCATGCTGTCATGGATGGCTACAGACTCTTTAGGAAAGACAGGCCAACAAGGAGAGGCGGTGGCCTTGCTCTGTATGTGAGGGAGCAACTGGAATGCATTGAGCTTGGCCTGGGAGCAAATAAGGAACGAGTTGAGAGCTTATGGGTTAGAATTAAGGGACAGTCTCATATGGGTTACATTACGGTGGCTGTGTACTACAGGCCACCTGATCAGGAGGAGGAAGTTGAAGAGTCCTTCTACAGGCAGCTGCAAGCAGCCTCACAATCACAGGCCCTGGTTCTCATGGGGGACTTCAACCACCCTGACATCAGCTGGGAAGACCATACAGCTAGGCAGGCGCAATCCAGGAGGTTCCTACAGAGCATCGATGATAACTTTCTGATGCAAGTGGTGGAGGAACCAACAAGGAAAGGCGCTCTGCTGGACTTTGTATTAACAAACAAGGAGGGACTGGTGAAGGATGTGAAGGTCGGAGGTAGACTCGGCTGCAGTGACCATGAAATGGTCGAGTTCAGGATCCTGCGTAGAGGAAGCAGGGCGATAAGCAGGATCAAAACCCTGGACCTCAGGAGGGCTGACTTTGCCCTCTTCAAGGAGCTACTGGGAGGAGTCCCGTGGGCCAGGGCTCTCGAAGGCAGGGGGGTCCAAGACTGCTGGTCGCTGTTTAAACATCACTTCCTTCACGCTCAGGAGCGGTGCATCCCCCTGACAAGTAAATCGAGCAAAGGAGGCAGGAGACCTGCTTGGTTGAACAAGGAATCTCTAGCGGAGCTCAGGTGGAAAAGAAAGGTCCATGGAATGTGGAAAGAGGAGCAGGCCACTTGGGAAGAATACAGGAATGTGGTCAGAGCGTGCAGGGATTGAACGAAGAAGGCCAAGGCCCACCTGGAATTGAAGCTGACAAGGGATGTCAAAAACAACAAGAAGGGCTTCTTCAACTACATCAGCAGCAAAAGGAAGGCTAGGGACAATGTGGGGATGCTGCTGAATGAGGCAGCTGTCCTTGAGACGGAGGAGGCAGAGAAGGCAGAGTTACTGAATGCCTTCTTTGCTTCAGTCTTCAGTGCCAAGGCAGGCCCTCAGGAATCCCAGGCCCCAGAGGAAAGAGAAGAAGCCCACAGAGAGAATGACTTATCCCTGGTCAAGGAGGACTGCGTGAGGGATTGCTTAAGCGATCTGAACGCCCACAAATCCATGGTCCCCGATGGAATGCACCCACAAGTACTGCAGGGAGCTGACGGATGTCATTGCTGAGCCACTCGCCATCATCTTTGAGAGGTCCTGGAGGACAGGAGAGGTGCCCGAGGACTGGAGAAAGGCAAATGTCACTCCAATCTTCAAAAAGGGCAAGAAGGAGGACCCAGGGAACTACAGGCCAGTCAGCCTCACCTCCATCCCGGGAAAGGTGATGGAGCAGCTTATCCTGGAGGCCATCATGAAGCAAGTGGAAGAAAAGAAGGTTATCAGGAGTAGTCAGCATGGATTCACCAAAGGGAAATCATGCCTGACAAATCTGATAGCTCTCTACGATGGCATGACTGGCAGGGTAGATGAGGGGAGAGCCGTGGATGTTGTCTACCTCGACGTCAGCAAGGCTTTCGACACGGTCTCCTATAACATCCTCCTAGAGAAGCTCAGGAAGTGTGGGCTGGATGAGTGGTCGGTGAGGTGCATTGAGAAAAGGCTGAATGGCAGAACTCAGAGTATTGTCATCAGCAGTGCTGAGTCTAGCTGGAGGCCGGTAACTAGTGGTGTCCCTCAGGGGTCAGTACTGGGCCCAGTCTTATTCAACTTCTTCAACAATGACCTGGATGAAGAGTTAGAATGTACCCTCAGCAAGTTTGCTGATGACACTAATCTGGGAGGTGTGGTGGATACACTAGCAGGCTGTGCTGCTATTCAGTGTGACCTGGACAGACTGGAGAGTTGGGCAGAGAGGAACCTGATGAGGTTCAACAAAGGCAAATGCAGTGTCTTGCACCTGGGGAGACACAACCCCATGCATCAGTACAGGCTCAGGGCGGACCTGCTGGAGAGCAGCTCTGTGGAGAGGGACCTGGGCGTCCTGGTGGACGACAGGTTTACCATGAGCCAGCAGTGTGCCCCGGCTGCCAAGAAGGCCAATGGTATCCTGGGGTGCATCACGAAGAGTGTGGCCAGCAGGTCGAGGGAGGTTCTCCTTCCCCTCTACTCTGCCCTAGTGAGGCCTCATCTGGAGTACTGTGTCCAGTTCTGGGCTCCCCAGTTCAAGAAAGATAAAGAGCTACTGGAGAGGGTCCAGCGGAGGGCTACGAGGATGATGAGGGGACTGGAGCATCTCTCCTATGAGGAGAGGCTGAGGGAGCTGGGCTTGTTCAGCCTGAAGAAGAGAAGGCTGCGAGGGGACCTTATAAATGCTTATAAATATCTGAAGGGTGGGTGTCAGGAGGATGGGGCCAGACTCTTTTCAATGGTGCCCAGCGACAGGACAAGGGGCAATGGGCACAAACTGAAGCAAAGGAAGTTCCGTCTGAAGATGAGGAAGAACTTCTTCCCTCTGAGGGTGACGGAGCCCTGGAACAGGCTGCCCAGGGAGGTTGTGGAGTCTCCTTTTCTGGAGATATTGAAGACTCACCTGGACAAGGTCCTATGCAGCCTGCTGTAGGCGACCCTGCTTCAGCAGGGGTGTTGGACTAGATGTCCCACAGAGGTCCCTTCCAACCCCTACCATTCTGTGATTCTGTGAACCTTTCTCCGCTTAAGTTTTTCTGTAGGAACATCACTTTTTCCACCATTGCAAGATACAGTTTCATCAGGACATTACTCCTGTGTGGATTAGAGCTACTCTGTTCCTCTGGGGTTAACAGTGCCAAGCACACATTTGGTGCTCAATAATTAATAACATTTCTGCATGGCAGTATGAGGTTGCATTTGAAATATGGATTGATGACATCTCTCCATTTCCAGCACTGAATATTACCTTTACTTTGCGTTGCAGTAAAAAACCCTAAGATATCCTGGAATATCTTTTAGTTAGTTAAACTTTTTTACTGAAATAGGAGAGAGAAAAAAACCTTATATCTAAGAGTAAAAGCCAGTTTCTAATTTCTGGGATTTTTTTTTCAGAGGACAGATTATCTGAAACTACAGCTTTTCGCTATTGGAAGTACTTGGCTATTGGGTAGTCTTTCTCAACTGGTGTAGTGTGGACATTTTAACAGAATCTGTGTACTACTACCCATACTCTACCCATTTGACTAAGTCTTTGACCAGACTGTACAGAAATGTGAGCTATGCACATCTTCTTTATCTGGACTGCCAACATCCTCCAGACAGGAAACATACTACCACATGGAATGGACTGCTGGTCAAGGCATCCAAGACCCTCTGCATGGAAACAAGGAGAGAGCAGAGGCAGAAGGTACCATGAGCATACATGGGTGTCTCCCTAACATGAAGTCAGGACCACCACGATACCAGCACCAGGTTCTAACACGTAGGCATAGTCTAATAAAGTCCGTATCTAAAGACTATCACCACTTGTCAGTACAGGTCCCCACACCTCCACTGGCGAAAAACAAGTAGGGATCTACATGTTTTAAGAGATGAAAAACTGCTTTCTACAGTATGGTAGTGGATGACTATTGGTCTCATTCAGGATGGTGATTCCCATATTACCCCTTCATTTCCCATAGCATCCATTAGTTTGGGCCTACAAGAGGAGTTTTGTTGGAAAGTGAAGAAGGCAAGGAAAAGTCTAACAGTCCTTCAAACCCGAGCAGTCACACTGGTGTTTTCTGCCATGTATCACATGTACACTGAGTTCATTGAAAGTCAAGGCAGTACAGACATGGTTTCTCTCAGCCTAGGAGTAAGTTTCTTTCCCTCTACTGATCTGCTCTGGAGAGTGTAGAGTACTGCTGTGTAAGATAGAGTGATGTGACAAAGTATTTGGCAAATGGACAAGCACCGCAGTGACTGAAATACTGGAAATTGCTTCCCAAATTTCCTGTCACTGATCAACACTTATAAAACATATTAGTATGTATCATTAAGCATTTTTCTTAAGACAACTCACCTGTGTGCAAAAAAATGACACATCCCACAATGCCACACCCGAAGACCCCAGAGAAACACTAAAAATGACCCAAAATCTTTCAACTGCTTCAACAGGATTTAGTAGCTCTCCTTCTGAACAGAAGCAGTCTTCTGTCTCTGTTCTCACCAATGCATAGCACTAGAAATGACACTGAGAAAAGAAATCTGTTTTTGCAAATACTGCTCACACTGTAGTGTTTTATGCCTCCTCTATACACCAGATGAAATATCAAATTAATTTTCACATTAGCATTTGTTATGACAACTGCAAAGTAATGTTTGAGGGTTTTTTTTTCTCCTCAGACTAAATCTTTTAAAGCAATCTTTTGTTTTAACAACCAAAAAAGGATATTTTTCTAATGCAAGACATTTTGAGGCAAAATCATGTCTTTACCTGCTCTGAAAGCTCAAAAACCCTTTTTTATGCAGAAGCCCTGCTGTCCCTTTCCAGAATGACCACCCAAAGAGCTTTGCAGCTTCCATGCACTGGTTAGATGTACTTTCCACGCTAGGAAGGTTGATTAGCGTTTTCATAACTACATGGATATCTAGCACTGAATGAATGGCAATGAAAGATCAAGGCTTTGAGGCATTCTGGGACCACATACTGTTTCTGATGGTGTAATTTGCTCTTGAGTGGATGGAAGATCTTGAGAGATTCATATCGGTCTCTCTGAGCTCTGTTCTGTTGACTTTCATGGCACTGAAATTTATGCTAATGACTGGGGAATGGGGAATTTGAGGGTTTTCTTTATCTGCATCACATGGATACTAACCAGGGGTTCTTCAAGATGGAGTTACCAAGGACACTTTCCTCTTTTTTTCGTCTATTGGCTACTTTTTAGTGTTCAACTTCCTGTGAGCATTTAAAGTCTCCAAATTCATTCTCTTAGTCTTGACTTTTTCTCTTTCTGTCTTGTTGGTTCTTCTTTTTCATTTAGACCTAATAACCAAACTTCTTTTGGTTATTAGGTCTAAATATAACTGTGTTTCCTTCCTGCTCTTCCTAAACTCTGCTTTCTTTGATGTCTAACACCTTCACCCCAACTTTACTTCCTTTTCTTTCTTGTCAAGTTTCTACACAGTCTTTTCTCTTTGCTCTTTCTCTCTGGCTACCCTGACTAAATTTGTATGATCCAGTTTGACTTCCTTTGTATTTTTCAGCAATTTATCTACTCTCTAAGCCCCTCCACTTTTTCCTCTGCTCTAGGAAATCAACTTCCATCTAACATGTATATGTCCTGTGCGAGCTTCATGCCTATCTGGGAGCACTGCATATACTGCACTCTGGATTGCCTTAAAGCCACTGGTAGCCAGTCCACAAAGCTCCTGCTGTTCCTCCTTTCAGTAAGGTTATAATTTGTAAGCGAAAGGACTTTTCTGCACTGAGCACACTGCATTTTACTGTCTCCGGTTCACTCTCAGATTCACTAAGCTGCTTCTGCCTCTGAGGTTTTACAACTGCATCCAAAGTTTAGCCTCACTTTGTATGTACTCCGGTTATTTCTCTTTTACAGGGCTGTTCTCTTCAAGGTACCTTTTACTACCTAGATCAGGTTAATTATCAAGCAATAAATAAGTCTTTTATTCTGTGATGTTAGCAGTGTTAAAATGTACAACTTACCCACAGCAGTGTGTTCTACACCCACAATGCAGCTCATAGCATGTGGGAACGGAATATCACAAAATCTTTGAGAAGACATCTGCAGGCATTTTGCACAGATTTTATTAAAGGATTTAAATAGGTATTTCAACACCTATCACAAGAATTTGTACAATTAGAGTGAAATTCACCACTGGGAAGACAGCCAGCATTAAGACTTCTTCAATGCTCACATCCCAACTAACTGCGAAGAGAGTAAACAATGGCCAGGTCTAATCCTGGTATCCTATCCAGGGATTAATTAGATCCTCAAGCATTAAACTGTTTATCCAAGTGAATTTTTCATCCAAGTGCAAGGTATGGTATTTAAAACATTCATAGTACTGCACGGGGGTCTAGGGTTGGAGTTGATTTCACATGACTTTATGTCTGCATCTCTGCAAGTCATCTAGCCTCCTTTTATTGCTAATGGAGAGAGGAAGCCCCATTCATGACATGAACCGTGAGCCCGCCCAAATATTATCCAAGCAATCCACTACACTGGTGCTTGTTTTGACAAGCAGAGGAACAACTCAAGCATTACAGAGATGTAGGATCAGAGAAAAAGATTATGTTAGGACTGAGAATGTGGCCACCAGCTGATTTCTCACTGATCCTAAATTTAAGTGTTGTTTTCCTAAAACTATTTAGCCAAACATTTTGATCTAACTCCAAAAAATATTAAATGTGAATGGTTAGCATGTTATTTATTCTGCAGAATTTTTTAGCTCCTCCTATATATATATAAAAGAAAATGGTGAGCACCTCTCCTGCATAGCCCCATTTGCTTTAGCACAGGTCTGGGGATTTATGCAGTTATGCCACCGCTCCCTCGGCTGCTTTGCACTATATCCCACCACTGCCACAGTAGCATTCATGTGCATGGCCCTTTGCACAGCAGCTTCCACAGAAAGCTGAGCACACAATCACTTCTTTCTGTTTGCTCCTGTTGTCGTGATTTATTAGGTACAAAGGCAGGAGACTGGCCCCGCACAAGTCGGAAATAGAGTGTTTCACCCCAAAAGGGAGTATGGGGAATGGTGGGAGAGCTACAATGACCAGGTAAGCAAACAGCAAGTGGCCTTAGGGCAGTGTGATATGTCTGTGAACAAGAGGAGCAGCCCTGGGACAATGCCAGGCCAGATCCTCTGTCTGTAATTCCTGTGCATCCCATACAGTGTGTTTAGAAAAGAAAAAGAAAAAAGAAAACTCGTGGCCACTGCTGATTTCTATGTTCCATCTGACTGCCAAAAAAACCCTGCACCGTGTTCATTCAAGTGATCCGAACCACGTGTCCTGTGTGATGTTGTCGTAATCTGGTGCTTTGGGGAGAAGAAACCTTATACCTGACTCACTGAGCCAGTAGAGCAGATGCAGAGAGACAGCATTCACACCTGGAGTAAGCAGCTCCACAACTCCTCTAGAATGGTGGTCCCGCTACTTATTAGGCATTACAATAGGTCTAATCAAAAGAGCTTTTAAAACTAGCAGAGAAAATATGATTGACAAAAACATTTTCAGTATGAAAATGTTGCTGCTTCTCAATCAAAATATCTTGTGGGAAAGTGCTGAGGTTTTAAGGAAAGGTTTCAAACATTTTAAATAGACTTCAGAACACCTTTTTCATAACTTTCTCCATTTAATTTAATTTATGTATTTATTTTCAAAATTTTTTTTGCTATTATATATTGGATGACATTATAAATCAATGTTACAATTTTAATGAATATCAAATACTATATTTTTTCAGTGTTACTGGGATGAACTCTTTCAATATGGCCATTTTGATGCTTTTGTATTAAAATATTTCAAGCTATTTAATTCTGTGAAATACTTGGAGATTTCAGCTATTCATCTCATTTTGAGTCCAGTCAGATTTCCAAATGTTGAACTCTCCCATAGGACAGAAAATCCATTTCTCCAGACATCTACATTAATAAAAGAATAAGCCACATGTGTCACAGATGGTTATAAATCTTTTATGAAACAATACTCTTAGTAAGCATTGTATCATTGTGTTACATTCTACTACATGTTAGAAGCATTTTGTTTACCATTTCTTAAAAGACCTACTCACTCCTCAACAACCCCTGTAAGCTATTTATAAATGACCAAATTATACCTTTACTCTTCCCGAGTGTTACATCACAGGTGAATTTTATCATTGCAGGAGGGTGCTCAATGAAACACTTGCACAGTGGTATGTTCCCCTTAGGTACAACAATGTTCAGTGATATACATAAGGCTATCAACTACAAGGCCACATAGCACACACCTGGGGGGCTCTGGCTGTGTAAGTAACATTAGGAACATTCATCGCTGAGTGTTGCACTAAACATATACACTCCTGGTATTTTTTGTCAGCTGGGATTCTGTTTCTTGTCTGTATGTTGTCTGGATTTTTTTTTTTTTTCGTACATTGCATTGCCTCCAGTGATATTTATTCTTCACTTAAAAGCTATCTGGAGTCACTACATAAGATAATTCTGAAGAAAAGTACATGTAAATGTCAAACGGCTGTATTTTGTTGTACAGTATTCAGCTCTGTTGTGCCTGGCCATATATATACAGTTGAAAAACTTCTTTTTTATATTTTGTATCTTCACAGTGAAGAATCTGTTTGCATTCCAGACTGTAATCGATCTGAGTCAAGTAGAGAGGAGAAAAAGGTTCCTGTTAAAGAGGATGCCCTAACAGTCAAAAAGACTGGAAACTGTGTCAGTCTAATAGTTCCACAGCAAGACTGCCAGCTGCAAGACCTACTCAAACAGTTAAGAACACCTGCTGCTTAACAGAGAGTGCAATTACATTTGATGGCTGTGTTTTGTTGTCTCCAGCCACAGTGTCCTGGCCAGCGGTCCTTGTCATATCCCATGAGCTAAGTAGCCTTGCCACTGAATAGCCTGGGAACCTCCCAGAAAGAAGGTAGATGTTGCAGGTAGGAAAGTAGGTGATGTTCTTCTGTCTCAGTAAGTATCAGACCAGTGCTAGAAGTCACTGGGATGAAGTGCAAATGGAAAAAGACAGATGTAGGGGTCTGACCACTTGTGAGTAATGAAAAAATCTCATCATCTCACAGGACGGAGAGGGCCCGTGATACCAACCAAATCCCTCTTACATTCTTTCAGTCTAAAAAGTGGTGTGCAATTTCATACTGGGCAGCATTGTTCAGTTCATGTTCTCAAATCCCTCGTGTAATGTTATTTTTGTGTTCCAACCCTAGTATGGATATTTTTCACACCAGGTCCTAACTATCTCTGTATTTTAGTCTTACAAATGGCTTGGGATTTTTCGAGATGAAAAGTGGCATAAAAACAGCAGTAATGTGTACACTATGTGATGCTTTGAAAGGCTATTTCTGATTAAGAGAAATTACTACCTCACCTGTGAGCATCATTCAAATATATCTGATAAAATCAGTTATGCAATGGGATGTTTTATGAAGCTTTCACAAAGCAGATATCACAACATTTTTTTTGCAACTCTTGCATCATATTTGCTTTCCTGATTTGATTAAATGTGATGAATAAGTAACTGCTTAATAATGCAGAAGAGTAATTTTCCTGCTGATAAGTCCCATGTGCATAAATACCTCTTGTAATTATTTATCAGGCATGTCAAACACCTGCAAATCCTCCAGTTGTACGCTCTTTGCAGAGGATAGAATTAAAATCAATTCTCGACTCTGGAGATGCAACTGGGAGAGTTAAATCTTTCTTTTCTTTTTTCTTTTTTTTTTCTTCCTTGGGCACTGCTTGTGCTCCTAATTTGAAGGTCTGGTAAGCTGGTCATTCCTATTTTTCCCAGTTTCTCTCTCATACCTTTAGCAAATCAATGAAAAAAATGGAGAAACATATTGACTAAGCAATGTTGGAAGCATTTTAAAGCTTTGTGCATCAGGAAGCAGAACTCACAGTTCAAGAGGTGGCATTGTCCTCTCTCCATCCTGCAAATAGAGTGCTCCAGTGTAGCAGAGATGTGCTCAGAGATGCTTGAAGTGACATTTTTCAGATGAGTAAAACCAGCACTAGCTGCCTTAATTAACAATTGCAGTGAGGTCACAGTTATAGAGGAAAGAAGGTACATCTGGTATCAAAATCATTTTTTGCATTTTGGGTCATGCTAATAGGCGTCCTAGAAATGTTTCATGCATATACCAGACATTTCGTTTCCCGTTCTAACCAGGCACTCTGCTGAAACAGCTGCCAGCTTTAGTACGGCTGGTGGCTGTGCTGGGAGGTCATTGGCAAAGTTTCTGTCCATCATCTCTCTCTCACTTTGTAGTTTCTTTCATCCTTATACACTCAAGTCATTCATACAAATGTCAGCTGTGATTTTCATGAGGAAAGGAGGTATCAACAGATTACAGTTCGTGGAGTAATACAAATAAATGCCCTTGCTGTTGTTAACAGAGAACAACTCTGTTTGCAAAATAATTGCAAAATATATTGTTTACTTCTAGAATTTGGGACAGGACAAAATGAATTTTTGCCCTGTATCATTCCTCTTTTGTGTTTCATTGTTATTTATCTCCATAGAACAAGCAACATGGGAATAGTTTAAGCTAAATGACTTCAGTGATGTATCACTAGCAGGCATTTGTGTGTGGCAGAATTGGCTTTCACCCAGGGAAACAACTATATAGGCATGTAGAGGTTTCATTAAAAGCTATTCATAATTAGAGGAATAGCAACAACATAAACCGTTACAGTGCTAGAACTGACCTAGTTTACACACCTTCAGGTTCTGCATCCAATTTTAGCCAGTCATCCAGGCTGTCCTACAGTCCCAGGAGAAACTGTGACTTTTTCCTACAGGTATACTGCAGTTCGCCGCTTCAACCATTTACTTCATTTCAGTGTTTTTAGCATGTTCCAAGTCACTTGCATTCTCCTAAAGGTGACTACATCTTTGAGTCATAACATGCATAATGTATATTGATCTGAGATAGGCTCAAGTGACAGGACTAGAGAAACAAAACACACATGCACCCGTGCTTGCACGCATCACAGGCACACACACACAGATCACTCCTTAGGAAAAGCCAGTTTTTAATTAAATCAACAGACAGCACACAAATCCTTTGCAGGCAGAGTAGTTCTATCATGGAGTCTTTAATAAGGTTTCAGCAGAGGGCTCTAAAAGGAGAACAGCTTCTTACTGTTTATTTTTGATAATTAGAGTTCTCCTTGGCAGAAAGATGTATGGACTAAGTGAAGTACAGAAATGTATCCTGCTTACCATTGCCAGCTGCATCTGTGGATAAGATAGAAGGACTTCTCCCTTAAAGACAGGAGAAGACTGTCCTTAAGAAACAGGCTTGGTCTGCACAGTGTTGGAGCAATAACTTAACTACGTCAGCTTCTTAAAAATCACGGTATTTTTTAAAGTTTTAACGCAGCACTCTACTTCAGCCACTGAAACATCTAAGCATAACTTTGCTGTCAATTTTAGCTCAATAAAATTTAGACCCGTGTTCTGAAATATGAACCTTCATGCATGGACTTACAACTTAAAAGAATTTGAAATAATTATATTCATGTGAGGACAGGCTGCAAACAGATCACAGTGGTCTCCATCAAGTTACTATCCAGTATTTGTTTTCAGTTGTATCATTTCAAATCTGGAATCAGATACTGATATTGATATGTGATACAGAACAAAAATTCACTTAAATTTTTGTATTAATCTCTATTGATTCCCCTTGCATTCCAGTTTCCACTGGTGAATAACATGCTGTAGCTACGCATTCTAAGATTTCTTAGAGAATAATAAATGCCATCATTTCAAAATGATTATGCCATTTCATTTAAAGATATTAACAAGAGTATAAGTGACTTATTTTCCAATTGCATACGCTTTCAGTAACTGTCCCAATACTAATCCCTAGGCACTCATCATCAGAATAAATTTTAGCATCTTCAGGTAATTAATGAGAATGTCACCCTTTCTAAAATATGAGAGTTTTCAGCTGCTGTGATTGTAAACTTCTCTTCCCTTTTTTCATTTTTTCTGCATTTTGAAGGACTCACAAAACACATTTGCTTAAATAGCCTCTGGCTAGAGAAATCCTGGGGGCAGCGCTATGCATCATCTCATAGATAATCATACCACAGAACACGAAAGGCTGGAACAAATTTACTGCTACCTCAACCAAAACAAAGGATGAAGTGATCTATTCTAGATGGTAAAACAAATGTGTAAGCAGAGGGGAACATTTTTATCAACACCTAAGTGGATAAAAAGCAGTTAATAACCCTTATGAATACAGAACAAAGCCCTGAAGACAAAACTGCAGTGACTGTAAGAAAGATTAAGTAAGGGAAGAAAACCAGAAACAATGCTAATTGCTATTCTGTCAGCAAGGGGACAACTGTAGAGGAAATACTTCAAATACCAGAGATTTCAAAAGCTCTCTCATTTATAACACTTTCATTTCTTGTACAAATTATAACATGGTAGGTCTAGCAGGCTGGGAAAAAGCCTAGCTATCAAAATCAAAGCAGCTTTTAGTAAAGAGCCTGGAGAAACAATTAGTATGACTGGTTCTGAGGAAATCCCTCTCATATATAAATCTGAACATAATTAACCTATAGTGACAGAAAAGAAACATTATGCTGTGCAAAAGGTTTTGTTTTACCAAAGGAAACCAAAAAAAAAGTCTCTTCCTAAAGTTTTGGGTTGGAAATTATGTCACTGACTTATTGGAGTTTGCTCTTCTCCAGATATGACCCATACTCTGCTTTGCTCTACTCAGTACAATGTGCCAGTAGAAAAGCAGCGTGGGGTAGAAAAATGTGTATTCAGCCATATTTAGCAGTGGAATTCCTTCGGGAGCTCAAAAGTGTAATTCTGCTGTTCTCATGGAGGGAGCCAAAATCTGTTTGCAAGCAAACTCTAAAATTTCCTTGACTTAAAGTTTCCTATCATCAAAGGGTCATGGCAGAGCTGGGCATAATAAATGTAAGCAATTCCATTAGTAGACATCATAGTCTATGTCTCTGATTTATCTGAATTTCTCTGTTTTTAAACTGTGTGCAGTGCAGTGGTTTCCAGTTAACGTGACAGAGTAGCAATATGCAGTTAGAGCAGAATTGCAAAGCACTGGAACTTACACTTAATTTAGCTTCATACAAATATATGGTAACAAGTGGTGCTCCTTTCACAGAGGTGATAAATGATTGTACACCTCAGTCCAGTGTTGACTCTGTAGTAAGTAGGTGCAGCACGATAAAGTGGATGATACATTTCTGAGATAACAGTTCCAATTATTGCTGGGGAAACTACTAGGATTTTAACCACAGGATTCATTCTTTACTGATAAATTGCTGCCTGCTTTCTATTCAGTTTTTTATGTCAAGGAATTTGCAATGAATAATGGTCAAGCGTTTGAGGCTTTTGCACAAAATTTACATCAAACATCCACTGAGTCTCCTTTAGAGCCCTAGGATCTTCAGAAGAGCCACACATACAGCTTGATTACTCTCAGGCACAGTGCAAAAGCAGAAAACATTGCATCAGCCAAGACTGACCCAAAACCAAACTGGGATTCAGTGGGGCTGGTGACAGCTGCTCCACTGAAGATTTAGCTGTCAGCTGCCCTTGCCAAGGGCTGCACACATCCCCAGATCTCATTCTTTTCCTTTCCCCAGGCTCCTCAGCCTCATATCCCTCCTTAATAACTGTGACCTGGGAGACAGTGACATGTTCGCTTCACGACTTCTTACAATCTGATCTTCAGTCAACTGAAAATGTCTACATGCATTTAGTGCTGATGTACACACTTAAATTCATAGGGCTTGAACATCTGTACTAAGCCAACGCATGAAGTCAGGAGGGGTGCTCAAATATACCTTTTTATTCGGGCAAGTGTTCTATTTGCATTGGCTAATCCTTCATGTTAACGGCATTTATTTTACTCTTGTGACAGGCAGGACTGTCACAGATCCCTCTGAGCTCTGAACTCTGTAGGAGTTAAGAGAACCCACCAGGGAGGACATCCAGGACTGGAACTAGGTCTTTGCTTTCTGCCAGATCAAAGTTACATGTGCCAGGTCACCCAGTCTCCTGGGACAGCTCGAACTCAATGGGAGCTGGGAGGAGATCTCATGGTTATCATAGCAGAACTAGAGGCAAGATCTTGTCTGCCAAAGGATCCAAATCCTTCTCACGCTGATGGCAATGAGCTCCCACTGAGTTCCGGACTCAGCCCGATCATCAAACAGCTCTCAACACCCACAGAGTACATGTACTAGGGACAGGAGCACTCAGTCATCAGAGGTGAGGGATTTCCCCTGAAAGATGTTAGTGCCAGCTACTGTTCAGCTCATAACTGCATCCACAGAGACAAAAGAGTCAAAGTGATCAGTGCTACAGGTTAGATTTTGGTTTTCCTTCTTGCTCTGATTATGTACAGCAAAAGAAAGGGATTGCCTGAGCAGCAAGTTACAAGCCACCAGCTGTTCTGCCCGGCATTTTGGGGGTAGGTGCAAAACAGTTAACTTCCAAGATCCAGATAACACCCTGGTGATCACTGCAGCAAAGGGGTGAGCGCTTATATACTCATACAGATCTTCTCCCAGCCTAGCCTCTCTTAAAATACCCAGTGGTTTATGATGTGTTCGTCTGCTGGATTCTGTCATGCTGCTTTTGAAGGGGAAAGCTGTTGGTGTATGTTGTGTTACATGATGCATCATAATTCCATGTAACATAATAGTGGACGTGAACCCACAAGAGGGTTTTGTTTACACTCAACACACAATTTTCTTTTTGCAGATGACTGTAAGAGCTATTAAACTGATAGCGTGTGGCAAACCTCCATATGAAGGCTGGTATAAAGTCATCTGTGTTTAGTAAACTGTGTGTCTTGCAAACTGTTACTCTGTAGGCTAACATGTGTGAGTTAATCTATTTCGGCCTTAAAAAGCAAACAAACAAACAATAAATTTGTGATACTCTGCCAGGGTCTCCAACGTGATACTATTTCCAAAAATCCTAAATGGCTGTAGCAAATGTTTTGGAAACTAATGCGAGTTTTTTAAAGTTCTGTCATATTTTATATATAAATCACACTTATTTGTATGTGGAGACTATGTTTTTCCTATTGACATCATTTCAGAGTCATTGTCTGTTTCAGCTAAGAAATATTTCTAATGGCCTTTCTTAATCCTGAGAACTATAGGTTAATGTATGTATAAACACCAACTCGTCAGCCTAAGGAAGGTGTAAAAGGGAAGGAGTAGTTTCATACTATGTGTTTAGAAATGCCACAGCTGACTTTCCTTGGGTAGCAAGAGGAGAAAAATAAGTAACTTCAATAAAGGGCAGACTGGATCTGAAGAGAAATTACCCTAAGATGACTCATTTTGCAGGAGAGTGGAGCAAAATGTTCATTGCTGTCTCCAAACTCAGATCACCATCAGGAGCTGCTTGTATAGATTGCCCATTATTTCTTTGCTACGGAATGTAGTCTTATTCTCTGAGCTGACCTGGAATGAAAAAAATTAAGTTCTTTAAGCTTGCAGTGGCTACTTTACCATGTACTTTGATGAAGAAGAGGTCACCCATCAGAAGCATCTCTCCACCCACAAACAGAATAGCCCCTTTCTGAGTATTGCTCCAGTACTTCCAAGTGCTGGAATATAAACAAATTTTTTCCCAGCCATAACGGACTATGTTTCTTCTTCTCCCAGTCTACACCCCCTGCCCCATACCAGGAATCCACGGCCACCACCCCACACCAAGCTCCTTACCACTGAATGCCTACATACCTGCCCCCAGCAACACAGCGAGTGCAGGTCTCTCATTTGTTCCCTTCAGTCATTTACCTCTTCCTCACTCCTTCATGCATCCCTCAGTCCCACAGCTCCCATCCTGACACTAATCCAACAGAAGGTGAACCATCAAACTGCTCCCTTCCCCAAGATGGACACTGCCTGTGTCCCGAGAGCAACAAGACAGGGGTCAGTGGTGGACATGAACTAGCACAGAATGGGTCACGACTGGATGCACAAATGCCCTGTGAAATGAGCTGGCACACCCTGCTTGTTTTCCTAGAACATGTAGGTATAAATCATAGATATGATAGAATCATAGAATCATAGAATTATTACGGCTGGAAAAGACCTCTAAGATCATCAAGTCCAACCGTCAACCCATCACCACCATGCCTACTAATACAGACAGATAACACAGATACAGATATAGATGATATAGATATGGATATGGATATAGATAGATATAACACGATAGAAATAGATGTAGATATAGATGATACAGATGCAGATGAAATAACAGTCAGCTTTATAATGAATATAAGCTCTGGGACACCACATACTCATGACATTAGTACAGTGATTAGTTTTCTAACTTTAATGCAAGTTACCATCTTCTCTCCTTTCTGTTTACAGCTCTAATGGGAAATCAGTTTCCTGGGCCCAGAATGAGAAAAGCAGCAGAGGAGCACACCTTTGGCAGCGGTTGTCAATCCACATCAACAAAAAAGAGAACCCCAATCAAACTGCAGTGATCAAGCCTTTTTCTAAAAGCACAGATAGTAGCCGACATAGTAGCAGTGCTACATTTCCTGAGGCCAGTGCCAAAACGCTTTATGATGTCTCGGAAGCAGAAGAGCAATATCCAGCTCAGTACCGACCGCAGACTCCCTCGCCCATCAGCACCTTGAGCCACAGAACTGCCTCTGTTAGCCGAACAGAAGATGATGCCCCGACCTTCCAGTCAGAGCCTCCTCAGCGAAGCAGCTCCTCTCAAGGCTCACTCATGGAACAGATCAGTAGCGTGGTCACTCGCTTTACAGCCAATATCAGTGAGCTGAACTCTATGATGCTTTCAACAGCCACACCAGGGACAATGGTGGCCACTCCTCTCTGCTCTTCATACCTAATTCCACGAGAAATCCAGCTCCCCACGACAATGACCACGTTTGCAGAGATCCAACCGCTTCCTGCCATTGAAGTCAATGGCGCTTCGCAGTCAGCTAGGAAACCTTCAAATGGCAGCGTCAAAGAAGGCACTTCAGAGACCCCGCCAACCAAGCAAGACCTTGAGGAGCTGGTAGCTTTAACTCCTCCTTCTCCTTTTAGAGACTCCATCGATTCTGGAAGTGCATCTCCCAGCTCTCCGGTTTCCGAATCAGCTCTCTGTATCCCGTCCTCCCCAAAATATGACACGCTCCTCATCAGAGATTATACTCAAAGTTCTTCTTCGCTGTGAATGTAGTTCAAGAAAACATTGGATCTCAACAACTACATGCAAGTAGTGAGGGGACAGCCAAGCCTTCAGGATCTCAAGTGTTTACGCAGACAGAGTGAGAGGCATTGGGTCATCTTGAGGAACGAAGAGGAAGAAGAAGAATTACCTGAGAAGTGGAAACATCAGATTAATTATGCTGTTTTAAACACAAAATGACTCTTGGCAGATTATCGTGGCCTTAAAAAAACATGGGCTTTTCAGAAACACTGAATCTATTTTTGAGGGCTTATAAGGAGTCTGTTAAATCAGTTACATACCAAGTGCTTTGCTTTAGTATTACAATGAACCGTGTGTACAATATACGGGGTGGGGTGGAAACTAGATTGTAAACAACTGTACAATGGTTTGTTTGTTTACTCTGATTCCTTACCCAGAAGTGAACCTTGATCTTTTATCAAGAATAGAAGACCAAACATTGAATGTACATTTTCTAACAGACTGAAATCTGGGACCAACCTGTCAAGCTTTGTTTCTTTTTTTTTTCTATGAAGATCTCAAAAAGCAGTAATGTATGCTCAATAACTACCAAACTCTTTGCTGAAGCATATTGTGTCCGTGATACGTTACACGTGGATAACACTAAGCTGAGGCTTTGCAGTGAGTGACTGCAAAATGGAGGGCTTTACAATTGACTTCTTAACCTACACATTTGTTTATGAAATTCTCTTCTATCAGTATCAAAAATTCAATTTGTTAACATTGGATTCACCTTCACAGCAACAAAACCCAAGGAAGATTTCCTGACTATTTCACCATGTTGCCAACTAATAATGAAGTAGCAAAAAATATTTTCTGGAGTACTGTTTTGTAATTCCCTTGTCAGGGCAAGTTGTTGAGGTGAATATTCTCTTTCTAGCAGCACTACCAAGCTATATTATAGCTGCACTCCCTACTGAAATTAACACATTTTTATGGACGTTCTTATGCTAACTTTACTAGTTAAAATAATTAGTTGGGCTCCCATCGTCTTTGCTTGTAAGGAACAGGTAAACACCCTAAGGATTTTCTCCATACTTTGAATGACAGAATTCTAGGAGATCAGTCTGGATTATGATGAATGACAACTGTCAGTGGAAAGGTTATCATAATCATAATATGATCATATGATAATGATGATGTGATCAAAACATATAGGGAAAATAAACCTTGTATTAAAACCTGCTTAGAGGTGATTTAGCTACTCTTTAATAAGCAACAATTTTAACTTTATATAGCTGCTGATGCCTTGCAGCTATGAACTGTGACAAAAAAAAGAAAAAAATACTTTCAAAGCAATACAAAGTAAAGGTTAAAACAGAGAAGACCTAATGAGATATGAACCTACAGAGTCTTTCTTTGTTTCTTAGCAACTCACAGAGGAAGCAAGGGCATTCCTCATGTTTTTTCCTATATCAAGGTAGTACAGTTTAGTGCACTTCATACTGTCACAGCACTTTTTTAATACAGGCAGGGAAGAGTTTTAAAGTTTGAATAGAAGCTAAATAATTTTGATAGGTATAGTTATATAGAACTTGTAAGTCAGGCCCTGAACGCACACTGTATTGGCTCTCTCCTTCATGACACAGCTGTCCTCAGGTGCCAAACTTCTTTAGGTTTGTTTAAATTTATTTAAGGAAAGTATGAAGTGATGAGTGACATACTTCAATTCAGACTTGAGTTGATGTAGCCTTACGAAGAAGACAGCCTCGTGGAAGGGAGCCTTGAAATAAGGCTGCTGTGTTTCATTTTCAAAACACTTAGATCTTATTTCTTCAAAGATAACAAATATTTTGGAATCAGAATTCATAACCCTTTTTTCTTCCCCATGTTCAAAATAATAAATATTTGATCAAACAAAAAGCCAAAAAAGATGAAAGCACACTCACATACTTTAGCAAAGAGCATTTTCTGTTCCTTTGGGAAGCTAATTTCACCATTATGTGCTGCACTCCAATTTGCTGCTCAACAACATTAAAAAAAAAAAGTGATAGATGGCTGAATCCAGCCTAACACCTCACAGAGATATTCTCGTGACTTTGTACATCCCGCACAAGGCAGTGCTATCCCACAGCAGTCTGTGGGCATGCTTATTTTGCAAGGTACAGTGGCTTATTAGCTATGCCTATAGCATGAACCAGCAGGTCACAGAACAGCTCTGCTCCAGAAAGCAAGCAGATACACCAAGCCATGACTGCAGATCCTTGTTGCTTATACATAGTTCTTGCCTCCTCACACAACTGATTAGTACAGGCTCAGTTCTGTGCTGCTGTACGGTTTCCAGAGCAGAGCTCGGTTTTGCCCTCCTGGTTCACAGTATTAGCATGTCTCATCATTCCCTAGCTGCCCACGTCTTTAGGAGAAAGAATCTTCTTCCACAGGTCTCAACCCACGTTTAACAGAAGGCATATCCAATCAATCCCTGACACAAACATTCTCATTTAGGGAGTTTAGAGGACTTAAATGCTGTTCATTGAAGACTTATGTGATACTATACGTTTCCCATCAGTGCAATATTGTTTTAATATATACAGAGAGTACTCAGATAGTTCACGTGAATTTCAAAGGAATTCTACTACTGTCTGTTCTCTTATGCTTTAAGTTGTTGACCAATATCCTTACTAGAGCATTCTCCATCTTGATCTTTACCTAGCCTTTTTTGTTCCCATTTCTGTAGTTTTTTCTTATGGTGGTGGACATTTCATATTAACATATTCCTGCTAAAATCTCTGGGCTCCACCACACTATGAAATAATCAACAACAAGATTAATCAATGGTGGAAATAAGGATTATACAGACATAAAATTTTTTTATTAAAAAAAAAATTAGTAAAAAAGAGTGAGAAATAGAAACTGTCAAACATGACTCAGCATAAATATACCTCTTCTGCTCTCAAATCACAATTTGGCACAATCCTAGCCATAGCTATTGCTCAAAACTTCTTGACAATTTTCATATATACTGCCAAGATGATATATATATTCATATACGTGTGCACACACACACACACACACAAATCCCTCAGTCTAACAACAGAATAAATGTTTGAAAAAGCTAAAACCCTACTGTTACACCACCCAAATTTTTGACTCTTTTGCTCACTCTCACTTTGGGAGGACTCATGCATCTTTTGTATATCCATTAGCAACAGCAGAAATTTTAATTGCACAAGGAGCCAAGGATGGACTCTGCTGCGACTGCACCTCGCTGTTGTTGGTCTATATTTAATGAAAGGTAGATCAGCCTTAGTGGCATTTAAAGAAGACAGAAATCATTTTACTTGTGCAGGCTGGAATGCACCAATGTCTCCTTGTATGACATGCCTGGATTTCATCAAAGGGAGGACAGGTTTTTTGGGGATGAAGATCATAACTATGTAACAACTGTAGTAGTAATTCAAAGGAACCCAGTGGGAGAGTTGCAAGACTGGAGAGTCCTTTGATAGGAGCCTGTGGGTTTGACACAAGAAAAAGGAAAATTATGAATGACAATTATGATTATATTATGCGGTTTGTATTCTAGACTTCATTTAGGACATTAAGATACAAAGCCAGGGTTATTCAGCCATAAAAGCAAAGGTTACAATTATGAACACTTTCCAATTTAACTAAAGAATGTGCAAATACCAGCTGAATGGCTTGAAATTGCCTTCCAATTCAGTGCTGCTGCCAGAAACGGAATTAAAGAAGTTGAAACTATTGTCATTCTTGACCACAGGGGCCTCGGAAAATCACCTGTTTCTTTTGTGTTTGAGGCCAACCCTGAAAGGTGTAACCACCTCTGGAATCAGTGCTTTTGAAATAAAGTGAATCACTCTGGCGGGCCAGTTGGGAAGAAGTGTTAGCAATACTGAAGAACTGTATTTTTTAATTGGCTCTGAAGAATAATTGCATGACTTTGGAGATGTGCTTCCTTGTACTTCTATCTGAACATTTGGTGCCTAGACTCATGCAGATACCTTACTTAGACCAGAGATTTTTAGACCATGGTCCACAAAACACTTGCTGATGTTTCATGGGAGCCTGGTTGATCACAGGGTGTTGGCTTCTTCCATTGATTTCCAGCTACAAAATAGAATTAAAACTTAAATGCTAATTAAAAGTTTTAAAAGAAAAAAAAAAGGTAGTTTGCTTGGATGTTTATTCAGTTGCTGTGTTTGCAAAAGAAAGACTTTTTGATCAAAACTGGAGAATAAGATCTCCAAAGAGAGTAAAAGTGAAGGACAATCTGTGATTCAGGCTCTGGATGATAGCTGAGTTCACCTGCGGATATTTTCTTTAAAGTGAACAAGACCAGACTGAAAGACAGCATAGCTGTGGGTGTAAATTCTGTAGACAAAAGTGTGCAGCTTTGCTATTCTGCTTAATACATCATTTATGAAGTGAAAGGAAAAAAATGTGACAGCAACAGACAAGCATACAAAAAATGTCAGGTCCTTAGGGAAATCAGAGCACTGTATGCTCAGGACTAAAAATGTGACCATGACTTTTTTATTGTATTGGAGACTAGTGTCAGGGCTGACCCAAAAAAGGACTTCGGTGCATAAAGTTAAGATTTCAGCAGATTTGAATACCTATATTTAAAACTCTATTTTAAAACCACTATTCAATTGCCATCTTACTCAGGCATCTAGTATTGGTATGTCTGCGTACACTCAGAAGTACCCTGATCTTGACACGTCTAAGGATCTTTGCACCTAACCCACGCTAAAACCATCAGGGATCCAGAAAACAGCAGTTCCTAGGTTAAATCCCTGTGTATCCCATGAGTGAGTACACAGAGCACACAGCACAGAAGCCAACAGGATCATAGTCTCTACAAACTGGAGAAGAAATCCTTTGTTTTAAAGCTGTGGGTCTGGTTATGCTGGTGTTTTTACAATAGCCTTGAGGTTATAGCAGTCAGGCAGAAGGCGAGAGACCTAAATTCAGACCCAGCCATTGCCAGAGGTGATTGAAATCTTCCTCCTGACTGGAAAGTGCTCTAATGGCTCTCTGTTGGGGCACCCTCTGTTCACCTCTCTAAGGTAATGTCACAGAAATAAATACAAGAGTCCCAGAGTAGAAAAGGAACAGCTACTATTCATCCTGATAAGACATATAATTAGGGCTGGTAAGTGACCATTTAATATAAAATACTTTACAAATCTTAGGAGCAGGAACAAGGAGAGTATTTTAACTACAAATAAAGAAACGGAGACCACATTTTTTTCTGTGCTATATAATGGCTCAAAAACCTTAAATACTTCCCTGAAACATGCTTTAGTGACAGGAGAGGAGGACATGCCCTTCCTTATGTCTGTGTCTGCAACCATCTTGTCTTCCACCTGGAGTTCACAGACCCCTGTGTGGAGAGGGAGAGTCTGAGTCTTCTTAGGTAGGTGAAGAAATTGGGGTTCCCAATTCTCTGAGACTGCAGAAAAAAGTGACTCATTTCATTTTCCTCCAGCCATCTTTTATAAAGGCCACCCATGTTTGAAACAAAAATTGTAGCCATGTCCAGAAATGGATTCCAGTTGAAAATTAGTTATTTCTGTGCATTGCATTTCCATTCTGGCTTGAGTAGCAAAATCTCACACATCTCTTTCTTTGTTGCATTGCTTTGCTGAGCACCTAATTCTTCTCACAAACGTTGCATTAAACTTAGACATTTAACAAAAGGGTTCTGGGCCTTCACACAAGAGCCAAATAATATTAAAAAATAGGTATTAAACTGTATAACTTTAAGTGCTGAAGTCCTTTACTGGCATTGGCCCTTAATCTATTGAGGTCAATGGAATCACTCTGGATTAACATCTGTGTAAAGAAAATCAAAGTTTGATAGTGGCCAACCAAGTCTAGATCTTGGCTATTTGTTTCAGCAGAGAATGATAACAATAGGATGTTCTTCCCACTTTCTTTTGAATCAAACAGCAGATGTATTTTATTAGGTTCATTCCTGAAGCAACTTGTTAGGCTTGGTGAATAGTACCTTCCCACCATTCTTCTTCATCATCGCTACCCCAGCAGGTAACCCAATGGGAAAACAGTACTTTGACTAAATGTGTTAAGGGATGTGAGGGAACATGTCCAAAAATAAGAAACAGGTCGCAGTTTTCTGGCAGTATCATGAATCTCATAAAAGAAAGTCAGTACTCTCCATGAAGAAGAAAATCATCCATCTGCTGCCCACTTCAGTGTGCACTGCACATATTAAAGACTTCAGTTGAATTACCTAAATTGACATTTTTTGCTATGTTTTATTATTATACTCTCTGTTCATATCTCTGCAATTGCCACTTGCAATTTCATACTGTGAAAAGGAAAAAAGACACAGACCAGTGAAGCATAAAGGTAAGTAAAAAATTTATCTAGGTGAAGAATTGGTGTATATGGTTGGTTTTGTCTAATCTGAGTAATGACAGTACAAAAAAACCAATAATCATTAAGTCACTCCAATCTGCCAAATGGGAACAAATATACTATGTATATTACATGTACTAATAGGATTATATGGCAGCTGCTGGTGGTATTTGTAATTAGAAATCTATATAGAATATAGATGTTTTAGAGAGACGGTGCCAATTCTAAAAGATTTGTGTGGGCTACAAGTGCTTGTAATTATTTTTTTAATTTGCTAATAACTTAAGAACAACTGGTTTCAAACATTCTGTGAGCATTTGTTCTTTTTTATGTTGTTGCTGCTTATATTATTAAAAATAGAGAATGTAAAGTTATTATTTTGATGTGAACTGAAAATGATTTTTCATAAAATTTAACATTTTTATCAGCTTTGGTTTTGCTTTCTACCTGTACAAATGTAATTTATTTTAGCATTGAAAAATACATTTGCTTGTTTATCGATTGTCTACATCATGTTATAGTTGGTGTTTATGTAGAGTCAGGTACTTTTTGAACAGTATTAAAAAAATTCTGTGATATGACTGAAAACTGGATTTTTTTTCATTGAAATACCTACAGTTATGTTTTCCGTGCATTTTTCTGCAAACCAGGTGTGCCTATACACAAACTCTTCAATGATAATATTTCTCTTTCTCTCTGTTGTTTTAAAGGATTAACTTTACATCCGTAAATAATACTTACATACCATTTTAGTATAGTTTGATCTTTCTCTTTCAAAACAAACACAATCTCACTGATGGGATATATATGAAATTTCAGGTCACGAGGAAATTGTAGAATAATCTAGTCTCAAACAACAGAAAACAAACCTGGTCAGCTGAGAATTCCTATATCAAAGCATTATTTTTATAGCTGTTGTGAGAAACCACATTACTCCTACCATTGCAGGATCACATCTAATCTTGAATTGCAAACACAACGTCAGAGAAAATTTTCTATATCCTTTAACAATTTGATTTCTAGTGTTCTGTCATTGCCATCACTAGAAAAAAATGCCTTACCTCGAGTCTGGCCGCGTTCTGTCTCCAGTCAGTAGATTTTAGTTTATTTATCTGCTAACCGGAAAAAAAACAAACCAAACCAAACCCCCTAAAAAAATCTTTCTTATTTAGAAATCCGCTCCATCCCATTCCAAAATCTGGTCTTACTTAGGAAGGCAAAAGCCCAGCTAGAACTCAGGCTGACCACTGTTGTAAGGGACAACAAAAAAATGTTTTTACAAATACATTAACAACTAAAAGAGGGCCAAGGAGAACCTCCATCCCTTTTTGGATGCAAGTGGGAATATCACCAACAAGGGTGAGGAAAAAGCTCAAGTACAGTGATAAGTGTTGCCTGGGGTTTCTCACATGTGTTGTGAACATATATATGTTCACATGTATATGAAATGAGCGAGACTTGAGAGTTGTGCTTGTTAAGTAAGGGAAGAGTAGGCTCGAGTGTTTGTCATGAGATTTATGCAGTGTGTTATACACACTGCAGGCTGATGCTTGGCCCCAGTGAGAGCAATTCCCAGAACCTGGGTCTCCTGTGCTGAGCATGCTCTGCTTGAGCCACTCCAGAAGTGCCCCAGAGCTTCTAATTATGAATGCACTTAAACATGGGTGTAAGCAACAAGGATGCCAGCTAAATCTCAACTTCAGAATCATTTTAGACTCACATTTAACTAACTGTGTAGATACATCACTGATGAATCTGGAGAAGAAGATGCAAAGAGGACATGGACTAAGAATCTTAGTCTAAGACTTGGAGGACAAGATTATCTTCCAAGAACAAAAAACCACTACAGGGTGCTCACAAACTAAGGCGTCAATGACAAGCTTACAAATGAAATGCCAGCAAGGCAAAACATGAAAAGAAGATCTTTGTATCTAATTATCTATGTAGAAAGATATGTATCTCTGTATCTAAGTAGAAAGAATAAAAGTAGCATATGGAATATTGAGACAAATTGACTAAGACAAATAAGGAAAAGGACACCAAATAACAAATACCAAAATGACAAATAAGGAAAGGGACACCAACTCCAAAAATTGAAGACTATATTAGAAGTGCCTGCTGAGATATTACTAGAAGACTAATCATGAGCTATGAATTTAGGAAGCAGCTAAAGAGGCCAACACAACTCTTGAGGTCCACCTGAAGGCAGACCCGTCAAAAGTGCTAAGTACCACATTGCCATGAAGCATACTGTGGATGGGAGAGCATCAAAGAGCAGGAGAGAAATCCTACAACGATCTTCATAAGGTCATTGGATTTCCATGCCAGTGTCACACTGAAATCCTGCCACAAGTTATAAACTGTGTGAGATGCCAATATTTCCTTCCAGATTCACTTGTCCCACTTCCTATTTGTCTTTTTCTTTGTTTTTTTCTAACCAGAAAGATGCTGGACAGTTAGATAATTACCATAGGAATATCTGGCATCGGGTTAGTGCAGTAAAATCAAAAACACAAAGAGTTGCCACATTCTTCCTTGGGAAGATAAGTCTGGCAAGCATTGCTTATATATGAATATCAAATGTCAGAGAGCATTCAGCCGAACAGAAGGCTTCACCAAGCTCCATCTTAAATGAATATAATAGAGTGCCTTGGCTTGTGCCACTTACAGCTTACACCACCTGCCTTCCAAATAGCCCTGGGAGGCTTGGAACGATAACTGCGTTAGGTTACAAAATACCAGGCTTCTTGGTTGCACTGTTACTCCAACAGCAAACAGCATCTGTTCAGGCTGGGGAAAAGCACAACGCTAGCCCAGACATAACAAGACATGTATATCTCCAGTGAACTGAAACTCCCTAACCACAGATGAAATCCACAGCTGAACAAAGCTAAAGAGAAGTCAAGTCTGCTGCTAATATCCAGAAAAATAAAGGGGAGCTCATCGGGCAATGACTGCTTGAATTCAGTCCAAAAGGTGCTCATTTCTAGTACCATGTGGCAAAGCTTTGCCTGTAGCTTTGTCAAAACAGGCTGAATGCTAAAGGAAAGGAAAGAAATCCTATAGGATTGCATGAAAAAGGCCAGCTCTACTGTGATGGATTACAGGAAAATATAGGAATTATCTTTTGCTCTATTATTCCTCAGATATCTGCTATTGACTGACCATGGGACAGTAAGATTTTAATTTCTTCGTTATCCTTTCAGTACCCCAACCAGACAACAAATTCACAACACAATAACTGACAGGGGATGTTCGATCATCTCATACTGCATTGAGAGCAGTTGTCTTTAAAACGGATTGGGAGGGGCATGCAGTGAGTCAACACTGGCTGAGAGGGAACATGCAGTCAGCTAGATGAAGTAAAACACCACATATGCTTTACCAAACAAGGTATATATAAAAAAAAAAAAAAAAAAAAAAACAGACCCAAATTACAGCAATATCAATCCTGAATAATTTCACTGAAAATATTGGTGATGAGTGTGAATGAGACTTCTGGGTGTGTACCAGATCAGAGCCTGAGGCTGTGTTCAGAGTGACTGGCAGTGTAATACTCGCTGTGTCTGGTTTTTCTTACAATGTTTGCATAGCAGAAGTTTGCCAGAGAATCGGCAGCTTCTGTTAATTAGTATTTGTTTTCCCAGCTTCTTTATTCCATCATTTTCAATAATTTCTTGGCTTTGAATTTTCCTCAAAAAGTTGTCTACAAAAAAACAGTGTACCTGAGTGCTGTTGGAAATCTCTTTAAAATTTTTACTTTTGTATTTTTTAATCAATCCTTGGTAATTTTGTATTAGTACTGCCAGTACTGGTTATTTTTTACTTAAACTAAAACCCGGAACAACAAATCCCAGTTCTAATTAAGGCAGCAGGAACTCAGCCATATAGCTACTTAACCAGTGAGCAAGTCTGAAGTTTATTGTTAACCCTCTTTGTGTTGGAGCTCAGAGCAGCAAGGGCACTGTTCCTGGTAAGTAACAGCTGACGGGGGATAATTGTCTGCAGACTGCGTGTTTGCAGAAATACAGGAGTTGGACTTCCTCCTGATTAATACCCTGTTTTATTCCGCACCAATTACCTTTGATACAAAGCTAGTTTGCTGGGACAGTGAGTTCACTAGGATAGTCAAAGGCTACATCATGCCGGTCAGTCTCAGTGCCAGAAAATGTTTCCTTTCATCTTAAACCTACTAGGATAGAGTAGGTATAAAGTCATGTTCTCTGTTTTCGGACTTCTTCAAACTTAAAACATGAAAAAAATCAGGGTGGAACACTAAAACAATTGGAATAAAACTGAAAGGAATAATCACTCTGTCATCAAAATCTTTCTGAATTTAACAAATTTCAAGTCTTGTCTCTTCTTCTGTCCCACAAAGAAGAGGGGAAGAGCTTCAAACCAGTATTCAAGCCCAGCTCCAAGGAGTTTTTGCTAGAGCTGCTGCGACATCAAACCCCAATCATCAGTCCGACAGTTGTATCTCATTCTCCTCAGAGATGACAATGGTTTCAATGGAGCTATCAGGCAGTGGAAGGGTATTTAGCTGTGTTAAACACATGTCATTAATTCCCAATACCCACTGGCTAGGCAATAAATGTACTTCTTGTGTATGTTATATGCTTTTTGCATTAGGGGGTTTAGTACATGACTGATCAAGGTGGCATTTTATTCAGCAAATAATAAGGGTTGCTCTTTCTCATGGCACTTTGTGTTTTCTAAAATTGCCATTTATGCAAACCCTAGAATGGCTTTCTTTTATTGAAGACTTTTTTAACATTAGACAGCAGTAAAAATATTCAAATCTTCATTGGCTTTCTTTTCCTGTTTCTTCCTTCTAGAGCAGATCAGTAACTCCGATGCTGTATTTCTGCAGCATGTCAGCTCCCATTGCACGGCACCCAGCAGGTGAAGCATGTTACCCACACAAGGAAGTAAGGCTGTTTTTATTTCTCCACCCACACACCACAAAAAAGTCACAGAATTGGTCAAATGTAATTACGGTTTTTATGACATGGTTTCATTCTTCAAATGTTTCTGTTTGTTAGTTGTCAATTTAGAGTTGACAGACAATAATAAGGTTTTTGATATTCAAAGTCACTGTGATACAATCTATAACAATTGAGTTTGGCGTTTTTAGTGACTAGTTTTATCCATATTCTATATCAGAACCACTTTTCGTAATAAATACTTTTAGATGAGAAGCAGAGACACAAAAGTGGATCCGTTTTGGCAAAGTGGTATAGAATTTAAAAGGAAAATTTACTTAATCGATTCAGTACTATTTTAGCATTTCTCCCTTACTAAAAATATGTCTCATCATGAAAGACAGAAAGGACAGGACGAGTGGTAATGGTTTTAAACTAAAACAGGGTAGGTTTAGGCTGGATATAAGGAAGAAATTCTTTACAATGAGGGTTGTGAAACACTGGAACGGGTTGCCCAGAGAGGTAGTGGAGGCCTCATCCCTGGAAACATTCAAGACCAGGTTGGACAGGGCTCTGAGCAACCTGATCTAGTTAGCGGTGTCCCTGCTTGCTGCAGGGGGGTTGGACTAGATGACCTCTAGGAGTTCCTTCTGACCCAAAACTTTCTATGATTCTATGATACTATGATAATGGGGTTTAGTTCATATACTTGAGAAATCTCTTCATTATTTGGATCAGTACACAGAATTACTGAGTCAGTTGGCCATGGCCAACCAAATTCATGCATGTTGATGGCCTAACGTGACTGTGTGGTAAAATGTACTCTTTCAAACATTCTTCCCTGAACTTT
Organism: Opisthocomus hoazin; assembly: GCF_030867145.1. NCBI lineage: Eukaryota > Metazoa > Chordata > Aves > Opisthocomiformes > Opisthocomidae > Opisthocomus > Opisthocomus hoazin. The sequence continues at coordinate 12,255,034 of NC_134414.1, read as the reverse complement.
AAGCTATAGAATTTTCGCCTCTTTTGCACAAGCTTAAAGCAGACTCGTGGTCTGGTATACATCAGCCAAAATGTAGTAATTCAGCAAGCTAAGTTGTATATGACAGACCCCCAGAAATCCAAAACAACCAAATACCTTTCCTCCTAGTATTCCTTTTAACTGAACAATACTGTCTGTCTTTAAATTTTCAGCATTATGGAAAGTAAAAAGGTAAGTTGACAAAGAGGAACCAAGTTCCAAATGAATATCTGCTAAAAGGAAGGGAATTTTGGTCTGCTGTAATAGATTAAAATGTGGGGATTTCGCATTTCGGCGAAGCTACTGAAGGTGAAGGGTTCTGGAGCAGAGGCTCGCGCCGAGGGACCCTTTCTCCGGTGGCAAAACCGCAGCGGCGAGGCGGCAAAAAGCGCCGAGAGAGAGAGAGGAGACCCCAGCCCCCCCCCCCTCAGCGGGAAAGCGGGAAGTGCCAACGAGCGGCGGCTCTGACTCAGCGGGGGCGGACCCGAGTGTGACAGCGGCCGAACCCCCTCACGGGTAAGAGCAGCTCCCAGGGAGCGCGAGCGAACAGAGCCGGCAAACAGAGGCGGCGCAGCAGCCCGGGAGCGGCGCAGCAGTTCGAGAGGGCAGGGCGGGCGGGGAAGGCGACAGGCAGGGTGCAGCCGCCCCTTCTGGCAACTCAAGTAGTGGGCATCGCTCTTCCAGGAGATATTCTAGTCATGGTTACCACCCGTGGGAAAGCTGTTGCTCGAAGGAGTGTGGGGACCCAGACGGAGGCCCCACGCAAGAACGCGGGTGTCCAGGTCTCTGGCTGCAGGGAGTGCCTGAGCCTGGCGCTCGTACCGGAGGACAGCAGAGACAACGGCTGTGTTCGGTGCGAGCAGGTGAATGACCTGCTCAGCCTGGTGGCAGAGCTGAAGGAGGAAGTGGAGAGGCTGAGGAGCATCCGGCAGTGTGAGAGGGAGATCGACTGGTGGAGCCGCACCCTGCCCTCCCTGACGCAGAGGCAGCAGGAGGCGGCTCCACAGAAAGCAGAGAACCCCCAACCCTCTTGCCACCGAGCAGAAAGAGGGGGCCTGAGAGATGGGGGGGAATGGAAGCGGGTCCCTGCTCGGGGGGGCAGGCGAATCTCCCCCCGGCCTCCCTCACCTGCCCAGTTGCCCTTAAGCAACAGATATGGGGCTCTGGAATGTGAGGGACTGCCCACAGAGGATGTGGGTGAAGGTGAGGCTCCATCCAAGGGGTTGCCTAGAACGAGTCAGACAGCCCCAAGAATTACGACTGCCTCAACTAAGAAAATAAGGAGGGTCATTGTCATAGGTGATTCCCTTCTGAGGGGAACAGAGGGCCCGATCTGCCGACTGGACCCATCCCACAGGGAAGTCTGCTGCCTCCCTGGGGCCCGGGTTAGGGATATTGCGAAGAAACTCCCTGGTCTGGTGCGGCCTTCTGATTACTACCCCCTCTTGGTAATGCAGGTTGGCGGGGACGAGATAGCAGAAAGAAGTCCCAAGGCCATCAAAAGGGACTTCAGGGCACTGGGGCGACTGGTTGAGGGATCAGGGGCGCAGGTGGTGTTTTCCTCCATCCCATCAGTGGCAGGGGACAGCACTGAAAGGGGCAGGAAAACTCACCTGGTTAACAGGTGGCTCAGGGACTGGTGCCATCGGTCAAATTTTGGCTTCTTTGATCATGGGGAGGTGTACACAACACCGGGACTGCTGGCAACAAGTGGAACTCAGCTATTACAAAGGGGAAAAAGAATTCTTGGCCACGAGCTGGCGGGGCTCATTGAGAGGGCTTTAAACTAGGTTCGAAGGGGGAAGGGGATATTGCCCAGCTCACTAGGGATGAGCCTAGGCTTGGAATGCCAAGGCCAGGGGTGAGATTGACAGCCCAGCTCAAGTGTGTCTACACCAATGCACGTAGTATGGGCAATAAACAGGAGGAGCTGGAAGCCATTATACAGCAGGACGGCTACGACTTGGTCACCATCACAGAAACGTGGTGGGACAACTCGCATGACTGGCATGCTGTCATAGATGGCTACAGACTCTTTAGGAAAGACAGACCAACAAGGAGAGGAGGGGGAGTTGCTCTATATGTGAGGGAGCAACTGGAATGCATTGAGCTTGGCCTGGGGGCAAATGAGGAACGAGTTGAAAGCTTGTGGGTTAGAATTAAGGGACAGGCTCACACGAGTGACATTACGGTGGGTGTATACTACAGGCCACCTGACCAGGAGGAGGAGGTTGATGAGGCCTTCTACAGACAGCTGCAAGCAGCCTCACAGTCACAGGCCCTGGTTCTCATGGGGGACTTCAACCACCCTGACATCAGCTGGGAAGACCATACAGCTAGGCAGGCGCAATCCAGGAGGTTCCTACAGAGCATCGATGATAACTTTCTGATGCAAGTGGTGGAGGAACCAACAAGGAAAGGTGCGCTGCTGGACCTCGTGTTAACAAACAAGGAGGGACTGGTGGAGGATGTGAAGGTTGGAGGTAGACTCGGCTGCAGTGACCATGAAATGGTCGAGTTCAGGATCCTGCGTAGAGGAAGCAGGGCGATAAGCAGGATCAAAACCCTGGACCTCAGGAGGGCTGACTTTGCCCTCTTCAAGGAGCTACTGGGAGGAATCCCGTGGGCCAGGGCTCTCGAAGGCAGGGGGGTCCATGAGTGCTGGTCGCTCTTTAAACAACACTTCTTCCATGCACAGGAGCAATGCATCCCCCTGACAAGTAAATCGAGCAAAGGAGGCAGGAGACCTGCATGGTTAAATAAGGAGCTTCTAGCGGAGATCAGGCAGAAGAGAAAGGTCCATGGAATGTGGAAAGAGGGGCAGGCCATTTGGGAAGAGTACAGAAACGTGGTGAGAGCATGCAGGGATGCGACGAGGAAGGCCAAGGCTCACCTGGAATTGAAGCTGGCAAGGGATGTCAAAAACAACAAGAAGGGCTTCTTCAACTACATCAGCAGCAAAAGGAAGGCTAGGGACAACGTGGGGCCGCTGCTGAATGAGGCGGGTGTCCTGGTGACGGAGGATGCGGAGAAGGCAGAGCTACTAAATGCCTTCTTTGCTTCAGTCTTCAGTGCTAAGACTGGCCTTCAGGAATCCCAAGCCCCGGAGGTAAAAGAAGAAGCCTACAAAGAGGACGACTTTCCCTTGGTTGAGGAGGACTGTGTGAGGGATTGCTTAAGCAATCTGGACGTCCACAAATCCATGGGCCCCGATGGAATGCACCCACGAGTGCTGAGGGAGCTGGCGGATGTCATTGCTGAGCCACTTTCCATCATCTTTGAGAGGTCCTGGAGGACAGGAGAGGTGCCCGAGGACTGGAGAAAGGCCAATGTCACTCCAATCTTCAAAAAGGGCAAGAAGGAGGACCCAGGGAACTACAGGCCGGTCAGCCTCACCTCCATCCCGGGAAAGGTGATGGAGCAGCTTATCCTGGAGGCCATCATGAAGCAAGTGGAAGAAAAGAAGGTTATCAGGAGTAGTCAGCATGGATTCACCAAAGGGAAATCATGCCTGACCAATCTGATAGCTTTCTACGATGACATGACTGGCTGGGTAGACGAAGGGAGAGCCGTGGATGTTGTCTACCTTGACTTCAGCAAGGCTTTCGACACAGTCTCCCATGATATCCTCCTAGGGAAGCTGAGGAAGTGTGGGCTGGATGAGTGGTCGGTGAAGTGGATAGAGAACTGGCTGAATGGCAGAACTCAGAGGGTTGTCATCAGCGGCGCTGAGTCTAGTTGGAGGCTGGTGACAAGTGGTGTCCCCCAGGGGTCAGTACTGGGCCCAGTCTTGTTTAACTTCTTCATCAACGACCTGGATGAAGAGTTAGAATGTACCCTCAGCAAGTTTGCTGACGACACCAAACTGGGAGGTGTGGTAGATACACCAGAAGGCTGTGCTGCCATTCAGCGTGGCCTGGATAGGCTGGAAAGCTGGGCAGAGAGGAACCTGATGAGGTTCAACAAGGGCAAGTGCAGGGTCCTGCACCTGGGGAGGAACAACCTCATGCACCAGTACAGGCTTGGGGTGGACCTGCTGGAGAGCAGCTCTGCGGAGAGGGACCTGGGTGTCCTGGTGGACAACAGGTTAACCATGAGCCAGCAGTGTGCCCTGGCTGCCAAGAAAGCCTATGGGATCCTGGGGTGCATCAAGAAGAGTGTGGCTAGCAGGAGGAGGGAGGTTCTCCTTCCCCTCTACACTGCCCTGGTGAGGCCTCATCTGGAGTACTGTGTCCAGTTCTGGGCTCCCCAGTTCAAGAAAGATGAAGATCTACTGGAGAGAGTCCAGCGGAGGGCTACGAGGATGGTGAGGGGACTGGAGCATCTCCCCTACGAGGAGAGGTTGAGGGAGCTGGGCTTGTTCAGCCTGAAGAAGAGAAGACTGCGAGGGGACCTTATAAATGCCTACAAGTATCTGAAGGGTGGGTGTCAGGAGGATGGGGCCAAGCTCTTTTCAGTGGTGCCCAGTGACAGGACAAGGGGCAATGGGCACAAACTGAGGCACAGGAAGTTCCATCTGAACATGAGGAGGAACTCCTTCCCTCTGAGGGTGACGGAGCACTGGAACAGGCTGCCCATGGAGGTTGTGGAGTCTCCTTCTCTGGAGATATTCAAGACCCGCCTGGACGGGGTCCTGTGCGGCCTGCTGTAGGTGACCCTGCTTCGGCAGGGGTGTTGGACTTGATGACCCACAGAGGTCCCTTCCAATCCCTACTATTCTGTGATTCTGTGATTCTGTGAAAAAGTATGCCTAAAATGCAGTATGTAACTTCTGCCTTTCTAATTCCATTAGCTGTGTTTCCACTTTTAAAAAAAACAGTAATACTTTGAGTTGCACTGTTGTAGTTAGCATTGCAACATCCAAGCAAAGACAAGGCAGTGACAGCTTTTTATGCAGTGCAGCAAACTGAGGTCAATCCATGGTGGATAATTTAAGGCTGACCCCAAACACGTTCTGTGAACCACCCCTCATACCTCGTACTCAGTGGAATTTAGCTAATTAGCTCTATGACTTGTAAAAAGACAGAGTCTTTTTCTGTTATGGAAAGGATTTAATGGTCAGCTTAAAAGGTCTGAAACTCTCTCATCCATCCTACTTACTCAGCACAGCTTCATTCAGCCTAGGCTCTGCAGGAAAACATTCTAATCTAGTGAAATAAATCTCACAGCTAGAACCTTAGCTTTGCCATTTCTACACTTCCCATCTCAACTGCCACTTGGTTAAAGTATTTTCAAAGAGAGTCTGCAAGGAAAAATATCTTTGCAAACTCTTCCTAAGGATTTTATTTCCAAACAAGGTTATTTAAGCACTGTTTTTCTTCTGTCTAGCACAGCCCTGCTTCCTAATGTCAGAAATCCCTTTGGTGGAGCAAGAATGGTGCTGGTTGTCACCTCTGTGAATTTTACTGTCTTGTCACATCAGAGATAATCCTATTATCTCTTTCTTGAACCTGCTTCATAACGATGAAGAAAATGAAAAGCTATAAACCAAGAGATAGAAAAATGAAATAAAACCGACAGTACATTAGGGAGTAGAGAAAGCTATAAATATCAGGAAATTTTCAGGTGATACACTTCATTCCAACCTGCTCCATTCCTTTTTATAGCTTATTACTTGGCTTGCATGATCCTTAGGTTCAGTAACTCCTTTCTGTGCTTGAATCAAACCTCTAATGAGATATTACAGTGTAAGTGATTTCCACAAAACCCTCTACAAAGTCTATGCAGAACAAAGAACTGAATTCATCCAAATTGTAGGCAACACCTTTAATGTATCTTCTCTTCTCTCACCCCAATAAATCAAAAACAATTCTTGGCTGCTTGGAGCCCACTAAAAAATATCAATGTATACCTCACCAAAGGAACTGGTTTTACCCAATATGCATTTCTAGAGCTGGCCGCTTAAACTTGGCAAGGGAATACAGCTAAATTCCTCACAAAAAGGCTATCATCTCATGACTAGCAGCTATTATCTCCCCCATTCATCTCCTTTTACACACTCCCATCCACAAACATTTTTAATGCTAGTCCTTCTTTTGTGCTCTGGAAATGTTGTAGTTTGTTATGGAGAGGATAGGTTTGGGCTTGATTGGTTTTGTACATGTACTGGAAATACTGCTATGACACTTTCACAATTGAATAAATACTCTGGTCTTAAGCAAACTACCCATATTTCTGGATAGTTGCATCCTGGAAGATGTACTGTTTATCCGTATTATTATTCATTTATTTATTCTTACTATGTCTCACATAAATGGTCCATAAATCCAAAGAGGGGAAATCAAACTTTTAAAAAGTTTGTACATTGGCCTTCATTTGTACCATGCTCAAAATGATTCACCTCAGAAGACATCTGCTCCTTAAAGTCACTGCTAAGTATCAGATATATCAGATGTTTTTCAGAGTGAATTAGACGTACTCCTGCATAATATCATGTTGTGCCACTTTTTTTTTCCCAGCATCCATGAAGTTATTAGCAGATGCAGACTGCTTTGTGAACTGGTGGCCCTTTTCAAATTGCATCAGCCACACCAAGCTGATGGACCATGTTTCACCTGAGTGGGTGGGTGGTGAACCACACAGGTCTATTAAGCATTCAGGGAGCCTTTTCTTTCCTTCTTGTCTAAAGCTGTTACTTAAGCCTCTGCAGTTTATAAAATAGGAAGTGCCACTGGAACCTGTTTTTCTTACCCCTCTGGTAGCAGGGGATGATTCTGCACTAAGGCCAGTGGAACAAAGGACGTTACACCACTGTTCTCCACATAGCTGGTAGTGCAACAAGATGGGCAAAGAAACGAAATAAAATTTAAAAAAAAATAAAAAAGGACTGCTGGGGAGGAAACATTCTCCATTGGAGAAATACAAAATGGAATGCTGGTTTGCTGATATTCTTTGTCCTTATCTATGATGGTTATCAAGGAGATACTGGATTGAGTTTGTAACTAGAGCAACTGGCATAAAGGACCACTGAATTCACCAGAAATGTATTGATTTACACCAGCTGGGAAATGGAGGAGGAAGCGAGCTCAATTTCGCTAACAGCTCTATTGAAAGCTAGCTTGGCTTTCATTTCTTTTAAGCCAGCTTGGCTGAAAAGACTGTAAAACCTAAATGAAAGAGTCAGGAGGAGAAATATAAATCTCACACCAGGGAAGTGATACATTCACTATCATGAAGCAGGGCTGCATTTAGCACTAGGGCTCCACGCTGCTCGCAGCATTATGGTGTTGTTGTATCTGAGAAAGCTTTAAAACACCCAGCCTGGGGCCTGGTAGCAGTTCACCAGAAGTACCACAAGATCTACCTGTGACCTTAACAAACACTTAGACATCAGCTCATGCCATGTTTTTTATTGTCACAGCTCATCTGGCATTGACAACTGCCCTGGGTGGTCTAGGGTTAGGTCAGATATATCTGCACCCCATTGCAGGTACAGCAGTGATGGTACCAAGAACTGCAGATAAATGACCAAGAAGCTCAGCTGTTTAAAATAAGGTGGGCTCTATCTCCCCTTGGCAGCAACAAACACTGATATCTGACTAGCTTTAAAAATTAATTTGTGAGTACTTTGGAAATTTCCTGCCTTTTCTTCATCCACATGGGTTCATCTGAAGGAGATTCTCCCTCATTTAACACAAGATGCCTGATCACCAGTACTGAGCTCGTCTCCTAATCACAACAGCAAAAACAACATTAAGAAGCAGACAGTTCTCTAACCTGCAGCATTTCCAGTTTTAAACACAATAATAAAGAAAAATCTGCGCAATCCATAATGTTTCAGCTGAAGATTTCTCCACATCACTGCTTTTCTCTAGAACAACAGAAATGCATAAATTCATCCATGACAACGTGTTATCTCACATCTTACTACCTCCATCAGCTTTTGCATGTGTAACATCACTGTCACCTTCAAAGCCTGAAAAAAGCAAATGTGTTTTGACAAATAACATGGGTAGATCGCAGATGCCTAATAATAATGGCTATTGAAAAAACAGAGAAATTCAAAGAGCCCCATGCAACTGCCTTTGCATTTTTCCAAATTTCCAGATGTTAGTATATCATCATCAGGCAATACATGCCCCCCATCACGGTTCCTGTCACTTCAGATACAGAGATACTCTTTTTCTTAGCTTTGGATCCATAAATCAAGCAGAACATGCTGGCTTATATACACATTTTATTTAGGTGTGACAGGAAATTTGCTAAAAGTTAGTGTTCAAATATTGTGTCTATTGTTTATGATAAAATGTTAACTTTCAATATTATTTTTTCTGCAACTATCATATATATGGTATGAAAGTCATCTCATTTTGTTAAACAAAGGATGCTGGTTGAGGCTCAAGTCTTCTTGAAGGCCTAACTCTTACATCTTTCCTCTGGTTCCTTGAAATTACTGCCTTCTGTTTGAGAAGTGTTTCCTTACATCCTGGCACGAATACTTCTGTACAGCAGAGAGACTTGCTTTTGTCCATTAAATAAGAAAACATTTGTGGCAGATCTCTGGTTCAGATTTTTTTTTTTCACACCATTATACAGAATGCATTTCTTTATTTCGGCTACTAGGCAACTAATAATTTTCACAACAGTCATCAAAATTATTCACAAAAAGGAGGAAATCTAGTGAAGAGAGATGTCAGATGGCTGTTGCTTATTTAATGCCTTGCTTGCAAATAAGGACATACAAAGTAATTGGAAAACTAACTGAAAATTCCTGGTGTCCATTGCATAGTATGTGCTGTCATAAAATAATTCATAGGTCTTAGGAGAATCAGGAATGTAACTGCTTGAGGATTTAAGTTAAAGGAAGAGGGATGAGGAACATGTTCTCCTGTGTTAAATATGCTTCACTTAAACTAGAAATCAAACATAATCAATAGCAAGAAACACTAGCGAAATGCTCTTGGGAGCCACAGGAGAGTAATGAAGAAGAACCAGTTTGGAAAGCCCTCCAACTTGATGTATTTGGAGAGAAATTTTCAAGAACATTGATTTTTCGAGACTCTGTTTTGCTGCAAAACAGCAAAAGCACGTGGCTTACACAAGACCAGCTAAACAAGCACTGGTCCATCATCTAGATCGCTAACTTCATAAAAATCACCCTAATGACAAATTCAACAGTAGGTGACATGATTAATCCTCTGCACAAAAAAATCAGCATCAGGGAAACTTGAAAATCCTAAATCCTAAATCTTCTTCTCTTCATTTCCAAATTAAGGATGATCATAGAATCACAGAATCGTAAGTTGCAAAAGAACTCTAAGATCGTCAAGTCCAACTGTCAAACCAACACCACCATGTCTACTAAATCATATTCCAAAGTGCCACATCTACACGTCTTTTGAACACCTCCAGGGATGAGGACTCCACCACTTCCCTGAGCAGCCCGTTCCAATGCCTGACCACTCTTTCAGTAAAGACATTTTTCCTAATATCCAATCTAAACCTCCCCTGATGCAACTTGAGGCCATTTCCTCTCAACCTGTCACTAGTTACTTGGGAGAAGAGACCAACACTTGCCTCACTACAAACTCCTTTCAGGTAGCTGTAGAGAGCAATAAGGTCTGCCCTCAGCCTCCTCTTCAGGCTAAACAGCCCCAGTTCCCTTAGCCGCTCCTCGTAAGACTTGTTCTCTGGACCCCTCACCAGCCTCGTTGCCCTTCTCTGGACACGCTCCAGCACCTCAATGTCTTTCTTGTAGTGAGGGGCCCAAAACCTAACACAGTACTCCAGGTGTGGCCTCACCAGTGCCAAGTACAGGGGCATGATCACCTCCCTACTGCTGGTCACACTATTCCTGATCCAAGCCAGGATGTCATTGGCCTTCTTGGCCACCTGGGTGCACTGGTGGCTCATGTTCAGCTGGCTGTGACCAATACCCCAAGGTCCTTTTCGCCTGGCAGCTTTCCAGCCACTCCTCCCCAAGCCTGTAGCGTTGCATGGGATTGTTGTGACTGAAATGCAGGACCTGGTACTTGGTCTTGTTGAAACTCATACATTTGGCCTTGGCCCATCAATCCAGCCTGTCCAGATCCCTCTGCAGAGCCTTCCTACCCTCAAGCAGATTGACACTCCCACCCAACTTGGTGTCATCTGCAAACTTCCTGAGGGAGCACTCAATCCCCTCATCCAGATCATTGATAATGATGTTAGCAAGACTGTCCCAAAACTGAGCCCTGGGGGACACCACTCGTGACCAGTTGGCTTTAACTCCATTCACCACCACTCTCTGGGCTTGGCCATTCAGCCAGTTCTTTACCCAGTGAAGAATACACCCATCCAAAGCATGAGCAGCTAGTTTCTCCAGGAGGATTCTGTGGGGAACAGTGTCAAAGGCCTTACTAAAGTCCGGGTAGACAACACCCACAGCCTTTCCCTCATCCACTAGGCGGGTCACTTTGTCGTAGAGGGAGATCAGGTTGGTCAAGCAGGACCTGCCTTTCATGAACCCATGCTGGCTGGACCTGATCCCCTGGCATTAGAAAGGTGTTTGTAAAACACCCTGAGGATTACAACACTTCTATAAGCACTACATATATCACTGCCATGACCCTGCTTCGGCAGGAGGGTTGGACTAGATGACCCACAGAGGTCCCTTCCAACCCCTACTATTCTGTGATTCTGTGATTCTGTGATAAGAAAGACAGCTTTTACATATGTCACATTATACAGATAAAGGACAACATACTTGAGAATATAATGATGTAATGGTTATTTTTTTTTATTCTGTCACTGTTATACACAACATGACACAGAATCCAACATTTTAAGACCACGTAAGTTTATTTGATCATATACTCTTAATTTCTTAATGTTATAAGATTTTGCCTGGAAAAAATTGCATGTACTTATTACAAATTCTTAACAATAAGGAGTGGGATCTTTTCTTTTTCAGCAGCTGATACTGATTGTGTCCTAGTCCTCTACTGGTAAAGTCAAAATGTCTTGTAATCTTGGGTCTTATCATACTCCACAGTAAAAATGGGTCTTAGGATATGTTAAAATTAGGCTGTAGTCTCATTTAATTGATCTTTATGTATTTGAGTTGGAAATTTAAACAAGCAAAATAAAGCGAAACAAACCTACAACGACTGTAAGTGATTTATATACAGTTGCTAACTCATCGCAGAACTGAGAATAGCTCTGCCTGATGCTTCACTGGACCCTCTAACTAGTAGAAATGATCCATGGTTGTTGCTGGATAATTCTGAGCAAGTCCCTTCAGTCCTCTATGCCTCAGTACACCACTCTGCATGGAGATCAGTCATACTTTTGAAGTGTCTAATTTCTTCCCTCAGAAAGAACCTAGACAACTCGCTTACAGAGAAGGCTTGGCTTTTGGATTGGCAAAATTGAGTCCTTGAATTAAATCCCATATTTTGAGATTGACTGATGAAAGCTGAAGTGATAAAAACTTGATAGCACTACCAAAACTTTCAAAAAATATCAAGGGTATGTAATAACTAGTGACCTTGCTCCCAACATTGTCTTACCAGCTGCCTTTTTTAGTCCGAAATGAGTTTTATTTTCAGTATGTGCTATATAAAGTCACAACAGTTGTATCTTTTACTGATTCCTGATGGAAAAAAAGAAAAAAGTTCTTATTTATTGACATGGGGAAAAATGTGATGTGGACACATCGTGGTTGGTAAATAAATCCAAGGATGGTAAATGTTTGTTGGTTTATGCTGGTAAATAAATCCAAGGATGTTTTCCTTCGTAACTCTGTCTTCTCTATTTTTACATCACTATGAAGTGCTGAATTATTACTATAGTGTTGTGTAAGACGGTTCTCCAGTGCTACTCAAAGAAGAAATATGGCCCAATGAATTATGAATAGCATTGACAATAATGTAACGTTCAATGCTAGAGATTCTCTTTGTGTTCAACCCAAGCTGGTGACCAAAAGGTGTTATGAACTTTAAGCTGCCGGACCTTGGTAAAACTGTCTCAAGCAGTTCTCTAATAAGTTTTCACAAAATCCTCCAGCTGGATGCCACCAGACTGCATAAATCCAGAGGGTGAGAGATGGGTTTGGAAGCTTAGATAACTGGATTTTAATTCTCGCTGATTTCGTGTACAAAAGTGAGCAAGACTCACAAAGCCTGACTCTCCAGAAGTGATGACTGCACTTGGTCTTCTATATGCTTTGAGTATTCTCTGGCTTCTCTTGGAGCCCTACCAAAATGCAAATCCACAGAGCCAGGCATTTTGTTCCTGTGAGGCGTTTATTCACCTCCTGCTACACACAGTCAGTATCATACTTAGAAATATCCAATAGTTAAAATAGCAATGTAAATCATAGACAGTAGGTTATACAGATAGATACTAGTGTGTACAGATAAATCCTTTCACTGAAGAAAACACTCGCCTGGAAAAATTTATATTACAGACTACCCACAAGGATTTTCCTCTCTTGTTATGACTGTATTTCCCATTCTAAAATTATACAATAATACAAGCACAAAATGATAAAAAGATGAGAAAGTAGAGGCAGGAAAAAAGCAAAGATCATAACTCCAGATCCTGATTGTGGAAAAAACAAAGGAAAATATTACCTCATTCCTGAGTGTGTAGGTGTGAGGAATCATAGAATCATAGAATGGTTTAGGTTGGAAGGGAGCTTTAAATTCATCTAATTGCAACTCCTCTGCCATGGGCAGGGACACCTTGCACTAGACCAGGTTCCTCAAAGAACCATCCCACCTGGCCTCATATGCTATGAGTGTAGTCTTTATCAGACATCCATTAAAATAACTAACAGTTCACTTAGCATAGATATAGTGTAGGCACAACGTTTACATGACCAGGTATTAGTGGACCCTCTGCAGGACCTTCTATTTCAGACTCGATAAAAGTGGAGGATCTTTCTTTTTTAGTGTTGTTCTCATGATGTCTGAAATAATGTGGCTTCTATTTTCTTGTGGCTCAATGTTGACAGAAATCCTCACAGACCTGGAGAGAGGATGTGTCTGTACTCCCTGGTTCTGGGCAATTTGTTCCTCCTGAAGAATAATGACTTGCTCTGATCATGTCCTCCAAGATTCCCTCTGAATCTTCATATGGCTACCATACAGCCACAGACGAACTAGCGAGTAATGTAGGCTATCCCTACGAAGGAGCTAGTGTATAGAAAGTCAGGTGCAAGCTGAGATAGTTTTCATTGTGAGCTTTCTTCAATCTAAAGTGCTTAAAGGTCCTGTATGCTCTAAAAGTAGACATGCTTGCCCCTTGCATTCTCCTTCTTTGTCTGGGGAGATGCTCTGGAGAATCTGATGGTGCTTTTCTAGTCTTTCTCTGTTGCCCTCCAAGATCTTTTCTTCCTCTGGAAAAAGAAGATCTCCTTCTAGGACCAGGTGACCTGTCTAGCGAATGAGGGAAAGACTGTGGGTGTTATCTACCTGCACTTTAGTAAGGCCTTCAACACTGTTCCCCACAGCATCCTCCTGGAGAAACTGGCTGCTCATGGTGTGCATGGGTGTACACTTCGCTGGGTAAAAATAACTGGCTGGATGGCCAGGCATAGAGAGTGATGGTGAATGGAGTTAAATCCAGCTGGCGACTAGTCACAAGTGGTGCTCCCCAGGGCCCAGTTTTGGGACAGTCTTGTTTAATGTCTTCATCAATGATCTGGATGAGGGCATTGAATGCTCCCTCAGTAAGTTTGCAGATGACACCGTATTGGGCAGGAGTGTTGATCTGCTTGAGTGTCCTGCAATTGGATGTGGTCATGGCCTTGCTGGACTTGTCAATGACATGGTTGGACTCAGGCGCCAAGAGCTGAGGCGTTAACAAATGGAGTAACTGACTTGTGCTTATCTTATCAGACAGAAGCAAAAGGGGATAGCCCACCATTGTAAATCAAGTAATCTCCACGACGGGACAGAAGCCGTGAAGCCAGAGGTTGCTTAAACATTTGGCCCCCTGAGCACATACCAAGATGCCCACTCCGTAGGGCTGAGTCCCGCTTGTGATGATAGAACATTCCATGCCAAGAGCCAATCGACACATAATAATTGACTTAGTCTCACCTCACCAAAAGATTTTCAAATGTATAAAAGCTGGCACTTGAAAACTCTCTTTGGGAGGAGGAGGCAAGCGAGAACCTCACCTGACGAACAGGTTGACAGGCCTGAAACTCTCTTCTGCCCCAAGAAGGGATGCCTTTTTGGTAAGAGTCACACCTCTGATTCTGTCCAATGTATCCCCTGGGAACACATTGTTAACTAAAACACTAAACCATTACCTTGAGCTCAACTTCTGTAGAAAGTGCATTGATCAACAGCAATCCCGAATCTGTGATACCTGTTGCTTGAATTAATTACCTATTGTTTCAACTTTATGAAACTGTTTCAGTGAAAGTCCTTGGAGGGGCTCTGACAGGCAGGCTGAGTCTGACAAGTGGCTACTCACTTAACCCTTTAGACATAAACCATTCATAAAGTTTGGGACTAGGAGTAGATCCAGCCACACCTAGACTCCTCTCTGAGAGAGAGTTTGGAAAACACAAGGGGGTCTGCTCTGAACCTTGTTACTCAATGGGAGGGCTTTCCTTTTCCACTTACCAGACTCCTTTAACTCTTTTAACGTGACATTGGGTCACAACAACCACATGCAATGCTACAGACTTGGGGAGGAGTGGCTGGAAAGCTGCCCGGTGGAAAAGGACCTCGGGCTGCTGGTTGACAGCTGGCTGAACATAAGCCACCAGTTCACCCAGGTGGTCAAGAAGGCCAGTGGCTTGTATCAGGAATATTGTGGCCAGCAGAAGTAGGGAAGCGATCATTCCCCTGTACTTGGCACTGGTGAGGCTGCACCTTGAATACTGTGTTCAGTTTTGGGCCTCTCACTACAAGAAGGACTTTGAAGTGCTGGAGCGTGTCCAGAGAAGGGCAAAGAAGCTGGTGAGGAGTCTAGAGGAAAAGACTTATGAGGATCAGCTGAGGGAACTGGGGCTGTTTAGCCTCTAGAAGAGGAGGCTGAGGGGAGACCTTGTTGCTCTCTACAACTACCTGAAAGGAGTTTGTAGTGAGGCAGGTGTTGGTCTCTTCTCCCAAGTAACTAGCAATAGGACAAGAGGAAATGGCCTCAAGTGGCATCAGGGGAGGTTCAGTTTAGCTATTAGGAAAAATGTCTTTACTGAAAGAGTGGTCAGGCATTGGACCAGGCTTCCCAGGGAAGTGGTGGAGTCCTCATCCCTGGAGGTGTTCAAAAGACATGTAGATGTGGCCCTTAGGGACATGGTTTAGCAGGCATGGTGGTGTTTGGTTAATGGTTGGACTTGATGGTCTTAGAGGTCTTTTCCAACCTTAATGCTTCTATGATTTTATGATTCTATGACAATTCAGCTGACACATATTCTTCAAACTAGCATGTTTTTCCAAGTAATCACTTATATATGAAATCAATGCCTAAATAAACTCTACAGTGACTACCACTTCTTGAACTGAGAAAGGATCAGAGGTTCTGACCTTCTCTCAGAAGATTTTTGAAGTCTCTGCAGTGTGCCAACAAATGTTTTTTTTTGCCAGAGTGATGAAAGCAAAAAGGATGGATGATGAACATGTATTAGATGAATGCAGTACATCTTCATTACAGAAACCTGCCAAGTGTCAGTTCTGGATTATCTGATCAAGCTGATGAGCAGTTCTGAATTAGTTATTTGTTATTTTATCCTACTAAACATTTGTAGTAATAGGCATCGCAGAAGAAGGATAGCACAGAAAAACTACAGTGGACACAGCTGATGAGTCAAAATTTATCATAAGCAATACATGAACCTGGTCAATATTTTGTTTGTTTGAGAAAACTGAAAATCTGTCTTCAGATAGAAATAGCTGTCTGCAATGTTGTCTCTACTGTTGTCTGGTTTGCTTCTACTTCATCTGCCATGCATCCCTCAGTATTTGGATGGATGCTCTTGCTTTGTGTTTTTATTTGATGTCATTCCCACTGTACAGGGGCTCCAACTCTCCCTGGCAGCAGTAGACTATCCATCATGTGAAGCAGACAACCACAGAACTCATTTCTGTGTTTTCTAATCCAAGAAATGAGTCATCACTGACTCTTCTTTCCTATCTGTGTTGCTGTTGCCATCAGTCACTTTACTATCAGTGCCATTTTCATGTTGCTTTGTGAGCACTCGGAACAGGAGATCTTGTGCTCATGCTCCCATGTGGTGTTGAACTGTTTTAATCTAGTGGCAGGTTCTGTGACTCACTGCTTCATTAGTATGGCTGGGATATGCTAGTCCTTGCCATGCATGCTTTCAGTTTCCTGATGTCAGCTACAACCCACAGTAACATGTCATTTCTTTTCTCATGGTAGAAATACTACCAGTAAAAATCCCAGTGCTCGGGATTTTCTCTAGGTGAGGGTGTTCCTTGGTTTACATTGGCCACCTCTGTAATGAAGATAAGATCCAAAGGCTTTCTCACCCAACTATTCCTATTTGAAGATTTCCAGAGGAGTAGGAAGCTTGTGTCACTCAATATACTTTATGACTTTTATCCCAGGTAAATCTAGTGGAACTTCTTTAGTGACTCATGATTAGCACTGGCTTCTTTCATATTGTATGTTAACTGTCTTTCAACCAGTGCAGGTAACTTGGCCAATGTTACACTGCTATCATGCTCAGCGCTAAAATCAACAAGTGCATTGTGAGCTCTTTGCAACCACAGAATCACAGAATCACAGAATCACAGAATGGTAGGGGTTGGAAGGGACCTCTGTGGGTCATCTAGTTCAACCCCCCTGCTGAAGCAGGGTCACCTACAGCAGGCTGCACAGGACCTTGTCCAGGCAGGTCTTGAATATCTCCAGAGAAGGAGACTCCACAACCTCCATGGGCAGCCTGTTCCAGTGCTCCGTCACCCTCAGAGGGAAGAAGTTCTTCCTCATGTTCAGACGGAACTTCCTGTGCTTCAGTTTGTGCCTGTTACCACTTGTCCTGTCGCTGGGCACCAATGAAAAGAGTCTGGCCCCATCCTCCTGACACCCACCCTTCAGATATTTATAAGCATTTATAAGGTCCCCTCGCAGCCTTCTCTTCTTCAGGCTGAACAAGCCCAGCTCCCTCAGCCTCTCCTCGTAGGGGAGATGCTCCAGTCCCCTCACCATCCTCGTAGCCCTTCGCTGGACTCTCTCCAGTAGCTCCTCATCTTTCTTGAACTGGGGAGCCCAGAACTGGACACAGTACTCCAGATGAGGCCTCACCAGGGCAGTGTAGAGGGGAAGGAGAACCTCCCTCCTCCTGCTAGCCACACTCTTCTTGATGCACCCCAGGATCCCATTGGCCTTCTTGGCAGCCAGGGCACACTGCTGGCTCATGGTTAACCTGTCGTCCACCAGGACACCCAGGTCCCTCTCCACAGAGCTGCTCTCCAGCAGGTCCACCCCAAGCCTGTACTGATGCATGGGGTTGTTCCTCCCCAGGTGCAGGACCCTGCATTTGCCTTTGTTGAACCTCATCAGGTTCCTCTCTGCCCAACTTTCCAGCTTATCCAGGTCACGTTGAATGGCAGCACAGCCTTCCCGTGTGTCTACCACACCTCCCAGTTTGGTGTCATCAGCAAACCTTCAAGCTTCCCTCCAAGTTAAAGGAATTGTGCATGTGAGTGAGCTCAGAGACAATTTGTGGAGTTTTAACTCCTGTTTGAGCTCTGAATTTCCTCCTTGATGCACATGTTCTATTAAAATTTTGACCAAGTTCGCCATGACTTGTTTCCCTCTTCTCTCACACCAAGATTTTAGTTACACTGAAAGTTTACTGAGTTAGGAGCTTTGCTGAAGCTGAGTTTTGCACTTGATGGTACTCCTCCATTTCAGCTCCCATGAACTCCAAGTAACACTGTTTATTGCTTGTCCCCTTTGTTTCTTTTACCAACAGCTTCTGACTGCTCGTGTTCTACATCACCTTTACTTGGCCACATTTTGTCCAGTTTAAAATCACCTTTTATCATTTTTGTGGGTTGAGATTATGGCCAGGTGTACCATCTGTTAGGAAACAAACTGCTCTTTAATGTAAAAATAGATCATAAAATGCAGCATCCTTCTTCTTCAGTGCAGCGAGAACCTTGGGATCTGTCAGGCTTCCTGGAAATTCTTTCCTCATACTGGTTAGTGCAGAAAGCAACATTCCATCTTTCTTTCTTTCTTTCTTTCTTTCTTTCTTTCTTTCTTTCTTTCTTTCTTTCTTTCTTTCTTTCTTTCTTTCTTTCTTTCTTTCTTTCTTTCTTTCTTTCTTTCTTTCTTTCTTTCTTTCTTTCTTTCTTTCTTTCTTTCTTTCTTTCTTTCTTTCTTTCTTTCTTTCTTTCTTTCTTTCTTTCTTTCTTTCTTTCTTTCTTTCTCTTTCTTTCATTCTTTTTTTCATTCTTTCTTTCTTTCTTTCTTTCTTTCTTTCTTTCTTTCTTTCTTTCTTTCTTTCTTTCTTTCTTTCTTTCTTTCTTTCTTTCTTTCTTTCTTTCTTTCTTTCTTTCTTTCTTTCTTTCTTTCTTTCTTTCTTTCTTTCTTTCTTTTCCTTCCTTCCTTCCTTCCTTCCTTCCTTCCTTCCTTCCTTCCTTCCTTCCTTCCTTCCTTCCTTCCTTCCTTCCTTCCTTCCTTCCTTTCCTTCCTGCCTGCCTTCCTGCCTGCCTGCCTTCCTGCCTGCCTTCCTGCCTGCCTTCCTGCCTTCCTTCCTTCCTGCCTGCCTGCCTGCCTTCCTTCCTGCCTGCCTTTTTGCCTTCCTTCCTTCCTTCCTTCCTTCCTGCCTTCCTGCCTGCCTGCCTTCCTGCCTGCCTTCCTGCCTGCCTGCCTTCCTTCCTGCCTTTTTGCCTTCCTTCCTTCCTTCCTTCCTGCCTTTCCTTCCTTCCTGCCTTCCTGCCTGCCTTCCTTCCTGCCTGCCTTCCTTCCTGCCTTCCTTCCTGCCTTCCTGCCTTCCTGCCTTCCTGCCTTCCTTCCCTTCTTTCTTCCTTTCTTTTGAATTGGACATTAATTGATTCTTTTCAAACCCTATTGCTTCACCAGCCATAGTTCAGGCATTTTTACTTCTGCTCTCCTGTTGTCTTCTATGATGTATAAACTGGATTGTGCTATTTATCTTCTTGATGCTCTTGTTCCTCTCCAAAAAAGGTTCTTTTTCTTAGTCTTGGGAACTTGTTCTGAGCTAGTGACTATTACTGTCTTCACTCTTTCAGTGGACAAATTCTTCTGTCCCTGATAGTAGGTGAGGTGTCTCCAGACCTATATCTGCTTCTCTCAAGGGTTTGTCTTAAAGCCTGGAAGCAACTGCCTTGCATATGATGCTGCCTTTAATAAAGCTGTGCAATGCCTCATTAACATAACATGCAGTGCTTACAGAGGTCCATGGGGATGTGGAAGTTCTTCACTCTGATATGTATTCTCTCTTCTGCTGCTTGTTTTTGGCTTTTAAAAAAACTTTTCTCTAAGCCTCATTGTGTGAGGTGTTGCAACACTCATCAGTCACCCTTTTTGGCTCTTCCAGCATGTTATGCATTATTCTTTACAGCAGCGTCTCATTCACTCCTCATGCTTCTTCTTCAATAAAACAAAAAAATCTAACTTACTTCTCTAAATTCTTTGCATATTTTTTGTTCATGGATGACACAGTTCTTGCTTTTTTTTTTTGTTTTCACCTTTGTGCTGCAAATCCAACATCTTCAGAAAGCTGAGTCTCTTTATGCCATATCCTTAATCCATTTCCAGTTACTCCCTTTTACCTCTAGATCATATTTTCTCTTGAGGTTATTTTCATTCTCAGGTTCCAGATAGATAAATACAAGCATAAATACTAAGACGAGGACTTCATGCACATAAACTAAAAATTTAATCTTTAGCCAGAAATCTATTTACGTAGTCAGCTTCAGCCAATGTTCCAGCCATGCCCATGAAGATTAATTGCCTACTGTCCCCTCTAACATGTTTTTTTCTCCACTTTAAATACTTCTTTATAAGTTCTGCAGAGATCATAGCACCTTGCCTCTTCTAATTTGAGGCCCGCACTCAGCAACAGCTTCTGTTTGTATCAGGATGTCTGATCAACTAGTGACCATCATAGCAGAAAAACCTCTCATTTCAGAACAAAGCAGGATTAGAACCTGACTCTTCAGAAATGTTCTTATTTAACTCAGTCAGGACCTGAATCCGAATGTGCCATAAGGTACTGCCATCTGCCCAGTTACCTCATCCTAGGAACCTACGAAGATATCAGTTGCAAATAAGAATTAGCAGTTTTTAGGAATACACTAGAAATCTGAATTCAGGCTAAAACTGCCAGCAAGACAGGCAGAATATTATTTTCTACTGAGCTGTTATTTTATGGTTGCTAAAATAGTAATTATGAAAAGAAAAGATTATGTGTTTTCATCTTTTATGGAGTTTAACATTTAAATAGCTCATTCTTTTGAAATGAATTAATCTTTAAGGATAGAGCATGTATAACAACATGCAACTTCTTCCCAGCACAGCAGAAGAACTGTCAGGACTTTGAGTTGTGTATGGACAGTAACAGTATGGACTCCTCTTGGCACAGTTATCTGACACTCTCCTTCCTATGGACTGGCTATAGAACAAGACAGCTAAAAGTTTAGCAGAGTCAGGTCAGGAAAAATCATTTTTGAGATGTCTGGCTAATAAGTAAAATTACACTCTATTTCTTGGCTTTAATTAAAAATACAGATTATTATAGTGGTCATTACTGACAGAAATAATTTCACAGCAACATTTTCCAAGGTAAACGATTAAATAAGAAAACTAAGTCCATGTGGAAGTTGCAGTCCAGATAACAGCAAAGCAATCTCACTCCTCAGGGGTGACTGCCTCACTGTTTTGGACCATTTGAAACTACTATGGTTACCAATACTTGAGACAGCGTATCACACACTCAGATCATCAGGCACTCCTTATCAATATCAAGATATCCACAAAAAACTACAAAAAGTACTGTGGTGCCAACAGTGCTTTGAGATTTATACCAAAAAGGGACAGCAAAATCTTCAAAGGTAAATGTAATTGTTTACAAGAATCCACAGAAATACAGAACTGTATGTCTATGACACGTCTCTGGATAAATGGGAAATACGCAAAATTGGTATTTGGCCCATGGTATAGAGGAACCTAGTGAGTACGTGCTCTCAAAAATGACCTGAGTGTCCTCTTTGGACAATCAAACTGCAAAAAAATCTTTTTAAATGTCTGTGGAATTGAAGCTCCTACAATTACTTGAAATTAAGACAATGCAACCAGTAATTGCAATGCCAGAATCAAAAATCACTCCTGCTACGAGAGGGGAGTGTGCTGTGCATACTGCCATCCATACAATGCTTTTGCGAAAAGTGTCTATTGCAGGACAGCTACAGTCTGATATACTGGAGAAAGGATTCGTTAGTTTTTATGTGGAAGAAAGATTTCTGCAGCAGACAGAAATACATTAGGTATTATAGCTTCTTTCATCTTTATGTATTAATGTATTCAAGTCTTGGCTATTCTAGAATAATATATTCCAGATCTGGCATACCCTTATTGCAAAGGAGAAATTTTCTATAAAGTTGACCTATTATAACAGACACTAGATGCAATCTCATGAATTTATGTAACGTTTAAATGGA
Organism: Opisthocomus hoazin; assembly: GCF_030867145.1. NCBI lineage: Eukaryota > Metazoa > Chordata > Aves > Opisthocomiformes > Opisthocomidae > Opisthocomus > Opisthocomus hoazin. The sequence continues at coordinate 12,233,417 of NC_134414.1, read as the reverse complement.
TTTATTCAAATCAGTAAAAATCTTTCTTTAGTTCCTCCAAATAATGAACTATTAAATGTTATATTGACAAAAACTTATAGACTCTTCTGTGCTAATGTATTCCACTTCCAGTCCGCAGGGTGAGAACATTTTCATAGAATTTCTTTGCAGATTAATTGATCTAACTGCAGTGAGGGCTCTTATCATTCCTCTGCCAGAGCTGAATTCTGCTGCTACTCATGATGCAATCGGTGCAATTGTGCTGTACTACGAATAGCACAGGAGAAGATCATGTTTATGATGAGGTGGCCCTGAATTTAGTGAGAACACTGTAGACAGGGGAGAAAAGGAGCAGTAATAGGCAGTAAAATAAGAAGATAAACATCCAAACATTGAGAGCATCTCTGTTGATGAAGGCTATCTGATGTATCTCTGGCAAACAAGAAGCATCACGAGGGTGCTACTTACACTTTTATTGGCGAGAACCCTGCTGTAGATGCTGCTAGTCAGCCCTGCAAGGAGATATTTTGCTGCTGCTACTTTGTTCCCATGCATTGCAGAGGGGTGGGCAGAGGTGTAAGTGGAGGGATTATTGTCAGTCTTGGATGAAAACAGCTCCTTTATAGGATCAGAAGTCCATGCCAGTGGTTGGGATCAAGTCTCCACAGACTGATACTTTATCAGTTTATCCCCATTTGCCCTAGCTGTGGGTACATCATTCTGGTGTTCTACATCAGCAGATCATTAAGGATGTGGGCATGACTGAAGCATTTTTCATTCAAAGGAGATCATAATGTCACTTCTCTGTGTAAAAGCTATGTGTGCCATTTCATTTGGACTCCATAGATAGTCAGTGTAGAAAGACAACTACTTTCAAGAGGAAATTTATCCTCCGACCTTAGACATTTACTTCAAGCCATGAAAAGCTGTTGTCTGGAGATGTCTCGTGCTCTATCTTTCCATGTAACAGGGAAAATATACGACTGGCATAGACTAAAGTCTCATCTTTAGACACCTACAATTAGGTAAGCAGCATTACTTTTACTATCAGTCTTCTATGGGAGGTAATGCAGCCTTTTTCAAAACCAAATTTCTTTCTGACAGTAGCTTCTCTGGGAAAGGAACCGAGAACATGTAAACCTGACTGCAATTCCCAGTCCATTTCATTGTCAGTTAGAAAGACTCGGTATTTTGCAGAGGAAAAAGAAACAATTCAGGTGGCTGAACTGACTGTCTTAGTGGATGATGAGAGAGCAGTGGATGGTGTTTACCTTGAGTTTAGCAAGCCTTTCAACCATGTCTCCCATAACTTCCTCATAGACAAATTAATCAGGTAAGGACTACACAAATGAACAGTGAGGTGGCCTGAAAATTGACTGAACTGGTGGACTCAAAGGGTTGTGATCAGCATCACAAAGCCCAGCTGGAAGCCAGTCACTAGTGGTGTACCCCAGGGGTCCATACTCTGGTCAACACTGCCTAACATCTTCATTAAGCATTTGGATGATGGACAAGCTGCACCCTTAGCAAATCTGCAGGCAATACAAAACTGGGACGAGTGGCTGATGCACCAGAGGGTTGTGCTGCCATTCAGAGGGACCTTACAGGCTGGCGTACTGGGCCAAGAAAACCTCATTAAGTCCAAGAAAGGGAAATGTCAAATCCTAAACCTGGTGAGAAATAACCCCAGGCACCAGGGCAAGCTGAGGCTAACAGCTGGAAAGCAGCTTGGCAGAGCAGGATCAGGGGGTACTGGTGGATACCAAGTTGAACATGAGCCAGCAACGGATCCTAGCAGAAAATTAGGTCAGCCGCCTCCTGGCCTGAATTAGGCAGAGGGTCGCCAGCACATTGAGGGAGGTCAGACACATCTGCAGTGCTGTGTTCACTGCTGGGCTCCCCAGTACAAGAGACGTGGACACACTGGAGTGAGCCCAGGAAAGAGCCATGAAGAAGTCTGAGGGCATGGAGAATCTGACATATGAGGAGAGACTGAGAGAGCTGTGACTGATCAGCCTGAAAAATAGAAATCTCGAGGAAAATCCTGTCAATGTGTAGAAGTACCTGGCATGGGGAAAGAAAAAAAAGATGGAGCCACACCCTTCTCAGTAACACCTAGTGACAGGACAAGATGTGGTGGACCCAAATTGGAATACAGGAAATACCACTTAAATGTAAGCCAAAACTATTTCATGATGAGTATGGTCAAACAGTGGCACAGGCTGCCCACAGAGGTTGTAGACTGCCCATCCCTGAAGATATTCAAAATGCAACTAAACAAGGCCCTAGGACACCAGCTATAGCTCACCTGCTTTGAGCAGAGGCTTGGACTAGGCAATCTCTGGAGGTGTCTTTCTGTCTGAACTGTTCTATGATTTTAGGTGTGTAGAGTAGAAAAAACATAAACACCTCTTTCACCCTCACTTACACCATAGGCTTTGAGGTGAAACATCCTTGAAAGACATAACTTAGCATTTCTGAATGGAAGTAGTTTGGGTTTTTTTGACCGGAATTCTAAATGCTGTTGCAGACACTGAGCAGCCAAGCGTGAATAATGAGTGTACTTCTTATCCGCGTGATATACATGATTGTGTCTGCTCTGCAGTCTTAGGAATAGTAAAATGCTCCTTCTACTGGATGATTCATCCCAGATTTAGCTTGGATAAACCTTGTTGCTTTCCTTTTTCCTTCAAAAGCTTCCTTAAAATCTTCTCCATATTATCTTGCTCTTGGTCACAAAAAATCAGATTAAAAAAGTCCTTCTGGGACTCTTGGTTATGAAGTGTACATATTTTCCTACCTGTGTCTTTATTCACTATGTATCATAGATGTCTGCTACACTAACACAATTGTTCTTGTAATTTCCTCACCTTCTTCTAACCACATATGCTCTTTTGAGCTGTAGAGGATTTTCTGGCTCCAGTGCATTTTGGAAGTCATCCCTCCAAGAAGCCAACCACGATGGCTCTCTCACAGAGACAACTTATTTTAACTCCAATTATTTATCTCAATATGATTTGATAGAGAATCCACTTTCTTTTTCATATATTTCTACTGCCTAGGCAGCTTACTAACACTTCAGAAGTCTTTTTTTCTTTGTGTTCATCAGATCTCAGCAGTATAACCAAATTGCCCTCTACTTTTTATTACCTGCAAGACCAAAAGTTTGGCTTTAGTCATTCCAACTGCCTTTGCTCAGCGCTTGCAGCAACTGCAGCCAGATGCAGTTAAGGGGAATGGCTGTGCTGTGTCTTCGCCTGCTCCAGGGTCTGAGCCCTAGGCTCATCTTTGATGAAGGAAGAAGCAGTGAGATTTCTTCACAGGTAAATTACGGGGGAAAAAACCACAAAATCCCTCTGAGTTCACTATGAATTTTGTTGAATTTCACCCCGTAATGCATAGACTGTTTTGGTTTTGTTAAGTCATCTTACAGGGTAGCTCCAAACATCTGGAGTCTTTCAGTTTTAATGACATTTCCCTTAGTACCAGACTTAAAAATAGCTCTTCAAGCATAATGACAGCAGGATGAGTTAAAATATGGTGTTATTGCCTCTTCTGAGTTGCTAATGTCTATTTTGTAGTTGATAAATTCCCTGTGCTAAACTACACCCTTGGATAGGAAATGTCTATCACAAAATGGGAGTTTGACACGGTCATCAAGAGATGGTAAGTAGCCTTCAGGGAAAACAATACAAACATATTGTCTATTCTACTAGTCGATCCCATTAATTAAGAAATCAGAATGTGATAGAAAAAATACTGATGGTGAACAGATGCATTTGCTGAATGACTATTGCAAGTCTGGTTACTAAAGCTAACATATACAGCAGAGCACTCAATATTTTACTATGAACTTTAGAAGTCTAATTAAGTGTTACTATGAATTCTCTGTAAAGTACCCGAAGTGTGGCAGTATTTTACTAAAGGTCACCTGTACATATTAAACATTTTGTATGTACCTTAGCTGAAATACTGGTAATACACTAATCTCATTGGCACATTGCATTCTCCCCAGCTGTAATTTTCATCTTATATTGTAAATTCTTCAGAATATTATCACAGTGACTGGGATTCTAGCAGCTCTGGACACCATAGGTGGCATTCACTAATTTTAGGTATCCATGGTATAAGACAGCCACTACAAAGTCTCCACTTATCACAGAATCACAGAAAGGTAGAGGTTGGAAGGGACCTCTGTGGATCATCTGGTCCAAATCCCCCTGCCGAAGCAGGGTCACCTACAGCAGGCTGCACAGGACCGCATCCAGGCAGGTCTTGAATATCTCCAGAGAAGGAGACTCCACAACCTCCCTGGGCAGCCTGTTCCAGTGCTCTGTCAGCCTCAGAGGGAAGAAGATCTTCCTCATCTTCAGACGGAACTTCCTGTGCTTCGGTTTGTGCCCATTGCCCCTTGTCCAGTCGCTGGGCACCACTGAAAAGAGTCTGGCCCCATCCTCCTGACACCCACCCTTCAGATATTTATAAGCATTTATTAGGTCCCCTCGCAGCCTTCTCTTCTTCAGGCTGAACAAGCCCAGCTCCCTCAGCCTCTCCTCGTAGGAGAGATGCTCCAGTCCCCTCACCATCCTCGTAGCCCTCCGCTGGACTCTCTCCAGTAGCTCCTCATCTTTCTTGAAGTAGGGAGCCCAGAACTGAACACAGAACTCCAGATGGGGCCTCACTAGGGCAGAGCAGAGGGGGAGGAGAACCTCCCTCAACCTGCTGGCCACACTCTTCTTAATCACAGAATCCCAAAATCACAGAATCACAGAATCACAGAATCACAGAATGGTAGGGGTTGGAAGAGACCTCTGTGGGTCATCTAGTCCAACCCCCCTGCCGAAGCAGGGTCACCTACAGCAGGCTGCATAGGACCTTGTCCAGGCAAGTCTTGAATATCTCCAGAGAAGGAGACTCCACAACCTCCCTGGGAAACCTATTCCAGTGCTCCGTCACCCTCAGAGTGAAGAAGTTCTTCCTCATGTTCAGATGGAGATTCCTATGCTTCAGTTTGTGCCTGTTGCCACTTGTCCTGCGGCTGGGCACCACTGAAAAGAGTTTGGCCCCATCCTCCTGACACCCTCCCTTCAGATATTTATAAGCATTTATTAGGTCCCCTCGCAGCCTTCTCTTCTTCAGGCTGAACAAGCCCAGCTCCCTCAGCCTCTCCTCGTAGGAGAGATGCTCCAGTCCCCTCACCATCCTCGTAGCCCTCCGCTGGACTCTCTCCAGTAGCTCCTCATTTTTCTTGAAGTGGGGAGCCCAGAAGTGGACACAGAACTCCAGATGAGGCCTCACTAGGGCAGTGTAGAGGGGAAGGAGAACCTCCCTTGACCTGCTGGCCACACTCTTCTTAATGCACCCCAGGATCCCATTAGCTTTCTTGGCAGCCAGGGCACACTGCTGGCTCATGGTCAACCTGTTGTCTACCAGGACACCCAGGTCCCTCTCCACAGAGCTGCTCTCCAGCAGGTCCACCCCAAGCCTGTCCTGGTGTATGGGGTTGTTCCTCCCCAGGTGCAGGACCCTGCATTTGCCTTTGTTGAACTTCATCAGGTTCCTCTCTGCCCAACTTTCCAGGCCTGTCCAGGTCTCACTGAATGGCAGCACAGCCTTCCGGTGTATCCACCACTACTCCCAGTTTTGTGTCATCAGCAAACTTGCTGAGGGGACACACTAACTCTTCATCCAGGTCATTGATGAAGAAGTTGAATAAGACCGGGCCAAATACTAACCCCTGGGGAACCCCACTAGTTACAGACCTCCAACTAGATTCGGCACAACTGATGACAACCCTCTGAGTTCTGCCATTCAGCCTGTTCTCAATGCACCTCACGGACCACTCATCCAACCCCCACTTCCTGAGCTTGCTTGTGAGGATGTTATGGGAGACAGTGTCGAAAGCCTTGTTGAAGTCTAGGTAAACAACAACCACTGCTCTCTCCTCATCTACCCAGCTGGTCATGCCATCATGGAAGGTTATCAGGTTGGTCAAGCATGATTTCCCCTTGGTGAATCCATGTTGACTACTCCCAATAACCTTCTTCTTATTCAGCATGTTAAACAGAAGTGTGTAAGTAGTCCTACCAGACAGCTGGAAACTGAGGCATGTTAAAATGAAAGCTCTTAATGAGCATGAATTTGTCGCTAATATGCAGACGGTCTGTTTGGATTCATGTTTATGTTGATGAGAATTCTAAGTAAAAATCAAGTATCAGATCACTCATTTCTCAGTGCTTAAAGAGATGTGCTTAAGTTAAGCTACCTATATTATAAAACCCTGGGCCAAGGGTAAAATCATGTTCTCATTCATCAAACAGGACTTTGTGTTTTACAGCTTCTGAAGTCTCCTTTCTGGGCACCGTGACTTTTCAAACCTGAATATACCATCCATCTAAGAATGCTTGTAAAAGAGTGAGATTAATTTCATTGAGCTGTCCCAATGACTTTGTCACAAATTGTCATTGTCCTCCGTATTTACTTTTGCCCATTTCCTAATTTTTTGACAAGATATCTAGCCCTCAAGATAACCCGAAAACACTTTATTTCAATTTTGTGTTTTCCTTTCAAACTGAGTGTATTTAGAAGCATCATGCGAAGAGAAAATTTTAAAAGATATATCTGCTGCCAAAACATGAAACATTGGGAGGAAAGTGCCTTGTATCTCTTCCTCCCACCAGAACATGTCAGTATCCATATCATCTGTGGACTTGACACATAAGAGAGCACCTTGCTTTTATAAATTCTGTTGAATGGAAGTGATCGTTGTTGAATGTTTGTTTTGCTCAAAGGTGTATTAGCTGTAAGCTTCAACAAAAGTGTCGGTCAAAGACAGTTGGAGCGTTTTGAACACCTGTGTCCCAGGCTGGTGCTATAATCATTGATGTGAATTAGGAGCGTCTTTACAAGACTTTATTTCAAGTCTCTGAAATCAATTTTACAGTGAAATGAATTTGGCCTGTATGCTGGTAACACAATGCACCAGAAATGAAATCTATTTTATATGTCAAAAGCTGGACCCAGTAATGAGTTAGAATCGATGCTGAGAGTACAGTCCTAGTGGGTTACCTCCTCAAGACTGAGCAATAGATTTCCTAAGCCAGCAATAATCCACAAGTCCTGCTTTTTCTCCAAAAAGCCCAAGGGCACAGGGAGCCTCTGACAGGTACTACCTCATTGCACACAGGATGTAGTGCAAAATTAGTTCCATCTCTCACTGTGAAGATAATGGTGGAATAACCCTCAAAGTCCTAGAATAGAAGTTAGCAAGGCATCACCTTTCAGGAAACAGCGGTGATAAACAGAAGCGTTTCTGTATACAATAGTCCCATCAATTAATGCTATGATAGCTTGTTTCTGAACTTCTGAAACAGGCGTATTTAAGACCTTTGGTGAATAAAACCTGTGGAGAATAAATAGTTGATATACAATCCTACTGATGTCATTTGCTTTAGCAATATGCTTTTTTCTTTAAGAAACCTGAGGGTAGGATAATGTCTGGGAAAACAACTGGCTTAGCATAGAAGCAGTGTGTCCTAATAAGGTTTATCTGTGGTCTTTCATGTTTTCCTCTGTGCTTTTCATTAGATCTCTCATGATCAGACTCAAAACTCAATATTCCAGAAAAGAGAAAAAAAAAATGAGCACTGCATCTTGTGGTAGATTGTTGAACTTGTCTAAAAAAGCATTTAATCTCAGACTGAGATCCTTTCATTCTTTAAAATACTTTGCTCTCCTTCCAGCTGTTCTTATTGTCATGAGAGCTCATCTACTTTGCAGAACAGTCAACTTCCTAAATCCTGGTGACTTAGAGAAGTGATTTGTTGGATCAGAATTGGCCCAAGCACGAGAAACCACAGACCTTCCTGACAAAACAGATTTTCTCAGAAGCACAGCCAGACTTTGAAGAATAAGTAGACTCGAAGGTTGAACTTTTAGTTGACTGAGGTTGTAGTAAACTAGTTTTTAAGGAACTCACAATGCAGTCAGTGCCTACTCAGTTCCAGAAAACAAGGTGAATAATCCATGCACCCTGGGGTTGCCACCCCGTGGTATAATATAAAGTCCACAGGCAGTAGGAGCTGCCCTTTGACAGCAATCTTTACGGCTTACCTTAGCTGTGTCACCTCTTCCTTCTCTTTAGGCTCACATCTTCATTTTCATTAGAATCAGACAAGACCCCTTGTCCTATTCACCAGCTAGTAAAGTTGGTGAACATCTCACGTACAGAACTGAAAGTGGACTCATGCAGAAAATTGAAACAGACTTTAACAAGAAGATAGGGAAGACTGCAAAATGGGGCACAGGGTTTGGCCAAAGGTGTTAACCAGCCACTTGCTTACACATAACAAGCTCCTTTTGTTCTCCCTTCTCCCCTTTTTCCCAAGCTTTTTCTTTTCCAGTCCATCTTCATGTCTCCCTTTTTCTGGCCCCATATCCTCCCAGAAAAAAAATTCCGCTAGTTATTTTTCCCTCTTGGTTCCACTTTTAATACCTTTGTACCCAAACATGGTATTTCTGACGCTGTTACCTCGATCATCTCAGCCATACCTGGTGTTGCTGAAGTGGTTCCCCAGGCCTTGCCACCTCAATTCCCCAGGGGTCCCCAGTGCTCCCCTCCAGGTGTCGGTGCGGTCTGGCTGTTTCTTACACAATTCACCCTTAAACACCTGTAAAATTTATCTATCCCCTCAGGTGATATCCACGACTTCTGTCACATTTTCACCCTGTAAGTTGTTACATCCAGCAGTTTCTCATGGGCTGTTCATCTAGCTAAGTCTCAGGACAGGGTCTAGTCATCAGCCTGCCCACCTTGCCAGGAACATTTTTCTTGATGAAGAGTCAGCTGTGAGGATTACTTTTCCCACTATTAATCCCTTTTTTGGACAAAGCGTATGCTGGAAGTAGATTTCTGCATGCAGTACTATTGTACATCCTTGACATGTACAGTGTAAATGACTATAGTAAGGGTGATACTGCTTTCACTTAAATTTAAATACTCAGAAATAAGTCATCTAAGTGGGCTAAATCCAGGTAAATACTGTAAAATCTTTATAGATGGTATGGGACCCACCTGTCTAGAAAAGGCAAGGGGATCTTTGGCAGCAGGCTAGCCGACCTGGTGTGGAGGGCTTTAAACTGAAGGACTTGGGAGGTGGGGGGCAAAGTCACAATGCTCAAGCCATCCCATCTGGCTGAGGATTAAGAGTGGCCAGTCAGAGCAGTGATAAATGTTCCTCAGCTGTGTCCCAAGCTAAGAAGAAAAACACCAACAACTTTAAGGGTGGGCATGGACAGAGCAGATCCTCTTGCCCCCCTTCAGGGAAACCAGCATGCTTAGGTTTCTGCCTGAAATATCTGTACACCAGTGCATGCAGGATGTGCAACAAGCAGGAGAGATCTGTGTGCGGTCGCAGGGCCACGATCTCATTGCAATTACAGAGACATGGTGGGACAGCTCGCATGACTGGAATGCTGTCATGTATGGCTACAGACTCTTTAGGAAAGACAGGCCCACAAGGAGAGGCGGTGGAGTTGCTCTGTATGTGAGGCAGCAACTGGAATGTATTGAGCTTTGCCTGGGGGCAGATGAAGAACAAGTTGAGAGCTTATAGGTTAGAATTAAGGGACAGCCTCATATGGGTGACACTGTTGTGGGTGTGTATTACAGGCCACCTGACCAGGAGGAGGAAGTTGAAGAGGCCTTCTACAGGCAGCTGAAAGTAGCCTCACAGTCATAGGCCCTGGTTCTTGTGTGGGACTTCAACCACCCTGACATCAGCTGGGAAGAAAACAGAGCCAGGCACATGCAATCCAGGAGGTTCCTGCAGAGCATCGATGATAAATTTCTGAAGAAAGTGGTGGAGGAGCCGACAAGGAGAGGCGCTCTGCTGGACCTTGTAGTGACGAACAAAGAGGGACTGGTGGAGGATGTGAAGGTTGGAGGTAGACTCGGCTGCAGTGACCATGAAATGGTCGAGTTCAGGATCCTGTGTGGAGGAAGCAGGGCAATAAGCAGGATCAAAACCTTGTACTTCAAGAGAACTAACTTTGACGTCTTCAAGGAGCTACTTGGAGGAATGCCGTGGGTCAGGGCTCTCGAAGGCAGGGGGGTCCAAGAGTGCTGATCGCTGTTTAAACATCACTTCCTCCACGCTCAGGATCGGTGCACCCCCCTAAGCAAGAAATGTAGCAAAGGAGGCAGGAGACTCGGATGGATGAGCAAGGAGATTCTAGTGGAACTCAGGTGCAAGAGAAAGGTCTATGGAATGTGGAAAGAGGGAAAGGCCACTTGGGAGGAGTACAGGAATGTTGTCAGAGCATGCAGAGATGCAACGAGGAAGGTTAAGTTCCACCTGGAATTGAATCTGGCAAGTGATGTCAAGGACAACAAGAAAAGCTTCTTCAAGCACATCAGCAGCAAATGGAAGACTAGGGAAAATGTGGGGCCGCTGGTGTATGAGGTGGGTGCCCTGGTGACGGAGGATGCGGAGAAGGCAGAGATACTGAATGCCTTCTTTGCTTCAGTCTTCAGTGCTAAGGCCGGCCCTCAAGAATCCCAGGCCCTGGACCCTCAACCCCTTCCCTTGGTCGAGGAGGACTGTGTGAAGGATCACTTAGGCAATCTGGACGCCCACAAATCCATGGGCACCGATGGAATGCACCCACGAGTGCTGAAAGAGCTGGAGGATATCATTGCTGAGCCACTCTCCATCATCTTTGAGAGGTCCTGGAGGACAGGAGAGGTGCCCGAGGACTGGAGAAAGGCCAATGTCACTCCAATCTTCAAAAAGGGCAAGAAGGAGGACCCAGGGAACTACAGGACAGTCAGCCTCACCTCCATCCCGGGAAAGGTGATGGAGCAGCTCATTCTGGATGTCATCATTCAACAACTGGAGGAAAAGAAGTTTATCAGGAGTAGTCAATGTGAATTCACCAAGAGGAAATCATGCTTGACCAATCTAATAGCTTTCTATAATGCTGTGACTGCCTGGGTAGATGAGGGGATACACCAGAAGGCTGTGCTGCGATTCAGTGAGACCTGGAAAGGCTGGAGAGTTTGGCGCAGAGGAATCTGATGAAGTTCAACAAGGGCAAGTGCGCAGGGTCCTGCACCTGGGGAGGAACAACCCCAGGCACCAGTACAGGCTTCGGGCGGACCTGCTGGAAAGCAGTTCTGCAGACAGTGAGCTGGGACTGCTGGTGGATCACAAGTTGACCATGAGCCAGCAGTGTGCCCTGGCTGCCAAGAAAGCCAATGGGATCCTGGGGTGCATTAAGAAGAGTGTGGCCAGCAGGCCAAGGGAGTTTCTCCTCCCCTCCTACTCTGCCCCAGGGAGGCCCCATCTGGAGTACTCTGTCCAGTTCTGGGTTCCCCAGTTCAAGAAAGATGAGGAGCTACTGGAGAGAGTCCAGCGGAGGGCTATGAGGATGGTGAGGGGACTGGAACATCTCCCCTACGAGGAGAGGCTGAGGGAGCTGGGCTTGTTCAGCCTGAAGAAGAGAAGGCTGCGAGGGGACCTAATAAATGCTTATAAATATCTGAAGGGTGGGTGTCAGGAGGATGGGGCCAGACTCTTTTCAGTGGTGCCCAGCCGCAGGACAAGTGGCAACTGGCACAAACTGAAGCATAGGAATCTCCGTCTGAACATGAGGAAGAATTTCTCCACTCTGAGGGTAACGGAGCACTGGAATAGGTTTCCCAGGGAGGTTGTGGAGTCTCCTTTTCTGGAGATATTCAAGACCTGCCTGGACAAGGTCCTGTGCAGCCTGCTGTAGGTGACCCTGCTTCGGCAGGGGGGTTGGACTAGATGACCCACAGAGGTCTCTTCCAACCCCTACCATTCTCTGATTCTGTGAGATAATGCATAAAAGTGGACAGCTCTGACTTAATTTGATTTGATTCCATTCTGTCACCAGTGCCTTAAAAGACCTTGACTAGTCCTCTGAAAGAAGCTTACATTGACCTATACCTTCTATATAGGTGATGTCAGGTGTAACGAATTCAACCCTAAGTGCACTCAGGACTGATCAGTCATCTTAATCATTCCAAATATTATTTAGAAGTAATTTTCTATTTACTATTTTTTCAAGTTTAAAGATTCATCATGTAGATTTGATTGCTCTTTCAGGTTTTGAAAGACCCTCCAAAAATCCTTCTCAAATTGCTTGCTTTGCAGGAATAATTTGGTATAGATCTTGGGCACTTATACTGCTTGCACAGTGGAATCCTCACAGGACTTGGTTTAAAGAGAGAAACTAAATTTTAAGTTGGAAACGACTCCACTGAAATGAATCCATCAGTTCCAGTAACAACATGGTAACCATGCTTGATGATAGAAAATGCTTGATGCAGAGTTTGTAGATAATATACAAGGTGACTGTGAATAATTTGATCTGGACACATGAAACGAAAATAGGAGATCTGCCTGTAGCTAAACTTTTATCTTGTGAAGTTACTTCTTCCCAAGTGAGCTGTGACCCTCCAGGGTAAGCAGATTGTAATCAAAGTGACTAGAGACTATATATGTTAGGGGACGTTCAGGAAAGATGAAGAGTCAGCCACATAATTATAGCTGTGAGCACTTTTGTTTACCCTCCACACGATCAAAATTACATATTCAAAAAGCTAGGAACTTAGCCATTGAGTCCCGAATCGCAGTTTTTATCTTGACATTTAGAAAGTGCCTCTTAACTAAGACATATTTTGATGACTTTTATATTACAAAAATATGATTTTTCTTAATGTTTACAGAACATACATTTAAAGTAGCATTTCATTTATTCTATATACTTCAATGATTCAGAAATTTAATGATTCCAGAAATTTTATTTTATGGAAACAATTCTTTTTTAACAATTCTTTATTTTATTCAAAGTATCAACATTTCATGCAGAACAGAGATCCTCTTTTCCAGCCATCTATGTTCAGGATGAAAATCATGAATGTTTTGTTTAACCTTCATTGCTATGATAAACTCTATCCATCTGGCCTTCTGAGTGACAGAAGAAGCCCATACATACAAGCTAGATGAAGGAAAAATTATATAGAGCCAGAAAGTGCTTTCAACGAAGTTTCTTACAACAAAGTCACAGATTTTTCTCTCTTTTCTAGTCCAGCCTCTTGGAAGAGTTTCCAAAAGAACTCCCAAATCAGCCAGTGTCCCCAGTACAGCATTTACATACCCTGCCTGAAACATGATTCATCTCCCAAAGGTTATTATGATGCAGTTTTCACATTCTAGCAAAGGACCTTCTTTTCTTTGGCACTGTAAAATCTCTCAGACAATAAAACCAATGCATTCAACCTTCAAATTCTGGGACAACAAATTGTACAAAAACATGTGACACGTACGGCTAAAAGTAAAACAGGTCCAGTTCAAACCTGGAACTCTCGTGTTCTCCCTGTCTTTCAGCACAGATAAACACAAAGGTGTTGTCTGGGGTTTTTCTTTACTGTAGTGTCTGTGCATCTATCTTTAGGACAATCAGGTAAACATGAATAACACTTATCTCTGGGCCACAATACATGAATGTAAAATATACAAAGCTGGAAGGTGATTCTGTACTTCTTGCAAAACATGACAGACAAATTCCTACTCAGGATTTGTGGATAAGTATTTCCTCTAGGCATATGTGCCTGTCCACTGGTCCTTTTCCAGCTGATTTTAAAGGTTTTTATTTGAAAAGGCAAAAATCTCACACCTTGAACAAGAGGCTTTTGGATCCAAGCATATTACTTGCAAATTAATTAGTGTGCCACAGCTTCACAGTATCACAATTCACTGGTGATTATTCCCTTATCTTACAGGTAGGAATCTGAAGCAATAACATGCAAGATTTGGAATCCACAAGATCCTACTGTTTAACCCCTGTGCTGGTTCCTTTATCTGGCCATTCAGCAATTCTAAAATGTACAAGAAGACACAATTTGTGTGGGGTGAGGTTTTGCTTGTGCCATTGTCATCTGGTACCCTATTCTACTCTCATCTGGATCCTCTGCTACAAATACTAGGTGAGACTATCTCATATCATCAATAAGATACTGTTCTATCTGAGCGAGCTAGAAATCTAGCAAGAAGTGCAAACTCTTTTCATGCTAAACTGAACTCTGAATCACCTGTATCTGTAGTGTTGAGAAAAACAGGTCAACACACCTTCCAACTGATTTTTACTGATACATTTTGCACTGCTAACACACAACAAATCTGTTTCCTTTGTAAATCATTTTTTGTTGGGTCTTTCTTGAGAGTGATGTGTTTTAATGTTTGAGGGGTTGGTTTGTGTTCGATTGTTGTTTTTTTTTAGTCCTGAATATGCAAGACTTGAAATGCATCTAAAAAAAATTGCCAGCTTTTAGGCATTGGACTCAAAATAAAAGAAGCAAGTGGGGAAAACTATTTTTAAAAGTCAACAACAAGAAGAGGGCTAATTGGGTCCTTTGGGAGGGTTAAAGGTAAGTTGATCTTTAGAAATGAGACAGTCTGATGCAAAGTCATGAAGCTGCCTGACACCAGATAAGATTTTAGCTGCACTTTGTCCTTTTTAGGAGGAAGATTTAGAACTGACAAAAACACGTGATGGAAACTGGTGAGAAAGGAAACACGAGTGAACAATAAGATCACTAAAAACCTGACCCTAAAACCACTGATTAGGACTTCTCTTGTTTTTTCATTGCATGTCACTTCTCCGTTCCTCCTCTCCTTGCATTGCAGTTGCAGGTCATGTGAAGACAGCTGTAAGACTCTATTATCAGATAACCAGCACAGCCTCAGGCTTCAAAGCGAGGAAACTCTTTCTATTGATTCACATTTCTTCACAAAATACTGGTAGGCTAATTTCATATCAGCAGGCTCTGAGTGGTTTCTGTCTGCCGTATCACTAACACCATGGTGTTACCAGGTGCTGCTTATCTTCCACAGACTAAATCACTAAAAAAACCCCAGTCATCAAAATGAGCTTTCGGGTTGATTCAGCAGAAGTATGACTGCTTGCAGTGTGTTTTGTTGCCTGGTCCAGGAGTAGCAGGATCAACAGGATCATTAATCATTAAATCAGACCTTCAAGGGTGATCTTCATGGTCTGGAAACACAATTGCTGTGTCACCTCTGCATTGCCCACACAGGTTGTTAAAGAGTTTTTGGCCTCTTACTTCCTTATCTTGAGTAACTAGTATTGCACTTAGGCATTAGAAAGGAGCATTCTAGAACTCCCCCTGGAATAATCACTGGAATAGCTCTAATGGGTGCAAATATCCTATATTTATTAGCACCATTTGCAGAGTTCAATGAGAAGCAAAAAGGTCCTTAATGACCTATTTGCAAACATTACACCTAGGTAAAAGATGACACAGTCCCCAAGGTAATGAACCCTGCATCCATCCCACCCATCTTTAAGCACCTAAGAGTACCTCTGTGACAAAAAGCAAGCTGAAGCACTGGACCTATATGGTTTGTCCTACTGGTTAGGTCTCTCTCCTCCTAAGGTTTTTTTAGAGCATTCCAACTAGCTGTCCCAATGAAACACCTGCTACAGAGAAGGCCAACTTCAAACAGTGTGAAAATGAGTTAGTAACTGATAATTGATTTAGCAGTACAGACAGTTTAATTTGCACACTCCAGTTAGGCACATGGTCACCCATGTTGAGGACAGTTGATAATGACCTCTGAATTCTAGGATATGAGTAAGCATCTGACTGTTTCTTCAGCGCTGACAAAGGGTGGGAATGTACTTTACTAACCTATGTACCCCGTTTAAGCACACAAACTCCTAGCTTCCTACAATCTGGCATTCATCTTGTTGTTAGCAATACACTGGCAAAAAAAATGTATAGGTATTATCTCCCCATTTTGCTAATGGATGTTCATCAAAGTTATAGGCAGCAAATGCCCTACAGTGAAGGCACAACCAGCTGCCAGCAGTGTTACAGGTTTTGTGTCTCACGATAAGCGAAAGAAAGAAATTCTTCAATCTAAGCATATGAGCAGAACCATGCAAGGGGCGGTAGAAAGCACTTGAAGGATTTCTGGGGAAGCCTGTAAGATACACGCTTTCTGCCTGAAGGCAGGAAGTGGCTGCTGTCTGCTGTTCGCTTAACTGTGAATTAAGAGTTAATCATCCTCCTGAAATCACAAGGCATTAAGCTGTGGTTTGAATGCCTGAACACCTCAGCTGAGAGCTCTTTTCTGAATCCTGGCTGCTGGCTAGCTAACTGCCTTTGTATTTCAAAGTCATTTGACTTGAGGACAAATACTCGATGTAATGAGATCTATTGACCGTAAATACAGGGCTTGTAGGATGCATGTATCACTATCTTTTTTCTTTTTTAAACAAAAAACTGCAAAGCTATCTGAAAAAGAAACACTAAACTATTTATTATATTTGCTCTCTGTTTGCAATTACCTTGCCTCTTTTCCCAGTTCATTACTAAACCTTCATTTTGCAAAGCTGCTTTAATAAACCTCTGCTCTTTATTTCCTACTTAAAGCTTACCCCTTGTTCCTTTCTCCAGTCTCTATTATTACACCGCAACGATCACCAGCGTTCACGAAGGCAGTTGTCAGGTTCCAAGAAATATTTTATTTGCAGCTAGGCTCGTGTATATGCATGAAGCATTGGTGAGTGAATAAATTTCATTATCTTTTATGTTAGCACCGTCAGAAAACAGCTGAATGCTGCATGAAAAACAAAGAGGCAACAGCTCACAAAAATCTATTAACAGTATTGAGAAGAGCTGGCTAGTGGAGACGTCATGAATATTGTAGCTTGGTCCTTTGGCTCTCACTATAAATGCTAGGTATTGTCTCTGGGAGCTATAAATAATGGGCTGGACTGCAGCTGGATGACTACGCTTTTAAAAAATTAATATACATCTTTGGAGAAGATTTTGTCTCTCAGGTAATAGGAGGAGATCACATTCCCCTATCATTTTTCCCTGTTTGAGACCACCTACAAGAACATCTCTACTTGATAATTACTCCTGTTTCTCCCCCTGATGAATCAAAATATTAAAGCACTGCCCAGCTCCATAGATGAAGAACTTGTGTGCTTATATATGAATTGTACAAAGTCACATGCGGAGTCTGTGGCTTAGCCAGACTTTCTTCTTCCACTACCCACTTCCTCCAACATCCAAATTAGGTGACTTCACTACATGCGAAGTTGCAATGGAAGTCATGCTCTGCTAAACACATCTCTCTGCCAGGTGTGTGTAGCTCCCACTGTTGTGAATGAGAAATGCATGAGCACTTAAAAGGAGGAAGAAATCCCCTGAGGTTTTATCTCCAACTTGTTTTCCAAAACCCAGATGACTTTCTCTGTGTTTCATTACCACATGTTTTATCTGAAAACTAGACCATTTTGTCATTAAAGTCTTGGCTGGCAGCTCATTCTTAAGAAAAACATATGTTCATTTTCATTTTTTAAAATAAACCCAATGAAATATATTTAAACTGAAAAGAGTCTTTCCCAGTCATACCATGGGACCAACAGTGCATGTTCTTAGTACCCTAGAAGTCAGCAAGACCCATTAACTGGTGACCTGACTGCAGCTCCATGAGACACAGATCCAGCACCAAACAGGGCACTGAAACCTTCTTTGCAATATCCATGAACTGTACAGCCACGCAGTCCTCTGACTCCTCCCAAAGTGAAACGGCAGTAAATTAGCAGAGCAGCAACAGGAAGCTTCATACCTAATTGTTTACAACAGGTATCCAATACCCACGTTGCCTTTTACTTCTGCTTTTGAGCAATAGGAATGTAAAATCTCATTGGATTGTTGTTTCATATTCTTTCTGTACTGGTGAAAGTGTTATACTAAGGATAACCTAACAGGTACTATTTTTCCCTGTAAAAAAACCCAAAACACTATACCAAAACAAACATCCACTGTTAACCTTCATGCCAAAGGAAAGGGAATCACTAGAACAAGAAATAACAATTCAAGGAAGAGGTTAACTGCATGCTTTCATGTACTACTAGAAAGAGTTCAGATGCTCTAATATAAATAGCCCAGATTATTCTTCTTTGTGTGCTTCTAAGTTTGTATTCTATCAAACATCCTGCCAAATTTCAGTCTAAGTAGAAAACCTTTTGGAAAGATTGCATGAAATAATTTCAGAGATTCTTAGAACTAATGTTGTTTCTGAATTTTTTTTTTCCTGTGTACAAAAATTAAAAAAAAAGGCTTTCAGGATTAGTCCTCCTAGTGAGATCTTCTGCTCTGTGGTAATGAGAGATTCCACCCACACACCTTGCAAATGTTACCCTCATGTTAACCTAATAGACTTTGTCCAGCCTAGCTGCTGGGTAACGAGGGCTGCTTCTTGCAAGCCAAGAACACAAAAGTGGTTGACACGGGATGAACTCTTAGTCCCTTTCAGCAGCAGCTCTCTCCACAATCAGAGGACGGTATTTTAAACATCATGCACTCTGCTGTGCCTGAGACTTTTGAACAGTACTTGGCACCCTCCTCTGTTTTAGTGTTGTATGTGCCAGGCTTTTCTCGCAAAGGAGCGAGCAAAAAGACAGCCCAGGTCAGGCGGGGAGAACACCTCTTCAGCTGGAGCCTGCAAGCCATGGGGAATCCTTTGCTCACATAAACATCAGTGTGCTTCTCAAGGGCTGCTCATCAACTTCCCTGGAAAACTCAGGAATTCAGGTATCAAGTATCATTCTGTATCACTTTTGCATTTTAGCACTACACAGTTTTTTAGGGAAAAAAAAATACATAGCATTCTTATTGACAGCTTTAGGAAAATAAACCTCTCCTAGGCACCCCCTTCTTGGGAAGGAGAGTTACATTAAACATTGGAACCATGGAAACAAGCTTGGGTTCACATCTGTCTGGAACCTTAAAGCTAATGCCAAAGACTGATGAGTTGCAAATTTTAATGTGCAGCTGGGTTGTCCAAGTGCCATGGTTTGTGCTCATGAACATAGACATACAGCCTGTGGCAAACCTCATGCCTTGGGTAACCCACCCCTGCCCCTCCAGCCTCAGCCTGAGCTCATATGCCAGGCTGAGGTTTACAAAGTCTGTACTTCATGTGGGTTGGACACGTGTATTGTGTATGTTCTGTCCTGCCAGCTCAGCACAGATAGCAACATTAATACCAGTGAGATCTTCAGTGGACTTCAGCAAGGCTTTCGACACTGTCTCCCATAACATCCTCATAGGGAAGCTCAGGAAGTGTGGGCTGGATGAGTGGTCCGTGAGGTGCATTGAGAACAGGCTGAATGGCAGAACTCAGAGTGTTGTCATCAGTGGCGCTGAGTCTGGTTGGAGGCCAGTAACTAGTGGTGTCCCCCAGGGGTCAGTACTGGGCCCAGTCTTGTTTAACTTCTTCATCAATGACCTGGATGAAGAGTTAGAATGTACCCTCAGCAAGTTTGCTGATGACACCAAACTGGGAGGTGTGGTGGATACACCAGAAGGCTGTGCTGCCATTCAGCGTGACCTGGACAGGCTGGAGAGTTGGGCAGAGAGGAACCTGATGAGGTTCAACAAGGGCAAGTACAGGGTCTTGCACCTGGGGAGGAACAACCCCATGCACCAGTACAGGCTTGGGGTGGACCTGCTGGAGAGCAGCTCTGTGGAGAGGGACCTGGGTGTCCTGGTAGACAACAGGTTAATCATGAGCCAGCAGTGTGCCCTGGATGCCAAGAAGGCCAATGGCATCCTGGGGTGCATTAGGAGGAGAATGGCCAGTAGGGCGAGGGAGGTTCTCCTCCCCCTCTCCTCTGCCCTAGTGAGGCCCCATCTGGTGTACTGCATCCAGTTCTGGGCTCCCCAGTTCAGGAAAGACGAGGAGCTGCTGGAGAGTCCAGCGGAGGCTACAAGGATGGTGAGGGGACTGGAGCATCTCCCCTACGAGGAGAGGCTGAGGGAGTTGGTCTTGTTCAGCCTGAAGAAGAGAAGGCTGCGAGGGGACCTTATAAATGCTTATAAGTATCTGAAGGGTGGGTGTCAGGAGGATGGGGCCAGACTCTTTTCAGTGGTGCCCAGTGACAGGACAAGGGGCAATGGGCACAAACTGAAGCACAGGAAGTTCCGTCTGAACATGAGAAAGAACTTCTTCCCTCTGAGGGTGACGGAGCCCTGGAACAGGTTGCCCAGGAGGTTGTGGAGTCTCCTTCTCTGGAGATATTCAAGACCCGCCTGGACAAGGTCCTGTGCAGCCTGCTGTAGGCGACCCTGCTTCGGCAGGAGGGTTGGACTAGATGACCCACAGAAGTCCCTTCCAACCCTGAACATTCTGTGATTCTGTGATTCTGTGATCTGTCAGAGCCCTAAATTACAATTTTTTCCTTTCTTCTCCCACTTGTTATTTGTGCCAAATGTCAATGCGGTATCCAGGCACATCAGTTTGCCTGCAGCTTCCAGATTCTGTCAAGATATTAACAATCAATCTTGAAACTTCTTTGAGGGTTATGTCTAAAAACAAATTGTTGGTCTTTTTTGTTCTGCCTTTACGGAGTTTCCTGGTTTTCTTCTTTTTGTGCCTCATGAAACCACTCAGACCTTGATTGTTTGGCTCTGCGCTGGACAGACAGAGTGAGCTTTCTGCATGGGCAACTTAGGCAGGAGATGCAATCCAACCACCACCCCAAAACCTCAACTGTAAGCTAACAGCCAGCAAAATTATAGATGACCAGTAAACAGGGGATTGATCCAGTGTTGGTAACACTTTTCCGTGTCTTCTGATTTTGTTTTTTCATGCCTGCTTGAAAACAAAACCAGCTGCTGCAAAATAAGTGAAGTGAAAACACTGAATTGAGTGTCATACTGGAGAACACAAATTAAATATATTGTGAAATTAGTTACGAAAAAGCCCTTAGTTTGCAATATGCTTGTTTTTCCAGACAGTCTCTTGCTCAATCAGTGTGTGTCCAACTGGCTAACAAATTTCTTTATGATCTTCCTAAAATGAAGGCAAGTTCTGGGTTTCACAGATTTTAGCTTTTAATGCTAAGGATTAACAAATCCTTCCTTGTAGGTAAGGAGTAACCCATAGGTTTGTAAAAGCAATCCTGATTGCTTCAATATTCTAATTTTTCACACAGAAGCATGCACCATATTTTTGGGTATCTGTGTTAACCTCCCATTTGCAGTAGGATTTGGTATCATTGCACACTCAGCAAAGGAAGCACTTTGCTGTAGCGCTCAGTCTTGTGCTCAGCAGCTCTCCCACGGGCAGGGAGGCAATTATCCAGAAGAGAAGAGGACATAAGTGATAGAGGTTGTGAAATCGGGAGGCAGAGAAACAAGTAGCAAAGCAAAAACAAGCATGAAGGACAATGAATGGGCACTTCACACAAGGAAAGAGAAGGCTAAACTCTTCTGACTCCTTTTGCAGGTAAGCAAAAAAGCGATAAGATCATTTGACACTTGCCTGATGTTTCTTTGGTCAGATGTGTCTTCTATTTTTGTAAAATGAAGTACACAGCTGTATTCACTCCCTTCTGCTATAAATGAGCCTTTGGAGAGTCCAGAGTGGGGACTGCACTTTGCCTCTCCTGTGAATGGGGCAGGACAACCCTGTAGCAGAAATATCTTCCCCTAGCTGGGGGGGATCTGGGCACTGTTTGCAAAACTGCTGCAGGTTCACAGTTGCCGACACCACTAATCTCAGTACAAACCTCGCAGCTGGGGTTTCTTTCTTCCCCTTACAACCGTATCACTTGGAGGTTTAACCTCTCTCAAACGCACAAAGCTGCCAGCATTCACTGTCACGCAGAAAATCCTGGTGGTATGGACCTTACAATGTCCCCTCCACCCCAAGGCCTCAGGCCAACCATAAAGCAAAGCAGCACACACAAGATCATCCTGCCAGGCTGACAGGACACACGAGAAAACAGAGGCATTTGTGCTGACCATACATCTCTGCTCCCTTCTAACAACTACGGGCAACTGTATTTCAGCTGAACCTCGATTTACCCAGACCAAGCCCGACTACATCCCTCCAGAGAGCTGTGCTTCAGGAGCATGATGGACTCCTCACTGCCCAGAAAGGGGAGGGAGCCATGCCAGCAGCCCGGGTGTACATCAGGGTGTCTGCTGACTCCATTTCCAACCCTGGAGAAAGCTATCTCCTGCCCAGGGAGGCCACCAATGAGGAGGGCTTATTGCTTTCCCATGTCCTCAGACTACTTCGGGACTGTTCAAAGCTCTCAAAACATTTCACAGTCTCTGTCTGCATCCAGCCTGCCCATGTACCATGGATGTGGGGTAAGGAGACGACTGCAGTTCTAAATCAGGCAAGCATCATACACCCCATGAATTTGTTGGGGGCTAAATAGTATGGCTTCATTGCCCCCTTATAGCACTGCAGAGAGATGTTGAGCAAGACTTTCCCTGCGGCGTCATCATGAGAACAGAGCCAACATCCTCACAGGGGTGCATGGGACATGCCTGTGTACGTGCGAGGCAGGGTGAGGAGATGGATTTGTACTGTCTCTTCCTAGGGAACCTGAGGAAGTGTGGGCTGGATGAGTGGTCGGTGAAGTGGATAGAGAACTGGCTGAATGGCAGAACTCAGAGGGTTGTCGTCAGTGGTGCTGAGTCTAGTTGGAGGCTGGTAACAAGTGGTGTCCCCCAGGGGTCAGTATTGGGCCCAGTCTTGTTTAACTTCTTCATCAACGACCTGGATGAAGAGTTAGAATGTACCCTCAGCAAGTTTGCTGATGACACCAAACTGGGAGGTGTGGTAGACACACCAGAAGGCTCTGCTGCCATTCAGTGTGACCTGGATAGGCTGGACAGCTGGGCAGAGAGGAACCTGATGAGGTTCAACAAGGGCAAGTACAGGGTCCTGCACCTGGGGAGGAACAACCTCATGCACCAGTACAGGCTTGGGGTGGACCTGCTGGAGAGCAGCTCTGTGGAGAGGGACCTGGGCGTCCTGGTGGACGACAGGTTAACCATGAGCCAGCAGTGTGCCCTGGCTGCCAAGAAAGCCAATGGATCCTGGGGTGCATCAAGAAGAGTGTGGCCAGCAGGTCGAGGGAGGTTCTCCTTCCCCTCTACACTGCCCTAGTGAGGCCCCATCTGGAGTACTGTGTCCAGTTCTGGGCTCCCCAGTTCAAGAAAGATGAAGAGCTACTGGAGAGAGTCCAGCGGAGGGCTACAAGGACGATGAGGGGACTGGAACATCTCCCCTACGAGGAGAGGCTGAGGGAGCTGGGCTTGTTCAGCCTGAAGAAGAGAAGGCTGCGAGGGGACCTAATAAATGCTTATAAATATCTGAAGGGTGGGTGTCAGGAGGATGGGGCCAAGCTCTTTTTAGTGGTGCCCAGTGACAGGACAAGGGGCAATGGGCACAAACTGAAGCACAGGAAGTTCCGTCTGAACATGAGAAAGAACTTCTTCCCTCTGAGGGTGACGGAGCACTGGAACAGGCTGCCCAGGGAGGTTGTGGAGTCTCCTTCTCTGGAGATATTCAAGACCCGCCTGGACAAGGTCCTGTGCAGCCTGCTGTAGGTGACCCTGCTTCGGCAGGAGGGTTGGACTAGATGACCCACAGAGGTCCCTTCCAACCCCTACTATTCTGTGATTCTGTGATTCTGTAACATATGGGCTGGAACTGCTCCCAACGGCAGCTTCATGTATCTGTTTATACTCATGCAAAATGGAGGCTAAACGCAAAGAAAATATACCAAGGTGTGGCTCAGTGCTTCAGGCCTCATTCCTCTTCTCCCATCTCGACAAGTGTAAACAAGTACAGCCTCCCTACCACAGCATCATTGCACATGTCTCTAGAGGACTCAGGGGGGTTTCTGCTACGTAATGCCATGCAAAGTCTCTGTTGAATGTGGATCAACACAGGAATGTTATCACTATGAAAACAATCAGGTATTCAGAGCTAAAAGCTGGAGAAAATGTGGGTTTTCAGTCTTACAGAAGCCTCTTTGGGCATTGGCAAACTCACATGAGATTATCCAATAAACCAAATGCATTAAATAATGCATTGTTTATAGTCCAACAGTACCTAGGAGTTGTAGAACTCTACTGGGGTAGGTCCTGTACAAAAACAAAATAAAGAGACAACTCCTAACCCTTGTCACCCTGTGATTATCCATGTGCTAGACAACACGATAACTAGATACAATAGATGAGGAGTACAAAGACAGAGCGAGAAGCTAGCCCTCAGCTTCTTACCCAAAGTGGTGTGAAGCAATCCTAAGGTTAATGTAAGTGAGCCCTGCAGCTCTGTAAGAGGTCTGATATTGCTTCCAATAATTTAAAAATTGCTTGCAAGAGAGAACAAGCTGAGGAGAATCAAGGAGGAAATGAGAAGGGAAAAACTGAGAACAGCAAGATGAAAAAAAAAACAGAAAACAAAATACATTGTGCAAAAGAGGGAGAAAAAGTAGAGATGGTAGATTTATAATATTCAAGGCTCAGACAATGCTGCAACGTGATTCCAACTACTGGCAGAGAACTGCATGTAGAAAATGGTAATTTTTGCATCTGTTTCTAAAAAAATGAATGCAAAAAAGACAGCCAAAGTCTAGTTCAGCGTGGGTGGTACATCTGTTTTGTGGTGATTAAGACATATGTGACGCAGTACAGATAAGTGAGGGCTGCAGTGTGCCCCCCCTGCTTTCGACAAGGTACCACTTCCACCCACGCGAACTGGCCTGCTCTTGACAGCAGTTGAAGAGGCTCAAATCTGGAGCCTCCTTTGCTGCATCACTGCCCCCTCCTCCTTGACTAAGTAACACCCTTGATTTTAACACACAGGCTTTTTGTGCTTCTGTGCTGTATTTTCTGCTTATGACAACTGCAGTCAGAGCAAACCACCTTTGCCTCCCATTAGTTATCTCACACCACACAATGCAAGTGTGCCAATTCAGAGTATCACATTCTTGTGATTTTGCATTTGCAATAAGTCAAAACATCCTTATTCACATGGGATGATATCTAAAAATCTTACATATTTGTGTGCTGATGTTCCAAAGACTGTTGTGGCACAATTTCAGAGCATTGGCATGTTTTAAGACCTCACAAAATAGGTGCAAATTCCTTTTAAGCATCTTGGACATAACATTTTTGATAACAATATCTTAGAAAATTACACCTGAAAATTAGGGGAACATTTCCTTTTTTTCTAAGAAACATGAATGAATATGCACTGAATGTCTTGCTGCAATTTTCTCAAATGTATTCACAGCTAAAAGTCTCATGTTTAAAAATGAGATAGACTCAAGACAACTAAGTCAGTGGCTTTATAGATTAGAAACAGAAGCAGCAGCTTCTGACACTCAATTTATTCTGTTAAAGCCAACACTAACTTAGTTAAGATTTTCTCTGAAGAGAAACTTTGATCTCTTTGAAGAAAGAAAATTATCAGCTGTTGAATAACAGAAATGAACAGCCTAGTGTTGTTATTTTCTTAGTTTAGCATCATTCTGAAAATAGGCAACTTTAAACCTGGTGGCATACATTAGAGCAATTTCTTTAGGTTCCCACTGTGGGAAACAGTGGGAACAGAAAGAAAGAGGCTCCTTCAAAGAGCAATTCAAAACAGGAGTCTAAATTAGGCTTCTTAAAGTACTCTTAATATGTTTTATATACATGCCTACTTATTCTTGCAGAGTGGAGACATGCCCCTGGGTCACTGAGCTCAGCCTGGGCTGTGGCAAACAGACACCCTGTCACCCTTCACTCCGCTCCACCCTAAGGGTGCTCCCAGTTTTCCCCCCTTCTTTGGGATAACCCAGCTGCTTCCATGTTAGGAGCGGCCTTCTGATTTCCAAACTGAATTTTGACCTGGCCAGTATGTGCCCGTCTGCTGCTCTGCCAGCAGCCATTTGGCTTCAGGTTATACACGTCCTCGTCTCTGGTGTCACCTCCCCCGGGGCACTAATAGCCAGCAACGGTGTGTCCTGCATTTATTAATTGCCTGGATGCAAGGAGTGAATGGCAGAGCTGATAATAAACTTCTTTATCTCCTTTAAATGAAGACAACCAAAGTGAACTTGCGAAACTCACAATTTGGATTGAAGTCTGATTGCCTCTGTGTCTCAAAAGAGCTGAGGAACAGCCTCAGATAAAAAGCTTTTTAATTTCACATGTAAAACAAAGTGAAAGAAAAAGAGTGCAAGACAGACTCCATTTTTTTGTGGCCCTGGTGTCGAAGGAGTAAAAATCAATTAGAGACTGAAGTTGGTGATAAACAGGAAGGCAATTACAGAAAGTTTTCTGGGAGAAGACATCACATTTTTTTCCTGCCAACCTTCAGGTCTGATCGAAAAATGGAACATTTTGGGTTGGCAGCATTTCAGAAAAAGTGCTATAAACTGACAAGCGCTTGACACACTTTAAAATGCATCAGTTGTATAATCCACAAGGCAGCTTGGAGTAACAGGCGGAGAAATAAAAGAAAAAAAAAGGGAAAAAAGGAAAAACCATCCGGTGTTTGTTTTCTAAGCTCAGGGTGGAAAAGCAATACTGAATATTTGGCATATGCACGTGGTTCTTTGGTACACACAGAGCTTAACTGGCATTTGGCTTTGAGGTCATACCAAAAAGCTGCATATGTGTGTTCATCCTACGCAGCCCCATTTTAAAACTAGGCAGGACTTCAGCTGAGTTATAGGTAGTAACAATAGAAAGGATGTCCGCTAAGCACTTATAATTGCAATTATCCTTTGATTTTTCATTCTTTCTCAAATAGCAGCATACCTGATATAGTACTGGAAGGTTTCTCATGGTCTGCAGACAGGGACACAGAGCAATAAACAGAAAAGCATTGGTATTTGAGTGGCGGCTCACCTTGTTCTGTCTCAGTTTAGCAGTTGATATAGCACAGGAAGGACTTACGGATGCCTTCAGTTCACCAGCTCCAGTATCAGCACCAGGCAGTAATGGTCTGCTGTGCCTTGGAAATACCTTTCCACCTGCCAAGTAGGTGTGCTGCACAGACCGTAGAACCTCTTGCCGCCCTGAACATGTCTTTGCCACCAATTTCTGATGGACCTCACCTAGGGCATGCACCAGTAACAGTTTTCTGGATGATTCAGACTTCCAGAAGTGACATGGGGGGCATGCACAGAGGACCTGTGTGCTACAACCAAACTCTGCATCACTGTGATCGAGGTAGCCCTCGACTCTGTGGCACAAAACTGATCTGGTTTCACAACGGGCAGTGGAGCACCCCTCCAGGGCTGGGACATAAACCCCACCATAGAACAGCATTGAATGGATGATCTTTTTGTCTGGAATAGGCAGAACCTTGTGCACACCAGTGCTTTTAGCAAGCTACCCTTATACCACAGAATAAGAAAATGTGCCAGAAGCCTGGGAGAAGCGGTTTATACGACGAATAAATTAGTTCTATTATGGGGTTCAGCACTGCAACAAATCCACTGCTGTGACCACAGCAAAAGAGAAGCTGCCGTCCCCCTCCTCCAGCTCCTGTCCGCCTCTCTCCTGCCTTCCATCAGACCCAGGGACCATCTAGACACAGGTTCAGTGAGCTGATGCAATGGAAAAATATTCCTTTTTTGGGAGGGCACGTTAGGCTTTCTTTGTCTGATCACCTTGCTCACCTGCAGTGGCTCAGTCTCTGGCTTTGACACCACAAAAGCGCCCGCTGGGCCTGGCGGAAGAGGGAGGAAGAAGAAGCAGAGCAGGACTGTTCTTTGCACTGGCAGCCTGCAATTGCACTAGCTAAAGCAGAACGTCAAATTGCAAACTAATACCAGGAAAGGGAAATGAGTTATCCATTTAACTGTTTATCTATTTGAAAGTTGACTAGAAAGCCTAAATATAATGTTTTTTTCTTGGTTTTTATTATTGTTTTATTTCAGCATAATACAGCTGTATTGCTATCAGCATTTCTACTTCTCATGGCCATCGACCTCCCACCTGACCCACATATAGTAACACCAACTTGCAGGACACTAGATTAATTTAACTTCTCTTGTCTTTTTATTACCCAGTTCCTAACAGTGAAAACAATAGTGTTTACCTATAGGGTTGTGTAGATAATTAATTATTTCAGGTTTGTAAAACCCTTTACCTTTTGAAGATTAAAATGCTCCTATGGACCAAACGCTCCGACAGAAAAGCTGTTTGCATATGAGCTGTGATTGCTCTGAAAAATGGCATTTCCTTTCAGTGAAGGCAACTCTGAGAAGGTTGCTTTAGTTTTATGATCTTCTTCACCTTCTTTCACTGAATTGTAGGGCTGGAGGGTTCTCCAGGAGGTCACCATCTACTCAGTACCAGCTTATGTCTTCCAGTACAGGCTGGATGTGCACTGGAGAGGTGTTTCTGGACCTGGACTCTCAGCAGATCGGCCATATCTTTTGGGGAGTGGCTACACCAAACTGGACCCAAACATCCAACTGACACCTCCATGATTCCTCGAGGCTGTAATATTCTACAGATTTAAATACCTGAAATAAGAAGATTTTAAAGTCTAGTTTCTCTATATTAAAACTTACTGAGTTCCTGACAGTTTTTGAAGATAACAGGATTTTCATGTTGCTTTTCATTACAGCAATATTTCCTGTTATTCTGCTTTAATTGGAACATCAGCTGGATATTTTAACAATGTCTTAATCAACATGGATTTAGCATTGTTATTTTAACAGTCATTACAATAACCAAAGTAATAGCTTCCAGAAAGCCTCCACCCGAATTTCCTTACTTCTAAACAGGAGTGCAAATTCAACACTACTTATATTAAGGCATGTTTTTCCAGGAACAAGGGATATATATTTGTACACACACACACACACACACAGGCTATGCAGTCAAGTATTCTGTGTATCATCTTTCAGAAAAAGTTGGCAGAAAAAATAAGTCATCAGTGGACAAAAGCCAGGCAAACTAACTGAAGGGTGATATTCATACTTGACATGGGATCAGATTCCACTATGATTTCCGACCTTGCAGTGCGCTGTAGGAAAAATCAGCCTCCACCGGCATCCTTCTACAATTTGGGTGTTTCAGGAGCAATTGCAGCGAACAGACTCTTTCCCCCCCTGTGCTTCAGCAAGGTGGTCTTTCAGGTTGAGCAACACAACTGGTTTGGACACGTGCTAAAGCCCAACTCGGTGAATTGATCTGAATTAAAGATATGCTCTCGTTCACCTTTCTTACCCCCTTTTTTTTTGGCGTGTTTTTTATTCAGCTGTATCATTTTCCCAGTGCATCTCACTATGCTGCACCACAGACAGGTATGTCTGGGAGGAATGAGGCTCTCAGTCACAGAACCCACCAGACCATTAAAACACAGGCTCAGACTGTGCTTAAATCCCACCTAATACTATTTATTATTGCTATGATTGTTATTATTTAGGCTTCAGACAGTGGTAGGCACTTTAGAAAGCTACCTTTTTGACAACTAGAGACAATAAAGAAGATCATAAAATAACACTGAAAGAGTTTGAGGAGATACACTTGCTGTTTCTAAAAAGAATAATTTAAAAAGAGTTCTTCCACATTGCTTTTGTTTGTTTTATTATTAATTCCTGCATTGGAATAAATCATGAACTCCCAAAAAAACCCAAACCCAACTTTCTCAAAACCAGTAATTCTTTCCCAGACAGCTACAAACTTCAGTTGCAAATTTCAACCTCCTAGGCAAAGTGCTGTACATCAAGCTGTACATACACACTTGAGAAACCATCCTGCTTATTCTGGTCACAAAATTAATTCCCATAATTTCTAGCAATTGTTTGAATTGTTCCATATAGCAAGGGTCTTCCCTTAAAAAAACCCACATTTATAGGTCCAACAAATGAATACATACTAGCTACCCCCCTTCTGAAAGCCTCCAGAAGCAAGGCTCTGCAGTTGCACTGCGAAGTAAACAGGATGAGTTCAATCATGCATAAAAGCATATAGTGCTAAGCTGGCTTAAGCACCCTGCAGTAAAAAAAATGGCCCAATTTTATAGTGAGATAATGATCATCTATGAATTAATGCTTGAAAAATAAGTCCTTGAGCTTTAAAAAGCTCTTCACTTTTTAAAGGCATGTAATTGGGACATCGCTCTTGTAGAGAGCCATCAGTAGAACAGCAAAAACTGTCTCAGTGAGGAGTTAATTTCAGGGCCTACACAGGACCATAAAAATGCTTTTATTCTTGCACCTTTCCAAAACAGGCAAAAGCAAAGGCGGTCCTCAGTTAAGTTTAGGCTCTGTATTTTTTAAAATTAGTTTCATTATACCGTGCTAACAGCTTCACCAGCAGTAGAGGTGATGATATGCTGATAAAAGTGCAGCAGGGCTTGTAAGGAGATACCCTTTTTTTATTAGACAGATACAGCTGAAATAAGGGTATAGCTTTTCTGCACAAAAATCCTTTTTTTCAGTTCAGTTTTCCCTAAAATTAGCTTTTTTAGCTCTGGGCACATAATCTTTGTTTTCTCTCCTTTTCTTTAAAATTGTGGATGGTTCATTACCACTCATGTCATGGTTAGCTTCCAGGATGGGGAACTGACCTGACAGAATAGCCGCCACCCTGGGGTTTTTGCTTCCAAGATTATTTTCAGCCAGATCATTTCCTTGTATCACTACACCATAGTCACACCACCCTTCTACAGTCAGTGACAGGTCAAAGTGGCCAGGATTGGGACAGGCTAGAAATAAATGTCATTAATTGCCAAAATTCTGTTTATAAGCATTCATTATGTGGTCAGATAATCTTCACATCTGTTGTCCCCATGCAATTGCTTCTGGCTGTGCCGTTCCCCTGAGCTAGCTCTGGTGAGCGCTAGGTCCTTTGCTGAGCTGATTCAACATACTAATCTAGCAGAAAGCTATTCACTTTCTGGAGGATTCTGACTGTTTATTTTTGAGGGTTTTCCCCCTCCATATCAGTGACCTCAATTACCTTACAAAAGAGAGCAGTGCATACGATAGCTATCAGCAGGTTACTAGCCCAACCACTCCCTTGGGGACAGTAAACCACCACATTGACTTGGCCCCTTCTTGTGTGATTTTGTCCCAGAAGCTTTGTAAAACACTGATAAAACAGTTTAGGGAGGTCTTATAACAGATTTGATAACAATTTGGTTTCAAGAGAGCAGGTAACAGCTTATCTGAGTGTAACGATAAAGGACAAGTCTGCCACCCAACACAGATGATGTCCCATGTGTCTCGCACACACAGTGGTAAATAAACTACAGCTCAAGAGCAGAATCGGCATGAACTCTACAGACCAGGTTGAACTTAAACCACTTCTGCCTGGTCTCAGGAACAATTTTACAATGGCATTATGCAAATTCGCCTCTATTTGCAATAATCTATTGTGACTCCGAGGCAATTAAAGAGAAACCCATATATTTTTGTGCAACGACAGCCTGCAGTGGCAACAAATTGAAACTGAAAATTGAGGTTCAAAGTAGCACACAAACGCAAAGAGGCAGGATCACCCAACCAACGTCACGGAGACAAGACGAAGATACCATAGACCTTTCCTTCTCCTGCATATGAAACCTGAAGACCTGTAACACAGACATCTTCCTAAGGTCACTGGGAACTTCTGGGTTGCTTTTAGAAAGTGTGGAGCTGAAAAAAATATCTCGTTGGTGAAGAAAGGAGAGACAGGACAACGCTGTGTAGCCACATCTCATTAGACATGCTTGATCAGGAATGGCAAGGCACATGCACTCATATGGCAAGTCCAGCAAAATCTGTCTTTGGGGGAGAAAAAACAGCTAGAGCTCTGTTCCTAATGCCTATTAACACCACTATTGGCCAACACAGTCTTCATAAAGTGAAACAGCATTTGTTTTCTTGTCTGTAACACAGAAGAAATTCTGCTTTTCCTACCAAGTCAGTGCTTCAGGATCCCTAAAACACTGTCCCCAAACCAGCACAGTATGTTGTTATGTCTTTGTTGGCCTGAGTAAGAGCATCTATTAGCTGGCTGTTGTAAGAATCAGCAACAAAATGACAAATTAATCCTTCCCCAAAAGGTTGAGAAGATGGTGCAAAAGCAAAGTGGTGGTCATAAAATATATTACTTAAAGCAGTTAAAATTTACTGATGTAATTCCTAATCTCCTGATTTAAATCAATAAAACAATACATTAGGACATTTCTAGTTTAAACCTAGTTTAGCTCATAAGTGAGTTAGTTAAAGCTGAACTGTTGATATCAATAGTATGAGGAGCTACATGGAGATTTATACCAGTTTAGCAGAAATATTTCACATTTATACCCATAGTTAAGCTAGTGCATCATTTTCACAGCCAACATGGTACTATATGCATTTATTGTGTCCCTGAAAGGGGTTATTTTTTAGATAACACTCTTTATTTAAATGAGGGCATATTTACTCATTAGTGAGTCTTTTACCCTTCTCAATTGCATACATAGCTTTGAGGATGTGAAAGCACACACATTTTGAGCCTGAAGAGACAGTGGAACAAGGACCACTTCCCTGCACACCCAGCCATGCCCTGGGCTGCTCTCAGAGCCTCACAGTTTGGTGGAGACATCTCTACCCTTCAATGACGCCCGTCCCCTGCAAACAGTCTGGTTGTTGGGACATGCAAGATTTTACATGTCGCTAAAGCTTCCACCTTCAGGGGTAATTGTCTGCACTTTTTGCTGACCACTGTTGTGTACAGGGGGCTCAAAGGGGATGCAGGTTTTGGGGGTTCACACCCCGTGCAGGACGGGTGCTCTGTGGTTTCGCAGTCACAATGTATGGCTGCTGCGGAAACTCTGAGTCACTCTGTGCCGGTAAAGCCCGTGGTGGACAGGAGACCTCGACCTCCACAGCTGCGAAATTTCATCTGAAATAACCCCGGGGACCAGCCCCACTGGCCTGCCCCTCTCTACAGGGGACTCCTCCGAGCAGCGAGGCCTGGGGTCAGGTAGTAGGGCAGGGCTTCGGGAAGTAAGCTGCCCTTTGGGGGGGAAAGAAGCCCTTTGGTGAGCTAGATGGGCTTTGGGGGAGAGGATGGACCCCCTTTGGAGTGAAGGGTATCTGTTGGGGTGGGGGATGCCTTTCAGTGAGGAGGACGTCCTTTGAAGAAGAGGGTGCCCTTTGGTGTGGAGGATGCCCTTTGCAGGAGAAGATGCTCTCTGGGGAGAAGGACACTCTTTGGGGAGGATGCCCTTTGGGGAGGAGGACTCCCTTTGTGGCCCCGGTTACCCTGTGGGGAGGAGGGTGCCGTCTGCAGGCAAGGATGCCCTGTGGGAAGTACACCCTGTGAGGAGAAGGAGACGCTCTGGGGAGGAGGAGGATGTTCTTGAGAGCTGGGTGAGGGCCCATCTCCTTGAATCATAGAATCATAGAATCATTAAGGTTGGAAAAGACCTCTAAGATCATCAAGTCCTACTGTCTAACCAACACCACCATGCCTGTAACCCATGTTCTGATGTGCCATATCTACGAGTTTTTTGAGCACTTCCAGGGATGGGGACTCTACCACTTCCCTGGGCAGCCCGTTCCAATGCCTGACCACTCTTTCAGTAAAGACATTTTTCCTAATATCCAATCTAAACCTCCCCTGACGCAGCTTGAGGCCATTGCCTCTCATCCTATCACTAGTTACGGGGAGAAGAGACCAACACCTGCCTCACTACACCCTCCTTTCAGGTAGCTGTAGAGAGCAATAAGGTCCCCCCCTCAGCCTCCTCCAGGCTAAACAGTCCCAGCTCCCTCAGCCGATCCTCGTAAGACTTGTTCTCCAGACCCCTCACCAGCCTCACTGCCTTCTCTGAACACGCTCCAGCCCCTCAATGTCCTTCTTGTAGTGAGGGGCCCAAAACTGAACACAGACTCGAGGTGCGGCCTCATCAGTGCCGAGTACAGGGGCACGATCCCCTCCCTGCTCCTGCTGGCCACACTATTCCTGATACAAGCCAGGGTGCCGTTGGCCACCTGGGCACACTGCTGGCTCGTGTTCAGCCGGCTCTCGACCAGCACCCGAGGTCCTTCTCCGCCGGGCAGCTCTCCAGCCACCGCCCTCAGGGCGGACACCGCCCTCCAGAGCGGAGAGCGCGCCCCCGACACAGGGACACAGCCCGGCCTTCCCTTCCTCCCCCCGGCCCCTCCCGGCGCGGCCGGCCCGGGGCGGTCCCGGCCCGAGGGCGGGGAGGCGGTGGCGCCCGGGCCCATTTCAGCGGCGGCGGCGGGCGGCGCGAGCGGCGCCATGGCGGGCCGGGTGCTGTGGGCCGCGGCGCTGGTGCTGCTGGCGGCGCTGCCTGCGGCGCTGCGAGCCGACACGCCGGCCAACTGCTCCTTCGCCGACCTGCTGGGCGCCTGGGAGCTCCGCGTCTGGCGGGCGGGCGGCCGCCACGGCAACTGCTCCCAGGCGGGTGAGACCGCAGCGGCCCGGCCCCGTTCCCCTTCGGAGCCCGCGGAGTGCCGGGGTGGGCCCGGCCGCGCTGGGGGGGGAGGCGGTCCCCGTGCGCCTGCGGGAGGAGTGGGGCGGGGGGAGCGGCCCGGGGCCGTGAGGCCCTGAAGGCGAAGCGGGCGGCGGGGGGAGCGGGCGCCTGTCCCGGTTGTGGCGGGCCTGCGGGCCGGGCTGCCGGCTTTCGCGGGGAGCTCCCTGCCGGGCTTCGGGCAGAGGAAGGGTGGTTGGGATGAAGCGGCGTGGAGCGCCGGCGCTAGCTCGGCTCTGGGTGACTGCTGCGGGCAGCCCCGTTGCTCTTCCACTTCAGGTTTTTGGGGTGGTTTTTTGTTCGTTTCTGTTTGGGTTCCACTGGGCCTCTCCACGAGCACCACCGGCCCGTGCCCGTTGGCTGCTTCCTTCGCCACAGCCCGCGGCCGCCTTCCCCTGGGCTCAGCCTGCCCTGTGAGCGGCCCTGCTTGGCGGCAGAGCGTGGTTCTGCTTCGGGATGGCATCGGGAGACATGGAAATACCCCTTCCCTTGAGGGGGTAATCATGGCGGGGAGTTATTTCGTTATTTTATGTCGGTATTTAACAAATAGTTGATACTTTTTGAAGTCGTGTGCTGTTTGATGGGGTGAGGCAGGTGGCCGGTCGGAGCAGCGGAGGTGAGGCCGGTGGTGGAGGGAGTCGGGAACTGGTGAGGAGTGGCGTGGGGTGGCAGATACCTGACCCCAGATGTTCTGGGGGAAGATTTATCATTGCAGACGCAGTGCCGGAGTGACACTGCACCCAAGTCCTGTGTAGCTGTGTGGAAAGTTGCGTTTAAATAAGCAAGTGTTTCTCAGTGACAGCTATTTGGTGCTGCTGTTGTTAATTAAATGGGCAAATACTGTCTAGTAATGGAAAAAATGAGCGTGTAGACATGACAGGTAAGTGAAGGCCAAGAAGTGTGTTTGCTTGATGCTTTTTTTGTGGAAAACTGCATTCAACATGTGTGTTTTAGCATCTTCTGGAATAAAATAAATGTCACAGTATTACTTGTACTGGTTTTGTATCTCTTCCATGCAGTAATCATGCAGTAACGCTTGTATTTCTTGCAGGGCCTGTGGAACGAAAGGTGATTGTGAATCTTCAGAAGTTGGATGTGGCTCAGGATAGTCTGGGCAACTATGGTTTCTTCACTTTGATTTACAATCAAGGCTTTGAAATTGTGATAAATGACTACAAGTGGTTTGCATTTTTTAAGGTGAGTTAACTTGGTGTGTTCTGCATCACTGGCTGTTGCTAAAATGGCCTGTAGTGGGGCTTCTGTTTAATCCCTGGGTGCCACAGTGGGGCAGTTGGAACACTTCATTGTCTTTGACTCTAAAGTTTGCCTGGATTGCCAGATCAGGACTTTTTTAAGTGAAAGGTAAGTTATCAGTGGCTGGATAAGGAGCAGAGGTAGGGAAGAGGTGTTTATGTTCCACCCTGGGCATTATCTGAAAAATCTGTTACAGATACTGCTGCTTTCGCTTCCGGGCATGCCTAAAGCAGTTGAAGGCCTTCACTAAGCTAACTCTTCCAATGGACTGGAAAATTTATTTTTTCAGTTTTTTTCGTGACAACTTGGATCCCAGTGAAATAGCAGACATCTCTGCTTGTATCTTTTGTTAAAGATATTATCCAACGCATGAAAACTTTAGAAAGGCCATCTGTTCTCCTTGCTGGAGGATTTCTGGGATCTTTAAATTTTATTCCAGAATACTACTTTAACATCTAAGTAACCCTCCTGCTGCCTATAATTGTTCTTTTGGAATAACATTGTTATCTCCAGTCCCTGTTAATGACTTCAGATCAAGCTGAAAACAGTGCTGGTAGGCAGGGGGTAAACAGGGGAAGACCCACTTGCTGAGGACCACACTGCTGCTGTCTTGATGAGTGGCAGTATAAATCTGGAGGGTGGCTTGAAGTAGTCTCTGCAGGGTGAGTTTGCTACCTGAGAGATGGATGTTTTGTGCAGCAATATGCTCGGATGGTGAGTGCAGCCCTCAGCAGGAGCAGTGAACGTGTTTGTTTCAGGAAGTA
The DNA here is from genome assembly GCF_030867145.1 of Opisthocomus hoazin. NCBI lineage: Eukaryota > Metazoa > Chordata > Aves > Opisthocomiformes > Opisthocomidae > Opisthocomus > Opisthocomus hoazin. The sequence goes on along the minus strand of NC_134414.1, from coordinate 12,197,059 downwards.
TGATTTTGTGTGTGGCTTCAGATGAGCCAATAGTAAACACCCAGGCCTTGTCCAAGGATAAAGTCTCTGATTTTTGGCTGGTAGTAAGGAGGGTGAAGAAATGACTTTTGCTTTAATTGTCTTCCTGGGAGTTGTTGTGCCTGGTTTATTTCACAGCAGCTATTTTGGAGTCACTGTTTTCAGATGTTAATGAAAGTGAGTGATCCACTCTTCCAGGAAAACTGTAATCTTTACTGAATAGAAGTGATGTATGAGGCTTCGATTTAACTGCAGCTTTCTCCAGGCGAATTGGAGCTCCCTTCAGTGAAGGGAAAGGACTGTGTAGGTGGTTTTACAGGACTAATGGTGAAGTTCTTTACATGCTCTTTGTTGTGGGCTATCCCCAGCAGGCAGCTAGGCACCACCAAGCTGCTTGCTCATCCCACCCAGTGGGATAGGGGACAGAATCAGAAGGGTAAAAGTGTGAAAATTCATGCGTTGAGATAAAGGTAGTTTAAGAGGTAAAACAATAGCTGCGTACATGAGCAAAGTAAAATAAGGAATTCATTCACTACTTCCCACCAACAGGCAGGTGTTTAGCAATTTCCAGGAAAGCAGGGCTTCATCACGCATAACACTTAGAAAGGCAGACACCGTAATTCTGAATGTTCCCCTTTTCTCCTTTTATTGCTGAGCATGATGTTGTAGGGACTGAAATATCCCTTTGATGCTGGGACAGCTGTCCCAGCTGTGTCCCCTGCCAACTTCTGGTGCACCCCCAGCCTACTTGCTAGCTGGGCAGTGTGAGAAGCAGAGGAGGCCTTGATGCTGTGTAAGCACTGCTCAGCAGTAACTGAAACACCGCTGTGTTACCAACACTTAGCATCACAAATCCAGAACATGGCACTGTATGAGCAATGTTTATGAATAAAGTTATCTGCCAAAACTAGTGCACTCTTTTAAAATAAGAATGCTTCTGCATAAGACAGGGTCTGATACTTGAGCAAAAGCAAGGTGTTGGAGAGAAATACCTGATTGACATTCTCTCTGTGCAAGGTAGTGCTTGTTTGACTCGTTGTTCACTACTAGGGATTTCATCAGCAAGACATGCTTAAATTAAAGGCTTCTTTCCTTAAATATTGTAGAGAGGATTAAAGCCCAATTCAGTTACCTTCTCTATAGTTTTGCTGCTGTAATGGAAACAATAGATTAGCAAGATGCAAGTATAATGGCTGACAAGCAGGAGGAAATAGCACAGCACTTAGTAAATGCATTTTTTGCTGCAGACAACTGGTTGACTTTGTTAGGCAACAGCTTGCAATACTGTCTCTCTGCAAAGCTGTTATTTCACAATTGTCATTGAGGACTTGAGGGGGAGAAGTGGTTGCTTACGAACTGCTTCACCTTCTGACATATTTATATATGCATATCTGTTTACTTCTAATCCAGTTAATATTGCATTATATATTAAATATAAATAGAAGATATCTAGTCCTTCCTAGTATAAACTAAAAAGGTGGTTTCTTCTATGAAATGCAGTTAATGCTCTTTTAAGACTTATTCCATCATCTTCTACTGTAAAGCTTCCAGGGGACAAGTAATACACTCCAGTCGATGTATGCTTCTTAGGTTTTTGAAGAATGATTTCCTATTGTTTAAAATACTCCTACTATTTGCACCTGAAAGTAACGTAAACATAGCAGACTTCATTTGCTTGGTATTGGTCAGAATCTAGAAGCCCTTGGAGTAAAACAGGGTAAACTAGAAGGCTAGCTGGTGGGTAACTTCTTCCCTGGAAATGCAGAAAGAGGAAAACCTAAAAGCAATCTCTTTGAATATTGCTTAGCCTTGATCGCTATTGAGAATGTGGAAAAGTCATTAGACAAAATCCCGGTGGAATTCATGGAGAGGAAGAATTAGCTTTGGTAGTCTCTTGCTTAACAGCAAGAAGGTACAAAACTAAGATATTTAATATGGAGTGATTTGCTATTGTTTTTATTACTTGGTAAAACTACTCAATTTCACTCTGAAATAACTTTCCCATGTGAATACTGTTCTGGAGTTAGAGCGTGATTCTGGTATGACTACTTGGTTCATGGAGCACTTTGTCGTGGTGTTTTCCAGAGGAAAGTTTTCATGCTGATGAGTTGTTTCAGAAGAACAAAATTGTTACTTCTCGCTTTCAATATAGTGATTTTTGTATTTCAATTGTTATAATGTGATAATTAGGCAGAAAATAAAACTCTGAAGTTGGTCTCATACGATGCTTAGAGTTCTTCTCTTCCGAAAATGCTTACCGGTATCAAAGCAGCATAACGCAGAGAGCCTTGTTCATCTCCTTCCATGGGTGTGGGTTTGGGCTTGTCAGAAGAGTATTCATTGCTTAAGGGCTGCTCAGAAATTTCAAGTTCTGTATATGTTGCACTAAAGTTAAATTATGTGAGTAAAACCCCATCATGGTGACAGGGCAGATAAAGCATCCCGATTTAGCTATGGTGATCCTTTTAACACTTTTCTTGTATTCTGTTGTCGAACAGAGAGGATGGAGTTGCGAGGCTCAAGGAACAGCAGTATTTGAGCCAATACAGTACTTCATGCATGTGAAGCGTAGAAGTGCAGCTGATGCTAATTGATCTTGCAGGGTATTTTTGCTTGATGTTAAAGAAGGAAGCTGTTTATTAATAACAAGAATGCTATGGGATTGTCTAAATAGCAGCTTGATCAGAGCTACTGCAGCGTGTGGGTATAGACGCAGCCTGTTTGACGATGCATGTTTCAGTGAGTTTTTAATAGCATTTTGATCCTGTCACTTGCTAGACACCCACTAAAACTTTCGTAGGGCCTTACTGCCTTTACGAGTTATTTGTTCTTTTACCTGGGGACTGTGGGGAAATTACTTTCTACACTGAAGGAGTGGAGTGGGTGAACTTGTCAACGTATTTTTTCCTGTTTGCTTTAATAGCTAACGTAAATAAGCTCTAACAGTGTTTTATTTCTAACTGTTGCTGTCCATAGACTTGTCCCTCAAGGTTTGCCAAGTTAAATGCAGCATTCTTGCATTCTGCTTCTCACAGGTCATAGTTACTCTGCCTGGTGTGTGTTCACAGCACAAAATAACTAGCTTGTTTACAGGAATGCTCTTGTTTCTTATTTAATGTATGTTGCTGATGAACTTGGATGTGACATTGGTGTACTGGCTCTTGGCAGAAGCTTGAGCATGTACTTCCGCTGGATGATACAAGGATTTTGTATGGCTATGCAAGACATAAGGCTTTGAAGATTTTTTTATTTTTTTTTTCCCCAAGGGATGGCAAAAGAAATAGGAACAGCATAACATAGAAAGCTAGAGTGAGGTTGAAAGGAAAGTTGAGGCTAGCTTGTTTCAATTACTTGATATCTTTGTATTATTTATTTAATGTTAACACTACCACTTTGAAAGTAGACAGTCTCATAAGATTTTCATTGTTTATCCCTTAAGCTAAGTGGTTCTGCTTTTGGTTTTTGCTAGAGGATATCTCGGAAGTCTGGTGTTTTTTCATATTAAAACACTAGCACTACTTCAGCAAAACGACAGTGGAATATTCTGTAATCTATTCCTGTATAAGTTACTAATCTTTTCCGACTGATTTCATGACATCTTTGTCACATCTTTTCTTCCTCAACACCCACAAATTTGGTCAAAACCCAGGACTTCCATTCTGAAACAGCCTAGACAAGTGACAGTAGTTATGTTTAAACTTCAGAATGTTAATAAAGTCTGAATACATTTTTTATTCCATGTTGCTAAAATAGAAGTGTTAGAGTTGTCAATGCTATTTAATCATTTTGCAAATCAATTGAAAGTTAAGTTTTAACCTATCTTAGTTGGGCTTACTTAACTGGCAGTGTGCAACTGCTGCTTCCCTAAAGTATAAATCTGAAAGTGTAAATAGGTGAATTGCAGGATGTTCCCTAGAGGAAATAAAATGCATCCGTAGTTGCTATTTGCTTGCGTTTTGCAGCAGATAGCAAGATGCAGTGGTTTGTTCTGATTATATCATCTTCTGTATTTTTTGTATGGTAGGGTATCTACAAGTCTGCAATCCTGTTCAAATACAAATGTGCTTCCCATCTTAAAATGACTAGGTACGCTTGTAAATTTGATGACAAACGAGTGGTAAGTCTTTCCACCAGGCTTAATGTATAGGGAAGCCCTGCCTCCTGGAACTAGAGTTGGCTTATAGCCTGAACATTGCTTAAATTGAGAACAGGAGATGTAGAAGGGGATGGGATGGCAGCCTGTCTATCTAGCACTGCTGAATCCCTGTTAAAATGCTGTGTCCAATAAGGTCTCAGTCCTTTTCTTGCTTTTCCTCTTAGGGACATTAAAAATTTAAAGAAAGCTTTAAACAATTACCTTTTTGTACCATTGCACTGAACATGCAATTACATTATGCCATGATGGCCAACACAAAGACTTTACTGAAAGTATACTATACCAAAAAGCTTACCTAGGTTCAGGTATCTAATAGCAAGCCTTGAAATTTAGGTGCATGAACCTTTGTAACATTAATGTTGGAGTTGCTTGGCTAAATTCTGTTACTAGGCAGAGTCACATGAGATGTCAGACTTGAGAAAAATATGCACTTGAAATAGAATTAGAGCGTAATGTTTTCAAACCTCAGAATTTGAACTGTGAATGTAGTTTGGGTACCTTTATGCAGAAGTTTTTCTAGATTTCCCAGATCTCTGGATAGAGTTTGCATAATGCTGCAGATGTGAGCACTGACTGGTGAAATTATCATGTGTCATGGCTGCAGTGGTCTTTTATTAACTTAAAAATTAAAACCATCTTCTTAAATCTGCAGCGGAAATGCATGCAGCAGTTGTCCAGCAGTTGCTGGTGCTCGCAGCTGTGTGGTTGTCTTCCATGAAGGATGCTGTTCTGTGGTGGGTTCCACAGATGTGCTGGCTACTGTGCTGACAGCTTCAGTTGAGTCAGGCATTGCAGTTCGCATCCACCCAAGCTGGCTAATCATGCAGTGGTGCCACGCTGAGCTGATGCAGCTGAAGTTAGTCACACCCATGTATGACCATTGGTTGGGCAGGCATACACATAGCAAGTCCTCTAAAACTGGTACAGTCGGATTTGCTAGATCTAGTCTGTCAGAGCCCTTCTCTGGTCTAGTAAGAAGTGCTGTGTGTGGTTTTAGCAATGAAGTACTGATTTGACAGTGTACCTTCTGGTAGTAAGCAGTGGGTGTCATTGCGATGGCACCAATGACGTTGCTGTCCCATTTTAATTCCTCTAACATGTGGCCCATTGGGGAGTCAGCTGTCTTGTAGAAATTAGGCATGTTTTGGATTTTTTTAAAGGTTTCTCTGCCAGTACCTCAGTGGCTTTCAATTACAGTCGGAGTCGGGGGAAAAAGCAAATTGAGACCTTATGGGTGTAGTTTCATTTCCTGGCTGAAAATGCCTCTTGGAGTTCAAATTCCCTTTGCCCAGACGTCATTGATGGTCTATGGTCTCAAAGTCTCCATGTTCCCCTTTTAAAGCCAGTTCAGTAGTAGCTTACAGTCTGCCAGCCTACAAAAAGGTAGCTACAGAGGACTTGAGTTGCTTAATTTTAGGCTTCTAGGCAAATGGTCTGAAATTGTTTTTTTTTCTCGTTTATCTTGAAGTGTTGCCACTGACTGTTCTGTCAGGTTCTTACCAGTTTTGCTGATATGTTTGAACTGAAAGAACCGTGTAAGAAAATTGCTAAATTCACTTTCCCGAAAGACAAGTTGCACAAAAGGTGTGACTATTATTCTGGTTATCTATCTACATTTTAAAGCAATAAATTTTATCTTCAGAAAAATGAGAGAGATTTCTAGGAGGGAAAAAATGCGAGTGGTTTTAATTTGCTAGTTAGCAGATAACTCATTTCCTTTTTTCCATGAAGAGAAGTCCCAAATCTGTTATACTTGTTTTAATTCAGTCTGACTTTCTGTGCTAGGCAGGATCTGTATCTGATAGTTGCAGGAAGCAGGTCTGTTCCTTGAGTATTCTTCAAATACTCAGACTGAAGGCCTGTACTTAGCAAGAGTAATTGTGTTTGGTCTCATTCTAATCTGTGGCAGCTTTTAGATGGAAAAGACAGGTAGGTATTAATTTACACAATAGTGTAGAGCCAAATAGTGTTCTTGTGGTAACTTCCTGAAAACATCCTTTTACAGAACTTCCTTTTACAGAGAATCTGTAAAAAAGTCAGTAACTTGTTGGTTTTGGTAGTGCCTGCGTTTCTAGGAGTCCGGCTGTGGAGAGGGTTTTTCTCAGAATTAGTCTCTGGACCTTGCCCTTGGTATTTGGCCAAGTGTAGTTTTTTCCCATATTGCACAACAGTAAGACAGGATGAAAAAAAACAAGGCAACAGTTCAGCGTTCTAGTGCCCCTGTCCTGCTTGGGTCAGCAAACATGTTTGCCTTGCTAGACAAAGAAGGGTGTAGATGTGATGCTTCTGCATCTTCCGTACTGGGGACAGAGCAAACTCCCATTGTTCTAAAACAGTCGGAGGATTAATATTTAATTATCCCTCTGATTGATAGACTTAATGATTTCACTGTGTCATAGAATCATAGAATGCTTTGGGTTGGAAGGGACCTTTAGAGGTCATCTAGCCCATCCCCCCTGCAGTGAGCCCTTCAGATTCCCCCCCGAGCCCTGACATAGTCACAAACCTCCTGGTCTGATTATTTACTTTATTTTCTATCTTGAGGCATTTCAATCACTGTAAGCCATCACCTTCTTCAGTGAACAGGCTGAGCAAGCATTTTGTTGAAACATAGCTACAAAATCCCTGTACCTTTGTACATGTGCAACTTGAATGGGATAGGATTTAATAAAGTATTCTTGGACTAGGAAGCTTGGATTCCATTTAAGTGACTTGTGTGATTGGAAGAGTCAGGTTAAAGCTTTTGTTGCATGGGCTTTTCAGGCTCCTGTGTAGCTTAATACAAAACAGGCTTTAACCTTCATATGTGAGTAAAGATCTCCACTCCTTCCCCCTTACCCCGGATATTCTGCTGTCAAAGAATTGCTAATCAAGGAAATGTACACAGCTAGGCAAAGTGTTAGTGCTAACTGCTGTATGAAGACACATTTTACTGAATAGATTAACTCTTTACTCCAGTGGTAAAATGAAGACTTCTGTGGCTGAATGAGGAAGTGCTGGGACTTGGGACTTGAGGTTTTAGTAACACTCCTGTCCCAATCCAATGTCGGGGAGGTTTCAATACAATCCCAAGGATGAGATTAAGATGCAGATGGAGTCAGATGCTGTGCAACCTTGTAAACTTTATTTCAGTGAACTGGGAGCCGGACGTTGGGTGGGGAGGCATCATGGGGGAGGATAAGAGGAGAAAAGAAAGGGAGAGAGTAAGAAGGAAAGAAAGGACTGAAGTCTGACAACCCAAGCAGGTGAGGAAAGGAGTGCAGGGGAGGTCGGTTACCACCACCACGGATCCAGCGATGTCCGGTGAGCTCAGTCACTATGCAGGCACTGAGGTTCCAACGAGGACAGGTTCTGGGAGAAAAGCGTCGAGAAGGAAAAAAGCACCCTCAGGACAGCACGTGCTGTCCCTTTTATAGGGGCGTTTGCCCAGGCGCAGAGCGTGTTTTGGTACGTGCAGTTTGTGCCAAGCGTGCTACCCACTCAGGCAGCCCTTCGCGCGCTAGTCCGTGCGCAAGCGCAGTGTGATACTTTACTGCAGATTATTGTGGCGGTTTCTTCAGAGGTCAAAGCAAAGAGGTTCATAGCAATCTTCTACAACTCCCTTCACCACTCTCAATGGATCATCATTTCTTATTGTCTCATTTTGGTAGTTCAGTTGAAATTTGTTTCTTCCTGCTCTTCTACCACAGCTCAAACTTAAAGCAGTTGCTGGAAGTCTAATCTTTGGTTCTGACTCCTAAACCAGAAATCTTATAGTACAATTTTCCATGAGAGGTTACTGGGTGAGAAACTTGACGTCCTCCCCGTGTTTCCTTTTCAGGCTGCCATGAGTCTTAGTTTCTCTCCCCTTTGCAGCAGTCCATGGTTAGTTTGACTAGTCCCACGTTTGGTGCAAGAAACCACAGGTCCTTGAAGAGAAGAAGAGGTCTTTTACATTTTTGCCTAGAAAATGACTGTTGAACCCAAACAATTAGCACCTGTTAGTTGATACTGATACTAATGCATGCTTTGTTGCTAAAAGTGCAAGTCACAACCTGTTTATCTTCCTCTAGCAGTTTGATAAAGATCAGTTTCTTTCATCTGCTTAGCCTTTTCTTAATGCTTCTTTGACTTGAAATCAAACATAATGCTGGTTGATCTGGAATGTGTGTTTGGCCACTTTGTCTGAAATGCAGGCAAAAAAGCAGCTGGGTGGATGGGGAGTACTGCTATCCTGACAAATACTTCTACTCAACACAAGCAACACAACCTCTTTGCGTTACAGTACAAAAAGGAAGGCCAGAATGTAACGAGCTACTGTAATGAGACTCTACCAGGATGGGTACATGATGTGCTTGGCCACAACTGGGCTTGTTTTAGTGGACAGAAGATTTCTTCATCTCCTTCAGATGTTCACATAAACGAACTACCTCTCCAGAAGCCCAGGGGAAGGTAAGCAACAGATAAGTGACCTTTTACCAGAATAAAATGTTTGGTAGCTGTGTTTCAGGTTTCAGCTAACATCATACAGACCAGTTCTGTGACTGAGTGCACAGTTAAAGCCAGTAATGATGTTGGGAATTAACCTGAATGTACAAAGACAGAGGGAGGGTGTGTCTGTCACACCACGCACTCTCTTCTTCAGTCTGTGTTAAAGCTCAATTACAAAACTGGCATGTCTAAAGATGATGATTGTAGCCTTCTAGTTAGTGTCTCCAATTTCAGAAACCTTGCCGTGATCCAGTAATTGCATGTTTCTTTATCAGTACCTACCAGAAGACGCTTCCAGAGTTAGTCTCCATACTCAGTTTAGAGAACACCTTTAGTTTTCAATCCCAGGCCTTTTCTTACTGTTTTGTTTGGTTTCTTTTGTTCGCAGACTTTCAAGCAGACGTTATGTGCACAATTTTGACTTTGTAAATGCTATCAATGCTCGACAGAAGTCCTGGAGAGCAACAAGATACAAGGAGTATGAGAACTTTGCCCTGGAAGAACTAACTAAAAGAGCTGGGGGTCTCTATTCCAGAGCTCCAAGGTACTAAGGCCTTTTGTTTTGCCGTAAACACCACTGCTGCAAAGAATTTGCTTGTATTTGTCCTGGCTCTTCCTAGCTGTGTTTTGGCTTGTAGTTCAGATGTTTAATCAAGTTTCAAGGCCTTCCAGCTCATTTTCATGGAGTGCTAGCATACTACTTCATTTGAATGATTATTCTGAGTGTCTGTTACAGTCTCAAGGAGCTGAGACAAATAGTGTCACCTACCCTTTAATCTTGCCTAGTAACTCGGTGCTGAACTCATATGTGCAGGGAAGAAGTGGGGACAGTCTCTGTCATCTCACTCTCCTGTCTACCCATCAGCTGCTTGCTGTAGTCATGAGTTTCTGCTTGACCATCTTCCTGGTTCTGCTAGTTCATAAATGCAATTAAAAATCAGTGAACCACATTCTGCTATTAAACATGGATAATAAAGTTTTTGAGGTAATTCCTTGGTTACTTCAGTAACTTGCCATGCCTGCAGCCAGGATCCTCTAACAGGAGTGGACTGTCTCAGTGAAGAAGCATGAGGCAGCCCTGAGTGTGCCTTCACAGTCTTGCAGATCACATGGCAGGGTGATAATGGGAACGGATGCACAGTCCTCTACATTAATGTGAGAACTAGAGTTCTTTGATCTGAAGTTTCCCTTCTTTGTAGCTGTTTTACCTTCTTTCTGTTTTTGCTTTTTCCACTTTGATACTACTGTGAGTAGGAATGCTACTTCCTTTTTGCAAACAGTGTCAATTGGACGTTTGTAGAAGAAGGTCCTACTGTACAATAAAACTTCTGATTTGCTTAGGAGTATCATGCAAATTGTCATTGTTTCATCCTGTAGACAGAAGGCTCCTTGTAGATGGTCTTAAAAACAGTAACCTGTTTGGAAGCCTGTTGCAGCGTGCAGTGCCATGACAGTATTTTGTTGCCCATCCGATGCTTTCAGAACAGACTCCAGTGCCTGGTGTTTGTGAATGGCACCCTGCATGACTTACGGGACAGGCACCAGGTTATGTGAAAGCTGAACGCAGGCAGCTCCTGGCTTGCTGATATATGAACATCATTTGGATGGAAGTGGAACATGAGGACAAGTAACATTAAGTACTACTTCAATAATCACAGTAGAAAACTTGCTCCAGGGAACTCTCCAGTGCAAGTGGGACTGCAGTGATGGAAGTGTTGATGTAAGCCATGTCTGTGTCTGCAGTTAAACAGTCTGTGGTTGCTATCAGTGAATGCTGCCAAGGTGAGGTGCCTTCTGCAGTCAGATATTCAGTGTACCTGGTGATGGCAGAGGTGTAAAATAGCTGTTGCAGAGCTGTGTTGCTACAGTCACTGAGAGTTACCTCAGGACTTCAGACTGTTTCAAAAGTATTTGGCCTCACCAGCTTGTGGATAGTTCATGATATAGTTCCCTCGGGGAGTGATGTGAGTAGGCCTTGCATCCTGCTGAAATTAATCTCTTGAGATTGACACCCACTCATCTTAGGTGGAGACTGTTTCAGATTGCTTAGTGTGAAAGAAGTGCAACTAATAGAAGCCAGAAGAGGACAACTGAGTGTTACATGATTGTTTCCTTGCCTAGAGTGTGATGTGTTCTCAGAAGCATTTTCTTCCCTTTAGACCGAAGCCTGCACCTCTAACACCTGAGTTAGTCAAAAAAGTTTCAGGCTTGCCAGAATCCTGGGACTGGAGAAATGTGAATGGTGTCAATTATGTCAGCCCTGTTCGGAATCAAGGTAAAAAAAATAATCAAAAATGAATGCAGTGCTCTAGAGCTCCTTTGATGTACTTTGTAATTTGCTGTTCACAAGAAGGTTTTGTCTAGTATCTTGCAGTTGACAGATTGCACCTTTAACTATGAATAACCTGCAAAAACTGGGTGGAGTTCTGGCTGACAACACTGTGCTGAAATAGAAGGTGGTACTAGCTTATCCAAACAGCAGTGTCTCTTGCTGGAGTGAGAGCCAGTTACCGCAATGCTCTGCGTAACGACAGCTGTCAAGTTTTGTCCAAACAGTCTCAGTCATGGTTTTATGCATGCTGACAAAACTGATGTACCTTTACTTCTTTCCCTACTTCCTGCTGATGGCAAATTATCATGCTGCTTTAATGAATAAACCTGTGAAAATTGTTTATACTGCCTCCGAAGCTTACCACCCTGATAACTTTAGGAGCTACTTACATGGCTAGTTGCAAGGGGAGGTGTCAGTCTCTATGAAAGTGTGAACACTGACAAATACGGAATACTCGTAAAAAGTATTTGTGTTTTTTCTTTGCCCCTGTGATGGGCAAGTATTTAGGTTAAAGTAGACTTAAAAGGATACCATTCTGGTATATGTTTAGTCTGTAGGAGTGCTTTTATAGCGCTGTGGGGTGAGATACCTGAATTAAATAGATACTGGAGACCAGGAGTGGACTTGGTTAACGTGTCCCTTTTCTGATCCACCATCTCCAAATAAATTTGCATCTACTGGTAGCTATCTGGTTGCATTTTTGAGGGGAAGGGAAAATAACATTAGCATGATGGAGAGGGGGTGACTTAAATCACTGGTCCCTCATTTATGGCTTAGTTCTGCCAAATTATGCCAGCTGGACTCCTGGTAGCAGAAGCATAGGAAGGCTTGTGGGAGTTCTAGCTCACAAGCTGACACATGGCATCAGTGAAAGATGGCAACAAGAAATGATATGGTCCTGTGAAGGTGTGAGGCCTGTACTTTCTCCTGGTGTGAACTGTGAATACACTAAGGACTCTTTACCTTCCAAACAGTTGAACACTCAGTCCCAAACTTACCCTTTCTATGTTGTGTTGCTTCAAAGTTACTCTGTCAGAACCAGTCTGTTGCTTCCAATAACAGAGCTGCCTATACTTTTTCTGTATTCTGAGAATCCATGCTGAGTATGTTAAATGTCTGTGCAATATGTATTCTGCTCCATTAAATAAGAATTTTAGCTTTTGAGCTTTACAAAAAAAAAAAAACAAAAATCATAAAACAAAACCTCTGAAAGATGACCGTGAGCAAAATAGTGCTGACATACAAATTAAGCCTTGCTTATGGTAGCTTGTATGATTTTGAGGCACCGGATATCAATGGTTCATTGAAATGATGGTATTGGACAGTCTTAGTTGTATATCATTAAGATTATTGGGTGACTAATTAGAAAATGCCATGGGGGAGAAGACTGCAAGAAGTAAGATGCAAGTTGTCTGGCACATGCAGAGAGAATTGTATGAATTACAAGATCATGGCTTCCCAGATGTCACGTGCCTGTGGAGTCACTGCTTTTTACCTAAGGAGAAAAAAATACAGCATCTGAAGTGGACAAGAATTAAAAGGGAAATGTGTGTTCTCTGTAGAATGCCTTGAGACGTGGCAGGCTTCACACAACTCCAGTTGTCTTGAACTGTAATATTTACTGCCAGCATTTTACCATCCCTGCTAATATTTTCTGCAGTCAAGAAAGTACAGGTTGAGTTCCCAGGTTGTTTATAGAGCAGTAACTGCAGCTTTGACCCACGAGATATGTCATGTTTGAAGATAGCCTTTTTGTTGCTTGTTATCAACTTTACAAGGGGGAGAAGAGGGGAACCTACAGATTTTGTTAGCTTTAGAGTGCCGTTCCAATTTCTTGCTGACTTCTTTTTGCAGGTTTTTTCTGCAGATGAAAGGTGAGAAGCATGGTCAGCTAAGTCTTTACTAGATGCGCTCTGTATCTTCTTTACTCCCTGTAATGTAACAGTCCTTTGCAGTACAGTGAGTGGAATCTGATGTGGCTGAAGCTTTAATTGACTCTGGAAGAGAATTTGTGGGAAGTCTCACAAAAGCAACTACTCTTGCAGCTGTGTTGGCTCTCTTCTGATACAGTGTGATTGGCATGCTATGGGCTTCACAAATACCAGTGTGGTAGCAGGAAAGAAATTTAGCAACCACCCCAACAAACTTCAGACTGAAATGGTTGCCTTCATTGTGTTTTTTACATTTTTGCGCACGAAATGCAACAAAGTGTTCCGCAGCGTGGCCCGTCTTGGATGCTGTGAGTGTACAATGAGCGGGAGGCACCTTTCACTGCTTCAGTTTGCCCTGCTGGGCAGTGAGCGTTGATGTTCAGGCTGATTTTGCCCTTCAGAGATATGTCTAACTGAGTGAAGGTGCAATTTCAAAGTCTTGCTTTTGTAATAGCTTTGCTTTTATACACCTACACAGTTGAGGAGAAAGTATTTTGTTTTGTTCGTCAAGCCTCCTTCCTTTTCATAGCTCTGCAATATTTGACTTTCCTACTGTCAGGAAACAAAAGGAAATCAGGCACCTTGGTGACAATCAGTAGATAAAATAGGACCTCATCCAAGTAATTGTCCTTCCCTGTGATGCTTGTCCTTCTACTTCCAAAGGTTTTTAATGTGTTACAGGAACTCCTAGGGAGTGGAGAGGCCTAAAACTTGAAGCAATACTAAATTTTGATGCTAAAGTAAGCAGACTTAACTCTGCCAGGAAACAGAAGGGAAATCAAGGTGCCTCTGAAGAGCCAGTGCAAAAAATTACATGCCCTTGGGAATAAGGGGAGTTAGGATGAATCCACTATATCAAACCTGCTCTTTATACCACTAGACTCAAAAGTCAGCTCTAAAGGTGGAATATTTTTTCAACTGGAAATTACAGCATTAAAGCCATTGATAGGTAGAAATAATCCAGAAAAATATTGTCAGCATTCACTTAAAATAGTTCATTGCCCCTCAGTGTATGTGCTCCATAAAGGGTTATAGTCTGAGGCAGTAGGTTATGAGCCTTCTCAGCCCTGCTGGTGTGGTTCCTGTAGGTTTATTCTGAAGGAGTTGTATAGCTCTTAAATGACACTAGTGAAAAAACACTGAAGAGCAATATATTATCTCTCATTCTTGTGAATAAGCTCAGTGTTACTTCAAAAGTTGTTAGAACTGTTTTTTAAATTGCATGCTTGAAAGCTAAAAGTGTATCTAAAGTTTTTGCTCAATCAGTGTTCAAGTTGTGATCAGTATCTGGTAGGTTTTGAATCTTTTCAGTGGACTCTAGCAATAGCTGTACCTAAATGCAGGTGACTTGCTTTGTTTATGTTGCTCTCTGATTCCTTTTTTTTCAGGCTCATGTGGCAGCTGTTATGCGTTTTCCTCCATGGGCATGCTGGAAGCAAGAATACGTATCCTCACAAACAACACTCAGAAACCAATCTTCAGTCCCCAGCAGGTTGTGTCTTGCAGTCAGTACTCTCAGGGTAAGTACACTGGTGTATACAAAGATAACTTCCAGTAATAATAATGCTGCAGAAGGAAACCATGTATTAGAAACCTCATTGCCTTCCCTATCACCCACCACTTAGTCTGCCAGGTACTTTATGAAAAAAACTATACTTTTTTGAGAGGTTGCAAAAAATATTCCAGAGTTGTCAGCCCACCTTACTGTCGGGATGGGGTTGAACCAGGAGTAGGTGGCCTCATGCACAGGATGTCACTGGGGTCTAGGTAGATCTGCCTGGGAGATGGGGAAGATCTACGGAGTAGGGCTGAAAATAGAGCTAAATTGCAGTGTATGCCTTTGAAGAGTGGAACCACACATCCTCCCAAAAGCATGTTCAGAGGGAGGAAGAGCATATTGGAATGGGGAGATGAGCAAAAGCAACGACTAAAGCTTTCCAAAGGACAGTACCTGTGTTAGGACGGTCTTTTTACTGCCTGTAACTAATTCCTTTTCATGATGGGGAGTGTTTGGAACAATTGGATGAGAAGGTGGTCCATATACTAGTGTTCCCAGTATAGATTCCACGGGTGTGAATTTTATCTTGAGTGTTTCAGAAAGCTGGCTATAGCTAGCTGGAGCGTTAGGATTATCTGGGTCACTGCTGTTTGTGTTCCAATACTGTATCTAAAAGTATTACAGAAGATTTGAGTGGGAGAGTCTCACAACTCAACTCTCCAAGGGAATAAGCAGATATTTTTTTTGTTTAGGTTGCGATGGTGGTTTCCCATACCTCATTGCTGGAAAGTATGTCCAAGACTTTGGTGTGGTGGAAGAGGACTGCTTCCCTTACACAGCCCAGGATTCTCCATGCACTTTCAAGCGCAGCTGTTACCACTACTACACTTCTGAGTACCACTATGTCGGTGGTTTCTATGGAGGCTGCAACGAAGCCCTGATGAAACTTGAGCTTGTTCTGCGTGGGCCCATGGCTGTTGCCTTTGAGGTTTACAGTGATTTCATGCTTTATAAAGAGGGGATCTACCATCACACTGGGCTGCAGGATGACTTCAATCCTTTTGAATTGACCAATCATGCTGTCTTGCTGGTGGGCTATGGTACAGACCCAAAAAGTGGTGAGAAGTTCTGGACTGTGAAGAACAGCTGGGGCACCTCGTGGGGAGAAGATGGTTACTTCAGAATTCGCCGTGGCACTGATGAATGTGCAATTGAGAGCATTGCAGTGGCTGCAACTCCTATTCCAAAATTATAAATGCGGGGGTTTTCATCTAGTGCCTTGTCTCCAGCCATAAGAACATACTGATTGTTGGAGACTGCAGTTAAAATCTGTCCCCTAGCTAGAAGCAGGGGAGCTTTAATGAAATTTTCCAGAGTAAAGCAAACATTTTCGCTAGGTGAGAGGATGAACACTGTTAGCTCCGCTCTGTGCACTGAAGGCTTCCTCTGGAGTCTGACAATAGATCACTTAGAATGCAATGGCTGTTTTGGTAACAGTGGTGATAGTTATTCATCACAGGATACACCTCTTCAGTCAGCAGTTGCATTTACTTCCGTGGACAATTTTTAACTTCAGGTCTCAGAGGGAAGCACCTGCTATGATGATCTGTAACTACTCTGAAAGGACACTATAGTGCCTTACTTCTCAGAAATCTGGAAGTCACTGCAATTTAGAACAGAAGTGTGTATTGGGGAGGGAATGGGCAATTACACTGAATAAAATGAAATTTTAAAGCTTTAAGTGTCCTGCAAAAACTGCATGTCAAACCCTTATGACAGCAAAAATCAATTCTACATTTCAGGCTTCCACTAAATGCTCCAGTTCTGGATTTTATTGCTGTGCTTTGCAATTGATCATCTCGGAGTTCAATAAAAATGACCCCACTCCATTGGAGTTTGCACATGTGGAAGTAGTTGGTTGTTTATTTCAGTGCCCTGTCTTAAATTTTGAACTTCCTGTCCAGTTTTGACAGGATGTAAACTGGTGGGGAAGGAGGATGAGAGGACAGGGGAACTAGGAATCATACAGCTGAGGCCAAGATTCTCGCAGCAGCAGCATCAAACAAGGTTCTCCAGGAGTCTAGTAGTCTTGTGGAAATGGGACAATTCACGGAGTAAATTGGCCAGTTAACCAGTAATCCTGCTTAAGTCCTCTCTGATATTCTGTTACCCTATTCCCTATTTTTCCACCAAAATACTTCATTTCTTCAGAAAAGTAATTTCTGATATACGTTAAAACTCCCTTTAAAACATCAAAGCTATCAGTGATTTCACTTGCACCTCTAGGTGTGGGACTCATCTAGCAGAGGTCAGGTTGAAGAGAAAGGTCCATGGAATGTGGAAAGAGGGGCAGGCCACTTGGGAAGAGTACAGGAATGTGGTCAGAGGGTGCAGGGATGCAACAAGGAAGGCCAAGGCCCACCTGGAAATGAAGCTGGCAAGGGATGACAAAAACAACAAGAAGGGCTTCTTCAACTACATCAGCAGCAAAAGGAAGGCTAGGGACAATGTGGGGCTGCTGCTGAATGAGGCGGGTGTCCTGGTGACAGAGGATGCAAAGAACGCAGAGCTACTGAATGCCTTCTTTGCTTCAGTCTTCAGTGCCAAGGCAGGCCCTCAGGAATCCCATGACCCGAAGGTAAGAGAGGAAGCCTGCAGAGAGAATGACTTTCCCTTGGTTGAGGAGGACTGTGTGATGGATTGCTTAAGCGATCTGGACGTCTACAAATCCACGGGCCCTGACGGAATGCACCCAGGAGTGCTGATGCCACTCTCCATCATCTCCATCATTTTCCTGGGTGTCCTGGTGGATGACAGATTAACCATGAGCCCGCAGTGTGCCCTGGCTGCCAAGAAAGCTAATGGGATCCTGGGGTGCATTAGGAAGAGTGTGGCCAGCAGGTCGAGGGAGGTTCTCCTTCCCCACTACACTGCCCTAGTGAGGCCTCATCTAGAGTACTCTGTCCAGTTCTGGGCTCCCCAGTTGAAGAAGGATAAAGAGCTACTGGAGAGAGTCCAGCGGAGGGCTACAAGGATGATGAGGGGACTGGAGCATCTCTCCTATGAGGAGACGCTGAGGCAGCTGGGCTTGTTCACCCTGGAGAAGGCTGCGAGGGAACCTGATATGTACTTACAAATATCTGAAGGGTGGGTGTCAGGAGGATGGGGCCAGACTCTTTTCAGTAGTGCCCAGCAACTGGACAAGGGGCAATGGGCACAAACTGAGGCACAGGAAGTTCCGTCTGAACATGAGGAAGAATTTCTTCCCTCTGAGGGTGACGGAGCCCTGGAACAGGCTGCCCAGGGAGGTTGTGGATTCTCCTCCTCTGGAGATATTCAAGACCCGCCTGGACAAGGTCCTCTACAGCCTGCTGTAGGTGACCCTGCTTCGGCAGGGGAGTTGGACTAGATGACCCTCAGAGGTCCCAACCAACCCCTGCCATTCTGTGATTCTGTGATCTTTGAGCGATCGTGGAGGACAGGAGAGGTGCCCGAGGACTGGAGAAAGGCCACTGTCACTCCAGTCTTCAAAAAGGGCAAGAAGGAGGACCCAGGGAACTACAGGCCGGTCAGCCTCACCTCCATCCCGGGAAAGGTGATGGAGCAACTTACCCTGGAGGTCATCAACAAGCAAGTGGAGGAAAAGAAGGTGATCAGTAGTCAACATGGATTCATCAAGGGGAAGTCAAGCCTGACCAATCTGATAGCTTTCTACGATGGCATTACTGGCTGGGTAGATGAGGGGAGAGCCGTGGATGTTGTCTACCTCGACTTCAGCAAGGCTTTTGACACAGTGTCCCATAACATCCTCCTAGGGAAGCTGAGGAAGGGTGGGCTGGATGAGTGGTCAGTGAGGTGGATTGAGAATTGCCTGAATGGCAGAACTCAGAGGGTTGTGATCAGCGACACTGAGTCTAGTTGGAGGCTGGTAACTAGTGGTGTCCCCCAGGGGTCAGTACTGGGCCCAGCCTTGTTTAACTTCTTCATCAACAACCTGGATGAAGAGTTAGAATGTACCCTCAGCAAGTTTGCTGATGACACCAAACTGGGAGGAGTGGTAGATACACCAGAAGGCTGTGCTGCCATTCAGCGTGATCTCGACAGGCTGGAGAGTTGGGCAGAGAGGAACCTGATGAGGTTCAGCAAAGGCAAATGCAGGGACCTGCACCTGGGGAGGAACAACCTCATGCACCAGTACAGGCTTGGGGTGGACCTGCTGGAGGGCAGCTCTGTGGAGAGGGACCTGGGTGTCCTAGTGGATGACAGGTTGACCATGAGCCAGCAGTGTGCCCTGGCTGCCAAGAAGGCCAATGGCATCCTGGGGTGCATTCGGAGCAGTGTGGCCAGCAGGTCGAGGGAGGTTCTCCTTCCCCTCTCCTCTGCCCTAGTGAGGCCCCATCTGGAGTAGTCTGTCCAGTTCTGGGCCCCATCCTCCTGACACCCACCCTTCAGATATTTATAAGCATTTATTAGGTCCCCTCTCAGCCTTCTCTTCTTCAGGCTGAACAAGCCCAGCTCCCTCAGCCTCTCCTCGTAGGAGAGATGCTCCAGTCCGCTCATCATCCTCATAGCCCTCCGCTGGACTCTCTCCAGTAGCTCCTTATCTTTCTTGAACTGGGGAATCCAGAAGTGGACGCAGTACTCCAGATGGGTCCTCCCTGGGGCAGAGTAGAGGCGGAGGAGAACCTCCCTCGACCTGCTGGCCACACTCTTCTTAATGCACCCCAGGATCCCATTGGCCTTCTTGGCAGCCAGGGCACACTGCTTGCTTTTGGTCAACTTGTCATCTACCAGCACACCCAGGTCCCTCTCCACAGAGCTGCTCTCCAGCAGGTCCGCCCCAAGCCTGTACTGATGCATGGGGTTGTTCTTTCCCAGGTGCAGGACCCTGTACTTGTCCTTGTTGAACTTCATGCTGGAGTGGGATATAGCTAGGAGTGTCTCATTTTTGGGTTGAAATAACGTGGGAAATGACGTAGGCTCTGTAGAATGCTGAAAAGCCTGGCATAGGACCCATAGCCTCTCGGGGGTGTGGTGCAGCAGTGGGCAAGGAGAGGAATTGGGGGGGGATACGTGTCCAGATCTGCCAGTGACATTATGGGAGCTCCAGGGTGCTGCAGGGACAGTGCAGGTACAGTTGCAGGGGTTGAGGTCGCAGCTGCAGAGGTGCCTGTCCCCACCGTGTGTCTCACAGCACAGCCTTACTACTGCCCTCACTGGCACCGCTTCAACGGAGAGAAAAATAGCACTTGAATTGTGAAATAAAGTGTATTAGCTAGGTCAGAAAGCCTGTAGGTGCTGACACGCTTGTACCCAGACTGGTTGATGGCTAACTCTGGTTTCCCCCACCACAGTGCACTGCAGATGTAGACATAGCTTTTAACTACTTTTAAAAAGAATTGATCTCAATTTGAACCTCAAATTTGAAATTTTGAGGGAGAGCCCAAGCGTATTTTAAAAAGAAACAAATCCTTTCCATATCCTGAGCAGTATGGGCAACATATGATAACCAGAGAAAACGTAGAAGCTTTGACTACAGTATAACATAGTGACACATACTTAACTACCCCTTCTGAACAGTGAGTTTTAAGTGAAAAGGCTCGCACTCTGTTTGGCTGAGAGCCTGGGTGTCTTGTGTGGTGAGAAGATGTTGGGGAGTGCAGCTCAAGCAAGCGGAGGTTTCTCTGCTGGTTGCTATGGCTGCTGGATGTGCTGTAGGCTGAAGCAGTGTGTGAGCATGTGTTTGTGTCTTTGTTTAGGTTTCAAAAAATATAAGAATCATTCAGTGGCAGCTGGGAAGTTATTAATGACCTGCAAAATTAGGAGGTGGTCAGGTGCAGTACATTGACAAGAGCATCAGTTTTTATCGGTTCCCTCTGAATGGCAGGTGGGGCAGGAGGAGAAGTCGAAGCCTTTCTGTACAGGCTATAGAGAAACAGGCATGTGCACGTGCAGAATTTTTCTGTATCTGTAAGGGGAAAGACACTGACGTGTACTTCTGCCAATTATTCCTAATTGCTTCATGTGGAGCAGTTGACTTGATCCTGCAGATGCCATTTAGCATGAGATGCACAAGCTGAATTAATATCTCTCATGGTAACATCTTACTAGGCTGATAGTTTAGCTCTTTCTTCGCCAAGCACATTTTGCTATTTGCACTTAAAGATACATATGCATGTTTATACTTGAAGTGATCCCTGGGACCTCTTACCTCATTAAATAGAGAATGTTTTTAAGGGCTGTGTAGAAGGGCTGATATCACTTTAGCAATACGACAGGTGATGTATTTTAAGTACTGTCATAAGCACCAAAGATACTAAAGTGACGTCTTTGCCCTAGGAGGATTTCATAAGTTTGGAAAACATTGTGCATTCTTAAATGTCCAGCAATTCCAACCCTGATGCTCTGGATGTAAGATGGGAAAAATTTCCAAAAATATTGACTAACTGTACAGAATCCTTGCAATTATGTTCAACAAAGGAAATATAATATATACAGCATGTGGGTTTTTTTAAAGCCTCGTTTAATTACCTTTTCTATTAGTCTCTTTACTTATTCAACACTTGTGACAGTAATAGAGTATAAAATGATGGCCTCCTACTGTTTAGTGTTTAGCCAGAATAAATAGGATTTTTTGTCAGGATTGTACAAGGGATTCGCTAAGACTTTTCCTTTCGTTAGCGTTGATGACTGAAGGAAACTAGAGTATCTCAGAAGATAAACCTTCCTGAAAGCAGAAATGCCAAGACCTCTGGGAGGCTGTTACTTCACCTAGAAACTGGAACACCTGAAGCAACAGTCTCCTGACTTTCAGCTCGCTGCTCTGCTCTTGGTCCTACTTCACCACTTCTTGCTGCCAGCCCCACTTCTGCACCAAGGTTCTGGTAAATCTCTCTAGCTCACTTAGAATCCCTATTTTGGAACCCTGTCACCTCACCCCATAAGTGTTTAGGCATAAATAGGAATACTCCAGCAGCTGAATTTTTGCAGATCAGGTGACTAAATCTGCAGTCTGTACTTTACACAAAGATTCTCTTCTAAATCTCATACATTAGGAAGGCTGCTGAGGCTGTAAATTTTGTCACTCAGTTATATTTCTCCCTCCTTTTCTGGAGCTCTCTATTAACCTTGGGATTATATGTACTGGTTTAAATTTCAGCAGGATAATAACTGCGCGAAACTGCATCCAGTTGGGGAGGGGGGAAATCAGTTGCAATATATTGACTAAAAGGCCAAATCAAATACATAAAACTCAGCCGTGGGAAGATAAGATACAAGCAATGCAATGCTTCTTTTCACAGAACATATCTATTTTCCGTGTGTGCTGCCCTGAGGAAAGAAGTAGAACTAGGGTGATTGCATCTTCCTGATTGCTGATTTTTCAACTGTAACATCGAGAAGGTGATATTTTTCTTTTTTACTTAAAGAGGCTGGCAAAAGAGAACTTGATGTTAGCTCTATTTTGTCCATTAGTATTGCAGAGTTTATAACAGCAGCATTAAAACTGGTCCAAATGGAAAATGAATGGGACTGTCTGAGTGTGGAAGACCCAGGAGGGTTGACAGGAGATGGGCTGTAGGAGAGGCAAGTGCCGATGGCACCTGGGTAGGCAGCATATTAATATCCTGGAGCACCTGCATGAAGTCCATTAGGACACCCACAACAGGTAACAAGGGGCAACATAAAGTGAGAGACATCCTAAAAGAAGAAGAAATCTTTAAAAAACCAAAAAGACAGATCACTTACCTACCTATGCCATTAAGAGGTGATGTCGAGAAGAGAAGGACAGATCCTTTCCAGCAGCATCCAGGTAAAAAGTCTAGATACTTTAATAAGCAAATCCTAATGCTTCACAGGAGTGGGACAGAATGGAGAGGCAAAAGATCATAACAATTTTCAGATCCAAAACAGTACAACAAAGACTCATCCAAAACCAGCACCTGAAGGCTGACCTAAGGATGAGGAGATGATGAGGATCAGGTGGCCAGCATCCTTTTTCCTTCCTGTTGCTGCAAGGAAGCCTGGCCAAAGGACTGGGATATACATGAGTATGTCTAAAGAGGCTATTTGAAGACACAGCATGGCACTTGAAAGAAGGTGGGTGTGAGAGTGTTGCTGTGGTTTTTTTTAAGTAAAAGTATTTTCCCCTCCTATAGGTCTTGCATGGAGTTTTGCTATGCTGCTGCTAGAGAAAAGCAATGTTAATTACTACAAAATCTTTGGCTTAAGAGTTCAACTACAGGTCTCCAAGTCCAGCTCCTTTCCTCAGCATTAATTTGTGTGGTGTTTTGAACCTATGAACGATCACGTATGGCAAATCTCATGTCTACCTTCTATTTCGTTTACATTCTTCCCAGCAATCCTGCTTCCACAAAGACAACAAATGTTGGCTCTGACAGGACAGGCAATGGCCCTCTTGTGTCACGGATCAGGTTAAAAATCATAGCTGGGAGCCTGGTTCCCAGTGGAAGGGGCAGCTGTGTCATTGCTAAAATGAATTCCAGAATGGGTAGAGATTGGTTTGTTTTTGTTTGTTTGAACAGAGTGTTAAAAACAGGATAAAAGTGGCAAAAAAAATGTAAAAAGCTAACCCATTCTGGCATTTTTGAATTACTTAGTGATTTTTTCTTGTTTTGTAATGTGTTCATAAAAAAATACAAAAAGGGAAGATTTGAGAAAAAAGTAAAGTTTCAGCTGCTCGGCAACCTGTCCTGGTGTTCCTTTTATATATATGAAAGGAATATATTGTGTGTGTATATATATATATACACAAACAGAATGGACTTTTTTCTCTCATTTTTTACAGTTCAGAGTGCAGCCAAACATGCCAATCTGGAAACCCTTCACCAGATGGACTGAGATCCACACAGTGTTACTCACCCTCCTCATCTCCAGCCTTCTCTTGTCCTGCATGTTGAGATACGGCTTCCAGGACCAGGCTTGGTCTGAGCAGCATTCAACACACAAGACCCTTTCTTGTTGAGCTTGAAGGGATATGCCGAGAGCAGGCTAAATAACGAGCAATAAAATGTGGAAGGAGCTTAGCCCAGCACTGTCTTTATAAACACATTTTAATTGTGTCTAATTCCATTTTCAAAGTCTTGTATCTGGGCAGCAGGAAGAAAAGTGTCATCCTGGCTGCTGTTCTGGGGTCAAGTGGTTCCTTCTTGAAAGGCATGTGAGTTGCTCCTTCCCTGGAGTGTGAGTGAGGGTGGTGTGCAAGGGGAGACCTCTGGAAGGAGAAGTCACAAAGGGAGAGCCTGGAGGATGAGGGGTTTTGATGAAAAGGGGAAAACACAGCCAATACAGCCAGGCCTCAGAGATGACAGCAAGGAAGGGCCTTCTCTTGGTGTCCCAAGGAGTCTACACGAGGGTTGCTGAGAGCAGTGAAAACTCAAAGAGATGCTGTGAGCAGGATGAAAGGGATGTGAACCTGTGCTGCAAGGAGATGGTGGGCATATTTTCACCTCTTTGAATTTCTCAAACCAGGGCTTTGTTCTAAACCCTGTTGTGCTAAAGTCTACCTTTAACATCCCAGTTCCTTTCAGTTGGCTGAGAAAAGGTGCAGTCACATTGGCTGATGTCGCCAACACAGGAGTCCTGTTCCATGTGATGGTCAGCTCGGTGCCTGGTCCTGCTCTTGGAGAACACGCAGACCTACGTGCTCCACTGAGGCCATTGCATGTCTCAAAGCAATGAGAGTTTTTTGGGGCAGAAACTCTGATGTAGCCTGGCTGGAATACACCAGGTGAGGACCTGGCTCTTTGGCCAAGAAACTGTTCCATTAAACCTTTCATCAGGCAAAATGGTCTACTGTTCCTACAAGAAATGGTTTCCCTGAACAGGTTATGGCTTTTCTTGATATTTGACATTTGCGACAATGATTTGCAGTTGGTTTGTGGGGCTGCACAAGGGCAGTATTTGGCCGTCGCAGCAACTTCATCACCACTTGAACTCAGAAGTCTTCAGTCAGAATGGATCATTCCGATGTCTATGTGGGGCAAGGAGGCGTTGGATCTGGGAAACAGTATGTTTTTTGGTTGTGTTAATAGAAAATGAGATGGCTAAGAATGAGAACAAATGAGGGTTCTGGGCTTTTCTATGCTATTAATAAAAGCTTCTGTAATGGGGCCAGTATGGATATAACAGTCAAATCTTGGGCTTAGCTCCTTATGCAAAGTGAAATGCTGTGGCAATACATTTATAATGTGCCTTGAGAAATCATTTTTTAATTATTATTAACAATAGGCACTAATAGATTTCTGTGTAAAAATGTCCAGAATCATTGTACTTTCTTAGGAAGAAAAAGGGGAACATAAAAAGGCTTTTTTTCTAAAAAAAACCCCAACCCTCATCTCTGCAGGTATAAAGCAGTTCCTTTCTTTCTTGACCTTTCTCTTGAAGGGAGAAATAATAATGTTTCTGTTGCTTCTGTGAATGACAGTGTGATGTGCCCCTGAAAGGTAATAGGTATGTGGTTCAATATGTCCCTGCCTCTCTGCATTCAGTAGCAGGGGAGAGGCTGCTGCTTATTTAGAAATTCTCTAAACTGGGTCATTACTCATGTCACATTTCCCTTGCATGTTATGCTCTTACATCTAAATCTTGAGGGTTGGGCTGTGATAAGACACAGTAAGTATCAGTAATGAGTGGGTACCACTGTGTCCATCTATGATTCTGAATGTTCAGTAACCATGGAACACTCTTCAATAAGCTAGAGTGAATTTCTGCAAATATTAAATTGTCAGTGGAAGAGAGAAAACAGGGTGGAAGTTCAGGAAATCACCTATAGTTTTCAAGCACTTCATTCTTGGGCAGATAAATGTTGCTTACAGTGAGCAAATCCTGACTCTCTGAGCAAAGTCACTGATTTCAGTGCAACTGTTCAGGCCATAAAACATCAGTCTCTACGAGTAAGAGTGTAGGATCTGCCCTCCCTTTTTGAGTAGACAGATACTCACAGGCAGCAGAACTTATGAATCATTCCAGACAGATGTTGAAAATTGCCATCAGCACTGGGTGTTTGGCACAATTTCTTCTGTGCCTTTTGCAGCTTTTTCAAGATTAACGGTTTTTGGGGGGTTTTGGTTTGGTTTTTTAAGAGCCTTTTGTTGGTGTTTATAATAATAATTTTCACAAGTCTGTCAGCCTTTTTTTCTATATGTGAGTAGGGGATGGTTTGGATCAATACTTTCTGTATAAAAACTGTCAGTGGGGCCTCAGGAAAAGGAATCTAAAGGCACTGGTCATCCCAGACTGTTGCATGGTGGCCAGACATGCTCAAGATACCACGGAAGTGACCAGAAAAGCTACCCCTCCCCAAATGGATCATTTCGGGATTTGTAAAACTCTCCACACCTTCCCAACAGCACTTCTGGTTTTGCAAACTTGGTTTGGCAATCAAGGGCACATTGTTCCTGTCACCAGTGATGCAACTTTGATGGCATTTTAGCCTCTAGTGTCTACGTAATGCATCCAGTGCTAGATGTTGTAGAGTTTTATCAGGCTGGCTGAAGTCATTGCTCAGTTTCCCAGAGCTCAGCTATGCTGGATGTGGCAGCATCTGCAGCTGAGGTGAGGCCTGAGGATATCAGTTTTCCTTCTCCTCATCACCTGAGTCCCAAGTGGGTGCTTAATTTTCTCTGAAAAGAAAGACTCGCTCGGGCTGGACAAAAGCCTTGCTACGTGAGCGCTTCAGGATGTGATCTGTCAGCTGTCGAAGGGTTTAGCAATCCTGCTCGTAGCCTGCCATCGAGAGACTAGAAAGAGGAATACAGGTCAGAAACAGCAGAGAAAGGGGAGTGCAGACAGAACAGCAGGTGATTCCTTACTGACTTGGCATGTGTCGTTTACTGATAATGATGTTTTGCACAGATAAGCTGCCTGGCATACTGCAGAGTTTTAGAGCCCCCACACCACTGCACAGCTCACCTTCGTGCCCACGAACAGGTATCTCATAATTGAGCATCTCCTTGTGCATGACTGCTTTTCAGCCTCTTCAGACGCAAAACGTACAGAAAACAGAGTGTGAATATGACTTGACTGCAATATGAACTAGTCTATAAACCCATTGCACCAATACTCTGATTAATTCAGCTTATCAGTCAGCTATTAGAAGCCTCTGAGCTCTTCTTCTGAGATACCCAGAGGTCTTAGGTCTTAAATTTCTCTGACTTGGCAAGGTAGTGTGGATACTTCGTGTCTTCCATGAAACAGTCAGGACCACAGGCCCTCTGGGTACATTATTTCATGCCAAACATTATTATATAGTGTATTCTAGTAGAGTAAAGCTCTTGGGAGCTTTGCTGTGCACACCATCCCCTCTGAGAGAATTGCAGCAGGAGACAAATGAGGCAAAGAGGACTGCAGCTGACAATGCTGTAAGAATAAATTGCTTGATTCTCATATAATGGGCAACTACTTTAAGGCTCCTAATCCATAATGACCTAAATAACTTAGATGGACCTGCCCCTTAAACTGAATCTGTTCCTCAATGTCTTTTTTACTTAGCACTATAAATATTCTTACGTATTATGACCTTCCTCAGACATCTGGAAGAAACCTCAGATCCACAGGCTCTGATTGTCATGGGGGACTTCAGTCACCCCACTATCTGCTGCAGGGACAGCACAGCAGGACTCGGGCAACTCAGAAGGTTTCTGAAGTGCACTGATGGCAGCTTCCTGATGCAGGTGGTTGAGGAGCTGATAAGGGAAGGTGCTTTGCTGGACCTCATACTTACAAAACAGGAAGAACTGTATGGTGATGTGAAAACTAGGGACGGCTTTGGCTGCAGTGACAATGAGAGGGTGGAGTTCATGGTCCTGAGAAGAGGGGAAAAAAGCCAAAACAGAGTTACAAGCTTAGACTTCAGGAGACCAACATTCAGCCTGTTCAGGGATCTGCTTGGAAGAATTCTCTGGGATGCCCTGTGCAGAAGTGGGGTCAAGAAGAGCTGACTAATTGATTTTCAAGAATCAGCTCCTCTGAGCTTAAGAATGGTCTATACCCACATCCAGGAAATCAAACAAAGGGAGCAGGAGGCCTGCAAGGATGAATAAGGAGCTCCTGACGAAAGTCAAACATGAAAAAGAAACATACAAGAAGTGGAGGCAGGCAAGGCTTTCGACACAGTCTCCCATGATATCCTCCTAGGGAAGCTGAGGAAGGGTGGGCTGGATGAGTGGTCGGTGAAGTGGATAGAGAACTGGCTGAATGGCAGAACTCAGAGGGTTGTCATCAGCAGCGCTGAGTCTAGTTGGAGGCTGGTAACAAGTGGTGTCCCTCAGGGGTCAGTACTGGGCCCAGTCTTGTTTAACTTCTTCATCAACGACCTGGATGAAGAGTTAGAATGTACCCTCAGCAAGTTTGCTGATGACACCAAACTGGGAGGTGTGGTAGATACACCAGAAGGCTGTGCTGCCATTCAGCATGACCTGGATAGGCTGGAAAGCTGGGCAGAGAGGAACCTGATGAGGTTCAACAAAGTCAAATGCGGGGTCCTGCACCTGGGGAGGAACAACCTCATGCACCAGTACAGGCTTGGGGTGGACCTGCTGGAGTGCAGCTCTGCGGAGAGGGACCTGGGCGTCCTGGTGGACGACAGGTTAACCATGAGCCAGCAGTGTGCCCTGGCTGCCAAGAAAGCCAATGGGATCCTGGGGTGCATCAAGAAGAGTGTGGCCAGCAGGTCGAGGGAGGTTCTCCTTCCCCTCTACACTGCCCTGGTGAGGCCTCATCTAGAGTACTGTGTCCAGTTCTGGGCTCCCCAGTTCAAGAAAGATGAAGAGCTACTGGAGAGAGTCCAGCGGAGAGCTATGAGGATGATGAGGGGACTGGAACATCTCCCCTACAAGGAGAGGCTGAGGGAACTGGGCTTGTTCAGCCTGAAGAAGAGAAGGCTGCGAGGGGACCTAATAAATGCTTACAAATATCTGAAGGGTGGGTGTCAGGAGGATGGGGCCAAGCTCTTTTCAGTGGTGCCCAGTGACAGGACAAGGGGCAATGGGCACAAACTGAGGCACAGGAAGTTCCATCTGAACATGAGGAAGAACTTCTTCCCTCTGAGGGTGACGGAGCACTGGAACAGGCTGCCCAGGGAGGTTGTGGAGTCTCCTTCTCTGGAGATATTCAAGACCCACCTGGACAAGGTCCTGTGCAGCCTGCTGTAGGTGACCCTGCTTCAGCAGGAGGGTTGGACTAGATGACCCACAGAGGTCCCTTCCAACCCCTACTATTCTGTGATTCTGTGATTCTGTGAACAGATGACTGGGCAGGAATATAAACTCACTGTCCAAGCCTGCTGGGATGCTCCCGTACATGCCAAGGGAGCTGGCTGATGTCATTGTGAGACCACTCTTGATTATCTTTGGAATGTCATGGTGAGCAGGAGAGTTTCCTCAAGACTGAAAGAAAGCAAATTTCACTGCTGTCTTCAAGAAGAGAAAGAGGGAGAATTCAGGGAACTACAGGCTGGTAAGCATCACCTTGATCCCAGGAAAGGTGATGGAGTAAATCCTGCTGGAAGCCATTTCCAAACATAGGACGGACAAGGAGGTTTTTTGTAGTAGTCAGCATAGATTAATGAAGGGGAAATCATGCCTGACCAAACGGATAGCTACCTATGATAATGAAATGACTGGGTGCGAACAGGCTTTTGATGCCGTGTCCCATAACATCTTCATAGGCAAACAGATGAAGTATGAGGGGGTTAGGTGAATGGGCAGTGAGATGGATTGATAAGTGACTGAATGACCAGGCTCAAAGGGTTGTGATCAGCTGCACAAAGCCTAGCTGGAGGCTACTGACTAGTACCGTACCCTAGGGATCAATACTGGGGCCAGTACTGATCAGCATCTTCATTAATGACCTAGACAAGGGGACAGGTTGCACCCTCAGCAAGTTTGCAGATGATACAAGGTAATTGATACAGCAGATGGGTGTGCTGGCATTCAGAGGGACTTCTACATGCTGGGGAATTGGGCAGAGATGAATCTCACAACACTCTACAAGGGGAAATGCCAAATCCTCTAGCAGGATAGGGATAACTGCAAGTGTCAGTGCACAGTGGGGGACAAGCAACTGGAAAGAGCTTTGCAGAGAAGGATCTCTGCAAAGGGTTGCAGTCAATGGTTTGATGTCCCGGTGGAGACCAGTGACGAGTGGTGTGCCTCAGGGGTCGATACTAGGGCTGATGCTGTTTAATATCTTTGTCAGCGACATACACAGTGGGACTGAGTGCACCCTCAGCAAGTTTGCTGATGACACCAACTGTGTGGTGTGGTTGATACGCTGGAGGGAAGGGATGCCATTCAGAGGGAGCTTGACAGGCTGGAGAGGTGGGCCTGCGTGAACCGCATGAAGTTCAAAAAGGCCAAGTGCAAGGTCCTGCACATGGGTCAGGGCAATCCCAAATACAAGTACAGGCTGGGCGGAGCGTGGCTCAAGAGCAGCCCTGAGGAGAAGTACTTGGGGGTACTGGTGGATGAGAAACTCAACATGAGCCGGCAAAGTGCACCTGCATCCCAGAAAGCCAACCATATCCTGGGCTGCATCAAGAGAACTGTGGACAGCAGGTCAAGGGAGGTGATTCTGCCCCTTTACTCCACTCTTGTGAGACCCCACCTGGAGTCCTGTGTCCAGCTCTGGGGCCACCAATATAGGACGGAGATGGATGTGTTGGAGCGGGTCCAGAGGAGGACCATGAAGATGATCAGAGGGCTGGAGTACCTCTCCTATGAGGACAGGCTGAGAGAGTTGGGGCTGTTCATCCTGGAGAAGAGAAGGCTCCAGGGTGACCTTATAGCAGCCTTCCAGTACCTGAAGGGGCCTACAGGAAGGATGGAGAGGGACTTTTCACAACGGCATGTAGTGATAGGACAAGGGGGAATGGCTTTAAACTAAAAGAGGGCAGATTTAGATTAGATATTAGGAAGAAATTCTTCACCATGAGGATGGTGAGTCACTGGCACAGGTTACCCAGAGAAGCTGTGGATGCCCCCTCCCTGGCAGTGTTCAAGGCCAGGTTGGATCGAGCTCTGAGCAACCTAGTCTGGTGGAAGATGTCCCTGCTCATGGCAGGGGGGTTGAAACAAGATGATCTTTAAGGTCCCTTCCAACCCTTACTATTCTATGATTCTATGATCTGGGAGTCCTGGTGGACAACAAGTGGAACCTGAGCCTTGCAGCAAAGAAGGCTAACGTCCTCCTGGGCTGCATTAGGCAGAGTGTCATCAGCAGGTTGAGGGAGGTGATCTTTCACCTCTAATTAGCACTGGTGAGATACACCTAGAGTGCTGTGTCCAATGATAAACTCGCCAGTATGAAAGACAATGAGGCCTGAGTTCAGCAAAGGACCATAAAGATGACTAAAGGTTTGGGATATCAAGAAGAGGCCATGAGAGCTGAGACAGTTTCAGCCTTGAGAAGAGAGGACTCATGATGATCATATCATTGTGTATAAATACCTGACAGGGTAAGTAAAGAACACAGGCAAAGATGGAAATTCTATTTAAACATAAGAAAAATGCTTTTTACTGTGTGTGTGGGGCCAAACTCGTTTCTTTTCAGTGGTGCCCAGTGACAGGACAAGGGGCAATGGGCACAAACTGAAGCACAGGAAGTTCCGTCTGAACATGAGGAAGAACTTCTTCACTGTGAGGGTGACGGAGCACTGGAACAGGCTGCCCAGGGAGGTTGTGGAGTCTCCTTCTCTGGAGATATTCAGGACCCGCCTGGACAAGGTCCTGTGCAGCCTGCTGTAGGTGACCCTGCTTCGGCAGGAGGGTTGGACTAGATGACCCACAGAGGTCCCTTCCAACCCCTACCATTCTGTGTGATTCTGTGATTCTGTGGTCCAAACACTGGAAGGAATTGCCCAGAGAGATTGTGAAGTCTCTGTCCCTGAAGATATTCAAAACCCAGCCTGCTTGCCAGGCTGTGAGCAACCTGGTCTCACTGACTCTGCTTTGAGTAGGGGAGTTGAACTCAGTGATTTCCAGAAGTACCTCCCCACCTCAGTGATTCTGTGATATTTTAAATCATAGGGAGTACAAACTATAGACCTGGTGAACTTTTATCACGTAAAGGAAGTATCTTTTGTGGTTTTGTTCCATGGTTTACATTTGCAGTGTGAGGACCCACTGCTTAATGGAAATTGTTGAAGCTAATTCATGTTAATTTAGGATCTGTTCTTATAAATATCCCTGCACATGAAGTTGGTGCTGCCGGGTGAACACATTAGAGATTAATACTGTCCAAGAATCAGACTTAAATCTGCTTGAATCAGAGAGCAGTTTCACTGATGTGATTCAGCCCCATTTGTAAAGATTTTCTCGGTGGTGGATGGGGTAGACTAGTCTCTAAGCTCCTGCTGCAAGGATTGCATATGGACCCTCATGGGAGGGCATAATGCAGATTACTATCAGAAACTTTCTAGCTTAGTTTAGATATACCTATCTGTAGCACTGTAACTGTTCGATCTTCACCACACAAGTAATTTGCAGTACCTGAAGAGGGTTAAAACTGCTGCACAGTAAGTTTGGTCCAGGCTTTTGCTGGTAGCTCCATAGTAGCAACTCTGCAAGGAATGTGATGGTTCAGTCTACAACCTCATTGAGTCCTCTTAACACTTAGTTTATTGAATCTGGGACACAACAATGTTCATTTGGAACCGGTGCATTTCAGAATAATTCTGTGCTGTATGGTGTTTTCACTGCCTTCTGGCCTCAGGGACAAGCCATTTTGCTTTTCCAAGAATATTACTGACCCCCTGTTATTAGATTTCACCCATGGCAGACATTCTGGTCCTTCCCCTTATTGCTTTTCAAGTCGCACTGTGTTCATGTGTTCCCAGCTGACTGTTCAAATGCAGTTGGTGTATAACGCACAGCAACCCATCTAAGATTTCACTTCAGGCTCCAAAGGATACACCTTAACTTGGATTTTTTTAGACTGTGTTTATCTATGAAAAAAAAATTCAGCCTTGAGAAAAGGCAATTACATAAAATTATTATTATTATTTGAGTCTGATGGAATAGAAACATGTGCTTGCACAGGTAGCTAAAACCATCTGAGATGCCCTGAGGCATCTGTAAAGAGCTCGTGGATATGGAAGGTATACTGAAATGTGCAACATGTAGCTGAGCCAGGTCCCCTTATCAAACTGAGAGTTTGTAATTTTGAGAGCGCCACAAACTCTCGCTCTTTACAAAGATTCATGCACCTATAGGCTGTTAAAACATGGAATCTCTTTCCCTGTGTTCTCCCTGTTTCTCTGCCCTGAATCCTGTCTTGCCTGGAGGTCTGATCTTGTGGGACCTCTAACCCTAGCAACAGATCCACACTTGTAGGGGGCAAAATCGTAACCTCAACAGGTAACTTGTATCTGTCTAAGACTTTTTAAATAGGGCTGCAGTTGTGCTAGAGGGAAAGGTTTTCACTGTTTCTAGAGGTGTAGTTCCTGAGGTAAAACAGACACCGCCATAGACTATTCCTGCCATCCCAACCTTGTTTTGTAGAACAGATGAAGCATCATTCCCAAAAGGTAACACTTGGGCATGCCCATTAAGTATGTTTGATGAGTCAATAGTAATTTTTAACTGAATGTCTTAATCCCAAGAACCACTGGAACGGGAGAAGGGAAAATCTAACTAAGTCTTTCTAGTCTAAAAATAAAACTGGGGGTAATGCACCATTTTGTTAAAATAACCTATTTCTCCATAAGAAATTATTCTCACCATGATTGACCACTCCCATAATGAGGTCAGTGAATATACTATGACTAAAATGAGGAAGACAATATATTAATAAAAGATGAACAGTCTTCTCTACAGCTAACAACTTAGTATTTAGTCCATACCCCAGGATTAATGATTAATTAAGGATTAATTCCCCAGGATTAATTGGCATGTGGCTCTGCGGAGAGGGACCTGGGTGTCCTGGTGGACGACAGGTTAACCATGAGCCAGCAGTGTGCCCTGGCTGCCAAGAAAGCCAATGGATCCTGGGGTGCATCAAGAAGAGTGTGGCCAGCAGGACGAGGGAGGTTCTCCTTCCCCTCTACACTGCCCTGGTGAGGCCTCACCTGGAGTACTGTGTCCAGTTCTGGGCTCCCCAGTTCAAGAAAGATGAAGAGCTACTGGAGAGAGTCCAGCGGAGGGCTATGAGGATGGTGAGGGGACTGGAGCATCTCCCCTCTGAGGAGAGGTTGAGGGAACTGGGCTTGTTCAGCCTGAAGAAGAGAAGGCTGCGAGGGGACCTTATAAATGCCTACAAGTATCTGAAGGGTGGGTGTCAGGAGGATGGGGCCAAGCTCTTTTCAGTGGTGCCCAGTGACAGGACAAGGGGCAATGGGCACAAACTGAAGCACAGGAAGTTCCGTCTGAACATGAGGAAGAACTTCTTCCCTCTGAGGGTGACGGAGCACTGGAACAGGCTGCCCAGGGAGGTTGTGGAGTCTCCTTCTCTGGAGATATTCAAGACCCGCCTGGACAAGGTCCTGTGCAGCCTGCTGTAGGTGACCCTGCTTCGGCAGAGGGGTTGGACTAGATGACCCACAGAGGTCCCTTCCAACCCCTACTATTCTGTGATTCTGTGATTCTGTGAAGTCCGGCAAAAAGATGCGTAGAATTTCAATGTTTTGTTTTTTTTTTTAAAAGCAGAATGTAGAATAATTTTCTATCATATTAATTTGTGTGTGTGTATAGATAGATACATATATCTATACATAGACACGCACAAGTATATTTACCATTTCTTGGGATTATGGTCTAATTTATATTAGATGATATTGGGTAAGATCAATGTGATGCCATAGGCCAGTCCCTTCAAGACATTCAAAGCTACCACGTATAGTGATGGTGTAAAACCCGTAGATAACTGGATGGCAATCCTTTAAGTACATACATTTCTAATAATTTGAATATGTTTCCTTGGACAAAAACTATTACCTCATAGTTTCAATATGTCAGACAACATTGTCATTTCCAAAAGGTATGTTGGTAGCAACTGTGGTCCTCAGTCAGGATTGACGCCCTTTTCTATGGTATATGCCATGCAAAGTGAAGGAGTGATAAAATCCAGGATGCATTTATGCTGTCCTTGATTCCTGTCAACGTAATTGCAGCTTCAATTTTATCACTTCTCTTGAAGAAAAATATCTCTACTAATGACAAAGAAATAGTGAGAAATTCTTGAAAGTTATCACTGTAAAATGAGTTTCACTTTTATGCTGAGGCCAACACAGTCTGTAATGCCTTAATTTGGTGGAACTTTCTTAAACATTATTTACAATGGAGGCATGTAGAGTTTGTATTAATTCCTGCCAATTAAAACAGTGTTGATATACTCTTTTAATATTAGTGTAGGTATTAAAATAGAGATAGCAGACCATCAGATGACATCGTTGTGGCAAATAGATAGGCAGGGAATACACAAATAAAACAGCATAGACATATACAATGTCACATGGGTTTTTAATTACTGTTTACATTGATTTAATAAAGTTTAAAATGTATATTCTTACCAAAGAAAACACAGATAACCAAAATATAAACACTAAAATATCAACTAAATTGGCAGCAGGTTTACATGTTCTTATTGCCTGGATGTAGTCGAAGGACCAGAAGCAGCAGAATATGGGCTGAGAGCCATTATCTGGTTTTCCCAGCTTTACAAGTTACTCCATGTCAGCTGAGCCTTGCTAACAACCTACCTATGGGTGGCAAATGCAAGCTAATATGGTTTGTATTAACTGTCCTTAGCCATGGTCTCAGCTAAGACAGATTGCATTCCATCAGCTCCAGGCTAAGTGCACTTCCCTGGACATCTCTGCCTGCAGCAAATCATTGAGTCACAGTAACCTGGTCGGGTGCCCGAAGGGATCGGTTGGCATCCTCAAACAAGTCTTGCAGTGATTGCTGAAGACATGAGCAGCCCAAATTATCTGCCTTCTCCCATGACAGCACTTACTGCTCCTGCAGCAGAGCTGCAAACAAGCAGGACATACGCACCTCCCTGCCCCAGTGCCTCCAGATGACAGTGAAGCCAAACCAGTACAGACATAGTTCAGGATGTGGGAACAGTCCTCCAAAAAGGTGAAGCAAGGCAGGGCTGAGGGCCTTACCCAACCTCAGAAGCATTCAGCAGACAGTGTCTATAAAAGCCAATTCACCATGGAGTTAGGAGATCTGGGTACAGCTTTCACTCAGCAAGACACTTCAGTCCATGCTTCACTTTAGCTCAGCAAATCATCCCTCTAAATGCAACAAAGCCTCCTACATGCTCACCCCACTTCTGAACACCTCACTGAACACCTTGCTTGTAGCCCTACCACCATCCCAGGGTGACCTTGACTAAGCCTATGAGGAGCTCATTGTACCAGGGTGTTGCTGGGGCCAAGAGTTTAGCCAGGTTCAAAGAAGAATTGGAAACTTAAACAAATAACACGATTATCCAGAGCTATTATAGCTAATGCTAACAAAAACTTTGGAAAAGAGGTAAAGCCTCATGCTTCTGGGTGTAGGCCAATCTCTAACTACACTTATTAATAGCCTAAGGCCTCCAGCTACCGAATATCTGCTCACGGTGATCCTCCATGCACTGTTCTCTGAGCCTTGGCTATCATAAAAGAAGGATAAAAGATTAGATGTAATTTCAACCTCATCCAAAACACCAATTTTGTCATTCCCTGAGTTGCTAAACCCCCTCAGCCTGTTCTTTTTTCAGCCTTTAAAACGGGAAATCTTTAGAGGGGAATTGTGAGTGCTTAGAAGCACTTGGGTTTTGGACCCTCTATGAAAACAGCAGTGCTGTGAAGGTATGATTCACAGACCACACACTACCAGTAGCAACAACACTAAGCTTGAATCATGTAAAGATAATAACTGATTGGAGTGAACTTGTTTGCTTCTCAAATTGTAGTCTTTCATGACGTCCGTAGCTAACAAGGCTAAGCCCTTTAAAATTTTCTATCCAAACAGAAGAATGCAAATGACAGCTTGTTTTTCAAAAGAGAATTTATCTTAGTGAAAAAGGCCTCTTATTTAGAAGAAAAAGTTTCAAGGAAAAAAAGACATTTTTCTCCTCAAATTACCCATTTCCACTTTGTGTTTGTGCACGTATACAAACTTTAAAGTTAGAGTTTAAAGACTGATTATAAAAGATTGCATAACATAAGTCTTCTGAATTCTTTGTCTACTAAAATCCAGCTTTTTGGATAGATGACAAATATGTAATACAATTTCAGTGCACATTTGGATAAGAACTCCATCAAATAACATTTTAAGAACTGTAAAATATGTTTTTGTTTTATCAGGATCATCAATAAATATACAAATCATTCATGGATGAGTTTTATACAATACTGAAATTCTGGAGGTTTGCTATCAAAACTGTTAAAGGATCAAACACCTCTAGGCAATGGATAGGGGTCTCCAGCAAAGCTGCCAAGCTGAAACTGTCACTGTGTTCTTTGTTTAAAATATAGTGTCAGTCATGTCCGTGGAATGATTTACTCAAGTGTCTTCAACTGTTTGCAAGTTTGATATCACCTATTCTGGAAAACAGAGAACCCCTGAGACACTGGCATTCATATGCTCTAATGCTGTTATGCTTTCATAACTTCTCATTATCAGAGTCATGGGATAAATCTGAAGTTTTTGCATTCTGGAGTCCAGTTGTATGAAAAAACAAAGCATAGGCTGTGTGCTGCATTCAGTAGATGTGAGTGTACTGATAGGTACAGTGCCATGTTAATGAATTTTTAAAATATGTATCTGTTATAGCTGAATTTGTACAGCCCTCCTAGTGTGGACACATGTAAAGATGCTATATGTTGCTATAACTGCCACTTCTAGTGATGTAACTGCATTCACACTGACTTACATTGATTAAAGCCAAATCACATCCAAATTTAAAGCCACACTGGTTTAGTTTTTGCACTTTGATGGAGACGTGAAACCTCTGAAAGGAGATGTCTGCTTTTTTGCAGTGACTGCTATTTTAAAGATGTCTGGAAACAAGCATAGGGTGATAAATTATCACAAAGAAGACAGTGATTTAAAAACGTATGTAAAACTAGTGCACAACAGAAACACTGTCCTCCCAGCAAGGAGTGAAATAGGGAACAGGACCACTGCGTGAATTTTCGTGCAAAGTCTTTAGCAGCCAGACTAATCCCAGACACACCTCGTGCTGACCTTTACGCACATACACACAAAACTTTCTGGGAGACTTTCTTCCCCCCAGTCCCTTGCTTACTTCACCTCCCAACAGGGCTGCCTGCTGGACCTGGTAATCCTGCTTCCGTACAAAGGGAAAGAGCCTCCACCTACCTTCTCTCCTTCCCTCCCTGGTTCCTCACTCCCTCTCTCCCCCTCGGGCTGGCAGGATTCCTCGGGCAGAGCATGCAATCAGTTTGCAGGGAGCAGCCGCAGCCACAGGAAAGATGCAGAAGCACAATCAGAAGGAGCACCTCTACAAGCTGCTGGTGATCGGGGACCTGGGAGTGGGCAAAACCAGCATCATCAAACGTTATGTCCACCAGAACTTCTCCCCCCACTACCGGGCCACCATCGGGGTGGACTTTGCCTTGAAGGTGCTGAGCTGGGATGCCGAGACTGTGGTACGGCTGCAGCTCTGGGATATTGCGGGTGAGTACAGAGGAGAACGCTTTGCCCCATAACCTGTCCAGAGACAATATAAAATATAGACCCAAATTTGTTTATACCAGTCTTTGAGTTGGAAACTACCGGTGCCTATGTGGTGAGGGAGAGGAGACCAAGGACAGAAAACTTAAAGGGCAGATTGACATTTTGGCGTTTCCCTAAAGCCAGCAGACCCCCAAACAAGGGGTGTCAGAGTGTGAAACGACCTGTCTGGTCGCTCTCCCAAGCCCTAAGACCCGTGCGGGGACATGGGCACCTCTTTGCAAATGCCAGTTCTTCCCCTGCAGCTGCCACTGTTCAGCTTCCCTCGTTAGCCTAACAGATCTGTGTGATGGGAGGAAGGGTAGCAAGAATTTCCTGTCGGATCTGTTCAATTTGGTGGAAGAGATGAGGGATTCAATAAGATGGTTAAAATTATTTTTATAGTTTAAAAAATAAGGAAACAGTATCACTGAGTTACTTTATCAAAATATCTTCCTTCTTCCTTTCCTTCCTCTCTCTCCTACCTTCCTTCCTTCAGCCCAATGAAATGTAAACTACTTCAGACATGCTTTGGAAAGGGAAGAGTTTCTATTTGGCACTAGTCCTGGTTGTTAGAAATTAATTTACTCATGTTTCCTTGTCCTTATTCCAACATCAGGCAAAAAAAGATAATTTACTCTGTGTGGAAAAAAAAGAATAAGACCAGCTATCCTTGCATGCTTACATAATTAAAAAACATAGAATCTGATATTATTGCTCTCAGTGCTTTGGAATTGTTACACTTGGCTTCCAATTAAACCCACAACTTTTTTTTGCCACCCCCCCTTACTAGGATTCAATCATTTTTTTTTCAGTCCACAAAATAGAAGTTTGTCTTGATGGTGTATTTCACATGATATAAGTAATCATTTTTTATTTAATGTATGTAGGAATTCAAGTACAGGTATAACACAATAGCTTACAGCAAAAAGGAAATGTGTTTTGAAAATTCAAGTAAATTAAGAAGCTGCGTTCGTTAAGTAAGGAAGAGAGGTGAACATTTTACCAGTTGTTAGGCAACTCTGCCAGCCTGTGGCCTGAGCTGTGGGTTCAGTGATCTAGTCTGCAACAGCACCGAGCAAACCTAGTGAAATGAGAAAATTCTTGACATTCTTATCGGCGGAAGGAGTGCCTTTCTTCTCCACTTAACTGCCTCATGTCTTAGCTCTGAATTTGGCACCAAGGTACTAAAGCTTATGCAACATTTCTGCTCCATGCAAAACATGCATAGCCTCAGCTTTTTTTGCATATCAGTATAGTCTTATGGGTTTATGATATTAAATACATATATGCTCAGTTTTCTTTATTAGGAGTTGGAATAGTGGGGAAAGCATTGCTTTTATTGCTCACCAGTGACCGATTATAAAAATAAATACACAGCCAGCAAAACTTTTCCACATGAGAAAGAACATTTAATAGGAAATTCTGAATGCATCAGGCAATTAAAGAATCTGTTTTGCATGCCTTATTTCAGAGATTTATTGCACTACTAATCATGTGCTGGCAGATCATATGATGTAGCTTTCAGTCAGGCTGCAGAAGCAATTACACCAAGTTGTAGTACTGAATGACTAGCATGCTTTCTGAGTTATCACACATGACAGAGAGAATTACAACATAGTACTAAATTTCATATGAATTGCTCAATTCAAAGCATCGCTGTGAAGGTCAAGACTGTGGCCGGTAATAAAAAGAGTTGCTGTCTCAGTCTTAATGACTTCTGTGTAAGGCGCTTTAGCTGTTGATGGCTGTACATAGAAAATAGGTTCTGTAAGCAGCACACTGAATTCAGAGCAGGGTGGTGCTGGCGGAGAAGTTATCATGAATAGGACTGGTGAGAAAAAATGTTTAAAAATGAAAGCAAAGGAAAACTGATTGGAAGGGCCCTTCTGGAGTACTGTATCCAGTTCTGGGCTCCCCACTTCAAGAAAGATGAGGAGCTACTGGAGAGAGTCCAGCAAAGGGCTATGAGGATGATGAGGGGACTGGAGCATCTCTCCTACGAGGAGAAGCTGAGGGAGCTGGGCTTGTTCAGCCTGAAGAAGAGAAGGCTGAGAGGGGACCTTATAAATGCTTATAAATATCTGAAGGGTGGGTGTCAGGAGGATGGGGCCAAACTCTTTTCAGTGGTGCCTGGTCATATGTCATCACTTACAGAATGGAAATACGCGAGGACAAGAGATAAGAAAATAAAACCTTTGGTCACAGAACATCCCCTCTCTTTCGACGGAATCTCTGTTATTAGGTCATGTTTATCTTTGGGGGTAAAGCAATAAATTTTCAGTCTCTAACAAAGCTGAAGGATGTTGGCTTGGCATTTAGGACATCTTGAATTGAAGCAAATATATCAATACATTAAAATATATGTATATGTGTGCATGGTTTTATGTGTATATATATATATGTATCAGGTATCATTTTTGCTCTTACATCCTCTGCCCTCCCTCCGTTATACAGCCGGTGAACTTACTACTAAGCGTAATGTGTACTCTTCCTTGCACTTCACCACGTGGATCAGTAGGTAGGAAATTGTTAAACAAACTAGAAACAGTTTTCTCAAAAATGTTGTGAGTAAAACTACTGTCAAGCTGATCTACGTTATCAGTAGGATTTAGAGGCATGGTGACTTCATGGGAGGAGGGACGTACTCCAGCAGTGGTAGGACCAAGCGGTTTGCCCTTGTTTACCCTTACAGACATAAGAAGAAAAAGCAAATTTTGTTCATCTGGTGTCCTCTCGTTTCATAGTTAAATGTAGTTTATATTTCTATAACATATTTTTCTGTATTCTTTCATCTGGTAAACAGAACTATTATAAGATCTAATAGCTAAATGCTGAAACTGCATTTATTTAGGTGAGAGAGATAACTAAGGATAGTTAAGGATAACTAAGCATTAGAAGAAATAATTCAGGGATAAAGTAGGTTCTGCTTCACAAGTTATTACATTAAGACTTGGGGTTTTTTCCTGAAGCTGTGGATGTTAGGCAGGAATCGATGGACAAAACTTCGTAGTTTATGATAATATCGATAGCAACACACTAGAATTAAAATGTATGGATTTATGTCTGATCCAGTGAAGTGCCTAAAGTTTCAAGTGACTGGCTTTTTGCTCTTGCGTGTGGGAGGAGAAATACATGGTAAAATTCTCCTTGTCTTTAATTTCCTCCCAAAGATTCCATTTTATTTCATTGAATGTCCCAAATTCTCACTTTTCGTGTTCATGTCCCTGTTAAAGTGTTCCATCACCTCTACTGCTGTCTCCTACATCTTTAAATCTTGCTCCTCAGTCAAATTTTTTATACCTTTATCTTTTCTGCTGCCTCTGTGTGAATATGCTTTAAATTCATTAACAGCTTGTTAGAAGGAAAACTTTAAAGGAAACTCTTAATCATATTTTGAACAAGACTGCTGTGGTGGGGTTGGCCTGGCAGATGCAGGCTGGGACCGCTTCTGAAGAAACTAACTATTATAGACAGAAGATCTGGGTGTATTTGCTTTCACTTCTTTGCAAGGCTGCTCTCAGTCCACTGTCTGTGTTTCATGTCCACACAGCCCTGAGATTTCTCTGAAGACCAGCTTTAGCTGCAGATCAGATTTACTGCAGGGAGCAGCTCTGTGAGGGCAGTGGAGGACAGACAGCAGCACTTCAGAGTCTTCCCCTTCCCCTGATGATTTTTCACAGCCACTTTAGCATCACTGTTATCCCTCCTGCTGCGTATGTGTGGGCTCGATTATTCATTGCTATCAAAAATGTATTGGTTTGCTTTTACAAGGCTGGATCTCATTTCATGAAGAGTTGGACCAATGTGTTGGAGACATCCACACAACCCCAGTCTCGAAAGAACAGTTTAATTTCCTTTACCTGTAACTTTCACCTTCAGAAACAGCAGTCTTTGCACAGATAAAGGCAAATGTCTCTGCAGTTGTAAAGTTTTTAAAACTGTTATGCTCCAGAAGGAGTTATCGGACTGTTCACTAATGCCAGGCACAGCTCTTCCTCAGCGGTTTAGACTTTTAGTGGCTGCTAAGCAAAGCAGTACATATGCATAAATAAGATAGTCATGGTGATTTCTAGGCTAAGTTACCTTGAAATTACTGTTCTGCAAACACAAACAAGTCCCTCGCTGTGGTGGTTTCATTTCAGTATAGATCTGTGGTGTGATCTGTGGGCCTGATCCTGTGCACAGCCTGATTTTCGGCATTCTGGGGTGGTGAATACAGCCTCAAGGCTGGCTGAAGTTTCAACCCATAAAGGCAATGACTTGAATTCAAAGGTGAAAATTATGAAAGTTATTTTGAAGTGAAAGGTAAAAAATGTTTAAATATTCTCCACAAATTCCAGTTTCTTGGTGTTGGCTAAAGGCCCTCTGTAAAGCATGGTGGTTCCCAGAAGGTTTTGCCTCTCATTTATGAGGGAAGTAGCAAGAAGCAAAGCCCATTCTAAAACTGGGTGTTAGGCAGTTTTAATCAATTTTCATTGCACTATATTTCAGGTATTGTGGCCAAGATCTGAGTTTTAGCACTTTATCATTAGTTTTTACAGCTTCATCAGAGATGATAAAGGTTAGTGGAAACTGTAGATTTCTGTACAAGTCATGCTGGCAAATTTATGTGGAGTGCATTTTGATATGCTATGAAAATTCAGCTGTTGATTACTTTAAGCCCATGAAATGATACCTTTCGCTGCCACAGAGGTGCCACTGTGATCAGGATGAATGTGCAGGCAGGTGCCATTCAGACAGGGAGTCTTTCCCTTTAGTGGAAATCTTGTTGCTTTGGCACTTTGGTCTCACTGGTTTCACCTCAAAATAGGGTAGAATTCATCTGGTTTAACAATTCGACATCTTGTGCTGAACCATCTGAGATAAGCTACTCGCCCTAGGCTCGCCAGGGGTTTGAGGGTAAAGACTGAACGCCTCCATAAGGAAGCTTATGTGACCACTCTTATATGTCTGATTTTGCTGAGAAGATGCCCTCAAGATATCTTTTCTCAGTCTATGACTACAAAGGGGCCCTAATCTTAGACAGACTCCGTTAATTTTTTGGAACCAAAATTAGGCTGATGAATCCCAACAATGAGCACCGTCTCAGCGAGCAAAGGCCATGAGACTCATGGGGTTTGATGCCAGATGCCCGTGGCCTTGCAAGGGAAGCAGTAAATCGCAATTGGCCAGATCAAACAAACATTTCACAAGTTTCTGACCCTTCCAATGAAAAGCAAAACCCATGTTCACCCATTCCTCTTGCAATAAAGTAGATGCTAATGTTCAAGATTGCCTGTGAAATATCACTGAATACCTAACGGTTGGTCTATTTGCTAGCCTAATAGCTGCCTAAGCCGTTGTGTTGCTGAAAACCTAATGCCATATTCTGACACCTTTAATACATCAAACAGTGCCTATTTTCATGAGTAAATATGTTAAGTGAAA
The DNA here is from genome assembly GCF_030867145.1 of Opisthocomus hoazin. Classification (NCBI taxonomy): domain Eukaryota; kingdom Metazoa; phylum Chordata; class Aves; order Opisthocomiformes; family Opisthocomidae; genus Opisthocomus; species Opisthocomus hoazin. The sequence continues at coordinate 12,153,537 of NC_134414.1, read as the reverse complement.
AAGTTTTAGGAATCTCATCTATTAATTTGTTCACATAAGTGTTTAGCAATTGTTCACATAAGCGACAATCTTTGGAAAAAAGAGTCCTCCTGGATCCTTAGATGCAATATTTAGCTCTCCAAGCACAATGCAAACACTAGAGATCACTTTTTTCACAATTAAATTAAGTAAAAGTAAAGCAATTATGCAAATGACACAAAACTAAAAATCTCTGGTTTACAAACCACCTCTTTTTCCATTCAAAGTTTCATGTCTTTATGCCAAGTGTGTTCATATATTAATTACAACTGATAGTGAAAAAGATCACTTCAAAAAGGGTTTAGGCACTTTATTCAGCCAGCAGCTCCATTCTTTCTCTTTCTTTGAAGTGATTGATAATGGAAATTGAAGGGCTCTGTCCTCTTGCATAAAGCTGCTTTTATAAACACGGTGGCTTTTCTATGCAGTGAAAAACATATCTGCAAAAGCAGCAGGAAGCAGGAGGAGGAATCTGCATCATACCATTTGTCCGAACTTTGTGGGTCACTACTAGCCAGAAGATCGCATCATAAGAGTCCTTTATTCCTCTGATAATGTTGATTGGTTGTGATGAATGATTTTATGCTGCAAATTAATTATTTAGTTCATGATGTATGACAATGTTTCCCACCTGTCTTAGACATCTGTGTCCCAATAAATACACGTAAGACTCAAGTTTAGCGATTCTTACATCATCTACAGCTCATCTACAGTGCAATCATCTCAAGAGCTTTGCATAAGTATAAAGTATCACTGAAATACAATATGCATCAAAAACTAACTGTATATGTTGCTGCTTGCCTCACTGCTAAGTTTCTAATCAGATCTTGACTTTTGTTTGAAGGCACCTTCTTGCAGATGAAAAAAATTGCTGAACAAGAAGATTATTGAGTAACACATGACTTAGCCATTCATCTGATTAGCCCACTGATAGGAATCATAAGACATTTTAATAAGGCATAGCCGTAAGAAATTTTCAGTATGACCTCGTATTTCCCAGAAATTATATATTTCTATCTTGCTTTGTCATTGGGACACAGTGGTTGTTTAAGGTAAAAAAAAAAAAAGTCTAACATGAATTTGGAGAAGAGAGGCATCCATTTTTGGCTTCTGTATCATGTGAATGACTTTATCCTTGCTGCAACAGCTATTGCATAAAACCAAAGATAAACATGACAAACAGATGATGTTGACCCCATAAGTGCGTTCAGTGCTATTTCCATTAAATGAAACTGTATGGTCTAGAAGACCAGTAATCAGCACTTTTCAGTTCTCAACGCAGCCTTACATTTGACAGCACAATTTGCAGCAGATAAAGCCTTCACAGGTAATCTTCCTAGGGTCAGAGGCAGACTTCCAATCTCCTTGTCTTCCTAACCTGTGCAAAATTATGCACATTGAGAAAATAAGGTTAGAAACAGGCTTCCATTGTGAGAAAATGAGGTTAGAAACAGGTTTCCATTGAATGTTGTGTGTTTTCTTAGCACCTTTTTTCAGCTGTGGAAGCATACATTTAAATATACGAGTTGCCTTGCTTAAAGACTGCTGTTATCGTGAGATGTTTCAGAAATTTATAATTCTTCTTTTTCAGATCACAGCTCAGCAGTAGACATCAATGGAAATTCTATTTTCTTCACTTCAAGAAAAATTCTGTGTAATTTATTTTCATTCTTGGAAACAATTTTTTCAAAGTTCCCATGAAAACAGCATCTATATTGAGAAACACACAGCTGACCAACACAAAACATCCTGACGTCAAGTGTGTTTTTACACTGTTAGTCATATAAAATGATAGGTATTTACAAACGTCCATGTTCAGAATATATTGTTAGCTCACAAAAATACTGTAAATAACTTCCCAGAAAAGACTTTGAATTCAGCAAATAAAGCCAGTTTCTGAACGGATCTAGTGTGAAACTTCCCCTCCCAGATCTTTTCACTGGAGCAATACAGCTCTTCATATTGCTACTGTGGTGCTATTTCTTAGAACACTTTCCACATTTGTAAGGCTTTAAATTCACCTTGCTGACCTCTGTGTTTTAATTTTCCAGTAAAAATAAACTCATAATGACTCTAATGCCTGATGTGGTTCCAGAGCTCAATTATGTTACTGTTGATTATTATCACTTGCATGAGAATATGCAGGATCCTCTTCATGCATGAACAGATCAATTGTATTAGATGTTTCCCACAAAGTACCACAGTATCAAGAAGCTTCCAGTCTGGTACCTAGATTTTTTGTGACTCATGTTTAAAGTCCTATAATGTACACCAAGTCCCTTGGTACCATCCAAGGACCTAGAAATCTGGCAGTTTATGAAGGCTGTACACTGAAATTCAGACTTGTCATGAAGGTATTAAATTTCCTTGGGTGTTTGCTTTAGAACTCATTTTTCATGCTCAACTCTCTCTCATTTTCATACAAATGAGTCTAGCATGGTACTTATCAGTATTTAGACAAAGAGTAGCTTTCCAGAGACCTACAGAAAGCAGTCCTAGCTTCCATGATGTTCTTAGAAAATCTACTATGTGAAATAATGACCTAGATTGGAAGCAGTGATTTTTACACGGTTGTGTTTTTCTTCCCTCTTACTTTCTTCATCACAGGTCAGGAAAGATTTGGAAACATGACCAGGGTATATTACAGAGAGGCCATGGGGGCTTTTATTGTCTTTGATGTTACAAGACCTGCAACGTTTGAAGCAGTGACAAAATGGAAAGAGGATTTGGACTCTAAGTTGGTTCTTCCAAATGGCAAACCTGTGCCGACCGTCCTGTTAGCAAACAAATGTGACCAGGGAATAGATGTTCTTGTGAACAACGGCATCAAGATGGATCAGTTCTGCAAAGAGAATGGGTTCGTGGGCTGGTTTGAAACATCAGCCAAGGTAATGTTTCCATTTCTTTTCAAATGTTTCTCCAAGTACAGAGAGATTGTTTCACTCGGTCATAATGCATATCTTGCAAAGCTCCTGTCTTGCTGGAATTAATTAAAGATGAATTTGTAAATTAATACATGTCTATTTCTTTTAGGCCTTTTATTGCAAAGCAAATGATATGCAACATTGTGAAATGCAGCTGCTCTAACACAATAGGCCAGCAGTAAAGTATGTAACTGGTCAAAAGTTTACTGCGTAATAGCCTGGGGAGGAAGGTGACGTTTGGCAACGCACAAAAGCTACCCATTATCAGTGATATGAGGGTATTGTTCATAATCCTGAACAGCGAATATTATCTCTAAATTTTATATAACCACTTTGCCTGAGAAATGCTGATTTGAGACAATAGCTTTATTGTGCTAGATTCCAGAAAAAAAGTCAGTCCATCATAGCACTTGTGCAATGCTTACTGTTACAAGCTCTCATTCTTAAAAGACTTTTCAAAAAAATCACATATCTGAGGAGGAAGGAAAGATCAGTGGTTAAATGGTCAAAGTGCTGAATGACCTGCTCTGAGGTTCAATTCCTTGCCTTGCTCCAGAATTCCTGGGTGCCCATAAGAAAATGGAGATAAAAATCAGGAAGGCCACTTGGGACTTTCAGAGCAGAAAGGCCCAAAGTACAGTGGTCCTGTGTATCCATCTGAGATTTCTCAGATAATCTCCGTGCATGCAAGGTTTGGAGAGCTGGCATGTGAAATGTTGATTTGAACACAACAGTTCAACTGATATTGTGTTTATTGTATGAAAGCTGGTGTCATCATTAAGAGCTCTAGGGAACATTTGGGTGTTTTAAATGTAAACGGTTTGGCTCTGATTTGACCTAGATTGTTAGTAGAATAAAAGTGAAATGCTACATTCAATTTTTCAATTTCTTTTAAGCACTTCATGAAAGTTACGTAAGAACCTTTGGAGTGTATACTTTATTTACTTTTCTGGTCTTGACTCCTTCTTTAAGCATTAATATTCAAAAGAAGCCTCACTTGTAATAAGCAGAAGAGCAGATGACTAGCACTGTGTACTAAACTGCCTCAGGTGTTGCATGAATTTTGGTTTGACATTGCGGCCTTTCGGTATTTAAAGGGGGCTTATAAGAAACATAGGGACATACTTTTCAGCAGGGCCTGTTGTGATAGGACAAAGGGCAATGGTTTTAAACTAAAAAAGGTTAGATTTAGACTAGATATGAGGATTAAAATCCTTACAGTGAGGGTGATGAAACACAGGAGCTGGTTGCCCAGAGAGATGGTAGATGTCCCATCCCCAGAAACATTCAAGGTCAGGTTGGATAGGGGTCTGAGCAACCTGTCTAGTGGAAGATCTCTCTTCTCATTGCAGGAGGAGTTCAAAGAGCTGACCGTTAAATGTCCCTTCCAACCCCAGCTATTCCATGATTCTATGTCTTTATGGTCATTGTCTTTACTTTCCTACTGAATGGGTCTCAAAACTAGTCACTGTTTCTTCAAAATGTCATTTTTAGGGAGACATTTTGGTCTACATCACTGTGTAAATTATCTTACTCTACAAATAGGGTACTTCCCATTCCTTCATGTGCAGAACCTGGTTTGAATTCAGGTCTGTGGTTCTCTGCTGATTTGTGCTGGGTGAGGCCACCAGAATCCAGTGTTCCTTTCTAGGATAAACTAACATTTACTGAGGACATTGTCTAATTCTGGTTTAAGAAAGTGGCCAAGATCTCTTACATCAGCTTCTTCATGATAATTGTATCAGAAAGATAACTATTCCAGAAAAAAATAAATAAGAAAACCCAGAGAGTGAAGCATTTGGAATGGCAGCTGTCAGTAGAAGATAAGGAGAGTTCACAGTTAGGAGATTAGGAGATTATTACAGAACAAACTTCTTATTTGTATAAGGATTACATATTCTGGCCCTTTCCAATATTCTGTTAGGTGTCTAAGCATCTTTCAGGCCACAAATAACATGAAATATCTGGTTATGAGTATTTGGTATCCAGTTCACCAGTGATGTGTAAGACGGTATATGGCTGTTCTTCAGAATTCTTCAGAATTGCTTTTTCTCTATTTCTGACATGTACGTGACTCTACATTTCTCGGGGACAAGAACTAATTTGCTGCAAACTGAGGCCTGAGGGCAAAACCACTACAAAAATCATGTGGAGAGAAATGAATAATGGATTGTTTTAAAATGCCTGCATCTAAAAGACTTTCAAAAAGAATGAGAGTGAACGGATGGAGCATTCTTTAGAGGATACAGGGCCATAGTTTCATTATTCTGTGTTTGGATTATCAAAGTCATGCAGCTGGTTGCTGCTCTTTGGCCCATGAGAAAGTAATCTGTACCATTAATTCTACACATCAGTACCCAGCAAGCACCAGTCCACCTTTTAAAAAGAACAACCACGTTTATTATGCCAAGGGCCATTGCAGGTCATGGTAGAGAATGGATGTACAAACAATTTCAAAGGTCACAAAGAGATTTTACCATGATGATGGAACCAGTCTCAGGCAGAACTATGGAATTATAAAGGACATGTAAAGTTTAAAAAAGTCACAGCTGCGGAAAAGTTTTTGAAGTTTTTCTAAGCCACATACAATTAAGATTTTGAGTTGTTTTAAACAAAGGAAATAACTACATTCTTCTTAGTTTTTTTTAAGCCAGAAACACAAGCAGTCCTCAGGTTACCAGTGCAATCCTGTAGGAACAGAAAGAAATCCAGCTATGACAAGTCTTATCTTCAGAAGCTGCTGTGAAGGGAGCAGTGAGAGCTGAGGACACATGACTGTTGTCAGACTGTTCTCTGCTGCTGTAGCCTAAAGGCTGAGAATAGTTATTCTGCAATCCTCATACCTGATTTCCACCCAGAATGGGATGCTCCTGACTTTAAAATGACGCTAAGACAAGTAATTCTACTAAATATGGTAGAAACACGACATTTAGTCTAAGTTAGATCGGTATAACTTCCCCACTAGATCTAAGATCTGAACTAAAACCAACACATTTTTTTCTAAAAAAAAGTTATTATTACTGCTATGTTAAAATACTGGATGTTACATGTATCTGGTGTTCTTTCAGCCTAGGGCATATTAAATAATTGAACTTGGATCTGGGGAAAATAAAAACCTAGCTATGTTTGCTATAGAGAATAGAAACTCTTCTCTGAAGCAGAAGAACACTGACAGAGAAGTCATCATATTGCAGCTAGCAGTTTTAGCAGTTCAAATAAGTAATAACTCTTTTTTATGGTATCCTGGAATAATTAGATCTCTGGAGGTTTTCTGGAGACGTGCTTGGAAATGTTATAGCCTTCAGAGCAAACTGAATATGATTTATGCATTTTGGAAAAACAAAGGTGATTACTTATAAAAACACACCTCTTAGTTCTGGTTGCCTTGCAGAAAGTGGCATGCTATATATGAACCTACCATATTTCAGGCTGTCAATGATTTGAAATTTTCATCTGTAGCACTGGCAATTTACACCAAAAAACATCACTGTATTATTCCCTGGTGCTGTTTTTCTTAAATTAACAACTTCAGTATAGAACATCTGAACCACCTAATGAATTCTCATGTATTAGTTTTGATTCTCACATTGATCTAAAGGAAATACTCAGCCTGTTCCAATCTTCTGCTCCCAGCAAAGATAGAAGAATTTGTTCTGATATTTTGCCATGAAAGAAGAGCCTTGCTGGGCAAGAGCACAATGCATTATAGTCATAAGTTATACATATCATCATATATTTGGTGAAGAGCCTGGTCTTTTTTATATGTGCATATTTATTTTGCTCATATTAATTGCAGTCTGAAAGGTACATTCTCAGATAGTCGCAAAATAACCCTTCAAAGTAAACTCTTTAATAAATTTCATGACCACAACTGTTGTGAAAGACATATTTTTTTTAAAGGAAGGAATTTTCTTCTTCCTGTCACACATATAATTATCCAGCATGTGGCCAGAGTAGCTGAGAGCTCCACTCATAGTTCCAAGCCTTTAAACTGTTTTCACCACAATTCCTAGTTCAAGGAGGCAAGCTTTTGACTTGGATTAGAAAAGCTGCAATTTCAAGCTTATTATCACTTCATAATGCAAACGGAACTTGTGCATCAAAACAGACAGGTCAGGCAAGACTAAATGTGCTTGAAAATATCTACTTCAGAAATAACTTGAAATACCTTATGACTGACCATAGCTTGCTGCTATTATGCCCAAATTTAAATCACAAGTTCTTAAGTTCTTCTGACTGGACAATTTTTATGACAGTTTTAAAAAACAAACTATACGATAGATTTGCAGAGGAACAGGTTATGTGGTTTGAATTTTCATAAAGACAAACGAGGTTTGGACATGTGTTTGGGTTAGGCTGGCACACTACAGCTAATATGCTGATTTGGTAACTGAAAGCAAAACAATCCATTTGAGACTGCCAGACCCAGTTAGGGAAGTATGGCTCCCTACATTGTCTTTTTAATTCACTCAAAAAAAAAAGTCTAACCAATCTCATTGCATAGACCTTTAAAGAATATTTCATCTTCTGCCACAATCCAAGAAATGAAGATGACACCTAAGGCAGAAGCTTTCAGATCAGATATGCAGTCACTCTGCAGAATCCTTTCCTGTAACTAAAAGAAAAGGAGTTCCTTCAGATTGTCCCAGAGGTGTTTGAGCTGTCCTGTAGCTCTCTGGATCACTTTTATGAAATACATTATTTAGTGCTGGCCAAAAGCTGAAAATTCACAGAATCGCAAAATTGTTGAAGTTGGAAGGTCATTCAGTGAAAGAATTTTGTTCATAATATCCAACCATCTGTAAGAATTCAGTCACAGTAATGATATTGTTCTCAGGGTTGCAGTCATAGCGGTTCACATCCATAAATTTCATGTTTGTGTGTCCAGATGGCTTTTAACTTGAATGGTTGTGTAGCAGTACAACAGGAGCAATACAACACAACATCTTAATAAGGCTCTGCTGTCAGCAGTTTCCAGGGAAGCTCTGCTTAGGGAGTGTGTGGAGCCATCCCCTCAGATTGCTTGGTCCAGGGGAGTGCAGGTTAAAACATCTTGAAAGTCATATTCCTCTCCCTGGATTTTAATGTGTTACAGAAATAAAATGTGGAAACTATGTGATTCTCACTAGGTTCCCATCTAATACCTGAATATTTCAGAATTTGTAAATGCTTGCTTAAGGGAAGCTTTCCTTCAGCTCTAGTAGAAGAGTCTAAGGTCCTGTCTGTAAGTGGTGCTGGCTTAGACCTCCCCAAATGCACATGTTTGCTAGCTACACCTGCGTACACGTTGTTCTTCACACTGACTTTCAAGGTAAGACTCAAAACATCAGATTCAGTCAGAAAAAGAAATTAGCCAAATGTACAAAAAGGGCAGCTTGATACTTGATAAAATACAACCAGACAGACAAATCTAAGATATCTGCATCGCAAAGAAAAAAAGTTTCATTTGGAAGTGAGACAGGCCTGTAAAACTAGCAAAGGCCTTTTTTCTTCTGTAAAGAGCAAAGAGCCAGTCTAGTCTGAGGGGATTTATTTCATATATTAGAGTGCTCTACATGTTAATGTTCTGCATCTGCATTAGAGCAGACAGATAAGGGGGAAGGCAATCCAGAACGCAAAGCTTGCTGAGCTTATGTACTGCTTTGAGATACATTCAATAAAGTATTTATTTTCCATTCAGTTGATTGTTGGATTACAAGACTACGAAATTATTTCACACAGCAGTAGGTTCAAAGGTTTTAAATCATGCAACTCTACTTCCCTGCCCTGAGCTGTTATCCTTTCCCTAAAACTGCCCTTTGAAAACACACATTTGAAGGAGATAGATCTACAGAAGAAGAGGGAAAAAAGAGAGAAGAGAAGAAGAGGAGAAGAGAAGAGAAGAGAAGAGAAGAGAAGAGAAGAGAAGAGAAGAGAAGAGAAGAGAAGAGAAGAGAAGAGAAGAGAAGAGAAGAGAAGAGAAGAGAAGAGAAGAGAAGAGAAGAGAAGAGAAGAGAAGAGAAGAGAAGAGAAGAGAAGAGAAGAGAAGAGAAGAGAAGAGAAGAGAAGAGAAGAGAAGAGAAGAGAAGAGAAGAGAAGAGAGAAGCAGGCAAGAAGACAAGGAACAAAAAAAGAAAGGAAAGTGAAGGAGAAAGAAAAAAGTCTGAACTGCAACAGTCTTCAAAATTCCTGTGTTTTGTGTAGCACAAAAGCCTTAAGGGAGATGACAGTTAAGGCATTTCGACACAGAAACCCACTGAATGACATCGTTTCGCTCTTTTGTCTCACCTATATTTTCCTTCTTTTTTGAAACATAATTTATTTAATTTTTAGGTGTAATTGGGGCTGTTGCCATGTTTCAGTACAATTAGTACGGTGTCTGTGATTATTCCTCTCTGTCCAATATTACGCTCTGATTATTGGTGTCATTGTATTTGTTGAGTAGATTTTCACCTGCTCCTTTTTCTGTGTCCTTCTCTAGATTGCCTTTCAGCACCTCCTGCTCTCCAAAATTGCTAGGTGTCCATGTGTCTGTGGATAGCAGATCACCTTCTACTGTCTGCAGCTGCTTTGCTGCCTAGCAGAATATTGATTTTTTTTTTTTTGCAAAACACATTGTAGGAGGAGAGGTGCAGAACTCAATATTTCATTAGACAGTCCAGAATACGGCCATGTCTGATCCACAGACCTGGGACATGGAGTAGACACTGTAGGATTAGGGTTGTAAGAAAAGGCAATAGCAGCATCAGAAAGGAAGCGGTCAAGGCATACAGCTGGGACAGCAGGAGTTGCTTTTGTTGGCGTGAGCACAGATTCCTTGCAGCGAGTGACTTTACATGTTACTTCTCATATGTACCACGTACCAGTTGTCATCTGAACCATGGGAGAAGGCTGGAGCTAGACATAAGCTAAAAACCAGCTGTGCTGTCTGCTGGAGTCACCCATGGTCTCCTGCTTCCCTTGCACCCCAACAGAAATTTTCGTCCACACAGCTTAGATAGTTCGTATAAATGTTCAGGATAAGAAAATGCCTCTCTGATCCGACATGCACTACGGACAGGACTTTGTATTCCTTTCTTTTGATACAGAACAAAAGGCAGAATTTTAACTGCATGGGTGCAAAAGCTTTAAGCAGTGAATTCTCATAAACCAGACTATTTTGCTTGAAGAAGTAAGAGCTCCGTCACAAATATGGGTCAAATTCAGCAAATCATTTAATTAAAAAGGAGAAACAGCAATGCAGAAAAAGACAAGCTTTTAATTTTTGTATTCCCAAAACTGAATATTTTGAGCTTTTATGTCAAAACAATGCTTGCATGTTCAAATTTGGCTTTCTTCCTCAAAAAAGCTATAGAGGTTTAAAAAAAGGTTCAGTAATCTAATTTCACTTTGGTTTGAGTTCTGGCCGAAGTGAAACATTTTTTCCTTCTGAAGTTTTTAGGCTCAGGTCTGGCACATGAACCTCCATCCATCACCAGTGGGGATGAGGGAGGTCCACCTATACCCATTTTATGCTTTTGTGAGCTTGGGTTCCTTATAAAACACTCTTATAAAACACACATTTTAAGTTTGTGTTAATAGATCTGAAAATTAATTGCTTTGGGCACAATCTCAGATAGTCACTAAGACATTATTGATAAAATGCATGCTGCCATCCCAAGAGAGATGGGTAAATTAAGTGCTTATCAGTCCATTAATAAAGGAAAACACAATGCAAAATATTTTTACATGTGTGTTTTTGTGCATTTAGCAATCCTGTTTTGTTTTCATCTTTCTAAGCAGTACTGAGAGCTATTTTTCATTGTCTATATTTTCTAATAAAATTTCACACTGTTCTGACAAAGACTTTTGGTGCATGCTTGAGGAATTTGCTTGTCTGGTCTGAGCGAGCCATGTGATACAGTAACATTTTAACATCTCAGTACTGTATTGCTTTCTAGGGGTTAGTATGAAAATGACTTGTCCAAAGATTTGGTTTTTAACAACCAACTGATATTCTTTACAGGTAGAAGTTCAAATGTTTAAGTTCACCTTTGTAGTTGAAGAAATCTGCCATATCTTTGCACTAATAAAAATTTTCAGTTAGATCCCCAGATTTCAGCTCTTTACTGTGGTGCACAGGGATGGTCAATAGAGTGTGTGGAGCTTTGCCATTGATTGCAAGACGATTAGAAATCAGCCTCACAGAATCCATTACTTTAGCTTTTGGTCTTCATGTAATTCTACCACCTCTATTGAAACACACACAAATATTTCAGTTACCTTTTTTAATAGTTGAACTTCATACTTAAAGAACTCATCTGACTTTTTTGAATGCACACATGCAAAAAAAATGTTTCACATGTCAGGTTTCACAGGTTATTTTATCAGTGATGCTGAATTGATGCTGAGCATTCAAAGAAGGTAGACCTCATGGCACTGTGTGCATGAGTGTTTATGGTCTCAGTACAACAGGCTCCAGATTCAGCTTGGAAATCTTGGTCAGTCTCAGATTGCAAATGAAAGCATAATCTTTATGGAGCAAGAGGATTATGTGCATATACATAAATATATAATATATATTTTTACACATTTCTATATGTAAGTACATGGGTGTCTGATACAATTTCCCAGAAGACTGAAGCTACAGTGAGGTTTCTATCTCCTGCCATGTAAAATAAGTAATCAATGCCAATAGTTAGAGCAGAATAGTGTCTTTTATACCAGAAAGCCTGACTTTTCATTCCAAACATATCGGTGGCTGTCATTAAAAAAAATCGTGACTTGGTATTACTGCTTATTATATTTGCTTTGCTGAGCTGTGTCTCGCTGATCAGACTGTTTTAGCTTTGCTTATTCTAGAGATTAAGGGTTACTGCAAGTTAAATGTACAGTTGAAATAATGCACATGCAGAAAAAGACGTGCTTTGCCTTTCATTCTAAACCCCTAGAGTGAGGATTTCTGTCTGACAAATGAAACCAATGGTGATACATCTCTTCTGACGCAGTACATTGGAGATAAGTCAGCCTCCACAAAAAATAAGTGAGGACTCTGAATTATACATAACATTTTTTACTGTTTCATGAATAACTTGAGATTGTATCATTTATTCAATGAATCTGGTTCATGACAGGTTTCATTGTGAGCATTGTGTACAGAAATCTTCCTGAAACCTTGGAAAGGCTTTAGAAAATAAATACTATTAATGGTTGTAGTTGTTGATAAGTAATTAATAAGTTGAAAATCAGTGCAACCATTATGCAAGCAGTAAAACATGGATTTGGGCACGTTAGTTCAGACATCTGTCTTTAACATCCCTCTGGCATTTGTTTGTTAAGTTCGTTAAAGAAACCAAATCACCAGGAGTTCGCAGTAATTTAAAGTGACGTCTGAGCATAATTTAAAGTAGATATGAATCAGAGCATACAGATACCGTATCTAACTTTAAAAGTACAGTAAGTGTTAATTAATATTAAATTCTTAAAAGTTGTTTATTAAGGGAAGTAAACTTTTGATGTTGCCTAGAGAAAAGTTTCATTATGCACAGGAAATATGCAGCATGATTTAATTAATATTGACTAATAAGCCTCTCCTTCTCTTTCACTTGCAGGAAAATATAAACATCAATGAAGCTTCCAGATGTTTGGTGAAACACATAATTGATAGTGAGAGTGATCCAGTTCAGTCTGCTGAACCAGATATTATAAAACCACACTTGAATTCCTCCAAGATTGTCAGTTGTTCAGCTTGCTTTAAATCCTAAGAGACTTCCAGACTATTACAAGAGCTGAACTATGATTCACAGTGTATACTTATCCAGCAAAACCAGCCTGCCCAGATTGTCCATAAACCGATTGCCATTTTCTCAAAAACATACTTAAATTTTTCCATAATTTTTTGACAGCTAGAATTTATTATGAGCTGTTCATTGATAGCAACTATTCACAACTATCTTTAGCTACTAGTCAAATAAGACTGTGTTTTCCCAGTTGGGTAGCACCACCAATGATATCAAAACCTATTTCTTTGCAATGTGGTTTCTGAAAGCACCTATTTTTGATGTGACTGCAGCAATACCCTACTTGTCCATTGGTCCTCCAGCCCATCTTCTAAATACCCTGACCAGGAAACTATCATCATCACACTGCTTTGTCGCCTCTCACACTTGAATGATCTTGTTTCATATGAAGAAGATGATGACGACAATGAACATATAGCTGTTCAGAAAGAGACAAGAATGCTCTCAAGTGAAATATTTCCACTACAAATTCAGTCTCCTGGATGAAGTGGCAGGATTCAACATGAAGCAGTCTTTCATGTCGTACGGTTCTCCAGAAGATCTCAGCTTCTGAGACTGAGCGCTGACATAGTATTAGCTGCCCCTTTGTGAAGAGTTACATTCTCATAGTTGTTAGCATTGTCTTCAGGTGAAGCAAAATGGAACAATTCGAGGGTGAGGGGTGACAAAACAGGGAATCCGGGGTACAGTTTCACAGGGGAAGTGGGTGAGAGATTTTAGAAAGTATCTGTTCTAGAAAGCCAGCAATTCCTCTGAAAAAGTCACTGATGTTGTTCCTACCTCTCCATCCTTCATGCCACAGATGTTGCCCCTGTGTGTTTAAAATGTGTATCTTCTACAAGTCCCTATGTACATCCCTCCATTATGTTGATTCTCATACGAAAATTCACTATCCACTCTATCATGTACCAGCTGAACTTTTCAGGAACACATGTGTGTTGAATAGCAGGGTATTTGTTTTCTGAGAACATTCTTCTGAAAAACACAGTTGTATGAATGATCATAGGAAGCAAAACAAAACAATCCTAAGAAGTACTCCTGGAGTATGTGCAGAATATGTTGAGCTGTACTGTGGAAATGAAATGGTTGAGTTGAGCTGTACTGTGGAAATGAAATGGTTGATTTACAGAGTCTCACAAAATATGCATGTTGGTGGAGTCATTCAGGCAAGCACGTCTAGACGAGAAGTCTTTACACCTGGCTGCAAGCTGCTGCAAGACAAACTTTGTCTGTCTCCTGCCACAGACAAATGACTTCCATTTTCTTCTTCCTGCTCAGCCTTTTCCTTCCTAAGCTGTGAAGTCTCAGTGGCAGAAGCTGTCTTCTGAGATGAGTTTCTGTCCTTAGAGGTGTGTAACACTGTGGAGGGGCGGAGGCAGAATCTAATGACGTCTTGTGTTTGCAGACATCGCTGTAATATTTCACTGAATACTTTGTTTGAAATGAAGGAGTGAAACTCTCAAAGGCTAGTAAATAGGTTTTGGGTAGGACGAATGAAAAAAAAACAACCTTAAGGTGATCTTGTCCTGTGAGACCTGTGGGGTTTGTGTGCCTCTAAAGTTCAGCCTATTAATGAATGATCTGTGACTATATAGGCACTGCTGAGGAGAGCGAGGGACAGAGGCATAGGTCTTTGTGTGCTCTTCCTAAAGCCTTAAATGGATGTATTTTTATCACAGAATTTTAGAATAAGAAAGCAAGGTCTGTGGTTTTAAAAATAAAATGCCACATCCAGAATTAATCTGCACACAGACATAGATATAAGGATCCATATATATCATGAGCTGGCTTTTTTCGAGGAGAGTAATTTTCAAGTTGTCTTGATCACAATGTTATCCTTTGACAACTGTGTTAAGCATCCTTTAACTCCTGCTGTGATCTGGGTCAAGTACCTTAACCTTTCTTCCTCAGTTTCCTGATCTGTAAAATAGGGATTGATGTACACACCTACCTCACAGCACTCCTTGAAAGTCACTGTTGGCACCGTGGTTTGAAGATGTATGTTATACAAATGCCAAGCTCTGTTACTGCTCGAAATGAAATATGAGTGCCCTCTAGCATAAATATTTGGTGCTGTAACGCCTTAATGTTCTAAATCTATCCAGGGCTTGTCTGTGCTGTAAAAATTAGCTTCAATTATTCCATCTCAGTTAACCTAGTTGAGGTTATAAAGCAATGTGTGACTGCATAAGATGATTAGATTAGCTGCAGATGGGTTGCAGATGGAAAACTGTGGCTGCACAGATGTCATGGTACTAGTTTAATAATCTCAGCAGCAAAGCTGCAATTCAGAACTAGTGCCAGGTCAGTTATTTCCTATTTAAAACATTTAAGTCAAGTCATATGGATGACTTGTTAAGGATAACAATTTATACCTTGAGCCAACACTGCGAGGAACACAAGCACATAGATATTCAGATGGCTTCTAAAGGGCTAAATTTTCATGAGTTGAACCCCATGCTTTAATTATGAATCTTCACCATGCCTCAGGTGAAGCAGAGGAAGTTGTAATTTCTTCCAAAAATTATACTGGGCTCAACTTGCAACAAACTTAACAGTTGCTAATGTGTTTTAGTTATCTTCAGATCACTTGTCGTTGGTGGCTTCTAGCCAATATTTTTTAAGCATAATGATAACTTTCACAAGTGTTTGAGAGCAGAGGCTAAAGATCCGGTATAACAGTAATTGAAAAAATCACATAAATAAAAAAGCAGGTTTGTATAAACCTGCTTTAAACTATGAACTCCTCATCTGTTCCCCTTGTTTCTGTTGTGTCAAGTTTCACTGCAGTTTCTGGGGCAAGTTTTCCACCTCTTGTAGATGGTGGACAGAATTTGGCCAATTTCTAGACTAAGGACTATACTAGATATGAGTTCTAAAGTCATACATATTCTCACCACAAGAATTAGAACGGTATCATCAAGTGTCAGGCCCCCTTAGGAGGTTACATAATTCCAAATGTTCATTTTTATTTGTACTGAAGTGATAAGAATCTGTCAAGTCTCTTTCTATAATGCAGTAAATGTGTGAATGCCACCTGGGTATCTAGCAAACAGCGCCTAGAACCACAGGCTAATGCACAGGTGAGGTGATGGGCATGAGGGATCAGCCTGAAACACTCATGAAAAATGATTGATGAGCATCTCCATTCCAAGGCTTCATTTACCAACTTAGCCACAACACCAGTAACGACAGGATGTCTTTAATTTTCTGTCTTTGAAACAAAATATCATGATCATACATGCCTTGGGAAGCATATATATATTGCTGATAGGAAAACCCATGGAGTGAAAGGTAAATATTACTCTAATATTCCAGGAAGATCATAATTTATTTGAATAAGTTGAGCTTTCAGGAGAAAGCCATTTGGACGCTGAAAATCAGGCTTTGTTCTTCTTATGCACAATTTTTTTATATCATATTTTTTCATCAAACTTTTCAGTAATAGCTATTCCCAACAGTACCTCGTATATGCAGCTTGAATTGTTCAACATCAATATTTTATCTTCAGAATTTATTTTTTTTTCTTCTATTTTAACCTATCTGACCATATAAAAGGGGGAGGGAGGGAGGGGAGGAGGGAGGGGGGGAGGGACAAGGTGCAGGTTTAAATAGCAGTTTTGGTTTACTTCTTCAAACAGCTTGTCTAGCTGGTTGAAGTGAAATTGGTAAAAACATGTAGGAGATGCAATTTTATGTCAATTGCCAGGAAACAATCGATGAAAATACATCTTACTGCACCGATATTTATGCTTGTGACCACAGGTTTTATTGTAATAAAAGATGATATTCCTGACAAAGCATGGAATATGAGTATTTTGTAGTATTAATTCGTTAACCAAAGTAAGCACATGCAAGTAGCCTCAAGCTAATTCAACTTTCCTCATATGTAGCCAATCTCTGATATATATAGATATATATAGATATATATTTTAATAGTTTAATTTAGACTATTTACTTGCTGTACAAGCTCTCTTTTAAACCATCTAGGTTAGTGTTTGACATTGATGAAAGGTTTACATGTCTGAGACAGAAACTTTCCACCTTTTCTCCCTTCATCATCCTATTTGATATGCAATTCCAGATGCAGTTTTTGTGGCTCCAGCTCTTCAAAGAACCTTATTTCAAAGTCTGATTTTACAGTCAGAATTTTTGGCTCACAAATAGATGCATCATCAGTTTAGGGGCTCATTGTTAACCAGACGCTCAATTCTTGGAAGTCTGGCTGGGTAATAAATGGCCTACATTTGCAAATCGGGCAGATGAATGTCTAGGGTGTAGTAACTGCATTTGTCTTCAGCTGTCAGGGCAAGCTGGTACCTGCAGCAAAGTTACACACTTGACCTTTCATGATTCCCTAGAAATATTAGATTGTTTTATTAATTAAAAAAAAAGAAGAAAAAAAAATGTTGAAAAAAAAAGAGAAAGTACTTGCTGGCAGTGTGAGTCTAGTGTTTATTTTACAGTTTTTAGATTTTCTACAACCACAAAAAGAGAATAACATTGCAGTTTTTTGCATTTTTTCATAATGTAACCTGACATTCTCACATCCTACGGCTGGAGGAGCTGCAAGACCCACAACCAAATCCCTAGCATTTAGTGACACTGCTGCAGCTACACTGACCGATCAACCCATATTGAGGAAACATCTTTAACTGCACAATTTGGGAACACTCATTTCCTGAAAATCATCTCCATTGCAGTTTCAGTGCATCAGCTGCCTAATTAAGATTGTAATCTCCATGTTTTATGTATCAAAACTAGTAATAATAGTTTACAAAGATAAGATATTAAACCGAGCAAAGCCACAGCATATGACTCCCCAGAGTGGAAGCTGAGCAAATGAACATGTCCTGGTAGGCTTCTCTGCATGTCAGTAATGGGAGAAAGTTGTTCTAGTCTGATGTTTGCCTGGTTTCTTCCAGGAAATCAGCTTTCACTTAAGCCGTAGTAGCTCAATTCCACAGCAATGGGTAATATTTGCACCTGGCATCTATGGAGTTTAAGTAGTTTTGAAAGACAAGATACAATTTCTTTCAGAAATGGAATCTTTGTTAAAAGTTTAAAAGTTAGAAATACCTAATTATTTTCTCAGGTATATAAAAGGTCATTTTGGATATCTAACTCAGGTGCTAATCTGTCCATTTATCTTCTGGGTTTATGAATTCACGCCTTTGGCTTTCACAAATCATGCAAAGAAAGGGCTACTGCAAGATGTTCCTTTAGCAGAGATGCTTTAGCCACATCCAAAGTCCTGCAAAGGAGAAGAACATAGTGAATGGGAAGGCAAGGAATACAGCTGGAATCAGGGTGAACAGAAGCATCAGGGACTGGGCCAGGACCAATTTAAGAAGCACTCATGTGCAATGAAAGATACTCATCAAGTTCCTCAGCAAGATGCAGAAATTGCTTAGTGAAAGTCTGATGCAGTGTTAAGCTCTCACCACAAGTCTATGAATTTTCTAGGGCACAAAGAGCTACTTTTGTTTCCTCGTGTGCCTTGAAATTTGCTGCTTTACTGGCTACCTTGACAAAAAAGCCTAATTTCTTTCTCGAATTCTCTCTCTTCAGCCTTTGGTGCCATCTCATCTCCTTGTCTTGACACTTTGGTGAGGAGCTGTTACCACAGTCGTTAGGACTGAGGGTCATGCTGTAGTCTTTATGTGCCTTGCATCCCGATCATGCCTCCAAGGACCTCTTGTTGTCCTGCATCAGCGTTTCTGATCACCAATGACAATCGGGTATCGTTGCAACACAAGGCTGATAAAAAGATACTTTAAACCATCTATAAACCAGGCTGCACGCAAAGCATGCTAATATGCCTGCTCTGAGCATAGCTGACATTTGGAGAAACTAAGAAAGTTACAAACCTGACAGAAGCTAAAAAGAGACATTTGCCAAAGGCAACTGCCCCTGGAAGTCTATGTCTGCTGCTGGGCAACGCACAGCTGATGGGTATTTAATGCTTCATCCGAGCTGGGCTGGCATGGCAATCCCATCCTGGGGATTTTAACTCTGGAAGGAAAACCTTGATGCCGCACCTGAAGGTGATGTAGAGATCGTAAAAGAGAGCATGGGGGCAGGGGAAGCAGCAGTATTAAATATACCACATTTCTTTATGAATTTCTTCAGTTTTCCCTGACAAGAGCAATGTATTGACAGAAGCGGACTATTTGACAGGACCCTGTATCTTCCCTGGGAACTGTGTGCAGAAAAGGTGTTATTTCCAGACAAAAGTAAATATTGGAGTAGCCAGTTATAACATATATTGTGAAGCCCAGAGACAAGTGTCAAACCACTGGCTGATTGTTAAAGAGCACCTTATTTCCCTGTTTGCTGATGGCTGTGTGTTTACCATGCAATGGCAAGCTCTGTACATGACAGCAACTACAGAGCTATTTAGTCTGGATGTGTCTTCAAATTTTGGAGCCCTTTGCAATGAAAACAGAAAGGGAAAATGTAGGGGTTTTTTAGTAACAGTCATGGTGGAGTAAACACTGCCTGGCACCTCATTGTGCTATGGAGGGAAAGCAGAGACTGCTTTAGTTTAGACTTAGATTTAGTTGTATCTGCTAGATGAAAAAAGAACAGGAGTTACAATCTATTATTTTCCCATTAAATAAACTTGTTATTAGCTTATTTGGTCAATTAGCTCATAAAGCATAGCTTTTTATAAAGCATAAACTTCTGATTTGTTTAGCTGGCACTGATAAATTTCACCTTCTAAAAGGTAGCCGGAATTGGTTATATGGGCCAGGGGAAAAGGTATCTTCCATCTAAACATTGCAATGGGCAAGGTGGTTAATAAATGATCACATCAACCCTCTCCCTTTAGGGGTTTTATAAATCAGATATATATAATCCATAAGCTATGTGGGGGGATCCATGCATCCTAGGCAGATGAAATCACAAGGTCTGGACTGTACAAGTAGCCAATATGAATAATAAACCTTTATGGCAACAGACCTTTTCAGTAGCATGTTAGAATATGAATCTTCTGTCATAAAACACAACATCAAAGTTTCACAATTTTTTAACCAGTCTGAAAATGCAGAATGTAGTAAAGTGTGTTTTCCATCTGCGCAGAGGTTGTCTGGAGGCTAAGCAGGCGCAGTTTGCGTCTAAGTGATTTCAAAATGAGACAGCTTGTCAAGGTGCCCTTGGAGGCTGTGACAGTGTATCAGCTATTTAGATGTATGAAGTAAACAGAGTCAAGTATGTCTGGAATGACGAGGGAATTTAAATGAAAAGAGAATCAAAGCAAATGCTGAGAAGAAGAGAGAAATGAGCAGGTCAAAAGAAGTTGTTTTGTCTGGCTGCTTGACTGGCAGTTACCGCTCAGTCAGCCGGGAAGCACGTGTGCGGATGGCACAAGGGAGACATCCTGCCCTGACAGGTTCACCGGCTGCATGGAGAGAAGTTTTGCTCGAATCTGGGGACAGACTGTCTGGTCAGCCTTCTGCTAGGGTCATGGTGAAGGACAGCACCTCCAGCTGTATCCCAGGTCACGATGCTGCTCTGGGAAGTTCCCAGGACTGCAGCATCTCTGCCGAGGTTTAGCAGGACGTGCTATGCAGTTCTGTGTTTGGCCAGCAGCTCTTTGACTGGCAAAAGCAGTCATATGTGTAAGTCTCTGTTCCTTGCTGTGTCATGTCGTGGTGGCTCCAGACTAGCACAGATAAGCGCTCTGGTACTGGCTGTGTTGTTCTTAGAAGAAGTGATAAGACACAGTTCTGGTACAACCTCGGTGTCTGGATGTAGTGATGACCCTACCAGCATCAGCTGGAACTCTTCTTTTGAGTCACCCAGTTCCAGGAGCGAAGAGACACAGGGGCATAAGAAGCACAGCTCTTGAGGTGGATGCTTCCTCCTCATTCTGTGAGTGACACTCTAGCTTATTTCTATCCTAATTTCTGAGTCTGGTTTGTATTTTAGCTTAGTTGGCCACTAACAATTAAAAACTTTCACTTCCCAGGTCAAAAAAGTCGTGTCCCTCAAAGGTACATACTGGACCAAAATTATTTAGCTTCAGTGACATAAACAGTGATACTGAGTGCATCCTCAGCAAATTTGCCGATGGCACCAGGTTGAGTAGTGCAGTTGATTCATCAGAGGGAAGGCATGCCATCCAGATGGACCTTGAAAGGCTTGAGGAGTGGACCAATGAGAAACTCAGAAAGTTCAACAAGGCCAAGTGCAAGGTCCTTCACCTGGATTGGGGCAATCCCAGCTATCAGTACAGGCTGGGGGATGAATGGATTGAGAACAGCCCTGAGGAGAAGGACTTGGGGATTCTGGTGGACAAAAAATTGCACATGAGAAACCAAACCATTCTGTGTTTCTGTGATTCTATGAAAACCAGATGTCTCATGATCTTGTTAGGTCCATAAACACTGCTTTGCTGGGGCAATAGATATCAGACCTCAAAAAGCCCAGTGGTGATGCAGAACACTGGACTCACTTCTCAAGTATCTTGTTTAGGGCTAGAAAATGCCCTATGTGAGGTTTTAAACATTTACTTGTGATAGTAACATCAGACTGTACTGGACATATATTCACACATAGAGAAATTGCATTACATTTTTCATGTGCATACACTAATAAATAATTTCAGAGTCTGATAAAATGTTATATTTTGCACCAGTGGTTCTGGGTAACTTCTCAACAGTGATCTGTGGTTGTGCCTCTGCTTGTCCTTTCAACTTCAATCTGTCAGAAAACATTCGCTTTGGAAAACCACTGTCTGGAAGATGGGACAAAATAGGGACACCCTCAACATACAGACACAGTGGAGAAGAATCAGGAGGGACTTGCCCAAGCAACCTTGCTGATGAATTTCAGAAAGTAGCTGAGCTGAGGGGAGGAAAGGGGCCAGTCTTTAGAAACTGTTACCCTAAATGGAATATAAAAACTCTCCATTTCAGGTAGTTCAGGCACTGACAAATCAGCCAGCAGAAAGCCTTCAGGGAAACTGCTGAATGGGGTTGCCTGAGATTAATGAAAACTACAAAAACAGAGCAAATTGACAGAATGAGAGGTAGGAGTCTGCCCTTTCACAGATCTCATAGTTATTAATATTAAAAACCTGACATTACAGTAGATACTTCTGAGGTCGTAAGGTCTCCAAGGCCAAGAACTGTGCTTCCTCCTCCTGTTCCCATGTCCACCCAAGTACAGATGTTAGACAGAACAAAGTGAAATCCCATGTCTCAGAGTCTTATAATCTAAACACTCCAAAATATATTGACAGTGACTGCAAGTATAGTGAACTCTTTGACTAGCATAATAAAGATAGATGAATATTTATCACGTACATTGGATCTGCTTCTCTAGCTACCAGTTTTATATGCCTGTTCCTGCAGTGTTTACTCATCTAGCTGTATATAAATGACCATCATTTTAGGATTTCCATCTCAATAAGCTCATGTGCACTGTTTGTCTGAGTCACTCTCCATCTTCACACCGTAAGCCGCAGTCTGATGTAGGATGGTAGAGCAGCATATCTAGAAACACCATGTCTGGGGAATAGTAAGGGGGCTCAGGAAGTTGTGGCAAATCCTCTGTGCTGTAGCTCATCTCCTCTGCTTGTTCAGGGGAAATCCAAGTCGCAGGCAGTGCCCTGGGTTCCTGTCAAGTGGGAACAAGGACTGATAACACACAATGTCAGCTCACGCATGCAGTTGAAGAGAACATTACTCCTATCTCCTGACAAAGCCAGCACATGGGGATGAGTTCAACATGTCACACAAGCCAGCAGTTCATAACTTTTGTGGAGTCCCACCTGTGCTTTGTTAGCACAGGCCCATGCCACTTTAGATGCAGTCTTGACCACCACTGGTTGAACTCTTTGAAGAAAAGAAAGCCAGATCTGAAAAGGGATGTAAGAACTCCATGGGTGACACAGTTCAAAACCCAGAATTGCAGTCTTCAAAACACAGAGGCAGCTGCCCAGCTCTGCAGTGCCTCAGCTCCTGGCAGCAGCAGTGCTCCAGGTGCCTCCGCTCTGCCTCCCGGCATGCTCACGGATGCCTCTGTGGTGACAAGGCTGAGCAGCTCAGTACCCAATTAATTCTCAGACTTCCTTCACTACACAGGTCCTCATTATGAATTTTTAAACTACAACTTCAAAGTGTTACTGCCACCCTCTTTTCTATGTAATAGCCCACTAGATAAAATGTTCAACCTTTGCTTCCTGATGGGGTTCAAAGCCACATCTCATGTTGCCCTGAGGTGGAGAAAGCAATAGAACTGTTGCCTGCCTAGAATAAACCATTTTGGGACCAGGGTTTAAACTGAATTAGTCAAAAGATTATCTAATCTGGAAGCAAAAGCACTCACTTGGAAAGCGTGCAAAGACTTGAATTGCTTTCCCTGCTTGACACACTCTTTCGTAAATTCTAGTCCATGCTTTTTTTAATAGAAAGAAAGAACAGACCTTTTATTTCTCCTGTTCCTGGCTGGATGCAATAACCAACATGGTACAAAGCCACACGGCCTCAGGTTTCCTTTTCCTTAATAAATCCTGAACTGCTTGACAGAGGGTGAATGAGCTTCATCACAGCTTTTATGAGCCTTACTCCTCAACCCACGAAGCTCGTGGCCTGGTGATCTGGGGATTGTTGTGGAAGCACAGCTAAGAATCAAGCTTAAGATTTAGAGGTGCAAGTTCTATAAAGTCTATAATATATGCTCTGCATTTTTAGAAGAGCTGTCTCTTCTCATTTTTATATATTGTCTCTGTGTGTTTATGCATCACAGGTGAACTTCATGTGTAGAAATGAAATAGCTTCATGTGCTTTTCTTTAAAGGCAAGTTTGATTTAAGAGATACAAAAGCTATAAATACATCTGTATGCACAATGGTCTTCTGCTCTGATAACAAGAAATGCATTTGTGATGTGATTTACCACCTAATAAAGAAATTGAGGAGGAAAATAAAAAATGCAAATTAAGAAATGCAAACAGGGAGAAGTTAATTGCAAAAAGTCTTTTAAATGTTAAGGAATATGTAAGAGATAATCTTACACAGAAGATTCATAAAAGGATATTCTCATTAAGTAATCAATTGCAAGTCAGAATAAATGCATATGTCAAACAGATGTGGCTGTCAGCAAGAACATGGTGGAACAATGTGTTGAGATGATTAAGGTAAAAACACGGAAAGAAGGAAATAGCATGATAAAATTATTTCAATTTAAACAGGAAAGAAAGACAACATTGCAAATTTAAAAGGGAAACAAGAAGGTATTGTAGCTCTTCTTGTGACACATTAAGTAAAGGTACATTAGCACTACCAAATTACTGCAGGTATATGACGTTTACAAGAGGGGAAATCAAGACTTCAGATATCACAGAGATTTGGACCAGGTCTCAGATCTGTATCTGCTTAATGTCCACAGAATATGTACAATGAACTATCTACAACAGAGAATCCAAGTAAAAATACATTGAATTCTGGAACTATGGGAGGCCTGCAGCTCCTGATGACCCATCAGTGGGTATGTTACTGTTACACATGAGAGACAGAGGAAATACGAAGTCAGCAACAATGCTTTTCAATTATTCAAAGGTCATCGGGAAAACCATCACCAAATAATGGCATGTTGGCTTCAGAGTCATAAGATTCTTTTGAAAACAAATGAAAATGTTCTTTTCTGATTTGTGAACCTTGAGGGCTTCATACTGTTTTTCTCCCAGCTTTTCTCATCAAACAAGTTCTGAAATAATCTTTTTTCTAAAAAAGACAATGAAAGATGAAATTCCCACAGACCCATGTGATTCCGGAAACTGGGAGCTTATCAAAGCGCAGCAGAAAGATTGCCACTAACTTGTGTTAATTAGCAGCTTTGAGTGACTGTCCAAACTCAAATGTCATTTCTGAAAACATTTAGTACAATACACATTCCAATATATACGGTATTTATAGAAAGAATGCTATGCATACATACATATAGTATGTATAATTTATGTACAGTATTATCTACACAGCTTGCTTAGTACAACATATAGCAGATGTTAGAGATATGTGTGCAACTGTAGAGGTAGGGATGCTAAATTTGCAAAGGGAGGGAAAGTTCCTGCCAGGAAGCCTGATACTGTTTGGGCTCCTCTCCATAGGCAAGGTACCTGCCAGGAGCCAGCTCTGTCATGGACTTTCTAGAGGCTGCAGCTTCCTCCAGGGCACATCCACCTGACCGGCACGCGGTCCTTGCCAGGCTGCAGGTGGATATCTGCTCCACTGTGGACCTCCATGGGCTGCAGCATGACAACCTGCATCAACATGGTCTTCACGATGGGCTACACAGGAATCTCTGCTCTGGGGCCTGAAGCACCTCCTACCAGTCCTCCTTCATTGACCTTGGTGTCTGCAGGGTGGTCTCTCTCACTTTTTCTCACTCCTTTCTCACAGCTCCTGTGCAGCACTTTTTACCTTTTCTTACATCAGTTATCACAGAGGCACCACCAGCATCACCGATAGGCTCAGCTTTGGCCAGTGGTGCATCCATCTTGGAGCCCACTGTGTTCTGGTTTTAGCTGGGACAGAGTTAATTTTCCTCCAGTAGCTGCTGTGTTTTGGATTTAGTATGAGAAGAAAGTTGATAATACAGTGATGGTTTTAGCTGTCAGAACTGGCTCTGTGTGACACAGGGGCAGTTTCTGTTGTCTTCTCACAGAAGGCACCACTGCAGCCCCCCTCTGCTCCCAAAACTTTGCCACATAAACCAAATACAGTCTCAGATCTCATAATCCTCCTATTCTCCTTTCCACTCATCACAGAGTTTCCTCATTCCTCCAGCTTCTCCTCTTCCTTCAGTTCTGCCCTTACTACAGCCCATTGCCCCTGTATCCTCTGCTACCACCCACACTGTGGACCTGGCCCCTGAGTCTGCTCTCTTGCACTCGGCCAGCACTTGCTGTTCTTTCACTGACTACAGAAGGCAGCCACGCTTTGCCCTTCCGTAGCTTCTTCTAGTAGGACATTTCTTGTGGCAGGTTTAAAAGTCCCTAGCAGGAGCTTGCGCTTACTTAAGTCAACCAGACAGACCTCTAAAGGGAGAGAACTAGGGCAGATCTAGAAAATGAAAAGCAGATATATGGTGGATTAATGGAAGATAGTGGTTTACATTATAGTACACTAACTAAAGTACCTTCAAAAAATATGTGAAAGGGTAGTCTTTTGGGATTTATTAATCTAAGCATGCTACAGAAAGGGTGATGTACAATTTCCTTGTTATTCCTTGGTGACTGTTACACAAAAGCAATCCCCCTAACAGGGTGAAGATCAAACAAAACCATCCTCTTAGATTAAGTCCCGAGTGTATCTTTCTTTTCTTGGTAAGGAAGACAGAAATACCAAGGGGAAAGATTCAGTAGCTGGGCCACTGAACTGTAGATATCGTGCCGCACATTGACCAATTCCCTACGAAGTCTCCAGCAGGATATTTAAATCTCTATCTCCCTGGGGCCACATTTCAAGCCAGCAGCTGAATCCCTTTCCCTCACCTTTTCCTGTGCCTGTTTTTGCTGTGCCATAGAAGGCACCGGTGAATGACTGGCCTCACAGAAATCTTCACTAAAACCAGAGGTGGTCTGGCAACCACAGAAATCATTGCAATCAATTGAGTCATTAAGCTGTCTAAGATTGCAGTCATTAATAAGAAATCTTTTCATTTGCTTGTAACAAGGACAACAAAAATAAGCTTTACTCAGATCATTCTGCTAGCTTTGCTCAGATCTTTTCCTTAACACAGCAAGAATTTCAGGGCAGCAGGACTGCATCAGAGCCAGGGAATACTTTACGTGTACTCAGAGACCACACAAATTAATGGAAGTGGAATCTACTGAAGAACTACAAGCAGCTTGAGATGTTCTTGAGCTAAGAATATCTGGTAGCTGAGACAATATCAAGTACTTGCACTCTTCTTTCCCCTTGTTGCTTTGGTGATTGGTGAAAATAGGGCATTGGACCCCTGGTTTGACTCAGGCTGACTTTTTTTACATCTTGCAGTAAGTGGAATGATATCAGCTGGAAACTTATTGGTGTACTACAAGCCTTCATCCAATAGGAAGCCAGGGTAAATGGGCAACAATTTTTTGGCCTGGGTTCTGCAAGAATCATATGGCAGGTTAGGAAAACTGTTTTTCAGTAATCACTTGGAGGCAAGCAATTTGACATCCTGAATGTTTTAACTCTTAGCATCATGTAAAATGTCCCTTTGCATAATGTTGTAGTGGGTTCAGCTTGGGTGGCTGCCAGGTGCCCACCAAGCTGCTCTATCACTCCCCTCCTCAAGAGGACAGGGGGAGAAAATACAATGCAAAAGTTTGTGGGTCGAGATAAGGACAGGGAGATCACCCAGCAGTTACCGTCACAGGCAAAACAGACCTCACTTGGGGAAAATAATTTAATTTATTTCCAATTAATAACAAAACTAGGATAGTGAGAAATACGAAAATATTTTAAAACACCTTCTTCCCACCCCTCCCTTCTTCCTGGGCTCAACTTCACTTCCAACTCTTCTATCTCGTCCCCTCAAGTAGCACAGGGGTACGTGGAGTGGGGGTTGTGGTCAGTTCATAACACTTGATGTCTGCCACTCCACCCTCCTCACTCTCTTCCTCTGCTCCAGCAGGATCCCACCCCGTCCTTCATGAACTTCTCCAACACGAGTCCTTCCCATGAGCTGCAGAACTGCTCCAGCATGGGTTCTTTCCACAAGCTGCAGTCTGTCAGGAACAGACTGCTCCAGCATGATTTCCCCATGGGACCACAGGTCCTGCCAGAACACCTGTTCCAGCCTGGGGTCCTCTCCATGGGCAAGGTTCCTGCCAGAATCCTGCTGTAGCATGGGCTCTCCATGGGGTCACAGCTTCCTTCAGGGCACATCTACCTGCTCTAGCATGGGGTTGTCCCCGGGCTGCAGGTGGATATCTGCTCCACTGTGGACCTCCTTGGACAGCAGGGGGGACAACCTGCATCACCATGGTGTTGTCTATGAGCTGCAAGGGAATCTCTGCTCTGGGGCCTGGAGCACCTCCTCCTCTCCTTCTTCACTGACATTGGTGTCTGCAGGGTTTTGTCTCTCACATATTCTCAGTCCTCTCACAGCTCCTGTGCAGTGTATTTTACCATTTCTTAAATAAATTACCACAGAGGTGCCAACAGTGTTGCTGATGGGATCAGCTTTGGCTAATGGTGGGTCTGTCTTGGAGCTGGCTGACATTGGCTCTGTGTCAAGGAGGACAACTCCTAACATCTCACAGAAGTCACCCCTGCAGCCCCCTGCTACCAATGCCTTGCCACACAAACACAATAAACCTGTCTCTGACATGACAAATATCTCAGTCCACTTTTTTTTTTCTACTTATAGTCAGCAGTTGGACTTATCTCAGCCAACTAATGTTACCTAAGATGTCGACATCTAATCTAAGCTCATTTCCTTTTCTTTCTTTAGACTCTGGAGATCAAGAAAGATATCCAAAGAGAAGATGTCACTTGTTTAGGGAGTCATGAACAGTCTTCAGATATGATTTGACATTGGCTGTGACAGAAACACACATGACCAGCATAACTATTTGGCTGACCTTTGGACAAAAATTTGGATGAGATGCTTTATCATATGTTCTGATAAACCTGCCTACATCATATGTTCTAATAAACATGCCTACAGCAAATAAAATTGAAACCTAGAAAAGTTTAATTGAGAAATCTTTTGAAATGTAAGGAGTAGAGCATAAATGTGGAAAAGTAGATCACATACAAAAATCTGTTGCCTTCTAATAATCTTAGCTTAACAGTAACTTCTGAAAGGGCATTTTAATTTTTTTTTTTTTAGTATTTTGAGAATGTCTCTTGTTTTTGCCCAGGAATGACAGATTTTCCGTGAGGCAGATGAGTTCAGTTGTCTGTTTTCTTGTTCATTTGTTCCTAGTTTCATTTGGTATTTGAAATAGTTTTTCTTGCCTGCATCTTCTTCGGTGCCTTTTTACAAGACAAAGTGAGACATCAGTTTACTGGTTCTTGGTTTTTGTTAATAGTTGGATCTTGCTTGACTACATCTAATCTTCCTATATTTTATCCTATATCAAAGTCAGTAATAGATGATGAAGATAAATTTTTCCTTTCCAACCTGAGATTTTAGCCAATTTTAACCAATATGCATGCTGTAGAACATCTTCTCCTACAGGTCATTTGGTAGAAGGTGTACTACAACTTCTAAATACCTATAAGCATATTAATCACAGAATCACAGAATGTTCGGGGTTGGAAGGGACCTCTGTGGGTCATCTAGTCCAACTCCCCTGCCGCAGCAGGGTCACCCAGAGCAGGCTGCACAGGACCGCATCCAGGCGGGTCTTGAATATCTCCAGAGAAGGACACTCCACAACCTCCCTGGGCAACCTGTTCCAGTGCTCCGTTACCCTCAGAGTGAAGAAGTTCTTCCTCATGTTCCTATGCTTCAGTTTGTGCCCGTTAATCTTGTCATAACTCATTTATAAGATTTTATCTAGTCAATCTATAATAAGTATATGTTCTATCAGCCAACAAATCAATGTAACTTTTGCATTTGTTGCATTCTATTTTTCCCCCTCTTGTCTCAATGGTTGTCCCCTTTGTGGTCTGCATAGTTTTGACAGTTTGTGGTTGACCCCATTACACTGATCTAATTGGTGACCACTTGAATTATGATGACAAAGCAGCTGCATTAATCATGTAACACATCTGACTTCTTTTACCATATTAGCCCTCTGGGAAATCCTTTAGCAAATTATATCCACATATTAAGCTCCTTTGAACAATCAGTTCAGCTAAAGCCTTAACCACCAAAATCCGTTTCTTTTCTTTAGAAATCAGTTTCCTAATTTCTAGCGACTTAGCCTTTTTTCCACCAGGTTAAAACCAAATTATATGCATATTTCATGCCCAAAGAACATTCGTTTTAGTACAGGCAAATGGAATGAACACAGTATTTGTCAAATGAGGTGAATTGTAAATTTTCCGTTTCTGAAGTATATAACAATGGCCTGCAAACTTGAAGAGCTTCATTGTTCTTCCTTTTTCCTGTGTGCTGAAAATGACCTGGTATGTTTATCAAGATGAATAAAATATGCTCAGTTTTCAACTTGCCTTGGAAAATCTTTTTGCTTCATCTCATTCTTTACAAAAGAAACAAAAATGAATATTCTTCATTGTGGACATGTGAGGCAATTCAGACATTTTTTGGTTGCAATTTTTATTAATAGTATATCCTGTAAATAATATTAACATTTCCCTGTCTTAACTTTGTGACAATTTGTATGCAGTGATGCCACTGTTTAGTGTAATGACTGTTTATTTGCATAGGTAGATCACCTTTCAGATGCATAGGTCTACACTGCAGCTGCCTGATTTATATGGCCTTCCAAGATAAGCACGTACGGAAATCCCCATTGGGAGGCAATCTTTCCCACAGGAACAACACAAAATCTCAGCACCACTTAATCTCATAATTAGTTCATAACTCTCATGCTGTCCTTGCACTACATGAATAATTATCAGCTCAGGTGCATGAGTTACACTCTGAGTAGATATGCAATGTTTCTTATGCTTCATGCACCTGATAGAAACGCAGTCAGGTTAGGACAACAGTGAACCTCACTGTGTTTATCCTGTATTTCAACACCACTTCTTAGCTCAGATTCAGCATCTTCCTTCTTCAAGGCTTCTCCAGTCATCAGAGTTCTGCCTTCCAAGAAGTCCTAGAAATAGTCTCATTAAGGAGTAATTTGAATAGAGTAGGGCCATAACCAGTGATAATCACCCTTCTACCTTCACACTCCACCAGTCGGATGTTAAATGAATTAGAAACAGCAACAGTACTGACTTCGTCAGGGTACTTTTAAGAATTTCTCTGCAACAGACCTTCAAAGCTCAAAAATCTGCCAATCTTTCAGAGATCCAAGACTTGGTCTTCCACAAGCACAAAGGTATTATTCAGCAGGTGGACCAACAGCCTGCTGTGGTGGGGCAAAATCTCCTATTATTCAGCTATACGCAATGGACATAGCCCTAAAAAGTGTTAATCAAGTGGAAAGAGTGCTGCTGCTTCATTGTCTGATGCTGGGGCTCGATTCACCTGCTCCTACCAGGTCTTGAAGAGCAGACAACAGAGTTGAAAGAGAAATCTCTTTCTATGACAGAAGAACACGCAAATGTCTGTTTAGGGTGAGGTCTTAAAGAAAACTCTTTTTCCCACCCTTTACTCTTGGGAAGTGATATTTTGAAATCCAAGAGCTGTTTTTCTAGGACACACAGTGGCATTGAGCTCACCTCACTCCTATGTTCACTGTAGGTTTTAACCAGTGAAACATTTTCGTTTTCACAATGAATGGAATGTACTATTCTCCTGTACTGCATTGCCTCTGAGCTACAAGGAGAAGGGGTGGAAGAAGTACAGTTGCCTTCAGATCTGTCTGGGCTCCAACACTTCCTCAAGACCCTACCTGTGGACATATCACATTTGAATTTTGTGTGACAATAAACTTTCACGAAAGAAATAAAGACTGGAGGCAAGATTCCTGAGGAAAAGGATAGCTGCCTAGATCAGCAGATACTCCTAATGATACGGTCAATACTACCAGAAGAGGCAACAGAGACTTGGCAAGGGGCCTCATCCCTGGTGTGTTAGATCCCACCTCACTTTAATCCAGAAAAGCAGGATCTGCCAGTAGATTTTTGCCTCTTCCTCTTTCTAAAAAATGTCAGCCATGAATTCAGAGGTCTTTCTAACAAAAAAAGGAAATAGCAAGTCATCACAGAGACAAGCAAAGGACTGGCTCAGCATATTACTAGCCATTTTCATGTACGCTCCATTTTCATGTGGTTTGACAGAAAAACAGTTTCCCAGTGAACAGCACTAGGACATTTCAGTTTGGACTGCAATCAAAGATGAGAGTACTCCATCTGGAGTACTGTGTCCACTTCTGGGCTCCCCACTTCAAGAAAGATGAGGAGCTACTGGAGAGAGTCCAGCGCAGGGCTACGAGGATGAGGAGGGGAGGGGAGCATGTCTCCTATGAGGAGAGGCTGAGGGAGCTGGTCTTGTTCAGCCTGAAGAAGACAAGGCTGAGAGGGGACCTTATAAATACTTATAAATATCTCAAGGATGGGTGTCAGGAGGATGGGGCCAAACTCTTTTCAGTGGTGCTCAGCGACAGGACAAGGGGCAATGGGCACAAACTGAAGCATAGGATGTTCTGTCTGAACATGAGGAAGAACTTCTTCCCTCTGAGGGTAACAGAGCGCTGGAACAGGTTGCCCAGGGAGGTTGTGGAGTCTCCTTCTCTGGAGATATTCAGGACCTGCCTGGACGCAGTCCTCTGCAGCCTGCTGTAGGTGACCCTGCTTCAGCAGGGGGGGTGGACTAGATGATCCACAGAGGTCCCTTCCAACCCCTAACATTATGTGATTCTGTGATTCTATGAGAAGTCAGACACAAAGGACATCACTAGGAACTTTTCTCTCTCTAAACACGTGCTGCTGTTATTGTAGAACAATCTCTGTATGATTGCTCCCTTATGTTGAATGCCCACATAGAGCTTCACATCAGGCCCTTTGAAAAGTCCAGGTGACTATACAGAAATTGTGAGTTGTGCCGGTTAACAGGAGATGATGATAACAGGAATATTTTGGTTTATGTACAAATTTCTGCCATCTTAAAAACAGGACAAAATCAAACCAGCTGGGCAGTTTCCCAGCTCTGAGTTTTTTCTCAGGGTCATTTTTCTTGTGCTGCTGTGGCTGTGGTTGATATGGCTGTGCAGTCCTCCTGCACCTCCTACCTTCTATCCACATAGAAATTCTACCCTGAAGCAAGAATAACCCATTGCACCTACTCCAATATTACTAAAATTCTTCAGTGAACTTGCATTGCTTTCTGACATGAGCAGAGATGAGTGTCCGTACTTAGGATTTCTCAGTATTTCAGGGACTTTTCTCTACATAGGAGCTCAAAGATTTCACACAGCAGTCTTGAGTGAAAGGTAGTAGCTACATTCAGTTGTTTGAGCAAAGTTTAAAACAACAGACAAAATTCTCAGTCTGCATCTGAAGCTTACAGCTGGGTGGAGAAATGCAGGAGAATGCATCTTGCATATTATTCCTACACCACACACGAACATATGTCCCTTCCCTTCCTCCTGTATGCTTATGAAGAGCACGAAGAAATATAGTCAGCAAAATGATTGCAGCCTACTTTCTGAAGTAGTACTGGTAAAACACCTGGAAACTCCTTAAAGAACCCTTCTGCCAGCAAGGGATCACCAGACAAATTTTCTCCATGGTGCATAATTTACTTGTCATGAGGAAAACAGCCTTCAGGAAAATCTTTGTAGAGTGCATTAATTTCAGCTCCGTAAGGCACTCTTGCCATTGTAGTAAGAGTATTGTAGAGAAAGTACTACATTGTACTATTAACCATGAATCTTGTGTGCTGTTGAGCAATCTGAGGGATAAAGCACAAAATCTTCAAACTGCAGGAGCTCAATCTCCATTATTCTTTAAATGAGATTATTGGCTTCCCTGGCTGGTAAAATATGTTTTTCATTCCACAATTCTTACAGCTGTGAAACTCTGTAAGATTTATAAAAGGAGCAATAATATAGATATGAGCTCTGCCAAATGCTACTAGATGTGAAATAATGTAAAATGACACTGAATGACACCAAACTTCTAAAGGTCAAGACATTGGCATACAAGGATCTAAATGTAGATGTGCATCATGCTTCAGGAACCAAACTGGGTTGCCTTAAGTGACTTCCGTTTGTTTAATTGCAGTGTTCTCCATTTCAGTCTGTCTTTTTAAAGATGTTTCTTTGTACATATTTTGTGTAGGTATCATTTGTGCCAGTATATCATTGGAATAAAAATAAACAGGGAAAAAAGAGAAAGAATATCATGCTGTGAAAATGACTATCAAGGATGCTTCTGAGCAAAAGGATTTTTCATGGGTTGTTGTCTTCTACTAACAGATTCAAATTATATTATTATCGTAATAATAAATTTTAATAATAATATCAATAACAATACCTTCTTTGTAGAGTATATAGACAGGGTTACAAGCCAGTTTTACCATGGAATAAAAAGCAAAGTCTACTTGAAAACAAAAGACAGCAAACGAAGATGGAAGCTGGATAATATAAGGGAATTGTACTAGGGGATTGGGCTTGAAATTTTGAATCATCCATTTCTATTATATAGTAACTTACATCACACATTGTCATATTCAGAGAAACATAGAATCATGTGTTGGAAAAGACCTCTAAGATCATCAGGTCTAACCGTCACCCAACACCACCTTGCCTACTAAACCATATCCCGAAGTGCCACATCTACACGTTTTTTGAACGCCTCCAGGGATGGGGACTCCACCATTTCCCTGGGCAGCCTGGTCCAATGTCTGACCACTCTTTCAGTAAAGACATTTTTCCTAATATCCAATGTAAATCTCCCCTGATGCAACTTGAGGCCATTGCCTCTCATCCTTTTGCTAGTCACTTGGGAGAAGAGACCAACACCTGCCTCATTACAAACTCCTTTCAGGTAGTTGTAGAGAGCAATAAGGTCCCCCCTCAGCCTCCTCTTCTCCAGGCTAAACAGCCCCAGTTCCCTCACCTGATCCTCATAAGACTTGTTCTCCAGACCCCTCACCAGCCTTGCTGCCCTTCTCTGGACATGCTCCAGCACCTCAATGTCCTTCTTGTAGTGAGGGGCCCAAAATGGAACACAGTACTCCAGGTTCGACCTCACCAGTGACGAGTACAGGGGCACGATCACCTCCCTGCTCCTGCTGGCCACACCATTCCTGACACAAGCCAGGATGTCGTTGGCCTTCTTGGCCACCTGGGCACACTGCTGGCTCATATTCAGCCAGCTGTCAACCAACACCCCAAGCTCCTTTCCCACCTGGCAGCTTTCCAGCCACTCCTCCCCAAGCCTGTAGCGTTGCATGGGGTTGTTGTGACCCGAGGGCAGAACCCGGCATTTGGCCTTGTTGAACTTCATACACTTGGCCTTGACCCATCGACCCAGCCTGTCCAGATCCCTCTGCAGAGCCTGCCTACCCTCAAGGAGATCGACACTCCCACCCAACTTGGTGTCATCTGCAAACTTCCTGAGGGAGCACTCAATCCTCTCATCCAGATCATTGATAAAGATGTTAGACAAGGCTGGACCCATAACTGAGCCCTGGAGGACACCACTTGTGACCGGCCGTCAGCTGGCTTTAACTCCATTCTCCACCACTCTCTGGGCTTGGCCATTCAGCCAGTTCTTTATCCAGGGAAGAGTACACCCATCCAAACCATGGGCAGCTAGTATTTCCAGGAGGATGCTGTGGGAAACAGTGTCAAAAGCCTTACTAAAGTGCAGGCAGACAACACCCACAGCCTTTCCCTCATCCACTAGGTGGGTCACCTGGTCATAGCAGGAGATCAGGTTGGTCAAGCAGGACCCGCCTTTCATGAACCCATGCGGGCTGGGCCTGATCCCCTGGATCCCCTGGACCTTCACCTGCCCAGTGAGCACACTCAGGATGAATCACTCCATAATCTTGCCCGGTACCGAGGTCAGGCTGACAGGCCTGTAGTTCCCAGGATCCTCCTTCCGGCCCTTCTTGTAGATGGGTGTTATACTGGCGATCCTCCATTCATATGGGACCTCCCCTGTTAGCCAGGACTGCTGATAGATGATGGAGAGTGGCTTGGCCAGCTCCTCCACCAGTTCCCTCAGCACTCTCGGGTGGATCCCATCTGCCCCATAGACTTAAAAGTGTCCAAGTGGCATAGCAGGTCATTAACTGCTTCCTCCTGGGTTATGGGAAGTTTATTCTGCTCTCCTTCCCTATATTCCAGCACTGGGAGATGAGTACGCTGGGAATAACCAGTCAGATTATTAAAACTGAGACAAAGGAGGCATTAAGGACCTCAGCCTTTTCCTCATCCTTGTTGGCAATATTCCCTGTTGCATCCAATAAAGGATTGAGATTCTCCTTGACTCTCTTTTTGCTGTTTATGTATTGGTAAAAATATTTTTTGTTGTCCCTTACAACAGTGGCCAGCCTGAGTTCTAGCTGGGCTTTTGCCTTCCTAATTTCCTCTCTGTATGACCTCTCGAGACCCCTGTACTCCTCTTGAGTTGCCAGGTCTATTAGGTCATGGTGTAAAAACACCATGCATGAATGCATACATGAATGCATTCAGAAGACAGTCTAATGTCTTTTGGGAGTGGTTACTATGATTTTGCACTAAGCCTAGCACAAAAGAGGGATGTTCTATGACTAGTGCTGCTCTAAGCTGCTGCAAAACAATTGTTCTATTATCACACACCCAGCTACAGCTTCTTTTTATTTTAACTTTTGTGTTACTAGCAAAAAGCACCATTGCAGGCCCACAGTGAACCTTATTTCTTAACACTGAAATCTGTAAAATCTGAAGACGGAGAATGCATTCCACCAAATTAAAAATGTTTGCCTAGTTATATGACTTTTTCAAAATAAGCCAATCACTGCATAATGTTTCTGTTAAAATACATTTCTGGTTCTTGATATATGGTGACCTGCAATTGGTTGTATTTTTCTCACAAAAATGTCACTAGTTGAAAAAAAAATAAACACAACCCCTAAAAACTTCAATGGGAAATGTTGTAATTGACTCAAAGTTCAAAAAAATAGCAATTTGATAAAAATTTGAGAGGAAAGGGGAACTACATCAGCAATTTACATTAGCATTGCTGCCAAAGAACCACCATTTCTTGATTCAGCCTCTCCAAAAGAAAATGGGAGTCAATATGGAAGGAAAGGCTGTTCATACCCAGCCTCACTCTTGCTCCTAACCGTGATCATTTCCATGCAAAATCAAACAAACCCTCCACTCTCTGTCTCAGATGAAGATGTAGGTCTAGTCTTCTTTCGCAGTGTGGCTCCATTTGCCTAATCACACATCACTTCATGGAAAAACAAATAACCAGTATTTCGGGACTATAATCTCTTCACGGCAGCTCCTTCTGGGAGGAACTTCAGCTTTCCAGTGTGATGGAATAGAAGAACCTCCTAAATATCCAGCACTGAATTTTCCTAAATTTCTTAAACTTAAGTCTTCCTAAATAATAAGACCAGATGTCACATATGAAAATCATAAAATGCCCTGCTCCCCTTATAAATATTAAAGAAAGATAACTCAACAGACACATTGGAAGATGAAAGATTCTCTTCCCCTTGGTCTTGTCTCCTCATGTATATTTACTCTTATCAGGATAGTTTAACACAAAATTGGATGTTTTGGTGAGTGTTGTTAATAGAAGAAGGTGTGCTTCTGTCTTCCTTTTAGCATCTTTTTGCTTTCTGTAGTTTACGTTAGAAAACTAAAGGAGTCTGGAGTGCAAGAAACCACTCCAACCTATGAAGCTTTAGGCCAGTAGTAATGCTGGAATGAAAAGATATTTAGCACTTGTTTCAAGTGCTAAATAGTCATGTTCTCTTATTAATTTCACACTCTACTAAACATTATGCCGTACTTTGCAATGCATGGATTCATCCCACACATCCTGTGCAGAAAAGTGCTTTGGGCTTGTGTTTAACAATTTGAGCGCTCTTCTAAATCAAGATTCCAGGCTTTATCCTCTCTGACATTCATTTCGTCCTCTAACTCCCTGCAAACCTGGTTCTTAGTGCCCTTAAAGATACTTACTTTGAAAGCCAGACTTAAAACTTATGAAGACCCAGAGCAGACATCCCCCGACATCATATGCCCAAATGTTTCACTGAATCAGGTCTACCAGGCCAGGGCTAAGTTCATCTTTAAAAGTAGTCTGTGCTCGCAGTTCCTGCTGAGGCGTTTCTATCTGTGTTTCTGCACAGGCATTTTTAACATCTGGCTGAGTTTACCTGTATTGCATAGCTGGATGTACAACAGACTCTCAGAGTCAGACATTTATCACTCCTGCATTACAGTACTGCGTTTTTGCTGTACTGTGGGAAAGAGTCCTTCTTATCACATTAAAAACACAAGAAACAGTTAAAGAATCCCACTCTTAATAAGATGGTACTTCTCCCATCAATTTTAAACAATGAATATTGCAAAATCCTTATCAAGCATGTTAGATTAGTATTCACCACTCTCTGTTGTCAAGGACAGAAGCTTCTGCTGTAATGTGCTGAGCTTCTGACACTTGCAGGATCTGTGCCGAGTCTGAATGTTGGGTGGCTGGCACATCTAATTAATGTCAATCCCACCCAGGGATCCTACCTCTAAGTCACAGTCCTTTGCCAGACAGACTGAAGTTTTATTCTAGGTAGAATATATGGAGCGTATTCATTGAATATACTGAATATAGGGTGTGTCAATTCACAAAGTAAAAAAAAAATCTAGACAAATTTCTATGTAAAAATGCCTAATTTTTTGCCATGGAAATGAACGTACATGAAATGATTTAAGTGTTGGAGATATTAGGGGAAAAAAATCAGCATCAGTACTGTAGACCTTAGGGGAAAAAAATCTTCGTCATGAGGGGATGAATTTACCTCTGACAAAGGTAAGACTCAAACAGGCATCAGGGAAAAAACAACATTCATTGCTGAAGCTGTGTGAGTCATTCAGCACTGTGTAACAATTCATTATTGTTCACTCTCTAAAGGTAGCTACTGCAAGTGTTTAAGTGACGGAAATAAAGCATGCTTCAAATTTTTAAACAAAAGGAGGAATGTGAAACCATGATGTTTAGCACAGAGGTGATCTAGCTGTTTAGTGCATGTTCATGCAGAACTAAAATAGTGCAGGAAAGAGGTTCAGTCATGAACCTGATATGTTGAGAGAATGGATGTCTGTAGTTGCTATTAAAGAAAAGGTAATTCCTACTACCTAGAACCCTGTTCAATCCCTTTTCTAATAAACTTGTACATCTAAATTTATGTTTGCAACCTATATGTGTAAAACATTTTATAGTCTTGCAGTTTAGACAACACTGCAGAAAAGCAACAGAATATTATAATAAATAAAGATACTTATTTTTATGACAACTTTGCAAAATGAGCAGAATAGAATTTTTCTATAATAATCTATATGGCAGTTGTATGATAATGCTGAAAGTATGGACAGAGGTCTCTCAGACTGCAATACCTATGGAGGCCTATGGAATTCTGAAGGGAACAACAACAAGAAAATAATTGGCCCAACGCTGTCCAAAGCAAACATGTTCGTTGTGTCAGGGTTCAGATTCCTACTTGGAAAAATTTAGGTGGGAAGTGACCTCTAGATCCCATTTAGCCCACGTGCCTCCTCAAAGCAGGTCTAAAATCAAAGTTAGAGGAGGATGCTCAGGGCCTTGTCTAGTCAAATTTTGAAAAATCTTCAAGGATGACAATTTCACCACCTCACTTTGATATTTTCCTTATTGGAAGCTGTGTTGCTCTTTGTCTTTCATTGTGCATCTTGGAGAAGAATCTGGCTTCATATTCATTACCAGCCTTAAGACCATTTAGGATACACTCAGGAATCATCTCATGACTTACTCTGTAGAGATGTTGGCACAGCTTTGTGACCAGTTCCAGTAGCAAATTTAACTCGATTTTCCAGAAGTGAATTAGGAACAGAAATGTAGATGTCATTGCAGGTAGACAGAATTTTAAAAGCAATGATCTCTCTAGTCATGCAGAAAATATGTACATCTCATCTTGATTCAAATATGAAATGAAAACAATTAAGAATAGTTGTCACTGTTAAATCCAATGAGAAATGCCTTCAGTTTAGGCAATATCACGTAATATGATAAATGTTAAAATGGTTAAAGTTCAATGTGCTTTTATTGCTGGGGTTCTCTAGCTCAAATGGGAATGCATCCAAACCCAAACTTGTGGATTTCTTTTCTACACGAAAACTCCCCCAGGCTGTATGCAACTCAGATGGTCGTTTTCTTCTGCACGTTCAGCATAATAAACCATTTATTTGCCACATATACTAAACCTCCATAATCTGTGGAAAATCACAGAATTTCCCAAAATGATGTTAAATTTACTGGGCAGTTACAGCTGAAATAAAATAGGCAAAATATTTTATAAATCCATGATATACTGCCTTGACTTTCTG
The DNA here is from genome assembly GCF_030867145.1 of Opisthocomus hoazin. NCBI lineage: Eukaryota > Metazoa > Chordata > Aves > Opisthocomiformes > Opisthocomidae > Opisthocomus > Opisthocomus hoazin. The sequence goes on along the minus strand of NC_134414.1, from coordinate 12,113,721 downwards.
GCAGTGGTGCTTTTTTTGTGACACTCATAATAAAATTCGAGGAAATAAAGGATTAGTACATTACCCATTTCCACTTCTAGTCACATAGTAGTGCCCAAATCCCTGCTTACACCAAGGAAACGGAACCATTCTCTCTCATTTCCCAGAAAATGACTCCAACCATAAATATCAGGGCACTAGATACCTACAAGCCTGTCAGCCTGACTTTGGTGCCAGGGAAAGTTATGGAGCAGATCATCTTGACTGCCATCACATGGCACACAGAGGACAGCCAGGTCATCATGCAGCCAAGGCAGCATGGGTTCATGAAAGTCAGGTCCTGCTTGACCAATCTGGTCTCCTTCTACGACCAGGTGACCTGCCTAGTGAATGAGGAAAAGGCTGTGCGTGTTGTCTGCCTGCACTTTAGTAAGGTCTTTCACACTGTTCCCCACAGCACCTTCCTGGAGAAACTAGCTGCCCATGGTTTGGATGGGTGTACTCTTCGCTGGATAAAGAACTGGCTGAATGGCCAAGCCCAGAGAGTGGTGGTGAATGGAGTTAAAGCCACCTGGCAGCTGGTTCACGAGTGGTGTCCTCCAGGGCTCAGTTTTGGGTCCTGTCTTGTTTAACATCTTTATGAATGATCTGGATGAGGGGATTGAGTGCTCCCTCAGGAATTTTGCAGATGACACCAAGCTGGGTGGGAGTGTCGATCTGCTGGAGGGTAGGAAGGCTCTGCAGAGGGATCTGGACAGGCTGGGTCGATGGGCCAAGGCCAAGTGTATGAAGTTCAACAAGGCCAAATGTCAGGTCCTGCGTTTCGGTCACAGCAACCCCATGCAGTGCTAAAAGCTTGGGGAGGAGTGGCTGGAAAACTGCCAGGCGGGAAAGGAGCTTGGGGTGTTGGTCAACAGCTGGCTGAACATGAGCCAGCAGTGTGCCCAGGTGTCCAAGAAGGCCATCGGCATCCTGGCTTGTGTCAGGAATGGTGTGGCCAGCAGGAGAAGAGGGGTGATCGTGCCCCTGTACCCAGCACTGGTGAGGCTGCACCTCGAATACTGAGCGTCAGTTTTGGGCCCCTCACTCCAAGAAGGACAATGAGTTGCTGGAGTGTGTCCAAATGTCATGGTTTAGGTCTGACTGGCAACAAAGGACCACGTGGTTGCTGTATTGCCCCTCCCCCTGGTGGGGTGGGGAGGATAATGAGAAGAAAAAGGCAAAACCTTTTGGGATGGGAGAAGAACAGTTTAACAGAACGGCAAAAGAAGCGAATAGTAACTACAGCAACATTGATAAGAAGATTGTACAAAACCAAGGGAATACACAGAGCAGCTCTCTGTCACCTCCCAATGCCCGGGGCACTCCTGAGCAACAATTGACCTCCCCTGGCCGGCTACCACACTGCGAATGCAGCATGATGTCACATGGTATCGAATACCCGATTTGTTTGACAAGTTTGGGTCAGCCATCCAGGCTGTGTCCCCTCCTGGCTTCTTGTGAAAATTAACTCTATTGTGGCTGAACCCAGGACACCAAGGAAGGGCGATAAAGCTGGTGAAGGGTCTGGAGAACACGCCTTATGAGGAGCGGCTGAGGGGACTGGGGTTGTTTACCCTGGAGAAAAGGAGGCTCAGGGGACACCTTATTGCTCTCTACAACTATCTGAAAGGAGGTTGTAGTGAGGTGGCTGTCAATCTCTTCTCCCGAGTAACAAGTGACAGGACAAGAGGAAATGGCCTCAAGTTGCACCAGGAGAGGTTTAGGTTGAATATTAGGAAAAAATTATTCACAGAATGTGTTGTAAAGCACTGGACCAGGCTACCCAGGGAGGTGGTTGAGTCACCATCCCTGGTGGTGTTTGAAAGAAGTGTAGATGTGGTGCTTAGAGATATGGTTTAGTGGTGGAGTTGGCAGTGTTAGGTTTATGGTTGGACTCAACGATCTAAAGGGTCTTTTCCAACCTAAATAATTCCATGATTCTGTAATACTACATTTAGACATCTGACCTACTGCCCAGTAGTAGAATTTTAGTTGTTAATATCCCCAGTGCCTTCTTTTTCATTTGAGGGGGGGAGAACAAATACGTACCTATTCTCCATTGCTACAGTCCTTTGTACTGAAGTTCTCTGAGCCTGAGTTCAGATTACTTCACCTTTTCCCAGTAAGCCATCCTGGACTCTCTGTTAATAAAAATGTTTATTAATGATAGGACCACGAGAGCTAGCAGGGAAACGTAACACCATAGGAAAACAGCATGAAGAGATAAGGCCCACAAAACGTGAAGAGTTGTACAGCTCTTCTTAGACACCCAGACTTCATTCACAGATCTTCTCTGCCGACATCTCAGCCATTGCTAATCACATCAATTTAGTGACTATCAGTTTAGTCCCTAAAGGGACTTCAGACAGGTTATGTTGTTATTACTAATAGTTAGACCAAACTACAACAAAGATAAAAAGACAGAGTGTTATGATGCAAAATTTCTACTGATTTGTTCCCAGAACTCATTTTAAGCAGCTGGTGTTATTAGCAAGGGCATCACATTTAGAAAGCATTTAGAACATACATATATTATATATGTGTACAGACACAAATATCTATAACTGCTTTATAGTTTAGAATAAGGTTACAAATAATGCATTTGCTTACCCTGTTTGTGAACTAGCTTCAGCATTCCTCCTTCCAACCTTGGAATTCTTTCCTGTACTTTTCCTCTACTGATTTCCTACAGGTCTCCATTCCTGCAAAAGCCAAACTTGATTTTCACATTAAGCTGCACCATGACTGTGGGGTTTATTGGAACTCCCATAGAGACGCATTAATGGTGTCCTGCTCTCGGGCAATAATGCCATCATTATTTTGTGTCATTCTCATCTCTATAGATTTCTATAAAATACGTTCATGAAGCACGAGCAGCAATCTTAGAGATCTGTATTTCCCACTCTTATTGAAGGTTACCTAGAAACATCTGCAGTACAATAACAGTAAACTTTCACACATCCAAGAATACTTGCAATAAACTGCTCCATTGTGCCAATTAAATGTGGTATGAACTCTGCACAGGGGAGCACTTTAGAGCTTCATTATTGGCTTTATATCATTTTAAATCCTGTTCACTGCAGAAACAAACATCCAAACAAATATTTAAAAAGCTAAAAGGGGAAGTGCAGCACGAGTTAATCTACTCCTGGAACCTTTAATGTGTGCAACTGCACATATGGCGTATCTGTGTTCAGGGTACAATAAAATACATTCAAAGGCACAAAGAAAACAGTATATTTGCCTTTTTAATAAATGCAATTATACATAATGGGAATTGATCTGACAGGTAGAGTGGGCTGACTCAGATAGTAACACATGGTGGTGGTACACATACTGCAGTGATAGTTTTGGAGGAGCATAAACCTAGAAAGGCCCAATTCACTGTTGTAAAAACCACAGTTGTGTAGAAGGATTAGATATTACCTATTGAATAAAACATTTTGCCATCAATGTCATTCTTCACGATCCCATCAGGCTGAAAATTCTGGGTAGCAATTGTGTTTGGTGTAATTGAGATTTAGTGTTTGAGAAAAATTAGGTATATTTCAAAGCTTAAGTTTCCTTTACCAGTCTAAAACTGTCTGAGCTTGGAGAACCAGAGCCCTTGAGCTGCAGTTAAAAAGCCAATGAGGTGGCAGAGCTGGGGTCTTCCTGGCATGATTAATGACAGAACTGGAGGACTTAAACAACAATACCTCAGAACTATAAAGACAGTGCCAGTTTAGTTGTATTAAAATGTTGTTTGTCTGCTCTTTCTGTCATTTTATCATAGGATTTTTTGCCAAAGTATTTTAACTTTCGGTCTGCGTGGTCCTGTCCCAAACTCAAGCAGCAACCAAGAGAGACATAATTTAAATTCAAGTCATACACTGCTGCAAATAACGTTTTGTGTTTCTGGAGTCATTTATATGTAAAGATTTCTGTACTTTTAAACTAATTTTCTTCTTGAAGGTGACACTACATCTACATCAAAAGCCCCAACACGGTGTTCCTTCTGAGTTGTCCTTTTCTAGATAAGTTTAGTCTACCCATGGGGCACCCCACAAGTTGAAATAATGACTTCTTAGTCTTGGTGGCAAAGCTGTGCCAGTACTCTACCAGATTTCCCAATCATCCCTGGCAACCCTGTTAAACAGATGAAATTCAATTCAAGTGGGAAAAGTAGGTGGAAAAATGCAATACGGATATTAATGATAAATAGTGCAAAGCAACTAACTCGTCTCTCTCTGTATAGCCCCTGTAGGCTTTCAGCTTTCAAATATAAGTAATTAATTCAGAAATGTACAAAGGCATTTCAAAAGAAGAGTAACTATCCTAATTAAAATCCTGGTGATCACAAGCTCATAATATCACAGAATCACAGAACATTCGGGTTGGAAGGGACCTCTGTGGGTCATCTAGTCCAACCCCCCTGCCGAAGCAGGGTCACCTAGAGCAGGCTGCATAGGACCTTGTCCAGGTGGGTCTTGAATATCTCCAGAGAAGGAGACTCCACAACCTCCCTGGGCAACCTGTTCCAGCGCTCCATCACCATCAGAGGGAAAAAGTTCTTCCTCATGTTCACACAGAACATCCTGTGCTTCAGTTTGTGCCCATTGCCCCTTGTCCTGCCACTGGGCACCACTGAAAAGAGTCTGGCCCCATCCTCCTGACACCCACCCTTCAGATATTTATAAGCATTTATTAGGTCCCCTCGCGGCCTTCTCTTCTTCAGGCTGAACAAGACCAGCTCCCTCAGCCTCTCCTCATGGGAGAGATGTTGCAGTCCCCTCACCATCCTCATAGCCCTCTGCTGCACTCTCTCCAGTAGCTCCTCATGTTTCTTGAACTCCGGAGCCCAGAACTGGACACAGTACTCCAGATGGGGCCTCACTAGAGCAGAGGAGAAGGGGAGGAGAACCCCCCTCGACCTGCTGGCCACACTCTTCTTAATGCACCCCAGGATGCCTTTGGCCTTCTTGGCAATCAAGGCACACTGCTGGCTCATGGTCAACCTGTCAACCACCAGGACACCCAGGTCCCTCTCCACAGAGCTGCTCTCCAGCAGGTCCACCCCAAGCCTGTACTGATGCATGGGGTTGTTCCTCCCCAGGTGCAAGACCCTGTACTTGCCCTAGTTGAACCTCATCAGGTTCCTGTCTGCCCAGCTTTCCAGCCTATCCAGGTCACGCTGAATGGCAGCACAGCCTTCTGGTGTATCCACCACACCTCCCAGTTTTGTGTCGTCAGCAAACTTGCTGAGGGTACATTCTAACTCTTCATCCAAGTCATTGATGAAGAAGTTGAACAAGACTCGGCCCAGTACTGACCCCTGGGGGACACCACTAGTTACCGGCCTCCAACTAGACTCAGCGCCGCTGATGACAACACTCTGAGTTCTGCCATTCAGGCAATTCTCAATCCATCTCACTGACCACTCATCCAGCCCACACTTCCTGAGCTTCCCTATGAGGATGTTATGGGAGACAGTGTTGAAAGCCTTGCTCAGGGCTCACTTGCCTTCCTAAAGTAACGCGTAATCTCATCAACCGACATTTCCTTGCTTGTTTTGTACTATTTTTTTCCCACCTTAATGGCAAAGCTCTATGAATCTGTTCGCTACTGTTTACAACAGCCACTTTTTAGTGAGATAGTTAAAAAGACTTGTAGAGAAATTGTAGTGTTAAGTTCCCAAAGTGTTCTGAGAAAGAATTACACGAAATATATTTAGAAGCATACACTGAGAAATCAAGAGGTCTAAGGTAGAGTTCAGAAAGAGTACTTCATTTCAGTTTAGGATGGGGAGGAGACGAAAGAGTAGCAGTAGCGAACTTACTCTGTACTGTAGCCCAGAGCTTAGAAGCGCAGATTCAGCCCCGTGTTTCTATTTACTAGACAGGCAGAATATGTCTCATACCACATCTTCTTTTGGAAGTGGACCACTGAAGAGTTGCAAAAGAAACAGCAAGAGGGAAATACACTTTGTAGCTCAGCAGTGAGACAGTAAGGACTTCTTGTCCCTGATCTTCTAGTGTTTACTGCCCTGAGCAAAGCCTCGGTTGTCCTACTCCCAGCTGTAAGTTACTGTCAGATTTCTTTTTCTGGATTTGCAGCCTTTTTACTTAATGGCCAAGCATCAAAAATGTCTCCTCCATTTTTAGGAAAATCTCTTTCATTTCTTGCTGTTTCATGGAAAGATGGAGATATGAATCCCTGCACATATCGTACAGAAGAAGCACCTCACCTACCAGTGAGATCTAAAGCTCTTTGTTTGGAAAACACAAACAGTAATAATAAACAGCAATGTCATTCATGAAAAGCCAAAGCAATTGGAGGCCACAGAATCAGTTTGCATAGCAGTGATGTTTCCTTATTTCCTACAAAATCTCTGTCGTCAAAAAATATTTTCCTTTGAGCCTCTGCTATGGTCTCAAATTGAGGTTCTGTTTCTTAGGGCTGACTTGTTCTGCTGAATCTGCACGATTCACAGTAATGAGTCCAATTGCTCTGCTGTCCAGTCTCTGAGCAATGAGTACTATCCTTGTTCTCATTGCAAATGACTGCAGTGCAATTCCCTGAAGACCAGAGAGCAATTATGATGTATAAACACTGCTGACAACAATGTGAAAATGTTCTCAGTCTTATGACATTTTTCAAATCCTTCAATCTGTCACACTGAATGGTACTATTACATTTTACATTTAAAAAAGAATATTACTCTGCATATTTGCTGCAGCCCCTGTAATCTTGGAGGAAGAAAAAAGGAAAGAAACAGTCCTGTTACCTTACTACCAGTCTCTACCCAAGGGAAAGTTATTTAGTACTCTTCCTCTATGACTATAATGTGTCTATAATAGAGGTGAATTAGATTCTAATCTCAGAAGAAAATCAGAACAACATAATTGAATTCAATAGAGTTATTTTGCATTTTCTGTGCAACAGAGATCAGGACCTCCATCAGTTCCGTTCTTTAGTACAAGTTTATAAAGTATACAGTCTGCAGTGCAAATATACCTTTTTAAAAAACCGTGGTTTTATCCTACTTAGATGGCCAGTTTGCCTACAGAATGCAAATGGAGTGTTCAGCCCTTTCCCCTCCCCAGATGAATTTCAGTTATTTGTGTATTAAAACTGTCTTAATACTCTGATAGCAGTTTCACTCACACAAAACAAAGCACATAGTCAAGTAATGATGCATACATAATTTTAAGTCTCTGTCTCCATTTTACTTCATCCTGTGGCTAATTGCCTCACTGCAGACTGCCAATTAGTTTGACTCCCAGCTGTATTTAGGAAGCCAACTGGGAATGCATGCGAAAGCCTTTGAAGTCTTTTACATTATCTGCTAATCTAAAAAGCTTATCAACACAGCATTTGAGAGGAAGAAATGAATACTTATTAAAAAACATCAGTCTTCTCAAAGCTTTAGAAACTCCTCAAACACAATAGGAGATGCTAAAGTGACTCGCTGTCCCCCATCCTCTCAGTTCTCTCAGAATGCTTATGATAACACTGAAAATTTAAAAAAAAACTTTTTTCTTCCTCCTGTTTTTTTAAACAATTCTCTAGATACCTGTGAAGCTCTGTAGGAAGGAACAACAGGATGTTTTTGTTAACATGTGCTGGTCATCACCACCAATAAACTCGGAATCCACCTGGCTGAAGAGTTACAAATGCACTTTACATTCTGTGCCTTAGAGGCAGGCTCTGCCATCACACCGTGCTGCAAGGCAGGAAAGTGCCAGGAGGGCTGTGAAAAACCTTGAGCTGTTTGACCTGAAAGTGGAACGTTAGCTTCTCTCTTTCTTTAGTAGCAACAGTAAATGACCAAAAACATAGATATATTCACTGTGAAGCCCAAAAGTCTACACTTATGACTGCTATTTATTCCCCTATAGTCTGGTTTTCCTCCAACAAAAGAAAAGCTTATGCATGCCACAGGTTGATGGTGAGAATATAATCTATCAATAATGATATTGCACTTCGATGATACTAGATTTGGATGACTGAAGGCTACTGCAGTATCCCCAGTAAATCCAAGAAGATGGCAGGAGTTTAGACCCTCATCCTAACTTTTCTGGTTCTTTCAAAAAAGTACCTTAGCCCCAATACCAGCTTTCTGTGGCTCACAGGCTAAGCTCATTGTCTTACCCTTTCTTAGGTCCCTGGACATGAGGAAGGATCTGAGCTTTTGAAAAAACTTCTCTATTCTGTAACAATTAAGGCAAGCCAGAGAAATGGTTTGGTTATGTTGGTAAGGATCTGAAATAACATTTCTATTTTTCATTGCTTCTGGTCACTACTTCAGCAACATTCTCTCTGGCTCTGCTAGCTTGGTTTTCTTTCAAAGGATGTATAGTTCTGTCAATGCCACATGTATCACATTCTTTTTATTCTCTTCCTTGTCCTGAGTCTATTGAGTTAGAAGCAACTCTTTTCATTAGCTGCTGTAAAGAAGTCATAGTTGGTATTTTGATTTCCTTTCTAGTGACCTTTTATATTTCTTTGATTTCCTTTCTAGTGACCTTTTATATTTCTAGGCATTAGCCACTGGTATGTGAAGGAGAATGCATTAAAGAGCTTACAAAATTAAATACATGATTGTGATCCCTTGCAGATGTTTATCTTTCTTTTTTGCTGTTGTTTCCTTTGAATAAAATATCTGCAGTTATTTAAACTGAAAGTCCATTACTATATTTTGTCAATGGAAATGTAAATTGATTTTGGTCCTCAAATAAGTGATTCATGTTGATAACACAGGAGTATGAATAGGAGGCAGAAACACTACAGAATTTCAAAAGATGTTCTTCCTATTCTTCATTAATTACTTCTTCCCAACTCTTCTCTGCCTTCTCTTTCTTCATTTTTCATTCTCAGGTTGTATCTGTGCTTCTCATGTTCATACTTCTACTTTTATATTTATTGTTAATATTTCAAACACATACAAAGCCTTCCCTACAAAAAAAAGGTATGACTCTATGGATATGAATATTAGATAGAAAACACTGTTCATATAATCTATTTTTTGTAATACAATATGAAACATCCTGAGCTGTTCTGAACTCTGGTCTGTGAGAATCATATTCAAATGCATTAATATTCTCCAAACACAGGAAAGACACAACTTTCTCGTTTCAGGTTGTATATATTTGCTTCCATCAACACAGGGCGTTAGATAGATGGATGGATGGATGGATGGATGGATGGATGGATGGATGGATGGATGGACAGATGGACTGACAGATATATAGGCATATGTGGGAAAATGCAGAATTTGTATTAGGATACCATGTTAAAAATCTTGTAGTTTTGGCTATTAACATATGTCACATAAATGTTCTCCGTTATGCATAGACTTGAATTTAAAACCAGAAAGGATAAAAGTAGATAAAGTGCTGCAGAATGATGCACTGGGATGGAAATTAGAAAGAGAGCAAGTTTCAAGCTCCCTGAAGTTTTCTCCTGATGTAGAGAATTGACTTTTTGCTGAGCAGTGATGAGTTAGCTCTTGATGTGAGGGAATGGTGTGAAGCTATGCTGTTTAGAAGTGATAACCTGTAACTCCCTGTGGTCAGCAAATGAAATAGGCATCTCTGCAAAGTCAGCCGACCACAGGGCAATACTTCTGTGAATGATTAAAAGAACAGACGATCTATGGTATTCAGAGCATCTGTTGTTTTAAAGCTGAGGATAAAGTTTTAAGCAGCAGTTAAGATGTGATTTCTTTCATCACTAACTAATTTTCTGAAGGGACTGGCACTTTTTATGACAAGTGTTCTTACCCACAATTAAAGCACCACTGTAACTGATCTTTCCCTGGCATGTAATTTATAGTGTTCAAGCACAGAAAGATAGAAGAATGGAGACTACAGAAACCACATTTCCTGTGTAGAAGGAAAAACAGTAGCATGGGTGCAACCTAATCTTGAGAGCTCCCAGACTCAGTGTAGTAAGAACACTGTCATAGTAAGAAGTTTCACACAGAACAATATAAGATACAGAAAGCTCCAAGACTTCAAAAATATCTCAGGTACATTCTAAAATTATGTTGCTGTCTCTGCAAGTTTGAAAGTTAGTGATTCTTACAAGATCATGTTTTAAAGGTTGAAATAATGTGGATAGACATATTCTCATTGTAGGCACATTATTCACATACAGTGCCTACCTACCAAAATGCTTATGAAACTCATTTTACAGGGTAGTGTAGGAGTTCCTTCAACTAGAAAGGCATGACCTCTGGATGAAAGAAACACACCACACAAATACAAACACTCATCAATGACATTGTACCAACTTAAGAATGACTCAGTGAGCTGTTATGACTCCATCAGTTACAACAGTAGTGACCCACGCAGCAGAAGATGGCTGTGAAGAAATTCTGATTGTACAGCCTGAGCAGTTTTGGAAACTTTCAGGACGAATGCGAATGGCAACCAGTTTCCATTCTGAAAGGACTGAAAAAAAAATTAACAGAAGCAGAGCCTTGCTAGGCTCTGAAAAAACAGCTGATGTCTTTCCAGGGCTACTTTTTAACACATGCTGTCTAAGGAATAGGCTTTTCAGAAAAAAAAGTTTATACACTTTGACAGAAATAGCCAAACATCTTCCAGCCAGTTACAACAGATGGCAGTTCAAAAGACAGAGGACATCTGTTTGTGACTCATCAGAGTTTGCAAAAGTTTATGAGAATTTGAGATGGAGCTCTCAATAGATTTGATTCCCCACAGGTGAGAATGGAGTTACCTCCATATGGCCAAAGGACTAACAGTGATGCAAATTTGAAAAGTAATACTCGTTGTCAATCAAGAAGTTACTGTAGAGATAATATGCAGGTCTTCAGGGAAAAGTTACAAGATGTGGATGCGTAATGCTTTCAGACAGAATGCTTTGTTCCTATAAACAACATTTGTTTTGAGAATATTTCTCCCTTTCATTTTCTAAATGGAAAATGCAAAGCCAGGAAGCCAGCTAGGACCACATTCTTTCACAAATGTTTCATTTTTAGTTAAAGAAATGATGAAGTAAGCTATTGTTTCTGGAGATGTAAAACTCCAGTGATTCCATGGTAATTATTGTCTCAACTCTTTCTTCTCTATTTGAAGCATGATTGACAGCTGAAAAATATCATTTTGTACAATGTCAAAATAACTGTGACTTTGTTATGAAAGATATCAAGAAATTTTCCACAATCAACGGTGGTTTTCTCTCTTCCCAGCTGGTCTCATATATTTCAAAGATAGTACACTTGAACTAATTTACTAGAATTAACACTCTTCAATGTAAATACACAGGGCTGTGTAAGAGGATGTTAAATAACAATGATAGAAAGTTTATCCTCAAAATCTCTCCACAGATGTTCCAATTAACTTTAGCAGACTTAAGATATGGCCTCCTATAGACAGAACAGCTATCAGTTGACCATACTGCTTTTACTGTCTTGGAGACTGAATATCACATGGTGTTTATAGTGTTTAGATTAACCAGAGGCACAGTCTGTGTGTGACTGTTTTCTGGAGATATATAACAGCAGGGATAAAAATGGGGTATGCTGTCTCACTGCTTACATATACTCAAGGATTTTGCTGGTTTATTTACCTTCTTTCACAGGCTGACAGTAGTCTAATTCACGTATAACAATTTGACTTCATAAATTTTAATTTGTACAGCAAATCTTGTCTTCGTTGGGGATGTCAAGATCAGAGGTAGCCTGGGCTGCAGTGACCTTGCGCTGGTGGAACTAACGCTACTGAGGGAAATGGGAATAACGAAGAGCATAGTCAGGACTGTAAAATTTAGGAGGGCAAATTTCCAGCTCTTCAAGGAGATAGTCAGAAGGACTCCCTGGGATACGGTCCTCAGGGACAGGGGAACAGAACAGAGCTGACAGGTCTTTAAGGATGTATTCCAGAGAGCACAAGAGCTCTCGATCCCCAAGTGTAAGAAGTCGGGCAGAGAACGGAAGAGACCAGCATGGCTGAGACAAGAGAATCTGGTCAAACTAAGGAAGAAGAGGGAACTGCACAGGCAGTGGAAGCAGGGACTGGCTTCCTGGGAAGAGTATAGGGAAGCCTCCCAGTTGTGTAGGGATGGGGTCAGGAAGGCCAAGGCACAGCTGGAGCTGAACTTGGCAAGGGATGCGAAAAATAACAAGAAGGGCGCCTACAGGTATGTCTGCCAGAAAAAGAAGGTCAAAGAAAGCGTACCCCCGCTCATGAGCGAGACCGGCAAACTGGTAACAGCAGATGAGGAGAAAGCTGAGGTACTCAACAACTTTCTTGCCTCAGTCTTCACTGGCAACCTCTCTCCTCACCCCTCCTGAGTTGATGGATGGCATGAAGGAGACCAGGAGGGTAAAATCCCTCCAGCTGTAAATGAAGACCAGGTTCGGGACCTCCTGCAGAACCTAAACGTACAGAAGTCCATGGGACCTGATGAGATGCATCCCAGACTCCTGAGGGAACTGGCTGATGTAGTTGCCAAGCCACTCTCCATGATATTTCAGAAGTCATGGCAGTCAGGGGAAGTCCCCAGTGACTAGAAAAAGGGAAACATTGTGTCCCTTTTCAAAAAGGGTAGAAAGGAAGACCCTGGGAACTACCGACCTGTCAGCCTCACCTCTGTGCCTGAGACGATCATGGAACAGATCCTCCTAGAAGATATGCTAAGGCACATGGAGGCCAGGGAAGTGATTCGAGACAGCCAGCATGGCTTCACCAAGGGCAAGTCCTGCCTCACCAACCTAGTGGCTTTCTATGATGGTGTAACAACAAGAGTGGACAAGGGAAAACCAATGGACGTCATCTATCTGGATTTTTGTAAAGTCTTTGACACGGTCCCCCACAACATCCTTCTCTCCAAATTGGAGAGCCATGGATTTGATGGGTGGACCGTTCGGTGGATAAGGAATTCGTTGGATGGTCACAGCCAAAGGATAGTGGTCAACGGCTCAATGTCCGGATGGAGACCAGTGAAGAGTGGAGTCCCTCAGGGGTCCGTACTGGGACCGGTGCTGTTCAATATATTTATCAATGACATGGACAGCGACATCGAGTGTACCCTCAGCAGGTGTGCAGATGACACCAAGCTGAGTGGTATGGTTGAGACACCAGAAGGACGGGATGCCATCCAGAGGGACCTGGACAAGCTGGAGAGGTGAGCCTCTGTGAACTTCATGAGGCTCAACAAGGTCAAGGGCAAGGTCCTACAGCTGGGTCGGGGTAATCCCCGCTATCAATACAGGCTGGGGGATGAAAGGATCGAGAGCAGCCCTGCTGAGAGGGACTTGGGGGTACTGATAAGACGAAAGGCTGGACATGAGCTGGCAATGTGCACTGGCAGCCCATAGGGCCAACCGTGTCCTGAGCTGCATCAAGAGAAGCGTGACCAGCAGGTCGAGAGAGGTGATTCTGCCCCTCTACTCTGCTCTGGTGAGACCTCACCTGGAGTACTGCGTTCAGCTCTGGAGCCCTCAGCACAAGAAGGACATGGAACTGTTGGAGCGGGTCCACAGGAGGGCTACAAAAATGATCCGAGGACTGGAGCACCTCTCCTATGAGGACAGACTGAGAGAGTTGGGGTTGTTCAGCCTGCAGAAGAGGAGGCTGCGGGGAGACCTGATTGCAGCCTTTCAGTACTTAAAGGGAGCCTATAGGAAAGATGGAGACAATCTTTTTAGCAGAGATAACAGTGACAGGGCGAGGGGTAATGGTTTTAAACTAAAACAGGGTAGGTTTAGGCTAGATATAAGGAAGAAGTTCTTGACAATGAGGGTGGTGAAACACTGGAACGGGTTGCCCAGAGAGGTAGTGGAGGCCCCATCCCTGGAAACATTCAAGACCAGGTTGGACAGGGCTCTGAGCAACCTGATCTAGTTAGTGGAGTCCCTGCTCGCTGCAGGGGGGATTGGACTAGATGACCTCTAGGGGTCCCTTCCGACCCAAAACTTTCTATAATTCTATGATTCTATGAAATGAATAACTTTTTACAGGTGTGAGTAATGTAAAGTAGATTTTTAGAATAGCCTGGTATTTATGTCACAATGTATAAGATCCAAGAATTTGCAGGTGCTTGTCGTGAACAGAATAAGTAGCTTTGCTTTTCTAAGTATGTTAATGACATGTCATCATGGGAATTGTAATAAACCAAAGGTTTAACACCAGTAGCTCAATTCTTTTTCCTAAACATAGGCAATTTCATATCAGGACATCCTTCCTGTCCTCTGGCAGTTGCTCCAGAGAAGTGTGGGCTCCTCTAAGTCTTGTCCCATATATTCCGGCCTTATGAATATATCTTACATAGCCTAGGGTATCTCAAATGTTATTAGGTGCCTAACTTAACTGAGCTTTGAGGGCAGAATTCAGCTTCAAAGTAAGACATCGAAATGTGTCTGCACACGAGCTGAGTGTTTGAATTCTTGTTTTAGTCAATGCACTTGGTCAATACCATCAGTGGAGTGACTCAGTTCATCCAAAAGCAGATGCCTAAGGGAATGACCTATAATAGCCAAGGCTAAAAAGACTAAGAAGTTGGCAAATCTGATGGAAGACCTACAGAAGATTGCTGCTCTTCCGGACCTGCACTGCAAACAAAGCAGGATACCTCAGTGCCTGAACTGATGCTGAGTACCTAAATTTAAGCATCAGAATCCACCCTCAACCTCAGCCAACTATGATAGAAGGCAAGGCACAGAGTTTACACATTGATGCCGAAGTTTGTATCTAACAACCTTGGACCAGTATTTCGGCTGTAATCCTCAAGCTGCTCCCATTTACTCTGAGTTGGTTCAGTTCACCAAGCAGTCCCACCTTGAATCTATACATGAGGGACTAAGTCAATGGATGATCATGCAGAGACCATCAAATCATATGCAGTATGGGCACCTTCAACACACAACTCCAGAGTAAGTCTTTACCCAAATAAACGATGCCCCAATCCTGTCAGTGTTTAAGAGGCCTTTGGACAATGCCCTTAATAACACACTTTAACTTTGGTCAGCCCTGGATTGATCAGGCAGTTGGACCAGATGATCATTGTAAGTCCCTTCCAGCTGAAATACTCCTACTTCTATTCTATTCTATTCTATTCTATTCTATTCTATTCTATTCTATTCTATTCTATTCTATTCTATTCTATTCCCATCAAGTGGCAAATGCTATAGATACAGTGGTGGCAACACTACATTTTAGAATCATAGAATAGCCTAGGCTAGAAGGGACCTCAAAAGATCATCTGGTACAACCTTTCCTGGTAAAGGAAGGCTGTATGAGATTGTCCAGCACCCTGTCCAATTGAGTTGTTGTTCTTACTGTAAAAAATTTCTTTCTTATGTCAAGGTGAAACTTGTCCTGGTGCAACTTGTACCTGTTGCCCTTTGTCTTCTCCATGTGACTGCTTGTGAAGAGAGCGCCTCGGTCCTCTTTTTAGCTGCCCTTTAAGTACTGCAGACTGTGCTGAGGTCCCCCCCTGAGCCATCTCTTCTCCAAGGAAAAGAGACCTAACTTTTTCAGTCTTTCCTCATAGTGCAATTCTCCAGCCCTTTGATCATCTTTGTGACCCTTTCCAGCCTGTTTGTGTCTTTCCTGAGTTGTGGGGACCAGAAATGGAGGCAATACTCTCGGTGTGGCCTGACAAGCACTGAGTAGAGTGGGATGATCATGTCTCTATCTCCACTAGTAATACCCCCGCAGATGCAGCCTGGCAATTGATTTGCCTTTGTTGCTGCAGCGGTGCACTGCTGACTCATGTTCAGTTCATTCACCAGGACTGCCAGGTCCTTTCGGCAGAGTTGCTTCCCAGCCACGCAGATCCTAGCCTGTATTGGGCTTTTTGGTTATTCCATCCCAGATGCAGGACGTTGCACTTGCCTTGATCTTACTTGAACTTCATCCTACTTGAAAGCCCTCTCATCCAGGCGGTCGAGGTTCCTCTGTAAGATGGCTCTCCCTTCTGATGTGTTCCGTCCCCACCCAGTTTGGTATCATCAGCAAACCTGCTGAGGGTGCTTTCAATCCCAACATCCAGATCATGAAGATGCTGAAAAGCACAGGTTACAGTGTCGAACCCTGGGGGAACCCACTTGTGACAGGCTGCCAGCCTGAGTAAAAACCATTGATCACCACCCAAGTGCGGTTTGTGAGTCAATTTTCTACCTGTCTCGCACACTGCTCATCCAGTCTGTATCTTCCTAGTTTTTCCAGAAGAAGGCTGTGGGAAACAGTGTCAAACACTCTGCTAAAGACCAAGTAAACAACATCCACTGTTCTCCCCACATCAACATACAATGTTCTTCTGTTGTAGAAGGTGATAAGGTTAGTCTGGTATGATTTGCCTTCATAAATCTGTGCTGTTTTTCCCAAACGCTTCCTTGATTTGGTTATTAATAGGTTGTAAACTGACTTATTTCATTAGTTTCCCAGGAGACTGAAGTTCTCTGGGCTGTCTTTTGGGCTGTTCTTGTAGATAGGTATGACATGTTTCATACTGCTGATCTACTTCTGCTATGGCAAATTACTTGCTAATATTAATGTAGCCTAAAGGTAGGTGTCTTAATCTTGTAGCTAATCATAACATGGAATTCAGCCTCTTTTAAGCATAACTTAAAGCAAAGCCTAGCTCATATCCAAGTTAAACTTGCAGTGGAGCTCTTGTCATATTTAAAAAACCAAGCAGATAGTCTTTTCTTGATGACTTTCCTCTAAATGCTAGATGATAAAGGCCCAAATGACAATGGACTTCTCGTTCTGGTTTCTACTGTGATGACCACAACAAATGCCAAAGAAATGTTCACCATTCTTTTTTCACTTTTGCCAAAAGCATCCGCAGCAGCTGTATAGTTACATCTATCATTCTCATCATTCACAAAAAGTGGAAGCTTTTTGCTACCTGGATCTCACAGCAGCACTCCGAGAGAAAGTGCAGGAAGAAAAGTTGCCTGTGGCTGTTCAGCCTCAGGAAGTTAAAAGATTATAGTTTTCCCATAAAAATAAGAAAAACTGAAATACTTATCCTTTATGTAGATTAAAATCTGCATTCTTCTCTGCCTGTTCCAGTGGAGAGATGAGCAAAAACTGGAACATCCAAAGACTGCTCCCAGTCGTTGATCAAGTTCATTAGGAATGTCTGAATTTACATCTGAAACAAATAGTAAGAATATTTTATGAGAAAATGGCTTCTGGAAATAATTTTATCTGGAATTGAAATCCCAGAGTCTGGTAATCTACATGTGAGAATAAAAATGCATATAATTTGCAGACTCACACAAATACATACAACTACTTGTAAAACTGACCTGAAGATTTGTTTTGTTTTGTTTCAGTTTGTTTTTCGGGTTCTGTTCGTGATTGCATATTGCACAGTAATAAAAACATCCCGTCACAAAAACTTTAATGAAACACTTCTTGAGTGCATGTATCTCAAGAAAGAAAATAATTGCAAAGGATAGATATTCATGCTGTGGTTTACAAAACCTATTTATGAGTGAGAAAATTATACTATTAAATATTATTTTTTTCTTTGGGTGTTGACTGATTCCTTAATTGTTATAAAAGGAAATAAATAATACTTCCTACTCTGTTCTTTTGAAGGAAGAAAGAACGAGTGTGCAGTTTTGAGCTTTGAATAACTTTACTGATTCTCTTTCCTTGGCAATAAAACTATCTACTATAACAGACAAAAAGTGCTTTTATGAAAATTCAGCAGTGGAAAATTGTTACAGATTGCAGTTTCCCTTGGGAAGATAAAATTATAGGAAACTCTTTTGAATCTTGTCAGCACAGTAAAACACAGCATTTCATATCTACAAATAATGGGGAGAAATTACTTCGAAAAGAAACCCAGCATTGGATACACAGAAAATTAAGAGAATCGATCAGAAATGTTTCTGCCTTGATGTTCCAAAATAAATGCAAGCAATAAATACCCTATTTTCAAATTATTTCATGATACTAGATGCACCTTTACTGTAGTCACGCAAGAAAATTAATGATTTGGTATAAACACAGTCAGTGGCACAGAATACATAGTGTAGCAGGACAGAATGTTCATAGGAATTCATACTAACTGGGAGGGATTTTGTAGTAAGACATGAAACAAAAATCAATCTACATTACATAGTGCTAAGAACTGAGCAACAGACAAAATTTAGGCTGGTGGAACCAGTTATCCCATTCCTATTGAAACAGCACACTTTTCTTGCATTCTAAGCCTCCTGCTATGTCCTCGGCTGATCATAGTGTGGATCAGAGTCCCAGTTATTGTTCTGTTTGTACAGTTAAGTTCAAAATCTTGTTTACGGGCAAAAACAAAGCACTCCTCTTTTGTGTATATACCTTCATACTTCTCTTTCTTCGTTGGTCTGCAGCACCAGGTTACACCCAAATGCACTATACATGGTGCCTTTTACCTGTGTTATTTCTTTGTTCTCTTCGTTACCCCTAAAATCAGTTTTGTCCAGCTCCAGATCTGCATTTTTTTTAACTGTTACTGAGTGGTTTATAGTGTGGGATCTACAGTGCTCATCCCCTGCCTCCACTCCCCTGCTTACACTGCCTTGCCAGAATTTTTCTGCACTGCACCATTGCATTAGAGTCATAAATATCTCATTCTACCTACAAGAACTAGTTACAATAGTTGTCTATATAAAACCATAGTTCTACCAAAGAAAGATGAACAAAACTAAAAAAAGATTAGCAACAGACACCTGATAAAGTAGAGAAATTGCTGTCACAGCTGAATCAAGTCACACAATTTTTCCGGCAGCTTGGGAAAAGTTCAGGCAGAGCAATCCCAGCTTGCCGCTCTGAGTGTATACTTAAAATACAATGTAATTGAACAATTTCCGAAGTATGTAATGGACACATGATAGAAAATAATAATCAATCAATAACAAAATACAGGCAATTGGTCTAAAAAAGACAACCATGTCAGGGATTCTTTAAATATAAGTTACTGGGCAGTTGGACTTCATTTTTCACTGTATATTGTTATTCAGTAAGTGTATAATCTGCATATGCTGTAATCCCTGCAACTGGAATACAGCACTAAAAATGAATCTAAATCTATCACTGAGTCAAACTTTGTGGCTGGGCAAAATCGGTGAAGTCAGGTCTCTGGAGGGGGACATAGACTATGAAGCCGTCAGCTATGTGCAGTGGGTGAGCATCCCTGCTTCTCAGGTGCAAATGTTTACTTCTTAGAGGAACAGGTTAATCAAAAACTGAGCAGAAGACAGAGCAAAGAAAAAACTAACAGAGATTTCCAAATTCAAAGAGCAATAACTTTCTTAAAATTACTCAAATCATGTTAATCCAGAACCAGGAACTCAGAAAAATCATAAGTGATGTGATAAATATAATACCCAGTAACATATTTTAATGTCTTTTACTTATTTTAAACATATTTTAAAGTCCTTTAAACTGAAAGGCTCAGGGGGTGGAGGGCAAAGTCACAAAGCTCAAGATATCCTTTCTGGCTGGGGATTCAGAGAAAGAAATCGAGCAAAGGAGGCAGGAGACCTGCATGGTTAAATAAGGAGCTTCTAGCGGAGATCAGGTGGAAGAGAAAGGTCCATGGAATGTGGAAAGAGGGGCAGGCCACGGGAAGAGTACAGGAATGTGGTCAGAGCGTGCAGGGATGCTACAAGGAAGGCCAAAGCCCACCTGGAATTGAAGCTGGCAAGGGATGTCAAGGACAACAAGAAGGGCTTCTTCAAGTACATCAGCAGCAAAGGGAAGGCTAGGGACAATGTGGGGCCGCTGCTGAAGAAGGTGGGTGTCCTGGTGACTGAGGATGCAGAGAAGGCAGAGTTACTGAATGCCTTCTTTCCTTCAGTCTTCAGTGCTAAGGCTGGCCCTCAGAAATCCCAGGCCCCGGAGGTAAGAGAGGAAGCCTGCAGAGAGGATGAATTTCCCTTGGTCGAGGAGGACTGTGTGAGGGATCGCTTAAGCGATCTGGATGCCCACAAATCCATGGGCCCCAATGGAATGCACCCACGAGTGCTGAGGGAGCTGGCGGATGTCATTGCTGAGCCACTCTCTATCATCTTTGAAAGGTCCTGGAGGACAGGAGAGGTGCCCGAGGACTGGAGAAAAGCCAATGTCACTCCAGTCTTCAAAAAGGGCAAGGAGGATCCAGGGAACTACAGACCAGTCAGCCTCACCTCCATCCCGGGAAAAATGATGGAGCATCTCATCCTCGAGGTCATCAACAAGCAACTGGAAGAAAAGAAGGTTATCAGGAGTAGTCAGCATGGATTCACCAAGGGGAAATCATGCCTGACCAATCTGATAGCTTTCTGCGATGGCATGACTGGCTGAGTAGATGAGGGAAGAGCCGTGGATGTTGTCTACCTCGACTTCAGCAAGGCTTTAGACACAGTCTCCCATAATATCCTCCTAGGGAAGCTCAGGAAGTGTGGGCTGAATGAGTGGTCGGTGAGGTGGGTTGAGAACTGGCTGAATGGCAGAACTCAGAGTGTTGTCATCAGTTGTGCCAAGTCTAGTTGGAGGCTGGTAACTAGTGGTGTCCCTCAGGGCTCAGTACTTGACCCAGTGTTATTTAACTTCTTCATCAATGATGATATGGGAAATTGATGATTAGTTCAATTTTGCTATAGCTTTAGTTTAATTTTGTTATGTAACTTTGCATCTATGTTAGAGTTAATCACTGTTATTCAGTTTAGTTCTGTTCTTTGTAACCTTGCTAACAAAGACTGTTGTGAGCTCAAATGTAGCTAACAAGGACTACTTGGAGAAAAACAAAGAGAAATAAGGACTGATAACCAGAACTTTGTTGTCTGTAAGAAGCAACTCTTTAGCTGAAACTGGTTCTATGGTTTGGGACTCAGCCAACACAGACAACTCAGGAATTTTTGAGCCAAAGGTGAAAGCACACAGTGAGGAAGACTATGAGCCTTCATCCAGAAGACCCCCACAGATGATCACTAGACCACACTGCGCAAATGCTAAAGTGGAGTGGAGTATGACAATGAATTGCTAGACATAATTGCAATAGTCCAGCCTACTTAGATAAGCTTTGTAATAAATAGGTGCATGCTTTGTGACTCAGCGTGCAAGTTAGGAGGAGCGATCCCCCTTGCACCCGGCACTGCAATAAACATACCTGCTTTATAACTCTCTGTGAGTTGTGAAGTTTCTCTCTGCACGTCAATGACCTAGATGAAGAGTTAGAGTGTACCCTCAGCAGGTTTGCTGATGACACCAAACTGGGAGGAGTGGTGGAAACACCAGAAGGCTGTGCTGCCTTTCAGAGACACCTGGACAGGCTGGAGAGCTGGGCGCAGAGGAATCTGATGAGGTTCAACAAGGGCAAGTGCAGGGTCCTGCACCTGGGGAGGAACAACCCCATGCACCAGTACAGGCATGGGACGGACCTGCTGGAGAGCCGCTCTGTGGAGAGGGACCTGGGAGTGCTGGGGGATGACAGGTTAACCATGAGCCAACAGTGTGCCCCGTTTGCCAAGAAGGCCAATGGCATCCTAGGGTGCATTAGGAAGAGTGTGGCCAGCAGGTCGAGGGAGGTTCTCCTTCCCCTCTACTCTGCCCTAGGGAGGCCCCATCTGGAGTACTCTGTCCATTTCTGGGCTCCCCAGTTCAAGAAAGATGAGGAGCTACTGGAGAGAGTCCAGCGGAGGGCTACGAGGACGGTGAGGGGACTGGAGCATCTCTCCTACGAGGAGAGGCTGAGGGAACTGGGCTTGTTCAGCCTGAAGAAGAGAAGGCTGCGAGGGGACCTAATAAATGCTTATAAATATCTGAAGGGTGGGTGTCAGGAGGATGGGGCCAGACTCTTTTCAGTGGACTCTTCAACAGGACAAGGGGCAACGGGCACAAACTGAAGTACAGGATGTTCCGTCTGAACATGAGGAAGAACTTCTTCCCTCTGAGGCTGACGGAGCCCTGGAACAGGCTGCCCAGGGAGGTTGTGGATTCACAGTCATAAAAAGCTATTAAAACTCGTAAGTGCCTCATAATCATCTGTTCACCATCTGTGTTTGTAGATAAATAACACTGAAGAAGACTTCTATCCATGCCTGAGGGACCTGAGTGGAGTCAACTTCTTGCTCCAATCCTGAATGACATGTTCAGTCTGCTTCCGTCATGGTAAGGATTTGGTAAAGGAAACATGGAAGAGAGTTTGAGAGCTGTAGGAAAGGATAGGTGAGTATAGTGGAGAAGCAGAGGATATTTTGTTTCTCTGCTGCCTTTATAAAGATCACTTCTGGATCTGTCATATTTTGTCATTCATGGAAGATTCAGATCTAATATGTTGCACAAATTTCACACTCTCTTTGATATTTTTTAAGAGTCCTGTTTCTCTTTCAGATAAGCAGTTAAGTTGCTCTCTCTGCTAGCACAAAGTGCAGATGTCTGATTTGATGTCTTTCCTTTTTTCTGAGTGAAAATTATGCAACAACCATTCCAGATTTCCTAGTCATGAACTTTCTTAATTTTCAACAGTAACTTTGTAAAGAAAGATTTGCATTGTTCTAGGCTAGATAAGAAGTACATCTCTTCCTCAGTTTGTTTTCTTTCTCATTCACTTATGCTTTCGCAGAGCTTCTACTGATGGGGGAACATCAAACTGGCACTGTGTTTGAGGAAATCCTTTCTTGGTCTGTGTCTTCCATCCCCCATATAAACACAAGCATATTTTAGGACATATTTTGTTTGGTACTTTTTTTGCCTCTGTGGGAGGTGGGAAATAAGAAATATTATTTGCCTACAGCTTGCCCCATCTCGGGTACGGAAACTTCCATTTTAACTTTTTGTCTTCAACAAAGCAATACAAACTTTCCTGCTCACTGGTGCTCAGGAGAAAGCATGTTGCCCAGAGGAAAGCATGTCTGTAATTTTCATATACAGAGCTGTTTCTCTTTTAGTGATGGCTGCAGGACAGTACCAATATGCTCATGGGTCTTCTGGATTCGCTTCTACCTCATGGAGAATTGACTTTGACAATCCTGAGGGGGAGATCATATTTTCCTGCACATACTCTGATATTTCCAGTTGTCTTTTCCCCTTTTCCACATCCTGAGTAGGAGAAAATATTTTTCTACTATCTTGGGAAGTCAGGAAAAAGGCAAAAACTCTGTGGCCTTCACAATAGCTTTCTTCTGTCTGCAGGGAGAGAAGATGCTTTTTTCCTCCTCCTTTAAACTTTGTCCTTGCCTCCACAGTGAGACTGATCTTAGCCCTGAAGCCTGGAATCTTCCCCTGTGATCCTACTAGTACTTGTCCTGCTTCTCTTCTGCTTCTCAATGATTTCTGTTTCCATCCTTTCTTTGTTTGATTGGTGAAAGGAGAAATCAGACTGTACAGCTCCAATAGCTTCACATCAGAGAAAGATAATGGGCCTAGAGAACAAAGAAATTCGTAGAGTTCCTGTTGAACTCCCGGGAATGACCTTCTACTTTGGTGTAATATTGCATTGTGAAGAACAAACTGAGCAAGCAGAAGAGTGCGAAAGAATGCTTTACATTATGTAGATCTTCACTTGATATGTGATACCCCCCTAAAACCTCACACATTTTGAAATAAGTATAGAAAGTCTGAAAGTACTTGAAAGATTACCAGGAGAAGTGTCAGTACTCTCATCTACCCTTACAAATTTGAAAACGAGGATAATCTATTACTACCTCTTTATAGGGGAAATTTCCAAGATAGGAGCATTTTGTTAAAAAGGGACGTCAATATACTACACTGTTAAATGTTTTGCAAGTGTGTGCAGTTCATGGCTAAAACAATCAAAAAATTGGATAGGATCTTCAGTTGTTGAAATTCACTGATGAGAAGATGCCAATAGCACTTGCGTCTTAGACCCTTATCTGTTAGCTAGAACACAGAACTCCATCAGAGTTTCTGACAATAATAATCAATGAGGGAAAAAAAAAAAGATATTGAGAAAGTAGTGGAATTGCATTGCAAGTCTGTGAAAGATGTGATATATTCTGAATTTCACATAATTACATAATTACAGTATCACACAACAGCTGAGGTTGGAAGGGACATCTGGAGGTCATGTTGTCCAATCCACTGGCTCAGGCAGGACCACCTAGAGCCAGTTGCCCAGCACTATTCTGATTTCCAACCACAATAGATGTCAGCAGTGCCCAGGTGTGGTGGTACAGCTCCCCCCACTCCCCCAAAAGACCACCTGGCAATCTCAGAACCAGCCAGCATTGTATTCTTGCCTGTACTGCAAGTGCAATTAGCTGGGACAACGAGCCATTTTTCTTGCCTTTGAACAAGAGCAGTGAGCTGGAGTGATCAGGCACTCGCTGACCGTACCTGCAACTTCTGCTACCCTTTTGGTAAAGGTCAGAACTGCATGGTCTGAGGAACACCAAAGTTACCCTATTGTTTGGAAAGAATTGCTTCACATGGCCAGGATGGAAACCTGCTGATGAAAGTCAAACTTACTGATGAAAGTCAATCATCTTGAGACCCTATAAACAGCGATACTGAGAAAGGCCCTTTGAGCTCTCCTGGAACGCAGCGGGCTGTGCCCAGTAACACCCTCTGAGTGGGATGCCTCTCAGAGCACTTCTAACTCTGAAGTTTGAGGTTACCTGGGCTGAACTACAGGGATCCCTCACTGCTTGAGGCTCAACTTTCGCCCATTGAGGAAAATAATTTGATGTATTTCACTGATCTTGAAGAGAATTTTTAACAGGTACCTTTGTCTACGCACATTGTGTGTGTGCATGTGTGTTTGTGAATTGATTCAAATCATAATGCACTGTTAGTGTGATTGTAGTCAATATTTTGTAACCACTTTGTAAATGCTAAGTTAGCCAATGGTTAATTACTGCTAAATTCCTTTGATTTTCTCTCTCTCTCTTTAACTAAGAGCAAGCCTTAAATTGCTGTTAGACATGCCCTTTAGACATAAACCATTGTGATCTAAGGCTAAGCCTGGATCCAGCCGTACCTAGGCTTCTCTCTGAGAAGCAGTTTTGAAAGCAAGGGGGTCCATTCCAAACCTTGTGACTCAATGGGAGAGTCTCCCTTACCCCTTACATCTTTCTTCAGTCTCTGTATAAATCATTCTACCTCAGTCCTACTTTGATTTTGTATTCCATTCATCTAATAAGTAATAGAGTGAACCTTGCCAATGAACTTTATTAAATCCCATTTTATAAATTCTTATTAAAATCACTGCTTGCAAATACCCCTGATGGTGATTCTTTAATCAACCTAACCACTCATTCACGACATCAGGATGAAAAGGAACTACAGTAAGGAAAGCAGACTACAATGAACACTTTTGCATTTAGCAGAGCCTTCTACAATGAGATCACTAGCCTGGCGATTAAGAGGAGAGGAGGAACATTTTTTATACAATATCTTGTTTGATGGCATAAATGAGAATCACGCCATTTTTCTTAGTTTAGGTAATTCAGAAAACTGGTACACATTTTGTTGATACACAGATTCTTCTCACTGTGGCCCAAGAAACAGAATTAATAAAGACTGGCATCTTCCCAAAACAAAATTTATCAAAATATATTGCCGTTTTATACGTGAACTAAAGACATTTTAGGAGTAAAATGAAGACTGAAAGGGCTGAATTTTTTCTGACTGTGAATAAATAGCCAATGTTATGAAAATTGTGCGAAAGGGGTGATGGTGCTGTCTGCTCCCTCCAGAAGACCAATATAATGCCTAAAGAAAAGCTGGATGACTCATCATACAGCCTGGAGTTATTTGTAAAGTAGCTTCAAAACAAAAATGAGAGTTTAGTCACTATAGCTTCCTGGAGAAGGCAGAGACATGAATATACAGGGTAAAGAAGAGAACACACACATTACCAACGATAGCCAACATGCCAGGGAATTCAGCAATACCAACAGATTATTTATTTTTCCACAGAAATGCTTGGCTGAACTTGCTGTTTGAAAAAAAGAAATCATCTTTGACACCTGCATTTCATTTCTAACGATAGTTTAAATTTCAAGAGAGATTTTGACAACAGTAATTTTCCTTTCTAAAGAGGAAAGGGACTTTGAGAAAGTCCAACTGATGAGGAGTCTGTGACAAAATATCTTCAAATCCACATTCAGTCATGACAATAAATTATTAGAAGCACAGACATTGTCAACCTGTGACCCCACACATCATTCAAGAAATCCTGGAGACTTGCACCAGAAATGTTTGATTATTTATTTCATGTTTCTTCAGACAACGCAGAACATAATATATGGTTTGTTGATTAGACTGCATAACAATCTTTCTTGGTAAACCCCTATTGAAAATGAGGGAGGCATTTCAATACATAGTTTTCTTCCAAGTGGGACATGCAAACAATAGAAAGATCAGACGGAAAATCAGATGTCCAGGACAGATGCTCATGTTCATCAATGGACTGGAGTCAGATCTAGCAGATTGTAGAGACCACAGGTTTTATACCAGAGGTGAAGAACATCGTTCTGAATAACGGTGGAAAAATTCTTTCGGTCTACGCTGTGTCACCTCAGTTATATCAAATACTAGGACAAAACAGAGACCATACCAAACCTCTGGGTTCTATCAAGCCCCTCTGAATTAGCAGTATCAAGACTAACAAGCAGTCTACGGAAAAGGTTCCTATACCTAAAACAACTGTTATACAAATTCCTGCAAGTTAAATATCATAAGAAAACCATGGCTTCTTTCTACTCAGGAGACAACTAATGAGAAATCAGGTACTAAAAGAGTTGAGTACTCAACATGAATTGGACCAACAAACTGCCGAAACAACAAGAACGGCAGTCAGTTGCCTTTGTCTCCTGATGCATAACAGAGACATTGGAGTCCCATGGGCTTTCTAAAGAAGTGTTTATTCTGCAAGGCTAAAAATTTTACTGCAGAGACATTGAATTCACTGTCATAATGTCACAACTATTAGTTGGAAATACCACCAGAGAACCAGTTTGGATGGAACTGTATCTTTCAAGATCGTGTGATTTTAGTCATCTACCCAACAGTGCATGCGGCAAGCAAGATTTTAATAACAGTAGTTTCAGAAGAACAAGTCTTTAAGAAATGATTACTGATCATGAGATGGACTACACTATAAAGACAGTGACTAGTCATAAGAAAAGGAGGTTTACAAGGAGAAGGTAAGTGGCTTCATATGTCTTTTGAGGCCATTTTTGCTGAGTACTTGATAGGTCAGAAACAGGCAAACAGGTTGCATATGTGCTTAGAAAGTAATTTCTGCCTCAGGAGAAGGCAAAGATTACACTTCATAAAGAAATACAGAGCATATAGACTCCTCATTTTACCAAAAGAGAAGTAAAAACTACATCAGGCTTAAACTGTCTTCAGAAAACAAGAATGTAAGAGGGAATAGTTCTAGCATTTGATCTAGACTAGGAAATGATTAGTACCAGCAGTTCCAGCAAACAAGCTGATGATGACAGATCTGAAAATCACATACAAGCTTCTGACAGTACAGAAGGAATGGAGGAGTAATGATTTCAACTGCTGTGGAGTGGGGGCAACAGAAATCATACACACAAATTACATGTGGGATGGATGGAGGCTGTGGAGGCCTTGGCTAAGATTAACTAACACTAGGACCAAAAGTGAGGGTGGAAACCACTTGTACTCATTTGAAGAGGGCTAACAGATGAAGACGCATGACAAACACTTCACTTACCAGCATTCAGCATTATTCAGCTTTATTTGCAGATCATTAATGTGTCAGGAGTTCAGTCTTCATTGCTGCTACTTCTGCAAATATCCTAGAATGAACTTCTGCCTTCCACAATAAAAAAGTGACAGAATCATCTTCTGATACTTGTGTTTTGCCTTCAGAGATGCCACAAAGATAATATTATTGGTATTTCAGAAAGAGAACAGTATTATCATGAGCAATTCCACAAGCGTATAGACAGTGACTCTTGTCCCACATAATCCAATTTTAACAGATAATTGTGGTTCAAGGGGAAGAAAGATTTTATAAATCTGCAACTATGTAGACTTTTCAAAAGAGAAGAAAGACAAGAAAAAAATTTTTGTTGATTTAATACTTCATTGAAAGCAATGTAGAGGACCTGTTTGTAGTGTAACAAAAGAAGCTGCTCTTTTCTGCAAAGATTAATATTCTGATACATAAAGAAAAGTAGCACCAGAGTTCCTCATATATGCGGAATAAAAAAAATGTATAATGAGTAATGAGATAAGCTCTGTTCTAGTTATAAGATAGCATCTCACAGAAAAGGAAGAAGAAAAAGAAAAGTTGATGAATTTCATTCCCAGAATTACCAACATCAAAAATATTTTGGTGCAACAATAAGACTGCATATGAGAAACACCTGAAATAAAAGTCATATGATACTTTCTATAAAGCATGAGACCACTCAAAAAGCTAATGACTGTTCTTACTCATAAATGTGGGGAGAAGGTGTTAAAGATGCTGTAAGCTCATATTTAACTGTGAAGCGTGCAAGCAGATCTCATCCAGCTTCAGAACGCAAATGGGAACCAATTGCTCTGCATTTCCTTGCTATTTACAGAACAGCTGAAGACATCATCTCTTATTAAAACTAAGCAATGTTTAATATTTCAAACCATTCTTCTTTAAAACTTGAGGCCTGTAATTACCTGTAAAGTATGAAAGAAACTATTTTAATATTTTTTTCTTCCAAATAATATTTGTGGGGGTTTCTGCACTGAAAAAAATGTTCCCAGTAACTGGGAACTTTTCAAGATGTACACTGACATTTCTGCATACAGGAGAAAAGCAGCATCTGACCACTGTTTTGGAGGTTTTGTGGTGGAATCAAGATATTTGGAGTGAATTTATAAGTCTAGTGATGTCTATAGTGTCAAAGTCTGCATTCAGCCTTGGCCGTTTGAACTCCTTTGCAGGCAATAGAAACCGTCGCGTCTAGGATGTGAGTCATCTGACCGGCTGTGGATTTAATAAGTTACACCCTAGGTGTGAGATTTGTTCTACATCATCTATAAAGGGATTTTAGGGTCCTGAGTTTGGATAAAGATATCTACGTGGAAATTTCATCAGGTTTGTTCAAATGGGACCCTTAGGATTTCTCATGACTACCTACCTCCTTCTGAGGCCTCAGGATCCACCAAAGGAATCTGTAAATAATTTTCTTAAAAATCAGCATTTTGATGGGAAATTTCTCTGCTACATAAGCACAGGGATGTGGCTCAACCTGTTAGACCACACAGACAGGCAGAAGAATGTCTTCATTCACAGGCAATGCCAATCTGCTGTAAGGTGTCAGCAAAGCCAGGCATGGAAATGGCTGACTCCATGGTGAGAAGTGGCAGGGTGGAAAGTACACACTGCAATTGCAAGTGAAACTGGACTGTCTTCCTGCAGAAAATACAGAGGTTGACATCCTGCCTCCCTTAGAGGTCTGAGGTCTAGAGAGACCATAAATCAAAGCAAACACACAGAGTTTGGGTGTCTCCAGCTTCCAGTTTAAGACTAATTAAGCCTATGGTGAGTGATCTGGAAACAGCTAGAAAAGTGATGTTGAACCTGCAGTCCAGCGATAGAAGGATCAGTATGTCCTTCAGGTCTGCTTCATGGCGGCACCTTTTGTGGTGCAAGCTCCCAGTGAAGTCTTATGAGAATACAGTCTTGACTTTGACATAACTGACCTAGTGTGGGCAAGCATTTGGGGAAACAAGTCACTGCTATGACTGGAATAATAGTTACAGTTTCTTGGAAGCAAGAATAGCAACTGGTCCCTCCTAGAGATGAAAAGGTAGTGCATTTGCATTGGGACTGACAAAAACATTAAAACAAATTTCTGAGTTAGCTTTGGGGGAGACAGAGCAAGAGGGCAAAGAGTACTGCACAGACAGCCATGTCAGTGATAGTGATGAAGGTTCCAGTGAAATACTGAAAAAGTTTGACACAAAGTAGTTATTCAGTTTACATTTTGGGGTACACGCCTGGGTAGCAGTAAAACAAGTTATAAGAATCACAAGATCACAATGCAGGACTTCTATATCTTGATATGCACTGCTAGAACTAAAAATTCTCTGAAAAGCCTGGGCATGTCTCACAGTCTGTGTTGGCTGCACACAGGGATAATCACTGCAAGGAGAAAGAGTGAATACCATTGTTTTCTCTTCAATTCTGTTTTATATGTCAAGGAAGATTTACATAATGATGCTTTTAAAGAAAACAGAATTTTTAAGAGAACATTGTAAGTTTTTATCAAATTGGTGACATGTTGTAAGTCCAAATGCACTAATCCTGACAACACATGTCTGAAAATGCAAAGATATCAGAATATGCTTGTCCGAGATTTTCAGACGAGGCTAAAAATAAAGGAAAGAACCACCTGTTGATTTGGAATGCTACTGGAAGAAATACAGACCTTGGACAAAGAGCAGCTTCAGCAAACAATTCCGGAATAAAATTAAATGCTATCTGTCTGTCCTACTACTGCTGCTTTTGAAGAATGAAGTAAGACATTGATCTCTAGAGAAGTATGTATAGGGTGTGTGCTCTTCTTATTGTGTCAAGAGGAATGAATTTCGCAAAAAAGAAAAGATATCAGCAACTCATGTTCTAGCAGATGGAAAACAGTGATACGAGCATAATTGGAAAGAAACACTCAGCAGCATGTCAAGACATTCAGTTTTATTGCTTGGGTGTGATGATCTCTATTACATCACCCTAGAAGCTTTGATTGACATCATTTTCACAGATATTTTTGAATTAAATTCTACCTCCCAGTAAATAAAAATAGATATCCCCCTCTAACATTCACATCTGAACTGCAGTTGCGCTGTATGTGGCAAGAAATTATTGATTGCATATCTAGTCTATGATACAAGTCTCCTTAGACTGCCTCAGAAAAGAAAGCGAATGCTCCTGTCTTGAAAGTCTGTTCTGAATGTTGTGGAGAAGTTCTGCAGCATATAGCCTAGTGGCAAAAGAGAAGGGATTAGTTGTGAGGACACATGGATGAGATATCTTCCTTTGAAGGTATTTTTTTACAGCATACAAAGAGCCGAACGCACCTACTGAGCTAACCAACTTGTGTTCTTTCGGTGGTTAGTGGAGGTAAAAAGGCCCCTTTTGAGGTGAGACATCAGAACTAACATTTCTTAGGCACGTAAACTCTTTGTATTTTTGATGAAGCAAGCTGAGGGAAGAGTGCTTAAGGACAGGCACAAATATTTTCCAGAGAGCAAAATGCGCAAGTCATGAAAGTTTGCCTGAAACAATTATATCTACGTTTCTGCATGCTCTGAGATACCTGAAAGATACAACAGCTGTACCTAACAAAATATGAGGAAATATAGGCAAAAAAAAAAACCAACCAAAAAAAGTCACCTGTGTGGAATGGGTGCAAAGTTCATTACAAGTATGTGATAGGAAACAGGAGTCCTGACGAGCTTTTCTCCCATCTCTCCAAGTCTTTTGGATTAGACTTTTACAAATAAATAACAAACTTTGATACCTGTATAATATGTACAAGGAAACCACATTGTCCCCCCACAACATAGAAAAATTAGCCTTTTTAAAGACAAATATGTCTTTCAGAATTTATTTCCAATGCATGCTGACTTTTCAATAATTGAATAATAAAATCGTAATTATTCTAAAGACAGATGTTTGACCGTACTGATTGCATTATGCACCAAAGCAAAAGCTCAAATTTTGGCTAAACGAATCAGAAAGCTCTTTGACATGCAAGCAAGTGTGATAGATGGAATATTTATTACCTCATAAGAATAAACCAGTATTTGGTTTAATGCCACATCAATCATCAGAGATGAAAAATGGACACAGACATTCCAGTCATTGAACATACTCCAGCAATATTAAGAACCTGGCAGAAAAAGAATATGCAGACAAAAATATTTTGTCCTAGTTCCCACAAGCTATGCAACGGTCTTCTATGAAATGATTCAAATCAAACTGAGAAAACTGATAAAACTATATGTTTCTTTCATGAAAATGCACTCGTCAGGATAGCAGTATATTCAGCTTCATTATGAAGCTACAGACTTGACTACCAAATGACAGCAGAAAACATGTTTGGCTCTAATTCTATTTTCAGATGGACCGAGGTCTTCATTTTGACACCTGCTTCTTATGTGCAGAGATACCATCTATGTCAAGAAAAATGTACATAACATAAGTACAGTGTACAAAGAAAAGGACTTTGAGAAAAGACTGATAGCTCTTACTGAGTTAGTGACAGACTGCGTCTCAAATCTATTTCCAGTGAAAGCCATTTTAGAAGGATGATATAAACAGAATCACAGAATCACAGAATCACAGAATCACAGAAAGGTGGGGTTGGAAGGGACCTATGGGGATCATCTAGTCCAGCTCCCCTGCCGAAGCAGAGTGACCCAGAGCAGGTTGCACAGGACCAAGTCCGTGTGGGTTTTGAATATCTTCAGAGAAGGAGACTCCACAAGCCCTCTGGGCAGCCTGTCCAGTGCTCTGTTACCCTTAGAGTAAAGAAGTTCTTCCTCATGTTCAGCTGGAACTTCCCATGCTTCAATTTGTGCCCGTTGCCCCTTGTCCTGTCGCTGGGCACCACTGAAAAGAGTCTAGCCCCATCCTTCTGACACCCACCCTTCAGATATTTATAAGCGTTGATAAGGTCCCCTCTCAGCCTTCTCTTCTTCAGGCTAAACCATTTATTATCCAAATCATTAAAAAATCAAGTAGAGCTACTTTTTAATTTCATAAGCCACAGGAGCCGATGGAGAATGAAGAAGAAGGACCATGCCTGAAGCAACAGGAGAGATGTCCACAAATTCTTTCCCTGGGTGTTCCTTAAGGGAAAACCAAAGGGGTAGTTACAGGCTTAGTAATGCAGTAAAGCTATCCAAAACAACCATTCCTACATCCGCTGCTCGAAGCACAGAGTTAGGAAAATCCCAACCATGTGCAGGGATGCTGAGCACATGACAAACATCATCAAAGCAAAATCAGATTTTAGACACATTCTTTGCTTGATAATGGATAGGAATTGACCTGACAAAACCAACCAAAATGCTCATAGGTTTAGATTTTTCCACAGTTTTAAGGTTTTCTTTGGGGAATTAAGAAGACAATGAGAAATGAGCATCTATCCACAGAAATCAAGCTTGTGCCTTGGAAAGCCTCCAAGAGCAAACAGCTCCACCTGTTCTGGAACGACAGACAACAGACACAGGACAGGCTGAAGGTGGAAGCTTTTTTATGACATTCTGCAGCAGAAACCAATCAAAGAGACAACTTAGTTGAACTTCCTAAGATTTAAGGGAAGGAAAAGATTGCTCTGAACATATTGAAAACATAAAAAACCCACTAACCTGCCTGTAAGGCATTTAACTTTATAGCACAAATACAAAGTTCTGGAACAGGGAAGATCACTGTCTAGCTATTTTACTATAAAACCATGTACATAATTTTCTCACTCCCTATTAAATAAATACCTTTCTTTAGAGAATTGCACTTCACTGACAACATGTAGAACATGTGTTTGGAAAGATAAAAACATCAGAAAAGGCTTTTTGATGAATCTGGCTTTAAGAAGTTAAGGGCAAGTGCTTGGTGAATATATGCAAGATAGAGTCTCAAATCCTGGAAGTCGCTCTTCCAAAGACAGTCGACATGAGTTTGTGGCTTCCAGATTGTTTATAGAAGACAAGAATAGAAGTATTTCTAAACGTTTTAACTTCAGCGAAAATGTATACATTACAAGGTCAGCAAAATAAATTATTGGTCAAGAACTGAAGAAATATTTCTCTGTTCGTAGGCACTTGTTATAAAAATTCTGTGTCTGATGTGAAGAGGAAAAGAATTCTAAAACAGAAAGTAGATCTGTAAAATCGTTTCCTTATTGGCAATACATCTTAGCTTTAGCCAAGAGAAGAAAATACAGGTTCAGACATTTTAGTAATCAGAGACATCTGAAATGTAGTAAGGCTTTAAATAAAAATAATGCATGAGAAATTAATTTTTGCTTCTGTATGAAACTCTTCAGCTAGTATTTCCATCTATCCTGTCATGATGGAGACTAACAGGCAGAACTTAGTGATGAAAAATTCATCATCTAAAGTTAAGCAGAAGCCAGTTTTCGCCAGCTGAGTGCTTGCAGGAAAGGAAGATGAAGGTGCGAACGATGGGGGAGGAAGCGTACATGGCCTGTCTTTGCCCTTGGCCTTACAGAGGCCTACAGAGTTCTGTCTGGAATGGAGGAAACACTTATTTCAACCTTTTTAAATGAAAATACTCCTTGGATGAACTTCCTACCATGGGTGGAAAGAGTTTATCATAAATCAGAATGCTGTAATATCACACATATCCAGAAAAAACAGATATGAGCTTGGTTCTGTACCAGCCCTTTATCTAAGCAGCCTTTATCTAGGGAAAAAAAAAAGAAAAATGATTAAATAAGGTTTAAATGAAAATTCTTCTGTGCACAATTGCTGCACAATTGCTACATTTCATGTAATACTCTGAAATAAAACTGTTACCCATCATTCACAGAGCAGGAACATTGCTGAAAATTCAGAAGATTTATCAACACTGCAGCCCTTCAGCTTTACGTGAAACATTAGCATAAGCCCACTAGTATAATCATAGTGCAAATGGCCTCATATACAATAAACCAAGCCTTTATTGTACGAACAGTTGATATATTACAGACATTATATTACAATTGTTATTAAAAAGTTCTGATCTGCATACAATGAAATGACTGAAGAAATGGAAATGTCTTGCTGTATAACTCATTCGTGGTTAAACTGATCAGGGGTCAGGTGTCTGCTGAGACTTTTGTAACCTTTTTTAAATCTTTGATCTAAAACACACCATCATCTTTCCTCAGAGCATAAGAAGTGCAAAGAGCAACGAGAATTCTTATAGCACTTCTTAGAAATGCCAGAGGCATGCACGTATTTTCATTAAATTAATTTTCACTGTGGTGCTCAAAATTTCTCTGTCAGAACTCTGTGGGGAAGATGACTTAGACACAGTTTTGAAACAGGTTCTTATTAAGCAGCCTTTCAAGCAGACAAGTGCAGAAATAAATCAACAAAATACCATGTAAATCATCATCCTGTACAAGAACAGATTACTGAAGCTCTAAGCAAACAGGTTTCCAAAGGTTCACTGTTCAGTGCACACTGCTTTGACAGCAGAGACAGGATTTTTCATGTCAGCCTAAAATGTCATATATTGTATCAATTTCCAAATGATGGAAAATAAGATATTGGGAACTATTTCCTTCTTTATTCCTTAGGTAGTATAAAAATCCCCCAACCAGACTGCTGGTCTCTTTATAAATACAATGGTCCAGAAGGAAACTTGATAATGTCAACTGCCCCTGACAGATATTACCTATTTCCTTTACAAAACATACTTTAAAAACACTTCTCTATTTTTTTTCTTGAGGCAAAGCAGAAAATCCTGCATTATACAAAGTTATATTTTTAGAAAGTAAACAAAAAGAAGAAGAAAGAAGAAAATATGACTGTGAGCTTTTATTCTTTAAAAAGACTTGACCCTGTAAAAGCATGTTCTAACCCTTTGGATCATGGGTTCAATTCTCCTGTAATGACAAAGATGGTAGTCATTACATTTGCAAAGGATTAGTCATTACATTTGTTGGTTTTGCTTAATACATAACAATTAGAACCTCATGCTCAACAGTTTTTCTCTGTTTAAACTCTTTTTATAGTATCCATTCAAAATAGTATGTACTGTCAGAACAGAAATCTACCACAGAATTGTTCTGGTTTAGATTATTAAGCCTTCCCAGTGAAAGTGGGAAACCAAAGAAAGCTCAATTTTCTTTCCCCAATATTTCCTGCTTTGTGATATTTTTGGTGTTTTTTGCAGTTACCAGGGTTCTTAGAACAGAGACATTTATATTCCCGTTGTGAGCATTTTCAATTAACAGAAACAAGAGGGGACTTAAGCAACAGGTAATGAAAATAGATACTAAGAAGCTGTGAAAAAAGACATTCAGAAGTTTTCAAATGAAAAGTAAAATCCTTTTCACATCTGGGTCAAATTCAGGCCCATTCAATGGTGACTGAGAATTGTCACAGTCTTGCAGCTGCTCCCTGGCCCGTGGGAAATGGATGTGGATCCCATCCACAAAAATGTCATTCTTCGGTCTAGAAATGTTCTGAAAATTCACTCAGTGCTAATCCAGGTCATCAAATATTGCAACCAATATCTGATGCCCCTTGAAAATTTAACAGCTGGGGAAAACCGTTTGAAAATGCCTACAAATTGACTGACGAGGCAGTGTTGTCTAAAGAAATCTCAGAGAAACAGAGCTTCGGTTCATGGATTGTATTGTTGTCTGTGCAAGAAGGCACCTTGCAATGCACTCCAAACCAGTCTGCAACAATGCAGGCACAAGCAGTCTCTCCTCAAGTGACAGCTTTGCTGAGATTTTAACAGCAGAGACTTGAATTTAAAGATTTGTATTTTTTTATAAAAGACTTTTCTAAAAGTCAGGTCCAATTTTAATTTCTTTTATGCCAGATACAATTTGCGGACAGAAATTATCCCTTTTTTCCAGAAAAAATTCCCATAATCTGTTAAACCTCCTTTGACCACAACACTTACATTTAAATGGCCTAGCTCTCTAAACCTCGCTGTAGGAAGTACTGAACGATTTTAAAAGTGAAGGAAAGTCTGAATGTGTGTCGTTAAGCTAGCCTATCTGCTTCACCAGTAAGGCAACAGCAGAAACAACAACAGAATGCAGTGAGTGGCATTCTGAGACTCTCTCAAGTGAACAAGACCTCATTAGGCTCAACTTTTGTGTTACTGGTTTGTAAACCATCCCTTGTTTGCCAGAGCCAGCAATCCTGACATTTCCATACCATACTGCAACCATACTGCTTCAGTTACCAGTGAAAGTTAGCCTCTGCCCCAGCTTGCTGCTGAAGTTGTGATAATCCACACAGTGAGGAAAGAGGATGACTGAGCCCATTCAACATCATCACATCCCTTCCAAATGGAAAAGTTGAAATATAAAGTAAAATTCCTACAGATGAAAACTTTGGAAGATTTCACTCAATGGGAAGTCTGAGGGAAGTTGTCCAAAGTTTTCATTCATAGCCCCAAAGAATGTGAGACTATTACAATGGATTTTTTTAATAAGATGAAATATGTTGTTTCTGCTGTATTATCTCAATTTATTTGGTTTAGGTTTGTTCTGTATTGTACATTATAGTATTAAATATTTGTAAAAAAATGTTTAAATATTCAAAAGAAAGTATAGCATTGTATTAATAAATTTTTGCTGTAAAAACACGTTACCTAAAATAACACTTTCTTACCAGATATTTCTTGTTTTCATGACATTGATTTTCCCTATGAAAAATGCTTCTCTCAGACGTTCAAAATATTTTTTCTTCTGTTAACCAGTGGTAGAAGCAGAACAGAAGACTGTTTCCTTGAATAAAGGAACAAAGTTGAAATCAAAACTGTCACACTAAAATAAACACTCCTGTGATCAGTCATTGAAAACTAACCTGCACGATACACATGCTGTGAGTCTCTGATCACGTATGCCTGCTGTGTACATGCAGCACTCAAAAATGTAGGGCCTATTCAACCTTTACATTAAACAGGTCTTCACAGAAGAGCAACCCAGAAAATCACAATAACACAAAATGGGTTGCTGAACCAATTCAGGTAGAAGACCCAGTGAGGGAAACAGACGAAGGACCTAAGGGGCACCCCTGTCAGAACTGCAACAGGGATGTACTCGACGAGATGGTAATGCCCTTGCTTATAATTGCATAATCTTCATTGGTTATGACATGATTAGGATACTATTTTAGGGATTTTGTTTTGGTGAATTTTTATTTATTTCCCACTCTGCTTATCAGAGTTTTTCAAGGATACGCACCTGAAAACTTCTGTGAACCGTTGCAGGAGTACAACTGTTCGTCATGGAGTGAAAAGTGAGTTATCTATACTACTACTGAGATGCTTAATTGAGGGACCAGAGTAGAAAACCTAAGGAACTTCAACAGAAGGGACCAAAACAATATTGACTAGCTATGGGTTTATTTTTCTTAAGACTACAGAAGAATTATAAATATAAAATTTCAATAAGGCTTTTATCTATCTACATTGGGTGTTGCACACAGCACAAATGAACTTGTAAAAAAAAGGGGTGTTTTAGTAATCATAGTTTATATTCCTTAACTGTGATATCTAAGTGATAAGCTGTAAACCCATACTTTAAATATTAACCAAACATGTTTGATAAGTTCTACACTTTTTTCTACCAAAATTACCTCAGAATTTCAAATACATGCCAAGATCAGCTTAAAAGACAGCAAGAGAAATATTTCTGCTCTATTTCCTAATAATAATTTATCATATCACTGCCCCTTAATAAGATGATTTTATTAGATTTTTGAAAGTGATTGCATGGATGGGAGAGGATTTAAGCTATCAACTGAGATTTTCTACCTAAAGGCTGTGCCAAAATACAATGTTATTTTTGGTACATTTACAGGAGTCTTCAAAGCAATGCAGAATAATAAGAAGTCACCAATTTAGAGTTAAAAATTTGTGATAACCTTTCAGAGGCATTAGTGCATTGTCCTGGACATGGCATACATTAACCAAATAGGTGTATTTTTTGAATGGGTGACAGTGGAGGAATCTCTTCCAGATTCATGTGCATTGGTAGCATGAACAGAAGATATTTCTGAATATTATTAAGTAAGAAAAACTTTAAGTAAGAAAACTGTCAGGAAGCACAGGCTACAGCAAGAGTAAGAAACTATGAGATTTCCTCAGCTCTTTGCCGAGTTTAATTACTCTCCACTGGATACAAAAGACAGTTAAGATGAATTTACAAACTTTCTTGATATAAGCTGGAAAGTCTCACGCTACCTTAAATTTACACCTTAAAATTACACTGCTCCTAGAAATCTTAGGAAGTGTGGTGTTACAGCACAGTGGCCTCAGGGTACAACATGGCAGCATTGTTAGGGAGCAGCACCAGTCTTTGTGAGACTGCTACAGTTAGGGAAAAAAAACACAAATATTCAAACACAAAAACTTTTCTTTAAACCTCTTCTTTGACTCGCTTGACTATTTTTTTCCCAATGCATTATCTGGCTTCATGAAAAG
Source organism: Opisthocomus hoazin (assembly GCF_030867145.1). Taxonomy (NCBI): domain Eukaryota; kingdom Metazoa; phylum Chordata; class Aves; order Opisthocomiformes; family Opisthocomidae; genus Opisthocomus; species Opisthocomus hoazin. The sequence goes on along the minus strand of NC_134414.1, from coordinate 12,074,598 downwards.
TGTTTCATCCCATCCAAACTTTGCCTTACTAATAGTGTATTTCATAATTCTTGATTTGCAAACAAAATTCCAGGTTGTCTACCAGATGTTCTTCTGAGTTCGTAATCAAAGTTCATACCCTTATAAATCTCATCCCTCCCTATATGTCCTGGTTAGGGTGCACTTGGCATTGCAACACAAGCAGCAGTTTTGTCATTCAGAGATGTGACTGTACAGTTGTTGCAGATCCCCTTCAAGACATCTTACGCTGCTTCGTATGATTTTGACAAATAATTAGACAGATTTACCTTATAAAAGGGGTTGATTTCCTAACAATATTGGTAGAACATTTTTCTCCACTAACTTAAGTTTTCAGATAAATTTGAGTCCGCTTAATCTTCAATGAGTTCTTAGACTTTCTGGGGTTCCTCAGTTAACATTAGAAACATTAACTGGTGGTTAGAAAATTTTGGATAAAATGTAACTATGAAGATGAAAATACATGTGTGGAACCTAAAACAAAACATGAATTTTCACTGCCCTCCTTTAATTTAGCTTTACTAAGACCTCCAGTCTATCAACGTTTTTGAATCTCTTATATTTTAAGACCTGCAAAATCTGGCAGAAATATTTTTGACATATTGCATGTCACCCTAGAGAGCGCAATATGCGGGAGCTGGAATTTACTAAGCACTTTAAAGAAAAGTGTTTGCAAAAACCTCCAGTACTAAAATATTTATGGCCTTCCCTCATTTAGAATATGAAAAACATTTCAAAGCCGCTTCCTTAGTACTCTGCAGTACCCGATGAGTTACTGAAATTTAGATGAAAACAAATATTAAAAAAATAAAATTAAGATGCAGTGTAAATTGTTGTTCATCCTACAGAGTGTATGAAAAGCCTTGAATATGCTTTTTTTAAGGAACTTTGCCTGAGATGTGAAAACTCCCATGGAGTTTATTCTAGGGGGGGACACTGCTCTTCAAAGAAGGATGAGTGAGCTACCCAGCATATATGCAATGTTCTTCCCTAGATCTCTGGTTTAGATATTGACAAGGAAAAAGTAACAGATTTTGGCAACAGAAAGAATTATTTGCTCAACCCCACCAAACCATCATTAACTAGTCAGTATCTGTACAGAAGTACTGAAGAATTAGTTTGTTATATGCAGTGGGGGGAAGACCTGGACCTTTCACTCTTTCAGCAAAATGGAATGTATTATTATTTCATATATAACTTTCTGAACAATATAAAAATTTCTCATAAAGCTCTGTGTGTGTTACACAGCCTTTCCTCAGAGAGAACAAATTAAGCTCAGAGACTAAGTTTTGAGCAGTCTGAAGGTAACATTTTTGCCTCAAATGAAGGACTAAAGCAGAATGGAATAAGAAAATGACCATTTCACATGATAAGCTTTTTTCCCTAAAGAAGGAAAAAGTTAGTCTCTCAAGTTTTAAAACTCTGGAAAAAAACCCCACTGAGATATGCTAAGAAACTTTCAGGACCTTCAACCTTCAGTGAGGTTCTGAAGAGCTCACATATTTCGCTGTTTCTTCAACATCCTTGACCATTAATAGTGCACACCAAGTACAACCTGCGGACTGTCTAAGCTATTGGCATGTACTCTACCAAGAAAGGTGGAAGGAGACCCAGTCCTTGTGAAAAGACATCTAGTACTGACTAAGAAATCCAAGTCTACTTTATATGAGAAGAACAATTCTGGACAATCTTTGAAGTTCAAGATGAATTGGCTACTGTTACCAAAATTTGTTTTTAAATAATTTCTCTATCAGTGTGAACACTAAAATCTTGCTAGCCAGATGAAAATCATAAGCAGTTTAGCGAAGACCTTTAGTAGAGCGCCCTCTATGAACCTCTAGCAAGTGTCCTCTGATGTGAAGTGGGATGCTGCCTTACTTCTACAGAGTTTTGGGGAAACATCTTTCTTGGTTTCTGTGAGTCCCCAGACTGCTAACTGCAACAGAGATCTTTAAACTTGGCTATGCCTTGTTCTTCTGAAAAGATTCTCATCATGTTTCCATCCACAGTACTGACAAAAGAGGCATTTTGAAAGGTTACTTTTTGCAGCCTTTTATCTCTTGCTATGTATATAACTTCTGATAAATAGTGGAAAATCTCATGATTATTAATTTTTCGTCAACTTCTTTTTAGTCTTTTTAGTCTTTGATAACATTCAGTCTTGCAAATACTCAAGCTTAGTTGCTGCATTTGCTACTAATGTGAACTTGAAAATGTATGTTCAGTACCTTCATTTAAGCATGCGTACAGAGCATAGAATTTACATCCAAAACCAGCAACAATGAAAATCATAGAATCATAGAATTATTTAGGTTGGAAAAGACCTTTAAGATCATAGAGTCCAACTGCAAACCTAACACTGCCAAGTCCACCACTAAACCATGTCCCTAAGCACCACATCTACATGTTTTTTGAACACCACCAGGGATGGGGACTCCACCACCTCCCTGGGCAGCCTGCTCCAATGCCTGACCACTCTTTCAGTGAAGAAATGTTTCCTAATATCCAATCTAAACCTCACCTGACACAACTTGAGGCCATTTCCCCTTGTCCTATTGCCTGTTGCTTGGGAGAAGAGACCGACACCCACCTCTCTACAACCTCCTTCCAGGTAGTTGTAGCGAGCAATAAGGTCTCCCCTCAGCCTCTCCATCTCCAGAATAAACAGCCCCAGCTCCCTCAACCACTCCTCATAAGACTTGTTCTCCAGACCCCTCACCAGCCTCGTTGCCCTTGTCTGGACACATTGCAGCACCTCAATGTCCTTCTTGTAGTGAGGGGCCCAAAAATGAACACAGTACTCCAGGTGCAGCCTCACCAGTGCTGCGTACAGGGGCATGATCACCTCCCTACTCCTGCTGGCCACACTGTTCCTGACACAAGCCAGGATGATACCAGTAGGAAGAGATTTACCAGTTCTAACAGATGTTCAACATTTGTCTTGCCTGAATATCTGTTAGGTCTGGTAAATGCACATGAAAACCAGGTATGCAGGCTGTGTGCACTTTGTTTGTAGATGCAAAAACTTTTAGAGACAAAAAAGGCACGTTTAGAGACAAATTCTAATGGTTACATATCACAAAGAAATGGAAGACACTACAGATAGACGTATGCACAAGTACACATACGTAAATAGATATTATATATGTATTTATATGAGACATCAACTCTTGCTCCATTTTCCTGCTGATTAGCATGAAAAAAAAAATTGAAAATACTCTGGTGGTGGGGAGTTTTTTGCTTTTGTTTGCTGGGTTTTTTTTCCTTTTAGGGAATAGTTCTTCCTATAGTTTATACAATGCAATATTTTTTCTCTCTTTGACTTGAAGTTGCTTCAGTAAGTCACATGATTAAGATGATATTGTGAAGAAGCAAATTACCTTCTCCTTCTGTTAATTAAGCATCAGCCAGGGATCTTCTTCCCTAGTGTCAGAGATCCGCAGTACAGGGTTCCTTTTGTACGGTTACTGCAGGCTGCTTTTACAGGCATTAGGCAAAGACACAGGGTTCAGTGTCATCTATTTTAAACTGAGATGAAATTCGCCTTGATACTGTATTTGTCGCTACAAGCAACACTTAGAAAAGTAGTTTTCATATGGACGTCTAATGCAAGGATGGTAACCTTCTGTATTTGCCTACTACTGCAGTAGTAGGTGCAGTTTTCCTGTAGAAAAGAAATTGGTCTTTTTAAGAAATCTGAATTGCAAAAACTAGATGCCTGGTAAACTGAACTCTCTGTCCAGGTTATATTTTTCCAGCACAGAATTTAAGGTGAGAGATGTCCAAAAATCCTCAAAGCTACTCTGACTCTTCACCCAAAGCAATAATCTAGAATCTACCATGTACTTCATCTGGACCTATAAGTGGTTTTGCTGATTGTGTCCCTGCTCAGAATAGCACACATTAGCCTGTAGTCCACACAGCAGCTTGGAGTGAGGTTTCTTTGGCTGTGTGTGCAGGGACTGATCAGCCATTTTTAATACTAACAAAAATACTCAAATCGTTGTGACAGGCAGGAAAATGTTTCTGTTCATGTTTTCATAACTAGCACAAAACAAAAGAGAATGTGGAGACAGGAAATCCCACAAGTTTGTTGTTAAAACTCTTATATGTGTCAATATGCTCTTAAAAAAGATTATATGAGAAAATTTCCTTCTCTGCCAGGGGGATGCTGGAATAAAATAGCTCTGGGGGATCATACTTTATCTGTATTACACTGCAACCTACTTACACAAATGGGATGCTTGATTTAAAAACAAATTTGTTTCATTTAACACAAAGATTGTAACCTTGAAAAAAAACCCACAAATAAATCTCATTTATTTATCCCAGACAAATTATTTTATTCCAGAATGAAAGAAAATTAAACAACAAAACAAAAGGAAAAAAGCCAAATTAAATCCCTTTCGTATCCTCTGGCTGCATTGCTGCATTCTAGTTCTGCGAAGAGGAATAGTGCTCTTTTTTATTAGCTGGCACTGCAAGAATTTAAGTGACCCAGCAGTCAACATTTCCCACTGTGGCAAAAACAATTTTGTAATTGTCCTGTGAATTAGGGAAGTGAACTCTCGGAGGATTCTCGCATTGGGTGTTTTCTTGAGCGATGATGTGGAAATAATAGATTTAATGAGAACAGTGTAACGACGTGGAATACAATTTCATTCTTGAGTAAATTTCACATCTTTTCCAACCAGAAAGTGGATTAACGTAAAGCATCAAGCAGGGATCTAACCTGGAGATCCTGCTGCTAAACACAAATAACAGAACGGCCAGATTCGCATTACAGCAGACTTTGGTACAACACAGGAAAAACAAACAGGAAAACATGCAGTGGTTAGAAGCAGAAATGACAACATTTTTAACATGCTGTGGGATTCATTCATGTGACTCCCCCTCTACTGATGATGGAAATTGCTTGATAGGATCTGAGGCCCCACTGAAAAACTGTACCTCAACATGTGCAGTTATAAACAAGGAATCACGCTTTTATAAATCCTCTACCCCAGGAGCAGCTCTACTCCAATTACACAGCGGTGGCTGGGCGTGCTGTAAGGTGAAAGATTAAGCATCGATGAGTGCCCTCTGCTGTTACCTCGCTCACGCTGGGACAATATTTCCAGTCCTGCTGTATATGTGCATTAGTCACTGCAGTTAAGCTCTGAAGGCTCAGCAATAAGTCTTCACAGGGAAATTCAGGAGTGGGGCCATCCATGTCAGGCACAGCCCTGTGCTGTGGTTACTCTTCCCTGGAGAGATGATCTTCTCCTCCTTGAAAGTTGTAAAGGGTGGAGAGGGTGCCCCCACTGAAGCAGATGCCAGAGCTCTGCCCCTTTCCCTCTCCACCTGCCAAGTTCCCTACCTTCCCTACAACCCCTCTGGCACTATCCCCACACCAGGGATTAGGAGCAAAGCTGGTTTCCCAAGCAGGTTATGCAATTCATCTTAACCCTTATCAAGCTGGGCAAACAGGAGGAAGAGGGAAAGGAAAGACTAAGGCTTATTGTATTGTGTTGTCCATTGGCTGCACGCCCTGGACCTCCAAGGGATTTTCTGCACCAGGTGTTGCACACAGAAACACCGGTTTCTGAAATGTAGGCTTGTTCTCTGTGTAACTTTGTGACCTTGACAGCACATGAATATCCAGGAAGGTGACCAGAAAAGGGACTAGAGAAATAAGAACGACTCTTGTGAACCTCTCGATGCTCCAGGGTGAGCACCCATTTCATATGTGATAACCAGCAGAGAAGAGTCCTCTACCTGGCAGAGCAGACCCCCAGCCTCAGAGATAAGGATGGAGATATGTGTCGACACATTTATGTAAATTAGCACCTGTTGAGTCAAAATTTGGAGCATGCTGATTTGAATAAGGTACAAGTCCCAAAGACATAGCTCTAATTTCATCCTATGTCCACATGAGCACAAATGCACTGCTTGTACAAATAATGTACTCCTTTTTTTGTCCTACTTTTCCTGAGAGCAAGGAAGCGGCTTGGGAAATACACTCAATGAGACACATTTGTTTCCAAGATTTCAGCAGAAATCTTGTCTTGACCAGCCAGAACTACAAATTGGCATGTGTTAGCTTTGACTTGATTGTCGTGCTCAATAGGATAACATCCATGACAGCCTGATTATATTCCTTTGGAAGAGTACTAATAAAAGACCTCAGCTTCTTTTATTCATCATGCTTTCTCTAGACGGTTACTTTTACCACTGACTCTCTCTTTTATGGCAAGGAAAATGATACTTAGAATGTAGAGCTTGTCCTACTGGGTACAACAAAAAAGTTTCAGTAAGCAACTCTAAATAGTCTTGCTGAGGATGCTTAAGTCTCTCAGGGCTGTAAATCTTGAACAGAAAGTCAAGCAGTGACATGAAGAATTGTTCCTTCTCTGGAGACCTTAAAGTTAAATGTTCTACAGATTTTCAGACTTCCTATCCTGTACGACAGGAACGCTCTGAAGTTAGCTGGGAAAAGAATAACTCTGTCTTTGCTTGCTATGAATAAATTTATTGGCCTTTGAAATCTAAAAGACTGATTTATGGGTAGATAAAATGAAATTTTGAATGATGACCACTTGTTGAGTCCTTCCTATCATCTGCTTCAGCGTATTCTACAGCTGATGCCAACAACCTAGAAAAGGCAGAAGAACATGGAGAATAACCAGCTGAGAGGGAGCCAAACTACATTAGCAATTTGCCACCAAACCACAGGGACGATACTTTTGATTCAAGGGAGGAGGTAATGCACAGACCCTCCCTTGAATCATCAGCATAGCAAATGCAGTGACATTCAGTACTGCTTGAAAGCTTTAACTTCATCTGTGATCAAAGTCTCATAGAAGAACATCTCTCATTTCCTCTGGATATTTCTTTCTGTTGATTGCTGCTGTCAGTCAGGGCACATCTGATGTGACTGCTTAGACAACAGATTCCACTGTTCAAGTCTCCTGTGACATATCAGTGGTATATGCTGGAGAATCAAAGGCATTAATGAAACTCCATTTGAAAACTCCTGAGGTTTGTATTGGTAAATTCTTAGATCCTGAAGCAGAAGCTCAAGCACTTCTAGTAAACAAGCAAATGCAAAAAAGCTGTCAGCAGCAGGAACATCACCATTCTCTTTCTCATCCTTCTAGCCACTGGTGGCATCAATCATCCATCATGCCTCATTAATAATTTTTGTTCAAAGTAGCAGGAAAACAGGAAACACCGATATACAGAAAAGCAAGCCAATGATTGTGAAGTAGGTCACAGCAGCTGGATTTGCCTTGGAAACAAATTTATCTTTGTATCTAGTGGGGCAAAGCCAACACAATCTGAAAATAGAACTGCAATATCCTGCAACTAGGTAGGGCTATCAAAACATCTTATGGTAAGATGTCCATCTTATGAGCCTAACCAATGGTTTAGGCTTACACTTTGGGATGGAAGTTCCTCTTTGTGGAAAATCGTTAAAAAAAACTGAGAGAAAACAAACACAAAAACAACATCAGTTGGGTTTTTACAGTGTCCTAAGTGGCACTTACTAGTTCTTGCAGAATGAAATAAATTAATGCACCAGCTGTATGGCTTTTATGCATTGTTTCTACCAAAGCTAGTTCTAGTAATTAATACACAGACCAAGGATGCCTTTGTTTCAAATTCACCTGCATCTCTCTGAAGTCTCCCATTTTATGGTTATTCAACTACTCATTATTCAAGACCCTCTGACAGTGGGATCGTGTTACAGCATTAAGACACAGCTCTGCAAAGACACAAATAATAGCAATAAGTCATTTGAGTGACAGTGATGTAAAATCAGATGGACATTAAAAACATACCCTGTAGGATCATAATGGGAAACGTGCAAAGAGATAGTTTCAATAGTTCAGAATTACATTAATTCTTCTACTTTTTGCACTGAAATACAACCACTTTCGTCCCAATACATTAAGGTTCTCAATCTACCATAATCCAAGAAGATAAGCAGCTAGGATTTGCATAGCACTTATCATCTTCAAATCATTTTGCAGATGTTACAAAGTTAGTTAATATTCTCCTGAGAATGAGGTACAGGAAGTAGGATTGCCAACACTGAGAAGGTGCTCAAGTAATAAATTTGAGGCTGGATTAAATGTTCTGATTTCGAATCTAAGCAGTTCCTAAATAAAAACAGCTCTGTTCATGTCATAGGCAGTTTGAGTATTTCTGAAATCAGAGTGAGAAATTGTCCAAATGAAGACTTTTATATTGTGAGATTATTTATTATATTAAATGCATACACTTGCTATTGTCTAGTCATCGTCTTTATCCTCCCAAGATGTCCCAAGCTCTACAGATCCATTAGTGACAAATATTCCTAACAAATTCAGCAGGCGTTTTCCAACACATGAAACACAGGGAAGATCAGGACAAAATCCCAAGATCATCAGAAAACTCTCAATTTGGTACCTGGTTTCAGGGAAAGATTTCTCTCACACAAAATATGGATTGGAAACCTTGTTCTGTTTTGGGTAATATTTTGTTATCTATTGCCTGCCAGTGTAAAATAACACAGATGAACTCCTGATTCCCTACAGTGAAGTCTTGAGATCTGGATTTCACTCTGGTATCATGTTTATGCATTTCAATTAAAGAATAATTAAGCTAAACTTTCTCTCAATACATCCAGCTTATAAAAAACTTATGCAGGAAGCTAGTACATAGATGGTGGTACAGTCTTGTCTATAAGTAGTGTTTTAACACCTAATGAAAGCCACAGTGTCAATGAAGTGTAGCAGATTTCTGACAACAGTAAATAGTCTGCATATACATTTCTGTAAGAATTAGAGATATATTTTCTCAAAACATGACCTTTATCTTTTTCCTTTTCACAGTTGAAAGACAATAAATTGTCATCTCAAATTGTTCTGTATTTGCCTTATGGTTTTACGAAATCCTTTTAAAGAAATTAAACAGCTTACACACTGACTCATGACCAGCTTTTCCCATTTATTTTTTAACAGATGCCCAACAGTGTGAAATAAAGAGCACTGTTCCTTCTTACAGGATAATTTTCCATATGTAAAAATTCTGTACGCTTCTTATGGAATAAATCTCACCCACCCCGATCTAAAAAAAACTCTGAAGCCTAAACTCTATGCAGTAAGAAGACAAGATTTCAAAGGAGGTTATAAAACTTGCATGCCTTTCACAGAAAAAATTATGAAACACAAATTTGGATAAATTCTGATGTACTTTTTTTAAAAAAATGAATTTTTATTTACTGCTTCCTTAAGTAATTTCATAGTAACTATAGACTCAGCCACACTGGTCCAAACAGGCTTATTTATTGAAACAAATCAGGGTTGGAAGTCAGAATGCAACACAGGAAATCTGGTACTAACATAAACTCCATTTGTTAGTGAGAGTTTAGTAGAAAAGCAACAGATCAAAGAAACAGAGGGCATATCCATAAGAATTTTTTTTGTTGTTGTTACCAAGTGTCTGCTGAGTATTTAGAGTGATATGGAATAAAGAGAAAACCAGGAAGGTTAAATTATCTATATGGTTATTTTCCATATCAAGAATCTTACAAAAGATCTGCCAGAGTAAATCCGTATTTCATTCAGCCCACAGTCCACAGTCTGCAGAGCCTGACAATATGTGAAATAGCACCTTCATTAAGAATTCAGGCTCTTAAGCAACACATTATTCTTAGCTTTGTTCTTCTTTTCTTTTTAGTATGTATTTACGGATATTACTGAAAATGTTTTTGAAATTGTCTTCAACATTTTCTGTTTACCAAATGTCATTTTTGAGAAATTATGCTGACATGTTTAATTTTCAATAATTTCATGTGTTTCTCAGAGGCTTTAGGGAAAGGGAACATCTTAGATAATTTGGAAAACTCTTCAAAAAAAGAAAAAAAATAAGTTCTTGAAACTCTTTTCTCAGAACAAAAGGTCTGTTTCTAAGAGAAAAACAAACTTTAGTATCTTGAATTCAACTGGGTCCTTTCCTGTATTAAAAAAAAGGAGTCTTATCAGTCACAGCATTAGATTCAAAAATATTATTATAAACCATCTTGTCTCCTTCCACACAGTGAATCACTATATACAGTTCGCTAATTTTGTGTAAATAGTTCTGGCCTACTTTTCCCAAGACACTTCGTAAAGTATTTCCTGTATTTCTTGAAAGAACCACTGGAGAAGAACCCACTCACTTGGCATTCATAAACCTAAAAGTTTCTCCTGGACAGGAATTTTCTTTGTTGTTTTACAATGCTCAGGATCTTTTTCATGGAAAACTTGAGTGTGTTTATGTGTCTCTTACTCATATCGGAATATTTTTTTCGCATAAGGAGTCAAAACCCTTCCCACATCCCACTCACTTCACTATAGCCATATAGCTTGTTCCAGCTCTGTAGACCATGTTGGCATCTTCCGGATATTTGTGGGGATATATCCGGACACACTCATTTTCAGTCATATGCTGAGGAGCTGGGCTAATTCAATCATGGTTATGTGGTGTTAAACCAAACCTAAGAAATCATTTTCACTTAGCACGAATTGCATCTCGCTTTGTCTTACATCCCACACAGACACACACAACATCATGGTCTGCTTGGTCTGCCGATCAGCCAGTGCTCCTGACAGCCAAAAAAATAATTGTGGCATGCTGGATCTAGCCTCTCCCCTTGTCAGACAGGGGTTTAGATGAAGGAAATAAAAAAAAAAAAGCATACATGTCTCACTCGCAGATGCTTTCTTTTTTCACATGCTGTGAGCACAGAAGAGAAAGAAGGAATGTCAGGTGTAAACTAACAAGCATTAACCGCGGGGTGCTGCATTGCTTCCCCAGGCATAGATGCCATATTGATGGCTGTGCAGAACTGCAAGACAGAAAGGAATTAGGACCAATACCAAGCTTGTGTGGACAACAGCTCCACGAGCCTTCAACATTACATAATATATATATAGGTAATATAAAATGTCTATGAACTGTTTCCCAAATTGCATTTTCATGTGTGGAATCAGTTTTCAGTAATCAGCTTGTACCCCCACTGCAGTACTCCCATGTCTCTAAAAGTAAATGCATCCTAAGGTCAAAATGTGGCATAAGCAATGCCATTTAAGCTATAAAAGAGTCATAAGGAGGAAAATCAAGTTGGTTCTTTAGTTATAATTGTGATCCAGTTGGGTGTCAGGGCTGTGCAGGCATGCACATCCATGCACTTAAGTTATAAATTCCCTGGGTGGTCCAGGAGCTTGTCATCTAAAAGAATGAGCCAAAGGACTGCTTCGAGACAGAAGACCAGCTTGAAGCTTGGTGACTGACTGAACCGTCACCACTAAGTACTTGACTGATTGTTACAGGTGGGAATTTCAGACAGTTCTAGAGAGTCTTGTTTAACTTCTTCATCAACGACCTGGATGAAGAGTTAGAATGTACCCTCAGCAAGTTTGCTGATGACACCAAACTGGGAGGTGTGGTAGATACACCAGAAGGCTGTGCTGCCATTCAGCGTGACCTGGATAGGCTGGAAAGCTGGGCAGAGAGGAACCTGATGAGGTTCAACAAGGGCAAGTGCAGGGTCCTGCACCTGGGGAGGAACAACCTCATGCACCAGTACAGGCTTGGGGTGGACCTGCTGGAGAGCAGCTCTGCGGAGAGGGACCTGGGCGTCCTGGTGGACGACAGGTTAACCATGAGCCAGCAGTGTGCCCTGGCTGCCAAGAAAGCCAATGGGATCCTGGGGTGCATCAAGAAGAGTGTGGCCAGCAGGACAAGGGAGGTTCTCCTTCCCCTCTACACTGCCCTGGTGAGGCCCCATCTGGAGTACTGTGTCCAGTTCTGGGCTCCCCAGTTCAAGAAAGATGAAGAGCTACTGGAGAGAGTCCAGCGGAGGGCTACGAGGATGGTGAGAGGACTGGAGCATCTCCCCTACAAGGAGAGGCTGAGGGAGCTGGGCTTGTTCAGCCTGAAGAAGAGAAGGCTGCGAGGGGACCTAATAAATGCTTATAAATATCTGAAGGGTGGGTGTCAGGAGGATGGGGCCAAGCTCTTTTCAGTAGTGCCCAGCGACAGGACAAGGGGCAATGGGCACAAACTGAAGCACAGGAAGTTCCATCTGAACATGAGGAAGAACTTCTTCCCTCTGAGGGTGACGGAGCACTGGAACAGGCTGCCCAGGGAGGTTGTGGAGTCTCCTTCTCTGGAGATATTCAAGACCCGCCTGGACAAGATCCTGTGCAGCCTACTGTAGGTGACCCTGCTTCGGCAGAGGGGTTGGACTAGATGACCCACAGAGGTCCCTTCCAAACCCTACTATTCTGTGATTCTGTGATTCTGTGATTCCCGCAGGCAGCTCCTGCTGTGTCCAGCCCACACTGCATGGTTGAAGGTGATGTTCCGGGTGGAGAGCCTGTCCCTCCAAATACACCCATGTGTGGTTCTTGCTGCAGGAGGCATCAAGCTGGGCACAGATAATTCACCTGTAAACAGTCAATATAAACTTTTCCTGCAGCAATGGTGTACTGGCTCTGGCTGGAATGGAGTTCACTTTCATGTAGGACAGTCTTTTGTATGTATTTAAGATTTTAAATACATACAAATTAACGTACTAAATACATACATCTCCCCATCCAGCTGAAGATGCCACTATGAGGACCCATGCAAAAGAGACTCCCTTTGCCATCTGGTCAATGACCAACTGTCCTGAATTCTCAAAAGATTTGATTACGCATGCGAGTGTTATCCTGTGCCAAGATCTGAGTAAACGACATTTTCTCTCTAACAAACACTCCGCCATGATTTTCTCTGAAACAAAAGGCACTTTGCATCAGAATTCCTATCACTTCTAGAAGAATTCTCCCTCTGTGTTTTATACTAGGTCTCACAGTCCTGCCCTTTTAAATTTATAATTAATGGTGTGTCTTCTTGTGGAGTGATTAAAGACAGACTATCCAGAACTCTCAAATATAAGGGCACAAGAGGCTCGGCAGCTGGAACTGCAATAATCCACTCAATCCAGTGAAAGAAGAAAATGTAAATTGGAAAAAATCTGACTGTGGTGAGGCAGGTCTGAGATCAAGCCAGGAGGAAAAGTCAATGGGTCCGATCAGTCAGAATCAAGGAGTCACTTGCAAAATATCTCAAACAGAGACTGACAGGGAAGGTTGAGCTTAAAAGTACTCCCAGAAGAAGTGGGACAGGTCTTCATTCAGGTTCCTCACTGCTCATCAACGCAAGGGCTAACAGCCCACTAACCAAAGCTGGCCCTAAGTCCACACACCTAAACCCTAATGAAAAGGCATATCCTCAAGGCCCTGACAACAGCAAACCCCAAAACGCAAATTAAAATTTGTCAATGAGCTAACCATTCTAGAAAAGGTGCTTGGAAACTCCTGCTTATATCATGAATATTTCCTGATTACAATCATTAATAAGTATATTATCCTAATTTCTTTGTCATTTACTTACAAGCCATTACCAAGGGCAAAATAAATAATGGTATTAATTATTCCTTGTCAAGCACATTCATTTACCAGGAATAATTCTTACCACCTTTTATATCCAATAATTTATTAGCAAGTCTCCTAGCAACCACAATTTTTTGTGTTATACAGATGTTTGGAGGTTTGCTGTGAAGATGGCAAATAATAGGTGACCTGCTATTTGAGACAAGTCGCTCCAGAAAGACAAGTCTATATTACCACTCTCCTGTGCAGCAGTAACAAAAAAAACATTTATGGTTTTAATATTACTAATTCTGCCAAGTATTTTTATTTTGTCCTGCTTGTGTAACCTCTACAAAAGCTAATGGGAGTTTTATAAAATCTGTAGCAGGCTCTTCTCTCAAAATCCTGTAATTTAAACTAATATATTCTCTAATTAATCACCAGTGACAATGATCCTGTGATATAAAAATAGCGACTATTTTATTTTAGCTGAATGTCCAGGCAGGTTTTACACTTTTTTCACCCCCCAAAAAAAGTGCTGAAAAAAAATTACAAATGTTAGGACGTACGTCATGTACTTCAGGTGTTTTATCTAGTAGAATACCATTGCATATTGCTGTCATGACAGGGTCTAAGAATAGAAGATGCTTCATATGGTTCTGTAGCTGTGACTGTTTGTTTAACTGGTACTTGAACTAGTTGCTTTTTAAAATTTTTAGTTTTAGAATATTCTTTATGTACTGAATGTAAGTGCATTACACTGGATAGATGTGTGTAAAAAGCATTATTTCAGATTTAGGGACTCTAATACCTTATTATAACTCTGCAGGTTAATTTCTTTTGTGTTTGAGGGATGTGAAAAGAAAACGGTTAGAGGTAATGTCCAGTTCTGGGATTTGTCTCTGTGTGCAAATAGTAGTGTTCAACTAGCTTGTCAGAAGTCTGCCTTCTTGGCAGTTTTCATTAACCTTTTTTTTTCACGACCTGTTCAGTCACCTGGTGCCACTGCCATACCTGGGGGACATGGGGAACTACTTGCACCCATCCTCGGGAGGGTCACCTACTGCTGGATTGCAGGATGACAAGGCAGTTATTTCAGAATTTTTTACTTATTTAGTTATTTTTTAGTTACAGAAGATCCACAAAGAGTGGGTTAAAATGGTGGGCAATCACCAAGCCCAGACTGTTTCCTACAGAAAATGCTTTTCCCCTCCAGTTCCATTTCCTCTCTTCTCCACCCAAAACAAAAAAAATCTGCTACCCAAAAAAGAAAGCCATGCCAGTCCAGGTTCCCTCAGACTGTTTGTGTAGCTACAGTTGTCTGTACCCAAATTTTGCAGGTAGTTCAGCTTGTATAGATGAGCAGTAGAGCTTTTACAGGACCTCATCTCCCAAGAGGCCACATTTTCAAAAGGTCTCTGAACACCGGAAAACTTGAACCCAGCTGTGATTACAGATGAATGAAGATGACTTCCCATGCTCTGTCTTTGCATTTCTTCTTCATCTGGAAAACTGATAAATCCTTTCTCTTCCTCACCTTTTTTTTATCATGTAATTTCCCTTCTGGGTTGGAAAAGAGATGAGAAAACAGTATTCAAGAGACTCTGTCAAGCCTGTGGCATGCAACATGAGTAACTGTTTATATCTCAATACTTTCCATATTGATTAAAATACAGACATTTCCCCTCTTTTAATATTGACAAAATGTACAGTCCATTTCCATTTAAGACAGAAATCAGCAATCATTCCTATACTCAGTGATGCATCAAAATTCCCCTTTCCAATAAACCGTTCATCAAATGGACCTAAGGAATCAGAAAAGTCTGAGAAACTTATTATCTGTCTTTTGACATCTCCACGTATCTGTGCCTTACCCTACTCAGGGCACCAATAAGTGAGCAATTTCAGGGATTATTTCTGAAACCCAGCACTGCTAGAGAGAGTGGTATCACAAAAGCAGCACTCAAAGGTTTGAAACAGTCCCTGTGCATCTCTCTGAATTGATGCAATAAGTACCATACTGTAGCACAACATAATACCTGAAGGAGAAGTTCTGGGATTAAAATCCACTTGAAGACACCAGGTCATTTATTCCCCATTCTCCAGCTAGGCTGCTGTTTGCAGGGATGGAATGAATATTAGGAATAACAGTCTAAATGTCTTTGACTTCTCACCAACATCTATGTCTAGCAAAGAGTTAGGAGGTCCCCTGCATGGGGGCAGCTGCGACGATCACACCGTTTCAGAGGGGAGGACAGCCTGCTTTTGGACAGCAAAGCAGTCCTTCTGCACCCATGAGAAGTGAAATTGTCTGTGCATCTGGGCTTGCTTGCTTCTTATGCATTGCTACGGTGTTGGTGGACAATCACCATCTTGTCTGCAAACAAAACCCAGAGTTTTAAAAAGTTTTTAATAGCTTATTCAGAGCGTTGTTGAAAAGTCAATAGATTCCCCTGCTGCATTTCAACTCTGTCAAACCAGCACAGAAGATTGCATTCAAATCTGCTCAGCACAAGGAGCAGCAGGCAGCGCATTGAATTAAAATGGTGAGTGGGATGAAAACAAGGAGAAATAAAAAAAAAAAGGACAAACAAAAAAAGAAAGGGAAAAAAAAAGGAGACATGAAAGTAAAAAATAAGAGAAACAAATGCTGTCAAGATGAGCAAGGTTATTTGTTATAGCTGTTGTTTCTGTTACATTATCTGCTGTTTTAAACCCTATTTAAAATGGACAGAATTTTAATTAAACATGGAGGAATACAGAGAAGGAATGTGTAGCCCTACTTCTAGTGGTCTCAGACGTTATCTCATTTGGGTTTTTTGTGGAGAGAAAGAGGCCTCCTTCCTTTTAGTTACACTGGCATATATTTTTGCATGCCAGTAAAAGATGGACACTGATCAGAAAGCATACAATGAGATTGCAGAATGCCTCACAGTTGTCCATAAGAAATACTCTGCCAACAGAGTTCATATATCATAAACCAGGCTACAAAACTGTGGGGTCAGCTAAAAGGTCATGAGATATAAACCTGAGAGATTTTGTATTTGCCTGTGAGGTGGAAATCTTTAAGTTTGCATTCCTGCATGGGGGAGGTGATCCTTCCTTTCTACTCAGCACTGATTAGACACATGTGGAGCAATGTGTCCAGTGTTGGGCTTCCCAGCACAAGAGAGATGCTGATATACCAGACTGGCAAAGGACCATGAAGATGATTCAGGGCTTGGAGTATCTGTCATACAAGGAGAGAACGAAAGAGCTGGGCCTCTTCATCGTGAAGAAGGGATGTGTAAGGGGAATCTTATTAATACGTAGAACTACCGGAGTAGAGAAGGGGGAGCTGAACTCTTCTTGGTGGTGCCCTGTGACAGGACAAGAGGCAATGAGCACAGATTAAAATACAGAAAGTTCTATCTAAGCTTAAAAAAGCCCTTTTTTCCTCTGAGGACGGTCATGTAATGGAAGAGATTGCCTAGAGAGTCTGGTGGAGTTTCCATCCTTGGAGATATTTGTAACGTAACTAGACACTGCCCTGAGCTACATGCTCCACAGGACCCATGCGATGAGCACAAGGGTTAGACTAGATGATCTCAGGAGGTGCCTTCCCACCCCAATCCCATTACGTCATATTGTAACAAACCAAATGAAAACAGAAAATCAAAATTCTCAAGAAATAACAGAGTTACAACCACAAAAAGCTCATAATACAATTACAAAATAGGCAATGCTGAATTTGTTGAGCCAGTCTTGCTGGGGCGGTGCTAGCTCTGAGACTCACATAATTAAGTTTCAAGCATAAATTGTTTGCCTTTAAATGTACAAGCTGTCATATAAAGAAATATTTCTTACAAAATCTGGCAGTGATATTCACACAACAAAGAGCTTACCACAGCATTGGAAAGAATTTGGATGAAGCCCATAGTGTATTCAATGGGAGTTTTGACTGACAATACACGTACTGAAAATTTAACAGAGGACTTGATACTTTGAAGTCTTGTCTAGCAGGAATCACTCAGAACTGAAGAACTGAGGAGGATCTCTTCTTGCTGGAGAATTTCATGTCTAGACTTGGAAGGTAAGTTTAGTCTGAAATGCACAGTTATATTATTAATTGTTTTTTTGCTTTTCAGTTTCTCTTCAGCCAAAATTCCTAAATAATTTTCTTTTTATTCTGAATGGAAACTGCTATTCAGTCATTAATTAAAAGATCATTCCAGAAGAGCTAGATTAAGATTCTTTGGCTATTTTCTCTTTGCTTGTTTTAAATCTGAATGCTCTTTAAAGCAGAAGAAGCAGTATTAAAATTTCATTTAACTACATCTTAAGCCAAGTAGGAGTTGCAGGGCTGCAGTATTGTATGAGTCGCACAGCAGCACACACTTTGTAAGAAATCCTGTGGGAGATCCTCCTTCCATCTGCAATGCAAAAGAAATCTTACAGTATCGTGGTGAAGTACTGCGGTTTTGCAGTGGCTAATCATTGAGATAGATAGCTGAAATATAGTATAGCCAAGAATACCAAGGTTAACCCAGTGTAAGTGCAAGGTAACTGTAGCAATCTGATTCTCCCTCCATTTATATCAGTTTTAAGCAAGTATGACTGATGCCTTTGGTAGAGTGATTCTTCAGTTGGTGCAGAGAAGGCTTACTATCTTCATCGTCCCACTAAACATATCACCGGAGGGTAAAGGTGGGGAAAACAAGTGACAGCTCCTGGTTCAGCTTTCTCTGATTTTGTTCACCTGTCATTCCAGCCTTGTATTTCCACAAGATTATGTAGGAAGGGTTGTTTGGGGTATTGCTTTGCAAGGCTGGATACTTACACATCGCGTGTGCCTTAGTGCTAAAACCCCAGATTTTTCCCAGCTTCTGCAGAATGAACTCTAGAAACAAGCAGAAAATACCAGACAACACTCGTGAGTGTAAATACAGATGTCACAGGGCATCTAAATAATCCCACTGTGCCATCAGTTTTGAAATCTGTTTATCAACACAGTGCCTTACGTTTTTCTCAAATGCATTATTTGCATACATACAGCCGGCATTGCAAATCAACCTCAACACAAAAACAGATACTCCCCAGAGGAAGATAGAAGTTAAAATAAGCTACTTGTGTCTTTAACCACAGTATCACATTGAGGAAATTATTCTGCGGAAGCCAATGTCATTTTGTTTAAATAATTAAAAAGCACATCTCATCAGAAATTTCACATTCACCGGTTCTTCAAATGGCTTTTTAGGACAGGGTTTACCGATTCATCCTAGCAACTTTGTTGAAATCAGATCTTGCTAGCTATTTTTTCTTTACAATTTACATTTTGTGAGTTAATTCAGCATATTATTTTCTGTTGATAGTGAATATGGTTTTAATTTTAGTGGGACAATTGGAAGTTTAGCACAATTTTAAACAGGGTAGAAGGTGTTAGAACCTGTAATTTTCCCTGAACTTCAGTATTATCTGCAATCAGTCAACAAACTGTAAAATTACTTCAAGACTGACACTAGTTATTGACCATAACTTTAATAATGTTTCTTCTATTTTCAGAATTCATTGGGAAACAGACTGGATTTTTGTATTTGTCTTGTCTAAAGGCAAAAGAAAGTTAAATCAGTTCAGATAAAATAAGAACTTCACTGAATTCTTAACCAAAACTTAAGAGATTTTAGCCAGATCTAGGAAAACTAAAAGTAGGTCAGCTGCATTATCACTAGTGAGAATCAATCTCAACATGAAGGTCAGATACAGAAAGAGTTACATGATAGGCTGTTTGAACTGAGCCCATTATGTGGAAGTTATTAAAAATGAGTGTGGCTGGCTGAAAAGAGAGAGAAAAGAAAATCAGTGGACTCAGAAACCAAGAAGGAAACAGAGTAGGATATAGAGACATAAGGAAGCTGAACTGTGAGCAATGCAAGTAGATAGGAGTAAGCAGAGATGAAGAGTTAGAGGTGAAGATGTTATGGACATTGAGATGTGCTGGAAGGAAAGAGACTGTGAACCTCTGGATCTGGAATTTGAAAGGTCGTAAGAGAGTTTGCAAAAGCTGAAAAAGGTAGTCCAGCCAAGCAGAGGTGGAAGCAAAGATCAGATGTGAATTTGTCATCCTCTCAAAAGCACAATACTGCAGCTGACATGAATGTCTACAGGTTCCTGTCTTCTGAGACAAAACTAGCAGAATTGTCTTAATATCACGTGGCTTCTGGAGAGGAGATCATATGCCATCCTCCATCCTGTTCTTGTACAACATATGTCTATAGAAAATACAGCTATTTGGAAATTAAAGATAAACTCCATGGGGTAAAGAGTCAATCAGCGCACAGTGTGCCTAACTGGCTGCAAATTTATACGTGGCAGCTAACAAGGAGCACAACAGTCACAGCAGACAATAGTTCAGAAAAGGTCGCTTGTAAGGTTGAAGAGGTTCAGACATGGCAAGAACCTACCAGATGTACAACTAGGCCTACTACTTGGAGTGAATATGTGTGTTTCTGTGTGCAGGTTCGCTTTTTAAACAACACTTCTTCCATGCACAGGAGCAATGCATCCCCCTGAGAAAGAAATTTAGCAAAGGAGGCAGGAGACTTGCATGGTTAAACAAGGAGCTTCTAGCGGAGATCAGGCAGAAGAGAAAGGTGCATGGAATGTGGAAAGAGGGACAGGCCACTTGGGAAGAGTACAGAAACGTAGTGAGAGCATGCAGGGATGCGACGAGGAAGGCCAAGGCTCACCTGGAATTGAAGCTGGCAAGGGATGTCAAAAACAACAAGAAGGGCTTCTTCAACTACATCAGCAGCAAAAGGAAGGCTAGGGACAACGTGGGGCCGCTGCTGAATGAGGCGGGTGTCCTGGTAACGGAGGATGCGGAGAAGGCAGAGCTAATGAATGCCTTCTTTGCTTCAGTCTTCAGTTCTAAGACTGGCCCTCAGGAATCCCAGGCCCCGGAGGTAAGAGAAGAAGCCTACAAAGAGAACGACTTTCCCTTGGTCGAGGAGGACTGTGTGAGGGATCGCTTAAGCGATCTGGATGTCCACAAATCCATGGGCCCCGATGGAATGCACCCACGAGTGCTGAGGGAGCTGGCGGATGTCATTGCTGAGCCACTCTCCATCATCTTTGAGAAGTCCTGGAGGACAGGAGAGGTGCCCGAGGACTGGAGAAAGGCCAATGTCACTCCAATCTTCAAAAAGGGCAAGAAGGAGGACCCAGGGAACTACAGGCCGGTCAGCCTCACCTCCATCCCGGGAAAGGTGATGGAGCAGCTTATCCTGGAGGCCATCATGAAGCAAGTGGAAGAAAAGAAGGTTATCAGGAGTAGTCAGCATGGATTCACCAAGGGGAAATCATGCCTGACCAATCTGATAGCTTTCTACGATGACATGACTGGCTGGGTAGACGAAGGGAGAGCTGTGGATGTTATCTACCTTGACTTCAGCAAGGCTTTCGACACAGTCTCCCATGATATCCTCCTGGGGAAGCTGAGGAAGTGTGGGCTGGATGAGTGGTCGGTGAAGTGGATAGAGAACTGGCTGAATGGTAGAACTCAGAGGGTTGTCATCAGCGGCGCTGAGTCTAGTTGGAGGCTGGTGACAAGTGGTGTCCCTCAGGGGTCAGTACTGGGCCCAGTCTTGTTTAACTTCTTCATCAACGACCTGGATGAAGAGTTAGAATGTACCCTCAGCAAGTTTGCTGATGACACCAAACTGGGAGGTGTGGTAGATACACCAGAAGGCTGTGCTGCCATTCAGCGTGACCTGGATAGGCTGGAGAGCTGGGCAGAGAGGAACCCGATGAGGTTCAACAAGGGCAAGTACAGGGTCCTGCACCTGGGGAGGAACAACCTCATGCACCAGTACAGGCTTGGGGTGGACCTGCTGGAGGGCAGCTCTGCGGAGAGGGACCTGGGTGTCCTGGTGGACGACAGGTTAACCATGAGCCAGCAGTGTGCCCTGGCTGCCAAGAAAGCCAATGGGATCCTGGGGTGCATCAAGAAGAGTGTGGCCAGCAGGACAAGGGAGGTTCTCCTTCCCCTCTACACTGCCCTGGTGAGGCCTCATCTGGAGTACTGTGTCCAGTTCTGGGCTCCCCATTTCAAGAAAGATGAAGAGCTACTGGAGAGAGTCCAGCGGAGGGCTACAAGGATGGTGAGGGAACTGGAGCATCTCCACTACGAGGAGAGGTTGAGGGAACTGGGCTTGTTCAGCCTGAAGAAGAGAAGGCTGCGAGGGGACCTTATAAATGCCGACAAATATCTGAAGGGTGGGTGTCAGGAGGATGGGGCCAAGCTCTTTTCAGTGGTGTCCAGTGACAGGACAAGGGGCAATGGGCACAAACTGAGGCACAGGAAGTTCCGTCTGAACATGAGGAGGAACTTCTTCTCTCTGAGGGTGACGGAGCACTGGAACAGGCTGCCCAGGGAGGTTGTGGAGTCTCCTTCTCTGGAGATATTCAAGACCCGCCTGGACAAGGTCCTGTGCAGCCTGCTGTAGGTGACCCTGCTTCGGCGGGGGGGTTGGACTAGATGACCCACAGAGGTCCCTTCCAACCCCTACTATTCTGTGATTCTGTGATTCTGTGATTCTGAAAATATTTTCAGCATGGCCTGTTGCGGTAGGAGAAGGAGCAATGGTTTTAAATTAAGGGAGGGTAGTTTTAGACTAGATCTAAGAAAGAAATTCTTTAGAATGAGGGTGGTGAAACACTGGAATGGGTTTCCTGGAGAGGTAGTGGAGGCCCCATCCCTGGGAATGTTTAAAGTGAAGTTGGATGGGGCTCTGAGCGACCTGATGTTGTTGAAGAAGTCCCTTCTCACTGCAGGGGGTTTAGGCTAGATGTCTTCTAAAGGTCCCTTCCAACCCAAAGCAATCTATGATTTTATGATTCTATATCACTTAATATAACTGATCAGTCATGTAGTAAGCCTATAGTACCATGATGAAATATTTTCCTTTAGGAAATTAATAAGCAACTAAGATCTTAATTTTCCTAGAATTAAGAATCTCAGTCAGAGTGGTATGATTAGCTGGATCTATTACGCAAATCTGATTAAATGGACAGTGGGGGGTTGTTGGTGATTTTGTTCTTTTTGAAAAAAATGAGGAATCAGTGCTCAGTTGCTTGATTCATAACACCCCTGTCTCCACATCCCTCTCAATTTCAGTATATCTATACCCTTATATACTTATACTACACTGACTTTTCATGTTTTTCTTTTTTTTTTTCTTTTTGTTGCTATGGAAGTCTTCCTCCATAATGTCTGCATCAACTCAAAAGTGCTGAAAGCCTTTGAACATGCAACAATTATGTCTTCAGGACAGTGTGGAATACAGCTAAAAAAATGCAAGTGAAAATTGTGTTTATAAAGAAATCCATTCCACTCTTCTGTACCTGAGCAGGCTGGCTTCTTTCAATGTTTGCAGTTTATTTTAGAAAAACAAAACTCAAGCACAGTGTATATAACCCTTCTCATGCCAAAGCTTCCTAAGGAGCTTAATAAATAACACACAGTCTACAAAGATTACTTGTCAAGTGCTGGAGCGCAAGTGCCTCTGGAGAGCATTGACAACCTCTCTGTGATACCAGCCAGTTACTATTTGTCTCATTAGGAAATTAAAAATAAAATTTCTAAATTCACCACCCAATTACTTTTGTTGTATTTAGATAGGACTTGACAAAGGCCCTGAATGTCCTGCAAAGATCTGTGCAACTCCTGAAGGACACAAAGGGAGACACAGGACATTCCCATATCATGGGAGAGGCAGTGTCTCTCTCAGTTTCCACTCTACCATCCTGACACAACAGGAGGCTTAACAGTCCTGATTCTGTCTACCTGACATGAGCAAAGGAGATCAGTGGATTTTTATCCCTCAAAGTAGTATAACTTCAGGTATAAAAGTGAAAAAAAGTGAAGAGATATTTCTGGTAGGTCTTGGAAGAGGTCTTAAGGGAAAAATTAGTACAAACGATCAGAAAGCCGTACGTCAAATAAAATGGATTTTTTCGACATAGAACTCGGGCATCAGTTCGTCAATTACCACTGCAAGGATTTTTTTCAAAAGTCTTTCTTTCACTTTTTATATCATATTCTCCTTCTTTCCTCCTTCAGTCACAACTTCTTTTACCAGAATGGCTTTACGTATAGAAATACTAAATTTATAAGTGTCTTGGAATCTGATTATTTATGCAATCTACCAAGCCGTTACTTTAGTCCCCATTGTATCACTTTCTTGTGCCTCTCGCCTATTTTGTGTCTTTTTTGAATTGAGGTTCTGATATATCACCTAGCTGGACACTCACCGTCATCAAAAAAAGAAATTTAAAAGAAAAGGAATGAGAAACAAATAAATCGTAACATAACATAATATAACATAAGTATCAATATCAATATCAATATCAATATCAATATAAAGAACACAACTCACCTAAAAATGTTCCTCATGAAAACGCCAGGAGAAGTGCTTCAAAAATGCTCCAGTAACTTGAATGTGGCTTAACAAGTACAACCATTTTCAATTCATCCAAAGGAAACCTTTCTGTAGTGTGATCTATTTGTGTTCCTGAATGCCAGCTTTGTCTTGTTTTGAGCCCTTCACCTATACCATCTTTTGGATCTCTCCCTTTTGTACCGTACACATAGTTATTATGGTAGCAGTGAAATGGAGAAATATCCTTGATGATGTGATCAAATATGGCACCAGTGAGGCAAACACAAGCTGAGGATCCAGTCTATAGCTTTTACTAAACTCAGTATCATATTATTTCTTTAAAAATGAGAGGACAGAATGATTCAGTGCAAGTGGAATGAACAGCATTCTGTGTCTACTACACTCATTTTATTATGTCCTTGATCAACTTGAACTAATCTCTGGATAATTCAAATTCCTTTGCCAATTTGAGCGGCATGTACAGAGATGTGCTACAGAGCAAGGCAGCTAGTATCCCTTTCTAAGTGTGTTATCACAATTATGGCTGGAATATGGCATTTGATTCTGGACATCCCTGGAGTGCTCTGAGGCTCAGTGATGAGATACTGAGGGCAGCAGGCAGAATTCATCTTTGGAGGGGAAAATAGGTGACTTGAAACATGTTCCGAATGATCATTGAATCATAGAATGGCTTGGGTTGGAAGGGACCTTCAAGATCACCTAGTTCCAACCCCTTGCCATGGGCAGGGACATCTTCCACTAGACCGAGTTGCTTAGAGCTCCATCCAGCCTGGCCTTGAACACTGCCAGGGAGGGGGCAGCTACAGCTTCGATGTGCCAGTGCCTCACAACCCTCAGAGTAAAGAATTTCTTTCTTATGCCTAGTCTAAATCTACGTTCTTTCAGTTTAAAGCCATTACTCCTTGTCCTCTTCCTACATGCCCTTGTAAAAAGTCCCTCTCCAGCTTTCTTGTAGGCCTCTTCAGGTACTGGAAGACCACAATAAGGTCTCCCCGCAGCCTTCTCTTCTCCAGGCTGAACAACCCCAACTCTCAAAATGTTTCCTCATAAGAGAGGTGTTCCATCTTTCTGATCATTTTTGTGGCCCTCCTCTGGACCTGCTCCAACAGCTCCATGTCTTTCCTGTGCTGAGGGCTGCAGAGCTGGATGCAGGATTCCCAGTGGGGTCCTACCAGAGCAGAGTGGCAGAATCACCTCCCTTGACCTGATAGCCATGCTGCTTTTGACGTAGCCCAGGGTACAGTTGGCCTTCCGGACTGCAAGTGCACATTCCCTGGTCCTATTGAGCTTCTTGTCAACCAGCCCCCCCATGTCCTTCTGGACAGGGCTGCTCTCATTCCATTCTCCACCCAGCCTGTATTTGTGCTTGGGATTGCCCGGACCCAGGGGCACGATCATGCACTTGGCATTGCTGAACTCATGAGGTTCGCACACGCCCACCTCTCAAGCCTGTCCAGATCCCTCTGGGCGGCATCCATTCCCTCCAGTGTGTTGACCACACCACACAGCTTGGCATCATTGGCAAACTTGCTGAGGGTGCTGTTGCATCCCACCCATGGGGGCTGGCGAGAGCGACTAATGTTCTATAAATTCCTTTGGGATAAATTAAGGTGATATGACACCAAACAATCAATAAAACATTTCATTTATGATAGAGGCGACTTGAACTTGAAAAGCGTAGAAACGTTGGCAACATGGATTCTTATTGGAAACATCTATTAGAGGAAAAGGAAAGAAAAGAGAAGAAAAGAGGAGAGAAAGATATCACCACCATGGCATTCCACAATAATAGTGATGGACGGGGCAGTCCTCCAGTGGTGGGCGCACAGCTTGCTCTTTGTACTAGTGTTTATTATAGTCTCATCTCCATCCTCAGTTACACCTCTTGAGGAATTCTATGGTGTTTGTCCCAGAACGTTCATGATCTCCTATGCAGGCGTCAGTGGGGGGGTGGTGGTCATAATGGGCCTCTCAGGCGGTCTTAAGTCCCTTCCTCAGATGAACTCTGTATGAACTCTAGCCAAGACACATCAGAACACAGAATAGTGCATCCTCTAATACGCCCTCCCGGTGCTGTGTTAGCTAACTACTTGCTTGCCATCTGCTGTTGCTGGGCAGACCACGACCTGTCTTATCAAAATGTTTGAGACATTAACTCTCTCAACCTCTCACAGCTGCACTGAATCCCACAGTCTATGTTGCTGACAAAGATATTAAACAGCACTGGTCCCAATACCGACCCCTGAGGAGCACTGCTCATCACCGGCATCCACAAAGATCTTTTGTCCAATGTTACTTCTCTTCTTTTAGAGTAATCCAGGAAAGAGCAGATTCATTTATCAGGGAGGTGGCGAGATGGGTCGCAATTACAAACCACTTTTCCCAGTAATGTGTTAAAAATGAGGTAGCAATCAGTAGAAGATACGAAACTTCCTTAATTTATTAGAAGAGCTGTATTCTAGATACTGAAAATACAGTATTAACATATGAAATAACTTTCTAGCTAATCAAAGCAAGTTTTCTTTCTTCTGTTCTTTTCCTGGTTTTCAGCAATGATGAGCATTAACAGCCTTTGCAGAAGGATGGTCATTACTTCCATGTATCTCAGCATGAAACATGGAAAAGTTTCATTGATCTTATGAAGCAGGTTTCAAAGAAAGAAAACTGGATTCCCTTTCCTCTGACAAGACCTGATCCTACTTTTCTGAAGTGAAGGGAGTTTCACTGAAACCTTATTGGGGGCAGGGTATGTGCCTTAGACAAAACTGGTAAATTCAGTCTAGATTAGAAAACATCAGAGTTTATTGTTGCAAACTGCAGACATTTTCTTATTATGAACCAACACCTTTTTCTTTCCTCTTTCATAGAATTTCTTTGCAAGCAGAACATTCAATTTAACTTTTCAATCCATGAGCAGCTAAGTACTGTACTGCCAATTCTCAATGGGATAGCTCAGAACTGGTAATTGACTACCGAGCTATAATTCTAAAAAGATTAATTCACTGGTGACCTAAATACCTACACAGTGGCAAACTGAATAATGTTCCTAGGCAACAAGAACCTATTGACAGAATGAAAATTCCTCCTTCAGAAATTGTTACCTGAAGCAAATCAGCAAAGAATACATATCAGATTCGAAGGAGGGTAAAAATGATGAGTAAGAAACACCCATAACTTTTCAAATATTATTATACATGTTCATATGAATCTCTTTTTTTCTTTACAGGGATGTGATTGCTCCAGGAAAATCCAAAAAAGAAGCACTGCCATGAGTGTTTTGGGAAAAAAATAGCATCGAGAGAGCAGACTTCTTCAGAAGTGACAGTTTGAAGTGCTACCATATCAGAAATGTGGTCCTTTTCACAGAAAACTCCTGATCCCCCTTAGTTATGCAACATCACACAGCAATCTCTCAATGGCAGATATGTGCAGCCTTCACAGTAGTTGTAGAATAACAGCTCTTGATTATTGCATTAGTGTTGCACTTCCTACCACAAACATTTCGGTAGCTGACTGAACACTTGCTGTGCAATATCAGGGAAGCATCACTTGATGCCTTAAGAAGCCTGTTACTAGTAGAAAAACATTTTTCTTTCTATGAAGTCCAAGTCCTGAGCCCTGAGGTCACCTACAATAAGGCTTTCCAACCTCAACCCCCGCTATCAGTACAGGCTGGGAGATGAAGGGATTGAGAGCAGCCCTTCCAAGAAGGACTTGGGGATACTGGTGGATGAAAAGCTGGAGAAGACCCAGAAATGTGTGCTCGCAGCCCAGAATGCCAAATGTATCCTTAGCTACATCAAAAGCAGCATAGCCAGCAGACTGAGTGAGGTGATTCTGTCCCTCTACTCTGCTCTGGTGAGACCTCACCTGGAGTCCTGCGTCCAGCTCTGGAGCCCTCAGCACAGGAAAGACATGGAGCTCTTGGAGCAAGTCCAGAGGAGGGTACAAAAATGATTCGAGGGCTGGAACACCTGTCCCATGAGGAAAGGCTGAGAGAGTTGGGGTTGTTCAGCCTGGAGAAGAGAAGGCTGTGGGGAGACCTTATGGCAGCCATCCAGTACCTCAAGGGACCTTATAGGAAAGATGGGGAAAATATTTTCAGCATGGCCTGTTGCAATAGGACAAGGAGTAATGGCTTTAAGCTAAGCGAGGGTAGTTTTAGACTAGATCTAAGAAAGAAATTCTTTAGAATGAGGGTGGTGAAACATTGGAACGGGTTTCCTGGAGAGGTAGTGGAGGCCTCATCCCTGGGAACGTTTAAGGTGAAGTTGGATGGGGCTCTGAGCGACCTGATGTTGTGGAAGAAGTCCCTGCTCACTGCAGGGGGTTGGGCTAGATGACCTCTCAAGGTCCCTTCCAACCCAAAGCATTCTATGATTCTATGATCACAGAATCACAGAATCACAGAATAGTAGGGGTTGGAAGGGACCTCTGTGGGTCATCTAGTCCAACCCTCCTGCCGAAGCAGGGTCACCTACAGCAGGCTGCACAGGACCTCGTCCAGGCGGGTCTTGAATATCTCTAGAGGAGGAGAATCCACAACCTCCCTGGGCAGCCTGTTCCAGTGCTCAGTCACCCTCAGAGGGAAGAAGTTCTTCCTCATGTTCAGACGGAACTTCCTGTGCCTCAGTTTGTGCCCATTGCCCCTTGTCCTGTCACTGGGCACCACTGAAAAGAGCTTGGCCCCATCCTCCTGACACCCACCCTTCAGATATTTGTAAGCAAACATCTCCAAAAATCCTTGGGTACAGAAACATATAATTTGTGTGGTCGCTAAATGTTATGGATACAAAGATACAGCCTTTCTGTCAATTGAAAGGACAGTTCTTCTCTCTCTGACCACTCTCTGTATCTCATGGGAAGGAACAACCTCATCGCTCATCCATTTGCTAACACAATGTGCTGTTCCGAAAACATCAGACAACTGTTTCTTCCTAACTGTCTCATGAATTATCATAACAAAGTTAAGTTCAGAGCTATTGTACTCAGCCTGTGCTTGATATAGAATCATAGAATCATTAAGGTTGGAAAAGACCTCTAAGATCATCAAGTCCAACTGCCAATCCACCATGCCTGGTAAACCATGTCCTGAAGTGCCATGTCTACATGTTATTTGAACACCTCCAGGGATGGGGGCTCCACCACTTCCATGGACAGCCTGATCCAATATCTGGCCACTCAGTAAAGAAATTTTTCCTAATATCTACTCTAAACCTCCCCTGATGCAACTTCAGGCCATTGCCTCTCGTCCTATTGCTAGTTACCTGGGAGAAGAGACCAAAATCCACCTCACTACAACCTCCTTTCAGGTAGTTGTAGAGAGCAATAAGGTCCCCCCTCTGCCTCCTCTTCTCCAGAATTAACAGCCCCAACTCCCTCAGTCAATCTTCGTAAGACTTGTTCTCTAGACCCCTCAGCTGCCTCATTGCTCTTCTCTGGACATGGTCCAGCAACTCAAAGTCTTTCTTGTAGTGCAGGGCCCAAAACTGACACACAGTACTCCAGGTGCGGCCTCACCAGTGACGAGTACAGGGGCACGATCACCTCCCTACTCCTGCTGGCCACACCATTCCTGATACAAGCCAGGATGCCATTTGCCTTCTTGGTCATCTAGGCACACTGCTGGCTCATGTTCAGTTGGCTGTCAACCAACACCCTAAGGTCCTTTCCCACCTGGCAGCTTTCCAGCCACTCCTCCCCAAGCTTGTAGCATGGGGTTTTGTGACTGAAGGGCAGGACCCAGCATTTGGCCTTGTTGAACCTCATAAACTTGGCCTCAGCCCATCGATCCAGCCTGTCCAGATCCCTCTGCAGAGCCTGCCTACATTCAAGCAGATCGACAATCACACCCAACTTGGTGTCATCTGCAAACTTCCTGAGGGAGCACTCAATTTCCTCATCCAGATCATAGATAAAGATGTTAAACAAGACAGGACCCAAAACTGAGCCCTGGGGAACACCACTCGTAACCAGACACCAGCTGGATTTAACTCCATTCACTACCACTCTCTGCGCTCGGCCATTCAGCCAGTTCTTTATCCAGCGAAGAGTACACCCATCCAAACCATGGGCATCTAGTTTTTCCAGGAGGATGCTGTGGGAAACAGTGTCAAAGGCCTTACTAAAGTCCAGGTAGACAACACCCACAGCCTTTCCCTCATCCACTAGGTGGGTCACCTGGTCATAGCAGGAGATCAGGTTGGTCAAGCAGGACCTGCCTTTCATGAACCCATGCTGGCTGGGCCTCATCTCCTGGTTGTCCTTCACATGCCCAGTGAGCGCACTCATGATGAACCGCTCCTTAATCTTGCCCGGCACCAAGAGGCTGACAGGCCTGTAGTTCCCAGGATCCTCCTTCTGGCTCTTCTTGTAGATTGGCGTCCCATGGGCAAGTCTCCAGTCATACAGGACCTCCCCTGTTAGCCAGCATGTTTGTTTAGAAGACATGGTGGTGTTGGTTTGACAGTTGGACTTGATGATCTTAGAGGTCTTTTCCAACCTGAACGATTCTATGATTCGATTCTATTCTACAGTTCTGAATGATGGAGCGTAACTTGGCCAGCTCCTCCTCCAGTACTTTCAGCACTATGGTGTGGATCCCACCCAGCTCCATGGACTTGTGAGTGTCCAGGTGGTGGAGCAGATTGTTAACTTCTTGCTCCTGGATTATGGGAGGTTTATTCTGTTCTCCATCCCTGCCTTCTAACACTGGGGGCTGAATATCCTGGGAATAATCAGTCTGACTGTTAAAGACTGAGGCAAAGAAGGCATTATGTACCTCAGCCTTTTCCTCATCCTTGCTGGCAGTGTTCCCTCCCACATCCAGTAAGAGATGGAGATTCTCCTTGGTACTCTTCTTGCTGTTCATGTATTGGTAAAAATACTTCACAACAATGGCCAGCCTTGTAACAACAACGGTGGACAAGGGAAAACCAAAGGACGTCATCTATCTGGATTTTTGTAAAGCCTTTGACACGGTCCCCCACAACATCCTCCTCTCCAAATTGGAGAGCCATGGATTTGATGGGTGGACCATTCGGTGGATAAGGAATTGGTTGGATGGTCGCAGCCAAAGGTTAGTGGTCAACGGCTCAATGTCCGGATGGAGACCAGTGATGAGTGGAGTCCCTCAGGGGTCCGTACTGGGACTGGTGCTGTTCAATATATTTATCAATGACATGGACAGCGACATCGAGTGTACCCTCAGCAAGTTTGCAGATGGCACCAAGCTGAGTGGTATGGTTGAGACACCAGAAGGATGGGATGCCATCCAGAAGGACCTGGACAAGCTGGAGAGGTGAGCCTGTGTGAACCTCATGAGGTTCAACAAGGCCAAGTGCAAGGTCCTACAGCTGGGTCGGGGTAATCCCCACTATCAATACAGGCTGGGGGATGAAAGGATCGAGAGCAGCCCTGCTGAGAGGGACTTGGGGGTACTGATAGACGAAAGGCTGGACATGAGCTGGCAATGTGTGCTGGCAGCCCAGAAGGCCAACTGTGTCCTGGGCTGCATCAAGAGAAGCGTGGCCAGCAGGTCGAGAGAGGTGATTCTGTCCCTCTTCTCTGTTCTGGTGAGACCTCACCTGGAGTACTGCGTTCAGCTCTGGAGCCCTCAGCACAAGAAGGACATGGAACTGTTGGAGCAGGTCCACAGGAGGGCTACAAAAATGATCCGAGGACTGGAGCACCTCTCCTATGAGGACAGGCTGAGAGAGTTGGGGTTGTTCAGCCTGGAGAAGAGAAGGCTGCGGGGAGACCTGATTACAGCATTTCAGTACTTAAAGAGAGCCTATAGGAAAGATGGGGACAATCTTTTTAGTAGAGACAGCAGTGACAGGACGAGCGGTAATGGTTTTAAACTAAAACAGGGTAGGTTTAGGCTGGATATAAGGAAGAAGTTCTTGACAATGAGGGTGGTGAAACACTGGAACGGGTTGCCCAGAGAGGTAGTGGAGGCCCCATCCCTGGAAACATTCAAGACCAGGCTGGACAGGGCTCTGAGCAACCTGATCTGGTTAGCAGTGTCCCTGCTTGCTGCAGGGGGGTTGGACTAGATGACCTCTAGGGGTCCCTTCCAACCCAAAACTTTCTATGATTCTATGATTCTATGAGTTCTAGCTCGGCTTTTGTCTTCCTAATTTCCTCTCCGCATGACCTAATGAGACCCCTGTATTCCTCTTGAGTCGCCTGCCTTTTCTTCCACAGGTGCTAGACCCTCCTTTTTTTCCTGAGTCTCAGCAAAGTCTCCCTATTAGCCAGGCCAGTCTTCTTTCCCACTGGTTCGTCTTGCAGCACATGGGGACAGCCTGCTCCTGTGCCTTTAAGACTTCCTCCTTGAACAATGTGCAGCCTTCCTGGACCCCTTTGTCCTTCAGGACTCTCTCCCAGGGGACGCTCTTAACCAGCATCCTGAACAGGCCAAAATCTGCCCTCCAAAGTTCCATGGTGGTGATTTTGCTGACCTCCCTCTTTACTTCAACACAAACCAAGAACTCTTATCATTTCATGGTCACTAAGCCCAAGATGGTCTCTGACCACTACACCTCCCACCAGTCCTTCTCTGTTAGTAAACAGCAGCTCCAGCGAGGCACCTCCCCTGGTAGGCTCACTTACCAGCTGCATCAAGAAGTGGTCTTCCACACACTCCAGGAACCTCCTAGACTGTTTCCTCTCTGTGTTGTATGTCCAGCAGATGTCCACTAAGTTAAAGTCCCCCATGAGAACAAGGGCTACCGATTGTAAGACTTCTGCCAGCCTCTTGTAGAAAACTTCCTCTACCTCTTCATCCTGGCTGGTTGGTCTATAAAACACTCCAAGAAGCATGTCTTCCATGTCGGCTTTCCCCCTCATCTTTACCCATAGCATTCGACCTTGTCATCGCAATCGTTGAGCTCTATACAATCGCAGCAGTTCCTAACATACAGAGCCACCCCACCGCCTCTCTTTCCTCGCCTATCCCTTCTGAAGAGCTTATAGCTATCCATCCAGCACTCCAGAGTCATCCCGCCACCAAGTGACCAGGTGACCAAGTCATAGCTGTCCTGCTGTACAATGGCTTCCAGCTCCTCCTGTTTATTACCCATGCTGTGTGCATTGGTGTAGATGCACTAGAGCCGGGCTATCAATCTCACCCCCAACATTGGCATGCCATGCCTGGGCTCATCTCTAGTGAGCCGGGTTATACCCCCTTCCCCAAACCTAGTTTAAAGCCCTCTCGATGAGCCCCACTAATTCGTGGGCAAGAATCCTTTTCCCCCTTTGAGACAGCAGGACTTCAGCCATTGCCAGCAGGCCTGGTGCCGTGTAAACCTCCCCATGATCAAAAAAATCAATACTCCACCAACGGCCCCAGCCTCTGAGCCACCTGTTAATCAGGTGAGTTTTCCTGTTCCTTTCAGTGCTCTTCCCTGCCACTGACAGGACTGAGGAAAACACTACCTCTGCCACGATCCTTCAACCAATCACCCCAGTGCCCTGAAGTCCCTTTTGGTGGCCTTTGGACATTTGTCTGTGATCTCATCACTGCCAACCTGCATAACTAACAGTGTGTAGTAATCAGAGGGCCACACCAGATCAGGGAGTTTCCTAGCAATGTCTCTAACCCTGTATGAAATGCAGTCTTCCCTGTATGAAATGTGCTGTTTCTTGCTCAAGTTGGAAGAATGGCTTGTGTCCTTAAAGGCTGCCTATTCTTCAACTCTGTTAGTCAAGTAAAAGGTACTGCTTTTCCCCACTGGCCATGCGTTATGAAGGGAGCAATGCACACTTCTCAGCACAACAGCCATAACTCTTGGAGTACAGGATACTTTCTCTGAGGCCTGGCAAATCGAGTTACTTTTCCTTTATAAACCTAATGCAATGAGCTATGGATGATGTGGGGCCTAAGCTTTATGCATGAAAATACAGGCTTTAATGATCTTTACTTACACTATCTTTCTAAATGGGGGAGTCCTGTGGTAGAAACTGATGTACTATGTTCCTCTTCAGCCATGGCAATTAGAAACATAGAATGGTTTGGGTTGGAAGGGACCTGAAAGATCATCTAGTCCAACCCCCCTGCCATGGGCAGGAACATCTTTCACTAGACCAGGCTTCTGAAAGGTTTTCCAACCTGACCTTGAACATGTCCAGTGATGGGGCACCCGCAACTTCTCTGGGCAATATGTTCCACTGTCTAACCACCCTCGTCATAAAAAAATTCTTCCTTATACTCAATGTAAACCTACCCTTTTCAGTTTAAAAACATTGTCCCTTGTCCTGTCACTACAGGCCTTGGTAAAAAGTCTCTCTCCAGCTTTCTTCTAAGCCCCCTTTATACATCAAAAGACCAAGTTCTCAAAGCATTCTTTACTAGTAACTACCTTACACTAAAATGGTGCTAAGGAATGCACTTCGGCATTGAAACATGCTGGTCTGTAGTAGAAAACCATTAACACGTTTTCTTGGGCCAGCTCAGAAATCATAATTTGCACCAAGCATCCTTGCAGGCATTCAGCACACAGCACCATAATTTGAAGGCTGGGAGACCTAACACTGTCTTTTGCTTGCCAAGGGATGTTCTAAGAGACATCTAATATGGTTTCAAAGTGGTTACAAAAATGAAAATCTTAAACTGTAATTGAATGGAAGGTCATTGCAAGACAAAGCGACTTTTCTGTTTTGTTTTGGTTTGATTTGATTTGTTTTGTTTTGGTCTTCAGAAACCATAGCTATGCTTCCACATCTGAGTATTAGTACTGGTCGATTTGAACTTCAAAAGGTCTGGGTTTTTTCTGTTGAATGAAAGTGTTGTCAAAACTTTCTTTTTTTCTTAAATGAAAAGACAAAATATAATAACACAGATAGGCAACATGGCAGAGGAGAAACTTTTTACCAGAACTTATAAGGAGATTGCTTTTAAGGAGCAAAGCTATGACTTGTAACCAGAAGAAATTCACACAAGTTATTTTGAACTGAACATACATGTGAAGGAAAAAAATCATTTGGGAAAGATTTCCCCCAGAGCAACTGATGCCTTTCTTTCTATTGGCATTGTAAGAGCCATTCAGCAGTACCAGAGAGACATTCAAGTACAGGTGGTTAAATTTCATCTCGGTGCAAGTAAATCTCCAATATTTTCTGTCTCCCCTTTCCAGAAATTGTATGCAGGCTGAAACTTCTACTGAAATCAGTTTATTTATCTGATAGAAAAATAAATTTTCTACTTCTGTGTGAGGCATTTTATTTTGTCTATTAAAAGCACAGGAAGCCTGACATAGATAGAAATTTCAGAAACAATTAGTAGAAGATTGAAACTAAGGGATGTATAATTAATTTCCAGCAAACAACTTACTAATACATAAGTTTGTAAGCTTAGGGTGGTTTTCCTTTGACTACTGTAAGAATCAGTATGAATTTGTCTACAGAGGGACACTCAGTTATTAACTTACTTTTATAAAGTAAAATGAGGTTTGACATTGCTTAATATTGAAAAGCAGTATTATATACAGGATATACATGAGTGTTACTATGTGGAATGGAGTTAGCAGTTAACCATATTGTAGTGTCTGGACACTGACCAGTAGAATTATGCTATCCAAAAAGAGAGTTAATTTAATCCTTTCGCACTTTTAGAAATCACATAAAGAGGAAGGACTCCAGACCAGGTCTCCCAGAAGGGTTATTGTCCTTGAAGAGGGATCTAGATAGATTGGAGCATTTGGCTGTGATTAATGGGATGAAATTTAACAAGTCCAAATGCCAGATTCTGCACCTAGGATGGAGTCATGCCGGGCACAAGTAAAAGTCAGGAGAGAAGTGGCTGGAGAGCAGCCCTGCAGAAGGGGATCTGGGGGTGCTGCATGACATCAGGCTCAACAGGAACCAGCAGTGTGCCCCGGCAGCCAAGAGGCAAACTGCATCCTGGGGTGCATCAAACGCAGCGTAACCAAACGGTCAAAAGAAGTGATTATCCTGTTGCATTCAGCACTGGTGTGGCCTCACCTTAAGCACTGTGTACAGTTCTGGGCCCCACAATTTAAGAAGGATGTGAAGGTCCTGGAATGCATCCAGAGGAGGGCAATGAAGCTGGTGACAAGCTATTCTATTCTATCCTATCCTATCCTATCCTATTCTATTCTAAAGGGAGAGTAGGCTTTAAACACTGGTTTTCCATTTTGCTTCCTCCCATCCGCTGGAGTGCTGAAAACCTGGGATCAGCTGTTTACTGCAGTGGAGGTTTCACCTAACTGACCTCAGATACATGCCCGAGGTGGGAGGGATTACACTTCATTTGCCTTTCTTCTCCTAAAGAAAGTCCACTAATTTGAGAGAAGGCCCACCTATGAGAAGCCAGAGAGGAAGCCAAATCTTTGCCATAAAAGCGTACTTTCGAATCTAAAGGAAGATTGCCTTTGGTCCTTATCCTCACCTTTTATTCCCAATAAAAACACAAATATGCCAAATAGTGAGGCATTTGTGCTCACCGTTGATCAGAAAGAAAGATGGACTGTTCATCAGAGCCAGTTTATTCTCTTTCATAAGAACCAAAACAGCCAAGGGAGAAATCCAAGGGGAGGCTGTAACAGTTTTGCAGTGATCAGTTGATGAGGTTATCTGTTTGTCCTTAACATGCACAAAAGGGCAAAGCCAGACTGCATGTGTTAGATTTGGGAAATGTTTGGGTCTCTTCTCTCACTAAACTGTGAAAGAATTAGAATCTCTGTCTCTCGCTTTTAATACATCACTGCCCTGACATCCGAGCTTTAGGGTGTTCTAGGTGGATGGGGGACAACAACTCATATTTATCAGATACTTTTTTAAGGATCATAAATTTATTGCAGTGTAGAAGAGGAAAGTGTTGTATATCTCAGTTTCATCTGGTAGGAATATCAGTTTATGTCCATTCAACTGCTGGTGGAAATCACAGCTATGATTTAGGTCTTCACCTTCTTTAAGTCTTCTGCTTTCTATCTCTCTTCCAC
Organism: Opisthocomus hoazin; assembly: GCF_030867145.1. Taxonomy (NCBI): domain Eukaryota; kingdom Metazoa; phylum Chordata; class Aves; order Opisthocomiformes; family Opisthocomidae; genus Opisthocomus; species Opisthocomus hoazin. Next base: position 12,037,752 of record NC_134414.1, on the reverse strand, counting down.
AACACTCAGGAAGTAATATAAGAGTCTCTAGAAGGAGTTCACCTGTTAGGACCTGCTGAGTTTCAGCATCCGTGCGGGGACAGGAATGACTCTCACACATTGATGCAATGCACAGTCAGTTCACTTTATTGCTCCACTTGCGTGGTTATATACATTTTTCATATCTGTACATGCGATCACACTTATTCAGATACGCTACAGACATAAATCACGCACTGTTCACGTGCCCCATATTCCCTTATAATTGGTAAATATGCATTAACGCTAATAGCAACAGACCGCCTCCATGTCCTTGAATACATCGTGTTTTTGCTAACTCACATCATGTGCACTATCAGAACTTTCTCAATGGCTGTTCTTAGCTGTCCCTTCCAGCGGCCTGTTCAGTTATGCTAACTGTTTTGCTTAAGCGGCCTAGTCATGCTAACTCTCAAGCTACTTCGACCCCAACAAGGACCCAGCAGAGATACCCTAGAATTTAACTCATCATTGGTAACTCAATAAGTGTGGCAAAGCTGACATAAATAAATGAGAGCCCAGAGATGGCCCTGTTAATTCCAGACTTTCTGTGCAACTTTACTAAAACCAGCTGCAATGTCCTCCAAAGTCCTGTTCCTTGCTTGATCCCTGTTTCCTCAAGGATTCCTGGTCTAGATTCTTCCTGTGGCTCCTGTTCTGCTGGAAACCTTCATCTGCTCATCTCTCGTGAAGGAGAAAATGTCACGGGGACCTTTTTGCTCTCACGTTCAAAAGCAAATACAAGATTTTCCTTGGATTGCTCTTCTCTGGCTCTCTCAGAAAACCACCCCAGTACTGTGCTACCAATCCAGTTTCTTCCTCTAGTCTTATGAATATAGGGTGGAATTTTTTCTTCCTAGACTGTTCTGCTACTGCTTTATAGTTCCACTTTCCTCCAGAAACTGTAACTCCCATAATTCCCCTGCATTAGTATAGCATTTGGGACCGTAACCTGCTAGAGTTAATCCTGCTTTTAAATGAATTAAATAAATGGCCTTATTCAGAACAGCACTAAGACATTCATTTGCTCAGAAAGTGTGCATGACACCCCACAGACTTGTGACAGTGTATTAAAAAGAATATATTAAAACATCTGGAAAAAAGATGAAAGTTTGTTCTCCTAATTTATGCTCTCTAGAAAAGAGTAAAGTATGAATATTTTGCCTTTTCCATGAAAGGGTGGAAACAACATATTGCTGTACAATGGGACTACGGAAGAGTAGAATGAGCCAGTGTTCTCAGGTACTGTGCACTTGTCAGTCTTTTCACTTCCTTGCTGGGAACTAGGCCTGTGGTTTTAAACTACATTTTTTATGACGCTTTGGAAAAAGTAACTTGGATGTCCCAGGTTTCATGTAATAACTCATATGCCCACCATCTTGCTCCTTCTCTGAGTGTCCTGACTTTTGAAATATATATATTTGTACCCACGTTCTTGAGTTTCACAGCCAAGATAACAGAGTAAACAAGATGTACAAAATATTTAAAGAAAACCCAGAGAGAAAGATCGTTCACATGCATATACGAGGAGCAACCACTGCTTATGAGTTCATGGTGTCCACTGAATAACATGCTTTCTTATAGTATATGCAGTCATGTTTGAATGAGGACTTAGCCATCAGTTGAAATCCTGAACAGCAAGTTTTGCAGAGATAATAGAAGGTGATGTAACAAAAATCCACATAGGACATTTCTACAGCTAGGTGGGAAATGATTTTTGAGGAATACCTTGAAGCAGAGAGGTGACTGCACTTGAAGATGGCTATCTCTAGTTCATGCATCTTCTCCACCATTTTCGCAATTCAGGTTTATGCTGTGGTCACTCCATTATTTTCAAGGGGCATTCACAATTGCTCTTGTTGAATTAATCTATTGTATTTAAATTACTATGTAATAGCTGGTACATGAAGTAGAACCTGAGCCTTTTTTCTCTAGTTCACCAGGGTGTCTGGTGTCAGAGGTGTCTGTTTCTAGAACATCTACAGAGAAGATCATAAGACTTCTGTTTCTTCTCCCATCTTTTGCATGTAGCTTGTAAAATCTGAAGGTTAGAGCCATAAAATCATTAGCTACTGAGTAACGCATTTTTGCCTGATGAATGTCTTGTCCAGTACAATGAGTTTTCTGTATTTTGGGGTCCAATAAGCACTACATTAATAGGCTAAGATAAGTTCTAATTTTTGCCTATCAAGAAACTCATGTCTACATAAAACCAGAAAACATCACTGCATCTGTTCTTGATGGTTTTCATTTTTGAGGTGGCAATAACCAAATGAAAAATGGTATGTAAATTGTAAGGATTAATTAATGCAAGGCCCAATTATGTCGAAGAAAATGGAAATAATATTTCATTTCTTGATTCATCTGTTGAAAGTACAATGAATAAATATTGAGCATAAGAGCCTCTAGTTATGCCACCAATCTTGCTTAGCTGCAAACAGGTGTCAATAACAACTAACATTGTAGTTATGAAAATATATTCACTTGACTAAACTTTTTATAGCAAAGTACGTCACTTCAAAATTCTTACCCATAAAACTCTCTTGCCATTGTATCACATCTCATTCTTGCATGTTGACACACTCCTCTCATAATGATGGGACTTCACAAAACCCGGAGTTACATATTACTTTCACAGGTGAGTGTGGCCCAGCAACACCTGATCCCAAGAAATGCTCAGCCTGAGGCCATGTGTGTGAAGAATGCTCAAGAATTCCCTCAAGTAAAATCATGCCCATCACTGAAAATCTTTTTCTTTATTTTGAAGTCTTTATATCCATTCAGTGCCTTCTAGACTGTCATCTGTAAACCGAAAAAAAGAAAAAAAAAGAAGCAGCTCTCCAATATTTTGTGCCTGTCTCTCTTATTGGTCTTCTTCCAGTGTTTTTCTCACAGCTTTTTTCCCATTCTCCCCTGTAACATCGGATATTAACATTTTTCCATGCATCTTTTTTTAATGTGTGGAGTGAAGCAAATGTCTTATTTATAGATTACTTCCGAAACTAAGAAAAATCACTCAATGAAGAACTCAGATCAGGTCCCACAAGGAAGTCTATGTGAAGTTGGCCTGAGTCACTCTTTGTTCTCATGCTGAGGCCGGTGCAGGGAAAAAGGAAGGAAATGAAATGTTTTTGCAGCTGTGGAGGAGCCCCATTGGTAGCCAGTGCAGACCAGGGCCACCAAGACCTACCTCAACTGGAGCTCTCTGTGTGGCAACACCAGTGGGCTGCCAGCACAACAAAGAGAGCTGGGAATTGGGGCTCTCTGAGCCACTTCATCCTCTTCCCCTCCCCATGCCAGCCGCAGATGATGGAAAAAAATGAGACTAAGCAAATTTTTTCTGCTGCATTTCTGCAGTGCTCCAGGATATGCTGGATTGTTCCCCAAAGAAGCCTTCCGATTGTACAGCATCGTGATGCTTGAAGAACTTCATGGCAGCTATGAAGGCAGGACCTAGTCTTTCCTGCTCCCTAAGAGCAGATTTTTATCATAAATAAACTAAAACAAGCAGCTTATAGGACCATTAACATTGATGGGTCACTGTTGGGACCCAGCACAGCTGCTGGTGGGAGAAGGGAGGGAGGGATCCCCTCTTACACCATTACTCTCTCTTCTACAGGACTTCTTGGTTTTCCTGTATTCCATTGTCTCAGTCTTTGCCTCCTTCATTATTTTTGGCTGATGACTAAAGTATTACCTGCTATTTTTCTGTGTGGGCAGGATTGTTCTAATAAAGGAAGCATACTGACACTAGCTCACTGCTTGCGTCGTTAAAGGCACCCAACACACTTTGTTAAGATTGGGGCCATTCAATAATTCACAGCAACTGCACTCAGTTTGGCCTCCTTTTGGTCTATTAACTGTCCATAAACAGAAGGCAATTTCCAAACAGTCATGTTCCCTTGCTCCAAATTATTTCCCTATCACTTTTTACGCTGGTGCAATTCTGCTGACATTGCTTACAACTTATGAGAGGAAAATCAGATTTGGAATCTGGAATAAATAATAATATGCTGCAAACTTCTAAAGAATGGTTCAAATCAACTCCATAATTTCATACATATGCTATTAAAATAAAAAATACCTTTTTTTCTACCCTCTATTAACATATGTGCAAGTGCAAAACAGCACTCAAAATTTCACTTCCCAGTCGGCAAGAAAGGCAGCTGTGGTGATGGTAAGATTCGTGGCTGGGTGCTCGGCCGAGGTGCACAGGAGTGTTCCCAGAGCCAGGGAAACCTGAGGGAAGAGCAGCGAGACCCGCCAGGAGCCGGCAGCGAGTGGGTCTGCTGCTGGCATGGGTGTTGCCAGCAGCAACCATGGGAGATTTAAACGGCGCTTCAGGAGCAAGAGCGACCAGGAGCTCGGTGATCAGAGCAGGCAAAAAGGGCATGGCGCAGCAGTCAGAGCATGGCACGGCAGTTTGCACAGCAGCTGGCGCAGGGAGGGCCCTGCAATCCACCTGCAGACCACAGCCAAGGGGAGAGCTCCGGGTCTCTGCCGTAACGGTGGGCACTTGCCTCAGAGGTAGAACCAGAGCTCCCACTGTGAGTGCCCTTCTGATGTCTGATGCCTCCACATAGACAGAACTGGTAACAAAGGAGACTTCAGTACAGGCTGCAGCTTGCAGCGAGTGCCCAGACCCTTCTCCTGGAGCACTGGTAAGTGCCTGCACAAGAGGCAGGCAGGTTCGGGATCTGAAACGTCAGGTGGCTGAGGTGCAAGAAACAGCTAAAAAGCTATGCAGTATCAGAGGAGCTGAGTTGGAGATAGATATGTGGTTGCAGATCCATGCTTCTGTGGGCCACCACTGAGAATGAGGCACCTTGGACCCTGGTGACCTGCAAAACCCGGACCCCGCTCCAGCCTCCACCCTCTAGCATAGCTACCAAAAACAAATATGAAACTATAACAACTATAGACACCTAGGAGCAAGATCTGCAACAGAAATCTATGCCAGCAGCACACAGTGGGTACCCTAAAAAGAAATGATGGGTACTCGTGGTGGGTGACTCCCTGTCAAGGGGCACTGAGGCACCCATCTGCCGACCTGGCAGGGAGGCACACGAGGTGTGCTGCCTGCTGGGAGCTGAGGTCCGAAATGTGACTGAGAGGGTGGCACAACACGTAAAGAGCACAGACGACTATCTGCTGTTACTCTTTGCTGTGGGCACCAATGACACAGCAAGTCAGAACCTTGGCGGAATTCAGGAAGATTTCAAAGGCCTGGGCATGAAAGCAAAAATCTTTGGTGCCAAAGTTATCTTTTCCTCCATTTTACCAGTTGGAGGAAGGGGATCAGCTAGAAACAGACAAATAACGAGTGTCAACTCCTGTATTCTTGGCTGGTGCCACCATGAGGATTTTGATTTTAATGACAATGGGACTTTCTTCGATGATTGTAACCTGTCAGAGAGGGATTGGATCCACCTGTCTAGAAGAAGCAAGGGGACCTTTGGCAGCAGCCTAGACAACCTGGTGTGGAGGGTTTTAAACTGAAGGACTCAGGAGGTAGGAGGAAAAGTCACAAAGCTGGCTGGGGATTAAGAGTGGACAATCAGAGCATCGACATATATTCCTCAGCTGTGTCCCAAGCTGAGAAGCAAAAGACCAACGACCTGAAGGGTGGGCATGGACATGGCAGAGCCTCTTGCACCCCTTCAGGGAAACCAGCATGCTCAGGTTCCTCTCTGAAATATCTGTACATGAATGCATGCAGCATGGGCAATAAGCAGGAAGAATTAGAGATCTGTGTGCAGTTGCAGGGCCACGATCTCATTGCAATTACAGAGACATGGTGGGACAGCTTGCATGACGGAACGCAAAAACCTACTTGGAGGAATCCCATGGGTCAGGGCTCTAGAAGATAAGGGGGTCCAACAGAGCTGGTCAGTATTTAAGCATCACTTCCTCCACGCTCAGGATCGGTGCATCCCTCTGAGAAAAAAATCCAGAAAAGGAGCCAGGGGACCTGCATGGATGAGCGAGGAGCTTCTAGTGGACCTCAGGTGGAAAAGAAAGGACTATGGAATGTGGAAAGAGGGACAGGCCACTTGGGAGGAGTACAGGAATGTTGTCAGAGCATGAAGAGATGCAACGAGGAAGGTTAAAGGTCCTCCTGGAATTAAATCTGGCAAGGGATGTCAAGGACAACAAGAAAAGTTTCTTCAACTACATCAGCAGCAAAGGGAAGACTAGGGAAAATGTGGGACCGCTGTTGAACAAGGTGGGTGTCCTGGTGACAGAGAATGCAGAGAAGGCAGAGTTACTGAGTGCCTTCTTTGCTTCAGTCTTTAGTGCCAATGCTGGCCCTCAGAAATCTCAGGCCCTGGAGGTAAGAGAGGAAGCCTGCGGAAAGGGTGACCTCGCTTTGGTCCAGGAGGAGTGTGTGAGAGATCACATAAGCAATTTGGACTCCCACAAATCCATGGGCCCTATGGAATGCACACACGAGTGCTGAAGGAGCTGGCAGATGTCATTGCTGAGCCACTCTCCATTATCTTTGAAAGGTCCTGGAGGACAGGAGAGGTGCCCAAGGACTGGAGAAAGGCAAACGTCACTCCAGTCTTCAAAAAGGACAAGAAAGAAGGCCCAGGGAGCAACAGGCCGGTCAGCCTCACCTCCATCCCGGGAAAAATGATAAAGCAGATCATTCTACAGGTCATCTTTAAGCAAGTGGAGGAAAAGAAGGTTATCAGGAGTAGTCAACATGGACTCAGTAATGGAAAATCATGCTTGACCAGTCTGATAGCTTTCTACGATGGCATGACTGGCTGGGTAGATGAGGGGAGAGCCATGGATGTTGTCTACCTCGACTTCAGCAAGGCTTTTGACATTGACTCACATTACATCCTCCTAGGGAAGCTCAGGAAGAGTGGGCTGGATGAGTGGTTGGTGAAGTGGATAGAGAATTGGCTGAATGGCAGAGCTCAGAGGGTTGTCATCAGCGGCGCTGAGTCTAGTCGGAGGCCGGTAACTAGTGAGCTTCCTCAGGGCTCAGTACCCGGCCCAGTCTTATTTAACTTCTTCGTCAAAGACCTGGATGAAGAGCTAGAGTGTACCCTCAGCAGGTTTGCTGATGACACCAAACTGGGAGGAGTGGTAGATACACCAGAAGGCTGTGCTGCCATTCAGCATGACCTGGACAGGCTGGAAAGTTGGGCAGAGAGGAACCTGATGAAGTTCAACAAAGGCAAATGCAGGGTCCTGCGCCTGGGGAGGAACAATCCCATGTACCAGTACAGGTTTGGGGTGGACCTGCTGGAGAGCAGCTCTGAGGAGAAGGATCTGGGAGTGCTGGTGGATGACAGGTTAACCACGAGCCAGCAGTGTGCCCTGATTGCCAAGAAGGCCAATGGGATCCTGGGATGCATCAGGAGGAGTGTGGCCAGCAGGCTGAGGGAGGTTCCCCTTCCCCTCTACACTGCCCTAGTGAGGCCCCATCTGGAGTACTCTGTCCAGTTTTAGGCTCCTCAGTTCAAGAAAGATAAAGAGCTACTGGAGAGAGTCCAGCGGAGGGCTACAAGATGGTGAGGGGACTGGAGCATCTCTCCTACGAGGAGAGGCTGAGGGAGCTGGGCTTGTTCAGCCTGAAGAAGAGAAGGCTGCGAGGGGACCTAATAAATGCTTATAAATATCTGAAGGGTGGGTGTCAGGAGGATGGGGCCAAGCTCTTTTCAGTAGTGCCCAGCGACAGGACAAGGGGCAATGGGCACAAACTGAAGCAGAGGAAGTTCCATCTGAACATGAGGAAGAACTTCTTCCCTCTGAGGGTGACGGAGCACTGGAACAGGCTGCCCATAGAAGCTGTGGATTCTCCTTCTCTGGAGATATTCAAGATCCGCCTGGGCATGGTCCTGTGCAACCTGCTCTAGGTAACCCTTCTTTGGCAAGAGGTTTGGACTAGATGATCCCCAGAGATTCCTTCCATCCCCTACTCTTCTGTGATTCTGTGAAAAGCTGTAACAGTTGTGCCAATGGGATGGATGTTCAGATTAAAAATCTACCTATTTTTAATTCATCTACAGTGGGAAAATTAAAACCATGAAGCTCCTGAGTAGGGTAAGAGATTCAGATTCATGGTTTTTCCTCACCGTCTAAGTAAGTGCACATCAGTCCTTGACGAAATGCCTGCTGCGGCATCTTAAAGGAAGAGAGGGTTGTTTGGTTTGCTCAGAATACTCCCATAATTAAACCCAATAAAGCTTTCAGTGTGAGTTATTAACTCAGTGATAGAAACAGATGTTTCTTAAACAAAAATAATTATATCTGATGTGGTTCATAAAATTTTAAGCACAGGATGTTGTCTCACTACAGAGTGTTATATTGCAATATCATCAATCCCTAGCATTAAAAAATACTTTCATTCATGATCCTTTAAATAATACATTTGAGAATTGTTTATGTTCCCTTTTATAAGGTATGAAGTGCATTTTTATATTTTCAGGCTTTGCTCTCCCAGGAGCTAGAAACAGGCCACAGAGGATAGCAGCTGGGGAGTTCTTCCATTTCCCATGGATGGACATGGAGCATCACTGGTTCACCACGAATTCCACCTCTGTGCTCTGCTGCCTCTTATCCAGTGAGCACTCTCTAAACCATGTTAGTCAAGAAGACTAATTATTGAAAGCGCCACAGTTCAGTAGCAAATGTATATGTGAACATGATGGACTCTCAGCATTAACAAGAGTCAGTTCTACGCTGCCAGAGCCTCTTTGCTGGTGCTATAAATCCCACGATCTATGATGAATAAAAGCACGTTCAAGACGTTATAGTCTGCCAGGACTAGGATTCAAATCCTGTCAAACTCTCCTTGCTTGTAGTTATGTGGAATCAAACACTTTTCAGTAGCTGAACAAAAGCCAGAGCTGTTTCATTTTCCTTCCCAAAAGAAGCCTACTGTAGGTTAAAAAAGCTAACATAGACCTGTCAGTGATGGCAGGTGAAGAAAATTACAGATAAATCACCGAGCACAACATTTTTCTGAGTAATATGAAGCTGATTTAAAGCAACAGCTGGCCAAAGACAGTAGCTGTGAATTAGCTCTACTTAATGAAGAAAAGGTGGCAGACTTCAATTTAGAGAACAGCATTAATATAAAGGGATAGATATATTTTTTCCGAATGTTTCATATCTGACAAAAAATACCATTTAATAACTATTAAAACTGACCTTTATTGGAAGCCATATGGCTAACTTAATTTTGGTCATACAGTTTGAGGACAGTATAAAATTCCCAAGCCTTAACACGAACACCTAAAATGATATGTCTGACATCTGACATCCGCCTCTCCATTAACGCACAGATATGTGATGTATCTGTGAAATATGGGCTCAGGGGATTTGCTCTGAGAGCATAACCAGCTTAAGACAAGTAATCTGAGCTCAGAAACAGAATGTTTGCATGTGCCCAAAGTCACTTTTCTTTCCTCTCTTACACCAGACAGAGACTGCTTCAGAAGTACTAAAGCCTCTGCTTATCTGCAAACATATATTTATTTAAGACCAAAAAACTTCTATATTTAAAGAGAAGTTTTAAAATTAAGCATACATCTAGGTTTGGTTCTGCACTGTGACAATCAAGGAACAGAAACCTGGTCTTTGTTGCAGCCAAGACTTCTTAATTCTCTTTTCTCCATTTCCATCCACCACTTCTTACTTTCCTAAATTCTGCTTTTTTTTCAAAATCCTTAGTCATAATTATGCCATTCATATGGGCTGTTTCTTTCATGCCTCATCCCCCTCTTGTTTTCTCCTGATGCTAGTGCTGGACTTTTAATGTGGGTGTCTAGAATTGGGTTTGGGTTATTCCAGTTGGTCCATCGAGTCTTGTTTTCTGTGAAGAATTTTCCTGAGATCTCAGTTTTTCTTAGTGCTGTATTTTGGTCACAATGACTTCTCCATTATAGTAAAAAAATGAACGGAAAGCTCTGGCAGCAGGATAATGTCATCCCTGCTGCAATCTGGGGGAAACCAGCAGAGTTGCATCAAGAATTAATTTAGACCAGGATGTACAGCTTAGATAAACACTAACTACAGGGGCTATATTAAATGGAAAAATATCTGAAGGTAGTCAAGCAGTGCAAAAAAAAGAAAAGGGACACAGAAGAAATGTTTTGTGCTTTCCAAAGTACAACATACTTCACACCCTAATTCCTTTCCATATACTGAAAACTCTCTATTCTCTAAGAGCACTGGGTAATTTAAATTTATTTCTTTTTATGAAATCTTTCTCAATAAGGCAACAGCAATAGCAAAAGCACAGGGATCTGTCATACAAAAATACATTTTATCCTTTTGAAAGAAAAGATAAAACTGAGGGACATCGTGGGCACAAAACTATATGTAGCAGACACAAGTTCCAACAAATCTGTAAATTTGTCAGCAGTGGTGACACAGAGTTAGGCAGCCTCAGAATTTCTGTTCCAAATAATGCTGTTGTGTTGTGGGTCAATGGTACAAATCCCTGAAAAGCCTAGTTACTTTTAAAACCACTTGTAAACACATCAGCCCCTTTCATAGCCAGAATTTTGGGGGTACGTTTGGAGAGGGTGACCAAATTAACCATGAAAGCAATTCCCAAAATGTCACCTGCTTGAAAATATGAAAAGGAAGAGAGATAAGGAAAGTTTCACTTTGCATTTGCCTTTTTCACCCGACTTTGCAGGAGTTCAGGGACGGACATATGGTGCAGTATGCACTGTCAGGAAAATGACAGCTACTCTTTCACCCTTGGGCAGCAAATGTAAATGTGGCTGGTTTATAAGCAAAATTCTAAAAATATCAAGTGTTCCTGTAACATGGCAGAACAGTGTGACTCATGCATCATTCTGACATAAACATGACATCCATTGCAGTCAAATCATTATGTCCAAATGCCGAAGTCAGATGCAGTTTGACCATTTTCAAAATTACTTATCAATCTTTCAAAAATATTTAATCATCAGTAGGAAAAATAACAGCAATCTGGAGATCATTTGCCAAATATTAGCTACTGTTTCTATCAGGGACTGAAATCTGAACTATGAATTCAGTCATTGGAGTTGTAAACCTGTTAAAAAAACCTGCAATCAGCCATGTCATGCTGACTATCATATAAAATTAAATGTCTGGGCAACTTAATAACTTATTTAATGGTTAATGTACTGAAGTACATGGGGTACCTATTACTGACGTAATTTGACTACTGAACACAGAGTAAGCAAGTAGCAGCCTCTTTGCCTCTCCTTTCCATCTATAAAATGGAGATGATGATAATGCTTTCTATGTGGCCAATATGTTCCCTTCTAAGCAGGTACTAAGACATTAGAGCTAGTTGTCCAAGATTGCCTTGTAGTGAATGGAAAGAGATAGGCACTTTCAGGGACAGCTCTCCAAGAAAATGAGATGAATCACCTGCTGGAAGGGTCTCCAGCTGACTATCAAATGAGTCCAGGTGAATAATTCAGACCTGTATTTTCAGCTACACTAAAAAGATCATGCAACACTGGCACCCTGGGGGGATGAAGGCTGAAGCAGAGGACCCCAAGAAGAGTCATTCCCTGCAGTGGACCAGTCTCCAGCAAACTGTACTCCCACAGCAAGAACAAGCAGGACATTAAAATTAATGCACCAGTGGTCCCAGTGGTGATAATTTCATCCTGCAGAGCTGTTCACAGCCCAGTCCATACACTGGAGCGGCTGTTAATTCCCTTGACTGCCTCTTGATAACTACTGTACAGCCAACTGACTCCCAGCACAAGTGGATGCTGAGAAGGGTAGAAGGAAAGACTGAGGAAAGGTTGGACTTTGTTGGTTTGTGACACCAGAAACAATACAGAAATATATGCTACATCTTGAGTCAAATTCTCTCCATTTTGTAATTACTGCTCCTCTTTTTGTCATCCCACTGAACAGAAGTGTAGATGCAGTAAGCAGAGCATATTTTATTACTGTGCCAACAAGACTGTTATTACTGCTGTTAGGAGTTGTTTTTAGCAGCCTGACATAATTAAACAATTAATACACCAGCCTTTCATGTGTCCTGTTCCACTTCCTATAACATTGCCTGGGCTGTATCATCATGTCAAATTTTTGCTTCACAAAGGTGTTTCTTTTAGAAAACTTTCTGTTTTGCCAGATGGGATTTATATATATATAGATATATAATCATGCAAATATGAAAGCCCATGAAATTAGATTAACTTCAAAGCAATTTAAGGAAAAGGTAAAGTAGACCTATAAAAGCAGTTATTTTACTTTGAGCTGGGGAGCTCGAAGCAGCAGTGGAAGGAAGGCTTCCATACCCTCCTACAGAGTCACAGACACCAGCCGCTAACATAAAACAAGGACCCAAGCATCCCGGGCTGGGTGCTCCCTGTCAGCCTAACACCAACGTAGCAGTGCCTTCTGCTGAGCTCTAAATAAGGTATGTAAAACCAAGGTAAGAAGAAATGAACACATCATGAAATGCAGGGTTTTCTGAGTGCAGGTGAGGGATGAGGGAAGAGGTGAGTTCTGTGTATCTCGCTGATGACAACTTAGAAAAGTGTGTCCTCAGATGCATCCTTTATCCATGTAGCCTCAAAAAGTGAATGTGGGAAAGTTCAGCCTGAGACAGAAGGACTAAGTCTACTGATTCCCTGTGAAGGAGACAATCAGCAGAGCTTAATATATTACAGCACTATCCAGACCCTCTTCCGTGAGCCCCTGTGCAAAATACAACAAAGTTCCTCAGAGAACTTTACAAGATTCTCCAAAATTTTTCCAAACTTCTTTCAGTTTCACTTTCAAAATATGTGAGAAGGAAAAATAATTGGAAACAGAAAAAAGAAAATCTCAGGTTACAAAACAAGTCAAGAAAAGTTTTAGGAAAATGAAAATTAAGGGTCTCACAGAATCACAGAATCACAGAATGGTAGGGGTTGGAAGGGACCTCTGTGGGCCATCTAGTCCAACCCCCCTGACAAAGCAGGGTCACCTACAGCAAGCTGCACAGGACCTTGTCCAGGCGGGTCTTGAATATCTTCAGAGAAGGAGACTCCACAACCTCCCTGGGCAGCCTTTTCCAGTGCTCCGTCACCCTCAGAGGGAAGAAGTTCTTCCTCATGTTCAGACGGAGATTCCTATGCTTAAGTTTGTGCTTGTTGCCCCTTGTCCTGTCGCTGGGCACCACTGAAAAGAGCCTGGCCCCATCCTCCTGACACCCACCCTTCAGATATTTGTAAGTATATATTAGGTCCCCTCGCAGCCTTCTCCAGGCTGAACAAGCCCAGCTCCCTCAGCCTCTCCTCGTAGGAGAGATGCTCCAGTCCCCTCACCATCCTTGTAGCCCTCCACTGGACTCTCTCCAGTAGCTCCTCATCTTTCTTGAACTGGGGAATCCAGAAGTGGACAGAGTACTCCAGATGGGGCCTCACTAGGGCAGTGTAGAGGGGAAGGAGAACCTCCCTCAGCCTGCTGGCCACACTCCTCCTGATGCATCCCAGGATCCCATTGGCCTTCTTGGCAATCAGGGCACACTGCTGGCTCATGGTTAACCTGTCATCCACCAGCACTCCCAGGTCCTTCTCCTCAGAGCTGCTCTCCAGCAGGTCAGCCCCAAACCTGTACTGGTGCATGGGGTTGTTCCTCCCCAGGCGCAGGACCCTGCATTTGCCTTTGTTGAACTTCATCAGGTTCCTCTCTGCCCAACTTTCCAGCCTATCCAGGTCACGCTGAATAGCAGCACAGCCTTCTGGTGTATCTACCACTCCTCCCAGTTTGGTGTCATCAGCAAACTTGCTGAGGGTACACTCTAGCTCTTCATCCAGGTCGTTGATGAAGAAGTTAAACAAGACTGGGCCCAGTACTGACCCCTGAGGGACACCACTAGTTACCGGCCTCCAACTAGACTCAGCGCCGCTGATGACAACACTCTGAGTTCTGCCATTCAGCCAGTTCTCAATGCACCTCACTGACCACTCATCCAGCCCACACTTCCTGAGCTTCCCTGTGAGGATGTAATGGGAGACAGTGTCGAAAGCCTTGCTGAAGTCGAGGTAGACAACATCCACGGCTCTCCTCTCATCTACCCAGCCAGTCATGCCATCGTAGAAAGCTATCAGATTGGTCAGGCATGATTTCCCCTTGGTGAATCCATGCTGACTACTCCTGATAACCTTCTTTTCCTCTACTAGTTTCTCCTTAGTTTCATTCCCTGCATACTGATCTTCTCCTTAGTTTCACTCCCTGCATACTGATATTCTTCAAATTTTTCCTTCATGTTGATGCTGAAGTGGCAACTACATTTTTTTTTAGGGAGCAAATCACTCACCATGGGCTCCTTCTCTGAAGTCCTCCAAGAACCATATGACAAAAAACTTTAGCTTGTATCTCGCTTTAGCCATAATCCAAGCCAACATATAATGTCAACAGCAGCTTTTTTGAGCAGCACAGCCTTTTTTAACTTAAATTTTGGCTATTGAGCTCATGGCAAACAGAGGACCAAACCCTCCTGGCATATAACAAATCATCCAACTGTGCAAATAAATAGCTAAAAGCCAAACACAAGGAACAGCTCTGTAACAGCTCTCAGTCCCGTTCCCAGTCTGAGGAGTTAGATACTTTCAGGAAAATTTGTCACTGTAGAGGAGACAAAAAAAAAATTAAAAAAAGAAGAGTTCAAAACAGAACATAACAGATAAACTCAGGTCTAACAAGAAAGGTGCTTGGGATCTTCAACACTTCTGCTTCCTCTTAAAGATTCCTTTTCCTGGTGGTACCTTTTCATGCTCTCTTTGATAAACACAATTAACGTAGCCTCTTATTAAATCCATACAAGCTGTTGGGCCAGACACACAGCTATTATCAAGATGTCTAGTTCATCAAGGTAAACATGAACAATAATTCCATCAGCTCCAGGAGTTCTCTGTCTGATGAAAATTGTGCAGCTGCACACTGGGCCTAGATTAGGCACATATGGAGAATATGGTAGTAGCAAAAATGGATTAACGAATGTTTCAGGTCTAAAAGATGATGGAAGTAAGGGAAAAAGTAGTGATTACTGGTGGCTTGTGGTGCAAGAGGACTGGGACCTGTAGAATACATCTATGATACTACTTGAGCTTTGCTGTCTGATGAAGCTAGGCTGGACCTGGGCCTGGACCTAAGGCCTGTGTTCAACAAAAATTGGAAAATATAAGATCTTACGGACAGTGAACCTTGAGAACTGCAGCCACCTCATAGATTTGCATTTCTTCTTTACATGATCTGAAATGTCTTCAAGGACAGTATTGCATCACTGGCATTATTTGTGTTGGGACTTTGTTCACCTTATCTAAAATATTAATAACTAACAAGTGATCCTGGGAATGCTTGAGGCTGAGGTGTTAATTGAGACGGTGAAATGAGATCTCATAATCTAATAATAATATACAGGGAAGTCTCCTGTCTCCACACAGGTTCCCCTAACAAAAGGAAAAAAATAATCTTCTGTTTTTATACAGACAATTACTGATTTGTATTTCCTGACACAAAATCCCGCTGGGAATTTAGTGCTAGCAAAAAGTGTTAGTTTCATCCCTCATACCTAAAAAATGGAGTGCCCTTTCCAATCCTTTATATTTTATCAAACAATAATATTTTTCAGTTTCTTTTAGCTGATTTATAAATAGACTTCCTTAAAATAAATTTACTTGCACTGATTTGCTTGCAGACCCACTGTTAACAAGATTTGCTTCATTATGAACGATTAGCAGAAGTCTAATCGTTGCTCAGTAAGCAATAAAATCTAATTTATCACTTCAATAAGACATTTTGCAGGATGCCAAACAGTGGGAAACTTTTAAATTAGGAGAAAAAGAATGCATTTTCCTCATGTAGATAATGACTGACACTCTTTGTGTCTTTTCTGTAGGAAAGAAAAATATAAAAATCCACTTTAATTGGAGTGCCATTATAAAGAGTAACTATCCTTGATGTCTTTTGACTTTGATGATTATTGGTCTTCTAAAACTGCAGATACTATATAAAAGTGTTTTTCCTTTATTTATGGACCAAACTGCAAAGACATATTTCATTCTTCTGTGAAAACAGATCATCCAAATAATCTGAATATCAAAAGAAATATTAGCCTTTAAAATTTATCTCCTGTGCACTCAAGTCTAGTCTAAGAGCATCTCTTTTCTCATTTTTGCTGACATAGGTTTCCTGGGGATGCATAAGGTTTATGATTTTTCAGCAAAGTAATTTAAAAAAAGAAAAAAAATGAAAGCAAGAAGTTTTCCTGAACAGATACTGCAAACTATTGTCAGAGATTCAAAAATTCCAGGCTTCCGCTTGCTACTGAGAGAAACCTGACTCCTACCTGAATGAGAAGAGGTCATTTTAAGCAAGGTGTTGCTACATCAACTGTGCTTATCAGGATATTATTTTAATTTCCCAGATAGCTTTCAGAAACAAAATATTATGTCTCATCTCGGATTTGTTTGCAGTGGAGAGTTTTATTGCTTTGGGCCTGCAAAGCCACTTTTATTTAAAGTGGCACTAACTTCCCAGCATGGAATAAAGTTCTTATTGCAGCGTAGCTTGCTCCCATTTACTGGTATTTTTATGCAGGACTTTCATTTTAGTAAATAAATTATAGCTCAAATTAAAATAGCATTATCAATAAATTTAAGTGTCCAACAGAAATTAGGTTCTAATGAAGATAGGACAAGTACTAACAAAGAAAGTATAAGTCAGTGATTCTATATATTATGAAAGGATTGTATGAATAACTGAAGTGTTAGAAGTAGCATATCTTCTCCACGTATGAAGAGGCTTGAACTAGCAATGTTTGCAGTGATCACTGCACCAAGTTGAGCTATTTGTAAATGTGCGTCAACCATTTAAGTGAAGGAGAAAAAATAAACCAGATACTGTCCTAACCACAGTAAGAGTGCCCCATATGCGGTTGACCACAAAACCTGCTGGGTCTTAACTGTGCCAGCACAATTGGTACTTGGGTTTTGATACTCTAAGCTCAACCTCAACCCATTAAAGTTGAGTGAATGCATAAGCAGCTTACTGAATCAGAGCTATAGGTAGTGATAACACGAATAAATGAAATGATGTAAAGTCATCAGACACCAAAAATCTCCAGCTCTCCCATTAGGATAGGATTAGGCCCAGACTAGTAGTAAATGAGCACATACCATAAAAGAGCATTCAAATGCAGTTTTAAACTCAGGGCTCAGTTTAGTGTTCCATGAGCAATTAAAGCTGCGTTACCACCCGCACCCATGCCACTGTCTGAACTTGGTCTGGATTACCCCAAACCACCATTTAAACTAGTCAGATCAGTACCTAGTCAATATATAATTGCTGTTATACAGCATTTGTTCAAATATATGGAGTGAAGTAATTTCATAAAAATGGATTTGTGAATAAAATTGGCTGATTTGTTCAGGTTTATTCACTAAAAAATATGTTGAGACCAAATTTTCCTAGGAATATGTAAAAAAATGGCAATAGTTTCAGATACAGAACAAAACAAAACAAAGAAAAGCTGTGATAAAAATCATTATTTCTACATTGCTAGGCACCATTTCCATTTTGCAGCTGAGAAACTCAGATGCAACAGGACAAAATGCGATTTCAAAACCCCTTGGTTATATTGCGGAGCAGCCCTTGGGCAGGACTGCACTTGATGCTCCTGGCAAGCCCTGAGGGAGTGCTGGCCTCTGCTTCGGCTGTGGGAAGTTGAGCACTGGAAGAAACAAATTTTAACAGTGGCCAATGCATTACATTTTTATCTCCCCAACCACACACTGTCACTAGATAATTTCATAATCCACTGTAATTACCTTCCAGTTAAAATGGTAGTTTTTATACATAAGTCTAATCTTTCTTTGATTTTTCTCCTTCACTCTGTCACTGGTGTTGAAAGATGTATTGAGCTTCAGCTTGTGTGGAGTAAGAGAGGGGCAGAGTGACACGAGTGCTTTTGGATCTCACTTCATAGATGCATCAGGATCTGTAATAAGGCAAAGAGCAAACTCTACTATTACGGCCAAGCTCCAGGCTGCAGGGGTTAGTTCTGACAAGGCATCCAGGGACAGCATAGTGAGGTGTGCATAAACAGAAAGAGAGCAGAAAGGAAAAGAGGGGAAAAAAAGGAAGGAAAGGAAAGAAACCCAGCTCGTTTAATTTTTCTCTACTCTTTATTTCCTTCCATTTCCTCTGCTCTGCTCAGAAAGTGTCTGTCTAAAGTTGAGTATTGAAAGTAAATAAATGAGTACCTGATAAAAGTGAAATTTGGAACAGAACAAGAAGCACTAGCTTAGTTTTATTAAAAACTGGGCTTTAAGACAAGATGCTGGAAATGCTTCTGGGCCCCAGGCTGGGGAAGAGGAGCAGGAAGAAATAATTGGTGTGAAGAGAACCCCCATTTTGTTTGCAAACTTTTAGCTAAATTATAGAGAAAAAAATCTGAAGATACTAACAGAAACCTTTACTCCCATTGATTGTCCTTTGACTGGTCACCACACTGCATTGCTACTTAGGATACGGAAAAATTTAATCTTACTGGAAAACCTTTGTCCTGACAGCAAGATTTTCAAACAAGAATAAATCTGCCCAAGAAATGCAGCCCTCTGCATAGCTCGGGGAATGGGTAGTGATGGTTCTTTGATGTTCATTCTCTTGGAAAACAACTTAACTTAGATCACATTTGCCCTTCCTCCTGCCTGTGGCATTGGCTTCTAAGAGAGTTGTCCTGCTTAAATTTTAGCTTTGAATTAAGAAGTTCAGTGAGGGAGCATTAAAATTGGTTCTCACTCTGACTTTGAAAGTTAGTGTTCAACTTCAAAAGGAAATCTAGCTGTCAATGAATGCTGCTGAGCCAAACAGCTAGGCAGATGTTGAAAGAAAAGACATTTTAGTTTCATCTTGTGGGTATGGAGAGGGGAAATGAGGAATCAAATAAGAAAAGTGAAGAAGAGAAGGGTAATTTAAGAGGAAATACAACCAAAGGAAAATGAGGAAAGAGAACTGCTGTGCTGAACACAAAAGTAGCTGCAAAACAACCATAGCGAAAAAGGAGCTAAAGAAGCGCCCTTGCGTGTCACCTTTGAGGTGCGTTGTGTCAAACCAGCCTCTATAGTGGTAACACGATTCATCTTTGTGGCAGGCCACAGGGAAGTGACAGTCAAACAAAGCTCTCCTTTCCTCAGCCATTTCTTGCCCTGCTCTCCTCTTGTTGCTAAAACATTAGGAAATATTCTTTGTAGAAGTGTGGGTTAATTGGCTCCCAAGTAGGTCTGTTAACATCACTTTTAACCTGAAGTGCTCTGAATCACCTACTCTTCATCCAAAAAACTGCCTCCTCTCTATACTTCTCAACTGTTGTCCAAACATCCCATAGACTGGATGTGTACTTCCAATCCACGAAATGGACACCTCACATTAGGTAACAGGTTTTCCTTTTCGGAGGTCATCCTTCACCTGCTGACATCAGAGAGCACTGCAGACCACTTGCTAGGGCTGGAAGACTCAGGTGGGGACATAATTGTCTGTTCTGTGCTTCTGGGTTATTCTTCATGAATGTGACTAAGCAGATGGATCACTGGAAGAGTGTGAAGACATTTTATAGTTGTATATTTAATAGATGTGTATGTCAGTCTGAAGAAATTAATACAGTAAATATTTAATCTCAAAATACTATTAACAATACACACCAGCTAAAGATTATTCCTGTCTGTGGGAGCACTTCTTGAATACCTTAACACTGAAGTGTCTCAGGATACTCTAGAGAAACACAAAACTGCCAACTAGTGCAGACGCAGGGGTTTTTTTTCCAAATCATCTGTGTGTAGTCTTATCCCTTCACACCAACATACAGGTCAAAACTTAAAATGGTGAAAAACTTGATGGGCACAATGGGTACCCAGTGTGGCACTGCACGAGACAGCATGCAATGAACATAGCAATGTCTCTTCTTGACCCGAACAGATACACAAGTGTAGCATTTACTTTGCCAGTCATCTGTGTAGGTTGGTGTTACTTTAGAGCACTGTGTTCCTGCTATCCTGTATAGGATATAACCTGAGCTGTGTAGCAGTATTTTTAGATGTAGGAGGAAGGAGAAATAGTGAAAAATAATGTTCCCATATTCTACTGCTACAGATCATGCTCAGTATTAGCAACAGCAGAGGCGTCCTTGTGCAGCGTGTGGGGACAGGTGATCACCCTGGGTCTGTGGAGCCAATAGTCAACTCAGTTTCTACCGTAACGTGCCAATGTAAAAGATATGTTATGAGGGCAAGGTTTCTGGAGCATCCAGAGGGACTATCTTTAAAAATATATATATATATATATATATATATTTCTGAGTTGCGCAAAAGTGTAATTGCTATCATCTTAAAGCAGTAGCATGGTATACATTACCAGGGCCATTCTGAGCCAAGTAGCAAGTCAGAATGAAATATTCTTGAGGAGAGAAAGCCAAGGCTTTTGATGGAGATCAGACCCTTCCCATCCTTGCTTTCTGGAACAGAGGGTGAGTGAAGCAGGCGGAGATGTGGTATCTCCCAGAT
The DNA here is from genome assembly GCF_030867145.1 of Opisthocomus hoazin. Taxonomy (NCBI): domain Eukaryota; kingdom Metazoa; phylum Chordata; class Aves; order Opisthocomiformes; family Opisthocomidae; genus Opisthocomus; species Opisthocomus hoazin. The sequence continues at coordinate 12,017,200 of NC_134414.1, read as the reverse complement.
TTCAGCTTCGGACCTCTTTCTTACCCAGGTTTGAAAACCTGCTTTTTCATGTCCTCCCAGGCACTAGAGGTGTGTAGGTTATGAGAAAACCTTAATCTCTGTTTCAGACTTTGGTCCCTTCTCCATTTCACTTACATTTCCCTGATATAAGTAACCCCTCTCCTGGCTTTCCACCCTCCAGAAAACCCAGTATACTGAGCAATTGTTTACTTGCCTTTGCTCTGTAGGAAACACACATGCACCTATGTTAAGTGGGACCAAAACAACTGCTTAATATGTGCCCTGCAACAAGGCCTAGCTCTGTGCCATCGCATCTAACAGCCCTTTAATCCAGAACTTTCTCAGCTACATTTTTTTGATTTATACTCCCTTTACACCAAATGGTTTGGGACAAAATCTTTCCCCTATTTTATTTCTGCTGGAAAACAGTAATAGAAAGTCATCTACCCATACACACAGTATATCATCATCATTTTTTGCTGTGATGACAAATTTAATGAAAAAATTATATTTTTATTGGTAGTGTTTGCCTTGTCCCGGAAAAACAAAATTTTATTTGATTTGGAGCTACTTAAGGGCTGGATTTCACCCGTTTTATGGTATTTCTTGCCACTATGCAAGATAAAACATTTAAATATAAACATTTTGTAACTCAAGCTATGTAATAATTAAATGTAAAATCTGTAAATAATTAAATCTAGGAATTTCTGGATTAATTAGTTGTGGCAAAGGTAGATATGCGAAAATGACGGTCAGGTTTTTCCTTAACAAAATAGAGTATTAAAACACGATCAAGTTTTGCAATACAAAATGAATGAAAGGTAATTAACTTATTTGAACCTTTTAAATCTCTCTTTTCATACTTCATTGTGGTACTTTTCCATTTATTATTTTTACAGAACCTCACTAATGGAGCTCCAATTATTTTTAATCATTCTCATCTGAATAACCTTTCAGCCTGGTTTTCCTGTTCAAACTATTTATAAAGGGTATGCAAATGCTCTGGGAATTTAAGAAATACACCATGTGCTGAGAGCTAAGCACAAATGTCTTCCAACTGTGCGTGCATGTACAAAAAGCTTTGTTTGAGGAACTCCATCCTCCAAGCAACTTATTCACAGGGACCTTCTACCTCCCAGAGAATGGAACAAATTAAAATAAACAGAGCTTTCTGCCTTTTCCCATTTTCACTCTTGCATACATTACCCTGACTGACTTGGCATGAGGAACTCACAAGACATGGAGGTGGCACATCATCCATGTTTCCTCCTCACCAGGTCAGCAGCCAACATGGAAATCTCTCAGCACTGCAAGCCTCCTATGGTATTTCCCATGGGAAGATATTGATAGAGTCAGAAATGGAGCTGAAAAATCTTCATGTTACCAGAAGATGTGTTTTGCAATGTGAGTCTGTATTTTCTTGATCGTTTCCTTGCAGCACTCTGAGGAGCAGTGTTATCATCCAAAAATGAACATTGTTTTTTAAGTGCAAAATGAAACACATTGACTGCATCCCTGGAAGGGAAAACTGAGGTAGTAAAGTAAATGGAGTTTGTGGGCTTCACATGTCCTAGAAAGAGGAGTTGGATCTCAAACATGGTGCTCGCTGAAATGTCACCCTGACAAGCACTCACAGGGAAATCAAATTCCAGCTGGACTGTGTAAATCCACAGGTAGGTCTGGGCGTAACAGCTGCCCAGGACTGCAGAGAGCTGTGAAATCCCTATATAAAAGCAGTGGTTTGCTCACAATACCAACAATCGCTGAAGAAACATGCCATTTCCAACAACCCACACAGCCTAATACCTGAACTTTTAACTTGGTGCAGTGCCTGCATGACAGAGAGGTGCAAAGTTTGAATGCTTGCAATAGATTCAGGGAAGTGAACATCCAAAACTCGCTGGAAATGACAAATAATGGTCACAGTGGGCCACGAGTGGTATTTTTTTACATAACAAGTCAAGCACCTTCTGTCAAAGCTGGCACAAATCTCAAGGGGCTGAGTAAGGCAGGGAAAGGCATGACAGCATCAAACTCAGTTGTATTCTTTACTACTGGAGAGTGAAGGTCATTTCTTTAAATAAGAGTACCAACCTAGATCGTTCTTGACACAAGACAAATACCTTTATCTTAACATCCAGACAACTTCTAGAACCAAGGGAGCACATGGCAGGAAAACAAGGAAAACAGAAGAAATGCAGAAGTAAAAATGCCCGATAATTATGCCCCTTGTGAGCTGAAAAACACATTTGATTCCAAAAAAGGTAACAGGACCTGTCAAGGTTTCCCTGATCAAGAAACAGTGAAACATAAAGTCTCTTTATTATAAACAAGCCCGGAGCCTCCTCAAACTGTTACCACATTTAGAAACTTCAACCTGCCTTGTCTTTGCCATTGATTTACAAGGGGTTACTACGGACAACTCAGGTGAAAAGAACACTCTTTTTTTTCCTAGCATAGCATCTCCCATTGCCTTTATTACAACCTTAAGGGCAAGTACCAGCACAGATAGGAAACTGTAATGTTAAAACAATCACAGATTTGTAAACTGAAGATTTAAAAGACCCCCAGCAATTTAGTCTCAGAAAAGCTGTTAAATGAGGATAAAGCCTTAACTCTCCAAGGCAGATATTCTGAAATTTGTGTGAATGATGAATGCAACAACAATAGAGTCAGAAAATTTGATTTGAAGTCCACTGTTTTCACAGCCTCTGAGGAACAGAGAACTAACTTACACTTGAGCAAGCTTCCTTATAACTGTGCTGTTGTGACACAAAAACAGCAGTACATTTTTCATCTTGTTGGATTTACATTTTGGAAAAACCTGGGAGGATTAATACCGATTCAGGGATAAATGCATTGTGCATGAAGTAGCATTTTGTCAGAAAAAGGACTTTACATCTCTTCAGCAGAGGTGGACACAATTTTGCAGTTCTCACCCTTCATTACAAGAGTTCTGCTGTTGTTCTAATATACATCTTATTTATAAATAACTCACTGGAGTTTCACATGTACAACCACATTACATCTCATTAGAGTCAAACCAGTGGCAATACTGCATGCCAGTCCCTGGAAGGGGAACAGACAGAAAATGGGAACTGACAGAACAATCATTTCTGTACATCCCTCTTATTGCCCCACTTTTTGGGAGCGTTCAAGGCTTTGGGCTCATTAAACATCTGCCTTATAATAAGCAAGATATTTTATTAATGTTCAAAATACTTCACAACATTCACAAAAAAGGAATAGATTCATTTTTTTATGAATTCCCCATGATGAGGATTTTTTTTTGTATTGTTCGGGCTTCTGCTCAGACTTTAAAACGCCTTTTCTCTCCTTTGACAAGGTCTGTTTGACAAAGGCAAGAAGTTGTCCTTCAAGCTATGAAGTCACACAACCATAAGCACAGGGAAGGAGCATGTGTTCTCTGTTAGATATTCCTAATCAGCATGACACTTCAAAGAAGTTACTTAATGCAGTACAAAAATGACCTTGGATTATTACTTTGACTCATATTTTATGTTGTCAGTCTGCAGAATTTTAATTAGAATTGAGAGTTCAGGAAATCACTATATTCGATCCATTGACTTGTTACAACCCTGAAAATTATTGTAATTTAAGCAGTAGCAGAACAGGAAGAGGGCTTTTGAGGTATCATTTTAGGAAAATAGCTCCAGGTTATTTATAATAGGCAAGGGGATACTTGTAATTCGTTTTCCTCTCGACGTATTCATGTCTGGCTGAGGTCTTTCTGATTCTGAAAAGCTTTATACAGCTGGCTACAGACTTAACAGGGCAAATGTTCTGTCCCTTTTCTGTCCACAGGGTTGAACATGCTACTCCCAGTCCTTGCTGTTTTGTGACCCAAATCTGCACCTTGTTTAAGATGTCATTTGTAGAGGTTGGGAAAGCAATGGAAGGAGCTTTTTTCCTTGACATGATTGTTTTCAGGTTGGTAACAAAGAATCCCAGTAAACTCCTGCCCCCTCAGCTAGAAGTTGGTGTGAGTTTTGCACATCGGTTCTTTTACGTATTCCAGTACAAACCATAGGAATTCAAGAATTCTCATCAGTGCAGTTATGCTGAAAGTAAAATATCCTGTGCTTGGCAGAGGCTGTGGCCAGTTGTGGCAAGAAACTCTGCAGGCAGCCAGCAGTGGAGAACACACACCAGGGTCCCCAACCTGTGAAAAGTTAAAGATTGAACCATGCCTCTGTTAGCATCCCATGCTTATTCCCGAGTTGCCTCTTTCCTGCATAAACCCTACAACAAGTAACCCTGCCCTCTCATAACTTCCTTTAAAAAGCCCTGGAGTGATCTTGTAGTTAATGTCCATTGCTATAATTCCTAATCACCTTGTAATACTGAAAAAGGATGAGTTTTTTTAAAGTAGCTTACTGTCCCCTGGTGTTTAGCTTCAGCCATATCATATGACAATGAGTTCTGCAAATGAGTTGTAAGTTGTGTGAGAAAGTGGGTCTGCTTTTCGAATTTCACCAGCTTTTTTAATAGCATGATTCTAGGACTGGCTTCCACCATCTCAACAAAAAAACATATTTCTGAGTGTACAAAGCATAAGGTTTAGTTTCCTCTCCTGCTATTGTTGGACACATGATCATATTTTCTTCGGATAGGAATAAGCCCAAGACTTCCTGCAACAGGAAATGATGTTAAAAAAGTTGTCCTCTGCAGCTTCTAAGAATTTCTACTTCCACCCCAAAGGCGCTTCTTTTCTGGGAATAGAAAGTAGTTAGCAAAATAATAATAAAAAAGGCACAGCAAAAGGTGATTGTATGTGGCCTCTGACAGAACATCGTTCCCCATTCTGCACTCTGTCCTAGCCAGAATCATCACTTTGGTTTATTAGCAACGACAGGCAAATGAAGAGGAAAATATTTCTTCTTTGTTAAAGGTACCGAATACCACTAAAAATCAGGTAAATGCTTCTGTGCTATTTGTCTTCAAAATGTTGTCTAAAGACATATTTTTGGACTGCTTTTGTATATTGGTACTGTTGCATGCTGTAATAACACAGAAAAAGGGTTTTGCTGTAGCATAATTTCATTGATCTTTGAGATTCAACCTATTGTTTGATTTCCCAAGAAAAGGAACTTTGCTTTTATCTTAAACAGCTTTCTTACAGCCATTTCAAAAATACTGGAAATTAATTTGCTTTTCCATTGCCTCAGGAACTAGATAAGTATCTTTAAAGTTTCAATTCTGCCTACATGCAAAAAGTGTGTAAGGCTGGGCAGATATGGGCAAGCAAGATATTACAGTCCACTCACCATTACTCCGAAAGGCTTTAAGAAATGGTGGGAAAATAGAAAGCAGTCATTTTGACATTAATTGACATCAATTGGAGAACACTTAGATCAAAAGGAAATACTGGAAAAGCAATCCTAAGAAAAGTCAGCATGGTTTCTTCTTCTGCAAAACAAAGCCAATCTAATTTGTTCCAATTATTCAAAGCTATACTAGGGGTGGGAAAATCTTCTGGATTTGTGAACTTCTGAGACTACTTTCTAGGTTCACAAAAACCAATTAAGCCCCATGAATGGATTTGTTAAAATGTAAATAAAGACGAAGCAATTTTACTTGTAGACTAAGGCCAAATGGCAACGTGACTATAGAGGCTTCAATCTTCAGCCACTGAATACTCGCACATTTTGGTTGTGTTTCATGCACAAGGTATGTGCTTAAGGCACTACAGCCCATTAAGACATCCTTACATTCCCTCTGTAGGGGCAGGTGAAGAGCCGTTCGTTTTCCAAACAGTCCGAACGACTCTGCTCACTTCCACAGTTTTTGTAAGGTTACTGGATTATTCAGAAAAAAAATGCATGTGGCTATATATTACTGATGATACCACTTACTGAGCTAATATCAGAGTCCTGATGCGGAGCCCCATAAACAGGAAGCCTGAACCCCTCTTGGTCCCAAATCTTGATACAGGTTTGTCTTGGTCTTCCACACTCAAAGTTTGGTAATGTCAGTCTCTTCCCAATAGATTTACTTTGTATCAGTGAACTTCTCAAAGCTGTGTTGGGTCTGAATGTCTCTCTCAGACAACATCTCAGCAATCATGTGCCTTTCTGAGCCATTCCCACACTTCTGAGACTGGCTTGTGCTATATTCATTGTGCTCCCTGTCTTTTTCAAAACAGTTCAACATCTTTGGTAGCATAACTCTTTTTCCCTGACAGCAAAGAAAACTTGTAGCCAGGTCTTTATCTATAGTAGGGAAGTACCAAGCTGGGGAATACCCTTTCCTATCACCAGTGACAAGGGGTTTGAGGCAGAGAGTACAAGCTGAATTGAATTGTGGACACCAGTGACAAGTGGCTTTCCTCAGGGGTCGGTACTGGGACCGGCACTGTTTAACATCTTTGTCAGCGATGTGGATAGTGGGATTGAGTGCACCCTCAGCAAGTTTGCCAACGACACCAAGCTGTGTGGTGCGGCAGACACACTGGAGGGAAGCGATGACATCCAGAAGGACCCGGACAGGCTTGAGAGGTGGGGTCCATGCGAACCTCACGAAGTTTAAAAGGCCAAGTGCAAGGTCCTGCACATGGGTCAGGGCAATTCCAAGCACCAATACAGGCTGGGCAGCGAGTGGACTGAGAACAGCCCTGTCCAGAAGGACTTTCGGTTGCTGATTGGTGAGAAGCTCAGCATGATCCAGCAATGTACACTCACAGACCAGAAGGCCAACTATATCTCAGGCTGCATAAAAAGAAGGGTGGCCAGCAGGTTGAGGGAGGGGATTCTGCCCCTCTGCTCTGGTGAGTCCCCACTGGGAGTCCTGCATCCAGCTCTGTAGCCCTCATCACAGGACAGACATGGACCTGTTGGAGCAGGTCCAGAGGATGCCACAAAAATGATCAGAGGGCTGGAACACCTCTCCTATGAGGAAAGGCTGAGACAGTTGGGGATGTTCAGCCTGGAGAAGAGAAGACCCTGGGGAGACCTTCTAGCAGTTTTCCAGTACCTGAAGGGGCCTACAAGAACGCTGGAGAGGGACTTTTTACAAGGGCAGGACAGGGTGTAATGGTTTCAAGCTGAAAGAGGGTACATTTAGATTAGATATCACGGAGGGTGGTGAGACACTGGCACAGGTTGCCCGGAGAAGTTGTGGCTGCCCCCTCCCTGGTAGTGTTGAAGGCCAGGCTGGATGGGGCTTTGAGCAACCTGGTCTAGCCGAAGGTGTCCCTGTCCATGGCAGGGGAATTTGGACTAGATGCTCTTTAATATCCTTTCCAACTCAAACCATCCTATCATTCTATGATTCTACAAAATTGGACCTTGTGGGAAGTGTTTGTTTGTTTGTTTTACCATGCAGGTGGTCAAATATTCGAACAGGTTGTCCAGAGAGGTTGTTGAATTCCCATTCTAGGGGATATTTAAAGCTTGAGCACGCAGGACCCTAAGCAGTCTGATCTAAATGGCCTTGCTTTGAGCCCCCAGACACCTCTTCTGAATTAGACCACTGAACATGTCAGTGATTTTACATGTCTTGCTGAACTGGGAATGGAGACTTGTTAGAGAAACGGATCTGATGATAACATTTTTTCCACCCACAGGTCACACTAAAATATTATGTTCAAGTCTCACAGAAATTTGCAGTGGTATTTTGTCCTTTAACTTCCTTTCCGCTTTCACTTCATTCCTGAAGACCAAAAGAAGGACTATTAACGATAATCATTTATAGCCTTAACACATCTTCTAAACCACATCTCCTTTCAAAATGTATTGTCATTCTTGTATTTCATTTCTAACTTCGCTTATTGTCCTTTATTCTCGTGTTCTGAAAATAATTCAGAATCTGAAATGCCTGACAGTGTTATCATTATCGTAATTTACAATCATCTTCCTTTCCCCCCCACTACTCAAATAATATAGCAGGAAAAATGAGAGCAGTTCAGGACTATTGCAAACATTATTATCGTGAAAAATTCACCTAAAGCTAAATCCAATAAGGAGTTCGAACTAGGTTCAAAGGGGGAAGGGGACATAGCCCACCTCACTAGGAATGAGCCCAGGCTTGGTGTGCCAGGGTCAGGGGTGAGACTGACAGCCCAGCTCAAGTGTGTCTATACCAACGCACGTAGCATGGGCAATAAACAGGAGGAGCTGGAAACCATTATACAGCAGGATGGCTACGACATGGTTGCCATCACAGAAACGTGGTGGGACAACTCACATGACTGGCATGCTGTCATGGATGGCTACAGACTCTTTAGGAAAGACAGGCCAACAAGGAGAGGTGGGGGAGTTGCTCTATATGTGAGAGAGTAACTGGAATGCATTGAGCTTGGCCTGGGGGCAAATGAGGAATGAGTTGAGAGCTTGTGGGTTAGAATTAAGGGACAGGCTCACACAGGTGACATTACTGTGGGTGTGTACTACAGGCCACCTGACCAGGAGGAGGAGGTTGATGAGGTCTTCTACAGGCAGCTGCAAGCAGCCTCACAATCACAGGCCCTGGTTCTCATGGGGGACTTCAACCACCCTGACATCAGCTGGGAACGCCATACAGCTAGGCAGGCGCAATCCAAGAGGTTCCTACAGAGCATTGATGATAACTTTCTGATGCAAGTGGTGGAGGAACCAACAAGGAAAGGCGTTCTGCTTGACCTTGTATTAACAAACAAGGAGGGACTGGTGGAGGATGTGAAGGTCGGAGGTAGACTCGGCTGCAGTGACCATGAAATGGTCAAGTTCAGGATCCTGTGTGGAGGAAGCAGGGAGATAAGCAGGATCAAAACCTTGGACCTCAGGAGGGCTCACTTTGCCCTCTTCAAGGAGCTACTGGGAGGAACTCTGTGGGCCAGGGCTCTCGAAGGCAGGGGGGTCCAAGAGTGCTGGTCGCTCTTTAAACATCACTTCCTACATGCTCAGGAGCAGTGCATCCCCCTGAGAAAGAAATCGAGCAAAGGAGGCAGGAGACTTGCATGGTTAAACAAGGAGCTTCTAGCGGAGATCAGGTGGAAGAGAAAGGTCCATGGAATGTGGAAAGAGGGGCAGGCCACTTGGGAAGAGTACAGGAATGTGGTCAGAGCGTGCAGGGATGCTACAAGGAAGGCCAAAGCCCACCTGGAATTGAAGCTGGCAAGGGATGTCAAAAACAACAAGAAGGGCTTCTTCAACTACATCAGCAGCAAAAGGAAGCCTAGGGACAATGTGGGGCTGCTGCTGAATGAGGCGGGTGTCTTGGTGACGGAGGATGCGGAGAAGGCAGAGCTACTGAACGCCTTCTTTGCTTCAGTCTTCAGTGCCAAGGCAGGCCCTCAGGAATTCCAGGCCCCGGAGGTAAGAGAGGAAGCCTACAGAGAGGACGACTTTCCCTTGGTCGAGGACGACTGTGAGAGGGATCGCTTAAGCGATCTGGATGTCCACAAATCCATGGGCCCCGATGGAATGCACTCACGAGTGCTGAGGGAGCTGGCGGATGTCATTGCTGAGCCACTCTCCATCATCTTTGAGAGGTCCTGGAGCACAGAAGAGGTGCCCGAGGACTGGAGAAAGGCCAGTGTCACTCCAATCTTCAAAAAGGGCAAGAAGGAGGACCCAGGGAACTACAGGCTGGTCAGCCTCACCTCCATCTGAGAAAATCAGTTTTGTACTTTGTTACACACAAAGGCTCTTAGTTAGGACACGGGCATTGGACTCACAGAATCACAGAATCACAGAATGGTAGGGGTTGGAAGGGACCTCTGTGGGTCATCTAGTCCAACCCTCCTGCCGAAGCAGGGTCGCCTACAGCAGGCTGCACAGGACCTTGTCCAGGCGGGTCTTGAATATCTCCAGAGAAGGAGACTCCACCACCCCCCTTGGCAGCCTGTTCCAGTGCTCTGTCACCCTCAGAGGGAAGAAGTTCTTCCTCATGTTCAGACGGAACTTCCTGTGCTTCAGTTTGTGCCCATTGCCCTTTGTCCTGTCACTGGGCGCCACTGAAAAGAGCCTGGCCCCATCCTCTTGACACCCACCCTTCAGGTATTTGTAAGCATTCATAAGGTCCCCTCGCAGCCTTCTCTTCTTCAGGCTGAACAAACCCAGCTCCCTCAGCCTCTCCTCGTAGGAGAGATGCTCCAGTCCCCTCACTATCCCTGTAGCCCTGCGCTGGACTCTCTCCAGTAGCTCCTCATCTTTCTTGAACTGGGGAGCCCAGAACTGGACAGAGTACTCCAGATGAGGCCTCACTAGGGCAGTGTAGAGGGGAAGAAGAACCTCCCTCGACCTGCTTGATTGATAAAAGCAAACTTACAAGGCATTTAATTATGCAATGTTTGTCAACTGTTTTGATACTTTGCAGCATTTTGGTAAGTATCTTTCTGTGAGTGTCAGCTGCAATTCTTGCTAAATCTAAATCAGATTTGCAACAAACCAAATGAAAGTTATGTGATTTAAATAGAACAATGAAAATGTACTTGAGAAATAACCTTGAAACTAAGATACAATCTATTACAGACAGATGTTTTTATTGTTGTAAATTTCTGTAAGTGTATAATTGGGATATTTTCCAAGTACGTTTTCTCATTTTCTCTAAATAAGACATAACACTAGATTTGTACCACCTAATTTAGGTGTCTAAATTGACAATAATATTTCATGTTTGAGTTCAGGATGATTATTTATGGCTTATAACTAATTTCCAGACCCACTGACACTCGCTCCTATGATGGAGGAAATGGGCAGAAATAATTGCAACGTGGATATTAGGCAGGCTGCTGATTAAAAGTCCCAAACTCATCTGTCAAAATTGCTGCTCCCAGGTCATGATGCATAAGTAGAATCAATATTTTTTTCTTCCTTTTTAAGCTAGAACTTTATTGAATGAAGTTTTCCTTTTCCTCTAACTTAGTCAAATATACTTCATCAGTGTGAGTTAATAGTTTTACATGACAGTTCAAAAATTAAAGCTATTGTTGATGTGTTTCTCCGGAGAAATCTATATATGTGTACTGCTTTTGTCTGACATAGAGTTAATTTTCTTCATAGCTTCTATAGTAATATGTTTTGGATTTGTGATGAAAATAGTGTTGATAGCACAGGGACATTTTAGTTATTCCTGAACACTTTCTGCTCCCCACCCCACCAGTGAGTAGGCTGGGGGTGCACAAGAATTTGGGATGGTAGGCAGCTGGGATAGCTGACCCCAACTGACCAAAGGGATATTCCATACCATATGACATCAGTAATAAAAGCTGTAGGGAAGAAGGAGAAAGCAGGGGTGTTCAGATTTATGGCATCTGTCTTCCCAAGTAACCATTATACGTGATGAAGCCCTGCTTTCCTGGAAATCACTAAACATCTGTCTGTCTGTGGAATTATTAGTAAAATTAAGGTTTTACATCTGAAAATTAAGGTGTATATGAAAAACGTAGCAGTGTTCACCCATTGAGGAAAAGCATGAAATCAAAAGGAGCTCTGAGGATGGGACACAGCTGCAGCAGGCATGCAAGGAATCCACTAACACAGCAACTCCCTGCAATGTACCATAGAGGACGGAACAGAGTGGAGACTCCGTGGCCCTGCTCCGTGATGATAAAGCGGGAAGAAATGGTTCTCTAGAACTGATAAGCAGCTCATCTGGCCCCCTGAGCCAACAGGTTTTCAAAACCTTGCCAAAGTGCTACCCTCTCACGAACTTTGCTCGTTTTAATATCATTTTAATACCAAAACACACCTCCATCCCAAAGGCTACCCGCCTCTGAGGTGCGACCAGCCCTCTTCGAGTCTGCGCTATCAATTTTTCGTCAACTATACCTTTAAACGTGAAGTGAGAGAATTTTACACCAGTCATGATGAAAGGTATGTATGACTACAGTCACTCAAACTCCACCTTAAAGACAGAAAGGATATAAAAATAGCCATGGAAATGGGGGATTTTCGGAGAAGAAGATAACACTGTAGATTTTCAGAGAAGAAGATCTTCGGAGGAAAAGAAGATAACACTGTGAGCAAGTCAAGGGAAACTCCACCTCAGACTGCCTCTGACAACCGGGATTGGCCGGCGGGCTGAGCCTTGCTTCTCCCCCCCTTGGGACGCCTTGGGTGAGACTTAAACTAAGCGCTTTTCTCAGGAATAGTTACTCCCTAATGTTTATAGCCAGGCTGTATTATTTATAACCTTTTCACATGTTTTGTATTTGCACGTGCTTTCTTGCAGACAGTCACTATCACCGGCAATTCAAAAAACCTATATACCTGTTGCACAAATAAAACTGCGCTGTTTAAGTAGCCAGTTGTCACAGTTTCTCACTGAACGCGACCAAATGCGGCTTTGCTAGTTCATGAGCATGACTGGACTGAAGGTGCAGACTGCTATTAGTGTATCCAGAATCATGGTAGTTTAATATACATATTAAACGCGGCTGGACTGGTAGTGGCAAATTGGACATCACTCAGAATTTAAACCTATCCGCACCTAGCTCTCACTTCGGTGAAGAGCGTTAGAAAGCAAGGGGCTTTATTTCCTGCCAAATTAACACGACATTGTCAATGGGAAGTAGTGAACAAGTTCCTTATTTTGCTGTATTTGCATGTGCAGTTTTTGCTTTATTTCAACCCATAAGTCTTTACGTCAACTCATGAGTTTTCGTATTTTACACTTCCAAATCTCTCCCCCATCCCTCTGTGTGGTGGGGTGAGCAAGTGGCTGTGTGGTGCTTCACCATCTACTGTGGTTAAAGCATGATGATATGGTATTTGTGGAAGTTACATGAGGAAGTTACATGAGGGGATTAAGTGCTCCCTCAGTAGGTTTGCAGAAGACACTAAGCTGGGCGGGAGTGTCAGTCTGCTCGAGGGTAGGAAGTCTCTGCAGAGGGATCTGGACAGGCTGGATCGATGGGCTGAGGTCAACTGTATGAGGATCAACAAGGCCAAATGTGGGGTCCTGCACTTCGGTCACAACAACCCCATGCAACGCTGCATGCTTGGGGAGGAGTGGCTGGAGAGCTGCCCGGTGGAAAAGGACCTTGGGGTGATGGTTGACAGCCAGCTGAACGTGAGCCAGTAGTGTGCCCAGGTGGCTAAGAAGGCCAATGGCATCCTGGCTTGTATCAGGAATAATGTGGCCAGCAGGAGTAGGGAGGTGATCGTGCCTCTGTACTCAGCATTGGTGAGGCCACACCTTGAGTACTCTGTGTTTGGTTTTGGACCCCTCACTACAAGAAAGACTTTGAGTTGCTGGAGTGTGTCCAGAGAAGAGCAATGAGGCTGGTGATGGGTCTAGAGAACAAGACTTACGAGGAGCGGCTGAGGGAGCTGGGGCTGTATAGTCTGGAGAAGAGGAGGCTGAGGGGGGACCTTATTGCTCTCTACAACTCCCTGAAAGAGGTTGTAGTGAGGTGGGTGTTGGTCTCTCCTCCCAAGTGACTAGCGATAGGATGAGAGGCAATGACCTCAAGTTGTGTCTGGGGAGGATTATATTGTATATTAGGAAAAATTCCTTTACTGAAAGAGTGGTCAGACATTGGAATAGGCATCCTAGGGAGGTGGTGGAGTCCCCATCCCTGGAAGTGTTTGGAAAACGTGTAGATGTGGCAGTTTGGGACATGGTTTAGTAGGCATGGTGGTGTTGGGTGAATGGTTGGACCTGATGATCTTAGAGGTCTTTTCCAACCTATGATTCTATGATCAAGTTTTATATACACATGAGTTTCTTCACAGGATTTTGATGTGATATGGTACCACCCTGTTTTAATACAAGCTGCAGCTTCTGCTAATTGTGATGAAAATGACACAAAGGCCACTGGCCACAAAAGGCAATAAACCGAACATCTTCTGAATCTTCAAGTTTCTTATGGATACGGAAATTTTTCTTCCTTTGAATTAGTTCTCACATATTCTGTGCCCTAGTCAAGCTCAAGTGCTTCTCTACAGAGCTTTCAAATACTCTGACAGAACAGCAAGTCACCACTGCCTGGACGTCCATTTTAAGAGCACAACTTCTCTCCCTCACCAACTATGAAAACTGAAGACAATTACACTCCTAAATCAGAAGACAACATTTGGTGGGGGAAGTTAAAGAAGTAATTGTAGACTAAGTTCCTCCCTCTTCTGCCTGTACTACACCTTGTTCCACTGGATATCCAAGTATAAACGGTTGTAACAGCTGTTTTTCATAGGGCTGAAAATGAAACAAGCTTGCACACAAGAACTATGAGGTCGTATAAGTAAAACAGAATGGGGATAAAATTTACAGATCTATATTGCATTCGCTAATGGAATTTAAATTATCCTAGAAATAAGGTTGTGCCAACAGTCACTTTATTACCTGTGTAAGATTAGCATTCTATATGATGCAAGCCTATAAACTCACAGTGTGACATTCCTCACATTTCAGAGGTGAAGTCATTGTGTGAGGCTGCACTAGGTGCTATAGAGGAAAGTCACTCCAAGCACAATTTAACTGAGGGAAAAATTCCAAATGTTTTTGTCAGTCTCAAGATAAATGTACAGTAAAGCCACATCAATCCCTTGTGTACCACATAGCATTTCCTTTCAGCTTGTTTCCCTTGTGTTTAATATATTTGGCTAAGGTGTGTTTTCCAAACAGCATCCATCTCAACCTGAAGAGTTCAAGTGATATGAGTACAAGACGCCCCAGACCATTTGCTTTGCTGCTTAATTGCTGTCATTGTTAAAAATGTGCACCTTAATTTGAAAATAAATATGGCTGCCTTCATCAGGCATTGCAACTGGTGCTGATTTAATATGCAGACAGAAAAGTCCTTTTATACAAGACATTTCCTCTAGACATTTGCTTATCTATTATAGCGCAGTCACTGTTCCATCTTCTTTTTGATGCGTTAAATGGGCTGAGCCCTTTTAGTCTCTCACCACAAGACATCTATACCTTTTCATCATTTTAAGGACTTTGTAAATATCCCTTCCCATGACCAACCAGAAGTGTCATGAATCCTCACTTCTTGTCGCCGGCTCCCCTGTTTCTTTTGGCTGGATGGCATGGGCAAACAGTGGCTCTGCAATTACTCGTAGCCCCTTGCAGTCTCGCATTTACCATGAAACCTGGACTACAACGTGCATTTCTCTTATTTCACCCCCTGATTTTTCTTCAAGCCAGGCTAGAGACTTGAACTCCAAAGGGTGCTATTTTTCTTAACACACGGAGGCAAAGGCAGTGGTTGCCAAGCAACAAGAGCCATAGGAACTTTTTTTACTGAAAATTTCTTCCTCCCACTCAGATTTTTCCAGTTTAGAATCTTACAGGTACAGAGTATTTGCATGGAAAAGCAGCCACCTAATGTCCTTCAAATCAAAGCAATGATCAAAGGCTTAAAGGCTGTATCACTAAAGAGAGTTCAGAAGCATCTGGAATATAATACTGTCAGTTTGGCTTGATGACAGCTAGAATATTCTGAATTTTTAATGCTGTTTTTCCTATCTCAACATTAGTCAGAAAATGAGACTGAATTATTAGGACCTTATTGATCATATCCAATACAGAATTTTGAAGATACTGACTGTTTTCTTCCTAGAAAGAAACAACAATACTAAAGTAGTTTGACTACAGGATCTCAATGTGTACCTAAAAATGGAAAAGTACTGTTAATGCCACTGCACAGATGGACAACTAAAAGATGATGACATGTTTGAACTCTGTCATTTTCAGTGCTCCTAATTTTTGTCAGATCACAAGAATTTTAATGCCTGAGCTTTACACAACTTGTTATACATAAACTGCGTGAATGGAAACATTTCTGTGTTCCTGGACCTAGATTCACGACCAACTGCATCCTGACTCCAGGTCAGACAGAGACCTAGGCATCTGCTGTCACCTCCTCTACACCCTGACTTCTGCAGAAAGGGCACCCAATAGACACATCACAGTGGATCCGCAAAGAGATCTGGTCATGTCTGCAGGCTGGATCCATGGGGGATCAATATGCCCAGTCAGACTGTGATTAGTGACAGGTGCAGGCTCAGTTCAGTCAGAAAATCAAGTTATTTTTTTAATTTCTCTTCTGGACTTAACCATTTCAGTGACATTTCTGTGAGACTCTGGAGGTGCTTTACCTGGATCTATATTTTATATACCTAGACTACACTCACACTGGTAAATCAAACAGTGCAAATGAATTTTTTGCAGGCACAGGAATTCAATTTACATTATTAAACATTGAAGTTTGTTCCCATGACACCTAGCATTTTCCCAGAGATATCCAGACCCAATCATGACAAGAATATAGGCCAGTAATTATTCCCAGTAATTGGTCTGAATGCCTGTTTTAGAAAGCGTGAGAATTTAACAAGATGGATACAGGCCATTTCAATGAACTGCCAGTTGGCTTCAGAGCCAGGAAACAGTCCCACGAAAATTTACTTTACCAGTATATTGTGCGCTATGATTTAGCCATATCATTGTACACAGCTCGTACAAATGAAATCTCCTTTAATATGTTTGTGCCCTTTAGGTAGTCAATGGGTCTCTTTGCTTAATTCTAAGCACCTAAACTTGGTGGAAGGAGATTACTATTCACATTTTGCTTTATATTTAGGTGTCTGGACCTCCCTTTTGATCGTCCATACAGCATGCAGGTTTCTTCACTCCTAAGCTCCCTTCTGGAGTGAATGTTGTCAGCTAATCCTGATGTGCAGTTCAGAAAAGTTTCCTCAAGTGACATCTCATTGAAGAAATTTATTCCAGGCAAAATGGATGAGATCATACCAGATTTGATTCCTACACACCCATGCGGTCCTCAGTCCCAAGAGTCCCAGCAGACTTCTGTCCCTCCAGCAACTCCACGTTCCCTGACAGTGTGTGGCCTCAGCCTGTGCAATACCTGTGCCTGGTGGGTTATGAAAATACTTTATCACAGAGAATTAGGTACTTACAATGCAAACAGACAAGCAAGTAAACAAGAAAATAAAAGGCTTTTAAGAGGTAAAGGCTCCAAAAAGATGCCAGACAGTTCCTAAACAGTACAGTCATGACCAATCTGCTCTACAGAGCCAAGTCTTGAAAAATGTAGACATAGATACTCCGTACCATTATACTGGCAGCCAGGCATCACTTGCTTTTGAAAGACTGCTTCATTAGATAACTGAAATGTCAGTGGAATTGGGAAGATCAATTATTCTTCTTGAGATCCTCAGTGCTAAATGTTTTTTTGAATTTAGGAAACATGTCACAGAGCCATGGCAGAAGAGAGACTTGAACGCAGGTGCTCTGAGTTCCAATGTACTGAAAGAGCAACTGCTTGCCATCCCTTACTAGCCCCTGCTAACCTTGCAGGCCTACATGGCCAGACAATTTTGTATGCATTGCTACTTGCTAATCCTATTCAAACTCTGAGACCAGCCCAGGAGGCCTCCAGACCAAAGCAGTCAAACATGCTTTCAGAATCATAGAATCATAGAATGCTTTGGGTTGCAAGGGATGTTTAGAGGCCATCTAGCCCAACCCCCCCTGCAGTGACCAGGGACTTCTTCAACTACACCAAGTTGCTCAGAGCCTCATCCAACCTGGCCTTGAATGTGTCCAGGGATGGGGCCTCCACTACCTCTCTGGGCAACCTGTGCCAGTGTTTCACCACCCTTACGGCAAAAAATATTTTCCGTATATCTAGTCTAAATCTACCCTCACTTAGTTTAAAGCCATTGCTCCTTGTCCTATCACAACAAGCCTTGCTGAAAATATTTCCCCTATCTTTCCTATAGACCCCATTCAGGTACTGAAAGGCTGCATTAAGGTCTCCCTGCAGCCTTCTCTTCTCCAGCCTGAACAGCCCCAACTCTCTTACCCTTTCCTCATAGGAGATGTGCTCCAGCTCTCTGATCATCTTGGTGGCCCTCCTCTGGACCTGCTCCAACAACTCCATGTCCTTCCTGTGCTGGGGGCTCCAGAGCTGGACGCAGGACTCCAGGTGGGGTCTCACCAGAGTGAAGCAGAGGGGCAGAATCACCTTCCTCAACCTGCTGGCCACAGTTATTTTGATGCAGCCCAGGGTACGGTTGGCCTTCTGGGTTGCAAGCGCACATCAGGGGCTCATGTCTAGCTTTGCATCCACCAGTACCCCCAAGTCCTTCTCAGCAGGGCTGCTCTCAATCCCTTCATGCCCGAGCCTGTATTGATAGTGGGGGTTGCCCTGACCCAGAAGCAGGACCTTGCACTTGGCCTTGTAGAACCTCATGAGAATAACCCAAACAATTGCACTTCACTTTACAGCCTGTTCTCTCCCCAGTGACAATCAACTTTTGTAGGACAAGATTTCATTCTCCACCTACAGATATATATATATAGATTTGTCCATGGAATGTGGAAAGAGGGGAAGGCCACTTGGGAAGAGTACAGAAACATGGTGAGAGCATGCAGGGATGCGACGAGGAAGGCCAAGGCTCACCTGGAATTGAAGCTGGCAAGGGATGTCAAAAACAACAAGAAGGGCTTCTTCAACTACATCAGCAGCAAAAGGAAGGCTAGGGACAACGTGGGGCCGCTGCTGAATGAGGCGGGTGTCCTGGTGATGGAGGATGCGGAGAAGGCAGAGCTAATGAATGCCTTCTTTGCTTCAGTCTTCAGTGCTAAGACTGGCCCTCAGGAATTCCAGGCCCCAGAGATAAGAGAAGAAGCCTACAGAGAGGACGACTTTCCCTTGGTCGATAAGGACTGTGTGAGGGATCGCTTAAGCAATCTGGACGTACACAAATCCATGGGCCCCGATGGAATGCACCCACAAGTGCTGAGGGAGCTGGCGGATGTCATTGCTGAGCCACTCTCCATCATCTTTGAGAGGTCCTGGAGGACAGGAGAGGTGCCCGAGGACTGGAGAAAGGCCAGTGTCACTCCAATCTTCAAAAAGGGCAAGAAGGAGGACCCAGGGAACTACAGGCCGGTCGGGCTCACCTCCATCCCGGGAAAGGTGATGGAGCAGCTTATCCTGGAGGCCATCATGAAGCAAGTGGAAGAAAAGAAGGTTATCAGGAGTAGTCAGCATGGATTCACCAAGGGGAAATCATGCCTGACCAATCTGATAGCTTTCTACAATGACATGACTGGCTGGGTAGACGAAGGGAGAGCCGTGGATGTTGTCTACCTAGACTTCAGCAAGGCTTTCGACACAGTCTCCCATTACATCCTCACAGGGAAGCTCAGGAAGTATGGGCTGGATGAGAGGTCGGTGGGGTGGATAGAGAACTGGCTGAATGGCAGAACTCAGAGGGTTGTCGTCAGCGGCGCTGAGTCTAGTTGGAGGCTGGTAACTAGTGGTGTCCCTCAGGGGTCAGTACTGGGCCCAGCCTTGTTTAACTTCTTCATCAACGACCCGGATGAAGAGTTAGAATGTACCCTCAGCAAGTTTGCTGATGACACCAAACTGGGAGGTGTGGTAGATACACCAGAAGGCTGTGCTGCCATTCAGCGTGACCTGGATAGGCTGGAAAGCTGGGCAGAGAGGAACCTGATGAGGTTCAACAAAGTCAAATGCAGGGTCCTGCACCTGGGGAGGAACAACCTCATGCACCAGTACAGGCTTGGGGTGGACCTGCTGGAGAGCAGCTCTGCGGAGAGGGTCCTGGGTGTCCTGGTGGACGACAGGTTAACCATGAGCCAGCAGTGTGCCCTGGTTGCCAAGAAAGCCAAAGGGATCCTGGGGTGCATCAAGAAGAGTGTGGCCAGCAGGACGAGGGAGGTTCTCCTTCCCCTCTACACTGCCCTAGTGAGGCCTCATCTGGAGTACTGTGTCCAGTTCTGGGCTCCCCAATTCAAGAAAGATGAAGAGCTACTAGAGAGAGTCCAGCGGAGGGCTACGAGGATGATGAGGGGACTGGAACATCTCCCCTACGAGGAGAGGTTGAGGGAACTGGGCTTGTTCAGCCTGAAGAAGAGAAGGCTGAGAGGGGACCTTATAAATGCTTACAAATATCTGAAGGGTGGGTGTCAGGAGGATGGGGCCAAGCTCTTTTCAGTGGTGCCCAGCGACAGGACAAGGGGCAATGGGCACAAACTGAAGCACAGGAAGTTCCATCTGAACATGAGGAAGAACTTCTTCCCTCTGAGGGTGACGGAGCCCTGGAACAGGCTGCCCAGGGAGGTTGTGGAGTCTCCTTCTCTGGAGATATTCAAGACCCGCCTGGACAAGGTCCTGTGTAGCTTGCTGTAGGTGACCCTGCTTCGGCAGGAGGGTTGGACTAGATGACCCACAGAGGTCCCTTCCAAACCCTACTATTCTGTGATTCTGTGATTCTGTGATAGGTTTCGTTAGTTCCAGGGAACCAGCTCTTTTCTGAAGGTCATATTCCCTCAAGTGGCTTTCTAGACACAGCTGGAAGTACAGTTTGATTTTTGCCTTCAGCACTGACTACACTGAATCCTGGTTTTAGAGAAAGTGAGTCTTCTTATTTAAACAGCAAGAAGAAGAGTACATTGTCACAATGTGAAAATCATTTTGCAGGAACAAAGTTTTTAGGAGAAGTTTCATCTTTTTGCAACCCCGGGTGAGCTAGCTGGAAAAGGTGCATGGCCTTCACTTAGAGTGACAAGAAGCAACAAAATTCAAGATAGACAGAACACAATTGCTGTTAGTCCAGCCTCATTATGTTAATCAGTTACACAAAGAGGATAGTTAGTAGTTCTGGGGTATTGGAAGGGGAAGAGAGAACAGGAACAGTGAGAAAGAAACACCATTAGTGACTGTAAAACAGAAAGGGTGCAGAAAAAGACCGTAATGAACTCCATAACTGGTGCTTCTGCTGAGACCATAATTCTTATAATCCAGTGGTTATGAATTCATTTTCTAGGCTTGTCTTTAGAAGTGATTTTTTTAGGTTTCCATTGCATTAGGAAGTGAAGTGGTTGTTTTGTGAAAAATGCTTTTCCATTGATAACTGTGTATTTCTATCCTTTACCAGTTCTCTGTGTGAGCTCTTTCTGATGTATGGTGGTTGTTAAGTGTCACCCACACAATTTCCAGGCTGCATGACGTATATGAAATTCTGTGGTAAAAGTATATGAACCATGGATTTTGCAGGTTGTATTGTTGAAATACTAATTGTGATGACTGTGAAGATGCCTTGGGAAGTGTAACATTTGTTTTGGTGTGTGCTGGATTATGGTGGGATTGCTGTTGGTGGTGAGTCCGGCATATTGGAATATTACATGAAAGTTGGTGCTAAAACAAGTAGGACAAAAGTGTTTCAATCTTCTTTCAAAAAAGACTGAAGATGCTTTATTTTTGAGGGGTGTAGATTCTGGTAGGGACAGAGACAAAGAAGATTACTTAGTGATGACAGCACAATTTTTACTCCCTCTTTCACAAACCAAAGGGTCAGTTAAGTTTTCATTGAACAGATGTACTTCTTCTTTGTTCACATATAAAAGCAAGATGCAGTCACAGAGTTATGGATCATATACAAATGTGTGTGGGCAAGTGCCTGTGCCTCTCAGTGGACGCACCCTCCGGGAGTCTGGAATTCCCAAATGCTAAGTCTACTCCCGTGAGACTGTGATAGTAGTGTCTTTCATTTCTGTTTTTCTTTACAGAATAAAAAGTACCATATTGCTATGGAACAACTTCCAATCCAGTCCTCCACAGACAGACAGAAGAAAGACGTAAGAGACACCAAAGCTAATTCACTAGAAAAGTAGGAATAAAAAACAGTGTTTAGCTTTTGTTGTCAATGCTGGAAAGCATAGTAAAATAATACAAGCCTAATAACAGTAAGGAGCTATTGTGAAGTTACACACTTCCAAAAGCAGCCTCACACCTTAAAAGCCTGCCTTTCAGAGAATAGGACTGCATTTTCAGACACTGCCTATCATAGATCTGTTCCAGTTGCAATTAAAGTTCTATCTTAAACCTAATTTTCTCTATCAACAGGGAAGACACTGACAAATTGTTTCTCTCTGGAAGCAGTAAAAGTAACTTCTGAATTGCATGGCTAAAACACACATAATATAAACCTTCGAGAAAGAGATACAAGGCAAGAAAGTGAAAATCCAGCTTACAGCTGCATCTTATTTATATCAGCTCATATGCTTACATATGTATGCTGCCCACTCTCAGTTTGTTCTTCACAAAATTACACAGCTGGTGATCTGATAACTGCGCATGACCTCTGTCCTTGTCTTAGTCTTGTCAGATGATGATGTGATCTGAGGACTCATACAGCTTTGTGTATTATAACAGGTCTTGCAGCTGCGTTCAGATTTAGATACTTCAGATTCTCCTGCTCAGAAAGAATTCTTTCATGAATAAATAAATAATTGTAAAAGTAGTTTTAATCCAAGTTAACGGCTGTTCATATTTTGAAAATGCATTACCCTTTCAATATGATCTTTTGCTATCATCTATGCTGGTATTCTGATCAAATGTGGCTACTTATAAATCAAGATGTCCTTGTTTGTGTTTCAAATTAGTCTCCCTTTATAGACAGTGGGGAGAAATTGTTATTTCAGAGTATGAGTCATTTCACAAAAACATATGTGGAAAAAAGTTGTTAGAAAAACAACATCCAAAGGTACCTTTATTTTCCTTTGACTATACATGGACCTATGGTTGCAAGGCCAAGTGTAGAAATCTCGCTCAGGTGTAGAAATTTAGGAGCTCAATTCAGGCCATAGGGTAAGATTCTGCTGAAAAACTACATTTATATATACATATATATATATGAAGGTCACCACATGTCGAGGTAGGTGTCTAGACTCCCACCACAGGAAATGAAGGCCTACAGCTCAACTCAGTTCTTTCCCAGGGCACAGGTATTGCTGCCCAAGATTCTGCAACCTATCCGGCATCTCTTGCTCCAGAAGGGCAGCAAGTCTTATGTCTTCATATGTCTTCATACGTCAGCAGATATCTCACATACTTTAGAGTTTCTCAAATTATCTCACATACTTTAGAGTTTCTCAAATAACACTAGTTGCTTATATTTAAGCAACTATTGGAGCAGGTTCAGAGGAGGCAACAAAAATGATCAGAGGGCTGGAACACCTCTCCTATGAGGAAAGGCTGAGACAGTTGGGGATGTTCAGCCTGGAGAAGAGAAGACCCTGGGGAGACCTTCTAGCAGCCTTTCAGTACCCGAAGGGGCCTGCAAGAACGCTGGAGAGGGACTTTTTACAAGGGCAGGACAGGGTGTAATGGTTTCAAGCTGAAAGAGGGTACATTTAGATTAGATATCACGGAGAGTGGTGAGGCACCGGTACAGGTTGCCCGGAGAAGTTGTGGCTGCCCCCTCCCTGGTAGTGTTGAAGGCCAGGCTGGATGGGGCTTTGAGCAACCTGGTCTAGCAGAAGGTGTCCCTGCCCATGGTGAGCGGGTTGGAACTAGGTGACCTATATGGTCCCTTCCAACCCAAGCCATTGGCTTGGGTTGGAATCTGTGATTCTGTGATTCTGTGATTCTATGATTATGTGATTCATTCTATGATTCTATGATAACTGAATTTACCTCTGGATTAGATATCTTATTTGACTCTTAGGGACTGCAAGTGTGCATACAGACGCCTACATTTAGGTTCCCTAATCTGGAGCCCAGTCCCTACTGTCAGTCATACCGATGGACGCTAGGAAAGGCTAAAACCTCCCTCCACAGTTCCTGATGATTAATAGATTCTGTGAAGAATTGTGCCAGTTCTTAACTATATTGTAATCAAGTCATTAATTTCTTTTTCATTTGCCTCACCAACACTCAGATCTCAGCATGAAGCCCTTTGTCACATTCAGAAAAATGTATATCGTAAAAATGCATCATTAGGTGAACAGATTTTATATAATCATGTACAAGTGAATAACACACAAAGCTTAGTGGTAGTTCTTGATTGCAATTTAACACAATTACAATCAACTTCTTCAGGATGATAATGACTTTGGCGTTACCGAGCATATTTTCAACTCCAAGTAACACTGTGCCTGCAAGTCATCTACCATATTTGAGGACGCAGCCTCAGGCTCATCTGTCCCAAATTTAGGTTCACAACTGGGAAGCTTAAGCAAGGAGCTCAGCCAGTCTAAGCTTCTTCGGATCACAGTTACACCCACGGGCTATGTGTTGTCCTCTCTTGGCTACAGGACCTTTTTATACTAAAGACTATGTTTAGTTGCTCGGCATAGATGAGCAACCTGCATAGGTGAGCAATTTCCATAGGTGAGCATTCTTACACAGACAGAATTCCCATTAAAACAAACTAGGAGCTTGGCTTTGAGGGGCAAGACAGCAGGTTAATTCTGATACTTGGCTTGTCCCAGCATTAAAAATACCTAAAGCACTGGAAATGTATATTCTGATTTTCAGAACATGGAAAAAAAACCTTGCTATAACATCAAGAAGTGGATTATCCTGCCATCCAATATTTAGTGAGGTGTTGAGACATGAATGATTCCTAGGAGATAAAGTATTGACTATTTATGTCTGAGACGTGCCCTCATATAATTTCCCTGGACATTTCTAAGACAACTTAATTCCTTAGGGTAGGACATAAAAGTACAGCTACACTTGTCTTACTGATTTTCTACCCTTTTGGTAGTCTATAAATCAGACAATTTACTTAAATCACAGATTGTCCTGTGAAAAAAAATGCAGATAACCTTGTAATTTATTTAATCTGATAGACATGTGTATTAAAATTATTGTAATCAGTGTTCATTTCTGATTATTCACTAAAAAGAAAGTTTTATGTTTAAAATCTAACAGGCAGTCACAAAGCCTCAGCTGTGTTTTTAGCTCTGATACTGACTTACTTGGTGACTTCATTAAGTCCATTACTGATTGATTTTCAGAAGTGCTGAGAGCTGTTGTTTCTATTGAGTTCATCTTTAAAAAACAGCTGCTTAATACCATGGAAATTTAAGCTCAAATCTCTCCCCATGTCTGTTTCCCTTTTTAAACCTTGAGATATTTAGTATTTACCTAACCTTCAAAGGTATTTGGAAGCTAAATCCACTAGTGATTGAGAGGCAATCAGATAATTTTATTCAATGGACAAGTCTATAAATAAAATAAATAAAGATAGAATGTCAGATTTCTGACATACAGAAATTCCTTCTAATATCAGCTTTTCAGAAAACTATTTCACTCCTACTATTTCAAGAAAAACTGATGAGCATACAAAACCCATTGAAGCTCTAAGTGATCATAAAAAAAAGTAAATCCGTGATCTATAAAAGCTGGATGTCTAAGAAATGGACTTAGAGCAGCCAATCTGGTGAACATGAATGTCAATACTGTTTCTGATACCCCTACTTCCTGGAAAAAAAAAGTCTCAGTTTCCAGTTATTATTGCATATTTCCTAAGCATTACAAATACATTTTTCCCCTTTTTTAAGGCATAGAATACACCACGTACCTTCAGAATTTTAACTGTCAAGTTGTCTTTTTGCCCACCTTGTTCCTTTATTTTATGCGAAAACATATAGTTCTATCAACATCCTTCTTCTGTACAAATGCACTTAGATTTCTTGTTATAACAAACAGTATCTTTGGTATTTTCTGTTGTACAAAGAATCATAATGAAGCAAACAAACACAATGGCAACTTGGCAGAGGTGATGGTTGTTATTTAGTATGACGGTCTGGTTCAGGTGACTTCTAAGAATCTCCACCAAGAACTCATGGGAATCTCCATCAGGGAGATGGTGCAGAGAATGAGTGAAGTGAACCTGAAGACCACATAGCATTTATTCCCTAAATACCTTGAGCTCAAACCTAATGTGTTTTGAGTGGTATGAATGAATAGGTGCAGCTGCCTGAGAACAGACAGTTTTCTTTATTTGAAAATGACTTTATCTGACTGCAAACATGGGGCTGGTAAAGCGATAGCATAGCATCAGCAGAAAGAAAAACAGGAATCTTGAGAATTATTTGTTTAGGCATCTTTCTTTTACCTTTTCTGCATGGGCGGATGACTCCAATGTCACCATGCTAATAAGCAGGAAAAGAAAGATGTTGGAAATCATGGTGTACTACACAGCTGGAGGAGAGGGGAAAGGGTCTGAAAGATATCTAGCTTTGGTAGAAAAAGGATAAAAAATACAAGTAAATATTTGATTTTTTCCATAACTTCTTAATCGTTACAATATTTCTCTAAGCATATGTGCAGCAGGGATATAGTCAAGTTTTACTCCATTAATAATTATGGTCTACAGATGAGCAATGAAAATATGCTAATACATTTTTATGGATACATCAAAGCAAGAAAGAACGTGACGCTGTATTACAGGCAGAAGCCAGCTCCTTCAGATAAAACCATTACACGGTTTGTCCTAGACTTTCAGCAGAAGAATCGATGTGCATCAGTAAGTGGGAGCAATATAGATCTCTGTTAAGAATACCAGAAGTGAAAAACGTTATTTACCTGGGGAGAACAGCCCAATAGCACTGAGATCCCAAGCTTCTGCCTAACAAAAGGATACAGTCACAAAGTAATCAAAGAGATAGCAGGTGGATTCCTGCAAGGTGCTACTGTCTCCTTGGACAAACTGTTGAAATCAGTGGAAAGACTAAGTGATCTGCCTTCCCTGGTTATCAAGAGCATTGGAAAGTGTGGAGAAAATAACTCCTCTTTGGTGAATGAACATTAGACATCCCTCCCTCCTTCTCTCCCTCCGTTCTTCTGTCACCCACCATCTGCAGCTAACCTCTCAAATGGCCATGCTGAAGGATGAGCAGCCTCCCAGCCTATGTCATTCCCATCCACTTGCTTTCTTCCAGCAAAATTAGCCCAGCCCTTACTGAACCCATGTGGCTACCTCGGGTGAGGCAATTAACTATGCTTTGTAATTGGCTAATATTTAAAAATATGAATATTTTTTTAGAATATGTTCACCATTTCCTGAAGGTCAGCTAGTAGCTATTTACTGCAGATGTAAGCCATTAGAAAAACAGTACAAATTCTGCGACATTTGTTTAGACTCCATAAATTTATTATTATATAATATTTGACAGACAAAGCATTCATTAATTAACAAATGATGTATTTCACATCCTGCCTGTATTTGTGATAATGGGAGATGTTATTAAGAAATACTATGCCCAGAAATCGAACTAGCTTGGAGAGGGAAAAACCCCATTCTTAATATAAAATGAGTACAATGAAATAGTGTAAAGGAAGTTAAAGAAGGAAAAAATAAACGGTACTTTCATGAAGTCCAGTTATGCACATTTAGTATGATATACATAAAGACAGCCTAGGATTAATTGATTGCTATGCTTGTCACTTTTCTTCAAATTACCTAGTGCATCACTGAATGAGAAAGTGATCCCCTCAAATGAATTGGTCCACTGATCAAAAAGATGAAAGCTGGCTGGACTGGGGCCAAAATAAAAAGAAAAAGGCATTTTAGATATTATTTGTTTGATGAAGAATTATCTTCAAGGAGCTTGTTTCTCAGTAAGACAAAGTATAGTGAAAAAAGAGCAAGGCCCAGGGCAAGATTAAGTGTTCTCCATCAGCTAGTATATACAGCTAAATAAAGCAGAGTAAAATCTGCAAAAGAACTGGCTTATACAGGAATGCTGTGCTCTGTATACCTCAAAACATGAGGTATATGGCAGACTACCACAAAATCTTTCTGCATAGTTACTGTACCTCTAATACAAAGTTATGTCTGGATACTTCCATCACAAAAATTATCTTTGTGACTCAATAGGGTTCACAAAAACATCCACATTTTGGCACTATGAGGAACAGTATCACTAAATAAGTCTATTTCACAGACGACCAGTTCTTCAACACAAACATCTGTCTCCTTCCTTTTTAAGAACAGACACTTTTTTTTATGATTAATTCCCCAGCAAGACATCATTCTTGCAAAAACTCAAGAATAAAGTTTTAGGAGAGATTTTCATCTTTCCAGTAAAGAAAATCAGTGTACTATTTGAAGCAATTTGTCGTATGAAGAGGTTTGCATCATAAAACATATCCCTGTTATAAGATCTGTTGGTGTTTTCACCCATTTTATACAGATAAGATATCCATCAATAAGAAGCTTGGATTTGGGCCAAATTAAATTGAACTTATGCTTTTCTTTGAAAATTCAGAGTCGCAGAATTATATTTTCGTATAATGTTCACTTGGAATATACAGTGTGACAGTGTAGCCCTGTAATACCATACGGCTATCACCAGCAACAGCCCAGGTGCCTTGTAGTAAATCTACAGGGCCTCAGGACTGAGGCTTGCCAGGCTGCCTCTGTCCAAACCTTTCTTGACCTGGCTGCAATTTGTATGACTTCATTTAGTTGTAACAGCAATTTGTTTACTTGATTAGATGTCTGTCTGATTTGCTTTACTTTTGTTATTTCTGTGTGGTATAACTGCAGTTTTATTTAAATAGCAGTAACGAGCAGTTGCTCTGTGTGGCATGGAATATTTATGACTCTGGCACAACGATGTGCTGTACAGCAATACAGACCTGGCATGAGAGCAGAGGCCCTGAGAACTGGAAGCACAGGACAGAGAATAGAGGAGCACAGGCATGGGGTGATAAGAGATGGGGCACAGGCTGGCACTGTGGACCCCACACGAGAAACAACTCAGCAAAGGTCAGTTAAAAAAACTGTCCTGGACCTCGGCAAAACAGGCTTTACTGATAATAAATAATCTAACGTACACAGAAAGAACCTTATATAGTAAATCCAGATGTATCGTGAAGCTTCAGACTAAAGAAGAAAAACAAAGGTGAAAGAACATGTTACCAAACATATAAAAATGTCCTTAAGTGGGTGCTACGGGGACGAAGAAGAAACAATCAACATGACCTTCATGTTCCTTCCGGTGAAGGACTCCAGGTGCTGACAGCTGTTTGTAACATCTCCACCCACCCACCAGCACAGCATCACCAATCATAGGACCCAGAGGAGCAAAGGAAGGGGGAGTGCAACATCAGGAAAAGGAGCAGAAACTAAGAAGCATGTGTGTAACTATTGTAAATGCATTATTACTCTCTTTTTCTGTAACAAGCAGTTCTGAACTAATAAAGATTAGACTCATAAGATTTAATTGTACTAATAGTAAATTCTTTGCTTTACTTTTATATATGATGTGCTTCCTCTTTGCCCACAGAGAAGTTTTTTGAGCATAACAACACAAAAGTTATCAAAATTGATTACGTCATCAATTCCCCACTCAATTTTGCAGCCAACCTTCAATAATTCATAAGTTCAATATGAGTGCTTAAACCATTAAGAGCAGTTCCACAGAAAAGCTGCAACACTAAGCCAACTCTGAGCAGAATATCTGACCTGCTTTTCCTTGCTTTACTTGAAAGTGGTATCTTAGTAAAGTTGTAGTGTGCATTTTGTCTTTTGCATAGAAAGTAAATTGAGCTGGATTCTGTGAAAGTGGTATTCTTAAAAATACTAACATAGCTCATATATGCAATTATTCAGCCAATGCCAACAATTCTTAAGAATTCAAATATTCCTGAGGTCAGGAAAGATCTGCAAGCTGCAAAGACAATGAGGCACTGGGTGCTCTGAGGATCAGCTCAATACCACTGTGTCAACACTATAGACTTTTCTACAAAGCTTTTTAAAGCTATTTACTAAGAATTTTTTCTAGTTTCCTTATTAAATTTCTTCCTGGTCACTATATATCTTTGCTCCAATACATTTGGAGGTTGGACTAGAAGACCTTTAAAGGTCCTTTCCAACCTAAACTATTTTATGACAATTCTAAGATCACAGTTTTATCCTTTACAAAATGTCTACCTTTTTGTTCAAACCTGTGCCCTTTTCTTACTTCTGCTGTCCATTTGACCCACGCTTCAAGCCTTCGCCTTTCTCCAGCTTTAGCTATTTATTACCTGATATCAGCTGGGAAGACCATACAGCTAGGCAGGCGCAATTCAGGAGGTTCCTACAGAGCATCGATGATAACTTTCTGATGCAAGTGGTGGAGGAACCAACAAGGAAAGGCGCGCTGCTGGACCTTGTATTAACAAACAAGGAGGGACTAGTGGAGGATGTGAAGGTCGGAGGTAGACTCAGCTGCAGTGACCATGAAATGGTCGAGTTCAGGATCCTGTGTGGAGGAAGCAGGGAGATAAGCAGGATCAAAGCCTTGGATCTCAGGAGGGCTAACTTTGCCCTCTTCAAGGAGTTACTGGGAGGAACTCTGTGGGCCAGGGCTATCGAAGGCAGGGGGGTCCAAGAGTGCTAGTCGCTCTTTAAACGCCTTCTTTAAATGCCTTCTTTGCTTCAGTCTTCAGTGCAAAGACTGGCCCTCAGGAATCCCAGGCCCCGGAGGTAAGAGAAGAAGCCTACAGAGAGGACGACTTTCCCTTGGTCGATAAGGACTGTGTGAGGGATCGCTTAAGCAATCTGGACGTACACAAATCCATGGGCCCCGATGGAATGCACCCACAAGTGCTGAGGGAGCTGGCGGATGTCATTGCTGAGCCACTCTCCATCATCTTTGAGAGGTCCTGGAGGACAGGAGAGGTGCCCGAGGACTGGAGAAAGGCAAATGTCACTCCAATCTTCAAAAAGGGCAAGAAGGAGGACCCAGGGAACTACAGGCTGGTCAGCCTCACCTCCATCCCGGGAAAGGTGATGGAGCAGCTTATCCTGGAGGCCATCATCAAGCAAGTGGAGGAAAAGAAGGTTATCAGGAGTAGTCAGCATGGATTCACCAAGGGGAAATTATGCTTGACCAATCTAATAGCTTTCTACGATGACATGACTGGCTGGGTAGACGAAGGGAGAGCCGTGGATGTTGTCTACCTAGACTTCAGCAAGGCTTTCGACACAGTCTCCCATTACATCCTCACAGGGAAGCTCAGGAAGTGTGGGCTGGATGAGAGGTCGGTGGGGTGGATAGAGAACTGGCTGAATGGCAGAACTCAGAGGGTTGTCGTCAGCGGCGCTGAGTCTAGTTGGAGGCTGGTAACTAGTGGTGTCCCTCAGGGGTCAGTACTGGGCCCAGCCTTGTTTAACTTCTTCATCAACGACCTGGATGAAGAGTTAGAATGTACCCTCAGCAAGTTTGCTGATGACACCAAACTGGGAGGTGTGGTAGATACACCGGAAGGCTGTGCTGCCATTCATCGTGACCAGGACAGGCTGGAAAGTTGGGCAGAGAGGAACCTGATGATGCTCAACAAAGTCAAATGCAGGGTCCTGCACCTCGGGAGGAACAACCCCGTGCACCAGTACAGGCTTGGGGTGGACCTGCTGGAGAGCAGCTCTGCGGAGAGGGACCTGGGTGTCCTGGTGCATGACAGGTTAACCATGAGCCAGCAGTGTGCCCTGGTTGCCAAGAAAGCCAATGGGATCCTGGGGTGCATCAAGAAGAGTGTGGCCAGCAGGACGAGGGAGGTTCTCCTTCCCCTCTACACTGCCCTAGTGAGGCCCCATGTGGAGTACTGTGTCCAGTTCTGGGCTCCCCAATTCAAGAAAGATGAAGAGCTACTAGAGAGAGTCCAGCGGAGGGCTACAAGAATGATGAGGGGACTGGAGCATCTCTCCTACGAGGAGAGGCTGAGGGAGCTGGGCTTGTTCAGCCTGAAGAAGAGAAGGCTGCGAGGGGACCTAATATATACTTTCAAATATCTGAAGGGTGGGTGTCAGGAGGATGGGGCCAAGCTCTTTTCAGTAGTGCCCAGCGACAGGACAAGGGGCAACAGGCACAAACTGAGGCACAGGAAGTTCCGTCTGAACATGAGGAAGAACTTCTTCCCTCTGAGGGTGACGGAGCCCTGGAACAGGCTGCCCAGGGAGGTTGTGGAGTCTCCTTCTCTGGAGATATTCAAGACCCTCCTGGATAAGATCCTGTGCAGCCTACTGTAGGTGACCCTGCTTTGGCAGGAGGGTTGGACTAGATGACCCACAGAGGTCCCTTCCAACCCCTACCATTCTGTGATTCTGTGATTCTGTGATTGTCCCTTTCACTCTTTACGTGTGTTTCCAGCCAGAAGAGCTTCTTCAGTCAAAGAATAACCCAGCATTTGTAGGTCTGTATGACAAAATGACCAACAGTAGCCCGTATCAGCCCTCCCCTCTGGTCTCACCAATGGGTGATCTTTCTTTCTAGAATTTCTGTGGTTGGAGAAGACACTTTTAACTGGTTTTACTGGAGAAGACATCTTTACCTTGTTCCTTACTCACAGATACTCAGTCACACACAGCAGCCAGATAAGGGGTGACACCATGACTCCATTACAGCTCTTCACACCCGTTTTCCAGAGCCATTGGCATCTGAGAGTTCCCAGTTAGTAGCTGAAGAGCAGATGAGTAATGGGAATATCCGAGGAAAATAACACTATGAATGTATTTATGCAGGTACTGAAAGTGCAGGTTTAATTTTCAAGGGGTCTCTATTAGGATTTATCACAAATTTGGAACTGAAAGAATTCAAACAAGAAACTTCCATATCAAAGCAATTTGGATGGGTTTTCTTAAGGCCCATTCAATCGAACTTAAACGTCTAGGACTCTTTCTTTAAATGCCCCTAGCATATACTATTAGAAATGTTACTGGCATTTCAAACTGCAAGTAGAATTTTACAAAAAAGTGTTAAATGTAAACCCCCCTCAATATATAGTATATTCTTCTCTGTGTATAATTTTACGAAAGTTGTGGTCAGCTTTAAGAGACAGAGAGGAAAAAGTGATAATGCCAATGACATTTACAGTGGTTGCAAAGCTTGGGATCTGTGGAGCAAAATATCATAGAATATTTTTACCAGGGGAGGTTTACAACAATGATATAAGCTAACTAGATAACTCTGTTCTCAGTTTACACCCACTCAGCGTCATAACACCCTTCAGAAAACGACAGATGTAGGGGTGTGAAATATCATGTGGCATGCACAGTGATGATCAGCAGCGTATCTGTCAAACGCTCAGACAGTATCAGGGCATAGGGCTGCAAGGACCCTCTTCAAAGTGATGACGAGGCAGAAATGAGAACTGGCAGCTGGACAAAAGACCCAAGTGAAGCCCATTATTTTGCTGGTGAAAACCAATAGCACTTCCTCCTTTTAAGAAATAACAACATCTGCTTTTATTTACCTAAAATTGCAGAATCCATTGCTATCACCTCTCTGCTTGTTTCTTCTTCTAGGTTGCATTTGTATCTTGAACTATTAGCTTGTCATATGTGTGATTAGGTTTTGAAATTTGGAATTTAGCTCAGTTATGCTGCCATCTGCCAGGATCTGGTGCCATCTGTCAAAATAATTCACTTAGATTCCAATTACTTCCAAATGGGTGGCAACGTGGAAGTGTCTCAGAAGTAATGGTATTCAATCATATTGCATATGTATAAATTCAGATGTGTCATAGTTATTTACCTCATAGCATAACTGTATTATCTGTTTCCTAATCTACCACTCTATACTATACAACTATCACAGACTTCATCTAAATTCAAAAATTTGACAGATAGATTTTTTTATTCTATAGCAAGAGCTTTTTTCAATCCTTAATTAGTATTGTTTTCAGACATTTCAAATCTGTGTATTATTCATTCCTGTAATGTCTTTGAACAAGTGGAATTCTACGTCTTGCAAAGGCAGGATTCATTGCACCTTGTGCTCACTGTTTTGAAATTTGATCATCCACTCCAGTGCAGTGCTTCAAGTCCCTTCCACTGTCAATCAATTCCAAAGAGTTCAACCCTAAATCAGTGGGATAACTTGTCATGTAGAGATGTCTGTTTCTCTCCACTAACTGCTGCTAAACAATGCTCCTTTTCCAAACACATGGAGAGGTGTATTTCTTTTCCATTTTGATGATTATCCAAATTAACCTACTCAGGGAAATGCTATGTAATACCACAAGGCTCTTAATATAGCAGGGCACAAAAAGGTTCAATAGCTAGAATACCAGCAAAATTCAAACTAAAAGATACAGATTTTAAGCAGCAAAGTCAAATTGTGTTAAAAAGAGCAAGGAATGTGAGGTTTCAAAACAAGACTGATGATCTTTCTAACCAGTAGATCACAAAAAACCCACAACTTTTGAGTTAAAATCTGTGCAAAGCCCTAAAAGAAGTACTGTCTTTTGCAAGCTGAAGAAATAGAATAGTCATTAAATGAAAGCAGAAATGGAGGTGAAATAAGTTGCAAGAGAGAAGCAGAAAAAGAACTGAAACAAAGGCTTCATGATTCTCAATCTTATACCTTATTCCACAGGTCAGTCTTCTTCAGTGCTGGTACTGCTGGGCTGCCTTATAATTTTTCATGGGCCTGTGCCTTAATCTTCTTGTTCTTTGCCATCACATCTGCTAATGTTTGTTCTCGCCTTGATTTCTTCTTGAATGGCTCTTTGCTGTAAGAAACATTTTGTTGCACAAATGATCCTGCCAACCTTCTCTCCTGTTTCATTTTAGGAATCGTTTAAAGTCATTATTTTTTTAACCTAATTCAAAGCTGATTATGGCTTCATTATCTCTGTCTTGTTATGTCATACATCCATATCATGTTTAACATGTAAGACTATCCTGTAAGGAATCAACTCCCGTTTTAGTATTTCTTTGCAAATTAAGTCATAAATCAAACATCCTTAACTCCTTCATTGTAAAAGTAATGCAACTACTACAAGTTAGGTGAAATGAAGTAAATCTATCTGTGAAATGGAAAGATGTAGGAGATGGGTACGATTGTCTTGTACCAGGCAGCAAAGATCTGGAAAGACTCTACAAGACTGTCTGTGAAAAAGGAAATACTTGCATTAAGAAAAAAGCAGACTTTATATTTTTTGGTGTGAAGGAATACAGAGAGGACAGGATTACTGAAGGCAATCTTAAAGGAAAGCAAAAGGAAATCTAGGAGCTAGAAATGTTCCTGTTATATTTTTAAAGAGGTGAAGAGGAGGAATAGAAAGAAACAAATATCCGCCTACAAAGCAAAACTGTAAGCATGGGAAGCCAAGGAGTCATCTTAGGGAGTCAAATCACCTGCAGGCACAGGAGAACACCAGGAATCCATAGCAGTGATAGTCCTATTAAGCCAGATGTCCAGTCTGATGATGAGTGTCTCAGCACACAGTGGACCGTGTCCTACAATTCATCTGCTCTTCACTCTACAGAAAATGCCAAAGTCTTGGAAGGAGGTACCCAGCTTCCCTAACCAGGTCATGGGCAGGGAGGGTGTCCCCCTGTAGATCTTTGTGGGTCATTCTTTAGGAGCAATAGCTTTCTTCTTGGTCTGCCTGGAGTGCTGACACCATACTTTCTCTGAATCACCCAGTTGCACTGGATACCAACTATTAAAGAGATGCACACACTTGCCTCGAGGTTGGCCCATCTAGTAGGCAGTCTACATATGGCCCTCTTGGGTCAACTTTGTCCTGTACTTGACCACCTTTAATTGGTGAAATTCTACAAGCATAGTCCTTACGGAGGTACTCAGCAGGAATTTTGCTCCTACAAAGCTGAAGGAGCAAAACAAGCCAACATTTCTCAATACTGCAGCAATTTCTACAAAACTGCATTGGATCAAAGTTTCATGTCTCCAGCATTTATAGTGGCATTGGGATAAATCAAGGTTTCTTTTTATCTTGTTAAGGCCAAAAAAATTTAGCCGTAGTAGTGAGTCAAGTTCTGCTAAATTTGGCTTTGTTCATGGTTATTGCTCTAGTATGGACCATTGAGCAAGGGAGTGGAAAACTGAGCCTCATGTTAAAAAGATATGTTACCTATATCCTGGAGTTCAACAAATAGCAGCCTTTTTTTACCACACTCAGAGGTTTGTTTCCTACACAGCTGACCACCAAACTGGTTAGCTGAATTTTCCCAGGTCTCTCAACCAGTGTGGTTAGCAGTTTCGGAGTTGAACAAAGTCATTATTGCTACAAACGCCTGGGGAAGGTGTGGCACTGTACAGACATTGAAGTCATGTCTCTTCGCAGAGCTATAGAACAGGTCAGAAGAATTTCACCCAAAATGTTTAATTTATTTTCACTGGCTATGAAAAGAATTCAAGGCAAGTTCGTATGTACCTGACTAAAGTTAGGTGAAATGGATATTACTGTAGGTTTATAAACTATATCAGTTCTAAACTGTCACCAAATTATAAGCAAAATTGGAACAGTGTGGGAAGCAAAAGCTATCTATCTACTAAAGACACATTTGCCTTTTGTTTGGTTACACTCACTGAGTAGTGAGGGGACTCATTTTTTGCTGAAGTTGCAGTGGGGCTCAGAGAGATCACTATTTTTACTTTTTAAGTTGTCATATTTCATTTTCTCAAGTCAAAGATGTGTCATCCTTGTGAATGAGGGTTAAGAGCAGCTAGAAAAAATATTTGTTTTCAAGAGGAAATTTGAAATATTCGAACCCATGTGCTGTAACTAACAGTAACTATCAGAATAGCTACTTGATGTGGTTATTCAAAACTATGGTGCAAATATTAATGACCTACCAGTGGCTCGCTGTTGGTGGGGCAGGAGATTAGTTAAGAGTGATTTTGGTCCATGTGATTTGCTGACTTGCTTTATGAGTGGTTCAGAGTGTGAAAGAAAGTCTTTCAAGAGTGTTTGGGAAATGACAAGTTGCTTTTGCATACAGGAGAATTCTTAAGGCAAAGGGAGGGGACCTTTACTTCACATAAAAATAGGCAATTTATACTTCTGGGAGGCTACATAACAATACTCAGCTCAACATTGGGTGTTATTAGTGTGGAAGATGACTAGGCTGTGTTATTCCAGGCCTCCTGGATCGTGGTGCAGCCTGGCGAGCTGACCCATGAGCTAAAAATCATAATTATTTTCCTGACTCTACTGTTAATTTTCTGTGTGATCTCTAGGTCATTCATCTCTGTGACTTGCTTTGTCCTTTAATCTGCTTCTTTCTTAGCTGTGTAGACTCTCTTAACACATATTCTTACTGTGACAGCACAGCAGGATGCTGATCTTCTGGGCACTACCATGTCACAAACAGTAATAACAGTCCCTGTGCCTCCTGTGGAGTATGAAAAGCCACTGCCTATACATCACACCTCAGTATGGACTATGATTTTGGTGGAAACATTGTGACTACTGCATGGGTTAAGCCTTGTGAGCATTCAAAGGTTTATCTTAGACTAGAGAAATTATTTTGAATGATACTTTTCTGTTTATATCCATCAAGTACTTTAAAACTGTCTAATTATACTGCAGATAATTGTCATGCTGATTACAAGCACTTTACAGTGACTCTTCTGCAGTCACTGACACAATTTTTTGAAATCCATTGGCATTTTCTTGTGAACATCTGTCTGAAGTGCTGATTACAACATCCCCACTCAACTCGTCAGGGGGGAGCCACAGGATTGCAGTCTAATGGACTGCAGAGCTAGAAAAGCAAAAAAAAAAACAGGGGGAAATGGCACAAACAAACAGAGGAAACCAAAAAGATGAAAACGTACATTCATAATGAAATTGGAACGGTTTCACCGTCATCATCCCAGGACGATTTCATGATCATTCGCCACACCCTGGCAGTTATCCGGCTTGCCTTTCCCTCTCGTAACCAATGCTGTAAAATTGATGCTTTATTTCTCACTCAGTTTTCATGAATGAAGATTCCCACGATTATGTGGGGGCAAGAGGCATGCCCCACTTAGAGACCAAATTATCTCATGCCACTGGCTGACTTCCCATGAAATATTTGCACTTTTAGCGCACAATTTGGGACTGAAGCACTTACAGGAATGGTCTTGATGTGTACATAATGGAAGAAGCACTTTAATCAGGTGCCTTGTGTCATCTAAAGTGGGTACCTCAGGTCTGGATTAACTGGAAGGAATAGGATGAAATACTTGGGGCCCCTTAGCACTTCACACGGAAGGGTCATACATATGGCTATTAAACCCTTTCCTGCATTCGAAGATTATGGCTGTATGTTTAGTCATCTAACGTTTCTATTTAACAAACCAATACCTGCTTTACAACAGTGTTTTGAAGCAGGCTAGGAAAACATGGCCAAATTTCTCAAAACTGATTGATTCATTCCTCTCTTAAACCTACACATGGCACTTGAGGTCTACATAAACCATGCTCAAATCGTATGAAGACCCAGTGCTGAGGTGCTTCCATTCCTGAACGTCCGGATCATAGAATCATAGAATGCTTTGCCTTGGAAGGGACCTTAAAGATCATCTAGTTCCAACCCCCCTGCCATGGGCACGGACACCTTCCACTAGACCAGGTTGCTCAAAGGCCCGTCCAACCTGACCAACACTTCCAAGGAGGGGCAGCTATCATCCAAATGATCTATTTCTCCCACCTTCTTGGCAGATGGTGTTAATTAAAGGCAATCCAATGCTATAAATGCTTCACAGTACTAATGGTAACTATGGTGTAATTCCTTTCATCTCCCTTTTTGTACTACGTCATGTCCCTGTGCTAAGGTTTCCTGTGGGAGATCGGTTTTTGAGGACAGAAACACAGCAGTGACATATCTTTGTCTGGTTATCACTATGAACATCTTTGTTTAAGGAAACTGGTGGGGAATTTTGTCCTAATTTGCTTTAGTGTGCATTATAATGAGTTTCAGAGTTTGAACTTGAATGTTTCTTTCCAAGTCAAACCCTTCCAAATCCTCTGTCTGCAGCAAAAGACAATCCTTTGAATAGCAGACACCCTGTCCAGAAAAAAAAACAGATGTGAGGTACACAGTGCTGCCACAGCATCAGGAGCACCAGGACAGAGACAACACAGTAATTACAATGTGGTGATTAATATGAATAGAAAACAGTAGATGGGATTAATATTAAGCAGACCAACACATAAACTAAATGTACTTTTCTTGCTGCCTTCCTAATTGCTTCCTACTGTATTATCTGGTTCCAAATACCAAATTAAGAGCTATATTTAAAATTTTCCCTAATGTAGCCTACTTTATCTTCTTCTTCTTTCCTACTCTTTTGATGGTATTTCATTTTGCTGTCAGAAATGCATATAGAAAAATGCTGCAACGATCAGGGAAGTGCAGTATGTAAGTGAATTAAAGAAATTTTTCTGCTGCAGTGTGCTTTGTTGGGCTTTTTTACGGTTTAAAGTGCTCTACAAAAGCAGAGCCTATTCAAATGTTCTTCTGACCCTCAGTAATACACAGAGGAACACCCAAACGGAACAGATCTAGCTGTAAAACAAAATGGACAAAGGGGTGATATCAAGTGTGTGATCCTCCCAGTAATTTGTCCAGCTATTGAAACCTCTACTATGAATTAATTCCTATGCTGCAGCCTTGTTTGCTTCAGTTCTGTGGAATAACTCTGGTTTCTGCAGCACGTGAATGGATTTTAAAAGCCATGAAACTGGCATTTTTATGCTGTCAAATGGTATTGACTTTCTTTTGGTTGGTTCCCTTAATTACAGGACAGACGCAGAGCTGACAGCTGGAAATGAGGAGGCCATGGGACTGCAGTGACTTCCCCGGACACGAGGGACATGTACGTAGCACAGGGAACTTGCGGACTGCTGAGTTCAAATCAAAATTCTTGTTCCACAGTTACCATTCTGGAATGGAGTTATTTCTATATGTAAGTTTTAAGTCCTGCTGTCATGCTTCTCCCCACATTGGAAACAGTGTCTCTGACTTTCCTTTGTCATGCTCTTCAGGTTACAGAACAAGAATGGCTGTGATAGGAGCCATCTAAGAAAACACAGGGGTGCTGAAAGGTGTGTTGGGTCCAGAGCTGATCCAGGAGTGGGTGGATGGATGGATGCATGCATGCGTGCATGGGAAAGAGTTCACAAACAGGCTAAAATTGGACCATGAGTAGTGTTAGAGAGAAATGTAGGAGAGGGAAGAAGGTGATGTCTGAGCTCCAGAGCAGGTCGTTGAACTCGGGTTACTCACTCACTCACCAGTTTGGAAACCTTGGGTGCTGTTACCGCGAAGCTCTCTTCTGGCTGGCGCTCCCCGTGTCCCTCATGAACTCATTATCAGGGTAGAGCACAGGCCTAATTACGCTCTCCTGAATACGTATTTTTACACTGTGCTGTACTGCGCCAGGGAGACGTACCCTTAAATAGCCCCTTTCACTTCTATAGAAGTTTGGCAGCTATTAATGCACTAAACCCAGTGCAGCGATGGGGAGGTTATAATTATCCCTGTTGTGTAGAGGGGGGGACATGAAATGCAAGAATCAACTTCCTTTTCTCAAGTTGCAGAGAGCAAATGTATCAGTATTACTCCTGCATCTAAGAGCTCTGGCTGTGGATTAGGAGGGATTTGGACATGGAGACACAGGTGAAAGCCCTCCTGCATCTCTGTCCCTGTACTAAAGGCACTTCCAGGTTTGTACCAGAGGGTTAGTGAGAAAAAAACACCTTTGGGCTTTCAATTACCTCTGGCTGCTGTTTGGGAGACATCAGGATGGTGGAGAATATTTTCCATGGTGTTCCGTGGCCCTTCCCCCCAATGAAACGGCCATGGTCTTTCCAGAATTCCTCTAGACAGAAATAATCAAGCTATGAGCTGTTATTCAAGAGAATTATTTTGAAAAATGGTCTAAAAGGCAGAGGAAGAGCTGATTACATTTTAGCAGATGAATTTTCTTACCCTTCTGGCAGGAGGCTTTCAGCTAAATATTAGCCTGGTGATGAGTGGACCTTTGTGGGGAATGGGCATTTATGTGCTTCACATATTTCTAAATAAGACCTTTGAAATCCTAGTGAAGGCCTAGTGCTTTCCTCCAAAAGAAAGCAATTAGCAAAGGAGACTCTTCAGACACAGAGCAATCACTGCAGCACTAATGGACTGAACAACAAACTTTACTTTTACTTTCTTCAGAGTATATCTGCAATTGTGGCTTGAGCGTGGCACTGCCTCTGAGGAACACCTGTGCCTGCAGCTGCCCTACGGGTTAAGAAAACGCTAAGGAAAAGCAGGGTAGGGTATCAGTCTGACACCTTTTACCATTTGTATGCTCTTCAGAAATCATACTATGTGTAGATATCAAAGTTACTTGGGAAAAGAGTTGAATCTGGGTTTTCCATTTCACTGGTGGTAGGCACAGGTATCTCTGTGCTCTGAAATGAAGGTAAACCACTGCGGTACCTGAAGGGTGATCCTTCCTCATCAGGACTGGCAGTATCCCAATATAGTCCTTACCCTCAGACTGCTAGCAGTTAAAGGGAAATACAACATCTATACGATAATGTGTGTAAAGACAAGCACCGAAAGAACAAGTCAGTCTTGTCTGTGTGAGGCTGTAAGGTTTTGCTTAAAGCAAAGTTACAGGATTTATATCCATCTTAATGCAGTTACTGGGAAGTTGAATTGCCATTTTTGGTGAGAACATAATTGAACTGTAGCTGGTTTTCAGCCCTGTATCAAAGGCAGTGCCTCCAGCATCTAGACTAATTTCAGAGGGAAATTCATTCTAGTTAGAATGCAAAGGAAGAAATTGGTTTCTTTAGTACAGTGAGAAGGCAAAGAGAGAAACGTAACAGAATAGAAATATTTAGTAAATGAAACACAAAAAGAAATTTTGTGCTTTAATATTAGCTATATACTCCTTTGGCTCAGTGATCGTTTTATGTAAAAGGCAGTAATTTAATGTACTAATGCAGCACAACGTCACAATGGGATTCCTATTTCTAGAGTCTATTGTCATGATGAATGACACCTATTTTCGCAAAGAAAAGGTATCCTTGAATGAAGCTTGTGGTAGGTATTTTGATCTTGACTTTATTGACAGATTGAGACACTATGATATTTAAAAAGAAATCTATATACAGTGCTTAGAGCCTTATTGCCAAAACAAGGAGAAATACTGCCGCTGAAGATGGTTGGATGTGGTATCTAAGGCAAGCTGACATAGATGCTTCAGCACTTGCACACCATAAGGGCCACCATCTGCACTCAACTGTAAATATAAATAAGTAGGAGTTTCTTCTAATCAGCTAAATTTTTTACCTTTACAGTCTTTATAAGAAGGAAACGCCTAATCCTGTTGGATGGTTGCAAGCTCTTTCTTCTGTAGCCTGGTCTTTGCTTGAAGGTTCGCAGTTCTGTAGGAACCAAGCATCTCTCCTGCCCTAGGAAACCCATGGATGTCGTCTAGTGTCTTCTTGCAGAGGTAGCAGGAGGTTGGGTAGCAGAGTGAAAGGGCAGTTGAAGGCTGCCAAGGCTTATCTTTCCTGCAAAAATCTCCTGCTATTGCCAGAAGGAGAGGAAAACTGTCAAAAGTTTGGTTTCATTTTCTTTCAGCTTGACACAACAGCTACCAAAGCAAGGAGCCAAAGGCACAGTTTGATTGCAAAGGCAGCCATTCACAACATCAGAGATGTTACACTGACAATGAGATCCCAGAGACAGGGCCAGCTGCAAATAATATCAACTGATGGGAAGCAGAGGAGCTTTTCCATCTATGTTAGAGGCCAGAGTCACTTTTACAGTAACACTGTAGGCAGTTTGTGATTCTTAGGGCGAATCTTCACCCCTTCCTGAGGGACAGCAAGCACCCAGATAAAGCTGCCCCAGGACTTTCCCACGCCTGTGCAAGCTGAAGTCCAGTGCTCACTGCTCTCATCCAGCCTGTCACAGCAGGCTCTGCCACCATCCCTTTGTGATCTTTGACTTGACTTGCTACCTTAGCTTGGCGTGAACAATCAGTCCAAGCGTATTCATGCTTTCTTAGCTGGCCCAGACATCAATAACATTTCCTCTGCATGCATTCTGACATGCAAGCCTCTTGCCTTTTTTTTTTTCCTTTTCCTCCTCCTTCACCCTTTCCTTTTCCTTTTGTTTTTTCTCCACATAAACTCCCACAGATGCTAAAACTTGTAGTACAAATTAAGCTTTTTTCAGATCTGCCCATTGGTATTTTTCATTCCACTCCCTTTTCCACAACAAGATGCCAGAAAAAATATCTGCATCACTCTGGACCTGTCTGGGAGGCAGGGGCACGCTTCTCTTTTAGGCCTCAGATACAGTAGACATCTCTGTTTTGTCCATCTCTAGCCCATAGGGAATTCAGGCTCACCCATTACCAAGATCTGGCCTTTTAAGGTGATGTCTACATTAGCAATTCCTGCAGCGTAATAAAAGCATATCTATAAGGCAAAATAGTTGATGCTCAGGATCTGCTGCCTGCACTGTAAAAGCTTAGGGGAGTTTTACTTCATAACAGCAGTATACGCCTAGAAATTAGACACCCATTAGTGACTAGAATGCATTAAGAGTACATTCAGAGTGTGTAACGTATCGTCTTAGTTTCTTCTGAAAAAAATATCCAGTTCATTCACTGAGAGACCACTTCATGATCTGAATCAAAGCACGGCATGTGGGGACAATCAGGAGATTCCCTTCAAAAGCACAAATTGAAACCAATGATATTACATCCAAACCCATATTCCAAGCTAGAGTAAAAACAATATGAGTGTCCACTCAACTCCTCTGCTGCTCTGATCAGAAAGCTGCCCTGCACCAGTATGGTGAAACCACCTCCTTATCATCTCTTGTTGCAAAGCCTTTGCTGATGGCATGACTAAGGAACAAGGGTTCCTCCTCAGCAGATTTTTTTTTTTATTTTTTTAAGAGGTATCATCTCCCTTCTACCTCATTTTTCTTTCAGTTGATTACTCTGGAGACTCATGTAGAAGCCCCACAAGGCCTGTAAGTAGCAAGGCAACGTAAATGAATACTTCCCTAGGGATATTTTCCTCACAAACAGCTGGTGACAGAGAGCCTCAGCCTTTATGAAAGTTTTACCTGCTCCTTGTTCACCAGATCATGGTAGTAACAAACACCCTTCCCATAAG
Organism: Opisthocomus hoazin; assembly: GCF_030867145.1. NCBI lineage: Eukaryota > Metazoa > Chordata > Aves > Opisthocomiformes > Opisthocomidae > Opisthocomus > Opisthocomus hoazin. The sequence goes on along the minus strand of NC_134414.1, from coordinate 11,973,534 downwards.
CAGCAATACCACATTTTCATTGACTCAGGCAACAACTCTGAGTAACTATGTGCTTGGAGCTGTTCCCTGTTTTCCTCTCCTTTTCAATCTATATTTTGTTTTCATGCATCACTGTTCTTCCCATTGTTAAACTTAACATTTTGCTGCATGCAAGAATGGAAGACAATCAGGGGTGAGGAGTTAGTCCATTGAGACTGATGGTTAAGGGTAGTGCATAAGGTCTCTGGTTAAGCTGTAGCCACGCGAACTTTTTTAATGTCAGACTTTAGATACCCAACCGCTTTGCCAAAGCAGCAAGAAGAACAGGTTAAGGCAAGATTTTAGGCTAGGATAAATCCTTGTAGTCCGTGGCCTGTTACTGGTAATGACAAGCCCGTGTGTCCTGGGCTTCTGTGTTCCACTACAATGTCAGTGCCTTCGATGTGTTGAGCCAGAAATTAAACTTTATGCAAGTCAGTCCAAATGCTAAATACCCACTAGTAGAAGAACTTCCAGACTTGCAAGACTAGGAAGTAAAAACTAATAACTGGAAACTGTTTTATCTGTCTTTGATTTACAGCTTTCAGAGGGTTTATAATAGCTCTGTAATAACCCCTGGTGCTTTGCTTTTTCTTTCACATACGCGTGCACACATAGAACCCTTCGTCCTCTGATGTCTGAGACTACTGGGATTCATTAGCGAGAATATTCTTCTTGTTAAGGATGCAGTAATAGCAGCTACTATAAGTATTAATCTGCTGTTGTCAACTGATAATTGCAGAAGCTGGTGATTGCATCAACCTTTACCAAGTTCAGCAGATAGAAAAGTCCTTGCACCCTTGCTTTAGACACTCAAAGCTGCAGAGTATTTTTGTGTTTTTAATCAGGCTAAAACCTTGTGACAAATATCAGATTACAAAGAACCATAAAACTTCTCTTTTTCTTGTCTCCTAACTGCTGATAAAAGTCATTTTTAGAAACTGATTGCATCCAACACAGGTCTGCTGGGCTGGAGTATTCCTAGATCCCAAATGATAGAGGAGAAAACTCTGGGAGAGGATAAAAGAAGGCCTCCTGAACAAGTGACATTTGCTTCATGTAGAAGAGCAGCATCAGGCCCAATGGGGGGAGAGACAATATGGCTTCACTAAGGGCATATCATACCTGACAAATCCGATGGCCTTCTATGACGGGGTTACTGCATTGGTGGATAAGGTAAGAGCAACCGATGTCATCTACCTGGACTTGAGCAAAGCATTTGACACTGTCCTGCACAACATCTTTGTCTAAATTGTAGAGACATGGATTTGATGGATGGACCACTTGGGGGATAAAGGATTGGATGGATGGTCACACTCAAAGGGTTGCAGTCAATGACCCAAAGTCCAAGTGGAGACCTGTGCCAAGACGCATTCCTCAGAAGTCAGTATTGGGACTGGTGCTGTTTAAAATCTTTTTCGGTGACATGGATAGTGGGATTGAGTACACCCTCAGCAAGTTTCCTGATGACACCAGGCTGAGTAGTGCGGGAGGGAAGGGTTGGCATCCAGAGAGATCTGGACAAGCCTGAGACGTGGGCTCATGCAAACATCAGGAAGTTCAACTGAGCCACGTGCAAGGTCCTGCACATGGGTCAGGGCAATCCCAAGCACAAATACAGGCTGGGCAGAGAATTGATTGAGAGCAGCTCTGAGGAGAAGGACTTGAGTGTGCTGGTTGATGAGAAGCTCAACATGACCCAGCAACATGTGCTCGCAGACCAGAATGCCAACCATATCCTGGGCTGCATCCCCAGAAGCGTGGCCTGCACATGGAGGGAGGGGATTCTGCCCCTCTGCTCTGGTGAGATCCCCCTGGGAGTTCTGCGTCCAGCTCCGGAGCCCTCAGCACAGGAAAGACATGGACCTGTTGGAGCGGGTCCAGAGGATGCCACAGCAATGATGTGGGGGCTGGAACCCCTCTGCTGTGAGGAAAGGCTGAGCACGTCGGGGCTGTTCAGCCTGGAGAAGAGAAGGCTGTGGGGAGACCTTAGTGTGGTCTTCCAGTACCTGAAGAGGCCTACAAGAAAGCTGGAGAGGGACTTTTTGCAAGGACATGTAGTGATAGGACAAGGGGTAATAGTTTCAAGCTGAAAGAGCATAGATTTAGACTAGATACAAGGGAGAAACTCTTTACTCTGAGGTTGGTGAGGAACTGGCACAGGTTGCCCAGAGAAGTTGTGGATGTCCCCTCCCTGGTAGTGTTGAAGGCCAGGTTGGATGGGGCTTTGAGCAACCTGGTCTGGTGGAAGGTATCCCTGGCCATGGCAAGGGGATTGAAATCAGATGATCTTTTAAGATCTCTTCCAAGCCAAACCATTCTATGATTCTATGATATTTGACCTTTGAACAGGCATTTTAGATCCAGTGCCCCATAGAAAGTAGATGTCTGCATCCAAACTAGCCATCTACTCTTCAATCCACAGCAAGATATCCCCTCACAGACCAATATTAATCTCATCCTGAAGAAAACATCTAGAACAGTGTATTGGGTCTGGCTGGGATGGAATTAACCTACCCCACAGCAGTTCTCATAGTGCTGTGCTTTTTATTTTTAGCTAGAACAAAGTTGATACCACACCAGTGTTTTGGCTACTGCTGAGCAGTGCTTGCACAGCATTAAGGTGGTCTATCTGACCCTCAAAGGTCGGTAGTCTGGGGGTGGGCAAGAGGCTGGGAAGGGACATTGTCAAGACAGCTGACCCAAACTGATCAAAAGGATATTCCATACTATATGATGTCATGCTTAGCACTAAACACTAGGACAAAGAAGGGGTGGAAGATTCTTCATTATTAAGCCATTTGTTTTCTGAAGCAACTGCTACGTGTACCAAGGCTCTACTTCCCAGGAAGTGGCTGTACATTGCCTGCTGATGTGAAGTAGAGAATATTTTTTTTGTGTTCTTTGCTTTTTTGAATGGCCTTTGCTTTTCTTTATTAAACAATCTTTATCTTGACCTACGAGTTTTTCATCTTACTTACTTCCCCTGTCCATCTGAGGAGAGGGAGTGAGAGAGTGGCTTGGTGGGCATCTGGCAGCCAGCCAAGGTCAACCTGCCACAATGATTCAGTCAGTCAGATGAATTGCACCCTAGAATTGCCCGCTTATTCTAGGAAAGGAGGAGCCCAGATGGCCAGTTCAGATATGGGTATCTACACTAAGGTAATCCCATCCTCTACTACTATTACTCTACATTCCAACTTCCTGATTAAGAACGGAGTCACTCCATCTCTGTTCTCAACTCCTCTGAAGTTGTGATGTGAACCACCCGTCTGCAAGCATGGTAGCAGTCCTGCTTAGGTCAGCAGGACTGTTCACCTCCTCACAACTAGATCGGCTTAATAGTAATGTGACATCTTGTTAGTGAATCCATTACCGTAGATGATATTAACACTATGTGCCTTAGTTTCCCTGTGTGGAATAAGTTTTGATTCACACTTACTAGCCAGTGAAGTCATCTGATGAAAAATGTTACTATGATTCTTCCCAGAAATAATTACCTATGCTTGTCCAAGGCAGAGGATCCCATTTCTTCCAAAAATATTGTGGTAAAGATTTATTCTCAGACATTTTTTTCTAAAAGACAAGTAGCTTTTTCAGTTAGAGCTTAGGAGGGAAAATATATATTTTTTTAATAATTCCAATCTGACTGTTACTCTAATTTCTACCTGACATTATTTCTCAACAGACAAAGTCAGTCTGTCACAATGGTCTTACAAAGAAACAGACACCAACCATTTTCTGGCACTCAACTACAAGATATCTTTTAGCTAAACTTCAGAAAAATGAACTACCAAGAAGTATAGGCTTATATGTCAGGAAATAGGAATCCTATTTATTGACAATTTCCAGGGGCTCTTTGAGCAGAAAAGCAGAACAAGGACTGGTCTCTGTGAAATGTTTCTAGTAATGTTGAAGTCTGAAGAGTATTAAAGGAGAGCATTTCACAATTTCTCTTACGCAGCCAATTGTGAAGTATTTGTTTCCAGGTTAGCTTTTTCATCAATTCCTTAATTAAAAGTAATCATAAGACTGCTAAACATTTTGTTGTCTCATACTAGAAACCCACATGCAAATTTAGCATAGAACAGCAATTTTATTCCTTCAGTAAGCACCAGTTGTCTTGCAATTTCAGGCTTGGAAGCTTTAGAGTCACTGTAGGATTTTACAGTAATACAAAGAAACTTCCTCATAGGAGCTAAGAGCTTTAGACACAACAGGACAAATTCTGGTATGAAGATGCTTACATTGCTAAACTTTTATGAAAATGAAAATGATCTGAACCTACACACAAGGTGTGTCACCCTCCAGAATTACCTAAAGCTTTAAGTTGGATCTAACTTCTGATCCCCCTTTCATCCACATGCTAAGCCACCTCGCTGGGGTGTGGTGATGCTTTAAATCAGGTTTAATGCCTGCCAGCATATAGAAGAATACGTTTACTTCAGCTGACATGTGCCTGATTTGCAGTAGAGATAAAGATGAAGTCTCTTCAGTAGCATCTGACACTTGTTCCACCTTCCCAGAAGAACAGACAAGAATATATTCATACAGGTAGACAAATTTCAGCACCCAAGAAATCCATTGGGTGTGCCCTGATAAGCTCTACCAACATAGGGGAGTGAATTTAGCAACACGAAGATATACCAAATCATACATATAGAGTGGCTGGGTTTAACAGAGTGTCCCACTCCAGAGATGCTAACTGCTGCCAAGACTTAGTTTAGAAGAGTACTATATAGGTATTCCTTGTATTTGGGGATGTATCACTGGATTGTACCCAGGTATAATCTCAGGAGTTTGAAAAGATAATCACAGCAAAGCCCTCTTTCAGGAATGCAGCATGCCCACCCATGGCACTTTACCACGTTACAGACATAAGGTTTGGTGCTGGAAAAAGAAGGGTGTAGGCAAACCTCTCTGCCTACTGCCCTCACTAAGGACCACGTGGAGAAATGTCCTGTTCATCCTTGCCTGATGCCAAAGCCCATGAACATATCCAATCAAGACCCTCCTGAACCTCCAAGCTCTCTTTGTTTGAACGTTCCAACTTGTGCTGGACCCTGAATAGAGCACTTTTTGATGAACTGGTTTTGCTTGCAGCAGGTCTACTCAGAGCTGTCGCAGATTGCCAGTGATAACCTGGTTAGCATTTTGAGACCCACTTTGTGTTTAAAAGTCTAGTTTCACATCAGAGCAAAGATTTGGTGACACAACATAAAAATTTCTAAATTAATTTAAAGCTTTTATTTTTAATGGGGAAATGGAACCAATATAGGTTTCAGGAGATTTTAGGCTGTGGAAAACAGTCATCTCTCTAGCAAAAGAGAGAGCACATTTTCCAAACTAATTTCCCTACCTCTCTCACAAACTGTATCTCCTGCTACCTATACAGGGTAGGAGATAGTGAGTTTATCCTGCCTGAAAAATCTCACGTATCATTCTGAGCATCTCTTATGAAAATAGCTCACCTCTGACCCAAAGGGTCTTCTAGCACTTCACACCTCATCTGACTGGAGAACTTCTCACTTCCATCCTAGAAAACTCTTACATGTATGGTCTTCTGCCCAACCTGGCCTTTTACCTTATCAACTAACCTCAAGTACCAATGTTTCCAGGATGAAGCATTCCAACTTACAGACATCTGACTTGCCTCAGACTGTCCTCAAATTGCTGATTTTTTAAATATGCCCAGCTTGTGGGACAATATGTCTCTAGCGTCCCACCACTGTGGCAAAATTACAAAGGCAGCACTAGAGAGGTGAATTTAAGCTCGTTATGTCTGTAATCTCTGTCAGTCCCAACATTAGCAGGATTATGACTGTACCATCTTGCAGTAGATAATTATCATGATCTCATCCAAGCATGCAGAATGTGTTTATCCACTTAAACAGTTTGCTTCCTTCAAGAAATATTTAACCCACAGAAATTGCAGACATTGAATATTTCCAAAACTAGAATCTTGTGTTCACGAATCATCAGTGGGCTATTTCTATGGTACTACATATTCTATTCACGGGCAACATATTACGTGAGTTTGTACCCCATTTTTGTGCCGTAATGTATATTCACAATTAGGTGTGATACAAATTAAATCAGTTAAATCAAATTATGTTAATCTTTGCAATTCACAAAAATGTATGCTAATGAATTTATCAGATAAAGATAGAGGAATTGTTTTCTCAAATAGAGAAAAAAAATTTTTTTTAATGTAAAATGATCTTTCAGAGGCTGTGATTGAAGAAGACATCTGCTACTCAGGCAAAGGAGCACATATTTAAGTTAAGCCACTAGCACCAACTGATTTAAGTATATCCCCTCATAGGTATGGGATGTAAAAGAGTGTTTATCTGCTTTGTGCTTGAGGGCGTCTATTTACATATAAGTGCTGAGAAGGAGCTTTACCCAGGAAAATGAACGAAAACCACAGATATTACCAAGAATATTCACTCTGTGAACAAAGCTGCCTGAACAACATACAGCTGTCGACCCAAAGTAGAAAAACTTTCATTTTAAGTTGTCTAAATGGTGACTGAATTTTAATCTGAGATATAGAACTAAAATTTGTGCTCAGAAATCCAAACCTAAATATAAAGAACTCTCTAGTACCTTCTTGCATGGAAACTACCTACCTGATATTTCTAGGACCATTTCTTAGAGCAGCATCATGGATTTGACCATAGGAATACAATTTTTGACTTCAAAATAATGCTGCACAAACAATTTTTGGTTATTTCTGAAGACAGGAATAGGCAAAACAAATTTTCTAAGAAATCTTAAACTGAGAAAGAGTTGATAAAAGTTGCTCAGAGGGGTTGTGGAGTTTCCATACTTTGAGTTACTCAAAATCTACCCAGATATGTCCCTGAGCAACCTGCTCTAGAGGACCATGCTTTAGGCAGAGATGGTGGGTTGATGGTCTCCAGAGGTCTCTTCCAACTTCAGTTATGCTATGATTCTATTCTCCTATTTCATTTAAGCCTCTTGCTTATCCTGAACTGATCTGAACCGATTTTTCAAAGGATGGAACAATGAGATGAAGAACTGTTTCTTGAAAGTCAGACTTAAGCATATCTGAAGGAAATTCAAAACCTCAGTTGTGAGTAATTGTGAAGTGTCAGTCATAGATGACTTCAAAATCTGGACTACAGATCATTTAAAGCTTTCTAGCAGATTTTTTTCAGCATACCTGTTTCTTTTTTCCTTCTTTTGTTTTTAATTACAAAAGAAGAAACTTTCATTTTTATGTATTTCCAAAGTTGGTGAATGTTTTTCTTTGCCTCTAATTTCTATCTGCACTTTATTGTCCTTTGATAAGATTTATTTACTGTGAGGTTTCAGTTGTTAAATCCAAAAGGATATAAAATTGCCTTAGGATGAAATCTTCATATCCATTTTTCACATGACAGAGATTAGAAAGTATAGAGGAAATAAAACCCAACATCACAAGAAATGATTTGTGCAGTTTCTTTTAAGATTTGATATTAAGATGTTTTTTTATAACTAACAGTTAGATAACCTGCTGTTACCGATCCCACAGATATCGTGTTTACAATTAGTAGATTGCATACAAATGCAGCATAGTATAAGAACTGTAGAAACAAGGATTTGCACTCTTACAAGGTTTATCACTAAAAATGTTTGTTGCTTCTCCTTCCTGGAGTGGTAGTTGAAAATAAGTGTAGTATGAAACTGCAAGAACCCAAAAATTTTCTGTAATAGCAGATGAGGCAAACAGGTAACTGAGAAATATGTCATGATGAAAAATAAATTATTTTTAAAACAGTAGGTTTTTGGCTTCTGAAATAGTTTTGAAATATGGATGACATCCAGAAAGATTCAGGCAAAAAAGGGGAGAAATACTCATTTAAAGAGTCATTCTATTTATTACCAATATTGATTTAAATTTAGCACTGTCTTTACATTTTTAAAACAATGTTTTAATTCTAACGTGAACTTTCATTTCAGAAGAAAATTAATTTGAAATTAATTTAAACATCTCATTTTCTATTTAAAAGACTTATTTCATTCAATGTTTTGTTTTCTGTTAAAAACCATTTACAATAAGATAAACATTCTCCCTTAGTTTTTTGGTTCAGCAGGCAAACCAAAAATGCAATTATTTACAAATATCTATTGAGCATACATTGATCCCCTAAACACTTCACATAGAAAAGCTAAAGCTTCTTTCTTTTTTAGAATTCAGACTCAGAATAGTGTCATCTATTGGCTTCAACAGTATGGCACAAACCAAAAATTTCGTTCATGTCCCTTGATGATATTCTGTAGCTTGTGTTACAACCACTTCCACTGTCGTAGTAAACCAGAAGCACAGCCCTTCTGGGTTTAAAAGAAATGTTTATTATTGCTCAGTGCATCATAAAAGCTAAGCAAATTTTCCAGCATTCCGCAAGATAACATCAGCAAAAATACTGCCCAAAGATCCGTGAAATGATTGAAGAGACATCGGTGGACACCTTAACGTCACAATCATATAGACAAGAATCTTGTAAATAAATCAATTATTATTGTTCAATTGTAATTTCTCTATTATTGATGATTCAAATACGATCTCAGCCACCTCCAAAAACAGTTTTCAAGACTGATTAGATGAAAAACACTAAATCCTTGAAGAACAAACTTTTGGATCAAGTGCTTTCCAAAAGTGAATGGGCTCTTTGTATGTATATATCACAGGAGACAAAATTTGTGTGTTTGATAGTACAGGCACAGTGTATAACTACATACGGTACAATTTATCAGAGTGTACCCATGCTGCAGCAGTAAGGTGTGGTAACTGAAAATCCATCTTAGGCTGTATATTAATTTATCCTTAACTACCTGGGCGTTCTGCAGCATCTCAGTTTCTAACAGGCATCTTGTATATTAGGTAAAGAGTAAGATTACTTTCCTGCAGTCTAACTAGATGACATGGTAAAGCACGAAATCTCTAGGGAAACCGCAAAAAAAGACGTAGTTTGACCACTTTATTTCTCCAAATGAAAGACTAAAAAGGAAACTAATCTGCAGTTCAACAGTATTTCCAGCTGCAGTAGGTCCAAACTCATTATTTGATTCACTTACAGAATAGACTTTCCTAAAATGTCTTTCTTCCTAGATACAATAACACAGTTTACTATTTTAATAAAACTAAGCAGACCTAGAAAAAAAAATTCACTTTTACATGTGTTGAAACCCACAGAATTTAAAACAGGGCTGAATTTGAGTTACTGTTTTGTCACACTCTGCAAAGAAAAGAAACAGCTGTCAACCAGATTCCACCTGGATATGTTTGTCTGTGCCTCTTTAATACCAAGATAAAATGTGGTTTTGTTTTATATAGGGTAACACATTAAATACAACAATAAAGTAGTATAGAAGGAAAATTAGTTTGCAGCGTTCACAAGTATTATGATAATGAAGGAATGTCCAGGCTATGCTCTGAGGGCATTAAACACAAAAAAAACACATTACAATGACAATAGAAATCGCCTTACAATGAAATTATCTTGTAATGGAAGAAGAAACACCCATTTTGCCCTGGAGTGAAACAATATCACTCCCAGAGTGTCAGACAACAGGCTTTAAGTATGTGAAAAATACATATGACTCATCAAGAAGAAATACATCAAGTGAATCTAGCCTGGAATAGAATACCTTGTAGACAACAGAGCAGCAGTCAGAAGGCTTTTCACGCCATCTTCTACAACATTCTCAGAAGCAAGCTAAGGCAAAATGACCTGGGTGAAATTCTTGTCAGACAGAAGATTGATTGAGAACCAAAGCCAGAGAGTAATTACCAGGAAGTTACACCAGTAGTTAAACTTGAAAGATTTATCAAGTGCAGTTCCTCCAGGAGTCTGTCCAAGACCCAGCACTAACCATATTTCTGTCCTAGCATCCTTGTCACTAACTTGTATAGAGATTGAATTTTCAGCTTATACAAACGGAAAGAACTGGAACTGAAATTCTATGTGACTTTGATAAACTGAAAAAGTGGCCTGACAACTTAGAACAAAATTCAGAAAAGTATTGCACTTTAATAGGAATTATTATCTTTACAAGCATCAAATGGGGAAAAACCGCTTAGCAAACAGTTCTTCAAGACTGCAGGAATCTGAAAGAACCAGAAGTCACAGAAAAGTCAACAATATAGCCTGCAGGGCACATGAAGTAATTTTTCTGCTCTCTGTAGCTTATTTAAGTTCTCAGCAGGAGTTGTGTGTGCAGTTTTAGGCACCACAATGAAGCATTCAATTTCCAGAAGAAAGCAACAAGAGTAATGACCAGAGGACTGCAAAACATGACTCAGGAGGAAAAGGTGGAGAGACAGGTTTTTGATGCAAAGAAGAAAAAGCAGAAGAATCCCAAAGTAGTAGTTTTAAAATTTATAAATGGTATCTTCAAAGAGGAAGGAAACAAATTGTTCAAGTCCACTGAGACTAGGAAAATTGTCAAGATCTAAAACCTGCAGAAAGGAAATTTTTATTCAGAAAATAGGAAAATTTTTTAATAGGTAAGACAGTAAACCAGTGGAAAAAGATGGCTTAAGAAACCTGTGGAATTGAAGGTTTCTGAAAGACAGGTTAGACTAACTTTGTTCAAAATGGTGTACATAATAATTATTTGGGAAGAAGGGTAAATAAAATAACTTTTATGGTGCTTTCCTGCCATATTTTCTATGATTCTGGGAAACCAAACTCCTGTTCCCCCTATCTGTCTTTTGCCTCTGTCAAGGGTAAACACTTTGCTCATGGAAAACCTAGTGCACTGTAGCTTCTACAGCAGTGTTTGCAGTGTGGGCTACAGTTGTGCTATAGTCTGAGAAAATCAAGACAACAAAGCTGGTTTTCATACAGCTCCCTTAGTTTGTACATCATGGAGCCCCTGGCAAAGGAAATATCATTGTTTTCATAAGTCAATTATGAAAACGATGAAAGTTGCCCAAAGTCAATCACAGAGACAGTGACAGAAAGAGTAAAGGAAATCATGTCTCTGAAGTTCTTATCCTCTGTGTAATGTAACAGGTAGACTGGTTCATTCACTGACTCATTCATTTGATTCATGCTGTATATATTTGAATTCTGTAACTGGTCATTTTTTAAACATCATCTCACCTTTACACCCTATCATAAGCATGCAAAGAAGACCTTGAGTAACCTAATGTTTCCTGGAATTTGGCCTTGCTTTTAGTGGGGGAGGGTGGACCACGGCACCAAGAGTGCTCATCTGGCAACTTAAATTATTCAGTACTCCTATGGCTCTCTAATGATAAAAGGCAATTCCTACATACAGACTCTTTTATGATGATAGCTTGAATGCACCTCATGGAGCTGGCTGAAGCTAGTTTAGCGTGGAGCGTTACGGTTTAAAGCAGGGCGTCAATAAACTGCGTGACAGGTGCTCTCTATTCACCCCCACCCTCCCACCAGAGGAAGGGAAAAGGAGAAAAAGGGAGAGAGACTTACAAATTTAATATAAAAAGTTTTACTAATAACACTAATAGTACTAATAATATTAATGATAAGAGAAATAATGTAGAATATACAAAATCGATACTGAGTTTCCCGGAGTTGGGTGCCATCCCACCAGCAGCTGCCGGGCAGCACCAGGCAGTCCCGGACTGGCCTCGGCAGTAGACAGGAACTGGACTCAGGAATGCACGGATCGGAATCTGGATCAGGATCGCGGGCAGAACATGAGCAGGGTCCTCCTCAGAAGGTGGCCAAGGACGAAGATGACAAGAACGTCGTGATCCCCCAGCTTTAAACAGAGTGTGATGTGCATGGCATGGAATACCGCGTTGGTCAGTATCGGGTCGCCTGAACTGTCTGCCCCTTCCTGCAAGTATGACCCCTTCCGACTCCTCACTTGCAGGACCCAAAAGATCTGTCGGTGACCTTGGCTGCTATAGCGATTATAAACAGAGGCCTTTTTCTGCATTCCTCTTCTACCATTATCTCAGTGTAACTATAAACGTTAGGCGTTCTCAGCTTTGGAGCGGACAGAGTCTGTAAAATGTGCAGCCAGCTTCAGAAAAATGCAGTTACTTAGAAGAACTTAGCTGTAAGGAAGATTAACTAAAAGAAAATCGGTTATGTTTTAACCAAAACCAGGTCATGGAGGTACTGTGACCTGTGACAGCTGTCACATACACCTCTCTACAAGTAGAGTGGGAGAAGATATGCCAGAAAAAGGATGAACTCCAGGACAACCACACCCTCGTCTTCCCTTCTGGAGCAAGGACTAGACAGATCATCCTGCTGCAGAAAGAAAAGATCATACCATGCCTATCTGCAAAGAGGAAGCATCTAGACCAAACAGAGCTCCTTGTTTGTAGGATGAACTAGTGTTCATTACCAAACTTTCATTTTGTCTCACTTTCTTTCACCTGTACTATAATTCTACATGTGACATCATTACACCATACACAATGTTCTGTCTGGGACCAAAGAGCTGCTGGAACTGGCCAGCTAAAGTTGCATGAAGGCTGCTGCAGAGCCAGGAACTGAACCCCATTCTCCAGTGACAAACTGTTAATGCTGAACAAAGTTTGCCTCAACAAATTGTCTTTACCCTTGTGTCCTTCTTCTCTACTTGCCCTCTTTCAATACTTGATTTTGTTTTCTTCATTTCAGCTGGGCTATGCACATACAGAGACTTCTTGAATTCAAGTACGTAAAAAGTGCATGTAGTGAGAAGTTTTCTCTTGGCATAACAACAATTGAGTCAGAACACAAAAAATGATTGAAGCAAAAATTACAACAAGAACTGCGAGAATAAATTCATTATCTTTTACTTCCCTTTAAAAGCTGTCCCTAAGTGCTTAGTGTGTTTCTGAAGTATTCTTCATATTCCATTTGACTTGATAAATGTGTTGTGCAGAACATCTGAATAGTCTCTTTAAGAAAGATGCTGAATTGGCATTGGGTATGTTTCAAACAAAGAAATCTTTCATTAATTGCAAAGGAGATAAAAATATAATTCATTCTTGGTTTAGCTTTTCAGTATCGATGAACAACTATTATTTACAGTAAGTAAAAGATACACAATACATTGATATACACCTTTTATTGCCTGTACAAGCATACAAACTCTCTTCTCTCAGACCATGCCTGCTTAAAATCTGCCCTGCCAACTTTTCAGGTGTGGTCAATTAAACATTGCTCTGTCATGGGAGGCACATCATTACTCACAGGCGCTCAGCCAACTGCAAAACAAAAGCAGACTGTCACAGACTTGTGGGTGTCTGATAACCTGCTCTGCGCAGCTGCGTCCCGAGAACGCAGGACTGAGCACAGTCCAGTTCAGCTCCTGTGATGTATAATTACATTTATACTGTTACCATAAAGATGTCATCGTCTCTGTAATTAAATTTGTGCATCATTAAATAGTCACTACTTTACCATTGACAAAAGTAGTGAATTTAATTTCTCATGATACTATTCTCTGAAAGTATTTTGATGATTTGACGGATTTTAATTAGCTCCAAAATAGCGTTCTTCTTGTATCAATTCTACCAGAAAGAAGCTTCAACATTTAGAACAATGGCAACCACCTGGGATTGCAAGGGATCAGTGTTCATCTGCCCTGTATACTCTCAGCATGTCAAAGATGTCCATTTTATTCTTTTACAGGCTGTCAAAAATGAACTCTACTAAATCATTCAGGAAATGCATACTTAGTTTTTTTCTTCATCTGCAGATAGTTGTTGCCACCAGGTTTCACCAAAGTTTCAAAGCCCTGTTTCTTCCTTTTCTAAAATACATCTGGAAGATCGCTGATGCCTTTAGGCTGAGTCCATCTGTTTATGGCAAAGGCATAGCAAAACTGCAGCTTCAAAAGTATCTGACTACAACATCGTGTCTCTGTTGTCACCCCAAATCAGTGCTTGAAAATGGTCAAGACAACTCAGGGCTGTGATCAGCAAGGAAGCTAACGGTGCGAGCATGTAAAGGACATTGAGCTGGGCTTGTAAATGCAGCTAAGCACATCATGCACATGTAAGCAAAGCTTAGATAACATGTAAGAACAACCAAAATGCAGTGTTTAGGTCAGATACGGATAGAGCATACATCCCCTGATGTCTCCATCTCTCCCTTGTAAAAGATATTTTTGTGGTTTATTACTGCCTGGAGATTATGTTGGTCACAGATACTGAGGCTGATTGGGAATAAGAGTGTACCCGAGGAGCTGAAAGCAGTATCCCACCAACACTCCCTCTCCATTTGTCCCCACTCATGTCCCTGCATGCATACGTTTTGCTTTCCCTGACATTACAGTCTACTAGTTTGTGCGAACGCTTTGAGCTTTCCTACAGTAAGAAACCACTGTGCTTCCCAGCCTGGGCACTCCTACTTGCTACATGAGATGCTCTGGAGTGATATTGCAAATCTCTCTTGGGCAGCTGCGTGCCTCCTCCTGTGCACGGGGACAAACAGAGCTGGTAGGGCTGCTTTTGCCACTGCCCCTGTGCATTGCGGTCACTAAAGATACTAACGCATGGTGCATAAATGCAAGTTACCGCAATCAGAAAAGAGTGACTTTCATTCAGGCGTGGGACTTTTTCGGAAATACTAAGCCTCTTCCATTGGTAAATATCCCCATTTCTGTTACTAATAATAGGAAGAGATATTAAAGGAGGATCTCTAATAGAAAACTCATACTGTGGTAATAACACATCCAAGAAATGGTGTGTCTCTATCATGTAGCAGTACACAAGGCAAAGGGAACTCAGTGCTGACCAACCTGATACAGCAACACGATTCAGGGTACAACAAGCAGATTCCACCCAAAAATGCACCTGTAGTGCTGCATCCTACAGCCATGAGGTGCCCACAGCACCCGTTCACAAGGTTTACCAGCACTAAGGACCACTGAGAAGCTGCTGCTACTGGCAGAGCAACCCAACTCATGGCTGTCTTGGACTTGTTATTACTTCAAGAGCGAAAGCCCCGTTACAAGGATGCAATGTTTCCATCAGGACCCTGAACACTATGTTCACAAGTAACTACCACAGAACCAAAGGAACAGGAAGAAATTTCCAACAAGCACTTTGCCCTTCCCTCTCCACCTGCCCTCACCAGTAAAACAAACACCAAAGAAATCCAAGCAACTCAAATCCTTTATTTTTATGCTGTCTTCAGCTGACCCAGCTTGTGACAAAGGAAAAATTGTGAACAAATTCCAGAACATTCAGACATGGAATTTTTGCATTGTTGTCAGTGCAAGGAGGCACAGCAGCTATGGTGAAGTCCTAAGCACGCATCCAGATATATTACACAGGATCATCCCCTCCTCCTCCACCAACTGTTCTAAATGTTTCTAAATGATGCACATGGACTGTTCTGACTCTAAAGTAGACAACTAGGGCACAATGTAGCACTTGGCAGACTGGCTTGCTGACATTGCAATGAGTTTGCCTGACCCTTGAGCCCTAATTGCAGTGAAAATTAGTAGTTTAATTTAGTGGAACATGTGCCTGCAGTTTCTTTTTTTTATTGCCATGGAATCCTGACTCAGTAAAATTAAGCCAAGGTTTTCCATCCTTTTAGGCCCTGGAAATTATGTTTAGGCACTTAAATAAGTGCTCTGGAGCACCCACAAATTTCACTCTAGTCAAGCTACAGATGCTCAAAACGTACAGACTGCTGGGTACTCTCATTTGGAAACTTCCATCCTTCACCCTACAGCGTTTTCTGCACGTGCCTAACAGGATTTGAGTTAAGTCAGAGACCTGAATTAAGCACCTAGGTAAATACAAGTCAGCCTGCCTGAACACTTAGGAGACCAGTTTTTGTCAGAGTACTTGGGTTTGATTTCACAGTCTTAACAAAGAATGTCAAAATGTACCAATCTGATCTAAACTGACAGTGTCCCTTCCCACTTTTCCTTTCCCTGCTGCGTTGTGTGGTCCAGCCCTCACCCACCTTCTCCTGCAAAATGTTTCAAGTTTCTTTTGCCCAAGATCCCTTCTACTGTTGAAGAAAATACTGTTCATCTGTGTAACAGCTTTTGTAAATAGGGCTATAAGAAAAAAAACACATTTCCTAAATGTCAGTCATAGGAATCCAGATTACAGGTAGTGCAATCTGAACCTGTTCATCCCTATCAAACAGGAATAAATGCCGGACAGCTTTGACAGCTGCTCCTGCCACACAGAAAATGCCAGAACATGAAGGACATAAAAACCAAGAGCAACAAAACGCACACCACTGCATTTCATAGATTTAAGGAACAAAGTGTCACTAGAAAAATGGGATTATAATGAATGTTGCCAGCTTCTTGAAATTTCATTGCACATCTCAGGAATAATCTGATTTACAAAATTTCCCAAATTCTTGATTTCCCAGTAATCTTTACTTTCGTTATCTCATAATCCTTTTTTTTTGAGAAAATATTGCTCTTCATAATTAAAAATTGTACATAAATCACTCAAATATTGTTAATTTTTCAAAACATTTCTCTTAGTCCCAATATTTTGGAGGTCCTATGCAGGCTTCTGTGAATACAAAGACATGGCAAGGATATAAATAGCCTTTAAATCTGAAAAGTAAATAAAAAATAAAACAGAACTGCAACTATGGAAACTGCTGGTTGATTTTGGAGCTGTTGTGGGAAGCAATCCACTGAGGGCAATAAAAATAAAAGTTAAGATATAGGTTCAGTCCTGCTTTCACTCACACTGAGGTAAATTTGGGTGTAACTCCAGAGGATTCAGCAGGGTTCTTGGAGCTTTATTTCACTACAAGTGAAGACAGGAGCTGATATACTGTCCAGTCTACTCAGGAGGAAAGAACACCAAATTTAAGAATACTGAGAAACAGGAAAACAAAGTCAATGTCCCAGCAGTCTGACCTACCAAAGCAAGAACCACACAGTCAGACCAAGGTTAACTTCCTGCCGTGAGAAATCCTTGGGGCTGATGGCTGCAATGAGACATTTCAACCCGTCTTGCTAATTAAACTTGGACCTCATACCCCAGTTTCTGAGAGCAGTCATATCTGGCATCCACATATATTTTCTGAGCTTATTGTCAAGAAGAAAGATGTTTCAAAAACTAGAGGGTTACCCTACATTTCAGGAGACACAGATTCAGGTCCTCAAAGCATACAGAGTTCAGACAGGTTGGCACCGGTTAATTCCAAGAGGTGGCTTACTGTCAAAATTAAGAAAAAAATGTATTTAGATTTCAGCTGGCAACACTGACCTTCCTAATTCACTCTGACAGGCCCTTCTGCAGTTTTTCAGACACATTCAAAAGAAGACTTCTGCAAATGAGCTTATACAAGGATTAGAAGTGTTCACCATTCTTCCAGGGAACACTTCTCAAGCAATTTCATAAGGTGGGATATCATATAACTATCTATCTCACATACATGTTTTGCAGAGATTTTGCCATGCAAAGTGTTGGTTTTAATAAAAAAAGAAAAACAGGTATTTCTGGACATGATTCACCTGACAATTATTTAATATTTACTTTTGGATGATATCAGTTCTTTTTTCAGGAGTGCTCTTTTTTCTCCAATTTCTCCTCAGACAGTCTGTGTGTTTCTTGCAGTTGTAGTTTTGGAAATCACCCCTTAATTCAGACAAAAATGGTGTGTTGTTTCAGTCTTCAAGATCCAAATCCCCAGCCACAATGAAAAGTGACATTACCACCCATGTATTTGCACTTTTAAAAAGGAACTGAACGAGCCAGTCCACACTGACTGAACAAGCAGAAGGTCAACACAGGGAGATGTGCTCACTGGTAAGTTAGACTTAAGAGCACAGAATGTGGAAAAATCCCAAGAGTACAGTTTGTGGGGAAGGGGAAAGGGGTATGTTCCCTGTAAGACTAACTGTCTCAACACCGGTCTGTAAGAGACCCTCAAGTCAGTTTGAGAATCATGTCTCATGTCTCCTTAACTAAGTAATAGTTCCTCTAAGTGTCTGTTCTCATCTGAAGGTGTTCAAAAGCCCTTTTGAAACCTGCATTGGAAGGCAGCCAACAAGTCTCTGCCACTGTGCAGAGCATCTGCAGCTGAATACCAATTGATTTCACTGTGTAATACTCTGAGGTTTGATCTATGCACCCAATGCAGAAGAGAAGAGAGACTGAGCTTTGAGTAACTTGCTTGGATATAGTAAACATCATGAAACAGAAGACTGTGACTAGTTAATATGAATTACCTTCACCATCCAAATGGTACAAGACACACATCCTACCAGAGCTGTGGGAGACTAGATGTCTTCTGTTCTCCTGATAGTTATGGCATGGATCAAAAGAGCAGAACTTTTTCCCTTCCACAACTGGAGGGCTGCAATACATAGCAGATTGTAGAAAAGACCCTTTAAAACACGTATAACAGTGAAACGTAGCTCAGGAACAGAGTAGAAAGTCTTTCAGCAACCTTTGCTGCTTCAGTGTATCATGGAAACTTGCTTGCACTAACAGCAAATTCAGTATCATGTCCTTCTAATGCCAGTAATATTCATCGAGGAGATAAAAAAGTACCATGCTGAGGGCTCTGGACAGCTTCTCCTTTTGCAAGACAAAGACTCTCTAAAAAACTTCTACCAATCCTGACAGAGCCAGCTACCACCCAGCCTTTGACAACCACAGAGCAAGAGAAAATAGTACTGAGAAATCTTTTTTCCACTATATGTTCAATCTGCATAGAAGCTACATAACATCTTACAGGCAGGGTTTGGCTGTGAATAAAAATCCACATGAAAAAGACAACATAGGGAAGAAGCAGACGACTCTCAGTTCAGCAGGCCTGATCTAAGTTCATAGACCTTCTTGTACCTCAGTTTGGATATCCAAGGGTAATATTTCCCTAGCTCAGAAGGGCACTCTGATAACTGGGAAGAAGTATGGGCAGCTGGAGTGAGGTGCACGTAGATGAGTCCTGTTATGTTGAGGAAGTCTTAAACAGCAGTTTGACAGCTCATTTATCATCATTAGTCTTCACCAGGGACTTTATGGTCTCTTGGATTAAGTTTGTTGAATATACTGCTAGTATTCGCTCCAAAATCACTAACATACAATTTTGAACTAGAGTGTTAATTGAGCCACACTCTCTTACTTGCAGCTATTGATGAGTCAACAATAACTGTTCAGTCCAGAGTGTGTTCAGGTATCAATTGTCTTTCTGCATGCATCCATTAAAGAACTGATAGTTAACTGTCTACATGAAAAATACCACCATCCATTTTGCCCATAATAAATGTAAGACGTAATAATTTGTCAAGATAAGGAGAGGAAAAAGGCAAATGACTACCCCCATTCTACCAGACACAGGCCAAGCAACGGAGAACTGAGTCTTAATAACTGAGTCTGGGCAGACACTCAGTCAAAAAAGCCAGATGTAAGTCATAGGGCTAATCAAATAACTATCAATAATCAGTATGATTAACCTGGGACAACTTGAATTTGTAAGAAGTTATTAACATGAAGAATTCATAAGCTGGAAAAATGGATTTTGGAGAGTTAAAAATGGAAATAGGCACATGCTCCCAAAATGCACCCCATCTCAGAATTTTATATATACAGATCTACAAGTTATTTTCATTTATCCTGAAAATTCGTACATATACTTTACCTTTTAAAGCCACAACAGAGGCAATTCTTGCAAAGTGATCAAAAAAGAATGCAAACCTCTTTAGGAAAGATACCAAGAGTGACAAGGAAAGAGAAAAGAAGGTCAGCTTCATTGACAAAAGTAAATATGTTGGGACTAGCATAGAAAAACAGATGTGTGAACAAGTGATGATGGCAGGGTAAGTGGAAATCAGAAACGAGAGACTCAGGGATGACAGAGTGAAATGTGGATTCGGACAGACAGAAGCATACACCTCTGTGTTATGTAGTGTTCAGTCTGTGGACACCCTCTGCTAACATCAGACCACAACCAACAAGAAAAAGCATCTAACAGCACAGGAAGTTCCAGTTGAATATGAGGAAGAACTTCTTCACTCTAAGGGTGGCAGAGCACCAGAACAGGTTACTCAGAGAGATTGTAGATTCTCCTTCTCTGGAGATATTCAAAACCCATCTGCATGAAGTCCTGTGCAACCTGCTCTAGGTGACCCTGCTTGGGCAGGGGCATTGGACTAGATGATCCCCAGAGGTCCCTTCCAACCCCTACCATTCTGTGATTCTGTGATTCTGTAACAGGATAAGAAGTTTGCAGAAAATGACACTGACAACTTCAACACAAACTGTCTTACATTCTGGCAGAAAAAAGGATATGAAGCTTTATTAAAATGGGAATTTTTCAAAACAAAAGAGTAGTTTCAGCAATCAACATTCACATTTTCCTAAAGAAATGTATGAAGTGCTCTGTCCCATCCCAGATCACTTACAGGTATTTATAGAGTTTCATATTCATGTAACTTCAGCAGTTTTTCTCCTGTTCATCGTTCCAGGTGTGTCAAAGAGGACATTTTATAGAAAGTGTTTGGGTGACCTGTGCTTTCCTTTGGACTTACCAGTAACACAGTATTTCTTACTCTTTTTTAAGTTGTTTGAAGTACTTCATAAATTACACGTGACTTTCCCAGTGGTTCACCTCAGTCTACGCACTGCGGACCTATTTAGAATGATCCCATACAACAGAGTCGTGGAGAAAAGAGGAGGAGAGGTGGTTGATATGGAAGGATCACCACCTCCAAGCTCAAGAGTGGTCCGACTCTTGGTCCAATATGCAGGAAACCAGGCAAAAGCAGCAGGAGGTCTGCATGTATGGACAAGGAGCTGCTGACTAAACTTAAACGTAGAAAGGAGGACGAGTGGCTCATAGACTGGAAGGCTGTGCTGCCATTCAGCAAGACCCAGACAGGCTGGGGAGTTGGGCAGAGAGGAACCTGATGAAGTTGAACAAGGGCAAGTTCAGGGTCCTGCACCTGGGGAGGAACAACCCCATGCACCAGTATAGGCTCGGGGCTGACCTGCTGGAAAGCAGCTCTGCGGAGAGGGACCTGGGAGTGCTGGGGGGTGACAGGTTAACCATGAGCCAGCAGTGTGCCCTGGCTGCCAAGAAGGCCAATGGCATCCTAGGGTGCATTAAGAGGAGTGTAGCCAGTAGGTTGAGGGAGGTTCTCCTTCCCCTCTACTCTGCCCTAGTGAGGCCCCATGTGGAGTACTGTGTCCAGTTCTGGGCTCCCCACTTCAAGAAAGATGAGGAGCTATGAGGATGACAAGGGGACTGGAGCATCTCTCCTACGAGGAAAGGCTGAGGGAGCTGGGCTTGTTTAGCCTGAAGAAGAGAAGGCTGAGAGGGGACCTTGTAAATGCCTATAAATATCTTAAGGGTGGGTGTCAGGAGGAAAGGGTCAGACACTTTTCTGTGGTGACCAGTGACAGGACAAGGGGCAACGGGCACAAACTGAAGCATGGGAAGTTCCACCTCAATATTAGGAAGAATTTCTTCACTTCAGGGATAACAGAGCACTGGAACAGGCTGCCCAGAGAGGTTGTGGAGTCTCCTTCTCTGGAGATATTCACAGAATCACAGAATCACAGAATGGTCGGGGTTGGAAGGGTCCTCTGTGGGTCATCTAGTCCAACCCTCCTGCCTACAGCAGGCTGCAGAAGACCTTGTTCAGGCGGGCCTTGAATATCTCCAGAGAAGGAGACTCCACAACCTCCCTGGGCAGCCTGTTCCAGTGCTCCGTCAAAACCCGCCTGGTTGAGGTCCTGTGCAGCCTGCTCTGGATGACCCTACTTTAGTAGGGGGGTTGGACTACATTATCTCCAGATGTCCCTTCCAGCCCCCACCTACCATTCCGTGATTCTGTGATCAAGGAAGACTTACCCTCAGTGGAGGAAGATTAGGTTAGGGAACACTTTAACAAACAGAAGATACATAAATCCAGGGGACCTAATGAAAGCTGAGGGAGCTGGCTGATGACATAGTGAAGCTCTTCTTGCAGTGGTAATCAGGGCAATCAGAGGAAGATCCCAAGAAATGACAGGTAGTAAATGTCACTCCTATCTTCATGAATAGCAAGAAGGAGGATCCAGGGAAGTACAGGTGGTCAGCCTCACCTCGATCTCTGGCAAGGTGATGGAGCAGCTAATCCTGGAAACCATTCCCAAATCTGTTAAGTGCAAGAAGGAGACTGGGAGTTGTCAGCATTGCTTTACGAAGGCAAAATCCTGCCTAACAAAAACCAGCCTTCCACAAGAAGTTGAGCAGCTTAGTGGATAACGGGAGAGAAGTGTATGTTCTTCATCTTGGTTTTAGCAAAGCTGAGTCTCCCATAACTCACTCAGTCACAAACTGATGAAGCATAGATGAGATAAATGGACAGTGAGGTGGACAGAGAGCTGTTGCTAAGTACCAGGCTGAAAGAGTTGTGCTTAGCAGCACAAAGTCCACCTAGAGGCCAGACATTAATGGTGTACCCCAGTGGTCAATACTGGACCCAAAACTGCTCACCATTTTCGTTAATGACTCAGACAATGGGACAGACTGCACCCTCAGCAGGTTTGTAGATGATTCAAAAACGGGAGGAGTGATTGATGCACTGTAAAGTTGAGCTGCCATGCAGAGGGACCGTGACAGGCTGGAGAAATGGGCCAACAGGTAACAGGCTGAAAAGTAGCTTTTCAGAGAAGGATCTGGGAGTTCTGGTGGACAAGATATTGAACATGAGCCAGCAATAGGCTGTTGTGGCAAAGAAGGCCAATAGCACAATTGGCTGCTTTAGGTAGAGCATTGCCAGAAGGTAAAGTGAGGTGATCCTTCCCCTCTGTACAGCACTGGTGAGACATTTGGAGTGCTGGGGTCCAATGTTGGTGTCCCCCGTGCAAGACTTACTGGAGAGAGTCTAGCAAAGGGCTGCAAATATTATTCAGGTATTGGAGCACCTGCCATGTGAAGAGAGGTCAAAAGAGCTGAGACTATTCAGCCTGGAAAACAGAAGTCTCTGGGCGATCTTATCAGTATCTACGAATATCTGATGGGGTGGAATAATGAAGATGCAGTCAGACTCTTCTCAGTGGTGTCTAGTGGCAGGACAGGAGGCAATAGGTACAAATGTAAATAAAGAAAATCCAATTTAAGCATAAGACAAAACTCTGAGGGTGGTCAAACACTAGAACAGGTTGCCCAGACAGGCTGTGTTTGAATACTTTGGAGACACTCAGATTTTGACTGTACACGGCCCTGGCCAACCTGCTCTGGTTCACCTTACTTTGAGCAGAGGGGTTGAACTAGACTATCTGCAGAAAACCCTTCCTACATCAAGTATTATGTGACCCCATGATTCTGTACAAAGGTATATTCATGTCACAAGTCTTTCAAGAAACTACAGCAGGACTGCAGCTATCTCTAACAAACTCAAGGCCAGGCAGTTTTCACAAATATCTGCACAACAAAAACCTGCTGTGCCCTGGGAAAGGAGAGAAGCAGACTCACATTCCCCCAGGTAGGAGAGGAAACTGAACCCAAATTTTCCAAATCCTAAGTGGTTTCCTAACAAATGGGCCAGAACGTTGATGCCAATGTAGTAAATGGAACATGAAGGACTTCATTCCCAAGTCTATGTTTGGGTGCTTACATTAAGAGTTTGTTTCCTTCTCAGTGGAGACAGCTGGACTCTGGAGGGTGATGCAGAGCAATGAAAAACAGGCTGCTGCTCTGAATTGCCCTCTGAACAAGAACATATTGTTAAGAATAATTCTGCTTTGGCCTCAGCAGTACATAAGCTACCCTAACGAGGTTTTCCAAGAGCTATTGTTTCTGCCAAGCTTCATCTCCTATATTTGCATATCCTGGCATTTACAATGCCTTGAAAATTAAGAAATAAAAATCACTGCCCTTTGCAAACCTTAAGTATGACTATAAGCAAATAACTCAGAGCGCCTTCATGGGCAGAAATAGCCGAAGACAACTGGCACCCTGATCATTTACAGCAGAGGAACGGATTTACAGGGTGCATGGGAGAATCAGCTTGGGGTGTCTGTAGTGGTGTGTTGTGCAAACAGGCCTGGAGGGCTTCTGGGTGCTGTCAAGTTGATGGATGACAGACTGACTCTACAGCAGAGGCAGTAAGGGAGCTGGAGTAAGGAAAAGAGGGAGGAAAGTCTGCAGCATAGGACTGTAACAATATTTGTGACAATGTAAAAGAGGTTCGTAGAAATTTCTATAACCGATAGATATTCCATGTCTCTTCCTTTTCTCAGTCCTTAGGAGGAAGAGAAAGGGCAAAAGGAGATGCAGTCCTTAGTTCTAAACAGAAACAGAAAGGTAGCATGAAGATTACATTATTCCAATGTAAAATTAAATTACCTACCCTGCTATTACTGAATAGGGTGTTCTAAAACAGAGGCCTGACTCAGATTTTAAGAGCAGCATGTACCAAAAATAAGAAATGAGCAGTCAATCATTTTACAAGGTCATTATAAAAAGACCTGGAAATACAATTAAGCTCCAAATGGAAACAAAGAACTAATTTAGGAGATTGGGTTTGTTTCTTGTTTTTGTTTTAAATGTATGCCACTGAGAAACCTCATTAAGCACTGGCAGTATTACGAAGGTGATAAGCAGGCCATATGGATTTGTGTTACCCCTGAGGCTTCTGCTGAATTTCATAGCTGCCTATGAGTTAAGCAATTCCTTCACTTTCTTCAGTCTTGGTAACTCTTTACCTAAGCTTGATATACACTTTTGAGAACTGCTTTTCCAAAAGAATGTGGATGACCTGAAGAAAGTGTAAAGGAGCTCAATGAGAATGATCAGTTGGATGGGTCAGTTGCCCTCAAATGTATGAGAAGGACCTACAAATCAGATGGATCGTAGAATTATAGAATGAATCATAGAATGGTTAAGGGTGGAAGCGACCTTCAAGATCATCTGATTCCAGCCCCCTGCCATGGGCAGAGACACCTTCCACTAGACCAGGTTGCTCAAAGTCCCATCCAGCCTGGGCTTGAACACTTCCAGGGAGGGGGCATCCACAACTTCTCAGGGCAGCCTGTTCCAGTGTCTCACCAACCTCACATTAAATAATTTCTTCCTTATATCTAATCTAAATCTACTCTATTTCAGTTTAAATCTTCTTAAGATGATTTAGGTCCTCTGCATGTCCCCTGTGCATATAACAGCTCATTTTTCCCCTTCACAAAATATCACCTACTACAAAACTTGAAAGTAGTATTTAGTGCACAGTCTGGGGAGAAAGTTTAAAAATCTTTTTCTGTAAAACAGACCTTCATATCACAGAATCACACAATGGTAGGGGTTGGAAGGGACCTCTGTGGGTCATCTAGTCCAAACCCCCTGCCAAAGCAGGGTCACCTACAGTAGGCTGCAGAGGACCCTGTCCAGGTGGGTCTTGAATATCTCCAGAAAAGGATATTCCACAACCTCCCTGGGCAGCCTGTTCCAGGGCTCCGTCACCCTCAGAGGGAAGAAATTCTTCCTCATGTTCAGACGGAACTTCCTATGCTTCAGTTTGTGCCTGTTGCCCCTTGTCCTGTTGCTGGGCACTACTGAAGAGTCTGGCCCCATCCTCCTGACACCCACCCTTCAGATATTTGTAAGTATATATTAGGTCCCCTCGCAGCCTTCTCTTCTTCAGGCTGAACAAGCCCAGCTCCCTCAGCCTCTCCTCATGGGAGAGATGCTCCAGTCCCCTCATCATCCTCATAGCCCTTTGCTGGACTCTCTCCAGTAGCTCCTCATCTTTCTTGAACTGGGGAGCCCAGAAATGGACACAATACTCCAGATGAGGCCTCACTAGGGCAGTGTAGAGGGGAAGGAGAACCTCCCTCGACCTGCTGGCCACACTCCTCCTAATGCACCCCAGGATGCCATTGGCCTTTTTGGCAACAAGGGCGCACTGCTGGCTCATGGTTAACCTGTTGTCCACCAGGACACCCAGGTCCCTCTCCACAGAGCTGCTGTCCAGCAGGTCTGCCCCAAGCCTGTACTGATGCATGGGGTTGTTCTTCCCCAGGTGCAGGACCCTGCATTTGCCATTGTTGAACCTTATCACGTTCCTCTCTGTCCAACTTCATTTTCTTGTAAGATTTCATTCTACTTGTTATCTGCATATAAACCCTGAAATCTGCTGTTCACCGCTCCTAAACTTAACAGCTCGTACCAACAGAACCAGCTTGATGCTACCAAATCCAGTGAACTCAGCTAATACACGCTTGAATTTTTTTTGTATTTTACATTATGTTATGAAAGTTATTTTGATTGTTTTCTCCAGTTCTCTGGCACCATATTTTGATCTTTTCGACTTCATCTATATGCATCAAGATTTATGTCACTACAAGGAGATTTTAGCTGTTATTAGACTCACAAGACAAATTGCTCATTAAGCTGGGGAAGCTTTAAGGCAAGGTTATGTTCCATAGGCAAAAATGTAGCAGGGTGATGAATTCTATGGCTCAGGTTTTTGTTTTCCTGATGAGTACACATTAAACAGCTGGGTAGAAAGCTTTGTTGAAACATATGGGTGACATTAACATAACAGAGTACAAGTGTCACTGGTGGAAATTTCTGGTTTTAACTTTGTACTCTCTCTCTCTCGTTGTGTATATTTATAGTTTTTTAAACAGGCCCAGGTTTAGGGATTTTTTCCCTCTTTATGTAGTTGGCAGTTTTCATTCAAAAAAAGTTGTATTAAATAAATATTTTGAAAAGTTGCAGAGAAGTATCCTGTCAGAAATTGTTACAGTAGCATTGGTTTTACCTTCACTGCATGAAAAATTTCCCAGGGCATCATTTTCCCTACTTAAGATTTAGGTTAGCTTTACAACACAAAGTGGAAAGGCTCTGCATTTTCAGGAACAAACCAGCTCTTTTCTCCCTTTTTACAACTAGATATTTCCTTTTTTTTTTTTATTCTCCTTCACCTTTTTACAACCCCTTCACTGCCTATGCTGAACACTGTGCTCGTTTTGCAGCAAAACCCTGCCCCAGTGCCTTGGGTGCAGCCCCCCAGTCAGCTCATTAGGCTTCTTACTCTTGCATCCTCAAAGTGCCTCCCAGGCCCTTCACACATGATCACG
Source organism: Opisthocomus hoazin (assembly GCF_030867145.1). Taxonomy (NCBI): domain Eukaryota; kingdom Metazoa; phylum Chordata; class Aves; order Opisthocomiformes; family Opisthocomidae; genus Opisthocomus; species Opisthocomus hoazin. The sequence goes on along the minus strand of NC_134414.1, from coordinate 11,946,500 downwards.
CTAAGAAAATCTGAAGCACCTTCTTTCTTATTACAAAGGCTGTTGTAAATAATAACTATATAATTATTATAATACAATAATATATAATTATACATGTGCGTGGTACATCTATTGAAGAATACCTGAAACCTTAAAAGATTGTCTTCTTAGTATAAAAGCCATTTACCTTCACCAGAAATGCCCTTTACATACTTACCACCAGCTGTGTGTTTTTAGCAGAACTCTTTTACCTCCCTCTACATCTGTCTTTCTTGTCTGGGTTATCTGGACTGTACACTCTGATAGGAAGGATTGTCTCCTGATGTGCTTTTGTACAGTGCCTAGCAAAAGAGCAACCTCTATGCGCCACCAGGCTGAACTCTGTATTCACCTGCTCGTGTCAGGGCACAGCCTACGTGTTAAACTGCTGCAGGACTGAAACATGCTCTTTGGTCACTGCACTCATAAAAACAAACAGTCCAGAGACTAAACTGACCCTCACAGGGTTTGTGCATCATGGCTTTGTTCATTATTTTGGCTAAACTGTTGACTGGAAAATATGTGTCAGCCTCTAAGAGTCCCTTGACAAGCTTTATAAAAAAATAAACAAACTAGAATTGATGATTTGTCTTCTCAGTGCAAAGCGCTTCACTTTAAAATACAGCCTACAAAAATATATTAGAGGCTAATTGTTTCAGGTGAGGTACAGGATAAATTGGAAGATTTATTTGATCAGAAGAGTGTGCACCCACCATGTACTACACTCAGGTGCTAGCCTGAGGGTCGTTTATCTTTAAGATCATCTTTAAAAAAATATTTGAATCTGACACACTTTGGAAAATGGCAGTTTTGATAGAATCCTGACCCAGGAAAATGTCCTGTAGTTTACCTAACGAGAGCTAGAGTCTGCACCGTGACTTGTGCATGTGTGAAGTCACATTCTCCACCCTATCTCAGCCCCCTGTTTCTTCTGCAGATTTCTTTACCTAGGCAAATACATGAAAGAATGAAATGGGATAGTGCATACTCTGTCCAGGATGGTTAGTGATGTCTGGGGAGGACACTTGATACCATCTCCAGTCCCAGTGCAACTCTCTTCAACATGCATGTGCTCATGAAGTGAACTTGGGTGCCGTTGTAGACCCGAACTATTTATTGCGTAACAGGTATTTTTTTGGCATGAGTTGACACTGTCATCCAGTGGTGAAGGATGCTTTCACAGATTCACCAAGGCATCCCCCTAGAGACCCAGGAGCCCTTTTACTGTCTGCTATACTTCACCTGGGGAATACCCTTGTGCTATCCCTTCAAACTGAAAAGGACGCTTCATCTCAGCTGTTCAGTGGAGCAAGATCTTATAAGAAGAAGATGCCTTCAAAAAGGGGAGCCTATAGCTTAAACAAATTCCTTACAGGATTTTACTGATGCAAGTCAGTAAGTGACCTGATTGATAGACAATATTTCAAAAGGCAATTGGGATAACAGCATTCAAAGGCATCTTTCACATAACATAGTAGGTTTTATCTCAAGATTTGAATAGAAAGAAGGTTAAAAAGGCCTTCTCTCCCTCATTGTATCAATATGAGAGTGGTAATGCACTCCATTCCTGTTTGTGGGAAGAGTTTGCCCTTACACTTCATCATGACTTTAGCTATTTGCAGTTATTTCCCACATGCATGGGAAAAGAAAAAGACAAATAATGCTGCATATTTGGAAATAATGTGGATTTTTGTAGCTCCCGGACAGCCTGAGGCTTATCCAGATCTGAAGGCTTTATAGTCTGAATAGACCTTTCTTTAAGAACCAAACGAACAAGACACTTCCATTTCTCTTTCTGTTTTTTTTCCTGATAGTAGCATTTTCAAAAGGACTTGCTTCTCCTCAGCGGCTCCTAGACCACTGGAGACTCATTCACGTCTCTTCAGTCACTTTTTAGACATTGACACAAATCTTTTTGCCCTGAAAACCCAATACAGTCAGATGAACACCATTTAGGTTTTTTCCTCTGTACTCAAAGGAAATGCTAACATGAAGTAACATAGGGATTCCTGCAGCAAGACTGGGGCATCCATGGGATCAATTGGCCAGGGCTCCAACAATGTGCTGAGAAAACTTATTTACTTCACTGTAAAACCACCCTGTGAAACACAGGACAAAGCTAATGTCAAGCCTCCCCACTGTGGTGGTGCAACCCCTCCTCATAGAATCACAGAATGACAGAATCACAGAATCACAGAATGCTAGGGGTTGGAAGGGACCTCTGTGGGTCATCTAGTGCAACCCTCCTGCCGAAGCAGGGTCACCTACAGCAGGCTGCAGAGGACTTTGTCATACGTGGCAATCCCAGAAACAGCCAACATTGTATTCTTGCAAGAATAGTTAGATGGTGTGGCTGGCCAGACCACTGAATATGGAGGACTTGGCACATTCCTTGTGATACAGGGGTTTGGATCTTTGAATCACTTGTCTCATCAAGAGTCGTGAGTTGGCCAATTCAGGCAGCCCCTGACTGCACCTGTAACTCCTGATGCCCAGAGCTGCCCCCACCTGATAAATGTCAGAACTGTGCATTCTGGATACTGCTGGAATTGTACAGTTGCTGCCTAAATATCACGATTGCATCATGTGGATTGTGACCAGGATGGAGAATCACTGATGCTTAAGGTAAATCATCTTGAGACCTACAAATAGCAGTACAAAGGAAAGCCCTCTGAGCTCTTTCGGTCCACAGCGGGCTGTGCCCAGTAACTCTGTCTGAGTGGGACGCCTCTCAGAGTAACTTGTGAACTACTTGGGCTGATCTCCTTGAGACTGAACCTTCTCCCATTGAGAAATCATTCAATTTGAAGTGAATATTTCACTGAATTTTTATGACTCTGTGTGTGTGAATCGATTCAAAACATAATATTCTATTACTGTGACTGTAGTAGTAAATTCTTTCTAATAATTCTGTAAATACTAAGTTAATGAGTGACTAATAGTTGCTAAATTCGTGTGATTCCCTCTTTCTTTCAACTGTGAACATGCTCTGAATTGCTGCTAAACATATCCCTTAGACATAAACCATTGTGGTCTAAAGCCAGTTCTGAATCCAGCCACACCTAGGCTCCTCTCTGAGTAGGAGTTTAGAAAGTGAGGTGGTCCATTTTGAACCTTATGACTCAATGGGATGGTTTCCCTATCCCCCATACACTTTTCTTTTACCTCTGTATAAATCATTTTCCACTCAAACCCTCCTTCGATTTTGTATTCCATTCATTTAATAAGCAATAGAGTGAACCTTGCCAACGAACATTATAAAATCACATTTTCTAAATTTTCAGTAAAATCTTTTCTTGCAAAACCTTTGAGTGATCATTTAAGTCACCTAACCACTCATTCATGACACCTACACATTCCCTGGCTTTTGGGAAATCATAGGTGCTAACTAACTCTGGGTCATTGGTGCAATTGGGTTGTTAACACACCATTTGATAGCACTACATGCCAGCGGAACAAGGTGTGTATACTGAGCTGTATGATGATTTCCAGCATAGCTACATCATCCAGGCTTCTGCTGTGCCTCTTCAGAGCAATGCCTGTGTGTGAGAGGTTACCGAAGTTCATGCTGCACCATGGGTCACTCATTTCTTATTGGTAACATCATGATAGACAGCAAAATTGTGCCTGCATGAGTGAACTGAATGAGGTCAGAGCATTTTGTGTGACTATCCACACTCCTCAGCTTTTAGTCTATCCTTGGTGCAGTTTTGATCCATGCCAGCCAACGCTCTTCCAGAGACATGTAGGATGTAGTTTGGGGAATAGCATAGTGCAGGGATTGTTCCCAGTGGGGAGAAGAGGGGTATTTGTTCTGTTCTGGGGAGCAGGATGAGGAGTTAGACATGTAGATCTGAGCCATTCAGTGCCACTTGTCTTCAGGGCCTGAGACTGGATCCTGGTCCATTTTATTTACGCATGAGACCACATGTAGATGGATGTTGTGGTTTTACTTTAATTTGCAACAAAGAACCACACAGTTACTCTCTCCCTCCTTCCCACTCCCTGGTGGGATAGGGAGGAGAATCAGAAGGAAAAAGGCAAAACTCGTGGGTTGGGATGAGAACAGTTTAGCAGAATGGCAAAGGGAGAAGAACACAATAATCAATAATACTGATAAAAAGCACATACAACATGCAGTGTTCTCACTACCCAATGCTTAGCTTGCTCCTGAGTAAAAAAAACCCCTCCTTCAAACAGCTCCCCACTTAACTACTGAGCATGACATCACATGGTATAGAATATCCAATTTGATTGGCTGTTTCGGTCAGCCCAGACAGCTTCTTGTGAAAATTAACTCTATCCCAGCTGAACCCAGGATCTGCTGATGAGGAGGAAAGTGAAGAAGCAAAGAAACTGAGGGAAGACCCAAGCCATAGAGATTCGTTATTATTCCCAGAGTGAGATTAAGACACAAATGAGGTCATATGCCACCAGTCAAACAGGTTTATTGATCACCTATTCAAACGAAAGCACAAGGAAACAGCAACAGGAAAGAGAGAAAGACAGGAAAGAAAGAAATCTAGCAAGCAGTCGGGATAGTCACAAGAGACGGTCACCACCATGGATCCAGTGCCATTCTGTCGGTCCATAGTTCCCATGTGCTTCAGTGGTGGAGGTCTCCGTAGTTCCTGTGCGTGTCAGTGGTGGGGGTCTCCGCAGTTCCTCTGTGCTACGGTGGTGGGGATCTCTTTGTCATTTGGTCACACGGCCTTTTATTAGGTGTTCAGGGAGACTGTTCCCTAGGCAACGACACGTACCCCACGTTCCCCCAGTCCTGTGCATGTGTTTTTTTTTCTCAGTCCTGGCTCCAGCAGGTCAGGGAGGGGTTTGGTGTCTAGACGCATTTTCCACAACAAGATACCTGTCCTCCACCTCCCCTCAAAGCTGGTTTTGGGTGGCTGTTTATTCCTTGTCTGGTTTGTATCTGGCCGGCCCTCCAAGAGGTTGAGCTGTGCCGCAAACGAGATTTGCTGGCCTGCCAGGGGTTCCTGCAGCAAGCTTTGCAATCAAGCTTTGAGGCAACTGTCTTGAGGTACGGTCTCAGACATGCACCAAGCACAAAGCAGGTGTATCGTGTCGATTCAGTAACAAAACAGATATGCAGTCCAACCTAGTGCTTCTCCTAGAGCCTCAGCGAGAGAAGGTCATGTCATAAAGTATCTAGAAAAGGAACTTCTGTTTTCAAGAGTAGAATAGCAGGAAAAACACACCTGACCACCAGGCCCAGTCACACACGTCTGTTCATGTGAGCTAAGGCTCTGACCTATTTTACGAATTACATTTAAAAAATGATATTTTGAAACTTTTTATCGCTTGTGACTGGCCATGTTTTATTGCCCCTTAACCTTCTTCATTTCACAAGAGTTGTCTACAGTGTTTGTTATGTTCCACTGTCTACCTCTCGGTATGAAAAAGCTATCCAAGACTGGACCTACTTTGGTTATTGACATATCTAAATGAACAAGCCTTTTCTCTCAGGCACTCTCTTTTGGAGGGAAAACTGAAGGTTTATCAGCCACAGCCCAGGCCCTTTTGTTTGAAAATTCATTTAACAAAAGCTTCCTTAAAAGTCCCCTTTGACATCCCTACATGATTTGCATCAAGAAGAGTGTGGCCAGCAGGACAAGGGAGGTTCTCCTTCCCCTCTACACTGCCCTGGTGAGGCCTCATCTGGAGTACTGTGTCCAGTTCTGGGCTCCCCAGTTCAAGAAGGATGAAGAGCTACTGGAGAGAGTCCAGCGGAGGGCTACAAGGATGGTGAGGGGACTGGAGCATCTCCACTACGAGGAGATGTTGAGGGAACTGGGCTTGTTCAGCCTGAAGAAGAGAAGGCTGCGAGGGGACCTAATATACACTTACAAATATCTGAAGGGTGGGTGTCAGGAGGATGGGGCCAAGCTCTTTTCAGTGGTGCCCAGTGACAGGACAAGGGGCAATGGGCACAAACTGAGGCACAGGAAGTTCCGTCTGAATATGAGGAGGAACTTCTTCTCTCTGAGGGTGACGGAGCGCTGGAACAGGCTGCCCAGGGAGGTTGTGGATTCTCCTTCTCTGGAGATATTCAAGACCCGCCTGGACAAGGTCCTGTGCAGCCTACTGTAGGTGACCCTGCTTCGGCGGGGGGGTTGGACTAGATGACCCACAGAGGTCCCTTCCAACCCCTACTATTCTGTGATTCTGTGATAAGTCAATCATGCTAAACGATCACAATCTTTCCTCCCATCCTTAATAATGGTCTAGATGCCATAAAGCATCTTAGGGGAGATTTCCCACAGAAAAGTACTAGAAGTCTGTTCTGAGCAGCCTACACTGCAGGATCTCCCAAAGAACTGCACTGTAATTCAAGGCTGCAGCAAGAGAGAGGTGCTCATAGCCTAGCTCTGGAGATGCTTTTGCCACCGCAGTAGCCCAGAACCATGGAAACACAAAATTACCATCTTCCCTTTGCTGTCTCTCAGGAGCAGCATAGATTCTGCCTAAATGTTTGCTTACACACAAGTCTCCAGAAAGAGGAAAATAACAAAATACTTATGTCTCTCTGGTATAAAACTAATGAGTCATTTTTCTGTCAATCTATAGTTCCCTGTTTTAACAGTCAACACAATTCCTTTAGGTGATGTTTGGGAACAATATTAGCTGGAGAGCCCATAATCCTTTTTGTGAATTATCTGGGCTGCAAGCACTTAGTTGATATGCTTTACCTTTAACTCAATTATGTCTCCATAGCAATTGCTGTTTACACAGTATGTTTGTTAACCCAGGATAATATTCTTTTTACGTGATTCTTCAAAATTAAGGTAACATGACACCAAGTTTATTAATTTTCATTGAAATGCTACAGAAAAGCTATGAAGGTGCAGGTCATCAGCCTAATAGCAATAATATATATTCCTTTTCTCTCTTTGGATCTGAAGTGGACAAAATGGCAATTGATAACAGATGCGTTATTCAGATGAATATCTGAATGGAGTAAACCTGTAAGTACAAGAGAAATCTAAAGTGATAAAGTGTTTTGTTATTCATTATCATAAGGGCTGGATTTCCATCCAAGCAACACTACTGAAAGAAAGACAGAAATCATGCTAGATTGACTCTAGCAATGTGATACCCATCTGGATCTGACCTCTGTGGATGAGAAGGAGCTACACTATCTGACTGCTCCTGAGGTCAGGGTTTCTGAGCACTGACTTGAAAACAAAATACTATCTATCTACAATACAGAGGTCCAGTTGTGGCCTGACCCTACTCCTCAAGACCCTGTACCAGCACAGAACTGAAATCACTCTTGTCCAGAGACAACGTACTATCTGCAAAAGTATAAATAGCTTGGACCTCTATTTATCATTTGTTGGTGCAAGTCCAATGAAGTTAATGCTTAATGGATTTATACCAGATGATGATCTGGCCCTGAGCCTCTTAGAAAGTCACTCGCATTCAATCAAAACACAGTGAATTATCTGTTTTTTCTGAGACCTTTTTTTTTATATGGATTGCTGCTGTTGTGTTCGCTCTGCCTTTAGAATAAAAGTTGTTGGGGCAAGAATACAAAGACTCTACCAACAGTCCAGGCCCATTGAGAGGAAATAAAACATTTTATAGTACTAAAGAGCAAAATAAAACAAATGAAAAATCCCAAACTACTACAATCCTCCCATTGGTTCCTCCCCACCCCATCTAAAACTTGGGGTCTAAGACAGACACTTGAAAGTACAAGACTCAAGGTCTTTGACTCTGCTTAGCTGGGACAATGTGCTTGCCTGTCTCTGTTCTGCCACAGTAAAGTCTGTGGAGCTTTGATTTCTTCTGGAACTTCTTATTTTCTACAAGCCATATGTTTGAAGGGAACCTCTTGAAACTATTTTATAGTTCAAAGAGATTGCATATTTTTGATCTTTGAAACAAGAGATTAGACAACAGGTTTTACTGCTGGTCAAGTTAGCTTCATCAGACATTGCTACTTTTATTTCCAGTCTTCACAAAAAAAGCAAGCAACAGCTTAATTTATACACATCGATATATATATTTTCATCCTTTAAATCTGGCCCTAGAGGTCCTGAAAGGGTTGCTGACAGTCATTCAAAGCTTGAAGAACAACTGTTTTTGAGTAGGTATGAAGTATAAGAATGACAGCCTCAGTAAAAGAAACATGCATCATTTGTAAAGATTTCCCAAACACAAGTAAACAGACCCTCAAAAACTATCTGCACAGGGCTTGTTATATGTGAAGATCAACAATCAAACATGTATTTATTACATATAACATACTTATTACTTATATTACTAGCAAATATTTTTACTAATCATACAGTTTCTGTAATGTGCTTTTTTCAAACAGCTCCGTATACACCTAGCCAACTATTCCTTTTTCTTTTTCAATGATTTATTTTTAAATGTATGTATGTATTTGCAAATAAAAGACTACAGCTAACAGGTGAATAGTAGACTCTGAAAGATAGGTTTTCACAAGGGCTATGGGACAAGTAAAGCACTACATTCAACAACACGAGGGTAGAGTGATGAGATGGTACCTACAGGAGTTCCCTCAGGGATCTCTAGGTGCAGACCTGATGCATGCTGAAGATTTTATGATCACTTTCCGACTTCACTCTGTTTCCGTAAGTATGTAGTTAAGTAGAAATCGGAATGGTGCCTGACTTAATTTAATGAAGTTAATCACATATTTGTCTATAACAACCACAGGAATCGAATATGTATACAGCCCAACAGCAGGATCCATGGTGAGCACCTTTCCTGTAAATCCCCAGATTTTTTACAGATTTGCCTTCTCAAGGTCTTTTCACATAAGTAGATTTTCAGATTGTTTCTTTCGTCTTGTGACTTGCCTTAGTCAAAGAGCATTGTTTGGATACTCAGAGACTTCAGCAACAGCATGAAGATTTGCTATTTATCTATTACTGTTGTAAGCACAGACATCTAACCCCAACTCCCTTATCTTAACCTCTTCCTTAACCACTTTTTCTTATTTTAGTTACTAACAATGAGCTCAAATCCACAATCTGGGAAATAATTAATCCATCCAGGAAAAACTTTCTAAGAAGCTGCAGTGTGGAGTTGTATCTCCTACAGCAGTCTCCGTCCAGCTGTACCATGCAAAGTCCTATCATTGGCTCTGTGTGTTTTGTACAGACACACATTATTATACAAATTGAATGTTCTTTCACAAGAGAGAATACAAAAAGTGACAGCCAAAGAAAGCCTGTTTTCAGACATTACTCGATTTTCTCAAAATCTAATGAGAACTATACAAATGTCACATTGACTTCTCAATCTTAATTTCTATGAATACAAAACAGAGACCAGAATAAAACCTAGTTCTTTCAATTTGCATTTTAAAAGGAGCAATAAATTCACAACAAATAATCATGGAATCATAGAACCCTTTGTCGAATTAGATGCTAACTAAAATGCAGAATTTCCAGTTTCAAAAGTGTTCTCATTATTTGCATTTTTTTCTTGCATAAAATCCTTTTTGGGCAGTTCACTGCAAGATTTGGTACCTGCTATTTGAATTGTTGTGCAAATTACGCATATCACAATGTTGCTCTGCATCTTCTATAATAAAAAGCATACACTGAAAACATGAGACATTACATCCTACCAGAGGACGCTACATCATCTCCCTGAACATCAGTTACACACTAGGCTGCCCTTGTAGTCTGCAGCTGAGGTGGGCTACATAATCTCCAAGCCTTCTCCCCAAATCTTTTACAAATGGCTCTGTTCAAGCTAATGGGCCATTTGCAAAAGATGTGGGGAGGAGAGGCTATCCTTTCCTCCCATTGCAGCTGGATTTTTTTAAACTGACTTAAATTCTGGAGGGTCTTGTTCTTGTTGATAGCTGCTTGGCACTTTCCAAGAAAGCTGAGCGGATCCACCTGTAAGGGAGCGAGGTGCCTCTTCACTTTCCAAAGGGGCTGAGGTAAACGTCTGACCACTCTTGTGCCAGAAACTCTGCCTGCGCTACGGTGAGGACACAAGCTTGCAGAAAACTTTCATGTAAGACTGGGAGGTGAGCAGTGATTTTAGAGTATTCAAAAGATTAAACAACAGTTGAGAAGTCTTTCTGTTTATTTATCATCAATTTGGGCACAGATGTCTACCTTGTCTTCAGAAACCAGTCCAGCCCACTGCAGCGCAGTCTCAAAGTATCCCTTTGCTTTGAAGTCAGATCCTGGAAAAGAAGGGAGAAAAAAAAAAAAAAAAATCAAACTGAAGAAACAGGGTCATCTTTCCCCTTGTTTCATAGCTCAGCAGTAAGGGAACCTACCTAGATAAGGAAGGATTGTGTTTAGTATCCCAGCCTGTCTTCAGGGATTTGAAACTTCTCACTTTCTGGGCAACTTTTCTTACCACTGGGAAAAGACCTACCTGCAGAATTTGCTGAAATCCTCTAGTAGGCTGTTTCAATTTGATGGCACCATAAATACACATTAAAGAGAGAAACTGTCTCTGTGATATAAATTACATGTTTGCTGCATCAGTAAATAAAAATTGTTTTTTTTCCAGGTGACACCTCTCCACAAGGCTATAGCCTTGCCCAAGCTTCTCTAGTTCATTAAATATCAAACTATAAAAGTAAAGCTGGTTTTGTAGATGGTATAGAAATACTCCCCCTTTGGTGCACAAGGCTGTAGCCCAGGTTGCTGGTGATACTGGTTCCAATCTACTGAGGCAGAAAAAGGCCAAAATCACATATTCTCATTACTGGGCACTGGGAAGAAATGTCAAGACCACCTCCTCCTGCAGCTGCAAGCAGGAGCAGCGCCTGACCCAGTCTCCACAGTAAGCATCTAAATCCTTGTGAGATAAATGGATTTAGCACACACTTGCCTCCAGTGCTTGATAGGGTCAGACATCTCCCTCTTCACCAGGCTGACTTTGGTGGGTCCCCTGTTGAGGTACCATACCCTCTCATGCAGTTTCTGCTAGGTTAAAAAGCTGATGAAAACATAGCGCTGCAGTGCTTGGCATGTTGCAACGTAACTCCCCGGGCAGATCCAATGGTAAGTTCTGTGAGGATCCCTTCTTCCTGTTGGTCTTACTAATGAAACCTGCGATCTATTCTATAAACATCACAGGTTTTACTAGACCTAATCAGTTGTTTATTCCAGATATCTGGTGCACCTGGCTTGTTCCTTTTCCTCTAATCAGGATGCTGCTCTAAATGCTTTCAGGCCCAGAAAGATCTTGGAGGATACAGATGATTGCTTAAAACCACCTGGACTTGCCAGGTGGTATAATATATACTAATCAGCTATGAGAGAGCAGTTCCCTTGTGAGCATTACTAGTTGTCAGCAAACTTTCAATTCATCACAGTTTATCAACTGCAATTTCCATAATTCTCTTCCTTCATCCTAATGCTTAGTCTGTCTTCTAATGCTGGAAGGTCTATAACTGTATTCATAAAAAATGGCATGAAACCTTGATTTTGAAATCGGGGTTTCAAAATCAAATGCTCCCATGTGTGGAAACACCAGGATTACAGTTGCATGTGAAATTGTAATTCATCTCCTTCATACACACACTTTGTTTAGTCTCTAACACAGAATTTACACTGTTTTCTTTTTCCAGACCTACATCTTGTTTGCTGTCTAAGAGGTACAGCACTCCTTGAACAAGCATTTAATAGTTTATTTTTTCCTCCCTCTGCAGGAGGGAGGGTAAGCAGTCCCATGAATGCTTTGCTTTCAGATCTGCTTAGAGGGAAAAGCAGCTCAAACTAAAGCAAACTGGTCTTCTGAGCTGAGTATGAGCAGCTTGCAGATAGAAGAGATGGAGACAGTGGCAGCTTTTCTTGGGGGCAGTGTCAACAAAAACCAGAATGCAATCAGAGCCCAATATTGTATCCCAACGAACAAGTCTGCATGCCCACAAAGAAAGATGAGGTAGGTTCCCTCTTCGACCTCCCTCATACCTGCTTCTGCTTCAACCACTGCTTTGACCAGCATTAGTCAAGAGCATGGACACTGCTGGTAGACAAGTCTGCTGGGAATGATGCAAATCAAAGCATGATATTCATTACAGGAGTCATGGAGCTACAAAGCTACTTGTTTACATGAGTGCTGCTACTCACTCAGGCAAAAAGGTACAATCTCTTGAATTATACTTACAGTGAGAAGCAGGAAACTTTGTGGCTAAACTGAGGACTGTCTGATGCCTCCTTATACCAGCACTTACGAACAGACTCTGTTACCTAGTTATTTCCCAGCTATCCAAAATACCTTACTGAACTCCAGGCAATGAACTCTTGCTATAGTCAGTAGAAAAATATCCCCCAATCTCTCTTTGTACCAATTATCTGAAAGAGCAAAATCCCAGAAGCAAAAATGCAAGATGCCTCCTCAGCTCCCAGTACAGCTCGATCAAGAATTGCACACAACCAATTTCTGTCTGGTTTGTTGCTGTCAGTATTCTGGGGTACATACTCACAAACAGATACACAAGCCTCTGGAAAAAGGTGTGTATGCCAGACCAGATCATCAAGTCCAACCATCCATCCAACACCACCATGCCTACTAAACCATATCCCAAAGTGCCACATCTACATGTTTTTTAAACACCTCCAGGGATGGGGACTCCACCACCTCCCTAGGATGCCTGTTTCAATGTCTGACCACTCCTTCAGTGAAGAAATTTTTCCTAATATATAATCTAAACCTCCCCTGATGCAACTTCAGGCCATTGCTTCTCATCCTATCGCTAGTTACCTGGAAGAAGAGACCAACACCTGCCTCACTACAACCTCCTTCCAGGGAGTTGTAGAGAGCAATAAGGTCCTCCCTCAGCCTCCTCTTCTCCAGGCTAAACAGTCTCAGTTCCCTCAGCCACTCCTCGTAAGACTTGTTCTCTAGACACTTCACCAGCCTCGTTGCCCTTCTCTGGACACCCTCCAGCACCTCAGTGTCTTTCTTGTAGTGAGGGGCCCAAAACTGCACACAGTACTCCAGGTGCGGCCTCACCAGTGCCAAGTACAGGGGCACGATCACCTCCCTACTCCTGCTGGCCACACTATGCCTGATACAAGCCAGGATGCCGTTGGCCTTCTTGGCCACCTGGGCACACTGCTGGCTCATGTTCAGCCGGCTGTCAACCCAAGGTCCTTTTGTGCTGGGCAGCTTTCCAGCTACTCCTCCCCAAGCCTGTAACGTTACATGGGGTTGCTGTGACCCGAGGGCAGGACCCGGCATTTGGCCTTGTTGAACTTCATACAGTTGGCCTTGGCCCATCAATCCAGCCTGGCCGGATCCCACTGAAGAGCCTGCCTACATTCAAGCAGATCGACACTCCCACCCAACTTGGTGTCATCTGCAAACTTCCTGAGGGAGGACTCAATCCCCTCATCCAGATCATAGATAAAGATGTTAAACAAGACTGGACCCAAAACTGAGCCCTGGGGGACACCACTTGTGACCGGCCGCCAGCTGGATTTACCTCCATTCACCACCACTCTCTGGGCTTGGCCATTCAGCCAGTTCTTTATCCAGGGAAGAGTACACCCATCCAAACCATGGGCAGCTAGTATTTCCAGGAGGATGCTGTGGGAAACAGTGTCAAAGGCCTTACTAAAGTCCAGGTAGACAACACCCACAGCCTTTCCCTCATCCACTAGGTGGGTCACCTGATCATAGCAGGAGATCAGGTTGGTCAAGCACGACCTGCCTTTTATGTACCCGTGGTGGCTGGATCTGATCCCCTGGCTCTGCTAAACATATGATGACTTTGGCCACGTAGAGCCCATTGCCTTCAGAGGAAACATGCTACTGAGAATAAAATTTCTGCTTTGAGTACTCTGTGTACCTATCCTCTTGAGCGTGATGGCTGTATTTTATGCTTTGATAGCCTTAAAAAAGATTGAACTCCTTTCGTCTCTTCTCAAACCTACCTGAAACACCATCAGTGCAAAGGCTCAGTGGGAACTGGAATGCTTCTGAACTTGTCTCCTGCTGAGAACAGGAAAAGCTCGATGTAGGTCTTCACAATTTTCAAAAGGCAAGACAGGCTGCTTGAAAAATGGTGTTTGTTTGAGATCTTTGTTTTGCTTTGGGTTTGTTGTTTTGTTGGTTATTTTGCTGTAGCAAACTAGAAAGAGACAAACTTTTCCAGAAGGGAGGTTTTGTCATGGGAAATCATATTTTTTATTAAACCAAATGTTAAAGCTAGAAAAAAACAAGCACATTGTAGGAGTGGAAAGAACTGACAAAAGTTTTATGTGCCTTAAAACTTGCCATCTGCTCTAATACAAGGTATTTCTTCTCCCTACAATCCTTCTCTTGTATAACCTTGGAGCATCATAACTATAAAAGAAATTTATATTTATTTGATATTAGAAATCTATGTGTAATTGAATAGCCAGTAGGTCCCCAGGTAATAAGCTGGTTTGATTTATTGGGAAAAAGTTAGTGCCTTTTCTTGATTCAGAGAACTAACTTGAACTCAGGTCCCACACATTCTAGCTCTTTGCTTGGGTGGTTGATAATCTGCAGTGGAGTACTTGCTTTTTGTATGAGCTCAAAACCAAATCTATCCAAGGTCAGAGTGACCTTTCAGTAAAAGCTTTGCAAAAAAGCTTCTTTCTCACAAAGCACTGATTTTAAGAAATCAACATTTTTCTGACCAAAAATATTGTCTTAAAAAAATTTTCATCCAGCTCTTTGTCACGGGTTGTGGAGACAGGCAGAAATAATCAGTGATTTAAAAGTAACAGAAAGCTGGAAGAAAAATAATGTTACAAAAAAAATATTATGATATGTCCTTGATCACAAACAGTTTCTGTCAGTCTAGGCTTGGAAGTGGGAAGAAAAGACAGGTTTAATAAAGAGTAGAAAAACAATTCTCATTAGTGAGCAGAAAATTTCCAGAATGAAATGTGCTTGAAAATACCTGTGGTGGGTTTGCCCTGGCTGGATGCCAGGTGCCCACCAAAGGCACTCTATCACTCCTCTTCCTCAACTGGGCAGGGGAGAGTAAATATAATGAAAGGCTTGTGGGTTGAGATAAGGACAGGGAGAGATCACTCAGTAATTACCATTATGGGCATAACAGACTTGGGGGAAATTAAATGAATTTATTACCTGTCAAATGAGAGTAGAGTAATGAGAAATAAAACTAAATCTTAAAAAACCTTCCCCTCACTCTTCCCTTCTTCCTGGCCTCAGCTTCACTCCTCATTTCTCTCCCTCCTTCCCCCGAGTGTTGCCTGGGGACAGGGAGTGGTGATTGCAGTCAGTTCATCACACTTAGTTTCTGCTGCTCCTTCATTCCCAGGGGGAGGACTCCTCACACTCTGCCCCTGCTCCAGTGTGGGGTCCCTCCCATGGGAGACAGTTCTCCATGAACTTCTCCAACATGGGTCCCTTCCATGGGGTTCAGTCCTTGAGGACAGACCACTCCAGAGCAGACTCCCCATGGGCTCACAGCCTCTTTTGGGCATTCCCCTGCTCCAGTGTGAGATCCTCCCCAGGCTGCAGGTGGGTATCTGCTCTACCGTGGACCATCATGGGCTGCAGGGGCACAGCCTGCCTCACCATGGTCTGCTCCACGGGCTGCAGGGGAATCTCTGCACCGGCACCTGGAGCACCACCTCCTCCTCCTTCTGCACTGACCTTGGTGTCTGCAGGGTTGTTCCTTTCACATATTCTCACTCCTGTCTCCAGCTGCAGGTTTTTTTTCCCCTTCTTAACTGCATTATCCCCAAGGTGCTACCAATGTTGCTGATGTGCTCAGCCTTGGCCAGCAGCGGGTCCATCTTGGAGCTGGCTGGCACTCGCTCTGTCGGACATGGGGGAAGCTTCCAGCAGCTTCGTACAGAAGCCACCCCTATATCCCCCACACTACAAAAACCTTGCCATGCAATCTCAATACAATACCTTGGTTTGAATTACAGAGGGAAGAAAAGGATTTAAAACAGTCATGACAATACAGTTCTATCTTAAAGGGTCCAGGGTGTAAGGCTGATGAGAAGTGTGAGGGGGTATTGGTGTTATTTCAAAAACAGAGCAAAAAACACCAGACGGCCCAACAGAAAAAGTGGGTTTCAACCTTTCAACTAACTTCTTACTGAGACTCCAAGGTAGTTCTAGGAATTTCCTTCGTGGCTCTGAAGTATTTCCTTTTCAAGAAGTAGAGTTTAAAAACAACACTGAAGTGCATCACACAGTGTTGAGATATTTGTAAGGACTGCTTGCATCTGCTGCCAAGCTTTCCCTGATGCATAGCCTTCATAAATCAGACTAACTTTTTATTAAACTTTTCACCTCTCTTCTAGTGACAAAATGTTGCAGCTCTTCTTATAGCCACTGCCCAGTGCCACAAAGGTAGAACTGCTGTCTCTACCTCCAACCGGTTGGGCAGTACTTTAGGAGTCAGTTAGTTGGTGTGACTAAGATTCCAAATCCAGGCAAATATTTTTAAAATCCTGGCTGTAAAATGAGATTAATTAACGAAACGATAGAGTAAACATTGGCCAATCCATGTAGAAATGCTGAAGAGAGAAGGGTTTAATTGCAGACCACAGTATTTTAAATGACCATTTACACAAAATAGACTTCACTCTCCAAGTAAGATTTCTCGCACTCTTATTTCAGAAGGAGTGTAGGAGGTCATGCACAAATCAGACGTGCTAAGATCAGTCTACAGCACACTAGCCTCCTTTTTGAGCACTCTGGGAAAATATCAGCAGTACACATTTGGTTCTATCAGTGACATTTAAAAGACCAGCTTTTTGTAATATTGTCAAGGTTTCTATACCTTCTGTTGGCAGCAGGGATGAATGGTTTCTCAGTAAGGGTTTTTCACATCTTGTCCTAATACTTTCTGCTAACCATCTTTGCTAATGACAACCAACTGTTTCAGTGGAAGAAGAGAGAAGAGAAAGTCAGGCGCTCAGGGGAAGGCTGCAGAAGTGGAAGGGATGTGGCACTGACCCAAAACTTCTCTGAGGAGTTGAAAGGGAGGGATGAGAAGCATCATCCTTGGCTGTGAGGAAAGAAGGTGCTTAGGCACCCCATCAACTGCACTCCTAGAGCACAGCTGGAAACATAACCTTTACCAGGTCATCGCTTGTTTTCTTTAGCTTTGAGTAGTGAGATGGTTTATGCAGCATGGTTCTCTGTGGGGCAGAGGGACAAAAAAATATAAATGTCTTCCCTCTGACTTTGAACCAGGACAACTTGCCTGAATTATAGAAGACACTATGCGGCTTCCCCTGCTCTTTTGAATCTCTCTGTTACTGACTCCAGACCCGAAGTCTCTTGGGTGAGGTTCATACAGCTAAAATTCTTTTATTTAGCAATCCTGAGTAACCAATTTTATCCCAGGCTGTAATATATGACGTTAGCAGTAGTTATCAAGCCCAGGACACCTTACCCTTGACCCCGGGACCAACTTCAGGCCAGCAAAGCCGCAGCTGGCTGGGGCAGCAAGCCACATGGGATGTTTCCCTCCACATCCCCATGCCCCACACTCCTGCTGCATGGAGTGTGAGGTGACAGCTACAGTGGTCCAGTCTGCTGCAGGTCAGGGTAGTGTCACTGCCCCACATTTCCTCTCTCCACTTGCCTCCTTTTTCCCTTGCAATGACAATTCCCACTCACCATTGCAAGCCACCACTTGCCTCCCTTAGCCCTCATGTACAGCCACATGGAGAAGGGGGAGCAGATCCTATCCCATGCCACGCCATGCCATCCAATCCCATCCCATACTCTGCCCCATCCCAACCAGCCTGCAAAGAAATCACACTTCTACCACCAGCTTCCAGATGAAGAAATGTACTTTATTCACAACCAACATGACACAGCACACAAGCACCAAAACCATAGCTGGAGCAGACATCTCAGTGGCTAGATCCATACACAGGCCACCAGGTCCAAGGCTGACTGCCTGGACGGCTCAGCTTTACCCAGCTCCGATTCCCACATCTGCAGAACCGAGCCAGTGGCATTCATTCATAGGTTAAGATTTGAAGACACACAGAAATCTAATCTGCCTTCCTGCACTGCTGAAGCAAGAGAAGCTGTTAACAGATTCAAAATCATCCAGCTCAGAAATCTAATAAAAAAAAAATAAAATGGCCTCATCCTGCAGAAAGTGTCGTGAACTTAATATGGGCCAGTTCTGTCAAGGAGA
This sequence comes from Opisthocomus hoazin, assembly GCF_030867145.1. Lineage (NCBI taxonomy): Eukaryota > Metazoa > Chordata > Aves > Opisthocomiformes > Opisthocomidae > Opisthocomus > Opisthocomus hoazin. Next base: position 11,928,334 of record NC_134414.1, on the reverse strand, counting down.
AACATACTAACAGTAACCATTTGACTCAGCTACACCAACAGTGACATCATTTCTCGGCTAGAAGCAGATCAGTAGTAGCCAATTTTGAATGTCTGGAGGAGCTATATTTAATACCACACATGTTTTGATAGGTCCATGCAGCGCACAGAGCCTCTTCTTGACTGAGGTCAAGCTGTTTCCCTGACTCATTTCACAACAAATTCTCCTCATTTCTGTTCTGAATTTTTTTTTTTTTCAAGGCAGACATCTGTATTTTGAGTATCAATTGGAAAAGGTGCCAGGAGTTTTCTGAGTGAGCACAATTTGCCCCCCCGACTCCAACCTCCCTTTTTTATGGCTGCCTGAAGTGTGAATGGGAAGAAATCCCAGTCTGTCATATGGTGCTCTCCAAGGAACATGACACCCCAGCTTAGCTCTGCTCTAGACTCCTTCTCTCCTGGCATCCCACAGGCTGGAAGCCTCTTCCGTTATTCCAGTCTACTGTAGATCATGTACCCTCACTATTCCAGCCTATTACACAGCATGTATCTTCATTATTATTTTTGCCATTTAACTGCATTAGCACCCTAGAAGCTCAAATTGCAAAGTTCTTTCTGATCCTGAGTATAAAAATATGTTTTATACATATGCTTATTTCACCCTTCAGATTTCTTTAAATACTGTGGGGTTTTGGATGTTTCCCATCTTTTATTTGCCTGGCACTCATATTCTTTAACATTAGCTGTCAAGCTACTTACGTAGGCAGTCTTTATAGGTAAGGGAGGGGGGTGACGATTTATGCCATCCGAACACAGACCCCTGTTTAGCCCTCACTCTTTCTTAATCGAGTATAGGCAGAGCTGAGACAACCAACTCAGTCTGCATGCCCAAATCTTAGGCAGCTGATGTTAAGTGTACCTCACTCTTTCCTTGTGGTAAAACTAATCACAAAAGCTAAAAATCAACACTTTCATTTTTTTTTAAGCTAAATTATACCTTCGCACGCCTCTTTCATATTCTTTAGTGCAAATCTAGGGATGTAAATGGGTGAAGATTCACTTTGGATGAGCTCTTCACCATGAGAGCCCAGCAGGTCCACACTGTGATTGCAGTGGTAGCACCATCTTTCCACGGGAGAAACCCCCCAGCAGACTGTTGGAAGGAAGGCAGCTCTCTGCTCCCATTCACGTTTTTCTTCACCTTTCTTTTTGCTTTCCCTCCCTTCTCCAACCCCCACAGAGGAGGAGAGTACTTTTACCTCAGGCTGCAGGGTCTTGCACTTTAGACCTCAGGACTAATGCTTGCTGCACCAGTTCTGATGCAGATGATTGCACAAGTAACTGCTACACTTCTATATCTGAAAAACAGGAATCCTAATCACCTTCCCCTGCCTAGAGACAGCGCAAGGAAAATGTCGGTGATGATTTGCAGGATCCAAAAAGAGCCACATGTATGTGCATAGCTGCAATAAGAAGAGTATTTTCTATTTAATTGCTCCTGATGCAGATCAAGAATACAACTGTTTTGTTGTATTTGAACAGGCTGCAACAGAAAAAGTAAGCAGAATGGGCTTGGTTTATTGTGTCTATTAAGATCACCTAATTCCAACCATCTTCAAACTAATCGTCAAGGTTGAAACAGCAATTTAGGTTCCTTCTACACTTAATAGAGAGATACAGGTATCTCCAGAGGACAATTTTCCATCACTAAACTTAGGAAGAGATGAAATGGCCCTTGGACGTGTTTACTTTGCTCCCTTAACTGCAGAGGAATGTACGATAGATTCTTCAGACAAACTATCCAATTTTTAGGTGGCTAAAGTTAGGTAAGACCCATTTTAGCTGATTTAACTAGTGGGCACATTCCATCAGTTCTGCTTTCTTTACAAAAGTATTTACCTAATTCCCTTAGTGCAGCATCTCATTAACTTGAATCCATTTAACCATCTTGGACAGACATCAGAGCAACAAAAAGAGAGCTCAGACATCAAACAAATGAATGAATGAAGAGACAGTTGCAATAAAATTCAGAAAAAAGCCTCCATACAGTAATCAGCCTGAGACAGTGCCACACAGCGCTTCGGTGTTTGACATCACAGTAGCAGCTTCCTTATGTTTCAAGCAAGCAAAATGGAGATATTTTCATATTAACATATTCTACCTTAAATTGAGAGCAGCTAAAAGATCCGATGGCTGGAACACATTGCTCAATAATAACTTACCTAACAGAGAATTATTGCTGTGTGAAATACTGCGCACAAATACCTAAGGAGTTGCTGCAGTTTCAAAGGTTTGGGAAGAAACTTGTTCTTTTTGGAGAAACTACGACATCTGCTGGTTTTTAATGAAAAACCTAGAAATACTCCATTACTACGGATTTCAAAACAGGCATATTCTGTGAGGGCTCAGATGTGGCTCTGGAGATGCAAATGGTGGTGACAACCTTGCAGTACATGAAGACACTGAGTTTTTGCAAATTCAGAGAAGTCATCAAGGGGTAAAAAGAATTTGAAGGTCAGCTTCACAGAAAGGCTTCACAAAACATCCCACATCATTGCAGTCTGACAAAATTACTCTCAAGATGTAGGATTTCAATATTCAGAAATAAAAAATAAGCACAATTTCTTGTGTTTCCTATTGTTTCCTATTAGTGTGTACATATAGATAGTTCAATACTGCATTCAAAAGCATAAACTCTTCAGTTCTACAAAGGGAAGAAAAAACATTGCAGGGAGAAGCAATAGAAATCAGCTAGATGCTAGCAATTTTTGGTAATAGATATTTATTAATCATGTTTACTATTAGATGGACCGACATCACAGTGCGCTACGAATGCTGGCCTGTTCTCAGGTATCTGTTTTTAAATAAATGATAAAACCAGAACTACCATACATATGACCTTTAAAGACATGTTACTTTTCACAGGCAAAGGAGTATCAACTCGACATGCCCCAAACTGCTCTGCAGAATGCTATTCATGACTAAATGCATGCACATCCCCCAGCAACTGCTGCTTTATTTTAACCCTGTGTGAAGTGATCCATTCATTAACTGTATGCACAATCACATTCATACGCCACTTTTGAAGGTTGACAATGAAAGATGACACACAAATTGAGGAATTTGTATTGTTAGGTATGAATATTAACACTGAACAGAAAAGCTTTCCCTTGCACTTAAAGGTCGAAGATCTGGACCCGTTCTTCTCAGCTTCGGATAAAACTGAAATAACATTCAATGCCTTTATCACCTCCAGATTGGTTTATGATTGCAGTACTACATATCAGACTAGGCCACAAGGAGTCAGGTACAGTCAAGGGTGCAGAAGAATGGATTATTTTCTCATCCATTCAAGGTATAGCGAATAAAAAAGTACATTTGTAACTGGAAGTAATGTGCTTACAACTGGTGTCGCTGAGGAAGAGAGGGCTTCTTTGCAAACTGCTACTGTTTGACAGACCTAGCAGCATTGATTTCTAAACCAGGAAATTAACAGAAGGCTGCTAACAATTAAATGTCTCCAGCTGTATCTTTCAGGCACTTCAATAAATTCTTCAGCATATTCTGCTTTTATTGCCATAGACCAGCTAAAACCCAAAGATAACAATGACATGATGTTATCACTCAAGACATCAAATCAGGTTTTTTCTGCATTTTTGTTAGCAGTTTGTTTTAAAAAATCCCAACAGCTGGAGACAAAATTAAGGAACATTCAAGAAAAACCTTCTGAAAATGTCAGTACTCAGAACTATACCCAGAAGTTCAACAAGAAACCAGCCACCGGAAACCTGGAATTGGCATCATTATATTTTGATGTACACTACAAAGCATGCTTCCAAGGCAGAATTGGCAAAGGACCAGCATCTGCTACCTGCTAATTAACACTTTAAACATAGCATTGCAGGCGGCTGAAACAGAACAATGCAAACCTGGAGCATGCTGGCACGCCGAATTTCGTGCTGTTGGGAGGGGTCTCGCTCCCTCCCTCTTCGCTGCAGAATCCATTCCAGAACCGTGTGCAGTGCTCTGCGTTTGTCTACTTCTTCATTGCCTTGACAGCCAGTATTATAGTTATTTAGATGTTGTGTAACTGTATTAGTTAATGTTTGCACAGCGCTTTGAATATGTGAATTGCTGTCCAGCTATGCAGTATTATTATTTCCATTCGGATGAACTTTAAAAGGATATTGAAAAAGACAGTGCTGAAGTTGAATAAAATCCTTTAAAGAGGAATAGTAAATCCATCAGACCTTGTCAAGCTGTTGTACTACCTGAGATACTTGAGGTTATGTCTGCTTTCGCAATACACACACATGTGCATGTGTGCACATGCACACACACACTATTTCATATGAGAGATCAGTGTACTGGTTTAATTAGACTTTGTTTTTATTGCTATCAAATAGAAAAAAACTACACCATGAATATATTACGGATTTGATTAAGTTAAAATCAAATAGCATGTCTTAATGACAATGTGAAGAAAATTAGCCTTGGAAATCAGAATTACTGATGTAACTATCTCCACCTTATATCTTGTACAGACCAGACTAGAATTTTATTGATACAGAGAAATTAAGTAGAAAGGTGGTACAAGTGCAATTATACCACTGGCAACTTAAGGACATAAATTGTAATGTAGATACTGGAACCAACATAAAAGTGGCTTTTCTCATTCCAGGATAACAGTTAAGAAGTGTCATGCATTTCAGTATAAAATTAGGCATATGATGAATTGTACCAGTATGACTACAATGGTATAGACGAATACCTTACGGTGGCTTAAATTTCAATATCAGGAAGAATTCTGTTTATTTGAAAAGTTGTGCAGTCAATCAAGTGAAAAAAACAAACAGTTTCTGCCCATATGTGCGTAGATAATTCAAATCCTCCTGGAGATTTTATCTCCAAAAGAAAGACTAACTAGAATCTAGTTTGCTAACTTAAAAACAATCAGGACTCACTCACTTTGAAGAGAAACCTACAAAGCAAGAGTGGTGATATGTATGGTGGATGTAAAACCGGCTGTGCTTGCAGAGACACTGGGGGGGGTGGGGTGGTTATATCAATGCATGGAAAAAAAGGACAAACTTACCTATAAGAAACCAGTCCATTTCTTCCAGCTATAGCTTTTCATCTAAAGTTATCATCTCTCTTTTTACAAAGCAAGCTGCATTTGTTACCACCTCTCTTTACAAAGCAGGCTCCATGTAAAAAGATTGATAGATTCGTACTACTGAAGCAATAACTTCAGAGAACGTCACATCTGATGACGAGGCACGTTTTCTTTAAAGCTGAATTCAGATGAAACATTTGCTTTTTAACACCCAAGTGGAGGGTCTCAACCCACATTTGTTGATTCAGAGGAAGTCTGGAAGTACTGGAATTTGTCCAATACCCATGGGCTGAACAGGTTAAAGAAGTGCCAGGCAAGCTGGACATTGTGCAAGCTGGATTTGGTTAGCATTTAGTCCATTTTTTTTGGACTATAAATTTAGAGGATTAACCAGTGTTTGAGAGGAAGGATTAATCTGGGATTCATGTAGATGTCTTCATCCTTCTGAACCAGCCACTAGAGCCACTGTTACAGCTGATGAAGAACAATGGGCACTTATAGCGATGATTCGTCCCAATGCAGACTGTAAAATAAAACAGACAGCCCTCAATATGGGGAGACTGGAATGAAGAGTAAAATTACAAGACAAAAAGATTCCACGTTGGCTTTGATACTATAGTGAGAAATTCAGCATCATAATTGTATGTTTAGAAGACAAAACAAAATGTCTTGAACATTCTTGGGTTGTCTCCCTCTCACCACCTCAGTTAATCTAGAGAAAAGTTGTGGAAGAAGAAAGGCAGACACCTTAAATCCCTACATGAGGCTGTCTTGGTGGTTAAAGATTTACTGAGGAAATAGAAGTTGCAATTTAAAGTCCCATCTCTGTTCTTGCCCAGCTGTCCTGTAAAGCTCAGCTTAGCTATTTGGCACTTCCCTAGACCAAGAAGCCCTTGGGAAACAGCCCTGTCTGAGGGCAGCCACCCAGGAGAACAGAACAACCTCTCCTCTTACTTTGTTTTGGAAGAAAATAGGAAAAAAAAAGGGCCGAAGCCAAAAAAAAAAAAAAAAAAAGCTCTGTAATGAGTATTATCCTGAGCTTTACTCCTCCACCCTTTCTTCTGATGTTTCCCTTCATTAGACCAGTGAGATGCCTGATCCACACAAGCTGTTGCTACTACTCTCCCAGCATCTTTTCACCCTCCATTTGGACCCCATTCCCAGACTCCATTTCTATTATCTCTCTGTTTGCTTGTGCTGTTCATTAAACACATCCAGAAGGAACAACAGAACAAATCAAGCCTGTGACACTACAAGACTATTTCCAGCCACCTTTTTCACTCAACTTGTTCCTTCTGCTCCCTGAACCCCACTATGTGTTTGTCTCACCTGTTCAGTCTCTTGGCCTTTGGGCATGGACTGGCTCTCACAAGTTATGTCCATATTGTTCAGTGAATGAATGTAAGGGACCAAACTCAAACCCTGAACCTGTAATCATCCACATCACTTACTCCCTGATTCTTATCCTTCTTTAGGTAGCAATATAGATGTCAGCTCAGTGTCCAGAAAATCCTTAGTATGGTAGATTGCTTCATAAGCTGTCCCCAAACAAATATTTCATGATGCTTCTCCATGCAGGGAGCTCTGCAGAGCTCATCCTCCCTTGCAGAGCTCCATGCTCATCGATGTGTGTTTGTGCCAGGTACAATCCCTCTACCACACTGAAGAACCAAAGATAATTACGGCGTAATCCTCACACACTGACCTGGTTCTTAAGTGTGGATTCAGACAACATGATAATCAAATCCATGAGATTAAAAGCAGCCAAATCCCCTATTGTACAATACACAGATTTAGGATGGGAGAAAATCCTATGAAGTGTACAGGAGCTTTCCTCACACTGGGCACAGGCCATTTCCCTAGCTGACTACAAATGCATATTTTTGACACACTAGAGAGCAGGTGCCAAAGAGGCTTCTAAGTGAAACATATCAGCATCTCATGTTAACCAGCAGGGTCTTCAGTCCCATAAAGTAATATTTTGAGGCAGATGTATACCACGGGAAACGGCAGGAATCATACTGCCCTGAAGGCTGGGATAAGGTTGCTCTCCGACAGATTGGCTTCAGGCAGTTGTATCAGGTTGCCACAGAAATCATCCAGACTCTTAAACCTTGAACAATTTTAATAATATTTTTTGTGCATCTTTTTCTCACCTAAGAGTACAAAAGAACTAAGTGGATTATTTTAAAAAGCACTTTAGCGCTAATGAAAGCTCTGTGTGATGCAGCGTATGGCATGGCTTCTCCCGTGGCTGAAGGCCACGTCTCAATCAGTTAAGGAAGAATCTGTATGTTCTTCCAGATGCTTCTCATGCATGATTTCAAAATGGACTGAGGTAACCTCTGCCTTTTTCTTAGACTAAATACTCTGGAGATGCAATGGGCTGTTGAAATTGAAGTCGTATCTTCCACCCAATCTTCACTCTTTCCTCAGAAATGCCATCTAGGGGCAGCCAAATAGGAAAAGCAGTTAGCTGATCTTCTGGCACCTTCAGTGAGATTAATGAATCCATCATGGGAGAGGTCAGACAAGGCAGCTCCGCACTGCTCCTGAGTCACTGCCACAGGAACACAGGAATTATTTTAATCTCAAAACTTTTCTTCCAGCTTTTCAATTTAACAAACAGCTACCTTTGGCAGGAAACGTGCAAAGGACCCTTGGGCTTGAATAATTTAACTATGTGGAAAAGTGGAGGAAAGTAGGTGGAGGGAGGGCAGGGAGGGATGCTGTAGTACACTTGGAGTCACAAATTTTATTGCCAGATGCTTGACGGGAGGGAGTTAGAAGGCATACACTTATTGCAGAGAGGGGTCCTCAGAGAGCAAATAGGTAGGGAGAAAATTGTCATTTATCAAGTTACACTGGTAGTCCTTGTGCTGCTATTAACTCTGGCTCAGTTCCAATATTTCTGCATTTAATGACACTAACATCAGCCTTATGGAAAGTTATAATTTATTTGTTATATTGAAAAGTTATGAAATACTTATTTTTTCCTTTTGATTTGCATAGTTTCTGCAATTTGTTTTAGGGACAAGCAGGAAATAAAGGAAACAGAAAGAAGACAGTTCTGTGGGGACAGAACTGAAAACCCAAAGGTTTATTGCAGACAGATGCTTACGTAGAGTGGGCAGGTAAGGAAAAAAAAGTGTCATTTATCAAACAGCACTGGTGATCAAGTTGAAGATGTTCCTGCCCATTGCAGGGGGATTGGAGTAGATGGCCTTTAAAGGTCGCTTCCAACCCAAACCATTCTATGATCAGTCTAGTGGTGCGGAGGTAACCTTGGGGTGGCACATTCTGCAATGCCTGTTTTAACAGTTAACCCAAAATGAAGGAACAGTGTGCAATTACCCTTTTCTAGAAGCTGTCACTAAGGAGGATTGTGCATCTGCTTTCAGAGTAGGGAAATGATCTCAACAGCATTATCCAGGGGCTAATTTTGGGGCTTGGTAAAGCAAAATACAACATTATGCACTAAGTAACACTAGGATAGGAATAAATATACCCATTTCTCCTCAGCATGCCTGTGTGAGTTGAAATATAAGATAGATTCAGCCTCAATTAATCTGGAATATAAAACAAAACTGTCTAGATGCCATCAGTGACACTAATATAAATTAGAAGTCAAGAGCTGACACAGATATCTTTAAAAAGCTTATCTCTTACGATGAGTTATCCTAGCTATTAGCCTACAAAGTAACAATGAGGTGAAGAATAAACCAGGTGTCCTTCCACCTGCTGACAAGTTTAAGGTCAAAAGCAATAGGTGAAGGATGTTGAGGCTATGTAATGAGGCAACAAGATGCAGAGTCAAGGTTCAGCATGTTGAATGACAGCTCTGCAAGCTGTTTCTTACGCTAGTTACGCACATGAAAGTACTAGACAAAGTCATGTAGTGATTTCATGCCAAAATTTGGAAGACATGCACCAGCCAATCTCCTACCTGTGCTGATTGCTGCTCAAAATGTCTCACTGGGGCTACTGTTCTTCACTCATTTTCTGTTCTTTTTCCCTCACCCTAGTACTTCTTCTTCAGCCTTTTTTAACCGCTACAAGAACCAGAGATTTTCATATTCCAAAGTGCGTCAAAGTGCTGCAATTTTTTAGTGATGCCTAGGACTTCTGCCAGTGCAAAAGAAATCAGATTCTCTTTGAATAGCTGCTGAAGGAGAAATACAGTGCTTAATCACATATAAATGCATGAAGCTCTCTCCTGGCAGCCCACTGATTTACATTATAAGTTGCATCATCAGTCTTGTCTTCTGAAAACACACAGAAAGCAGCAAGAGTGAAAGCCATGGTATAAAAAAGAATTTTATAGACAAGAAATTGACCTATTATTAGTGTAGGTGACCTTGAGCTTCACTTCCCACCAGCTGTGTGGTTGTCAGTGTGTCTCACCAAGCACGCACCTGCAGTCTTTTTCTTTGGAGCTGGCAAACCATGTCCTCTCTGGGACCCCTGGGCACTCCTTTGCCCCTGACAGCAACTCTTTGGCTTGCATTAGACAAATATGATAAGCAAAAACATTAGGAATGTTGTGGGTGTCTCACGAGGTATTTGTTTTGTGTGGGTTACTTTCAGACCTAGGGGAAAACATGGCTTAACATGGACTTAGTAAAGGAACGTTATATAAGCTTCCCATGTGCAGAACATTGTGGTTTATCTATTTTCAGGCTCAAGAGAAAAACTTTTGTTCCCAAATACGCAAGTCTGTACAAATTTCTCAGTCGGCATACGACGGTGTCACACACTCACAGGCAGTACCATCTCAAAGAATATTTCTGCAGACGTTACATCCCAGGAAAACCCAGTACCCTGCCAACCTTCCCATCCTCAGAGGGGTCACTCTGTGTAGTAGCAGTGAAAGCTTCCACTGCAGTCAGTTACCCATGTTCTTTTCCAGAAATAAAGCTTGTAGAGCACTGACAACACATTAGGTGCTCTGCAGCTGAGGCCTAAAATGTCTAAAAACTGTTGAGGGGCTTTGAGATAAAAGTTACATTCAACACTGAATGCTTAATAGTCTCTATACTTTATTTTCCTATTCCTTTTTGAAATACATTTATACTTTCTGCAACAACATCCTGTGGCAATGAGTTCCACAGGTTGCTTATGCCTTTTTGGGGGGGGAAGGGGGGGAAGCACAATATTTGACTTGTTTCATAGTTGCTACTTGGTATATACCAAGTACTTATGCATATATATACATATAGTGTGTGTTGGTACTCAGTATCCTTCCTGAGCATATTAGGATTTTGGAAGTGCCTGTGAAAAAATGACAAAAAAACGGAGTCACAGAAGCCCAGGTCAAAGAATTTCCTCATGTAGAATGAAAGGATAGAGAGTAGATTACTCTGAAGATTGGAAATGCGATTAAAAATAAAATAGCAAGGAAGGGATTGAAAGTTAGAATTTGGGGAGCCTAAGAGAGCAGTTCACAATATAGATGGTTTATATTTCAGGCAGTAATATTTTCTGCAACCTCCCCCAAACATACCTCTACTCAGAAATGTGCCTGTTCTCCCTCTATTATCCTAATATGAAACAAAACTGCTTCTTATTGCATGACTAAAAGCTGACTGTAGTGAAGATCTCCAGTGATAGTGAAACAGCAAACTTTAAGTGCCACTGACATATTAGTGATCCCCTAAAGAACATTTTTAATTTCTTACAGACATGAATTGGCCTCTTAGCCTATTACTTGCGTTAAATGAGATCCCTGGTCATTTTTCAATGCAAAAAGTGAGTCCATGAGCAGTGTTACCTCATAATCCCAGCACTGCGCAAGACATGGAGGGAGATGAGTGAAACACCCAAGTGCCTTCTCAAGGAACTAAAAGAATTAAGACCATAATCCAGGATGTAGATAGTTCTTAATTCTAAGAAAACTTTGATTTCCATGTTCCTTTCTCCTCTGATGGTATTAGAATATTTTGCAGGGGTGAGTACCTTTCCCCCTTCCACCCTTTACACATCGGACTGCAGTTTAGGGCAGAAAACCAGTCTGCCTGTTTCAAGTCAAAATTTCTTTCCATGTTTCTTTCATGATAATTCAAGGGGTGGGGGGACATCTCCCATATCTCATTCTTGCCTTTTTCCTTTCCCCCTTTGTACGTATGAGAGGTTCCTTTTTCATACCTGACATGGTGTTTGTACAAACCCACATCTCCAGTTATGACCCAAGTATCTGGAAAGAGAAAACTTCTGGTATAGTTAACCTGCACACAGTGGCAAACAGGACCTGAGCTCTACTAGTAATATACAACAGCAGAACTCCTTACTCCTGCCCCAAACTGCTACCTTATCCGGAACAGGTTTACGTAAAATTGTGAAATAATCTTGTGAGAGATTTCATAAACATGATGGTTAAAAAGCTTTATCTTCACTGATGGTGAATTCAAAATTTTAAGTAGTTTTTAGCTGATACATTTGACAAGATCTTTTACAGAAAGATATTTCACATAATCAGTTTGAACAGCAAAGAGAGAAATGAGGCTTTTACATGACAAACAATAATCCATAGTTTTCACTGCACTTACCACACTTTCAGTGTTTTCTGTCGTTGTTTGTAAAACCCACAGTAACAGCGCTGTTTCGACTGTTGAACAGTACTCAGTGACTTTACTCATTAGACTACTAAAACCGGGGGGGGAAGGAAATCCACTTCATGAGAAACTTCATTGTCTTTCAGCATTATGCTAATACTCTCAATTAATCTTAGAGTAATGAGAATTTTAGAAAGCAAAGGTTGCAGTGAATGTTTGATGAAGTAACAGTATGTCAACAGTGTAAACATGCCTTGATTATGGAAATTAAATTTGGGTAGGGAATTTAACTATTAAAGCAGAAAATGTCTAATTAAATGGAACCCATGCATTAAATTTCACTTATTCTCTACACAAGAATTCTTTCTCAAGTTCTATTTAAGTAGTATCACACAGCAACATATAATTAAAATTCTAATACCACCTTCAAGTTACAAAAACCATCCCACTTTTAACAGGAAATAGCAGCCTACATGAGAGATTTTCATTAAGCGAAACAAATATTTTCCCTATCAAAGTGTATTTGAGGTTTTACGTTAAGCATACAGAACACGAAGCAGATCTCAAGGAAGAAGTAAAAGCTATAAACAAATGCATTCACAAGCATATGAAGCATTTATACATATTCTAGATAGCAGAGGAAATGCTCTCAGCTCCTGGGTGTTTAATAAACACTAGCATGAATATTCATATTTCACAAAGTTTATACCCAAAAGCTCATCATCTGCTTATTATTTGTTGCATGCCACTTTCCCAGTTCAATATTTTGGTAATTCAATCCCAGATCAGAAACAACTGCACATAATTTACATTTACAGAAGATCGTGAATGGAAGAAAGCGGGTCTGCAGATAGCACAGGGACTGATGGCAATGCTTGCCAGCCCCTAGTGCCAGTGACAGCGATGACACATTGGTGACCTTGTTTTCCAGCAGAAAATGCATTCCTGCTGATACACATTGTGCCCTGGTATATTTAGGCTCCGTTATCCTGATGCTCAGCTTTGCCCTCCAATGAGACAAAGAATTCAAATGCTGTGTTAGCAGTCGTTGTGTGACCATAATGCCCCAGAGGCCAAGTCACGCTGTAGGATGCCGGTGTGGCTGATACAACAAAGAGCAGAAACAAGTTTCCTGTCACACGCTTACAACTGGAGCTGAGTAATATCATCGCTGAAAGAAAAGCACAGGGATAGTTTATTTGGTTAAAAATAACTTTTTCAAGGACCAGTAATCATTGTTCATGTTTGATGAGAGATTTTGGATATAAAAAGATACCTGAAAATTCAAAATAGTTTATTTCTTCATTTTTAGGTGAAGAAATGTGTTTTTTTCATTTTAAAAACTTCTTTAAAAATTCTACTTTTATTATTAGCATTATTAAATAATGCTATTCTTGAGTGGCAAGCCTGATGGTTTGAATATCAGAGTGAAAAATCTGTTAAAATTACATATTTACAATGTAATTACCACACATGCAACAACAAATGGTTAAAGATGGGAGACATAGGTAGTCATTGTACCCTCCTAACAGTTTAAATTTTGCTAAACTGTTTCCAAGCATGCCAGCAAATCATTGAAAAGATTTGAAAAGTGAGACCTGTGACCAGTTCATGAAGATGTTCTTGCCAAACCTGACACATGTGAGAGAAAGCTCAGAAGAATTTGCTTGAAAATTTAATGCCTGCTGATAAAAGCTACTATGTATTTAAGTTCAATCAATTTCTGATTGTTTTGTAACTTCATGCTTCATCTGAAACAGCCTGACAATACCGTATTCTTACAAAAACAATCTGCAGCTCACTCCACAGCACACACAGAAACAAAGACTGAGAGCAAATTCCTCTCAGACCACCTAGGATGGTCCTCTAAAGTTAAGGACATGAATAACTGAACATCAGAATAGCACAAATATTTACCAAATTGTTTTAGCTGGCTAGTGTAACACCCATGTCACCCAAAACCAATTTTTCCAGTGGAGTTTACCTCTCCAGACCAGCACTAAATTAGCGAGTGTAACTAATACATTTGAGGCTTCATGGACTTTAAAGATTGCGAAAAACTGATGAGGAGAGAAAATAATGGTGGTTAATACAAAATGAGATCAAAAGAAACCCATCAGTATGAAATGGGCTGTGTAGAATATCTCCCAGTACAGAGATTGCATTAATGAGCAGGCAGTTTCATGAAGCTGAGTTGTTACAAACACTGGACTGTGATACTGATTACACCCTATAAATTATAAACAACACATAAACATAGAAAAGCTGCTCTAAAACCTACAGTTACCAACCAAGTAGGTGTAGATACACCGGGAAGATACTGGTGGGAATTCCTTTGCTCCCCACACAAGCTTCTGACACGTGACAGTTAACGTGCATGGATCAACAAGATAAGAGTGCAGTGAAGTAACATCATGACAGAATGAAATGCCTTTTCTAACATGAGGGAGAGTACTTTGTCTCCAAAGCAGAAAGCCACATCAATCAGGACATTTTGTGACGGTAGAAGGACCTGAACATGGGAAATTCAGAGCTAGGGTGCAGTGTCAGTAAGGTAGGTAAGCATACACCTTCTAATTTGAAGTCTGTTGAAAGGTATGCAGAATCACCCAGTATTAGAGCTGGAAAGCTACCTCTGTACCATTAAACAGAGCAGGACCAGAAGCCTAAGCCTGAGCTTGCATGACATGGCCTGGCTGCATCCACATTCCAGAGCACCGAGCTGCATCCAGGCCATTCCTTGGCTGTTCCTATACCGGTAAATTAAACAGAGCCAAATAATGAACCTCAGAGCCAGAATTAAATCATCTGTACCGTTCAGTTGCCAGAACTGTCCCTGGCATGGGACTCCCACCGCACTCCCTAAACAATTCTCAAGAGTTTGGAATGTAAGAGTGGACCGAGGACTGCTCCCAACAGGCAGTGCAGGTGCAGACACTCTGCTTTTGACTGTGACAGATTTTAGAAGTATAGACATGGGCTCCCCTGTGCCACCTGGCCTCAGAGTCAGAAATGAGTCCCAAAGTCTCACAAACCACAGAAATAATTTCTTTATTTTAAGTGATTTTTCAATTCACAGTGCCTGATGAATGTGAGGACTGTGCTGCAGCCCAACACAGAGATTTTCAGTAGTAAAGCAAGGGAAAGCGCTGCCTTCCTCGGAGGGGACAGCATGAGGACATGCAGGGGTGCTTCAAGGTCCAAACTTGCTAAGGTGAAGTTGAAAGCCGATGTCGAGGGGCGAAGGAACCAAAAGTTGTGCACTCTCATCCACATCACTTTTTTTGTGACCAGTCTGAACATTCCCCAAAGTCTTTGCATTCAAGTGATGCAGACAAAATGGCCCAAATAGGAGCAGAGCGTTAATGGCTGACAAAGGGAATTACCAGTTAAACAATATTTGAATTTGGGTTGTGACCTTCTCTCACTTTACAGTAGACACATCTATTGGATCCAGTCTCAGCTCCTTCCTTTGTCTCTGATATCATGATTTAGTATGTAAATGTACTTGCAATGTCTTACCCTGTGTGTTTGTACAGGGGTTATGCATTTGGAATCCAGTATTCGCTAAACTCTGTAGTAATATAACTAAAAGCTATACATTTATGGCAAATTATAATAAGAGGTTGGACATATATTATTCTAGCATTAATTTTAAAATGCATGAAGCATTTTTTTATAAAAGTCTAAATAATATCTTCTTATATATGTACATTTCTGCTGGTTCTGAGGAGAAAAATATTGAGAAGCCATTAAGCTCTGGAAATTGGGCTGTAAATGATCAAATATGTAAACTGATCACATAGTGCAATAAGGGATGAACATCAAACAGAAAATCAAGGCCTGTAAGATTGGGACAATCATCTGTATTTATGAGAACAGCCAAAAATAGGTTTAAAACAAGAAGCAAGAAACTACATAGACTTCATTCACCGTCTTATATGAAGTTGAGTCTTAAGTGAGAAGCATAAATATTGACCTTGTAACAAGCATCCTATTGAGCATTTAATTGAGTTCAGGATACAGGCTCTTTGAATTAAGTAAATGTAGGAGTTGCAATTCACTCACTGCAAGCTTATAAGAGACTTACTCTAACATCCCTGTGGATGCCTCAGTCTCTACATCTGTAAAACAAACTGAATATATTCAGAACTTCTTGTGTGAGTGTAATGCCCTTTCAGCAGCACCTTGCTGGAAGCTCTGTTACAGCTGCAGGGCCCCAGCGTAGCTGGCTAGACCTGATGCTCTTTTGAGAGCACTGAGGAAAGCCTGTCATTCCCTTAGATTCTTTAAGTACTCTCTTATGCCATGATAGACCTTCGGTGTAGCTGCTGAGAGGCATTCCCATGTCTTTTCAGTCCTATACTGCTGCAGGTCTGTTTTCAGCTGTTTGAGCTGCACAACTTCACCACAATACCACTAGCAGAACAACAGAATATTCAGGAGAAGGAGTTGAGACAGAAGAGGTCAGGCAGAGAGAAAGATAGGAAGGGTTTCTCTAAAATTACACTAGCACAGATCATTCTGACCTAAGGCCACAATTTTCTCACTTTCTTCTCATTTGAATTCATTTTTCTGGTTATTTTTGTGGTGCAGATTGCTTCCCTGTCCATTCAAATCACTGGCAACGCATAAGCAGGCTCCTTCTTCATTCTCTCCTACTTTCTTTTTTTCCATATGCTTTTCGGAAAGGAACATATTGCAACAAAAATGCTGTAGGAAAACACAAAGGAACAAGAAGAATCCTCCCTGGATAGATGTCCAGATTGTATCCTTAATATCATGCATTCTCTCTCATGCACGTAATTGATGGTTCAAAAAGCTATCCCTACCTTTTACTATTGTATTGTTGTTGCCAAGGAGTCATTCTGTAAGTACTTGCTTTTGGAAAAAGAATGGTGACAAATCACCTTCCAGGTTTCTATGACTGCTGCAGTGTTTGATTTATTTTTGATTCATTCTGTGCTTACATCTGCTTTCAGACTTTGTGTCTTGTCCTTTGAGAATTCACCTAATCTACTTACGTTTCCAAAAAATTGATTGGGAATTTCATGTTATTGTGTTTCCCTAAAAAAAAAAAAAAAAAATAGAACGAAAAGGCAGTTGATTTTGCCATTCTTTCCCCTGAAAGATTTCTGAAGTACAGGATATAACTATAGCAGATGTGAATAAGAAACAGAGCTCCCAAGTCATCTATGATACAAAGTTATTTCACTGGGACAAGACTAGCTTTTCCTTTCATGGATCACAGTTTATTCCAGATCTTATTTCCAATTGCCCTCATAGACCCATATCATAGAAACATACAATTGTAGAATCATAGGTTGGAAAAGACCTCTAAGATCAAGTCCAACCATCCAACCAACACCACCATGCCTACTAAACCGTATCCCGAAGTGCCACATCTACACGTTTTTTGAACACCTCCAGGGATGGTGACTCAACCACCTCCCTGGGCAGCCTGTTCCAATGTCTGACCACTCTTACAGTGAAGAAATATTTTCTAATAAATAATCTAAACCTCCCCTGCTGCAACTTGAGACCATTATCTCTCATCCTATCACTAGCTAGTTACTTGTGAGAAGAGACCAGCACCCGCCTCTCTACAACCTCCTTTAAGGTAGCTGCAGAACACGATAAGGTCTCCCCTCAGCCTTCTCTTCTCCTGACTAAACAGCCCCAGATCCCTCAGCCGATCCTTGTAAGACTTGTTCTCTAGACCCTTCACCAGCCTTGTTGCCCTTCTCTGGACACCGTCCAGCACCTCAGTGTCTTTCTTGTAGTGAGGGGCCCAAAACTGAACACAGTACTCCAGGTGTGGCCTCACCAGTGCCGAGTACAGGGGCACGATCACCTCCCTGCTCCTGCTGGCCACACTATTCCTGATCCAAGCCAGGATGCCGTTGGCCTTCTTGGCCACCTGGGCACACTGGTGGCTAATGTTCAGCCAGCTGTCAACCAGCACCCCAAGATATGAGCCGTAGGAGCAAAAGAGCTTTTCAACCTCCATTCAGCAAAATACAGAATGCCCTTAACACTAACAGAATTCAGACACTGGATTGAGTTCCTTTGAATGATTGTCTGAAAGAGTCTTACCACTTCATAATATTTCCCATTGCACATTTGGCACTTGACATCCTTTCAGTTGTATATCTAATTCCAAGTACATAGCTAAAACACTGGGTGTAGGTTTTTACTCATTCTTCATTACAAAGCAGCTGAAAGCAGTCATACAATGGGCGAACCACACAAAACTTACACCTGCAAAACTGTGTTTTTATTACAGAGTTCTTCATGAACCGGTCAAGTGTGTGAATACAAATCCATGTCAGCAGATGCTGCGCCTGCCAGCTGTGCAATTTGAAAGCTGCTTGAGATTTCCTAACAGTATTTTCTTCAGGGAAAAATCAAGAAGCACATGCAAAAATAATTATTTTGTCTTCCTCCCCAGTCCATTTTCAAAGGCAGTGATATCCAGCTATTCCTACACTGAAGCACAGTATCAAAGAGATTTCTCCCATCTGGCCTTTACGTCATCAGTCATATCTTTCACTCTCGTCTCCTGGTTTTCCAACCCAGTTAATAATACAAGGAGAAGTTGCACTTGTGACTTGTTTTTCACTGTAGTCTTAGTGTAAATTTTGACAACAGATAAGGATCCATCTAGGCCTTAGATTCAGCTGGAAAAGTCCACTCTCCAGAGGAACAGTCTTTGCCCTCTCTATGCATTTTTATAATGAGTTTTGGGGACATATAATTCAGAGGGAGTCCATCCACCAATTTTGAAAAAATTAACATGCATTCCAACATCTTTACCTTTTTAAATAAAAGCTACTTTGAAAGGCAAACGATACACTATTGCAGTGATTTCTGGTTTTCCTCTTCACTACTTCTGGGTTTCTTCCTTTACTGTTGTGTCTACTCCATTTCCTAGAAGTCTCTTAGTTTAAATTTGAAGTGAAATAGTTTCCAGATGCAATTTTACTGCTCCCTTACCCACATAATAGAAACTGAAAGACACTGTAGAATCTCTGTTGAGGCACCACTATCAATAAGTTTGGCAAATACCTATCATAAAGCTTTATTCCTGCTCTGTTGACTTAAAAAAAAAGTAAGTCATCTAGAACACGATGAAGTGCAATAACAGTTTAATGGTAACAGATTCACTTTGAGCGTGTTATGATGCTTCTTCGGAACTTTTGCTGAAAATATGCATAAACAGACACAAGATACAGTTTGGCAAGTGGAACCTTTCATACTCCATAGAATAAAGTGCAATTAGTCAGTTGTAATTCAATTACATTTGTGTGCTAAATAAGGCTACTGAGAAAAATCACACGCTCTTTATTCCTAAAGTGAAGTACTAATACAGCTTTAATTTGATTTTCTTTAGCCTTCTATAAACTCAGTTTGCAACTTTTTGATTTACAATAATAAGCCAACAAAAACCCCTGACTTTTGGATTTTAAAATGCAAATTTGAGGTTTGTGTCAGAGAAGATTTATTGCTAACACTTAGAACAAAACAACTGACCCTGGAAGGCTAAACAAAGGAGTTTATTTTCCTACTTGTAAATTTTAAATGTAGCAAAAGTTTAAGATTCAAAGTCATCTTCCTAGCAGAATGCAGTGTACTAGCCTCCCTCTCTCAAAGTTCTTCTTAATCCATGAGGACACTACTTCTCCCTTTAAATAAAAAAGAAATTAATTTATTTCTTTTTAGTCCAGACACGCTATATTTTTACTGGGTATACAATATACTTAAAGCTTACCTTGGCCCAGATAATGTCTTTGGAAACAGAATTTGGCCCAAAATAACAAAATAGAGGGAGAAAATTAATTATAGTGTACAAAATTCTACCTGTAAGACCCATATTTCTGAATGTGTTCTTAGAATTGTAGCAAGTACACCTGGTTAGCTTAAATGAGGTCAGAATTCAAGACAGGGATTAAATGAATTCCCTTTAAAACAGCACAATATCTCAGGATTTACATAAACGGAGAAGATCTCAGTGTGCCAGTAACATGCAAAGTGGGAGAAAGCAAGAATGTGGTAAACTTGAGGTTTAAAAAAATTAGTAACATCAGTAGAACTTAGTAAATTAGTAGAATAACCTTGGTAAAAACTTCAGGTGTTAGAAATCTTCCTCCCAAATGTCCTCACCTGTGTGCACAAGGAAGGGCAGAGGAGAAGTCAGTTAGCAGCCCAGAGCTCCTTCTCAGGAAGGCTTCTTTCTAGACCTCTCTAGACCCCTTGCCTTGCCAAGTTTTGCCCCATCCAGAATTTGGTTGGCCTAGGGCCTCCAGGTTTCACTCATACAGGACCATACAGTCTGAAATGTCCAGATTTTGTCCTTTCACTTCCCTTAGTTCTTCAAATTATTTTCTTCCACACTCAGTCAGGTCTCAGATCACTGCAGATTTTGAGCTCTTCATTAAAATACTCTCCACATGAGCACCAGCTGTTGATGTTGGACACCAGCTGGCTTCTCCCTTGAACGAGACCACATTACAGCATCCACTTCTTCTGCTGGTGCTGAATTCAGCCAGCACTGGCTTAACCCAAGGTGAGAACTTGTAGCAAAACCTGTAGCTTCCAGCAGAGGAGGTGCACTTCTTTTAGATCAGTGATGTTTTCCTACATATTTTCAGGAAGTATCCAAAAATTCTTCTCTCCAAGCTGAGGGCTTTCCCTTCCCTCTTGCCATTACACTAAGGATTTCTCAAGGAAAGTCTCCTTGCCACAGGAAAGACATTCCTTACACCCCCAAGCACCCCACATTTTCTCTTTTGCATTCATTTGAAAGAAATCAGCTGCTGGAACAGGAATAATTCAACATCTGGCATTTAAGGAAAATAGCATAGCAGGAGACACAAAACACTTCTTTTTTTTCAGAAGAGAAAACCCTGGTCGTTAGAAGGAGTGCTTACAATGCTGAAGATCATGTGAGCTCCTGGCCTCCAATGCCAGCCTGTATCCTGTTCAGTGTAATTGTTGAGACCTGTCTTGAAATACAGATACTGCTGTGAAAACCATCTGCATTTTCTGATTCAGTGGAAAAAGTATTCAACAGAAATTTCAGTTCCAAACACATTTATATTTCATCTTGGCGCACTGAAACTGTAAAATGGAGTGGGTACAAATGCTAGAGATGGTCAGGAGGGGTTGCAGTTGCCGGACGCAATCTGCTTGGACCATCTCCCGTACTGAGATGTGGAAATGCATGCCCTTTCCAACATAATTTTGCGCATAGATATCTATGTGAATGAGTCACTAACAAAGGATATAATTAGAGAAGCACCATGAGGGGACTCATGTGTTTTGTAATAGATTACAAAATTCATATGTAGGCTAATACTGGGCAAAGATTTTCTAATTAGAGATTAAACATGTTTATACTGGCATTCTACTCTGGTTAGTCTTGGGACTATCTATGAATTGGTTGGAGAAGAAGAGATATGCCTTTTCATTTTCCATCCACCAAGGCATATGAAATTGAAAGAAATAATATAAAGCGCAGTGGATAAAGCATTTATTAATAGTCCGCAAGAGAGAAACTCACATTGCTGAGTGGCCAGTTTGGCAAATGTATTCTTTCCCATCTTTAATTCCTGTGAGTCTATGGAAAAAGCTATTGACTAGATAAGTGATGAAGCATGCATAATTGCATTATGTCACAATTTTATGTTTAGCATGTGGCAATGATTCTGTTTCCAAAGTAAGAAGTTCAGATATGACAACAATGAACAATGAATCTGATTCTCATCTTCATTACATTGGGTTTTCATTGCTGTAATTTCAGTCTATTTTTTCTCCTAATATCCAGTCATTCTAATATCAGCTGACTCAGGATGTGAATAGCTAATTAAATTTGGATGATTTCATGCATTCCAAAGAGGAAGCCAAAATTTGGTTGAAACCTTCTGACAAAAAGTAGTGCTAGAAGAGTCAAGATGTGCTGCTCTGTAAATAAAAATGAGTCTCATATTCTGTCCAAAGAGAATAGGCAGTTTGTGCCTTCTGAGTAACCTCATGTTTTAGGTTACTGACTGGTTTCATTAAAGGTCAAGAGGCAACTTTTAGAGAAGATAATTTTTAAACCAGACAGTCTTTTCTGTGATAGCCTCCATCACTAGACGTGAGTAGCAGCTAGAGGTAACCTCTGCAGCTACTTGTCTAGCTATCTCACCACCCGGTTTTATAAAATCTCTTCACTACCTTACTGATCAGGACCCATAAAAAGTACTATGCAACTGTACCTTGTATTAGAATAAAGCATTCAGAATGACAAAGCACGGCTGGTTTTGCTTGGACCTTAAAGCATATTGTGAGTGTTGAATGTCACTGCCAGGTTGGACAAAAAGATGTTGTAACCTCCTAACATACGATGTGTCAGTGAGCAGGCCAGATCATATATAGAGTGAGTTTCATTCTGTGTTGGTCTCCCTTTCTGAAGTTCTGAACAGTTCAATGAGCACTTGCCTCATTTTCAAGATAGCTCACCCGAAGTCTTGTAGACAAAGCAAGTGCAAGGAGAATTCTCGGAAGTTTGCACTAATTTGCCTGAAAGTGTTCTGTAAGCAGTCCTATCAGTCTATTCAAAAGCAAAGACCAAAGACTTTTTTTAAACCTATTATTTCATCTGTTTTCAGAAAACACTGACTTTCCTTGAGATTGGATAAGGATATGTCATTAGTGCTCTTGGCCACAGACCTTAAGATATGTATCATTGCTAATCCTGTGGACATAGACCTTCTGTTATCGTATCAGCATCATATATTTAGCTGCCTAGTTCTCACACAGACAAGCATCTAATTTTAAGAACAGCTGTGCCAATTACAGTATAATTTATGTGACGATATGTGTTCAATATTATTTTGGATTACAGCGATTTAGATCGCAATCCTGCTCCCCCCAGTGGCCACAGTAGCCCTACCATTGACATCAACAAATGCGAAATTAGATCCCAAAGGAATGGCAGAGCCGTTGTTCATCTGGTCATAACAACTACCAAGAGAGATTTTCATGTTCGTGTCTAGGGTTCATTTCCTGTAGACAGCTAAACGCTAAGTACACAGACAAAATGGAAAAAGTCCTGATTCCACTTACTGGCATGGTTTTGGGGTGAATAGATTGCATTTAAAGTGGTGTAACTAAGAACAAAATCCAGCCAACTGAGTCGAACCCAGGACCCATAACATTTTCTTCCTTTCAGATCATACGTTAAGGTATTTCTCATTACATTGCAAAATCCCCCTCAGTCTATATTCTTCTTGCACTCACGTATGTCTTTCAACTGACAGTGTCAGAATCACGGCTATCCACTACCAGAATATATGCTGCTAAGTACTCTATTTAGGAGAATCTTATTCTTGATAGATGCAGATACTTTCAGGCTTGCTGTTATTTCCATTTTGTACACTGAAACAGTGCCAGGTAGACTTGTACAATAAAAATACTGGCACTGAAATGAAGGGGTTTTAACTCTGACCGCTGGAGAAAGAGGGAAAGGAATAATCAGGAGTTCAGTCAGAGTTTGCAACACCTTATGCATGGACTGAAGAAGTTTTTACTCCAATGATAAAGAAGTCCATTACAATAGACTTGGACCTGATTCTTTTTGCCTTTACTTTGCTTTGTAAAAGAAGGGGAGTCTACTAACAACCACTGTTCTGTTCTGTATTTGCACTGGCAAAAACAAGATCAGCTTCCATTTATGTGGATTTCCCACAATTTTGTTGGTCATAAAATCTTTGCCCATCATTAGAAGTCTGGTCTGCACATTATTTTGTTTTCTGCTGTTGTAGAACTGATGGTCTCAGCTCTTTCCATGGGTATAGCAGGTCTCAGTACTCACCAGCAATTTGATCTTTTATTCAGGCCTCTCAAAGGATCAGTCAAAACCTCAGGCTCTTTCCTCTCACAGATTACTGGGGAAGCTGATTTCTTCTGAAGATATTAAAGATGAAATCAGCAAATACACACAACCAGCAAAAGGGCCTCGAATGCCTTTCTTCTTTCACAGAAATTGCAGTCATTCACAACCCAGTTAAAAGTCCGTAAGCAAATCACTTCAGTCACAGCTTGATATCAGCCCTACCTGTCTTTTGGGTGGCTTCACTCAAAAAGCAATTGTCTTCAATTGTGCCTCTTCTACAAGCTGATGACTAAATAACAGGCTGCTCCTTTACCTGGGCTGTTCCTGCGCTGTTCTCCTCTCCACAGGCTTAGCACCAGCTACACTGCTCAGGTCCTTTTTTTGAGATGCAGTGACAAGGAGCACACCGTGAAGGAGCAATGTGCTGTTCATCAGGCACAGCAGGACTCAGCCATCCTACTGCTCAAGACCATAGACGGAGCTGTGGCTGACTCTGTCTCAGGTTTCCCATTTGTGATTTACAGTGCATTCCCCAGGTCTGTAACCTGACAGTCAGATATATTTCAGCTTCTAACGATACATATCTTTCCCTCAGACAACAGCTTCACCACATTTCCCCTACCATTGATTTTGCCTGGATTTAGACTACACATAACTGCAATGTTAATGTCACTTCAGACTAACCTCAGCCTATGCCCCAGAGATCTTCCCTCTTCATTCCCTATCAAGGTTCACATTATGTAGAAGCAGTCCAGACAAAGTTAGATGAAAGGTGCATCTGTCTGAAACTCTGACAGACACATAGCCTCCAACTGTGTCTCAGATTTTTTTGTAACAGACTGGGATGGGATTCAGGTAGCTAAATGTAGGTGCCTGCTGCCTCTTTCAGATCCCTGTGTGTATGTTGTCTGGCACCCAGCTGCTGTTCCAGGAGGACACAGGTTTCCTACAGGTCGTGTGGTGTATCTGTCAACTCTGTGCAGACATGTCATGTATTTTAGGATATCTGGTTTTGCCAATAAATCCCAAATGTCATGTCTTTATGTTCAACAGCCTTTGATAAATTTCTGATCTATGAACTTGGCTACTCATTTTAATTACACAGTTTCAGCACTAAGAAAATCTTATTACAGGGAGGTTCACAAGTTTTATGAAAAATTGCCTGCTTTTGTTGGTTATGAATGTGCTATCCACTAGTTAACCTGTAGCCCAAGCTGAAGTCTCTTGCAGACATGGGATAGATACACACAGAGAAAGATGTAACTAACGCTTGCTTGCCTTAAACCCATACATAAGCACACTAAAATACCATGATCAGCATCATCATAAAAGCATATTGTAACATTGTGAGGTCACAAATAGTATTTTGTCACACAGGTAAGTTAAAATATAAATAATAGCTGGAACTGCAAAACACTAATGGTGACTTGAAATATGACTTCAGAAATGGGATGCACAGAAAAGCATATGCAAGCAGTGAAATCTGCAAGAGGAGAGCTAAGGATGTAAAGCAGGCAGGAAACTTGTCTGATGGGACTGGAATTCCTGCAAAATAAGTAATCCAAGTACAAGGCCTGTTCCCAAAAACAAGATATGAAGAACAGATAATATCACTCCCTTTTGTTTAGGTGAGGGGGCAGAAAAGCATCAAACTTCAAGAATGGATGAAAAAAAACGTGAAACACAGCCCACTTTGGTTCTGGCTTCCCACATTAAAGAGCTTTGAGGATTGGCCAACTCAACCTCGGTGACTTAGGAGCACCAGGGACAGTAGCCATCAATGTTAACTAAACTGTTAACTAATAGCATCAGTTCTACGTGTATACTCACAGCGAGTTCAGGATAAGCTCATAAATTGTTTGTATATGTGGTGACAACGAAAATTCTTTCAGTGTCATTAATGGTTTTACAGACCTCAGTCAACTCCCGCTCTGTTCCAGGGGCACCTGAAGAGCTCTTGCCTATTTATTTGTTCAAGATATGGAAGACATTTATTAACTTTAAGCATCCTGCAGTCTTTTTCTAAACATTGTTCAGTTCTGATACAGCCTTGTAAGACAGAGGATACATGATTGCTAATATTTCAGCTAACCATGGCCCAAGTGGAGGCATAACAACACACACTACTATACGTTCTGTTCTTCCCATAGTAATTGCTAACAGTCCGTTTGCTATTTCACCTGCTTGCGATATTTCTTGTGGGTACGGCAGAACAGGCCTTCCAGTCTGGCATCTTGAAGTGCTAGTTAATTACTGCCGTTTAACAGGATTTATACATCATATTGCATGGCCTCATCCAATTTACAGATGAAGTTAAGATCAGGCTTAATCAACGCAGGATTAACACTTTCAGTTGCAAATAGCTTAAAGCTGGAACTTTGCCTAACTAAATTTCTAGCTCAGTTATTCTCTCTGGACTTCAATATAACAGTGGCAGAAAGAAAAGAGATATCCAGAAAAGAGCATAACTTTTTTAGAGTTCTCATATAACACTGCATGAAAAAGAGGGGTTTGGGGTTTTTTAGTATAATTCTGGCTATACATTGGGATACAAATAATACCTTATCCTCTTACAATGGAGAAGTAATTAATGTAAGAGAGAATGAGAGGTGTATTTATGTTCCTTTTCACTGCTGTATTTAAGACACTTTTTCTTTTGGATTTTGTTTGGTTTCTTTGAATCCCACTCCTCCACAGACTTCTCAGGACTCAGTACTCTGTTATTGCTGATTCTTCCTGCTGCTCTGCTGGCTTTAGCAATCCAGTAGTTACTTCAGCAGAAAATGGCTCTGTTAAATTCAAATTTATTTTTCATTATGGAAAATGTGTGAAAACCAAAAAAAAACCCAAGGAGAACACATTGCAACAGAGTCAGTAGAATAGTGTATGCATTTTCCATTAATTCCATGATTACTCAAGAGATCATAGGCTATTCTTGTCCTGGATAGCCACCACTATATTCAGTTACTCTGGGTTCCCTTCTGCTCCTGTGTCTTTGCAGGTTTACGGATTTAGAGTTGAAAATATCTAGAATTAGGGGTTTTTTTCTACCTTTATGCTTCTGTAGGACCAAGAAGTATTGACAGCTTGTGCGTTTTTTTTCATGTGAGATGTTATCAAGGCTTATTTAGCAATATTAATAAGAAGGTATATATAGGTATGTCATGCTTGTAATCAAACATTAGGAAGTCTCATGAGTGTAGAAATTTTATGGATTAACTGACAGAAACAGAAATACATATAATGGAAGGAGACGGTGGAAACAGAGTTTAAACAGCTTATTTCTCCTACAGCACAAACTGCTGTTATTCAAGCTGAATAAGAGATGCAAAAATTCATTGGTTACTCAGTAGCTTATTGGCACAATTGAGGTTTCAATCCTATAAGACACTTCAGGAAGATTTAGATAAAATGTCACATAGGAAGCTACCTGTAATTTCAGTATTTCTGTAACCTTCTTCTTGCTTCTCTTTAGCAGAGATGAAAATCAGATTATACGTAATGCTCAAGTAGAATAGTCTATCAGCTTGCTCTCTGAGCCAGACAGCCACTGACATTCTTATTTTCACTTTCCTGTAGCTGACAATAATTTACTACACATTTCACCCCAGTAGATTTTACTAGCCATGGATCCAATATTTCCATCTCTATACAAGCAGAACTCCTCCAGATCCCCCAACTAAGGTCTGATAAACAGTCATACACAAAAAGACATTTATCTCTATAATAGCTATTTCTAATTGAAACTGCAAAAGAATTTTGGCAGCCAGTGAGTATTTATGCTCCTAGTAGTATCTCTCCCTTCACACAAACACAAATTTGGTTTATTACAAACACAGATGGGAGAGTATTTGTTACTTGGGACAATAAATAGAGATCATTATGCCAGGTGTTGTCACTGCATATGCTGTGCTTAATATTGAACTATTCTTCCTACACTGCAAGTTTTCCTTGTTTAGGAAATGTCTTACACATAACTTCAGGTGTAAACAGCTTTTTCTTCTATAAATATATATGTGAGTCCACTTATTTTATTGGAAATGGGCATTTTTCTCTCACACATCTGTTTCACTACCGATCAGTCTCCTAGTTACAACAGATCATTTGCCTTTGTCTGTTTGTATTTGTTTTTAGGGACACAGAGCAGTTCTGTGTTGCTGAGAGCAAACTAATGTGTTGGCAACATACATATTTACCTCTGTTCTGCACGGTCAGTGTAACACAGCTGGGTCTCTGTGAGCCTTGGGCAGCCCTGAATACACAGCAAGGACTTCAGCCATTACTTCAGAGTTTGTTTATTTTCCTGATATTTTTTGGGTGCCTTGAAGAAGAATATTTGCACTTTATGTGGGAGAGCAAGTGGAATGCGTGGAGTTCTGCTGAGGGATGGGCCATGAGCCAGCTAAGAGATTAGAAGTCAAGATTAACGGGCAGACCAAAGTAGACGATGTTGTGGTTGTCTGCTATAGACCTGCTGATCAGGAGGAAAAGATAGATAAGACCTTCTTCAGGCAACTGGAAGAAGTCTCATATTCGTGGGTCCTGGTCCTTGTGGGGGGACTTCAACCTCCCTGCTATCTCCTGGAGGGACAAACCTGAATGGCACAAGCAGTCCAGGTTTCTGAAGTGTGCTGCTGATAACTTTCTGATGCAGGAGACTGAGAAGCCATTTAGGGGAGATGTTCACAAACAAGAAAAAACTGGTCACAATGTGAAAGCTGGGGGCAGCTTTGGGACCATAAGATGGTGAAGTTCAAGATTCTGAGATGAGGGAGCGAAGCTGAAAGCCAGATCAGAACGCTGGACTTCAGGAGAGCCGACTTTGTCTTGCTCAGACAACTGCTTGAAAGAATCCCATGGGAGACCGTCCTAGAGAGAATAGGGGTCCAGGAGAGTTGTCTGACTTTCAGGAATAATTTACCCCAAGCTCAGGAATGGCTTATCCAAATCTGAAGGAAACCACATAAAGTAAAGATAGCGGTAGGTCTGCAAGGGTGAAGAAGGAACTCCTAACAAAACTCAGACTTAAGGAAGCATATAAGAGGTGGAAGTAGGGACAGGTGACCTGAGAGCAACTTGAAGATACAGTCTGAATGTGCAGAGATTGGGGCAGCAAATCCAAAGATCACATTCAGTGAGCCTCACCACACCCTAGCTTTCTAAGATGAGGTAACTGGCTTGGCAGAGGAGGGGAGACCACTGGATGTTGTTTATCTTGATTTTGGTAGTGCTTTTAACACCGTCTCCCATGGCATCCTCATCCACAAACAGATGAAGTACGGGCTGGATAAGCAGACAGTGAAGTGGACTGAAAACTGTTGAAACTTCTGGGCTTAAAGGCTTGTGATTAGTGAAGGCCAGTTACCAGCGGTGTAATCCAGGGACAGATACCGGGGCCAATATTGTTTGATACTTTCATTAAAGAGCTGGATAATTGTACACGATGGTGCACCCTCAACAAGTTTTCAGGTTATAACAAAATTGGGAGGAGTAGATGATGCATCAGATAGTTATGCTGCCATTCAGAGGGACCTTGACAGGGTGGAGAAATGAGCGAACAGGAACCTCAAGAAGTTCAACAAAGGGAAATGCCAATTCCTGCCCCAGGAGAGGAATAATCCCACGTACTGGTACATGCTGGGGGCAAGGAAGCTGGAAAACAGATTTGCAAAAAAATACCTGAGGACCCTGGTGGACACAAAGTTGAATATGATCTAGCAATGGGCCCCTTTGGCAAAGAAGGCCACCAGCCTCCTGGGCTGCATTAAACAAGGCATTGCCAGCAGTTTGAATGAGGTGATCCTTCCTTTCTACTCAGTATTGATGAGGTCACATCTGGAGTAGCTCCGGACTTCTCAGTATGAGAGGCATGGACATACTGGAGAGAGTCCTAAGAAGGGCCACAAAGATGATTAAGGGACTTGCACATCTCTCGTATAAAGCAAGACTGAGAGATCTGGGGACTGTTCAGTCTAGGGAAGAGAAGGCTCAGGAGTGATCTTAGCAATGTGCAAATACATGAGTAGGGGGAAGAGTAAAGAAGATGCAGACAGGAACTTCCCAGTGGTGCCCAGTGCCAGGACAAGAGACAATGGACGTACGCTGAAACACTGGAGGTACCACTGAAAAAGGAAACTTTTTTCCTGTGAGAGTGGGCAAGCCCTGGCTCAGGTTGCCCAGAGAGGTTGTGGAGTCTCTGTCCTTGGAGATACTCAGAACCTGTCTGAACACAGGTCTGGGTCACCTTACTTTGAGTGGAGGGTTTGGACTAGACAATCTGCAGAAGAACCTTCCCACCTCAACTACTCTGCAATTTGTAGCTCTGACCTGCAAGAGACACCCTCAAACCAACGCCTACTGCAAGCTGGAGTGAATGCTATATGTAGGGGCTTTGTGTTCTTATCCTCACTCCCAGGAGTGGAAAACATGCTCTTATCTGATTGAGTTGGATGGAAGAACTACCACAAAACTACATCAGGTGCTGCTGCTGGCCTCTCACTGTTGTAGCTCAGACAACAGTAATTTCCTGCAGGGAAATGAGATTTTTCAGACAGTTCAGGATCTACCTCTGACTGAAAGCAGCAGGAAGAAAGTGCTTTCCTCCTCTTAGATAATCGATTCTCACCATATAATATAGTGGGAGTGGAGACACTTCAGATCAGGTTGCAAACACCAAATATGCTTTAGTCTCCCTTCTGTGTTTATCCTATCTGCAACTTCATCCTAACACCTGTGCAACAGTCCTAAGACAGAAGGAGCTCAGAACTGTGGTCTCTTTGTTGGATGAAAGAAGAACTATGTTTTTTTCTCCTCTGGAGTGCTGCAGTCCAGTGCTGCAGTCTAATACAATACTCATCTAATGTCTGAACAGCACCTCACCCAATCCAAGATGATGTCAGGAAAGAACCCACTCTTCTTGAGCACTCGACATCTACCCAAGGTATGTGTACACCCTCTTCTCCTCCCCAGACTGGACTTTTACATGTTAGCAAGGGAGCAGGACCTGGAAATATCTACTGCACCATCTGCTGTTACCTTAGAGAAGGTATAGTATGATAGATAACGGTAGAAATGTGTCACAACACTAATCAGACCCCAGTCCTGCAGCCATATCTATATAGATAGGTCTGCGATCATATATAATCCCAAATTTTGTGGTGATAATATCATGTCCTTGGGTTTCTTACTGAAGCTAGAGTTCATATCTGAGGCATCTACTGTCTATTTCCATAACTTTTTCTGAGGTGCTCTCTCTCTATATATAAGAACATCGGTTTAGTAATGCTGATGAAATGTCATTACACTTCTGTAAGCTTGGAGGATTTGAAGAAGCCTGTTCTCACTCTTGCTTCTGCATTTCATAGAATCGTAGAAACTAAACAGGACATGCAGGTCTGAGCAAGTTGAATTAGCAGGGTCTTTAGCACAGTTTTCATTGAGGACAATGGACAACCTCCCAGGGAAAGGCCAGGTGTGGTTCAGCGGGTATCAGGACCAGGCAGCCTTTCCACTAGATAATTCAGATGCAGCCACCCTCCTGTAGGACATGCAAGACACAAACTTTGTCATGCTGGTTGGCTTCAGGGCTAGCAACAGTCCCTGACCTGCTTTATTTGCAGCTAGAGGTATAGCCGTAGAAGTCTGAAAAATCAAGGAATAAACAATGATTTTAAAAAATCACTGTTGGAAGAAGCGGCACTTTAACACCTTTGGAATTTTTCCTCCAAACCATCTCTTTTTTGCAAATACCATCTTAGATCTGACCAGCTTTATGATGTGTAATTGCATCTCTGTATTTTAAATACTCACTAGTCCATTGATATATATGCCATGGAAAACAACCTGCTAAAATCCTGTGCAGAATTTTGTTTATGTGAATTGTTCCCTTTACTGCCATGTGGCTACTTCCCACGAGTGATGTTAGGCATGTGCTAAAGCATTTATAGAAGTACTTAATGGACTACATAGGAATATGGGGAAATCAACTGTATCCAGAGTGCTTGCAAAACATGAAGAATAATAAAACTGGAAAACCCTAGAGATTTTTTTTTCTATTTTCCCTGGAAAGGCTTACCTGCAACAACAGAGCAAGAGTTTTAAACAAAAAATCTACATTTAAATTAACATTCCTTTTAAAGCAGTATCTGCATGGAAAGAATGACCTTCAGCTTTTATGAAAGATCTTTTTACAAGGTCCTGCACAGATTTTTTTTTGTTTGGTCCAAAGACAAAAAAATCCATAGCTTGAAACTGAGGTGAAAAATTGGCAAATGATAAATCACAAAGGAAGACAGTGAGAGAGATACATGGATTACTTGGAAAGCTGGGAAGCAAGGAAGAAATGTGTGCTTCAGAATTATGTAAAAGGACATCTAGGAACAAAGAGCGTTGTCCACAGGTGCTTGCTTTGAGACTCAGTCTTGGGAAACATCTGAAATAGAGCTGACAGCATGGCAGTTGTTGGACTAAGTGCAGACTCCCAGATGACATTGTCACCAAAGGGCTGATGAGATCTTCAGCTGTCTGAACATGCTGATTTGGGGTATCTGCTATTCTATATGTGTTTGAAGCAGCTCTGACCACTATAGCAATACATTGCCCACATCTGGATCCACCCTGGATTTTGATACACCAGAAAGGTCTTAAAGAACAATCACAGGAGAGATGACAGAGTTTGAGGACAGACCTTACAAAGACCGACCCAGGAGCTTACTCTAGTTAGCTTAGCAATAAAAAAGCAGAGAGATGACTTCCTTAAGCACAGTCTGTGAAAGTTTGGATTTTTTTTTAATTACTGGAATTTCTGAAGCTGATTGAAAAGATTTGTTATTGTCTGCTGATGGCATTTGTTTTTACCATATTTACATGATGGATTCATTTTTGTCTCAATGCACATCTTATTTTTAGGAATGGAAGAGAGGTGTTGCCTTCCTCCGAGGCAACAGAAGAAGGAGCATAATTAGTTACACGGAGATGGATCACAGCTAGGGAAAAGGGATCGTGTCTCATTAGAAAGCCTTGATCCAAGGTTAAACCCCCTCTCAGATCTGTCAGGACTGAATTTTTATTTGAATGAGTCTGGCAGGTCGCTTTTCTAGGATTTCCTTTAAAGCAAGGGATCTAGCCCATTTCCAAGGCTCTATTTATTGGTTTTACATAAATCTTTTGTTACTGCAGGAGGATCAAAGATCTTGATCTTTCTTGCTGGCTTCCTCTGGTCATAGGTTCTGATTTACAGTAAATTGAGGCATGTTCCATGTGCTCTGTGGATTCTCCATCTATTATACAGCATCCAAGGATCATGGAGCTCTAGATTTGCTGATGCAGGAATCATTTCCCATCCCATACTTTCTTTTTCTTGCTTACGTATAGCAATAAGTAGTTAACCCTTCAATATAAAAGAAAAATTATTGGTTTCAGAGGCTAAAAGGGAAGGTAAACTACATCAGGTTAGAATTAAGGTAAATTTTCTTAACATGAGAATTATTAGAACAGCTTACCCTGAACTGTTATAGATACCATGTTATTGTCAATTATTTGTCTTTTTTTTTGCGTATAATCTTTTAAAATATTTAAAAGGAGAGAACTTAGGATGGCTGTATTGGCTGTGCATGGCAAGCCAAACTAAGTGACGACAGTCACCTATTCTCACTTCACAAAATGACGCCTTTTTTAACTTCCAAAATTACAAACACATCAATCCCATCCCAGGCTTAAGGGAAGGTATAAAATCCACACTCTTTTTCACATTTTCACCTCTTTCAATATATTCTTAGATAGCCAGGCAATGTCAAGGAATAAGCAAAAGTTACTTGTTCTGGCGGAGCTAGACAGTCAAAGACAGCAAAGCAGCCTCACTACCTACATGGAGACTACCATGGCTTGGAAGACCAGTCTGGCACCTACTTCTGCAGAACAACAGCATCTTCTAGGAGCAGCAGTCACGTCCCAACTCCAGTGTAACCCCAACATTTTACACTTGGTACCTCTACACGAAAGTTAATTTTTTTTTTGTTTTGTTATCCTTTGCAATTTGTCTTATATGGAGATAAATATTAGTTGTTATTTCTGTAACAAAATTTCTGAAGACTTATTTTGCTGTGCTCAGGTATTGGCAAGCCAAATATTAAACACCATCTATTATTATCTCAGAGCATTACTCCTTTCTGATCATTAAGAACTTGGAAACAGTTCTGTACTGCTAATTAGCCCTCTCTTGTTATTCTACCACCATACAGACATAGTAGACATGGTATTAAACTGAGCAGTGGCAAATATTATTATCTACTACTTTTTTATTGACTGATCTTTGCTTGCATGAGAAAAGCCTAAAGGAAACATATTGCTAATTTTGGAGAAGGACAGACTTGCCTTACTACCCCATGCTACATTTTTGTAGTTTCAAAGGGAAGCTGCTATTAAACACAGTCTTTCCTTATCTATCTCATTATTTCAAACTCATTGTGAAGCACATCTTGACCAGATAAAGAAAATGTGAGCCAATTAAACTATGTTTAGTAATGGGACAGCTAACCCACCTGTGTAATTAAGACCAGACACTTCATTTGTTTTTTAACTTCTAATGTAACCCAGAAAAGTGTCCTCAAAACTTTTTGCCACTGGGAGTGAGCAAACTGCAACTTTCTCCCATATGTGTTTCACTTTCCATTTAAGCTCTGAACCTCCTTCAACCATTTCCAGGTCTCCTCCAGAGTTCTGACTCCTTCCCATCCATATCTCAGTGACAATCCCCAAAGAATAATCTTTGATGGCAGTCTGGGATATTACAGAATCACAGAACGGTCGGGCTTGGAAGGGACCTCTGTGGGTCATCTAGTCCAACCCCCCTGCTTTGACAAGGTCACCTCTTTTTTTCCCAATTCTCGTATCTTCAGCATCCTCTGACCTCGTAGTCCTTTATCCTCACTCCTCTCCTCAGCCACCTTCTTGAGACATGACATAGCTGTCACTCGAGGATGCAATGAAGCCAGGGAAATACAGGGAGTATTGTGTCCACTCAGCTGTGGCAAAGCCTCTCCTAAGCATCCAGAGTGCAGGCCAAACAGAGACCAGAGAGGTGTTATACAAAACTCAGCTACAAGGTTAATACTTCACTAATGTCAAGAAAATGGTGGGAATAGTTTATCTTTCAGCACCTGAAGTACAAGTTAATCAAACACCTAAGTTATCCAGCAACAAAACAACCCGATCAATATTCAGTGTCCTAATCTCTGGGAAAAAAAGTGGTTAAAATTACAGACAAGTCCATAACCCCTCAAGCAGGACTGTTTTCCTTGTCAATAACTACCCTCCCTTGTCCAGCACCCAGGTTCTAACACTGATATTTAATCAGGACCCCACTTAAAAGTAATCATTATCTGGTGCTATTCTTATCATTTGCAGAATTCTTAAAATGGTGCCTGGAATCCCCACTCACATTTAAGCTCCATTTTTCCTGGAATAGTGCAGATGTGTAACAAAAGCAATAGTTCCTGCTGTCCAGAGTTCACTTTTTATGGACCACTGAAAAAAAGACAAAGTGGAGAAAAGGTATGTGAGTAAACCCTTTGTCCCATTGCCAGTGTTTATAAGTTTCACAACCTCATGCAAGAGAGCAAATAGCACGTGGGCAGTTCTTTCTTGCAAGAGTTTCTGCTGTTCTCCAGAACCCCCAGCTGCTAAAGGGATGTTGTTTCTGTCCATCATTTTTTTTGCCAAGGAAAGCTTGACAGTCCAAGACAGTCCCTGAATCCTACGCCATGAATGTCAAGTGGGTCTGTGCTGTGCAAAGGGGCTTTCAGACCCTGATCACGGCGACCATACCCTTCTCTTAGAAAGTCTCTAGATGTATGCAGGACATCCGTAATTGTTCTCCTGGGTATCCCTGTTCCAATGACATTTGATGAACAATTATCGGCATGAAAAACCTATAATTAGAGGTTATGTCATACCTGCCATGACAGCCATGTCACAGTTATGCCACTGCTTTATTGAAACTGCCATCATGATGCTGTTGAGTATTCAAGAGCAAGGTATTGCTAGGTCACTGTCCTCAGGGCATGATGAGTAACATGTTCCATGAGAGTCCCTCTTGGCTTTCCTACCCTCTGTCTTCTGAAGGTCTGTTCAAAAGCAGTTCTTGACATAACTTTCTTTCAAGAACTTCAGGGCAGTCTTTCCCAAAGCCGTAGTCTCTAACTTTTATATGAATGCCAGACTGCCTCAGGTGACGTAAAAAAGGTTACAGCAAATCATGCTCTGATGTTGCTGTTCAACCTCCTAAATATCACAGATGCCATATTAAAAATTTCACATGAAAATGTCTGCTAGATTAATATTGTGGTTGTCTTAAAGCATACACCTGTTGAAAGAAATACTAAAACATGGAAAAATAAGAAAAAAGCACCCTATTTTTTATTGCATTTTCCTACAACCACTTCGGCTTTGCTGGACTGATGGTCAATACTAATAGAGTTCTATCTTCTTTCTAGTACTCACTAAATACGCTGACACAAATGTTATTAACTAGCACAACAGGAGAAAAAACAGGTAGAACAAGCAATACTTTAAAAAAGAGTTATCATCCTCTCTGCTCAAACCAACCTTCCCGTTGTGGTTATCAACCCACTAGCAAATTCAGCAGAGAGGATGGAGTAGATATATGGGAATAGGTAAATAATCCGATGTAAGTAAATCATTTGCAAAACACAGCTGTGAAACACTGTGGCTACAGCTACTAGTCTGTTGTTTAAGCAGTAACTGAGTGGGGAAGCCATTTCCTAAGAATCAATGAACGTAACTCTGCCAGGACAATCAATCTCTGTCATAGAATCCATAATTTAGAGGGGGAAGCGGTTACAAGAAAAATCCTGTAAGCAGTTTGGAAGTTAAACTGAGAAAAGAAGTTGCTAGGGGCCATCTTCTCAATGGATATAAATTAGCCACTTATGAAGCCCGTGGCTCAGCATCACCTTATACCAGCTATGATTAGAGATTCGTATGTTGAAAAATGGGTACAAAAACTTCCCACTGCTATAGGGACAATGGTCCATTAGAGGCATTTATCCTAGCAACTAGTAACATGTCCATCAAATGTGGAGATCACTCTCAGCCATTCACCGACTTTCTGACAACATTTTTAAATAATCACACATATAAATCTGCATTCCTGTCGAAGTGAACTGTACTTCAGAGGCCATAATTAGATTTCACGTTACTGAAACATGAATCTACCTATCTAGGCAGGATTCTTATTCACACAGAGCAACATTTTAATCCCCAAACGGCACAGTGGATGGACTTCTGCAAAAAAGTAGATGTGAAATAAGGCCCCACAAGTGATGTGATATTGCACAATGCAATAGTTAGAAGTCAAGTGTTGTTATATTGCACAATGCAGTACTTAGAAGTCAAGTGTTGAAGTCACAAGTCCAGTGTCCAGTTCAAGGGCTGGAGGCTGTACAGCCAAGTAAGACACACTTCACATTGTGCATAGGAAGGAGAGGCTCCGACATCCCACCCTCCAATACCGGAATGCCCTCACACTCAAGAAGAAACATCAGAGAAACACAAACCCATCAGATAGACACACAGCTTCAAAACTGGGTCTAGGCACCTCTTCAAAATAGGGATTTTGAGCTTGAAATCATGTTCACCTCCTTTTTGACAGCTTAGCAGTAGGATACTTTCCCAGGAAGAGACTTGAAAGTAGAATTCAGAGTCCCAGATTACTCCATTACCAGATTCCACTGTCTTCAGCAGAGAAGAGCAACTGAGTGTAGTCTATTCTACGTACTGTGCACAATACATCTTTGTAAATGTTCAGCTTAATATTAAAGTGAGTTTCCTGGATCATCTATCCCTGTTCTTTCACATCACAGGCAGCCACATCATATAATTTTTCACATATAGGCATATAACTTTCATGAATTAACCAACATCTGTCCTTAAAACGATATCTTATTCTCATTCTCTTTGCCACAAGAAAGTTGTAAAACCTTAAACCTTGTACCAACTCAACCAAAAATCAGATTTATAGAAAATTAGACTATACCAGTTTGTTCTTGTGCCACGATTGGCCTTTAACTAAAGTATCTGAGCTCAATAGGATATGTTTTCACTCCTGAAGCACTTCTTGAGAGAAAAGTATCTTCTCTTAATCTTGGCTGTGCTCAAGTGAGCAAGTCAAAATCTGTTGTGTGAGGAGACATAAACACTTCTTCTGTTTCTGTGATACTTATAGTAACTCTGTCTGCTAGTCTTTTGGCTTTAAACCTCTTTTTTCTTGACTGTAAATATTATAAACAATATTCCTCATGTGACCTGCTCAGCACCTTGCACGCTTTCTACCTGAAGTCCCTCAGCTGATAAATCCCAAACTCACATATGCCCCTTTGACAATTTATTCCGTTCATGGCACAGTCATCCTGTTATCAATTAATATATAGAGAAATTTCCACTGTTTCTTTCAGCTGATAAGTTCACGTTTTAGGTTTGTAAGTATTTCGTAAACTCAACCCAGGTCTCCTATTCCTATTAGATTAGAAATTAGGAAAAATTTCTTCACAGAAAGAGTAGTCAGGCTTTGGAACAGGCTGCCCAGGGAGGTGGTGGAGTCACCATACCTGGAGGTTTTAAAAATGTATAGATGTGGCACTTCAGGATACGGTTTAGTAGGAATGGTGGTGTTGGGTGGATGGTTGGACTCGATGATCTTAGAGGTCTTTTCCAACCTATGATTCTATGATTCTATGGTTATGATTCTATTCT
The DNA here is from genome assembly GCF_030867145.1 of Opisthocomus hoazin. Lineage (NCBI taxonomy): Eukaryota > Metazoa > Chordata > Aves > Opisthocomiformes > Opisthocomidae > Opisthocomus > Opisthocomus hoazin. The sequence continues at coordinate 11,890,042 of NC_134414.1, read as the reverse complement.
AACCCTGCTCGTCACACACTTCTTTCTGTTTGACAGTCCAATTTCCATATACTTCCAACAGCTCCATGGCAGATTTGCTACTGAATTCTAGCAAGATTTAAAGCAATGCATTTGCACAGATTTCATGCCCAAGGTGTACCTGTGTAAATGAGTACGGAATCATGACACTTTTGATGATGATAAAAGGGGCACATGCTGTTCAGTATTAGTTTTAAGCTTTTTCTTTTCTTTTTTCCTGTTGTTGCTAGTCCTGTATAGAAGGATGTACAGCTATCATTTTCCTAACATAGATTTGTAATAAATTAATTCACATCACATTTGACAGTCTAGCTAATTATATTTCTCAGATAATTCACAGAAACTAGAATACCTAATTATCAATGCAAAATAAGCCTTTACATGTTCAAAGAAAAAATATAAATAGTCATAAATACTGTTATTCATCCATCTACAGTTCCTTCCATTAAGAACTATGAACCAGACAAAGCATGGCATCAGGTAACACTTTTTCTATTTGGAAAACAGAGACTGGTGAAGACGTAAAACAGATTATTGCTTTCACTGAAGAAATCTGGTGGTTTTATGACCCATGATATTTTAATATCTGTCCGTTTGCCTATATGCAGGATTATTGAGCCCACTCCATTTACTCACTGTGTTGTGGGGCTGTCAAGGGAAACTGTGATTGCTCACAGAATGCCTGCACTGAGGGGAAAAATCACACAAGAAAAAAAAATAGAGAGAGAAGCCAATAAAAGAAAAACATGATTATAACATTGATAACTGGTGCACCATGGCAGTGCAAATGGAACAATATTAATGATATATTTTCTTAACTTCTTGTTGCATATAGTGGTCTCACTGAAGAATTTCAAATAGGGCATATTACCACCTGAGCTGAATGGAAAGAAGAACACTTTAGCATTCAAAGACTCATCATTCGTTAGAGCTGAGGCCAACTGGCTCAACTCAGTCCACATAGAAAAACCCTGTTCCACTTCAAAACACAATGCCTGTGTCCATGTTGCTTTCTGGAGGGCAGTCCCTGGCCCAGACTATTCTTCACTTTCTCATGGGTCCAAACCATGCCAGGAACTCTGCTAACAGCTAAACCACTGCCTGCTAGTATTTTAACCACAATTTTACGGACGTAGTCTAAAGAATCAGTTCTGCTCCTGGCTCTGCTTCATATTTCCACAAACTCAGGGGCAAATGGCTTCAGATTTGACTCTGCTCCATTAAAATCCATGGCAATCTATGACATTAGTAGGGATGAACTCTCCACTTCTCTGTTCCACAGCTATAAAATGGCAACTACAATTCTAGTGTTTGAGGGGAAAAAAAAAATAGAAAACCTTTAAAACATAAGATGGCCCTCCCCCAGCTGATTTGCACATTTGGCAATTAATATCCATGTCAGACAGAGCTTCGAGTAACCAAGACTTCTTCCTTACAACATTCAACTCCAGAATGCCCAAAGATTTTATATTTTGAAAAGTAACAAAAATGAGAAAAACAGATATTCAAAATTAAAAAAAAAATATCTGGGGAAAAGAATAGAATTAATATGTGAATTTCTTTCTTCCACTCTCCAAATGCTGTTTCTAGAAGACTCGTTAACACTTCAGAGTGAGGGATTCTCTTGTGCTACACCTATGAGCATAACAATAACTTATGGATAATCCAATTAAAAAATCTGTAGTACTTTTCTTACTTCTTGCTTCTTGTCTTACTTTTTTCAGTTCCCGTGTATGAGGATCTTATTTTTCATCTGAGGCTCATTTATGACATTTCAGAAGCCAAAGGGCAATCTGAAGGTGCTTCTTTAGAGAGGTGGAGAAATAACCAGTTCCAGTATGAAATACAGTTAGGAGGTGACACTCATCCTTGTGTTAGCTCTGGTTTTCATTTGCAGGTACTGACCATCTGTCCAAATAGGCTGTAGTTAAATTACAGAATGAAAACCTGCAAATTAAAGTCATCTTTATGTCAAGATATAATCAGATTTTGAAGAGTCAGAAATATTGTAAAGTATTAAGAATATTTTTTAGAGATTTTGTACTTGGTAAATTAGTCTTTCCTAAAGCAGCGTGGTATCTGGGTGAACAGACCTCTGATATTCACTCGCTCCCCCAGCTGATTTGCACATTTGGCAATTAATAGCCATGTCAGACAGAGCTTCGAGTAACTGAGACTTTTTCCTCACAGAATTCGACTGCAGAATGCCCAAAGGTTTTATATTATAAAAAGTAACAAACATGAGAAAAATAGATTTTCAAAATGAAAACAATAAAAAACAAAGTATCTGGGGAAAAGAATAGAAGACAAACTATACATACCACTCCCTTCCCACTGACTGTGCCTCCTCCTACACTTGCTTGCAGCCAGTTACCTGACTCTGGCAGCAAACTCTGCACAGTCCCCTTTGATACCAAGAAATTTCTTGCTATCACTTCTGTGTCCTGGTTGCTTACCCTCCATTTCTGACTGCAATCTTGCAGCATCTACATGAGCTCCAGCCTGTGATCCTCTTCCCAGGCTCATTCCACACCCTCTGAAGCCTTTTCAAGCTCTGTAGATCCTAAGGGATGAAACCATCTTCCTTCCCCCCGAAGGGCTCCCCTTGGCCAAGGCACCTAAAGGAAGATATATGTTATCGAGAGCAAAGAAATCAGTGCAATCATCGGACACATGCCGATGTCTCACCTTTCCTGAACAACGAGCAGTTGTTGCTGCACTATTTCATCTGCATCCACACTAGCACTACAAATAAGTTTCTGCCACTGACACAGAAACTGGCTAATGGGATGGTTTGTGCTAGAATTTCAGCAGAGAACAGGTTTGTCCCACAGTCCAAAACATGCTGAAATTCTGGATTCCTGATCTGACTAATTTCCTAAGAAAAGAAGGACTCGCTGCACTCCTGGCACATCCTCAAGGCTGCCACTCAATGCTACCCCAGCCCTTGTGAAAGGCTTGTTCCCAGCCTGTCTTCAAGCTGCCCACAAAGCTGTCTGCTGCTGTGACAGATAGCCCCGGGGCTCCACTAAACAGGAGAAGGGAAGAAATTCCTTCCGAGGAAAATCTGGTGAAGGAACATGACTTACATGCTCAAATTACCCGTCAGAGGATTTTTCTCTCTCCATTGACTATATGAAGAGTCTAGGGAGATTAGCCTTCTGACTCACATGGTGCATTTAGACGCTTGAAGTTCAGCAATGGAATTCATAACTCTGCTAAGTATATATAATTTTCTAGGTTTTCAACAGATAAGAGATGTAACCACATTTTGTTTCCTGTGATAAAAGCTAGATGCTGGAGGTAGAGGGAGGCCCTAATCAGTCATCAAGTACATCCATCATCAAGAATGGATTTTCTTTTAATTGGCAGATTTTATTACATTTTCCAATTCAGGTTTGAACAACCGGTATCTGCCCTTCCACTGATAAGGAAAATAGCGCAGAGAGTGGCTGCTACAAATCAGCAGGACAATTTCTGGAGCTGTGTATACAATCACACTAAATTATTTCTTTATGTCTATACAAGAAACCACATTGTCCCAAGGTCCTTGGGTAAAACGATTCCAGAGACCGAAGAGACAGAGACCTACCAAATATTCCCAATGCAGTGTTTGATTAGCGCAGTCATAAAGCCTTGAACTCAGAGATGAGCATTAAAGTCTTTTTAGGAAAAGGAGGAAATTGAGTTCTCGTATACCTAAATGAGTTCTCACCTCTCAGTCAGATCAAACACCCTTTTTATTCTCAGCTCTGGAAAAGACTTCAGATGCCTGTGAAAACCCATTGCTAGTTTGTTTAATCAACTCGCTGCCCAGTGCAGCAATGCCCAAAACTTTCTGTGTCCCAGACTGATGACACCCTGGGGCAAAGGAGTGGGTTCAGCTCTTGAACCTAATTCCCACTAAAGAAGAATGGAAGTCAGAGAGAAAAGGCTCTGGCAGCTCCAGTGAAGTACAAACCCAGAAAGATTTTCTCTGCATATTGAATTCTTCACAGGTTAACTAATAGAGGTGGTGAGCACTATGTTGACAGCAAAAGCAATGATTTTCAGATACCAAACCTAGAAAAAATATATGTATTTCTGCCCAGTCACAGAGGTCTTTAAGACAGGATAACTTGATTTCAGCTTCTGTTTTTTTCACACCTTAATGGTAAAACTCTTAAAGGGCTTTACAACCATTAAGGTGTATTTTGCAGTGACACGTGTAGTTGCATAATTATGAAGAAAAGGCATCCATTTCTTATTCCTCATTTTCTTAACCTAAGTGGAGCGAGTGAGTCACAGAGACAAGAATACATGCTAAAATCCTCAAAAAAAAAAAAGATCATTTTACATATGACAGAAAACAAATGAATGACTCTGAGTGTTATATAACATGGCCTTTTATATCCTCCTGTGTCCCAGATCATAGAATCATAGAATAGTTTGGGCTGGAAGGGGCCTTACAGATCATGTAATTATAGATACAGTATCTAGATCTAGTTCTAGACACTGTCTATCTGGACAGGTACAGAGCTGCATTACAAGTTCCCCAACAACAGACCAGGTTAAAGAGGCTGCCACCCTCCATCCCAGACACTTCACCCTCCTCAAAAATGAATAAAGATAGGGAAATCTAGTATACACACAGGCTCTCAGTGGAACAAATTACTAGCAAGGGGGAGAAAACAGCAAATTCAATGAATACTTCATTACCCATTTCAAGTCTTCTACTCCCTAAGGGAGATAGTAGAGCAAAAGCACTCCCATGCTCTCTAACCCAGTCCTCAAATTTTACAACCACTTTGAGATAGGAAAGGCAATTTGCAGGGAGCCCTTGGTAACAGATTTGCTTCTCCCAGTGACTTAATGCACTTGGCCAGTGTACTGCTGGTGAAGCCAGGAAAGCTGTGTGGATTTATATGGCACAGGGATCTGCCTCCATTAGGTTAATGTCTCCAAGGATGGTCTCAGTCATCAGCAACCCCACAGGGCATTTGAAATGGCCACGTTAGGCACCTGAAGCCCAATAATTAGCATGAAAACAAGAAGGAAAAAGGCCCAGCTTCCTTCTTTTTGTATATGTGAAGGAGTGCAAGTTAACTTCACTAGAACTTGTATTTCTGCCCCATGCAGAGAGCTTTGATTCCCTGCAGGCTCTGCTCTGTGCCAGCCTGTGGCTGCTTATGTCCTGGAAAGCTGCTCTCAGCATTTTGACACCTCATGGGAGGTAACAAGCACAACCTGCCAGCAGAATAACTCTGATGCTCTGGTACCATATTTAGTGAAGTTATTCAAGAATCAAAATAACCCATTCTCCAGTCATTAGTCACCCAGGGGATGGGAGTGTGCAGAGACTGATGCTGTCCCTGCCCTTCCTATCTCTGAGGATACAACTGGAGAGATAAAAACCACAGCTGTGTCCTACCCCAGAGCAAAACAAACGGTCACCACTCTTCTCCAACCAGTCCGTCTTCAGCCTGGGGGTTATTTAACTGGCAGGAAATTGTATTCATGATTTTCTTCATCAAAGAAGAAGGAAGATCCAGATACACCTGGTTCCTGCCAGTGGGTCAGCTCCTACAAGAGTGAATCCAATGCTCAAAAGGTTGGGCCAGAAGATGAAGTAGGGATGCTGGCTGGGTAGGAATGGGCCTCACGAGCAGAAGACAAGCAGGGAACAAAGGCATGTGGGAGTGAACTCATGGGTTATTCCTAAGAAGATTTTGTGTGAAAAGAAAAAAATAAAGTTGTTCAGGAAGAGAAAAAAATAAGACTAACAGAAAGGAATGTGGTAAATGCAGGAAAGATTCTCTACAAGCATCTAGGATTTGGATGAGATATCAAGAGTCCAGAGAAAGACACCCAAGAGATTTGGTGGGAGGGTGGGGACCCAAAGTCTTTGAGGACCTCTGCAACACAAGCTAAACAGCTGGGACAGCCCTTTGGGACTGAGAGAGAAACAATGATACCCGGCCTCTCCTGGTCACGAAGTAAGGGAGGAAGGAACTCAAAATACAACACTCGGGGGGTCAAAATGCAAATGTGCAGGCTGGCTGTACAGCAGAGAAATGTCTGTGATACACCAAATGTTTGAGCAGGATTATTCCACTTAAAAACAGAGCTCCATTCCCTGACTTTGAGTTTCAGCAAGAGGTGCCCTCTGATGCGGTATAGACGATCCTTTTTCTTGATTTTATTGCCTATTATTTTGTCTTACTTTAAGTAAGAAGGAAATGTAGCCAGTGAAAGTTTACGGACCCTCTGGGCTATGCCCCTGTCAGAGCAGAATTTACTGCAAGCATCCTTAGTTTCCACAAGCCAGAAATACTTATTAGATCTGTGTGGATGAGAGGGTTTTCAAATCTAACATCAGGGTATAAATATTTTGTCCATAAAAAAGGCAAACTGGGTTTTTACTCTGGAGAGAAACATCCATAAATCAGTCAGTGGATGTTATAACACAGAATGCAGCATGAAGCAATAGTCCCAAAAGACAAAAGAAATTAAAATAATTATGTCAGAAAATTGAAATATAAATGGTAATTGTGATTACAAAGTTTAAAATCCAATAACTCATTTAGCATCAGAAGTGGTGAGGGACAAGTTTTTAAGACTCACAGAGGCCACCAATTTTCATGAGAAGCAGCAGCTGTTTCAAATACCCAGCTGTAATGAACTGGGAGAACAGAAAGTTCGGCATCACTCCTGGAGGTCTGCTTGCTTGACGTTAATATGAAGTATAAACAAATGTCACAATAGGCTGATTTTCTGCAAAATTTTATTATTCCTTAAAATCCAAAAACAAGGTAAATTGTATTTCTTTGAAGATTTTTTTTAGGATTGACATTTAAACGTAGGATTTATTATTTATGTGGTTCTTCAGACAGTTTGTCCTTTAGCTATACTTGAGGGATACAGCTTGAAAAAATGAGTCATAGCTAAATAAGATTGCTGTGGAAAAGAAAGAGACAGCACAGGAGACAATTCCGCTATGTCTCTTCAAGGGCAATTCCTTGTCGTGGTACACGCTTGAAAACAGTGTGACTTGAAAATATCAACCAGCAAGGGCTCCATCCCTTTCAGTACTGACCAACTTTTACATCTACTACCACTGCCTATAACTCGTACTGAAAATATTTAGCAACTTGGAAGATGAGGCCTGCAAGTCAATATCCACCTATAATATCATACGAAAATATCAAACTGGAATTTAATACTTATGGAGAACCAGGAATTTCCTGTGAGTTTATTTCAAGGTGGATTTAATATTTCTATTTCAATTTTACAAAAAACTATCACACTTCCTTGGATATAAAAGCATAATAAATTTTGACAAGTTTGTTTTTAAGTGGCAAAGCTGTTGGATTTAATTTTCAGTCAGTGTCTCCCAGGACTTTAGAGTGAAGGCAGGGCTACACTGAAATCAATGGCAATGCTGTCTGAACAAGGACTAGAGGAGCAGGCTGTATATTGTGTTTTTTTAAGGGACTCTTGTTTCAAGAAGGCAAGCTGAGAGACACTGTCAATATCAGACCGTTCTTAAAATCAGTGAATTGGCACAGGCCAGGTAAACAATGTGCATAACTGGTATATGTGATTGTGATCAGTGCTACCTTCTGGGTAAAAAAATTGGCTGAATGGCCAAGTGCAGAGAGTGGTGGTGAATGGAGTTAAAGCTAGCTGGCGGCTGGTCACAGATGGTGTCCCCCAGGGCTCAGTTTTGGGTCCGGTCTTGTGTAACATCTTTATCAATGATCTGGATGAGGGGATTGAGTGCTGCCTCAGTAAATTTGCAGATGACACCAAGCTGGGTGGGAGTGTCGATCTGCTTGAGGGTAGGAAGGCTCTGCAGAGGGATCTGCAGAGGGAAGCTACTGAAGGTGAAGGGCTCTGGAGCAGAGGCTCGCGCCGAGGGACCCTTTCTCCAGTGGCAAAACGGCAGCGGCGAGGCGGCAAAAAGCGCCGAGAGAGAGAGAGGAGACCCCAGCCCCCCCCCCCCCCTCAGCGGGAAAGCGGGAGGTGCCAACGAGCGGCAGCTCTGACTCAGCGGGGGCGGACCCGAGTGTGACAGCGGCCGAACCCCCTCACGGGTAAGAGCAGCTCCCAGGGAGCGCGGGAGAACAGAGCCGGCAAACAGAGGCGGCGCAGCAGCCCGGGAGCGGCGCAGCAGTTCGAGAGGGCAGGGCGGGCGGGGAAGGCGACAGGCAGGGTGCAGTCGCCCCTCCTAGCAACTCAAGTAGTGGGCATCGCCCATCCAGGAGATATTCTAGCCATGGTTACCACCCGTGGGAAAGCTCTTGCTAGAAGGAGTGTGGTGACCCAGACGGAGGCCCCACGCAAGAACGCGGGTGTCCGGGTCTCTGGCTGCAGGGAGTGCCTGAGCCTGGCGCTCGTACCGGAGGACAGCAGAGACAACGGCTGTGTTCGGTGCGAGCAGGTGAATGACCTGCTCAGCCTGGTGGCAGAGCTGAAGGAGGAAGTGGAGAGGCTGAGGAGCATCCGTCAGTGTGAGAGGGAGATCGACTGGTGGAGCCGCACCCTGCCCTCCCTGAGGCAGAGGCAGCAGGAGGCGGCTCCACAGAAAGCAGAGAACCCCCAACCCTCTTGCCACCGAGCAGAAAGAGGGGGCCTAAGAGATGGGGGGGAATGGAAACGGGTCCCTGCTCGGGGGGGCAGGCGAATCTCCCCCCGGCCTCCCTCACCTGCCCAGTTGCCCTTAAGCAACAGATATGGGGCTCTGGAATGTGAGGGACCGGCCACAGAGGATGTGGGTGAAGATGAAGCTCCATCGAGGGGGTTGCCCAGGACGAGTCAGTCATCCCCACGTATTACAACTGCCTCGGCTAAGAAAAAAAGGAGGGTCATTGTCATAGGTGATTCCCTTCTGAGGGGAACACAGGGCCCGATCTGCCGACCGGACCCATCCCACAGGGAAGTCTGCTGCTTCCCTGGGGCCGGGGTTAGGGATGTTGCGAAGAAACTCCCTGGTCTGGTGCGGCCTTCTGATTACTACCCCCTCTTGGTAATGCAAGTTGACAGGGACGAGATCGCAGAGAGAAGTCCCAAGGCCATCAAAAGGGACTTCAGGGCACTGGGGCGACTGGTTGAGGGATCAGGGGCGCAGGTGGTGTTTTCCTCCATCCCATCAGTGGCAGGGGACAGCACTGCAAGGGGCAGGAAAACTCACCTGGTTAACAGGTGGCTCAGGGACTGGTGCCATCGGTCAAATTTTGGCTTCTTTGATCATGGGGAGGTGTACACAGCACCGGGACTGCTGGCAACAGGCAGATCGCAGCTATCTCAAAGGGGAAAAAGGACTCTTGGCCACGAGCTGGCAGGGCTCATTGAGAGGGCTTTAAACTAGGTTCAAAGGGGGAAGGGGACATTGCCCAGCTCACTAGGGATGAGCCCAGGCTTGGTGTGCCAGGGTCAGGGGTGAGATTGACAGCCCAGCTCAAGTGTGTCTATACCAACGCACGTAGCATGGGCAATAAACAGGAGGAGCTGGAAGCCATTATACAGCAGGATGGCTACGACATGGTTGCCATCACAGAAACATGGTGGGACAACTCGCATGACTGGCATGCTGTCATGGATGGCTACAGACTCTTTAGGAAAGACAGGCCAACAAGGAGAGGTGGGGGAGTTGCTCTATATGTGAAGGAGCAACTGGAATGCACTGAGCTTTTCCTGGGGGCAGATGAAGAATGAGTTGAGAGCTTGTGGGTTAGAATTAAGGGACAGGCTCACACAGGTGACATTGTTCTGGGTGTGTACTACAGGCCACCTGACCAGGAGGAGGAAATTGATGAGGCCTTCTACAGGCAGCTGCAAGCAGCCTCACAATCACAGGCCCTGGTTCTCATGGGGGACTTCAACCACCCTGACATCAGCTGGGAAGACCATACAGCTAGGCACGTGCAATCCAGGAGGTTTCTACAGAGCATCAATGATAACTTTCTGATGCAAGTGGTTGAGGAATCAAGAAGGAAAGGTGCTCTTCTGGACCTTGTATTAACAAACAAGGAGGGACTGGTGGAGGATGTGAAGGTCGGAGGTAGACTTGGCTGCAGTGACCATGAAATGCTGGAGTTCAGGATCCTGCGTAGAGGAAGCAGGGCGATAAGCAGGATCAAAACCTTAGACCTCAGGAGGGCTAAATTTGGCCTCTTCAAGGAGCTACTGGGAGGAATCCCGTGGGCCAGGGCTCTCGAAGGCAGGGGGGTCCATGAGTGCTAGTCGCTCTTTAAACGTCACTGCCTCCACGCTCAGGAGCGGTGCATCCCCCTGAGAAAGAAATGGAGCAAAGGAGGCAGGAGACCTGCTTGGTTAAACAAGGAGCTTCTAGCGGAGATCAGGTGGAAGAGAAAGGTCCATGGAATGTGGAAAGAGGGGCAGGCCACTTGGGAAGAGTACAGAAACGTGGTGAGAGCATGCAGGGATGCGACGAGGAAGGCCAAGGCCCACCTGGAATTGAAGCTGGCAAGGGATGTCAAAAACAACAAGAAGGGCTTCTTCAACTACATCAGCAGCAAAAGGAAGCCTAGGGACAATGTGGGGCTGCTGCTGAATGAGGCGGGTGTCCTGGTGACGGAGGATGCGGAGAAGGCAGAGCTAATGAATGCCTTCTTTGCTTCAGTCTTCAGTGCTAAGACTGGCCCTCAGGAATCCCAGGCCCCGGAGGTAAGAGAAGAAGCCTACAGAGAGGACGACTTTCCCTTGGTCGAGGAGGACTGTGTGAGGGATCGCTTAAGCGATCTGGACGTCCACAAATCCATGGGCCCCGATGGAATGCACCCACGAGTGCTGAGGGAGCTGGCGGATGTCATTGCTGAGCCACTCTCCATCATCTTTGAGAAGTCCTGGAGGACAGGAGAGGTGCCCGAGGACTGGAGAAAGGCAAAAGTCACTCCAGTCTTCAAAAAGGGCAAGAAGGAGGACCCAGGGAACTACAGACCAGTCAGCCTTACCTCCATCCCGGGAAAGGTGATGGAGCAGCTTATCCTGGAGCTCATCAACAAGCAATTGGAGGAAAAGAAGGTTATCAGGAGTAGTCGGCATGGATTCACCAAGGGGAAATCATGCCTGACCAATCTGATAGCTTTCTACGATGGCGTGACTGGCTGGGTACATGAAGGGAGAGCCGTGGATGTTGTTTACCTAGACTTCAGCAAGGCTTTAGACACAGTCTCCCATTACATCCTCACAGGGAAGCTCAGGAAGTGTGGGCTGGATGAGTGGTCGGTGAAGTGGATAGAGAACTGGCTGAATGGCAGAACTCAGAGGGTTGTCATCAGCGGCGCTGAGTCTAGTTGGAGGCTGGTAACTAGTGGTGTCCCCCAGGGGTCAGTACTGGGCCCAGTCTTGTTTAACTTCTTCATCAACGACCTGGATGAAGAGTTAGAATGTACCCTCAGCAAGTTTACTGATGACACCAAACTGGGAGGTGTGGTAGATACACCAGAAGGCTGTGCTGCCATTCAGCGTAACCTGGACAGGCTGGAAAGTTGGGCAGAGAGGAACATGATGAGGTTCAGCAAAGGCAAATGCAGGGTCCTGCACCTGGGGAGGAACAACCCCATGCATCAGTGCAGGCTTGGGGTGGACCTGCTGGAGAGCAGCTCTGCGGAGAGGGTCCTGGGTGTCCTGGTGGACAACAGGTTAACCATGAGCCAGCAGTGTGCCCTGGCTGCCAAGAAGACTAATGGGATCCTGGGGTGCATCAAGAAGAGTGTGGCCAGCAGCTCGAGGGAGGTTCTCCTTCCCCTCTACACTGCCCTAGTGAGGCCTCATCTGGAGTACTCTGTCCAGTTCTGGGCTCCCCAGTTCAAGAAAGACAAGGAGCTACTGGAGAGAGTCCAGCGGAGGGCTACAAGGATGGTGAGGGGACTGGAGCATCTCTCCCATGAGGAGAGGCTGAGGAAGCTGGGCTTGTTCAGCCTGAAGAAGAGAAGGCTGCGAGGGGACCTAATATATACTTACAAATATCTGAAGAGTGGGTGTCAGGAGGATGGGGCCAGGATATTTTCAGTAGTGCCCAGCGACAAGACAAGGGGCAATGGGCACAAACTGAAGCAAAGGAAGTTCCGTCTGAACATGAGGAAGAACTTCTTCCCTCTGAGGGTGACGGAGCACTGGAACAGGCTGCCCAGGGAGGTTGTGGAGTCTCCTTCTCTGGAGATATTCAAGACCCGCCTGGACAAGTTCCTGTGCAGCCTGCTGTAGGTGACCCTGCTTCGGCAGGAGGGTTGGACTAGATGACCCACAGAGGTCCCTTCCAACCCCGAACATTCTGTGATTCTGTGGTCTGGACAGACTGGATCAATGGGCCGAGGCCAACTGTATGAGGTGCAACAAGTCCAAATGCTGGGTTCTGTCCTTGGGTCAGAGCAACCCCATGCAATGGCTTGGGGAGGAGTGGCTGGAAAGCTGCCCGACAGAAAAGGATCTTGGGGTGCTGGTTGACAGCCAGCTGAACATGAGCCAGCAGTGTGCCCAGGTGACCAAGAAGGCCAATGGCATCCTGGCTTGTCTCAGGAATAGTGTGGCCAGCAGGAGTAGGGAGAGGATCGTGCCCCTGTACTCAACAGTGGTGAGGCCGCACTTGGAGTACTGTGTGTCAGTTTTGGGCCCCTCACTCCAAGAAGGACATTAAGGTGCTGGAGCATGTCCAGAGAAGGGCAACGAGGCTGGTGAGGGGTGAAGAGAACAAGTCTTACGAGGAGCAACTGAGGGAGCTGGGGCTGTTTAGTCTGGAGAAGAGGAGGCTGAAGGGGACACTTTATCGCTCACTACAACTACCTGAAAGGAGGTTGTAGTGAGGTGGATTTTGGTCTCTTCTCCCAAGTCCCTAGCGATAGGACTAGAGGCAATAGCCTCAGGTTGTGTCAGCGGAGGTTTAGATTGGATATTAGGAAAAATTTCTTTACTGCAAGAGTGGTCAGACATTGGAACAGGCTGCCCAGGGAAGCGGTTGAGTCCCCAGCCCTGGAGGTGTTCAAATAACATGTAGATATGGCACTTCGGGACATGGTTTAGTAGGCATAGTGGTGATGGGTGGATGGTTGGACTTTATGATCTTAGAGGTCTTTTCCAACCTTAATGATTCTATGATCCTGCCGCACTAGTGTGTGGTAACTTAAGGGACAGGAGTTGGAGATTTATGTCACTTAGATCTTAAAAATAAAGTCTCCTTATCTCCTCATAGTACAAATCATCAGCCTAGCTAATTAGCCACCCACTTGTTCCCAATCTATATTTGAAATGTCAGCCAAAACCATTGTTCCAGACCATGCTTTCCGTTCTTGAAGACAACCTGTTTGTGACAGAGGTGGATCTATGAGGTGTGGCTGGATGAACATAGGAAGAACAGGCTTTGCAGAAACTGGAGACAAAAGCACACATACATGGAAATGATGACTGCCAGGATGAGTGGCACCACACACTCCTTTTCTCAAGGATATAGGACCAATTCCTTACAAGTACCAAATCACCCAGGTACTGTCATACCTCTCTTGCTCTACAAGGTATTTGTGGCTGGTCTCACCCAACCTTGAAAGTCATGCATTGCTTTGTTCTGAGATCCACAGGGATCATTTCAAATGGTTGAATAAAAGACAGCACATTCATAATGAATACTGTTAAAAGGATATAATTTTGAACAGCTGCAGACTGCTTTCACTCTTCAAAGGAGTGGCTGAGTGCCCTGCTCTCAGAGGCACTTTAAAACACAAGTAGGGAGATCTGGGGTTTGGGCCTCAGTGCTCACATGCACCTTTACGAACAATCTTTGCAACTTCGGTGAGAGTTTTCTTGTTGCTTTTTCACAGTGTTGCTGTCAGGCCCTGGGAAACTGAGCTTTGGAACAGGGAACAGGGCCTCACTCAAGCCCTTAGCCCAGCCAAGAGAGCTATGTGAGCCAGTTGTTTTCTACTGCTCAACACGACCCTTGGCACGTCTCTTACCCTTGCAGTTGTCTTCTATCCGTTTAGCCCCAACTGCTTCCTCTGACTCCTGGTGCTGGAGTCCTAGGTCCTCATTCCAGTGTGACTGTTCAATATCCAAGAGTTACTCTTTAACAGAGAACACCTGGCTTTGGCCTGGACCCACTGTCTCGTCCTGTCTTCCATGGTGTCCTGATGGCCCAAGCTTTGACCAGTGGTCTTTCCCACACCACCAGCTTAAAAACAGCATTGATTTTTCTGGCTTCTAGCCCTGGCTTGTCCTTCTTACTATAAATGGCTGCCATACTCATCTTTGAGTCTAGCCTGGCACTAGCCACTGTGTGAGATTTCCCATGTCTCTGTTGCATCCCTAGTGGCTACAGCTACAGAAAGTCCTCCACTTCCCTTTGGTTTTTTTTACATGTCAAGGTACTGTGCAAACAAGCTTTTAGCTATTTAAATATTAATAATGAGAGCCCAGGCATGACTATTCTGACAGCTTTTCTGACAAATGATAGCGTTACATTCCTGCTCAATGATTCAGCTTTTTCTGCCACTAGCACTTTTCCTTTTGGTTGGCTTTAAAGAACAGATAGTCTGAGAAACAGCAGGTGCAAACGCTCCCTGAGTACTCACCAGCATATCTCTCTGGGCCAGTGTTATCAACACTTTAACCAACTCATGAATGCAGCACTACCTTCAGTCCTCTTCGAGTGAATTACCAATAAGCAACACTTCCTTTCAGATCAGTCTTTCCTCTGTTGTAACATGTTTTCTCATACTCAGCATGTCGCTACGCAAAGAAGATAGGTCTCTTCCCATCCAGTTGTGTTTGCAAAGTAGATGTGTGTACCTGCTATTGCCATATACATGTTCTCTGTATTCTGAAAAACAAGTTCTTCCAAACCTTGATACCTACCTAAGGATTAAAACTCTGGAACTTAAGCTGTACTCATGCCTACACTGTAGCTTCTAACACTAGAAATGATGAAGATTGCCTTAAGCCCACCCAAAAAAATCAGTGAAGTATCGGCAGATTCCTCACAAGCATTGTAGAAAACCTCATTTTGAAAATACAGAATCTCACCTCCACCGAGCTAACACTTGTAAGTTAATGGTCACTGTCTAAAGACCTTCATGCTATCTGTTGCTAGAAATGTCTGGGGATGTTAATATGGCCTGCATTCTGCACATCTAATATCCTGACATTCTCCTGTTGGCTGGGTGTAGGTGGCTGCATACTCAAGGTCTTTTTAGATCCACTGCCTAACTCCTCAGAAGTCTTTCAAGAAGTCTTATTTTCTTCATTTACTGGATATGGAGACTTGCACGGTATTTAGGCCTATGAATATGGCCTAGATTACACATTAAACTAGTGGCAATATATCTGATGAGTAATTGAGACCAAAGGTGCAATGACTGTGCAGAAGGATTTTCCTATAAACCCCAAGGCATAGATGCCAAAGGTGACATCAGGGCATGATGTGAACTGGGCAGACAATGTACAGTTTCATGGATCTACTGAGTCTACTCTTTTGTACAGACAGGCTTATGGAACTCAACATTTCTTGTCCAAGATGAAAAGAGCAGCCACTGCAGGCTGTGGTTATGATTTTTAGAGAGCTGCATGATGCTTGAAGATCTGTTAACAGAATTTCATCTTCCATGAACAACTCTTCTTGACTCCAGCAGAATCCACTTCCTTCTTGTGCTAAACTAAACAAATGCACTTCTTTCGCAGCATATTGGCAGTGTGATCAAAGATGCCAGAGAAGCTGAGGAAAGATGGGAAATAGGACAATATAAAACATCTGTTGGGTATGGGTTTTGCCAGCCTAATATCTATGAAAGCTGTTATCTGTGCAGAAGGAGTGGAAAAGACAACAGTTGCACATGTTGTGGACAAAGTACGAGTGCATATTCATCAGTGAGTGGAAGCAGAGATGAGATCAGGGAGGATGGCTTTCACAGTTTTCTGTTTACATGCTTAAACCCCCTGCTGAAAACCACTCTGAAGTCTCTTACTTCACTGTCTTCCTCTGTATTGAACATAATATTCATTCAGTACAGGTATCCTACTATGCCATTTTAAATTATTTCTTATCTTTGACTTTAGAAGGTTGATACTATTAATCAGAACAGAGGAGAGTATGACAGCTAGAAGGGAAACTAGGGAAAAGTTGGGAATATTTATTACAGTCATTTGGGGCTCAAGGTATCCCAGTCTTATTTAATATGTTGACATGTTGAACACTAAGGGATTTTTTTATCATCATCACTCAGCTCTGATATATAAATATAGGCATCTATTAATTATACTAGTAGGTGACATATATATGAAAATGCCTACTCAGCCTCCAGTTATGAGAAAATGCCTTATAGTCATCAGGGCTGCCCCAAGGGCATCAGTGACTTGTCCTTGTGAATACATGCTTGGCCCTCCAGTTAAAGTACTGATCAGAAAACATCCACCTGTCTCTTGAGACAGCTGCTTCTGAGAGACATGAAAAAAATACTTTTCCTTAGCCTCAGGGTATAGCAGCCAGAACAATTTAAGAATTAGAACATTGTAACGGGAGTGGATTTTTGCTGGTTTTGAAAAGATTTCCTACAGAGTAAATACAGATGCTACTTGACATGCAGCAGTCAGAGCTGGGGCTGTCTTTTTAGAGGGAATGACAAACTGGTGTAGAGGCAGCACAGCAGGAGATACCCTCCTTTCCAAGCTCAGGGGTCTGGTAGATCAGGAACAGACAGGCACATAACTTGAATTGCACCATGCACCATGGAGCTGTGGAGAATCAGGTACTTTCCTAGGCTGTACTGGAGATCAAAGCCAGCTTCAGGTGCATCTTTGTTTATTTTTTTCTCATCCTCTGCTAGCTACAGCTTTGTCAAATTGGAGAATCTGACCCAGAGTAAGATTCTCACGGCCTCAATTTGCTTGAACTAAAGGCTCTGCTGAATTACTGCTACATTAGTTAAGAAGTTAGACTAATGTAACAAGCTGAACTGCAGTAGCTATTCAGAGATGCCTTCTGTGTTGTTGCAACTACCATTTAATCACATCTGCATGAAACTGGACTGCAGTGAGCTACCTGGCATTTTCCCACGTAAATCACTCATACGTAAGCCGTTACCGCAGTTTAGGTGATACATAACAACTTCTTACGTAGCAGTGAGATGAATGAAAATCTGAGCCTGAAGAGCAGCAGGTCAGATCTCTTGGTGGTGTAAATCAGTGCAAGTTAGCTGGCTTCACTTGAGCTCAGCCTGGTTCTGGTTGCTTGCTTTCTTTTCTTTGAGGTCTCTTCTGAGACTTACTAGAGTCAATTCCAGCTCAAAGTAGATCTTGGCTTCTTTTTGGAAAAAGCCTGCAAAGTCCCTGAAAAAAATGAGCAGTGAAAAGAAGCTCATCCATGCCTAAATGTTCCAGTGTTTAATACAGCTTTACTATTAATTTTTACTCCAATTTCTGAAGAGTCAAAATTAGAATTCAGTTTCTGGATCTCAAAGTAGTTCAATCTGCAACTGAGAGCTGTCTGTTACCAAATTTTGTTCCCTAAGCAACCACTTTTCATAGTATTGCATTCACAATTTGTTCATACTCTGTCTTTAACACGATTTGCAGAGATATAATGCGAAATTTAAAAGGATGAAATCTGTTTTTCAAACTTTCACAAATAGATTCTGAGAGTGAATGCTTTCTGCAAAGGTCTACAACAGTCGGAGTATCAGATAAAAAAATACATATCTATCAATGGGGAGGTGTGGTTGATCTATTCTGCTGCTTACTATTCTTTTTCAGTAGGAAATAAAACTTTTGAATTGGAGGTACAACTTGAAATAGACTTTTCAAATTTAAATATTATCTAGCTTTACTGTCTTAATGATAAAAGAGATGATAAGCAGCAATGACATTAATATTAAATATTCTCAGAAGTGAAATACAGGACTCGAGTACAGAATGAGATACAGCCTGCCTCAGTACACATATCTGTAGGAATCTAATCAAGATTGATGTTATCATGTTTAAAGCCTGAGAGTGTCTTGAGTGGGCTGGAGGCAGTAAAATGGCAAAAAAAAAGTTACTTCTTGTAATTCTGGGGAAGGATAAGAGAACGAATCATTAAAGTACCCTTACTCAACAAGGAACCAAAGCAAATGTCAAAATAGCAACACGACCTGTCTGAAAAGAAAACAAACTCTGCCTCCTAACTGTCCCTTAAGTCAGCATCGCTTTGTGTTCAATGTGAAATATTTAGATGCTGAAGAACTCAAAACTAGATTCTGATGGAGTTCATTGTTTACTCACTTGCTTTAAGAAATTCATCGTCAAGCTTTCCACATGTACCTGCCTACAACCAGGACTAAGCTTGCTGCAGATATTGTCTGTTTTCACTCATCCTTTATACAGCCATGGAGTAGGAGCCATGTCTGTGCCTCCTCAACTCTACATGATGTAGAACTACATGAGAATCCCTACATGTGACTTTAAAAAGTTCACTCAAATTTTAAGGAGAGAGACATAAAGACAGAGAGGTGATCTTCTTACACTACTAAAGATTCCTGGAAGTTAGAAGAACAAATTTTATTCTGTACTCCTCTGATTATATTTTCCTCATTTTGATCACTGTCAGAGAATAAAACTGAATATAGGAGGAGGTCATGTGAGCCATGATGATTTAATGGCTTTTCTTCAGTCTGGCTTCTCCAGAAACAATCATTGCTCTGTTTTGCTCAGGGCTCCTTTTAGCACCAAAATGATAGCACTTGTTTCCTTGGTTCAGGTAGGCTGGCAATCAGCAAAGCAGCCCAAAATTGTTAAAGAACAGCCAGTGGGGCACAGGTCTACCACAGTAGTTGACAGTTTCATTCACTGGTTGTCACTCACCTGTTTACTGACCCAGTCCCAGGCCTACCTCATTACCTGTAGTTTGAAGGAATAACATCTCATACAGAATACAAACAACCAGTCTCACTCTGCCAAAGGTGTCAGCTTTCAGCCATCATTTGCCATGTTTTCAAGCAAATGCCCTACCACTGTCTCCCACATCTCCCTTCTTGCTTGAGAAGAGCCCCCCATACACATCAAAACCCCACCTCTCAGGCTGGATGCATCAAAACTCAGCTGTGGTGGAGACATCTTGGGACTCTATGCTTGTCCGAGTGACTGGTGCCATCTCACTACTGCTTTCCTCTCCCCCCAGCCTCTTGCCTCTAGGCTTATGCAGAGCCTCATAAAGGGGTCATGGTACCAGCTGGAGTCTCACTTGCAAAATGAGCCTCGTAAAGGGGTCATGGTACCAGCTGGAGTCTCACTTGCAAAACGCAAAAAAGGGGCACCCTCAAGGCTCTGGTTGCAACTTTCTTTCCATTGAACTTGGCATCTTTGACTTATAATAATAAATATCTCAAAGCGGATTCTAAGTAAAGAAATGATACATACCAACAACGATTCTGTTAAATTGTGTGGAACTTTGCCAGACTCAAGAAAATCTGCAGCATCTGGCAGCAGACTGAAATATATAACTGCAACCAGGGAAATACTGTGATTTTACTACCCTGGAGAAGTTTACTGTCCTGGAAAATTGTTACTGTACGGAACACATGCCAAGTTAATATTCTAATGAATTTTATGGCTTCAAACTGCAGTTAGCTAGTGTTTGTAGCCAGAGGGCTATATCCTCAGATGGTGTAAAATAAGTGAATGTGGAGGAAATCACAGACTTATCAGGAACAGACTTTTAAAGGTGGAACAGTTGGCCTGAGAATAAGCTTGCTGTTGCAAATATTGGACTCAGTGATTTTGTGTGATCATGAACACAAGAAATGCATAACATCTAATAAATTTAGAGGAAGACAGATGCATAAAATCTTGAAGACAGATGTATGAAATCTAATGAACTGGTCTAAGAAAATTTCTTAGTAACACAGAAGACAGTTATTCCTTGCTGGTGTGTATCCTCGACACATGGAATTTTTGTGCCTGTGGTTAAGATCTCCTGAGCCCTCTCTGTTCAGCTGCAAGAGAAACTTCTGTAGCTCTTACCTGCTTCTTGCAGGGGTGTTGAAGAGTTAAGAAAATAACTGGAGCAGAGAGCAAAGGGCAGACACGAAGATGTTGCAGAGTGCCTTCACCTGGGTAGTGCGAAGGTCCTTTGCTTTGCAGTTCCGTAGTCTGCCTTTCACTTGCAGCTCTGCTACCTTTCACCAAAGCTGCTGCCACAGTGTTTTTCTCTATTCTCACACTGTTGTTCTCATGTTGTTATTCTCATGGTGTCACACCTGCAGACCCTGATATTATTCTTATATCTGAATTCTCATGGGAAGTAATTGCCATCAGGGTAAGAATATCTCCTTCTTTCCCCTAGCCCTTTCCCATCCCTTCTTTTGTAGCTTTTAATTTACACGAGAGGAAAGCCGGTAGTCAATAACATAGTAGATAACTGTGATTTCAACCTCAACTCAGAATTGCACAATAATATATATCCAAGCTCAGTGTGCAACACTTGTGCCTGATGAGAGTGTGCTCCATTCAGAAAGAAGTGTTTTAAGCAGGAGTATCCAGAAGGAAGTTTGAGCAGGTCAAGATGAAAGGTATATGGTTACTATGGAAAAATGCGGTGGAAAATTACCATCATATGAACATGAACATCACCTGGAGAGGACCCCTAAATCACAGAATCACAGAATGGTAGGGGTTGGAAGGGACCTCTGTGGGTCATCTAGTCCAACCCTCCTGCCGAAGCAGGGTCACCTACAGCAGGCTGCACAGGAACTTGTCCAGGCGGGTCTTGAATATCTCCAGAGAAGGAGACTCCACAACCTCCCTGGGCAGCCTGTTCCAGTGCTCCATCACCCTCAGAGGGAAGAAATTCTTCCTCATGTTCAGACGGAACTTCCTTTGCTTCAGTTTGTACCCATTGCCCCTTGTCCTGTCACTGGGCACCACTGAAAAGAGTCTGGCACCATCCTCCTGACAGCCACCCTTCAGATATTTATAAGCATTTAGAAGGTTCTCTCACAGCCTTCTCTTCTTCAGGCTGAACAAGCCCAGCTCCCTCAGCCTCTCCTCGTAGGGGAGATGTTCCAGTCCCCTCACCATCCTTGTAGCCCTCCGCTGGACTCTCTCCAGTAGCTCTTCATCTTTCTTGAAGTGGGGAGCCCAGAAATGGACAGAGTACTCCAGATGAGGCCTCACCAGGGCAGTGTAGAGGGGAAGGAGAACCTCCCTCGTCCTGCTGGCCACACTCCTATTAATGCACCCCAGGATCCCATTGGCTTTCTTGGCAGCCAGGGCACACTGCTGGCTCATGGTCAACCTGTTGCCCACCAGGACACCCAGGTCCCTCTCCACAGAGCTGCTCTCCAGCAGGTCCGTCCCAAGCCTGTACTGATGCATGGGGTTGTTCCTCCCCAGATGCAGGACCCTGCACTTGCCGTTGTTGAACCTCATCATGTTCCTCTCTGCCCAACTTTGCAGCCTGTCCAGGTCAAAGAAGATGCTTGCACTCGATACTCTGTTGCATCTCTTCATGGCCAGACATGGGTTAAAGTTTTCGCTTTCTCTTTTGTCTTTGTCTCCTTTATATTTTCCCCACGGATAATTTTAGAGTAGATGTGTGCCATTGGCTACAGACTCCATCTGTAGAACTGTAAGCATCTAAGTCTGTCTCAGCATCCTTTTTACAACTACACTGTATTACCGCTGTTATCTGTTGCCTAGGACAGAAAAAAATGCCCTCAGTTTCAGGGCTAAGGTTACTTAGCATGTAATTTTTATAAGTCATTTCAGCCTGGGTGCAGTCTGCCAGCAGCAGCGACGTAGCAGCAGTGGCTAACCTGGGAGTTATGTCCTTTCTCATGAACAGAGAAACTCATGGTGCATCAAAGGCACAGCCTGGGTGGACTTCAGTCTCCCTTCATAAACCTCTCTGTCTCTGCATGTATAAACTCTCCCAACATGCATATCGGATTCTTCTATATCCATATCTAATATAAAGGCAATATATGAAAACTGCTTCCTCAGTTAATGCTTAAAGTAGTGGTGGGGAAGAGTCTGTGCTTTGTTTCCCCTGTATCTCCCACCCTGTGGTATAGACTTGGTACCTCTTCATGGAGGTGTACAGCCTCTTTCAGAGGCTTACATGCAGTTATGGCACAAATTGCATCAATAAATTTACTGATGGCATGTCCAGACATTACAGCTATGTCTACACTTGCAAGTTAAAGAGTTACAAGGTCCTGCACCTGGGTCGGGGCAACCCCCAGTATCAATATAGGGTGGGGGATGAAGGGATTGAGAGCAGCCCTGCCGAGAAGGACTTGGGGGGTACTGAGGGACAAGAAGCTGGACACGACCTGGCAATGAGCGCTCACAGCCCAGAAAGCCAACCTTCTCCCAGGCTGCATTCCCAGCAGCGTGGCCAGCAGGTCGAGGGAGAGGGTTCTGCCCCTCTGCTCTGCTCTTCTCTGGTGAGACCCTGCTGCAAGTCCTGTGTCCAGCTCTGGAGCCCCCAGCACAGGACAGACATGGACCTGTTGGAGCAGGGCCAGAGGAGGCCACAAAAGTGATCAAAGGGCTGGGGCATCTCTGCTGTGAGGAAAGACGGAGAGAGTTGGGGGTGTTCAGCCTGGAGAAGAGAAGTCTCCAGGGAGACCTTACTGAGGCCTCTCTGTACCTGAAGAGGCCTACAAGAAAGCTGGGGACAAACTTTTTAGCAGGGCCTGTTGCGATAGGGCAAGAGGTAATGGCTTTAAACTAAGGGAGGGTAGATTCAGACTATAATGAAGAAATTCTTTACCACGAGAGTGGTGAAACGCTGGAACAGATTTCCTAGAGAGGTAATGGAGGCCCCATCCCTGGAAACATTCAAAGTCAGGTTGGACGGGACTCTGAGCAATCTGATCGAGTTGAAGATGTCCCTTCAGCTAGTCCAACCCTCCTTGCTCACTGCAGGAGGGTTGGACTAGCTGACTTTTCAGGATCCCTTCCAGCCCAGACTATTCTATGTTTCTATGAAAACTTCCAAGCAGTGGAAATGAATAGTCTGCACTGTAAATTCACACTATTAAATTATCCCAGTGCAGTTTGGGCCATGTCAGACGGCTTTGGCACTGTCCAAAATACTCTCTGGGAGAGTTTAGGAGTTAGCACTAGCTAGGGACAGTCTGAGCAGGCAGTTCATGTGCAGCCTTTGTTTTTGAGGCTCAGAGAGTTCAGTAACACATTCTTGGACAGTTCTATAGCAGCCGGTCTCACTGCTGCTGAGTGAAAAAAAAAACCTGGAGAATTAAGTGGCAATATGTAGTTTAATTAATTAAGCTTATACAACTTATTTAATTCCCGGAGATCCCATTCCCCATTCCAAAGGGTAAGACTCTGCTTCTGGAAAGATCAATAATGCATAAAAAAATCCACCCACTATTATTATTTTGAAATGTCAAAGCTTTCCTGCTAACAGTGGGGTTTCAAAATCCATATTTATTCTCTTTTGCAGATGTGGTTTGAGCTTTCATTGCTATTAGCCACCTGTAGCTTTCACACACTGAGTTTGAAAAAGTTCAACACTTCTGAAAATCAGGCTGTTTTAGTCAGCTTCTTTAAAATGGAGTTGGAAGCAGAAGAGACCAAGTTCCTTTGATTTTCTAAGAGTCAGAATGAAGGAAACTTTTCTTCTAAGCAACGATGTAACTTGAAGGCAAACCTAACTACTGTGTATTAAAAATGGATACCTGTCCACTAAGATTTAGTAGCTTTTTGCGTGGAAATACAAAGATGAAAAATTTCATTCTCATTACTGAAGGAATAATGAACAAGTAGTGAAAAGAAGCAAAGATTTTGTATAATTGATTCTTTCTGCTGGTACTGAACTAATACTAAATCTCTTGGATTGACATGCTTTTATGACTTCTCAATGTCATGCAAGACTTATTAAATAAGTTCAGCAAATCATCACAGATCGAACAGAAGTTTTCCTAAATAACCTTGAAAACTTCAAAATGAACATGCCTGCAAAGTAGCAAAATGGATCAGAGAGAAAGTTCACCCTCCAAAGCAAACAGGGCTTTCATGCTGCCCAAAGAGGGTCACAAGGCATCAAATGGAAAAGCAGAGCAGAAACTGCTCAAAGACTGTACAGCGGTGTACATTCTGGGACAGCTGAAAACTTCTCATTATACAAGTAATTATGCAGGTAAACTGTATGCTGTGGACTTGATTTTCCTATTTTGCATCACATTTGTTTACTCAGACTCTGTATAGCATCATAACCATCTCTAGTTTCCTCTCTAACAACAATTAGCTGAAGTTATATTTAGAATAACAGAGAATATTCTTGTCTTATTCAGATTTCAGTTACTGTAGCTAAGCACCAGAATGCATTTAATCTGTGAAAGGACTCATTAAAGGGAATATATAAATATATATAATAGAAACCGCACATTTTTTTCTACTGTCTCTTTAATATTCTCCTAGCAATTCTTTTATTCCTGTTCACACAGACTAGTATCTTTTTCTTCAAACAGCCTCCCTGATTTTAAGGTACTGTGAGGGGAGGTTAGACTTTATTCAACATGTGTAAGAGACCCTTGTGGACACAGCGGAAGAACAGAGCTTTCACAAGAGATATGAAGGAACAAGATATTTAATGCAAGAACCTTAGTGTCAGTTCTCATCTGAAATGCAAAGAGCGTTTAATAAACTGTTTAGCAATAGCCTTTGTCCTTCTCTCACTTCTATTAAAACGAGAATCCAGGCTCAACAAATAAATCCCAAGGAGAATTAAAAGACATAAAGAAAGTTAGGTTTTTTGGGGGGAGGGGAAGGTGGCGTGTAGTGGTTTTTCAAAGTTAAACCCAGTAAGGATTTTTAAAAGTGTTTAAAATGCTTGGATGACTGTAAATGGGCTTTTTTGTCAGCAAAAGATTTAGTTCTGTGCAATTTTCTATTGCAGCCGCCATTATAAAATCTCAGTAATATATCTACTTTTTACTAGATATTTTTATTTGTTTTTTTCCTTCCTGATTCATTATAAAGTTTTATACTAAAATGAATTTTATCTGTGACAATATTTGCATTATAACATGGTATCAAGGACATTGAACAGATTGTAAAAAGACCCATATTGTGTTAGTTAATCTTCAGCCTAAATCCTAATGAAGTCTTCAAACTTATACTAGTTCTCTGCTTTTTCTTGGTCATCCTTGGTTTACAGGCTTGATCTTCTTGCTCGTACAGTAACCTGCAAGAATGACTCCATTCGACTAAACACTATCATATTGTGTTATAAAGCCCCGTGCAAATCTTTGCCTTTTTGAAACATCTTGCAATAAAAATTGCTTTCCTTCATAGTTCACCAAGGTATTAGAGTTATGCTGCTTCACAGAGGCATATTAACCATTGCACTTTCTTCCATTTTACTTCACAGAGTTGAGCATTGTCAAAGAAGTGCTGAGGGCAAAGAAGCCAAGTGCAGAGAATTGAACACATTGTACTGATGCACTGACTGGAAAGCTGAGTCCCTCGGTACAGAGTCTTTTTTTAATTTGATGAAATGGACATTGCTGTCAGTCCTGCAGTGCTTCTGTGAGCTGGACTCTCCTGATCAACAGATGAGGATATTGAAGGACTGCAAAATGATATCAGACAAATGAAAAATGTATTTGGTCCCTGCAGCGTGGTTTTATTCCACATTGGAAAAATTATTCTTTCCCTGCAGTAAGCAGGCATTCACCCAGGCTCAGTTTCCCTTTAGGTATACATTTCCTCAGTTTTCCAGGGTCTTGGAATTTTTCTTGTTTTTCTCTTTCAAAAGGTCTTTGTTATTCCTCCCAGCGTTCACAACTTCATAATATTCACCCGAGAAGGAACAAAAGTTTACAAAGTGGCTGTTTAAAATAAGCCTGGGAAGTGTCGTTGCTGGACTCCATGGCAGTGGGAGCTGCTAGATGCTCCGCACATTGTAACGACAGTCCCACCATCAGCTCGGTGTCCTGAACTCCACGGTCTGCTTGCAAGGCTCCTATCCTTTCGTTCAAGTCATCGTTTCTTACTCCTGTAAAGATAAGTAACAGTTCTGCAGAAAGCCCTAGGGATTCAAATATATTACTTTACTAAAAGTAAGTTAGATGGTTTAGGCCCAGAGGTGATTTCATTTTAACTGAAGAGAAGTTTCTTACAGTACGGCTGGAAAAGGTATGGGCTATTATTTTTCAGTCTACAAAATTTAACTCTAAAAACTTCAGTTACACTGAAAGGCACAGAATTTAGTGCCTTCTGTAATACAAATCCCAAACCTACTGAATGAAAGAAGTCAAGAGGTTTTTAAGTTGTGTTCGGTCGATGTTCTAGATTGTCAGTTTCCCAGCCCAGATATAGCCTTATACAGATATAGGTGCAAAGACAGAGGCACCAGAGACAGCTTCTCTGCATTACCCTTCCAAAAGACCGAACTGCTAGAGATGGGAAACGTATGAAGAGGAAAGGAATGACTCCTGTTGTTCAGGCCTACTTGAGCAAACAGGGACTCTTGGCTACTGTACTTGGCTATGAGGAGGGATTATTGAGCCAGGCGATTATTTCTAGGGAAGAGCACTGGCTTCATTCATTCACCTTCTGAAGTAGCTAACAACTGGCAGACGCTTGTATGATCACAGCAGGGAGGCTTCCCTCCATGTTTTCATTGCTCTACACAGAAAAGACAGTCAGTGTTGGCTGAAGTATTTTCTGGAGAACATCTCCAACTCCGTGGTTCAGAGCTGAATGCAGCAGGATGAGCTGAAGGAACTCAGTAGTTGTATCATTTGTAGTGGGTCCAATACTCTGTATATGGGAGTGAAAGCCTCCCTTCCACCCCTGGGCTCAGAAAACAACCAGGATCTCTGGGATGGTTATGACTGTTTCTCTCTGTGCCATGGGGTACAATGAAGGTGGTTTGTCACACATTTGTCATGAGCATCCTCCTACCTCGGGGAGATAACAATGTCATAGGAACTCTCTTATTTCCCTCTTTTCTATGTCAGTATTCGAATGAAAGGCCAAGAAGCCCTACTTAAAAAACAAACCATGTGTATTTTGTTTTCTTATTCTGCCAAGGAAGGGCACACAGTCTGTCTCTAAGGTGGTCTGATTTATTTTGTCCCCAAACCACTGTTTAGATAAGGAGTCAACATTGTTTAATGTAGGATTCAGCCTCATTGACATTCATTGGTTGCACCGTGGTCTCAGTCGATCTCAAGATTTCAGATAATAGCTTCGGTGTCTGGCCCATAAGTAGTGCTCATGTGAAGCCAAGCAACACCATGTTAATATTTATATTGACAGATTCACTACACAAAGCAGGTTTTTTTCTTGCAGATTACATGACAGCCACCTGGGAACGGTGTGCAGCATCTTCATGGGGAAATTCTCTCTCCTGGACTGGAATAAAAGCTTCAGAGGTGATTCCAAACTGTAGGTTGTCTTTGTGTCTATATAACCATTTCAAAAACTTTTTTTATCTGATTTCATCAGTGTACTTGACTTTTTTATTTTATCAGGTATGAGGCAGATCTTTTACTGTAAAAACAAAGACCCCATAAGCGAAGCTTCTTGCAAGGCACAGATGCTGTTCCCAGGCACTCCGTACTGTCCTTTGCATCACAGAGTTACACTCCAGTAACTGTCATGGTTTAGCCTGGCTGGATGCCAGGTGCCCACCAAAGCCACTCTATCACTCCCCCTCCTCAGCTGGACAGGGGAGAAAAAAATGCGATGAAAGGCTTTTGGGTTGAGATAAGGACAGGGAGAGATCACTCCCCAATTACAATCACGGGCAACAGATTGAACTTGAGGAAATGAGTTCAATTTATCATCAATCAAATCAGAGAAGGATAATGAGAAATAAAACCAAATCTTAAAACACCTTCCTCCCACCCCTCCCTTCTTCCCGGACTCAACTTCAGTCCTGATTTCTCTCCCTCCTCCCCCCGAGCAGTGTGGCCAGCTGGTCGAGGGAGGTTCTCCTTCCCCTCTATTCTGTCCTAGTGAGGCCTCATCTGGAGTACTCTGTCCAGTTCTGGGCTCCCCAGTTCAAGAAAGATGAAGAGCTACTGGAGAGAGTCCAGCGGAGGGCTACAAGGATGGTGAGGGGACTGGAACATCTCCCCTACGAGGAGAGGCTGAGGGAGCTGGGTTTGTTCAGCCTGAAGAAGAGAAGGCTGCGAGGGGACCTAATATACACTTACAAATATCTGAAGGGTGGGTGTCAGGAGGATGGGGCCAGACTTTTTTCAGTGGTGCCCAGTGACAGGACAAGGTGCAATGGGCACAAACTGAAGCATAGGAAGTTCCGTCCAAACATGAGGAAGAACTTCTTCCCTCTGAGGGTGACGGAGCACCGGAACAGGCTGCCCAGGGAGGTTGCGGAGTCTCCTTCTCTGGAGATATTCAAGACCCGCCTGGACAAGTTCCTGTGCAGCCTACTGTAGGTGACCCTGCTTCAGTAGGAGGGTTGGACTAGATGATCCACAGAGGTCCCTTCCAACCCCTGCCATTCTGTGATTCTGTGAATTATCTTACCTCTATGTCTGGTCCTTATATTCTTCTTTTCCCCTTGAAGAGCCCTTTTAGTGCCCGTTGTCTCCTTCCCATGCAGGCACTTTCACACTGTAATGAAGGCATCCTTCAATCTTTCTTTTCAAACAGCTTGAGCTGTGTAATCCCCTCACCCCATGACACCTCCCTCAGCTTTCATGTCGTTGCACAGAATCGCAGACCAGCTGAGGTGGGAAGGCAAGTCTGGATATCATCCAGTCCAGCCCCCAGCTCAAAGCAGGGTCATCTGGAGAAGGCTGCTCAGGACTGTGTGTGATCAGGTTTTTGAATAAATTTAAAATAATAGTATACATAAATAATAAATAAATAGTTTCTGCAGGCTTTTTTTTTCTCCAGAAATTTTAAATGGTTCTATAGAGCAACTCCTCATGCTTCTCTTGAGAGGACAATCAGTTATGGGAGGGTTGTTTTTGTTAGTGTTATTCTGACAAGAAGAAAATAGAGCATAAAAAATTCAGTATCATGAACACATTGTGGTAATTACAGCACCTAAATACATAACCAGACAATGAAAGCCAGGGATTCCCTTGTATAAGAGAGGACAGCCACATATTGTCTGTCTTGACTGGTGAAAATGATTTGATTTAAAAAAAATGATATATTCTATCAGCCAAGTCTGAGGGCACTGTGAAGGGTACACACAGAATGAAATATTCTATCAGCCAAGTCTGAGGGCACTGTGAAGGCTACACACAGAAGCACTGGGTACGTATAGCTCTATTTTCAGATGCAAAATCATATTACCTCTGCACAAGTTATGAATTTGAAGGATTGAACGCAGACAGCAGATTTCTGTTGTTCAGAAGAGAGAAGAAGAAAATCTGAGACAAAAGGGAGGTTTTGCTCTGTAAAAGTAGGATTCACCTCACTTAACCTTATGTGTCTCAGAGTTAGATTTCTAGTTGTAGGTGGCCATTTAGTCCACATCTAGTGTCACTGGAGACAGACAGACTACTGCAGAGGTAGCTTCTTTCCATTTGTCTTAGACACTGAGTTAGGCTCTGCAGGATCCTGCCTTAACTTTCAGTGACTAAAAACAGTCTGAAAGAACTAGTTTTACACTGGATGCTAATTTATACGTAGGTTATATTAAATGAGATTAATTGTACATCCAAGTTACAAACCTGCCAAATGACTTTACGATGTTATCACATGAAACACCCACGCCACTTGCTTGGTAGAGATCAAAAATGAGTGTAAAAGAATCATGACTCCCTCGATTCAAATTGGGGAAAGATATATCCCACCATCAGGTGACAGCAATCTTCATGTTTATTTTTTAAGAGGTTTCTAGAGCTCAGCCACTTGTGTCATATGAAAAACAAATCTGTTGAAATCAGTCTGTTTTTCCACTGTCTTAATTTCAATTCCATTTGGCAAAAATTAGTTTATAAGAAGATGAATTACTAAACTGGGACCATGTCTTTAAATCAGTGATTTTAGTTGTCTTCTGAATTTTTTGCTTATTTTGATTTTTCTGTAACGACTATAATGTTTATCAAGAGCTGGGCATTAAATTCTGTTCATTAATAGAACCTTCATCCTAAATTTGGGACTTTTTAGCTAACTAGGAAGAGTGTATTTAGACACATTCTTATCAGCAATTATATTACTATACCTAGTTTCCAGAATCCTAATACTTTACATATACACCAGAATCTTAATACTTTATATTTTTAACCATGTTTTCTAAGGAAATGAAGCCTAAACGATCAGAGTTCATATGTGTATCCAACTTCTTCCCTGTAATGCTCACTAATAACTTCTGAACCCTCTAATGCCAACCAAATCTAACAGAGATTCAAGCACTTATAGTCCTACAGATTTCATCACACCCACATGAGATAAAGCTCCTATCCTTGTCCTCATTAAATGAAAGGTGGCAGAGAGAATTTGAACCTTTATAAAGACACTAAACGTCTGCACAGGACAAAAATAGTGCTCTGAGCACATAAAAATGGTTCATTTACATTCATATCTTTTCAAAAACCACAGAATCTAATCAATTCTGCTGCTCATGGAACAACTTGTTATTGCACTAGAAAAATATTTTCTTCACATTAATATGGGACTATTCCTCTCTTTTGTTGGTGATATATGCTAACTTGAAAAAGACAAAATTAGAACTAAATTTTAAATGCATAAAAGCAGCATTTTCCATCTTGCTGTCTAAACTAACCTTGTACCCCATTGTATTTGAGCACAGATCTGAGATACTCCAGGGAAAAGAGCATCTGCTGACACAGAGGTGTAATATGCCCAGTATTGCACCTCCGTGTCTAAAGTAAACACTGTACCTCACCTTGTGGAATTCATGTTCCATGAACAAACTAACTGTATTTATTAAAGACAAATTAAGGAGTGGGCAAATTGCCAACTGACAGTAATTTATTTTGCGTAAGCACAAAAATTAACCCAAATTTATTTATTTATTTTATTCCTTCTAAAATTGCCTAGAATATAGTATTGGTTAATTAAAAGAATTTCTGAAGTTGCATAGATCTATGTTCAGCATTCCAGTCAGCAGCTGGAATGGTAAAATAATGTCGGTCAGAAGGGATCTGCAGAGATCTGCTCTGTCCTCCCACACTCAAAGCAAGTCCAACATCAAAGTGAGGTCATATCACTCCAGCAAGTTTTGAAGAACATCCCCACAAGCTCACTGCAGCCCTGTTGCAAAGTTTCACCACCCCTATGGTGAACATTATTTTCTGCTTGCGTCCAGGTGGAATTTTCCCTGCTCTGATGTCTCCCTGTTGCTTGCTGTCCTTGCATTATGCACCACTGCGTCCAACCAAGTCTTCTCCATCACCTCCCACTAGGCAGCTGCAGACAGCATTAAGGCCCCTGTCCTCTCCTCTTCTCTTTTCAGGGCTGAACAAGTCCCAGTCCTGAAGCCTCTCCTCAGATGGATAGTACTCCAGCCCTGACTGTCTTGGAGGCCCTATGCTTAGCTTGCTCCAGTTTGTTGATGACTTTCTTATACTGGGGGCCCAAAAGTGGGCACAGTTCTCCAGAAGTATCTCTCAAGTGCTGGGTAGAGAGGAAGACCAAGTCCCTGGGCTCGCTGGCTCCATTCTTGCTGCTGCAGCCCTGTGCCTTCATTGCTGCTACCTCTGCTTCAAGAAAACTAGTCCAGTGAAGAATGATTAATGCTTACCCATCCAGACTATCACACCCTAAGGCATTATAATACAATAGCATTAAGATCCAATGGTGCAGTATTAGAACAAATTTTTTTTAGTCCACTATAGTAACATGAATATTTGCTTTTTAAAGAAAAGAAAGAAAAATGACAAGTCACTGTTTGATTTATGCATTCATCCAAGCTAGCCATAATCACCTAGGAGACAAATAAATAAACAGAGCTTTCACACTTGGATGGTCTAGACAAGAAACCACAGACCTCACACCAACGTGTGAGACAAGAGTCTCATAAATAACAGTCAAATGTGGCTCTTTTTTAAAAAAATTGTATTTTAATCAGCTTTAAGCCAACCGCAAAACTTTCCAACATAAAATACGGAGTGTGTGGAATAAAACTTTAGGTCAACAAAAACTGGTGAATTCATTTTGATGCACAACAAGAATTCTGTAAGAATACTATAAGGACTAGAATATAGAACTTGAGATTAAAATTGATGAAATGCTTCCATTTCACTCTATTTTGTTATTCTTCTTCTTGGCTCCAATACGGTTTGTGGGCATTGTAGTCAGAGCCTGTCTTGAGAAGGGGATTGCCTGTAGCTGCACAGCTGTGTTGAAGCACCTGGGTGTCCACTCTACATCTTTTCTTCTGTTTCTCCCCTCCACCTGACCATCTCTACCCAGGTCCCATCCATCTCCTCAGGCAACCAGCAGTGGCCACAGTCCTACAGACTCTCCTTACACGAGCAGTTCAGGTACGGCAGCTGAGCCAGCGCACGACCAAAGGCAGGGAGTTGCCAGGTCCTCCTAATTTCCAGGCATGAAATGCCATGAGGCAGAAGGAACTCCTGGACCTGACACTACCCAGGGTAAGCCCAGCCCAGCTCCAGCAACCATGGGCTCCTCTAAGAAGGTACATCATCCCATCTGTAACTTTCTCTGAGACCTGCCTCTCTCCTTTGTGCCCAGCCCTCGGAGGTACCCGCTATATGCCTTATGGTCTTGAATATACTAAGGTTTTTGTTTTGTGGCTCACATTTCAGGTTAATCCATGTTTTCATCTATCCTCGTAACTCCCCAGACTATTGCCATGAAGTAAATCGCAGCTGACAGTTTCTCCCTACGCTGCTGAGAAGAATGGATGACAAGTTTTATAATCACAGGCAACGCGGAAAGAATTAGCACTTCACAGAGGTAGTAACCCCAAGGAAGAACTCCTTAATATAAATGTAATTGATTTGAAGCCATTTGGATTCAACACCACTAGATTAGAATGTCTGCAATAAAACAGATTAATAATATTAATACACCATTAAATAATTACATTATTAAAAGTGCACTTTGGATTTCCAATTTAGTTTTGCCAGTCGCCAGATCAGGATAGATGGTTCCCTTAGCAAATAGGGAATCAGAAAAGACAAATTTGATTGAGAAGCCTACAAGAATACCCTAAAAATGAACATTTCTAGTTATAGAGTCTTTAATGTCAGGACACAAATATTAACAACCTGATAACATGGTTACCAATCCTTTCACATGAATTTGCACTTCCAACAGAGTTTCCACGAAAGACAAGCAACACTGTAGACAAACTCACCTGCCAACTCAGTTCAAAAAGTGATTGTCATAGAATGAGTTTTTTCGTCGTAACACGATCCAATCTAATCCAATCCAATCCCTTGTGCATAAATTAAAGGAGAAGAAAAGGGAAAAAGTGTGTTGTTAACCACTCTCCAACTTTACAGTGGCCAGCTCTGGCACCAGTCAGGCTAGACCTCTAAGTGAAGGCCATGGGTGTAAGATTTCAAATAAGGTTTATGTCCAGGTTGCCAGATTTTATTTGTGCAATTTGTCAGAAACATACGATTGGCACAAGAGCTAATCCTGCTGGGAATACAAGTTTTTTCTCTCCCCTTCTCTTCACAAGGGGAATTCTCCATTGGTCTTCTGGAGCCAAATTCGGCCTTGACTATCTGAACTGCACAGGGGAACCAGATCACTACACTGAAGACAACACAGCAGGCTCCAATTGCATTTTCTGTCCTGCACTAAACGTGCTTAAATTTAGAGAGTGCCAATGAGGCAGAGATCGGAGGCGGACAAACTGAAATGCAGTGTCGGCTGAAGGGAACCTGGTAATGACAGGGAAGGAGATGAGGAAGCGAACAGCATGGATCACTGTAAACAAGGACTATCAAACCAAGAGATCAAATTGCAGCTACTTCAAAACCATGCTTTGCTAGAGGAGAGCTGCATGGAGGACATGGCTGAAGAAAGTATCTTTTTCTTTTCAGTACCTGAAGTGGAAACACTTAGGTGTGGTGTCTCAAACAAAGAGGTGGTAACTAAGCACTGAGAAGCCAGAAGGGGTTTTTTTCGCCATGTGACTATGGCAGGCACTTTCTAACCGTCCCTTAAAATACTGCAGCAAATGCTGAATATTTACTACCTCTTTTAAGAAAAGCCAAAAATATTTGATTACATCCTGTTATTTAGGTCTTATTACATGCAGTACCACTGCCATGTTATACTAGCCCTGTCAAATGCAGGAGTCAAGATTTTACTCTGAATATCCAGGTAACTTTCCCAGTTACCCAAACAACCGTTGCTCCTAAGGGCATACCCACAATTCAAAATTAGATGTCTAAATAGACTTTCCAAATAAAATAATAAGTAAAATTTTGCTAATATTACCTATTTAAGCAGGTAGATTGAATAAGGGCAGCCAAGAAGATAGACTCACACATCAGATAAACCCTTTCAGTCACCCCAGTCTAGTCAGAGAAATCGTT
Organism: Opisthocomus hoazin; assembly: GCF_030867145.1. Lineage (NCBI taxonomy): Eukaryota > Metazoa > Chordata > Aves > Opisthocomiformes > Opisthocomidae > Opisthocomus > Opisthocomus hoazin. Next base: position 11,855,558 of record NC_134414.1, on the reverse strand, counting down.
GGCCTACAGCAGTACACCGTGCCTCTGAGTAGAACCAGAACTAACAGTGAAGGGGATGAGACAGCTTGCTCTGAGGGGAATCAGGGTCAAATTCTTTGGAATGGGCTTGGACAGAGCTTTTGGGGTTAGGTTGGCCTGGAGGTTACGGGTATGCTTGCAAATTTTGCCAGATCAAGTGAAAGTGCTCAAATCCTGGGAAGAGAAACCCTTCTCACTCAAATTACAGCTATTTGTGATATACAGCTGAGTCACACTGTCCATTAACTGACTGTCAAAGCCTCTGCTCCTGTATTTTGGTACCACACCAAAATTATATAAACTTCTTCAGGTTTCAAGACAATCCTTCTTTGTCTTTCACGTCTTTTGCCACTGAAGCTTCAAAGTCATGTCTTTCAGATATATCCCCCGAGATTTCATGAGTAACCTGAGACACCCTTATACAGTGCTAGAGTAAAATTTATTCTCTTCAATATATCTGAGGTTTTCTTTCAAATTTCATTACAGTGGAAATTATGCAGAAAAAGAAGGTGAACCCAAATTAAAGATGTTTGCAGATGGTAAAAGCTGAACAGTGTTATATTTTGTTTCCTGTCATTAGCTGCCTTGCTTTTTATGAATTAAGTTGAAAGTTTGGTGGCCTCTAAAACTTAAAAAGGGATGTATGTGGTTTAACCTGGGCATAGGAAATATAAGTCTGCATCTCAGGAGCAAGGACATCTTTTGTTTTCCGTATCCATTTCACAGCCACAGAAACCTCGGCTGCAAACATTGCGGAGATGTTTCCAATCATTCTCTCTCTAACTCCATCTCAGCAGTCTGCAGATGGGTGCCCGGCAGTGCTGGAGTGCCAGACAGGAGGATGATGCCCCATCCCGGGCAGAGCTGCCCTGCACAGCCACGGGCTCGATTCCTCCTGCTGGCAGCTCAGTGGGCTTTCAGCAGCAGCATTACTTATACAACTTGGTGTCAGCCTGGGATTATTTTGCTATCAAAACAACACCGCGTGATCTTCATGAAATGTCCGGTTATGCATGAGTGTATGTGTTGCCATTCTGTCTACGATGATTTCAAAGGAATAGCAGAAATACAAAACTCAGTAGCCCTGTGCTTTCACCCACCTAAGAAAAAAAATGCTGTTCTATTACCCATAATTAGATTTTTGGCTCCTTTTCATCCTGTCATTTGTCCCAGCAACCGATAACATGGTGACTCTACTATTGTGGTTTAACCCCAGTCAGCAACTAAGCACCACAGAGCCACTCGCTCACTCCCCTGCAGCGGGACTGAGGAGAGAATCAGAAATGTAAAAATGAGAAAACTTGTGAGTTGAGATAAAAACAGTTTACTAAATAAAACAATGATAATAATAAATTGTAATGAAAAGGAAGATAACAAAGAGAGAGAAATATGACCCGAGAAATATGACCCAAGAAATATAAGTGATGAAAATGAAAACAATTGCTCACCACCAACTGACCAATGTCCAACCAGTCCCCAAGGAGCAGTACCCACACCAACCTCTCCCCTAGTTTTATTGGTGAACATGATGTCATATGGTGGATGATAGCCAGCTGTCATATGGTGCCAGCTGGGGGATGAAAAGCTGGACATGACCTGGCAACATGCGCTTGCAGCCCAGAAGGCCAGCCGTACACTGGGCTGCATCCCCAGCAGCGTGGGCAGCAGGTTGAGGGAGGGGGTTCTGCCCCTCTACTCTGCTCTGGTGAGACCCCACCCGGCGTCCTGCTTCCAGCTCTGGAGCCCCCAGCACAAGAAGGACATGGAGCTGTTGGAGCGGGTCCAGAGGAGGCCTCAAAGATGATCCGAGAGCTGGAACATCTTTCCTGTGAGGAAAGGCTGAGAGAATTGGGGCTGTTGAGCCTGGAGAAGAGAAGGCTCCGGGGAGACCGTATTGAGGCCTTTCAGTACTTAAAAGGGGCTTGTAAGAAATATGGGGAGAGACTTTTTAGCAGGGCCTGTAGTGACAGGACAAGGGGTAATGGTTTTAAACTAAAAGAGGGTAGATTTATACTGGATATAAGGATGAAATTTTTTACAATGAGGGTGGTGAAACACTGCCACAGTTTGCCCACAGAGGTGGTCGATGCCCCATCCCTAGAAACATTCAAGGCCAGGCTGGACGGGGCTCTGAGCAACCTGGTCTGGTTGAAGATGTCCCTGCTCATTGCAGGGGGGTTGAGCTAGATGATCTTTAAAGGTCCCTTCCAACCCAAAACATTCTATGATCCTTACGGAATGGAATATCCCTTTGGTCAGTTGGGGTCAGCTGTCCCGCTGTGACCCCTCCCAACTCCTTGTGCACCCCCAGCCTCCGCACTGGTGGGGTGGGATGAGAAGTAGCAAAGGCCTTGGCTCTGTGTAAGAACTGCTCAGCAAGAACTAAAACATCCCTGTGTCATCAAGAGTGTTTCCAGCACTAATGCAAAACATAGCCCCTTACCAGCTCCTGTGAAGAAAATTAACTCTATATCAGCCAAAACCAGCACACTGTACCCATTCTGCAGGCTATGAAGCTGAGACAAATCTTTGCCTGACACCAGACAGAAGAGACATAGCTGGCTCCAGAGGCAGCCGTGCTCTGCTCATTCCCACCATCCCTACTTCGCTCTGTTATGTGCTACCTTACCCATATGGCTAAAACAACAAAAAAGCAGTGCCCCAGAGACCAGTACTGCATCAGTTTAGGCTTTAATAAAAGAGCGTGTGTGGTTTTCTTTTTTTTTTTAATTTTATTTTTTGTTCTAAATTTTTGAAACTTTAAAATACACTATCAGTAATTGAAAGCAGAGAGAGCCATGAGGTTATGTGAATCCGGGAGTGAGAAGCACCATAACTCTGGTGCTTCAAGTTTGTGAGAAGCTGAATTAAAGATGTCCAAAAGATTTACATGTTTACCTACACATAATTTGTTACATTTAAGGCATCTACAATGGATTTAGAAAGGATATTTTAAAAAAGCATCCCCACCACCACCATTTACAGAGTGAAGCATTGCAACATTTTCCTATAGCTTACAAATCACTGTGCACAGGGAATTTCAGTATCTGGCATCTGTCAGGAACACGTTACATTGAGTAACAAAGCTGATCCCTGGATAGCTCATTTATTTAATAAGTAAAGACAAAGACTTCACAAAGTTCCTCTTGCTGTAGCACTGAGATGGCAACCTTACTACTCAGCTATCCCAGCAATGCTTTTAACCCTTAGCCCTGAGGACGGCACATAGACTTTGAATTTTCTGCTCAGCTGGCTCTGTAACAGTTCAGCCACTCTGTGCAGTGTACTTCTCTGTGTGTGCCAGGTTATCTCTGAACACCATGCTTCGCTCAGAGAACAATCTCATTAATAAGTAGTTATATTATTCAGAAGCCACCCTTACACATCCTGCCCTTCACAGCAAGTTTGAGCAACTAAAAAATAGCCTGTTTGAAGATGCATTTGTTCTTGAAATGGAGGAGAATGTGTAATTCTGGCATACCTCACCCCAGATGTGCAGAAGTAACTATGAAGTGTTGACTATTAAACAGAAAACGATACTGTCCGGCTTTGGAAGTAATCCTGCTTGTCTGAATTGCTGCACTTAGCCACTCCAACCCACCGCTGAGCAGCACGCCCTGGAAAATCAATTACCCAGTCCTTACATGTTGTGTGCCCCTCTGATAGAAGGAAAAGGTTTTAAAATCAGGGCAAAATCTTTCCCAGAACTGACTTCGCTCCAGCAACAAAATTATAAGCATCTTCAATTTTAAAATTACAAAGTGTAATATGGCTACTTATTATCTGTACTTCCGCAGAGCTACCGGGGAGCCATGAATGTTTTGCTCTCTGGGCAATTTAGCTATGCAAGTCCCAGCCATACTCTATTAAACAAATCAGGAAAGTATATTGGGGAAAGCTGGTTTAGAGCATGAATAAACAGATGCCAGATTCTGAACTGTTGCAACTTTACTGCTGAACAACTTGGAGGCAATCGCTGTAAGGCAGCCATTTATATCTTCCTAACATGTTACAAATATAAAACAAAATGAGTTATTTTATTTCAGGGAAGTGAAGTAACTCCGTTCCTCAGCAGTAAGCCGTGGGGCCACATTAACTCATTTTCTTGCAGTCATATGTACATGCTTTTAAACTGCAAATCTTTGAGAGTTATAGGTATATAAAACTATCTCCAGGAAAAAAAGCACCATAAAACATATTGAAAAAGAAAACTCCAATCTATGCCATCAGTAATAGACAATAAATAAAAGGATATTTGGGAATTAAGAAAAAAAAACAAACTAACACCAGAATGACTAAAACAAAGGCAAAATTTTGATGAAGAAACAAATCACCAGGTAAGAAGAGAATGCTTTTGTTTCCATAGAAATTAGTGCATGATGAAGAGCTTCATATTACTGAGGACATGACTTTAATACAAAAAAAAAAAAAAGTGATTTCTGGCTTTTCTCATCCCTGGAGGAGAAGACTGACAGTCCTCTTGCACAGGCTCTGGTGAGATTTCCTGTGGAGGTGGGTGGAGAAGCGGTAAAATAAACACTGAAATGATGAAGTGTTGTCCCATAGCACACAGCTGGACATTGCCAACTAAGGAACGCTGACAAGCATTGGATCAGATAAATTATATCCCAGAGATCTGCAGGAAGCCACAAGGGACAACAGAAAGACTTAGGAGGAGTCTTTTTGACCTAACGTTTTGCATGTAGGGGGAGGAACTAACTAATGGAGCCAAAGACATCATTCATTTGGATTATGTTAAACGCTCTCAGCAGAAGGTCGGTAAAGCAGCTACACACTGAGAGGGAGGAACAAGTGCCATGGTAAAGTGCTTCACCTTGAACTTAGTTTTGTTTCTTAGCCCTTAAGCTGGGTGAGACATTCATACCATGGGTTTCCTGAGCAAAAACTGACCCTGAAGTACAGATGGTCTAGTTAAAAATAAAATGGTTGCAATTATCAAAATGCCTGTCCCCGCTAAAGATGTGCATTTCGATTCTCTGGTCAGCCACACACAGATGGGTGCAGAGCGGGCAGGGAAGTAGAAGCAGCACATCCATCATGGCAACAGTGACAAGCAGTTGCAACATCAGACCTCAGATGCTGCTCTGCCTGGAAAGCTCATAACCTAGAAGGTGGTTTGCAGAAAATCTTGAAGTAAACCGCGATGGCATCATGGACTAGGCTGGAAGAAGAGACAGGCACCTTGGTAGCCCCATGTATCATCTACAGATATTTTGGCTTCTAAGATATATTGATCAATGATCTTATTGGCATCACAGAGATGTAGTGGGATGGCTCCTATGACTGGAGTGTTGGAATGGAAGGATATGGGCTCTTTAGGAAGGACAGGCAGGGGAGACGAGGCATGTGTCACCCTCTATGTCAATGACCAGCTGGAGTGCATGGAGCCCTACCTGGGGAGAGACAAGGAGCAGACCGAGAGCTTATGGGCTGGGATTAAAGGCAGGGCAGGGTCGGGTGACATTATAGTGGGGATCTGCTACAGGCCACCTGACTGGGAAGACCAAGTAGACAAGGCCGTCTACAGACAGATAGGAGCACTCTCACATTCACAAACCCTCGTCCTTGGGGGGCACTTCAACCACCCCAATATCTGTTGGAGGGACAGCACAGCAGGGCATAAGCAATCCAGGAAGTTCCCGGACTGCATTGGTGATAACTTCCTTCTCCAAGTGATAGAGGAGCCCACAATGAGATGTGCTGTGCTGGACCTTGTTCTCATCAACAAGGAGAGTTGGCGGGCAATGTGAAGCTCAAAGGCAGCCTTGGCTGCAGTGACCATGAAATTGTGCAGGATCCTTAGGGCAGCAAGGAAGGCACACAGCAAGCTCACTACCCTGGACTTTGCCTCTTCAGGGACCTACTCGGTAGAGTACCAGAGGACAAAGCCCTGGAGGGAAGAGGGGCCCAGGAAAGTTGGTCAGTTTTCAAGGATCACCTCCTCCAAGCTCAGGAGCGATGCAATCCAAAAAGGAGGAAGTTGGGCAAAACCACCAGGAGGCCTGCACGGATGAACAAGGAGCTCCTGGACAATGCCAAACACAAAAAGGAACCCTACAGAGAGGGAAAGCAAGGACAGATACCCTGGCAGGAATACAGAGAAATTGTCCAAGCAGCCAGGTATCAGGTTAGAAAAGCTAAAGCCCTGATAGGATTAAATCTGACCAGCGACATCAATTGCAACAAGAAAAGCTTCTGTAGGTACCTCAGTGGTAAAAGGAAGACTAGAGAAAATGTGGGCCCTCTCTGGAAGGAAACAGGAGACCTGGTTACCCAGGATATGGAGAAGGCTGAGGTACTCAATGACTTTTTTGCTTCAGTCTTCACCGTTAAGAACTCCAGCCACACCACCCAAGTCACAGCAGGCAAAAGCAGGGACTAGGATAATGAAGAATCTCCCTCTGTAGGAGAAAATCAGGTTCAAGACCATTTAAGGAACCTGAAAGTGCATGAGTCCATGGGACCTGATGAGGTGCATCCACAGGTCCTGAGGGAACTGGCAGATGAAGATGCTAAGCCACTATCCATCATATTTGAGAAGTCATGGCAGTCCGGTGAAATTCCCACTGAATGAAAAAGTGGGAACATAACCCTTATTTTTAAAAAGAGAAAAAAGGAAGACTTGGGGAGCTACAGGCCAGTCAGTCTCACCTCTGTGCCCAGCAAGATCAGGGAGCAGATCCTCCTAGAAACCATGCTAAAGCACGTGGAAAATAAGGAGTTGATTGGTGACAGTCAACATGGCTTCACTAAGGGCAAATCATGCCTGACAAATCTGGTGGCCCTTTATGACAGGGTTACAGCATTGGTGGATAAGGGAAGAGCAGCAGATGTCATCTACCTGGACTTGAGCAAAGCATTTGACAACGCCTTGCATGACATCGTTGTCTCTACATTAGGGAGACATGGATTTGATGGATGGACCACTTGGGGGATAAGGAATTGGATGGATGGTCACACTCAAGGAGTTGCAGTCAACAGCTCAATGTCTAAGCAGAGATCAGTGAACAGTGGTATTCCTCAGGGGTCAGTACTGGGACTGGTGCTGTTTAGCATCTTTGTCAGTGACATGGACAGTGGGATTGGGTGCACCCTCAGCAATTTTGCTGACAACACCAAGCTGAGTGGTGCGGTCAGCACATCTGAGGGAGGGATGCCATCCAAAGGGACCTGGACAGGCTTGAGGGGTGGGCCCATGCAAACGTCATGAAGTTCAACAGTGCCAAGTGCAAGGCCCTGCGCATGGGTTGGGGCAATCCCAAGCACAAATACAGACTGGGCAGAGAATGGATTGAGAGCAGCCCTGAGGAGAAGGACTTGAGGGTGCTGGTTTATGAGAAGCTCAACATGACCCAGCAATATGCACTTTCAGAGCAGAAGGACAACCATATCCTGGGCTGCATCAAAAGAAGTGTGGCCAGCAGGTCGAGGGGGGGATTCTGTCCCTCTACTCTGCTCTGGTGCGACCCCAGTTGGAGTCCTGCGTCCAGCTCTGGAGCCCTCAGCACAGGAAAGACAGATGGAGTCCAGCTGTCTCAAAGGTGGAAACAGATTCTTGCCCGTGAGCTGGCGGGGCTCATCGACACGGCTTTAAACTAGGTGCTAAGGTGGAAGGGGTCACTAGAGATGAGCCCAGGCGTGGTGTGCCAGAGTTGGGGGTGAGCTCAATAGTCCAGCTCAAGTCTATCTATGCAGCATGGGCAATTAACAGGAGGAGATGGAAGCCATTGTATATCGGGACAGCTATGACTTGGTTGCCATCACAGAAACGTGGTGGGATGACTCGCCTGACTGGAGTGCTGCGATGGATGGCTATAAGCTCTTCAGAAGGGATAGGCAAGGAAAGAGAGGCGGTGGGGTGGCTCTGTGTGTTAGGGAATGCTTCAGTTGTATAGAGCTTGACGATTGTGATGACAAGGTTGAGTGCTTATGGGTAAAGATGAGGGGGAAAGCCAACAAGGCAGACATCCTGTTGAGGGCCTGTTACAGACCAACCAGCCAGGATGAAGAGGCAGATGAAGTTTTCTACAGGAGGCTGGCAGCAGTCTCACAATCAGTAGCTCTTGTTCTCGTGGGGGACTTTAATTTACCAGATGTCTGCTGGAAATACAACATAGCAGAGAGAAAACAGTTTAGGAGGCTCCTGGAATGTATGGAAGATAACTTGCTGATGTAGGTGGTAAGTGAGCCTACCAGGCGAGGTAACTCGTTAGACCTGATGTTTACTAACAGAGAAAGACTGGTGGGAGATGTGGTGGTCGGAGGTCATCTTGGGCTTAGCGACCATGAAATGATAGCTTTCCCGGTTTGTGGTGAAGTTAAGAGGGGGGCCAGCAACATCACCACCATGGACTTTTGGAGGGCAGATTTTGGCCTGTTCAGAATGCTGGTTAAGAGGGTCCCCAGGAGAGAGTCCTGAAGGGCAAAGGAGTCCAGGAAGGCTGGACATTGTTCAAGTCTTAGAGGCACAAGAGCAGGCTGTCCCCATGCACTGCAAGACAAACTGACGGGGAAGACAGCCGGCCTGGCTAACAGGGAGATTTTGCTGGGACTCAGGAAAAAAAGGATGGTCTACTACCTATGGAAGAAAGGGCAGGTGACTCAAGAAGAGTACAGGGGTCTTATTAGGTCATACAGAGAGGAAATTAGGAAGGCAAAAGCCCAGCTAGAACTCAGGCTGGCCACTGTTGTAAAGGACAACAAAAAATGTTTTTACTAATACATCAACAACAATAAGAGGGCCAAGGAGAGTCTCCATCTCTTACTGGATGTGGAGAGGAATATTGCCAACAAGGACGAGGAAAATGCTGAGGTACTTAATGCCTTCTTCACCTCAGTCTTTAATGGTCACACTGGTTATTCCCAGGGTAGTCAGCCCCCAGTGCTGGAAGATGGAGATGGAGTGCAGAATAAACCTCCCATAATCCAGGAGGAAGCAGTTAACAATCTGCTGTGCCACCTGTATGCTTATAAGTCTATGGGGCCGGAAGGGATCCACCCAAGAGTACTGAGGGAGCTGGTGGAGGAGCTGGCCAAGCCACTCTGCATGATCATGACAGACCTTGGTGCCGGGCAAGATTACAGAGCGGTTCACCTGGAGTGTGCTCACTGGGCATGTGAAGGACAACCAGGGGATCAGGCCCAGCCAACATGGGTTCATGAAAGGCAGGTCCTGCTTGACCAACCTGATCTCCAGCTATGACCAGGTGACCTGCCTAGTGGACAAGGAAAAGTCTGTGGAGGTTGTCTACCTGGGTTTTAGTAAGGCTTTTGACACTGTTCCCCACAGCATCCTCCTGGAAATACTAGCTGCCCATGGTTTGGATGGGTGTACTCTTCGCTGGATAAAGAACTGGCTGAATGGCCGAGTGCAGAGAGTGGTGGTGAATGGAGTTAAATCCAGCTGGCGGAAGATCACAAGTGGTGTCCTCAAGGGCTCAGTTTTGGGGCTAGTCTTGTTCAACATCATTATCAATGATCTGGATGAGGCATTTTGAGTGCTGCCTCAGTAAATTTGCAAATGACAGCAGGTTGGGTGGCAGTGTTGATCTGCTTGAGGGTAGGAAGGCTCTGCAGAAGGATCTGGACAGGCTGGACCGATGGGCTGAGGCCAGCTGCATGAATTTCAACAAGGCCAAATGCCAGGTCCCGCACTTCATTGACAACAACCCCATGCAACACTGCAGGCTTGGGGAAGAGTGGCTGGAAAGCTGCCCAGTGGGAAAGGATCTTGGGGTGCTGGTCAACAGCTGGTTGAATATGAGCCAGGAGTGTGCCCAGGTGGCCAAGAAGGCCAATGGCATCCTGGCTTGTATCAGGAAGAGTGTGGCCAGCAGAAGCAGGGAAGTGATCATCCCCCTGTACTCGGCACTGGTGAGGCCGCACCTCAAGTACTGTGTTCAGTTTTGGGCCCCTCACTGCAAGAAGGACATTGAGGTGCTGGAGCATGTCCAGAGAAGGGGAGCGAGGCTGGTGAAGGGTCTAGAGAACAAGTCTTATGAGGAGCGGCTGAGGGAACAGGAATTGTTTAGCCTGGAGAAGAGGAAGCTGAGGGGAGTGGTCAGATATTGGAAAAGGCTGCCCAGGGAGGTGGTGGATCCCCATCCCTGGAGGTGTTCAAATGACATGTAGATGTGGCACTTCAGGCCATGGTTTAATAGGCATGATGGTTTTGGGTTGATGGTTTACTTGATGATCTTAGAGGTCTTTTCCAACCTATGATTGTCTAATTCTATGATAAGACATGGACCTGTTGGAGTGGGGCCAGAGGAGCGACACAAAAATTATCAGAGGCCTGGAACATCTCTCCCATGAGGAAAGGATATGAGAGTTGGGGCTGTTCAGCCTGGAGAAGAGAAGTCTCTGGGGAGACCTTTTTGCGGCCTTCCATTACCTGAAGTGGCCTATAAGAGAGCTGGAGAGGGACTTTTTACAAGGGCATGCAGTGATAGGACAAGGGGGAATGGCTTTAGATTGAAATATGGTGGATTTAGGATCAATATAAAAAAGAAATTCTTCACCATGAAGGTGGTGAGGCACTCGAACAGGTTGCCCAGAGAAGCTGTGGCTGCCCCCTCCCTGGCACTGTTCAAGGCCAGATTGGATGGGGCTTTGAGCAACCTGATCTGGTGGAAGATGTGCCTGCCCATGGCAGGGGGATTGGAACCAGATGATCTTTAAGGTCCCTTCCAACCCAAACCATTCTATGATTTCATAATTCTCTGATTCTGTGATTGTATGAAGAAGAATAGGGTTGTAGCAAATGATGACAGGTTTTGGCAAGCTGGAAAGGATGTGAGGATTAAGAGCATTTGTAAGGATATCATCAGGGTCTGTAACGATGTTGAGAGGCAGCCAAGCACTCCATGAGATGAGACTTAGATTCCTGGGGAATAATGCAGTGTTAACACCAGTATTCATAGAGTCCGACACAGGAACTGTGTTTTGTGACCTACATGGGAAAAGCGTGCTCAACACTTGGCATAAATCAAGCCCTCAGAGAATCTACTGCTCCAGTCTCCGTGTGTCCTCTGGCTGCCCCCAGCATGACGCACAGCAAACCTCACAGAGAAACAAAGACATATGTTGATAACTTTGAGGATAAATACCCTATGCCTTGTGTGGACCCTGCAAGAGTTCCCAAACAATGCAATCCAGCTCAGACCGAGCTAACCTAAGAATTTATTGGTCATTCATGGCTCTGTCTGGAATCATTTGATGAGCAAAAAAAGGACATCAGCTTGACACACAGGACACAGCAACTATATTTGTTTGGGAGGGTTTTTTTAATTTTCCATTTCTTCACTATTTTTGGCTAGATGTGCATCTAGTTTTATCTGAGTGATGTCCAAATCACTTCTAATGAAACTTGCTAAGTGCAGGTCACAAGCTAGGTTTTAGCACTGTCTATAATCAGAACTCAAGCTGATTAAATGCATACTGAGGGGCAGCCAGCATGAAAATGCTCTTAACATTCTCAGTTTAAATTGAATGAAGAGTGCATAGACCTTACTTTATCAAAACAGTTGCTAACGTCTCCTGAGAAAACCTATACAAATTATTTTTGTAATGTTAAAGCTCTTTCTGGCTCAGATGTATGAAGGTAACTGAAAACAGTTGGAGTGAAACAAAAGAAAATATCTACTGGATCTTGGAGAACTCTGGAGTTTATGCATCTGAGGTATCGTCTAATACATACATGTGCCTTGTCAATCATGCCTAGTGAATTGGATGCAAAATTTTAGAAGATATGGCCTGTTTTGAACAAGTAAATTTTAGGCTTAAATACCTGTAATTTTCACAAGGGGCAGAACAAGAAACAAGCACTCTTAAACGATCAGCTTAACGGACACTGTCAGCTACTCCTAAAATCCAGCTGGTTTATTCTAATTGTCCTTAGAAGACGGAAAAGGTGCTCACCAGCCATCTATTCTGCTCAGGCCAGCAGCCGTGAAATCCCAGCTCCCTTCAAAGATCATTTTTCATCTTGTTTATAAAGTCTGCCACGTTCCCAAAGAATTAAGGTCTTACTCGGCTCTGCCCTGATTGTAAACAGATAAGGAAGAACATCAGCAGCCAGGAGCCTGTATCTGTTTGCATCAAATGTTTTTGTGTGGGCACAGAATGTCAAAAGGCTCCTTCAGTCGTCCGGACACTCGCTTGGGTCTGGAAGACAAACTCTGCCTGCGCTGCAAGGGCAGAAAGGGAGAATTTTTAAGCAGTGACAATCTCTGTTGTTGCTTCTACCAGTGTGATGCTGGAACAGCTTTCTTTGGTGAGTGCATTAAATAGACCAAAGTAACTACCAGCGAGGTGAAAAAGATCTTCTGCTTTGGGAGACAGATATATAAATACACACACGTACACACGTACACACACACACGCACGCACACACACAGACACACACATATACATATAAAAAGGCATGCCATTTGAATTTTGACTTTTTGAGGCAAAATTGTCAAGTAACCATCAACTGCCTGGAGCCACAGGAGAGTGAGTTACTATAATAGATTTGTCTCCATTTCAATAAAACTCCTTTTAAACTACGTCTTACCAGACACCGTGGCAGGTCACTAGGGGACTTTGTATCTGTGAAAACTTCATACACAGCAACCTGACAGAAACAGAAAAATACAGTTTGGTCGGTTCATCCAACTTCTGTCATTTTAAACTGTATTTATTAAAAGGCAACAGTGTTTCTGCCAAAGGTAATATTAACATAAGTTAGCATGCATTCCTGTAATTAAATCTCCCTGAGAGATGGAAAGGAAAAGCTGGGGTCAATACAAGTCCAAGCCCCCAAACCTAAAGGAAGAAAAGGATCTTCCTGACATCACAAGGGAGAGCAGACCCTACAAATAGGCAATTTGGGAAGACCAAAGGGAAACACCTCACAGCATACACCAGTTCCTCATCTGTTTTTACGCCATGCAATGATGTCTTATCGCATGAGTTAAAGGATCAGCCCGTTTCCCCAGGATGGGAGATATCTGTGTACCGACTGCATCAAGAGCACCAAGTATTAGGAAAGGGCTTGGTGAGAGACTATCGCCTCTAGTTTGACCCTGCCTGGGTGAAAAAGGACACCCACCAGTGGGTAGTACTTCTCACAGATGTGTTGTTAAGTGCACACAGAGGGCATAGCAGAGCAGTTGTTCATAATGGGCTATGACTAATTATTTTCATTCACCAGCACATTTGGAGCCATATTTTTAAAATAGTATGTTCTCGAATGGCAAGGAGACCCAAGGGTATTTACCATACCACTTATCTGTTATTAGAGCACACTGCTATTGTGTCTGTGGGAAGACGAATACTAACGGAGGGGCTGGAATAAAAGGTCATTCAAATGCCAAGAAAAATGAAATTAATTGCATAAAGGCATAAAACAGTGCTGAATCAATCAAATGCCAGCACACTAACAGAGACAAGACAGGCAGGTCAGCTGCGACGGGCGTCCGCCCTTCAAGCGAAGTCTGGATCTAGGGAGCAAAATTGAGCTCCTGCTCCCTGAGGTCTTTGACGTCTGGGTCCTTTCACTCACACAATGTAATGGCACAGCCAGACACGCCGTGCTGCCTGCAGCTGGCTTGGCTTAAGAGATTATAGCCCCCAGACTGTTCCCGGCCACTTGCCCCCACCTCTCCCTCCCACTACATCTGATGCCAGTTGCTACTCTTCCATAGTGACCAGTAAAAATGTGCTCGTATCCAGGTTTAGCTATAACTTTTTAGTGAGGTTTTCTTATTCTGATCTTTAAAGAAGACATGTTGGCAGACTGAATCTAGCAAACACTACACCAGCAGATCCTAGGAGGAGGCGAGGAAGATCGGTCACCAGGGTGGTGGGCTAAGCCCTTTCACACCAGCTGAGCTATGGTCAGATCAGCTCATGGGAGTACTCACGGGAGTAACTCCTCAGAGAGTGACCTTGCAACATCACCAAAGGGAGGTGACATAAGCATCTTGTTTTCAAGTTTTGGGCCTAATTCTGTCTAGCCAGGGACTCAGATGTTTTCACCACTTCTGTATTTGACAGCTCAGAATGTCAACACTTTGCTTCTTCCATTTCTCCCACCAAAAGGAAGATTCAGGGTTTTTTTTGAGTGGACCTACAAGCAACAATATATCTGACTTAGAAATCCATGTGAAGAGGCAGGTTTAATATAGGATGCTGAATACCATAGATTCATGGGTTGTACTTGTGGTGTGTAGACTGTGCAGTACAGAAGAGGATCTCCTCTACAGCCACAAATGTCATTCACTGATCGTAATTACTTGTAAAACATCCCAGCTGGGAAGAACCATGCCAAAGTCAGGACAGCATGACAGTACTGTCAAAGCTGCTGCTGCTGTACAAGATAGGGCAGACTTTGAGCTACAGCTGAATGGCTTTCAGGCACTCTCTTGTATTTCACTTCACTCCAGCACGTGAAAAATAAATCCAGAAACAACTAGCTAAGAGCAGAGTGTATACAACATCAGAAATTACTGAGATCTATCATGCTGATGCTGTTGGAGAGGAAACTGTTCCTGTGCCAGCCTGCTGGGTGGACTGGTATCACAAGAAGTCAGGACAAACACCCTGGTAGAACCCAAGGAGAACCTGAACCTGCTGAATGCACCACCTGGCAGGCACTGCTCTCTTCAGCAGTGGGGAGCTCAGCACCACACATAGACTTCTGTGAGCACTTTCATATCATACAACCCACAGAGAATCCTGCACAGTCTCTTTTCCATGGCAGATGTGTCAAACATGCTCTCCTTTGTATCTCGCGCTGCATGTGAAAGAGGGCTTGCTATTTGATTTGAAGAATGGTACTTTGAGTGACTGAAATATTACCACTTTTTAATCACACACACACACACACAAATGCTGGCCCTCCTGACAATTAGTGATTTGGTCCAAAACGTCATAATGAAAATATACCCCAGCTCATCAGCAACTTTTGCTTTATCTGGTGAACTAGGAACTCACTGCAGTGAAGACTGAAGACTTATCTATGGATTTGCAGTGCTTCATGATACCCAATAGGGCTGATCAGACACAACACCAGTGCTCTGCCATGGGCAACTCCCATTCCTCATCTTGTGTCATCCTCTCTGAAAATTCACACACTCCTGTCTTCTTGACTGATATTCACAGAAAGCAGATTTCAGTGTTGTACGCGTGAAGGCAAATTGCAAAAGCATTCGATAGTTGACAAGATGTTTACAGCACAGATCCAAAACATAGCCATATACAAGCTTCTGTGAAGATAAATTAACTCTACCCCACCCAAAACCAGCACAAGCCTAAGTAAGATTTGGACCACTTCTATAACAAGCTCATCAGAAAGTGGTTTGTGATCCACACGTGGGAAGTGTCATCGCCTGCATTTTAAAGCCAGGAGGAAACATGGCACTGAGAGATCTGGGATCATAAGGGCTACTCAAAAGGCCCAGATTCCTCTTTAGAAATGCTGTGAAAAATTCCAACATCAATCCTGAAAACAAGGCTGCTAAATTTGTCTTCTGTGTACCAAAGGCAATTCATTTGAAATAAACATTTTTAAAATGTAGTAGTGGCACTCTCCACTTCTCTTGTCAGAGTTTCTGCCCCTTGGAAGCTGCAATATTTGGCTCAGCTCGAGCAGTAAAATATTTCCTGGGGAGCAGAGCTGGAATAAATGACTGATGGTAGGAAGGAGGGGGAGAGGGTTGGTAGGTCTGCAGGTTTGTGCAAGGGCCCGCTTCCTCAAGCAGCAGCTGTGGCTTAGGCGGTTTTTGCCCTGCATCTTCCCTTCTCTGCTCTTCAGCCATACCAAGGGCCAGGCAAGATACTTCTGTGCCCATGCAGCAATGTGACCCGGGACCCCTCATTTCTGCTCAAAGCACCCCAGGGGTTTCCTTATCCTTTTGTAAGAAAGGAATCAGTTGTTGCAGTTCAGGGCAGTAGAGTAAGACCCTCGAAAAGACAGACAGAATATCCCACAGGCAGAAAGGAATCCAAATTTGTCATATAAATGATTCGCTGTGAATTTTTGGCTCAGCTCTACCACTCGGATTGAAATTCACCCCGACAGTCACTTTCCATATGCCTGAAATCGTGGGACGCTCATTCTTGTCGGTACAATGCAATAATCACTAACTGGCAGGTTGGCCAAATACTTTTCACAGTCGCAAAGAACAGATGTTGCACCATTCCCTCCAGCTATTAAAGACAGAAATAATTGGTCTTTGTGCTAATATACTGACTTCTATTGCCCCATGAGCTCAACACTCTTTCATATTCCTACTGACTCCTATGAAATAAGAACAATAATCCATTAACACAGTAAAACAGGCTGTATTGGCTAAAAATGCATTAGGAGAGGGCACACAAACACAGGGAACTTTTCCTTGGCCAGTTCAATTACTAAGTTCTGCAATTACTTGCAGCACTCAGTTCTCCTCCAGAGAGCTGAAGTTTGAATTAGGTTTTCAAAATAAAACAATTTTTTTTTAAAAATGTAGACTGTGTTTTACAGGGTTCAGCTTGACTAGAATTTTGTTTTTTAAAATATTTTGTTTGGTTTATTTTCATCTTGTGAAAAACATACTGCAGATCACCATCTATCAAAGCCACTTTTCTACAACCATTGAATTGTTTTAAAGAATTTGTTTTGCTTTGAACTACACTAAATAATCTTACACTACGAGTTACAACCCTGACACAGATCACCTTTTTTTTTTTTAATTAAAATATGTTTGGAAATTTTTAAACATGTATTGAAAAGATAATAGAATTGACCAAGAGAAAAACAATCCCTATTTCAATAAAAAATAAAAAATTTTGACCAGTTCTATTTCTTTAAAAATTTCCAGAAGATCACTTTGGTTTTTTTTTGCATTGCCCATGTAAACCTCCTCCCATCCAAGCAATGCCATCGGGTAGCTCGCTCTGCCTCTGTAGGTCACTCAGGGTAGGCAATGATGCCTCTCCCCTAACACACACGTGCAGGTTTCTAGCTGCAATCCACACGCTTGCTTGCTTATGATGCACGGATCTACAGTACATTAGGATGAGCACCAGACAGCCTGCTGCTTCAAGTATCTCAAGACAAATAAATTTTCCACATTTAACAGCAGTACTACTAGCATGGCACAGTGGTTCAATTATCAGACATATTGTTTGGTTAGCCATCAAACCTTAAAATATTTCTAGTGTGAAATCACCCCAGCATGAGAAGTTTCAGTCCAAGTATCAGAAGCGCATTAAAGACCTGAAGCAAATTCCTCTTCTTACACACTCCAGCATGATCAAGTATTTCTATGCTAGCCTACAGCCATGAACACAGCTCTGGTCATAACCAGCCTTTCCCCAAACATGAGGCTGCACACATCTGCCACTTCTCTCCATGAGCAACAGGACACCAGTTTGGAGGCAGTCCTGCAGGGCACGGGTCACTCTGCCCTGCTGAAAATAGTTACAGATACTTATGGAATTGAAGGCTTGAGCTACAGGCTCAACCCCAAGTGAGGCCAGCGGAGAAACTGCTGTGCACAAAATCGCAGAATTTTTGAGGTGGGAAGGGATCTCTGGCGATCATCCAGTTCAAGCCCCTGCTCAAAGCAGGGTAAGCAAGTGCAGGTTGCTAAGCGCAAGATACAGCTGGATTTTTATTATCTCCATGGACTTCATGCTGGTCTTCACAACCCTTTAACCGCAGCAGTTCAGCCAGTTTTCAGTCCACCTCGCTGTTTATTTACCTACCCTGTACTTCATCAGTTTGCCTATGAGGATGTTACAGGAGACGGTGTCAAAAGCCATACTAAGGTGAAGAGAAACAATATCCACTGGTCTCCCCTCATCCTCTGAGCTCGCCATTTCATTGCAGAAGGTTCTGATGTTGGTGTAGCATGACTCCCCCTTCTTTACTCCATGCTGACTACTCCCAACCACCTTCTTGAACTTAGTATGTTTGGAAATGGTTTCCAGACTATTGTCTTCCCTGCCTTCTCAAGATGACGCTGACAAGCCTGTAGTTCCCTAGATCCAACTTCTTGCCCATCTGGAGACAAGAGTGACACTGGATTAGAGAAATATAAAAAATGAACCAAGAGAGTATAACTAGCCAAGGCATCCATTCTGTTTTCCTCATCACTGAGGTTTGTTGCTGAGCTGTCTTGTTACTGTAAAAATTGAAGCTGTTCCAGACAAGCAAGGTAAAGTTCCTTCCTCCTTTTTGCTCTGCACTGGTTGCAGTTAAACACAGCTGTGCATTGAGGTTTGCTTAGGAAACCCACAACGATTCTGTCTGCCGATGATCCATCCAGGAGACATCAGGATGATTAAAACCTCCCGTGAAGATCAGGACCTGTGAGTGTGAGACTTCTTCCAGCTGTCTGAGGAAGATTCAGCTACTTTTTCCTGATCAGGTGGTCTGTAGCAGACATCTGCAACAGTAGCACTTTCTAATCCTGGCCTGTAAACTCTCAGTTTATGGCTCATCACTTATCACAAGGCAGAGCTCCCTGCAATCCCAACGCTCTCTCACATAAAGAGGAACTCCCCCCTCCTCATCTTCCCAGCCTGTCCTTCCTAAATAGCCTGTATCCAATCTCTAGAGCACTCCAGCTGTGTGAGTTATCCCTTCATGTCACTGCAATCCCAATAAGATCTTAACCCTGCAACTGCATGCAGAGGTTTAATTCCTCCTGCTTCTTCCCCGTGCTGCGTGTGTTAGAGTGCCAGCACTTCCGAGAGGCGCCCAGTCATACCAATTTCCCAGAAAAGGCATGAGAACTATCCTGCCTTAAAGTTCTTTTCACCAGGCTGATGAAGACTCCAGTGTGTTGACTCCAGTCAGTTTAGCACTGGTTCGTCAGAGCCCATTTCACCATAGCAGTCAGGGGGATGACGGGGCATGCATAGGAAGATGTTCCCCAGGGCCTGCACCTGCCTAGAAGGGCTGAGCAATGAAAAGCAGTTGCTCTCCTGTGCTGTCCCCTTTATTAAGCCTTTGTCCACCTCAGTGTTCAGAACAGGCCTGTGAAATTTTGCCATTTCCAAGAAAATGTTTCATCTCGTGCCTGTAAAGCATCACGTCTTTTTGCACACTCCTGTTTTGCCAGTGCAGACATGATCTTACTGAGTAATTCCACACTTCAGACACCCCAAAATCGCCTACCAGTGGCAAAAAAGCAGATTCACTTCACCCTGCGATGTGCATCACCTATCAACATCCTCTTGTTTGGTTTTATCAGTATTTCTATCCCATTCACAAGAATGGGACCATCACACAATCCTGAAGTGATCCGTCAAAGATACAACCTACCTGACAAGTGTTCTTAAAAACAAGGAGGTGAAATTTATTTCAGAAGACGGATGCTTAACAGGTCGTGGTGATTCACAGAAACTCTTCAGCCACCATGGGACCGAACAAGTCAGACTCTAAGCTGCTCGCAAAAGATAAGCATCCATGAGGCCTGAATCTATTCTCATTTATATTCTAGAAAATACTGTTGTTTTAGAGTAAACTTCATATGTAAATAAAAGAAAGACTGAGCTGTAGATTCGCAGCAGCAGATGAAACCACGAAATGTAGCTTATCACTGGACTACTCCATGGATTTCAGTGCTGCTAAGTCCCAGACTACAAAGAACAGAGAACAGAAAGAGTGAACAAAACCCACACATTTCAGTGAGATTTTCAAACCCAATCATTCCTTTGAAACAGAAAGATAAAAGCACAAGGCTTTATATGTATTTATACAATGCCACCTAGTGTCATACTGACCAAGCTTCTTTAATCCAAAGATCACCCAATATTTTTTAAAAAATCAGTGTCTGCTGGCATATTGTAACCAAAATGCTTTTCAGCTACAGAAAACCAGCAGTAAAATGATATGTTCAAGTTCATTGCCTGCATTTTTCCTCATGTTGTTTGTTAGATTGCATGTAAGAATGTGCCTGTGAATTCTTATTGTTCTTAATCTGCAGCTATTTTATAAGCCACCTACTGATGTCACACACCGAAAAACATTATTTGTATGGCACCCCTGTATCTAAAACACCTTTGCGGCCATTGGAGAAAAACAGGTACTTCTAGGGACTATGTCGTCTCATCCTAAAACTGATATATAAGATAGGACAGATGAATCACAGCCCCTAAGTGCCTCCTCCTCTCTGCCAACTCTCTCCACTATTCTGCAGCAGAGAAGCAGGCAGCATCTACCCGCACCATCAAGGTAAGGAAAACCTCTGGAGAAGGGAAAGAGTGGAAGCTAGTGACTTCTGGCGGCAGGGTGAAGACTCCTGCCCCACCTAAGACCTTACAGCTGCAAAATAGATTCACCACCATCAAAGCTGAAGGAGAGTCAGATGTTGCCACAGGCAAAAGACCTGGTTCACTTAACCTTAAATCATGCAGGACTCCTAATAATAAATGGCAATGTGTCACCCCCTGCTGCAGGGAACAGAGGCACCCATCTGTCAACCTGACCAAACACCTGGACAGGCTGCTGCTTGTGCCGGGCCAGAATCCAGGATGTTGTGGAGGGACTGCCAAAGCTCATCTGGCCCTCTGACTACTACTCCCTGCTGTTGTTCCATGTGGGCACAGATGATGCTGCCAAAGGAAACCTGGACAACATCAAAAATGACTAGAGAGCTCTGGGGGCAGTAGTCAAGGTCTTGGGGACCCAGGTGGTGTTCTCTCCAGTCCTGCCGGTGAGGAGAAAGGGTGTGAGGAGAGGGTGCTGATAGGACAAGTCAGTAATTGGCTGCAGAAATGGAGCTGGTGGAAGGGTTTTGGGTTCTGTAACCATGGGACCCAGTCTGCAGAATAGCATCTGCTTGGAAGAGATGGGATCCACTTCACTAAGCAGGGTGAAGCTATTTTTACCAGCAGGATGGCTGCCCTCATAAGGAGGGCTTTAAACTAAGGATAACAGGAGAGGGAGAAGCAAGAGTGATGACAGGATCACTGAGCAAAGGGCATGGGGTGATGCAGTGGAAGGGATCACAAAATTGACAAAATGAGGCTTAAATGGGATCACCTCCAGCATTTAAGCAAGGAAGTGCCTGCTAGGCACCATCATGGGGAACTCAGTGTGCTGGAGAACCACTCTCAAGTGCCTGTATACTAATGCCACAGTACGGGGAGTAAACTTCATGAGCTAGAGTCGTGGGGATATGATCTAGTTGGGATCACAGAGATGTGGTGGGATGTCTCCTATGACTGGAGTGTTGCAATGGAGGGATATAGGGTCTTTAGGAAGCACAGGATGCGAAGACACGGAAGGGGAGTTGCCTTTCATGTGAGAGAGCAGCTGGATTGCATGAAACTCTGCCCAAGGATGGATGAGGAGTCAATGGAGAGCTTGTGGGTTAGAACTAAAGACAGGACAGGTAAAGATGACATTGTAGTGTGTGTCTCCTATAGGCCACCTGATCAGGAAGAACAACTGGATGAGGCCTTCTACAGACAGAGAGGAGGAGCCTCACATTTGCAAGCCCTGACCCTCATGGGAGACTCCAACCACCACAATACCTGTTGGAAGGACAACACAGCAGGACATGAGGAATCCAGGAGGTTCCTGGAGTGCGTTCATTATAACTTCCTCCTCCAAGTGACAGAGGAGTCAAGGAGGAAATGTTCTCTGCTGCACCTTATACTCACAAACAACAAAGGGCTCACTGGGGATGTGAAGATCAGAGGGAGTGATCATGAGATGCTGGAATTCAGGATCCTGAGGGCAGGAAGGAGGGGGAAAAGCAAACCTACAGCCCCAGACTTCAGCAGAGCGCACTTTGGCCTCCTCAAAGATCTGCTTGGAAGAATCCTGTGGGAAAGGCCTGGAGGGAAAGGGTGCCTAAGAAAGCTGATAAATATTCAAGGGTCACATCCTCCAAGGTCAAGAGTGTTCCACCTCAAGAAAATAGAAGTCAGCCGAAAATGCCAGGAGGCCTGCATGGTTGAAGGAGGAGCTCACAGCCAAACTCAAACAAAAAAAGGAAATGTACAGAGTGTGGAAGAAAGGATGGGTAAGCTGGAAGGAATACGGAGAAATTATCTGAGCATCCAGGGATGAAGTTAGGAACACCAAAGCCCAGCTGGAATTGAATCTCGACAGGAATGTCAAAGGCAAAGAGAAGGGCTTCTGTTAGTACATAGGAAACAAAAGGAAGACTATGGAATATGTGGGCTCATTGTTCAACAAAATGGAGGACGTGGTTGCACAGGACATATGGAAAAGTTTGAAGTGCTGAATATCTTGTTTGCCTCAGTCTTTACTAGCAAGATCAGCCTTCAGGAAACACAAGTCCCAGAGACCAAGGGGAAAGTCTGCAGCAAGGAAGATGTACCCTTGGTGGAAGAGGATGAAGTCAGGCAATACTTAAGTAATCTGGACATACATAAGTCCATGGGCCCTGATGGGATGAACCCACAAGTGCTGAGGGAGGTGGCAGATGTCATTGCGAGGCCACTAGATAATCTTCTCCCAGTCCCATGGTGACTGGGAGAAAAGTAAATGTCAATCCTATTTTCAGGAAGATCAAGAGGGAAAAGCCAGGGATCTACAGGACAGTCAGCCTCACCTCAATACCTGGGAAGGTGGTGGAGCAGCCAACCCTGGAAAACATTTCCAGCCACAATTATCAGGAGTAGTCAACATGGGATCACCAGGGGAATATTTGATTTAGTGCTTCACACCCTAAAACAGGGTCTCCTGAAAGAGAACTTAGCAGGATAACAAGAGGTCGTTAGTTCTGTTTCTCAATAGTTAGTCTGGGCACCACGCGTATTCAATGCTTTCATATTGCTGGTACCCTGTATCCCACTAAATTCAGCACTACCATTGCTAGTAAGAGGCCACTGGCTTCATCCTATCTCTGCAAGGCCTCACGATTTGCCAGGCTTTGTTCAAACGTGTCTTGGCTTGCCTAAAGTTTTGCTTTATCTTGTTTGGCTGTAAGAGCAGTTTTTCTAGTGACCATGGTAGCTATTGCCTGGTTTCTTTTCTTTGTAATAATAATGTAGTAAACTCATAAACATTTATATAGAAAATAGCTATTCTGTACTAAATAAAGTGTTTATGAACCCATGATGATGATGCATTGTGCAGGAAAACAAGCCTGTACGATAGCAGAGGCCTTGAGAATGAGGACATGGGATGTGGTGTCAACCGGTGACTGGAGAAGGGACACACCTTGGCACCGGAGACCCCCAAAGCTATGAATGACTTCCCGTGGTCAGTTAAAGAAATGCATACCTGGAGCTGGGCAAAACAGCTTTAGGGGGAACAAGAAGACCAAAGAAGTAATCTTTTGACTTTAGTTTCACTGATAGCTGGACTTGTCACGTGCTATCCTGGGCATTGATCTAGCAAAGCTGTTAAGCCTGTGCTTAACTTGAAAGACCACTAATGGAAATCAAAGCTTAAAGCAAACAGGATTTAAGCAGAAGTTTAAGTAGCTTGCTGAACTGAATGGGTTGTTTATATAAAAATATTGCAGCTCTGTGAAGCCGAACAAAGTTTTCCAGTTCCCTCATGGTGAAGTAATATTCCAAATACAACAATTATGTTCTCAAAATGTACATACAGTTGTGAACAGAAGCTTATAAATACTTTCTTCTTTACTAGGAGAATGATCTGTCTTCACAGATACACTGTTTGCTATATGCCTACTTAAAATTTGATGATCTTACTCTAAATGTTTATAATTTTAAAATCCCATACTTAAAACCGTAGTGCCAAGGACAAGTTAATGCCTTAGAGAAACATACTCTCAAACCAGCTTTTTTCCTGAGGATTTATTGATTTATATAGATTGCGGGTTTTTTCTTTTGAAAATGGGCTGTTCTCTTCCCCAGTCTCTGTAGTACAGACGCATACCTTCACCAGGCTGAATCGTGCGCTTGCGCCAGGTACAGCCCTGGTGAAATGCTACTAAAGTTATCATCTAGTGGAGAGATTTGCATTTAAAGGAGATGAGAATCCAGCTGATTTCAGTAGTACTGATTTACTGAAAACAGGGGCAATCAGGCTGCAGATGTCTAAATCTTCTCCTCATGACGATAACCAGCATTGACCTGTCTCCTGTGCTCAGGCACGGAGAGTTCAGTACAAGTCCTGAGCTGGCATGAACTAGCACAACTACGTCAGAACTCCCAGGCAGAGCCCTCCCAGTTTGTACCTGCTAAGAGCCAGGTCTGGAGACACTAAGGTCCTGTGGGACTTCAGGTCTATTAGGCTGTCTCATTGCTCGTTGTTTTAGATGTAAATTCAGCTGTCACAGGGTTGAAACAGTGGTGGGTAGGGAGAGAACTGGGCGATATGACATCCTTTGGGGCTTTTTGCTGGCTGGTAAGATACTGCCATTTCCCATGTAGGTGTAATTATGCAGTACTAACCTTTGACCTGTGTCTGTTAATCCTCTACCAACTAGAAGTTGTTTCGCACATCTTGGTCTTCTGACATCCTGGACAACACACTTTCAACACACCAGTCACTAGTGTGGTGGTAACAAACAGCAGGAGAATTCATGCCTTTCAGGCCAAGCAGTGAGAAGTGGATTAATTCCGTGTAACCCATATTAAAAACAGGTTACCTCTTATGAACTGGGTTTTATTTGATTACACCATTACTTGCACTATGATTCTTCTCCCACTCTCAGAAATATCTATTTCTACCTGTAGTTATCAGCTGTGTAAAGTAAAGGAGAATAAAGCACGGAAAAACCTAACCAGAAATAAGGAGGAATGTTTGTTACTGCCAGCTAAATCTCAGGGCCATCAGATGACCGGATACAGGCGGGGAACTGGGCCAGATGACCTCCCACGGCCCCTTCTAAACTACATTACTCTGTGATTCCCTGACAGCAGATCCTCGTTCTGTTGTACAAGTGCATAATAAAAAAACATCTTTAATCCAAACAAACTCCCATTATCTGATCCCAAACCCACGTGCTGACAGTTAAAATGAAGTATCCTTTTGAATGAGCAGAGCTAGACAGGGCATGATGGACGCTGAATGAAAGACGAAAAAAAAGAAAGACTTTGAACAGCTTTGCCCAAAGTCATAGAAGAGGCTGAAAGAAGAAATGGAAATAAGACACCATGCACAAGTCAGAATAAAGAAGGAAATGGGAGTTTTGAATCACTAAATCAAGGAAGACTGAGCAACATGAGTGCTGAGGAAGGAAGGTTTCCAGAAGCGTCACACTGCATGCAACAATTATTCCCTAATGCTGCCTTCCAGACACATGTCCAAAATCCCCTCAAAATCCCCATCTCCACTGGAACAAGAGCTGTGTCATCATGACTCATGGTGGCTCAAGTCCCGGCCACGTGCTGCAGCGACTTACAGGCAGGCCTGACTGTGGGGAAAACCCACCTGACTACTCCCCAAACTGTCAGGGGAGAAAAAGGCCCAAGTTTCACTCATCTGAAGATCTCTATCCAGGAATTTGTCTCCTGTGTCTTTAAAGCACGATAGTCGGGAGAGGTGTCCTGGGGACCTCATCCACACTGATAGACAGAGGAGGAGCCATGCCTGGTCACTGGGGCTCCTCTTCCAGCAGCAGAAATGTGCCCAGAAAGGCAACATAGCGGCAAGGTTATCACCCTCCTGCCCATACAGCTGCATTTCCATAACATCCAAGAGCCCCAGCAGTCTGCTCAAAGACGCTCATCCCCACTGCTGCCCTGGGGAAGCCCTTTGTCTCCCCACACCAACCGGCAGCACAAGGCAAGCTGGATTTTAAGAATATGGCATATGAACGTTTTGAAGCTATTCAAGGCACTGGCGGGCCTGAATCTCTGGCTTGCCACGTCTCCATGGGTGCCACACTGTGGGTGACCAGTGGCCATCATGCAGGTTTCCATGATGAGAGGTGGTGTGTCATGGGTGGGCTCTTCCTCAGGGATGCCAGGTCCCTGCCTGTGAGACATGCAGCAGACTAGGGTGGACAAAGATTGGCAGGAGCATGGCCTGGGAGAAGTCTGCCAACAGGATGCCTGCCAGCCCATTTTTCTTGCTCCTGCAGCTCATCAGAGCTGACTTCATGGCCTCTTCAATATGCTGGCCTCCTGCCTTCTCCTCTCCCCGACAGCCACTCCTCTGGTCGCACCACCATCTGGGATGGAGCCCTCCAAGCTCCAAATTGCAGCAGAAGCCAAGGAGGTGAGGGGGAATGAAGAGCAAAGATGTCACACGGAGAGCCGTCAGCCTAGGCCACTTCTCTTTCATGATGTGAACGTGTTCAGCTGCTGCCCTGGTACCTATAGTAAGTACCTCATTTAACCTGAGCATTTTATACAGTCATTGACCAAAATCTTTTCAATGTCCAGTTTTCTGATGAAAACTTAGCATCTTCTGGTGAAAAAGAAAAAAAAAAGTGTAAAATACATCTTTTAAAAAAATTGTTTCAGAAGAAAAAAACCAAAAGGACAGCTGGAGCCCTTCCAAAGAGTAACAGGGAGCAGGGCAAGTCAGGGAGCCTCGCACAGCCTCCCGAGGCCCAGTGACTCTGCAGGAGACTGCCTTCCCCATGACCCCGGCGATGCTCTCCTCCACTGTCCTCTGTCACCCTCCCACCTGCTGCAGAGGAAGAGCATTTCTTCCCTAAACCCTTACACAGAGAAATACATCAGACACTTCAACACAAAGCCAATGCAACAAACAGCAATGCAGGAAAAAATCCACACCTCAGTTCTACAAGTCGAAGGGGTTCTGCTCTCTAGCAGGGTGTCACTTTGGTTTCTCCTTTTTCACCTGCAGCCTAAGGAAGAGAGTGAGGATGGCTTTAATGGGCTAATTTGGACAAGTGGGCTCAGCTGCTCTTTGAGCCCAGCCCGGGCTGCTGTAACCTGGTACTCGGGATCTGCTCAGAATAGAAGCTGCTGACAGCAACTGGCACACAGTATCCCAGCTCACATTCCCACGGGAACTAGGAAATAATATCTTTCCAATTATTTCCAGACCATATTGGCTTTTAATCTGGTTATTCAATGACTGAAGAAAAAAGAACTCCCTCTGCCGGCTTTGATTTGTGTTAGTGTCAGGGCTGCTGAACATTTGTCCAAATTGATTGGCACCTGTATAAATAAAATTTATCTCTCCTGTTTCTGCCCTCTCTGTCATCAGCAAGTTTGCTCACTTCTGGCCTGTCTGGTCTTGCCATCCAAACACAGAGAGCTAAGGATTGCTCTATTTCTGTTTAATTTCTGTAAGTAATTTCCACTGTTTTCTTCTTTTCCTTCCTCCTCCCCAATATTCTGAACCACCTCCTAAGCATTTCCATTTGTGTATAATGGTTTTGGGATATTTCACTGGTTGCTTGCTTGGCTTGAGACCCCCTCAGGGAGTCTGATCTTCAAGATGTGAGGAATCAACACTAATTGCTCTGTCAGTTTTATGAAAGGAGATCTTCCAGAGTTTGGGGAAGGGAGGTCTTGCATTTCGCTTGTTGTTTTTTTCTCTAATGTAGGTTCAGGTCCATGAAAGCTTTTTGCTCATCAGCTGCATAATTTTGAAGGAGGTAGAGGCAGCACAGATTGTCACAGAGTCTTTCCAATGGCTTCCTGCACCTTAGATCTAGGTGCTCTTTGATTTTGAGGGTGCTTCCCCAGGGTGGGTATAATCTTTGATGCTCCTGGAAAAAATGGCAAAAGAGCTTCCACCCTCCAAATTAGCCTCCATATGTAGTCTAAATCTCATTTGGTGCCTTAAAACCCAAAGGTGCAAATCATTGTCTCAGGGATTTTGTAAGTTCTCTAATACACAAGGAGACCGGGCATGAAGTGGCTCCGGGTTAGAAAGTCTGGGAGTATCTGCACTCAGCAAATGCAGCGTGGGACCAGGATGAAATTCTTGGTGGTACTCAAGTTTGCCACATCCCACAAATCCAGCGGTGTCCCAGTTAGGCTCTGTGCACCGAGGGCCATAGACCAGCAGCTGCTCAGCAAATCGGGTCGCTTGGGCCAGCTGTGTCTGGTACCTGGAGGGATGGACCAGAACACAGCCACATCCTGCAAAGGGCCCAGCTGATGTGGTGTGCAAGAAAGGCTGTGGTGGGAGCCTCAGGCTCGGCACATAAGCAGGAGCCGGTCTATGGTGTGGGTCCAAACCCATGCTTGCACCCTTTGCTGGAGCAGTCCCCGTGGCAGGACATGGATGTGGCTTAGCATTCTGTTATGGTGGAGCGAGGGGAGGTCTGGTACCACAACCTAAAAAATGAAAGGCAGCATAGCAGACCTAGACCTCAGAAATATTTCTTGGGTACTTTTGTTCTCATATGAACTCCAGCCAGGATTCATCCTGCAAAAATAAAAGACAACTCCTCTCCCTCCTCCCATGATGGTGTTATGCCCTTTGCTCAGCGCATCCCTGCCATGGGCAACCCAGGGCCCACAGACACAGCTGGTGGGGGCTCACCTCTCCCTAGAGGGTTCAGTGAGCCAAAATGTGGCACTCACTGCACTGAAGAGCACCCCATGATCAAACCCACCAGCACCCACTGGCACCCAGATATCTACTGCATGGGGAAACCATGCCAGTGGGGACCCCTGTCCTGCCCTCTGACAGCGCTCCTCAACAACCTGCAACCAGTTGAAAATGGACACGGACATCAAATTAGATCTCTGCTTTTTGGGGTGTGTTATCAACAGTTACAAATCATGAGGTTTTTGTGGTCACCACACAGTGAGGTTTCTAAAGCGACACGTGGGCTTTGGGTCCAGCTCATGCACTGAATGGGATATGGATCCCACTGCAGGGAAGACTTTTGCAGCTGCATCAGGGGAAGCTGCATCCAGAGAGAAACCCGTCTGATACTCCTCTGTCAGCTAGAGGTAACTCTAAAATCAGAAGGTAAAAATTTGGCCCCAGTGAATTCAAAGACTTCAACAGGGCAGGACTTCATGCAAAACATCCTTAGCAAAGACAGACTGCTGAGGAGGGACAAGGAAGCATGTATCAGTGTAAGGAATGAGTTTGACCACCATAAATTTGACAGAGATAATTTAGCTGTATGGTTTTATTTCTTCTGCTTCATTTTTAATAAAAGTTTGTATCTTTACCAGAAAAAGATTGGTATCAACACTTTGCAGTGAAGACTTTTATAAAGCATTGATGGGAGAGGAAGACACACGCACTTCATCTCTATTAAAGATGTGTTTCCTTTGTATTCTCCATGGATTAAAAAAGAAAATCAAATATCCTTCCTCACTGTAGCATTACATTAAATAACGTGAAGCAAAACTAAGCAGTCAGCAAAGTCCCAAACCTTTTATACCCCACGCTGTGGTCATCTGTACGTGTGTACATGCCTGTGGGTGTATTTTTATGTATGCCTAAGCCATCTCCTGGCATCAGGGCAATTAGGGATGTGAAGGATTCCTGGCAAAGAGTTTTGGAAACATGTTTATTGATAGCGAGGTGTTTGTTGCCTTGGCATCTGAGCACTGTGTGCAGCAAAGAACTCTTGCCGTCCATGGGGGAACCCCAAGCAGAAAGCGGGTCTGGCTCTGAGTGTTCATGACAATCACGTAGGCAATGGGCTGTGTGGCTGGACAGTATGAGCAGCCAAGTCTGTAGTAAGACACTTTATTTTCTTCAGTTCTTTCAACTGGAGCAAACCTCTGAAAGGAGACAAGGGCAGAGGCCCAATCCCATGACACACTGCAGGCATGTCGCTGGTTTGAAGGGTGAGCTTCTCCCAGAAGGTCTGGATGAGAGATGGGTGGCTTCCCCCAGAAAGGGGCAATCTCTCAGGCACAGGGATGGCAGGACAGCAGGAACAGAGGTCCCCAGATCTGCTCAAAAGATGATGCCACATTCATGTGCTGACGTCCCCATCTCTCTTACAGGAGCAGAGCTGCTTGGGTTGACGCTCTCTGCCTACCCCTTCATGCTGATCCACTTTTTCATGCATGATCTCAGAGCCTGTTGCACACAGCAACATTAAACCTACGGAGCAGCATTTCCTCTGCTTCACGTTCTGCTGCGCAAGGAGGAATGCCAGCCACTTCACCAGAGACATTAGAAATGGCAAATGCCCACGAGCAACTTGCGGTCGGAGCCCTTATTCTCCTCTCCAGTCCCTGGCTCTAACCAGGCTGCACAATTTTCACTGCCTCCTGGTTTTGTCACCACAGAATGTACTGTCTTTCCTGTGGAGTTTAACACAGGCCCACCCAGCCCATCAGCAGCTTTTGGGAAATCTTATATAGGTGGGGAGGGGCTGTTCTTCTTCACACAGTAGTGACTTGTTTTCCTCCTTCATTTCTTGAGCTTAAAAGAAAAAAGGTGGTTTTGCTTAAAGAAGAAGCAGTGAAAGGATGCTGGCGAGAGCAGAGAGGGCTTCTTGGAAGTCAAAACACCACCAGACCCAAGCAGTTGGCCATTGCAGGCTGAAGATACCCCTCTGGAAAGTGAAAATGCTGCTTCTGTGCTGCAGGAGGCACCTCTGCCCCCTTGGTGGCACCTCTAGGAAGGGCTTCCTTGGCCAAGGAGGGAGGACAGAGACGTGCCTCCTGCCCCAGGACACCCGCTGCAGCAGCCCCCGTGGTGGCCCTGGCTGCTGTTCCTGGGGACAGCGGTTAGCACGGCTCTGTCAGCAAAATAAACCTCAGCCTGTGAGCTCCCCAGTGACTTCCAGCGAGTGGGCCGAGGGGTGAGAGAGAGGGAACGGGCCCGTCCATCTTCACTCCGCGCGCACCCGGTTGCCTCCCCTGCTTTGTCCGCGTAGTAAATTGCGGCGGTTAAGGCTGTACAGTGCCTATCAGCCTGTCTAATCCCAGCTCTTGTCAAGCAGCACGGCTCTCTCCTAGAATGACTGCCCACAAGGGAAACATGTTTCTGTCCGTTACTGGCCCAGGCAATTAATTTGCAGCCGTGCTAACGAATCTGAGAGCTCTTTGCCCGACTTCTCCCTCGCTGCCAGGCGTTCGGCCGTCTGGGCAGAGTCCCTCGTGGGTAATTTCTCTGCCCATCCCCTCAGGCCGATAGGAAACTCCATGACTCACTTTCTTCCCTCGCAGCAGCAGTAAGCGGTGGCTGGGATTCAGAAACTTCCTGCGAACACAAAGGGACAGAGCCTTGCCTTGGCAAGGACCGAAATGTCTAAATCACAACACAGTCTTTGTGGATCCGCCGGCTAAGGCTGCCGTGCCTCTCCGCTGAGCCCCTCACGCTGCTTTCTGCTCTGCCACCAGCACAGCAGCAGCAGCCCTGTGGCAGCGCTGGGGGTGCGGGAGGCTCTGTCCCTCCCCATGTACCGATGCCGCGTCCATACAGTAGCTCAGAGGGTGCCAGGGGACGTTGCTGGGCCAG
Source organism: Opisthocomus hoazin (assembly GCF_030867145.1). Taxonomy (NCBI): domain Eukaryota; kingdom Metazoa; phylum Chordata; class Aves; order Opisthocomiformes; family Opisthocomidae; genus Opisthocomus; species Opisthocomus hoazin. Next base: position 11,824,216 of record NC_134414.1, on the reverse strand, counting down.
GAACAGGCAGGCTCTCGGTGCTAATTCATTAGCAAGCTCCTTGGCATACATTGGCCAGGACCAACCAACACAGGTCCTGTGACACATCTGGGAGTTTGCATGGGCCAGACCTCATTCCCTCTGGGCAGTTTTCTGGGTGCCTCGGAGGTCTGGCCATGGCAGAGGGACCCCCATCCCCATGGGCATGTGGGAGATGGGAGGCTGCTTAGCACTATCACAGCTGAGGCCATCTGTGCAGGAGAAGCAGCAGCACAGAAGGTCCTCAGAGATCTTCACATCTAAAAATAGCACACAACTGGCAAGTTAAACTGCAGCTGGGGTGGATACTGAGAATCACGCTTTGAGGCTGAAGCACCAAAAATGAGATAAGACTCCGAAGTCCTCTGGGACTCTAGTCCATGCTCTCACCAGCTGCAGGAGAAAGCGGACCGGAGCTGAGGAAGATCTTTCTTCTACATGATGGCATAATGTGCTTAAGTTGTCAGGTCTTGGGCAACATTTCCCAACACAGCAAGCAAAAGCTCACCCTTTCCTTACAGCACAGAAAACTCTTAAGGAGCAGCAGGTCAAAGAAAGATTTGGTCTAAGGATCTGAGCTGAGCTAAGGACTGAAAATCTGGCCCAAACTCCACTAGGCTCCCTGGAAAATCTCTTTGCATTGCTACGCACACTGTTTTATTTGGCCTCATTGTCATGTCTGTGAGAATATCCTCCTCCCACCCCAACTTATTAAAGCAAAATAATTTCAAAGTAATTCATGGAATCAAAAATTAATCCCATGCTGAGCAGTATTATGATTTCTGGAGCAAGCAGTGATTCCTGCCCAGCGTCCCTGGCTACGTGCAGATCAAAGCCAGCACAACAGCCAAACACATCCTCGGCTGAGAAAGGCAGCTCCACTGCTGCTGCTCCCAGCTGAGCAAGGAGGTTGAGCTCGCACCGCTGGATCATCTTTGGATTTTACACGCCCCAGAGCAGGGCTGCAGATACTCTTCAGCAGCTGGAGGTTACTGTGGGACCGAACGAGAACCGTGAGGGTGAAGGGGGACAGACGGGTGTTCACAAACTCCAGCTTGGGAGAGCAAGATGTCAGCATACAGATTTCCACAGGAGCACTGCAAACGCTGGTTTTCAGGCTTCCTCTGTTTCCCAGAGCTGTAAAGCAGCGAACGTGAAGCCCGAGGTTGTGCTCACAAAGCAGCTGATCGTCAGAGACCGCACGGAGCCGAGGAGCAGGCTGACATGTGAAGAGCGCTATCAAAGGGGGAGGCTTTTAATCAGTGCAGCTTTGTTCTACATGTTGCAAATTGCAAACTGTGGGCGGCTGTCGGGCATGTCTCTGACGGCAGCGGCGACTCTGGCTCAGTCCAGTTCGCTAGGACTGATCTAATCAGCCCAGTCCCTGGCTGACTCCAGTAGCTCCTTGAGAAACAGACTCCCCAACATCAGAGGAAGCCTGTGGTGGTGAGTGGCCTTGGGCTTGATGATCTAGAGTTTGTTCTTGTGGGCTGCTGGTTTCCTGCCCTGATTTCAGCAGGCTCTGAGTGGGCAGATGAAGACGTTCTGCTGCTGGTCCCATCCAGAAAAAGATGTATGAAAGTTGATGACTTCTGCTCCTTGGAAGCCTGCAAGCATGAAGTAGAGTTATCAAGTCCCATACCAGCTTATTCACTTCCCTGGTGTCCCCTGCATGAGCAACACAGCTTTGCTTTTGGGACAGACCTCACACTTCACTGAAGGCTGTGGCTGTGGGACAGGCCCACCTCACTAAAAAGGGCTGATCTCCAGGACACCCCCTTGCTGTCAACATCACCCTGTAGAGGATTCCGCTGAACTGTTGTCAAAAAACAGCTGGATTTCTTCATCACCCCTGGTATGTTGGCTGGGAAATCAAGGCCATGTCCTTCAAAGATGCAATCAATCCAAAATTTGATAACCCAACATAGAAGAACGTTTGGTTTGGCAGACCCAACAGCAGTTGTGACAGAGCTTGACAGTCTCCTTCCAAACGTGACCAAGCAAAGTCCTGTTCCAAGCCACCCTGACAACAGACCCACCTTGGTTGACAGTGCGGAAAAATGCATTAATAATAAACTTGGGGCTGCAGCCAGGAGGACTAGATCAGCTCCATGCAGAGGACCTGTGCACTCCCACAGGAGACCCCCAGCCAGCACATCTGGAGCTTCCTGTACCCTGGGGAAATAATATTCCCAGCATGAGGGGGCTGACACAGAGCACAAAAACATATGGAGGGAATGACACAGAGCACAAAAACATATGGAGGACTGGAGAAAGGCCAATGTCACTCCAATCTTCAAAAAGGGCAAGAAGGAGGACCCAGGGAACTACAGGCCGGTCAGCCTCACCTCCATCCCGGGAAAGGTGATGGAGCAGCTTATCCTGGAGGCCATCATCAAGCAAGTGGAAGAAAAGAAGGTTATCAGGAGTAGTCAGCATGGATTCACCAAGGGGAAATCATGCCTGACCAATCTGATAGCTTTCTACAATGACATGACTGGCTGGGTAGACGAAGGGAGAGCTGTGGATGTTATCTACCTTGACTTCAGCAAGGCTTTCGACACAGTCTCCCATGATATCCTCCTGGGGAAGCTGAGGAAGTGTGGGCTGGATGAGTGGTCGGTGAAGTGGATAGAGAACTGGCTGAATGGCAGAACTCAGAGGGTTGTCATCAGCGGCGCTGAGTCTAGTTGGAGGCTGGTGACAAGTGGTGTCCCTCAGGGGTCAGTACTGGGCCCAGTCTTGTTTAACTTCTTCATCAACGACCTGGATGAAGAGTTAGAATGTACCCTCAGCAAGTTTGCTGACGACACCAAACTGGGAGGTGTGGTAGATACACCGGAAGGCTGTGCTGCCATTCAGCGTGACCTGGATAGGCTGGAGAGCTGGGCAGAGAGGAACCTGATGAGGTTCAACAAGGGCAAGTGCAGGGTCCTGCACCTGGGGAGGAACAACCTCATGCACCAGTACAGGCTTGGGGTGGACCTGCTGGAGAGCAGCTCTGCGGAGAGGGACCTGGGTGTCCTGGTGGACGACAGGTTAACTATGAGCCAGCAGTGTGCCCTTGCTGCCAAGAAGGCCAATGGGATCCTGGGGTGCATCAAGAAGAGTGTGGCCAGCAGGAGGAGGGAGGTTCTCCTTCCCCTCTACACTACCCTGGTGAGGCCTCATCTGGAGTACTGTGTCCAGTTCTGGGCTCCCCAGTTCAAGAAGGATGAAGAGCTACTGGAGAGAGTCCAGCGGAGGGCTACAAGGATGGTGAGGGGACTGGAACATCTCCACTACGAGGAGAGGTTGAGGGAACTGGGCTTGTTCAGCCTGAAGAAGAGAAGGCTGCGAGGGGACCTTATAAATGCCTACAAATATCTGAAGGGTGGGTGTCAGGAGGATGGGGCCAAGCTCTTTTCAGTGGTGCCCAGTGACAGGACAAGGGGTAATGGGCACAAACTGAGGCACAGGAAGTTCCGTCTGAACATGAGGAGGAACTTCTTCTCTCTGAGGGTGACGGAGCACTGGAACAGGCTGCCCAGGGAGGTTGTGGAGTCTCCTTCTCTGGAGATATTCAAGACCCGCCTGGACAAGGTCCTGTGCAGCCTGCTGTAGGTGACCCTGCTTCGGCGGGGGGGGTTGGACTAGATGACCCACAGAGGTCCCTTCCAACCCCTACTATTCTGTGATTCTGTGATTCTGTGATTCTGTGAATGGGAAAAGGTGCAGGGACGGGACCACCTTTCAGGAGGCACTGCAGGAGATGGGGCCGGTGGAAACACACCTGGTTTCCTTCTGTGACTCCATAAGGCAGGAGCGCTGTGGGTGTCAGCCAGGACCTTCCAGGAGCGGGGAAACATGCCCACATGGTGGATACCTCACCAAACCGGTGAAAAACAGTAAATTTTACTGGTTTCAGGCCATACCCTCCCATAGACAACGGCTGGTGTCTCTGGTGCCTGAGCAGTTAGAATCATAGAATCGCAGAATGGTTTGGGTTGGAAGGGACCTTAAAGATCATCCAACCCCCCTGCCATGGGCAGGGACACCTTCCACCAGCCCAGATTGCTCAAAGCCCTGACCAGCCTGGCCTTGAACACTGCCAGGGAGGGGGCAGCCACAGCTTCTCTGGGCAAACTGTGCCAGGGCCTCATCACCCTCACAGAGGGTTGGAGTGGGCTGATGATGTCCCAGCATAAAACTGCGGTGGGCTGATGGTGTCTCACCAGTCCTGCTGAGTGGAGCCCATGGCCAGGTTGTTCAAGGAGGTGACTTTTGTCCAACTGCCTGTTCCTCATTACACAGTTCCAAAAGCTCCTCTAGATGAACATTATCCACGGGTAATGCAGTGTCAAATCAATGTGGCGGAGACAGCAATGGGGTGAGGATTGCACCGCATGAGTCACCGACATTTTTAAGCCTTTGGGCGCAGCTAGAGCTGATCTTTCAGTCGCTTTTTCAACTCCTGTAAATGGTCACAGGCAAAGAGTTCTCCAGCTGAGTTACACTTCGTAGGGAGAAAAAAGGTTTTTTGGTTTGTTTGTTTTACGTCTGCCAGCTCAAGCCTCACTAAGGTCTTATGGCGGAGATGGTGAGCGCCTGCGCCACGTCGCTGCAGAACAGGCCAGACCTCCCCCCTGCACAGCCCCCACGCTCAGCCAAGTTCTGCTCCCCCTGGGACTACGGGCTCCACCCAAAAGATGTCACGGGTGACCCAGGGGGTCACTTTCTGCCATGGGTTCAAGTTGTTTACAGGATATTATTTTTTTGTGTCCAAGGAGACAAGAGCATCTCAGCGCAAGACAGTCTGAGATGTAAAATTCGCCTGTGAATTTAATCGCAAGTGATCTGGGCTGGAAGTGTCTGATTCATTTTTCTTTTTTTCAGCCAAGAGACAAGGAGCAAAACAACATTTCTGGGCTTTTCAGAACTTTTTTTACCTGTGTATCAAAACGGTGCAAGCAGCAGTGTTTTAACGTGGGTCTCTCTCCCACCAGATCTGTTCACTCCAGCCCAACCTGCCCCTTCTTGCAAGCTTTTACTGCCTGCAGTGGGAGAACAGGCCTGCACTCTTTAAAATAATGGGAAAACACGGAAAAAAGCTTTGCTTTTGTCCCTGCCCCTGTGTGATCAGATCTTCTGTAACTTTCAAGCGGTCCTGGGAATGGTCCCGCCAGCTCCTGCCCCAACAGCCACGGCAGCATTTTTTATGTCTCCGTTGTGGCAGCTGAGGGGAAAAAAACATCGATTGGATTCCACCGGCAGAGAGAAGATTAATCGTCCGCCTGGGTTTCCAACCAGCCTCTTCCACCCCGCGTAAAGCCTTGGCATTAGTATTTAAAATTCTTCTGACCTCGCTCTGTTTTAATTAGCAAGCGGAAAACTCTCTGGCCTGCGCCAGGAAAAAAAAATGTCCTTAAGATCAAAGCGAGCTCTAATTCACGTTTCTGCTTGCCACGTTCCAAGGAGCCCGTTGGTGAAGCGCGTGTCGTATTTGCTAGAGGTGGAAGGACACAACCCACCAGCTGCAGAAGGTGGGTGCTGTGTCCCGAGCAAGGCGACCCCATTTCACCATGGCTGAAGGCAAGGGAGAGCGCTGGGTGATTTTACTAGCATGTCCACACCAGCAATTTTAGGCTCCTTATGGGGGAAAAAACATCCTCACCTCAGATCTTACTGTAAATGTATCTACAGGCTGAGTAAAACATTCAGGATCTGCTACTAAACAATAAGAAAACCCATGAAACTGCGTAGCTCAAGGGAAAGTGCTGAATTTTTCCGTTATATCCTTGAAGGAGTGGGAGGAAACCTATTGGTTTGTAAAAGGAGCGGCTTGGGAAAGTGAGACGCCCCCCAGACGGAGTTATCCCTGCAATTCTGGACTCATGGGGGGCAGAGGAAGGGCTGGAGCGAGGGAAACGCCAGCCTCCTTGGTGAAGGACTCACTGCTTGGAAACACGGATCTGGAAATGGAAACCTCCAGACCAGTACTTAGGTGCAATGCTACGGCGACCAAAATGACTTCGCTGGCTCCAACTGCATTTTGCCATGTGTTGCCCTCTCCCTGCTCCTAAGTTTTTCCTGCGCCATGGCAAAAATTCATAACCCTGATACTGTTGTAAAGAGCCTGGGCCCTGCCTTTGCTCCATCCTAAAAGTAGTTGTGGAAAAAAAACCCTAAACTAAGTAAAAGTGCAGTTTAAGCATTGCTGATTTTCTTGCTCTGCCTGTTTGTGCCTTGTCAGCATTCCCACCCATCCAGAAATATCTTCCCCTGGCAGAGCTGGAAATTGAAGCATTTTCAGACAAGCTATCCTGAATTTTCAACTCGTCAAGTGTAGGGCTGAGCTCTGACCACAGCAGACCTCTGCCTGCGATGTCACCAAGCATCTGGAACGAAACCCTTCCTGCTTCCTCAAATAAATGAAAAGCATGGTGGCTTGGGCAAAAGGAAGGGAAACTCTCACAGGAGAGGGGGAACAACCCAGTAAGTTTTCTGAAAATTATTTTTGACTTACTGACAGCTCTTGGAATTGTCCCATCTAAGATGGTTGGGGTAAAAGGGTCCCAGGTCTGCTATGAGACTTCTGGGAGGCTACTAGGAGAACAGGTTGTCCATATTATGGAAGGCATCTTGGTTCTCATTGTGGTTGAGAAACGAGGAGGAACATTGAGCTTCTTGACTACAAAACAGAAACGTACATTTTCTCAGAGAAGCCTTGCCCGGGGAGATGTCCCCTGCATACAGCAGAGCTTCTGAGATTGCCCTGGAGACCCTGGTGTGAGGCAACACAAGGATGCCCAAGCTTTGACCTTCAGCAGTGAAATCGCTCCATCTGCTCTGAAGAAGTTCTAACAATTTACTCATCTTCCTCACGAACTGAGACAGTATTATCTATAAAAACTAAAGATGTACAATTTTTGGCTCTCCTTGCTTTTCTTCATAGCTCTCTAAAAAGCCGTAATTTCTACATGCCTTCACGTGCTCCCTGGTGGATGTATCTACCACACGAATGCAGCAAATCTGCATTAATCTCAGCCTTGTGCTAGATTTAAAATGATTCTGTAAAAAAACCCCAAACATCGACGTCAACACCTTCATCGTCACCTCCAACAAGGACTGGGAATAAGCAATGCAGGTCTGCAGTGGGAGCAATCTCATATGGCCTGAAATTCAGCTGAACGACACCAGGCGAGGGATATTAGTGAGTATCTGTCACAAAAGAACGACCACAACCTTCTCTTTGGGATTTCGCACATGTATCTTTGTCACGGCCAGCAGGTCTTGGGTTGGGAGGGGAAAACAAGAGACTGTGCCGCTCCTTAAGCAGCTGCGCTGACGAAAACCCCAGGATGGCAGCAAAAGCCAGGGTGCCCGGGGGACCCCCCCACCCAACTGCTCCCTGGGCAGGAGCAGCACTGGATACCCGGTGAGGGAGCGTTTCCAGAGGAGCAGCACGAGGAGCAACCCAAGGGCTGTAAACACAGCTGGTAGGACAGCAGGGAGGACAGGAGACAGCTGACATGGGGCTGGGTGAAGGCGAAGGAGAACTAAGGTGGGTGAGGACCTGGGGCGAAAGGCTGGGATCTGAGGCGGGGAACACGGGGGTCCGGGTGCCAGACGGGACACACAGCCGCGGCGGGAGCGAGATGCACAGTAAGGGCGGTGCGGTAGGGATGGTGATTGACTCCCCACGTGGGGCCTGCAGACAACCAACCTCAAGGAAAGGTGAAAAAATTCCCTACTGCAGGCGTATTTTCTCCTGGGAGCCACGTGCGGGGCAGCTGCTCTCGGCTCACCCCCCCTGAGCTACCTGGGGGAAGCCCAGCACCGTCCTCCCACGCAGACTCCCCAGGGACACCCCAAACCTCTACTGAGGAACCGGGGCATTTCAGGTCAACCCACTGCTTCCCACCGTCTCCTGAGCAAGCCTCCCCCTCTATCCCTCTTTGAAAAAACAGCTTCTTTGGCAGGAAGTCCGACATGATCGGACCAGTGCCCATCATATGACCAAAAAACATAAACAGCCGTGCCACATCAGGCGGTGGGAAGGGCTGAGGTTCCCATCACATGAGGCCCGACCGCTCGGCCACGCGGCGGGCAGACCCGCGGGCGCGCAGCTTTCCACCTCCTTCGGAACCGGTTACGCAGATTTCTCCACTTGAAAAAGAAACATCCGATAACGTCAACCTGTATTGTACAAGTACCCGTTGTCGGCTGAACTGCTTTGGCATCACCTCTTCACTCACACTGCGTTTAGGACTTTATTTTGTAACAAATATATACAATTGAAATGCTCAGTCACATTCCTGGCGTTCTTTCACCACCAATTTTCACTTCACTGACGACTCCAGATGGCTTATTAACAACACCATAGACAAAAAGTCACTTTTTCAAGCAGCAATTGTTTATTATTTGGAAAAACATTAGGACTTTATTTTTGTTCTCTTACATATACTTGATTTGAATAAAAATAATTTAAAAATTTTTAATTTTTTTTTATATTATGTGAAAATAACTCGAAATAAGGACTGTGAATTTTGGAAGCAAGAAAACATAGACAAAGCTGTTGTTTAGCTGCTGAGATGTAGTACTTGGATTTATTTAAACTCAAATAGAGAAACAATCACAATTGTCGTTCCAGTGAAGAAAATTAACCCATCTATAAAGTCTGAGAATGGTACAGAGCTACACTAGGAAGTATTCATAATACAGCGCGTGAGTTCTAACATATTACCTAAAATATATAACTTCTCAGACTTTACAAGGTCAAATATTTTAGACCATATTCCAGTGGAAAAACATTACAAACCTATTACGATCTGTTTAAAGTTCTTGTTAATTTTTATTTCCTTTTGAGGAATTTTAATATAATATTTCAAGCAATAAAACATTGCATACAAACTAGCTTGCAGAACTTTATTCACAGGAACTTGGACAACTGCTGTTTTGAAGGGTGAAGCACCTTTAGTAACAGTGATAAAGCATCCCTGTTACAGTCGCAGATGAAGAAGCAGATTTTGTGCACAGATTGGTACAATACTCATGACATTTCTGTAAATTTGATAAAAATTACTGCTTATTCAGTAATAACAAATTAAGCTATTGGGAATTAAAACATACTTAAGGCTGGGGTAGGATTACAGTGTTACAAGACAAAGATTCTATTAATTAATCCAATTCATATCATCTGACTTCCAGTAAAACACTGATTTCTTCTTCTTCTTTCTTTTTAAAACACATGCAGCCTACTGCAGTTTCCACTCCCTGCCTTACCTTGCCCCTTTTCATCTGAATGTGAATATAATTCATCTTCTCATTATGTTCTAGGGTAACGAACACCATTCAGCATCACCTGAATGGATTCTAAACTAAAAAAAAAAACAAACAAAAGCAAAAAAAGCAATAAGCATCTCAAGGTCTCGCTTTAGGATGCAAACCACCACCTGCAGAAATATGCAGGGTGAAAACGAGATGGAATTTGCATAGGTCGTTATTTACACCGAGTACCACGTTAAATTCAATGTACCTGTCCCAGTCGCGGCTGTTTGATGGGCTGGCGGAAACCCACTCTTCTCAAAAAAAAGGAAAAAAAAAGGAAAAAACACTCTTAATACGATCATCAGAACTGTTCTCTTGTAAGAGTCGGACCTCCGGGCTCAGCTCTCTTTTAAAGGACGCTGGAAAAGCTGGCTGGCCTTGCAGCTTGACACTGTCAAGCCCTTTAAAAACAAACATTTAATTTCGGTATATTTTGGGGGATTTGTTTTGTTTTGTTTTGTCCTTGGCTTTTTTATTTTTGTAACTGTCTGCTGTTTCCAGCCCCATCTCAGCGGCTGGAACGCTTCATTCCTTCCTCTGCCGGCGCTGCCGCTTCCCACTTGGCAGATGCCGACCACCACACCCCGCCGCTCCCCGCGGTGCAGCAGTCACCAGGACCGCCGCCTTCTCCACCTCGGCTGCCGTCCGCATCGTCACTGGGATTTACAGCCCTGGAATGTGATTTCTCGACTAACATGAATTTTCTTTTCCTAAGGAATGCCTTCTTTTCCAACCACAGTTGTGCAAAAATAAGGTAAATTGAAATAATGAGCGGGTGGTGGCTCTTCTGAGATAAATCCGTGGCACAATTTAGAAAGCCGAGGAGGCTTTTTCACCCGACTGCAACAGATTTAAGATCAGGCAAAATTTTGGACCTAAACCATGCCATTTGTCTTCCTTTGTAAATTAAAATTTATTTTCAGTTTTACCAAGAAATATTCTACTGGTTTGAACTACAAAATTTTTGAAAATATTATGAGTATTTATGTTTTACTTCTCCTTCCTAAATATATTAATCATTTGTTTTATTCATTCAGGAATCTACCATACTGTCAACCAACTACAGTAATCCAGAAATATCTTCTGTGTACGGAAGGGGCTTAATCACTAAGCCACACCCTCCTGCAAAGCGTCAGGATTTTTGATTGGTAAGAAGCATTTCTCATTGAAATAATACTGAAGTGGAGCCCAAGCCCTCCTCCATATACACGACCGTTAAGTTAATTAACTTCTCAGGACAAAACGCTGATCACATCCAACGACAAGCTATACTGTCGCTCTCAAGACAGCTCCCGCGGTAGCTCTGGCGGCACCACCGTGTATCTTGGGTCAAGCTTGGGTGTGAAATCCTTGAAGTTCTTAGATGCTTCAGTACCAAACACATCTAAAACTTTCCGGTTCATGAGAGCAAACCTGAAAAAGAACAGACACAAGAGTGCGAACAGATTATTCGTTTAGTTTTGAAAAAATAACTTTCAAAATATTTTATTAAAATAATTTAAATTAAATAATTAAAAGTATTTTTATTATTAAAATTATTTTAAAACACTATTTACATTTATTTATAAAATTATTTCACTTCATGAAAGACTATCCAAATCTTTGAAATACAAGCTTCAGCCTGCACTGTTCAGAGATCGAATTTTTTCATCTTGGGCAATAAAGATTAAAAAAAAAGTACTGATTTTTTAAAAAATACTTTGAGAAATCTGATTACTGGTGCTTTGTGTAGACATACTTTATATAATGCAACTTGTGGAAAAGGGGAGAGAGTCTGCTTCTAATTTTAACTTCACAATAAAGTCGAAACAAAATATACTACTCTTCTTTCTCACCCCAGCAGAGCAAGCTCTGGCCTTGCTTGCCCAAGTCTGGGTAACAATTTTGTGGGTGTTACAATCTATTTCCATCTCTTTAGTTTTCAAATTTGTTGAGTGGAAGACCTATGAAACGCCGAAAGAATCTGCCTCTATGGAGACGGTGTCAAAATTCCTATTACAGAGATTTGCTTCAGATAAAATAAATTAGCAGAACAGAATTTCTTTTTCCTTCTCTCTTTCAAGTAAAGCAATCTCAGGATTAGCACAAGAGGGAAAAATGCGGCCAAAGTTGGACATCTGCTCTGACATCATCCCTGTATCTTGTCCATACGGCCTCAGGGGCTGCCCGGGGACTGCCCCTAGGCATCCTGCTGGAAGCTTCCCACCACGGTTAGAATCATAGAATCATTAAGGTTGGAAAAGACCTCTAAGTTTGGACATCAAGTCCAAACATCCACCCAACGCCATCATGCCTACTAAACCATGTCCTGAAGTACCACATTTACACGTTGCTTGAACACCTCCATGGATGGGGACTCCACCACTTCCCTGGGCAGCCCGTTCCAATGCCTGACCACTCTTTCAGTAAAGACATTTTTCCTAATATCCAATCTAAACCTCCCCTGATGCAACCTGAGGCCATTGCCTCTCGTCCTATCACTAGTTACTTGGGAGAAGATACCAACACCTGCCTCACTACAATCTCCTTCTAGGTAGTTGTAGAGAGCAACAAGATCTCCTGTCAGCCTCCTCTTCTCCAGACTAAACAGCCCCAGCTCCCTCAGCCGCTCCTCGTAAGACTTCTTCTCCAGACCCCTCACCAGCCTCATTGCCCTTCTTCAGAAGTGACACATTCCCTCACCTCATGCCCAGCTCGGAGTGCCCTGCGGAGCGCAGATTCAACACGCCCTGGGGACTGGCCTCTGATTTCTCTTCTGGCTTTATCATCTGGAGAGCCCACAGTCACAAGAAGTCCTACCTTTCATCATCCCACTCATAAACCAACCTACATCGTGATTCGGATGCCTTGATCTGCCACAGACTACATCAGTATAACAGCATGCACTTCACTAAATTGTATTTTTATAAATCAGTTACAGAAAAACCCACTCTAAAAGGTAAGCATTTTAGACCCCCCGCAGCAAGTAGGAGAAAAAATAGCCAATAAGATATTACAGTGTAAATCTATGGTTATAATCAGCAAAAAATTTTCATTAGTTTTCCAAGAAAAAAAATTCCTTTCCCAACTGAAATAGATGCCCTACAAAAAAACTGTTGAGCCTTCAAACTGTTCCTAGGAAACACTCTGACTTTTCTGGTAATGCTTTTAAACACGGAGTAATAGCGTGTTGTCAGTCGCTGGATGTACTAAGTGGTTTTTTCAGCTTGTATTCGTGTTTACTGGTTTCTTCATATTCCACTGAAATCCGAAAGCATTCCACCCTTCCAAGGGAACTAAAGATAAAAAAAACCTTCCAGTAAAACACTTGTCTCCTAAACAGTCGTAACTAGATTTGAGTCTTTGTTCCTGTCTTTGGACTAAACCCAGCAGCGTCGTTTCCTCAGCACAGAACTCCAAGCGGACTGGAAACCCCTCCAAAAGCAAAGCCAATACTGGGGACATGAGCCCGTACGTGCTCCTGCGGCTCCGCTGCTGGCAGCAAACGACACAAAGCTGAACGCGACAAGCCACCACGCAGCCCTGGGTACATACCTGCCGTTTGTCAGTCGTAGAAGAAATTTCCAGTACGAAGGTCTCAGGTTCTGCACTTCCATGACAGCCTGCAAGGAGAGCGTTCCGTCACAGCCCACCGACAGCGGCGGGCAAAAGCTTCACCTGCTGCACTACGTTACCAAAACCAGCGGAAGGATAGTTACGGAAATACAGGCAAATGGAAATACGAGCATTTTTAAAAATCATCTCCTGATTCACGGACCAAAAGCAGCTGTGATCACCTGCCAATGTCCCACGCTATGCGCAGACAAACCGCTCACAGCTGAATTCAGTGCTCCACACGACCACCCCCAAAGCTCTTTTCAAAAGTGGTGGCAATTAACGGAGATCTCATTGCAGAGAAAGCAACAACAGTTCTTACTATTCCTACACAGATGAGTTTGCACTTGTGGATGCCAAACTTACCTGCTATTTTATTCCCCACTCACTCCGCATTTTGTGATCTACCATTTCTCGTAGTCATCTTTATATTTCATGTTATGTATCTTAAATAATGTTGTATAACCAAAATCCTTGCCTTCTCTTTATTCCATGACTTCTCCAGGTCACTTATGAATACAGTGAGTAATAAACACCTCAGCACAGATCCCTTTGCTAATTTCCCCCTCTGTCCTCCCTCCCAAACCTAGCAATTCATTTCTAGTCTTGGATTGCTTTTCCAATTAGTTACTAAGTAGTGAAAAACCCTTTCCTCTTTTCTCATGTGAACTTCATTTCTGTTAGCCTCATACCATGGTCCTTGCCAATAGTGTTTTGGAGATCTCAATGCTGCGGACCTTCAGGCACATCCCAAGCACAAAAGTAGCAGTTCACTTTGATGCTGGAGTGAAAGATATTCCCAAACATATGGGAGCAATGAGGAGGAGGAGTGGAACTGCTCTGTTCAGCACGAGACAGCAGAAGACAGCTTTAGGGTCATTTTATATTGTCTTTATTGAGGAGTACAAAAATACATGTAGTTAAAGAGGTCCAAAAAACATTCAGTGGGATGTTTCAGCGGAAGGTCTAGAAATGAAGAGATCATAGCAGGGTTTGGGTTGGAAGGGACCTTAAAGATCAGCTGGTTCCAACTCCCCTGCCATGGGCAGGGACATCTTCCACCAGACCAGGTTGCTCAAAGCCCCATCCAGCCTGGCCTTGAACACTGCCAGGGAGGGGGCAGCCACAGCTTCTCTGAGCAGCCTGGGCCAGGGCCTCATCACCCTCAGAGTGAAGAATTTCTTCTTTCTATCTAATCTAAATGCAGTAGATGTAGTAGAATAGTAGAGTAATTTGGGTACGACTGAAAAGGAGGTTTTCTAGCTGATGCAGCTGATGGAATGACTGAGGGTGAAGACATGTAATTGACTTGGGAAATGCAGATGATTAACTACAGCTCGTTTCGAACATAAAACTTCAGGTTTCCTTGCCAATTTTTTTCAAATAGGCAATTTTACATTAGCGGAAAGTAAAAAATTCCCAGTTGATTAAAAAAAACACATAAAATATTACAAAATATTGTTTGTCTCCTTGAGAAACTGTCCTTTCATATGCTTATGAAAATCCATACATTTATGTTCATCTTGTGTGCCAATGCATTTCAAGATTCTTTCCAAAGAATTTAGTGCTTTGTAGAATGCATTCAGCTATAGCATATGAGAAATTTGAGTCCTAGAAATGATCTTCCCGCAGTGACACTCCAAAGCAGGATGCAGGAGCCCTGATCCACAGCATCTTGCTGGAATCGCTACATCACACCATCTTTCCTATATCGCTGTATCCCTGTGCCCCTTGTTTCATTCCACATTTGACTTCAACTAAAAGAACTTCCTATTCTGTTAGAAGACAATATACTTACTGCCTGAAAGCATATCGATGTGGAAATGGCATAGATGATGCTGTCTGCGTGAGGAAAATAGGGAACCTTCCCTGCTTCGATCCCTTTGAAGTATATAGTCTATAAAATTAAACAAAAAAATGCTGAATGAAACAAAAGAAAGTAGCTTTTTCATTTTTACTTATTTTACCTTTTAAAAAAATCACATCAATATTACTAACCCATACTCATATATTTTTGTTTATGTCCACAAATGTGACATCGATCGAGGTAGCTTCTAGAAGTTGGCCAAGGTCAACAGCATATGAGGCTATACATGCATGGAACAGGACCTAGTAACTGCCTGGGTGTTGAAAGGCTAGTACAGAACTTCAACATAGAAAAGGAAAAGTTTGCTACGTTAAATTCTTCATTTCAGAAAAGTAAAAGAACGATGCAATAACTATTCCAACAAAGGGAATATTCACTGTTCTTAAACAGCTTGAAATCACATACTTTTCTTTCTGAGAAAACATGTAAAGTTTATTTTCCCGAGCACAGGCTGACCTTCCAAAGCAGCCCACGCCTCTTTGGTCAGTTACCCTTGGCTCGTGTAAGATGATAAAAGTAGTTTAAAAAAAAAAAAAAAAAAGCACGAACGAATGAACGAACACACAGCACTTTCCTTCTTTTACTGCAGCCACAATGTCTCAAAGTCCAGGGAAAACCATCAGCAATACAAGATAATATTGTTTTTTTCAGCTGGTGTTCTAAAAGTCAATATGGATAACGGGGAGCCACATTTCTACAGCCAACATGCGAACTCCCTTCAGAGCTTGATCTAGGTTTGCAAGCAGCAAGAATAAACAGAGTGTATCTTCCCTTTTTATGTTTAATTTTATGCTCAAAAAGCCCAAGTTCCTCCTTTCTATATTGTTTAACATGAATTCTGCTCTGGTAATGGAGGTGGGCGAACATCACCAGGGAACGAGGCCCTCGAGGTCTGCAGGAGAAAGCCCTGTGATTCGGGGTCGATGCGTAACAAGGGAACGCTCTCAACCTACTCCAGCAGTGCTGCTGGGGAAACAACCATGACTGAGTCCCGATTTTACAGAAAAATCACAGTAAGAAATCAAAAGCTGGTTAGCCAAATATAATCAACATCTCCAACTCTACAACATTTTTCTTCCTGGGCTCTTCATTTTAAAAAGTTCATAGAAAAACACTCTAGCCTGAAAAATGGTAAGGAGAGTGAAGTTCGCTGTAAAGCTGGGAATTCAGTCAGGTGGGGTGTACTGACCAACAACTCCAGCCACAGAATAAAACCTCAGCTATTCTGAGGTATCTTTGATTGCTGAACGCCAAAATTAGGGAACAAAGGCAGGAAGTCAAGCTGTAGCTTTTGGCAATAAATCTGCAATTAAGGACTAGGTCTGATTTATGCTTCTGGCAGAACAGACATTCTTGGAACTTTCAGATTTAAAAAAATCTGCAAAATCTACAAAGCAAAGGGCTATCAGGAGATTAAAAAAGATCATGGAGAATATACATGGAGACCAGTGGACAAAGGACTTCTAAAATGAGTCACAGAAAAGAAATAAGAAAGACGTGAGACCACAGAAGGGCACTGCCGCTTGGCACACACCTCCTGAAACACACCCCCGCCACGCAACCTCGCGTTACACTGGCATTGTCTGCAAAAAGCCTGTGAAGATGATCTTCTTTTTCTGCCTTCAACAAACAGATGAAATAAAGAACGCTGTTACGAGGGTAACGTCTTACCTCTACTAATTTGGACACCAGATACATAGAGATCGTGGTACTTTTGTAAAACATCATTGAAATTCCTGCTAGGCACCCTGTAACAATTAGAAAATGAAGTATTGTTAAGCTCATGGCTGACTGCTGCTGTTGCCGTGTGTCAGCTCAACAGGCACCGCATGAGACTACGCTTTCTGCTGCTACAACAAAGTTCAGCGATGTTCCTGTGCCACCCACCAAAATATGGTTTCTGTCATTTACAAGAAGGGAATTTTGAACCCCTGAAACAAGGAGCACAGTATCCCATTTCCTCTCTCATCTGACAAGGACGAGAGACCTCTGAGGTTCCGGCACATGACAGACGCACAAACAGCAGGGAAGGGCCTGCAACACCACCCAAACGTCCTGGTGCAAGGGGCCTTCTTCAGACCCAGCAGAGCTCATCCTTTTGAATGCGTGTTCTGTCACGTACGGGAGACTCGATATCTCAACCGTGCATCTTTACAGTAGGAAAATAAAGCACAGGTTTACATTTGTGCATGCAACGAAGCTGACCGCAAAAAAACACACCATTTGACTGAATTTGCCTTACAATTTTAATTGCAACTCTTTATCTGAAACCATTTGAATCACTGATGTGACTTCGATGCAACCCCAATGCATACAGTCCTATTTCCATCACACAAGGGAACGAGAGGACAGACATCCAACCACGCGCACAAGCGAAAGCATTGCAGGGTCCCAACAGAGGCAACGTAAACGTCTCGCCATGGACTCACCAGCTACCAGTGCATGAAGCTCATCATCTAGGTTTCGCACCCAGCGCAGGAAGCAGCTGGTACCCTGCAGTGAAGAGAGAGCTGGGTTAGCCCTAGTTATTCCTTGTTCAGAACGCACAGACTGGAGCTACTCCTCTGGGAACGAGTGAAATAGCATCCGCTGTGAATTAAGAGCAGAGTGAGATAAAACCTATAATCCACAGGATCTGAAACATTCCAGTGTTTTCATTAACAGTTTATCATCACTGTTTCCTTCAAAATCAGTGTAGAGCAATCTAATTTGAATACCAGCCTAATTCCAAAACTAATCTTGAATTCACATCATGTTTATTTGCTGTAGCTGTCTAGACTCTTTCCCACAACAAAATCTGTTTTCAACTACACCCCAACCACCTCGAGATTTTTCCATACATTCAGTAAATTCTGGAACCAGGAAAACACATTAATCTAAAAAGTTAGAACTGCATGATGCAAAGACACAGTGAGACGCATTACAACCTGCTTGTTGACCCAGACAGCAACACACAGCTGTTCAGGCCAGAACGGCCGTAAGTAATTGTGGCTTCGGCTGTATTAAAACATATTTCATTTGGATGACTGCAGGTTACCAAACAATCCAGATTGTTCCACATCTGCCACATCCTCTGCGTTATTTCTTCAACTGTGTTGGAAATCCATACTTTGTCTCCAAATTTTATCGCTGGTAAATATCCGTTTGCTTCTAAACGATTTGAGATCTGCTTAGTAAAGCCCAATCCACTGCTGATGGCCCCGAGACAGCATTACATAATTCAGTATGACACCTCGCTGATGTCTACTTCAAGACACGTGTGTCAGCCCCTTAATCCATCTAATATGTGCTTTCCAGGGAATGAAAGAATGATTTATGTTGGAAGGGACACCTCTAGAGATCATCTGGTCCAGCCTGAAGCAGGTCTAATTCCAGCAAGTAGCTCAGGAACTTGTCCAGCTGAGTTCTGAGCATCTCCAAGGATGGAGACTACACAGCCTCGGTGGGCAACCTGTGCTGATATTTGGCCACCCTCACATGAAAACATATTTCCTTCTACTTCTTCGGAATCTCCTGTATTTCAGCTTGTATCCACTGCCTTTCATTCTATCACTGCACACCTCCAAGAGGTGTAGGTAGCAATAAAACCTCCCCTGCGCCTTTTCTCTCCAGCTTAAAACCCAGTTCTCCCAGCTTCTCCTTGCACATCGTATGACCCAGTCCTCGAATCATCTCAGTGGCCCTCAGGTGAACTCACTCTTGAAGAGGATACTAAAATTAAAGAAGAAATGAAGTAATATCTGTGTCCAAAAATGGACACAGTACCACAGATGTTGTCTCACTAGCTATTTCACAGTGCACATATTTAATCAATAAATTCCTTGCAAAGCCACTGATACATTGCAATTATGACAGTCAATATTACTACAAAAACTTGTAAACTAACTTAAAAAAGGAGACCAGACTACCACGGCCAACTTATTTTCTACAAAACCATTTTTGCTGACATTAACTAACAGTAAGGTGAACAGAAAATATTAATAGTACAGCTACTACCATCCTACAACGGCACTGCGGACTGCATTTAGAGACAAGATGGACTTTTTTTAAAAGCAGCCCATAATGCAATTCCTTCAGGTTCAAAGTGCATCAAACTTTTCAATTTTTTTGGCTGTGGTGCAGTCTTTTGGAGTGACTGGAATCTCTGCTGCCCTACACGCTTATTTCCAACTGGAAGAAAAACAGAATGCAACCCTAATCCATCCAAGTTCTGGAACGCAAACAATAACAGAAAGTACATACTTAATGAACTATAAATACAGGCCAGAATATGTCACCCTCGTAAAATGACTGTCTATAGAACTAAATGACTCTTTGCAATTGGAGCTTTTAAAAGACATCAGAATCCTTTCAGCTTTTGCAATTTAAAGACTTCTTTCTCTAAAGGCTCTTTTTTTTGAGCAAAAATTTAATTTTCATATAAACTCTGAACAAACCATTTGCATGCTGCCATCAAAAATTTTAAACTTTGCAACCTTACAGATTCTGGTCTCTCAACCTCTCTGCTAGTCAGGTGAAATGCTGTTTTGCTTACAAATAACACTTGTTTTTTAAATTTTCAGTAAGTAATATCTACCCTGTATAATACAGAATTAACTTTGCAAAGTAAGTAAAGTGGCAGTTGAAAAATGACATGTGTGATTAAGACTATAAAAGGGCAAAAGCCACTTCAGCACTGCACTGGGCAATACATTCTCCCCCAGGGCGTGTGCTTCGTCACATTCTCTTTTGGCATAAACAAACATAATTCGATTAATTCCAACCCTGCTGTGTGAACACGTATCAGTTCGCAATCTGTCATCTTACGGTGGTGCAGAAGGGCAGGTTTCCAAGTGGTAAGTGCAATGTCTCCTCAGCTGCACACGATCTATGTTCTGCAATCTCCTGCTATTCAGCGTCACGTAAGAATTCCAGCTATTCGAGCCAAAACAATCTGCAAATGGCTTCTCTCTGGCAACACTGCTGCTACTACAGTCACTACTTGTGTCTGCACTAAAAGTCCCTTTGAAAGCTGAATGCGCAAAGGGACAGCAAGTCCCTTTGAAAGCTGAATGCGCTTTCTCTGAAGTACTCCCTGTCTCCCGATCTTGATACCACGCCGCAAAATCCATCTGGTTTATTGAGAAATGACAGAAGAAACACATGGAATGGAAGACTAGATCTCTATTTACAACTTGATTACTACAATACCATAGGATTTGTCGGTGACATGCTGTAGCTAGCAGTATCAGTAATGTTAAGCGGCTACACTTTTTAGTTGAGTAAGTCCACTTTTTAGTAGAATATCTTTGCAATCTTCTGAAATGTGAAATAAAAATCATAGCATTCATCATTTCTGTATGTTATAAACTTACTTTGTATATACTGACAAAAGATCCCAGAAAAGCTCCAAGCTGGAAATTTTCCTTGTTGTAGAAGAGGGAAAGTAGCCGGGATGGTTCTGTAAACAGATGCCGGAAGGTGGATGGAATCCGAAGGCAACACTGGATCAGGTAACCGATGCTAAACATCCTAACGAAGCCCTACAGAAAAGAAAGAAAGTTTTTGTGGTAAGAAACCACCAATTCAGAAAAAGGAAAAGCAAAAATGGCTACAGCAGTACTTCTTTTTTACACCGAGCAGTTTAAAACCCACTCTGCAGATACTACATAAAACGCATCCCCATCTGCAAGCTCAAGACCACTTTTTTGCTTCCCTATTTCCGTGTAAAATAGCAAAGGCAATAATCTCACAGATAATCTACTCTCCTTTAATTCCTGTGAATATCTGAAAGGGCTCAAGAGGCAAACTCTTATTTCTTTTCTGCTCCAAAACTCTGTCCTTTGAAATAATCCCGATGACTTCATTTCCAGGTTACTGACCAGCTTTTAACCACAAATGGGTACATAGAGGAAAGCAATGTGGTGGAAAAAAAAGAACACTTCTACACTCAAATGTCTGGAGAAAGCACTAAAGGAGGAAAAAAGTCCGCAAAAAATAATTTCAGAAAGTGTGAGAATTAGAAATCGACCTCGGTGGTTTGGCCCGTGCTCACGTACCTTCCCTCACCCCAACCGGAGGCTGAGCGACGCCCGCAGCAAGAGAAGGGCGAAACCGCGGGGCAGATTACGTGCAGAGCAACTGGGAAAGGATAACGTCGGCTCCAATGAATTTTTCTTACTAATCCACCTTGGATACAGCTCTGCTTTTTTATACCATGCCACAAAACCACACTGACTTTTTCTTTCCAAATCTGCTCCCCAGTTTCTTATAACTTCCTCCAAAGCTTCATTTCATTATTCTTACCCTATGGCTGAACTTCTCTAATCATTCTGAATAAAATCTATTCCTTTCTTGTTTGGAAGATGCCCTATCTGAAAACTGTCTGTGCACTCACCATTGGCAAACATGGCGGGCACCTAATGCTCGTGATTTCTGTGGTTCCTTTTCTGGAAGATACTCAGGGACACGAAGACAATTCCAGTTACAGGGACAACTGGCAGAGGGTTTGACTGAGCAACTTTTCAAGCTCAGAAACTCAAAACATTTTTGCTTCCTACAGAACCTTATTATGCATCATAAAGCTTGTAAAATTTTATTGTGGTTAAACATCCAGTCATAAACTTCGCCTGCAGCAATTACTCTCCCTGCTACCAAAGAAGTGGTTTATCAGAACCAAGTGGAAAAAGATATGTTGTCCTCTGGTGATCCAGTAGCTATGAATGAAAAATACCCATTTCTTCCTCTGCTACTGTTAAAGTTATGTGAACTTCCTGAACAGCTAAAGACCCAGTGTTTTCCAATCGTGTAATGGAAACGCCTACAGAAAGGTACGTGAGGTAGGCAGAGATGCAAATGCCCTGTGAATTCTGTGTAGCTAAAATGTCATAATTAAGATGAACATGTATTTGCACCTAAAATGAAGAGGTACCCTTGTGTGAAGTACATAGCCCTCGTCTTCCAAAAAAATTAGATGATTACAATAGCAGGTACCATTACATAAGAAGAAAGTATTACATCTTATAATCAATGCACAATATTGTCATTTTTATGTTCCATAAAAAGAGCTCGAATAATAACAGAGGTAGAAAATGGCAGAGTATACGCAAGACATTACAACATAAGTGAGCAAAGAAAACTCTGCTAAGAGCCATTTCTCCATGGTTTTGAGTTGGGACTCAGATCAGCCAGAAGTAGCAGCACAGTGAAACTATGTATCTGCAAAACTCATTGAATAAACCTTTTTTTTTTCCTTTTGAGAAAGAGATTTCTTAAAAAGTTAATAATACAGCCAACATTTTGCCTAGAACTCCAGTTCGGAGAAGTACATGTATGCATATAAAGAGTTCAGTAACATACCAAAACTCAACCTGCTGCAACATATTAGGAATTAGTTAAAATAATTATTTAAAAAAAATTAGTTACGATACTTAAAATTTGTATACGGTTGCCCATGATCCTTCAAGAGACAGAGCAGTGATTCATAGAATCATAGAATGGTTTGGGTTGGAAGGGACCTTAAAGATCATCTGGTTCCAACCCCCCTGCCATGAGCAGGGACACCTTCCACCAGACCAGGTTGCTCAGAGCCCCATCCAACCTGGCCTTGAACACTGCCAGGGAGGGGGCAGCCACAGCTTCTCTGGGCAACCTGGGCCAGTGTTTCACCACCCTCATGGGGAAGAATTTCTTCCTAATATCTAAATCTGCCCTCTTTTAGTTTAGAGCCGTTCCCCCTTGTCCTATCACTACATACCCTTCTGAAAATTCCCTCTCCAAATTACAATTATCTGCAGATTACAATTATCAGAAAACAATCTCATATTCTTTTTGGTCATCCTAGTCACTGGGTAAGCTGTGAGGGTCATCTGGGGTTCACCCACTGCATCAGTAGAGAAAACGGACAACTGGACAACTCCTGCTGGCTCATGTCTCCTCACTGTAATTAAGTGGAATCACCAACGAGGAAAAACAGTGTTTGAATGCTTCTGGGAGCTCTTTTCAGACATTTACAAACCCAAAGCACTTGTAGTATTTAAAACTGGTAGGGGAGTCTA
The DNA here is from genome assembly GCF_030867145.1 of Opisthocomus hoazin. NCBI lineage: Eukaryota > Metazoa > Chordata > Aves > Opisthocomiformes > Opisthocomidae > Opisthocomus > Opisthocomus hoazin. The sequence continues at coordinate 11,801,392 of NC_134414.1, read as the reverse complement.
TGAAATCAGGCAGTACGTCGTTACTAAACATTACGTAAAAGCTATCACGGATTATGTCCACTAGCTAATATGGATTTCAACGTGAAGCAGGAGAAAAAGAGCATGCAACGACAATTAAAGCGCAGATATGATAATGAGGAGACAAGATGTTCAAGGGTAAGGGAAAATGTAGCACGGACAGGAAATTTTGGCAATAAGCAGCTCATCAGATCATTATCAGATTTGAAAGCTCCCTTACAGACATGGAATTAGAAAAACATGCTCAAGGCATGTCAGCTGACAGTTATTACCGATCGACTCCAGTAACAGCCCTAGAGAGAACTGAAAATGCATTCACAGAATCACAGAATCACAGAATGTTCAGGGTTGGAAGGCACCTCTGTGGGTCATCTAGTCCAACTGTCCTGTCAAAGTAGGGTCACCTACAGCAGGCTGCACAGGACCTTGTCCAGGCGGGTCTTGAATATCTCCAGAGAAGGAGACTCCACAACCTCCCTGGGCAGCCTGTTCCAGCGCTCCGTCACCCTCAGAGGGAAGAAGTTCTTCCTCATGTTCAGACGGAACTTCCTGTGCCTCAATTTGTGCCCATTGCCCCTCAAAACCTCCAATCAGATTTGGGTCTCTCAATCAGAGTAATTCAACAAGATTAACTCCAATATTTCTCGGCCACCCTTTGTTTAGGAGGCATTTCAAGCTCATTGTATTCCACAACGGTCAGATCACCCCTCTCTTTACCCATGAAGTCTCCCACACACAATCATCCTTCCAGCAGATTATGACAGTTTTCCATGGAGAAGAGGCATCAGTTCCATCCCGAGCACTCTAGCAGAAACCCTTACTTGTTTGTTCTAACTGTGCTTGTAAAATAACCCAGTGTTATGCGGGTACTTACTGCTGAGTATGTAGCGCAGAATGCACGCACATTTTGTGTGAGATTAATAAAATGCATAAGGGTTTTGCGTGAGATTAATAAAAAGCTCAGAAAGCAAGTCTGGACTATCAGTAGTTAAGAGCTAATTACTGTAAGATATGCCTAAGTAACAGAAGACAGCACTTTACGTAAAAGTGCAGCAGACTGAAGCTACAGCAAGGCACCCATGAAGAGAGATGCACACTAGGAGGTACTACCATCAGCAGACGGCTGGAAATGCAGCATATGAACCCCTAAGACCATTTCTGCTTAATTTTAATCTTTGTTTTGAACATAATATTCCCTGCAGTCTTGGACAAGGCCAGACAGTGCTTTCTATGGGGAAAACACAGAGCACTCTGTGAATGAAGGCACAGGGAGCGTTTCCTCCCCAGGGGGATGCCGACCAGACCTGCGCTCTCACGAGAGGGGAGACCAAGGTGGCCAGGAGCCCTGGGCGGTAAACTTACTGGGCAAGGCACTGGACAAGCACAAAGCAAATGGAAAGTCTGTATCCCCAAAGATGTTATGCCTTGAAGAAAAGACCCCATGAATGAAACATTAAGTGGACTGAAATAGTGGTGAGAGGTTGTAAAATTGTAATTTTAATCTGAGTTCTGTTAAATATATGTCATAACTACAACTCAAAAGTGACATAACTATCCTGAGCTATCCGTGAACGCCCTACTGCACATTCTCATCATAATTCAGCGGAACGCTTAAGCACCATCTCAAATCCTATCAGCTCCAGTGCAATTTCTATCCATGTTACACAGGGGTATAATACACTGCAGTGTAAAAAGAGTGTTAATACAACACAAAATGATGTTGTTAATAAACATACATGGGCAAACGTTGTGCTAGATCTCTTCTGATGCTAAATTTAAGTATAGCTCTTCTGAGATAACATTAACTGTATATAAACTTTTAAATAAGTTCTTCTTGAAAGCGATATATATCAAAAGCGCTTGAAGATATTCAAATCCATTTTTGCTGCTCCATCACTAAAAACAGATAAATTACGAAGTGGCTGAGATCTTTTGGAGCCTCACCAATTCCTAAAACAGGCACAGCAGGTGGTACCACCTGTGCCAACCCAACGCCAGCCAAATCTCCCCTGCACAGTACTCCTCCGAAATAAAAAAGAATAAAATGCGCTGATCACATTAATAAAGTAGGATGAATTATGCCACCGGACACAACCAGCTCTTCCTGGGCGCAGCAACTGTGACCAATCTCCCATTACCAAGAGCCCTTAAAATAACCGCGCGGCGGAGCAAGCCCAGCGCGGGCAGCGGCGTGCCAGAGCCGCGCAGCTGTACGTGCGCCGGGCTGCGTCGCCTGCCGAAGCAGCACATTCCAGGTGCTTTATTTAGGGTGGAGTCGCAAGTGGGCTCAGCCGTGAAGAGCAGCACATATTTAAAGAAGTTCCTTGCCTGCTAGTCCATTTTTTTCCCATGCATTTTATGTTATTCATTCACTGCAGCTAATCTGCAAGACGAGAGAACTTTAACCCCACCACCACCCTGCCCTAAATTGAAAAAATCTGTTTTCAGGCCTGTCACATTTTCAACAGAAGAAGAATGAGTAACAGGCTGCTTTCTCACTTCCTAAGTATATGCTTTTCCTGACCAAAGACTTTTACCGTCTTTGCCAGAGTTTGTCAGTCTAACTTTTTCTGCACTTACTTTAACACAATATGAGATGCAATTATCTCCATAGTGTTTACAGCATCTATGCCTTGGGCCATGTTTGCACCTGCAAAAAGCACAATGAAACACATATTAACTCATAGCTTTTTTCAGCATCATCCACACAAGACTTCATGAATTTTTTGTTGCCTAAAAATACATAAAGTGCTATTTTCCCACCACTCATTCTCCCCATTATCCACTGAAGGGCACCGTGAACTTTTACAATGCCATAAAAGGACAATAAAAACTAACAGTATTTTAGTTGTACAGCAAGAAGTGTCTGCACACTTCTTTGGATCCAACCTCTTGCCATGCTACACATCAAACACCAAATCAAAGAACAAATTATCTCCTGTGGTCAACAGGGAGAAGGGATGTGACCCTTTCTGGTTTGTCTCCGCTCCGTGGTTCTGGAAGAATTTTTGACCAGGCATCCGTTATCTGTGTCCTTACTGCTTTCACCCCATTGTAAGGTTCATGGGAGGGCAACGCAGAACGTAAACATGCACAGAGATACCCTGCGAGACTTCTCTCAACTGCAAGTCTTTCACTTCTGGGCTACCTCTTCTCCTCTGTTGATTTTCATGTAGTTCTTACTTAGGACTAAGAATCTGGCCATGAGCATTTAAAAGAGACTGGCTTGGGCTGGTGGAACGCGTGGACTGTACAGTTGTTAGCTCTGCATATTAGAATTAAAAGAAGTAATGCCATACCAGGTCTGAACATTATATTTTGCTACAGCCAAGTATTTAAGTTTTAACGCAGAATAAATCACACAATTTATATACTGTGCCAAATATCTTGGAAGTTTTGAATCGTGTACTATAAAGTCTAATGGCCATAAATCATCCGTAAGGTCAGTTTATGTAGCAAAAATTCTAATGAGAATGTGATCAGGTTACAGGCATTTAGACTCAATTATATTGAAAAGAACCATATGGAAGAGAAACCTGTGAGAGCATTAGGACTGAAAATCAAGTGTTTTCTGAATGTCCGAGTTGAGAGTTTCAAAACCTTAATGAAAGAACTCTGTTCTCCACCCACAGTCCCTTGATCCTTGTATTTAGCAAACAGCGAAGAGCTGTGAACTATATCTAGCAAACTGAAGCAGGCGTATTTAAGGTAAAATAGGTGTAAGCAATTCAGCTAAAAGAATCTGCACATGGCTGGACCTATCTTCTCCTTGCAGGTCTTTTATTGTCCAATACACTTGAGCCTGAGGAGCCACTGCTGACTTCCCTTATATTTTTCAGTTAAAACCATAGCAAATCATAGGAAATCGCTGTGTGATGTAGGTCACTTCATTTTTGTTCATTGTCTGAGCAAGTAAGACAAGCCACTACTTTGAGAACATAAAGCACTTGGAATACTGGTTTCTCTCCTGCATGTCAGCAGGTAAAGACCTGGTCATAAGACTGCTCCTAGAGAGGTCAGTGGAAGTGAAGATTCATAGGTGTGGTATGAACAGACCCCACGTCCATTTTTCAGTCCATCTTGCCTGTAAATGAATGACTCCTTGTGGTACCCAACGTGCCTGAAGCGGACAAATCAAGCACCGAAGTAGCACATCATCTGAACATACTAGCCTGAAAAGTTATCTGAAGTCATTTCTTTACGTTCACACTAAAGGACAATAAATTGGATCCTGTAGACCGGGAGGGAACCTGTCTCACCTAGCTTCAGATGTCTAGATCTGACCTGGTGCAAAACAGGTTTAGACTCACTCCTCGCTTTGCCGTTTCCTAATTCCTGACAGAGGAGGCAGGCCAGGTGCTGTCATTCCTGTTCTTGGGCAGTTCTTTATGCAGTACAGGGATGTAGGTCACCAAAAAGATGGTGACCTAAGTAAGGTCTGTTGCTGTGCAGTGTCCCGCCTTAAGATCACCGCTAGCACCAGCAGAACCACGCCAAGAGCTAGTTTTGTTGAAAACTGCAGAAAAGCAACCACCACTCTGCCACGCAGAACTGATGGGACGTACTCACTTGCACGCTGCAAGTCATTGCTACGACACAGAGGTCTTAAATTTCGCCTTCATTAGAGTTCATCATTTGTCACTGCTAACTACCCAGTAAAAATGAAAAGCAAAACACTTAAATGCAAAGCAAAAGTATTATAAAACTTTGTCAAATGCAATGTAACAAACCATTAAAATGAATTAAGTAAAAATGATTCATTTTGTTTGGGTTTTCTTCAACTCACACTTTGTCCATGAGCTTTCTTGTTAGAGCCAGTAAGTTCATTGCCTGTGATGTTTTTTCACAATGCTTTATCTTTCTATCTACTTTTGAAAACGCTGCTTCAGGTGAAAATGAATGAGTGGGGATTTCTTCTTTCCCTACAATGAACCTGAAAGGAAAAAACAAAACAGAACAAACCCACAATTCTGTAAATAACTCAAAGAAATACATAAAGTCCAGTAGAAGTCTCTAAGTGTTTCAGACAAGCTTGAAGTTACCCACAGGTCTGCAAAAGCAAACGCATCTGATACAGCTGCCAAACTTTGTATCCCTTTGAAGAGATCACCCCACTGGCATGTATTTAAACTTCAGATAATGGTCACAATTGCTGCCAGGAATTTTTTAAAACTAGGAACAAAAACATTACTGGGGGAAAGTCCATCTCTTGTACAAAGCAAGAACATCAAGTAGGAAAATTAAAAAGGCGCATGGAATAACTACCTCCAGCAAAATGGGGTTAAATAAAGGTTGATGATTACTATGATATTTTTACAAAATATGTATTTTGTAAAACCTTCAAAGTGTTTTCGTGCCTGCAAAGAGCATCAACTTTGTTTTGCTTGGCTTCATCTTCAGCCCTCTTTCTTCACCCAGAAGCTGATATTGTCAATATACCGGTTCATCTTAGGTGTGGAATTACTCTATATCAAGGGCAAGGAGGTTGTAATGGCAAGATGTTTCCTAAAACTTTGCACTGTAATCCAGATTATGCTGTACTGTGGCAGTCTTGCTGATGGTGATGAAGGCACAAAAACTGTGTCATTTGGGATGTGACTGACTCGCCCAGTACACTGGTGATTTCAGAAAGCACAGTTTCTGCACATTGCCACAGGAGTGTTTCATGTCCAGATTTCTGGACTATAGACCGAATTATTTAACTATTGGCACCTCATATCAAATTCCACAGCTGTTTCACAGCTGCAAACTCTATAGAATATTTTCCACTACCAACGACAGCAAGTCTGTCTTGTTTGCCCTCAGCTCTTCTCTCCACCTGGGAGCTGACACCGCCCACGCAGGGGGCTGTCCGAGTGGCGGACAGGTAGCGGAGTGTAACAAGGACAGATAAAAATAATGTGTCTTTATACTTCTGGCACAAGGCATGAAGGTGGGAGAATGCTGTGTAACTACACACATGAGTGAGGAACACCAGAGGGTACCATCGCAAAGTAAATTCCAGGAGAGCCCGGACCGCGACAGCAGACACAAGGTTTTGTGGCACGTTTAGGATCTCTTGAAAGAACATGCTACAAGTCCATGCTTTATGTGGGTGTTGGTCACAGAGCTACTGCTGTATTCGTTCAACATTTTGTAAATACAGCAAATAAACTCCAGGTCAAAAACACAGCAGCCATTTGCTTCCAGGAGAATATCGGGGATCACAAATCCCAGCTTTAGAAAGGGAAAAGATTAATGCTCCTTCACAAACGTGCAACCGTACGTCTGCGTGTCCTTTCAGTAATGGTCCTAAATTTGGAAAGATTCCGTTCCCGCCAGCATAGCACGCCTTCTTCACAATATGCTGCATACCCCAAAGCTGGAAAAGTTTTACAACAGCCTGATTTTTCTCAGGAATACCCTTTTCACGCAGCGCAGCCGCCACCATGCATAATTCCTCAAAATCTTCACTTTAAGCTATGTACTCACAGAAACTTCACTTACTTTAGCGCAGAGTATGTAAATCCCTTCAAGCCATCTTTGCACCTGAAACATAAAACCAACAGTTTTTTCTATAATGGGCCACTTGCAGTACCCTATGAAGTGTTACAGATTAAATATTACATAGCAGGGCTGCGGACAAACACCAGCTTCTCATGAACAGAAAACAGCAGGACTGTAACAACTCTGTGGCTATCCCCGGCTTCACAGTTGTCACCACGGCCTTGGGACATCTTGGAAACAAAGGGTGCAGCATACAAATGCCAGTCCTCTCTTTTATCCAAACCAAGAGTGGAGAAATTTTTAACGGATGGTGACAGAACCACAGGAGCGACAATCGAAGATTTCGCATGAAAAAGAATTGTCGCTTTATGGAAAAGAAGTAGTGATGAGTTTTACAAAACCTAAGTGTCACTACAAGCAGAGCAAGGAGGGCTGGACCTCGATGAAGTACCCATTCTCTTGTGAAGAGCTGCAGGGAATAGTCACTCTGACTTTGAGATAAATTGTTCTACTTTGCACAGTCCTGATCTCTGCAGCTCGTTACTTTCAGACGACTCTCAATCTGAAAGTCCCGGTTTTCCCATTGTACAGTGGTTGTTCTGATTTTGAGTTTGATTAGATACATCCTTCCCTGTGTGAACAATGACCACAATAAAGAGTCCATAATTGCCTGGGAAAGATGTAGGTTACTGGCTTTTTTTTCTGTCCAGGATACAAGGAAAGGAGCTGAAGCTTGCAGCAGACATGGATTCTTCCTGGAAGACTTCTCAGTGTCACGTTGGTAGCAAAGCAAAGAGCAGATACTTGGGTTTTTTCCCGTTTTCTTTTTATAGAATTGCATGGGAAATACTTCATGGTAACGCATTCCTGACACAACACATAAAGCATAAACTAGTAACTTGTCAACGCCATCATTCCAAGAACACCTCTACTGTAAGAGAAGACAGGTTGGCAGCTGCAAAAGCTTCATAAGGGGGAGTAGAAGAACACAGTCCTCCTGTGTTCCAATCCTGGGCAGGCACGAGCAGCAGGAAGAACATCACGAGGTGAAACACATTCACAGATAAAAAAAGTTCTGCTTCATCTTGGCAGGCGAGAGCCTGGTGCGGTGACGGTAAGTTGTCACAGCATTAACCACTCCTGGGAAACTCTTCCCAAGGGTATGGCCTTCAGCACATCTGTTTCCAAGGACTTGGTTTCACCATCGTGTGCACAGCGCTGAGTAAGTGTTAGGCTCAGTTACACACAGCACCAGAAAATTCATCCTAAAGAGTTGCTCTTTAATGACTGCACCTAAAACATTGGTCACATATATACGATCTATAGGGGCTGAAGATAAGCACGTACAAATAAAATTGCTCACTGTATCTTTAACCAATAGAGAACTTTTTAAACCAAAGTTAGGTAAACATTTTACTTTTTATGATTCTTTACCTATGCAATTCAGAAGCTGAAAGTTATCGTAGTACTTTTAGAGGAAGATGGACTGAAAGATGGATTGAAAGAATTGGTGAGTGATGGACTGAAACAAATTCAATGAGCTTTGCCCAGAGAACACGGCGAATCACTGGCAGAACTACAAACAGAGCCCAAACGCACAGGGTTTCCATATCCCCGCTCTACCCACAGAACCACGGTCCGGTATTGCCAGTTTGATTTGAAACCTCCAAATTGACTGTAAGTGAGATGCCCTTTGAGTTATGGGCGTTCAACACATTATGTATACAAGCTGTCAGCTCAAGAACAGAGCCTTAGTTTCTACTTTTCTTGTCCAGTAAATTTAAACCCTACACAAACTGAAATGTAAACACAAATATAAGTGTTTCTAAAATAATATTGAAACAGAAAAGCAATTACGGTATGAGCATAATGACGGTTTTGCCTTCATCACATGAGTTGCGAGTGTTCACTTATTCCTTTGCTGCACCACCAGATGTCCCTGCCCAACTACTGCTGGGGCCACCCGACCCGCCGGATGCCAGCCCACACTCCCTGCGCGTTACGCTCTCCACAGAGAAACTGTCACGCCAATCCTTTCTTCACTAATATTGAAAATCAGATGACATCTGAATCACTGAAAGAGAAAACAGCACTCCAACACCCTCCTCATTACGCCAAGAAACACGAAAAAGATATCTAACGCCTAGTCTAACTACACGATTAAAGTCAGTTCTCTGCAATAAGTATTTCGTATATCGAAACTTTAGTAGGAATTCTGATTTTTCTTCTTTCATTAGTTATTGTAGAGCGTTATACAGCTACAACTATGAATACCCCTGCAAAATGCACCAAAATTAAATACATAGTTCAACATGGAAGTGACTCTAAACATAAAATTCCATTTTTTTCCCATTAACTCTCTCATTTTTTTAATTATAACACAGTATAAAAATGCTATTTAAGTTCTTCAATAGAATTTCATTCATGCCGCTTGCTGTCTTAAAATTTCTTGTGTAAAGTCATTATGCACACTAACGGGTATGTGAAAACATTGCATATTAAAGGTTTCAAAAACAGGAGCCCTAGAGAAACTGTTTTCAATCAAGAGTAATTTGCACTGTAACTTTCCCTCCTCTGACATTACAATTTTGGCCTTACAAATGAAGCAGCAACTGACACCAAAATTGGTGATCAAATATTTGGCTATAAACCATGAATTCGGTATATTAAAGGCTTCAGAATACTGGTCTGGAGATTGGAATTCCCTTATTTATTCACTCATTAGCTACATAACACCAGCAGCAACAAAAAACCCTCCACACGGACTCCAAACATGCTTCTTTTTTGGGAGGGGGACAACAAAAACCCATGCAGGGACAGAGCGGAGACGTCACAAATTCAGCAACCAGCCTCGATGGAGACTGCTGAGGTCCGACGCTAGCTGCCCACGGCACGTCTCACGAACACCTGGCTGCTAATAACTGAACTAAGACTAATGATTTGCTTCATACAGCCACTAATTGGTAATCATAATGCCACCACTAATTGGTAATAATAACTTTTACTCAATGCTTCATTGCTCAAGGGGTGAAAAAACCTGCGCTCTGCTGCTGACCCCGCGAGCCATTCAGGCTGCAAATGAGCGCAGTAAAACGCGTTACGTGTGCCCAGCATCGCGGATATCCCCGAGACGGGAGAAATCCCAGTAGCGTCTTAAAAGCTTGTTGTCAGGGTATTACTCAGCCGGGAAGGTCTGAGATAACGGGCGAGCTGGACGCCGTCAGAGGTACTCGGCGTAGCTCGCCTCTGCTGCCATTCCCACCACCCCAAAGGCCCCAGGGACCGAACCCCAAGCCGCAGGAGGGCGGCACCGTTTTTTGCCCAGCGAGCAATAATTTAAACGGCACATAATCTCGTTACGTTTTCCCATCAGAGGGGAATTTGTCCCTGGCAGAAGGCCAGCGGCACCAGCGGCCCTGCCAGCTGGGCACTGTGTACCTGCTCAGGCAGCAAACGCTCCGCTCCAGCCTGGCTTTGGCCAGAGCCGTGGCTGGAGCCGGAGGAGCAGAAGATTCCAGGAGCCACAGCAATAAATTTGGGTTCTCCAAATTCCCCTGCTGGGACAATCTTGGCACATGAGCACATAGGGTCGATTTTAATCGCGCATATTTATAACATAAGTTTAACTTACGGCCACACACATTTATTTTTTCATAAAGAAAACAGCAAAAGTGGAGTAGAGCCAAGGCTCGATACTAACTATAACTATACTTCCAACAACACACGAACTAACTCTAATTATTTATGTTTGTTTACGTAAAGAGGTGCTGTACATGAGCTTGCACTATTCTCCCTCCCGTCCTGTGGGAAGGAGAAGTTCCCACACTGAACTGCGAGGCTGGATGCCAGCAATTATGTTTTGGGGATTTTTATTAGTACGCCTTGTCATAAGTCTTCTAAGGATCTCCATGACCAATGGATATAGCCCGTGCAAGAAGGCTTCTAAGGAAGCAAGTCACTTATCACCCAGGGAACTGGTAAAGAGAACGCAGCCCACAGCAACAACATCTGCCATGTTTAACATCCCCACAACAGCATCTGCCATGTTTAACATCTCCACAACAACATCAGCCATGTTTAACATCCCCACAACAACATCTGCCATGTTTAACAACATCCCCACGTTGCTTACGTTACCCTTCAGGGAAGGAGTAAATTAGAAACTCCTATGCGCAGAGCTCTCGTTACGGCCACGTGGGAAGGAAACACTGCAAGCACGGGACGTGTCGGCGTATTCCTGCAGCACATCTGCCCATAAAGACTGGCCGGGGGGGACCACATTTCTGAGTTAAGGTGTCTTGTTTTATGGAGAAGGGAGGATCATAGTGATGAAACGTGACTGTGTCTGGACACACCAGCTACATCCCTTGCTATTAAATCCCTTCCTATTAGGAATTAAAGGCTATCTACACTCCTTTATGAGCTGCGCTGAACTCCAGAGGATAATCCATTTTCCGTCCAAAGCTACTTAGAGAGGTTACTGCTCCTTCCTCTGCCTGTTTTCCTACCCTTCGTTCCTCGCCTTCTCCCCAGTGTTAACGGCCAGCAGCAGCAGGTGTCACCTTTCTGAGACGTCTTCCGATTCTGTTTCTCTTCCTTTTCCATCTCCTCTTTCGCTCTTCCTTCCTGCTAGTCGAACTCCTATTTTGTATTTCCCCCCTCATCTGTCCTCTAAACATTATTCTCCACAGCTCATTTCTTCTTCTTCTTAAAAAAAAATCAGTCCATCAGTACCTTCTCCACACCTCCTCCTGGTCTGACACTTTCCACCACGCTGATCGAGTGGGTTGTGACTATGCGGCTGGAAGCGCAGAATAAGCACCACTGAAAAAACAGATTCTAAAGAAATTCAAGACTCGGGGAAGCTCATTTCAAAGTTGTTTTGACACTAATTTATTTATGTGGTGACTGTGAAATAAAATCACGTTTCGCAAATATTGTTTTTCCAAAAGGCTCCGGGAACCAAGCATAATTCCAAACCAGTAAGATCTTCTTCACCGAGGTAACTACGTAGAAAAAAGTTACTTTAAAATGAAATATTTTCAATCTCTGGATATAAAATATGAGCTAATCCAGTCAAATCTGATAAAACAAAGAAAACTCAAACCAAAGGTTGTTCATAAAGCGTACCACTAGTATTTTTCCCAGTGGAAGAACATACACTTTCATTTTTAAGTGGAAAATACGGCTTCTAAAGATTATCATCGGACATGCCACAAAATCTATTTTGACTTGTCATTACTTAGTTGTGGAGAACTTTCCAACTATCTGAAGAGTATCTAGATCCTTCTCAGCGACCAAAGAACAACGCGATTGTTGTGCTAATCCTAATGCCCAAACCCATAGAGCTGTCAGTGGTTTATGGTGACGCTGCAGAAAGGCATTTTTGTTCTCGTTTAGATAAATCTATGGGAAACTGGATCCTAAATATCTTTGTAGGTTATACAAGAGTCTTCTGACTTCAGGAACTACTCACAATTTTCACATCAGCTTAAAAAAAAAAGAGTACTCTGTTTACATATTTTCCTATCAGAAATAAAGTGCATCAAATCTCAAACCGCAGCACCCTGCTGGGAAGCAGAGAGGCACTGAGATGCAATTCCTTTGGATCAAACCCACCACTTGCAGTCGAGCAGCATCTGAATGCAAAGCAGCTTCCTTTCTAGATCTACAGCTACATGAGGCACAAGCGATCAAAATGCAGAGTTGGGGCTGTTCAGCCTGGAGAAGAGAAGGCTCCGGGGTGACCTTCTAGCAGCCTTCCAGTACCTGAGGGGGGCCTACAGGAAGGATGGAGGGGGACTTTTCACAAGGGTGTGTAGTGATAGGACAAGGGGGAATGGCTTTAAACTAAAAGAGGGCAGATTTAGATTGGGTATTAGGAAGAAATTCTTCACCGTGAGGGCAGTGAGGCAACGGAACAGGTTGCCCAGAGAAGCTGTGGCTGCCCCCTCCCTGGCAGTGTTCAAGGCCAGGTTGGATGGAGCTCTGAGCAACCTGGTCTGGTGGAAGATGTCCCTGCTCATGGCAGGGTGGTTGGAACCAGATGATCTTTAAGGTCCCTTCCAACACAAACCATTCTATGATTCTGTGATTCCTTCATGGATGGTGAGGTTGCTCTAACATGGAAGATTCAATGAGATATTTTACTTTTTCTTTGGTAATTATGGCCATTTCAACTAATCACCTTTATTTGTATTTTAAAGACATTAAAACTTGCACATGTCACAAAGATAACTCAAAAAGAATATCCATGTTTCAAACTAAGTTATAGTCCCCTGTGTAAGTGTGAAAACAATTTTGCCCATCCATCCAGACGGAAACATATCACTTAGACACCGAACAATCATCGTATCAAGGCACCTGGAAATGCAGAAAGCAAAAATAATCTGTTCTGTGCACCAGCTGCTGTTGTCTTTAACATGTCCCGCAACATCCAACCTAAGCCCTTCCTTTGTGCTGTGTCTCCACAGCCAAACTTCCCCCAGATGATGGGCGAGCAGGAATAACCACCCGCTTTCCTCTGCTCCTCCACTTTGCCAGGACTGGGATGGAAAGCCTCTTCTTCCCCTCCTCTCACCACAGGTCAGGAAGGAGGCCCCATCCCGCTGAACCACGTAACCCCAGGAGAACCAGCGACAGCTCCAGGCAGAGACCATCCCACCACCGCACTCAGAGCTGCCTCCTCCAAGGTTCAAGCAGGATCATGAGGCACAACTTGTGACTTGGGCGGAGGAAATCCAGAGGCAAATTGAAGGGAAAAAAGGATTTGCACTCAGATTCTCTCTCCTCTGAATTTCCCCTTTTCTGGATTATATATTTATTTTCTTTCTATCTTTCCTCACCGGTCTCACCTATTCAAACCAGGATTACAAAAACAATCATAAGGAGCAATTCTAACCAGGCAACCTAATCTCGTACCCTGTGGACAACACGTAGCTTTCAGAAGACATGTCAGAAATCAGAGAGAAAATAACTGAAGTCAGAAGAGTCGCAGCAGAAACTCTTACAAAAATTGTACTTCAGACTATTAAATGTGCAATGCAGCTGGGATCAAAATGCAATGAAAAGTCTCATTGCTTGTGTTTCAAAATCAGATGGATAGTTTAACTTCTGTGTGTTTAAATAAAAAGTGAAAGAATGTAACCATGACATTGCTGTTAGCTGTGCTTGAAGGATAAAATGATCTTTTGAAAAGGCTACGTTCTTGTAAGGATTACACGCAAAAACTATGTTTTAAAAAAAGTAAATAAACAAACAAGGAGCAAGTAGGGACAACATTCAAGGTGCAGGGTGGGAGAAGCACAGTTGAACAGGTACATTATTCTTTTCTAGACCTATATTGAACGCATCATTTGGAACACTTGGAAAGAAAGGGTGAGTGCAGATGACAACCAGTGTAGTCAACAGTGAACTCTGGTCCCATGAAGCTTTCATGTAAATCCAAGGGATTACTTTTTTAAAGAAATATTCTGCAGTTCTGGCAAGAATGTGACACAGCAGCTGAAAAGCAAGCTGTTTATACTGAAGCTAAATTATAATGCTGGATTCAGGGTTGTAAACTAAAGCTTTTATCAATCAACAATTCACATCTGATTGCTAATCAAGTTTTGTGTGTTATTGCCAAATATGAAATCAGATTTCTCGTGATGCTAATTATCCTGCTACTTCCAATGCTCTAATTTCTTCAGAGATTAGTGCTTCCTGAAATGTGCGTTTTTGAGTGAATGGAATTTCTCTCAAAAGATCTTAAACACAAAGAAAAAATTCTTTTTTATTATTTTGGCTGGATGCACCCTCTCCATGCCTTTGTGTAGCAAGAATGCTGGGCTGTGGGCTCTGGAGCAGCAATGAGTCACTCAGACAGCCACGTTCCCTTCCCAAAGCCCTTCATCAAAGCCCCACAGCTAACAGAAGAACCCAACATCAGTTAAAGAGCTGACTAAACGATGACGTTAAGGATTCATCTGCTTAGTTCAATTAGTTGGTTGAATTTTGGAAGGTGATGTCATTTTTCCACTAGCCAATTTTGACCTTTATTTTGACATCATGAAAAAATGGTAACTTTCTGCTACAGCAAAACCCAAACACTCTCTCCAAATCAGGCATGGAACAAACATACGAAACCACAAAAAACCCCTGAAATGCATGAAAATGGGAAGTTAAACTGCCTCTAGGGGCACGAGGACCCAGAGAAACAGACCTCGACGCGCGTACAAAACCACGTCCACCCCCGCGACCGAGGTTGCGCTGACGCTGTTCCGCTGTTGTCAGAACATTGCAAACAGCCAGTCTGTCACCCCAGGAGCCCGCTGCTACCAGATGAAAACGCGAGTGATCGTAGGTTCATACCGGGTTTGGCTCAGGTTCAATAATGGCGGCATCTGCAGCGATTCTATGTTACGCTGCGGCCTGCACGGAATTTATCTACTGCCAAGCTCTGCTCTGGCTTTTTCTACTGGATCTCTGTAATGTGGAAAAAAAAAATCAAAAAAAGAAAAAAAAAAAAAAGAAGCTAAGCTTGTTGGAGCTGTTTTCTGTAAACATACTTCAGGCTATTTGCGGGTGATTCAAAATTTCAGTGAGCTAAACCTCTCTTATGGAGACCGATCGATGAATTCAAGCACGCCAGAGAAATGGATGCATCATCTGCTTGCCCCAGCTGATCCCACAACTGGATCTGAGGGCAGCGTTTGGCTGCTTGCTTTGGTTCAATTTGGGGAAAATGGGATCACGAGGAGATGATCCATTTATATTTTTATATTACCTTATCCGTATCTCTGGCATTTAATAAAATTGACATGTATCATTAGAATAAACTTCTAACGAAATGAAAAGCTATAAAAGGATTTTAAAGAAATTAACAATCATTCTGACTATGCCGAGGCCATTGCTGCGTTAGGTTACAGAGCAAAGGCAATACCTGCCTTTTAGATCAGCGAGATATTCTTCGTCAGGACTCGAAGTGAGATTTTCATTCTGTTACTCAAAAATATTCTTCATTGTCTGTAATGCAGAACGCTGCCAAGATCACGGAGACGGTCACAACTAGCTACCGAGCCGTAAGTATTAGGGCAGCATCGGTCTGTTGCTACACTCAAGCTAAATGGCCATGCTGCAAAGTTGGTTGAAACTGAAACCTTTTATTTCCGGCTATGTAACATTTCTTCGTGATGCCTGCCCCATAAGGGTTTGCCCCATGAGGGTTTACCCGCTTACTTGGAGGTTACACACAGGTCTCCAGCATGATGCAGTGCTGTGCAGACATCCCTTGGACGTTCAGAAGTATCACTGGAAGTCTTGAAAACAGATTAAAATCTCAAGACCGTGCTCAAAAAACCACAGGGTGAACAAAGTATTTGTGCACAGCCTCGGAAAACACTATTTTGAGAACCTAATTTCAGCCCTACCACAGAAATTCGCTCCTGAGTAACTCCCTTGCTGGCTTATACTATAGGCAAGGGACCAAACTTTATTCTAACATAGTTTTATTTTTAATTACTATAGTGCTGTTCAAGATAGATCATATTTTTAGTGCTGCACATCCAGGTGCAGTATTTGAAATAGAAAGTTGCATCATCAGAAAAAAAACAAAAGTAAAAGTAGTTGCGAGCCTGGTCATGAAACTCGGCGTGATCTACCACAAAGCCCAAACCCACAGGTCACAGGCGGAGTGGGGAAGCGTCACCTCTGCGATGGACTTCTGGTCCTTTCTTACTCTAATAATCACGTAAGTGTGGCTTCTGAACATCTGCAATGCTTCCAACTTTGATTTTTTAAAAACAAACAGCATTTGTTTTTAAAAAAACTCCATACCAAGAATGTGTGCAATCACTCAGATAAACCACAAAAACTCCCCAAAAATACAAAGGAATAAAGAAAACTAACTATAGAACATGGAATACTTTCTGCAATTAACTAATTTAACCAAGTGAAAGACCAGGCTATTAATGAAACTAACCTTCCAGAAGTTATTGCTGGGAAGTTAATGACCACTGAGATCGTTGTTTATGAGGTCAATCAAACCTCCTACGATCATTTTGCTCTGCAAATGCACCAGGGGCATTCACACCTACTGCGCAGAGCCGGGACCAGAGCCCTGCCACCTCCCGTCACCACAGCGAGGGTGCCAGCACGTCCAGACTCCATCGCAGCGTCCTGGCTCTTGGGCTGACTGGGTTTCAGGAAATTATCGACGCTCTTTATCGAATTTTCACAGGGTCATTTCTAGCATCTTCAGGATTCAAAGCACAAGCACGTGAACTGAATCAAGGAAATCAGAAACAGTCAGTCCGATGTGTACATGCTGGCAGATCACAACAGATAAAAAACTTCTGGGGGAGGAACTGTGGTGGGTTTTTTGAGGTTGGAGTGTTGTTTTTTCAAACTTTGAAATTGGAAACGCTGCTCAAAATTGCCCTTACACTTCATCTATACAGATTGCTCTGGAAACTTGCTAACTCCTTTGCACTCACACGTAAGAGAAAGAAAAAAAATCAGAATTAAGATTAATCAAAGGAATATCAGACCCACTTTCCAGGCTGGGGAAGTAAGGTAAGTCACAGGGATATTATCATGAGCACTGTTTGTACTTCTTTTGCGGAGCACAGAAATCACACCAGGCAGCTGAGACAATGCACCTACTCCAAACCCACAATATAGTGTGAATATATCACTGAAAAATAACATTAGAAAACTTCTGCTACTTTTCTAACCTGGTCTATATATACAAATTACAGGTTGTTGTTCTTCAGTGCCATATGCTACCTATGTATGTCATTACATGGTTCCCATTTCTAGACTGCTTCATCAAAATACACATCTACATACAACTGATGTGCCTTTTCCTAAAACATACGATTAACCAAGTACTTCATGTCCGCTGATCAGATTTCAGCACAGTGATGACGTGGCCAGTCATATCTGGTGCTGGGAATGGAGCTTTGGACTTTAAACTATATCTTGTTTCACCTCCACTCAATTTCTTACAAAAGTTAAGAAGTTATAAATGCAAAATACTCCTCAATAATTCCCAAAAAAACCCAGAAAATACAACAGGTAAGGACATTTAGGTAATTTTTGGGCTGTGTGACTGTGGGTGTAAGTAACTCCCATAAAAATGATTCAGTTCTACTCCCTGCCCTTCCAGGAGATACCCAGCAGTATAACGCTGTGCTACCCTGATGCAGCTTTGGGAGTCAGAAGTAATCCCACTTTAGCAGGAATAAGATGATGTAAGTGGAGAAAGCAAATGGCACTGTTCAGAGCCTCTGTTTGCCTTGGAAAACCTTTATAAGGAATGATAAACATTTAAAATAGCTCATAAATTAGATGAAGAGGAGTATTACTAATCCCAGTTCGGTTTGTAACAATCAGCTCTTCTCACAATTTCTCAACTGTTTTAAACTTCTGTTACCTTCAGCTAGCTGAGATAGAAAACATGTGACGCTAGACTGGGAAGCCAGAACTTCTATGTTAGAAGTACAAACCTATTTGGCAAGCTAAATAACTGACAAAACAAAAACAAGCCAGCCAGAAATACTGGCTAACATTATCTAAATGAAGACATGCCAGAACCTCTAAGGTAGAGCCAAAGCTTGCTTTAGGTCTACAAGTCAAAGTTTGAATCCAAATCATCTGCATGTGCAAACACACCACCAAAGTCACAGAGAAAAAATGTCCAAAAATCTTTGATGACTAGACTCATTTTTAGTCAGAAATCCTCTAATTTTCAACAGCTTCTACACTCCATCAAGCACAGCCATCATCAAACTGTGCATCTTTGTAGTTGCCACTGCTCCAGTAACAAGGAACAAAACATACATACAAGCTCCCATATAATCGTAAAGTTAAATAAAAAATAGTCCAAGTACAAATATGAGAATATTTTCTTTTCCTTCCATACTTTTTCTTGTGTTCTTGCAACACATGAAGCATGGAGTCAGTTTCTAGGGGAAGTTATTGCTGGCAAAGATGAGGATCTTTGCTTTAAGGTTATCAAAGAAGGCTGTCAGGTGTCCTACAAGAGTATGGCACTGGAGTGTCTTGCTCCTGAACAAATCCTTCTTCCAATCCCCCTGAACCGGTCCTTCGGAAGGAAACCCTCTGAGGGCACACTCAAATATCAAAGCAGTCTCACACGGAGCTATCTACCAAGTTAGCCTGGAACACAAGCCAAAGTGCTCCTGTCCATGTCACCGTCACACTACACCCAGGCGAGCTGGTACTACCAAGAAAAGCAATGATTAAACCGATCCTGGAAACGGGGCAAGCACTGCATGGCACTACTGTGCCATGAAAACGTAACAAGTCAATAGCAACGAACTCTTGTGTCTCCATCAAAGATCTACCTCACACAAAATTAACACGCCACTGGAAAATCATGGAAAGTTGGTCTTTTTTAACAGATAAGGCCTGACCGTTGCAATTTTGCAGAAAAAGGATCCTGTTCAGCCTTAAATTCAGGATAAGCATGGGTAACCAGTATAATTACTAGCAGACTTGTGATGTGTTCACATCTGCTTTCATTAGCTACTACAAATGTGTAGCACAATCTTCATCTTCCTGGCAGCAAGTCATCTCCTTTCTAGAGAAGGACGGTTACGATGATTACGAGCCACCAGTGTGACTGCAGTAGTGAAAAAACTAATGTGACTTCGTGATGCTTTAGACAAGTTATTTTTAGTACAGACAAAGCTAAACAATAAATATCATACTGTCTAGGGAAGGAGGAATTAGACAAAACTGTAATTCAGCTGGCTTCCTAAGGAGGAAGGTGCCTACTGGGAGAAACCATCATACACGAACAGAAATCGTAAGCACCTGGATGACAATCATGAGGATGTGTCTAACAAGCAACACACACTCATAAAAAGAAAAACCCCAACAAAACCCAAAAAGCTTTTAACACTGGGCAGCATTTTGCGACTAGAGAAGAAAAGCAGTATGTCGTACACTACCGAGTCAACGCAGGCTTTGAACCCCGAAGCACGTGACATTTCCTTTTAAAAAACAATCAGGGAAGCATTATCTAATGGCAGATATCTAGAACAAATACAAAACTGGTCAGACAAGAGCAGTAAGCAAGCGGTTATCAACGGCTTCCCACCCAACTGGAAGGACGTACTAAGTGCTACTCCACCAGGACCTCTCCTGCATGTTTGCTAGTCAGTAATTTCAGCAGTGAGAGAGGTGACAGAGCAAAAAGTGTACGCCTATTACACTTGCAGATAGTACCAAGCAGAAAAGGGCTACAAGTGGAAGAGATAAGCTGAGAAAAAACAGGATGCTACTCATCGATTGCACGTACATTGTAAGTACGTAGAAACAGTCAGCCACACAAATACAGGATAGGAGCTGTGGAGGGTGAAAAAAGCAAAAGCCGCTTTGGGATGTAGAAGAACGGCTACAACCTGAAAAAAAATGAATAATTCTCTTGCATTATCATGCTTCTCAGCTGAAATAAATTTTCTTGTGCATCACACTTCAAGGTGGACCCATTTCAGGGAAACCAGAATAGAGCAATGAGAAATATTTGTATGGAAAGTTTGATATAACTGGGGTTGTTGAATCTAAAGAAGAGGGGAGAAGGGTAGAGGGACACAAGGAAAGAAGCTGGGAGGACGTGAGAAGTCTTTGCTACTTCAATTTGCTACAAAAAGTGAGGGGAATAATTTTCTGTTTTCTCCAATGTTTGTGGTGGACAGAAGAAAAAAGTAATGGACCAAAGTTACATCAAGATCTATTCAGATTAGACAGTCCGAAAATCTTGTGATTAAAATTGCTCAGAATAGGAATAGATTGTTTAAAGATGTCAATGACTTTCCATTACTGGAGACTGAAAAGAATAAGTTAGTCAGATATTTGACATGAATGGAGGTAAAGTTAGACAATCTCTCATGATTTCTTTAAGGTCTTTTATCTTTACTTCACTTAAATGTTCCCAAACACCCAAAGTTTATATCAACTACAGAACCTTACTAAGAGGGACAGGAAAAATGGAGATCCTCCAGAGCTGTTCTGAAGGTTTCTCTGTGCTAGTAACAGAGAAGTGTCACTGCGGTGAAGGAGGATCCAGCAGGGACTCCCACTCTGAAGGCACTGTGCTACCCAGGTCAGCCCTTGGGTCCTTCAGGTCAGAAAAGCCTCAGAGAAACACTAATTAAGAGCAAGAAATTAAGACTTTAACTTTGAATTCACCTGTTTCTTGTTAGAATTTTCTTTCACTTCTAATGCTGAAGTCACAAATGTAACCAGTTGTCCTTCTAGAATAAAATTTGTGTTGTCCCAGCTTTAAATTTAGATAGAAAGCTCAATGTACTTTGTTGTCCCTGAAAATACAAAGTCAAATAAATACGGTGTGGCAAACAAACCTCCATGTGGCTGCAATCCCAGAAGGTCTGGGAACAGAACGTGTTGGATTATGTTTGTTATACAAAGTAAAGGTCAGTTTGGGACCTTAACTTCAACCACGAGAACATGAAGAAAAAGCACCCCGAGTGCTACCAGTGCCCCTCAGTTATGGCTCAACAAAAAGAGAAGCAACCAGGTAAATAAATCCATGTGGCCACAATACACACCTGGAGAAGCGACACAACCGCCCTGGTTGTGAAATGCAGCTGAGGGACATCCGTTGGAGGGCCAGAAAGCACATCTGCCACTACTTCTGTGTTTGATAAAAATGTACAGCCAGTAGGAATGAACTGTTTACTTGCTTGTGCCAGGCACTTTTTCCAAAGTCAGCATTTCATAAGAAACGATGTCAACCATGACTGATAGCCCAAGGACTCTGACATGAAGATGTGGGCCATGCTGGTACCCACCCAGGTTAAGCAGGCCACCTTTCCTCCCCTTTTGCTGCGAGTTTTCTTGTACGGAGTGCTTCTGGAGACACTGTATGTCCCAATCTTGTTTCTGAGATGTTCCCTTTATAAGGCTTTAGTAAGAATAAATAGATCAACTAATATTAGGACCTTCCAGTGACATGTCCCTCTAATTCCATGTGAAGTACCAAGATGCAGCAAACTAAAGTAAAAGCGTTACACACCAAGGCAGCTTTTGGCACACCGGACCTGCCAACACTACACCTTTCAGCAGGAAAAGGAAGAAACCAGCGGACAAAGGATTTGCACCAAGAACTATTCCTTCAGCTCTGACAGTGTTCCAGTGAAAAAGCCGAGTTTACAGTAACGTCCAGAACATTTGGACCGTTTGCTTCAGGGGATTACATTTCTCCATCCATCTCTCTCCAAGCCAGAACATGTCTTTTTTCTGACCGCACCTGATGCTGACTCACAGACTGCTCTGGATGCTGCAAAGCCATGAAAGCAGATTAGACAAGGCTGCTTGATTTTTAATTTGCAGTAATTAGTTGGAGACGCATCCAAGTTCTTGTGGCATGTTCTTGGCGGGTTTTTACCGCTTTAATACACTCATCAATGTTATGTAAACAATTTTACAAACTTCATATAGCAGATGGCAATTCTTGGACCTACACCATTTCAAGTGTTTATAATAAAGTTCTAAAATGTAATTCATGCAGAAGCCAACTGCAGAGAAAATTCTTGTGGTTTCAGAATTTCACTTGTAATCCAGCAAGTAACTACAGCGATAGCTTTACATTTGTACAGCAACCACAAGCCAACAAAATTATGCTTGAGACGGGCAAGTTATTATTAAGCGTATGAACCAGGCAGTACACAGCAGCTGCATGGTCATTCAGCCTACCAGTTACTCACCGAAGTTTAATTTTATTCATTATTTTCCACTGGCTACTGGCAGACAAGATTGTTTAAGAACAGCAGTATTATACGTTTCACCCAAAATATACTAATAGTTCAAGGCAAAAAAATAGAAGCATTGGTAAAAGTGGAAGAAATTAAAGGTTTATGAAATTAGGTAACTATGAACATGCAGAATCATGGTAAATTTTAAATATGTACTCACAGAAGGTAGATTTTTAAATGACTGAAAATAAACTGCTCTCCATCAGGATTTGGGAAACCCCCGGCACTTGTGAAAAGGGACGATTAGAACTGTAATCAGCCAAGAGCTGACGTTTTCCAAAAAAAATGTGAAGAAGCCATGTTTTGAAATGGTGCGTTTCAGTCTACAATATCAAGAATAAGGAAAGGATTCATGGCAAGGATTAGGATGCCACAAATCATATGGAACATATGAATAGGAGTCTGTTCCCATGTATCAATAGGGGTTTAATTTCTGAATGAGAAGCTTAAGCAAGGGCACATTCTTTTGTAAAACATCCCACGGGTTTCCTAGAATACGCAGACTTGGTAACATCCTCAGTTCTAACTTTACTCAATAGGTTCTTATAAATCTGCTATCAACGTTTTGTTTCATGCTTAAAACAGTAAAAGATTGGAATTGATTTTTGAGGAGGATAACAAAACCCGAAATAAAGTTCATGATAGGCAGAAAATGAAATTTTTTAAAGAAATATTTATCAAGAAGAGTTGGTTATAACTTCTCAAAGTTTGCCTCTCTGGCTGCTATCCGAAACCGAGATTTCTCAGGAAAAAAACAAATAATCCTCAAACAGCTGGAACCCATCCTAGAGACACAAAATAAATCACTCGCGAGTGAATTCTACACTCCAAAGCCCTAATCAGTACTCCATACAAGCAACAAAACAAACAGAACCCAGAAGGAACATTAACATCCCTGGTAACTGGGGTCTACTAATTGCAGAGCATCAGGACAACTTCAATGGGAAAGCAGAAACTGAACAGGATTGTCTGATAAATCCACTCCCCCCAAACACTCCTCACAGTATTCTTGACCCGGTAGGTCACAACCTTTTGCTCCCTAGTCACTCATGCGAAGGGGGATAAAGAGGTTTATCCCATTCTATTAAATCCTTGTAGTTATTTGTTACAGTTTTAAGCCATCTAGCATTCTATACACAGTAATCTGGTGAATCACGCATGCCTTGCTCAAATGAAAATACAACAGACAAAACTGATGTAATTTGAAAACCTTTAAGGTAGCCCAAAACTTTGTAAGTTTAGTTACTTTTCTATTTAGCTGGTAAGAATTCTGTGTAGTAGACAAATTGTAGTAGACAAATTAGATGTAATAGCCTCCAATTATGCCTAAACCGAACAAATGTGAATTATTTCACAATGGAAGGATGTTATAAATTCATCTAAAGCTTAAATCTACAACAAAGATGGGAAAAACACATACTGACCACAGCTGGGTGGGAAAACCAGGGTACCATCAGAGAGCAGCACAGTCATAAAGAAATCGTTGGATAGCCAGTTTTCATTCTCAAATTTCACATCACTAACGGTTTGCTGTCAAATATAATATTTCTTTTATGGTGTAAGTTGGCTGAAATCTGCCAAATGCACTGTATAAAAATGATTACTTCACCTCATGAATCACTTTTCATCCACATGCTTTTAAATGCAGCTGTGAAGCTTTTGTTCTAGAGAAAAACAACAATTTTACATTGTTGATTTATCTGTGATGGAGTGAAGGGCGGATCTGGGGGATCTGGGGATTTGGGACATTTGGGTTTTTTTTAATGCATTTACTTGTTCAGATGCATTGTTTTAATGCATTTACTTGTTCAGAATTTTAAGTATAACTATTTTTTTCTAAATATATTTCATAATACATAAAAACGTGCATTTTAATCTTGCAAAACAACATTATATGGCAATCAGTGATGAACATGTTTCATGACGTGCTTGCAAAAAATCGACCCATGGAATGCAGCCAAGTGAGTTTTGGTGGAAAAAGTCCCACCTCCACTCGAGAAAATCAGAGTTCTGGACTTCATTAGGGAGTACGTTTTAGCTGTATTTCTAATCCTCAGTCCTCCTACTAATGGTGAGGTCTAAGCCCCCAAGAGACATGTCCTCATCAAGGGCCATGTCTCACAGCACAGGCAGAAGTATCCAAACTGACAGTTCGAAAGGACAAAATAACCAGTGTCTGTCTTAGTCATGCCAAATCCTGCTAGAGGATTTCATAAATTCTTTCCTCATTTTCAGATTCATGCCCCATCCCTGTGGGCCAGTAGAAAATATATGGAAGAAAGTTCAGCATATAAGGAGCAGAGGAAAGTTCACGACAAGCAATCTGCACCATGAATAGCTTCAGTGCTTTCTGAGCTGCTTCAGAAAAAGTTCCCATAGGGTTTTTTTTCATGTTTATAATGTGGACACAATTACACTATTTAAAAGTTCTTCTCTGGAACGCAATCCTCCAAAATGTTGCGTATTCCTACCCTCAGTGCAAATATTCCAGAGTTAAGAGGCTTCTTGACACAGGCAAGCAATGTTGATGTTCCAAATAACGTTCATCAACTGTTTGTTTTGATACGTCAAAGTATGCCAAAAGGTTTGATGCCAGACATTTCCACGCAACATACCATTATTTACTCATTCAACGATCAAAATCTGAACTAAACATTTTGTGACTTCAATAAATGGTACCTCCCACCACTGAACATACCCCAAAATTTTCTTCTTGCATTTAATACAACGGAATTATTGTCTTTTAAAGAAGATCACACTTCATCACAGAAGACGGCAAACAGAACCGCTCCTTGTTTTCCCTCCCCTGGGCCAACAGAGGGAAGACTGTTATTCCGCTTCCGTAAGCTCCTTCTTGTACAGCCCCCTGACTAGAAGCAGGCTTTAAGACCTAAAGGTGACCTTAGGTGTGCCTTCAGCACTGGGCTGAATTTCAATCAGAGAAAGAATTCTTTTATTCGCCAATGAAATAAAAAATGGGATTGCATTTTCTGTATGGTTTTAATTGAGTTGAAGTGACTTCTATGAGGGTGGGTCAATTCTTGAATTAATCTGGCATCCTGAGTCAGCTGTATGTTTTCAGGTCCTGTACAACTTCGATTTTGAGTAGCTGCACACAGATAGCATTTTATTGCTGTTTACCTAACTTGCCAGCACATCATAAAGCATCATGGTTAACTTCTCCTCTCCCTTCAAGTCTTTTTTTAGAACAGAATTTTACTTCCTTTTCTATTAATAGCTGGGTTTTTTTTAAAAAGTAAGCTATTTTGAGAGGAGCACACATAAACAGTTACGCCTTTTTAGAGACAGGAAAAATACTAAGACTTTAAAATGCCATTTATTATTGACCATACAAGTTTTAAGGCATTTTGACCATCCACATTCAGCTTATTTAGCCATGGATAAACACAGACGAGCAGCAAAATTGCATAAAAACAGTTAGGTTAAATAAGTTTTGCTTTTCTCATTAATAGTTAAACCATCAAGTTCTTCCAGGAGCAAAGAAACGCGCTGAGCCCGATTTCCTCGCAGTTTGCCCAGCGTATTCCACAAGTGCAACACCCTTGTGTGCTCTCTGGGGTCTACCAAGGTCGGGGTTCCCCCAGCCGCCCGCAGCCAGCGGTACACCCGTCTTGGCTACACGGCTGCTCAGTTCCATGAAAAAAGCAGAATTTTCTGTGCCTTTGGTACCTTTATGATGTTGGAAATAGGACCAAAACCGGCTCTTGGGTTGAAAGGTTCCTCGGAAGGAGATGGGCAGAACAATGAGCCCGCGCCGTCACAAGCATCCCTGGTCCTCCGGAATGCAGGCAGAACCCGGCTGCGAGGTCAGGAGCGCGCTTGGCAAAAACACGTGCAACACTGCCCTGCTCTCCCCCAGCAGCAATTCTGTCTGTTGAAAGGCTAACGTGAAAAAGACACACCGAAGAAAAACAAACTCTCCCTGCATCTTCACTTTTTCACATCTCCTCATCTGGTTTTGTGGGAAGTTTCTATTAACATATGTTCACAACATGATTTTCAGAAGTTGCATATTAAATTCAACCCGTTCTATCTGGAAATGGAGACTCTCACAAATCATTTTTTTACCCCCTTTTTTCCCCTCAGACTGCCTCACTTCGTAGGCACAAAGCAGCTTAATTTTAAATCCACAGTGAATTTGAAAACCACACTATTTGTTGCTTAAAAACTCATTAAATGAGCAGTTCTAAAACCTACGCAAGACAGTTTTCTAAACAGACACACCACAACTACAGTGATGCGTCACAACAAGGTGCCTCCTCTTTGGCAAAACACTCAAGGAAACTCTGCAAAACAACACAAAGCGACACAAAACTGCCACAGCTTGTTTGCCACAAGGTTCCTAAATCAGTGCTTTGATGAAAATGGTAATTTGAGCTGTGAGCACCTGATGAAAATCCCACAATCCATACCACATCTATGCAAAACACAAACCGTGCATGCGAGCATAAACTACATGATAAACTAAATATAATCTACACCATAAATTACCCCTCCGTCCTTACCCTTCTCAGTTCCCAGCGTTAGTTGGAAAATTAAAACATTACAGCAGCTTGTACATCAAGGTCTACAGGTATAAATTCATATATATCTGTACACAGACAGAATTACTCACTCTACTGGCAAAAGATCACTTATTTCTCCACAATGGGTCCCCATGAAATTTCAGAAACTATGACAGAAGGGAAAATTTGCTGTTTGATGCTGTTGCTTGCTTGTATTGTTTGGCAACGCCTCTTCTCAAGGGCAGCTGAGCTGCGACAGAGCCCCTTAGCTACCACAGCATCAGCCACGCAGCCACAACACGACAGCAAACATTATAAAGCAACCTTTCCATTTGCAGGTAAGTGTGGAAAAAAACGGGAATCTAGGCTTAACAGTGAAGCATTAAGATTTGGGATACCCACATTTTCCTCATCTTTAAATTGGGTTCTCAATATGGGAGAAACCTCCCATTTTTTCCTGTTGATGTGTTTTAAAATGGAGAATATATGGCGGTCCATTCTACCGTCTGACGTGGCATGCCAGAAAGGTGTGGAATTTTACTGGACTTTGCCAAGTCCTTCATGAATCACCATCACCCATGACACATACATACATATATTTGTATATACAGACACACACACGCGCGTTTTTGTCTTGTACTCTAGCAGAGGTACCTGTCCTCAGGGGTAAGATCTCTATTAGATGCCATGCCCATACCGTGGCAACACAAGAGACTGTATTGCAGGATCACGCCCATTTTTCTTCTGCATTGCTTATATGTAATTATCCCAGGAGTAAGTAGGTCTAATTCTCGTCAGGGAACACTGCGTTTCTGATACCCAGATCCTCTGCTGTGACATTATTCCAGAAATTCATCAGGCTTACTTGCTGTGGAGCCTTTAACTAAGGGAGATGCGAGCAGCAAGGGAAATTAAATGGCAGATTTTCCTTTTCTAAGCACGTGGCATTCAGTCGAACTCGGGCAGGCACCTCAAGACTCAGCTGAATCTATTTAGATTTAAGAGACATAAAACACGACTTCAGATCTGGGTGGTCTGTGTAATGTCCAAGAATATATGAACTGGCTCATCTTCAAAATAATATTTTTCTGATTTCCTTTCCTCAGTGGATGTAACAAATTACATCCACTTTTGCAATAAATCACGGGGTAATGTCTGACAATACCGTTCCTCTACACCCACTGCTGGGTCTATCACTGATATCCAGGCGTCTCTTCAATTCAAAATCGTGGAATCACTTCTGTAGAAGTACTACTGCAACTGGAGGAGCCGATTAAAAGTTGGAGGGCGCTGGTTTTATACAATTTTATAAACAGATCAAAACCCTGATTTTAATCATGCCCTAAGAAAAGAAAAAAAAAGTCAGTTCTCCCTCTGTAAAATCAGCTTTGTGTGAGGTGTACTTCACATATTTTAGCCAGAATTCTGCTGAAGCCAGGAGAAATCTGACAAGGCAGAAAAGAGCTGTAAAGCTGAGTCCTGCCATAAACTGCTGAGGAAAGCAATGTATCAAGCTACTCCCTTCTGTAAGATTTTTCCTGTGACGAAATCAGATTTTCAATAAAATGAACACCTGTACAGCACATCTTCACGTCACCTCGAGCTTAGTTAACACTTCATCTATTCTTAACTGCAACATAAAATTAACATTTAATTGAATCCAGTCTTGGCAAGTCATATACCACTTCTGATTATGTATCTCATAAATGCATTGATTAGTTTGAATTTCTATTTTATATTTCCTAGTTCCTAATTATATCTGATTTTTACACAGGAAACAACTGCTAAGTACTAGTAAGTATTAAGAGAATATTTTATTTTCCTGTATTACTGATGTGAATATGAGTTATTCCAACAGTAAATGTACTAAATACAGTATTTAAAATCCACAGTATGTCAGCTTTAACTTTGTAGTAAGCATCCGTATTAATCCATTCAAACATCGTGCCACCCGACACACACTGGCCAAATGTTACATTTAAAGAAACACTCATAGTCATCTGGTTTGAAAAAAATTAAAAAAATTGGCAGAGGAATGGGGAGAGAATTAATCAAAAAGCCTGATTTTTTTCTGCAAGTCCGGCATCAACACACAGATTACTTGTGCTGCATCTTTTCACCATCAAACACTCATTAACAGGTTCTCTCACCCAAAAGCTTTCAAGCAGCTTTGAAACCCAAATATCTTCAGTTCAAATAAACCAGAACATCACTTGCTAATGTGCGTGATCCCCGCCGACACACACCCTTGGTAGTACCGCGAGACATCCACCACAACACGCCACTGCCAGAGACCACCACGGGAGAAGCGTGGTTGCAAGCAGGACTCCAGCTGAGCTTAACAGATGACCCTCTCTGGACACCATGACCCAAACTCAGCTCGTCACCCGCCAACAACACTCGCTTCTTCAATACCAAAGAATTTTCCAGCCTTGAAAGAGCCAGGGTAGCCCAGCAGACCTGCAGGAGGACAACTTCCAGATGGCTTCCTCCGTACTTCCTCAGCCTACAACAGCCAAGCTTTCAAGTACATTATTAACGTTTTCTCCTAATTGCTTCCAAGAGGGAAAGGGAAATTCCTACTCTTTCCATCCTGCGATATAGGATTCACAACCCACACACCACAGACCACTCAGCAACCTGCTCCCCATCACATTTCAATCAGCGCTACTTAACTGAAGATACCTTAATCTGTTTTTCAAGGGGAGAGAGTCACTCATACATCTCTTAAATTCACGGCCAACCATACGCAGACTTGTCTCCATATTATGGGGCTTCACTGCAATCATGACAGAGGCAGACTTGGCTACACATCTCAAGACTATTCGATTTTTTGCAGCTAGAGCAGATCTACGGGGTTTGGTCTGCACCTTCCCAAGACATGCTACACCCTGCAAGTGCAGTATTCTGCCTCTCTGAGGTCACTACTTAAGTGCCTTCCTCCAAGGAACGGGGCAACGGCTTGTTAATTAGCAGAACTGAAATCCTTAAGGACCTTATTTAATAAAACAGTAGATTCCTACTCTTCCAGGACTTTGCAGAGGTGTAAGAATAAGCAGTTACCTCCTCTGCTCCTGGGGTGGGCAGGTCGGGCGCAGAAGACCTGTGGTGCAGCCGTGGCTCTAACGGGCACTCCTGGCTACGCAATTCCATTCTGCAAGCATGGAGCAATGCAGTGGTCTCCCTGTGCCAAGCCCAACCCAGAAGACCACCGCCCCGCTATGGATTCTTCCAAAAGTACCTTCTAGCACTGAGACTTTTCAGCCCAATGAAGGAACGAGACCTCCTGTGGGGAGGATGATGGAGGTGGAGGAAGGTTAGTCACCCCTGATTTGTGCTCTGCTGCCAGGTCTCCAGCTGGGTTAAGCACTGCGTGACAGACTTGCAATCCTGATCAAGTCCTTGATTTACGTTCTGGCACGCTCCACCAGCGCTGCTCAGCAGGACTACACGGATCACTGATCTGTTCCAGTACAAGAATTTCTCTGCATGTTCATAACCTTGGAAGAACCCACATAAAATCTGAACACCCAATCAGTTTGCAGAGTGTCCAGCTGGATGATTTTCAGTCTTCAAGCGCTGAATTTTATTCAACTTGTGTAGTTACATTGGTGCTGGGTACTTTTGTTTGCATCTTTAAAATGAATTTGATTTTGGAAAAAAAATTTTAAAACTATCTCTTAGGTCTTAATTTCGGTCTTTATTTTTTTGTGAGATAAACAGTTCATAAATTAACTGTATCGATGTTCCTCTTAAAAACCCTTGACCCAAGAAAAGCTTGATTTAATTCCTGAATAAAATAAATGTAGCAAGAGAAATAGGCAGCCCTCAAGCATTTTTTTGGAATTCTGTCTCAACCAAGCTCACACGGGTCAGATGCAAACAGAAAGAGAACTCGTGTACAAATGGAAGTAACTACAACCGCCAGTGCTCAGCGAGCTCGAATAACTCTCTACCACTGCAGAGTCAGGAGCTCACTGACATCACTTTTTAAAATAAAAGAAAAAACTAAACCAAAAAAAAAAATTCAATGAGCTAAAGAAATTTCCTGTTATTCTGCACAAGAGCAAACCCCCACCCCATGTCCTTCATGCATGGCAGAGCCCGTCAGCATTTGCAGGCCCAGGACTAACTGAGCTTCTCCTTAACGAGCTTCCCAGCGAGTTTTCTGAAGCTGTGGCTCGCGAAGCCTCCGGAGGGCCAGGAGCTCCCAGCTCCCACCAGCCCTCGGCGGGTGCTGCAGGGCTGGGGATCGGAGGAGCTCTGCTTCCTCGCTGCCACCTCGCCGGCTCCACAAAGACTGCGTTTCCAGCCCTACCTTCCCTTTGCTTTACCTCAGATGAAATTTTAGGCTTAATTTGATCCTTACAGCTCCATTTCACGTCTAATGTACCACCTTGAGCAACTCTAGTCATTGGTATAAAGAATAGACAATTATCTGGTTACAGAAAATATTTTATGCAATGCAAATGTTTTTTTTTCACCGTATGTATCTAAGAATGACTGAGGTGTTATAGGATGTTATTTAAGAAATATTAATTATACAGTTATGTAAAGGAAACACTGAAGATTTTGCATCACTGAGTCTTGCTGAGGCCGGGGGACACCAACACATTCACCATCAACTATTCGCTTACTTGAGAGTGAAAGCTACGCAATTTCTGTGTTTGTTAGCGGTACATATCAGCAAATATTTGAGATAATATTAGATTAAAAACCCAGTTCCCAAGTATTACTTATAATATAGCACGTAAAGTAATTCAGGTAATATTCCACTTAAAATAGTTCTTAGAAACAATAAATCTAAAAAAGTGATTATCTGTTATTCCAAGAAATTACAGTGATGAATACTTTAACTGAAAAGGAAATGAAAATAGTCCTTACTATTCCTCCCTTGTCCTTTTCTTATTGTTAGCATAATCAATATCAGAAGGAAAAAGTTCTTTAAAAGTCAGGAAATGTCACTGTAGAACTACAACACCTGGTATTAAAAACAGGGATTTACTATTAATTCTTAAAAAACCCTTAACGACCCTTAAGTGGCAACGTCTTCTGAAGTACCAACAATGCAAATTATTAGACTGCCTTTTTCTTGCATCTGTCTTGATCTTTTAAGCTGCAATCCTTGTATGTGTGAAATAAAACCCATGGAAATTGCTATTTAAAAAAGGACTTTTGAGCGCACACCTTACAATAACAGTACTTGACAACTCTTAGGCGAAGAACAGATTTCTGGAAAACTTCTGTCGATGTAGAAACGCAGATAAGCTCCATCTATCTTCCACCTGCTGTGCTAAGAAGCCAGACAAGCTGTCTGCACCAAATTCGATCTGACATACGACGAGAAAAGCGAAGCACGGAAGCAGGGACACCGAGCAGAGCAGGGCGGGCGCTGCGTTCCCGAGCTGAACGCCAGGTATTGCCAGGCAGGCTTTGCCACTTACACGGGAGAGGGGGAAAAACCAAGGTCCATCAAGCACATGGCCACCAGAGAGTCACTCTTCATCAGTTCACTCCACACGGAGGTAGGTCCCAGTTGCACGCTGAGGTTTACTAGCAGGTTAACGGTACGTAATACGGCAAGGAGTACTTGCACAACAGAAAAATTCTCCTCCACTGTAGACATCTTCAAGCACTGTAGACCTGATCTGTTTTATCCGTACGTTATCAGGTAGCTTCCGAAAGGCTGAAGAAGGGTGAGATTTATTTTCTTAATTTCCTGCTATGGCAAATACACTAAAATGACAGCAAAAGCCAAGTCTACCAGACCATGTCATCTGCGGAAAGGAAACCTGCAGGCCTGATCCAACGGGAAGGTCAGGACCATCTGGGAAGAAATGAGGGTTAAACCTCTGCAGTTTCCCGACTTTTCCCTCTAAACAGACAACTTCTTTAGAAGTCATGGACACAAGATAGCAGAAAAGACTGGGAAAAAAACAGACCTTGAACTTACATATTTGTAGGTCTCCTATTGCTGCTATGACAGTTACAAGCACCATACTATTTCTAGCATGGAATCTTCAGTTATTTCAGGTAATAGAGGGTTTCTATATATACATACACATACAATATGGTGTTTATACACAAAATATTTTTGCTCAATCTCAAAGAATAGTTTGAGCTTCAGTTGTTCTTCAGGAGGAGGAAAAGACAGGTACCATTTAGAGGGCAAATAACAGAAATGCACTTTTTAAACACAATTAAGGGGAAGATGGACAACCAAATTGTTCCTGAAACTCAAAACATACATCAGAGCTTTGGTTGTTTTCCAAAGTATTGCTTGCTTCATATTAAATTAATACAGTAGTGTAAATTAAATCATTAAAATGCATTTGTAGATCCCATGACAGATGATTGTTTCAAAATTTGAATCTAAAGGGATCTCAAAGACCAGACATTTCCACCTTCGAGAAAATTACCTAATGAGACTGCGTTTTAGAATGCTCAAAAATAATTTTATATTCATTCTTTCCGTCCTGAGAAATGATGCATTTTTTGTCGTGCCTCTCACTGAAACCTAGATAATTGCTTTTCAACGCGTGCATGTGGGTGCAAATGTGTGTATCAGGAACAGCGTTATCTGTAATTCTGAGTACCAGGCAGCATGGTCAGCATACTTCTATTCATCGCTGCTGTGCTGTTTGATTGCAAGGGCACTTTAAAAGGAGGGAAATGCATGGGATTATGCATATTATACAACTTTACTGTGATTTTTAAAATTAGTACGTTGTATTTTTAAATTAGTATTAGCTGTTTATGAATCAAGTGTGTCTGAAATAAGGATGCGCTGAGAGAGCGAGAGTGAAAGCGCAGGAAAAAAACCCCCGGACTGCTTTGGCAAGTCACAGCAGCCCCTTCCGCGCTGTACACGCTATATGCTTCCCAGAGACAGCCCACAGCATGCACGCAGGCAGCAAACCCACTGCAAATGACCACATCTGCAATTTCAGCTTATCAAACATGTAATGTAAGCAAATGTTTCTCGCACACCCAAAGAGAAATGTACGGATATTGGGTAAGAAACCTGAATAATTTATTCCTGCACTTTCCTTTAATATTTATCAGTTATTAAAACAAACTCCAGCACTTGCAGTAACACAGGCTAAACAATTTAATAACAGCCTAGAGAAGTCAATGGATTTACAGTAGGGTGTTAGCCTGTATTACTTTCTAATAACATTGCTCATTAGCTGAGTACTGCCTGGGGGGACCGTGCTGATTTAACTCGCACCGACGCCTCCCTGTCACCAACTCGCAGCACACGCAGCACAGCGAAAACTTCCACGCTCTTATCAGCAGCCACAAATAACTCTCCAAACATCTTCAAAGACTTGGAAGTTCAGCTTTCAGCACTAGGCTCACCCTTTGTCCGTAGCCGTGAGAAGAGGTGTATCAGCAAGGAATTATCAGTAACCCCTCGGTCTGTACGACAGGGTGACAACAGAGGATGAGTTAAATTCCAGCTTCATGAAGCCAGCTGAATCCAGGACAGAAGGTGACAAATGCAGAAAAGCTAATAGTGATTCCTTTTAGCGGGGTCTCAAATTTAACTTTTCGAAAGGACAAGGACAAATCAAATCACTTTTTTGCCTTGTTTTATCAACTATTCTTTATAAAATTAAAATAATAAACTTGAAACAGAATTCCAGAAAGAAGCTTTTCCAATTATTTCTACATTCTGGTTTCAAGCATTTTATTAATGTAGTTTTTCATCAAGTGCTACAGGCAGTTATCTATTTATTTATACATCATGCAGCAGAATGAAGACAGAAAATTCTCAAAAAGAGAAAAGAAATTCTAAACCAGGAAATTAATAATTGGAAAAACCTTAAGCTACCTGATATTTCCATCGTACAACTGATGAGATTTCAAGATTGACAAGGTTTCAAACAGACCTCTACAGCAGCTGTTAAATAAAGGTCTGGACTACAATCATATGGTTTTTTTATTTCTTTCTACAGGAGAAGTTGCACTCCTAGAATAAGCGCACACAGGCACGTACTAGAGACCCGGTACACAAGAACGACCATGCATGTTTATGTTGCATCAACTCACAAAGGTGTTCCAGTTACTCTTAGCATGTCATCTCCCGCTTATAACAGATCTTTGTTGCTTCATTGACTTATTAGTTATTTTGCTAGCAGTCCTGCCTCATAAGTTCTACCGCTAAATACAATTTACTGTTGTAACCTAGGTGACATACACAAAATGTAATATTTCTAATGGACTCTCTTTAAGGAGCGATGGCTCACTACTCCTTATGCAGGAACAGTTCCTGAAGGCAACGGAAATGTCATCATTTTAAAAAATCTAATACAAGTACCAAAATTTATGTTAGTGTGAAGCCATCCATTTAGCCTCCACTTGCAAATGCCTGAGTTGTCCTCCCTGAGCTCAGAATCAAAATGCAGCCTCAGAGAGAGAATCCTAATTACACTTCTCATAGAATCATAGGTTGGAAAAGACCTCTAAGATCATCAAGTCCAACCATCCACCCAACACCACCATGCCTGCTAAACCATATCCCAAAGTGCCACATCTACACGTTTTTTGAACACCTCCAGGGATGGCGACTCTACCACCTCTTCCCTGGGCAGCCTGTTCCAATGTCTGACCACTCTTTCAGTAAAGAAGTGTTTACTAATATCTAATCTCAACCTCTCCTGATGCAACTCGAGGCCATTGCCTCTCATCTTAACGCTAGTTACCTGGGAGAAGAGACCAACAACTCTTGCCTCACCAGCACCTCCTTTCAGGTAGCTGTAGAGAGCAATAAGGTCTCCCCTCAGCCTCCTCTTCTCCAGACTAAACAGCCCCAGTTCCCTCAGCCGCCCCTCATCAGACTTGTTCTCCAGACCCCTCACCAGCCTCATTGCCCTTCTCTGGACACGCTCCAGCAACTCAACGTCTTTCTTGTAGTGAGGGGTCCAAAACCGAACACAGTACACACAGCCGGCTGTCGACCAACACCTTGTTTCCCGCCGGGCCGCTCTCCAGCCACTCCTCCCCAAGCCTGTAGCGTTGCATGGGGTTGTTGTGACGGAAGCACAGGACCCGGCATTTGGCCTTGTTGAAACTCATACAGTTGGGCTTGGCCCCTCGATCCAGTCTGTCCAGACTTCTACTTATATCACAAGTTACACAGAATAATCACATAAAACTACAGAAGGTAGGAACAGAATACATTTCCTACAGTCCATTCTCCACCAAAAACAAGGACTGCAGCTCTGTCATTCGTGTCTAACCTGTTCTTCTGTGACGGAAGACAGAATGACGGAATCTCCCTGGCTGTGAACAAACTATCCCACTGTTTAGCGAGTCTTCGTATTAGAAAATTTCTCCAATATAATTATTTCCAACCTGCATCTACCTTGCTTCAATTTTAGTCTATTATTTCTTTTGCTTTTCACCCAAGAAAGAATTCATTATTCTTTTCCTCATTAGAGAAGCATTGCATACATGAGAAGACTACTATCAATCTAGACT
The DNA here is from genome assembly GCF_030867145.1 of Opisthocomus hoazin. Lineage (NCBI taxonomy): Eukaryota > Metazoa > Chordata > Aves > Opisthocomiformes > Opisthocomidae > Opisthocomus > Opisthocomus hoazin. Next base: position 11,765,091 of record NC_134414.1, on the reverse strand, counting down.
TTTTCTAGACTAAACAAAACATTTCAAGTAATTTCACATTCCTCACAGAATATGGTCTATAAATGTTCGATTATTCTTATTCTGCTCCAGGCTCTGCACAATTTATCCACGTGTAGACTGAATTTCCTCACTCCATCTGACATTATCGACACTAAGGAGAGGTCAACGGTATCGTCACACGCTTTGCATGCTGTACTCTTTTTTTATATACCAATTACAGTTGCTTTTTTCTACATCCCAATACTTTGATTCATGTACAAGTTGTAATCTAACTCCTAGGCCCTGCTATGACCTAGGAAGAAGTTCCAAATTCTCCATCTGTACAGCTAATCCTTTCTTCCAAAGTGCAGAACCTTCTACCAAATTGCATTCTGTATTTTGGGAATATTTACCCAATTTGCTAAACTGCTTTGAATGACATATATATTAAATCGGTGGATAAAATCAGACATCTTGGAAGACTGGCTGGGTCTCATTATTCAACAACTTTATTAATGACCAGGATGATGACTTAGAGTTGATATTAAATCTGTGGATGGAACCAATCTGTGGATGGAACCAATTACCCCTGGACGATACTTCCATTCTGATAGTAAACTCAGTACTCCGGTTTTTCAGCCAGTTTTAAGTAGGAGATTTTTTTCTACAGCGTACTTTGAGGCTTTGCTTATGAGAATGTCACATGAGAGTCTGCCTAAAGACTTACTGAAGATATATGATACCCTCTATTACTTCTGAATCAACAGAGCCTCTTATCTTCACAGAAGGAAGCCAGATTGACTTGACACAATTCATTCTTGACCAATAACTACACACACTGTTATTCAACTCCTTGTTTCTTCCAAGTGTCTTCAAAGAGTGTATTTGAGGATCTGTCTGAGAATTCTTGGCCTTTGTCTGATCCTCAGCTAAACACTGCTTTAAATATTTCATTGAAAAAATTTAAATATGCTTTCATTCAAATTCATACAGAAAAAAAACTCTCACAGTACCCTGACATAGCAGAAAATTATTATTTAAAATACCTAAGGCATTCTTTCTACTTTAAAGAACATAAATTTTACAACAAAATGCATTAATTCTTACTCTTTAGAGCAAAATCTCAACTACAAATATGACTTTTTTAACTTAATGTTTCTTCAGGTTACTCCCCACTTACTATTTACTTATGCTATTCTCTTATTTACACCGTGAAATTCAAGTTTCCTAAATACACATGGAAAATTTGCCATTGAATTTCTGAACCACAGTTTCACCTGCTGATCAGACCCATGGTTTGATATTAATGTTAGTAAGAGCAGAGTCAGATTCTGAATTACAGTTTGCTGTTACATTAATCAGATCTGATTACTTTGGGGCAAGGATTATTTAGGCTAAAAATATAAGACTAGAAACCTTTCCTCAGCATGGGTTCTGGTCAATATGTTAATATGTCACAGGCGAAAGAGAATAAAGAATGTCTCATTCTTCAGAATATTTGAAATGGCCCACAAAGTCTCAGATTCACCGAAGAAGATGGTTTTTCACAGCAGTTTCTTTTTCTGTGAAATTGAGACTTTCCGAACTGAAGCACGTCTGTGAAAATCATCTATGACATCATTTATTCTCTTCTAACCAAATAATGTATAAGCAGAAGGTAGAAAGAAGAAGAATGATGTAACTGGATGTTTATAAAGTAGCAGACATTTGACAGGCTTCATATTGTGTCCAAGACACATTGATTGATACCATTATCCATTAGTGTGTTTTCCCCAACATTTTATCTTAGGGCCAAAAGAAAGACCACAAGCATCTAACCACAAAGTAGCTCTTATTTTCCTATTCTGTCAGCAGTTAGCTCACAGGAACAGAATTCCAAGTATTTCCAATGCTTGTAGCTATAAATATGCCTGTTTCTAAAATGAAATATAAACTTCATATATTAAAAGCCATATTTGGGACTGCAGTCTTTAGACTACAAATACATATTTGAGTTGTGCAGTAGTTACATGTAAAATATCTAATTGTGTGCAACCCCTACATAAACAGAAAGACTATTTATTTGAAAAATACATACCAAAACATGTAGCTTCTAATGTAACGTAATTGCCCTCTGCTTTTCATGAAACAGAGATTTTCTGCCCTGACTGCTATCAAATCAGAAACATGTGATGAGTGTGAGTTACCAGTTTTGGTTCTGGACTTATATTTCATGACCACAACAGTGTCTGCAAGAACTACAGCTCAGTTTCTCCATCAAGGATTGCAGCAGTCAAATAAACATAGGTAACATTCAAATGACAAGCGGGGATTTGTGGAATCTAATCCATCTTCTAAGAATTATGATTTATTTCTTGGCGTGACTCTCCTTTCCTAGATGCTTTTTGTAAATAAACAGATTGTTCTTAAAAGTTTTGTAACTGCTGCTCCAAGGGATCTCTTCTCTCTTTAATGTCAGGAGAATTTTGTTTTTCTAAATTAAATCAGCCACTACACAGACACATCCCTCAGCTCAGCAAAATGAGACAACTATTTTTAATGGAGCAGCAGCAAAAACAGGAAGAACAGACAGGAAACAGTCAGGAAAAAGAAATTCAGCCAAGGAGCTGGAAGAGTCAAGAAAACAAGAGCAGTAAGAGTACGAAAGCACTAAATCAACTTCACTTTCACCACATCACACAAGTACATCTCTCAAATCCTAATGGACATGTAAGGTTTCTCAGGAAAACACTGCAGAAGGTATCGACAAAAAGTAAGAGAGAAACTTCTACAGTTGCACAGCCTGCTTGTCGTTTAGCTCCTTTTCTTATCCTTCTCCCCTTCTCTTTTGAAATTGGTTTAAAAGAAAAGAGAATATTAGCAAACTGAAATTCACGTTCCCCGTCTCAGAGAGCCAAAATAAAAGCATCAGATTCTGCTGAAAAGTGAAATGAAGAACACATCCACTGAGTTAGTATTTATTTGGCTTAAAGCTCTCTCTTCTTGTATGGCTCACTATATACTGCTTCCTACCTTAATTCTCTGGCAGAAATTCTCCACCAAGCCCTACTTTTTACAGTTAAATTATGTCCTGTAACAGGAATGCAGGAGAGATAGCCTTGTGATTTAAGAACTGGATTGGAACGCTGTGGCTGAAAGGCTTCACTACCACAAATTTTGTACCTGACCTTCTGCAGGCTACTTAAATCATCTCCCTTAGTACTCCATCTGCCAAATGTAAAGTGCCCCAAATGTATGTGAAAGAGTAAGTTCATTAGCTGCCAAATCTATACTATATAGTATACACACAAGAAAAATCTTACTGAAAAAAATATTTAAATAAGAAGGAGGGAAATGAACTTTGTATAATGTTGGGTGATAAACATAGGTAAAATACATCTCATGGTTTTGAAATCCTGCAAAAATAACACCCAATCCCTGCACCTTGCGAATGGATCTCTCTAGCACCAGGATTAAAGCAGCCAGAAATCTTCTCCGCGCTACGCTTCCACTCGCAGACCCTGACACTTCAATGCCAGGACCACAGCGAGAAAGCGAATCTGCGAAGCTCTGCTGCTTTCTCGTCGCCTGACTCGTAACACCAGCCGTGTTCTGACCAGCGCCTCGGGAGCGGGAGCCACACGGCCGACGTGCGGCACTGCCAGCGATCGCATCCCCGGCGACGGCGTTGCAGGGCCGCGGGGACACCGAGGTCCCCGGCAGCCACAAGCGGTTTTTTCTCAAAGCCTGAGAGCCAGATGCTATTTCCCCTCTTTTATTTCGCATTTAAGGATGACAGGAAGGCGATAAACAGCCAAAGCTCGGACACATCAATATGCCAGCGGGACAAAAGCCCTTTGTGATCGACGGGCGAAACCTAAAGCAGGGGAGGAGACCCTCTTTTTCTTCCTTTGGGGATGGCTCTGGACAGAGACGCCTGAAATTTCAGCTCTCCAAAGCTTCTCCCATTACCAGCAGATCACCTTGCAGGTAAACACCTTCCTGGTTCACTGAGTCGCTGTTACGTATCTGAAAAAGAATCTCCACTGAAAAGTGATAATGGTGGAAAAAATACTCCCTATTGTACAGCCGTAATTCTTGTAGTGCTTGTCTGTAAGCAACGCATTTCCTCTCTTGAGGAGGCTGTGCAACTGGATCCAACTACACGTAAAGCAATCTGTTAAAACCAGGATGAGATTTACTGTTGGAAAGAACAGGTTTAAATAAATTCCAGGAGCCTATGTACCATCTGTCTAAAAGTGACCAAATATGGAAAATTAAATTTCATCTCCTGAATGTTACAATAAAAAGTTAGTATTTTCTATAAGAGAGTAAACTTACTGATTTAGTAGATGCAACGAACTATTTGCAGTAACTGTTGTTCCATTTTAACTCCTAAAGAAACTAATTCTCTCTACAGACTATTTAGTTACATTTTTAGGCATATACACGCAGCACTAAAATCCCTATTTCAGTTGTTTTATAGTATGCAAACTGGCACGTGTACCATGCAAAGTGGCAATAGAAAACATACGATACTTTTATTGAAATGTATTCCTTTTTTCCCCATATAGTCATAAAATCATTTGCGCTACTTAATCCACCAGAAACAACAAAGCAATCCACCTGAGTTCAGTGTAAAAGTGGTTTTGTTTCTGTTTAAAAGCAGTGAAGTCCAACAAGAGAGAAGTCGCCCACTTTAAGAGCATCTTCTTTTGACGTGTGTATCACTAAGCAACAGATGTATCAGCGTATCTCAGTATGAAAAGCTGTAACCAGGAAAAAAGCTAGGAGATGGGAATTAGAAGAGCATTTTCTGCACTCACCGACTGCCGAGAAAGCCTACTCTGCAGCCTTTCTGTGTACTGGAGCCGTGTGATTTAACCAGGGGAATATAAAAAAAACAGCCCGATGTCAGCACATACAGTTAGAATCCCTCATTTGGAGCTAATCTAACCACAGCTTACACCTTGGAGAACTGAGCTAGTTTGAAGACAAGAGTATAATACAGCAATAAAATACACGCCTACTTCTTTCTTCACTGTCACCTTTTCCACTTGAAAGACAAAGTGAAAAATAGCATGAACTGGGACTGGAAAAGTTCCTTTAACAAGAAAGGTGGTTCAAGGGATTTGAGGCAGTATCCATCTTTCAAAAAAAAAAAATAAAAAAAGAAAGCCAAAAGGACAATAATCATCCCTATTCTGGCGTATCCTTTGAGCATAACAAAGGTTCAGCTAATGTTCAGGTATATAGAAAGTACTGTCACAGACACAAAGTGCTGCAGAAGTACGTAATGTTTCTCTACTAGGTCAAGAGGCATTAAAAAAAAGGAAAAAATGGCCTGGTGATTTGTACATTAGGTACTTGGATGATCCAATATGCTTTTAAGTCAGTATTCTCTCAGAAGAGCTTCAGTAAAACTGAAGACACAAAGCTGCACTACAGCCCTAATAATGCAACCATCCATGTTCTCCCACTCCTTCTGCTACAGTATGAGCCAGGTTCATGGCTGGTGGAAACCCTGTCCTGCTTGGCCTCTCACTCCTTCAGCACGGACACTGTCCCGTCTCCCGGCCTCGCATTTCTCTTCTCTGGCCAAGCAGCGTATCTGACAACAAGAGCAGGCAGAGAGGGAAGCAGCCAGTTTTGGCATTCGGCATAGCCCGTCAGTCATCCTCGAGCATACACAGAGTCAAAGGAGTGAGAAGGATTCAAAGAAGAAACAGTTCTGAAAGGCACTCGACAGGAGCATCCCTCTCCCCCCGCAGCCAGCGCCCAGCCCGAGCCTCCTCCCAGCCCCTTCCCTCCCCACGGCTCCCATCACCATGGCCAACAACTGACCGCGGCGCGGGGAAAGCCGCACAGACCACCTGCCTCTGCTGATAACACCACCGCTGCTGCTGCAGACTCTGCCTCACCTTTCCTACCTTCTCGCTTGCTTTCCTGGAGAGACTACGGAGCAGCCAGCTGGGGCGAGGGAGGCACAGACTGGCACCGGGCACCGGCACGGCTCTGCACTGGGATGGCACCAGGTGACAGTTGCTCTGATTTTTAAGAGATGCTTCTCTCCTCCTAAAACTTACCATCAAAAGAGGCAGTTGAGATACTGTAGAGATATTTATGCTTATCCCTTTGAACACCTAAATCTTAAGACTATAGATGCTGCGGTCTGGTTTTGTTCGCCGTGATGCACACAGACATGCGCCCTGTAACCTCGTCCCAGAGAGACACATGGACTTCTCAACACTGCTTGGTTTGGCGTGACAGCCACACCACGGCTGACAGTCAAATAATGAGTGCAAGGAACAAAAACCAATGTGGCATGCGTGTCATGGATGTGGTCAGGCACTGGGACAGGCTGCCCAGGGAGGTGGTGGAGTCGCCATCCCTGGAGGTGTTCAAAACACGTGTGGATGTGGCACTTCGGGACATGGTTTAGCAGGCATGGTGGTGTTGGGTGGATGGTTGGACTTGAGGATCTTAGAGGTCTTTTCCAACCTATGATTCTATGATTCCTCAGAAGAAACTGTAAATACAACAGGCATCCAGCGATTAACAGTATCGTCAAAATGTCGGAAGTTTTCTCTCGGGATATTTTCAGGGCAGGAGTCCGGTAACTCCTGGTATCTTAAGGCTAAAGTAAGTCTGCTCTAGTAACACTTCAACATCACAAACATACATATCCAGAAGGTAAACATGAATATTTAGTGTTACATTCTAATTCCTAAACTTACTATATTGTTATCACATACTTTCTCAATAAAATTTGTTTCCACCGGAGAAAAACTTATTAAACTGAACATTATTTGACAGACGCCTAATTTAAAGGAATACTTTAAATGCTGTTACCAAATTGGCAAAAAATATGACAGACATCAGGCGAGTATGACCACAAGTGCATGTGAAATGCAGTAACAAGTCAATGACAGCATGCCCGTGTATTTTTTGAAAGACAGAAATAAACAACAGTAAATTTAAATTGCCGTCCCAGTTCGTAAGATGCATCTCTAGGACGCATCAGAATTATAAATGCTGTCTCTTTTTACTCCTGACAAGGCTCTACAGAGATCAAAGTGTAGTGTAGTTTAGTACTTTATATTACTGTATGAATTAAAATAATTTGACATAGAAATCAGAAGGATTTTTTCAAATATTTCACATAATTTTTCCATTTTTACAATTTTTTTTTGTATCAAAGCATATTGTTCTATGATACCTTTTTCCTGTAACTTCCATCCAAAGACTCTGGTAATAAACCAGAAAAATCGGTACTTAAATATGTACTTTATTGTATAAGTTCCCATCCTTTTTTGCTCTTAATAGCACAACACAAGGTAATTTTTTTTCATAGTAAAGCTAAAAACAGGTCCATGAAATAGCAGGATAATACAAGCCATGTATGCAGAAGTTAAAAAAAACACCTTTAATAATATCTCAACATTTCATTAATTCTAAACACTCTCAGAATAACTTTAATATGGTTTCTAGGCAACTTTAAGGAAAGACATCAGCCTAGATTTATTCCATCTACTATGAAAGTAAGTCTGGTGCACAATCACCTGCATCACCAGCTCGAGATGCAGCTCAACACAAATAAAGCCCACACAAGATGGGAATTGCCCTCTTGACTAACTCGTCTTTTCCTCATATTTATTAACTTGAATATCTCAGATAGGTGCCTAAAACTGAAGATAAATCTTCAACACAGCCCTACAGACATGATAAAGATCTCATTGTTGTAAGGTTCTCTTTAATGCTAGATTAGAAATCGGTACTGACTTATTTTAATTTTATGAACACAAATATCATCCCTTTCCTCCCGCAGTACCCAAATGAGCAGGTAAGAAACAGCAATTTGTACTTGCAAATACATGAACACAGAAACAGAAAGAGTGGGATTTGCTCATGGACGTCCTACAGCAGCCTCTGCAGATGCCTGAACGAAGGTGCCAGAGCATCGTCAGGAGAGGCTCCCGCACCTGCTGCGGACGCCCACCACGTCCTGCTGGACACTGCAGTTCTGCACCCCGACGGACATTGTCTTTGCAACACCTGTAAACCTGGATATTCTTCTAATCTGTAGGAAAATCTAATAATCTCAAATTCTTGCCCTTAAAAATATGCTTAAAAATATACCTTTACCTATTAAAAAATATACCTTTAACTCTACTACATCATTTTTGAGATCGAGGTGGGTACGCAACGTGAGCTTGGGGAGACCAGCCTCCCCCTCCTGTGACTGCCGCAGAGAGCTCAGAGCAGAGCTCTGCGAAACTCGGCGGCAACTTCCCGTCCAACCAAAACCAAAACGGGACTACCTGGCATCGCAAGTTTTAAGGGACACAAAAGTGAAATGCAGTAGAAGTCTGGTAAAAGAGTCTGAGAGAGAGAAAAAAAAAAAAAATGTGCTTCATGAAAATAAAAAGGTAAAAATACATTTCCGTCTTTTATTCTACTGGTAGATGAACAGAAGATAACTCGTCTCACCTTTCCACCCATATTTGCATCTGAACTAAGCACGTGCAGCTCTGAACGCGGCGCTCTGCCAGGGAAGGGTCGGAGTTACCCTGCGAGGTTATCTGCTCATCCGCAACCCCTCCTGTGATATCGCGTTTTACTTTTGCTGAGAGTAAACAAAAAGAACTGATATTTATAGCATTTCTTAGGAGACTGAATGTTTTCATCAGCTCACCAGGTCATCCAAAATACCCAAGAAATCAAGTTTCATGACAGTTACCAAAACAAATGCTTTGAACCAATAACTTTGAGATGTTTACATAAGGACAGTAAAAAACACATATAAACACAGAAAAAAATTCTCATCTGCTTTTTTTGTCTGATTTATTACCTAATAATTCAATAGCAGAGCACATTTAATGTACTCCTGTAATTCTACAGCAATCATAAAAGACTTAAAAATAATCTTTATAAGAGACTGGAAGATTATTAATATGAAATCCCTATCACAGCAAATCTGACTATTAAGCTTGCTTGTCCTACAGTAAAAAAGAGACTAAAATTAAAAGGCAAAAATATCTTTCAAGTAGTTGCTTCTGTACAAAAGGGAGCTTAAGTGATTAAACAAGAGACTGATTTGGCATTGGTACCACACGTTTTTAAAGGAAAATACAGGCACTTTGAAATATGTCAAAAATACTGAATAAATTACAGGATATGTGTTTCACGGGGAAAGAAGAGTAAATAGCTGTAATTTGGGAGGCTAGAATTTCATTAACGAGACAGAATAAAGGGCTCTGCAAACAAAAGGACCTTTCTTAAAGGTTTTCAGTGACTACACAAGTTTCAATATTCCTTCTTAATGGCAGCATATGACAGCGCGTCTGCCTTTCTTGTACGTTCTTTTCGTTATATTTTTCATTATCCATTTTCACCCAATAGATAATACATAAACAACATGAACAGATCAAGAGCTTTCCATTGCGAGCTATGCAAACCCTGAGTTACAAAAACCACCACGTTCTGCTTTGTGAAATCACAGCAGTAACTTCTGATTGTCTGAAATTATTGTTTCAGAAAACAACATTTTATCATTTATCTCTACAGCAGGCAGACTTCATCCTCAACTTATGATCAATCAATCATCAGAAACATCCGTCTTCCCATAATAGCTGGTTTCAGCTCGTACACGGAGCTTTCCTTTCCAGGGTTCAGAGCAGACAAATTAACATATCCCTCTTACTAACTCCTAGTATATAGTCTAAGGATTAACTACCATAGCAACCAGTACTGTAGTCTGCCAACACATGTTCACCCAAATTGCTGGATTTTCTAAGTTTATGTGGATAGGATTTCTATGTAGGTGTTCATTTACTGTGCAGAGATTGTAAGTTTTCTATTATGTGGATTTCTTCAAATACGTGTAAAAGCACAGCCACTGCATGACCCTTCCAAAAAACTCCAGCATAATATTCAAAATGAAGCTGCTACTAAAATAATACTAATTAAATTGTATTTTACAAATATTTATTTTACACATTATGCAATTCCTCCTGCTTGTTCGTTTTACTCTACTCAATTACGGTATAATGCTATTCTTGACATCAAGTACAACGAGTTCTTTGAACTGGAGTAAGGTGACATGAAATCAAGGTATAATCAAAGTCTTTTCACCCATAACCTTAATTCCATGAAACTGTAATTTTTCAAAAAAAAAGAGAAGCATTAAAGAGAAATGTGCTTCTGTTCCAAGACACTTTAAAAAATGGTGCATTTTTAAACAAATCGTACATGACATCATACGACATCACAAATTACTTGTTTTTAAGTGGTGAGTATTAAGTTCCCATGGAGTTCAGTGTCACCTGAAAATGAGTTCCTAAAGATATGGGAATGTTCCTCTCCTCAGACATACTTCTATATTTAAGTTTTTCGGAACAAAAAAAAAGGATGGAAGGGGAAAGAATCCTCTTTCAACTGTGGTTCACCATATGCATGCATTAAATACACACATGGCAGCTTGCACTACAGAAGTTGCTGTATATTACAATCACTCACGAATGAGTATGAATAATTTCATCATTTTCAGTGTAGCTGAGCAGAGCACTTCGAGACAAAACACAGGTATAAGCAGAAAAGTACAGAAAAAAGGGTGGAAGAGAAGAAAGAAAAAAACCTATTAAAATATACTTCCTCTGCCTGTAAATATAAAATTGTTGCTTGCAAGCCTATCGTCTTCGTTGAAGCTGCTGCTTTCCTAGTATATTCTTCTCTTTTTTGTCCTGTTCGCTGACATGATCTTATTTTTTCCCTCTTCAGTCACTCTCTCCTTCCATCTTCCTTTCCATATTGCTCTTCCGAATTCACCTTTCATTCCGACTCCCTTCTCACTTTATCTGCTCCTGGAGGAATTACTCCCGGTTTTTCTTCTACCATTTCAGTTCTGTAACCTCACTTCCTAACTCTGAGATTTAGCATCTTCTTCTCTTGCTGTCCTGTCATCAATGCAATAATATTTGAAGAGTTCAACAGAGTTTTGGGGAAGCTCCAGTGATCAATCTCAAGGCTGCGTGGTGAAGTTTTCAGCTAGTGCAAGACATCTGCCTTAGGGGTGGGCTGGGAGAATCAGGGTGTAGCAAGTCAACACACGGGCAAAGTCTGTCAATAGACAGTAAACAGCATTCATTTTCCAACTGGAGAAACCTCTTCTATTCCAAATGATAAGAAGATAATCCGAACACTTAATTTTTTTAAATAATACACTCCCCAGATCCATGACACAGGCTTTTGAGCCTTTCTGCTGCTTTGGAGGCAGAAATCATAGAGTCATAGAATGATTTGGGTCGGAAGGGACATTTAGAGATCATCTAGCCCAACCTCCCTGCAGGGACCAGGGACTTCTTCAACTAGATCAGGTTGCTCAGAGCCCTGTCCAACCTGGCCTTGAATGTTTCCAGGGATGGGGCCTCCACTACCTCTCTGGGCAACCTGTGCCAGCGTTTCACCACCGCCATTGTAAAAAATTTCTTCCTTATATCCAGTCTAAAGCTACCCTCCCTTAGCTTTAAGCCGTTACTCCTCAGACGTGTAAGGGTTGGCAGCCAGAGACAACATCAGCAAATTATAACTGCCTGGCCAAAGGACCATTACAGTACTTGTTTTTGAAATAATTCAAGATAGACATTATAATGAGATACTGAGAAACTTCATTACACTAGAAAAGTAAATATTTCAATAAATCGAGAAGAACTTGTCTATTCTTCCACAGACCAAGATTCAACCATCTGGTACGGCAGTATTTCCTGCTGGTGTGGGTAGGAAAATACCCACATCAAGGGAGAGGTATGGTCATGTTACAGTTATCTGCATATTGATTTTGTTCTCTTTTAGTGGATAACTATCAACTGCAATGTTTCCCTTCCAAAAGCAACACTATGCAAGCTCAATTTAAGAGGCTGTTCTTAACATGGCAACCTGAAAGGTATCCTGAAAGTTGTGCGATGTACAGAATACACATTAATTCCTCCACAAAGACGACAGCTTTGAACTTTCCAACTCGACTTTTCATAGACTCATAGAATCATTACAGTTGGAAAAGACCTCCAAGATCATCAACTCCAACTGTCCAACATCACCATGCCTGCTAAACCATGTCCCAAATGGTCATGTTACAGGCTCAGTAAAAATCACCCTAGGCCATGCTGGTATGCAGTCAGTTTACAATGACAAAAGTCCACGTGAATGCTGAAGAGCATCTCTGCTTTCCACGCTTGTCCCAATCACTGACCACCACTGGCTGGTGGTGTTGATGCCAGCTACCAGGCATCATGGTATGAGCTGTGCAAGGACAACGATCCAGCCTGAAACTACACAAAGCAAAAATAGTGGCTAAATTCAGTCAACCCTGGACCTGCCAGGAATGCCAGTGCCAACCAGAGCAACTGACTGGGGACATTAACACTCTCTTTTCAGAAAGGTTTTAAGCTTCAGCTTACACCATTGTTAGCAGTGAACAGTATTTTATAGTCATTGGGAAGATATTCCCCAAGCCAAGCAGATCTGACGTTGAATATGGTGTTTTTCTAAGACTTTTCTGAAAGTACTGTAATTGTAACACGATTTTGTCAGTTTGATCTGCTTGTGATTAGGAAAAGGCTGAAGTGATTTTGAGTCACGGACCAGAGGAAATGCAGTTTAACAACTCTCCCAATTCTTTTCTAATTTAGACACCAATTGAGACAGGAAAATTGCCTCCCCCAGGGCTCTGGATAGATCCATAGCTGATTCCTCTGAGGGCTGTCCAAAATCCTAACGAAGCGAATCAATGATGAATTCACGTATGGGACAAGACAACGACCAATTCACAATCTCAGTCCACACAAACTGGGCAAAACCTTTGAGGACTGACCGAGTGACCTCTCTGTCTTCTCTGTCTTCTCCCTGAGTGGTTGAACCTCTCCTATTATGTTTCTATGACTAGAAATTGTGGAAGGACATTTTAATTCAGTGTGGTAGAAGAGTCACATTTCTCTCTCTACCAGTTCTCCGAGAAGCCCCTGCCCGCCTGGACCGCCAAGGTGTTCCCTGCCTTTGCCTGCCCTCCTGCCTCCATTCTGTACGTTCTACAAGACATGGTGATTTCCACAACACAGAGCTGTCATTTGGAATTTTTTCCAGGTATACCTTTCAAGTCAAACTCAACAAAGCACAGCACGGTTATCCTCCTATGAAGACTTCACCAGCCACTGCCTTTGACAGCTTCTTACATCAAATCTTTCACGATATGACAGCCATTGATGTGAATGAAGAAGTGGAAGAGACTCAGGCAGTCAAATAGTCCATTCCTGTCCCTAAGCGGTAACACCCATATTATCCAAAATCTGTCCCTATGGATCTGAAAGGACAACCTGTAACCTGGCCAGGGAATCTTCTCACCGCTTCCTTCTTAAGCTTTCCCTCCTCGCTACCTAAGTGAACTCAACCCTGCTGCAATTTATTACTGTAAGAAGAAATGCCTTGCTCTGTTATCTCTTCTCCTATCACGGCCAGTGAGAACAGACTATTTATTCTCTTCCTCTTTTCAGCAGTCTTGTACATACATGAAGACAGTTATTCCATTCCTTTTTTTTAAGCTAAGCAAATACAATCTATCCTTCTAAATAAGCCATGTTTTCCAAACTCCAGACCACTCTCTGAGGTTTCTCTGACTCTTCCATATTCTTCCTGGCATGTAACAATCAAAAAGGACACAAAAACGGACTGAGAACTTCTTAAAGTACAACAAAAAGGCAACTCTATGTGTCTCACAAGCTCTATACATCCCGCTACAGCCTTTCCCTGGCTACAGGAATGTGACATTGTTGACTTACACTCAGCTGGCACGATGCAACATACCTTTTTTTCAGTGAACTCTTCCTTAACTATTTGATTCCCCACAACTGTAAGCATATTGCCCCAACCTTCTTGTTACTAAACAGTTTCTCAGACCCTATCTCCAGCTTGTGTTTATCCAAGTTCCAAGTCTGTTCTTCAACGTAACTTCAGTTCCCAGCCAGCAGTTTTACCTACACATGTAATGTGCATTTCCTCTGTTGTCTTTGTCATTATTTAAATATAGACATTCTAAACAATGGGAGACCTGAGCCGGTCCTCGTCAACACATCCTCTATCTGATGGTCAGCCTCTGAAAACAATTCTGTCCACATACTGCCCAGAGAGTTCTGTGCATACCCAGAGGTTTCACCCAGACCGTCTATATCTGGTCTCTTTAGCAAAGTACCACACAAATCACTGGGAAGAAGTTCTAGTCATAATACTGATTACACTCAGAAGGAGAAAAACAAAAACAAAAACAAACAACAAACTGCTCTGCGCTAATTATTTTTGATAAATCTACTTTGCTTTACCATTCTTGTTGGTGTTTACAGCTTTTTTTTTTTCCTGAGAATTACACTGATGGATTTATGACTACCTGATCTTCTATTTTAATTCCCCTATTACCACATCAAAGACAAAGGAATTAAATGCAGCCGACGACTGCTCAACAGGACACCAATCAACCCTGGCATGGAAGGACTAATTTTAGAAGGGAACCTAGTTTGGAGCCCATTCAACTGCCAGGTTACTGTGTCAGGTCAGGGAGGAATTCACAAAGTATCTTTGGGCTCTGGTGAGTCCCTATTTAACTGCCAGGTTGTCTCTAAAACACCAAAACACCGAGTTATTACCAAAGACATAAACAGGAGACAATTAGCTTCCCCCAGAATCATACAGCATTATAGCTTTGACCAGTATTTTCATGGTTTGGGTTGGCTTAACCAGCACTCACACGGACAGGTGTCTAACCTCAACCTTACAAGTCAAATTCTCCAAGGCTGTTATGCCGTGACTCCGGGAAGTAGACGAAAATCAGGCAAGGAGAAGACTGCCAATACAAGGGTCTTAATGGGTGGTAGATGAAGAGAGGAATGCTTCTTCAAATCCTTTAAATTAATAGCTTTCCCTTATCCACAGACTGTTCTTGGCCAGTATCCGCAAGTAATTCTTAAGTAATGGAATTACGAAGGAAAAAAAAAAGCTGCAGCTTCCAGAGTTTTGCAATCACCAGGGGATCCTAAGGCTTGAAGAACCATAGATGGCTCCATGCCACAAAATTCTAAGTCAGAGGGTTGTAGTCAAAGGTTACTTTAACAAGCGATGTTCCAATAAGAGATACAATACAGAAAACTTGAGAGGTCTGGTATTTAAAGGGGAAACACTGACAAGGTATGTGATTTATTACTTATATCTTGCAAACTGAGAGGGGATAAAAAGTTTTACAAAAATAAATGCCTGATCCAACCCTACTACTGTATGTCTTAAAATAAGGAAAACAACCGAGAACTTGTGAAAATATACATGAGACTACTCTAAAACTAAAAGAACGTAGTTGCATCTGCATGCATGTCAAATATTTGATATCATTTAAGACCGTAAAATTTCATTTTCCTGTTCACCCTATTTTCACCAGAAGAAAAAATGTTATCTGCCCTGCCATAAGCCATTTAAGAACATATATTGAAAGCGGTATTTCAGCTGTTTTCATACTATGCAATGTTAGATCTCCAGGGTCTTCATTATGAGATGAGAGGAGGCTCCTTAAGTATTCGGTATAATCTCCAGACTATTTAAAGCTTTTAACTCAGCACTTCACTTTTTAGCCCAATTATGTTCACAGCACTGGGTTTTTCATTCCATGGAAGCACTCAATTCAGAAAGCTGGATTCAAGACTATACAAGTTTTCAGATGAATACGAAAAATCAAGTAAGCTCTTAGAAATGCTGTTTGAAATTATCTTTACAAACATAAATAGGTGTACTAGTAACATACCTGAAAAAGAACATGAACAGAGCAGCTGTGATGCAGAACAAAAGGACCTACAAGAAGAAGAAAGAACGTTATTACATAGAACATCACTCCACCAGTGCATCTTCTGGATCTCAAGGATTTTACAACTGTTGCTATAAAAGTTACACGACATTTATACACTTGATAGGTCAGAAGGAAAGCTTATCTGAATCCACCAAAAAGGATTCTCTTATTTCTAGTGGACTTTGAGCCGTTTCTGTAGAAGTTAAACAGACATGAAATCCAAACCAGGGTAATGTGACAACAGACACAGCAAATGATGCCACTTAAAACAGTCTGGAATAAACTAATAAAATCATAATAAAACAATAGAACGACACAACAAAGCGGTAGAATGGAAATTTAAACGTTGTATTTTTTTCTACTTTGCTTTTATGATTTATTCAAATATCATATTGCTAGTTCCAATTTAAAAGCCAGGCCCTTGACGATGTCTGTACAGACAGCCGCTTCTGCTTAACGGCTTTCCAGCAAGTTTGAGAGTAGGTAATTCTATTCCCAAATGAGCATATCCTTTCTAGTAGTTTACCTTAGCGTTAAACTCACTAGGAATAAACCCATCTTGCTCTAGATTATCAACATGACCATACAAGAGTCGGTGAGCAAACGCAGCAGCCCTCCAGCATGGAGCGGGGAATGTCCTCCTCCTTCCCCAGTGCTCCTTCCTCCTCCTTCCCACCTGCAGAGTGACCCATGAATGCTGAAGAAAACGAACCCAAGGAGGGAAAAAAAAGGAAAAAAAAATCAAAACTTTGGAGCGTTTTCTGCCACTTTGGTGAGATAAGGAGATCACTGGAAGGGTGTAAAAGCTCTGGAGCAGGCACAGGCAAACGGGAAGGCGGGAAGATCTCCACACCAGGAGCAGAGAAGAGGAGAAAGGATGAAGGCATCCCCTGGAGACACCAACCAGCTGCTGTACCTTGACTGTAGAACTGCTTGTACATGCAGCTGCTTCAGGAACAACTACACCGTGCTTTAAACTCATAACCTGTCTTAATCCACTCCATCTTTGCACATACAGCTCCAGAGTGAGAAAATGCTGTTTCATTCCAGATACTCTGGCCCATATTCATCATTCAGGAGGCAAAAACCTTATCGAAAAACTGCAAGTGTTTTAGAAAACACTAGCACTTATTTTCAAGGGTTGAAGAAGTTTTGCTCCCAATAGGATACAGCTAAGTGAAAAGCAATGGAAATGCTGGCAGCAGTGCATATTTGAAGGTTATGAACACACAGAACAGTGGCTGCTGCGTGTTGATACAGATCAGAAAGCGTGATAAAAATTTGAATAGGAAAAGTTTACAATGACTTTCAGAGAATAAAAGTCTTACAATGAGACTATTTCCCTTTACTAAGTCCTCTGGCATGTGACTTCAAATTAGGTCACACAAGACATTTATAATGTTTACTGTGTAAACAACCCATTTTCTTTACTTTCCCTTCACCACTACCGTCGTATTTTATTATTCTGCATCAAAAATGTGAACATCTGATATCATTTTATACAAAATCATTAGGGTAAAGTGAGGACAAAGACATATTCCAGTTCAAACTAGCAGCAAAAGCAGGCTTACATTTAAACATAAGTTCTACTTAAAAAGATCTGCCCTAACCCTCCCAAGCTCAAACCACATTTAATCATTCAGTCATCAGTTCTTTGGATATCACTTCTGGGAGACAGAAGCAACAAGAAGCCTTGACAGCCAGAGCAGTGATATTGAGAAATCAAATGGCAAAGAACCACTTTTCAGGGGGAAAAGTATGCCTTTGCATATTAAAAACACTCCCTTCACCAAACAGTCTTTTATTCATTTTTTACCATTTTTAAAATGAGTTTGATAACAACCTAACAAGTATTTATACACGTCATTAAGAATCCCTCTGAGCTCTCTCTTCTCCAGGCTAAACCACCCCAGTTCTCTCAGCCTCTCCTTGTGAGTGATGCTCCAAGCCCTTAGTCATCTTCACTCCAACACGCCTACATCTGTCTCATACTGGCGAGCCCAGCACTGGACCCAGCACTCCAGATGTGTCTCACCAGGGCTGAGCAGAGGGAAAGGACTACCTTCCTCGACCCGCCGGCAATGCTTCTCTGAATACAGTCCAAGTGGCTGGCGGAAAGGCCTGTTGCTGGCTCATGTTCAGCTTGGTGTCCACCAGGATCACCAGGTTCTTTTCTGCAGAGCTGCTTTCCAGATGCTCCCAGCATATACTGATGCCTGAGGTTATTCCTCCCCAGGGGCAGAACTTGGCACTTCAATTTGCTGAGCCTCATGAGGTTCCTGTTGGCCCATTTCTCCAGCCTGCTGAGGTTCCTCTGGACAGCAGCACAACTACCTGGTGTGGCAACAACTCCTCCCAGTTTTGCATCATCTGCACATCTGCTGAGGGTGCAGCCTCCTGTGCGCTAATCCAGGTGCTTAACGAATCATACAATCAATCATTGAATCATTAAGATTGGAAAAGACCTCTAAGATCATCAAGTCCTACTGTCCACCCAACACCACCATGCCTACTAAACCATGTCCCAAAGTGCCACATCTACACGTTTTTTGAACACCTCCAGGGATGGGGACTCCACCACTTCCCTGGGCAGCCTGTTCCAATGCCTGACCACTCTTTCGGTAAAGAAATTTTTCCTAATGTCCAACCTAAACCTCCCCCAACACAACCTGAGGCTGTATGATGAACATGCTGCTGACCCCAGTATGGACCCCTGGGGTACACCACCAGTAACTGGTCTCCCACTGGACTTTGTGATGCTGTTCACAACCCTTCGAGCCTGTCAGTTCAGTTCAGCCAGTTTTTGGTCCACCTCATCATCCACCTATCACCAGTTTGTCTATAATCTGTATTCTACTTGGCAAAATCTGGGTAACTTAAAATACTTGAAGACCTTGCTTAACCAATCTCTATAATCACCAGATGTCTCCCAGAACTTAAAAATATTATTTGAAAAAAATACATTGTGGAAGACCTTGGCCAGATGGAAAAGAGGAAACTGGTACCGATTTTTGTAAATGAGAAGTTCAGGGAATATTAGACAGTCAACCAGGCCACTTCTAAAATCCACAACTATATTAGAATACATTCTTTGAAACAGATAGTTTGTAAACATCTAGACAACAAGATGATAAGAAACAACCAACACAATAAACAAGTAAGTGAAAACTATTGTAATTTTCTTCTTGGAGAGATGTTTTAAGGCAAAGAGCAGGTGTAATTTATCTGAACTTTAACACACCTTTGTGGCAGCTGCATATGTTAAGTGGGCACGAAGCTGCTCAAGAACTATACAGGAGAAAACTCTAATAGCAGCTCATTATCAAACTAAAACGCGTTTTAACTGAGGTCACCAAAGAGGTTCTGCTTCCCTTTTCAGTAATGACTTGAATGATGCAACAGAGATTACGTCACAAATTCACACAGTCCTTTAGAGGCCAGGCTTTCACGGAAAGTGATTGAATTGCCCAAAGTCAACAAGATGAAATTCAATAAAAACAGCTATGAAGTACTTGGCAGGAGAAATCACATACACAAAAACCACGACAAGAAACAACTGTGTAGGCAGTACAAGAGTCTAACAAATTCCACAGATCACAAATAAATAGGCACCAGCAATGTAACGCCGCGGAAAGCGCCGTAAAATACTAGAGGCTCTTCCAGGAGCAGAGGAGGTAAAACACAGCAGTGCATTTTACACTAATGACCTGGTGCTGGCAACACCCCAAAAACACAGCATTGGGCACCACTGCTGATGAAAAGTGCAGACAGAACAGAATCACAGAATCACAGAATCACAGAATGTTCGGGGTTGGAAGGGACCTCTGTGGGTCATCTAGTCCAACCCTCCTGCCGAAGCAGGGTCACCTACAGCAGGCTGCACAGGACCTTGTCCAGGCAGGTCTTGAATATCTCCAGGGAAGGAGACTCCACAACCTCTCTGGGCAGCCTGTTCCAGGGCTCCGTCACCCTCAGAGGAGTCCTATAAACTAGACAGTCCAGAAGAGCATGACGGAAATAAATGGGGGGTAGTGTCTGGCTGTCAGGAAACCGCTTAAACTAAAAGAGAGGTAGCTAGTGACAAACCTGCCAACTATTTTCATATAACTATATACTGACAAATCTGTCTCATCGAGTACAGGAGGAGGAAGATGGAGCTAAATCTACAGCGAAGACAACGCAGGTTAGGTATTAGGAAGAGGTCTCTCTACAGGTCTCTCTCTAGAAATAGCTGCCTGTAAGATTGTGGAATCTCCTTTATCAGAGGCGTGTAAAATCAGCAAACACCCCCTCCCAGCAATGCTCTGAGCACGTGTGACGCTGTCTCTCCCAACACTTCCACAGCTGAAGGACAGCAAGACGTGCAGCTCAACCAGCCTGTTTCCCACGCAACACACAGCCCAGCGTGGAAAGCCCAGTGATTCTCTGCTGATCACAGCACCAAGAAACAGCAGGCAAATGGTCACCAGGCTCCAAAATTCAGCTGCTTTCAAAATAAGCCTTTTTTCCAACTTCTCCCCATTTTACAGATTTTTTTTTTGTAGCATCCTGATATGCAATATCTACTTTAGACTTAAAAACAACTATACTTAAAAAGAGAAAAAAATACTAAGGCCTACAGAAATATAACTCTAAATAATAAGTGAAACGGAACCTCACAATCTCGTGGGCAGGGAGTCTCACTTGGATTTTTCTTGCCGAGTCCATCACTTCTTAATTTATGATACAAGGTCAACAAATCGTGCTTGGCAACACACGGACCTTGAAACTTTCCAGCTGCAGAAAGAGATACAACGAGCAACAACCTAGATGTTTCTAATGAGAATGATACGCCCTAAATACCTGAACATTGTTAGAGAGATGCACACAGGTTACAAGGAAAAAGCCCCATGGCTCCAGGACGGGTTAGCATATTCGGTGTCTAAGGTGGGAATTGTAGTTTCATTGATTATATTACACTTTACTGCACTATACTAAACTTTAATTAAAAAAAGAGGAAAGTTGCTGACAAAACTTAAGAGGTACTTTTTTTCTGGATCTCTATTGGCTGAGAAAGCAAATGTTTTTTTTTCCTCAGGAAAGCTTAGCCCTCCTATAAACAGCATCACAAAGCAACATTCAGCAGTTCCCAGTTCTGAGCACAAAACCAACAGCTCTGGCGGAAACCAGTTACCAGCAGGCCCAGTAACACCAGCAGCCCCGGTAACACCACCAGCAGCAGCTCACAGACGACTTGCCCTTGCAGCTAGACAGAAATCTTGGACCAGCGAAAGGAAAAATAACACTGACAAAACTTTTAAGACTACTCTTGAGTCTTGTGTATTCTCACTTTCCATGCACATTAGCTAATTCTAAGGTCATGTGTTTTTTCTTTCAGTATTTTCATTATAGCCAGATTTCCTGGGGTAAAAAAGTCTCTCTGATGGGAGGCTGATGATTCTCCTCTACAGTCAGAAGAAGAGTTGGGCTGAAGCAACATAGACCTTGTAATTAAAAAGCAGAAAGCACTGAAAACACATGCACGTCTATGTAAATAAGACAGGAGGAGGGAACAGGGACAGATCAGGGATACCAGCTGGCGGAAGCATTCGGAGTGCTGGAGATACAGGTCAACACTGAATAGTGCCAATTCCAGCTCACAGCAGGCCTGAGGCTCTTTCAGCCGCTGGCACATCAACACTTGACTTCACACGTACTCATGAAGCTCAAAAAGCATCACCTTCCCGATCAACCGCTTCCCAATTCACACAAAAGCTGTATCTACACTCCATGATACAAAAGAAAAAAAAGTTACAAGTTACTCCTCCTAGTTCTTGAAGGCTATTTGCTACAGAAAGAAGAACTGTCAGCTAAGGTCTGTTCAAGGAATGTTTTATTGATAAAAATCACAGAAAATTAAAAACCCTGGTGACATCTGGTCAGTTAAAAGTCCCTCAAACAATTATTACTTGAGCCACTGTCCTCCACAAGTTACAAAGTGAATCACAGAATCACAGAACGGTAGCGGTTGGAAGGGACCTCTGTGGGTCATCTAGTCCAACCCCCCTGCCGAAGCAGGGTCACCTACAGCAGGCTGCACAGGACCTTGTTCAGGCAGGTCTTGAATATCTCCAGAGAAGGAGACTCCACAACCTCTCTGGTTGTGGATTCTGGAAGGTGGACTTACTATTATTTGTCCATACATATTATTTGGTCTGCTGAGAAAAGGTTCGCTTTGTCCGTAAATCCAGAGAGCTACACAAACCGCACTATAATTATATTGTAGCATAAATCATAGGAATTTTTCAGCTGATGGTTGTGGTTCCTAAATTTTCTTTCAAGACATGTTATTGCTCCAATAAAAATGCTTTCTACAGCTCTTATCACGAAGATTCTCTCTTAAGCAAGCTCCCTTCTAATAAAATAAAAAAACTAAAATAATGGAACTAGCCATGTAGATTAATGTAATGGCCTTGTACTCCAAGACCAAGGAAATACATGTGCATGGAATTCCTCTTTCCTACCTGCACATCACATAACGTAAACAATAGTGTCCAAATCAATGAACTGTCCTTATAAAATTGATATGCTACTCTCTTCCAATATTAAAAGTATCCAGTTAAAAAGTATAAAACGTTCTTTACTTTTATAGCAGTTAAAGGGGATGGAAGTCACAGAATCCTTCTGATTGATTAGACAAAGATATCAGAAACCATATAAAAAGAAGTTATGTGAAAGTAGGTGTCACGTTTCTTACATTCAGACACTTGAAATCTGATCTGATGATCACTCTTACTAATATCAGTAATTACTTTTTATTATTACTTAATACCCCAGCCAAAAAATTACCATAGCAATTACCTGACGGAATGAGTCGCCATCGCTGACAAGGCAGCTCTTACCTACGACAGTGACGTCTTCACCTACACGGGACTGACAGGCAGGACTTCAGCCCTAAGCCCATGAGCTGCTACCAGTGCCAGCTACACCGCCGGAGCTCGCTGCTGTGAGCAGCACTTCCACACTGACGTGGAACAGCCACTTGCTACTAGATTGTACCAGCAATGGGTTTGGCGAATGGTTTTCCCAAGCACTGAAATAGTTTCCACCTGCTCTCCAGCCCAGTTCTCTATTTACTGCCCCAAGTGAGTAAAAGTCACTCAGGGAGGTTTTCTTGCGTCCCCCATCACTTTTTCCTCACCTCTTTGCTGGTCTTTTTGGGATAACACCGTGGATTCTCCCGAGAGCAACGCTAGCATAACTTTATTCTCACCAGTCAGAGCTAAAAAGGAAAACCGGAGAGGCAGCTACCCAGAGCAATCGATGCCCAGGATACGTGGCTTGCAATAAAACTGAAGCTGCCAGCGTCTGAACGCTTTTGGCTTATTCAAGAGAAGACGCAGAGGTGACTGGAGTATCACTACAGGAGCCTGGATGATGAAAGATGATTCTTTAGTTTGACAGAAAAAAAAACATATGACGGTGAGAACCTGAAGCCTGCCAAATTCAGACTAGCGAGATGGCAACTTGTTCTCCGGTCAGTAAGATTAACTGACCACGTATGATTAGGCTGTTCTGTGTACCAAGAGTTCTACGCTCGATGCACAATGCGGTGAGATTCACCCTCCAGTCCTAACCAGTACGTGACTGGATGATTATAATGGTCTCCTGCAGTGTCAGCATTCATGAAAATTGTATTATCCATGTGTTTATTTTAAATGAACGCACTGCATGTACTAAAACATGCGTCTGTACACACCTCAGAAAAAGCTTCTGAATCCACTGCTCTTTCTTTAAATTTCAGTATTGAATAAAATACATACCTCAGGTCTGTCAAATGACTTATTAAGGCTAGAGCGAAAATATAGTGAGGGTGGAAGGGAAAACACACTACCAAATCCTGCAGCAGCTCCACCACCATTGCAACAACCCGGCTTTCTGTGGCTGAGAGTCCCTCGCTCCCCTCTCCGCAGCCAGAGCTGTCTCACGGACAGAGGACCAAAGAGTTCCCTTGGACAGGGACAGGGCGCTTTGAACAACCAACCTCTGTGTTTAGCCACAGACTCCCTGGATTTCTACCCCCGTGGAGACAGGAGGAGCCAATGAGGAACGCAAAGCACTCT
This sequence comes from Opisthocomus hoazin, assembly GCF_030867145.1. Taxonomy (NCBI): domain Eukaryota; kingdom Metazoa; phylum Chordata; class Aves; order Opisthocomiformes; family Opisthocomidae; genus Opisthocomus; species Opisthocomus hoazin. Next base: position 11,741,160 of record NC_134414.1, on the reverse strand, counting down.
GAGCTTCCTTGGGTACATCCAGGTCTGGAACGACTGATACTCTGAGTCCAAGATCTGATGCAGGTTTAACAAAACACAGACACCATAATCAAATACTGCTCCCAGTACCTGCTGGGTACGGACCTGCACAAAGCTTGGCACTGTCCGGTCACTCTGAAGTCATGTACTAACCCTCTTTTACATTAAATGAAATATTGTGATCTACCTTTTTTTTAACTACCTTTTAAATAGCAATCTTTATAACACCCCTTATTTCTCTACTAACAGCATCCTTCAGTTCCTAAGAACTGCAGCAAGTAGCAAAATTGAACCATTTGATTCTCAGTGTTGCCACTGCTCATTAAAGAAGTCACATAGTTCCTGCACAGAAACATCATTATTAAAGTTTTTAAAAGAAAGATAAAAAGATATTTCATGTTGAAAACAGATAATTTGGTTTTGTACAAAAGCATATCCAGTTATGGAAAATGGTGGTTGTATTTTACCAAGCTTGAATTTCTAGTGATCCCCAAAGACACACGCCAATTAATAATCCTAAAATGGAACCATCTCTCTCTGGACATTTCAAGTTATGCAATGTTTTATTTGCTTTTTATAGTAAATCCTGCTAAATCAAAAGCTTCAGAACACCTGGTGTCCTTCCCAACTTGAAATCCACCATATTTAAGAAGAATTTCACCAGGTATCAAAAGTACTGGTGGAAACTATTGTCATAATCTCGATCATCCACATAATGATTATTTTTCTAGTGTAAAATTGGGTAACATCTTAAGCAACGCAACATTGCTCCTGCTTTAATGTTGACAGGCTTTATGAACATGTAGAAGACAGTTTGTCCGATCCTTATCGGGCACTTGGCCAATTCAGCTACACCCCCACCACTTCGGCTGCTAGAGGCTCCTGGGTCTTTTTCCTGCCAGGAAGCCTCAAGCAATCTCTAGACAGGTAAGATCAAAAGAAACACTAGTACATGTTATTAAACAAGAGATTATATAGATTCATGTTAAAGCCCTGTTGTCTGATCACGATTAAACGATTATAATTGGCAAATGCAGAAGGTAACTGAGCCAAGATGCTGAGCACCTGTCAGTCTCAGAAAAGCATGAAACAATAAAAGAGAAAATTAAACCCTTGATTTTCTAGTTCACAAATTCCATATATATGTGTGTAGTTAAGCACTTCAGCACCCCTCATTTGTTCTCTCAGAAAACACTTGTCAAGCCTTTTCCCCTGTTTTTTGTATTATCTCAACCACAGCAAACAAACCTAAACCACAATCTAACAGAGTCACGAAACGGCCTTTCTTCAAGCTCTTGATGAGAGCTTGTGAACCAGAAAGCCTTCTTAGAGCTTTTCAAAGCAGGGATTCTAGCAAATTCTCCATAAAATAAATCAAAAACACTTCTCAGCCAGTAAAAGCACAAGTCCAGCTCTGTCTGATCACCCAGGTTGGCTCTGTCCGAGCAGCAGGAGTAAGACAGACGCACAGCAAGGCAGGACACAAGAACAACTCAATACCTTCCTGCTGTGAGAGCGATTAGGCACAAACTGGAGTGAGTCGGTCACATGGAGTCCTTCACGGTGCTCAGGCACTCGGAAACTGAAATAGTTGAAGCTTCTCTGCCTTTCAGATATGAACAGTCTCTAACTCGGACAAGGCTAATTGTGCTAAAGACTCGTGCAGGAACCTATGGCATTTGATCAAATTCTTCAGAATCTCCTAACAAAACTACATAAAACTCCTTCCCCTTGCCATCAAAAGGTCTTCTGAAACTACGGAGAGAAACAAAAATTAGGGTACTATGTTATTAAGCAATACCTCACCAAAAATACTGTGTACAAAGAGAATTAATATAGTCAATGTTTTAATAGGCAATATCCTTGAGAAGAAGAGGACTTAATGAGACTGAAAATTCATATATGTGTAAGGACATGCCAGAGACAGTCCAGCAAAGGACCACAAAGATGATCAAGGGCTTGGAGAAGAGGCTGAGGTAACTGGGGTCATTTAGTCTGGGGAAGACCAGACCCAGGGGGGGAATTTCGCAACGTCTATAAACAAATTCCTGGTGGGGGAATTAAGAACTGGACTCTTCTCAGTGGCACCAAGTAACAGGAAAGGAGGCAACAGGTACAAGTGGAAATACAGAAATAACTGTATGATTGCGAGAGTGGCCAGGCACTGGAAAGTATTGCCCCGTGAAGCCTCCATTCTTGGAGGTCCTCAAAATTCAAAGGACTAAGCCCTGAGCAAGCTGCTCCAGTGGAAACTGTTTTGAGGAGCGAGGCTGGACTAGTTGATCTTCAGAGCTGCCTTCCAGCCTCACCTCTTCCATGAGCTGGTGAAGTACTAGATCCTAGAACGGCCTAGCAAACTGCATTCGCATACAGACTACACTGTACTGAACTACATTACGAAAAGCATCATCCTTCCCCATGCTTATTAAAAAGACATTATCTGTTTGCCTAGTGATTTTTCTAAATCAATGATAAATTAACAAAAATCAGACAGCAAAACGTCCAATTGCTCGGAACTAAGAACACCACATAATGTAACTAATCTAGATACACATTATGGCCCTACTGCAATAATAAACAGCTTAGAATAGTGCCAAAGTAATGAAATTGCAATTCAGTCAAGTAGATGCTGGAGTAAAATTTAGAATGTAAACAGATCTCAAAAGCCGATTTGCACTCCTGAACAATAACTTGATCTTGAGACTACTTGCTTTCACTGCTGCTTTTACCAATGCAAATATTCCCCGTAACTTCCAGTGAGTAAAATATCTCAAAGATTAACCCTCATAGGCTGTGTGGCCTACGCCCATCTGTTTCTGCTCAAATTACTTTGACAAAAATAATGTAGATACTCTTTCATGTGTCTATAATTAAGGTGGATTGTGTGTTAGGTTGTTTTGGTTTGGGGTATTTGGGTATTTCCATAGGGATTTCGCAGCTATTTTACCTTTCCCAGCTTACTACTCTCTGAGCTTGATAAAACCTTTCAAGGTATTTACAAAGAACTGGCTTTAATTGTTCTGTAACTACAAAGTGTAAGGATATCAAACCATTGAGCTCATCTAATTCTTGTTCAATTCTCAAATTTAACTTGTAAGCACCAATGCTAATTCTTATTCTTGGTTTTATCACATCATTTCCATGAGTTATTTAGATGCCTTGCCTCATTTCATTGCACAAACTGAGGCACAGGAAGTTCCAGCTGAAGACGAGGAAGAACTTCTTCCCTCTGAGGGTGACGGAGCACTGGAACAGGCTGCCCAGGGAGGTTGTGGAGTCTCCTTCTCTGGAGATATTCAAGACCCGCCTGGACAAGATCCTGTGCAGCCTGCTGTAGGTGACCCTGCTTCGGCAGGGGGGTTGGACTAGATGACCCACAGAGGTCCCTTCCAACCCCGAACATTCTGTGATTCTGTGATTTTTCCTTTCCTTCAGCATTCATGGCTTTCTTACCAGTATGATTTCAGCTACAAGTGTCCTGTACTTAAAATGCCCAGTTCTGGGCAACTGCAACTTGTCTCTGCTGCTGCTTTCATCATCCTCAAGTCATACAAAGGTGTTCCTAATCCAGCTTCAACTAGTGGAGATTTTTATTAGGGAATAATATTCTCTCAAAACACTTGAAGCTGAAATTTTGTTTTGTAGAAGATCTCTTCTTGCCAGCTTTCTCCCATTAGCTGAAGTGATCCTCATTTCTTAATCCCAGCAAGCAAAGCAGCCCTACAACCAGTCTCCTCTTTCCAAAGATAAGGGTTTGCATGTTAGTCTTTGTAACCGTTAACTGTGGGCCACTAACAAACTGACACAGAGCAAAATATTCCCATGCTTTTAATTTCCTAAAGAAATGAGAGTTCTTTGTCAATCACCTGCACCACTCGAACTTCTAGCCTGGTTTCAACCACGTTCAGCAAAGCTACACGTCTCGAAGAGAATCCCATTCCTGCAAGTCATTGGAACTGGCAGCTGGGTGGTGGAGAGCGGCCAAGTTCAGTGCCACCACCACCAGAAGAACTTCCTGACTGCACGTGGAAGTCATCACCTCCCTTTGGTCTGCTATTTTTCAATAAAATTGTTGAAAATAGTTCCAGTTAACATATGTAATTTATACATGCAGTTTAGACTCGCGGAAAAAACAGACAGAATAAAATGACTTTTGTCAAGTAACACCCCAAACAGCCTGCAACGCTTCTGAATGCAACACCAAACCTACACACACACTCTCAAGAAACTCTGAATGATAAGAAAAACACACTTTAGCATTTGCTCACATGTAACTCCAACTTTCCTAAATTGTGCCAAGAATAGCTTTAAAATACACTATCTACAAGAAGTAAACTTTTCCACGTTTCTTTAAATTCACCATGTTATGTCAGAGTTAAATGTTTCTGAAATACCTGAAACCGACCCATTCCATTGAATTTGGGTCCCCAAAACCCTAATCAGGGCTTTGTTCTGGCTGTTTTAAATATTCATTCATTTCAGAACTACAAATTACCTGTAAAATTACTTTAATTTTAAATATTCAGATAATTATATACATATATATGTAATTATATTCATTGCTAATATATGCTACAGGGTCCAGGATATCCATCAGCAACACATGCAAGAGTTTATGCTATACCACTGACCGCTTTGAACTGAATTTCAAAATCTACACTTCAAATCTACCTTTCAAGTCTGACATCGTCCAAGAGTGGGTCACTGTGACACTACTACAAGCTGAGGAGTTCTTCCCAACAGCTACACCTTCTGCTGTGCAGGTCTGCTCGTCACTGGGCCGTGCTCGCAGCTCAGGCTGAAGCTTCATTAATTACTTTCAGACAACGTCAACTGACGAAGTCACCACTCCTCCTCTCCGGGACCCTTTTTGGCTGATTACTGCCACGTGTCTGCTGGCACAGAAAAACCAGTCGTAGACCTGATCCATCCCAAAGGAACTGTTTTCCCCTCCCATGGATGGAAAGGCAGAAGCGGCAGGCAGCTGGGCTTCACGCCTACCTCCATCAGCCCAAGGCACACCGAGAGCAAACCACAGCCTGTTACACACTGCTAACTCCTAACAACGTCGTCAGTTCAACCAGCACAATTTGAACCTCCCATCTTTATAACTTTGATGAAAAAATGTGAAGTAGCTGTGAACTGCCCAGGTTAGGATACACTGAAAATGCAGAATTAGAAATATATTTGAAACATAATGTTGCAAATGAAACTACAAAAACGCCAACATCTCTAAATATTAAATCCATCTGTATGCTGAACTTTAAATCTGGTTACTTATCCTACAAGAGCATTACAAACGTAGTAAATATTAAAATAACAATAAATTCTCTTAGTAGTCTGTGCAGATGTCTCCTATTAGACCTCTGAACACAAGTCCCTGGCTCATGTTACGGATATCATCCAAGATTTCATCTCCACCATGAGCATTTCTGCTTGCCTCTTTTTCTTCCAGAGCTCGTAATCACCGAAGGATTACAAGGTTTGATACTACCTTAGTATCCAAAAAAGAACTGCAAGAGATATTTGTCGTTAAAAGTTTACAGGTGTTGAAATAATTTCGTTGCTGCAAAGCACATGTATTAAATAATATCCCAAGCACAGTATTCTGTGCAAAGCAGCGTCACGAAAGCCACTGTATCCAGGAATCATTCGTACTAGTGAAAATTATAAACAGTAGCAGAACATGATTAAATTCTGATAAGCGCTGAAAACTAGTAAAGGGACAGGTTTAAAGGAGTAGAAGTAAATGCTGTATTTTCATAATTCAGAAATAAACAGCAAGATTTTCCCACTGTCGCAACCAGTTAACTATTACTTTAAGCAGTGTATGACAATTAGAGTAAGTTAGATGGATAAATTTGTAAATTACTGAAAACTTTAGCATGCTCAGATGTACTGTAAGTTAGTTACAACAGCCAAAAATCGCTATTTTTCAGGCTCAGCAGCTTCCTGCCCCACGTGCCCGAGCCCGTAGCTGCCCTCTCTGTTCCCAGCAGCGGCAGGAAGGAGCTGAGGATGCCGGTACTGCAGCCAGGAGAAATACGCAGTAAAGAATGTGCTCAGGAACCGCTGATTTCTTTTGTCAAAAATGATGTACGACTAGCAGACACCTACTACAAATGTTTTTTTCATATACACATATACAATGGTATTTTGGTGTTTATTAATTCAAGAAAAAAATTTAAAATTTATTACAATTATTTCTGTTGACGCACAAATCCTGGCACCTTGCGTATGATGTCATTTCACATCCGTACTCCTGCATCCCTCCACCCCTTTGGCAGAGTTTTCAGTAACACTGTGAACTACAGGCATTTCTTTGCAAGCGAGAGCCCCCCCAAGAATGTGAGGAGGGGGAATAGCAGGGTAAGCTGAAATGCCTCTCGCCTTCCCCAAGACAGGAGCCTCCACAAGGTACAGCTGACACTAGCTGTCATCGTCAGATACAGCTAACTGCTCCAGGTAACGAGAGCTCTTAACATCTTTTGTGAGCATGGCAGGAAAGACATATAATCAGAGTTGCTTGGAAAGGGTGAAAGCAGAGATTACGTTATCCGTAACGAAGGAGTTCACGCCGCGATGGAACTACTCTTCAGCGAAGCTTCCTGAGAAGGCGTAAGTTCTGCATGGAGGGAAAGGAAGGGCTTAGCAGGCCAACAAAGGTCACAGAATCAATCACAGGGGTTGGAAGGGACCTCTGGGGGTCATCTAGTCCGACTCTAAGTCACCTAGAACAGGCTTCACAGGACCTTGTCCAGGTGGGTCTTAAGTATCTCCAGAGAAGGAGAATTCAAAACCCCTTTGGGCAGCCTGTTCCAGTGCTCCGTCACCCTCAGAGGGAAGAATTTCTTCCTCACGTTCAGAAGGAACTTCCTGTGCTTCAGTTTGTGCCCATTGCCCCTTGTCCTGTCACTGGGCACCACTGAAAAGAGTCTGGCCCCATCCTCCTGACACCCACCCTTCAGATATTTATAAGCATTTATTAGGTCCCCTCGCAGCCTTCTCTTCTTCAGGCTGAACAAGCCCAGCTCCCTCAGCCTCTCCTCGTAGGGGAGATGCTCCAGTCCCCTCATCGTCCTCATAGCCCTCCACTGGACTCTCTCCAGTAGCTCCTTATCTTTCTTGAAGTGGGGAGCCCAGAACTGAGTGCAGTACTCCAGATGAGCCCTCACCAGGGCAGAGCAGAGGGGGAGGAGAACCCACCACAGACGCCTATGCCGTCCCACTCCTGGAGGTTACCTTCTCTTCGGCTCTGCCCGGCAGCGGTGAAGCAGCGTGTGTGAGCGCCCGACATCCACTTCAGTGGAGGGAGCCCGGCAAGGGGGTCACGCTGCTGGCGAAAGTTGGGCAACATAAAGCAACTCGTTTTGCTTCAGAGACCCCCTCGCTCAGTCCTTTTAACCATCTCCTACATGGAGAGTGAGCGGAAAGAGGAGATGCTAAGAGAGGTGCTACTTTGAACCACTCTAGCTAGATTCACAGTGCCTTTCCCCAAGTTTTTATTAAGCTTTAAAAGTCTTAGAAGTAACACAAATAAAGCTCAAAATGGATATGGAAATTAGTGGAAGAATAATGGTGTTTTATGGAAATACTTAGTAATGTGCTTCTTTTTAAAAGATTACACAGCAAAAGGCTCGCACACCAGGGAACGTTCATTTCTCTTCTATTACAGAACACCAATGTCAAGTCTCTCCTAACACCACCTCACAGACAGTTCCCAGACTCTTAAAAAAACAAAAATATTCTTTTTCATTATTTCTGCGTATGAATCTGCATTTTACCATTTAATTCCACCAGAGCTGGACAAAATGTAGTCATACACATGAAATCTTAGCAAAATCAATGTCTTTGTCAGAAAGGAGTAACTGATGTCCTAATGTCACCTTGGCTTGCCTGGTGAGCCACAACACAAGTACTCACATTCAAAAGACATTTGGTTTGGCTGACAGCAAAGAATGAACAAGCGCAATAACTCTACCAAGACTTGTCCTGATAAGGAGAAAAACTGAAGGAAAGCACATCATGAAATCACTCAATACACTGAACTGTGTAAAATGACTTCACGTAAACATCTTCAAATACAACACCAAAGAGCTCAGCCGATTTCTTTCTGCCTTCCAGAACACATCTGCTGTCCCTTTGAACCGTCTCATTAAGCGTTGCTCTGAAGCGCAGAGACACCGAGCTTCATCTAGTGAAGATTACGGGGCTCCACACATCGCTCTTTCAGGAAACATAATTTGATTCTGCATCTTCTGCATCTACAGCCCACAAATGGTGCAGAAGACCAAACGATTTGGTTATGTCTCAGCAGCTAAAGGCCTTTTTGATTACAGGACAGGCACTCTGAAAGCAGTAGAGCAAAAAGTGAAATGCACCCACAGCTGGTCATGAAATATTTGCTCAATTAGACTCACTCTATTTCCCAAGTCGCCACTGAGAAATTCTGAATTTCCCAAAGCAAGGTGTGTGAACAGATGAACTGCCAACAATGAAGTAAAATGGCATTCAGAATGGGTTCATACTGAGAAAATACTATTTAAACATCAAAGACGGCGGATTATTATAACATAAATTAAACCAACCAAACATCCTTGGGTACAGGGATGACCAGCTGAAAACACCTTTTGATCTCTCAGCTACTCCTAGACAGTCTCTGCAAAAACAGCACTAGGAACAAACGGTGGGGCCAGTCGCCTGCTGCACCAAAATATGTTATCTTGATGTTAGCTGTACTCAACAGCATAAATGAGCCATGAGCATATCTAACTGCAGGCAACAACGCAAGAATCCTCTCTTTCCAACCCTAAATTTTGCACTTTTGTATCACTAACACTGAAAACAGGAGCTAAACAAAATGACACAGTTCACTATGCTATTATATATATACACTTATATATATATATATATGCTATTTTATATATAAATATACTCAAGCAGTAATGGCTTTAAACTTAGGGAGGGCAGATTTAGACTAACCAAGGAAGAAATTTTTTACCATGAGGGTGGTGAAACACTGGCACAGGTTGCCCAGAGAGGTAATGGAGGCCCCATCCCTGGCAGTGTTCAAGGCCAGGTTGGGCCGGGTTTGAGCAACCTGGTCTGGTTGAAGATGTCCCTGCTCACTGCAGGGGGGCTGGGCTAGATGAGCTCTAAAGGTCCCTTCCAACCCAAAGCATTCTATGATTCTATATCAATGGGGTAAAAAATTTAAATCCAGAAAAATTTAAACTCAAGGTAAAATTTCTTTTCTGCAAATTGCAGCAATGTAATTGAAATTAAACTGCTTTTAGTTTAAATCCTGTTATCACTGGAAAACCTTTTTAAAAACTCAGCAGTTTTGGCATAATTGTATTTCTGGCCTGTTTCCTCAACAGTCTCCAAAGACTTTCCTGTAAAACAGCGTAAGTGCACATCCTACTCTGTAAAATGCCAGAGTGCATAACGTCAGGGCATCCATCATATCCAAATGATGTGATTTTTTCTTTCCCAATAGGGCAGGTAAGAATAAATCAATCAACCAAAACAAGACCCCAGCAAATCTTAGTGAAAGTGTCCTGAAACAAAAATTTCTTTCTGCTAACTCAATAACAACGACAGCTGAGATAAAGAAGACATTATAGATAATCTTGTCCAACTTCATTATTCCATATCTAAGGAAATGTTTTCACAAATACTCCTGATACATCGAAACTGTGATATAACAGATTACTCAAAGGTATTTCAGGGATTTCAGTCATTTCTCTGAAATCCAGGGTAGTAGCAACAAAAGCATTTAATCTTCATGTTGTTTTCTTAATAGCAACCACAACCACGCAGCACCCCCACCACCGGCTCTTAGGCTTGCACAGGCAAAGAGCTATCGCAGCGAGTCCAAGAGCTCCTGACTTCCCATCAGCCAACAAGAGCTGATCACCAGAGTTATGAGCACAAGTCTGTAATCTTACAATTCAGAATAGGCTTGTTAAAAAGCTAAAGAAAAAGAGAGCTTTGTTGTTGCTGTTGTTTTTATCTTCTTTTCAGAACATCTTGCCTGCCTAACTACCTTCTAGCACCGTTACAAGTATTCTTAAATTGGTTCTTAGCATTAGCTGGTGGAGACGGAGAACATTTAAGCTTACAAAGACCCATATCTACACACCCCTTCCTACCTTGCAAAAGGCATTTCCAGCCAAGAGCCACCTCTTCTTTTGGAACCCAGAAGTACTTATTTGGTATTCCCTCCACGGGTTCTCACAGGCATTAATGACTAAAATTATTCCTTAGTTGGACTAATTTCCTTTTCACGCTATCCAGGTTCAGGTGGTGGTTAAACAGAAACAGCTTTGTTAACCCAAACTCATCAAAAGTAGTGAAACAAAACATACAAAACATGAAAAAGAAAAAATCTGACAGAGAAGATCCCCAAATCTGCTCCTTTTCCAGGAAATATTTAGACAGAGGCAAACAAAAGGAGGTCGGGAGCAGGAGAATACTCAGGGATTCACATGTGAGCCTGAAGACAAACCAAACCATGCGCAGCATCCTTGCAGGCTGCTCACGAATCACCGGCCCCCACCTTCAATACAGGAAACAGGAACCCCCCGATATTTGTCATTATTTGCACTAATGTCACTATTGGCAAGGTACGGTTGACCTCACCCGGACCTTCATGTTCACGGACCGCAGGGAATCATTCCAAAAGCGAAAACAACGGGCAGAACCGAGCAGAGCAGGCAGCACACGCCCCGGTACAGCGAAAAGGCAGACGAACGCATCAGGTTACACGTCTTCAAGCGAGTATACGCCAGCGTAAAACACAGACTGAAATTTTCAGCTATCAAATTACCGAAAAAAAGACTTGCAGAAATACAATGCCGTTATACAAAAAGTTTTAATCTGGACAATACTTCAATAGATTAGTCATGTTACAGATATTTGGCTGAAAGTTTGAAAATGAATATAATAGTTTCACTGAAGAAAAATGAACTATTGTGCTCAGATAAGTCTCTTTAATAAACATCTTGCAAATAATACTTTAAGATACTTTATTCATACAATCAAAATGATTCTGTCACATAAGAACAGATAAAAATCATTTGCATTGGAGGTTTTAATGTTTTTAACACTTTAGATTACTTACTTGGCATCAGTTACAGCTCCCTTGGAGAACAAAAGAAACACTGAAAGAAGCCCTACATTTTGTTAAGAGAAGCACTTAAGACTTGGATATATTCTCTTCGGTGAGCAGATGACGAAAGCAGATACTGTCTGCAGACACATAAAGGGATTCATGCCAAGGGGAGGAATCAAGCCAAGTAAAAGCACCAGCCACAAACTTTCGGAAGGGGGGGGGGGGGTTTAGGAACCTTCCTGGCAGTGGGAAGTGCTCAGCTCTACTGCTTAGTACACCCAATTTCTGCAGTGACTAGGACCTGAATATTTAAAAGCAAAATGTCTAGGCTTCACCATTACAAAGCTATTCTAAACGTAAACCAAGGGCAAAATAACACGTTACTGTTCCGTTCCCAAGCTTGGGTCTTTCGGGTGTTTTCTGCCGCCGTACTCCAAGCGCACCCACATGCTACACTAGCTTGCTGGGGTTTTTTCTGAACATCAGAACACCACTTCTTTGAGCAAACTGCTATCTTCAGGCCAACCTCTGAAATTTTCCCTTTGAATTATAGTAATGACAAAGCTTTCAAGCAGGAGGCAGCGTGTTTGACAGCGTCTGGAGAGCCCAGTGAGCTCAGGACAGGCTTGAGGCCATCCCTTCACACAGCTTACTGCCTGTGCCCCACTCACTGATGCAGTTTGGCTTCTGTGCAATTCACAGAATCACAGAATCACAGAATGGTAGGGGTTGGAAGGGACCTCTGTGGGTCATCTAGTCCAAGCCTCCTGCCGAAGCAGGGTCACCTACAGCAAGCTGCACAGGACCTTGTCCAGGCGGGTCTTGAATATCTCCAGAGAAGGAGACTCCACAACCTCCCTGGGCAGCCTGTTCCAGTGCTCCGTCACCCTCAGAGGGAAGAAGTTCTTCCTCATGTTCAGATGGAACTTCCTGTGCCTCAGTCTGTGCCCATTGCCCCTTGTCCTATCGCTGGGCACCACTGAAAAGAGCTTGGCCCCATCCTCCTGACACCCACCCTTCAGATATTTGTAAGCATTTATTAGGTCCCCTCGCAGCCTTCTCTTCTTCAGGCTGAACAAGCCCAGCTCCCTCAGCCTCTCCTCGTAGGGGAGATGTTCCAGTCCCCTCATCATCTTCGTAGCCCTCCGCTGGACTCTCTCCAGTAGCTCTTCATCTTTCTTGAAGGGGGGAGCCCAGAACTGGACAGAGTACTCCAGATGAGGCCTCACTAGGGCAGTGTAGAGGGGAAGGAGAACCTCCCTCGTCCTGCTGGCCACACTCTTCGTGATGCACCCCAGGATCCCATTGGCTTTCTTGGCAACCAGGGCACACTGCTGGCTCATGGTTAACCTGTCGTCCACCAGGACGCCCAGGTCCCTCTACACAGAGCTGCTCTCCAACAGGTCCACCCCAAGCCTGTACTGGTGCATGAGGTTGTTCCTCCCCAGGTGCAGGACCCTGCTTTTGGCTTTGTTGAACCTCATCAGGTTCCTCTCTGCCCAACTTTCCAGCCTATCCAGGTCACGCTGAATGGCAGCACAGCCTTCTGGTGTATCTACCACACCTCCCAGTGCTGTGTCATCAGCAAACTTGCTGAGGGTACATTCTAACTCTTCATCCAGGTCGCTGGTGAAGAAGTTAAACAAGACTGGGCCCAGCACTGACCCCTGGGGGACACCACTTGTTACCAGCCTCCAACTAGACTCAGCGCCGCTGATGACAACCCTCTGAGTTCTGCCATTCAGCCAGTTCTCTATCCACTTCACCGACCACTCATCCAGCCCACACTTCCTCAGCTTCCCTTAGAGGATATCATGGGAGACTGTGTTGAAAGCCTTGCTGAAGTCAAGGTAGATAACATCCACGGCTCTCCCTTCATCTACCCAGCCAGTCATGTCATTGTAGAAAGCTATCAGATTGGTCAGGCATGATTTCCCCTTGGTGAATCCATGCCGACTACTCCTGATAACCTTCTTTTCTTCCACTTCCTCGTTGATGGCCTCCAGGATAAGCTGCTCCATCACCTTTCCCGGGATGGAGGTGAGGCTGACCGGCCTGTAGTTCCCTGGGTCCTCCTTCTTGCCCTTTTTGAAGATTGGAGTGACATTGGCCTTTCTCCAGTCCTCGGGCACCTCTCCTGTCCTCCAGGACCTCTCAAAGATGATGGAGAGTGGCTCGGCAATGACATCCGCCAGCTCCCTCAGCACTCGTGGGTGCATTCCATCGGGGCCCATGGATTTGTGGACATCCAGATCGCTTAAGCAATTCCTCACACAGTCCTCCTCGACCAAGGGAAAGTCGTCCTCTTTGTAGGCTTCTTCTCTTACCTCCGGGGCCTGGGATTCCTGAGGGCCAGTCTTAGCACTGAAGACTGAAGCAAAGAAGGCATTCAGTAGCTCTGCCTTCTCCGCATCCTCCGTCACCAGGACACCTGCCTCATTCAGCAGCGGCCCCACGTTGTCCCTAGCCTTCCTTTTGCTGCTGATGTAGTTGAAGAAGCCCTTGTTGTTTTTGACATCCCTTGCCAGCTTCAATTCCAGGTGAGCCTTGGCCTTCCTCATCGCATCCCTGCATGCTCTCACCACGTTTCTGTACTCTTCCCAAGTGGCCTGCCCCTCTTTCCACATTCCATGGACCTTTCTCTTCTGCCTGATCTCCGCTAGAAGCTCCTTGTTTAACCTTCAGTTGCTTCTGTTAAGGGACAATGAAACCTGGACAACAGTCTGTTCACCGTGCGATGAGTTCATAAAGACTCAGTAAAATATATCAACCATTCAATGAGTAATCCATTTTGTTCTCACGTGTTTTCCACATTTACTCACCCGGGACTGTTTTATAGACAGGAACATCACCTCCACAGTTTTCTCTGCCCTACCACATCCTTATCACTTGCCATAAATCAAATGCCATTGCAGAATTATGCTGTTCAACCCCTGGAAAAAGTGAGCTTGATAATCAGCGTCTTTCCACATTCCTTCAGAAATAACTGAGCGGCGCAGTGCACAACCAGAAGCCGTTCATCAAACGAGATGGATCACACAGAAACGGGCTAATGACAGCACAGCCCCTGTCACGTAGAAAACACCGGAGGAGGCAACAGCAAAAGGCTGATGGGGAGGAAAAAAGGAGTTCAATTCTGCTGGAAATTATACAAGAGATTAGTTTTGCTAGGGGTTGGTCTCTGTATAAACTGGCTACTCCCTAGCCTGAGAGTGACACGAAAGATGCATTTTCTGAAGCAAAAGGGAAAAAGGAAATAACGATGAAGACATTGATGGAGACAATATGGAAAAGTTCAACATGCTGAGTTATTTGAAGTTAAGAAAAAATGCCAGGAATCCAGGAAACAAAAAAAATTACAAAAGGGAGGCAATTTTAGTTTCACTTTCAAAAATGTGTTAGAAAGAAAGTTACAACTTTCGGGACAAATATTGCATCCACTAAAACTGATTTAAACTGTCTAAATTGCAGCCAGGATGATCACAAAGGAATTGAAAAAAAGACCTGTTGGATCCAAAGAAAACGTCTGAATGACTTATAAATAAACACAGGTTACCTGAGGAAGAATAACTCACTAGCACGACTTGCAAAAAATGAAAAACGCCAAGAACAGTTTTGCCACTGTCCCATCCCCAGTGGAGCTGGTCGGTTCTGGGCTAGTCATCAGTTTACTCACTCATACTTAGGAATAATTAAACCTGTCAGGACAAGGAAGAGGAATAAATTAGTACACCATTAAAAGCCCTTTTCAACCCTAATTACAAGCTGCCTTGCTTTTGTAAAAAAAAATAACGTGTTAGGGGTTTTCTGTTGCTTCCTTTGTGTTAAAGAGCTTTAGTTTAAACTGCAAAAATCAGAAACTGAAGTGAGCCTTGTACGAGATCCTTAACTTGGTATCCGTGTACAAATATCGTAACATCAAAGTGACTCTCAGATTGCTTCCAGAACTTCTGGCAGCATTTCATACTATTTGAAGAACACCTACTTCACTACTGGGGCAATGAAACACGTCTGCAAACACTGACCAATACTGTGGCACATTACCAAGGGAGAAGCACGTGTAAAAAAATATTGGGGGGGAGAAATCACAGAACATTATTACTATTTGGTTTTTAAAACAAACAACAAACTCACAACACAGACATACCACAATAAAACAGAACGAAGGCTTGATACCAGAAGATTTAATATAACAAGTCTATATGAATCTGACCTGAGTTCGCTATGCTTTTAAGCAGAAATAAATCCAAGACACAAAATAGCCAAGATTGAGCAAGTAAAAAAAGAAATACTTTAGAATTTAATTGTTATCTCCGGTTTGTTTTGAATATGTCTTCTACTGGATAGCTTTGATGTGAAAACTGGAAGCCTTCTCAGGCCCTACCTATAACAAGTATTGAATCTCTCTCAAAAAAATTTGCACTAGACTGGTTTCAATCAATAAAAAGACAGCCTTACACAACTGGATATAAATTCTTGGATATTCTGAAAGGCTGTAACTTTGTCAATTCTACAGAAAAAAAGGATGAATGGATATACAAAATAAAACCCTGAAATCTTTTCTCTTCCCCAAATACAGCACCAATTTTATCTGCTTGTTAGGTCACCTGAGCAGAAACTACTTTATAATAGTGGAAAACATGACAAATCAGGTCTTACCTTCAAAGGTGGTGGTGGGAAAACCCAAAGGAATTTCAAACCCCAGAGATATCAGCAAAGAATTTAATTATGAAGTGATCTACTACAGTATTTTGATACTATAACCTGCCTACAACACAGGAACAGGTCAAAGAAAAACTCAGGCAACCGTGGTTCATTAGTATATCTTCAAATGTTTAATACACATATTTTCATGTTTAATATAATGCTAGATAAGAATGTCAGAAATAGAAACACTTTTTTTTTTTTTTTAAGAGATCTTGAACAAAATTCCTTAAAGTACCCTGAGGGAATTAATATAGACAAATTGGAACTCTCATTTATACTGGGAAAATGACTGAATTGGGTATTCCAGCAATGAGAGCAGCCTTGTCTAATTTTATCTCTCCTAAAATCCCTACTTAGGGAAACTTTCACATTCGGTGCTGTGGGACTGGCGACAGCAACAGACACCAGAGACAGGATGTTGTAACTTACAGACAACCTCTCCCATAGTCTTCTCCTGCTCAGATGGTTAGCTTAGTCTGCAGACTCCCCCTCCTCCCCAAAGCCTTCCCAGTACCCCTCCAGCAAGGCTCCAACTTTCTCATCACATCTCTTCACACACAGCTCTCACTTCGGGGACAATGCTACTGAAGCACAAATCTGGCAGGCTGCTTCTACTCACTGTAAGAAAAAACTTTGTCATGATGGCACCTTAAAAAAAAAAACTGGTAAAATAGAGAAGAAAACAACCAGGGGGACGGCAGAAGATGCAAGGACACCCAGGTCCTTCGGACAATGTGCACTGAGCTTCTGTGAGCCAGGGACAGGGATTGCGTGGCCACAGGTCTCTGCCCAGCCACCTAACCTAGACACTGCAGGGTTTCTTCACTCCAGGGTGTACAAGCACGCGTTCCTGCACAACCACTTGGAACCACAAACAACATCCCAAAGCGAAACTCGGAAGTCAGAGAATCATAGAATGGTTTGGGTTAGAAAAGACCTTACAGATCATCTACTTCCAACCCCCCTGCCATGGGCAGGGACACCTTGCACCAGACCAGGTTACTCAAAGCCCGTCCAACCTGGCCTTGAACACTGCCAGGGAGGGGGCAGCCACAGCTTCTCTGGGCAGCCTGGCCCAGGGCCTGATCACCCTTGCTGTAAAAAATTTCTTCCTTACATCTAGTCTAAATCTCCCCCCTTCCAGTTTAAAGCCATCACCCCTTGTCCTATCACTACAGACCCTTGTCAAAAGACCCTTTTAGTGTCCCTTCAGGTACTGGAAGGCTGCTATAAGGTCTCCTCGGAGCCTTCTCTTCTCCAGGTTGAACAGCCCCAATTCTCTCAGCCTGTCCTCCTCACAGGAGAGGTGCTCCAACCCTTGGATCGTTTTTGTGTCCCTCCTCTGGCCCTGCTCCATCAGGTCCATGTCTGTTCTGTGCTGAGGGCAATGTCTTCTATTCTGGCCCATAACAAAAGGAAGGGCAGTAATGTGCATCTCCACAGTGGCAAGCGCCCGTATGGCATGAGCAGAGTGAGCACTCTGGCTGAGACATTAAGACTTTTAACAGAGTCTGCCAAAGCAGGGATTACATCAAGTGTCAGGCACCCTGCACAGGGCTAGCTCAGGATCCTCCCTGCCCCAGCAGCATGGGTGCAGACCCACTCCAAAGCAAGCCCACCATCACCCTCGGGCGAGGAGAGCACCAGCTCAAGGCCACACCTCATCACGACATCTCCTCGTCTTGTGGGCACCTCCAGCAAACTGAGAAGGAATTAAGTGGGAGATGATCGATTCCAGACCCCTTTATCCAGCTTCTCTAAAATTCTCTGTCACTTCCAAATGCACAAACGGTTCTCTCTGCTTCAGACATAAGTGCAGCATTTGAAAAGTTCAACAGCTGTCACTTCTCATTCCAATATCAGCAGCATAACCTCAAACTATAATTCTGTTTCTGTAAAAACACCTTGGGGTAAGTGACTGAGGGAGGAACCTTTTTTTTAGCCAGTTATTTGTCACCAACTCCATTGCTGAGCAGCACTTTCACAGCTGTCGTAGTAAAATCTTGTACTGATATTTTAGTATATGCTAGGGCAAAACTTAAACCAAAGCATTTGTCAGAGTAAATAAATCACTCTATAGTTTATTTTAGAGTACGTTACCTTTTTTTCCTGCATTAGCGGATCAACTGCCATATAAACCATCTGTGCAATGTTAGCAAAGTACTAACGAGTGATATTTTGCAGGATCACGTAGTTAATCTCAAATTAGACTGCATTTAACACAGTTCCACCAAGCTGATGAATACGACCTACCATAAAGGGGTATTTCTGTCTTTCATGTACACAGTTCCATTACTTATAACAATATTTCCCATAATACTGTTATGTTAAAATAACAAAAATATTCTGTGAACCTCAATGCTAAATGCTATTTCTAGAAATTGCATATACTTGAACAGAAATAATTTATATTGGAAGATTAAGTTATGAAAAAAATACTAATTTAAGACAGTTCCACAAGTATGGTTAACTGTTGGAAGGACATGCTTTGCAAAACAGACACTAAAATTATTTCTTGATAACCACTGCCTCAACCAGGTCATATTGTTTATCTGCTGCTGCTTTTAAATGTCTCTTTTCTATGTGAGATGAAACAAGAGAACGAACTTTAAGATCTTCAGTGGCTACCAAGAACAGGGAAATAGATATCAGTCAATCTTTCCTTTACACAGCATCACCAACCTTCAGATAAACAGTGAAGGGCACCTATCTTTAAGTCTGATAAACAGCTCCAGGGTCACATCTGATTACATAAAAGTTCTGAGTTTCAGCAACTTAAAGGAATTTTTTCTCTAAAAAAAGTTTCATTAAACATATGTGCATGCTTCCAAATGTCTGGAATTCCAAGAACTTTTCTCATGACTGGAAAACTGTACCCACTCACGGTCTCTTGCACACCGTCCTTGCAAAGTAAAACGGAGTTCAAGGGCATGCAGATGACACACGGAAATGGTATTTGTCTACGTTTTTCTTCTGAATTTACACAAAGTCCAAGGAGCTGTAATGAATGCCACAGGAGAGGAGGACATTGTGTACAAAACACGGTTACTGAAGAGAAACATTTCTGCATCTGCCTCTGTTCAGTTCCATTCTGCACAGACCGCAAAATGACACAGCTCAGACAGAGCTAAGAAAGTTCAGAGAAGTAAATTAAAAGTGACTGTTGAACTCTTCTTAAAAACAACTTAACAGAGACTTCAAATCCAACACATGCACAGGAGTCAAAGTACCTGCCTTAGAAAATTATAAAACCAGAGAGGAACTCTGTAAAGAATACAGTTCACCTCTATCTATACTACAAACATTTCAGTGATATGCCCATCTGGAGTACTGTGTCCAGTTCTGGGCTCCCCAGTTCAAGAAAGATGAGGAGCTACTGGAGAGAGTCCAGCGGAGGGCTACGAGGATGATGAGGGGACTGGAGCATCTCTCCTACGAGGAGAGGCTGAGGGAACTGGGCTTGTTCAGCCTGAAGAAGAGAAGGCTGAGAGGGGACCTTACAAATGCTTACAAATATCTGAAGGGTGGGTGTCAGGAGGATGGGGCCAAGCTCTTTTCAGTGGTGCCCAGTGACAGGACAAGGGGCAATGGGCACAAACTGAAGCAGAGGAAGTTCTGTCTGAACATGAGGAAGAACTTCTTCCCTCTGAGGGTGACGGAGCACTGGAACAGGCTGCCCAGGGAGGTTGTGGAGTCTCCTTCTCTGGAGATATTCAAGACCCGCCTGGACAAGGTCCTGTGCAGCCTGCTCTGGGTGACTCCACTTCGGCAGGGGGGTTGGACCAGATGACCCACAGAGGTCCCTTCCAACCCCTACCATTCTGTGATTCTGTGATATACGAAAGGAGGCAAGTAATGCTGTTAATGTCATCCTAACAAAACAGAATCACACCAGCTTTTTCTTCTAAGGACTGAAGCTTAGCTTCCAGTCGTCACAAATTCAAGCAGCAGGCAAAGCGGTATGATTCCCCTTACATCCCAACAACGTCATTAGTCACTAAATTTGCAGCATGAAGTTTACAGCACAGCCTAAGCATTCCCTTGTCATGGGATGGTTGCAAAGAAGATAGATTGCTAAGCCACTGGGACCTGAAACTGTAGGAGACCAGCTGGGTTAGCAAGACCAGTGCTCTTTCACTGCAGGTAACCCTATTAACTAGCTTATGACAGGAATTAAGTATAGCTATTGGATGGCCTACGCAAAACAACCGGTGGCATTTCACCCTTATAGTTGAAGAGATTAAAAGTTTACTTTTCACTTTTACCTCTATGATGCCAGGTTAGTCACTTATCTACCCAAGGCTCGCACAGAGATGTTACTACGACAGTTTTCCCAGCCTTCTTCCTAGTTTATTTAGGTAGCTTGCTGATCGAGCAGGAATTATCTCTCATTAAGCTCATGTGGTTCCTGACGCATGTTGCTGGTGCAGCTGTAATGCCGGTCTCTGAGTGCACGTGTCTTTCATTACTTCGTCACGTGGTGGGTTTTGCAAAAGACCTCTGTCTCCTTCATGAAAGGAGGTGACTGACGACTGCACAGCGAAGAACGCTTACCGGAGGGGCACCAGCCTCATTTGCTTTAGAAAATTTCATCCTGAGCAGTTCCAAGAAAAAATATATGCAGTTAAAAACTGGCGTGGAATGGGACAGACTGAGAAGTTCTACTGACTGATGGTGCTACAAGCCCATCTACAAAATAGATTATTGAAAGCTCTACTTATCCATTTAAGGAGAAATCTCAGCATCATTTTTTAAATGGCTGTTTACTACCCAAGAAAACCTACTCCTCTTCATTATAATGAGAAATGCCCCAGGTACACCACAGATGGTAAACGTAAGCCAGAGAGATAGTAAATATCCCAAGGACTGTAAACATAAGGCTAAGAAAGTGCTCATTCCAATGAGTCTTTCAGTGCTGTGATTTAAAACAAAAAAAAATTAAATTCAAGTATGTGCTTAAATTCTTATTTCCTGTCTAGCAAAAAGTGTAAGTCACTTGTTCGGTTAAATACTTCTGAAATCATAGGCACCTATACACACACTTAAATTCACTCCCTACTGAGTAAAGCACTAGAGCATGTGCTAAACGTGACCTTGGGAATTAGTGTCTCATGGTACACACCGCTGCAAATATTCAGGCACAGGTTTCATTTCGTTACCATGAATATTTCCATTGATAAACATGCCCACAGCTGTCAGTGGGAACAAGGCTTTGAGCACTACGGAGAAGGTAATTATATTGAACCAATTACAACTGCAATATTACTTCTCTTTGTAAATGAAAATCCCATAGAGGTGAATGAGAGATTTATCTGTATGAAGAGGTAAGAGCAAGGGAGTCGAAACCTTTAAGGTGAAAAAATATACTACAAAAGTAAAACCAATTGTTGTCACAGCTGGTAAACGGAAAAGTCAATTCTCTTCGATCAACTTCCACTTTCTCTTCAGAACTCACTGTCCTTCAACGGGGTACATAAATGGAGAACAATACAGTTTTGTATTATTAATTCTGCATAATTGACTAACGGTTTTCCCTTTTACTGCAGTCAGAACCCCCATATAGGAAAATATAAGCCAATTGATGCCATATGTCCCTCTGAATTGTTATTCCAGATGTATTCCTTGGAGTCACAGAATTTAAGTTCCTGTTTCCTTTAAATAACACGTTCCTAAAAACTCAGATGAAGCAATTTGAGTATAAAGCAGTTTGTTAATACGATTTTTTTTGTAATATTCAGATCCTTTACCATTTTCTCCTATAACCCGGGTACAAAATAAGTAATTTACCTGTGATGTATTAAATTGTCAAGAAGCAAACATGCACTTAGTTTTAGCTTTTAGCCTGAGATCTCCATGTTCAGAATGGTGATCTTACACAGGCATCTGAGAACTAATTTTCAAGTTGTAATTTCCATTAGCACAGAAGAACTTCACCTGTACACTGCAGCAGCTGGATTTGAGCAGAACGCCTCTTTTTAAGAAGCTGCAAACTTTCATTATTGTTTTCTTTAGCCTGTACCAGAGAAAGAAACAACAATGCACAGTTTTTGTTGGAATATTTTCTTAGCTGAAGGTGAACAGTGCTAAGTACTGCTAACAGAAAATCAGCAACGGGGAAGGGAGTTTCAGCAACAGCTCTCCCACACTGCCCTGCCAACAACCTCAGCCTTTTGTCGGGCCATTTTCACGAAGGGCTAGAAGTAATTAAGTTTCATTGCTAAATCAGTCTTGAGCCTGTCCTGAGCAGAAAAATCACTTACGCTTAATTGCATGTGGTGATGTGGTGAGCAGTCTATTAAGCAGACTGCAGATACCAGTTTATTTTTTGCAGCTCTGCAGGATGCTTAAAAATGAAAGGTCATTATTTTATCCAGGCACTCACTCGTATAATACGCATGTCCTACAGAAAACAGTGCTACTTCAAAAAAGGCTCATTATTTGAGTTTATGTTATGTTGTTATACTAAACATTATTTTGAGGGCTGTTGAGTTTAAAAACACAAGTTTCTGAAACTTAGAAACAATGAAACTGAATATTTATTCTACTATAATAAACATAAATATTTAATAATATTATATTATCAATTATAGTACAAATATTAAAAAACAAGTATATGTAGAAAGAAAAACTAAACTGCCCATCATTTTCAATACAGAAAGATGCGTACAATATATATACGCACAGTCATACACACACATCTGAACACATGCACATGTCCAGAGGAATGTTCTCTATGACCTTAAGAAACTCCGCATACTGTTTGTTAATCAAAACCACATATTTTTCACCTGATTCCATCAACAAAGAATTAGTTTCCATAAAATTGCAAGCGACAGGAACAGATTGGTTTCATGGTTCAGAGTGGGAGAATTGTTCCAACAGTTCATTCACGCTAACATTCCTGCTGCTGGCAGACCAGATCTTCACCTATCGTAACCATCTCACACGAAGATACTGGCCAAGAAAAACACTATCATTCTTTCTGAGAAGACAGCGATTTAATATTGTAAAAATATTACAATAAATTATTACAATAAACCAACACAGGCAGAACTTCAGCAATATAAAGTTCAATTAACGGCCACTATTACTGATTCTGGAGGTACGCACAACGCTCACACTTGAGCACTGGGCAATGGCATTTGACCTTTTCCATAACAAAGACTCGCTTTACATTTGCAGAGGTACTTCAGTGTCTGAGGCTACACTGTTCTCCTACACATGCTGCTACCTAGCTACAGGGTTGGCCTCCCAGAGCAAACTCACCAAAGTTCCTTCAAAGAAGGAAGAAAACCAAAGATTTTAAACGCAAACTGATTTCAGATCACTGCAGTGTGGTACTAGCCTCGTGGTCTCCATAAAAGCCAGCTGTTCTCCCCCAGCGAGGATCCCGATCTGTCAGATGACAGAGATGCTCCACAGTCTCATCCCTCCCACACCAATTAACCTTACAGCAGAGATGCCACATCCTGTTGTGGGGATCCAGTCCCAATTCTAGTCATTCTCCCGACAAACCTGAGAAAACAGAAATTGTTTTCTCACACCTTCACCCTTAGCCTTTATAAACTGGAACTACTTACCTTAGGTACTGCCTTTTGATTTTTTCCTACAGCTTAAAAGAAGTTTATATACGGATTATTTAAAGTTTTGTGTAATATTAATCAAAATACATGCCCAGTAAAAGCACCATTGTCCCAGTTTTACACACATAGAAAAATACACAGCAAAGTCTGAAACTTTAGCTTTTAAAAACACAAACAGAAGCCCACAGAGTCACAGAACGGCTAGGATCGGAAGGGACCTCTGGAGGTCACCTGGTCCAACCCCCCTGCTCTAGCAGGGCCACCCAGAGCCAGCTGCTCAGGACCTGGCTTTTGAGTATGTTCAAAGATGAAGGCTCTACAACCTTTCTAGGCAACCTGGGCCATTGCTTGGCCACCCTCACCGGAAAAAAGCATTTCCTGTCGTTCAGAGGGAACCTCCTGTGTTTCAGTTTGAGCCCACTGCCTCTGGTCCTGACACTGGGCACCACTGAAGAGAGCCTGGCTCCATCCTCTTTGCACCCTCCCTTCACTATTTATAGACATTGGGAAGTTTCCCCTCTAAGCCTTCTCTTCTCCAGGCTGAACAGTCCCAGCTCTCTGCGCCTTTCTTCACAGGAGAGATGCTCCAGTCCCTTTATCATCTTTTGCCACCCTTCATCAGACTCCCTCCAGGAAAGATGGGGACAATCTTTTTAGTAGAGACAGCAGTGACAGGACGAGGGGTAATGGTTTTAAACTAAAACAGGGTAGGTTTAGGCTGGATATAAGGAAGAAATTCTTTACAATGAGGGTGCTGAAACACTGGAACGGGTTGCCCAGAGAGGTAACGGAGGCCCCATCCCTGGAAACATTCAAGACCAGGTTGGACAGGGCTCTGAGCAACCTGATCTAGTTAGTGGTGTCCCTGCTCGCTGCGGGGGGGTTGGACTAGATGACCTCTGGAGGTCCCTTCCGACCCAAAACTTTCTATGATTCTATGATTCTATAATTCTAAAGAGCAAGCAGGAAACACTGACAATTCCTTTAACATAGTTTTTACATCTGCACTGTTTTCCTAAAGGAATATGAAATTTCATTTGTTAGAAATCATTGAATGTAAACAATGTTTACACTGAAGTTCAACTATCCCTTCTTCAAAGTGACTCTACATACAGTGTAAGCAACGAGTTCGTAGACATGCATGCCTTTCTATTGTAAAATGTCAGAGACAATGACCACGCATTCACACATTGGCGAGACTATTCTTCCAGCAACCTGAGGCAACCAACTCGCACGGAAACTGAAGATCAGTTGAGTGCATGCTTTAATGACATCTTTAGTATCTATTTAGCATTCTTAAATGCATACAGGAATGTGAACAAATTCTTAGCTTTATCAGTTTAAATAGCTTTTTACAGTTGCCCATTTCTTCAACTATATGAATGCATTAACATAACATTAGCATCAACACCAAAGTGAGAAACAAGCATTATTCAGGTACCAACCTGCTGTAATACCTCCTCTGCCTTTCCTCCTGTATAGAAGTAAAATCCTCCCTACAGATTATCTTTACTCTGGCAGAACAATGGAGTTGCCAGACCCTGTCTTTGGGGGCAGGCTTTAGGTACAAAGCAAGATGACAGTTTCATTCCAAGCCATGACATGTTAGACCACAATTAGAATAGTTACTAAACAAATGCTGTCAGGGAACAGAAATGTCTGTATGTGAAATGACAATCACTAACTATATTTTTAATGAGAAAGAAATTCAGAAGAACTATTACCTTCGGCAAACAATCTCTTACACTTCCCAGTACCATAGGTCTTGACCACCCAAAGTCATGTTAAACCAAGAACTAGACTGGGAAGTAAATACACTACCTCGTGTTTAGTTTTGTTATCGTAATTTTATACTGTCTTCATTTGCCATGCACTAACTGTTTTGCTGATGAAAAAGAATAAGAAATCTGGAACGGATAGGCAAGGTACTACAAAGAAAAGAAGTCTTTAAAATAGGTAATTCCCGCCTTACTTTGCTCCTTGTCAAAAACTTCTTGGTAGAAGATACCCGGCAAATGCTTCTGAGCATAAATCAATTTACTTTTTAGCCCTGTGTTTCACCTCACAAAAGGGGAAGTTATGATTATCCTAAGATAAATACATACCACCAGCCTCCATTAAAAAATATTTTATAATAAAAATAATGCATAACATGGTATGTCAAACACTTAAGTACCAAATCCCATTGTTCTACTCCATGAAAAATAGACAGACTATAGTTTCCATACAGTTAAAAGAAAAATGCAAAGCATGAATCACCCAGATAACTCGCAAAACAGAAGTGAAATTGTAAGTTCTCTAAGTTTCCAAACTCGTGTGTTATCTTTCTTCTGTGGTTGCTCTCCGTATTCTGGAACATGTAGCCACTATCCTGTTTTCATATATTTCTACCTTAAACTTGCACCACACACGTTTCCTATAGCATATTCATTTTCCACATTCCCTAAGCTACAAATCCCATTACTCCACTTTGAAATTATTCGGAGTAGGTCAGTATTTTTTCCAAGGCTCATGATGATTTTTAGTAATAAACTAAACATCCTCAGGTGAATTGCATATTGAAAGAGCAGAGAAGTTCTTCATATTCAACTCAGGTTTTGAGACAAATTTACTTTCCTCTTTGCGATTAAAAATGAATTAGAAACCTACATACCACATAAAATGGATAATGCAGGGCAAGCTAGACAAGTAACACCTTCACACAACTGAATGCATGGCAAAAACGTCACTCAAACCCTGAACACTGGAACACCTCAAAGGGAATCTGGTGGTTTTCCTCCCCCGGGGATCCATGGCATTCTCTGCCTCTCGCCCTCTCCCCAGTCTAGCTTTAGCTTTCACTGCATTTAATCAGAAGAATTATTTACTTTTGACTTACTTCCAGATAACACAGGTAAGGTATGCCAGTCTTCAGCAATTAAACTACCTTTGAACTGTTACCCATTGTGACCTGCCAGAAGGATTTTCCAGATAGCAGTACTATTTTTAAATATTTCTGACACATATCCCAAACCAAAACCTTACGTAGACTACAAAACAGTTCTATTCTTATGGATACGTTTTATCCATTTGCTGCTCCTTTACAAGAATTTATAAAAGACAGGCTCAATACTACTTCCAAAAAAGATTTCACTAAACAGAAAGCTGTAACTACGTATGCCCATAATTTCAAGGAGTTTTTTAATTGATGTTTCAGAACACTATCTAGAATACTTGTTTGTTTTTTGGTTTTGTTTTTTTTTTTTTGAACACATTTCTCTTGAAAAAGCTGGGGACAGAGAGACATCCCTTTAGAGGAACAGGGACTCAGACCTGACTGCAAGCAACTCCTTCCTATTAGTTTTGCAAATGCCTTTCAAAAATAAGAGGGTAATGACAAGACAAATTAATACTGAAATCTACTGGCGCTTTGGATCTTACAGCACATATTAAAAAAATATGGTTTGGTTAAATTAAATTGACACTGTTTTGCAACATATTAAATTAAAAAAATACACATCTTTCTGTGTACTAGCAACCCTTAACCAGGAGGGGAAAAATCCACAGGACAAGATCCAAGAGACTGACAACCCTACTTTGAAGGCAGAAAAAGCCCATGAATGTTATGACACGGCCTTACAAAAATTTAAGTTTCATCATACCAAACCAGATTTCTTCTGCAATGTCCAATGCTGTTTGCTAGGAAGCATTATCATTTCAGTGAGAACAAACGAGGCTCTTTGTGGCCAACAGCGCTGCTCTTTAAATGGGTCCCTGGCTAAAGACAGCAGGCTTAAAAAGTAGAGAGCATTCAGTACCATAACTACAGTCTCTCTACTGCTGTAAGTTATGTAAACCTCAGAAAACATCTTTCCTCACATATTAACGTGACAGTAACAAAGTATTCAAGAAAAAAGCATGGAAACCAGAGATGTTGGGGTAGTCTGTGGGAACAGAACTTTTGAACCCCGGATAATAAAGACATCTTTGTGATAGGAAGGCTCGAGGGCGAGGGGATCAGATGTCCGCTACCCCACTGCCATTCGGTTTCCAAAGTGCCTGTAAGCGATTAGGCCTGCTATGCCCCCGGGCTGAAATCACAGGAAACAGTGTGCCCACAGCAATTTTATTTCAGTGAAAACTAATCTGAAGTGATTCACGGTACTTCCTCAGTACCTAAAATGTTTTCATTTATGAAGTCTTCCTGTGTTTCATGTATTATAAATGAAGTTGGCCAAAAACACAACCAGAAAGCTAACTGTGACAAACCCCAAGATTTCAAAATCAAATGTAGAATGTGGTAACTTCTAGAATGAACCCCTTTAGAGGCAACAAAGATCACCATTCAAATAAATACTCCATGTTGTCTTTACAGTACACAGCTAAATAATAACTGAGGTGTCCTAAGATCTCTCTCCAATTGCTTCAATGGAAAGTAAAATTAGAAAGTCCCTTCCCGTGATAAAAGTGATTACAGCTATTGCTATTCATGAAGAATGTTCTTGTCCACACGACTTAATTCCACAGCTGAGTTTCCAGGACTGTGCACTGCGCTGTGCTATGACATGGTGGACAGGGAAGAAGAAAGAGAGCAAGGAACCCTGAGCTAGCAATAATATCACTTCAACATCGTCCCCTCCTTTCCTAGGCTTAAATTCTTTCTTCAAATTACCACAAGATAAAATTTCACAGTTAAAAAGAATCTACAGATATACATCTGCATGCATACATATAGTTTAAAGAAACGAAATTGTTTTAAAAATGTAACTTCAGTGACTACTGAATTCTGTGATCTCCTATTTATCATTTAGTGCAATCCACAAATGCAAGAAACAAATGCTTTCACAATTTCTTCAGCTTTTAATAACATTTTGAAATTTATTCTTTACTTTAATAGCATTATCTTAAAATATCTGTACACAACCCCTTATAACAAAGTAGCCTATGGTTTTGATTTCTAAAGAAAGGATACTCTGTTGAACAAGATTTATCAAAACAAGCATTTTATCACACAAATATACAAACTGCTCATTTGGAAATAATTGCACTGCTGTTACTCAGCTCCCTCCTATTCAGACTGAAACAAACTGCTGTTATCTTGAGAACTGTTCCAGTGCTTGTTTTACAGCTTGAACCCAAGTCACACAGGTGGCACTTGGACCATGTTGTCTCACATCTGTCAGAACTGCAAACAGGAAAGCAGCTGCATGAAGTAGTACTTCATATATTATAAGAAATAAGTAATTTGTTTTTTAATAAATAACAACCTAAATTGCATTTTTAAAGATCCTTTTAACAATAGCATAAACTGCATTTTAAAGATCCTTACTAACTAATCACTTTGTTTAACTTTTAGCTAAAAATTTAATCACAAGTGTATCATCAGTATTTACTGTGAATACAAAATCCACAGAAATTATTTTACACGTACCTGGGCTAAACTCATAAAGCTTTGCACTTATTTGCTGCTTATTTACCCTGCAGAAAACACACAAAATGAAAATTTAATTCTGAAATCTGTTAAACATAGCTTTAAACAAAAGCAAAGACATGTCTTCTTACAATAAAGTACACTTTCAAGCACAGGTATCTACCTCCATAGCAGTGCATATCATAGAATCATAGAATGGTCAGGGTTGGAAGGGACCCTAAAGCTTATCTGGTTCCAACACCCCTGTCATGGGCAGGGACATCTTCCACCAGACCAGGTTGCTCAGAGCTCCATCCAACCTGGCCTTGAACACTGCCAGGGAGGGGGCAGCCACAGCTTCTCTGGGCAACCTGCTCCGATGCCTCACTGCCCCTCACGGTGAAGAATTTCTTCCTAATATCTAATCTAAATCTGCCCTCTTTTAGTTTACAGCCATTCCCCCTTGTCCTATCACTACACACCCTTGTGAAAAGTCCCTCTCCATCCTTCCTGTAGGCCCCCCTCAGGTACTGGAAGGCTGCTAGAAGGTCACCCCGGAGCCTTCTCTTCTCCAGGCTGAACAGCTCCACCTCCCTCAGCCTGTCCTCATAGGAGAGGTACTCCAGCCTCCAGCCCCTCCAGATCATCATCGTGGCCCTCCTCTGGACCCGCTCCAACACATCCATGTCCTTCTTCTGTTGGAGGCTCTAGAGCTGGACGCAGTACTCCAGGTGGGGATGTATCATTATATATCACACCCTAAAGCCATAAGCCATTTTAGGCTGGAAAGTACAATAATTGCTTATATTTTTATATCTATTCACACTTCAAATTTGGTTGACAATGGTATTTTTATATCAAAGAATGCTCCAGCCTCATTACCTATGAGGGCACTGGTTTGACAACCGCCTTAAGTCTGCACTGCTGCTGTATCTCCAAGGCAGAAGACAGACGTGTGGGGGTGGGCGTTCGCTGAACCTCACCCATTCTTCCATGTGGACCATATAGCTGGTAATTCTGAAAGGAACCAGGAGTCTGCACCAGCAACTCGACATAAACTCCAGCTGGAGATTGGTCATTAACTCACCTGCAAAGGAACTAAATAAATGGGCTGAGGAGGAGAGACCTAGTTTTTTATAGTGTAATATTCATCAGAGCCTTAAACAGCTTTGGGTAGGTGTTTCTTCAGGCACGCCAGCTAAATCCAACTGCTACTGTGAACTGAACCTCTCAGAAACTTAAAGACACAGCCTGGAAGTCCCTTTGTACACTTTGTTTCCCATGGAATTTCACAAACTAAGGCTTTTGTGTAACTGGGGGGAAAGGAAAAAAACACCCAATATCCTAAATTAATGGCATTCTATCATAATGCTACAGACTGAAGACTCCATTCCTTTCTTTGAAACCTCTTCAAAACACCCCAGATGCTGCAAGCATTGTAAAATGAAGCCTATCACATAGCCTAAGTTATTTTTTTGCTCTGACTCTCCTATGCAAGTCTTTCTCTTCTGCAAAAATTATTTTTTTCCTGTCTCTGCCATCACAAGACACTACATCAAGATTTTGAAAGTACCACCATACTGAGGGTTCCGCATTTGCCTTAACACCTCAGACAGAAGAGCACAATTCGCAGGGCATGGCGCTTCTCTAATTCTGAGGCAGCAATGTTTTTTTTCTGATAGACCTAATAAACTCTAAAGATGCATGCCTGAATTATTCCACACAGAAGTCTCAGCATTTTTCAGACAAAAAGAGATTAAGACAGTCCAAAAATTCATAAAGATGTTATAAGAAATGAGTTAACACCCACAGAGTTCACTCATGGCTGGTATCAGTTCCAGCTCCCTGGGAATCATGCCTCTACCACGACCTCTTTATTGCCCATGTCGGCCTACATATTGCACAGAATTTTTTTCATTAAGGGTTCCACTCTCTCCATTTATCCTCCTGCTCCTTCTCTGGATGGGCTGTGTGCATTTGTATTCCCCCTCTATAGGGAATGAGAACATCAGTCCTGCAAGCTAACTGTCCTAATCACATCCCTCCTTCTTGCTCAGTACCTCCACATCACGTTGTTGGGGGTTTGCGTGGCAAGGTTTTGGTAGCAGGGGGGCTATAGGGGCGGCTTCTGCGAGAAGCTGCGAGGAGCTTCCCCCATGTCTGATAAAGCCAGCACCAGCGGGCTCTAAGATAGACCCGCTGCGGGCCAAGGCTGAGCCAATCAGTGATGGTGGTAGCACCTCTGTGATAACATATTTCACAAGAGCAAGAAAAAACTGTGGTGAAAAGCCAGTTGAGAGAGAGGAGTGAGACAATGCGAGAGAAACAACTCTGCAGACACCATGGTCAGTGAAGAAGGAGGTGTTTGAGATGCCGGAGCAGAGAGCCTTCCGTTGCAGCTTGTGCAGCAGACCATGGTGAGGCAGGTTGTACCCCTGCAGTCCATGGAGGTCCATGGTAGAGCAGATCTCCACCTGTAGCCTGTGGAAGGGACCCCACACTGGAGCAGGTGGATGCCTGAATGAAGCTGTGACCCCATGGGGAGCCCACGCAGGAGCAGGCTCCTGCCAGGACCTGTGGACCCATAGAGAGAGGAACCCACGCTGGAACAGGTTTGCTGGCAGGGCTTGTGAGCCCGTGGGGGACCCATGCTGGGGCAGCCTGTTCCTGAAGGACTGCACCCCGTGGAAGGGAACTATGCTGGGGCAGTTCGCGAAGAGCTGCAGCCCGTGGGAAGGACTCACGTTGGAGAAGTTTGTGGAGAACTGTCTCCCGTGAGAGGAACCTCACCCTGGAGCAGGGGAAGAGAGTGAGAAGTCCTCCCCCTGAGGAGGAAGGAGGGGCAGAGACAACGCGGGATGAACGGACCACAGTCCCCATTCCCCATCCCCCTGCGCTGCTCGGGGGGAGAAGGGAGAGAAACGGGAGTGAAGCTGAGCCCAGGAAGAAGGGAGGGGTGGGGGGAAGGTGTCTGAAGATCTGGATTTATTTCTCACTATCCCACTCTGATTTGATTGGTGATGAATTAAACTCCCTTTTCTCCCCAAGTTCAGTCTGTCTTGCCCATGACGGTAACTGGTGAGTGACCCCTCCCTGTCCTTGTCTCGACCCTCGAGCCTTTCACCACATTTCCTCTCCCCTGTCCAGCTGAGGAGGGGGAGAGACAGAGCGGTTTTGGTGGGCACCTGGCATTTATCCAGGCCAAACCAAAACACACGTACAAATCTTATGTGACACACTGGGCTTGGTGTATCACTTGCTCAATGTGAATAAAATTGGTCACTTCCAATTAAAATCTGCGATATATATCTCTGTGTGTAGTCATCAAACTTCATCTTAGCCTGTGTCAAATGTATTCCACCCTCCTACCGTGCATCCAGCGACCTCCCGCAGCCACTGCTACCAACGCTGAACTCCTCCTCCTGGCTCTGCCCTGGGGGTCGAGCACACAGCCAGCAGAAGCCCCAGGGGATGCAGAACTGGGCAGCAGAACATCAGCTCTGAAGCACTAGCCTCCTCCTGCTCCTCACCTCCCTCCGAAGGCAGGCTGTAGTTGCTCTCGTTTCCTCAACTTCATCCCCGCTGCCACATCAGCCAGCCCCCACCAAGACCTCACACTCATCCTCAAAGCAAAGCAACCGTCAGAAATAACGACTTAACATGAAAAACAACACACTGAACCCTGAAATGAGCTATGTTTCCCTCCCACGGATGCTACTGCAGCTCCATCCAACCAGGAGCAACTGAACTGCTGAGAAGATGCTTCAGGAACCTTTATCATCTATATTCCACAGTTAAATAATTTTTAGCACTACATACCCAGCTTTGATAACTGCTTTTGGCAGCACGATTTGTTGAAATCTCAACAGTAATTTTACAAACCATAAGCAAAAGCCAAAAAAACCCTATATCTCCTTTTTCCATTTCTTCAAGGATAATAAAGAAAAAATTTAAAAATTCTATATGCATAAAGGTTTGGTGAATCCCAACAAATAAGGAAATGCTGGAAGGAGAAGACAAGGGGTTTCCCAAAGACATTCAGTATTATAAATTATAAACCCACCTAGTGATGACAAATGGGTTATAATGGATTATTTTTCATGCACACTGTTTTGCTTGTATAGAAGAAATGTTTGCACATTAATCTGTTCAGAGTGCAGACAGTACCTTGTCATTTTTTCATCTATGAATTTAAAACAAGTATGATTTTTGCCTTCTAATACTGAACAGTTTTACCTCCTCTTAAATGTTAAATGGGGTTACATTTTTAAGTACTGCTATGAAAGCTGAACAGTACTTTTGCACGTTTGGACTGCTGCCCCCGTAGCTTGGAATTTCCAATAAACAAGTTGCTCTGCTTTGATTTTCACTGCCAAGTTCACACTTCTCAAACAGAATACAGTCAACTTTAGTTCATATTCAACTTTTTTCTGGCTCCCTTTCTACTTACGCATTGTGCAAACGTTCAGCAATTTCCTGGAAGAGCTGAAAAAAATTTTAATATCACTCTTGATAATTATATGATTCTTCTGGAAAAATTAATTTAATTTGATTAACGTCACTCCTCATTTTCAGACTAAACAAATTATAATTCCACAATGGAATTTAACGAAAAGTTCTTCCTTGAGTAAAAACATTTTCCTCCCTGCATACAGCCTGATAAAAATGTAAGAAAGAAAAAAGGTCTTTTTACTTCTCCCACTGGCTGCTTGCACAAAAAGCCAACTCTGGACAATTCTTACATGTTCTGTCTATAAATTATCTAGCTTAGCATTAACTGCGTTTCCACTGAAGCCCAAGGAATACCTCAGAAATAGTGTCGCAGGACACACTACACCAATGCAAAATCCACCGTCACCAGACAGATGCACCTTCACCCAGTGCCTTTCTCGCTAACCATGGCTACATCCTCTCACCGCTTATCTTGCTGCCTCTCATCTGGTTCTCTCTAGCTCTTGAGGCGATTTAATTGATAAAAGATCAGAGGGAATATCTGAAGAAAAAAATAAAACTTTTTCTACCACATCAGTGAGCTGGCTCAACATAAATCAGAAATCACTAATTTCGTTCACAAAAGAGATCATTATGCCTGTAATCATCCCGGTGCAATTAGTTACACTTGAAAAAAAAAAATAATTTTTCCATACTTCACACCATTCACTGGGTAACTACAAGTATGGAGACTCCACAAACTCTCTCAGCATTAGAAGACAGAAAATTAAATACCCTTCACCGAAAAAACTAAACAGAGAGAATTTGGAAGGGTTGCACATATTCCATAACTAACAATTCTGGAAATTGCACTACACTCTTTCATAGAAGAGAATGAAAAACAGTACATAAAAAGTATAAAGGATCCATATATTCACAAAAGCTAAAACTACAGAGAACGGCAGAAGAGGAAATCTCAGGCACAGCTTCACAGACTGATGCAAAGGTACATTATTTCAAAAGAGAAGTTAAAGCAACTTCATCAGCATAAGAACACTTTACAGCGCAGCTGGGATTCCAGGGTATGTCTAGGTCTAGATTCCAGACTGAATGCTGTGTCTACTATACGAACTTTTCACAAAGCTGCCTAAGAATTTGATCAAAATCAGATAACCATGAAAAAACACTGAGGTTTCTACATTTAAAACCCCACGCACTGCAGCATCCAGCTGCGGCAATGCCCAGATCAGTTCTCATTTCCAGTGTCATGACTGACTGCAGTATTACTTTTCTTAAATGAAATTCAACCTAAGCATAAATTGCACCACCTAATATTGGAGAAGTTTAATTAGCAATGTTCACAACAACATTTATCTCATACAACGCCACACAAACAAGGAAACAAATGTTCACCATCAACAGAAGCATGTATAAGCAAAATAATATTCAAATACATTTATCCTCTTTAGAATAATTAATGTATTAATATTTTGTATACTAACTGAAGATACTGATTTCTTGAAACGAACAGACAAAGGATGAAGTAACCTCTCCACAATCACCCAATAACAAAGATCAACCTCATGTGAATGTCTCTGGATTCTACAATTTTTCATAGAGAAAACCCAGTGAAAAACTGCCTGCCTGAAAGGACATTCTTGTGAGTCACTTCTATTATACTGCTAAATAACGATTCAGGCAAAGAGAAAAATAGAGTGGTTTTTGAAGAACAGTTAATCTCCCTCTGGGCAGGATTTAAATTCTTGTTCTCCTTTAAAAAAAAAAATATCTGTAACATAGGTTTGCAAGTTATATATAGTCCAGCCCTCTCCACTCACCTGAAGAGAATATGTCTCCCAGGAATTTATAACGCATTATATTAATGAAACATTATACCACATGTTAGAAGAAAGAAAAAAAAAAGAAGATATATAGATATATTTAGCCTTACTTCTCCGTGTCTTAAAGGTGTAATAGCGCCTCTTGCTACTGCCATTCGGAACAATGTTTCTGTGGCCTGCATCAAAAACAACACACGCAAATCAGTTATTTAAAAACCAGACAACTGTGTTATTCAAAAAACAGACAATCCAGCTTATGAAGATTTATTTTAAATTTTACAACACTTTTTTAAAGTGTCAGCTACCTTTAGTGCCCATCTCGCAACCGAATCACTTCAGTGAATTATTCAGAACAGCCTGCACAAGTCAGGTGAAGGTTTATTGCAAGGTGAGAGGTCTATCGAGGATTTTGGTCTCAGCCTAAGTGACCACCTAAGCAGTGCCTGGTCCCTCCCACAACACTGCAGCAGTCACACGAGGCTCTTCATTCAGGTCCGAGATGCTTAGGCCCATGTAATGGTCTTCCACAGGCTGTCAGCTAAGAGTGGGATACTAAGGGGAAAAATAGCTATATGGTATTTTACAATTCATGAAACTAATTAATTTTTTTAATTGCTGTTTCATATTATTTATATTAATAATATTATATTCTAATAATGTATTAATATTATAATATTATACTTATATTATTTCGATGGCATGACTGGCTGGGTAGATGAGGGGAGAGCCGTGGATGTTATCTACCTTGACTTCAGCAAGGCTTTCGACACAGTCTCCCATGATATCCTCCTAGGGAAGCTGAGGAAGTGTGGGCTGGATGAGTGGTCGGTGAAGTGGATAGAGAACTGGCTGAATGGCAGAACTCAGAGGGTTGTCATCAGCGGCGCTGAGTCTAGTTGGAGGCTGGTAACTAGTGGTGTCTCCCAGGGGTCAGTACTGGGCCCAGTCTTGTTTAACTTCTTCACCAGCGACCTGGATGAAGAGTTAGAATGTACCCTCAGCAAGTTTGCTGATGACACCAAACTGGGAGGTGTGGTAGACACACCGGAAGGCTGTGCTGCCATTCAGCGTGACCTGGATAGGCTGGAAAGTTGGGCAGAGAGGAACATGATGAGGTTCAACAAGGGCAAATGCAGGGTCCTGCACCTCGGGAGGAACAACCCCGTGCATCAGTACAGGCTTGGGGCGGACCTGCTGGACAGCAG
Source organism: Opisthocomus hoazin (assembly GCF_030867145.1). Lineage (NCBI taxonomy): Eukaryota > Metazoa > Chordata > Aves > Opisthocomiformes > Opisthocomidae > Opisthocomus > Opisthocomus hoazin. The sequence continues at coordinate 11,704,870 of NC_134414.1, read as the reverse complement.
CTCTGCGGAGAGGGACCTGGGTGTCCTGGTGGACGACAGGTTAACCATGAGCCAGCAGTGTGCCCTGGCTGCCAAGAAGGCCAATGGCATCCTGGGGTGCATCAAGAAGAGTGTGGCCAGCAGCTCGAGGGAGGTTCTCCTTCCCCTCTACTCTGCCCTAGTGAGGCCTCATCTGGAGTACTGTGTCCAGTTCTGGGCTCCCCAGTTCAAGAAAGATGAAGAGCTACTGGAGAGAGTCCAGTGGAGGGCTACGAGGATGATGAGGGGACTGGAGCATCTCTCCTACGAGGAAAGGCTGAGGGAGCTGGGCTTGTTCAGCCTGAAGAAGAGAAGGCTGCGAGGGGACCTTATAAATGCTTATAAATATCTGAAGGGTGGGTGTCAGGAGGATGGGGCCAAGCTCTTTTCAGTGGTGCCCAGCGACAGGACAAGGGGCAACGGGCACAGACTGAAGCAGAGGAAGTTCCATCTGAACATGAGGAAGAACTTCTTCCCTCTGAGGGTGATGGAGCACTGGAACAGGCTGCCCAGGGAGGCTGTGGAGTCTCCTTCTCTGGAGATATTCAAGACCTGCCTGCACAAGGTCCTCTGCAGCCTGCTGTAGGTGACCCTGCTTCGGCAGGGGGGTTGGACTAGATGACCCACAGAGGTCCCTTCCAACCCCGAACATTCTGTGATTCTGTGATTATGCACTTGAATTAACAACTAAGTATCACAAAATAAGAGTATGATGCAACTGTTTTCCTAAAAGCACCTGAGCCCCTCTTAACTCGTACTAACGGTGTCATCACAAAACACAACGTTGTCATGTGCAAATGACAGGGAACACAGCTTTGGGGAAATCTTTAATTAGGCTAATCTTTACCTAGGTTGCATACCTTTCTGTCTTAGTTGTCCCATCTTTGCTTTAATTCAGTGGGACAATTAGCACATATTTCTGAGAAAAATATAGATTACCGATTCTTAATTCAGGCTATAATATCAAAAAAGCATAGGTTCTGTATCGTATTTTTCCTGCAAGCTCGATGCAAAAAGGCATGAAAAAACTCACTGGTTACATAAAAACGTGGATTGGCACATCAGGGTACACAACAACAAATTTGTTTTAAAGACTTGTTTCCATAGCAAGTAGTGAAGCCAGTTTCAATTTCAACTGCAACTAAACATGTTTTTAATATCTGGTTCTAATAAAAAAAAAATATTCTAACATTTAAGGATCTATGTTAAAAAGTAATTTGCTTGCTGTTTGAAAAACCATTTAGAGAGTTTATAAATAAAAGCAGTCTGCAGTAGCTGATTGCCTTTCTAAACAGCAATTAAAAAAATAAACAACTCAATGCTCACATGACTGCAAGACTTGCCGGGCTGACGCTACACTACCCTAAGCCAGCTGTATCTCAGCAAATGCAGTATCAAAGACATCTCTCGAGATTCATTCCTCAGCCTTTCTCCCCATAGATTAAGTGGGGTTTAACTTTTCTAAATAACTGCCTGCAAAAAATAATTTTATAAAAGAGCTTTTAATTACCTTATGTTCCCCCCTAAACCTCCAAACGGACGCGTGAGCCCCAGAACACCAGGCTGCAGAATGTGTTACTTCATTTACGCCTGCAACGATGCAGGGAATGCCCGAGTGCGAGTCTTCTTCTCAAACCTTTCTTCTTTGGGAGATGAAGTGAACCTCACACCACCTTTTGTACTTCCCAAAATTGGTTTCCTTCACCAACATTTTTAAGGATGTTTCAACCGAATTGAGCATTCTGTCCATACAGCTAAGCTGTTTTTGTTTCTTTTGAAAACCACTGGTGTGTGTGACTTTCTTTTCACATCTGCTAGTAAAAGATCTCCCTTAAGACACTTGTACTCACATCGTTCATGTCAGATGTCAAAACCATTCAGAAACAAGGAATAAGCACAGCAACGGCAAATCTGGCACCACAGAGGTCCTCCTACGGGCGCCACTCTCCATGTGCCGAGTATCACTAAGGAGATTAGCCCTGCAGTCACAGCTTCCTACCCAAGTGGCGTGGGGAGGGCGAGGCCACCTACAGCCATTCACGCACTGACAAAGACAAGGCTGGAGAAAGAACTATTGGGTGCTTAGGTATGCAAAATCCACGAGGATGCTTAAAGAAGTTCATCTTTCACAAGAGTAACCGGACCCAAGCTTACTGTTGGTGTAATGTTTAAGCTGAAGGAGGGGAGCATTAGCAGAAAACATTTTGAGATTGTATCCTTCCTATAAAAAAAAAAAACCAAACTGTGAACAACATGTTCAGACTCTAATAAGGCAATGTCTTACATGGAAGAACAACAAGATGAAACCATTCAGAAATTTCTTTAACACCTTCACAAAACTGTAACACCCCACAGTCTAATGATAAAAGTGATCAGACTGGAAAGATCTGGCCAGTCTGAATTTATCTGTAACACTTCTGTTTTGGACAAACTCCTGCACTGTCTCCAATTTCCATGTTTTTCCTTTCTGCCCCACAAACGTAGGCATAAACAGAACCCTTTGGCAGAGACCGCCCGGGTCATCTGGTGCTACCCAGGGTCCCTTGAGCAGGCTGCCCAGGGCTTGCTCAGGCACATTTCCAGCATCTCCAAGGATGGAGGTCCCACCACCTCCCTCATCAACCTGTTCCCGTATTTCACAACGGCGTTTTCAGTGTCAAGTACACAGAACAATGCAATTCACAGATCACCTGCAAATTCCCTGTCCTTCCCAAAGAAGCACAACCCAGTTCCCCAAATTCTCCATAAGAGGTGGGAAAGCTTTGTGCCCGCCAAGTCGCAGGCCCTCCTGCCTTCTGCAGTTTCTAGCCGTGACAAGCCGAGCCACACCGAAATCCCCAAACACAGAGTGTCCTGCTGGCATTGAAGCTGTACAGGTTGAGTATGGAGGAATTTAAAATATATAATATGCAGGTGCAGAAATTTAAAATATAAATGGACCAAAAAACACCTTTTAATTAATGTTAAAGACAAACTCCCATCATACTTAATACTCCATGATGAACAGGGGAAAAAAACTGCATGAGTGAGGAATCCCACAACAGTAATGAAAAAAGAACAATATGCTCGCACACCTCATACACCAGCTGAAATTCTGCATGTGGTAACATCACATCAAATTTACTTTGACTAAAAATCCGGTTTATTGAACGCATCTTACCTGCTATATTCTTGGGTTTTAATTTCAAATTTTTAACTTCTACCAAAGTTATTAGTACAATGATAGCCAAAATTTATGCTTCATAACATTCTCATACAACTTGTTTTAATACTGATGAAATTTAAATCCATTGAACACAAATGTCACAATTTTAATTTTTTTTAAAAAAGTATGAAGTATATTGAAATAGGAAGTTTGCTTATTTAATTGGATTAAATCTGATAAAAACATGCAGAGTACTGCTCTGTCACAAATCAATCTATCTTTCAACACAGGCTACCTGATAAAATAATTTCTTGGACTTCTTCAGCAATAGATTTCTATCGGAAAAGTTCAGCATACTTTTAGGCATCGGGCCAAAACCTCCTTTCCGCCCCACAGAACAGTTTTCCTGGCTCTTTTGGTTCACAGTATCCTTGAGCAGAGACACCCACAGTTACACGCCAGTTACAGTAAGTTTGATCACCTGGTTGCAATGTCAGCCCTTTTCAATCCTTAAAATGTCTTCTAAAATTCTTGCATGTATTTGTATTAGACATTTGTCCACCGAATGCCATGTTTTTAGGTACATTTACTGCTTCCTAATTTAAGAATACAGCATAAATTACTATTACAATCTTTAATGCTGAAAATATTAATATAATCTTGAATTTCATGTTAGGATGTGTAACTGTGACTATGAAATACAACTGAATGGAAGTATTTATTCTTGTGTCAGGATAACTGGCCATTTAAGAAATAATAACAGTGTTCCCAAAGAAACCACCGACTAGGAATTGAGATCATTTTTAACTGCTTCTGCCTCTGTTAGCACTAAATATTTCATTATAATCAGATTTTTTATGAAGCTGTAAAAATTTAAGATTTATTTGCATTCAGTTCACTGGGAGTAAGCCTTAATCACGCATCCTTACAGGCGCAGGCAAGGCCTTCAGCTACTTCTACTCAGAGACGCCAGTCAGAGGTCCGTTCAACAGATGGTTTTAGTGATCCCAGTGTGAAACAAATGTGTTGCCAAGCTGATAGTTACTGAATCCTAAAATTGTTCTTCATTGTGAGGAATGTATACTGTGTTACATTATACGTGAGGTGAAATGGCAGCCTCACGCATCTACCACACCGTAACGCAGTGCAAGCTCTAATGTCATCTCCAGACAAAGATGAGCAACTGTTCCCCCTCCAAGAAAGCAGTCACTTCTGTTCAGATTCCTCACAAGTGGGTTAAACAAAACAAAAAAAAAAAAAAAAAAAGGAGAAACCACTTGTATTGTATGAACCAGAACTAAAGTGGAAAATAATTGTGCATTATTGATGGAAATTGCAGGACAAAAGGCAAGAAAAACAGTAACTTCAGATTCCAGATGTTTTGAATTTTCTAGGTATTCACAAAAATATAATACTCTTATAATACCTCATCTAAATAGTTACTGTTTTACCAAAGTTAAAACTCCAAATAAAAGCAGTGGAGGGGATTGCTAATGCAAATTAATTAATTTAGAAATTCATGCTTTTTAATGACCTGACAATTTTGGCATCTACTTCTAAACGTGCATTTTAAAAAAAAATTCTATTTAAAGATATGTCCTGAAAGGCACAGACCTCTGGAAGTCATTCACAGCAATTTACAGATTCAATTAAAATGAAAATGGTGCAATTTGTTGTAAGAATAAAAACGGACAGAATACCACAAGACTTTTTTTCACTCCTCCTAAGTTTGTTCGTCTTGGCTACAATAGCTGGCTGACAGCTCTGGCCTGCAAAATCTGTGTTTCTTTACGAAAAGCAAATTACACTAAAAAATGTTCTCAACAGTCTATCCGAAACCATCAATAACATTTTTCAGTTTGATTCCATACTGCAAATGAACTATTGTTACAGCCGTTATTAGCTAAGCGTCACACAGCTTCTGAAAACAAGCACGAGTGCTATAAAAAGTTGACTTGGCGAGATTTGGAAGCAATAATGAATAGGAAAATGTACAAGAAGTTTCTGAAATCACATTTTTTTTCCTAATTTCTGTCCACAAAAATTCAAATCTAAGACAATTTTCTCCATCTAAACCTTAGTCCAGATGACAGATTTAACTTAACTGATGAGCTTATTTATTGTTACAGCTTTTAATGAAATTACAACACCACCAACATAGAATTTGCTGCCACTCTATGTATTTTATGAATTTAAATTATACTTAAAATATGTTAAAATACAACACTGAAGCTGAACTGATGCTCTTAAAGACTTATTTAAATTCTTATCTTTTGGAGAACCATAAAAAATTTAATTCATCCCATTTTACGGGTATGAATTCCTTGTACCTCTGTCCTTTACTTTTTTAAAGAAGTCTGAATGTCTCTGCCCTCATTTGAACCTTACGTGTACGACGAGCAGATCAGTATGTACTGGACATCTGAGACACAAGCTCTTTCCATTGTCATTAGCAGATCAAATCACTTCTTAATCTTTGCCTTCTACAAAAGCAACTTAACTATGAAGACTAAACAATTTAAATCCCACCACAAACCATATTTCACAGAGCTCACGATAGCTTTGCACCCGTTTTCTGAAACTTCTCTATTTTTTTTCCATTTTCAGCTTTCAGAATGTGAACGCTTAGAGAAAACATTGCACCAAACACCCACCTTTGCATTCCGTAATGCTTGATCTCCCTTTCCTCTGGCTACTTACACAACATTTTTGTGCACCTTTAGTAGAAGGCTATTACAATTCTATTGTATAAACATGTTTTCCTGACTTCCCCAAATGAAAATCATGATGCACCTAAGGAATGGAAGGACACGTAGCCGCAATATTCACAAGTCCCTGCAATTACCAGCTTGCAGGACTATCTTGGGGAAGCTCTTGATGCACCAGAGCAGGGCCAAATCTGCTCTGATTTACAGGGGAGGAGGGAAGACCAGCTTGAAGATTGGAGGGCAGAAAGCAAATAAAGCCCACACATGGCCATGTATCTTCTACAACAGAAGCACAAACCGAAAACAGTTCTCCTTTCTCAAATAATAAATGTATCTTGATTCCCTACCTAGATGTTTTGGGGTTTGTAAAACTCATCACTAGTATCATATAAATAAACCAGTATTAAAAGTATCACGATTAAGAGCACAGGTAGCTCTTTTTCCGTTACGTATTGCTCCTTCCTTAGAATATTTGTAGATTTGTCGTGTAAACACAGGTTCAAATTTACACACAACTATTTGATCAGTTCATGCTATTATATTATCAGTGCAATTTCTATTGCACTAACAAATTCCATTTGCCCACTGAACTAAATCTTTCAGAGTTAATGAACTCTCTTATGAATTAATTTACCTCTACCCTACCACCTAACTAAACTACCCTTGATCTTCTTAACACCAAAAAGATAATATACATCGTGGTGACAGACTGACAGACTCTGCATTTAGCCTTCGCTATGTCTCCACTGCAATAACATCCCCTTGCTGCAGACTGGCTCAGGAACCTCAGCCTCTCCTTAACAGAGATTTAAAACTCCCAGCTGCAGAACACACACTCAACAAACAAACCAAGCACTAAAATAATCGAGCGCCGCGAGCTACCAAGAGGATGAAATAAAAGTATTAGTATTTATTTATCTTAATCTGAACACAGCAGTCTGCAGTTGCAGTATTTGCAACTTTTTCCAAGATAATATTTTTTTTTCTTCTACTGACTTCTCTACCTGTTCTTCTCCCTTTCCTTCCTCCCAGACCCCTCCCAAAAAAACGCTTGGTATTTAACTGGGATTCCCGGTCCCAGCCCATAACTGACTTTCACCTTTTTCTAATTTTCTCTGCAGATAGGACTGAACAGCTCAACACTGCAATCAACCAAGTATCAGGAAGCCAGAAAATAAAAATAAAAATCCAGCCGTATAACGCTGATGAACAGAATTACCCACAAACCAGGCCAGAAGCCAGCATGGGAAACTGGAGAGCCAAGCCATTTAATCTCCTCTGCCCTGACAGAAATGCCAGAGACAGGAGGTCCAAGCGATGCTGCCTCGCCACCAGCACCGAGCAGAGGTCTCTGCCTCTGAGAAGCCAGCTAGAACCTTCCTCCTTCCCAGTCGCACAGCACCAGGACAGAAAACAGCTGCAAGCCCACCTGCAGACAGCACACGACAACTGTCAAAAATGGTTTTGACTAGTAATGCTGCCAGGTAGAACAAAAGATAAGAGCTGAAAGACCACTCTGGCCAGCCCAGGAATATACGAGTACACTTGCACGTAGTCACGGGCAGCGAAATCTTCAAATTTCCAGCTCCAAAATGTGAGGAAGGAGCACATGCACCCAGCCCTCCATCCCACGCCGTCCCTGCAGCAGGAAGACTTCCCACCTCCCTCCACCCTCTTTGGAACTGATCCATGTGGGACTTTGCTGCTGCCTGGCCAGGGCCTGCTGGAACAACAACGCGCAGAACCAGCAGGTCTGCCCCGGCTTGGTGCAGCCACCAAGTGTCAGGGCAACACTGCCCTGAGCCCACAGCTACACTGAACTCCAGCACTACAGGGAATCATAGAATGGCTTGGGTTCGAAGGGACCTTTACAGATCAGCTAGTTCCAGCCCCCCTGTTACGCACAGGGACATCTTCAACTCGATCAGGCTGCTCACAGCCCCGTCCAACCTGGCCGCGAATGTTTCCAGGGATGCAGCATCGACCACCTCTCTGGGCAACCTGGGCCAGTGTTTCACCACCTTCACAGTAAAGAATTTCTTCCTTACATCTTGTCTGAATCTACTCTCTTTTAGTTTAAAACCATTACCAATTGTCCTATCGCAACAGGCCCTGCTAACAAATCTTTCCCCATCTTTCTCATAAGTCCCCTTTAAGCACTGAAAGGCCTCAATACGGTCTCCCCGGAGCCTTCTCTTCTCCAGGCTGAACCGCCCCAGCTCTCCCAGCCTTTCCTCACAGCAGAGATGCTTCAGCCCTCTGATCGCTGCTGTGGCCTCCTCCAGTCCCGCTCCAACAGCTCCAGATCTGTCTTGTGCTGAGGGCTCCAGAGCTGGACACAGGACTCCCGGGAGGGTCTCACCAGAGCGGGGCAGAGGGACAGAACCCCCTCCCTCGCCCTGCTGCCCACGCTGCTGGGGATGCAGCCCAGCGCACGGTTGGCCTTCCGGGCTGCAAGCGCACACTGCCAAGTCATGTCCAGCTTTTCACCCACCAGTACCCCCAAGTCCTTCTTGGTGGGGCTGCTCTCAATTCCTTCATGCCCCAGCCTGCACTGACACCAGGGGTTGCCCCAACCCATGTGCAGGACCCTGCACTTGGCCTTGTTGAGCTACTGAACTACATCTCTGCCTGCCTGTCCACTCTGGCTCCTTGCTGCGATTTTCTAGCGCCTGGCACTGCTGGTCCAAGGAGCACTGGTGAAGATCACCATGAAAGCAAGCTGACAGATGAGAAGGAAGGATGTGTGACATGGCAATGAGCACCAGGATGTTCCTGTAGAATTCATTACCAAGCTATCATAAACAATTGAAGTCAAACTCTTCTGCAATACAAGTAAACACAGACGGACATGAGCTTTCACAGTCCACGAATCGTTCCTCAGCAAGTTATTTGACTTAGCTCCTAGTAGTCCCAAAGACCCCTGATCCCTATTCTCTGCTCTAACCCCTGGAAAATAGCAGAGATTTAAAACCCTTAATGACACCAGCAAGCTATTCCAGCAGCCTTGGGGCTTGTAACACTGACATTTTTAAGTTTCACTATGACCCCTAAATTAATGAGCTGCATATTTACACAGCTTTATTTCATATTATCCAAGCACGTGTTCTGGAATTCCAGACTAATTTAAATACAGTCATTTACAATTCCTTTATCTGCCTTCATTGACCAGAATTTCTTGTTAGCATGAACTCTGAGCGGGTTCAGTTCAGTGCATTCCCTACAAGCTTTACAAGATGTTTAATGTGTTTCACAACCATGGTCCTTTTTCTTTAGGGGATTACCTCATCTTTTACATTTCCCACTGGTAGCAATTTTAAGTAGTAGCTCTCAGTATTTGCAAATGGAACAAAAATTTCTTTGTCTCAATTGTTTTGTTTCCATGTATTGTAATTTGCCCATGGAGTTATGAGTTAAACTAATAAAAACCCAATCCAAAAAACATTTTCAAACTAATGATTTATCATCACCAAGCTGCAAACAATAAGTATTATAGACTACATCTACTTTGGATGAGACGCTCAACTCCCTTACCAACCTTATTGTTTAAACATGTGCGTGTCACACAACCTTTCCAAACTAATTAGAAACAGAAGACACAGGTTAATGCTATTTCATTTTTGGTGCAGCTTCTAAAAATGCCTCCCTCATCTGCTTAGAAAAGTTTCCCTGATTCAGACAACAGCTAAATTGTTTGCAATGATGGGTATGTGTACTCTAGAAATGATCTAACAAAAAAATGAATTTGTATGATTTATTTATCACATGTTGTTGTCTATAAAAAAAACAAATCAAACGTGGTTTGTAACTGACTAAAACCACTTAAAACATTCAGCAAGAAGTTTCAGAAAGTCAATTTAATTTTGGTATGGATTATGGGGAATGGTAACTACTAACATAATGGAGTATTCTGCATTATTTAAAAAAACAAAACCTGTTTTTTCTTTTAAGGAGAGCTAAAAATTTCAGGACTTAGAACAATATTTTGAGAGCTGGCAGAAGCACTGGTCAACCTCTTCCTGTTCTTGAGAAACTTATTTTGCCCCAGAGTAACTACTATAGGTCTTCACTCACAGACTGCATAATGCTCAACAGAGTTTGCAAGCGAAGCCATTTCAGATAAACTGGACGAGCAAGATTTCTTCTTCCCAAGCATCGTTCTTCAAAACTGGCATGACAGCAGTACCTCCGGGGTCTGAGAACAGCCGCCTCTGCCAAGTAGTGCAGGGCCCACAGCACACCACACCTGCATACTGCGTTCTCTTTTCCAGAAAGGCAGGAAGCTTTTATCTCAAGACCAATCTCAGAAGGAAGCCACGCTTCTCCTTTGCACCCACTATCAGAAGCGCCATGTCTCTTCTGAACACTGAGACTGTTGACAGAAGCCGTGGTGCAACTGTGCTCCAGAAGCCTCGCTTTTTAATAATCAAAGTCTTGATGTGTACAGCGAAAAGTAGTAAAGTCTGTGAAATCTGCTCAGACAAAAATTATGAGAACTCACCACCTCAGATTTTGTGGCTAGAGAATTCTGAATTTCTAAAAATGCAGAATTCACCCATGTACAGTAACTAAGTTTAAAACACTAGACTTCTGTCCCTCTGTCCTGCCAGGAGGGGGATACTCCTCCTCCCTGCTCCTGAACGTTCTCCATGACGCTCCGGACTGATGAACTACTGCAGCCAGCCCAGGAGCAGGACTGGAGGACAAACACCAAATGTAAAGCTCAATTAGTAAAATGCCCTTAAAAATCCAGGCATCAGCCAGACTCAGACTCAGCCCCCCTGAGATGCAGTTGGCTACAATCTCCACGTCCTGAAACACATTAGATCCAAAGAGGCTTTCAGTCAGGCCTGCTCGACAACATTGCAACTGCCAAAATTACTGTCGTGAACTGACTTTAACGCCAGGAAAAATCCTCGTCTGGTGTGTAATGACCTGGTAATTATTGCCAACCAGCTCTGTAAACCTAACAATAACTGGCCAGGGTTTTATGTAAGGAAAAAAATTTAGCGTACTCTAACGCAAAAAACATGAGACGATTTCTACTGTCACATAGCAGTGGTCTCACCGGGCATCAGCCTTTCATCAAAATTTGGACTGTTGCTATAGACAACGGTAAAAGAAGGATATAAAGCTACTTGGTGATCACGCCAGGTCTGTACAACCCCTGCTTCACTTTCTCTAAAATTTGGAAGGCAAATTATGAGCAAACCAGGAAGAACCACAATGAAATTATTGGTAAAACAAGTAAAGTTCATGCAAAAGACCTGGATTCTAGCTTTTGTTCTTCTTCTCTGATACCAGCCAAGATCACCGAAATACAAAGGGTTCTGTAAATAAGCACACTGTGGTCTTCCTTCCCAAGGGTGGGAAATCAAGAGAACCCAAAAATCTACTCCTGATGGTACTACCATGGCCCTTCCTCCTCCAAAGAGGAATAATACTTTTCACTTACCTCCCAAAGTCATAAAGAATACTGAATTAGTTATTTCCATCCGTTACCTTCAGAACATACAGACCAACTAAAATTCCAACACGCTAAAAAAATACAAGCTGACAAATTTGGAAAGAGGGGCAAATGTCTCAGCTTTCTAACACTGAATGACACTAAGTTATCAAATACTTTGTGAACACCATCACAATAAATAACTAAGCAACTACTTCTGAAGCCTATAATGATTACAGTATTTGCCACTTTACAGCTGATGTATGAGGATAAATTTTAACAATCTGTAAAGTATTTACAGACTACAGCTGACGAGAATCAGAGAAAAGCCCATGGAGGAACTGATAAACTGTATTTTAAGGAACTTCCGAACACACACCAATGGTTACACTTAAAAAAAGTGTTGAGTGGCTGCTAACCCAGAAGACGTCTTCATTCATTCATCGGGAACAAGCAAGGCTCCCAAGGAAATGACGTTATTGCACAGTTAAAGACCAGTTTTATGCAACTGTAGAGACCGAAGTTAAACAAGCATCTCATTAGTGTAACAATTAATCTCCACAGGATATGATATCCTGTAAGTAGAGCTTAAACTTTAATATAATTTAGAAAAAATGTGATGCTCACTTGGAGTGAAATCAATCTTCCTCTTTGGCCTGTTTTTAAAAATAAACTACCCACACATATAAGTGAACCACGTGAATGTAACACAGTATTTTGCACTCCAAATTTAATTCCTCTCACGATGACATGCACAACTTTTATCATGCAGTACTGCTATTCAGAAGTGTATTATTCTCAATTCTTATTATACTGAAAGGTACGTAACCTTAAGGCTGAAGCATCAGGTTAGTAATAAAACCATGAAAACTGTGAGAATAACTATCCCTGAAGCTAGCTTTAGAAATCTAGAGAAAATAAAAAAATACAATAAAACTTAAAAGAAATACAGACTATTTAAAATACAGAAAAACTGTGTTACACACAGGTCTGCAAGAGTACCAGCTTTTAAATGAGAACCTAAATTTAACTACAAATGTGGTCATTAAAGTAACATTCTACCTTAAATGTCCTTCTTTTTCAGTGACAATAGTACCAAAGATTCGGTATCCTCCAGTAAAAGACAACAAATCCAACGAACAAAATACACCAACACTACCAAAAGGAAAAAAAAAACCACACACACAAAAAACCAAAAAACCACCCAAGGCCTGTTTAAGAAAAACCTTTTTGCACATTAAAGTTAACAGAAATTTTACAATGTACTTAAATAGAGGAAATGCTTGCCCAAAACATGACACTTGAAAAAATCTCATACATATCTCATATATCTCATACCAACAATATTAATCTAGGACACAGTGCATCTTTGAAATCAGTGCTTTATTCATGATGAATTTACACTATTAATCTCAATTTTGTTACATTGTCCATTATACAACTCCTGTACACAAGCACAACACCATTAAAATCTCATTTTAAAAAGCCTTGCAAAACACTTACGTGGAAAACCTTGCATTCACATTTCATTTTGCAGCACAAGACCAGAACTAATTTAATTATTACAAGCATTAGCAGATCAATGTCTGGTAGTACATCACATGTAGGTTTGTGTATTCTGTCATAACAGTCTACCCTGTGTATAAAACATATTATTTATTTAAGTAGGAAACCTGCAAGTCCCAGCACACAACATCAGACATTCACACAGAGCAAAGACAAAACCAGAGATTTGTCAGCCTGCAGCTCAGTTTGCACATTTCTGAGCATAACAGAGGAAGCATCACCAGTGAATCTCCTGCTAGACTTACCAGATCCAGAAACCACAACATGGTCCTAAGCTACTCCAGCTGATGCAGAGCTGTATCACAGTATCAGGAAAGCAGGGAAAGCAATGAAGAGATGGCTCAAACTTCAACTGAAATTTAACCTGCAGTTCTTGCTCCTCACCTTAAGAGCAGAAAAACCACAGAATCCCTTCACCAGACCACTTTATTCACCTATATTTACCCATTCTCTTTATGTTACCCATGCAAGGAAGCTACAAAAACTATATGGATTTTAAGATGTACAACAAACACTTTAACCAAGTACAAAATGACAAGAAAGAGGATTTCTGACCAGGAACAAAACGTACAGTTATTCCTGGCAAGGTTTAAAGGTAACAAATACATGTAGTAGGTCTCTTACATAAACTGCCCTGGACGGCATGGGTAAGCATGTTCATTCGAACATCCTGTATATTAGCACAGCCAAATAATAGCTCATACCTCTTGGGGAAAAACTACATAAATCACACAGAAGAAGAAACTGTACAAGGAATGTAGCAGTACTAAAAACAATTAAGAAACTGTGGCAGACAATCAACTGAGCCTAAAACATGCAATGCTGCCCATCAAATGAGCAAATTAATCCTGATAAGTGAAGAAACATCAAATGGGTGCATAAATCAGACTGTTCTAATGTCTCATCCAGGCTCACACTTCAGAAAGCTTTCATAACACGGCTGAAGAAATGGTGCTGAAGCTGCTAAAACCGATGGAGTTTGTTGGCATTTACAGGAGTTGCACAATCAAAACAGCAGAAAAATTGTTAGCGTGAATTGTCAAAAGTAAGACGCTCCCCAGATGCAGCTGTGTTACAGCTTTACGTTAACACAAGCATCTATACGGGAGAACTGTCTGATAGCAGCCATCCTCACCCAGTAAAAAGTGGGAAGGATGAAATAACATTTTACGAAAGACTCCACATAAAACAGCTCCATCCAGAGCAGCGAGGTGTGGTTTTGTTGTTTGAAACATGGGTCTCATTAAAGGAAGCAGAAGATGCTCATCTGTGTTAAGTCTTGGTCTAAAGGCCCAGCAGCTGGTTAAAAAAGAAGTTATCAACCAGAAGTCTCCAAAAAAAAGACTTAACGGGAAAGGTTGGTCAGCAAGCCGGGAGACGTCTGTCCTCAAACTAGCCGTGAAGTTATAATGGCTAATACAAACTGCGGGTAAATCCTGTTCCAAAAATTGATCCAGAGCCTTGATAACAGAAATACACCCTTCAGCCCTTCCCCCCCCCAAAAAAAGGAGATGGCATTTTACGTTTTATTCTCAATTATTCTGACCCCTGCCACAGAGGGTCTTTCTTCATTTCTTCCCATGCACCTAGCGTTCACTTCCACAATATCCTCCGGATGGGAGGCACAGCAACACGTGATCGTAAACAGCCAGAGCCCATTACAGCTTCCAAATGCAAGTGCCACAGAAACGCGGGGACGTGAATCAGGATTAGGCTTCAGAAGTTGCTGGAGTCTCTGTGGCTGGCACCCACGGAGCCAGAAACGCAGAATGAATGGATCTCTCAGTGTTTTATAGTAATTAGGTGCATTTCTGAAACTGGCGCTTCGATTGCTTCGTCTGCACTAATTGAGCACAATGCAAAACACTGCTCTGCCATGCCAAACGGCAAATTTAACAACCTTATAAAGGAGCCAGGAATACAGATTCCTCTTTTTTTTTTTTCTCTCTTATTAAAGAAAAAAAAAAAGGACTGGCCTAACTTGTCGCTACACAAAACAGAGAGCTGGAAAGTGTCCAAAATTGCTCTGTAAGTGTTGTTTTATTAGCCTGAGACTGTTAATAAATATATTGTAAAAGAACTTACACTTGCTTGGGTGGATATAAAGAAACAATTGTATTGCTGTTCTTACAACGTTTACAATTTACTCTAGTTCTTCACTTTTTTATCCTAGCTACACTGTTTCCTACACTAGTTTACCTTAGCAACTGACATTTATTTGGTCCATAAATTACCCTAATGCAGTTTAGCACTCTTTCATAAATTTTACAAACACCACACTTACAGAACATAGACTTGTATTAATTAAAGCCATGCCTACACAAATCTAACATTTCCTTTAACGTCGTTACTTACTGCTAATTCTGGAAAACATATAGACGGACAAAGGCTTTCTCTTCCCTTTCACCAGGTGTGGTTTTAACATTTATGTATACATATAAATGTGTATTTTTTGTGTATCTTATTATCAGTGTGCCTCAGTTGATAATACACAATCTTATACAGGAAAAAGATTGTCTTCCAAGGACTTGGCATACAGAGCTACAAATTAGATCCTTTCATTGAAACATAATCAATTCTTAGCAATTCTCATTATTAATTAAGCAACTCTAATTGCTAATTCTTAGCAATTTTCCACTTTTGAATTTACTATTGCAAGGCCTTCATTACTGAAATTACTTACTAGAACCAGGTTCCACTTCTGACTTCACCACTGCAAGAATTTCATCACTGAATTTACTTGTTAGAAACAGGTTTAACTATTTCTAACTCTGGATGTTAGAAGTCTTTCTAGAGTAAAACTTGACATCCATAGTAAGAAGTTCAGGAAGTTTGAAAAAGGGCTTGTTTCTTCCAGGAACAAGAAAGGTTTGAGGTTCCTATTGATAGATATGTAAGGTAAATTCTAAGGTAACTTTGGTTTTGTAACGTTTTTCATGCCTAAGTTTAGCTTTAAAAGGGAAAAATAAAGGTATTGCTATACAATAGTGGCATATGAATACACCAAATAAATATTCAATAAATATAGCAACAGCAGTAGACTACACAAGAATACAGAAAGATATATATGACATATATTTGATAATGCACTTAACATGCATTCAAAATGCTATTTAGCCATATTTATCTCTTCTTTGCAAACCTTTTAAAATCTGCTGTATTTTCTACAGAAAACACATCGTACCACATTGCAAGAAGAACAACATGACGTGCCGCACACCCTGCCCTGGACTCCCCTGCCTCCCTCACCAAAGCCCCCAGGCTCCCAGCCACGTGAGGGACCCCATCACCACCCCGCACCCCAGATCTCGCCGAACGCCTGCGACCACAGCACGCAGAGGACAACACTCCAGGCTCCGTGGTTCGGCCCGCTCCAGGCCCGCGCTCGCCATGGCAGCAGGGACAGGGCCGCACGTCCGCAGCCTCGCACGGACCCGCTCCCACCACAGACACCGGGGAATGCTGCTCACAGGCCTACACAAACCCTACACCGGCATTTAATCCGACATGACATCTCTGTGAACGACTTAAGCTAGCACAGCAGCACTTACGCCACAGTAAAACCTTAGAGATATGATAAATAATTTACAAGAGCAGTGCAGTCACTGCCAGTGTTTGTTCTCTCGGTGGTCTTTATAAAACCAAATCACTGGGATTAAAGCTACTACAACAAAAACTGGAGACAGACATGAGTGGGTTGACAACTTTCCTGTTTGTTTAAGCCAGCCTTACTGAGAAGGCCCAAGCTAAATATGCTAAATATGACCAGAACTAAATTTGTCATAATACAATTTCAATTCTCAAATATCTGGAACCAATTAACTTTAGGAAAGTTTCAAAAGGGCCACCCAGTAATAAACACAAAATAATTTGTGTCTGCTGTCTTGTTTGTGATAATTTTTTTTATTGCTACCTCAGTTTCAGATGTCAGAGTAATGACTTCCACATTCCGATTAAAATGTGAATTGAATCCATATGGAAAAGATGCTCAGACCCATCAAAATCAAAAGAACTCCCTTATTTCTAACTTCTTACACAGTGAAGTTAATAAAGCCTTACATTTTTACCATTGTCAATTTAAATTCGGAAAATTTTTTAAACTATTACCAGAATAATTAGATATGTAATGGGAGGACATATCTATTACTTCAGGGAAATGTGCATGTAATCTATTTTAATTAAAGGTCTCCAGCAAAAACACCATTTAACCCTCTGAATGATGCAACAGTCATAATTGCCCAAATTATTTCACTTCCTGTTATAATTATTTAGGAAACACACATTATGATCATTAAATAATGTTCTGTGCTTTCAGATATTTACATCAAAGATTCCATATACAGCGTATTTATCTTCCTACTTAAAAGTACGCTGAGGAAATTGTCGAGATGCAAAAGCACTTTAAAAAGGAGCTATCTCCTCCTTTCTGCAGTCATGAAGCCATCATTCTTGTCCTCCCTCCAGCCTGAAAAAAGAAATTCCTCGCCAGAAGACTTGTTTCCAACTAGATAACAGAGAATAAACAGAAGGAGTTACAGGCAGAACTGCTAACGGCATTTACGGTTCTTTAAAACCTTCCAGTATTTCTTCATACTTCTTTTAAAAAAAATTTACTATTTCTGCCTGTTTTTGTCTACGACAATTAACCAGGCCAAGTGCTTTTAAACTGGTGAGGGGAGAAGGAAGAGATCTGCTATGTCTGACACCAAGGTAAAGCAAAACTGCACTATCAGCGTTACAAAGGTCTTACTGTAAAATCCCACTACTCCTCCACCTCCATCTACTGGACCAGAGACTTCCACACTGGTCAGACAGAAATGCCCTCAGCTGAAGAGCGCACTTCCCACCATCTCTGTACACTAACGATGGATGTAGTATCCCTCCTAGGCATGCACCATCTCTGCATAACTGGGTGCTGACAACAAACACTGTGTGTCCAGAGATGCCACCAAACATGCTCCAAAGTACCAAATGCCGTGGGGCTTCCCTGCCTTTTCTCTTGCTGCTTGCCACAAGGTGCCTGGTGGTTTTATATAAGGTAAAAAGAATTAAGCATAGCGAAAATCCTGCTTATACGTGTTCAATTAACAAACACACAGGTGAGAGGCTACGCACCCGACGCAGGGGAAGCAGAGCGATGTGCCACAGAAAGCTCTCCACCAGACGGCCCCAGGTCCAGTGGGTCAGCAACTCATGCTCCAAAAGCAGCAGAAGAAATATCTGTATTAAACCCAAGAGCACAAAAACAGCCAGACCAGAAGAGGTCCACGGCCCACCTAGCTCAATTCTTTGTGTCTAACAACTAGCAGCGGCAAATATCTGAAAAATACGTTCCCTGCTGTAAGTTCAGCAAACTACAGGGCAGAGCTGCCAAACAAGACACAAGATCTTCACATTTGATTGCCCTAATGGAATTATTTTTCCCTCTCCATGATTTCTCTTCTTACTGCCCACAAAAAAAGTTTCAGCATCCACAGCCTTATGCCCTCAGTGTAGCTCTGTCTGTGTGTGCATCAGTTTGTTTTGAACAGCTAACAATATCATCTGGCATCCCTTCGTTCTCGTATTACAAGTAAACAGTTCATCACTATTCCTCCTCTCCACACAAACACGATTTTACACACTTGTCTCCCATTCCTCCTTAGTCTTCCTCCCCCAGGCCAAGTTTACTTAGTTGAGCTCCTCCGGTTACACATGTTCTTCAACACCTTTGTATCTTTATTTTTCCATGAGGTACTTTCTCTACTTCTGTTACACTTTGAAGAGGACCAGCACTGCAGACAGTAGTAAAACTGTCAACACACCCATGATTTATATGGTGGCGTGACAATGATTTTTCTGTTTTATCCTCTATTCCTTTCCCAATCATCGTTAATATTAAATTGAAGGGGCTGGGGAAAGTAGAGGTTGCTTAATAACTACAAAGTGTTGAAGTGACATTTTCCTCATTATTCCAACTTCCTATCCCTCCAAGTAACAATTCAGAGTCCAAGAGTATCTATATAAAAAGGGATTTTTCTCCCCGCACACACTGCGTTACTGCCACTTTGTCAACAGCACAATATCGTGAGTCTTCTGCAAGTCTCCAGAACCAGCTCTCATCTTCACAATTCTAGACAATTATAAATGGTAAAACTTTGTCTTCTCAGTTTCCTCTTTTCCAGAGCATTTATGATAATGACATGACAATCACTGCTCTTCCCCATTACCTAGTATTTTGCCGTACCTGTGATTCCCATTTTTGCAGTGCCAACCTGAAATTCTGTGGCTGAATTTGAAGGACTAAAAATTGAGTTAGTGAACATGGTTCCACGAAAACTAGCATGATGAAGAAAGAGAGAAAAAAAAACCAAATTCTGTGCTTCTAAGTTCAGCATAAAGATGCGTATACAATTTCTCTGTATTTGTTTTTCACCTGCAGAACAGGAACATTTTATCAATTCTTCAATCAACCAATGTTGGTATTCTCTTTATGAACAATTACTCCCCTATTTCTGACCAGCCTATTTTTCCAGTTTTCTTCCAAAGAGATATCTTGCAAGTCTTGAAGCTTTTCAGAATCCTATATAAAAGGAAAATCTATCCATATTTAATATTCCTAAATGCTGATTTTTAAACAAAAGCCCCGAGTTTTTGAGATAAGCACACAAAGTACAATGTTTCACCCTTTTTCCTTTTTCTCACCTCTGTTTTCTTCCTCAGCCATCATACAACACATCAGAAAATTCAGAAGCTTCCCTTTCTGCTCCTTTTCCTTCTCTATCACACCTCCATTGCTTACCGATCCAACGACAAAAGGGGCCAACAGCCAGCTTCGCTCTCGACATTTTGTACAGATCACTGCTTGCAGTTTCACCTCTGCCAGCAGCATCCACCATCTCAGACTACATTTTTCACACAAGATGACCCTCGAACTGAAAAAATTGTGTTAAAAATGCAAAAATTGAACATGAACTACAGGTTTTATTTCTTAGGGTACTACAAAACACTGACTCGTTTTCTTCATTTTGGCACCTAACGGTTTCTTTGATCTAATAATTTCAGTAAGTCTCAATTAATTCATCATCTACTTTACTTTTGCTCACCAAGAGACTGCCACGCTGGCCTTTCTTCTTAACCCAGTGTATACAACCTGCATTACACACAGGCTAGAATTCAGAGAGAGAAACTACATATTTTTGTCCATTAGGAAGACACTCTTGACAAATTAGTGACAGGCCTTACTCCAAAATTTATCGAAAAAGAAGTCTCTTCAACCTCCCACAGATCAATGTAGAATTATTACATTTGCAAGTATTTACTGCAGTGCCTTGAAGCCAGTGAAGCAGACTTGGCAGGTTGAAGGGAGTGCAGACAGCCATGCCCATACTACAGCTCAAAAAAAGACACAGTCCCATGGCTTAATTTAGATATGCCCATAGTGTGGGACTCCTGCAATTCAGTAAAAATCCTATGCAGATTTTCTTTTGGGGAAGGAGGGGGGCGAGAGCTTTGTTATTTATGACCATGGCGAAGTTCTCCAGTAAAGTTACTTACACCGCTGAATTCCCATTAGCTCTTGCTTTGCCTAGGGCCACTAACTCACTGTGATTTGCAAGCATTAGCAAAACAATGCCGATATTCAAGTTCAGCGTATCCATTTCAACAGAAAATGGTTGATATTGTACGCCAGAGCCCTGGCTCAGGACTCAAGGGGCCAGTTTGCAAGGCTTAACGTGCTCTGGAACCTGGTTCAGTTCCCAGCAGTGTTAATTAGGGTAGGAATAAGAGACATGGTGAACATCAAGGTTTAAATGTAAAGCAAAAGGGTTATTCGAGAAGTCATTTCTTGGACAGCAGAGAATTTCAGTCTGTTAAAAGAACTGTTGTCACTAAAGATAACTCCATATTTTGGTATGGAAGAATGACCATAATTTGTAAAGCTCCTGCCAGTTAATAAAAACATCCCTAAAGACACAGAGAGAGAAACAGACACAAAGACAGTATGCGTGTGTGTGCACACGCATGTGCGGCAGGAAGCCGGGAAGGGGTTTTGTTCTCCTCAAACAAAACAAAAAAATCCTACAGAAACATCTAAAATATTTTAAAATTTCAACTACTGAAAGCAAATACAATTGTTTATAAAGTATTTGTAAGAAGCTAGTGGGGCATGAGCTTACACATGCAGGGAATGTTTATTTCCAATATAACTGTTCAGCAACTCTTTGAAATTTTTTGCAACATGACTGATATTTAAAGACCTTTTAATCAACATACTGATTTTCAAAACAACACACAAAATTACGTGATTGAAATGCTGCAAGCAGAATTTTCCCTCAGGAATTGTACCAGCAAACTTGAATTAAAGAGGCTGAAGCAACCAATTGCTTTACCCAAGGTTACTGACACAAATGATTTTATGTAACTGAAAGCGTAAATTTTCAAGATTAAGAGATTTGCAATTGAAAAAGAGTATAATCATTAACATTTTAAAATATTCCAAGGCAACAATTTATTAAGTTTGATTTTGGAGGAGGGTTAGACAAATTCAGGACATTTTTAACGAAGCTATTTAAAATTGATGAAAAGTCAATGTAACACATCTTACTGAAAGCAACGCTCTAATTTTTTGCAACCCAAGGTATGATGGATATCCTTAACAAAATTCAGAACCATGGCATATGTGCCAGTTCATTGACAAAGCATGTTCTGTCAACATAAACCAGGTCTTGAAGTCCAGAAACGTATGTTTTAAAATAGACCACATTCAGCCCCCTCTTCCTGATTCCCACTTCAGATCATTCTTCTCCCTAGAAACAAGGGACATGGAATTTCCATTTCCAGATTTATTTTAACAAAGCCTGCAAAAATCTCCTGCAATCCTCAAGCCGTGAGAAGAGCGGCAGCTACTGAACACTCCATTGCTTCCGCGTAGACGGAGAAAGATTACAGCACCCTAAGAAACTCCTCAAAGAATCACACCACCCACGTTACAAAGACCTTCGAGATTTGCGTAGAAGTGACCACATGAGACCAAACTCAAATGATGCAGCTCCTCTGAAACAACCCTATTTATCAGAACGTTGTAGTTAAGACAGGATAACTGATACACTGTTGAAATTTCCACAGTGACTAATGGTCTGCTTTGCGGGTCACTGCTCTGTAGTGTGAAAGGGGTAGAAACGATAAGAGAAGGAGATTCAGAAGACATCCTACTGTCACACTCGTCTCTGGATCTTCCTGTAAAAATGCTATTAAAGTCAGTTTGTCTTCTAAAGACCAAACAGTCTTAGACAAGACATTAATTGCAAAATTTCACATGTGGACATGGCTCAAGCCAACATAAAAAACTGCCTTAGGAAAAGCAGACAGCTTCAGATGCAGCTAAAATAAACCTTACTCTGTCTTCAACTTTCCCCACATTTACTAGATGTAGTTTGATACTTCAGAATTACTTCCTGCTGCTTTACCAGAAACAATCTTAATTCTACATTTTCTAAAACAATTTTTCCTCGTAAGAGCTCAGCTTCGAGAAGGGATTTTTTCCCCTTTCACTTTTCCAACACCAATACTGTTTTCAAGCTGACCTGTCTTCCATCCAGACTGACATTTACAAGCTGTGCTAGAAGCTGTCCTCCTCCGCTTTTCTAACCTTATTAGAGGCATAAGGAGCATATCACAGAGACAAGATTTCAAATGAACCACCTCCCCCTGAATGCCAAACCAGTGACTGTTTACACAATTAAAAAACTTAGTCTCAGCACTGTTTAAAAATCCACATAGCCTGTAACAGCATCATGTAAAGAACTTCAATAGCCACGTGTGAACATTTGCCCGTTTATACAAGGTTAGAGCTACACATCAGCATGTCCATTGTATCTGATCAAAAACACAACTAAAAATATTTACTTATTTACAATAAGACTTTTACAATCATTTTTACACATAGCCATGAGACACGCATTCTATCACAGAAAACACCTTTCCAAAATGCAAAAGTGAAAATGTAAAAAAAGCTATTATTTCAGACTGTATGTGCAAAGGTATAGTTTTTGTTTTGCATCACGGAAACTGTGAAAAAGTAGCAGCTACCTGTTGTATTTTCCAAAACCACTCACTTTTCTACAGAAAAAACTGTTCATAATTTTTTGACCAAACTTTTTTTGGCCCAAACCTTTCTGTGGAACTAGTATTTAAGCACTGCACACACACAACTGACTTTTATTTTGACAGCTTGGAGTTTTAAAAGGAGCAAAATGACTTCTGGGTTGAAACTGCTGCTCTGTTTAATTACAGTTATACTACAAATGTTGTCAGGAACAGTATCAGACTAGAACTAGCACTAATATACTAGGAGTGGCTATAGGTAATTAAAAGCATGAAAGATTTAATTGCAACTGAAACATCTGCAGCATAGAAAATAATCATGAAATGCAATATATGATTAATCAGGAATAATGCACGCTCATTCTACCAGTCAGTTCTACGGTACAATTAACATTGTGGAGAAAAAAAAAATTAAATCATATCAAATCTTGCACTGTATTCCCCTTAGAAATGCTGTCACTTTGTGTATTTTGAGCACAGAATTGAATCTTTCTACTTCTGTAAAATCAAATCAGTACTCCAAGACCAGTTTTCATAATTATTGATCCCAGAAGCCGTAAAGGAACAGCTTCACAACAGCTATCATCAACACAATATTTGGAGACTTTAAGTAGAACTGCCAAAACCTCAAAAAATAAAGATTCCTAAATTCTATACATTGGAATTTCCCACTTTTTCTAAAAGTACTAAGGGTAAAGTGGATATATACACATTCTCACCAATGCACTCAGTTGGTCGTTCTGCTGCTTCATGTCTGACTACGCACAAATGACTTCGCCCATTTCCTTTGTGCTCCGCCAAGAGCAAGCTGACTAAATTTTGTGTGCTCCTGGTAAATACGGTATTCTGACAAAAGGTTATTACATCTGTTCCCCTAAATGTCAAGATTTTGCAGAGAATCCAGCTCAACACCACCTTTCCTTCATTCTTCACCCCTCAGCTTGCCATCTGATGAAGTAGCTATATTAACAACCCACTGCCTCAAACACTGTCTCGTGCACTGCTCCCACGGACAGACAGACATCCACTCTGACTTTCAAGCTCCAGCTTCAGGGTTTGGGGCGAGGGACGGAGTGCAGAGCCTGGAGCAGCATTTTACCCCAGGCGTTTCCCTCCTGCCAGCAGCACCTGGACGCTGAACGTTGTTCTGAAGCAGAGATGAAGATGCAAATAGCAAATATTGCTGGAAATGGAAAAAAAACCTCCCTTCCGAAGAATTTTCCATTTCTACACCTACATTATTACATAAAGAGAAAGGATTACTTTTGTTTAAGGTCCCACCGCAACTTCTTCAGCCCTCAGATTGCATTTCCCCCCTTGCAGAATTCTCCCAGAGCAGACCCATCTCTCCTTTTTCTCAAATCTCTCAAACTCGAAAGCTTGAGAGGGCAGCAAAAACTGCCAGGTAACAGGGACTGATGCTGAGACAGGACGATAATACCTGCATTTCTTCAAGGTTTGAGGAGGAAAATGTGACTGCCTGAAATGTAAAGATCTGAGAGAATGGAAGAGGAGTGCCAAAGATGGTTGTGAAGCAGGAAGAGCAGGAGACTCTTGCTCTCGGAAGCCTCCCCCAGAAGACTTCTGAAACCCTTTCCTTTCACCAGGAAAACCCTCAGCTTTCTTGGAACACCAGTGGGATTTCAGCTGCTGGGAAGTCTTGAACTCACTCTTGATCCACCTTTTGTCATCTATGAAACCACTGCTCACAGCAATTCTCACAATCAGAAATGCTATATGCACTAGAGATGGGTGTCCGAGAGCTCTTCAGAACCTGAAGCATTACTTTCATCTCAGTCACTAAAAGTCAACTAGCTGTCTTTAGCACTTAGTATATTTCTGATACAAGATTCTAAATAAGCTATAAGCTTTATTCGATAGGTAAATTTCAACACTGATTTGCAATATTCACATTTTTGCTAATTCTAGAAAGTCAAACCACTACTCTCTCGCTGTAAAAGATCATGTTAAAGAAGCATAAAAACAAGTACAACATCGAGCTTCTAACGAGATACACTGGAAAGTTCAAAAATGCAAAGCAGCTTTGCATAGAAAGCAAGAGACAAAGTATTAAATGTTTTCTCTGACTCTTGCCAAATGTCTGGCCCTGCAGTGATGGATGAGGTTTCCTGAGGCTAAGATGCCAAAGCCAATTAGCCGTGTCAATCCACAAGGACGCCGGCTGCCAGGATCTAACTTTATTACTGTATTACTTAAAAGTGAAGACATCAGCAATGTTTAAGTTCACATGACTCCTAATTTTAAAACCTGCCTTTTAAAGATTTAGGGAAGGGGTAGTGACAATGACCTTAAGTTTCAACCTTTTAAAATCATCACACAGTGCAATGAATTATCCGTAATTTGATTATGTAAAGTATTCTGTTAATCAAATTACAGTCTACATTATGCCCTATTCAAAAGAAAGTAAGACTTCATCTTCTTTCCCTCCTCCTATGAGTTTTATCCTTATATTTAAAAGTAGCAATTTATTTTAATATTGCCTGTTTCAGTTGCCAGACTGCCTGTCCCACAGAAAATGATATGTGTAAAGTATATAGCTTACCCATTTACAGCATCTAATTCTGAATTCCAAAGTAAAATTTTTGGAAAGTGTCTTGAGCATTTATCAACTGGAATAAAACATGCCCAAGTCTTTGATTATATGAAAACATCTGCATTCAATTCCTAAGCAAGGAGTTTGGAAACGCTGATCACACAACACATTTCCCTGCACAGTCACCACAATGCACTCAGCGATTCTGCGAAAGGGTAAAATTTTTCTTCTCCTTAGGTGCCTGTGGAATAGACCCGAATGTTACTGTCAGGCACTAAAAAGCACCCGTTTCTTTTGAGTAACTTCCATGTTCTTCCAAACTACTCAGAAAAAAACCTGCTCCTTCTCAAGTAGTCTACATTAACTCATATTAACGTCTTAGTAGAAACCATTTTGGCTTTTTGCTACTACTACATTTACATTTCCTTTACTTTACCACTCCAGTATATAACTGGCACATGGTGTGAACAGCATCTCTGCCTGAACTGTTCTGTACCCCGGAGATGCTGAGAGAATGAGACCAAAGCAGAAGTACAACAAAGTTAAGAACAGTTACAAGTCTTCTGAGAAGAGAAAATGAGCTTTCTTTTCCACATTCCTATTCAAAACTGGCTTTAGTTAGTTTTAATCATTTCTAAACTGTTTTTTTTTTTTTATTATGTCTGAAAACAAATGCATATACATACCTACGTATTACAGGAAATAAAAAGCATTAGAAGAGCTTAAAATTAATAAAAGCCAGTTCTCAATTATTGATCCTGCCTGTCAGAGTGCAAACCAAAGGAAAAGAGACCAGAATGAGTAACAAGCATATGCTAGTTATGCAGATCTTTGAATTTGTAAGCCTTTTTGTTTCATTATGATTTTTTTCCTTCATTTGAGATATTTTTGAAAGACAACTTCATATTCTGAGGCTCTATTTTGCAAAATAATCTAAGTGCCGTTAGCACCTGAGAATGCTATGTTTCATTACCATTTACTTTTAAGTATTAATGTTTGCCTATCGAAATATTTTAAAAATCCCACATTGGTCACTCAAGCACTCTGTCTCCAAGTCTAAACTAACAAGTGATAAGCTTTCTTGTTTGAGATTTGCTCTTTAAAATCTAAAGGATAAAAATCCATCAATCTTAGCTCTTTCTCCCCGAATTTTGTAAACCAGATTACATTCAAGTCCTCTGTCATTGGCAAAACGTGTATTTGTGATGCCTGACTGCCCATGCTGTGACACCAGCCATACCCCAAGAGTCACTGAGAGCCAGGGGCTGATTCTGCCTGCCTTTAAACCACGAGACAGAGTAAATGACGTGAAGGCCATAGAAAAAGTGTCCGATGAGCCCCATCTGAGGATGCCTTTTATGAATTGGAAAATAGGTGAGTTCTTTGTTTTCTACCTCATTTTTCCACTAAGGTCCAGGCAGTAAATAAGCAGAAGCAATGGAAGAGGCTCTCCTCCTAAATCCAGAAGACAAAACAGCAGAAAAACACCATTCCGTAACAAAAGGTAGGACTTATCAAGGAACACCGCACGGCCTGATAGAAGCAGAAGCAAACAACTCTTCACAAAATCCCAGGTTACAATGCAGGCCAAAATAGTAGCAAAAATGCCACTGTTAGAAGTGGGGATTCAGGAATCTCAGCTGAGCTTCAAACTGGAGATGTGTTAAGGAAGACGCGTATGTTAGAACTGTGGGGTCAGGGAAAACACTAGTGAGTTGATATCAATGTCTAAATTGTTACCAGAGAAGACTTGTTTCTTGCTAACACGGAAACTAAAGGCTTAAATTGTAACAGAACTTCAAAAATTATCAACTACAGCCAGTGGCAAGTCATCACCCAGGGCAGTTTGTCCATGCAACAGCAGAAATTCTGCCATGAGTGAGTACTTGAGACTTCTTTTCAGGAAGTACTAAATTCTGTCTTTTTTGCTCTTCCCTCACCCAGGCAGCGATGACAGATGCTTCCCTAGAGAGACAGGTACTTCACTTCAGAACACTGTCCCAACACTGGGCTTTGTCCTCCACGAGGCAGGAACTGCTTCCTAGCTCAGCGTGATTTTCAGTGAGGAAAAGCCAAGAGCTTCCCTGGGTACTTTCAAACAGGAATATTTTCCTTGCAGTTAACCAGGAGGTCAGAAGCAGAACTCCAAAGAATCACAGAATTCTTTAGGTTGGAAAAGACCCTCAAGATCCCTTAGTCCAACCGTAAACCTAACCCTGCCAAGTCCACCACTAAACCACGTCCCCTAAGCACCACATCCACATGTCCTGCAAACACCTCCGGGGATGGTGACTCAGCCACTTCCCTGGGCAGCCTGTTCCAGCGCTTGACAACCCTTCCAGTGAAGAGAGCTCTCCTAACATCCAGTCTAAATCAAATATCAAAGTACTGGTACTGTTCTAACAACAACTTACAAAACAAAGAAAATAAGACTTACATTCTAAGCACAAAGCTAGCCTGCAAGAAGGAACTAAGCCATGGTTTTACTTCAGCTGACACACTACAGACTCAAAAGGTGACAACGCAAGGAACGAAAGGGCCATCTACCCTAGACACCATTTGAAAATTAATATACTTGGTCCCTGCCAGCTGCTGCTGTACCCAAAGCCACTGTCATCCCAGAAGAGAGGCGCAGGTAACAGTGACAAAGCAAGGAAGGACAGCTAGCATCCTGGGTGACGATGGTCTCAAGCCTTCACTTGATGCACTTTCCGTTATGGAGATTATTTCTGAAATGTTAGAAAACTAACTCAGCTAATATGCTAAAAGAATAGGCAAGATCCCCTCTCCCAGCAGTCCTTGTATAATGTTGATACTAAGATTATATAAAAGTGTACAGCAAGATTTTAATTATCCAGAAAGAAAAGGGAGGAGTGGTCAAATCCATTTTACTAGAATCCAGCGCTTCTAAAAACTTTATGTGTTGGGTAAAAGTAAATCCATCCACCCTTCATTCTGGATTGCCTCCATCTTTTGACTAAAACTGAATTGTTCCCAATGAAGAAGCAAAGAAGCTGGCTGGTGCCTTGTTTACAAAATGTCAGTGTA
Organism: Opisthocomus hoazin; assembly: GCF_030867145.1. Taxonomy (NCBI): domain Eukaryota; kingdom Metazoa; phylum Chordata; class Aves; order Opisthocomiformes; family Opisthocomidae; genus Opisthocomus; species Opisthocomus hoazin. Next base: position 11,676,299 of record NC_134414.1, on the reverse strand, counting down.
GTGAGTTTAAACAGAAAACATTTTCTCCTGTTACAATAAATAAACTGTGTAACCAAATATAGCAGTTTGCCAAAACAAATGGCACGTGTTAAAAACTTACTATTTCACTGAATTATCAATGAAGAAGTGACAATCATGAACTTTTTTTTAATTTTTAAGGATATTTCTGAGTTGGTACACAATGTTTTAAAGCATCTAACAGGCCTAGGTGATAATTTCTCAGAGTTATAAGTTAGACAAAGGACAGGAACGTGACAGAAAACAAAGCACCAACTTTCAACCTGTATTATTCATAGTATCCTCCCGCATTTAACTGCAACTGGCACAAGGTATTTCTTGAAACATCTGTAACAACTCAGACATCTTGGCAATTTTGTACAGAAAGCACTTGATAAGCTCGTGAGAAAAATCACTCAGGAATGCTCAGTGACAGAGCACTTCTTGTGTGCAAGCACCTTCCTTTAGTAAAAACTTTAAACTACAGGATCAGCAAATGCACAGCTTAAAAACAGATTTCTGTTGTTGCTTTTTCTCTTGCCATAGCAAGTCTCACTCCTCCTCTCATCCCTCCATGCATCACCCCCACAAAGCAAGGAATGGTAACAACAAATCTAGTGTATACGGAAAGGGATACTGGAGGGCCCTCAGCCTCAAACATTCGAACCGTGTTTTATGGTGTGCCATATCCCACTCCAGCTTGGTGTCTACTTTGCTGCCTACATGTGTCATATATCTTAAATCAGGCTACTGGCTTTGATTTTTCTAAATATTCCAAAGCATGAAGATTTAGTGCTATTTTGAATCACTATGATTTCCATCCTTTAAAAAAAACTTACAAATATCTGGAGTTAAAGCTGACTGAGGAGCACTGGATGCCCACTTCTCTATTAGCTCCTGAGGGATTTCTTTTTAAGTCTGTGCTTCAGCATTTTTGCATGCTCCTAGACCAACTATTTCAAGCTTTAAGAGCACAACCTACATGCGGCCTTCACATTGGCTGGTTGGAATAAACAAAGATACAGTCAAAATGAACACAGATTTAGTCTACTTCTACAACTGAAAAACAATTCAACTGTGAAACTGCCTGGACTACGTTAAAGCTGCAAGAATCCTTGTGCTCAGCTGTATTACTCGCGCTCTATCAGATACAGAAGCAGAGCATCACCCACTGGAATGCCTTTGATCAATTTGTTTGGTAGTATTTGCTTAATGGTAACAGTATTTTTTAGTAGCTTTAACTGTTTCTTAACTGGACTTGAAATATAAAGGAAAAAAGTATTTCTGAAACACCAGACGCAGGGAAGGGAAGGAGCTGGTACGTCTGAAAGGAACAGCGAAGTAGTAAGCAGGCTCTCAGCTTCATTCGCAGGCTGTTAAAGTGAACATGGTCACAGCAGCTCTCAGAGGTTTTCCAACGAACGTCACAAGTTTAGATGTACAAAATTTTCAAGGTCTTCCCTTACTGCACTCCTCTTACACCCAACTGTCCTCTCGGCATTTCTCCTCGTTCTCACCAGCCTTTAACATACGATCACCACACGGCACTGCATCTGGGCAGAGGTACCCTTCCTCCCGTACTCGGCTTTCGTACTACTGATGACGAGCATGGCTGTGTATTTCTTTCTTTGAAACAGCATCTCTTCTTCCGTATACCAGGACCTAGGTATAATACTTCATACATGGCAGATGCACTGATGACCTAACATTAGTACAGCGATAAATAAACCATGAGATCTTCATATTTCTGTGTAAACTTTATCCAGACGCAACTGGTGACAACAATTTTTCCATATCCAGGACTTCAGTAATACCCTCTCTCTCTCTTTCTGGGTGCTTGCTAAATTTCTTCTCATGTTAATTGCAACAAAATTCATCCTTTCCCCACAAACCCATCATTTTCTTTATCATCTGCTCACTGCTTTAACTAGAACAGACTCCACATTTTCTCATCTTTCTTCTACTCATTATACCTGCAACACTCCCACAAACTAATTCCCATTACATCAGCCCAACTCCAGTCCGTTCATGTCTCTTGCCACACTAAATTCTCATTTCTCATCTTTAGATTGTACTTCTCTGCCTCCTTTTCTTCCTACCTTTCTTGTCTTCTTTTTCAAATCTATACCTTTCCACTCCCTAACGCTCTCTCTATGGCTGGGCCAGATTCCTCCACCTCTTCCTCCCATCACACTCATGAACCAGTCCTCCACAGCATCATTCTGCCCTTCACATCCAGCTGCCTTACTTTACATCATTTAATCCCTGTCCCTCAAGAGCAAGTCGTTACTACTAACAATTCCAATTTCATAAGTACAACACCATACACTAGAAGCCATAGTACAAAACGAAGAAAGCCTTTGATATAGTGATCCACAGTTTGAATTTCAAACATACCATGTAAAGAAACCTCTGGTTTTTTCTGATAAGGGAAAAAAAAAAGGCATTTTGTAGCTCAGCATATGCTAGGATAACTGCCTCTCTGGTGTCGCCTTTCAATGACAACAGATCAATCTTCTCAAATTCTTCTCAAAAGTTTTGTATCAAATTGGTCCTAGTCCAGATTAGCCTCTTCCTACCGCGCGTACTGAAGGCAGCCTTTGTTTGGTTTGTTTTATCTTGTTCTCAACACCAAAAAAAATTCCTAACCCAAAGACAGGTTTTCTTCAACTTAAAAGCAAGAACTCGACTGTTGAGCTGTTCACAATGAAGTATGCTGTAACTGTTTTGAAATATAAGAGCTACACAACTTACTTATGGGCAGTCATTATTATCATCTACTTTTCCAGATAAAAATAACTGAAGAGATTAAATTTCATTTTCCACCTTTTGTTAGAAACTTGGCATTCTTTTTGATCTCAGATTAACCATGCAGTGTCATCTCATATGTTCACTACCAATGCATCCCTTACCATCCTAGAAATTTCTTGACTTCAACATGTGCAATCCAAAACAGAACTTGAAGCGCTCTGTGCTTCTCTGCGGTCCACGGCACTGATGACCACTACTCTGCGCTGGGGTATTACAGAAACATCAGGTCTCAGACTGTAACTAGTTACAAATTTCCAAATCCATGTGTTCAACAATGTTAGGGGTTCAGGCATATTAATTTACTCCTAAAAACTCTGACTGACTTCCAGTGAGAAGCTCAGAAGTGGATTTTGGATTTTGCATACCAAAATTAAAACTACATATCCTTCACTCCTATACTTCTTTCTAGTTCTTATCTTGACAAAAAAAAGAAAAAAAAAGAAGAAACTAAGCCCTGAAGTGCACTGTTGTATAGCTTCAATTTAGCAGACAGCTAGTCTAAGAAAGCATTTTTATTCAATTTTTCCATAGGGCATACATAACCTAAACAGATTATTTTTAATCTGTCAATTTATTGAGTAAGCAGCAAGGAAATGCAACTGGGGAGTTCAGGTACACATAAATCTATAATCACTGACTTATTTAAAATTAGCCAGGACACTTACTCCAGTAGCTCCAGATTAGAAATCAGTAAAAATGTCACCTTTAGAACAAGAGTCCTTAGACCCACTGCCTTTCATGTTCTACTGCATTTCACACACAAAGCTGAGAAACAGCAGCCATGTCTAAAGACTTTAACACACCTTTCCCCTTTTCACTAAGTCAATTCATCTCTGAGGACAAACTGTCACACGTTGCCAACAGGACAACAGAAATAACATTTTCTGATTTAAAAGTCCTAGTATGGCTATAAAAATTCACTGCAACAGTCATGATAATTGCTTATAATAACCAATAAACCTAATTACATATTATGTCCTGTCTGCTAACTGGGGAAAGGCACACGGGAAGAATCACACAAAAAGCCTCAATTATTATTGCTCTGGCTGCATAACACAGTTTAGCAAAACGTGAAACAAAACAAAGGAATACATTTAGTTCAGTGAATATCTTAATAGGTCCTGACACTGGTTTTACAGAATGTGAGAAATACCATGTAGTTTCACAGTCTAGCTGCCATCACTAATCATTAAAATTTGCCAGAATGGAGCATGCTACAATCTAAAGATGATGGAAAAAAATGTTTTAAAGGCTTAGTACATTTGTAAGTGAATCGTACTCAAAGCACGTAAAGTTCTAAACCAAAGACAAGCAACACAAACAGGGAAACATTTACCTTGATTACACAGCTTGCTAACAAAGTCGGGATGTCACGATCAAGTGCAGTTTACGAAAAAAACCCCGGTAGCCCTGAGTGCACCAGAGATTTGTAACTAAAATAAACCATTCTGCTGAAACGAATATCCATTCATCAAATGGCATCCATAAGATGTAACTGCACCAGCTGACTTTTCCCTTATAACACCATCCAACATCACGTGAACTGTGTGGCATCACAGCTTAAGAGCCATAAACGTGATGATAGCTTTCTCAGAATTGGGATACTCAGAGGTGCCGCTATTCAAGCACACCTATTTCAATCTTCTCTTGAAAAGTCCATTCCAAATGAATGATGGCATGGCCAACTAATTATCACCATCCTCAAAAACTATGTTTCCTGAACAGAGAGTTTCTACACAGTTGCTCTTCTGAATTCAAGGAACACTTTAAACGTTCCAAGGTGAAGATCTCCTTGCAGGAATCAAACCATGTGCTACTGGAAGTCTGAACATCTAATCAATCAAATTTGAAGAAAAGGATCTGTCACCTTTTCAAATGAGGTAAAAAAACTTCATAAAGAAAAGGAATTCTAAAGGATAGGGTATGAGCCATCGAAATAAAGCAGTTATAAAAGATAAAATGGTACTTGACAATAATAAAGCTGGTGGCAAAAATTACTTTCTCCTCTCTGAAGTCTGTAAGCTCCACTCATGAGTCTGTCTGTAATGACAGGCAGTCTATGAATACAGAATAACCCAATAAACAATTTCTGCCTAAAAGAAATTGTTAAATGCCAGAATTTGAGAGAGAACTCTGTAACACGTTTGTCAAATGCATACAGGAGTTTCCAGGATATTTACCCGCTAGTGGACGAGAAGGTATCGACTTCATCACCCTAACCTGTACTACAATACACTGCCTTTCTCTCACCACTTTTAGCCATTCATCTTTTCATTGCCAGAGTTCCACTCTTGCACAATTCTACCAAGGCCCCAGCAAGGTGCCATAGTACTCTGGAACACAGCTCTTAAGCTGTTTTCTTTTTTGCAGTTTCTGTGACTCTTTATGCAACTCAAACGGCACAAAAACTTTAGATAATTCCTTCAGCACAGTAACATCACTCCTAAACGAGTATGATAATGTAACAGAAGTATTCTATATTTAGAAAAAGTTAATGCACAAAGCATAAATAAAGCATAAATTTACCACTGTTATTTATTTGAATGAGATTCTAATGAATATGACACAAATTTTAAATTGATACAACCATGTCTACGGCAAACAAAAAATGTATGCATGCACAGTATCTGATATGAGTTTGAAAAACAATTAATTACAAAACTAAAGTATAAAGTGCTGGATTGCTCATCTGCAAAATAATGACCACTAAATTATGAGATGTCATTCTACTATGGAGGACACACATAAAATTACCCATCTTTCTGGGCTATGATACAAGAAATTTTGAGCATAGTATACTCAAACACATTTCAGCCTCTGCTTTACAGTTACTTCTGAAAGACCTATAGTAACAATTTGCCCTTATGACAGTTTTAGTTAGCTGATAACACATGATTCTCAAAGGAAAAGAAAAATCCTGGAATGATTAAAAAGGCAATGAATCTCAGCATGAATTTTAAACAAGACACATTTCCAATGGTTCTTACATACTCTCGTTCTTGAAATAAAGGACTACTTACTTGATTGGCCATGTAAATTGTGAGGAGACCTCTCCTAGAAATAGAAATTATAAAATTAGTGAATGAATTAAACATTTTTTGCATACAGAAGGAAAACACTTTAAGCAGTAAGAATATTCTATTAAAGAGAGTTTAAAAAACAGATCACTGTTGCAGGATGAATCACTACCATCCTATGGAAAAATACATATGAAATCAAAAATAGCACCTTGATAGCATGGATTTAAAGCGGTGAGGAATTACAGGAACCAAGAACTTGCTACTGCACGAGTCCTGAAGCCATCATGAAGGGAGAAGGTACCTTGAATTACGCACCGCATCACAAAATAAAAGCCTACACGTGAGCTGGTAATGCAAACACACCAACCATGGCCAAAGCCCAAGTTAAACTGTGAATTTACAGAAAAACACCTGCATGTAAGCTTCTGGTTTGTGACCAGTGTTACATCACTCCAGGCACCTCAGCCCTTCTGCTTACACTGTCATGAAGTGTGTTTTCTGCCGAGACCAACGATGCAGACATCTACACTTTGAGTATCCTGGAAAATGCCAGAACCTCAGTAACATCTCGCAGTAACACACTTACTTGCAAGAAGCTAGCACAGCTCCCGAGGGACAGGCGCAGCTCCCAGAGTACAGTCTGTGGACTCAGCTCTGTACCAGACATAGTGTGCACAGACCAGCGTGACCATTGCATGCGCACAGGATTTACCCAGCGGATTCTCCCCTGCAGTCTCTATGTCATGCAGGCAGGGATGACACACAGGCAGAGTTTTTTGGCCTCCCACTGATTTTTTCTTTTTTTTTAAAGTACTAAAAAAATAAGAAATTGATTTAAATAAGCTTTAGCTTCTGTTGTGGTCCCTTTTGGCCGAGTGTAAAATGCAACTTGGCAACCACGAAGACAAAGAAAGGAAAAGGGGCCAGAGCAGAGGAAGGAAAGAAATCAGAAGCTGCAGTGCAGCTGCAGCGAGACCGATGGGAGCAGTAGATGGTCGAGAGGAGGGAAAACGTGCAGACAGCAAATGCGCACCCGCAAGTAACTTCCAGAGCTGCAAATACAGAACGTTGGTAGATGACATCATCTGCAAGTGCCTGCGGCAAGCCCGTCTCTCTCTGCTGCTGTACAAGGCCCTGGCTAACTCCAAGCAGAAAGATTTCTTCCTCCAAATTAATTCTGTGACTGTTTGAAAAAAAAATAGCACCATGTTTCTGGGGAAAAAAAAAGAAAAAAGAAAGGGACTCTTCTTGGCCCTGTGCTCATGTGCTCTAGCAAGGCTAACCCAACCCTGAACTCGACGGTTAAAAAGTGGGTGGAAGTTCAGAAAATGCTGCGCTGTTTTGTAGCAATGACAGCTGATGGAAAACAGGACAGAAAGATGGAGGGGAGCCATGCAAAAGGGTCACTGGTACAACCCAAGGACTGTATTAAAACTGCAGCTGGTAAATAAAAGAATAATATAATTGGGAAATGATATTACAAGAGCAGGAAATAATTAAAGAACAAAACTAATTAGTTAGCCATGTCTAATCACCTGCTTTGGGGAGGTTTACAGATACTAAGAAACACCTAACACGTCACCCCCAAAGTCCATGAACCAGGGATGAACACTAATCTCAGCAGCAGGCAGCTACACCAGCGACAGTCAGGCCAGGTCGCTACGGGGAAGCCCAAGGGGACACACAAATCCTTGCTGCCCTTTCCTCCTCCATCGCCTCTGTCCCACGCCATTTTCTTCCAGAGGCCGCTCTCATTAAGATCTTCCTTTTGGCCGCCCACTGCCTCCCTCCCACCTCTTCAGCTGGCAGTATATCCCATCCCCTGCTCTGCTTCCAGGGATGTATACGATCTTTAATTTGGGAAAGAAAAACACAAGCTAGGGGCACAGCTCACCAGCGGCAGACCAAGGCTGGGCTACAACCAGGACGTAAGTCAACAGCCAGGAGAGCTGCATCTGTGGGAAAAGAGATGGGATCGCACGTCCTGGTCCGTCCTGCCAGTCAGCTGTGTTACATTAAAGAAGGAAAGAAAAACTGTTCTGAAAAAGTCTTAGCAAGACTGGCATCTTTCACCTGAAAAGGGGGATTGCACGAAAGCAACCACATGTTTTAACTACCTCTTAGTTCAAGTACCAAAGAGCAGCAGGGTCTAGCATACTTTTCATTTTGTTTATCCTCTTTTTTCCCAGTTCACACTTTCACATGAATTTTCTTGTGTGCTTGTTAGAGGACTGAGCAGTGTCCTGGAGTTCAGTTACTCAGCACAGGTCACGTCATCTGTGGCTCAACAATTCCACTCTCGTGGATTCCACTTTTAACAGTTAAATTACAACAGACCACAGGCTTCCAGAAGATAATTCTCCTGTTACTTTCTATCTTTCTCAGAGAAAATTTGATAAAATTTGCTTTTCAGGCAACTCGGTAGTGTTCAGACCAAACTCCAACAAGCAATAGCTCTTAAACTATGGCCTATAAACCTCAACAGAGAACAACATATTTTTGTGATTGCACTGCCCAGAGGAAAGAGTCTAAAATAACCGTTAAACGAAAAGCTATAGGATAAAAATAGCAAGGAAGCCTAGCAGTGTACTGGGCTGTATTACCAGAAGTGTAGGTAGGAGGTCAAGGGAAATGCTTAATCCCCTTTACTTGGCACTCACTACACCGCACGGAGTACTGCGCCCGGCTTTGGTCCCCCATACAAAACAGGCATTGATCAAGAAGTGGGGAGAACCACGAGCATGGCCAGGGAGATTTGGACTTGACCTGAGGAAGGAGCATTTTCTCCACCAAGACAGCCGAGCATTGGAACAGGGACCCAGAGGGCTGGTCGGACCTCTCGCCTCAGAGGTTGGCAAGGCTGACCAGCCAAATCCCTAACTCTCTGCTGGTCTGGCTCCGAGCAGGACGCTGCACTAGCTGACTTCCCAAGGCTCATCTGAACAATTCTATCATTCCACAGAAGAAAAAAAAAAGGTAGAAAGCAACTTCAAAATATCATATATTTTTTTTTTCCACGGATTATAAAGTCAGAAGAGATAACAGTGATAAATACTCTGGCTTCTAACTAATCTAAAAATCAAAGTTCTTTAATGAATTAGCCTGTTCTTTAAAAAGATCAAATTTGTCTTGAAGTATTTTCAGTGAAGCCACCAGAACCACTGCTAAGTTATTCTAATGGTACTTGCCTTTACAATTTGCACCCTACTTTAGTCAAGAATCTGCCCAGGCACAGAAACCAGCTACGTCTTTACCTCCACTGTAGGACTACAGAGTCCAACCAAGTCACCCACGTGCCATTACTTAAACAAAAACTGAGCTCCTTCAGTCTCTCCACAGTGTTCCCTAAGATTTTGATCATACTCATGGCTCTTTACTGCAACTGTCCCGATTTTTCACTCATCTTCAAGGAATTAAAATGAAAATACAGGCAATAAAAAACAGATTAAAGATTTCCTATTCTTTGTTTAAACAACGGTATTTTAAAGTCATAGCGATCATTAAGTGCCACTCTCTGACTTTGAATGCATCTGCCTGTGAGCAAGGTATTTAGAGTTTCATGCAAGTGCTGTAAATTCTGGAAAACTTATTTGATTGAGGCCAAAGTCCAATCCCCCTTACATGAGTTAAAAATTCTATTCATGCCAACAGCAGCAACGACAACTGTCCAAATCTGCATGCCAACATATTGTTTGTGGAACAGTTTCCTAAAGAATGTTTTCTTGCTTAGCTTAACACATTATAAAATTCAAAGAATTACTTTACTTTCAAAACTACCATGAGCTTTTGCTTCATATAATAGCAAATCATACAAAACACCAATTTTTAAAATATAACCAAGATGTTTTTTCCTACGAAACTCACTGCCAGTTCTCTCTCCTTATTTATGGTTTTCCTTCAATGTATTTATGGTTTTCCTTAAATATAGACTTGTTGCTAAGCTAAAAAAAAGCAACAACAACAAGGCCCAAAGCCTTCCCTGAAGGTGGGATGAATCCTTAGAACAGGCTGCTGCTCACAGCAATTTTAGCATAAATTAATTATTGCAACCACAGCAGCACTCGAGGAAAATCCCCAACAGAAATCAACTGCCACCTCTTTCTCTACACAGCCACAGAAGAGAGGTAGATGCCTGTCATTTTTAAGCTATTTCTCTCTCAATAATCATTCCTCCTTTAGAAAATTTATTTCTTTCATATGTTTTGCCTTGTCCTGTCCATCTTCTATGTCTCATACATAGCACTCCAGTCCCTGTGGTTTTATGATCATGAATTTTTTTCGGCAATATGAAGTTTGAAGCATTGTTTTCTCTATGGCCTTGTTTCAGTTAAACCACAAACCTTTCCAAGTAGACATCCTTAAATCTAAACATTCACTGCAATTAATTAAACGTATTTGAACTACTATAATTGCAGTTTTTTACCAGTCGTGTGGTTTTTATGATCGCTACTTTACTCCTGCTCAAAACTAAAGGGGAAATAAGTGACCAAGTCAGAAATAACAGGAAATAACTACAGCAAGATGAATGCCGCCACTTACAAAATTCACACAAATTGACTAAACAGGCCCCTCTATCAGTGAGAACAGCTCTAGGCGTGAGCTGTAACAGCGAGCCTGTAAATTCACACCACAGGGCAAGGCACACACTGGGGCAAGCACACCCAGGCCCCACACCCTGCTACAGCTCTTGCAACCTGGCGTACGGCAGCGGTTCGTAGCAGAGATGGCTAGAAGGAGCCTGAAGATGGATAAAGCAGCGTGTTAATAATTTTTATGCATGCAATTAAGAGATGTTCTCTGACTAAAACAGCCTCACTGAGGGGCTGTTTCTCCACCTATATACTACATTTAAACAGCTGGGGGAAAAACCCCATCAAATAAAAAGATCCAACTCACTGCTATGACAAGACTAGTTTTAGCTTTGCTCTAAAGCTTTCTAACTTCATTCCAAGTCCAAAACATCACGTTCCTACTATGTGGTTTTCCAAAAAAATCTTAGTGTTGTCAAACTAGCAAGCCTGACCTGAAAATAAATAGCTACTAGAATGAATGAAGTCAAACTTACCTTTTCTTGTAACCTATACGACAAGATTTGGACTACACATGGCCTTAACACAGTGAATTTATGAAAAAACACATTTTTATAAGTTTCCCACAAGTTCAAGTTTGAATTTTATATGAATACCACTGTTTGTTGAGACTGCTGCATATAAGATGATAACCTTATTTTAACCAATAATCCTTTTTTGGATTCTCTACCAGTCTAAGAAAACACAAATAAAACTGCTTTCCAAGGAATGAGTGGATTCAAAGGAATATAAGAAGACATAAATTACTGACTTGTTACAGAAAAATTTGAGAACAATTGTTCTTTTTTAAAAAAGAAAAAAAAAAAAGAAAGAGTTAACTCTGGCTTTAATTTCTGAACATAAACTAAGAAGTTAGCTTAATAGTTTGTAATGGCTCCCCAGACAGGATTTGTGGTCTGCAAAAACAGGAAGAATTCCACCCCCCCAGCTTCCCTCCCAACCCCCCCGCCACTGTAAAACACACCACTTTATAACCTGCAGCATTAAACCAAACACACAAATCACAGGTTTCCCCCAAAAAGAAAAAGGTCAAAATGAAGAGGCGGATTTTTTCTGCTCTACAGCAGCTTGACACCACAAGCTAACCAACTATAGATCTGGAGCTGCGATTGCATTCCTGTAATAACACAAGTACTACAGATTATGTTTAGGGTATCGTTAATCTCTCACACCCACCAATTTCCTACTGACAGCTGGAGGCCAGCAGTGAAACCCTGGTGCAAAAGTTCACTTAAAATCAGCAGGAACAGATAAGCTTTCAAAATAACGCTGAAAATTATGAAAACATACCTAAGCAATAAGTTCTCAAAAAAGAAAATGGTTACTTCTTGAGCTTAGTAAATACTAGTAGCAAGTTTTCACACAAAGACAATGTTCAGGCACATAACTTCATGTCAAAAATATACAGTTTAAGGACCTGCAGCCCACTGTTTTTTTTAAAGGAATTTTCTACTTCAAAATTTTGAGTTGTTTAAAGTAGGAAATGGATACCTTACAGGTTGGGGACATTGAAGTTGCTCATAACTGCAAATCAGTAATACTTGCTTTGAGCATATTACATATTAAAGAAAAGTGTTCTTTCTTCTGGCAAATATTCAGAATTTATTGTTCTTGAAAGAAAAGAAACTCAACATGGCCTATGATTTGAACACATGCCAAAGAAAGGGTATGAGAAAACTAGAAAGGGAAAGAAGCCAAAAAGAAAATATATCTACAGTAATAAATTCCAGTTAAATTAGTACCAATAATTCTTACTGAGTTTTCAGCTAGTGCAACACAAGATAACATCTCTGGTTTAATTTTTTAACTGTTTTATACTTGGATTTTGTACAGATTCTCTTTCGTCATTCCCTCCCTCTTCCTCCTCTCCCAGTTTCTCTACAATGTCCACAGAGCCAACAGACTCAAAACAAAGGCTGACCTACAGAGGGGAAAAAACCTCTTCATTAAAGTGTGATTTAACCTCACAAGATTCCATGAAGAGATAAAAATCAGATTCCAAAAAGCTTATTAATTTCATAAAAGGAATGCCTAGTAGATAACAGAAGAATAACAAATTAATCAAACCTCAGGAAAAGAAATGAAGGATTTCCAGTAATTTTTAAAATTACTAACTTTCTTGGTAGAGAAGGCCTACCTAGTGTTAAGTTAGGCACCAAATAACAATGTCTTTGGACCGTTGATAGTAACACGGAATTGTTTTTAATCAGCTCAGTCAATCGAAAAGAAAACACTCAGTGCTTTTCTGGGCACCTTCTCAGTCGGGATACAACATGTGCTGCTTGGCTGCTCCATCTCAAAGGTATGCGTGTAGGGCACAAAAGCAAATACTCTCTTTTTGAGCAAAACTGCTTGGGGGATCCTTAGCAGCAGAGGGTCTTTGCTTCTACATATTTTGCTGGCAATCACTACTGTTTCATAGCAATGCGAGGACATAACGTACAGAACCGTTAATAAAAATTAGGAAGCAGAGCACGACAGGGCACGGAAATCTCAGAGTTGCAGAGATGTGCAATATTCTCTGGCCTCGGACATACACTCGGTCTATTTTGGGAGTGAGGACAGGAAGCAGGAGAAAAAAAACTCATATTAAGGCTACTACTCTAGCAAACAGCTTGAGGTTGTCCCAACACAAGTGGAAATTCATGCAGTGTTTGACCTGTTCTCCTTCACCTCTACTGTCCAGCACTTCTCAGGTTAAGAGCCTTTCACCCATACCCCATCTGCACATGCCAAACCCAGCCCGCAGCAGCTCCATGAGAAGCAGCTCCAGAGGCTTCCCAAGCAGCCCCTTGAAATGGCTGCCTTTCCCTCCCCAGCTCATGTTCTGTGCCCAGTTTGTGATGGTCCATTCCACAATACAAGTTTTTTGCTAAGCTACACAAATCATCAGTTTTTTCATCTATTTCAGAAGACTTCAGCAGCCAAATGCTCTTTTTCTAGTCTGCCAAACTAGCAGCTATTGTTTTGTTTGCATGTTTAGAGCTAATTTTGACTTTCGACACAATGTTTTAATGATTACATTTGTGACCAGATTATACTGTTTACAAAATACCTGAAGCAATAGGCAAAAAAGCTAACTTGACAAGTCAATCCAACTCAAACAGAAGACTACTGCTACTTTTTGCATGGTGCAACTAACTTCTAAATGCCCTTAAATAGCAGACCAGCTATTCCAACAGAAGCAGGGTATGGGGTTAGACTTGCCAACATACAGAGCCATTTGTGTGGGTTTTCTTCCCCCCGGAGAACCCAAATGACAGTCTATTAAGTCATATTAAAAACAGGCTTCCAATCCAGTTAGGAACTACGAATTAGTCACACAGAAGACAGATTAATGCTGTTAAGAGCATGCCTACATCCAAAAGGGCCTGAAACACAAGGGGTCCCAAGGAACAGCAGTGTCAGAAGCCAGCGTAAATCTTCTCTAGAAAGGTAGGCAAGCCATAGTAAGAGTTTGACTGAGAGTTATTTCAACACGTTCCAATTGACTGAGAAGTCACCTTCTGGCAGAACATCAGTATTCAGTGATGAACTGTGCCAGATACTAGAGACAGACGTTCATGTCACACTTCACCTACCGAAGACAGAAAGAAGCTATTGCCAAGTCCAGTTTGAACCTATTATTTCCTAATTTTAAGCTCAGAGATCCAAAATGCCAACGGTTGATATCAGAACATTTTTGCTAGTTCCTCAGTCCACTGCTCACAAGGAATGAATAACAGACACTGAAGAAGAGCTTAAAAGGAAAAATTTATCATTGAGGAAGCAAGATGGAGCACATATAAACTCTACGAAGTAGACAAAATTTTACTGTACTACCAGACTCCATACTGTTTCAGTCTTTCACTCGAGTTGGAGCAGTCTGGATTGTGATGACAAGTGCAAATTCATGAGACCTGTCTTATGCTTGCCTTTAATGCCGTGGACTCTGTTGTTCCTGCTTTTCAGACAGACCATCTTCAGGAGGAGGTTTTGATGGTATACACTTACTTTATCAAAAAAGTTTCAATCTCGAGCAGAGGTCATCTGATTACAAGAAACACTACACAATCCATGGGACTTACTAAAGGAAATAAAAACGTGACATTTTCTGTCCTGGGATGTGGAGGGGAGAGGGCAGGAAGGGGAAGCAAGATGTTTAACCACAGTACACTGCTGTAATCTTCACCACAGAAAAACCTCGCCTGGGTAAACACAGCAAATTGTTCCCGTTCTAAGTTTCTACCTCCACACTTCTCCTGCTGCAGGAGCTAACAACAACGTTAATTCCTTGGGAGCCACGAGGCTACAGAAAAGAGTCCCTTCATTTACAGAGGGTTGGTTCGTACGGAAACAAAGATTTAAGCTCCTCTCATCTGCACTGTCTAAAAACAATATCCTACAAGCAGACCTGAGGAACATATCACAGAAAAGCTTCCTCAAAGACTTTCAGCCATTGTACCGCAGGCATGGTAGGCACGGATGTTACCTCACCAGGTAAATGTCAAGCTTTTCATTGCCACATCAACCAGCACTATAGCCAGCCCACCTAGGCAGCATCTGAAGCTTTTCCTATACTAGCAGAATATTTATTGTTTCCCCTCTGGGAGCTGCATGTTACACGTAAGCATTCAGACACAGAAGATGTATTAAGTGTTTGCTTAAGCCAAACAGTCCAAATAAGTGTCTCCTGGATGCTAGCGCCGAGCGGACAGAACAGAGTAATTAATCCACCGCTTGTGCCAGTTGAATCCAAGCCAGACATGCAGAATAGTCCAATGTTCAGCAGTAGTCTGAATTTTAAGTTTTCTAGGGGTTTTTTTGTGGGGTTTGGGGGGTTAGCGATGAAAAGCAGAATACAAAATTATACTCAGATGACAAAATCACTTTTACTTAGCCTACAAAGTGAACATTTCAAAAACAGATTTGCCAAAACTGGTCCTTAGAACAATTTAAAAAAAAAAATTAAACTTTAACTATAATCAGGTCTCAATTACTCACGAAGCAGCACAGGAAGAGCTAGCTACAGAGTCACCTGAGATCTATCTGAGCTTGTAGCTTGACCTTAGGACTGCCCTTTGTCCATCCAGGCCAGCCCCACGTGAACTGATAGAGGCAGTCCAGAGCTTAACAGGTGCTGCCTGTGATGTCTTTACAGCATTATTCATCAAGTAACCTCACGGCTGGTGCTGTGTCTAAACTGGCAAATCCTCCTGAAACTCAGGGAACTGGAGACCATCAAGCGAATGAAACCAAAAAATCTTGCATGATCCAGACTGCTACAACACTAAGACAAAATCAACTCAGTCTGTACAGACCCACCCAGATGTCTGCAACACATTCTCCAGCACCTCCAGAATCACAGGTATATAATTTACATGGGATCTTCCAGTTTCCATCCATCTATCCAGTTTCTTACTCTGTCTGAGTTATCCCAGAAAACAGACTGTCTACATTAAAGCTCTAGCTGCTCTCCTGCTCTTCCATCTTGTGCAAGACTGCAAGGACTACACAAGCAAACTGCACCAAATTTTTCCAACACTTGGATGCTGCAGGCTGAAAATTCCTGAAACTTGTTTGCTCAACAGTTCTGCAGACATGGTTACAGTTTTTCAGAAGCCTGATCAGTTTATAACCTGGGCTGATTGACTATAAATGCATGGGACTGGAATCACTGATCCCCAAGGATCCTTCTTGCTCTGTTCACAACTATAGGATTCATCCTGCCAAACTTTTGCCATCTGAGGTGGATGAAATCCAGCTTAACACGGTTATCTAGACTGCCTTTCTAACCGAGACACATAATGGTGATTCACTCAACTGACTGGGAAGAGATGACTGCTATGAAATAGAAACACACATTTCAGATCGTTAGACAAGTCCAGGTGCTGACTGTAAGCACTCACTAAAAGGCATGCAGAAGTATAAGGATTATACCTGCATCTTACTTACTTACACGGAATCACAAGCAGTAAAGGGCAGGGGTGAAGGAGAGACTGATTGTAGGAATAATTAAGAGCACAGTATGGGAGAGAGGATCTTTCTTGCATAAAGAACAAAATGGTTTCCACAGTTCATTTAAATGCAGCACATTTAACCCCACAGCTACTTTTACAAACGGAGCACAGCGTTTACATCTTGCTAGTAAAACGGTGTCTTTTCACGACCCGCAGAGGAGAGCCTTTTCCTTCACACAGGACTGCTTCACAATCCGGCTACAACTCCAGCGACAGCCTTCCCTTCACCCACAAGGCGGGTGACCTTATCACAGAAGGATATCAAACCAGCTAAACAGGACTTTCCCTTTGTGAACCCATGTTGACTGTGTCTGATGATTGCACTGTTCTGTAAGTGCCTTTCAACAGTACCCAGTCTAATCCTCTCCATAATTTTTCCAGGAACCGAGGTTAGACTAACAGGTCTGTAGTTTCCTGGGTCTTCCCTTAGGCCCTTCTTATAACTTGCAATAACACTGGCTAGCTTCCAGCCAGCAAGGACCTTCCCAGACTCCCAAGACCTTCGGTAGATGATCAAGAGGGGTCCTGCCACAACACCTGCTAGCTCCTTCAGTCCTCTGGGATGAATCCCATCAAGCCTCACGGACTTACAAACATTCAACTGATATAGCTGGTCCCTTACAATTTCAGTGTCCACAAACGCAAAGTCACTGTTCCCGCACGTGTGCTCCTCTGACTCAGGGGACCGAGCAGCCCAAGGCCTATCAGTATCACTTAAAGCCTGAAGCACAAAAAGCATTGAACGCCTCCACTTTCTGTTCATCCCTATTAGTCAGGTGACCATCTTCAACAAGTATCAGCCCAGTGTTTTCTTTAGACCTTCTTTTGCTACTGATGCACTTTAAGAAGCCCTCCCTGTTGTCAGATACACCACCAGCCAGTTTCATTGCCAGGGATATACCCTACACAGATCATCAATCTTTCCAGCGTAAAATACCAGGCTATTTTTTCCAAACTGGAAACCGAGTATTCAGAACATAGAATACGCCAGGTGAACCCATTTCTCAGAAAGATAAATTACTGTAAATCATTCATTAGCAACACTTCAGCCCTCTACTGGGCAAGAGCTCCCAGCTCCCAGAGGCCCCACTAAGATCCAAAGTCAGCAAAAGACGCTACTTTCCATGAGAAACACTCCCGAGAGCTGCCCGTCCTCAGCTACCTGCCATTCACACTGTTCCCACAATCACGGCATCTTCCAGATTGACTCCTGCACTCCCAAGCAACCTTGAACGATCAGTGTTTTCCCTCCCTCCGATAACTGCAGCAGTAGCAGCCCTCAGAGCATGCAGCAAAACATGGTCAAACGTTTAAATGCCATTACCACAAAAACGCAGAACTCTCAAACGTTGGCTCTCACCAAGGCAGTTGCTGAAGTGCAATGGATTTTAACGTATTTTGGTCTAGACACAAAAGGCGTTCTCGTCAACTTCTACAGCTTGGCTCCGTATTTCACAGTAACACTCACTCTAGAGGAGTAAAACTCCAAAAGAATTTGTTTCCCTGCCAGCTCTCCTTACCAGGTTATACCACAAAATTCTCCTGTGAATGATGCAAACTTGAGGGGTTTTTTCACTGCAACACAAAAAATATGCAAAAAATCATCCTCCAGTGCAGCTTGCTCTCTCAATTTCTTACCTGTGGCAAGTAAGACTAAAGTTTGCAAAAAACACTTGCCATGTTAAAAGAGTTTGTTTACTTGTTTTGATCACCCACCCACACTGGTGATTTACAGGTTGCCCTAAAATACAACGTCAAACTAAATAACCATATAACATTTTGAGAAAGGAACTTGTCACCTCATGTCTAAACATACTATACCACTATACAGAAATATATACCAACAAATTCATATTTGAATGGACAAACTTACAAAAATGCTGCATTTATTTACAGCATATACTTTTTGCCATTACTATGCTGTCATATTCTTCCTTTATAATGTATTTAGAGTAATGGCTCTTATGGTAAGCAAATAATCCTAACAGCAACTGAACGTTTCATCAGGAGAACAAACATACAGTCTAAAAATTCCACACTGTTGATACACAAATGTTTCTGCCATTTTTTTAAGCAATACTTAGTAATACTCGTTTCCAAGAATACTAATTATATGTATATACATAGGGATATTCTCTATAACGTGCACTGTTGCACTATATCACTTTTTAAATTCACATGCTTGAAATATTTTTCTAAGAGTCCAGTACACTGAATTTTTCTGATGAAAAACACCCAAAGTTTTCAACTAAAAACATGTTGCCCATAGTCGCCCTGAGCAAGATTTTACAACCAAGTTATAAAAGCCCTAAATCTCACGTTTTATAATACCATCAGTGACACAGTCTTAACTGTAGCGACGAGACAGGCGCCGCTATAATGTTAACAGCCAGTACGCAAACATTAATGCAGCCTCAGGGGGAGCAGGGGGCAATCCCTAAAGGGTCCCTTCAGAACTGCCACAGAACTTTTAGGTGGCTGTAGTTAAACTTTCTTCGGCATAATTACTTACAAAGGGCAGGGGGAAAAAAAAAGTTAGCCAGGCAGTAGGGCAATTAATTACATTAAAACTGTAATTGTGTCCCTTATTAAAGCTTTAATACATTATTTTTTGAACAAGAATCCAGCAAACTAAAGTTTGCCATTTACCTATTAGCGAACACAAACTACAGCGTTTTGAAACATCAGCACATTTACAAAACACTTAAGAGAACATCACTCTTTTCCCTGAGAATTACCACCGAGGTCTTAAACACAGGCTCGCCATATAGCTATCAGACTTCTTTGTCTTAGAAATCAGTAAGGTACAACTGATCTAATCAGATTTCCAGTAATAGGCTGGCTTCAGCCAAGCCTCAAATCACTTTTCAACAGCTTCATTCACAACAATTTTAACAAGCATATTCAGTTACTTCCTCGCTTTCTAACAGTCTCGGTGCTTCTGGAACAAGGTAGTACCCTGTCTTTCAGTCTAAGCCACATTCCTCCTCCTTTACTGTATGCTCAATTCTTGTTGATAACATTTAATAGATGTTGAAAAAAATGACAGCAGACTGTAACTCCGAAATACAAACAGAAGCCAAAAGATGTAAACAAAATATTCATTTTTCAAAATTACAAACAAATCAAATGGCTTCTTATCAACAATTTGAAACAACACCTATGGGAGTAAACAAGGAGTACACTGGTAAAATAATTCCATCTAAAGGTTAATAAAATGCATGTACTGATTTCCTAACGAAGCTTAACTGATGTAACTGAATCATACCTCTATTTTCAAGGAGACATTAACACAACTTATAATGTCTAAAACTACATAACTAAGTTCTGTGACAAAAGAATTGCACTTTTCTTTAATAGAAGATGTAAAAAAGGTGAAACTGTAAAGAAAATTACATTCTTTTAAATACACTTGTGCAAGTGCTGCTGTTAGAAGCTTATTTACTATAATACAGCCATAGTTCTTATGACAATATATACTTACAGAGTAAAATGTTGACGTCACGACCAAATAATCAAAAGGCATTAGAAAAACGTACATACTAATGAGCTGTGCACATTTCTCCAGGAAAAGGGAGCACTTTCCTTATTTGCAAGAACATTTTCTTTGCTAGTGAAAACACGTAACGCACCAGTAACACCTACAATATTTTTTGTTTCATTTCTCGTTTTTCAACACCACTGCCAGAGCCATAAATACAGCAAAAAGAAATAACATGGCAGGACTAACACCAAAAACGATTAAAAATATCTGTACTGTATGAGATGATGTACAGTCAAAATCAGTTGACATTTAACTCCATGCCCTCCTAGCACTTCGCAGAGCATCAACCATATACCAGCTATGTAGCTAACAGATGTCAGACCATCATTTATAAATTCTGCATTGGCAGTAAGGATGCTTCCTCCTAATCCTAACATGCAACCCACACTGCTTGAGAGCACCACAAAAAGGCAAAAATTCTGAGTTACTCCTACTGGTGTAAGGGACTAAAGGCACAGAATACAAATCTGCACATTACAAACACATCATCTCCATGTTTATGTAACTACATTCAGTTATTATCTGAGAAATAACGATTATTAAAACACTGCTTAATCATAATAATGTGACTAGTTCTTTTCCAGTCATCTCACAGAACATTTATGTGTATATCTACAAAAGAGTTTACAAGTGTTCGTATTTCTTGGCCCTTTCCGCAGACCCTAATAAACTAGTTTTCACAGACAGGATAAGACTATTTTATAGCCACCAGATAGAATACACATGGACATACTAATGTGCAATTTATATCTTTATAGAACCGCAGCAGCATAATATGACACAGATCATTTCCTAAGTCTGTTTGAAGTTTCTATGCAATGTCACCTCCCCTTCTCATTGCCAGTGCCATGCAAATTTGCACTTACATACTACACAGACACCACCTATAATCAAATTAGTTCTGTAACACATTAGGAAACTTGCTGCTCCTCAGGATTATAATATGCCTAGACAAGCTATCCATCTCTTTTTCCCATTCTTCCGTAAGAATTATAAAATGTGCAAGGCTGGCACACATGACCAGCAACACGCAGAAGTAAATCTGATTTACAAGCCTGCTGTTCCCAAGTTCAGGACTGACAGGGATGCTGTGCAAGCAAATGCCAGTGAAGGACTTAAAATAGGGTATACACTTGGGAAGAGATTAAGTGATTAAGTTTGATGCTGCTGCCAGCTGCTAGCAGCAATTTAAAGGGCTAGAGATACATTTATGAACTCAAATCAGGACTTTTTCCCACCTCCCTGATTTTCAATACAACTTGTTGTAAGCTACTCCAGATACAACTGAAAATGCCATCGTGTCTCTGTGTCAAATGTCAGTTCCCTAAGAGATTACAGGTCTATTAAAATTTGATTGCGACTGTAAGAGAAGCAAAAAAGCAAATAAATATGAATTCCAAAAGCCATATTTCAGTGTCTGACAGCAGCAGCATTTCACATGTTATACATCGTTAGCATCTGATAGCATACCATACAACTTCATATCTTAAAAAAACTAAACTTTCAACTCCCTTTTGATGCCAATTAACAACTTTTTTCCACTAATAACAATGACCCCACATTTTCAGCTGCATGTGTTATATTGCAATACGAACATTGCCTTTTTACATTTGATCTGATGCAATAGAACATGAACTTTTTAGGCAAAATACCTTAGGTCACACATTTTGGATTCTGACAAAGGAGAATAACCTTCCTGGAATTGAGTATTTCAGCATTATTCATTACACACAAGCTCTACCAACCTATTTTTGTAATTTTCATACACCTCTATTTTAACTTTTATTTCTTTCAAATTTCAGACACCTGTTAACATGTCAAAGCTTTCATACATGGTCACCAAGGCTTTTAGAAAACCCCATCTGACATAAAATTTGTTTGTTTATTCTTTTTGCTACACTTATAGAAACATAAAATGGTTTCGGTTGGCAGGGACCTTTAGAGGTCATCTAGCCCAACCTCCCTGCAGTAAGCAGGGACATCTTCAATCAGATCACACTGCTCAGAGCCCCGTCCTGTCTGGCCTGGAATGTTTCCAGGGATGAGGTATCTACCACCTCTCTGGGCAATCTGTTCCAGTGTTTCACAACCTTCATAGTAAACAATTTCTTCCTTATATCCAGTCTAAATCTAACCTCCCTTAGTTTAAAACCATTACTTCTTGTCCTGTCGCAACAAGTCCTGCTGAAAAGATTTTCCCCATCTTTCGCACAGGCCCCATTCAGGTACTGGAAGGCTGCTAGAAGGTCACCCCGGAGCCTTCTCTTCTCCAGGCTGAACAACCCCTACTCCCTCAGTCTTTCCTCACAGAGAGGTGCTCCAGCTCTTTGATCATCTTTGTGGCCTCCTCTGGACCCGCCCGCTCCAACAGCTCCAGGTCTGCCCTGTGTCGGGGGGCTCCAGAGCTGGACACAGGACTTCCAGGGGGGTCTCAGCAGAGTGGAGCAGAGGGGCAGAATCACCTCCCTCGACCTGCTGGCCACGCTGATGGGGATGCAGCCCAGGATACGGTTGGCCGTAACTAGACAAAGTTCTCCAAAATGTATCCACCCTCTTGGAAGTAACTGCAGCAAGATGAAACTCAGTCAGCTAGAGAGGACATTAGAAAGATAAATAACTTATTTGGTAACTTCATTACAAGTATTTTCTCTACAGTTACCTTAAAGTGATTTAGAAGCACTGTCAACTTTCCAGAACTTCTTACACATCCTCAATCTTCAAAAGCAATGGATAATCCATTCTTTTAAAAGGACAGAATTTTGACAATCTTACCTAAAACTTGCCTTGGCCTTTGCTTACTCCATGATTGATGTTTAGAAGTGGGGCCCAACAGTCAGTTAACAACATGATGTATAGGTATTTGCAGTTATTTTGAAATGACTGCTTAAGGAAGTTTCAGATACTCATAGTAACCGCAAGTGCGTTCACATCACCTCTGGTGCTAAAGCCCCCTCATCATCTTTTAAAGAGTAATCCCTTACATTACCCTTTTGTCATCTTCTCCACTTTGAATAAAACCTACTAACTAGATGACTAAAGCAATTCGTACCATATTAAAGTAATTAAGCATTATAACTTTCACTATTGACACAAGCTACCAACATAAGTTGAAATCCAAAACATTAAAACTCTACAACCCAGGATTTCACCTGCCACCTTCCATGGCCACAAACGGCAGCTTTCTGCTATCCTTGGATCACTCAGAGCTTTCTTCCTCCCTCTTCCTGCTTTCATAACCAACTTCCCGTTGATAGCCGAACTTCGGCACCCTTCCTTAAGTGAAAGGCTCAGCTTTCTGTATCACTACACTCCATCCAGCTTGGATTACCTCAGCTCTTCCAGGCAGTTTTTTCCACAACATCCTACTACTCTTCTATCTTAACCAATGTCACGTTGTTAAGTCATCAGCAACTTTCTTTAGCATGCTCCTTCTCTGTGATTAATCACAAACATTATTTCTGTTCAAAAAATCCAACAAACCACAGCTTCAGTAAGAAATTCTAACTAACCGAGCTTCATTGGGCAATCCTTAGCAAGTTAAACAAGAAAAACCACAAAAAAAGAAACTGAATGTTTTATAAGTGTTTTTTTATGGTAGCTTCCTAGATTTATATTTAAGGTTGAAAAAGACACTATTTCACATGAACTACATTTCCAGCATTCCGAAAGAAAACCACTGAACTGTCAAATGTCAATCATCAAATGACCAAAACAAGAAATATTATTATATAAAACTGAAAATCCGTAAACACAAACCATACCTGCTTTTCCTTTCGATGAGAATAGCCATATAAGAAGCAGGTAAAGCAGCACCAAAGCCAGGAGACCAAAAGTAGAACTTTCCAAGTATCTTCCTGAAAACGTAATTTGTACACATATTACACACAAAGTAACTGAAACATTCATGCACAACACCATATTTTACCTTTATCATAAAATTATGCACACTTTTAATTTTGTCCCTTTACATTAATCAATACTTACAAATAAATACTAATCATTATATTTTGACAATTGGATAGTTCTCACAGGGGTTCCCAAGGTGCTTCATAAACCTTAAACACCTGAAATACTTCACTAATGTATCCATTTCATTTTAAGGATTTCTTCGCTTCAAAGAAAGAAGTGCTTTCAAGAGATGTTTCTGAAAAGTTGCAGATATTAATTACAGAAAAATGCTCTAAAAGAATTTATAGTTGCTCCTCTCTCTGCTACTGGTCCAAATACATCTTCAGGAAGATGTGCCTTGTGGAATGTAGGGATGTTATCAGGTGAGTCAGAAATCAAATCCAATTATTATAATACGTCACGTTCCAAAGACAGATAGTCAACTGATGCTAAAAAGTGTAAACCACTCATTTACAATAAGCCAAGGAATCAATCTGTGCTTTACAACTGGAAGCACCAGTTCTATTAAGGTGGGAAAGCTCTCATTTTTTGCAACGAGACCTGCGTTTCACTCAAAGTGTCCACACAATTTCAATTACCAAAATTCCTCCAGCATTAAGAGTTGAAAAAAACAGTCACACAAATGACAACATCTAAGAAAATATTTCTATAAAATTTCTACAAATTGGCCACTGTTGCAGGAGGAAAACCAAAATGCTTGCCAGACACAATGACACCAACCACTTTTGGTCTGTTCAGGACACCTGCGCCTTCAAACTAATTCAGATTGATCACAGAGGCAAACAATAGTCAGGCAATCATGAAACTTGGTAGCAATCACAAACGTACTTCAGTTACACCGATGCCGCTCAGCTGATAAGCACTATCAGTTCAGGAAAAGACAGTGTTACAACAGAGTCTACCAGTTTAAAAACACAGTGAACAAAACACAACAAACAAAATGGCAAACACATACACGGTAGAAAAGGAAATTTTCTTTGATAAAATTTCATGTTGACAACACAGCCGAGAGAACAAAGATAATTAATCAGTATCATCCAATTAGCCCACTTTAATTCTTGCTCTAAAAGGCATGATCAGCCTCATCTCATACTTCTCCTGCAAAAATAACATTACCAGTGAGCAATGCCAGCTTCTGTTCCTAAGTGAAAAGCGAGCCAGTGTATCAGCAGCAAGTGATGTAATGGCAATTACACACACTGTTCATTCCCACGGCTGCAAAATAATAATTTCTCAGGACGACAATGCCAAATACTGCAGGAGCTGAAGTTCATTATTAGAACTCTCTTGGAAAGCAATTACTGTCTGAAGTTTCAGAGAAGCCATTTTAAACATCTTAATAAGTATGAACACATCTTACTAGACACACCTGTTACTTAACAGAACAAATGTCTTTTCTGTGGGAAAGAAACAGGAGTTTGTTCTTTTGGCATGGTTAAGAATCCCTCTACGAATGCTTACAAGTTCGGTTTGATAACATTTTGAAAACAACAGTAACATATTTTACATAACAAAACCCAGTGGAAATTAAAACATCCAATCAGTAAGTGAAACATTTAAACCTCTGCTAACGTAAACAAAAATAAATTGTTATTATTTGCATGGTTATTTTCACATAGTCTATGGTTAGAAATTGAAATGAGAAATACGAGTTCTTTCCGGTTATAAATCTAATTCCTCAATGTACAACTGTATCCAAAACTCAAAGGCTGGTTGATACATAACACTGAATCTAATTAAGCAAGCTAATACAAAGCTGTATGTGGACAAACTTTATTACTCTAGTTGCCACACTAAGAGAACCATGTCTTCATGAGGTTTTGCATGTAATAAAACCAAAACCCTAAAAATGACACCTTTCAATTAACAGAGTCAACAGCGGAGCCTAGCACTTCTGTCTGAAGCTCAGACAGATGTAGTCTGCTGGATCTCACCAGCGGAAGAGATTGTAACAGCCAGCTGGCCTGTCACACATCCGTAACGCAGATCATCACCAACAGAGCAGCCTGCACATATTCTCTGACTCACTTCAAGGGGGGGGGTGTGAAATCAGCCAATTTATCTTGGTAATCCCTTCTAGAACGGGAACATCTATCCACAGCCTAAGCAATTGCTGATATTGGATTTAGACGGTTTTGAAATTGTGCCCACCTATTAAACACTGAGAATATTAAAAAATGCCTGAAATTATTTTAATTGCACTTTCTGGCCTTAAATTTTACATCCTTGCAAATATTTGCAGTAGTTTCAATTCTGGTCATTTTCTGTAGCTGAAAGGAAGCAAATACTACAAGAGCACCAAACAGACATATTAGCAGAAGCCAGACTTCTCGCTGACACTTACACTTCACATTTAGGTCTTTTAGTTGTTACTGGATGAGTAAGACGTATTTTCAGCATGCACAGCGACTGAGGATTGACTGGGACTTCAGTAAAGGTATGAACAGATGAAGCGGTCACTTCATCCAGGACACCCTATATGCCTGCCAACACATCTCCTCCTTGGTGCTACGAAAGAAGGAAACAGGCAGCTCTTCCCAAATCAGGAACTGTGCAGGTAAATATGAGGTGAACATGTCCAGCTACAAACCCTTTAATCTGCTGCTTTGGTCTACAGCTCCAGGAAGGTAAGATCAGTTAGCTGCATGGGGCTAGCTGGACAGTTTTGCTTCTGAGTTCCTGCTGCTCCCGCTATAAAACACCTTCCGACCAAAAAGATACAAAAATTGCAGCATGCATCCTATTCTACAAATGTATCACACCCAGCCTCTCAGCACTACCACGAATCAGGTCTAGAGCACCTAGCTCTCCAGAGTCTCAGACAATCTCTTTGCATGTTGTAAATCAAGTTCAGAAAAACTCCGGCCACAGTGGTGCAGCATGGAGATACTGACAGAATCATAGAATATTTCTTTGATGGATTAAAACCTACAATACCAAATGACACTCTGGGCTGGAAAACGACATATAGTAACTTCTGCTCTCAGGGGCTACTAAAAGAAGTACACTGTACCCAACAGCCATAAATTCAAGGAATCATACCAGTTCAAACAAAATATTAAAAAAACAGATATGAAAAAACTCACACAAATTGGTTAAAAAAAAAAAGGTGAAGTCTCACATTTCGATCTTCTGTCAACCACTTATCAGTAGAAGAGAGAAGGAAGTTTATATGACTTAAGCTGCAAGACAACGTTGATATTAAGTACAAACCAAGTGAAGGACTTGTCAACATTATGATCTCAGGATAAGCACCTAAAAAAACCAAGGAATTCAGTACTCAACTTGTAAAGATGTCATGTATTTATACAGCTTTCTGGCTTGTTCTCATTTTCTCTCCAAAGAACACTTACTTGGCTCCTTGACCATATTCAAGTACTGAACTGGCTTGTTCAAAGAACCTGTCCGTGACGACTCTCAAACACCTTCCTGATCAACAGCAGCTAGTTTCAAGATCATCCCTCTGTAAGGATAGGACTGGTTTTTTCCTCCCGATGCATCACTTTCGACTTTTCTCTATCAAATTTCATAAGTGATTTTAATCAATAAATCTTTCTGAAATGGATGAGAGTCAGTTTTAGATTTCTGTATCCTGAATAATCTCATATAATCTCTGACACTATGCTCCATCCCTTTTCCCAGATTCTTTAGGTATATCCAGAACAAAGGACAGAGCAGGAACATCACTAGCAACCTCTTCCTATTATGAAAACTGATTATTTATTCCTTGTTTGGTTCCACAGATTTTAACTACCTGCTAATCATTTATTAACTCCTGGGAGACAGAGGATCCTTCTTCTTGAGGAGTCCTAGCAAGCAATCTTGTGAAAATCATTTGGGAATTCATGTATAATGCACCAATGGGATCATCACCGGATATATATTTATCCTCCAAAGAATGCCAGTAAATTTGGAAGATACGACTTTTCTGATAATCATGTTCTCCAATGTTTGTTTGAAATGTCATTTACTAGCTCTTGCATATCCTGTTCATATCCTATTCACTTAATTGCTGAGGATCTGAATTTTATTCCTGTCAGAAAAGCTGCCAAATACTCCCTATAACTGGACTTTCACATACTCCAACAGGTGTAATGCACAAGTCTTCCTAACTACCTTCCTCTTTTGCCTCTACTTGTGATTTCAGCTCACGAGCTCCACTTGGCACCCCAGCCAACAGGCTGACATTTTTTGTTCGCAAGTCCTGCAACTGCAGGTGGTGGGCAGTCTGCAGAGACCCTACCAGCAGCAATTCTGCTGGAGGTGACAACTCTTCATGGGCATCTCCTGTAACAGAAAAAGCACATACATCTCCCAAGATGTTGGCTGGTTACTCTGCTGCACAGCTGTAAGAATAACAGGGTAAGCCTTTACATGTATGCCTTGTCACGTTAAATTGTTAGAATTGTCCGTTGCATGATTTTGGCCTGGGTCAACCCAAAGCATACTTCAGGGGGACTTGGCAGGCGCACGGACTGGGTACCATCAACATTACTCACTCCGCATCTGGGCATGCTGTATGTTTTGGAGGTCAAAACATCTTTAGACAGCTGTACTCCATGTAGGTGAAAGCAATGCCATACCAACTGGCCTCAGAGGCAGAAACTCATCTCTTACCTGCTTCCTTTACTAGCACAGGCATCATCACAGATCTGCTAGGTGGCTAGTAACCTCTGTCAGAGGAACAGCTGAAAACAATAAAACTTCAAATCACACCACCCTAACTTAGAGAGTGACAGCTAACTACTGCACTGAATTCAGGCTCTGCAGATTTACAGGCAAGTTCATGGCAGGATTAGGAAGACCACCGTACAGCTCAGAGGAGTAAAGATAAATCAATATTAATACAACTCAGATGGGTAGAAAAACTCCTATTCTTTAGAGCTTGTTATGTAAAGATTCACTCTGAACTTTGCAAATCATTTATTTAGAAAGCATTTCATGGCTCCCCAGCCAACTCCTCCCCTTCTTAGCCTTCTCCTTCATCTCTGAAGGAAAGTTTAGAGGCCTCTACACAGATCTCGAAGCAAGGCATAATGGGTCTGATTAACTTTTAGAGGGGCTGTTGAGTGCGCTGTCAAATAACTTTCAAAAATTCATAGCTACCATAGGCTCTACATATCTATGTATAATACCTCTTACAATAAATGCATTTAGATCTAGGACATTGTTCTGTTCATAAAGGAAAGTTCAATTTATAACTGTTCTGATAGTTACTTGAAATAAACACTGGAAACGGCTTAGAATACAGAAGTGACATTTATACCTATTTTTCAGAGCAAGTCTGTATCTTACAGAATCCCAGAAGCTGTGCTGCAATTCCTTCATTTCTGACCACAAATGAGGAAAGTACAAACTTGGATGGCTGGGTAAAGTTTAGGATAATTAAAAGTCATCACAGCCCCTTCATCAGGAAAATCGAAGCCAACATCAAATTACATCAATTATCATAAAATCATAGAATCATTAAGGTTGGAAACGATCTGTAAGATCATCAAGTCCAACCATCAAACCCAATTATTTCTAGGACAGAAAGATTTGGTCTTCTCGGTTCCCCTCTAGAATATATTTGCATTTCCTGCAACAATGTATTTTGAATCAGTAAAACAGAGAAAAGGAAGCAAGATGAATATATTAATGGTTTTTTTTACTGATTTAAAAGATTACAAAAGCGAGAAGAAAAGAGAAATATTCAAGTGGTAAGATCAGAAATCAAGATGATGGCACAGCTGTTGCTTTTCTTACTCCTACCCATTACAAACAAGCCTGGTATAAAAAAGACAAATTACATAAACTCAAAAAGTTGTATAAAAATAGCATTCCTATTACATTTCATTTTTAGGACAGTATACCAACCTCAGAATGCAAAAGCAAGCAATATATAAGGTCCCATTTGCTGTCAGAAAGGATGTTGATTGCAAGATCTCAGGTAGCAGTTTGTGCAAATAATAGTCAAGTTTTCGTTTCCTGAGAATAGCGGCAATCTGAGGGAGGAGAGAAGAAAAAAAACAAGGGGGTGACAAACTTGAATTCATTTGGGCTCTTTTTTGCACATGGTAAAGAAAAATAAAAAAGGAAAAGGAGACATGCCCATTTAAGTAGTCAATCAAAGCCTCTTAAATTTGCTGGTTTTATGAACAATACCACAGAGATTTCCTTTGAACTTGTTCCAGCTGTTACAATATTTATACCAGGAAATACATCAAGCAATCCTAAATGGGAAGTATAGGAGGAATTTTATTACCTTGTTACCATTGGCCATAGCAGTCAGAAATAATGTCTGCCAGATATCAGAATTTGTAAGATGTGATAAATTTACACTTTTTGTTATACAGACAATTGGACTATCACATAATTAAGGTCAGAATATCGCTAAAGTAATCCAGATACACAGTGTCTATAAAAGTGATGATGTGCTTCTAAAGGTTTTTGACTCCAATTAACCAATTAAAGTCCTCTGAAAAATTTTCACCATCTGCTGGAAGAACAACACATTCCTGAAAAATCTTACATAATTGGTATGCTGTCTCTAAAAAAACTGTCTAAAGCAGAAAACAGGCTGGATCTAAAAAATACGTGTTCTTTTCAGTCAGTTTAATGTATGTCCCATGTTTATAAAGAACAGTTACTTCATGATTCAAACACTGAAGGTCCTCAAAGTCTTTTTTGGACACAAAAATTCTGCAACAATCTAATGGGGAGGTGCAGGGAACCAGGCTCTTCTCAGAGGTGCACAGGGGTAAGACAAGAGGCAACAGCCAACTTCAAATATGAGAAAGGCAGAGTAGACCTAAGGAAGAAAAATTTTCACCTGAGAGTAGCTGAATATTGGAGCACATTGCGCAAAGTGACTGTGGACTCTGCATCACTGGAGATCCTCAAAACTCAACCAGTAAAGGCCTCAAGCAAACTCATCCAACTGGCCCTGCTTTCAGCAGGAGGCTGGGACTACCTCGCCTCCCAAGCTCCCTCCAACCTACATGCTCCTATGACTCCCCAAAATTATACTTTGGGTACACCATGAGACAGATTTTATTGTTTTTCCTTTTTAATAGCATTATCATCGTTATCTGCACTGACCTCCCAAAGAGTCTCAAAACTGGCAGGAGTTTTCAGTCAATAATTAGAATTAGAGAAGTTCCAAACAGAGCGAGCTTGCTACTGCTGGTGCTGATGAGAACAACAAAAGATGTCCTGTCAAATCAGCACTGGCAACACGTCTCAAACTTGGTTCCTCAGTTTAAAAACATAGAGGAGGGAGCAGTTCTTCTGAAACACTGTCCATTCACACTGAATAGCAAGTAGATGGTTCAGATTCAGAAACGGGACAAGGATTCTGCTAAAACTAACCACAGGACAGTTCTGCCAAAATCTGTGTCCAAAATGAAGCTTGAACTGAGTATTAAGGAGAAATACATGCATGAACAGACTTCTGAAAACAGATTCACACATTATTTAATCAAGTGTCAAGACTGCTTAAACCATAATGGATTAGGCAATAATACAATCCAGATAATCTTTCTGTTGAAGTAAAGTCTTAACGTAGTCCAAACGCCAGATCACTAGTTGCTACCTCCTCAGCTATTTCCAGCCTAATCTACAAAGGTCATGAACATTGGGAACAAAATAACAATTTTTTTGTTTTAAGAACACAGACCTTACACCTGAAGTGTAAAGCCTTGCCTCCTCAGACCAAAGTGTCACAAGTATAACAGGAAAAGATTGGTACCTTATAAATTAACGTCAAATCAAAGTCAAAAAAATACTTCTGTAGCTTCTCCAACAAGTTTTACACTAACACAAATTTGTGCTTGCCCTTCTGTTTATTATTCTACTCCCAAGTGTAAAATAGAAAAGAACGAGAAACAGCGACACACAAACCAGTCCCAAGAAACAATGCTCACAATAAGTGAATGAGCTGTATGTGTAAGGGCAATGGAGCCTAATGCATGCCTACAAAAACAAACAAACAAAAAAAAATCAACAAAAACAAACAATGCTCATCATTTTCAAAGTGCTTTATAACCATCAGCTAAGCTAAATATTGTGTACAGCTGAAAACAGGCAAGTGCAGACTATGGAGCAGGCTCTCCTCCTCTTCTCTACCACCAATGGTGGGATCACATGGAAAAAATACCAGACGTACTTGTGGACACCACCTTGCTCTCCTTTTCAGTCCCACACACTTCAGAAAACTACTGTTAAAGGTGAGATTGCAAGAGACAGAAAGATTATGAAACCTGTCAGACTGCAGCGGCTCATGGTTCCCACCAGGACATACCTCACTCAAGCCAGCTGGGAGGACACTGGGATGAAGGCCAAACTCTTACAATAAATGCACTGCTCAAGGCTTAGCAGCGGACATCAGCAGCAGACAGCAGCATGGAAGGAGAGGGCATCAGGACAGGCAGTGGATACTTCCTTGGCAAACTATTAATCTCCATGAAGATGCTAACAGATGCAGCAGAAAATCTGTAAGTTACCTGAGACTCCCTGTAGGGTCAGACAGAAATGAACATATCCTTCACATTACGGTCTCAGCTCTCCAGCTGTAAAAGGAGCATATGAATCCTAGGACACCTTTATTTAGTCACCTCAGGGTAGTCTGTACCAGGACCTTAGTACTGATAGCTGTAAAAGTTAGTTTGGGGCATTATTCACTACAAGAACAAAGGACTGCAATTCTGATTCAGCTCACTGATCCAAACAGCTGACTATCGCATATCCAGGAATGGCAAAAACCAGCTCCATACCTCCCATTATTCTCCACAATTTCTTAGTTTCACTCTTTTTGAGACAGAGTGACAAGAACTTCACAAAACAGAACTCTTCGTTGCTTACAACTTACTGTAGATTTCCAGCTTTAGTAAGCGAGTACGGCATGTCCGCAACACGAGCAGAGCACTGCTGCGTGAGATCGTGCCACAGGTGTTTGCTGCTGTATGAAACAGAGACACAGCGCTGCCTCCCCTCGTCCTCATGCTGCCCTTGCTGCCTCACCCGGCCCCCTAACCCAGAGGCTCAGCCGTAATCCAGGGAACGGAAGCAACATGCTCCTCTCACCACTGTAAGACTGTGATTTCACTGGAGAGAAAAGCACAGTCCACTTCCAGTGCTGCCTCGCCCTCTGTTTCTGAAGCCATGGTGTTCCTCCTGCCTATTACTCTTTATGAGAAGGAGAAGACTGCCCAAAACGTGTGTGGAACCAGGGAGAGGAGACTCCACCAAATGCCAGTGGATTAAGACTCAGGTTTCACTTCTTCGTGACTTACCCTGGCAGACCACAACAATGCAGCCTTACCTACCTCAGGGTGAAGAATGCTCCCGCATCTCCTCTGACTAACAGCAGCTTAGGAACACATCAGATCTGCTGCAACTTCCGACCCTGGCTTTCCACAAAACATTGAGTCACTCTTAAAATATCTTATTTTCAAGGCACCCAATGACCTGGCCTTAGGATATTTAGAAGGACTACAGGACTCTCTGGGATAAAGACTGTCATTAGCAACTCCACCCTTCTATGGAACTTAGATTTAACCAAGACAACCCTTCCCTGTATGGCACCACCTTTCCTTTTTAAAAATATCAGCAAGACTACGGAATAAAGTTTCATGCATACTATGAGATATCACTGACTGCACCACTTTCCATTCCATTCCAGAAGGCATATGGCTTTCACTTCTCATTTACATATATACTGTATATCATCCATTAAAAAAAAAATATGACAAAACTGTAAAATCAAAATGTTACCCTGTACACACATCTCTCCAGGGAAGAGGCTACAAAGAGAACAAAAGACCTAAGTAACCAACGTCCACCACATGTCCAATGCACCATAAAAACTCTATCACATAAACAAATATGCTTGTCACTGACACTTAAAGTAACAATTAGATAACAGCACTTTCTCAAGCAGATTTGCTGTCTGTAGGTAAAGAATATCCAGGTTTGAAACACCTAACGTTAAAGGTTTATTTATTCATCAAGAAAAATTCCAACCCTATTAAGAATGAAGCATTTGAGTCAGTGTAGAGTATAACCACTCCTTGTAATTTGCAAGAATTCTAAGATACCTGGAGAGCAACAAGAAAATCCACATTTCAAAAACTAAACCCGGTATTTTCCTCTCACCGCAACTGAAGTTTTCTTACACTATGACATTTTCTGCCCTAAAAAGAAACTGTAAGCAGTAGCACAGCCTGCACATGCAGTCTTTATTTGGTCTATGTAAGCACTGGAGACCTCAGCACTCGTTACCCATAGCCCACGCCAACAGCTGAGCCGTTGACCCATAACAGCCTTTGCAGCCCTTCCTGCAGTTTAACTCCACTTTCTTCTCTCTCAAAACCAGAGCTCTAGAAACAGGATACAGAGTCCAGCTTTCCTAACATTTTTACACTCTCATCTTCTAATACAGTTGACTATTAAATCCTGTCTTTCCCAATCTCCCCAAAGAAATACTTTTCCAGATGCCCAAACACTCAACAACTAAGAGCAAAAGGGAATTTAAAACAAATCATGCACTGTCACAGGGCAGATGGCCAAAGAATGTCCAAAGTTTTCAGAACTTTCTAATCTCCTTCTATTTGCATATTTAAGTTCTAGCTCTTGATCTCCCTTGAGTCCAACACAGTCTGCAGAAAATACAGGTATACCGAAGAAGAAGAAACAAATGAATCACAGCTAGAGGAAAGAACAGGATCAATGGAGGGGAAAAGGATGAAGCAAAAAAAATCCTACATATTTCATCATTAAAAACAAACAGCAGAGCTAGAAAAAGGATAACAGAGAGAATGTTTCAGGAAAAAAACTGAAAATAACAGATTTAACTCTAAAAAAAAATTCAAAAACATTAAAATATTAAGAAATAAGTAGTGAGAACATTTTCAAACATTCACATACCATAATACAACCATTAAAGGATGTTTTAATATTTTAAATGCCTACTGCTACTTTTCCAGTGATTTACAAAGCCATTAAGACAAAATTCCAAGCCTCTCCTACACATAAGAGTAGACTTTTGTTATTTAAAAGACAGCAGAGTAACACATACATAACTGTATGCTGAAATTTTAAGGAAGTAACAAATCTTATAGCAACAAGTCTAAAGAATTAGTAGCACAAGTGGAGATAGCTTAAGAAAATTATCACTATATTTATTTCTGTATTTGCTTCATCTGTGCACAAGTTGTACTTCACAACTAAGATCCAGAAGAGACTATTAAACTACATCTTCTGTGTATCGCTGGATATTACGATTATGAGGGTAAGCACATGCGCATCTGGATGAAATTTATATAGATCACAACACTTCAGTCCTCTGACAACCAAACTCTGCACGCTACAGTCAGACAAGACAAATGCATTACTCTTTAGTAACACCTCCACGTGAGAAACTGATTTGATGAAATACACCCCGATTGTCCTTGTGCGACATCTGTGCCCGACACACACACAGGAGGGGGGGAATCAAACACCTGCCAGCCTGACCTCCAGAGAAAATATTTCTGGCCCCAAACATGATTAGTTTGGTACTAAGCATGCAGTCAGGTAAAGTCTCCTGCATAAGATAACTCAAGCATGGGAGAAAGATTTCCTTTCCATATCTGAAGACTGACCAAGGACTGCCTCGTGTCCCTTTAGCACCTGTGAGAAAACTGGAAACAGAAAGCCTCCGACTTCTTTTTCTTAAGAAAAACTCCTTTCCTCATTTCTGCACACAGCTGTTTAAAACTTGAAACCCAAAATTCAACTAGGCTTTAATGCAGGCTTGGCAATGTTAGAAGGCCTTTGAAGGCAACGTCACACTCTCGCTACCTATAAACAAAGGGAACAAACAGCAGGATTAATACATGACAGCTCCTACAGCAGAAGACATGACCACAAACCTCTCCTCCAAAATCCATGAATATATATAAGCACCGTAACGATTCCCTAAACAGCTGATTAACTTCTATGCACCTAGCCCAGACTGCAAGATTTCTCCTTCTGTTCATCAACTCACTGTAAACTGGCCACAGATTTACTCTCCAATGGTAATCATCCCATTTCCCTTACAGTTTAAACCAAGCTCTGATTTAACTCTCACCAAAACATTTTGGCCATTACCATCTTAAAATAGATAGACAGACAGACATAGACAGACAGAAAATCTTCATATATAAGAAAAAACATTTAATTCATTTAAAGAAAAAAATTGCTATGGAATTAAATTTAGCATAGACAGAAAAGCCATGAGAGGCTACTATATATCTAAGACTGCTTTTATGTGAACAGAAATGAGGGTAGAAAGAAGAAACCGGGTTTTGACCTTTATGCACAGTACAATAGGGAGGGGAGTTGGAAGGAGGAGATCACCCTCAAATCAAATACAAACACCCATAAAGTAATACAGTAGTCATTCAAAGAAAAAGCACTGCTAATTATTTGAACTCTAAGGCCTACTGTATTTTAATGTCTGAAGAATTAAAAAGGCCTACTCAGTAAAAATAAATAGATCGAAAAAATATCTTTTTTAATTTAGTTTTCATACACAAATTTCAAGCTCTATTGACCAAATTAAGCAGAAATGATTTATTCCCTCTTAACCGTGGAAGGAATATATGCATTTCTAACACCATCCTTAAAAACCACAGCGACATAGTCTAGTGCAAGACTTTGAGCTAGGCTATCAGTGTGTTCCAGCAGAAACAGAACACCAGACTCCAAAACAAGCTTTCCCATGATGAGAGGCACCAGGCAGGCCTAATTATTTTAATGATATGTCATGTAACGCCTACAAGTAATCATCATCCAACCACAATAATGTGAGCTTCACCTCCAGTATCCTCAGTCCTCACCTATGTCCCTGAACTACGGATGCCACAGGAGGCATCGCGCGCAAAGGATGGTTTGACTTAATGAGTGTGTTAATTGGCTGACCAGCACACATCGTCTGACAGGTTACATGGCAGGGTGAAAAAACCACAGACCTTGTATCAACTCTGCTGTCATGTGTACATCACCTTTTCTCTTCCTCCTCCATCTAACCACCATTTCCTAAGTTTGTAGCAAGTGTATGTCTTTAAGAACACTATCCCTCCATGAACTTTTAGTGAAATTAGCTACATACAGCACTGATTGATGGAAACTGAAAAAAAATTCCTGCACAATATCCAACTAAAATCAAGCAGATCATAACAAATTTTTATTTTCAAAAAGGAGGGGAGAAAAAAAAGACAAAATAAAGAGCTACAGAAATATTCAGACACCTAGCCATATCTCTAGGAAGGCAGAGGTCAATGACATTTATAAGAGTGACTACCTGACATGTTCAGGCATCTTTAAAATGCAAATTTAGAGACGATCAGTAATGCTCTGTAGGCGGTTTATGTAATACACACATCGCAGGTCATTAAAAAGTCAAGGAAAATCTTATAACCTAAGTCACATGTACATGCTAAAAGTGAAGCAAACCTCAGTATTTAAACCATTTAAGAAAATATCTCAGATTACTCAAGTAGCAGGCAGAGCTACAGACTGGTGTCAGATTTCTTCCATAATTATATTCAATTACTTACATGTTCTTTTCTAACTGTCTGCAATTTTGTATGAATCTTACAAGAACACTACTCATTTACTTTATAAAAATTATTTTTAAATGCTTTGGAGTAACTTAATCTCAAAATGCCCTCAGGTAACACTTGGGTTTTGAAAGACACTGTTGTTCAAATCATCAATTTGTTGCTCCTGCCTACTCTTCAACAATCAGATTTGTTGTTCCTCAATTAGCTGGTCCCTCCCTGATTTCACGGATTACAAAACCTGGCTTACAGATTTTATTAATTTCATAAGTCAGTTCCTGCAATACTCTGAGGAAGAGCGCGTTCCTCCCGCTCTCTGACCTCCTCTGTCCTTTGTGAGATGTTATCTGAGGATCATCATCAGGAGGTTGAGTTGTTTTGGTTTGGCGCTTTTATTGTCCACCCAACTAAAGAAAGAAATGAACAGTACTCACGTACTCTTCCAATGACATCTGAATTACCTTCAACCCTGGCATCACTTTCATTCCATGATGAATTATCTTCAACACTTGTTTCCCTAGTACTTAAGTGAGTAGAGGGCTATTTTTCATTCCCTTTGAAATGTCTAATTTGGTATAATTTTCAATTATTTTCCTCCTACCCTGAAATGCTTGCACTCTACTATACAGCTGTACCAACTTAAGAGAACAGATTTACATCTCCCTGATAAACAGTCCCTTTAACAACTTTTGCTGCTTCCCAGTATTGGTAGCATCTTTACCAAGATCTTTGCTCTGTCAGGTAAGGCTGGGGCTCTGCCTGGTTTCCACCATCACTGCGATGCAGGCTCCAGGTTACTCCCTGCATCTTTGAGTGTAAATTCTTCAGTCCAGCTGAATTCATAAACTGATTCTTTTAAAATTCTCAGTATGTCAACAAAAGACTGTTCTTCTTCAATTTATAACAGAATTTTACTGGTCTGGCCCAAAAGTCACCTGAACAGAGCAGAATGATCACAGCCTGGAATGAAGATATCACAACCAGGTTCTTAGTTTCGTAACACTTAAGCTTATTTTAGTCATATTTAACCCAGCTTCCCGAAGAATGTGAAGGCAAGACCACACTGACCTACATGTCACTCGTCACACGGGACACTGCACAGTGCTAAGATGTGCACAACGCAATCACACACCACTATCACAGCAACGCCAGGTACCGGGTCCCAGCAGAAGGGAGTTTCTTGGTGGCCTACCCCAGAGACCAAAGCTGGCCTACAGCAGCATACTCAGGGGTAACACTAACATCCTTCTTAGTCTCCCCACCCTACTTCCAAATACACAATGGTTGAGAGCACAAAAAAAAACCAAAATCACATTTTAATATACCCAGCAATTGTGGACTATTTCAGAATACAATCTGGCCAGTACAGCCTTCTCACACACCTCAAAAAGACAACACATGATGACTAGGTCTACACTTCCAGATAAGACAGGATCTGTTTTAGTGTTAGCTGGCCCCCCAGCTTTGCTCAGGACCAGTCCAAACAGCCCTCCCCAGGAAAAACCACATGTGAAGCGAGCCTGAAGCAGCAGCGGCACGGCCCCACCATCACCTTTGGGGCCGACCCCCAGCCCTATCCTACAGCAATGTACAGACCCAGGAAAGCAATGCAACACTCACACTTCATCCTGTCTCACCTCAATTTTTGGCTGGTGATTCTGTCTTCCATCCAACAGTTTTCAAAATAAGTAATCAGCGCAATAATTAGGCTTGTTCTCATTATTGTCTCTAGTCAATCAGTGATTTATCTGTGAGGAGACCTGCCAGCTACCATGTGCAAGACTGCCTGGCCCATGCTGTACTAGTACCAATGTCCCTCCCACATTTAGACAGGAAGAAAAAACACCTTACACTTGCACAACTCCTG
Source organism: Opisthocomus hoazin (assembly GCF_030867145.1). Classification (NCBI taxonomy): domain Eukaryota; kingdom Metazoa; phylum Chordata; class Aves; order Opisthocomiformes; family Opisthocomidae; genus Opisthocomus; species Opisthocomus hoazin. The sequence goes on along the minus strand of NC_134414.1, from coordinate 11,636,998 downwards.
ACAGCATTTATATCTGAACAGTATTATGTAAAATGCTGCCCTAGGGAACTTACAAGATAAATAACACAGATTAAGAGAAAGAATATAGACACTCAGGGGTCACAGAAGATATCAGCAATGGAATTGTAAGTAGAAAAAAAAAAACCTTTTCACACAGAAAGAAAGAGAACCAACTCACATCTCAGAACCTGAAGGCTATTACAAGCACAAAAGGAAGCAGATCTGACACAAGTAAGAAAAATGTTACAAATGAAGAAGAAATTAGGTGAAAGAAATCCATAAAATATAGCAAGCCCCAAGGATCATTAAAAAATGTCCTGGAACAGCAGACTGAGGTTACATCTCTTCTGCCAAATATTCAGCTGCACCGTCCCCTGGTCCAGAGGACAGGTCAAACACACGCGCTGGCATCCACGCCGCTTTAGGCCTGGTGCTCCTCTCCTCTACGCCAGCACATCTGTCTTGGAGAGAGGCATTTGGGGCCAGAGCCAGGAGTGAACTAAGAGCCAGCGTGAACCACGAAGGGGCCAGGGCTCAACTTGCTCGCCGGTTGTGTCATTCAGCAGCAGAGGCACAGCAGGTGAAGGAAGGGCAGCAGATGTGGGGTGGGAAGGGGCTGGGTGGGAAGGGCAGGAGATGTGGGTGCGGAGGGGAAGGCTTGTGTTTGAGAGTGGGAAGGGCAGGACCGAAGTTAGGTTGGAGAGGCAGGGAGGGAGCCTGGCTCAAATTAAGTGAAGAAAACAGATGATCAGACTAGAAGAAAAAAGGTGAAAGACACGAATGTGTCTTGCCATCCCACAGGCAAAAACTTAGAAGAATCAGCTTAATTGCAAAGCAGAGAACAGATGATTGTTACCTTATTAAGAGGAAATGTTCCCACCAGATCCGATTACCTCCATGCACTACAAAGACTTCATACTAACAACCAGCCATACTCATCTACTGCAAAACGTGCACCATCATGAAACAAGTGCCTAACACCTACAAACCCTCTGGAAACAGAGGACTTCGGTCTAACACATGTGAAGAATGGCTGACTTCCCACGTGAAATCAACCGCAATCCCAGGAAACAGAAGCCGAGACATTTCAAATCCAATATTCCAGCCTCACATTTCCCTTTTGCCAGCTTTATGCAATTTCCCTGTGAAATCATTCTCTTCTCCCCACCCCTGTGAGTTTATAGAAGTCTGAATTCTTCAACTTTGAACATACAAGATTACATCTTCACATTTTCTTTAGCCTTGACTAATCTAAAACAAAGTTAGAGATAAAACAAAGTACAACACACTCTGATGAAGGACTTTACTGTCAGTAAAGTTTTCCTAAGATATAAAGGCAGGCAGTTTTTTTTAAAAAGGGTAATTATAAGGTTTACAGGAGATTGTTTGGGGTTTCTTTTGAGGCTACAGGCAATTACACAATTTTTAACATTTTTATTTCTTTTGTTGATGTAAAAGTGGGTCTCAGGAGACATACACTGGGACATTTCAGTTTATGAAACACTAGCAGGCTTAATTATGCAATAGGCATTCCTGTCAGCCATTTCATATGGGAAGGAACAATTCAATTTAGATATAAAACCTACTTTTGCTAAAGCAATCAATTTGTACTGGAGCAAAAATAAAGACAGTGAAAGTATGATACCTGAAGATTATATTTTTTCCGACTCAAAAAAAAATATTCAAGCACAATTATTAAAAAAAACAACAAAACAGTACAGTACTACTTAAAAGCAAAGATTCTTTACAGATATTTACTGAAAACCAGTATTTGACTGATCAGATACTAGTACCACTGAATTTGGCTCCATCAGTTTCCCAACGACAGAAGAGCAGCAAAACATGTAAGAGATGTGGGGTGTAGCTGTCACAAGTTTGGACCCTGGATTATAACTGTCCCTCACCACATTCTCTCCCGGAACAACCTCCAGCAACTTATTCTCATCTACTCATTCTCATTCATTTCCACAAAAGCTTTTGTGAAAGGAAACTCCTTCATCTAACTTTCCTTAGTTATTAGCTTGTGGCAACAGGAGGAACAAACAAGCAGAAGCCATTTTACAGGCTTGACACAGAAAAACGAAGTGCACTTTTTTTGTTGCTGAGCTCTACAAAGGACTGGGAGTAAATAGTACTAGAAACATTCTGAGCATACGCCAATATAACTGTAAAGAAAAAACAACTTCAGTTCATCCCCTTATGTGAACCTCAGAATACAGAAAAGGACTGAATATTTGAGTTGTCCAACTGTGATATTTCATACAAATACACAGTTTTCAAGCACAGCTTTAAGTCCAGCAAACAATGAATTTAGTGATGACTCCCTTAATTCAGGAGTGTTCTTTCCCTGCCAAGCTACTTAATGTGCAAGGCTTCTGCTTCCTCCTCTGCAGTCCCCATTGCACCCTTTCACTCTTTACCTTACACTGGCTCTGGCGCTCATCAAACCCTGCTTAATAAGCCAGTTCAATTCATTAACACAGCTGAAAATTACCCTAGCTAAAAGCAGGGTAGTAACCTCTTCTGGGTTAATGAATGAATCGAATCTGCTGAAGGAGAGATGAGGTCCAAGACCACATAAAGAAAGAAATCCAGTTATGTGTCTGGTAGCAAGGGAAGGCAAGTGCTTCCTTCCTCTTTAGGTAGCAGCAAGTTTTTTGGGCAGCCCAGCTTTAGATTACTCTGATAACTCAAGGTAAACACTGTCAACAAAAACCTGATAAAAATTTAAAACCGTGAAGAAAGCAGTGTAAAAACTGATGCAGATGTTTTGCAGTACAGCATCACATTGGTTGGGAAAGTTCCCACCCCACCCTGGATTTGTGACAAGATGTTCATGGGGCCAGTGCAGAACAGATCAGGAAAACAATCTGGGTTTGGGGGTTCGTTTTTCTCTTCAAAGAAATAAAGAGGGGGAACTTTCCCTCTAACCCGTGACCGCACAACTGAGTGAACCGTAACATAGCTATGAGCAGAATTCTCTTTACCAGGCTTGGCTGCTGAAGAACTTTAATTACAGAGCTGTTTAAGCTGCTTTCTCTTTAGCCAGACCTGACAGATCACCACGACACCTCTCATGGCTCATTTCAGGCCCATTCTCTGCTGGTATGAGTACTTCTGCTCCCACACAGCAAACTGGATCAGAAAACAGATACAAAGAAAAAATGACAGGGGAAGGGAGGATGAGGACAGGGAATGTTCTTCTCTGTATTAGTTTCGTGGTCGAGCTCACTGTATGCTCACACAAGCAACTGCCACTTCTGTTTGTGACAGTTCAGAGTGAAAATGTTCACTGTCAGACATGTCAACCCCTTAGGTCCACACTGCTAACAGTTATTAACTCTTTTTATCACGTAATTGGATGTCATCACAATTTTCACTCAAGGAACACTTCTACGGGAGCATAAACAAATTACACCAGGACTGCTGCAGTCCCACTCCTTTCCTTCTCCTCATTACATATCCTGATAATTTTGTTGTACCACCACTGGTGCAGAGTCGAAAGTACAGACTCAATGACTTGTTTTTCTTTCTTTAAGACTTAGCTTGGGGCCAGCTCACTACTCAATCCTCCAAGCACCACTACAAGAGAAGCACAGAGGTGGGGACAGAAAGAAGCGCTCACCTGCAGTGATTCCAGCTTAGATCAGCTTTCTGGATATGTTTACACAGATGGATGCAAACAGATCCTGACTTCTCTACATACACACTAATTTGCTGGAAGGAAGGCAGCTGCAACTAAGGTGATGCAACCACGTCTAACTGCACACTCAACCTAAGCTACCTCACCTGTAGGATACTGTCTGAATACTCAGACTCCTTTAGGCTTTATGTATTTTTTTTAGCCTGGCTTCATTACACAATGGAACCTCCTTGATCCTAAAGCACTGATTACCAAGGTGTCACCAACAGTAACACACAGGTGCTCTTGCTGCTGCCAAAGACAGAATGCTAGCCTGCCAGGCAAACACTAAGTCTTTTTACTCAGGTATCATAGGTACTGGAAAAATGACAAAAATACGATGTTTGGGCTGTACACGTGCCCTCCTACCCCAGCAGCTTCACCTCTCTCACAGCATCTGTTATGCCACCAGACCCCACCACCCCCCATGCCCTTCTTCTCCCCTCCTAGGCCCAGGTTCAACACACTCCCCTCTCCAGCATCAGGCACTCCCCCCTGGCAACGCTTACACCCTCCTGCTCTCTAACCCAGCTGCCCCCACCACCATCTCTCTCCTCCCCAGCACCAGACTCCCCCCCAAAACACCCTTTTTGCTCTTCTGCCCCCTCCCCCCAGGGTCAGGCTGCCTCTCGACATCTCTCCTGCCCTTCTTCCCTCAGTGCACCCCTCTCCCCCCACCCCAGGACGGCCTCCCTCCCTCCACACGCCTCATGCCCTTCGTTCCCCCCGCAGGCCAGCCTCCCCCCGCTCCCATATCCCTCCTGCCCTCCCCACACGCACCTCACCCCAGGCCAAGCCCCCCGCGTGTACCCTTCCCTTCCGCCCCACGCCAGGCTCCCCCGCCCTCAGGCCCCTCATGCCCTTCCCCCCAAAAACAAGGCCAGGCTCCCCCCTCCCCGCTACCTCTAGTGCCCTTCCCCAGGCCAACTCCCGCCATCCCCCTCACCCCCAGGCCAGCCCCCTCCGCGCCCCCTGACGCCCACCCACCAGGTAGAGGGTGCCGTAGATGCGGAGGGACTCGGCCAGCGCCGCCTGGGTGACGTGCAGGACGGCCCAGGAGCACCGCGGGTGCCAGGTGTGCCCGATCTCGTAGCAGCTGTGAGGGATGGACTTGCTCAGCGCCGCCATCTTTGCCGCGCGCGGGGACGCGTGGGGGGCGGGGGGGGGGGGGTAGGGGCGCGCGCCGCCGCGCGCGTCACAGCCGATGCAGGAGAAAGGTCGCGCGGGGCGCTGGTGGCGGCGGGGTTACTCGCGGGCAGCCACCCCCCCTCCGCCCCGCCCCTCCGCGCCGCTCGCGTGAGGCCCGCAGCCAATCCGCGGCCGGCGGGCGCTGGGGGCGGGGTGGCGCGAGCCGCCGCGCGGAGCTGCCCGTGTCCCCCGCGCGCCCCGCCTCGCCCCGCCCGGCGGCGGCCCTGAGGTTGCGCGCGCGGCGGGGCGGCCCGGGGTCCTGCGTGAGGCGGGCGCGGAGCCGGCGGGGCTCGAGGGCTTGCAGGCGGCGGGGAGGTGCGGATCGGGCTCCGCGTCGCCCGGTGCGGCTGGGCGGGAGGGGGGCGGAAGGCGTGGAGGGGGCGGGAGGGACGGCAGGGACGGCGTTGCGAGGAGAGGCTGGGAGGAGGCTGGTGGGGGACGGGCCTTAGCAGGGCCTGCTGCGGTAGGGCGAGGGCAAGGGTTTTAAACCAGAAGAAGGTGATACAAGGAAGAAATTCTTTACTATGAAGGTGGTGAGGCCCTGGCACAGGTTGCCTAGAGAGGTCGTCGATGCCCCATCCCTGGGAACATTCAAGGCCAGGTTGGACAGGTCTCTGAGCGACTTGGTCTGGCTGAAGATGTCCCTGCTCACTGCAGGGAGAGTTGGGCCAGATGACCTCTAAAGGTCCCTTCCTGGAGTCCTACGTCCAGCTCTGGAGCCCCCAGCACAAGAAGGACATGGACCTGTTGGAGCAGGGCCAGAGAAGGTCCACAAAGATGATCCGACGGCTGGAGCACCTTCCCTGTGAGGAAAGGCTGAGAGAGTTGAGGCTGTTCAGCCTGGAGAAGAGCAGGCTGTGGGGAGACCTTCTAGCAGCCTTCCAGTAACTGAATGGGCCCTGTAGGAAAGATGGGGAAAATCTTTTCAGCAGGGCTTGTTGCGACAGAACAAGGAGTAGTGGCTTTAAACTAAGGGAGGGTGGATTTAGACAAGATATAAGGAATAAATTCTTTAGTACGAAGGTGGTGAAACCCTGGCACAGGTTGCCCAGAGAGGTGGTCAATGTCCCATCCCTGGAAACATTCAAGGTGAGGTTGGACGGGGCTCTGAGCAACCTGGTCTGGTTGAAGATGTCCCTGGTCACTGCAGGGGGGGACTAATGGTTTTAAACTAAAAGAGGGTAGGTTTAGACTGGGTATAAGGAAGAAACCCTGCAGGGGATTGGGCTAGATGACCTCTGAAGGTCCCTTCCAACCCAAACTATTCTCTGATTCTATGATTCTCTCAGGTTTGGAAAGAAGAGGGGGTGGGATATGATGGAGTTTTACAAAACCATGAAGGCAGTGACTGATGACATGGTTATAGTTCAGTTGCAAAACTGGCATCTAGTTCCAGCTTGAAATTTTGATTATTTTTGGGACTAAATGGCCTGGGTGTGTCCAGGGGGACTTACATTAGGTCTCTGCTGAGTAACAGTTTGCGAACACTCAGTCCTGATGGAGCAAGTACACTCTGTACCTTCTGTGCAGTGGTCAAGTCAGGAGAGGTTATTTCAAGACCTAATGGGAGATGCATCCCGGGGCAAATAGGAAGATCAGCAAACTGACCTGCGGTCAAATACAGACTTGGAACAGTTCCACAGCAAGAAAATTCCTCCCCCTTACAGCCTACCTCAAAATCTCCTCCTGCACAGCCTGCAGAGTTCCCCTCGTTGATCAGACTTGAGACCAGTCTGTACCACTCCCAACAAGATAGCGCAAATGTGTCACTAATTTTGCAAGAACCTTTACCTTTTCCTTCCAAGAAGCCTGCTGTGGGTGCAAGAGCATACTCGTGTTTCAAATTTAGCAGCCCGTAGATGGCAAAGTTGGATGGTTCACAGAACTCAGAGCTGCTGCAAGACTGTTTGCAGGCTCCCAGCAAACCTCCAGTAAGATTTTTTCCCTAAATAGTTCACTTATGATATTTCAGTCGAGCGTGCTTGACGCACCGACCCTCTGTTAGGTAGAACTCTGTCTATGACAGTCTGTATGTAAAACCTAGTAGAAGGCCCTAGAGATAACTAAATTCAGCTTTAGTGCTGAGGCACATCTCCCTGCGGCTGCGGTTGCGTGGCTGACTAAGCGAGTGAATATTGCTGTGTGCTGACCCCTGTAGAGGAGCAGAATTGGCAAGATAACCTGCTCCAACGTTGTCTGGACTTTGGCTTGGACCCAGTACCTTGCTTGCTTTTTTTCTATTACGCTGTTAAAGAACTGCTTGTGGGCAGAAAAGGCAATTATTGCCTAAGATATGGATTCTGGCTCGCTTGCTTGCATGTTTTGGCTTTGCTACTACTCTGGGCTTAAGGCTTGGTTGCTGCCTTGTATGTGTGGGCAGGGAACTATGGCAAGTACGATAATAATCGCACAAGCTAATAATTTCACTTCTGAGACATTTTTGCAAACAGTCCTAATTTTGCAGGGCTTGTCCTGCTCAAGTTAAGGAAAACTGATAAAGAAGGACCCAACAAGATACTCTGTTTGTTCATGCAGCAACCTTGCTCTGACTGAATAGCTGCCTGCTCGGAACTGGCAGCTTCTGCATCTCTCCTGCCAGCTGAGGAAGACTCTGACTATGCACTAATAAAGAAGGCACAGCCCTGACCTTGCTCCTTGCCCTTGGGGTAGAGCAGCATGGGAATACCGCTGATAGCCCAGCTGGCATCGGGTGCCAGCCCAGGCTAATCTGTCCTGGGAGAAATTTACCCTGGATTGGAACTGGAACAAAATAGTCTCAGAAAAGGAAGGAGTCACATGAATTAAAAAAGCTTTGAGGAACTTTACTTTTGCTAGCATAAGTACCCGCGGTTGTCAGGAGCTCTCCTCGTCACATGAAGAAGGCTGTGTACTGGGAACAGCAGGCTGTCTCTATAGCGTTAGTTAAACAAACGCCAGCGATGAATCCTGTGGCGTGAGGCCAGGTGATGTGGCACACGCTGTTCGGGACTTGCCTTGTAATATCCAGGTGCCTTGGAGAGAGTTACTCGGAGCACTCCCAAAAATGAAGCAAGGGAGTGAGCCAATTGCTAAGCAGCGTGAGGGGAGCTGAGAGCGCTCGGCTTACTCCCTGGTCCTCATTAAGGTGGGAGTATCAGATATACCGATGTGTCTGAATAAAAATTTAGGCTGCCAAAAATGTCAGATACACATGTGAGCCTCGTTAGACTGGGACAGCTTCTGTCTCCCGCTCGCTGTGCCGTGTGCACAGAAGGGAGGGATGTGGCAGCATCTCACTCCATTTAGACTCTCTGCTCTAGTTGCCCATGTACCCGTTTGCAGCTGAGTTAACAAAACACAGCTTTCAGCACAAGTCCAGGGCCAGACCCAGTCTTAAGCAAGAGATCTTAACTGGTGGACAGCGCTGCAATCCCCCAGTTTACCTGTACTGATGATAACTGATTAAAGTAGGGAATCAGATGGCTTGGGTGGCAGTTGCTGAATGAAGAACAGTAGTGCCTGCCTTTCCAGGTCTCAGTGGGTCTCACAGTCTAAGATCATTGTCTGCTAATACCTTCAGCATCTGAAAAATCTGGTGTCTGCAAGCAAATTATGTATCTCAGCCCATGAGACTAGCTGGAGGTGTGGAGAACTCCGCCTGCCTTCGCACTGAGCAGGTATCAGTGTTACAAGGTCTAGCTGGGAATCCAAGGCATAGCATTTAACTAATTGGAACAAAAGCAGAAAGGGAAAAAAAAAGCGCGGAAAGAAGCCAGAAGGGGAATTTCACATTGCAGGAGGCTTTGCCTTCCAAATGCATTGGGATCTGGGAAGTCTTCCTTCTAAAGATCATTGAAGATCAGAACAATCTGGAAACATTTTAACTTGGAAGACGTAATGCTTTGCCCTCCCCTCATGCTGTTTTCCCACTTGTGTGCCTTTTTTTTGCCATGTATTTGTTTTCTCCCTTGGGGCAGGTGATCCAGCTTTTCCCTGCTACTCATGCAGTTCTTGGTGGCTGAACTTTGCTTTTGGAAGTAGCTTCTCTTGTGTGATAAGAACTGCTCTTTCCAGCAGAAGGGGTTTTTTGCACTCACTTGTTTTCCATCTTTTCCCATTCTTCCACTGTCATTGTTTTTCTCCTTCAGTTTGTTCTCCTGCCATCTGTGCGATTGTCTCATGCCTTCATCACAAAGTTTACGAAATCCAGACTGAAAAATATTCTGCTGCTGAAAAAGCTAGGGATTAAATTCATCCTTCTGCTCAGGTCAGCGGAGGTAATGTGTAAATGCAGACATCTGCTTTCTCCAGTAAACTGCATAGGACCTTGGAGATGTTGCTATGGTGTCTCTTCTCCAGGGAGCAGTCAGACTATGGCCAGGAAAATAAAAGGAGCAGCTTTCAGGAGAGAACTGAAGACTTTTGATAAAGAAGGTCTATAGTTTCATGCCATCGGTGATGTATCTAGGGTGATGATAGTCAGCTCCACCGATCTCCATTGCTTCTAAAAAGCCAGGACAAATGGTAGGTACAGTATATAATTAGTTTTGTAGAAATAAACCACAAGCTTGTAACATATATCATTAATACATGAAATGGCTGTATTTAGTGGGAGTGAATGGCCATTACCTGAGGTGGTTTTCCTTTCCTCCAACTAAAAAAGGACCTTTTAAGAGCTACTTTCACCCTTGTCTCTGAAACTACTTGCAGTTTCAACTTCATCCATTTTGTATTATTTGAAGAGGGATTCTCTTCTGGTTTACAGTCATGAATACTACTTGTGCATTTTTTAGCAGGGAATAATCTCAAAATAACCTTGTGTTTGCTGATAGTTCAAGGTAAATGAATTAACTGGAAGTTTTCCCATTTTCCAGATGTAATCATTTCCAAAGTAAATATGGGATGGACTGTGGGATAATACCCTGTGAACATTTTAATACGCACAGTAATATCTTCCAGTTTATACAAAACTGGATTTTATCCAGACATAAATGTTGCAGTCTTTCTTACAGAGATACTAAGGGTTATGTCAAGAGAATGAAATGGTAATGTTCACCACACTGATCCTGCAGGCCAAGCCAGGAGATGACATACTGAGCCGTATTCATGCTACTGGCGTCAGCAGAGTTGTACTTCAGCTGTATTTAGCCTATGGTGCTGCTGTTCCTGGAGACAGTGATTTCTTCTTTCTAAATCAGGTGACAGAATTGGTCATTAAAGGCTAAATTAAGCCACTGCGTTCACTAGGAAAGGAGTAAGAGGCAGTGCATGTGGACAGCATCCCAAGAGCAGCCCAGAACAGCAGCTGTGACCCTGCTGCTTCTCTGCTTCTTGCCTGCTTTCCAGGAAAGGGCTTCTGTGGTTCTGGAAAGAGTGCAAAGTCGCATCTTGCATCATCCGGGTAGCTCAGCGTATTCCTGCACTTGCAACACCCTCACCCGCATTATAAAGGCTCGTTCCCTACCTCCATTTGACTGAAACTTCTGTAGCCCACCTTTACACCACCCGGATGAAATAAAACCTTTTCTGGTGGAAAAGTTGTGTGCCATCAAAAGGTCTGTCTGCCCATGCTCTGCAGTCACAACACTGTCTCTGGAACTCTGGTCCTTTCTCCACCATCCTCCCTCCTCGAGGTTTATCAAATTCAGCAGTCCGGAAAGACCTGTCCCACATAGCTTCCATGTCCTTCATTTCTGCATACTGGGTGGGGGCAGCAGCCTTCAAACGCACGGGTGATGTTCACCTTTCCACGGCGGTGAGTGGGACGAGTGAGAGCAGGCTGGGCTCGCACACTGCTGCATGCACGGGGCTCTGAGGCAGCACTGCATGTGGCTCTACTCCCAGAGAGGTCCAAGGAGCAAGCTGGAGCTCTGGACCTCTGTTGTCTGTGCCGTCAGATTGCTAATTCACTCTCTGGCTCTTTTTTTGGGCCTTTTGAATGACATCTGAGATAAATACTCTGTAGAGAGGTCTGCCCCTAAGTAGGGTAGATAGTGGCTGGTCATTGCCGTTTGCCCGGGGGAGCAGCAGTCGGTGATTGGGTGCTCTTCAGCAGCATCGATGCAAAGGATCTTTCACAAAGTAGGAGGGAAAAAGGAGGCAGCAATGAAGGATTAAATCCTCACGTGAAAAATTCTTGTTTGCCCCTTGTCTTCACCCATTTCCATCTTATTTGAGGTCATTACTGCAACATTATTTATGCTTCAAACACAGGCTTTTTTTTCAAAGTCATTAATAGCTTAATGAACTTAAGGAAAGACCTGGAAGGGGCCATTTTTTCTCTGTGTGAAGTTCCTGGAACACTTAAAGTTTCTGTAATAGAACCATCAGTCCCTAAAGTTGGGCTCCGAAGGCCACAAATAGAAATGTCATTTTTCTAAAGCAACTGAGCACCCAACAGCTCCTTTGAAAAGTAATGATAGTTTCTAGGAGCTCAGTGCTTTTGAAAGGGCTTTTAATTTAAGCCTGATTTTTTCCAGAGGAATAATGAACAGTAACTTTCAATGACTTACTTAATTTTCGAATGCTCATGCTGAAATAGCCTCAGGACTCTGATCACTCCTGCTGCCAGCTCTTGGACGTCACAGCAGTAGAATGCAACAGGCTAAGTAGCAGCTGCTGAATCACTGCATTTTGCAGGTTTGTATTTTCAAGCGGACTGGCAGTGATTTTAGGTTGTCCTCCAATGCTGGGTTAATAAACTACATCATCCTTCAGCAGGGCTCTGGATGTCCGAAGCTGTGAGCAGGGTGAATGGCTTGGAGGAGGCTCTTTGAGGCAAGCTTTCTATTTTTTCAAATAAAGGCACTGTTTGCCTTTATTTCCAGCAAGGTTGCTGAGCAGCCACCCTTTGCTGCGAGGCGTCTTGAAAGCGCTTCAAGTTGAAAATGAAAGAGGCAACGCACCCCTGATTGCTATTAGCTTTTGAAATAGTGGGTTTAGGTGGGCAGATGTGGCTTTACCCATCCATGTTTGGACCTCCTGTCAAAAATCAGGTCAGTATGAAACCAGTTTGTGGATTTGATGTGACTGCAAAGACACTGACAGAAACAACAGGCTCTGCTTCTGGTTTCTCTCTGCTGGACCGAGCTTTCAATGGACATGAAAAAAAGTCAAGGAAAGAAGTTGAAGCAAACTAGCTAAAACTCTCAAAAGAACCATTTTTAAACATAGTAGCATTCAGAGAACAAAACCTCTTTTTCAGCACCAGTGGCTCATGCCTAGGGGCCAGTTCTTACATTTCTGCTAAATTAGTTGAGAAAGTCACTAAAGCATAGCAACATTGCAGTGTCCCTAGGAAAAAAAAAGGACCAAAGAGCCTTGAGAAAACTCTGAATAGCGCAGAAAGCAAGAACAAATGTTTTATATATGTGGTATTGTTAAAACTCCCAAGTGGCATAAATATAATAAACAATAGTGAAGAATGGGATATTTCTGTTTGTTTCCCCACACTCGAGATGACCTAACTACCTCAGGCATGGTTCCACTTTGGGACTTGTGAGTTATTTGATCGGTCCAAACTTGTGAAAATAAACACTATTATTCTACTGTTCTACATTTGTGCGTTCTTTTGTTCTCTGCAAATAGACTGAGAACTAGCAAATGAAAGTAAATTATAATAAAATACGAATCAAAATCAAAACTGCAGATAAACCAAAACCAACACATGGGAAAAAAATGTAATAAACGCAAAAGTAATGAAATGGTAGACTCATCACTGAGCACAGCTCTGTGCGCTCCAGATGACTTTGTCAGCATTTTATGGTTGAGTTCTGATCTCATTTACAGATGTCTCCTGCAGAGTCTTCCCTCGTCTGGCATGGCCGAGAGAAAAATCTAACGTCTTAAGGTCGGTATTTTCAGAGAACCCCATGGGAGTTAGATGCTCCGATCCCACTGGACACCTAACTTTGTGTCTCTAAAAAGAATCCCCTTTCTAAATAATAGATTATTTCTTTGGCCCGCCCAATACTGTCTTCCAGAGAATAGTTTCCAGTGTTTTGTCTAGTTGTGAGTAAATGCTGTGGGGTTATCTCGGTATCTGAGTACGCAGCTAGAAAAGATGAGCCGGAGTGTGAATTCTGTGTTAGGAACAGGTTTGCTCCTTGGGCCCTAAGCCCGGCAGCCCGTCCACGCCTCTGTGCAGCAGTCACATCTCGAAGGCATGTTTTGCAGAGCATTTAATATTTGTCCGGCTTTGTGCGCATCGTGTGTTGAGAATTACTGTTGTTTGTAACATAAATGATAGGGCTTTCACCACTCCCTGGGAGAGGTCATTTTGCAGCCTGATGTATGTCACTGTCAGAAAGCTTCTCTCGATGTTTTTATAGTGTTGTTTAGCACTGGGAGATTTTGAAGATAGGGAGCAGAAAACTTACTGCGTTGGCCAGAGTTCGGTATGCCTGAGCATGGAGAAGAGCTAACTCGTCAGATGCGGTATCATTTTACATTCCTCTCCCACACCAGGAAAGCACCTTCCTTCTACATGCTATTTATAGAAAATAAAAGAATTTTGCTTGATTTTTTTGGGGGGGGGGGGGGCGGGGCAGGGGGAAAAGAGGTGTACTGGTAATGTTTTATACAGCTCTCTTTGGTCAGAAACCCAGGGGGAAGCTGATACAGCCCTGGCTGGGATAGTGTGCTGCCCCTGGACACAAGGCACTAGGGATGGTGAATGCCCTGCTCTCCATGGAGGTGCAGTTTGTGTCTCAGCACTGTGAAGCAGCGTTAACCGAAATGATATATTTTGAACAAGTTCCCCAGTACCAGAACTTTCGTAAAATTTACATGGGACATTGCAATGTATGCCAGAAATTATACCTCCTCCCGGCAGTCCCACCCCCACTGAACTGCATCTGTCTCTGTTTAGGGAGAAAGATTTTATGTAAAAATGCTGCACAAAAGCATATTTTCAGATGATGAAACAAAATTTTAAGTTGAATAAGTAGCCTGGGTTGAAAGAATACAGAGCTTCTACCACTGTAGGGAGGAGCTATAATTATTGATGTGGCCAGCAGGACGAGGGAGGGGATTCTGCCCCTCTGCCCCGCTCTGGTGAGACCCCACCAAGAGTCCTGCATCCAGCTCTGGAGCCCACAGCACAAGAAGGACCTGGACCTGTTGGAGCAGGGCCAGAGGAGGACACAAAAATGATCAGAGGGATGGAACACCTCTCCTATGAGGAAAGGCTGAGAGAGTTGGGGCTGCTGAGCCTGGAGAAGAGAAGGCTCCCGGAGACCTTACTGCAGCATTTCAGTACTTAAAAGGGGCTTGTAAGAAAGATGGGGAGGGGTTTTTTAGCAGGGCCTGTAGTGACAGGACAAGGGGTAATGGGTTTTGAACTAAAATAAGGTAGATTTAGACTGGATATAAGGAAGAAATTCTTTACTCTGAAGGTGGTGAGGCCCCGGCCCAGGCTGCCCAGAGAAGCTGTGGCTGCCCCCTCCCTGGCAGTGCTCAAGGCCAGGTTGGATGGGGCCTGGTCTGGCGGAAGGTGTCCCTGCCCATGGCAGAGGGGTTGGAACTAGATGGTCTATAAGGTCCCTTCCAAACAAAACCATTCTATGATTCTATGGTTGATGATCCAAAAAAAAGAGATAAAAAGGCTTACAGTACAGTACAGCTCACCAGAAGCTCACTGTCTCAAGACACACGTCATTTAACATCCAGCATCTCAGTTTGTTTTAGCTGAAGAAAACAAGCCCCAAGGCTGTCTTTTAGCACTACCACTTTCTAGAAGGACTTTTCAATATTCTCTCTTCCCCTGTGTCTGAGTAACAAATGATCTCCTGAAATGCTGACTTTTTACTCACTGAAATCATGTTCCTGGGACACAGTTAATCCTTTCATAACTCAGAGCCTGGAGTGGCATGGCGTTACGCTCTATGTGCGAGCCTTTCAAAGAAAGGTGTTAAAATGATCCTCCAGTCAGGCTGAAACCGAGAATTTTTTATCCTACAGTTATGCATTGTTGCCCAAGGATTCTTACATAAATTCTTCCTTATTCCCCACCTTCTTATTACGCTTGAGCCTATGTTAATGCCTCTTAACTTTACCCAACTACCTGGAGCAGCTAAGGAATGAGATGGACATCCTAAGGTCCTTTGATATTCAAGAGAGAGTGGAGCATCTCCAGTGCTGTCACATTAGATCCAAACTGGACTCTTGAAGACCTTCTCTGTCTGCCTTGACTACACAGGCTTCGGTGGCAGACTGATCTAGCAATGGCAAAACCTACCGAAAAACTCACCCTTGGCTTCACGACCCCTGCCTCAGATGCGTGGGAAGGAGAGGCAAGGTTTGGGGCAGCACAGAGAGCATCACTGGCCCTGCCAGTGGTTGTCCTCCAGTGCAGTGGTCTTGGTGTGGTGGCAATGTGCAACCTTGTGAGCCTTTGCTGCGGGGTTAAAATAAGGAGGGCTCCATCCGGGCTTTGGCTATGCTGGAGGGGCAGGTCCAGTGGCTTTTGTCTGAGCTGGGAGCCTGACTCCTCAAAGCTTTGCACCTTGCATTCAGAGCAAAGGGGTTGTGTGCTGGTCTGCTTTCCAACTGTTTTCTTCATATATCTGGAGTGATTTTACGTCATAAACTGAGCAATAACCTCACCTCTCAACACAGCACTGTGCCCAGCTGTGGCCTGAAATGCTCAGATTTGGGAAATAACTGGCTTTAGTTTCGCTCAGGGAATATTTGGGGTAAAGGGCAGCTTTCCTATGTTTTTTTATGCACATTTTTAGAACTTTTCTTTTTATATTTTTCGTAGTTCCCCAAGGATGTGTGTATAGTGTCAACAGTAATGAATGACATGAACTTTTACTGTAAGGAACTGAAATATCATTGTAATCTGGTTTACTTGATAATTTGGCCCATGGAAGTCTCTCCAAGGAATAAAAATGCCTGAGAAAAATGGAATTCACATAAACTCTCATTTTTTTCTGAGTTCATCTTATGTCTGTGGGGAACTAGACGACTTGTCAGCCTCCGAATATAAATTGCACTGCTCAAGAATGAAAGATCAGTACATACTCAAATGGTTGCTCCAGCAATAATAAAAATGAAATTCTGCATTTGTTCCATTGATAACAAAACCTTGGTGCAGTGCTACAGTACCGTTGGGATCAGCACAATACAAAGGAATCAGGGTGCGGTTCCTTAACGGTTGAAGCCAATCTAAGCTGATGTGTTTTCTTTCGTGGTCGCACCACCCCTCCTCGTAGTCACAGAACTCTTGGTTTTATTTTCTTAGCTTTCTGACAGTGAGAACCTGGACCTGCCCTGCCCGGGAGTCAGAGGAGGAGCACATACGCACGCAGGGTGAGGTGGGTTGCATTCCCTGTAATCACCTGTACGTGTGCGGGGACCATAAGGTCAATGTAAAATGACAGCAAAGCCTTCTGGACAAGAGTGAATGTCCTTATTTATGCTCAGACTAATTTTGAAAGTCCTTTAGCCTGTGTAACAGTAATCCATATGATTAATTTGCCAACTTGGATAGAAATTAGGAAACCTGTTTGCTGAAGGCTTGCCAAACCAGTCCTTCTCACTGTCTGGAATGAAGTTTGTGTGTTTGTCTGCATGGGAAGGCAGCACTGCTTTAACCACACAGGAGTAGGTAAAGAAAAAGGAAAACTATGAATGTTGCATACAGATGGTTTATGGAAGTGCAGCTCTGTTGTGTGAGCAAGGGGGATAAACTATACTGAAAGAGAGAGTAGAATAAAGCAGGGATCTTTTGCAATTACACCCAGGCTGTATGTATAAATCTATTACCAAAAATCTGTGTCCTTAAATGAAATAATTATACCAGCTCCCAAACTGAATGCATACTGTGATCATTTAAAGAGAAAACAACCATTAACAAATAAATCAAACAAAACAATTTGCAAGGGAATCTGGAATTTGGAAATAATTAGCACTCAGTGACTATATCTTAAACGGCCCACAAAGCGAAGAATAGTGCCGCTGTAACTGGGCAGTCCGGCTAGAACTGGAAGAGTCCAGCAGCGCTGCCTGTTCACACCTCGCTGCGACTCTGTAGGGACCCAGAGGCAGCCATGGGCAGAACTTCAAGCCACTTCTGCGGCGTGCTGGCGACAGTCGTGCCTGCAGTCCCTGTCAACAAGGGGACCGGTCCCGCTGCTCTGTCCTGTCCTCGCTGTGTGTTCACAGGCACCACGAAAGCGGTGCGAACGCAGCGAACTTCACCTCCCGGCAGACATCGAATTTCTTTCCCGGGAGAGCGACCCACCGCCTGCCCAACACAATACGAAGAAGGGTGTTTTTTTTTCCAGCCGTGCCCTGCAAGTCAGTACTGGCTGTTATGTTATTAAACACAGCATATCAGCTCATGTGGGTTTTTTAATGGGGAAAAATAGTACATTTTAAGGTTTGCGGCCAGATTAATCAGTGCACTTGGCGGCTCTGCACTGCTCCAGTGACACAGAACAGCCGTAAGCCTGCAATAACCGATTGATTCAACCAGCTCGTCGCAGTATCACTGGAGTAGTGCAAAGGAGCCGAAGAAAGTCAGGCTGCTCAGCTCCTGTTTTAAGGGGTTTATATCTCAGCCTAACGTAATTTCCAATGTGTAAAAATATAATTAAATTCATTCATTAATTTCCAACTTTAAAAGCTCGGTATTCTTGGGCAATAAATTATTTAATTTAAAAGTTTAAAAGCTTAGTATTTAATTCTTGGGTAATACGTTTGAGGAGAAAGCACTAGAGGATGCTATCAGAAAAATCTGTCATCTGTGTCATTAAGCAGGTTTGTGTGATGTGAGTGGCAGCTGGACGTGAGGACCAGGGCCGGGTGCCGGCCGGGTGAGTGAGGAGCAGTAATTTCACTCTGCACACTGTGCAAGGCAGAAAGAGCCCTGCTTCAATCCCGTCCAGTGAAGTTTGCTCCACAGAACGTGCAAAATGCCACCGAGAGCCAAGTACGACCTTGCTTGTGGAGAGCAAATACATGGGAAATAGCCTCCGATGCTGCCGTAGAGTTAAAGCAAAACCGAGCGCGGAAAGGTTTAGTGGGAAAGATGACTCTGCAAAAGGAAACTAAGCCATACTTACAAAGCAAGACTCGTGACCTCTCAGAGACCCAGAGCTCAGCCTGTCATTTTCTACCAGGGTTAAATCCTGCCTTGCGAACGATCGCTCTATTATTTCCAAAAGTTTCAGGCTAATTTGCTATTGCGAAATGAAATTTCTTCAAACGAGACGAAAAGTGCATTCGTCCTTCAGGACTGCCCTCTGCACACGCCAAATCTGAAGTTATACAACCAAGCTGTTTTGGAGTTGAGCATTAAAAAAAAAAAAATGGCCTCTGAACAGTTTTCTGAGAAGAAAAATGTTCATCGTTTTCCAGAAAAAAAAAAAAAAATCCCTTGGGCTAAGGTCAAGTGTGGGAAATGTCAAGCCAAAATGTGAATCTCTGAGCGTTATAGAAGGAATAATGAGAAGCAATTCAAACTGAAAGTCATTTTAGGAGGCAGAAGCACGGACTCCAAAGTTCAGGCTGAATTTTCCCTCCACTGTGGGTCTGATTTTCAAAACAGCCTACTGATTTTCCCCAAAGGAACAGATTTTCTTGAAATTGGGCATGCTGGATCTCTGCAGCAGAGCTTTCCGGAGAAGTCTGGTAAAGCCAGGCAAGAGTGGAGAGCTGGTTGTTTTGGATGGGTTTGTATTTTAGTACAACATGTTGTAAATGTAGCTCCACTGTGAAAAAATCATTGTGCAAAGGTTTTTGGCTCACCAGATCCTGACAGTGACTTCGCCTCGCTCTGTTCTGCGAATTGGGCTGGAGGGGAGTATCGATCTCTGGATTATATGAGGAGAGGGGCTTGGGGAAAACTGTTTAAAAAAAGAGAATTAAAATTATTCTTAAGCCTAGAAAGAGCAATACTTGTGTGAAAAAAATGCTAACATGAAGATGAAGTGACCTTTATATGGGCGCCTTTCATCTTAGGGAAGTTGTGGCCAGCTTTGCTCTGGGTGCCCCACCGAACGCTGTGTGTGATGCACCTCTGCCTGCTGGATTTCCAACCGCACGCAGAATCTGAAAAATCCTCTTGCGATGTCAAATACTTTGATGCTATCTAAATGCAAAGGATTTCTCAGAATGGTGCATATGAAGTAGCACTGAAATTTCCTGTTTACAGTGCTGGGAAACCAAATTCTGAGGTCTCTGTGCAGACTAAAATACTGACTTTCAGGGGTCATGGAGCAGTTATTGACCCATGTTGGCATGCGAGGAATTACACATGTGAATCCAGGTGTGGGATCGATGTGTCGCAGCTTAGCTGCACCGAGGCACATTAAAGTAAGTTACAGTCATGTCTGCGTGAAAACAGAGGTTAACAGCATGTTGGGAGACCTGCCCTCTGGACTTCATCACTGGGACTGTCCAGGTCTCCCTTTGCAGAGCAAGCTGGCTCACGTGGAGACACCAAAGGTAGACACCCAAACAAAGTATCCTGAGAGCATCAGGAGCTGAGTCCCACTAGATCACACCCAGAAGGATCATAGAACCATAGAATCATTAAGGTTGGAAAAGACCTCTAAGATCATCCAGTCCAACCACCCACCCAACACCACCATGCCTGCTAAACCATGTCCTGAAGTGCAACATCTAGATGTGTTTTGAACACCTCCAGGGATGGGGACTCCACCACCTCCCTGGGCAGCCCGTTCCAATGCCTGACCACTCTTGCAGTAAAGAAATTTTTCCCAATATCCAATCTAAACCTCCCCTGACGCAACTTGAGGCCATTGCCTCTCATCCTGTCGCTGGTTACCTGGGAGAAGAGACCAACACCCACCTCACTACAACCTCCTTCCAGGTAGCTGCAGAGAGAGGTGAGGACGCTGCAATGCACTGTGGCGGGTGAGTTTGCACACACTCTATTTTAACGTCTGGGACACATTCTGCCCCACTGAGATCAACATTGATTCAGTGTCATCGAATCAGAGTGGCACTCTGCACTACCTTCTCTACTGGTATTATATATGAATATTTTATATGCTAAAAAAAACAGATATATGTGTGTATGTATTTGCATATTTGTGTACATACACACAAATAAGTACGCAGCTCACTGCACTGGGGTTTTTCCTGAAGTCGAGTAGAGCCACGTTCAATTGAAGTGTCATGACGAAAAAAACCATTTATTTTCTGATTGTTACTGGACAATTGAAATGCTGATTATAATGGGTAAATACAGCAGGATAAATGCAAATCAGGGAATAAATAGATTTCCTGCTTTAACAGGGACAGCCTCACCAAGTACAGAAGCAAGTAGGGGAGACAATTCCTATGAAGGATGTGAATAGTAATTAGGAAGCAATTTAAATATTTCACTAGATGCCTGAAAAGCCATCATCGAGTAAAGAAAGTGATCTGCCTTGACTAAAAAATTCAGCTAACTTTATAGATGGAAAAAATAAAGAAAAAATCTGTAATAAAATTTGAAAAATTATAAAGTTAATAAAGTTTAAGACAGAAGAAAGGACATATTGATTTGAATGAATATAAATCCAAAGAGGAGTTATAAAAATAAGCAAAACTAAAATATTAATGGACAAGTGGTAAAAAACAACAGTGTTTTATGTAGACTGAGACCAAAAAAATGTCACTAATGGTACTGGTACGTTACTCAACGGAAGCTGTGGAATTGTCAGGAAACAAAACAGGTGACAGAAGTGTCCAACAAACGTTTTTGTTGTATATTGGAAAATATATAGGAGATGAGTTGCATGACAGAGATAACCGATAGTAATTAATGCATTCTTACAATTTCACTGTCCCAAAACAGCTCTAGAAGTTACGCGTTCTAAAAACCCTGCGTGTTTAGATAATTGGTATCCGAGAACTTCAAAAGAACGCCCCGGGATGGCACTGTGAATCTCCCCAGCCCGGGAGGCTGGCAGGAAGGCAGGGATGGCTCTCGTCCCACGTCGGACACCTCTTGGTGAGGTTTCACCTCCGGGCCAGTCATCCTCGGTTCCCTCTGCAGTCAATGGAGAGAGAGAGAGGCAATTTTAGAATGAAATTCTTCCGACCAAGAGCTGACATCTATATTTGGTTAAAACAATCACATCCTGATGTGGTGTCTGCTTGTTTTAAAAAATCAGCAGGTTGCCCGAGGTTTCTGCCCACGAGGCACCAGCCCTGGCTCGCAGCGTGATGCCGGGGGGCAGATCGCGTCCTTGGAGGGGTGAGCAGGCTGATCTTGCGTAGCGATGAAGGGGGTATTTCACCTGCACGTTCGGCGTGCGTGTCACGCCTACGGGAAAGCGGAGCCATGTTCTGATACCGCAGTTCAGGCAAACGCTGATGCACTGAAAATGTTCAGGGATGAGTTATGAACCTGCTCAGACTCCCTGGGAGACCGCGTAAGACTCTGAGGGGTGCTGGTAAGCATTATTTATTTTTGTAATGTACCAATATGGCCATAGCTTTAATAAATATGAAAAAAAACGCATACAAACTTAAGAGGGAATTAGTAATAACAAGATAATAAATTATAAGTAGGCTTTTGTATTTGTATAATTCCTATTATGTGAGTGGCCTTCTGCAAATATCTGCCTATCCTACTTGAGTCTAAAGGGACCAGGGGTGCTTCGGCTGCCGATTCAGACATCTCCGTTAAGACTGTAAAGGACGGTTTGGGCTGGAAGTGCTTTTCGACAGCAGGGTCAAACCGTGCCCCTTTAAAATCCCAAGTGTGACTAAGGAAATGGAAAAGACGCCTTACAGTAAGAAACTCAGGAAGTTCGATCTATTTTGCTTTCTGCAAAAAGGGCAAAGGGTGACTTAATCACAGCCTGACATTACCTACAGGGATAATCTCGGTAGCGACTGCTCAACCTGGCCGATAAAGATAGAACAAAAGTCAGTGGCTGGGAGCTGAAGATAACTCGGACTAGAAACCAACTATAATTATTTGCGGCCACAATAAATAACAATTATCGGGGTGGCTGCCGATCCTTTAACAAAAGCAACCTCAAAATCAAAATCAGATTTATTAAAAAAAAATATCCTGTAAGTCGGGCAATAATCGAGGAAGGAACACGGCTGTGCTGTGCCGGATCCATCCAGCGTCTCACACTGCCCAGTAAGCTAAGAGTCTAGAAACCCACTATCCTGGAGGTTTCTTGCTTTGATCTGTCTAAAGAAACGATTATGTACTTGCTTATCACGGTGACATTTAACCACTGTTAATATATGCATAAGGTTCAAAGCAGGGTAATTACCATTTTTTCCACCTCTGACTTCTCGTACGATCTGCCACTGCCTCTCCCAGCGCCCTTGTTTTGAAAACTAATTCTCATTATCTGAAAGCCTGTCCAAAGCAAACACAGCAGGGTGACACTTTCTAATATTTATTTTGTGTTCTCAAAGAAGACGCAATAGCGGTAGGGGTTTTTTGAGGGGGGAGAGTTCTTCTTCCAACAAGACACTTGTGTCCAGTGTAGCTTTACAATGCCCCCTGCCCCTTGGCTGAGTCCAAGAACCGGGTCCACGGACAGAAGGTTTCACCGTGTGTACTGCTGGATGTGCCGTGGGTGAATTTTTTTCACGGGAATTAGGCAAAGGTCCTGCTCTGCCAGCAGCGAACTCTGCTTCAGTGCCTAGCTGCAGCAGGAGACTGCAGATGGAAAGGGTTTTCATGCACCAAGACAAAGATGCATACTTTTTAAGGTCACCGCGATCCTCCCTCCAGTCTTCTTTCCTACATAATATGAACAAAAAAAACACAAAACAAAAACTGCAAAACCTTCTCCCACGGGAGGCTCTGCCTGCTTCCTCCGGCCGTTGGAGCGTATGGAGGGTGCCCATCACCCGTTCCCTGCGCTCGTCGGATGGAGGTGGCAGCCTCGGCGCGGCTGGGAACAGCTCGTCGGAGCACGCGGAGCACATGGCGCGCGTTCGCAGCCTTGTCGCCCGCCCGGAGCAGCAGCCGAGCTCACGGACGGCAGCGCCGGCGAGTAAACACGGGCCTTGCGAGATACGGGCTGGGCTGCGGGCGCTGGCGTGGGCTCCTTGCCTGACCTTGGGACTGCAGCGCTGTCTGCCCGCGTGTTTCAGAAGCGAAGATAACATTACTCGTCTGCCTCGCCAGGATTTTGTGAGGTTAGAGGCGCTGTTTGTCGGAGCTAGCTGTGAAGTAGTAGCGGTGATGAGAGCTGTGTAAGTATCTGCGCTGGAGGAAAGCACCCCGAGCCCCTCAGCCCCTACGACGCCGCCACAAAGCTCACACGCACGTCTCCCGCATCCCGGAGGTGAAAGAAACGCGACGGCGACGGAGCACCGGAGGGGAAACCCGCGGCGGCTGAGCACGGGGCACTTCGTCGCGGGGGTGTTGCTGGGGTTGGCGATCTCGCGGAGCAGTGGTTAAGCACGGCCGTAGTCAGTCCTAGCCTTAGCCCGGCGATGCAGCCGGGAGAGGCGCATGGAGGCACAGCTGCTGGCGAGGGACCCGCGCAGGGCCACGTGCGCACGCCACGCGCTGTACCCGCACGGTGAGAGGTCGCTTAAACAGGGCTTCACAAACATTTTCAAAGTGCTTTACAAACAGTTCATTAATAGATGACATATTTTTGCTAAAGGCACAACCAGCTAAACCAGATTTTATTACAGGTGTAAATAACACGGAGAGAATTTAAGCGCGAGCCTCATTTTTTCTGCTGTTCCTCCCTCCTCCTGCTGCCACGTTAAAGGTCTCCTTAATCACCCAGCCCTTTCCCCTCAAAATTCACGCATGGTTCATCCACGCTCACAGAATCACAGAATCACAGAATGGTAGGGGTTGGAAGGGACCTCTGTGGGTCACCTAGTCCAACCCCCCTGCCGAAGCAGGGTCACCTACAGCAGGCTGCACAGGACCACGTCCACGCTCGTTTATTTTACTGAGGGTTGTGCTAAATGCCGGGAGATGCCTCGCCGTGACCTCCAGGTTTCTTGGCCCCAGCTGAAAAACAAACAACGCCAAACCCCAGTTGCAACCCGGCGTCCAGCGGCGCGGTTGGGCTGGTTGGGAAGCAGAGCCAGCAGCTTCTAAACCACCCCGGACATTTCTAAGCCGGCCCTGGGGGAGCCGAGCGCCCTGCGCTGTGCAGAGTCAGGCCAGAGGCGAGCGCAGGGCAGTGAGCGTGAGCCCCGATGCGTGTGCGGGGGGCTCACCCCCCCATGCCCGGGGAGCTGGACCTGGGTGGCACGGGGAGCCCCACTGGGACCAGCACCCGTGCTGGGGAGGCGCAGTGGGGACACTGGGGCGGTGGGGATGCCCCATGCGGGAGGGAGGGAAGGGAGGGGGGACGCGCAGGGCGCTCCTGAGGGACAAGGACGGCGGGTGCGGGTCGGGGGTCCCCGGGGGGGGGGGGGGGGGGGTGACACCTCGGTGCCGGGGCGCAGGTAGGACACCCCCCCGCACCCCCCCATCCTGGCGGGAGGGGCCCGGGGGCGGGGCGGGCTCCGGGGCGGGCTCGGGGAGGCTCCGTCCCTCCCCTGGGCAGTTTCTCGGCCGAGGCTCCTTAATAGCGGGGCCGCCCCCGGCCCCTCCCCGTTGGAGCCGGCCCGTGCGGCGCGGCCGGGGCCGGGGCCGGGGCCGGGGCCATGGCGGGGGGCGGCGGCGGGGGGCTGCTGGCCGTGCTGCTGGCCGGGCTGCTCGGCGGGGCGAGGGGCTTCGGGGAGGAGGAGGAGCGGCGCTGCGACGCCATCCGCATCGCCATGTGCCAGAACCTGGGCTACAACGTCACCAAGATGCCCAACCTGGTGGGACACGAGCTGCAGGCGGACGCGGAGCTGCAGCTCACCACCTTCACCCCGCTCATCCAGTACGGCTGCTCCAGCCAGCTCCAGGTGGGTCCGGGGGGGGCCCGGGGCTGTCCCCCCGCTTCGCTTAAACGGGGAGCGGCGGGAGGGCGCTGCGGGGAGCTGGCGGCTGCTGGCCGGGACCCCCCCCCCGAGAGCTTCCCCGCAGGAGACCCCTCCCCGGGCGCGGGTTTCCCCGCACCAAACCCCGCCGGGATTCACCGGCCGGGAGAGCGGCGATGTCTCGTTAATTACCGCCCTAATCACGGACGTGAGCGCGCGGTGAGAGGAAGCCCCGCTCCTCCCGGGGAAGCGGGCACCGCAGGGGCTCAGCAAGCGCCTGTTCCGCCGGCTGTAACCCGGGCAGCGCCGGGAGCAAGGACGCGTGTTGGTTTGAACCCCTGCGAGTTGGGGGTTTTTTTTCCGCTTTCCGAAATCGCGCCCTTGGGGTTTGGATCCGGCCGAAGCCCACGCGCGGTCGTGGAACGGGTGGGCTGGGTTCACACGGAGCTGGTCTGGGGAGGGAAGCGTTCGGGCTTTGGCTTCGGACCACGCTCGAACCGAAGGCAGACAATATTTTTAGGGTGTTTTGTTGTTCTCCTTTGTTTTTATTGTACTTGGTTTATTTGTTTTATACTGCTTCCTGTTTTTTTTTAAGGCAGAGGACCAAATATTACTGCTAAAAAGGCAAAAAAAGAAAACTTGTTATATTTTGACCTGTTTAATTTTCCCCTAACGCGCTTGGCGTCTCTGTTTCTCCCCCCCAGTTCTTCCTTTGTTCGGTCTACGTCCCGATGTGCACGGAGAAGATCAACATCCCCATAGGTCCCTGCGGTGGCATGTGCCTCTCTGTCAAGAGGAGATGCGAACCCGTTCTGAAAGAGTTTGGATTTGCCTGGCCGGACAGCCTGAACTGCAGCAAATTCCCACCCCAGAATGATCACAATCACATGTGCATGGAGGGCCCTGGAGACGAAGAGGTTCCCCTCCACAGCAAGACCTCGTTGCAGCCCGGAGAGGAGTGCCACAGCGTGGGGTCCAACTCGGACCAGTACATCTGGGTGAAGAGAAGCTTGAACTGTGTCCTCAAGTGCGGCTACGACGCTGGTCTCTACAGCAGGTCAGCGAAGGAGTTCACGGATATCTGGATGGCCGTGTGGGCCAGTCTCTGCTTCATCTCGACTGCCTTCACGGTCCTGACCTTCCTGATTGATTCATCCAGATTTTCCTACCCGGAGCGCCCAATCATATTTTTGAGCATGTGCTACAATATTTATAGCATTGCTTATATTGTGAGGCTAACTGTGGGCCGGGAAAGGATATCCTGTGATTTTGAAGAGGCAGCAGAACCTGTTCTTATCCAAGAAGGTCTTAAGAACACAGGATGTGCTATAATTTTCTTGCTGATGTATTTTTTCGGGATGGCTAGCTCCATCTGGTGGGTTATTCTCACATTGACGTGGTTTCTGGCTGCGGGACTCAAGTGGGGCCATGAAGCTATAGAAATGCACAGCTCTTATTTCCATATTGCAGCCTGGGCTATCCCGGCGGTGAAGACCATCGTCATTTTGATTATGAGACTGGTAGACGCAGACGAGCTCACCGGTCTGTGCTACGTTGGGAACCAGAACCTTGACGCGCTGACGGGCTTTGTTGTCGCTCCGCTTTTTACCTACTTGGTCATTGGGACTTTATTCATTGCAGCGGGACTCGTGGCCTTATTTAAAATCAGGTCCAATCTTCAGAAAGATGGAACGAAAACTGACAAACTGGAAAGGTTGATGGTCAAAATCGGTGTCTTTTCAGTGCTGTACACCGTCCCAGCAACATGTGTCATCGCCTGTTATTTCTATGAGATCTCCAACTGGGCCATTTTCCGCTATTCGGCAGATGACTCCAATATGGCAGTGGAGATGCTCAAAATCTTCATGTCCCTCCTGGTGGGTATTACATCAGGTATGTGGATCTGGTCAGCCAAAACTCTGCACACGTGGCAGAAGTGCTCGAACAGACTGGTGAACTCAGGGAAAGTGAAACGGGAGAAGAGAGCAGATGGTTGGGTGAAACCTGGGAAAGGGAACGAGACCGTGGTGTGAGCAAAGGACGGAGACCGTGGTGTGAGCAAAGGACGGACGGCACCGCGACGGTCTGACCGCTCTCCCGTGAAGGACTGAGCGTGCGTGAGCGCTGCCGTGGATGTGTTGGGAGTAGGGCAGGGGGACGGTTACACAACCTGTCTCTGGGGGATGGAAAAAACAAAAAGCCTTAAAGAATAAACAGCAAAAAGATTGTGCTGCGGATACAATAGCCATAAACTGTGCTGCCCAAATAGGAAAGCCCAGGGAGGCTTTAAAAGCTGTGAAATATCCAAATACGTTATCATCTTTTTTTTTTTTTTTAAAAAAAAAGCAGGATGCAATATACCAAAGTCTTTAGAAGCTGAGGGACTGTAGCCCACAGCTGTGGGATGTTGTTTTCTTTTCATCATCTTACAGCTGATGGAGGAAAGGCAGTCTGGGGCCAAATTCTGGGCTGGTTTAAGGTCCAGTTATCACAAGATGGAGCGCCCAGGACCTCAGTGAGGTGTCTTCTTTCTGAGTTCAGCTTCGTCAAGGAAGCGCTTGCCGAGGGTTATGTCTTTATGCTCTGCAGATTTCTGTTGCTCCCATACCCTGCACAAGTCAGCCAGGGGTCAGGTCCTCCAGCAAATACCCAGTGGACTTCCCAGGTCTGAGAGTTACCTGTGATGAGTAGGATTTAGTGAGGTGTTAGTGAGGATGATTCTTTAAGAAGTCATCTGATGGTCTAATAATAATTTTGACTCGTTCTTTTTGCCATCTGTAACCTGGTCTGAATTGAGAGTTGGCTCTGCCTTGAGCAGGAATTTGGACCTCCCTAGGTCCCTTCCCACCTGAATTATTCTGTGGTTCTGTCAATATTTCTAAGTTTTTAAAAGCTTTACTCAAGGCCATTGTCAGAAGTAGAGTCGTCAGTGGGAGCTGGGAAACTGTGTTTGGTCTTCTGCACCAATTATCGTTATCCGTCTGCCTCCGTTCCTGTCCCTTCAGGTCCTCCTGCAATTTCCAGCGGACTACTTTATTCTGCTGCATTTAATAGCTTTAAATAAAGTCTTACATTATAGTGTTCTTTCCTCCAGGAAAGAGAAAAATGAGTTGAGGGTCTCTTCAGACAATGCCAGTTTTCTCGAAGTAAACTTATCTGGCTCTCTGGAGACCTGTTGCATGAAGCAATTAAGTCTTAATATATTTCATTCAGTGCGATGGTATCTCCGCAGACGCCAGTCTGGGGAGAAGCGAAATGTTCAGTTCCTTGGCAACCTCATGTTCACACAGATCAGTTGTATAATTATGTGTGTCAGTTACAATTAAAAGAACATTCTCAGCCCATGACATCGCAGTACAGCTGACTGCCTCACAACGATGCGCCAATTGCTCACTGACAGCTATGGAGAATTTTTTTTGAACTTATATTTACATGCAGAATGTGAGCAGACGTTCAGTCCTCAGGAACGACAAGAGAGAATTCCAGTTTTTGTAAAGGGATCCCAAGAGAAGGAATCCACTTTCTTGGTGAATGATGTTGTTTCATAGCAACTGTTGAGTTTTCTTATTCTTTTATTTGAGAAGGCACCAGCTTGTGCTCATGGGGAGCCCGAACCTTGTGTCGGGGGCTTGTCTGGCTAATAAGAAGGGTGATGCAAACAGAAGTAGCCCAGAAGCACTTCAGAGAAAACCGTCCTGATACTCTGTCCCTTTGAAGGACCATTGGTTTTATCCGTGGGCTCTGAACTTTTGCTCCATTTGTTTGTGTGGAACCTGGTCGGCTGCAGAGCATCCCCGCGGTGCCCCGCCTCGCCCGACCTTCGGGGCAGCTGAGAACGGGCACTGCTGCATTGCCGTCCTCGCTTCTCGCGCAGGTGCCTCATGTGCTTCCCAAGCCACGATTCATTCCAGCTCCAGCCGTGAGCACTAATCTCTCCCAGAAGCGTGTATTGTTTCAGTGTCAGTGTTGAAACATGTGCTAGAGCATATGGGTTGTTTTTTTTTTAAAAAAAAACAGCCAAACCCCAAACAGACCCTAATTGCAGTCTTTGCGGTTGGGCTCCCTCTCCAGCAGAACAAGCGACAACTTGACACATTCTGCTCAAGACGCACAAGCATTGCCTTGGCCAACGCCGCATACCAGCCGAGCCGTCCCATCCTCTCCAGAAAGTCTCTTGCTATTAGTGTTGTGTTTGGATCGGGTGATTTCTCTGTGGACAAGGAGTTGTGCAAGTAGGAAGTCTTCAGATGGCCGAGCTTCTCCGTCGTGCGATCTTGCTCCTGGGCCAGCGAGGGATGTGGAGTCAGCAGCTGTATGTTGACTTTCAAGGAGTGAGGATGCAGTAGGAGCCTTGCTTTGTAACCTGGCATTGGGCTGTGCCAAGGTGTCACGTTCACTCAAGTGTCCTTCACTCGGAAACGGTTTGGGTACTCTCCTGGCCGATCTGCCCCGTGTGTGACCTGGCTGATTCAATAAACGGCATTTTTAACCATGTTATGTACACAGAGGTGAATGTGAAGTGGTGCCTTCTTATCAGATCCCTGCGTCTCTGCCTGTGACCCTGTGGACTGTGACAGACGGATGTCCCCAGTGCTCTGAGACGTTGGAAGTGAGCTGGATGAGGGTAGCACTGCGTAGCCCTACGAGGACCTGGGAGGTTGTTCCATTAAAGAGCGTATGGGACCTAAGTGCTATGGGGCGGAGGTGGGCTGGGGAGAGACACCAGCTGCTGTTGCTGGAGGAACATCTTTCCCAAGCATTCAGGGGCACACTGTACCAAACCAAAGTCAGATTAGCTGTTGTAGTGGTGAAACCATTCCAGAAATTTATTCATCCATATGCATTTACCTTGCTCCACTTCAGGGCTGTATGAGTGGGGAGTCACAGCAGATACCCACTCTCGGCAACCACAAGTTTTTAGATTATCTGCAACTCTTATGTTCTCTCGTTTCAACGTTGTTCTGAGTTTAAAGCCAAAAAATGTGTGACTAATCCTGTCTCGGAAGCGCAGTTGCTGCGGTTATACAGCTACGGCCCTTGCAGTGGTTCTCTTCCTTGCGCAGCCCCTGCTCCCTTCTCCCCCCGGCGTGTGCTCTTCTCGCCGCGGGGGTAGGAAGCGTCTGCCGGAGAGGTACAACTTTCGCTCTTACATTAAGCAACACGTTAGCTCCTTTTTCTGAATTTTAAGGAAATAGACACTGATGATTTTGGGGTGTACAGAAAATATATCTGCTTCAATGTATGTACTGTAAATTTCTAATTTATCACTGTAAAAAAACCCCAAAACTTTGCTATTTAATTTTTATATCAAAATAAAATTTTAACCTCTGTGGATAACTAAGGTATTCCTGGCAGCCCTCATGGTTTTGGTGAGTCTGTTGAAATGCTCACGCTGCGGTGAAGAGATGCTCTGAATGGGTTAATCCAGCACGGTTTGGATCTAAACGTGGGCTGTGAGAAATAACTGAGAACAAAATATCATTCTGCAATGGTGAAAATACGTGCATACTTCAGGCTTTACACGTGAGGTGGACAGAAACCCTTTCAAAGGTGGCTCACAGGTCCTGGGCACTGGCTGGGGATGCAGCTGAAGCTTTGGGCTTATCCAAGCGCGTCCCCAAAACCGAACAGGAGTGCAAGATGGAAACACAACCGTTGGCTGCTGTAACACCACTGTGATGTGGCTCCTGGGGAGAGCAGAGCCTCCTGTAAGGCTCCTCTTCATTTCATGTGTTATGGATACATGCATCCAAAGATGCACTGAACATTCAGACCAGCGGGGCAAGGGAGGGGATTCTGCCCCTCTGCTCCGCTCCGGTCAGGCCCCACCTGGAGTCCTGCGTCCAGCTCTGGAGCCCTCAGCACAGGACAGACCTGGATTTGTTGGAGTGGGGCCAGAGGAGGGCACAAAGATGGTCAGAGGGCTGGAGCACTTCTCCTACGAGAAAAGGCTGAGAGAGCTGGGGCTGGTCAGCCTGGAGAAGAGAAGGCTCAGGGGAGACCTTAGAGCAGCCTTCCAGTACCTGAAGGGGCCTGCAAGAAAGCTGGAGACGAAAGGACCTGCAAGGGCATGCAATGACAGGACAAGGGGTGATGATTTTAAACTGGAAGAGGGGAGACTTAGATTAGATATAAGGAAGAAATTCTCCACCGTGAGGGTGGTGAGGCCCTGGCCCAGGCTGCCCAAAGAATCTGGGGCTGCCCCCTCCCTGGCAGTGTTCAAGGCCAGGTTGGATGGGGCTCTGAGCACCCTGGTCTGGTGGAAGGGGTCCCTGCCCATGACAGGAGGGTTGGAACTGGATGATCTACAAGGTCCCTTCCAAACCAAACCATTCTACAATGATTCTGTGATGATGATGAGATGTGGGCCATATGGTGGAGGAGGGCAGTGTCACCACCTGTCCGTTGAGTGTGTGGGAACTATTATTGGCTTTTGGAAGGGGCAAGTTCTGCTCTCAGTAACGTGCTTGAAATGAGTTCACTCCTAGGGCTAATTTCAACACTTCAGAGAGCAGATTCAATTGATTGTCTGTATTTTCTTGCAATATTTTTTTTTAAATTGAGCTTACTGATTCTCTGCTTATTTTTCATTCCTTTTCATCATTTCTGTTCACCGTTGGGACCTACAGTGGCAGCAAGGAGTTCCTGCTGTTTGTGTACAGCCCTCACCAGTTTCTCTGACACAGAGAGTGCAGTTTGTGATATTAGCCAATATCTAAACCCACTTAATCATCTTCATCATGGAGCATTCTGTGTGCGGGATAATTTAATTAGAATAATACTATTCCAATAAGAATGCAAATCAGACTAGAGTGGATAATAGTGAGGATGCGCTACAAAGAAGACAGTAGGAATTAGCACCTGTGTATCTGTAGCTAATCAAGTTTTGAAGAGCAGCGTCTAAACCTGGTGAGGAGAGCGATTTGCCCACGCCTTTGGCAGCTCATCGCTGTCCTGTTCTCAGGGTGGTGATTAGTGAGATCTCTGACTTGAAGCTTGTAATTAGGAGTCTTTAATATAGCTACAGTTACATGTAACAAGCATAAAAGAGCTTCATTGTTGGGGCTGTTCCCACCACCAGAGAAGAGAACCTCAGCCATAGTGTGTGAGACGGCGTTGGCTGCTCTAGGTCTCTCTGATGGCCACTGGCCCTTATGCACGTCCCCCACGTCAGGTGTCTCAGAGTGTCACCTGTGAAGCGACAGCGGATCGCTGTAGTGGCTCCGAAAGGGGGACAACCATCCCCCTGGGATGACAAATCAGCCCAGGTTTGCCTACGGAGGGGAGTATGTGGCTGTATACAGAGCTCACAAAAGAAAAAAAAAATAGCCTTCATCAGGAGTCTTTGTGGTTCTTTTGCCGTTCAGGCTTGGCTTCTTGTGCTTACTTGGTTGGTTTTGTCATCTTTCGTTAAAGCTGTCTTTAAAGAGAGCAGATGCTAAGGAGTTTGTAGCAAAGGAGACCAGAGTTCTGCTGCCAGAAATCAGGAGCATCCTAAGCTCCAGTAATGTGAAAATGTGGTATCATGAGACCTTGGCTTCAGCAGTGGAGTTTCCACCACACCCTCGCTGTTCTCAGCCGCTCGTTCCCATAACTGCACTGCATTTCAGCTCCTCCTCCATTTTGCCAGTACAACTATTTGCGGCGCTGAGCTGCAGAGCAGATCAGCAAAAAGATCCAGGTTAAAAATAACCCTCAGGGTTTTTGCTTGGTTTTATGCTGGGGGTTTATTTTAAACTTGGATCGTGTCAGTGATCTGGTTTATGTGGCAGCCCCACCAAGAGCTGTACTGGCATGGCAAGGCAGCGTGAACTGCCGGGGGAGCGGGGGTCTGGCTTACATCGCCCTGACTCCCGAAGGCAGCGTCCCGCGGAGCTGCTCCCCGAGCCCTCCTGAGCCGTCGTCCCCGCCAGACTGGAGATGGGGATCTGCCTGCAGGAATGCAGACATGGGCGAGAGACAAGTGGCAACTACCTGACCACTTCCAGCTTCCCCAGGCCCTGCTGGAACAGCAAACCCTGCTGTAAGGTCGTGGGTAACTCCCCAGGGTTGATGCCTCGCCTGGGATGATCGAGTCCAGCTTTGAACTGCTCACCTACAGGCGAGAGTCCCACTGAGGCTGTGTTCCTGATGCTCCACAGTGGCCTTTTTGGCTCGTTTGGGCTAATTGACTCATAACACATGGCAGGAGTTTGCAGCCTCTGTCTCAGCCTAGGATGGTTTAACCAGACTGCCAAATATTAATGTGGTTTGAGTACAAAGTGGAGCATCTGAAAGGTCTCTTCCAACCGAAACGATTCTGTGAAGCTGTGATCGTGTGGTCTCTTAGTGCTTGCGAAGCCAACGCTGGCTGCAACTGCGATGAGGCAGAGCACGGTCCGGGCTGGAGCTGTGTGGTGCTGCCCTTCTGCTGCCCCTCGCCGAGAAGAACGGACAAGGGGCCGGGTGCAGGTCAGGCCGCTCCCGGCTGATGCTGAGCTGGGACAGTCAATCCCGTGCCACGAGTATTTCCTGCAATGGGGAAATGGCTTCTGGCCAGCGGTCCTGTGCATCCTGGCAGACTCCAGCTGTTGTAACAGCTTTGTGCTGCTAACAACCAGAGGTTTTGGTTTGTGCTCTGGGAAGAGCCTACCAAACAGTCGCCACGGGGCTGGAAGAGCACGAAGGTGGCTTAGAGAGCAGCAGCAGCAAACGAGGACTCACGCGCTAAAGGTATCACTGAGAAACTGTTGCTCTGCTTTCCTACTTCAACAAGGCCAAGTGCAAGGTCCTGCACATGGGTCAGGGCAATCCCAAACACAAGCACAGGCTGGGAGGAGAGTGGCTCGAGAGCAGCCCTGAGGAGAAGGACTTGGGGGTACTGGTGGATGAGAAGCTCAACATGAGCTGGCAATGTGTGCTTGCAGCCCAGAAAGCCAACCCTATCCTG
This sequence comes from Opisthocomus hoazin, assembly GCF_030867145.1. NCBI lineage: Eukaryota > Metazoa > Chordata > Aves > Opisthocomiformes > Opisthocomidae > Opisthocomus > Opisthocomus hoazin. The sequence goes on along the minus strand of NC_134414.1, from coordinate 11,603,342 downwards.
GGCTGCATCAAGAGAAGCGTGACCAGCAGGGCGAGGGAGGGGATTCTGCCCCTTTACTCCGTTCTCGTGAGACCCCACCTGGAGTCCTGTGTCCAGCTCTGGAACCCCAACATAAGAAGGACATGGATGTGTTGGAGCGGGTCCAGAGGAGGGCCACGAAGATGATCAGCCGGCTGGAGCACTTCTCCTATGAGGACTGGCTGAGGGAGCAGGGGCTGTTCAGCCTGGAGAAGAGAAGGCTCCACGCTGACCTTATAGCAGCCTTCCAGTACCTGAAGGGGCCTACAGGAAGGATGGAGGGGGACTTTTCACAAGGGTGTGTAGTGATAGGACAAGGGGGAATGGCTTTAAACTAAAAGAGGGCAGATTTAGATTAGATATTAGGAAGAAATTCTTCACCATGAGGGTGGTGAAACCCTGGCACAGGTTGCCGAGAGAAGCTGTGGCTGCCCCCTCCCTGGCAGTGTTCAAGGCCAGGTTGGATGGAGCTCTGAGCAACCTGGTCTGGTGGAAGATGTCCCTGCTCATGGCAGGGGGGTTGGAATCAGATGATCTTTAAGGTCCCTTCCAACCCTTACCATTCTATGATTTTGTGATTCTGTGATTCTACTTTTTAGGCACAACACCAGTGGAAACAGGTTAAACTCCAAACACAAATATTATCGCATCACAAAGTTTACTGTACTTTGTGATTTTTTATGTTGTTACTGTGTTTGCTTGCCAGAAGCAGAAGTGCTGATTAATTAGATCCACTTCAGAGGGTTTGGGGAAGGGAGACTTAACTTTAGTTTTGACCATTTTTAAATCAATGGTTTAAAACATTAAAGCGAGAAAATGAGTTACCCATGGCTTGCCGATACACTGGTGAGATAAATATCTTCATTTTCTATTTCCATCAGCAGTTAGCTAGTTTCCTGCACGGTTCTCTCATTTCCTGAGCTTACTCTGAGGAAGGGAAAAACATCCTTCCTGCAAAATAGATGTAAATCATTTGACAATCTGCTTCTACAATATTAAGGTTTAAAACACTATTGTGCAGAGAAACCGCCTGCCACGAAAGGTTTTAATGGATGAAGTGTTTTCTTCTGAAGCAACTCAGAGACACTCTCACTCAAGTACTTGGTAAGGGATGATAAGCGGAGCGCCACGAAAAAGCAGGAATGGAGTCTTTTCAGGGATTTTTTTTTCTTGCATTTTTGGGTCTTTCGCTTTGCCGCAAGGACTGGCTGACATCTAGTGGCAGCTGCTCCCTGGCCCCAGCCCCTCGCCGCCTCTCACCAGCCCCACTCCCCACTCGTGTCCAGGCCATGCCCGGAGCGTTGCTCGGGGCAGATTTGCTTTTCGTGGCACTGCGGGGTTGGGATGCAGAGAGGGGAGCTGCTGCCGGACCGGGGCTCCTCGCCTCCGCCCACTCCCCAGCCCAGCCCGGCTGCCCCCCAACACAAGTCACATTGCTCCGGGAGGGCTGGTCCCCCTTCAGGGAGATCAACACCGCCGTAGGCTTTCATAGACTCATAGAACAATTTGGGCTGGAAGGGACCGCCAAAGGCCATCGAGCTCAACCCCACTACCATGAGCAGGGACATCTTCAAACAGACCAGGTTGCTCAGAGCCCCGTCCAACCTGGCCTTGAATGTTTCCAGGGATGGGGCATTGAACACCTCTGTGGGCAACCCGTGCCAGTGTTTCACCACCCCTGGCTTTCTTCTGAGCTCCTAACATTGAACACATTAAATGGGTGTTCAGAGGCAAGGGGATGCAGCAACAGGAGGATCGTCCATCCCCACCCTTATTCTATGATTCCATCAAGGCTCCAAACCAGCATCTGGAAAGGTGATGGCAAAGCGGTGCAAGTACCTCAGCTGCTGGTGTGAAGACTTGGCCCAGCAGCACGTCCCCTGGCCCTGGGCCATAAGTGATGGTTTGTATCAGTGTGTCAGCTAAGCAAATCATGAGCTCACCCTCCATTTAGTATTAATCTCTCCTTGCTCAGCCCTGGGCTTGGGGCTGGTGTGGCTACAGCAGATTGCTAAAAAATTACCAGATAACATGGTGACATGGCAAAAGGGCCAAAGGGATGTCTATCCTCTGCTGTGGCAAGGAGAGCTGCTGGTAGCAGAAGCCAGCAGCATGTGTACTCACAGAACCACACAATGTTACGGGTTGGAAGGGACCTCTGTGGGTCATCTAGTCCAAGCCTCCTGCCGAAGCAGGGTCACCCAGAGCAGGCTGCACAGGACCTTGTCCAGGCGGGTCTTGAATATCTCCAGAGAAGGAGACTCCACAGCCTCCCTGGGCAGCCTGTTCCAGTGCTCCGCCACCCTCAGAGGGAAGAAGTTCTTCCTCATGTTCAGACGGAACTTCCTGTGCTTCAGTTTGTGCCCGTTGCCCCTTGTCCTGTTGCTGGGCACCACTGAAAAGAGCTTGGCCCCATCCTCCTGACACCCCCCCTTAAGATATTTATAGGCATTTATAAGGTCCCCTCTCAGCCTTCTCTTCTTCAGACTGAACAAGCCCAGCTCCCTCAGCTTCTCCTCGTAGGAGAGATGTTCCAGTCTCCTCACCATCCTCGTAGCCCTCCTCTGGACACTCTCCAGTAGCTCCTCATCTTTCTTGAACTGGGGAGCCCAGGACCTCTAAAAAGGTCATTTGAAAGATTTGACATGGTCTCTTCCTTGCCCTCACACTAGTTATGTTTAAAAGAAAAAAGACTGGGAGAGCAAGCAGAAAGGAAAGCCTCCAGCCTGAGATGACAGCCTTTCTCCTTTCTGCCGCCATTTGGCAGCGGTGGGAAAAAGCTGGCAGGCCCCAGGCAGAAAACAAGGAGCATCTGCACAGTCACACGCAAGAGAACCACAGCCAAACTCTTTGGAAGGTAGGGGGTGCGGGAGAGGCCTGGAAATGGGGAAGGAGGGTTCTCAGAGGAGGGGGGAATACATATATAATGCTGAAAAAATCATCTACAGAGGCCCCAGCGTATGAAAGTTAAGACAAACAATAACACCGTTCTGCTCACAAAACAATCGTGTTTCTACAGCTGCGGCCTGAACGGAGCCAAAAGAAGCGCGGAGCCATCCCTGCGTCCCTGGAGAACGGTTTGATAACCGAGGCAGGGAAAGGGGCAGGTCTCGTCCTGAAGCACCCGTAATTCACCCTGTCAGCGTCGCAGAGCCAGCCCTCAGTTTGCCGTGGGATGAGCTGGGTTTCGTGTCTGCGAGCTTGGAAGGTCCCTCCCGCTCCAAAGTGCCCGAGAGCAGCATCTGCGCCTGGCAGCGCCCTGCCAGCTTCGGGATGCACCGGGACACTGAGTCCCTTCCTCCCCCTCTCCTCGGGATATCAGGAGCTTTGTCTTTTTTTGACCGTGAAAAGTTAAGTCTGAGAGACGTGGCCACCAGCCCAGTCCTCCTCGCTTGTGTGGCCTTTCCAGTAGTTGTGCTCTGCAGCCCCACGACTCCCTCCCGCAGCCTGGGTTCCCATCAGGAGTCGGAGGTTTGCAGTCCCGTTCCCAAATCTGCTGCCGAGCTGCTGTCTCGTGTCACAGAGGGGATGGCCTGGCCACGGCGGACGAAGAGAGACAGCAGGATCCAAAAGCTGCCATGGCTCTTGGGACGTGAGTGATGACAGGACAAGAGGAAACGGCCTCAGGCTGCACCAGGGGAGGTTTAGATTGGATGTTAGGAAAAAATCTCTTCACTGAAAGCATTGGAACAGGCTACCCAGGGAAGTGGTTGAGGCACCATCCCTGGAGGTGTTTCAAAGACCTGTTGACATGGCGCTTAGGGACATGGTTTAGTGGTGGACTTGGCAGTGTTTGTTTTATGGTTGGACTCGATGATCTTAAGGGTCTTTTCCAACCTAAGTGATTCTATGATTCCATGATACTACTTCTGTACCGGGCCCTGCAGAGGAAGGCAGTGTACGGGTATGCAAGAAGTGCCCAGGTCCTCCACACCTCCCCAGCTCTGCAAAGCAACTGAAGCAGAAGAGGCACAAGTTTTTAAATCCTCAGCTTTGAAAGCCTTTCCCTGCAAGCCCAGAAGAACCCAATTAACCTCCTAGAGACAGAAGAAAGACCAAGGGCTCTGAAGATCTGTTGGCCCGAAGAGGCACACAGAGTGGGGTGAGCAGGAGAAAAATCTCTGTGTGAATAGATTCTCAGCAAAAATAAAACCCATTCCCGTTCACTGTTGTGCCTGTTGTCTCATCACCATGCATTTAAGGAAGGAAAGAGATTTCTTCCACAAGGAGAAGGGAGGAATCTGCCTTATTGGAAAAAAATATTGCAAAGTCCTTTCTCAATCTATCTTCTACAACTCATCTAAAAATCTACACACAAATTTTAGTGTGCTGTTAACTAAGGCAGACATGTACATAGGCAGCCTTTAGAAATTTGTGTAGCAGAATCATATTGTTAATCAACACAAAGCTCAGGTTCAATAATTTACCTCCCATTACGGAGGAAGTGATTGCTGAGCCTGGGACTAGAAGGCCGGGGTTATGGACCTCAGGCTCCATCTCTGTCTGGAAAACGTCCCCGTGTTCCTCATTTCTAGGAAGCTCCAGAGGAGGCAGATGCAGGACTACCACATGCCAGCTGCCGAAGGAGATGGAGCTGCCATGCTGTGTGGTAGCACCCGTGGCGAGGAGGGGCTGGGATCCAAGGCTGCCTTTCCTGGCTAGCCAGGGCCCTTGGGGCAGGCTTTAGAGAAGGAGTATGGATGTGACCACCTAACTCAGGGTCTCCTGAGCCACACCGTGTTCTTCTGCTAGCATGTTGATTCCCCTGGATGCAGAAGAAAAAAGAAAAATCTATCTAGTAAGGCAGCAGAGGTTGGAAAACAAACTGGACTTGAACCCCATAGAGCAGAGGAAGGAGGAAAGAAGACACCAGAGAGATGCAAACTTGAACAGCATAGAAGGAGAGTTCCAAGGTGCTCCAGAGCATGGGCAGACGTTTGCCTTGGGCCAGCCGACGAAGGGAGAGCACACAACACCTTGAAGGCGCAGGGTGTTCAAAGCAATCTGGCACGGCTGCCCAAGGCAGATGAGGCAGCGCCCAGCGCTGAAGGCAGAGTTGAAGGGTCGGGAGCTGCCAGGAGAGGCAAAAGCTGAGAGCGAGAGATTTTCAATGAATGCAGCTGTTTGCAAAGTGCATGTCTGTCCACAGCCGATCATAGGATCATTTAGGTTGGAAAAGACCCTTAAGATCACTGAGTCTGAAGAAGAGAAGGCTGAGAGGGGACCTAATAAATGCTTATAAATATCTGAAGGGTGGGTGTCAGGAGGATGGGACCAGACTCTTTTCAGTGGTGCCCAGCGACAGGACAATGGGCAACGGGCACAAACTGAAGCACAGGAAGTTCCATCTGAACATGAGGAAGAACTTCTTCCCTCTGAGGGTGACGGAGCACTGGAACAGGCTGCCCAGGGAGGTTGTGGAGTCTCCTTCTCTGGAGACATTCAAGACCCGCGTGGACAAGGTCCTGTGCAGCCTGCTCTGGGTGACCCTGCTTAGTCAGGGGGCTTGGACTAGATGACCCACAGAGGTCCCTTCCAATCCCTAACATTCTGTGATTCTGTGATTCTGTGAGTCCAATTGTTAATCTAACACCCTTTAGCCTTTTTTTATTTATGGCTTACTATGCTCTAATCATGTCCTCACATGAACAGGAACATTTTAAGCTGGCCTTTGAACAGGACAAAGCAAGCATTTCAGCTCAAGTTGATAGTGGCTTGAAGGTACTTGTCAACTTCAAGCCACTATCGCAGATCCCTGTTTGATACTTTAAACAACCTGAAATCTCCTGGAGGCGGCAGAAAGTGGTTTTGGCTGTGTCTAAAACACAACATGTTATATCCGTGAAAGTAATAGCCATTTGTCTGGTAAATAAACAGAAAAAAATCATTACTGTGCTTCTTGGCTGGGTTCAGTAACCACTGACTTGGCCATAAGTAACTATAAGAGCAATTACAATCTGCCTGCCTGATGAATTAAGTGCCCTGAAGGCTGGCCTCGGTTCTGGGAGCTCTACCTGCAATTCAGCAAGGCCCTGGGAATCCAGATCTCTCTAGTTATCACTTGAGATGGGAAAGGAAGAGTTCAGTTCATTTGTGCATTTCGTAAGGAAAATAGAGATTAGAAAGGAAGAAGACCTTTTTAAGATGTACCAAATTCTCAGGAACCAGAAGTAATGGAGAAAGGACTGGAAGGAACATTTTCATGGCACGAGTGTGTTGCAACACTACACAAATCCTGTCTCTTCTTGAAATGGAAAAACGTCAAGACAGATATATTCATTTCTGTCATTTTATGAAAAAGATGATTTTTAAAAATCATTCTACATAGCGTGAGTATAACTTTAGTTGGATCAACTATCTCACCAACTTCTCTGAACAACTTTAATGGCTCTTCAGGAAAAAGCGGATTTATCTTCAAAAGCATTGATTTTGACTCTTTATTCAAAGTATTTCAGCCTGAATTTTGTGGGAACAAATGCCAGTTGATTGATTACTCCCAAAATATTGACTCTGATCTGGAGTGTTTGCTCAGTGACCAGCCTCGGAGCACTCTGAAATCGTGGGGGTGTTGTTTACTCACTTGATGGATGCCAGACTGGTGAGCAGGAGGAAGGCTTCAATAAATCATTTCTGACACGAACCTTGCAGAAGCAAATTCCCATGAGTATTTGTATTAGTTCTGTCGCCGGTGCTTGTGCAAACACTGCAGGACAGAATTCACACCGCTATCTTTCTGTGGCTGGTTTTGCAAAGGGAAGTTTCTCATCGGCATTTCCAGGCAAAGTCAATGGGACAGGCAGGGCTAAAGCAAAATGCACCTTATTTATTCAAACAGCTGTTAGTGCGTCTTCAGCAAATACACATGAAACTTTCATAACAGATTTTGGGGCTGATGAAAAAAGAAAAGAAAGCGTGCACTACTTATTTGTGTAAATAAGTAGAATGTTCAGAGCCTGACATCTCTACTTTTTTGTATGCATTATTTTTAGCCATGTAGGCCAAAAAAATTTTCCCTACAATTTGTTGTTTATCATGTTGACTAACTCACGTGATTAAGATGGTGTGGGCCAGACCTTCCTGATGTATCAGGAGAAATGTTTGGATGTGGAAACCTCTGTTTCTGAGGACAGACACCGTAAGCTGGTAAGCAGCATGTACAGGGTACATATGAATACATACAGATATTTGTATTTTTAATTTTTAAGATCTCCTAATAGTGACCTTGTGTAGAATTGCCATAAACTCTTCTAAAAAAGCTTCAGCAAAACCTCTGACTACAAAAGCTCTAGTGAAACATCAGTCTGCAAAGGCAAGCACCCGCTTGCACTTGTAGTACGGGGAACCTTGGCTGCTTGGCTGAGCAGCACTGGCTGAGGTCTGCCAGCACGTGGGGATGACATATCACCACCACGAAGGACTGGCTGAGACCTGAAACCCCGCCGATGTCCCACCAATTTCAGAGCTTGTCTCTTCGTTGCCCTCTGTTTCTAAACAGAAAGTCTTCCCCAACAGATAGCCCCGAAAACTCGTTTTTAGATCTTGAGGGCCAGCTGAGTGCTTCCCAGACTTAGGATGTGACTTTGGATGTTCTAGGGACCCTACATGGAGCTCAGCCTTTTTCCCATTCTCCATTATTTCTGTTGATAACAAGCAGGATAGACTTGCTTCTACCACTAAATTAAGTAGGAGACTCTGACCTCCTTTGAGGAGCAGGACTTTGGCCCTGTTCACCGCTTAGAGAAGGCTGCGGGTTAGACTCTCCTGGTGTGCGATGTGCATGGGCTGCTCAGTCCCGCGCGGTGCTGAGGAGGTTCCAGGGGATCAAGGTTATTCCTGCTGCGCAGCGTCGCTCTGTGCCCACGCTCCTAACATGGTCAGTCACAGCCCACACACGGGTGCATCACTCAGGGTTTCTGCCTGCTGGGCCACCTACCCATGGATAGAGAGGGCTGTCCCAAGGTGGCAAAATACAAGAGAAAAACTGTCCGGTCTGGATTGTCCAGCTGCTGTACTCTACATGGCTAAATAACACCAGTCTGCCCAATCTGGGATGGACATTTCCACCAAAGATATCTCAGAGCCAGGGGAAGCTTTGTTCCTCTGTAACCCGCAAAAGTCACTCCTTTAGAGTAAGAGGTGAAAACCATCTCTGACCTCAGCAGAGGCCTCAGTGGACTGCCGCAGACTCTCATTAATAAAACACCACACCTCTATGACTGCTTCTGGAACTTTTGCCACACGTCAGGCCCCTCAGCAAGGGGTGGGTTCAACTATTTCAGGGATCCTCTTTCCATGAAGATAGATTAAAGTTCTACCTTTGACAAATTAACAGGAAAACTTCCCTGGTGTTTTTTAGCAGGTGGTTCTTCCCACATCACAAGACTCAAAGTCCCTTAAAAACGTGTTATTTTTACTTGGCAGAAAGATGAAAACAACTGACCGGAGTGTGAGAAACCAGCATGTGGGCTTGACAGACCACACTGCCCACTAACCCACCATCGCTCATTCACCCAGGCAGTTGCAGTGAGAGGGAAGGGAGCGGGGTTTTTTCCCCTCTGGGAATGCCAGTCTGGAGAAAACAACCCTTCTGAGTCTGCGCTCACCATTCAGCAGTGGAGCCAGGGCAGCCCCATGCTACCAGCCACCACCAGACTCTCTCCAGTATGTCCCGCCTGCAGTGGGAGAGAGTCCAATGAAGGACCATGAAGGTGACGCAGGCACTGGATCATCTCTCCTATGAGGAAAGGCTGAGAGAGCTGGGACTGTCCACCCTGGAGAAGGGAAGACTCAGGAGGGATCTCGTCAATATATGTAAGGGAGGGTGCAAGGAAGATAGAGCCAGGCTCTTTCCAGTGGTGCCCAATGCCAGGACCAAGGGCCATGAGCACAAACTGAAACACAAGAGGTGCCATCTGAACATCAGGAAACACATTTCTTTGTTGCTGTGAGGGTGACCAAGCACTGGCAGAGGTTGCCTGGAGCTACTGTGGACTCTTTGTCCTTGGAGATATTCAAAACCCAGCTGGACAACCAGCTCAAGGTGGCCCTGCTTGAGCAGGGAGTTTGGATGAGGTGACCTCCAGAGGTCCCTTGCAACTCCAACCATTCTGTGAGTCTGTGACTCTTGCCAAAGACAAGCCTGCAGCTTTGACAGTGGGAGAAATCTTCCATTTACCCACTGGAACTGAATTTCCCAGTGATGAATGCAGGACTCTCCCCCTGCCCCCAAGTCAATCTTCTTTCCACCCTGTTGATAGGGAGCATGCTCGCCAAATCAAAGTGCAATAGCTGCAAATTCAAGAGGAACTTCTCATTTCTGAGCAGCCCCTTTCCTCCAGTGGCCACAGACTGGTGCATTCCCACATGTAACCTCCACCGTGCCTGCAAGAGCAAGCCTAGGAAAACAAATCTGCTGTCAGCAGCAGCCTGCATTTTGTCTTGAAAATTTGTAGGGGCCTGCAAACTGAAAAAAAAGTTATAGCCTGTGTTCATGATCCTTTTGTCCTTACATTACGCCAGGAATGAGGAATAATCAGCAAATTCTGCTGTCAGTTGAGCTATGCATAAGCGGTGTTGTCCTACAGGCAGGCACACAGCAACCTTATCCCGTCCCGTCTACAGAGGGAACCAAGAAGGGCATTTCTCCAGGTCCCAGGGCACTCAGACTTCTATTAAGTGCTGTAAATGTTCAGTCTGATGGACTGCCTAGAAAGCTTTTCTGTTGAAACAACTAAAGAGTGCCCCTGAGGAGTGACAGGACAGCCTTATCCCGCCGCACAGGCTTGGCTGTTTGGAGGGAGGAAAGAATTTGTCGAAATAAAGTACGGCTGCCTGGAATTTCACCTGCTTTCAGCTCCTGCTCATAGTTTCAGGGTGTGCGTATGGAGTCTGCAAGCAGAGAGGGGCTGCTCAGAGATGCCACCATGTCTGACTGTTTGCTTTCTGTATTCTAGGCTCAATGGCGTTCAGCTCCAGCCACCCTTTGGGTCCTTGTTCTCTTGACACTTTTGAAATGACAGATGCAATTTACACTACTGAGAAGTAAAAATGTTTGTATGTAAGTTGTGGTATGGAAAGGGCACTTTTAAGTCTTAAAAATGATCACAAAGATTGTCAAGAGAAGTTTTTATTCCTCATGTCACAGCTGAAAGAAAATGGTACTTGAAGAATAAGAAAGTCTGTGCCCAGGCAAGCTGTTCTTCCTTCCTATTGCCCTCATGCTTTTTAACTATGTTACTTTACACACTTTCTGGGCCTTCTAGGAGCAGGTTCCAATGTACCTCCTTAGCAGGACCATCCTACAGAGAGAGCCACAGGGAGGTGCTTTAAAGGTTACCCGAGACTGTGACAATCTGTGACACGAAGACTTCCATCGATCATCCCAACTGGGGCTTCCAAAGGGGCCAGTCTCTTCTGGAACTGGAGGCTTAGGTTCTGCTCTTTGCTACCGAGGATCTGCCAGGTTTGCTCATCTCCTGCCAACACATGGCTGTCAACCTTTTATTGGTCCAAAATTTGCCACGCCAGCCCCCTTCCTGGGCCTACTCAGGCCTTGTAAATGTTTCACCACATTAACTCAGTTTCTACCATATATTTACAAACGATTGTGACCTTTACGGTAGTCAATCATTCCTTGTGGTCTAATTTGTCTCTTTCCCCCCTCAGCACCTTCATCGCGCTGCCGTTGCCTGCAAATGATTTACCCAGGTCTTGCAGAGCACCAGCTGTATCCCTTGAGGCACGCACAGCTCACTCGCAGTCCTGCTCTGGTTTAGACATCCCACATTTTCTGGTGTCTCATCCAGATCTTCTTGCCCTCCATTACATCAGCTCTTGCTCCTTAACGTCAGTACAGCAGGTTATCGCCTGCGTTAGAAAGGCACTGGACATGAACTGGGGTCCGTGTAACCGCAAAGTGGGCAGTCGCTCATGTGGATGGAGGAGTGCACATCGCTGGCACAGAGTTCTGGATGTGTATCCTATTTAAACACACCCTCACACATATATATGTTTATGTATCTGTGTGTGGTCACAATGTGTGCATGCATTATTAATACCTGGGTGTATTTTGCGTACAAAGTTCAGTGTCAGTAATTTGGGGACGCTCAGCTCTATCTCCCATCCTCCATGTGAGTTTATCAGAACATTCTTTAGGTGTCCAAAAAATCTTTAAAGGGAATTTAATAAATACCAAATTAAATTAAAAATTAAAGTTAAGTATGAAATTTTAATTCTAAATCTGAAATGTGTTTAAGCAAATTGAATTTAAATTGCAAAAATGTTTGAAATAGACCTATGGTGAGAAACACTGCTAGCCCTGGAGAGAATGTCCCGTCTCTGTACATGGCTCAAATGCAGCTGTTCCTGGAGCACGGGCAGGGTTGCCACAGCCTCTGCGCCTAAAGCAGGGGTTTAGACCCCAGTCTGGAGGCCTGCGAACTAGAAGTTTAATGTTTCATTTCTCAGCACGGCTGCGTCTAAGTCCCTTAGATTTTTCCTTGTTTTTGAATGTGTGGATGAGGTTGCCAACAGATACGCCTACTACTGCACTCTCTAGTGGAGCTTGGAATATTAACATTTGTATTTTAGGAGGCTGATCAAGACCAACAGCACATCCTGTTGTTCAAAAAATTAGTATAATATTAGGGATAAGCCTCTGGAAAGTAACCCATCCACTGTCATAAACAAACTGTTTGCCCCATCAAAAAAGCAAACCTACCAGTAAAAGCTGACGCCTTCATTGACCACATCTGCTGAGCCTGGGATTAAATTACAGGGCAGAAGTACTATCGCAGCAATCCTTGTCCAGCAAAGCTGCAGATGGACTGCAGAGACCTGAGGGCACACAGACGCAGGAGCCAGTTACTGGGCAGAACGCCCCAAACTTGCTTAGAGGAAGCCACAGAACAAGTTTTTGTCCCCCTTACAAATGAGGTGAAGGCCACAGGTTATTGCACAAAGGCAAATGTGGATTTTTGAACCAAACCCAGCAGTGATCATCATCACCTAAACTGGTTTGAAAGCGGGTGGCTGAGTTTCTGCATGGTTGCCACATGCCTGCTGCAGCGGGGCTGGCTCACGGCGGCTGTTGGAGAGGAGCAAAACCCACCAGTGTGGGTCGGGAGGGTGACACCAGGAAAGGGGATTAGAATCAGAGGATCATGGAATGGTTTGGGTTGGAAGGGACCTTATAGATCCTATAGATTTATACGTTTAACTGTAGCTATATTAAAGCTAATTATGTCTCGAGTCAGAGATCTCACTAATCACCACCCTGAGAACAGGACAGCGATGAGCTGCCAAAGGCGTGGGCAAATCGCTCTCCTCACCAGGTTTAGACGCTGCTCTTCAAAACTTGATTAGCTACAGATACACAGGTGCTAATTCCTACTGTCTTCTTTGTAGCGCATCCTCACTATTATCCACTCTAGTCTGATTTGCATTCTTATTGGAATAGTATTATTCTAATTAAATTATCCCGCACACAGAATGCTCCATGATGAAGATGATTAAGTGGGTTTAGATATTGGCTAATATCACAAACTGCACTCTCTGTGTCAGAGAAACTGGTGAGGGCTGTACACAAACAGCAGGAACTCCTTGCTGCCACTGTAGGTCCCAACGGTGAACAGAAATGATGAAAAGGAATGAAAAATAAGCAGAGAATCAGTAAGCTCAATTTAAAAAAAAATATTGCAAGAAAATACAGACAATCAATTGAATCTGCTCTCTGAAGTGTTGAAATTAGCCCTAGGAGTGAACTCATTTCAAGCACGTTACTGAGAGCAGAACTTGCCCCTTCCAAAAGCCAATAATAGTTCCCACACACTCAACGGACAGGTGGTGACACTGCCCTCCTCCACCATATGGCCCACATCTCATCATCATCACAGAATCATTGTAGAATGGTTTGGTTTGGAAGGGACCTTGTAGATCATCCAGTTCCAACCCCCCTGTCATGGGCAGGGACCCCTTCCACCAGACCAGGGTGCTCAGAGCCCCATCCGACCTGGCCTTGAACACTGCCAGGGAGGGGGCAGCCACAGCTTCTCTGGGCAGCCTGGGCCAGGGCCTCATCACCCTCACCGTGAAGAATTTCTTCCTTGTATCTAATCTTTCAGTTTAAAATCATCACCCCTTGTCCTATCACTCGATGCCCTTGTATAAAGTCCCTCCCCAGCTCTCTCGCAGGCCCCTCCAGGCACTGGCAGGCTGCAGTAAGGTCTCCCCGGAGCCTTCTCTTCCCAAGCCTGACCAGCCCCAGCTCTCCCCCCCGCAGAGGAGCTCCAGCCCCGCACCACCTTGGCCGTGCCGTTCCCCCGGAGGCCCGCGGTCAGCCTGGCCAGAGCCAACACCTTCCCTCACCCCCTGGGGACCCCTGGGCACCGCGCCCCCGCGGACCCTCCTGCCCCGCTCCCGGGGGCCGCAGCCCTGCCAGCCGGTCCCCTCCCCCCCTCTGTCACCACTAGGTGTCACGGCTGTCCCGCAGATGCCACCTCGTCCCAGCGCAGCCCCCCGGGCGGCTCCCAGCGATCCCCCGACCCCCGTACAGCCCGTAAAGCAGGGTCCGTGCTCCGCAGGTGTCCCGTGGGCAGCCTGTGCTCCCCCCGAGGACAATTTCATACTTCTGTAGCATGGCTAAGGGACGGTGTACCCCATAACTTCAGGCTAAGTTTCACACGCACCCTACAACGGCGTTACTCAGAGTCCCAGACCCTTTCCCCTTCTGCGGTGTGTTTTCCCAGGACGAGTTTCCCCACTTTGTCTGCAGTTCTGCTTCTCCACAAAAGCGGCAAACACTTCACACACTGTGATTTGCACCCAGATCATAAATCTGGTATTTCAGAGAAAACAACCTGCTTCCTTCCCGTTCCTTCAAATCATTATTACGTGAGGTTTCTCTAATCCTTTTTTCTGCTATGTTTATCACCAATTATTCAGCTAGGCCTCTACTGGAGGTTTCATACAGCTAGACTGTGAGAAAAGAGGCAGCTCAGACCTTCATCCTTTCCCCGAAGCATCCTTTTCCTTGCTCTCCAGCACGCTGCAGGTCTCCTGCTCCTTCAGCACCGGCCACATGCCCGCATCCCGCTGGCCCCTCTGTTTGTCTTTCCACTGCTGGAGCTGGGCTCACCCTCACGGGGAGGCTGTGTGGATCAGCCGCTTCCCATCGTGATTCGCTTCGTTATTAAAGCTTTTTTGGGGTCTGTTTTCGAGATGGCCTGTGGCAAATGCACACCACCTCCCAGTAACGTAAATTAATATTAACCGGGCTATATGAGAGACCCGCTGTGAACTGCTTTTCCTGCAGCACGTGTCAGGAGTCGTTAGCACATCAGCTGCAGCGCATCCAACACTCTGGAAAAGATTTAGGAGGGACTAATCCCTCTGGTGGCAGAGCTCTGTTGGCCTCTGGCAGAGTTACATCATGGGTGAATTGAGCCTCCATTGTCCGACACCAAACAGACTTGGCACCAGAGGAGTAACAATGACAATAGCAGATGAGCCTTACAGAGGCAGACCTTGACATGCTTGAGTATCACTCGTCCCCATCCTGCCGTCGTTTCAGGATTCCCGAGCCCATTCGGTTACCAGACGTGTTCAGAAGATTGAAGTCAGCACAGTGGGGTGCCTCCCAGCGTAAGCCTTTGGGCATCCGGATAGCTTTTCTCTCTTCTAATTACATACATCATTTCTGACGACAGCTTCATGAAATGAAAGACAGTTTTTATTTTCACTCCAAGAGTCACAAATGGACTCGCTGCTATGGTTCACCGTGATCATAGAATCATAGAATGGTAAGGGTTGGAAGGGACCTTAAAGATCAACTCATTGCATCCCCCCTGCCATGAGCAGGGACACCTCCACCAGACCAGGTTGCTCAGAGCTCCATCCAACCTGGCTTTGAACACTGCCAGGGAGGGGGCAGCCACAGCTTCTCTCGGCAACCTGTGCCAGGGCCTCACCACCCTGATGGGGAAGAATTTCTTCCTAATATCTAATCTAAATCCACTCTCTTTTAGTTTACAGCCATTCCCCCTTGTCCTATCACTACACATCCTTGTGAAAAGTCCCTCTCCATCCTTCCTGTAGGCCCCTTCAGGTACTGGAAGGCTGCTGTAAGGTCACCCTGAAGCCTTCTCTTCTCCAGGCTGAACAGCCCCAACTCTCTTAGCCTGTCCTTGTAGGAGAAGTGCTCCAGCAGGCTGATCATCTTCATGGCCCTCCTCTGGACCCGCTCCAACACATCCATGTCCTTCCTATGTTGAGGGCTCCAGACCTGAACGCAGTACTCCATTTGGAGTCTCACAAGAGCCAAGTAAAGGGGCAGAATCACCTCCCTCGACCTGCTAGCCACGCTTCTCTTGGTGCAGCCCAGGGTACAGTTGGCACACACCAACAGGAACTGTACAACAAAACAAGAGGAAGCTGTCATTTCATGGTGTAAGCACCAACTACTTTCAGCTTCAATAATCTGTGCTTTCATTGACGGCATTCTGTCTGGAGTTTTGGTAGACAGTGAGAGGAGATCTGGTGCCTTTATCGCAGACCTGGACACACGCTTGGGTGCGATTCATGCTCTGGTTAAGGGGTGACCACTGACCAGTCACTGAATCTGTCTGCGCCTCTGAGCATCACTCCTCCTTTCCACCACATCTTTGTCTGACAGTCTGTCTGTTCCTTTCTGCCTGTACAGTGCCTGGTACGGCAGGACAGGCTCAGCTGAGGCCACCAAGCACGTCAGCCATCTGACAGAGGGTATAGCGAACTCCTCTGATTCAGAAGCGCTGGTGGGTGTTTGTCTCCGGTAGGTGCCAGGATCCCAGGGCAGCATCTTCGTGTGAAATCAAGAGTTTGCAAATCTATTTGGATGACTTCACATGGGAAATGCAGAGAAGTCAGCATTAAAGGGATATGAGAAGTGAACAGAACTTGCTATACTCCACTTAGGGAATAAATTGCCAGAAGTCTGCAATTAAATCTCGCAGACAGGAAGCCTTCTGGAGTAGGGTTGCTTTCTATACAGAGTGCTTGACAGTTAAGACTGCAGTCTGTTGAACTTCACTGCATAAATATACTTGTGCCTCTTTCTTTTAATTTGTGAGTCATAGTAGTCTATTTTACTTATTTATGTGAGATGAAGCTTTTAGAAAAGATTTAAAAAGCAGAAGTGTGGCCACTGATGGTGCTAGACGTACCTGTCTACAAGAAAACTCAGGAGGATGTTTGGGAAGGAATGATTTTTGCATGTGGACTGTGTTTGTTCATTTTATGACAATATAACTGAAACAGCATAGCCTTACATCTTCAGAAATTAATTATGACATTTGGAAGGCAGCTGGTCCTAACACTGAGCAAACACAACGGAAAATACAACGTACAGATAATGCTCTAGCTCTCTGCAGGACGTTGTACTCCTGTGTGGGCAGCCAGTCTTCTCATGAATTCTTGTCATTATCGGTCTTGAGTCCCTGTGCTATCTGCAGCCTGCAAAATCCTATCTGTCAAGATTCAGTGCCAAATACCACTAAGAACAGGCAAAGCCACTTGTGTAATGGCTCAGGAACCCTCCAATTCAGCACAGAGAAGACGATTAGATAACAGCCTGTGCTCTTCCTGGAAGTGAGCTGTATGTTTCTGTTGTTAACGTTTAGCTGCTTGAACAGAAGGTTTAGAAAATTGTATTGCATTTCCCAAGCTGAGGACATGAAGTGATCAAAACAAAGATTTTTTTTTTTTCTAGGCAGCACAGTGGGGACAGAACTTAAACAAGTCAACAATTACCCAGTGGCTTTTAATCTGAGGACTGAAAAAAGCTCTGAACTTTTTTTTGCATGTCTGGGTCAGATCCCGAAAATCTCTCAAAATTTTTTATAAGCTCCTTCTCAACTTCAGCATGGGGTCACTGGTCAGAACTGATTGACTTTTGACCCAGAACAACAGATTGATCATACTATTGATCTGGACATGAAGAGTATCTCGAAAGGTCCAACTCTGCCAAAGTCATACCAAGAACGTGAATTTAGGTCGCTCCTTCCACTCCGAGGAAAGTGCCCCAATCCCAAAGTTATTGATTATTCTGATGATCTATCTCACATCTTTCATTACAAAATCCAGAGGATGTGCATTTTATCCCTGATGGAGAACACAAAACATTTTAGTTCATCAGAATTCATAGGATGGGAATATTGTTGAGATGCTCTTATGGGTTTGCGTGGCAAGGTTTTGGTAGTAGGGGGGCTATAGCGGTGGCTTCTGTGAGAAGCTGCAAGAAGCTTCCCCCATGTCTGATAAAGCCAGTGCTAGCTGCCCAAGGCCAAGCCAATCAGTGACTGTGGTAGCACCTCTGTGATAACATATTTAAGAAGGGGAAGAAAACAAACTATGGTGAGACGGCAGTCGAGAGAGAGGAGTGAGATGATGCGAAAGAAACAACTCTGCAGACACCAAGGTCAGTGAAGAAGGAGGGGGGAGGAGGTGCTTGAGATGCCAGAGCAGAGAGCCTTCCCTTGCATCTTGTGCAGCCGACCATGGTGAGGCAGGTTGTACCCCTGCAGCCCATGGAGGTCCATGGTGGAGCAGATCTCCACCTGCAGCCTGTGGAAGGGACCCCACGCCAGAGCACGGGGATGCCTGAAGGAAGCTGTGACCCCGTGGGGAGCCTGCGTTAGAGCAAGCTCCTGTCAGGACCTGTGGACCCATAGAGAGAGGAGCCCACGCTGGAACAGGTTTGCTGGCAGGGCTTGTGACCCCATGGGGGACCCACGCTGGAGCAGCCTGTTCCTGAAGGACTGCACCCCGTGGAAGGGAACCACGCTGGGGCAGTTTGTGAAGAGCTGCAGCCCATGGAAGGGCTCATGTTGGTGAAGTTTGTGGAGAACTCTCTCCCATGGGAGGAACCTTCATCCTGGAGCAAGGGCAGAGTGTGAGGGGTCCTCCCCCTGAGGAGGAAGGAGCGGCAGAGACAACGCGGGATGAACGGACCGCAACCCCCATTGCCCGTCCCCCTGCACCGCTCGGGAGGAGGAGGGAGAGAAACGGGAGTGAAGCTGAGCCCAGGAAGAAGGGAGGGGTGGGGGGAAGGTGTTTGAAGATCTGGAATTATTTCTCACTATCCCACTCTGATTTGATTGGTGATGAATTAAACTCCCTTTTCTCCCCAAGTTCAGTCTGTTTTGTCCGTGGCAGTGATTGCTGAGTGACCCCTCCCCGTCCTTGTCTCGACCCTCGAGCCTTTCATCACATTTCCTCTCCCCTGTCAAGCTGAGGAGGAGGAGTGACAGAGCGATTTTGGTGGCACCTGGCATTTATCCAGGCCAAACCAAAACAGATTATGACTCTGTATTTTTTACTACTGAGTTCAAATGCTGAAATATTTGCTACAAAATATATTTGCTGGAAATCTACCCTGCAAAACGCAGGCTCCCACTCACTTCAGCAAGCCAACCAGAATACTGTTTCATGCCCGTGGCAGACATCTGCCAATCCTTGTCAGTGTTGCACCAACACACTGCGATCTCTGCAGATGGAAAGACCATACTGTTGGAATCAGACAGGTGACACTGAAGCTGCTCCTTAGAAGAAAATCCTCAAAGATAACTCCACAGGACCCACCCATTCTATCACAGATAGATATTATTTATGATTGTAAAGACTACAATCCAGTAGGGATCCTGAAGCACACATTTCCAGTCCATGACACTGTTGTACAATGTGGCAATTTAAGCACGAGAGACTGGCATACTATTTCCCTTAATCCTATTTATACCCCGCAATTTTACAAGTAACTCTGTAAAATGCAGCTAGCTCCTGTCCATGTACCGTAAAAGCAAACATAGCAGAATACCAATATACGAGTCACGAACTGTATAACCAGCATCCACCCACAATCTTAAAAGCAGAAACATAAAAATGCAGTCCTAATAAATCATTCCCAGAATGTATGAGAAGAAAAATTGCCTACAAAATGAGGTCTAAGCGTGTTTTCCAAAGCTGAAACCATGTAATGCTTGGCTGGGGCCTCTTGACACAAGGGTGCAAGCACCTAGAGAGCCTGCCTCACAGCCTGATATAACCTGGATTAACCTTATTCCCTGTATGCCTGAGAGTTAGAATTAATATCTGAGTATCTCCTGCTCGTGGGAGAAAAGCAACCTGGCAGATCATGTTCAAAATGCTTTGGTAGGACTGCTGGGATGGGACAAGCCTTGTCAAGGGAATAATATCTCAAGGCTTACGATGGGTGTACTTATTGGGAGCTTTGCAAGAGAGAAGACCTCTTTAACGAGATATGCGAGGTTAGAGCTGAAGGATAGAGTCGGGTGAGAAAGAAAGCAGGAAACAGAAGATATTTTACACCACACCCCAACACTTAGGGGTAATATTTACATCTCCCAAAGGTCTCGGCAGCCCTGTGGCAACCATGACCATAGAGGAAGCTGGACAGAAACCTCCCTTCCAGGCATTTCAGGCAGTGGTGCTCAACAACAGGCTGTAGTAGAAATGTAAATTCAGAGTCTTTGATAGGGTTTGTAACTTTCTTCCATTGTAACTAGGTTTTTATTAATTTATTTGTATTTCCATCTTATCCATGGGATTTTCCACGATGCTTCTGAGGAAGTCACACAATAGACACAAGCACCATCAAATTGAGTTCAGGATGTATTGTACTCAGAGCAGACCCCTCTAATGCCAGCCTTTGTGAAATTACTGCAGTATAGAAGCACATGCAGCACTCAGTAAAGCAGATTTTTCTGTCTTTCAGCCTTTAGAAGAAGTCAACACTGTTGGAAGAAAGCTGTTAACAAGGAAGAGATTGAGACGAAATTTAATCTCTGATGTAATTTCAGAGAACTTTCACCAGAGATTTATCTGTCTATATACTTACTCTGAAAAAAAGTTCAGAGACAACATTTGCACGTAGAGATGACATTCTCTGCCAAAAGAACCCTATGATTAGATATCAGCATCCCTACGACTGTGTTCAGAAGAAGACTTATGTTTATATATAAGAATATATACACATAAATACATATTTTCCCCATCTATGTTTGAAATAAAGAAGAAAGATTTCCCACATACACAGTGAAAGAACCAGGGCATTGAAGGATTTCCATGGCAGCTGCTTATATTTATTTCTGTTACACCTTTGAAGGTTTTGGGTTCATCCTGAGCATTGGTGAAACTGTGAACTTTATTGTAAGTTGTAGCAAACTCTTTTCCACGTGACTTTAAATGTAGCTCATGATCCGTGCACCTAGTCATGCTATCCATAGCAATGTGAAGTATATTTGTGTGGGAACACGCTGGAGGGAGATGTAGGTTCACACTTTGACAGTCACAGGAGCATCCACGCTACACCTTGTGGGCAGGTATGAGGCCAGCGTGAGCACACATGCACCCAGCAATTTCACCATCTGCTGCCCACATGGGATGAGTGACTGACATGTATCTGCTGATACATAACCCATCGGATCGGCTGGAGCGTGCCCTAGCTGTACTATGTGTGAGTTTGGGGCAGCCTTCAAAAGTCCCTGGCAGCCTACAAAATGCTGCATAGACATGTCATCTCAGAAAAGTTTTTAAAAATCTGCGTCTGTCTGTCACCTATAAAACTGTGACAAAAGAGCTTGTTTTCTCCATTCTTCATGTTTGCAGACTAGAGGATTCTTGAGTCAGAGTTCACCCCTAACCGCAGGGTATATTTAAGGCTGGCCAGGAAGTGTTTTTCCTGCCCTGTGTGAAAACACTCACACTTCACAAATGTTTCCAATCTCTCATCCAGGCAAAACAAACACCTTTGGAAGCAGAGGGGAACCTTGACTGCAACAACAGCCTCAAGGCTCTGCACAGCAGATGACGCAAAACACAGACCAGAACTCCTTCCTCATGGGAAGACCATTTCTGTGAAAAACGTCAGACAAGGGAGACTGCTTAAAAGCACTGGCTCAGCTCTTGGAGAATTCAGTAAGGGGTGTGCTAGTTGCCAACGCTTCCTGCTCCTCCACACTAGAAAAGAACGGAGGAGACTCGTATTATAAGGACTCTGAGCTTTCACCATTCATATGCCAATTCCCTTCAATCCTTGGAGAAAATTCATTTCATAGAAAGACTCAGGACTCTATCGTGTTCCAGGTACCTTGAAGGAGAGAGGGAGGGAGGAAGCCAGGAGGAGTGAGGTGCAGAATCAGATAGAATGGTTTGGATTGGAAGACACCTTTAAAGGTCATCTAGCCCAACCCCCCTGCAGTGAGAACAGGTTGCTCAGAGCCCCATCCGGCTCGACCTTGAATGTTCCCAGGGATGGGGCATCTACCACCTCTCTGGGCAACCTCTGTTAGTGTTTCACCAGCCTCACAGTAAAAAATTTCTTCCTTGTATCCAGTCTAAATTGACCTTCTTTTAGTTTAAAACCGTTACCCCTTGTCGTATTGCTACAGATCTTACTAAAAAGTTTGTCCCCATCTTTCTTGTAAGCCCCCTTATAATACTGAAAAGTTGCAATAAGGTCTCCCTGGAGCCTTCTTTTCTTCCAGCTGAGCAACCCCAACTCTCTCAGCCTTTTCTCACAGCAGAGGTGTTCCATCCCGCTGATGTTTTTTGTGGCCTCCTCTGGCCCCGCTCCAATGGGTCTGTGTCTGTCCTGTGCTGAGGGCTCCAGAGCTGGGCGCAGGACTCACAAGCTTGATGCAAAAGCCACAAGTATGAGGAGCTTCACGCTGCAGCTCTCCATCTTATGTTTCTCTCAGAAGTACTTGAGTATATGTTGTTCCTTGCTCCTCTTGCCTGGAAATAAAATCCATGTGTGAAAAATCAATAAAGAAACAAACTTCTTACAGAGTTAAACTCAAGCTAGTCAACAGAAGAGAGACTGCTGGCTCTAACGGTCAGGGTCTCTTGGCATGTTCGGCATTTTTCATGAAATCTCATCTGTACTGTGCTATAGCATCTATACTATTCCCAATTTCAGTGTAGCGATGATAGGGCCTTGGCAGAAACAGTACTGGGGGGAACAGTGATGGAGACAACAAAAGGAGTGCGATACACTGAACTTTTAAAATACATTTCTCCATGCAGGATTTGTTGACCTCTCCAGGACCTATGATACACCTGAAATGAAAAATCATGTGCAGACACTCCTGAAGTTTAGTGAATTCAGATCCTAATCTAATCCTAATCTGATTTTCAAGTTTCTACTGCTCAGGAAAGATTGAAGAATATTGTTTCTATTGTGTCTTTCCTTGGTCCTTCTCCTAGTCTGCAGGAACAGCACTCGTGATGGATAGAGGTATGAAATAAATTTTTTTTTTTTCTGGAGGAAAAAAGGTTATCTGCAGCCCAAGTTATCCATCTGTATTTTATTTGAGCAAAGAGACAAAACCAGGATAATCCATCTTCAGCCAAGACTAACAACCTTGAAAAATACAGTCCTGTACACCAACTTCGTCAGCCTGCATGTTGCCCATTTGATTGGGTTTAGAGCAAAACAAAGAACTGAAAAGAATCGTGTGTGTTGTGTTAGGATCTGTACCGAAGTCTGCAAGGGGAGCCAGAGAAAAAATGACTCACACACTGGGAAAAATTCCACCTGTTCCCATCCAAATTATGTTTCCCTGTCAGGCTGGAAGCAGCTGATGCACTGGTTCCCATGGGAATATTTTCATCCTGAACAATACTCACATTTAAAACCACTTCCTTGAGTCTGTCCTATTTACAATTATGTTTGCATTGAATGCTGTCTTCCAACCAGCGCAGAACCTGGTGCTGAGTGACCACTTCTTCACCACCCCCAGACATCAGCTCTGCTCTGATTTTTGAAGGAAATTAAGGGTAACTAATGTAAGAAAGGCATTACTATCACCAGGACTGGGAAAGCTGTTGAAAAGCCGCCCCTGTGAAAAGGATTTTAGTGGGAAGCAGGAACAAGGCAGAAAAAATGAATTCGCTTGAAGAGATATGCTAACGACCATGAAATTCAACAAAAAGCCATGTCACGTAAAAGAAAGGCTCACAGGATGGCTACAGTAATGGCCTAAAAAGTGCTACCTAGAGCATTTTATGAATATTTATTCCAGTAATTGAAAATCCATCATCGAAAAGGTAGTTGATTATGCATGAAACAATACATCAGTAGTTAAAATTCACAGCCGCTGGATCCCAGTGCCCACTGCTACCGTCTCCTCCTCTGCTGCATGGCCACAAAAAGAAATCAATAGGGACTGACCATAAGCAGACAGATTTTACAGGCACTTTTTCAAGCTGTTCCTCCAGATGCATCACAGTTCTGTAGATGCCAATCAGCCTTGAACATAGGGAGCAAACCAAAGCTGCTCCATTGCATTCCTTTGCTTGGTGCCTGAGTGATGGTGAGGAACAACAGCAGTAACTTGCTTCTGCGTCACTCTTGATGAAGCAGTGTGAATGAGAGAATTAGGCATGAGGCTGGAATTTATGGTTATGTCTAGGCAGACATGTACAGGCAGATTGGAGCTTGTTTTGCTCTGTTCTCAGCTAGCCAAATATCAATGAGATGGATGTGGTTTTACTGCACCAGGTCTGTCTCCATCTGTATGGACTTCCGTGATTATCTTCGGAGATCTAGTCCTGATGTTACCACTAATTCCTCTGTGACTGCATGATCATTTCTGCATTTCAGATTATCTTCTACCTAAAAGATTTTTCAAGAGTGAGGGTGTGTCCTCCATTCGTGAATCTATTCTCATGCAGATGTTGGACTGGCTGTGAAGAGAATTGGGTCCATTCCCTAGCACAGCTAGTATTGCTTCTGTTTTCAGGCATGGCATTGATTCTTCGAATTCTTCTGCAAACAAGGATGAATATTTCATCTCTTGAGCAGTGTTTGTAAAAACCATCTGACGTGAAATGCGTTTGTGAACTAGGTTGCTATTGCAGTGATTGCAACTAAAGTAAGTAATGAAAGTGGTAAGACCTCCTACTAGCTTCAGCTTCTATACAGTTGTCACTGTTACTATTACATTATCATTACTTATTCAAAACTTCAAGAAAATGAAGAAAATGAGCTCTAATGCAACGGAATGGAAAAACAGGGACTATTTTTCTATGTTTTTAATAATGCAGGATAGTGCTATATTCTATTGTTCCTCCATTTGCTGTTGATTGAGGGAAGACATTTCACTGCTTCAGTCCTAACAAATGAAATACTGCAGAATGTTCCTACATGGTTGTTCTTCAAATAAAACTCATTGTCTTAAAAAGTGAATTCAATGAGCCTTTAGGTTAAGGTCGTGAATCTCTCCATAGCATGATCGTAGCATAGATTTGGGCCAGATGTTTTACATTTTTCATGCCTGAGTCATGAGACTAATGTCTGACTATCGACCCATGGTTTGGAGCACAAACATCAAGTAATCCTTTGTGGTAACTGCAGTTTCCTGTCAGCTGGAAAAATGCTGGAAACCCTTTCTCATGAACTTCTGTCCCTCACTGGCTGCATTTCCTGTCCAAGACCTTTCTAAGTGGGTTGGCACGGCGACAACCTTTATCTAATATGCAATCGCAGATCAGAGAAAAGGAGAAGGTAAGTGGCAGTTCAGACGACTTATAAGGAAACTTTTTTCCTAACTCAGTTTTTTAAGGCACAAAGGCACATGGCAAAAGAATATTATAATTGCAACTTGTGTATCCTTCAGACTAACACCCTCAGAGCAGTTACTAGCTGACATTCATGATTTCATTTTACTTGGCAACTTTTGTATTTCACATGTACTTGAGCAGATTAGGTTGTATAATGGTAAACAAGAAAAGAAAAAAAACAGCAAACCACCATAAGAGCTTGAAATAGCCTGGAAGACTGAATATTTATATTATCAGGACCTGATATGACCTTCATTAAAATCTACAGCAAGAATGAAGCTGAGTTCAGTATGAGATGGATCAGAACTACAAGTGCCTTCTATACCACTGTGAGTTTAATTACAAGGCAGTAAAGGATAGAGAAAAGAATTCTGAAGTCAATGTTTTTGCCAGACTGGCAGCATTTGCATGAAATTTCCTGCCCCATCAGCATTTGTTGACCAGGTTTGTTGAAGAGCTAAATGAGCTGATGTGACTTGCGAAGGTGGATTGCCTCTTAACTCACCTGAAGATATTGAGCTCTAGGAGATCTAGACTGAGGAGTTGGCCTTCTTTAGATGGATAACCAAGAAGCAACTAAGTCAGAGATCAGGTGGCAAGCTGATTGCACTCTTTTATCATTGATTTTTTGAGATGGGAAAGATGGGGTTAAAAAAATCCATACCAGATCTGCAGCTCTGTGTACTGCATGTGCACAGAAAGCTGTGTGAACCTATTCCATTTATGACTCCGGATTTAATGACAAGTGAAGGCTACTCTGGCTCCTCACTGATGACTCTTATGATAAGAATTTAGATCACTATTTTTTTCATTTTTTTTCTTGGGACAATCTTGCATTTAGCTTCCTCCATAAGGCACACTAGATCAGGCTCTGTGACACTAATGTGCAATGGTCATGATTGGAATTGGTGTCTTAGGAGCCTTCAGAAGAAACCTCTGAAATGAGAGGTGCTGCCAGGACACATTTTGCTTTCTTATGAGGCATTTATTCCAAGTTCAGCTACACAGTAGACATTATAATGGTGATGCAGCTGATTACAAATCTACACAGGTCCCTGAAGGACCCCTCAGTGCTTCCTTTCATCTTAAAACATTCAGCCAAAATCAATAAGAAATTATATTTTTAATATGTTAGATTGATCTTTCTTAAGTCAGATGTTTACAGAACAAGACTTAGCCTATATGATGCGGAACAATAAGAAAGAAACCCTCAACCCTGGTGTCCATACAGCAGCCACTCAGTGCATACGCTTCTCAAGGGGCTCGTAGTGTCATGGCAAACCTTTTCATTCTGAGACGTCCAAGAAGGCAAACCAGAGACCACTGTTCCAGGGGGCTTTTTTCTTACGTGTCTAGTCTTAGTGTTGCCTTAGAAACATCTTTTCTTTCTGTGTATCTGAGCTATAGAAAATCGATCAGCTGGTGCAGCTGATTTTATTAGTCAATGATGGACATACAAGCTTCCAAACTGGAGTGTCTGAAAGGTTGAGCAGCTTTGTGGAGGAAAGTTCTAAATGTGAGGTGGCTGAGACCAGGTGCCGAGCCCAAATGCACACTGCAATTTGTTTGTACATCCATTCTGTGTCTGGAGGAACGTGCACATAATAAGTCAGACTCTCCTACTCCTGCTTTAACAGGAGGTGACAAAGATTATAGTAGTATAAATAAAAGAGGATGCAACATCATGGATTTTAGTGGGATTATATGAATTCATGAAAAAGTTGACTTGAAAAAGATAGATGTAAAGTGAGACTCCACCATTAGATATAAAGTGAGGCAGCAGCCTTTCCGTATCTGAAGGGGACCTATAGGAAAGATGGGGAAAATATTTTCAGCAGGGCCTGTTGCGATAGGACCAGGGGTAATGGCTTTACACTGAGGGAGGGTAGGTTTAGACTAGATATCAGGAAGAAATTTTTTACCGTGAGGGTGGTGAAACACTGGCACAGGTGCCCAAAGAGGTAGTGGAGGCCCCATCCCTGGAAATATTCAAGGCCAGGTTGGACGGGGCTCTGAGCAACCTGAGTGAGTTGAAGATGTCCCTGCTCACTGCAGGGGGGCTGGGCTAGATGTCCTCTAAACGTCCCTTCCAACCCAAAACATTCTATGATTCTAACCCTTATCAGAAGTAAGAAGCATCAGGAAAAACAGAGAAGTCATTGCCAATATCATAACTATATGGACAATGTTGGAATAAGAGGAAAACTAGCACAACATCATGGGAATCTACCAGCGTCTAGTATTAGGTGGAAAGGAGGATCAAGCAATTCCAGCCTTTATTCCACATTTCTGTGCACCGTTGCAGCTCATTTATACCTTCTGCAAAGGCAAATGACAATAAAATGACATTGTGATAATTCAGATCGATCTCTTAGCCCACAAGTGCTGCTTGGTTAACTCAAGCTTCCCAGTCTGTTTGCATTAATTACCTGCTGTCTGTCATCCATGGCTATGTACATGCAGCACTGAAGCTTAAGGCAGAAACCTGCTATGTATCATGCAGCAGTAGCTGAAGAGTTACGACAAAGCATGAGAAAATGGCCCCTCAATTATCAAGTAGTAAATTTGCCATGTTGGCGCAAAGCTGCTTTTATTTTGACTCAGAGAAGACATTTTAAGGTGTCTTGCATTGGGACAGGTGAATTGCCACCCCCTAACTGCTTCTGAATTCATGGCCAGGAGGCAAATGATTGGGGCCAGAAGCAGTACCTTTTAGTTAGGTATTTTGCAATGCCTAGCACAATAGATAGAGATTATTTAGGCACAGGCAGAGTACAAATAATAAGTATAATATAAATAATAAATAAACATTCAGGAAATAAAGCAGTATGAAATAAGACCTCAATTTTTCAAATCCTTTCACAAAGATAATAAAAATCTGTGGGCAGGAAAAAGATTTTCTATAATAAAACATCATTTGCTTCATTAAGCAAAATTAGGCTATTCTTGCAAACTGAAAGCACAAGTGATTCATAATTAATTCTGTATTATAGACTCTTCCCTTAAATAATTGAAATTCCTTTCAGCAGTTTATGTAAAATTAATTCAATGCCTGAATGGTCTAGCAAAAGATGTTTCCCTTTGTGAAAACTTTTCCTTTCTCTCATCTGAAATAAGTGTGTTTACAAGCGGTAATACAGAGAAACTCTTCCTTAACGATGCTCTGAGTGCAGAGTACTAGCAATTAAAACAATCACGAAATGCAAATTTCATTCTTCAGTAAAAGCCTCAATCAATGTCCCCAGCAAGTGGTATGACACAAGTTGTCCCCAAACCGACACCCACCATGTGCATGTCTAGAAAAGGGTAAACAATTTGGTAGATACTGAACCTGCTTGTCATTTGAGATAAATCTTTTTACTTCCATTCATGACACATTATTCTATATAAACACAAATAGTCTGACAGTGTGTATGCAACTTTCTACCCCCCTCTGCTGAGATGTAGGTAGAACCCTTTTTGCACTATGTGTCTATCCCCACCCCATCCACCATGTAGCAGGCTGTATTTATAAATCCTCATGTATGGATTTCAGTATCATACAGAGTGCAAGCTCATGTAACAAGGCCGTTTTAATCCCATTAGCAGGCTTGGTTCAGCTCTGATCCAAGTTCTAGCACGGAAGAAGAGACCGAACAATTCTGAGGGTACATAGACAAGACAAGGCAAGACAAGACAATCAGTGTGGAAAGATCATGCCCAGGAAGAAAGAGCTCCCCAATGACTGGAGCTTGGCCAGTCTTTTGCTGGTGTAGAGCCAAATCTCAGATCTTCTATCTATTAATTTCTTATGTCCCCAAAAAGGGGATGGTGATAAAGTGGGCAGAAAGGTGAAGTCCAAGAATGGAAGGAAAGTTGAAAACCTCCAATTCCTCCATACAAGTGGCCAGGACATACTGCGATCACACCTTTTCTAACACCTGTCATGTGGAATTTCTCAATAAAGCAAAAATAATTATAGAATCATAGAATGGTTTGGGTTGGAAGGGACCTTTAGAGGACATCTAGCCCAAACCCCCTGCAGTGAGCAGGGACATCTTCAACTCACTCAGGCTGCTCAGAGCCCCGTCCAATCTGGCCTTGAATGTTTCCATGCATGGGGGCTCCACTGCCTCTTTGGGTAACCTGTGCCAGTGTTTCACCACCCTCACTGTAAAAAATTTCTTCCTTATATCCAGTCAAAATCTACCCTCTTTTAGTTTAAAACCATTACCCCTGGTCTTATCGCAACAGGCCCCACTGAAATGCTTGTCCCCATCTTTCTTATAAGCCCCCTTTAAGTGCTGACAGACCGCAATAAGCTCTCCCCGGAGCCTTCTCTTCTCCAGGCAGTAATAATCTGGCAGTAGTAGTGTGCTTTTCAGTGCAAAGGGTGTAACTGTAAAGGGAGGATATGGAAACACCACTTTGGCTGTATTTGTGCGAGCAGGGGTGGCAGCAGAGGACATCTAGTGGTGTTTAGCTGTAAATTATAAGAATAAACAGGAGGATTTGTGCGTTATTCCGCTGTCAACACTGGCTCCCAGCGTAAGGCTGCTGTGTTCAAGTGCTGCAGGAACAGCTGTGTGCCTTCGGGAAGCATTTATACTCCTGCTCTTTGCAACTCAACAATACGTATCTGCTTTGCACAAAAGTAAGGTATTTATGCCCACAGGCTAGAAACACAGTAATAATTTATATACTTTTGCATATATATGGAGGAGGAAATCTACTACAAACTTGTCTTTTAATGAAGCTATGAACTAAGCTTCTTCAGATGTGTAAAAAAGATCACTTATAGTTTCTACTGACAAAAATGTAACACTGGGGTGTATCAGAAATACCTGAACTAAAACTAAACAGCTGCTAGCATCACATAAAATGATGTTACCCCTTGGGATGGGACACTGCTGCAAAAATTCAGTCACAATCCCAGCAACATCACTACCACGTGCCTGTGTACCCTTTTATTAGCCATTCCGTGTGGTATTGCACACTTACTCGAAGTCCACACAGAGAAAGCTTCTCATGATGCCTTTGGCCTTTGCCATACAGCTGGAGAAGGATGGCTCATTTTATTTATTTACTTATTTATTAAAAAATGCAGTGGAAAAGGGAGGTAAGGAGAGCTGCTGAAAAGGCTCTTTTTTGTTTAGCTACGTGGCAAGCACACCGCGGAGATGGATTTTCAGCACAGTACCCTCCCTGGCCCTGCCCCAGCAAAGCACTGGAGTCTAAGGTTGGAGTTGAACAGATACTTGCATGCTTTGCTGGACTAGGGCCAGAATGCTGAGCAGTTTGCACAGTCAAATCAACAGCGCACTTGTACAATAGACAAAAATAATACCGAAGAGTCACCAGAAGTTCCAGCTGTGTTCTGAGAATTTATTTCTATACTCCTGGAAAATTAATTTGAGTGCTGAGCAGAAACCAATCAATAGGCTGAAATCCAATGCATGTGGCAGACTGTTTGGTGAAATTAATATTGTGAGTGTGTCCGCAGCTTTGCACAGAATATCCAGCCTGGTAAACTACAACTTTTTAAATTATCCTGTTCCAGAAGACGAAGGCAATGTGACACTTACGTGATTACCCACATTATCAAAGACTCATACAAAAAACATTTTTCTTGGAGTCATTTATTTTGATTTTGTTTGTTACTTTGAAAAAATAAAGAAAGCAGAAAAAGTGTCCAATCCAAGGTGCGTGTTGCAGTGCTACCTCTAGAATGTTATGAGCAACACTTTGTCTGGGTTGAAATACTGACTTACAATACTAGGAGAATCTGATATCAAGATAAAAGAAAGTGCCAAACATCAGGATACCTTAACCTGAAAATTTATGTTACGGGAATAATGTTCCACCAGACCACTCTTTAAAGACCATCCTTCTCTTGTTTCATCTGATGTTCACTGTCTCTTGCCCTCCCACCTAGAATTGTTGTGAGGAGCCTGGCTCTGTCTTCCTGATGACCTCCTCACAGATATAGGAAGGCTGCTATTTTGGTGGCCCTCCACTAGACCTGCTGAAGTTTATCAATATTTTTCTCTTACTGGGGTCCCAAAAACTGGTCTCATCACAATATTCCATGTGTGGTCTAACAAGCGCTGGGTGGAAGGGAGTAATACTCACTTCCCTCCAATATCTAGCTACACTCCTGTTAGTATGGCACAGTATCTTGCTGGTTTTTCGTTGCTGCCAGGGCATACCTCTGGCTCATGTTTGAGTTGTTGTCTGCCAGGACCTCCCAGGACCTTTTCAGCAGAGTTGTTTCCCAGTCAGTGCCCAACCTACGCTGCTGCAATGAGTTCTTCCTTCCCAGGGGCAGGACTTTGCAGCTATCTTTGTTCAATTTTGTTAAGGTTCTTGTTGACCCACTCTTCCAGTCTCCAGATCTTTTTGAATAGCAGCCTTGCCCTCAAGTATAATGACTGCTCTTCCCCTGGTCCTCCTGCAGTTTACTGTAACCTGCAAAGTTCGTAAGGTGCATTCTGTCTTCTCCTCCAGGTCATTGATAGAGTTATTAAAAAAGGTACATCCCAGGATAAACATCTAACTCCACTTGTAAGCAGCTTCCAGGGAGAGTACAAACCCTGAACCAAACCTCTTTGAACCTGACAGCTCAGCTAGTTTGTCAGCCTCACATAGTAATCCACCTAGTCAGACCCTAATAACCCAACTTGAAAAGAAGGATGCTGTGGCCCACTGTGTCATAAGCCTTGGTAAACTCAAGGTAGACAACATCCATCATTCTTCCTTCATTCTCAGATCTAGGTGCATCATCTTAGAAGTTGAAAAATGGTTTACACTAGGAAAATCCATGTAGGCTATGAAATATAAATGACCTTTCTCTACTATCTCATTCCAAGTAAACATTGAATCAATTAGATGAACAAAACACTATTACAGAATTCTGAGTTCATCCTTTGCTTGGTATGGACTTGGTACACAGGGGAAGAACTGACACGATGCCAGACTTCAGTGGGAGTGAAGCAATTTATTTCACTTAGACGACCACTCTGGAGACTCTGAAGCATGGCTATAGTCTCTTCAGGTGAATATTTTTATGTCTGAATCATCAGTGCTGCTTTTTAATAGACCTGATACTGTGTGATTTGAGACATTAATCCATAATTTCCTTCCCATTTTAACTCTTCAAAAAAAAAAAAAAAAGGAGATAAATAGAAAGATGAGGCAAAGTGATGATCATTCCTTTATGTTTCTTGGGAGAAATAAAGAACCACTTTTTGTTTGTTTTCTAACAAAACTTCTGCGTAGTAAGATTGAATGTAGGCATTGAGAACCCTGCTGTTGTCTGAAATATCTTGCTGCCACTCATGCTCTCTCTCATGAGAATAACTCAGCATGATACAAATAACAGTATTTAATTTTACCTCAAAAGCACCAGTGTCCAACTTGGAGAAAAAAAAAAACAACTCTATTACCATTTCTGCATTTCTGTCCCATATGTGAAACTTTTACCATTCCTGTCTTCCTGTCCTTTATATGGTAGGAAACTTTTGCTGCTTCAGTAGATGCACAGCTATAAACCTGCTACAAATAAGTTGAAACTTCTGCGCATTTGTTCAGGAATGAACAACAGGGGACTAGGACGGAAATCTATTAATGTGGAGATGCTGGTGGCTGGAAAAGTTTCTACATCCTCCAGATATGAGTTACACTCAAATTTTCCTTCACCCCACCCTTTTGTTCAGTCCTCCTCACCGGAACCATGCTCTCATTAATGGAGAGGAGGGCTGAATGAACTGCCCACGCCCTGGGTTGACACAAGATTTTGAAATAGAAAGCGTAGGAACAGAGAAGGGAGGGGGGGAAAAAAACCCTAGGCAATGCTGGGAAAGCTGACCTGCTTCTTGTTTGGGACTCACCCATAACTCGGCGGCGGGGGGAGCATGCGGCGGGCTCTCGGCGCGGCGGTTCAGCACCCTGGCCAGCGCCACAACAACGCCATGCAACGCCACAGGCCTGGGGAGCAGTGGCTGGAGAGCGGCCCGGCGGAGAAGGACCTCGGGTGCTGGTCGACAGCCGGCTGAGCATGAGCCAGCAGTGTGCCCAGGTGGGCAAGAAGGCAAATGGCATTCTGGCTTGGATCAGGAATAGTGTGGCCAGCAGGAGTAGGGAGGGGATTGTGCCCCTGTACTCGGCACTGGTGAGGCTGCACCTGGAGTCCTGTGTTCAGTTTTGGACCCCTCACTACAAGAAGGACATTGAGGGGCTGGAGCGTGTCCAGAGAAGGGCAACGAGGCTGGTGAGGGGTCTGGAGAACAAGATGAGGAGCGGCTGAGGGAGCTGGGGCTGTTTTGTCTGGAGAAGAGGAGGCTGAGGGGGGACCTTATTGCTCTCTACAACTACGTGAAAGGAGGCAGGTGTTGGTCTCTTCTCCCAGATAACAAGTGATAGGATGAGAGGAAATGGCCTGAAGTTGCATCAGGGGAGGTCTAGATTGGATATTACGAAAACTGTCTTTACTGAAAGAGTGGTCAGGCATTGGAACAGGCTGCCCAGGGAGGTGGTGGAGTCACCATCCCTGGAGGTATTCGAAAAACGTGTAAATGTGGCAGTTCAGGACATGGTTTAGCAGGCATGGTGGTGTTGGGTTGACAGTTGGACTTGATGATCTTAGAGGTCTTTTCCAACCTTAATGATTCTATGATTCAAACAAAGGGTGAAAAGGGTTCAGAGGGATCTCTGTGGGCCTGGGCTACTATTTTCATGATGGGGTGGAAATGTCAGTCAGCTTTTTAAGCATTAATACTTGAACTGGCTGCAAAGAGTGCTGTTGATGAGTCTCTAGCCTCAGTGATTTCCTGGCTTATATTGAAAGTGCCCAAAAATTCTTATGAAATGTCAGGTTACTTTGCTATGATGTTTTGTACGTCTTTTTTCCTTCATGTTGTGGTTTAATCTGGCAGCTGGCAACTAAGCACCAGACAGCCACTCACTCACCCCTCCTCTTTCCCTCCAGTAGGATAGGGAGGAGAATGGATAAAAGGCAGTTTAATAAGACAACAAAGTAACTACTACTACTAATACTAATTAAAATCATAATCATATTGAATATGAAAAACAAGCTAATCACAATATAATTTTTTTGCGGCCTGGGTACCGGTTGCGTAGCCAGTCCCTGGGCAGCGATTGTGGGACTCGCAGATTTTGTGGAACTCCTGAAAAAAAGACTGAACCCATGTAAAAGTTCAAACTCCCGGAAAAAAAGAGGATTCCTTCCCCCAGCCAACCCCCATTTATATGCTCAGCACAGCGCCTATGGTACGGAATATTTCCGCTGGCCATCTTGGCCGAGCTACCTGGCTGTGCTCCCTCCCAGCTCCTCCACACCCGCTCGTTGGCTGAATCTGAGAAACTGTAAAGAAGTCCTTGATTTCTTAGCAACAGCTAAACCCGTCAGTGTTACCAACATTCTTCTCATACTAAAACCAAAACACAGCACCTACTGGGAGGAAAATTAACTATCCCAGCCGAAACCAGGACACTTCCCTTCCGCTAATGGTGGCTTATTACTGCTTGCAATTCTTTTTCAAAAGAAAAACATATCCGTGAGCAAAGCAGTGGTGAAGGTCTTAGGATGTGATCATAAACAGAAGCCAGGAATTCATGACCTCCCAGCATATAACCTGCTATTGAATGGGAGAGGATGGAAGGGGAAAAGAACGGTCTGCAGTACAGGAGACATGAAGACCCCTGCAGGTTTACTTTGTTAAGCTCACATGTGTACAGTCCTCTCTGTTTTTCTCCCACCTGGTGGTGGCCATCAGGTCTCAGATCCAGCTGCCCACTGGCTCCTTCCATCCCTACAGGAGATGCTTTCTTTTATTTGATTTCCAAAGGAGTTAAGCTCCTTGTCTTTACATGGTCACTGCTCTGAGAGCAGGTAAATCTTGCCCTGACACCTGTGCCCAGAGCTTTGGTGTCCTGCTGTCCTTCCCACACTCTCTGAAAACCACCACCACTAGTGCCAAAGTGTATTGGGTTTGCATGGCAAGGTTTTGGTAGCAGGGGGCTACAGAGGTGGCTTCTGTGAGAAGCTGCTGGAATCTTCCCCTGTGTCCGGCAGAGCCAATGCCAGCTGGCTCCAAGATGGACCGGCCACTGGCCAAGGCCATCAACAATGGTGGTAGTGCCTCCAGGATAGCAGAGTTAAGCAGGGGTGGGAGAAAGCAGCCGGAGAGAGGTGTGAGTATATGTGAGAGAAACAACCCTGCAGGCACCAAGGTCAGTGCAGAAGGAAGGTGAGGAGGTGCTCCAGGTGCCGGAGCAGAGGTTCCCCTGCAGCCTGAGGAGAAGACCATGGTGAGGCAGGCTGTGCCCCTGCAGCCCATGGAGGTCCATAATGGAGCAGATCTCCACCTGCAGCCCAGTGAGGACCCCACGCTTGAGCAGGGGGATGCACAAAGGAGGCTGTGACCCTGTGGAGAGCCCACACTGGAGCAGGTTCCTGCCAGGACCTGTGGACCCATGGAGAGAGGAACCCACGCTGGAGCAGGTTTTGGCAGGGCTTGTGACCCCGTGGGGGACCCACGCTGGAGCAGCCTGTTCCTGAAGGACTGCACCCCGTGGAAGGGAACCACTCTGGGGCAGTTTGTGAAGAGCTGCAGCCCATGGAAGGGCTCATGTTGGCGAAGTTTGTGGAGAACTCTCTCCCATGGGAGGAACCTTCATCCTGGAGCAAGGGCAGAGTGTGAGGGGTCCTCCCCCTGAGGAGGAAGGAGCGGCAGAGACAACGCGGGATGAACGGACCGCAACCCCCATTGCCCGTCCCCCTGCACCGCTCGGGAGGAGGAGGGAGAGAAACGGGAGTGAAGCTGAGCCCGGGAAGAAGGGAGGGGTGGGGGGAAGGTGCTTTAAGATTTAGTTTTTATTTTTTATTACCCTATAATTTTAATCTGACCGGTGATAAATTAAATTAATTTGCCCCAAGTCGAGCCTGTTTTACCCATGACGGTAATTGCTGAGCGATCTCTCCCTGTCCTTGTCACGACCCTCGAGCCTTGTGTTGTATTTCCTCACCCCTGCCCAGCTGGGGGAGGGGGGTGTGACAGAGCGGGGTCCCCCAGGGACCCGGCACTCTCCGGTCCCTCCGGTGCTTCCGCAGCCCGTCTCGGTGTCTCTGCCCCCCCGCCCCACCCGGCCGCCGCGCCCCGG
Source organism: Opisthocomus hoazin (assembly GCF_030867145.1). Taxonomy (NCBI): domain Eukaryota; kingdom Metazoa; phylum Chordata; class Aves; order Opisthocomiformes; family Opisthocomidae; genus Opisthocomus; species Opisthocomus hoazin. The sequence goes on along the minus strand of NC_134414.1, from coordinate 11,567,549 downwards.
CAGTTCCCGCCTTCCCTCGCTGAGGGGACGCGGCCGCGCTCACCGCCGCTCCCGCCGCCGCCGGCCCCGCCGGAGCGGGTCATGCCGCGCCTCCTACTGCTGCTGCTGCTGGCGCTGCCCGGCCCGGGGCCGGCGGGTGAGTGCGGGGCACCGCGTCCCGCCCGGCGGCGATCGCGGGCGGCGGGAGGGGAGCGGCGGCGGGGCCGCGGGTTCGAGCCCCGACCTCCCCCAGTCCCAGGCAGGCGGGGCGGAGGCGGGAGCGGGGGGTTTTCAGCCGGGCGATCGGGAGAGGCTGAAACCCAACAATCGGGCAGGGTAATTAACGGAAGGCGTCGGGTTTGGGGTCTTCTTTGCTTTTCCATTTCGTAAAAATCGATGCCTTTTCTGCTGGAGTAGCCTGGAAGAGGGGGTTGGGTGGGAGCAGGTCGGTTGTGATCCGCATTTTCTGTTTGGAAATGCCCGTGTGCCCTTTGGCGAGGGCTCCATGCCATGCTTGCGTTCCCTTCCCACCCGCTGGTCCCTGACGTGCTTTAACTCAGCACTTAGGGGCTGCATTAACGCCCAAGCGTGGAGCGGGCGTGCTCAGGTGGCCCCTGCTGCCCTCGCTGCCCACCCGTGCCCCACAGCGACTGTCAGCAGCGGCTGGGGAAGAGCTGATGAGGAAATGAGCAACACGGGGGGAACCTGCCCTGGCCTCCAAGCCTGGCCCAACCTCCTCAGCCAGCAGCCAGGGGTGTCCTGGGCTAAACCCGGCACCTGGGCTGCGCCACAGTGGCTGTGAGACCTTGGGGCTCTCAGATCGCTACTGCCCAGCTTGTCCTCAGCTGTTTAATTACAGCACTGCCATCACAGAGTCACAGGATCACAGAATGTTCAGGGTTGGAAGGGACCTCTGTGGGTCACCCAGTCCAACCCCCCTGCCGAAGCAGGGTCACCTACAGCAGGCTGCACAGGACCGCATCCAGGCAGGTCTTGAATATCTCCAGAGAAGGAGACTCCACAACCTCCCTGGGCAGCCTGTTCCAGTGCTCTGCCGCCCTCACAGTGAAGAAGTTCTTCTTCACATTCAGACAGAACTTCCTGTGCTTCAGTTTGTGCCCATTGCCCCTTGTCCTGTCGCTGGGCACCACTGAAAAGAGTCTGGCCCCATCCTCCTGACACCCACCCTTCAGATATTCATAGGCATTTATAAGGTCCCCTCTCAGCCTTCTCTTCTTCAGGCTGAACAAGCCCAGCTCCCTCAGCCTCTCCTTGTAGGAGAGATGCTCCTGTCCCCTCATCATCCTCATAGCCCTCCACTGGACTCTCTCCAGTAGCTCCTCATCTTTCTTGAAGTGGGGAGCCCAGAACTGGACACAGTACTCCAGATGGGGCCTCCCTAGGGCAGAGAAGAGGGGGAGGAGAACCTCCCTCGACCTGCTGGCCGCACTCCTCTTAATGCACCCCAGGATCCCATTGGCCTTCTTGGCAACCAGGGCTCATGGTCAACCTGTTGTCCACCAGCACTCCCAGGTTTCTCTCCACAGAGCTGCTCTCCAGCAGGTCCCCTCCAAGCCTGTACTGGTGCATGGGGTTGTTCCTCCCCAGGTGCAGGACCCTGCATTTGCCCTTGTTGAACTTCATCAGGTTCCTTTGCACCCAGCTCTCCAGCCTGTCCAGGTCTTGCTGAAGGTCATAGCCTTGTCTAAAGGTTTGTATTCAGTTGGAGAGCTGGGGGTTCTTGTGCGTCTCCCACCCCAGCGCTCCAGGGGTGGTGTGCTCACTGCTACCCATCCCCACACACTACAGGGGCAGCTCTGCGGCTGCTGCACCCTCCTGTCCTCACCCTCAGGTACCTTGGACACACAGAGACTGCCTTGCCTGGAGGACAGGCCTCTACTGGTGGTGATCTCCACACGTCCTGCCTTGGCAGAGGGGCTAGCACTCTGACAGACAGCCACGGAGATGCAGGACACCTCTAGGGAGCTCTTGGGTCTTGGTAACCATTCCTTCTCTGTCTTCTATTGTCACTGTTTAAGCCTTTGTAGATGGAGAAGGAATTTCTAAGTAGGGCAAGAAAACACAGATAAGTTGGTGTCAACAGGTTCTACATTCTCATCCCCTCTTCTGTCCCTGTAAGCCATTTGCAAAAGATGGGAGCATTGCTATAGCCATGCATTTCTCCCCCAACCCTGTATGTTCTGCTACAAGGGAAGGGGAGCAGTGTCATGTATCTCCACAGAAGGATTCTCCTTCTGATGCCCCACAACCACAAGCACATACCTCAAACTGTCAAGATCTTCCAAACAGGCTTCTGTGCTAGTTTAGAGTTATATATCTCTCTCCTACCAGTCTGGGTTTCTTCATGTATGGAAACAGGATATGTTATGTGATCTTTGGTGAGAAAAGCACAGCTGAAATGTCTTTACGTTCCTTATATTGTATTGCCTAGAAAAAGGCAGGAAAAATAGCGTGATTATTGTGAAATGTAGCCATAGGGGTTGGAGACATTCTTACTTCTAATTCAGGAAGCATACAGAAAGGTAAGAGCCATATACTTCTTTCCAGGGCTAAGATTTCAGTGGCCTGAAAGTGAAACTTCTCCCTAGCACATTGAATTGTGGACTCTTAGTGCAAGACACTACAGCTACTGTTCTGGCTGGAAGAGAACATAAGTATAGATACAATATAACTTTACAAGAAATGCTGAGTAACCTACCAAAAGGGTTAATGCTGATGGAAAGAAGAGAGCTACAAGAAAAAAGAACGACCCACTTGGTGCCTTCTGCCACGTGTTAAGCCATGGCTGAGCATCAGACTTATTTCCACTGAATGAAATAGCTGGGATTACACCATGAGAAATGAGAACAAGACCACTGTCAGTGACCTACTCAAATATAGCAGAAACAGAGCAGAAAAAACAGCAATAAAAAGAAATAAATTCCTATGAACACATTGCCGTGGAGGTCTCTCATGCTTTAAAGTAACAATCCAATCTTATGTATGCTTGTGGACTTCCTTTCTTATTTGATCGCATTCTAAATTAACGTTCCTCTGCTGAGAACTTGGAGGAGATAAATGTGCCATTAACAGATGTTGTAAGCGAAGTACAGCTGTAAGCAGCATGTTATACACAGCTATCAGCCTGTCAAGATATGTTGTACCCTATCTGAAGTCCATCGGACACGCTAACAGCTCAGTGCAATTCACCTAATAAGCCTAGCCTAAGAGAAGAGCAGTTTAGCCTCACCATTCTCCCTGCTGCCTGTTGTAAGAAAGTACTGTGTGCTTTTTATACCAACGGGCCAGTCAAAGCACTGTGGTTTGAGCAGGAAGAAATCAGCTGACACATCAAAGGCTTTGGAAAATGCTTTTGGAGAGTGGCTGCTGGAGAAAAACCCTATGGGCCCTGTGGTCTGTGGCAGTCAGGGCCACACGTGCTTTCTTGGTGCTGCGTGCTCTGCATGGACTATTAAACTGCCCGAGGGGAAGGTACAGAAGAGTTGTCGGTGCACCAGGAGCCCTTCCAGCACCCAGGAACTGGCACCTACGACTGAAGGTGCTCCTAGTACCATATGGTCAGAGAACTGAAATTTAGAGCATGTATTTGTGAAAGCACTGCTGTTCACTGCTGCTCACAGAAACAATCTGCTGCAGTGAAATAAATCTTTTTTGAACTAATTTGTGCTGGAGGTGGTCCAGGCCCCACTCACTCAGGGAACTGGAGTCCCAGTTGTTACATGCTCATTTGGCAGCGAGTTAAAAGCTCTTACTACTTCATAAAAAAAATCCCGGTGCATATTTTATTATAAACTATTCTGTCATAGTCCTCTTTTCTGGCAAAGAGTTAGAGAGTTCAGGATGCTTCGGTTCATTCTAATGTAGTAGATATGAGAAGAGGACTACACTGATTTCTTATACTCTTCTAAATCCACAGTGACACGTTCAGTGATTTCAGTGGGGCCAGCATTTCACCCTACTCGTCTTAACTGGATGACTCTTTCCAGAGGTGTAGATACAGTAGGAAATACAGAGCACAATTCAACGGTATTTCTACACCGCCCAGGGAAGCACTGAGCAGCTCTGGCACTACTCCATTCATAGAAAGAGCTGCCCAGGCAAGGCTTCTTAGCTCAGTTACACCATCAGGGTGACAAAGCTGTGCAGACGCTGGTGCCAGGGGCAGCTTGTCCCTACTGCCCTCCATGACACACGGAGGTTTGGCGTGCTCAATTTCTTAATCAGAGCTTTTCATGTGAAAACTTTACTCACCTATTTACATAACTGACTCACAGAAATAACTTTATACATTTATGTATTATGCTATACATATATAATGAACTAGTTAGTTTATTCCTGATGAATAGTGTTCTGTGAGCCATAAAAGCCATGAGTTCTCTTACACTGTCATGGCTGTGTGCAGACATCTTAAAAAATGGCAAAGTTCTTGACATCCAGTAGCCATCTGCTGAAGTGTATCTGGGAGACAAGAATCTTTTTTTCTATTTTGGGGTTTCCAAGGTGTTTTATTAAACTTACAGTACCTGGAGTCAATCCTTAGCTGGTCTGACTCATGCAAATCAGTGGTGATAAGCTGAGCTCTCTCTTACATATGCAAGGTAACAGTGCAGCCATCTTCTGTTCCTGTGTATAGCCCATCTCAGTTGTCACAACTTCTGTCATTTGTAACCCACAGCACTCCTTGCGATGAAAGGCGTACCGGCATCTCCGTTTGAGAGCAGGAGTCTTGGTACTTCAGTTTCCTCAGTGATATGTCCAAGGTCGTATGAGGAGTTTGTGGAGTATTAGGTTACACCACCATTTCTAAATAAAAGAGGACCAGCTCAAGCACCGGACACTTGGTCATCCACACTGCTGAGCTGGCAGTTCCATCCTGGGCTTGCCTGCTTTTCAAGGATGTCTTCTAAGCTGCTACTTCTTGTGAAAAACAATTGCAGCAGGATATCTTGATTTCTTCACAGAGATGTGTTTGATGTTTATTTTGACCACCACTGTAGATTCAGAAGTAATTTCAATATTTTTAAAAACTATGAAAACATAGCTGAAAGTTTCATAAAATTCTGAAAGTTAATTATGGATAGTTACCTGTCACATTCCTTATATCTTTTAAGAAAAAAAAATCATTCAGACTCAGTTGTAGATGTAGAGAAGGTAGGAAAAATCTGGTTCTAAGCAGATATGAGACAACACTAGAGACTGCAGCTGAGCAAGCAAATTTCCGATGACTGACTTTACACAGATTAACTTGAGATAACTGCAAAGCCTCTGATCATCCTCAGCCTGCTTTACTGTTTATTCATAATTTCTAACCTCTGAGAAGTAATCACTGGGAATATCTGCTCCATCATAACCATCAGATGAGCCACGTCTCTGCATATGAGAATCTTGCAGGTGTGCACTGCTCTTTTATAAATACCTGTTCTCCAGGATCTGAGGCCCAGGGACCTGGTAGCCTCCTGTAAAAAACAGCTCTGGGACACAGAATCAGGGGATCACAGAATGGTCGGGGTTGCAAGGGACCTCTGGAGGTCATCTTATCCAACCTCCCTGCTCAAGCAGGGCCACCTCAAACTGGTTGCCCAGGACCATGTCCAGCTGGGTTTTTAAGATCTCCAAAGACAAAGAGTGCACAGCAGCTCCAGGCAACCTCTGCCAGTGCTTGGTCACCCTCACAGTAAAAACATGTGTTTCCTGATGTTCAGATGGCACCTCCTGTGTTTCAGTTTGTGCTCATGGCCCTTGGTCCTGGCATTGGACACCACTGAGAAGAGCCTGGCTCTATCTTCTTTGCACCCTCCCTTTAGGTTTTTACATATATTGATGAGATCCCCCCTGAGCCTTCTCATCTCCGGACTGAACAGTCCCAGCTATCTCAGCTTTTCCCCATAGGAGAGATGCTCCAGCTCCTGCATCATCTTCATGGCACTTGCCTGAGCTCTCTTCAGTATGTCTTTCGTACTGAGGAGCCCAGGACTGGATCCAGCACTGCAGGTGTGGCCTCACCAGTGCTGAGCAGAGAAGGCTTACCTCCCTTGATCTGCTGGAAACACTTCTCCTAATGACCGCAATATCGTTAGCCTTTTTTGTGGCAAAGGGCCATTGCTGGGCTGTTAAACCACAATGCTGGCTCATGTCCAACTTGGTGTTCACCAGCACCCTTGGCAGGTCCTTTTCTGCCAAGCAGCTTTCCAACTGGTCAGTCCCCAGCATGTACTGGTTCCTGGGGTTGTTCCTCTCCAGGTGCATGGCTTTCATCCCCTTTTTTGAGCTGCATGCAAGACATGCAGGAACACATGCAAGAAGGCATCCAGCTGTGCTCAGCCTGAAAAAAGAAGGCAACTTCCCTGCACTGAAACAGACTGAAATCTAGATCTTGAACTGAAGGCATGGCAGTGCAGACAGGTCCCAGGTTGTGTGAGCAACGTTAAGGGACTGGAGTCACCACAGAATCTTTGTACTGTGCTCCATGGTGGTCCTGTCTCTTGCTGTTTCATTCCCCAGTTTGGCTAAAGCCGGATACACCCCTGTGGCATCTGTGAAATCAGGTTGGAGGATTCCAGCTACTTCTTATCCCACTTCTACTCTAAAATGCTGAAGGAAGAACCAGTTTTGAGATACTTCAGTATTTCCTGCTTCATCCGGAAACTAGGTATAAACAAGCAGTTCCACAAGCATCAGAAGTGATTGTGCCTGGGTTCCCATGACCTTTTATCTCCTGTTTGGATTACCCTGCATTCATAGGCGTGAGCTTTGTTCCAAGCATTTCCCGTGTTGTGTATTCTATAGTTTCTCCTGCCATAGAAACCCTTCCATGAGCCCTTCCATCCATATGTGAAAAGGTGAGACAGACACATAGGCTCATACAAACTCCTGACAGTGGAGACCCACACTCACAGTGATCATAAAATGAGCAACAAAGCAGTAGATGTTCCTACAAGTGTAAGCTGTCATAATAACGCTGTTAAGATATTTAGCTTCCATTGATTCCCTATAGGAGCAAAGAGACCCTTTTCTTCAGTTTTTCATCCTTGATTGACATGGGTGCTTCTGGGGTTACACCAAACATGCCATGGCTTTAATCCTGTTTGACAAATTTTACTTTTCTATCATCTGGAACTGGACCTGGAAAGGACAGTTTGGAAGAAGCATGTGAAAGGAAATATTTAGAAAAAGAGATGATTGGAAGAAGTGTATCTTTGTTTATGATTTAGTAAATATCGGTGACAGATGCTAAGAATGACATACCGCACCAGATGTTTTATGTCTGTTAGAAAAAGGAAGCATTAGAATTATAGCAGAGTGAATCTATTTGCTAATATTTCTGGCAGGTGCTGAAGGGAGGACTTCTACATAAAAATGTACTTTCCATAGCTTTGGAGTACGTGAGGATGATTAATCATCCTGCAAGCTTGGGTCAGATCCTCAGCTGACGTAAAATGATGTAATTCCACTGGACTCAGTGCAATTATGTTGATTTATACCAGCTAAGTATGTCTTACCTACCCCTATATTTAACTTGTTTTCCTATTTAGAATTGAGACCAGAACATAAGCAGTGTTCAGCACTCCTTCAAGAGATATTCCATTATTTTACTTGCTAGTAAAATGAAATACCATCACCCTCATATCTTAAATTGAAATCTAGTATGCAACTGTATGCAACTGTACACAACTGTATGGGAGGAAGACTTCTTGTGAGTCTTAGTTTGTAGTTTTTATTCTCAATGATTTGGGAATTAAAATCATTATTAACAACCTAAATGGCTCCCAATCAAAATAAGCCAGGATTCAGTTTGGAGTAGGTTTGATAGGAACAACATGATAATATCCTTCTCTGGGTCTTGGAAAAAATATTTAAATAGTTAGAAATAACTTACAAATAATTATAAGTCTCTAAAGCAAATCAAATCCCTTTGAAGTTTGCAAATGTACCTTTGTGATCTTGTAAATTCATGTGACCTGCAAAGAATTTCAAGAGTAGTTTTAGATGTGCTTGAGACTTTCAAAGCTGTCCATGATATAGAGAGAAACAAAGAAAAATTTTCAAAGCCCTTGAGTGACTTCATCTTCCATATTATATTCTCAAAGGTTGTTGAGTACCTAGGAACCTAAAAGAGAAGTTAGTAGAGTTTCTGCAGTGTAGTGACTTATCACATCTGAGCTGCTCCCAGAAAGCGCCCATGCACTTGGCCAGTCACTTGAACACAGTGACTTCAACCACCAGAGGCAGAATAGTTTGATTAGGTAAGGCTGTTTGGCCATACATTGACTTCCATGGACATATTTCCAAGGCTATGGTTTTGAAGTCAGTTGGGCATTTATAAAGGCAAATGCCATCAGAATTTACAAAGCCTGTTGCAGATGGGCTCTGCAATCTGAGTTCCCAGTAGAAAATGTCTCCGAGTCACCCCAAAGGTGATGGGACAGCAGCAGAAATAGATGTTACCACAACTGGGAATAAGATGAGATTGTTTCTATCTCCCTGGTGTTGGAAGTCAGCTGCTGAGAAAGCAGGAGGCAGAAATCAGTTGTTATAGGAAGAAGAAAGGATTGCGCTGAGACGGGGTGTGGAGTGAGGGCTGCACAGGGGTCCCTGCAGCTTTTCCTGGTGTTGGAATGGGAAAGCAAGGGCTCTCTCAACAGTTGTGTCATTTCTCTCAGTGCCTTTATGGTAATGCTGTAATTTGGAGATGGCTTTTGCGGGCAGCCTAGGGCAGAAAGGAAGGCCCACTCTGATCTGATGGAAGTTACTGGAGGTGTATTTTTCGCTGATCATTTTAAACTGAACATAATTTTTCTACTGATTCTGCAAAAATAACTTTCTGATCTCAGACACAGTGCAGTTTTTCTCATCCTATTCAGTGGAAAATGTTGTCTGCTCCATCAGTCACAAACTGCAAAGAAGATGATCCCCAGAAATACCTCCACAGCAATAACTGGCCACTTCTTAATCTTACATACCTGAGAAGAAAACCTGGAAAACAGTCTTTTCAATTTGAAATGTTCTGTTTACTATTACATAGGATAGCAGTCATCACATCAGACTTTACCAGAAATTCCAAAGCTGTATTTGAGGTATGGTTTCTTGTCCATCATTTCCCTAGTGATTTGTTTCCCCAATATAATTCTATTCATTCGATGTTTAGCTTAATGATACTCACATGCACTCTTCATCTCTGTGCTGGGCATCACACTCTGAAGATACTTAGGAGCTTAAAAAGGCAGGTAGGACATATGATCTTTCTTCTAATATGCTTTTAAAAATCCCACTAGGCAAATCCCTGTTTCTTTACACAAGCAGATATAACAGAAACTCTCCTCTGAGACTTTAGACAAACAGGCTGTGGGAAAACTGAGTTAATTAAAATATGCTATTAGATATCTACTGTAATCCACAGAGGCCAGTAAGGGACTGGTCTCAAAACATCTCCTGGATAGAATATATAATACATTCTTTTTAGGTGACAAATATACTGGGATTTTCCTGCTTCCTCTGGGAACCTATGAGTCTAAACTACCTCCGTGGAGCTAATTATTTTTTCCTGTAATTCATCCTAAAGTTTCCTTTGCATAACTTCATCCTGTTACTCATAGTCTTACCTCATGGCCCGTGGTCCCTCTGAAATTTAAAATTGCATATGCTACGTATGTAATGCATACATACATACTTTCTATGTACCCTAGCACTGCCACTACATTATCTTATACTTGGCTAGATTTTGAAAATCTTTTTTCTAACATAATCATTGTTGTGTCATTAACACATAATTAATTGCTGGTTTACTCTAAATTTCTTCCCATTCATTAACACCTTTGTGTTGCTCAGCTGCCACCCACCTGAGCTGTGTGTTAACCTGTCTGCTTGCTAAGCCAGTGCTGCAAAAAAGCTGAGATATAAATCCATGTAATTCTAAACAGGCAAACATATAGCTGGTCTATATTGTGTTTAAAAGGGGCAAATCAACCTATACCCCTTCCTAGTCCCATTTGCTTGAGTCTTCCAGCATGAGGTCATGATTTTTCCTTTTGCATGGCATTTCTTTCCTTCATAACTGAATTAAATGTGAAACAGAAGCAGTCTTCACTGAAATAGAGTGAACAGGCTCTGTAGAATGTTACATTTCAAAGGAAATGGAAAAACAGCAGAAAACATGTATTAGTGCTTAAAACCCAAAAAATAGTTTGATATTGAGGGACACACAGGGAACAGAGCATCTTTTTCAGTTACAAGGGCAGACAAGATAATATGCAGGAAAAAAGTACCCTGACTCATTCTGCAGTCAAAACGGATGGAAAAATGGGAGCATTACATTTGACTTGTGAAGAATGCTAGAAGTTTATTTTGCATGTGGCTGGCACCCTTGGTACTGTATAGCAAGGCTAATTCATGTACTTCTCTTTCAAAGCTGTTAAACGCCCACAGCTAGAGCACAGCATTTTCTCCCCCCTCACCTTCTCAACTCCAAGCATCTCGCCCAGCGGGTGACATCTCTGTAATGGCAGGAGATGGAAGCCACTGCTGCAACTTTTCCTTCAGCAGGTTTCAAGACTCTCCACAGGATCGCAGTCCACATGAAACAAGTTGTGCCACTGGCTCGGTGGAACCGCAGTGTGGTACTGGTGTATGTGCTAAGGGGGAGCTGGTACAGAGGTCCGTGCTGCAGGACAAGGCTACCACATCACCTGCCTCACACCTGCAGTGTTCAGGCAAATGCTTAAAACAATCGTAAGAACTTCTTTTAAAGATAAATTTACATCTTTATATTTGCCTCCTGGTTTCTGCAGCTTTTTCTCCTCTCACTTTGCATGTCCAAGCCCTTTGCAGGGGCAGGATGGGCACCAACTTACACCTAAAGCTGTGAAAATGACCATGAGGTTCCAGGATGACCAACAGCAGCATGTGGAAGAACAGCCCTACAGCTCCGCTCAGCAAAGCAGCCAGGCACCGTGACCTGCAGATTTCAGTAGTACAAATCTCAGGACTACAACCCGTGTAAAGAGCCAAAGGCTGTGTTTACTAAGTCAGTCACTTATTTTGTTAACCACGCAGTAAAAAGAACAAGAATATCTTTCCTCGTCTCTGGAGGACTGTTGGCTGTTAGCACCTGGGACTTTAGCAATAGCTGTCCGAGTACGTACAAGCAGAGCTGTGTCTCAGTGCACTTGGCACCAAGGCTGCTCTTGGCATTTTGACCGCTGGTAAGTGTTCTGACCACCTAAATCCTCCAGCTATTGCACTGCCTCCTGATCCAGGATAAATTCTTTGCCAGTGACTTGGAGGAAAGAGAATTGCTACTTGTTTTACAAGAAGGGATAATAATGGAGATGATAAATCAAGGGGAATTATTGTATCTATTTGGACGATTAGAGGTTCCGTTACATTAATATTTTTGTCAGATTCTTTCCATTCCAGTGGACTACAAAGCTTCTTAATCAGGAAAAATAAGCACAGTAAGCTTCCAAAAACCTGTAATTACAAGGGACATCCCCAAGATAAAAGCTATAATTTTATAATGTTTTCTTATTTGTATTCTTTAATAACTTGGATGACTAAAACTTGAGGAAACATAAAGAGCCAAACTCCTTTTGGAAGTTCATAGTCCAGCCAATAAAATCCATCCACATGGTAGAGATCTCATAAAATAAGTTTTATGAGGGAAGTAAGTCATTTTCAGTGGCACTCATCTGGCAACTTTAGACAATACATTATACTTTCTACAGTTCTGTGGGACAAATAAATGAGATCCGGAGCACAGCCTCCCGACCATTTGGAATCTCACCCAAATCCAAACCTCTAGGCGAGGTTCGAAACCTCACCTAAAACAAGATGTCACTTTGGATCCAAACTTAACACAGACAAAAGGAAGACAGAAGGAAGTCCTTATGGAGTATGAGAAGGTAAGCTGGTATTAAATTCATACTCCAGCTCACTCCAATTTAAGTCAAGAATATTTGAGATAAGACAGAGATTTAAAAAATGAAAGCTAATTTGGTGGCCCACTAAACAGCTTGGAGAGTCACTTCAGCAGTTTTAATTTAAATCTGAAATACAGGAAAACTATGCAAAAAGCAGCAAAATATCTGCCCTGCTCCAGGCTGGTAGATGCAGCAGATACGATGCCTGCACTAGGACAGGGTCAGGACCTCTGGTTTGCCAGAATACTCTAGTCCCAGATTAGCAAACGCATCCCAGGAGTTCCCCAAACTCTTTCGGGTAGACTCCCAGGGAGTCTGGAAAATGATGCAGGACTCAGTGAAATAGGGATAAACTGCTACAGTGAGCAAGAAATACACCTGAGTTTTTTCTTTTTTGCCTTTCTCCAGGGCACATTAATTGTTACAAACAAAACAAAAATAAAATGTTAGTAGCCCAAAAAAGGGACTAAAAGACTTTTGGTGTCTCTCTCCTTTAGGTATCAGGGATATTTGTTGCATCTTTCAGTCACTTCACTCACTGCAAGCTGATTCATTTCTATTCTTGTGATAAAGTGGTGAACAAAAGATTTTTATCCAAAAGTTACTTATAAACCAAATATACTTAGTGGAGAATGCATGGCTGACTCTACTACAAGGTACCAAAAATGTCTATTTTGGTGTGTGGACATACTTGAAAAATAAAACAGCATTTTGAAACAGATTTACTGCAAAGATGGTCGAGTGCATTATTTTTAGATCCGCAGTTCAATGTTCGACTCTTATTACCATGTACTGGACAGAAGAGGTAAATGCAATCGATCCAGTGCTGCCATCAGAGCATGCCCGGGCGTCCTCCCTTTTTGTCCCTTTAATGAGCTTCCACGAATAAAGTATGTCTTCATCCATTCTTTCATCACAGCTTTGAAAATCTGCCATAACTCAGAATAAAGAGCATGTCCTGTTCCTGTAAGTCTCAGGCATTTAGCAGACTGCCGTTTCTCTTCTTGCTACTGTTGTAATATCACTTTTTAGCTCCTGTATCTCTGTATTAATAAGGGTGGAATTCATCTTACTTAACTGCAGATGGCTACACTGTAGACATTTACTTCTGCACTACTCATCGAGACTCAGTTTATTGCGCTTGCATCTGTTCTAAGCACTTCACGTAGGACAAAGTGTCTTCCGCCCGGCCAAGTACGCGTTTCCCTCTGCTTGCCACCGGGATAACCTCCCTGACTCATTCAGATCTACATCGTACACTGCAGAAGTCTAAAGGGCGACAGATAAAGCCTGCTTTCAGATGCCTGCATGTTTCTTTGGTTGCTGCTGCTGCTTTAACAGAACTGACATTGAAAGTCATTGATTTTCTCCAGCTAAATGAATTTTGTGCACTGTGGGAGTTAGAGGACACCTGTCTCAGCCCTTAGGAAGGCTGAGCTCCATATTGCTGTGCTTCTTCTTGGACACCATCATGACCATTCTGTTTCAATATCAAGAGACAGCGGAGCCTGTGACAGTGCCCCCCCCCCCCAGCCCCCGCTTTTCCATCATAATTGCATCCAAAAAAAAAGATGAAGAAAAACAACCCTTATTTCACCTATGAATGCTTCTACCGGGGTTCAATAATATTTTTTGGTGTTGAAACGTATTCATCTGCCACAAGAATCTGTGAATCTGTTCACCCGACTCTCCACTGCTTGTACCTCATATTATTTTCACGAAGACGTTTCTGATCTGATTTGATTTTAAAGCTTTATTTGTCTTGAGCATATGTGATAGAAAAGGATGCAAGGAGAAATAATGTTTCCTTTTTACACTATTTAAAGAACCAGACTGTTTTGGTACAGCCACATGGTGTGTGGGTCCTCACGGAGCTGAGCAATGTGTGGTCCTGGCTTCCTGGTGTAAGAAACACATCTCTGCGAGCTCTGGGGCTCTGAACTTGAGGTGGAGGGCAGAGGGAGCTTGTAAACGTGTAGGGCTAGGAACACAGAATCATAGAATCATTAAGGTTGGAAAAGACCTCTAAGACCATCAGGTCCAACCGTCAGACAGGGATCATACACAAATGCAGAGTGAATAACTCACTTGGGGGTTTAAATCTGCTGAGAGCCTCTGCACCTTTAATGTCATTGCTAGGTAACCCTTGGATTTGTCTTTTGAAATATGGTTCTAAAGCTGGTATTTGTCTCACCTGAACTTAGCCATCTAAACACTGCGTGTGAGTCTAGGCTGCTCAGTAACTGGAATGGGGGAGATGAGTCAGTCCCGCAGTTCTGCAAAGAGGCAGCGTGGGGACAGAGGGTCACGTTTAGGGGAGCTGTCTGCCCCCACAAAGAGGCAACGCAGAGGGGATTTCTTCCCTGCTTCTGTTGGATGCTTCAGGGCACAAGTTTACAGGCTCAGAATAGTAAAAAAAGTGAAAGGAGCTTTATAGTGAACTGCTTTGCGTTGTAGGCTAAGCAGAATGATTATTGTATGGACTGGATGACTGGAAAGGTTTGGCAATTTGAAACTAGACTGGAGAGCTGAAAGCGGTCCCGGGTACAGGACATAAAGGTTGTGTCCTGTAAGGCTGTGGACTGCGTAGACGTTGTGCCTGTGCTAGATGTGTCCTGGAGTGCTTAACACAGGGGTTACCGAGATTAAAACTTTCGATTGCTGCAGTAGTGATGAATGTTTAAGGACAGAAGCGTGCGCCTGTGCTGTGTTAATTTTTATTTCCCAGTAATTTTTAGAGAAGGTGTAGGAATGGAAAATCAGGCTGTAGGAAGGCATGCAGCCAGCATTTACTGCTCTCATATTCTTTTGGCTTTGAGTCCTAATAACAGAGGTGACTCCACACCTTTTAACCGAAAACTAATACAACAATTGACTTTGTGTGCCTACATATTTATTTATTTATTTATTTTCTTAGGCAATGAAAAGGATAGGACTCTGAGGAAATAATTTCTTTCAAGAACAGGATGAAAAATGCTGTTGTTCATGTCGGTTCTGGGATTTTAGACTTTAGCATGATCCCAGTTCTGTCCCCTCTGCTCAGTCTGAATACTTACATGGAAATTAATGTTCTGGTATCTGCTCATTTTTCAATATATGATGTGTGGTTTTGTAAACGTAATAGTGATTTGTCCATGGCATCAGGGAAACAAAATACACTGAAAAGAAAGGGAAGGCTTGTAAAATGGCTATGGGAGGCTCATGCCCTGCAAAACCGCTTCTTGAGGCGATTCTTCGCTCCTGGAGATAGGGGTCAAAGAGAGACATCTTTGTGTTGGAAGGAAAATTATGTCACATCTAGTATCTATAGAGTCTCTTCTGGCTGCCATCTGCATTTGGTGAGCCCTACAACACAGCGCAAGACATCAGCCTTGTACGTCTGTACGTCTGCTGTAGATCGTAGCATCTGACACAGGGAGTGAAGGAGTGAAGCAGACCTGCCTGCAAGAGGCAGCCTGGGGGAGAACCTGGTGTGCTCTTCTACTGTAAGTGTGACTGACTCCCCCGAACAATGCCCCATGGATAAAACAATGGAACTACTTCATTCCACCACCTTTGGAAGAATGCATGTATTTGATTAATCAGCATTGATATTAGAATGCTGAATTACAGGTTTTCAAATAAGCATTGAGGAAGGACCAAGTAAACAAAAACATTCTCACTGGAGATCTCAGCAATTTTAACTTCAGAATTTAAGCGGTTTAAATAACCTTACGTCATAAAATACAAACGTATCAGGATTTTCTTCTCGGATGGCAGCTGATGAGAAACAAGATTCTCCAGGCACTTTGTGTTTTCTTTGGTAGCAAAATGAAAACGCAAGGCAAGAGTCAGTGAAGGATGGCCATCAGATTTGTGAAATATTGTGCCATTCTGAAGGCCCAGGTTCTGGAGTGGTAGGTACATGACAATCTGAACTGTCCTGTTCATATTTGGGTCCTTGAGTTTGGAAAGAAAACCTTGAAAACACTGAATCTTCCATTTCATGGACAAGTAAAAATAGAACATAAATTAAAAAAAAAACACCACCAAACCAACCTCGAAATGTATATTTTACTTTAAAACACCATAAAATTCTGGACTGGTGTAATGGATTTTCAACATTTGCAATTATCTGTGTTTTAATAAAGCTCGAATCCAGTTGGCTGCACAGCTTACTAACGAGTAACATTTATTGTTCAAACCGCACCAGGAGCAGACCACCAAAAAACAATCTGATGATTCTTGTTTCTCATCTGTGTAGCCACACCTTTCACTCTCTTACTCCGAGCTGAAGCAAGCTACTGCTGGAGGCTCAGATGAGGATTCCTCCATTTCTCCATTAGTTCGAGTGTGGGGTCATGCAAGCTGGAAAACAGGTCCTGACTTGCTGTGTCCACAGGTTTCTGTTTATCCACAGGCCCATGAACGACCCTGCAGAGCTTAGGCTTTTCTGGTCCTGCTGGGTCTTTTGAAGCTGGTAAATCTACCTGGTGCTTACGTCTCTAAATTATTATTCTACAATTACAGCCTGTTTGAGCGTAAGTAATCCCATTACAAGGAAAATTTGGCCTTAAACCTGAAGATGAAGCCAAAAGGCAGAAAGCAGCCAAATCACACTCTTCAATGACAAGTGCTCTGCTCCAGCAACCTCATACATCGAATTCTCATTTAATTTACAGAAACTCATGCTCTTTTTTGAATTCTTAGACTAACATCTCAAGTAAATAATGTACATTTGGACCATCCGTTTCTTTTGTATCCAGCTCTCCTTTGGAAAGAGATTTTTGTTTTGGCCTCAGAGAAAGTAAATTAATTCCTCCAGTTAGTAGTATGGAGTTTAAATAGATATTTCATGGAAGTCAGTGTTGCTTTGAAGATAGTCAAGTTATTTTCTTCAGTTGCCAAGGGCCATCACTCGTGACAGGAAATCTATGGAGGTTTACTCAAAAGCACAGCCACTTCCTGAGGTTTTCACATTCTCCTTGGTTCAGATTTGAAAATAAAGTATTGAGCTGTAGTTCTGGGTTTGTGAATATCCTGGACTAGGTCCAGGGGAATGAGAGCTCTTGTGTCACAGATGGCCACAGGGAAGGGGCAGGAAAATCTCTGTTGCTACCCAGAGTTTGTCCTGGCATCTTTGCTTTTTGCTGAACAGCCATTAAAATGCTTTTCACGAGTATAAAGCTGCGGAAACTTATTCAGAGTTCTGGTTAAATTCCACTTCGGCTAAATACATGGCAGAGCTTCTGTTTTTCCTGTTAATTCTTTAACAGCTGTGTCTCAGTCAGCAGGAGTCTCAGTCTTATACAATACCACCTGCAAACCAACACATTATCAGGCTCCAGCATAAAAATGCTTCCTAGATCTTCTAGCACAACACAAGCACTAAGAGAAATAAGCAGCTGGGAGAAGATGTTTAATGTTTTCCAGGAAAGCTTCAGATTTTACTCTCTGGAGTAAAAGGTAAAAAAATTGTAGACTGACTAGGGTGAGGGGTCTGCATTTGCTTTTCAGGGCTCATTGGAGTGATGAACCCATGTCCTAATTCTGCAGAAATGTGCTTAGACAGAAATCGCTAATTGCAGCACAGTGCAGCAAAATCCCTTTGCCTTTCCTTACAGCATCACCGAATCACAGAATGGTAGAGGTTGGAAGGGACCTCTGTGGATCATCTAGTCCAATCCCCCTGCTGAAGCAGGGTCACCTAGTTTAGTCCTTAGTATTAGCACCACCAGCCTGATGGTACATGGGGCCTGTGCTTACATCTGTGTTCCACAAACAGTTCTTGATACTTCTTCTTCCTCAAATATCTCCAGACATTTCCTACCCTTCCTTATTTCTACTCTCACTTGATGATACCTCCTGCTTTCCAGCCTGCTGAGTTCATTGTCCCAGATCCAGCTGATTCACATCTGGGACAAAATCCTTTATTTTTCTGTCTGTATGTTTGCAGAACACCTCACACCCAATGGAGATGCATAAAGAGACTTCTTCTGCTGGCCAGATGGGATGAAGAAGTTCTGGGCAATCTACTACTTGAAGTTATTGTATTTTGCTCCTCTATTACATTCTTCCACATCACAGAGGCTTTGAAATTATAAGTGACTGAGGACAGTCATCTCCACAGGCCAAGAAGTGGTTTCGTGCTGCCTTGCGGGATTTAATGAACAGGTGGCTGTGTTTGGCTCTGACAAGCTGCAGGGTGAATTGCAGGGCTCGAAAGAGAAAATTGCAGACAGAGACCTTTGAGAACAGCTGGAGACTTTACTGCTAATTGCCTCAGCTAGTGAGATGTTCTTGGCATATAACTTTGTGACAGAAGGAATCACAGTGTCTGATTACAGGCCAGAAACACCTTAGCATCAAACCTGCCTTGTGCAGGGAGATGGGAGAATTGTAGGTCCTCTGTGTGGGAAGAGGTCTAGGAGGAACTCAGGATTGTTTGCAAGGAGCCACATGATCTCAGTACGCACTCTCCAGGGCCATACACCCTTGGTGCATTCAAGGGGGAGATAATTCCTGGTCTTCACATCATTACATCTCAGTAGGGAACATACTGTAGCATGTGTGTTTCTGCTTGGCAGCAGAGGAATTTTGAAAAGACTTTGTGTATCCTTAAAAATTTCCTGAAGCTCATACTCTAACAATGAAAAATTAAATTATTTGTAGTAAAACATGTTTGTCAGACTTCACTTGACACACATCCTATTCCTTTGGCCATGCAGAGTTTTAGCTCAGTCCTGCACTACAGCAAGACCTTGCACATTTATCATCTCCCAGGGCTTCCTTTCTTCTTGCTTCCTTCCCAGTCTGAGGAAGAGCAGCAAGCTGCAAAATCCATCTCTCCAATTAGGAGGATACACTGGGACATCGTTAACTGTTTATGGTAAGACTCGAGAAGGTGGTGGTCCGGCTAAAGACATCTAAAGACATCTGCCTATGCTCAAAGAATGACCCCCAAGTCCAGCACAGCGTGCAGCTGGGTAATGTATATTACTTTGTACATTACTTGGCACTCATCCCACTCCAGAGCTCCGGTCTCTGCCAGCACCATATTGATATCAGCACAAGGAAAGGGTTGGCATGAACACAATTTGTGGTTTGGGTCTGCTTTGTAGAGCTGCAGTCCCAAAGGAAAAAGAAAGCAGAGAGGAAGGGAGCAGCAATGAACCTTATAATGCAGCTGAAAGCCAGACTTCGCGTGGGCTGAGTACTTGGTTTTTTGAACAAATGCGTTTATTTGTCTTTAATTTGAACAATTGCTGGTAGAATGTCTTTGTTTCTGCTTCTGCTGTGAAGTAGGACTTTGTGGATAGTCTTTGTGCACAGAAAGGTTTCCAGACAAAAAATGTTCATCTTGTGTGGTACATTTGTCCTTGAACAGAAAAAAGCTAGAAAGTCTACAGCCCTGGGGTAAGCACACAGGTCAAAATATATACAAATGTAGCAGTACCTCTGCATGTACCTTCAGCGGATCTATTATTTGATGTGCCATTCTTCCTGAGTTGTCTCAATATGTGCAATGATTCCTATCTGTAAAACAGACATACACCTCCCAAATGAGTCTGGTGGGTTTTCCAGATCTGCGCTTTCTTAGTCTCTAGCCCCATTTCTCCTTGTCTTACCCCTTCCCGTCTTAACAATTCAAAGAACTGTGAAAACTGTTGAAGAAATGAAATTCTAAACCGACTAAATTCTCTGACAAACTGTTGTAGAAACTTGCAAAAATAAGGTTTACATCCCGTTTTATCATAAGGAGCAGCTGGCATTTCCGTGGTGTAGGACAGGTGCTGTATTTTATGCTCCAGGGTTGATTTGCACAATCTTTTCCTGGACTCCCCCTCCTTTTCCCACTGTCTGGCCCCTACAGGGAGTGAAAGTAGCTGGGCTGATGAACTTTGGACCCTAAGCTCTGCCCATCACGATTGCTGAATGTTATTTCATGGGGAACACTAGTATTTTCTGTATAGCAGAGAAAGTGTATGTTACTAGAGTCAGTGACTCAGAATTCAAGCAGTGATTCACCGCTAGTTTATTTTCAAGACAACATCCCAGGAACTTTTCCCTGGTGCTGGGGTATGAACTCTCTCCTTGTTACCACGTGGCTATTTCAGCAAAGACCCAGCGCTAGGGTCCAGCACCAGCTGTCCCACAGCCAGCATGCAGGATTTCACTTCATGGCTGGGCTGTAGTCAGCAAGATCAAAATATCAGCTCTGACTGGTACTTTAAGCCACTGGAGAGGAGACAACTCCTTAGGCACATGCTCTGCAGCTTTGTTCCAGCAGCATGCCTGTGTGGGGTGATCACAGAGTTAGTCTTTTCTGCTTTGTGAAGAGCCAAGTATTGAATTTTTCCGGACTCAGGTCATTCAAGAAAATTTGTCCTGACAGAAGAGACATCTTTTAAGAGGACAAGCACTTAACCTCAGTCTGAGCTAGAGTCCACTGCACTCAGACTTGGAAATGACATTTTGATCCCACTCATGGTAGACAGTACTCACGGTGAAGGAAGGACTTGTTGTAAGGATGCCTTCAAATGCTGATCTCAACTTCTTTCCAAATCACTCCACATACTCATGGGGAAGGTCAATGTTAGTGTATCGGTATAAAATTCAAAAAATAGGAAGAATCGCATAAGCCATTCTGCATACATGTGTCCTTGCACGACCGAAGGCTTTATCTATGCTTTGGCAGCACTTCAAATACATTAAGGCAGTTTGGTCCTGAAAATTTTTACAGCATGAGAAGACAAACAGTATAATTTGAGTAGGCGAGGAGAAAATCAAAGCACACACAATTCTACATATGTAAAAAACCTGCCTTTTCAAAGATGTGGGAGCTGGCTGGTTTTGTACAGCTATAAGAAAAGATGGGTAAATCAGGACATTTGTGGAATCTTCAGTTTTCAATGCTGTAAACAAAGCAGGACTGCTCTCCACTCCTTCCAGGATGTGCTGTCTGATTTCTTTCAGAAGAGGAGATAATTAGGTCTTCAAGAGGAATTTCAAAGAGAGAAAGATTGTAAGTTTAAGGCTGAGTAAGATGCCAAGTGTAAATAGGATCATGGGAAACATAAACAAATGCAGGATAAAGTTGGATTTGTTGGAAGCAACTTGATGAGGGACAAAAGCTGGCCAGACAGAGCGGAGCTATGAGGGTCTTTGGATGTGAGGACACGTAGCTGGAGCTTGATGTGAAGTGAAGCTGGAGGTGCAGAGATGTCAGCACCTTGCCCTCTCCCGCGCAGTCTTGCTCCCCATCGCTGACTGTGAGACTTGCCCTTTTCATTCCTTGGTGGGTCAGGTTGCGGACAAAGAACGGCAGGGCCAGCGCTGTGGGTATCTGAGCTGGCAATCTCTCTGCCATGAAAACTGGAGGCAGCGTAACTTAATAGGAAAAGTCAATACTGCAGAGAAAGAACAAGCCTGAACAGCCCTCTGTGTTCTGCTTTTGCAGAGGGCCCGGCCCCGTCCACTGCTTGCATCTGTGCGGGGAGGGTTAGCATGCTATTAGCATATCATTTACTCACTGAAAGAGAGGTCTTGTACGGCGGCAGCAGCTCCGATGGACATGCTCCCAGGGCAGTCGCATTCCCTCTTTCAGAGGCGTTGCCATGCATCCGTTTCTGCAGTCGCTGAGATGCAGAAGGGTTTAGGTGAAAAATGAACTCGTACTTGGAGCAGCTGAAAATGGTACCAAGGGGAGCGCAGACCTCTCAGTGGCACTCACAGACGCCACTCGCCCTTCTGTTACCGTCTGAATTCTTCGCCAGGCTTCACGTTTCGCACCGACGTTGCGTTCTCAGTTAGCTGAACGCGAGGGCTGATCTCAGTGCTCACGCTATCGCTTGTTTGTATTGCAGGAGCCAGACGCAGCCCCACGCCCAGACCCACCTTCCTCCACCCATTTAGTGAGTCCTTGTACGACAGGGCTTACGGTCTGTATACAAGGCAAGACAACAGGGCAAGGAAAAACAAAACAGGTGAAAAGGACAAAGTAACAGTGAAATTATCATAATTTTAGCTAGTTAAAACCATACTAAATGTAGCAAGAATCAAGGCTAGCAATCTCACAGCCTGGCTCTACTGGGGAGTGTTTTGTCTGGCATCATAACAGAGGTGAGCTTTTAATTAGTGTGATCTTGAAATCGGTGGGATATCGGCACAGTAGGAGTAGTGGCTGCACTTCAAGACCTCCCATTGAAAGTAGCCAGAGCACGGGAGGAAGAAGTCTTAGATGAGAAGCACCAATAAAATCTACAGCATATTTCAGACTTCGAAAAACTTTCATCAGAATCGCTATTCTGCTCACAAGAGGGGGAATGGAAAAATCTGGCCCCTATTAAAGAAAAGCTCTTGATTAAAATGGGGATTTTAGTGCAGCTTTCAAAGGAAAATCCTATTTAAAGCTCCTGTTTCCTCATTTTGATAGATTCCCCTGGGAAATGTACATAAGGATAACTCCTTTAGAAAACACAGTGTGCTCTCCTTTGAACTTAGATGAAATTCCACATGGAAAATACAACAGCTTGGTGTTCTTTTTGCTAACAGAGTCAGCAGGCAGCTATAGGTATGCAGAATGCACTATATATATATATGTGTGTGTGTAAGATATATATATATATATAAAATCACCTGTGCTAAAGGAAAGGAAACAAGCTCAGGGTTAAAAATGACAAGGAAAAATGGAGTGCGGGTCTTGTTTCTGCTCTTACTTTGAGAGCAGGATTCTGCATTGTCGGGTCTTGCAAAATCATTCTACCTCTGCTAAGAGAATATGACTCTCCATGCAAAAATCAGATGTACCACTCCTTATGCAGAAGTGTGAACATGCTGCATCAGGCATGAGCTCTCTTTATGACGGTGATCAAATTATCTAAAAAATAATGCCAATGGGGAATTTATCTATGAAGTAGGGGTGAATTACACAGGAATGTCGATAAGCGAGGAACTGGGAAGGTAAACAGAAAGTAGGCTCGGACATAGATTTTAAAGCAATCTGGTCATATCCCTAACCCAATCACAGGTTTTTATGGCAAGTAAATACGTACTTAAGATGCTCATCACACCTCTGACTGAGGACCACAATGGGGGACAGTACTGCAGAGCTCTGAAACAGGGGGTACCTGCTATTGATTTGGATATTGAATAGCAACTCAGTGGACAAGAGTGACATAGTCTGTAGTGGACAAGAGCGACATAGTCTGTGCTTGTGGCCAAGTGCATTGCTTCTGAGCAGTATTTTGGGGAAAAAATTGCATATTGATCATCAAGGAAAAAAACAGCTAAATAATACCGCTTCTCAGGAGTGCATTTACGAAGTAACATATCTTGTGTGTCTGTAGTTCTGGAGGTTTTTGCTTGCATGTGGCAAGTATCTAACCCCAGGGTAAGGGTCAGTGCCAAGGATAGTCCAAATGAATTGATTAAGCTAAATCACGGTCAAAGTGTGTCAAAGATCATCTTACCTTTCAGGAACAGAATTACTCCCAAGCCATTTTCAGAGCCTCACGGCTCAGGTGTCATTGCAGCCTCTCCTTGTATTCACTGCATTGATTTTTTTCTTTTTTTTTCAATTCCCATGCCACCCATAAGGATATTTCCACAGAACCAGGTTTAATAGCTGTTTTCTGTTTTCTTTTTCCAAGAACAAAAAACTTCATGTGTGGGATTCATTTGACCAAATACAACCACCCATTTCCAAGTTAGTCATCCTCCAACTTCCTTTACACTCTCTGCAGAGAAAAAGTACTTTGAGGGAGAGATTCATCTCATGTTAAAGACAGCTAAAATTAGGCAAATTGACTGTGCCCTCACAGACTATATTTTTCGCTTTTCTTTGCAAGCAAAGCTGAGAGGCACTAGCTCAGATGTTCCAATGTACACTGAAAATGTCTAAATGTAACTGAGATGAATGCCAATGCGCCCTATTTTGTGCTTTTTTTCCCTCTTTTTCTTTTTAAGTACCACCAGTGCTATATATTTTGCTCAATTCCTGATGTAATTTCTGATTCATGACTACTCTGTCATTACTAGGTGAGAACACAGAGCTGCCTCCCTTCTCCACAACAGGAGGAGACCACTCGGTTCTGGAGGATGCGGTATCACCAGCTCTTACTGCTACAGTCATTATCATCATCACCGTTATCATATCGGGGAGTGCTTACCTGTGTTTCCTGAAATACATCTGCTCTGGATGCTGCAAAGCTACCCAGGTAGTACCAGCCAGAAGGCTTGATCCTAGCAGGTCTGAAGAACAAGTCTAATCTCACCTCAGCAGGTGATTTACTCAGCTGTAGTAAGAAATATCTGTAACTAAGAAGAAATATCAGAAAGCAGTGGAGACATGCTATTCACCGAATAATAACAACTAACAGACCCCTCCCTAATATCAGTGATTTGCCATACTGTACCCTTTGTATCTTTAATTGATTCTTCCCAGGTATAGTGAATCTTCTTTTGCAGCTTTCGGATGAAACGCTACTATAGATCACACTTTCCAGTACTATTTGCCTCTCCTTGACAATATCTTTCATCCCCTCTGACAAATCTGGCTTACTGCTTTTTCTTGACATTTCTCTGCTTTCATATTCGATTGGATTTGGGGTTCCAGAGTTCTGCCATTGCTACCAAGTGTTCTCTCTTGGAGACAGAGAGAAAGAGCACAGGACTGGATACCTTGGGAACTGTCTGAATCTGTCATCTTTTGAAACGGTAAAGGCAACCTGGACACACTTCTGGAGCTCTAAAGCCAAGCCTTTGGTCTCCATATACAGGTATCTCAATGATACACTATAGCTTGCATTATGTCAGAGGTCAAAATGGATGTTCCAGCAATCTTCTGACTGTAAACTCCATGCCAATGCATACTCACATTTCTGTTACTAACAGATCTCTAAAGTCCATGTGTCGCTTTTTCTTTACTGGTGAAACATTCCATATTTGCTGTGTAACCAAGCCGCTATTGTGCGTCTAGCAGAGCCACAACTATACTGACGGGTTAATAAAACTCTCAGCTGACACCATTCCGGCCATGCCAGTGCTATTCTTCCAGTTATGCGTCCTACCCAGTGCGTGAAACATGTTTGAACCTTGTTAGCTGTCCGGAAAGAAACACATCTGGGTGAAATAAAAGTGAATCGTACACTTTCTGACAGCAGACATTTTTACTCTTTCTTGGGATCAGCTGAGAAAACGAAGTTCAGAAGAACATACCAGTGGAATGGCTCTTCTTGGGTCATTTCGGCTTAAGGTGAACAGGGAAGTATTGAAAAGCTTTTTGGAAGATCTGATTGTGGGGTTTGCTGTGCAGCTCCCAAAGAGAAACAGGTACAGATAAATAAAGGCAAACATCCAGAGACAGTCCGTTTGAGACCTAGCTGTATCAAGTCTTTGAAGTGTGTGTTGTCTGTGACTAAAACATTCGCTGACCCAACTACAGCTGTCTTTGCCCTCTTACAAAGGGCAAAAATCTCTCTCCAGGAGACATTGCTTTTATGTCAGCCTCTCCTCTTCCCCTTTAAAACAAAATCTAAGCAGTTCTGGTCTTTGTTTTTGCAGTAAAAAAGCTTGGAAATGGGATGTTTGAAATGCCCATGAGGAAAATTTGAAAGAGAAACTCTTCTTTTTACAAATCTGCCTATGTGGGCTGAGACAATTCACATTTTTCTGAAGAGCTGGGTTGCCAGCACTGTATGCCAGGCAAGTTTTGGACCTGATCTGTGTCCCTTGGGCATCCAGTGCTCCTAATCCAACAGCAAAGATGAAATACAAGAGCCAGGATCACTGTTATTCTGGGAGAAGGCCAACGAAAAGCAGCGCAGCTCTGCATTCAGACCTGGATAAATTCCATTATCGTTATTCAGATTTCACCTGCAATTGATCAGCAGTATTTATGCTTAAAGCTGATATGTTTATCTTGCCAAGTCAAAGCTGTATATTGTGTTTCGCCTCTTAAATCTCAGCGTGTTTCAGTAGCTCTGTATGTGTCACTAGTAAGTCAACTGAAGAGCTGATTTCTATCAAATGAAAGACTGACCTTGATAAATCTACTTTACAGCTGTGCATATCGGTGAAGAAAATAAAATAAATAAATCTTGATCCCTCTTTCATTGTATAAAATGACCATTGTATTTTTAGCTGTAGAAGTTTCCATGACTTTCATTTCATACCAGAGAGCTATTTGTGAAAATAGCTCAGCAGTCCAAGGAAAGCCCATGAGCACTGCTGCTAGCTCTCAGTATGTGCTGGTCATTGTTGATATTTTGACAGCTGTATTGACAACACAATAATTTGTATTTCATATTTTGCTTTCATTAAAACATTTTCTCACATCTCAAACATTTCTGACTGATACCACTAAATAAAGTCATCAAATGCATAAATCTGATTCTTCTTGATCAATTAGGTGCTTGGGTTCTCGATTAATGATGTGTTGGGGTTGGTTACTTCCATTCTAGGTACCTGTGGCATCCTGGTTTTACATAAAGGAATTGCTCTTCTCAGGTTTGTTTTGACACACAGTCAGCCTGCTGCCGGGGTTCTTCTGGCTGGGAACAAGGATGTCCCTCTCTGTAGGCTGGCCTTGAGAGACCTGGGTTTCTCATTCTTCCAGAGATGATCTACGTGAACACCTCCAAGCAGGTCTAACACCTCCAAGGACCTCTGTGTATCTACCCAGCATCAGTGCAGCTTGGGGGGGACCACACAGACATTTCCCACCAAACTCACAACCACCAAGCTACAGCTCTGGCTGCAGTTTCCTTCCTTTCCTCCACTGGGACCAGCTCTGCTCGGCAATTAATTTAATAGGAATTAACCCAAGAAGAAACAAAAACAGCTTAGTGGTCAAGGTACTGCCCTGGGCAACAGGTGGCACAGGCACTGCTCCCTTGCCCTGGGATTTGCTTCTGTATTTGCCATTAATCTTCAGAAAAGAAGACATGACTGGGAGCAGACCAGGATCTGCTGTTCTCCCAGGTCAGCTGCCTGTTCAGCCAGAAAAATATGGGTCTGATTAATTTTAAATATTTTTATACAGCGTGTGACAGCAGTGCTGAGCATCACAGCGGTTGGAAGGAGACAGGGGAAAGTGAGTGAAAAAGACTTGGTGGTCAGAGCTGAAAAGCCTCAGTACCGGTGGTTTACAGGGAAATCTAACCCCTTAATCCTCATTTTTTAGCCTCATTTAGCAAAATGTGACTCTTCTCCCTTCGCTCACACTCTGTCCTTAGGAAAAAGGCCTCAGCAAGGGGGCTACATCAACCACAGCAACAAAAACATCCCGCGAAGGTATCCAGCAGAGGGAGTTCCACGAATGCAACAAACCCAGGCTGAAACAGAACCGGTTATAAACCGGCCGGGATGAGCTGCCGGGTGCCCCCCGGGATGGGCAAGCTGCTCCCCGCGGCCCTGGTGAGGAGCCCGGGCTGAATTCAGCCAAGTACTGACCCGAATCTGCGTAATCGCCAGTGAATACTCAGTGAACTCGAATGCTCTGCGCATTGCACGGAGCCAGGGTTTCATTAGAGGGGTGAAAATACTCAGCGCTTCGCAGGATCATATGAGGAAAAGAAAAGACTCTGTTTACACCTCGGCTTTTGTTTTTCCCTCGCTGGTTTGCTTGTCAGACAGAAAGCCAAGCGAGGGCCAGCCCCGATTCTGAGAGGCCGGCGGAGGAAGCCTTGGAAGCAAACCTGACTGCTTCCAGAGTCTGTGGCGAGGCCACGCGGCGGGCACAGAAACCACTGCTCTTGCCGGACCCCGGACACCTCTTCCAGAGAGAAAGGCGATGAAACGGTGACACCTCTCCATCCACACTACGGGACGAATCTCTGATTCAACGTGAAGTCTACCTCCGAGATCCTTTGACCCAATTCATGTTAATACTGTTTTCACCAGAGGGGAAGAGTGCATGCTATCCCTTTACCAAAAAAAAAACGGTCAAATTCCTGCCTCCCTCTGTCCCAGAAAGCAAGCAAAGGATCGCAGTGCTAGCAAACCAGCGTGGAAATATCCCAGACTAAAAATACCATCTTAGAGCTTTTTTAATTTTTTTTTTTTTTTTTTAATGTTATCTCCTGGGTACCACAGTGTCTTGAAGAGCTGCTAAAAGAAATTTAAGAAAAAACACTCCACCCTGCTGGAGATCCTGCATAAATTCTGCTTTATATCGAAGTAAAGGAGCACAAGGAGTTAATCCCAGCTATGTGCTTTGACACAGCTCCTGGCTCAAGGCTAGCAGAGGCTGTGAGAAGATGTTAAATGAAGGTGATTCCTGTCTTGATGAGATTATTTTCTAATAAGGAAAAAGAAAAAAAAAAGGCATCACAATATTAGAAATGGACTACACTGTGTTTTCTATGACCGCAAGAACAGTCAGGGGAGCAGAAAGAGATGCAGAGAGGGTTTTGCCTTAGAACATTCCTGAGCCTGAATTCCAGCCCCGAGAGCAGCCGGCCCCCAGCCCAGGGCACAGCCCTTTGTCACCTCTCCTCCCTCTGTAAACCGGGAGTCTTAATACCCCCCCTCAACCCCTCCTTTTCACAGGAATGCTGAAGAAAATGCCTGGAAGATGAAGTGCCTGCGCTGCTGTCACGCTGCCAATTCTCCGGCGCTGCGCGGATTCATATGGTAACCAGAGCCAAGGTCAGGGAAGCATTAGGCAGCCTGAATTTGGCAGACGGGGGTGTCGGTGTCTGATAGCCCTCACTCATGGATTAGATTAGCATGAAACGCCCTGCCTAGGTTATCCTTGAAAATCACTTCAGCTACTGCAGGAGACGGCTGTGCATTGCCATTAGCAGGGTTGAGGGCAGGACAGTTACTTTCAATGCACATTTGCTTCGTCGGTCTTGGTTTTCCGGGCTGTTAGTGTTGGTTTAAGCCTATATAATTTGAATATAAGTGTCCCCAGGCCCTTTAATGGTTACTAATCTGTTCATATTTAAGCTAACGTTCTTTTATCCCTTTCCTCTTTTCGCTTCTTTCAAGCATATCCAGGGGGTGTCTACTGACAGGCCATTTTCAATGGTGGTTCCCTCACTGTGAAGGTCTTGTCAGTCCTATCTGAGCATATAGATTTTTGTACAATGAATTTCTGGAGAAAGACCATGATTTAACACCCACCAAGGCCGTACATCCACGGGGTGCAGACCAGCACAGAACACCACCTGGGCAAAGCCAGGCATCCACATCAGTGTATTTTCTTGCCTGACAAACCCTGCCATAAGCAAGGCTGAGGACCTTGTGTGCAATGTCCTCTGCGCACACTGCTCCCGGTTTTGAAGCCAGATAGCTGGGCCCCAGCCACCAGGCACCACGCTCCGCTGCTCCGTGCGATGAGGGGCTGCTGGTGAGGTCATCCTTCGCTGGAGAAAACATCTGGGATGACAGCAGGTAGCTCCGGTCCTGTGCCAGGAGACGAGCAGGTCAGGACTATGAGGCTTGTTTTGATCATATCAAGAATGTCTTTGCATATCAAACATATGTATTTTAAAAATATTTTCTTGATAGAAAGGCAAACACTACGAATGAAGAAGAAAATGCCAAGTGGGTTCTCCATGCTGTTTGCCAGTCGCCTTTAGTCTGGTGTCACTTGCAGTCTAGGGGAAAGGCGAGTCTTTTGAAGCACTAACGATATTATTAGAAATCTAAATATTTGCACTGCCTCTCCGTGTCTCCATCAGCCTCACACGAGACACCAGCTTTTCTGTTAGCAGTCATGAAGGTTGAAGTCCCGATGCCAGCCACGCTGTGCTCACCAGGAGGCTGGGACACAAAGAAGTGGGGGGAGAATATGAATCTCACTCACCTCTCCACTTTCCTGCCCCTCTGCAGAAAATATTGCCGTTGAAGGGATGTTCAAGTCGTGATGGTGAAAACCGGGACCGCACTGCAGCGCTGCTGCCTTCGTGGCCCTTCCCTCCTCTCCCCAGCACGTGCACTCACTCTTAGGGAAAGTTTCCATCATCTTTGCAACAGTGGAAAAGCACAAAGTGAAATACCAAGATTGGGCCTCTGTCAGTATTAGCAGGACTTGGGAAAAATGCCAATAAACCCAGACTAAAGCATTTTTCCTTTAATTCTGTGGGGCTCTGACAATAAATCTATGTTTTTCTAGGAGTTCCTTCTACTCTACATACCCTGACCCTCATTCAGTTCATTGCGTATGGTAGAAGAGTGTGAAACTACCATCCCAGAAAGGAGGTATCTCCCAGCTCCACAGCCATTCTGACTGAGGTCTGGTTTGCTCCACACAGGCAAATCAGCTTCCAAAAAGCAACATGATTCTGGAGGAACAATATTAACAAAATCAAAGTGCATGTGAGGAAAAGCTAAGACGAGGCCAGGAAGGCATTCAGCTGTCGGTAAACGCCCCCTCCCCTTTATCCCCTACCACTCCCTTGTCTCTTTATTCACACAGGAAAAAAAAACGATCCTGATGAAGCTGTAAATGACACAAAGCAAGTTTAATTTTTGCGGTGAAACCAGTGTGTAACAGCCTTGAGCTGAATTAAAGTCATACAAACTGGGGATAAATCAAAGCAGCTTGTGTAGAAGCATCCCAGGGCAGCCACAACATTGCTGAAGACTGCGATGGAAGCGGGGCCAAGAGTCACATGGAGATGAGTCCTTGCAAAAAGTCTTTTCTAATATAATCAAAGTCAAAATACAGTCCAAAGTGAGGCTGCTGTAAACAAAGGGAAATTTTATTAATTCCAGACGGCATCATAAAACTAAGTTTCAGAAAAAATCAAAGCCAACATGTTGAAGAAAATAACCACCTCTTTTTGGCCCATCTTGCAGAAAGAGGTATTGGCATCAGACAGCCCCTGTGGACATGGAGACGTTTATTCACATACATGCTCCTTACAAAATAAGAAAGGAAGAAAAAAAAAGGGCTTCCCACCTGCTTTCTCCACCTTCCCATTACAGTCTGGTCTCTACACATTTCACCAGGTGAGACCATGGGAATCGTGTTTTTTTTCTGCCTGATGAATTTTTATGGTTTCATACCTGAGTAAGTCACAAATCTCAGTCCAAAAAGTCAGCTGCACTGTGCACAGCTACTGGCAGTAAGAGCAGTCAGGGTTATCTGTGCCTTGCCTATCTTTGAAGCAAGAGAGCCAAGTTCATGAGAAAATCAAGGGTGGCTCCACTGAACCCAACAGCACAACTTTGATTAGCTACAGTGGGTTCAGGATTTCACCCCAGACATTCCTCCTGCAGTCTATAAACTGAACCTGAATCTGAAAGTCAGGTTTGGCTTTCTCTCTCTTTTCCATCACCAATAACCTGTGTTTGGACTTTCATATACAATTGTGTTTATAATCCGTACACCAGAAACCACTTCAGTGCTGGGAACGTGTTGTCCCTGCAGACCTCGCAAGGTGAAGAAGCAGTGCAAGTTTATTTGAGTCAATCGAGTCGGTCGGTAAGGTCCTGTCTATACACAGGAATTCAGTCTGCTGCACAAGCAAGGGCCAGAAGTGTTTACATGTTTCCATAGTCACTTAATAGCCACCACATACAAAATCCCCAAGTTTAGCATGCTTTCAGATGAACAAAACTCCACCTGGATCCTAGCCTTCACCCTGCTCCCATTAAGACTTCCCCAGATTTAGCTAACATCTTGCGTGCAACAGAAGAGTAGCTTTACTTAACTTGTCTAATTTTTTTGCTCAGTTCTGGCTGTTTGTTTGGCTGGCTCAGCTTCTGTCTGTACCTCTAATTCTCATAAATGTTTTACACTGGCCTGTTCACATTTTTGAAGTGGTGAGCTCCTCTTTACCTTGCCTTGATCTGTAAACAGCGAATTCCTGTTTAGGAGCTGTCACGTGGCTCTTTGCTGATGCTTCTTTTCTTTCGGCAGCTGGGACTGCAGTGTCTCTTCCCGGGCTGGCAAAAAACCTACTCAAACATCTTCAGAACCTTTGCAGCTTATGGTTTCTAGTTTTATTAAGTTCTTTACTGTGTGTGGAAGCTGTTGACTTCTCAGAGAATGATAGCAAACTAACTGGTAATGGTACCAAAACTAACTGCAAACATGTAATGCTTCATCAGGAACACAGGGACTGCTCTAGTGGCATGAAAAAAATGATTTTTGTGTGGCTATGGCCTCTGCTAAGACTTGCATGCCCTTTCCGAGGGACTCTTCTGCCGGCCTGGGGTGCTCCAGGGCACTGTGCAGTAGCAGTGCCGCAGCAGGTCCCCAGCACTGCGGTGGTCCAACTATTTTTCTCCAGCAGTGAGGTAACAGCTTGAACCATGGCTTCTGCCTGGAGAGTGTCAGGAAAATATTCACGCTGGTTGTGCCTCTCCTTCATACTGGTGCAACACTGGTGTCTGAGACCATTAAGTCCAGAGCCTTAGCCAAGAAGTGACGACCCTTAACTACACGCCTCTCAGCGTCATTGCGAATGGCCTCACAGACAGCAACGGCTCCGATGGACCCAAGCAAGACCAAAGTGATGCTGGACAAAAAGGTGAATCCCTTTAAAGAGCTCACTTGGACACTGACCTCACATCGCTCCACAGCACACATCTCCCTGCTATCCCCATGTTAAGAAACTTAGAGCCTTTCTCAGAACTTGCAGGACCACACTGTCTGAAACCACCTTCTTCCATCTCTGGCAAGCTAAGAAATTCCTTTATTTCGTCCTGGATGAGGCCTTGGTGACCCATGCCTGCATGGCCTCCCATTTGACCTGCTGTGATTCCCTGTTCGAATCAGAATGTGCAGGCAATAGGAGTCCAACTCAGCTTGCTTTCCCCACGCTTTGGGTTTCCGTGAACACAGGTGCCTTCACTGGCTCCTGGACAGCGTCCGGTGCCAGTGGTCAAGCCCATTTTATTGGTACTAACAAAAAGCTAAGATAAAGGTCAAGACATAATAAAATTTTTTTTTCATCCTCACTGGAGTCTGGCTACTAGAGGAGATCAGACAACTTCTGTCCCTGAGCACCTTGAGGGAATGAGGCAAATCCTTCCTGCCCGGATCAGCTCTGTCAAAATGTGACTCAGTCTCCGTCACTGCAAGGAATTGTTGTTTCTGTCTCAGCTGCAAGGTCACCTCTGGATTAAAATATTTGCAGTTCACTTTTGATGGATATTTGCCATCTGAAGTCAAGTGACGAAGGCACTTCATTTTCCTTCAAAACACTCATCATTTATACAGTTCTAAGTAGTTCTTCCTCTGAGACAATGTCACTGAGATGAACCTGAACTTCCTAAACAAAGCTAAAAACAGCCACTAGAAAAAAACTGAATTTCCCTAAACACTGGGAAATGAGTGAAACACCATTAAATATGGAAAAGAAGGACATGTAGGTTATTATTCTTTCCAGAGCTTTGTATTATAATTGTCACCCTTACAACAGTACCTACATAGAGCAATTCAGATAAGAACCCCCCTGAGATAAGCATTGTGCAAGGCCCTTATAGTACGAGGCAATCCCCATAATAGCAAGCAGATTAATGTTAAAGACATGGAAGCATTTCATAGCTGAATGTCCTGTCAGTAAAGTCGGATAATACGCCTTCTTTTCACACACCATTTGCCTTCTAGCAAAGGAGGATAAATTCACCTGCACCGATGACTTCCAGCATTCAGGCCAGGTCACTTTGGATAAATCTGCATGGGTCACCTCGGGCAGACAGGACTCACTTGTCAGTGCTCAGAGCAGCAGGGACGTCAGCCAGCTTCGACCCGAAGGCTGCGCGACCACGTTAGCACCGTGCTGGGTTGCGTTCCTCCGCCTGGCTGGTGTGACCAAGGGGACAGAGCAAAAAGCAGGGCAGAGGGATAATGCTGTAGATAAGAAGAATTCAAGAGAGTGATTCAGTGACTTTCCTAAGGTCACACAGAGGAACTGGCTGGGGTGACAACAGGGCACAACTATGAAAAGCAACAAGACAAACCTCCTTTTCTGAAGGGTGACCAATCCAACATTGTCTGACTTGGGTTTGGAAAGCATGTTGCGCAGACAAAGCATTCCTCTCCTTTTCTTTCTGAATGTGCTGGCTGCAACTTTACCAAGCTTGTGTTTTCCTTCTTGAATTTCTTTATGGTTTTCCCTATTCCACCACCAGCGCCCGGGGTGAAGTGTCAGATACCAGTGGGGAAGGTGAGTGCAGACAGAAGGAATGCAAGTGTTGGAGGAAGCCAGGCTGCCAGACAGCATCTGCGTCTCCTGCTGAAGGCTACGTTGGTGCTGACACACCGGGTTATTTCTGCTGTGATACTACCCGGGTGTCTAATTAAAGACAAGGTTAAAGACACAGCCTGAGATTTAAAGTTATGAATACTTACGAGTGGAGATTTCAGATTTTGCTTTCGTGTTTAAAAGGTCAGAAGCTTTATAGCTCCTGCTAATCTCCACTGAGACGCATCCCAAACCCCCTCCCAGGTAGCCTAGCTTTAGGACACTGGCACAGCAGGGCAATATTGCCCTGCCAGGCCTAATCAGAAAAGATCGCACTAATGAGGAACTTACTCAGATTTTTCAGATTTAAAAATGCTTGGCAAAAATATTGTTGTTTTTTTTAATATAGGTAATTAAACGATTTTTTATTGCAGTCAAGACACTGTATTGTTTAATGCACAAAGTGCATGGATAAATAATATTTTTCCATTAGGCTTTATTTGGAAATCAGAAGAAGTACAAAATCATACTTTAAATCTAGCTACTTATCCATGCCAAAGAGCATGAGTCACACATGATGGTATTCATGGAGAAGCCAGCAAAGCTTGGAGAAATATTTTGGTGTTAGGTTTCTGTTCCATACCCAGAACCAGACAAACCGAACTGTCTAGAGGGTGAAATCCGAGAATAACAACAGTGGTCAAGATTTTCAAACTCAGGTACGTAAGAGATAATTCTGTTTTGGGGGACTTTGATGAAAGATAATGTCATTGCTTGAAATTTTGACTCCTACAAGGTTTCCAAGAAGCGAACAGGCACCAGAGGTGTGCACTGCAAGGGAAACTGGGGTGGGATTCAGGTACCTGCTTGTAGGTGTCTGCACGTGAACTAGGGACTATGCTTTCATTATGGTAAATATGGATGATGTCTCCCATAGTCACAGTCAATGAAGTCTGGAAACCACTTGGTTGACTGTTAGGTGACTCCTTCAGGATACACCAAATTATGCTGAAGGCTCCATGGTCTGTATTAGCTGGATCTCCGCTGAGTATAAAGGGAGAACAGGCACTTAGACCCCACATACACACCAGCACTTTAGTGTTTTAGTCTCTAACCCAATCCCGTACCAGTTGCTAAAATATGGGCCACCTGTGCAATCGTAGTCAAGATATATCTAAAGCAGTTGTGTCTCAGGTACATCCACTGCATACAGAGGTTACTCCCTTGCGCACACCATGCTCTTCCCCCTGCACATCTCTTTCTTCACAGCAAGGAAACTGAGGTTCTCAAAGCACCCCGGAACCAAACCCTAGAGGCGAACACCCTAGCTCAAAGCAAAGTGTCAGAAGAGTTCCTAGCTCTGTCTGCATGGACAACACAACCCACTCTCAAGCTGCAAGAATGACCTTACCATGCCTTGCGTCTACAGGTAACAGGCTTAAAGCCTGAGCTTGAAGTCTGGACTCTGACCATGGGAAAACAGAGTCAGCACTGACCACCCGGGCTATCTACTTTGCACTGTGCTGGAATTGAGATTCCTGACCAAAACCGCTTTCTGTCATGCTGTTTCCATGAAAGCCAGTCTTGGAAACCAAACATACACAAACACTATCCCACCAGTCCTTGCAGCCTCCCCTGGCACATCTTAGAACTGGCCCAAACTTCAAAATATCTTTAAGAACTATTCAGGTTTTATTTCTTTTTCCTTTGTCTTTCCTTTGCTTTTGTTCATCCATTTTTGCAACCTTTTTTCCGTGGGCAAATTGCAATGGAAGCCTGATTACTAACTTTTGTTACATGGACCTTTAAATCTCTGCAGGGTGACACTGGAAATCAAGGGCTTCTTATGTTCATAAAGCTCCCTGCAATATCTAATCTATGTAACAAAGAACAGGAAAGAGAGGGAAAATTGGCCCCAAAGCCCTCAGAGTTAAATGTCTGAACGGGTGAGGAGTGCTGACGGAGGGGGAGGCGATGCGACCGCGCTTAAGCAAGGCTGTCCTGGTACTCAGAAACACCCAGAGTGCTCGGCGTCACCCCCGCTGCAAGGGACGTCAAAGAGCCTGTAAAACCCTGAGTGGATTCAACAGATCATACCCAGATAAAGTGTTGAAAAATGAAAGACAGTGAAGTGGGGAGGACACTGGCAGCCAAGGCTCCTTGGCTCTGCTTTTCGCTCTGCGGTTCCTGGGGTCCACCAACCTTAAGAGCCTGGGCTGAAGAGCTGAGCCCTAAGCAATGTGAGCCCCGTCGCACAGCCCGGCCACGATGACCTGCGAAGGCACCGATTAAAGCCTGGAAATGTTTCCTGGGAAGGGGTGGGCCTCACCGAACGTACAGGACATTTTTATAACCCTGCCCCTCAGGCTGAGACTTTGGAAACAACCAGCAAGCCAACCACGAAGGGTCGCCTTGCCAAGTAAGGCAGTGGAAACTAATGACAGAAATACACTTTGAACAAGACATCTTTATCAAGAGAGGAAGTACTAAGAGCTACAGTGACCAGGCCACACAGGAGAAAGGAGGATAAAGAGGACTGAGATAAGGTTAATGAAGAATGACAAATAGAGCCAAGTGGCTTTTTCCTGCCAAAAAAAAAAAAAAAAAAAAGCCACCTCTCGATATCGAGCTCAAGGATGCAGAGGGGACGTTCCTCAGCCAAGGAGCTGCACAAAGAGAGCCCCAGCAGCGAAAGGGGACAGAAACCCAAACCCTCTCCCTCACAAACGCGGGGCGAAGCTCTGGTCCAGCTGCAGGTGGGCCTGCTCCCCCGGGAACCCACAGAGGACAACGAGGATTCTTCCCCTGGGGCAGCGGCAGCCCGGGGCTGTCCCAGCGCACACGAGGGCTCGGGCACTGCTGGTCCTGCTCTCCCCGGAGCCAGGGGAAGACAGACACGGTCAGACCCAGGTTGAGCCCTCTGAAAACGTATTCGATTGCCTAGACTTGTCATTTTGTCATTCCAGAAAAGTTCCAGGAAGGGTAACAAACTGAAAGGATTAATTAAAGAGCAAGAATTAATCGAAAGCAGAGCAGTACCTTCTGGCTAACAGACCCTATTGCACTTGCAGCAGGAATTGTTTTCATCTCTCCATGGTGCGGTTTTAATTTCTAATAACTGAGCTCCCTACAGCCATTTGCGAGCAAACTTCCCTGGTTGCCACCCGACCCGACCTGGACCTCTCCGCGACGACTGCCTTTCGAGCGGATGGAACACGCAGCACACTCGGCAGCAGAGCTGCGAGACCACGAAGAGCCCGTCCCAGTAACTGGCTGGCTCAGACAAAACTGAAGCCCAGTGGAAAGAATCCAAATTACTTTTGAGGACGCTGGCTCAGGGCTTTTGAGATTTCGGGCCAAGATGACAGGGCTAGAAGTCATGAAAGCAGAGGAAGGTGTGAAGGTCTGGGAGAGCTTTATGTGATTGCACCCACCACCTCTTGCGCAATCGTCCTGCAGAGCAGGGCCTGCCCACCGCCACGCTGTCTTGCTAATTAGTGTGTTTTGCATAGAAATTTCAGGACCCTGAGACCAATCACAAGCCTTAATCAATTGACACGACCAAGCTGACAGCCCTGCACCCATGCTGTAAGTAGCCTTGTCTCCTGTCCTGTCGCTGGCCCTGTCTCCACGTGCTCCTGGCCAGGCTGCCTGAATGGACCCAGACCTTGCCTTGTCTATGGTCAACAGAGCTGGGCTTGTCCCACCCGTAACTGCGCCCTGTTGGGGATGGCACTGCCCATGCTGGGATCATCCTCAGCTCCCAACTTGTCCTCCCTCATGGAGCGGCCCCATTCTTACTCCTCCTGAGCAGGCACTTAAATATCATATATCTATCCCACACATGAGGACCCCATAAGCAGCTAAGATGGCTCTTGCAGGCATCCCAAAGCGCTTTCCATTCTCTGCTTCACCGACCTTCCCAGCTTTGGCAAGTGTGTGGCTTCGCTATGAGTAAGGCAGTTGGGCAAAGGTCTCCTCACTGCAAGTCAAACCAAGACAGCTGACCTTCAAGAACACCTTGAAGACATATGGATGTTCTCCAGATGAAAAGGGATTCAGTTTCCAGGCCAGGCAACTCAATTCTGTATCTAAATTTAAGTTCTGCAGAAAGGGGTTAAGCGAAAGCTTAGGTTTACATAAAGACGTAACCAGGCTAAAAATAGAATGTTACATCATGGTAAATTGTATGTTCTATATAAACCAGAAAAAAAGCAACCCCCAAAAAAGCTTCATATACACACATCCATACACTTTCATGGTTTATTCTAGCTCAGTTGCAACAGAAGGACCTGGGCATTCTTATCATTCAGTCTCAAAATCATATTTGTGAACTTCGGATATGCCATTTACAGCCTGATTTATCCAGCAATAAGGTAAGGCTGTAACGGCGCTCACCATTTCTCAGAACTGCTCTCAGTCTTCACACGCTACTACTTTCAAAAGTATGACAGCACAGATCGATACTCACTTCACATGACATGCAGGTAGATCATCTCCTGAAAAGCATATCTGAATAGCAAAGCATTATTAATCATAACCTGAGTTTTGATAAGGCTGAAAGAATTTATAAGAAAGGGCCAGTGGCAATAAAAAGATGGGTGGGAAACTCTTAGTAGCTGTCCTTTGCAACAAGAAGATTTCCAACCTCTCGCAGGAGCTGCGGGGGGATGTCCTAGCTCTTACCTCCAGACAATCAAACACAATGCACTGAAGAGTGATAGCAGCTAAGAATATCTGCAATGAAATATTCCACATGGCATCCTTTGTGTTTCCACATGGAGCCTCTTTTGACCTCTAAGAGCTAGTCCTTCTCATCGCTGTTGTCCCACACAGCTACAAACGTTCCTCACTACTCCATTTCATTAGCATATACGCTGAGACGCAGCCCGTTCTTCACAAGCTGAGATGTGCAGTGCGGGCAGCCCTGTGCCTTGCTGCACAACTACCACATCACTCGGGATATCTGGCAATAATTTGTTCCAACAGCTTTCGAAGTACTCATTTTAACAATAATTTAATTTTATGTTTTAATAAAAAAGGCAGATGTAGGCTGCAGCAGAACAATTCCCTGCACGAGATACCTTCTGAGCTCCAGAAAAACATGTTTTAATAGACTCCCCTTCCATATCATTTAGGAAGATTTTAAAATGTACACATGCTGTCCAGTTACCATCACTTTGCTGGCAGCTGCTTCATAGACCTTTCCTACAGTAAAAATAAGCTATCAAAAAATGACAGCACAAGAAAAATACGGCCCAAATGATAGCATTTGGTAAAAGTAGCATCTGCTCATTTAAAAGCAAGAAGCATTTAATATCCTGTAGTCATTTTTGTTTTTCAAGCTTTTTAGGGTTCTGAAACATTTTCAGGACACAGGTCCCAGGAGTCCCAAGCGAGGTGAGAGACCCACTGCTGCAAAAACAAACCCAGAACTCAACAGCTCCTCGACGAGATCAGCGCAGAAATGCCATTTGCTCCACTGTCACATGCAGTCTGCGTTTAGAGCTGTCTCCTCGCTTATCAAAGTGCCC
Source organism: Opisthocomus hoazin (assembly GCF_030867145.1). NCBI lineage: Eukaryota > Metazoa > Chordata > Aves > Opisthocomiformes > Opisthocomidae > Opisthocomus > Opisthocomus hoazin. The sequence goes on along the minus strand of NC_134414.1, from coordinate 11,527,973 downwards.
TTCCTTTGGACCCATCCCTCCTCAGAGAGAAGAAGGGGAATTTGCCAAAATTCCACGCAAAAAGTTTGGACAATACTAACTTGTCTCACGTCAGGCTGTGCAAGGATTTCGCTGTAAAGAGAGCAGAGGGACCCAACAGACCTGAACATGTGGAAGTGCTTCTTTGTCGACCCGCAGGTTTTATGGAAGCTAAACCAGGCTTATTATTGAATTTCTTTTTGTGTGCTGTAAATTACCGAAGAGAGGTCCCGGATTTCAAAATCTGGCCTGGATTTCAACCTCCCAAAGAGCTGGGCTGATATTGATTCTGTGGTTATAGTTCAACTGCTGCCAAGGAGCCTGTTACAAAGCTGGCATGTGGTTCCAGCCTCGGATTTCGATTATTTTTGGACCAAGAGACGAGCATGTCTGGAGCTAGGATTTTACTTTATGTCTCTATTAAGTAACATTTCGCAAATGCTCAGCCCAGAAGGAGAGAATGCATTCCAAGGGGCACAGACTGTTTTAAAACCAAATAGTTTTTTAAGTCTCGGGCTCCCGTCTTCTGCATCACCAGGACCCCAGCAGCACTGAGAGCTGCTTGCAGCCGGGCAGGAGCTGCCTGCAGCCCACAGCTCAAGCATCGCCCTCAGTGGAGCCATCCCAGACCCAATCTCAGTCCTCTTCTACCCCTGCCACTCTGAAAAACCTGAGCCATCAGCAGCAGATTCAGCACAGCTATCCCGAGGATGCAGACAGGCCTCCCAAATTGGCCACATCTGATGGCAAAAAGGACCAAGGGATTGTGAACCTCTGTGCAACCCTACCGAGGGGCTGTGACCAAGCTAATGCTTCCAGCCTTGGTATAAATGCCCAGCCCTGCCGTTCTTCACCGTGCCAGCCGTGCTTCCAAAGCTGAGCCTTAACAAGGGACTTCCCCAGCTGAAAACGCTCTGAGCAAAGCTAACCCCATAGCGACAAGCTCCGCGTGCAAGTGATGGAAAGAGGGAAAGTGGGAAATCTGGTGACCTTCCAGGCTGAGGGCCTTTTCCGCTGAACTGTGTGTGGTGATGGGTGGATGAGGGGAATAACAGACCGGCGGGTTTTTAATTAAGTCATAAAAAAACCTGTCCTTTGATCAAAGCAATGGGAAAGCCTCCGCATGGCATTTATTTATCTCTAGGTTAATCTGTCTTAAGGATCTGAAAAACGCATTGCATCTGCAGCAATTTTACTATTTCTGGCCATGTGATCTTTGTCACAACACATGTCTGGAGCTCTTGAAAATACATTCAATAAGCATGAACTAATCCTCACGCTAGCCCGGTGAGTGAGTGCGGGTGAGCATCCCATAAAACAGCTCGTACTCCAAGGACAGGGCAGGTGACTGTATCGTGCATTTTCTACACACTCCACAAAATGAGGATTTTGGAGCTACCTGCATCTCTGTGGCTCCCTCGTATCACGTGCACCTTTTATAAGGCAAAAGACACAAACCAGTAAATGGTATTTCCCCAGAGAAAGGCCACTGAGGCACAGATAAGAAAAAGTAGCTTCTCCCATGGTAACTCTAGAGAAGAAATCTGTCTGCTGCCTTACAGAGTTGTGTTACTCACCTGTCCCTGCTCCCTCTTACCACCAACGAAGTCAGTGTGTCTGATCCAACTTGAGCTGATTGAATTACAGTTCCTATCTTACCTAAAGTGACTGTCAGAGTTAAGCAGCCTTTTAAATATGGGGTTCCTTGCAATACTGATACATACAAACGTCACTCAATAAAGATCATTCTTCTAAAATTATTACCCATATTAATTACAATATGATTTTTTCTCTTGCCCTTCTGCTTGCTGTAAAGTGCTAAAGGGGCTATGAGAAAGTGAAGTGCTTTTTAACTCTGGATAGCAAACCATCAATACAGCTGCAGATTGATTTCCAGTTGCAGATGCTTTCTGGCTAATGAAGTTAGAGCCAGGAGAAATGCAGTTTGGCTTTGATGTTTTAAACAGTTTGCGGGCCTGACTGTTGGAAGGGGGGGGGGAAATAACCTTTTATTTGTACTTTGGGCAAATTAATTTTTGAAATGGCTGAAAGGCAGACAATAAGCTTTGCACTATCATGCTTGCAGAGCTGCTTTTGAGATTGACGCTAAACATAAAAACTTCTTGGATTGGAGCCTGAAGTGCTCCCTGGGGAATAATTGTGCAACAGCAGAGGGATGAACTAGATGATGAAATAAATCTTTTTTCCCATTACTGTCTGTGATTTTAAAGTTATTAGAGTGCTACTAAGGACTTGATAGCAGGAGAGACTTATAAGACTATTGTAAGACTTGGGAGAAAAAAAAAAAAGGAAAAAAACCCAGCAGCTGTAAAAGCCGAAGGCACTGCCAGGCCTGCTGGCACACTGTGCAGTTCAGGCAATACAGGAATTCTGTGAATTCTTAGAATTCCACAAAACCACTGGAAAAAGGACAGAACAACCAAGTGACAGTCTGCAAAGAGGGAACAGGCTTGGGAGATGCCATCAGGGTGCATGTCGAGGTAGGAACCAGAAGCAAATGGGGAGGGGGGTGAACCAAATCTCCTGCCTGGAGGAGAAAATCACCCAATGTGTTTGTGAAGGACAGGACACTTCTAGCCTACCTGCTCCAGTTCATCTCCTATTTTCAGTGATCATGACACAAAAACATACATTATATTATACTACAAATATAATTTTCCTTTTTATAGGAAAACAGTGTGGGACTGATCCGAAGCCCTGCGCTCTCTCTCTGGCTCCTTTAGAAACCCCGTTCAGCATGCACCACAACCTGGTCTGGTTGAAGATGTCCCTACTCACTGCAGGGGGGTTGGGCTAGATGGCCTCTAAAGGTCCCTTCCAACCCAAACCATTCCATGATTCTATGATTCTATCTTGGTGTCATCTTCCTACCTTGTGATAGGCAACGTAATAAAAAAGTGGGATAAGTCTTGGTTTTTCAGAGGCAAGAAGAGGTGAATTATAGGCAACAGTGTGCAATGAGTGAGAAGGAAATAATCAGGGAAGAAAGTTATGGCAAAGGGAGATGTGGAAACATGTGGAGGAAACAGCAGAAGAGAGGGAGTGGAGCCATGCTCAGAGCTCATAAGGTACAAACGCCTAGAAAGCAGTGAAAAATAGATAAGTGACTTTTGAGAAGCTTGAATGGGAAGGTGGAGAACTGAACAGGATGCTAACGCCCAAATTTCTGGAATAAGAGTCACCCAGATATCGTAGGTTTTCTGCACACGAGGATCCTCAAGCATGCTGAGAGTTGCAAAAACTTGGCTGTGTTATCTCTCCTAAATAGTCTTGTAGCACTGTGAAGAACAACCACTACCAACCTTTCATTTGTTTGGGGTTTTTTGAAGGTGGTGGTGGGGAAATTTCTCCTCCCGCAAACACAGCATCAAATCTTGCTCAGTACTACAAGTAGACAGGAAGGGACGGAGGCCTTTCTTGTAAAGGTCCCGGGGATTTGGGACAGAAGTGGGCACCTACAAATGGCGCCACAAACCCAGGAAAACCTCTTTGAAGGTCAAAGCAGTTTTCCTGTTCCTGAAGCAATACAGAGGGGATTTGGTGGAAGTTGGCATGCCTTTAGGTGAATGTGGTGGTTCCTTCTTGCGTTTGGTATGGTCAGAGAATGAGAACATCACCAAATATGGAATGAGATATGAACCACAGGTTTCCTGACTTCAAGGTGGTTTCCATAGCAGGTGATGTGATACTGGGCCATGTGTCCAGAGTGAAGGGGAGAAGGTATTGAAAGTGGGAATGACAAGTGAACTTCTACAGTTAAAAGATACAAAGCCCCACAAACGTGCAGAGCTAGGCATGACCCATCAGGGACAATTTCAATTTTAATCTTTTTTTCAGTTCTGGATTTAGTTACAGTTTCCTCAGTTTATTTGGCCTGTGGCACAGCAAGTCAAGCAGCAAAAGAAAAGGAGTGACTGTGCTAGGGCCCATCCCAGGTCTGCCTGGTCATTAGGGCTTGCATTTTGCTTTGAGGACTTCCCAATCCTTCCTCACATCAATGGCTTTCACTGGATCCCAGCAAATTAGAACAATTCTCAGAGGTGAGCAGAATCCCTGAAGATGTGCTGCGGAGCTCACATCTGACTCAAATATCTTTAAATTTTAAGAGGAAACAAAGTGTGTTCCAGGCTGACCTTTTAAATCTATCTATAGTACTTTGATGTTGCTAGACCAGCGTCGGAGCACCTTCCAAATTTAACAGTTTTAGCTGTCAGCTACCTTTCCAAAACAGGAACGTTCTGCTGTCCTGTAACGGAGCTAAGAGCCCTCAGCTCCTTTTAGAGACAATAGAGAGAAACAACATTATTCAGTGATTCATCTGACCTATTTTAAACATCAACTTCAGGGAAACTTGAATCATGACCTACAAAACGGGTTCCCCTCTCCATTGACTGTGAAAAAGTGTTTATCACATCATAGACATCTGCATTTGCTCAGCCCAAATTGCATCCAGAGAAGCTAAAGCCCAGACTAATTCTCTTCATTTCATTGGAGTTTGACATTTAAACATCTTCCAAATCTGTGCATGGTTACACAGACAGGAGAAGTAAATCCAGGTCTGAATTCCAGTCTAACCTCTGATCATTGGATTATTTTCCTTCTGGATCTGGTATAAAATGAGAAATAGTTTGGTTTTAGCTTCTGTTTCAGTTACAACTAAATTCTCTGAACGAGCCAATATAGTTTGTGTTCAGGCCTTCAAAACACTTTGAGTCTCTAGAGCTCCTGACCTCTCCTGTCTCAGATCCTCTGCTCCCTGTCTAACTCCTGTCTGCCCTCAGCTACAAGTCCCACTGACTCTGCCTCTTGTTGAATTTCCCTGATACTTTTCTGTATAAGATCTCGGTTAAAGGTCCTAAGATCTTGGCAAACTCAAGCTGTAAGGAGATGTTCCTGATATTCAGCTTTCTGCTCATATATTCTTGGAAACTTCATGCATTCCTGGGTTGAGACAAGGAGATGAAAGAGATGGCTGCACAGGTTAAAAGAAAAAGCTAGTGACATTTTGGGTAAAAAAGGCTGTTCTAGTGCTGCTGGATTTGGAAGAGGAGCTTATATTTTAGCAGACCAGGAGCTTATATTTTAGCAGACCAGATGTTTGCAGCAGTTGTATTTATCTTCTTGTTTTCTACAAGTCTGCCCAAATCTGACCAATCTCTAAGCTCTCAGAGAAAAAAAACCTATATTTGTTCTACAGAAGCTTCTTCTGTGCAAATAGCTATCATCTTTGAAGAGATGCATGCTCAAACCTTTCATTTTTTTCTCATGTGCTCAAACCATTTACACTCATGACAGTGTGGTGCTAACCAGGGTCTGGCGCTAACCTAACTGCAAAGGCATCAACTCCATCAGACCTCTGCGACTGCTCCATTTGAAGACAGTGGGGACAAACGTAGACTTTCGCAATGATGAAGAGCTGTGGCTGGCACTGGAACCGAGGGTTGGGTCTTGGTATCTGCTCTGCTCTGGGTGACCCAGACTCCCAGGAGTACCAGCAAAGAAGCATTTTAATTCAACATGGAAATGTTTGAGATAGGAGTAGGAAAAGGGAAAGGATTAGTGGGCAGCTGGAAATTTGGGATTAGGAAGATGAAGTGACAGAGAAGTTGAGAAGAATCTAGATTTTCATGTGAGACAGTGACCTGGGGGATCTGGTTTGGGACAGGTAGTCAAAGATACAGACCTGGAGTCAATACACAGGTGACATATAGGCTGAAGAAGGTAATGCATGGCCAGGATCTCTTCCTCTCCTATCTTTATAGGGAGATGAGAAGCCAGCTTGGACCACTGGTGATAGAAACTATCCCTGGTGAAGGGGTGAGCTCAAAAAGAGGAAGAAAAACCAGTTAAGAGATACCTGTCTGTGGAAGGAGATGGGGACTGGACTGAGAAGCCTCGTGAGTGACCCTGGGTGAAAGAAGGTTTTGTATTCACTATCTTCTCCAAGGAACTTGCAGCTTTGGTTAACGTTTCACATAGGCAGGGGAGGAGTATTTCCAACAGAAATAGTGCAGGGGAGGAGAGGCGTTCCGGTTTGGCACATTCACAGCAAATCTCTGTACCGTGACCTCATGATTTTAATCTCTAATGCTTTCTTTTTTTCTGGCTGGATGGGCTTTTTACTGATTTATAGATCAGATCCTCCCTATGGTAGACAGGCTGTCTCCAGGCAGAGGCCCACTCTTACCAGCTTCCTGGTCTAGCACTTTTATAGACACCTCTTGACTTTGACCTTACTAGAAAAGCTCTTTGTGTTAGGAAAGTCATCAGTTGAAAGAAAGGGCTGAACATCACCTATCATCTTGTGGATAGACATGATTTAACAGCTGGATCCCTCAAGACATAAATCCCATGCAGTTTAAGAGACCAGGGTCTTCTTTTCTACATTTTTCTACTTTTTTCTACATTTTCTACATTTCTATTTCCATTTTTGACACAAAGACAGTCCTTGGGCTTGACACTGTCTTTGACAGAAGGCTGGGTTGGATGGGGCTCTGAGCAACCTGGTCTAGTTGAAGATGTCCCTGCTCACTGCAGGGGGGTTGGGCTAGATGACCTCTAAAGGTCCCTTCCAACCCAAAGCGTTCTACGATTCTGTGACACAAAACTAAGATTTTGTTCGTGAGAAGGTTGCTCCCTCATCATTTGCGTCTTCTTGAGAATGGATTGCATCCAAACATGTTCTTATCTCCCTGCTCTTCCTAGGCTGGGCTTGCTCATGCCCATTGGTTTTAAAGAGTTGTTCAACACTCTGAAGGAAACGGAGCCAGCTTTGTTTCCAAGTTCCTGTTACCTTCTTTATCTCTCTCAACTACAAGCTTTAATGGATCTGTTTTGCTGGAGCATTTGAGGTTGGAGGCTATGAAGAACTTCAAAGGTATTTAATAGCAGCTTTGTCACTGATTTTGTAAAAAGACCACATAGTTTGATTAAACGTAAACTCTGCTCACAGTACTGCATGGAACTCTGCTGATCTATTTTTACTGCATCACAAACAAAGCTGAGGAGAGGGGGAAATCCCACTGACTAAACAGGACGTGTGGGAAGGATGGAGCACGTCTCCATCCTGTATTACTCAGGTACTCCTTAACTCTCTGATAACCAGTTTAGACAACACAAAGTGGAATGTCTCCAGCACCAGATGGTAGTGATGAGGAAGAAAGAGGAGTGCAGCAGACAAGATAAAACTTGGCAGGAAAATATACAGAGGAATTTCTGTTCGTTAGGGCAGAGATGGGAATCTGAGAGTTCTAAATTTAACCATTTCTTTGTTGTCAGGAAGTGTCTGAGAAGTATCAGCACAAAGATAACTCCTATCCCTGGTAACATAGCTGGCCCACCCTCAAAAATCCCAACTATCCAGTGATGCAGTTTCTGATTTAGCCCAAATGATGGAGGGTCTGTGGTGTTAGACCATGGTCCACAAGCGCTGCTGACCAGTGTGGGTACCAGATAGATCCCTGCAGAACAGTTTAAATTTGCAATCTCTAATCTGTTCCGAAGTTCAGAAATTTGGGCATTATCTTGGCCCTCGCAGCTTTAATTCAAAGCTGATATACATTGATAAAACATCTTAATTAAACACTACCATGTGCTTTCTCCAGTGTGTCCCAGAGCATCACAGCATAGCCTCATCCCGTGCTACAAAGAACATACTTTTAATAGTTTTTTAATAAACAAAAGGCAAACTCAGGCAGTAGCAGTGTGAAAGGTTTGTTCTTTAGAAATAATCAGTTACCTTCAAAAACTTTCTGGATGCATGAAAGGAAGGCACTGCAATGAGGAAAGCATTTTCCCAGACTAATGAAGTCTCTCTTTGAGCGAAGCAGAAGAATTTTATTGACAAGGATTCTATATGGGCTTTCGTACACTCACTGTGTAGATAGACAGATATTTTTGGAATGCATCTCCTGATATCACGGCTGTTATTAATTCTGGCTGTCATTTTCATTGAAAGCCAAACAAATTGCATACAGTGTATGAAAAGCAAATGTAAACCTTCAGTGGCCAGTAGCGCAAGAACCCCCAAGATCAAAGCAAGCCACGTCTCCTCTTTTACATGCCTTTTAATATACCGTGTTTTGCCTTGGTACAAACATTTACCAGGCACATATCATGCACTAAGCAGTAAAATATGTGCAGAACTCAGAAGTGGCAGACTCTGATTTTCATATTTATTAAAGAATATAGTAGCAATGGTACTCGGTCTCCTGTGAAGTGTTGTGAGACCTGAAGCCACCATACGTATTAAATTCAGAGGGATCATGTGAAATAGTTCATTAAATCCTGCAGCCTGTTCCCATTTCACCTTCAACCTACAGATCTTTCACAAAAGCAAGCGTGCTTTGCTGGGCTTATGGTTTCCTACAGCTTGTCCCTTCAGCAAGAGGATTTCTGGAAAAATAATGCACTTGAAAGCAAGCGACGACAGTGAAGGTGCTAGTGTTTGCTACAAACATAACAAAACATCTCCCTGCACATCAGTCCAGAGGCTGCAATTCCCCCTGTACCACATGGGAAGACATTATTACGGAAATTTGGGAGCAGCTAGCAACAGAGATGAACAAAACAAAACCCAAACCCAAATAACCCAAAAAGGAGCTACGGAGGTACCTTAGTCCGACCTAGGAGTGATGAAAGGAGGCTGTAGTGAGGCAGGTGTTGGTCTCTTCTCCAAGTAACTAGCTATAGGACAAGAGCAAATGGCCTCAAGTTGCATCAGGGGAGGTTTAGATTGGGTATTAGGAAACATTTCTTTACTGAAAGAGTGGTCAGGCATTGCCACAGGCTGCCCAGGGAAGTGGTGGAGTCCCCATCCCCGGAGGTGTTCAAGCAACATGTAGATGTGGCACTTCAGGACATGGTTTAGTAGCCATGGTGGTTCTGGGTTGATGGGTGGACTTGATGATCTTAGAGGTCCCTTCCAGCCTTAATGATTCTATGATTCTATTCTCTGACCAAACAGTATTTTCTCAGGTCAGATGGGTACGTGACTCTGGCGGTTGTACTGCGATGGTGCTGGAAAGCACAAACCCCAGCTGGGCGCCAAGCAGCCAGGACTCCCCGGGCTGCTCCCGCTGCCCGATGGCGCAGGAATCAGGGGTCCTGGCAGCCCCCAGCTCATGCCAGGTCACCCCTGCATGCTGGAGATCTCTCTGAGGCTGCGGCAGAAGCAAGGTGGTGATACAGGGAACTGTGCCCCTCTCACCAGTGGCAGCTCCAAAATAGTAGGGAATCGTAGGACCTAGAGCTGACGACACTCCTAACTTTGATTCCTTATTTAGCTCTTCCATTCAAATATGCAAAATATTTCATATTCCAAACAGAGGATTTCTACTAAAGCCCTCCATAAACTGACTTCACAGACTGTTTTTGTAATCTTCGCAGATCGCAAGAGTCAAAACTGGGAGGAAAAGAGGGCAACACTATTTTTTATGGGGCAAAGAAAAAGATTCTTCTATTTCCAGATGGCTCATAGCCCTTTCAAGTGTAGAGGAAGATATTATGACAGCAGATTTTATGATTCTTGGCTTCAGAATCACATCAAAATTGCATTTTATCTGACATAAAAAGAACGAGCTGTTTTATCATCATGATGATGCTAAAGATCGTGTGTCTGATCAGATTAGTGACAATGCAACGAAGGCAGCTATAGAGAATAAAAAAATCACAGTTGAATCCTTAGGATTTATCTGTGGTTTATCAGCTTCTAAACAATCAGCTACATGAAGAAAGAGAACCAATACAGTGTTTATGTTCTGGATTAGAGCTTAATAAAATTAAACATATACAACATTTTCCTAAGCTTGAAACTTAGATAATTTTGAGATTTTGTCCCATAAGACTCCCAGTTCTATTGATAATATTACACTAAAAGCCATGCCCCAAAACTGTAATCTTAATTGAAGTATTTCTTTCTGGTGAACATTTAAATAAAGATTAAAGTGAGCATGATGAAATAGTCCATCTATTTTGCACATAATTTCTTTCAGATTCTTAACATTGCTCAAGCAACAATTTAATTTATAATAATTGATTTTGGTGGACCTCATCTAACTGGATTTCAGCAAAGCAATTGAAATGGTGCCATATAAGGAATTCTTAGCAAAAGGGTCTGGCTGAAGCAGAGACAAAAGGTGCTGAAAGGGGAACCATCAGAGTAGAGGGAGGGTACAAGCAGCGTTTCTCAAGCATCGCTCTTAGCCAGTCTTAACTAAGCGCATTCACTAGAAACATTTGCACAAGAAGCAGGAGCACATTAATGAAATCTGCTGATGTCAGAAAGCTGGGAAGAGCACCAGAATATCTCACAGGAAGAACTCAGGGAGCCGATTACTGAGAAATACCCTAAAGATACTTAGTTATACAAAGCTTAAGATCATGCACCTAAAAGGGGATTGTGTTTCCTGAACGAGTTCTGGCGGAAACAAGGAGACAGAAAGTCTGTTTTTATGGTGGAGCCTGGGAAATGTGAATTTCTACAGCGGATGTTTCCACCTTACCTACAAGCTCGAGTCCAGCCCAGGCAGTGAAGGTGCTTAGCACTGGCAGCAACAGCAGTGGCCACAGGTACTTACAAAAAATATGAGTATTTCTGGGTACCCGTTTGCAAACAGTTATTTCATGTGAACTGAACGCATCTCACAGCTTCTTTCAGGTTACTCTCTCAGTTTTTACTATTCTTCCTGTTCCACAGTTCCTTCCCGCAGGAGGCATTGAGGGGTTCATCCACGACGGTGAGCGTGTGGCAATGCCCCTCCCTCCTCCTGTCGCCAGCGACATCCCTGCGCACTGTGAGCAGTCCTGCAGAGCAGAGCTGCTCCCCTCCCACCTCCGGAGCTCGCTCAGCCTCACCCGCTGTTTCAGGGAAAAGACATTTCAGAGTTATCCGCACTCCTGAGGTGTCCCCAGCATGAAGGGTTGCTTTTCCCCCACCCACACGCTCTGGAAAAGTCTTTCCTGCCCTTTCATCGCCCACAATGACCCCTCAGAAGGGCTGGCTGGAGAGAAGGGCTCCCACACGCCTGGTGACATTTAAGCCATGTGGCAGATCCTGCTCCCAGCACGGACCCTGCTCCCACCCAACACAATAGCAGACTTTGGTGGGTCCGGGATGAAGCCTCGCATGACATTTTCTTCCACCCCACGCTTCTTTGCTGAGTGAAGCTTTTGTGAGACGGCGGGGGCCAGAAAACCCATGTTGTTCCACCTGTTTCTGCAGCCTCTAGTCCCACGGTCAATTGACCCTGCGCTGCAGTGGTGCGGACCTCCTCACATGCTCCTCTCCCTACCAACAGTGAAACAAGCCCCTGTGTGCTCCACTCAGAATGAACAAAACTGCAATAAATTCAGGTAAAACATGACTTTTGGACAGGAGAATTTTGTTGAATGCTGTTGATAAGCCATAACATCATCTTCCAAGCAGGGGCACCATCCTCCTACCCACGGGGGCCTGAACACCACCACAGGAAGAGTTAACTGATGCAGGGTCTGACTGGAAATTCATTAGAAAAATAGCCTTTTATAGCAATTCACAGAAAATGAAGCTTTGTTGCAGTATGCTCATTTCAAACAAGTTTTTGTCAGCAAGGTTTCTTTGACCCAGGTGGAAACTTTTGGTCAAAACCAAAGCAAGTGCCACCTGCCTGGCCCAGACCAATCAGAACAGCCAAGCCATTGGGTAGGCACCCTCTTTGCAGCAGGAAAGCACAATCTTACCAGTTGAATGGGTTTCTGAAGTGCACCTGATCCCCTCATTTTTAAGGATCTCCATTCTTTTTCATCACGGGAAGTTTTCTTTTCCAAGGATGGGCAGGAACAGAAAAAGAAGCACGGAGACAGTGAGAAAATACCAAAAAGCAACTGTCTTCTAGCTAGCTCAGGTTTAAACTCATCCAAACTACCCCATTTAAACCTACCCCTTTCTGTATGGTGGCAAATATAGTACAGCTTCAGCTCAGAAGTGCGGCTACATTTCAGACAAGCCTTTAGTGAAATTTTGCGAATGTGAACATTTTTGTCCTCTTCTGACCTGCACATAGCAGTAAACACATCTGGCTTCACAGGTACTGGGATGCAAAAAAAATACTCTAAATCATCATTAAATTAACTTCTTTGTGTATCTGACCTGTGGAAAATCACCAGATCTATGATAATGTGGCATAAAATAGATATAGGAAATTATTTAGGATAAGCTGGAAAAATTTATTATACATTACTACTGCTGTCACTGAAATAAGAGCTAACTACCTTCATGCTCCCATCACATGTCAATATTTCACGGACATGCTCTTTGTATTGGAGTTGGCCAGGCTTGCCAGAAAAATGCTCTCCTCATCAAATCGACATGAACGGTGATTTCCAAAACTGAAACAAGTGCAAATGAGAAAATGTCAGTTAACATGTATCAGATATTTTCATTATATGTGCTATTTAAATGGAGTATTTTACATCATGATCATTTGCTTGTTGAAGTAATAGAAGTGTTTAACTTCTTAGATCTCTGCTAATGCACACTTATCTTTTAAACAGAATCTATTGTAAAAAAAAATAAACACTGTCCATAAAATGTTTGCAGATGAACATTCATTATCTCCCCTTGAGCCCCAACCACTTAATTACTGTCAGAGATCTTTAGATTAAAAAAAAAACAAACAACAGTATGAACCTGCTTCATGGCTCAACCTAGACCCATTTAGTTCAAAATCAATCGACACCCAAAGCATCACTGATAATTTTATCCTGGGAATAATCAGTATGGATAATAGTGTCTGGGGCATGCTAAGATGTTTCTCTTCTCTTGTTTAATCATTTACCTCTAAAAGCCCCCATTCCCTTCAACAGCAGGCACACCTAACAGTGACCGTGTGAGGCAGGAAAACACACCTTCTGGGTGGAAAAGATCAGGTTCCTAATTCTGATGCCACTGACGCTTACGCTTCTCCTGTGTACCGATAGACAAGCCACAGCCAAAACTTCTCACAGGCGGGTGCCGCACGCTGGCCTCAGATTTGACATTTACGCACTGATTTTAAGAGGCTTAATGGACTTCATCTCAGAAGTTTTTCTTCTATACCTAGTGGAAAAGGGAATGGAAATGAACAGTATTCCTCATAAAAACACTACAGACATGCGTATCCATACACGTGCACGTACACACCGCAACCGATTCCCCAGGAATCTCGCTCTTGCGACACGTACCATTCTGCCCTCTCACTCTTCTCTGCCGCTCTGCTCTGTCCACGCTTCCCTTTCACTGCAGGCAAGCAAGGACGCTCTCACCCACCCATCATACTTTACCCACTCTTTGAAAGCTTCTCCTCTCAAGGCCGGCGCACATTGCGTTGGCACGCTCCCAAAACCCGCTAACAAACGGCAGATTAAGTGGAAACACGGAAAAGAATTTCAAGCATGTATTATACTTGCTTGGAGTCCAGCGTGCAACTTTTAAGACGAGGGCTGCCCTCTGAACAGGCAGGCCTGGGAATTCAGTTGCAAAACAATTACAGATGCAAGAAAAATACCTTTCCTCTGAGAAAGAAACTTGATGTTCTGCAGTGCTGTAGGCTTATAAGTTCACTGCGTGCTCTGGAAGAGCTCGGCATGGCCTGTGCTTTCTCGAGACCTCAGTTTCCATCTCCAGCACTGCTCTCCAAGCGAGTTATATCACACTAACTAGAATTTTTCTTATGTCAGCCTCTTTAAGATGCAGAAGGCTGTAGTCCTTTCCATTCACAACCAAAACAGCCCCTCTCTACCCATCCGCTGTCCTGCCTTAAGACACAAGAACAATGCGGCATTCAACCTGACTCTGCAGATCATTGGCAGCCATCATCAGCTGGACAATGAAATTTCTGGTATCGCGTCTGTATATAGCTCAGTTACCTGTGTTTCCGTGATAAACTGTCGGCTGCATCTTTCTGACAGTGTAAAGGTCTGGTTTTAAAAGAGCCCTATCTACAGCATTAAAGCAAATAAACTCAGAATGCAGCTTCCAAACCTGCGCAGCAATGGCCCAACCCCACTCTGCATGAATACGCCGGCAAAATTGCCACCCGCTCAGGTGGGAACAGGCGAAAATGTCGAGCTTTAGCGCAACAAATCTGCCCACGTTATCTGAGATTTCCTCTTCTTCCCCAAAACAACCTGGAATGTTTGCATAGGGCATACAGTAGAAGGAGACTCTCCCACCCCTGAATGCACTAAACTTGCTCCATACTTTTTGATTTTTTTTTTCCTCATTTGCCTTCAGCACAGCTCCACTCTGCCAGTCATCTTGAGAGATTAAAAGATCTCGGTCCACAGTCCAGTTGAGAACACAGGTCCAGTGGATGGGAAATACGTCCTGTAAGCCAGGACTGGTGTTCTCAAGCCCACGTGACGTAACACGCACATCCAGAGATCAGGAAAGGTGTGTGGATAGCAATTCCCAAATCAAAAAGTAGAACATTTCTGCACTTCAGTGTTCCTCTAAAAATCTGTGGGTCTCACCGTTGGCTTAGGAGGAACTTTCTTCTTACTGCATCAACTGAAAGAAGGTAGACCTGATTTATGACCTTATACTGACTGGTTCAAATTCCTCCATAGTTTATCAACCCTAAAGTTAGTAAAAAATAAAAGTGACTCTTTAGTCTAAGAGGTTATTTTCAGTTTTAACTAACCTGAGCTCATGACTGCAACAATTCTATGAAAGCTAAAATTGATTACTACTGTCCAAAGACACAGAGTAATTAAGCCTACTGGAAAAAAAAAAATTAAATTACTGCTATAACACATGGGGACAAAAGAAAACTGAGGGAAAATAAACAACACTGAGGATATTAATACATCTGTTCTGTATCTGAACGTTCTTCCAAATAAGTGACTGAAATGAGATTGGGAGTGCAATCCAAGTATGGTACAAATACAGGAACGTCTGCATTGAAATTCCATAACATTTCTTTATTCACTGTGATACATTCCAACAAAAGTGCTCCAGATAACAGCCATAAAGTAAAGGAAATTAAAATAAAACGTCAGAAAAAGACCATCAGATACATATGGTGATTATTCATATTTCAAAGCACTAGTAACTGCTTGTATCTGAGTGCACCAGAAGCCCACATGAGGGTCCATGTTTTTGTACGCTGCACCTATAAAAATAATAATCATAGGCAGCTCTAGCAAAAAATGTTTTTCAGAACTAGAGCCAAAGCCATCACAAAGATAAAGCACCATCAGGCACATGTTTACAAATGCCATAGTAATTAGTAGAGTGTAAGAAAGGCTTAGCTGAATTAACATTTTCCTTCTATACCATAGGGAAGCTCTGCTTAGATTCATTCCTTCCCAGCTCTGCCCTTTCACACCAGGGACTTGCATTTGCCCCACACCAAGTGCCACAGGCAACTTGGGAAGCTTCAGGAGACAGCGAGAGATGGATGGAAGAGAAATTGCAACAGGAGCCAGCATCTATCCTCCTATTTAAAGAACAATATTGGCATGGTAGCATGTACTTAACCACGTTACTGCAATACAGGGGCACAATCCACCTGAGGAACACTGCTTGTACAGACCACACTGACTTCCCAAAGCCATTTACTGAGCTACAAGTATTTGACTGGACTGATTTTACCTACAAAAGGCAGTTCTTGTTTCAAACTACAATTCTGCTATAGTAAAAATATAAGTCACTTATCTATAAGAGACAGCAGAGCATCGCTCCATAGCAAACTCAGATTGCACTCTATAATGTGGCTCTATTCCAGCTGCAGAATTACCGCACTGTGCATTTGCCAAGAATTATTTGTAACTCAACAATTTGATGGGGAGGAGGATTCCTACCCCAAATAACACAAGAAACAGAAGTCAAGATGCCGTATAAATGACACTGTCAAAGGGACACGACTGAGATACACTTCTAAATCTAGGATTCCTCTACCTGGTGTATTTTTAGGTAGAACAGCATGGATCTTCAACTAAAAGGGGAAAAACTCAGTAGAACCCTCTTCCTGCTCTCCCCACTGCCTGCTTGCAGGCTGCAATTCAGGTGGCCAGCAAGACCAAGGACAGGCTTCCCCTCTGAGATACGAGTTGCTGACATGAGATTTTCCTTAAAAGATCTAAGCAGATCATAACAGAATACAAGCCTCTGTCCCCACAGGCTTTCTACAACAGCATATTCATAGGAATCCTGCCAGGCACAAGGCTATGCCCCAGCCACTATGAAGATTTAAGCCCAGGTATGATTTGTGTTTCCCAAAGCAGGATGCTACGGCACTGCTCCTATGACCAACATCATCTTCACAGTCAAGGCCTTGCAACATCAGGGTCTGTTTGCTCAAAAGGCATTTTTCTTCACTATGTTACTAACAAAGTCTCAAATCACTCAGGCCGAAAGAAGGTCAGAAGTGTTACGCAGTTATTCACCCTTCACGCTATTTGTGTGGCGTTCATCTCCCACAGCGCATGCCTTGCCCTTTTCACACTCCCTTTCTCATGCAGGAACACAAAGATGTAATGTTTGGGTTGCAAACACCATTAAATGCCCCTCTTCAGCCCCCCAACAGCATAGAAATATTTTCTTTCAAAAGTTCAGATCAAAGCATTTCTACTAATCCTAGGATTTATTAAAACAAACATTGTAGGCATGAGATAGTCAACAGCGTCCCTTTTATAAGATTCTTTGGAGACGGTTCTGATTTCGTACTGTTTACTGATCCGCCCCTAATTAATCTTCAGTTGCTCAGCTGCAAATTCAGCAAGTCCACCTGCTTCTTCCCCACCCAGCAGATGTTCCTTTCCCCCCAGTTTCAAGCTGTAATGACAGCACCACACAGCCCCTGTCCTGAGAACAAGGTGGCTTGCTTGAAAAGCTGTGTATCACATCCCAATGTCACAAGATCGCATCACAATCATTTGCAGCAGAAGTCTAGTCTTTCCTTAGATGAGTAATTAAAACCAGTCATTAAGTGCTTTCAATAGTTTCATTGTCTTTATCCTTCCCTGCAGTCAAGGTAGTTGCCTTTGATCCAGTAACAGATCTGTGCGTATTTGAGGGGTGTGATGCGAACGGCCACATTGAAGTCCTGCGGGGTGCCATTCATGTCCACCCACTGATGGCCTGAAAATATTCCAATAATTTTACGCTCCCATTTGTGATTCTGCCTCTTCCACATCCTCACGTACACCCCAGATCCACTCGCTCCCGGCTGCGCGTCACACTGCTGGTACAACAGGTCATACGTTTCGTCTTTGACATCACAGAAACGGTAAACCAGATTTCCTGGGCGATCATTGTCGTAGCCAGAGAAGTGAATCCTCCCTCCGGGCAAGTGTCTTGCTGGTGGGCTCACACCTATCTTCATAAACTTTCTTTTATGAGGCTTCTTGAGCTCCAGCAGGGCATAGTCATAATCCATGCCAATGTCATTGGCGTTGCCTTTGATCCACCCTTTGGGGACATGTGTCCGTTTCACTCGGATCCACTGGAATTTCATTTTCTCAGGCATTGCCGAGTTGGTGATATTGGCCCCTTTGCTGCCATCTTTCAGCTTGGGCTTCAGGAACCCTACCCGCAGTTTCTGAGCTCCTTTGACATAACTCTTGCCATCATGGATACAATGAGCGGCAGTAAGAACGTGTTTTTCAGCCACTAGCGTCCCTGTGCAACCTGTAGATAGCTTCACTGACGTGGAGAACGGGTAATTCAACAAGAAGTCTTTCCCAAAAATGCTAAACCTGCTATCATAGCCATAGATCTGCCTCTTAGTTCGGGATTTGCCTTGAGACCCATCACCGCTGTTGCTCAGAATATAAATGCCCACTTCAGTTTCAGTGAGGCTACCATTAGCGTACAAGGTTTCGTAGGACAGGTAGTTCTTCACTTCTTCGTAAGTGGGCAGCGGAGAACTTTTGTGGCACGCTGGGCCACACGGAGATACCACTTCCAGTCTGGCTTCAGCATCAAACTGCGGTTTGTCCAAGTTAAGGGTAGACTGTGGCAGGATAACCGGAACTCTGTAAGATGGCCAGGTTGGCTTCCAGTGAGAACTGGAGGGCATCACATCTTTAGCAGCACACAAAAGGAGGATTAAAGCAGACAAGCCTGCCATTCTGAACGCCGGTCTGTGGGAAACAAAAGGAACTCCGGTTACTCACCCAAACACGTTGCAAGATTAACCTACCTCACTAAGTAACGGCCTGCTAACCAAGTAAAAGGTAATAAGCATGCTATAATAAGGGTCAAGCCATTTGAACAGAGCCAACTATCATGAATTTCTGCAGGCAACTCATACCAGAAGAAGGTTTCTCCTCCACGTAGCATTCGCTCTCCCCGAGGCTTACGTGAGAAAGCACGATACGATTACACGAGGGCAGCTAACGAAGTAGGTTTATAATTCTTGAGGGAATGTTCAGTTAACATACTGTCTTACTCCTTTATAAACTCAATTAATTACAAATGCAAACCAACCCCCTCTGAGCACAGGGAGGCAAACGGGACTGCAAACGTGTTTATGAACCGCAGGCAGAGTGCCTCAGACTGCAGAGAACAGTGTGCACTAGCACTGCGTCAAGAAAATGTGTAACTTTAGTTTATTTGAAAATTAGCCATACAGCTGGATCGCTGCAGGAGGCATTGCGCCCTGGGCAAGAAGGCAGGCAGGATCTCCCTCATACAAGGATTATTCAAACAAAACTTCACAATTATGTTGAGCTTACACATATTTAAAACCCTGCTGAGGTTACACTGATCACAACTGCAGGTTCATTCCTGAAATACCTCAAATGAGTAAGCCAAAGCAAATCACAGAGATGACCACAGCTATCTAAGAATAAAAAAGAAAAATCCTTCCCTCCAGTGCTTTTTGTAGGAATACTAAGCTGCACCGAGAAAGACTTCGGAAGCTACAGACTGCTAAAGCCCAAAGGTGTCCAATTCAAGTACTGGGCCTGGATTCTTCCACTGTTGGTAGCACCCTCTTTGGGAATGGAGGCTATAATTAAAGCACACAATGTTCAAAATATCAATTGACTCATGCAGGACATCAGAACATTCCCATTCCAAAAAACTCAGCAGATGTAGATGAACAGAGCTAATGCTACTGATGCCCACAGAGGCAGGTACTGACCCTTCCAGAAGTGACCATTCTGCTGGCGATTTTTTTCATTAACAGACAGAACATCTTCAAAGGGACGTATTTTTTTCCAGAAGGGCTAAGCTCGTTAGAATGTGTTGCTTTATACCTAACAGGCAAGTCATGCTGCAAAATACAGGCCATTTTAAACATGAATCAGAACTGCATAATTTTGGATGTCCCAAAACTGGAAAATACTTGCTTATGTATTCAAGGAAAACCATCAGCTCCTCCGGCTCCTTCCACAGCAGAGATTAATATTTGATGCGGCTGGGTTCTTCAAGCTATCAGATGAGATAGATAGTCTCACGTAGGTGTAAGGATAGCCCAGGGAACACTTGCTGTATATCAGATACACTCCTTGTGTAACAGTGATTAAGAAAACACAGAAGCAGCAGGTAACGGGGACAAATGACACCACTCCATCCCCACAAAGACAACATACACTAGCATAAGTCACCTGCTAACTGTCCTACTTGTGACAGTGAGGGTGTACGCAGAAATGCTTACTGGTTTCCCAGTCAGAAGCTGAGAACAGACTAAATCACAGTCATGCTGTGCATCAGGCAGCAGATCCCATCATTAAGAGCAAGTATTTAAAAGCAGCCTGCTCTCATGTGCTTCACAACAAAGTTCTTCCCACAGATTACATTTGAAGCTTTCCTGATGGATGGAATCTCTTTCTAAATTGCACCACTCATTCTGCTTCTTGGATCTAAAAATCGTTCATGCTAATTGAGCCAACACTGGCCTCTAGCTGGTTTATTCAGCTGGCAGGGGAAAATTGGAAGTGTCTTGTCAGTTGTTATTTGCACAAGCAGCAAGATCCCCCTGTGCCCGTGATGAAGGGACTGCATGCCCAACAGCTTCTCTGCTTCCTCCAAGAGCATCCTCGGGGCTGAGAAATCCCTTCTCCCTGCAACTGCCCTCCCTACCATCACCGCTGCAGTAACGCCAGCGCTTCCCAAGGCAGTTTCAGTCAGCAGAGGGCAGCCGCCCTATGAAGTGAACACGACAGGAGCTGGGAATCATGCTGGTCCCAAAAAAAGGCTTCAGGAGACGACGGTATCTCTGCCTGTGCTGTACTCTGTAAAGCGGTACTCACCTCACCTCACGTCTCCGAGCAAGCCTTCCCACACCCCTCCCCTGCCGCCTCTGTGCTACGATCACACTGCAGATACATGGGATAAAAAAGCCTCCTCGTCAGCTACAGAACTCTTCTATTGTTTCAATGTTATTAAAACCTAACGATAAAATACAGTTGTGAGTTTATACCACCACAGAAGCTAAACAGAGCTCACAAACCAAGGCATTTACTGAAGTCTTTGTAATTATGTCTTATCTAGAGACATAACTGGTATTAAATCAGGTCTGGGCTGCAATAAATAGAATAAATATGCATTACTTACAACACGATGCCAAATTAGTGCATAGTACCTCCTTATCTGTAGATCCTTCCTCTTTAAAAGATAAAATGGTTAGGCAGAAAAATGAAGGAATCTAAAAAGTAGTCTAAATTTAAAGAGAAACCTGCCAGTTAGCCTCCTCTTTCCTTTTTTCTGTTTAAAACAAACAAAAAAAAACCCTGCAAAAAACAGAGTTAACACTCTCTATGTTCAGCTACTTACTCACGAGTGACCCTGAAAGATGCTCTCAAACAGAACAAACCGGTAAGAAGCGAGTACTTCCCTGAACGGCTACCACAAGACGACACTGAATGAGTTACGACGGGCTGCTCGACTGTAGTACTGCTCCTCTGCTTCTATTTAAACTCCGTCATAAACTCCATCCACCCTTTGGCGCAGCACAAAGCCCTGCTCTGATATCCAGCCTCGGAACCCCCTCGAAAGCCGTTTGTACATAATCACACTTGCTAATGGCATTAAAATTGTTTAGAGAATGGAAACAGTGACAGCTACCCCGGGGCTCCCCACGCCGCTAAAACACTTCACAGACACATTTTCCTGCCTGCTATGGGCATTCACGCCTGGAGATAGATGCTGGTGAAAGAGAACTGCCTTGTTCAGGACGGACATGAATCATTTTCTAATAAGCAAGTAATTTTTCTGGAAGAGTTCACTACTTCGGGGGTGGTTCTTGTAATAGATGGTTAAATAACAATAAATCTTGGAACATACAGTATGAAAGCCCGTGAAGTGAACAGCTGCCATTACATTTTGAAATGAAGAAAGTTTTTCCACAGTGCTGGGAGCCAGAATGGCAAAAAAAACATAGGAAAAGAAAAAAAGAAGAAAGAAAACCAAGAGAGTAAGAGACTCAAACCTGCCTCAAACCAAATTATAAAGGTGAACTAAATCACTGTCACTGCTGTGCCAAAATACCTCGGCCGCTTTTCTTAGTCACAGAACTTGTTAAAACACAGCAAAAGCAACCGAGCTGCGCTGCAAGAATTGCAGCAGCCCCACTGCCACGGAAACGCAGCATCGCTACCAGCCTGCGATGCGAGAGCCACGCCGCCTCGCCCGCCACACGGAGGGCTGCAGGCAGGGACGCCTCAGGAGACCCGAGACGAGCTCCGGTGCCGGCAGGCCGCGGGTGCCGGCTAACCGTGCGGGTGTGCCGACACGCGTGCCAGCGACAGGCGCCCGCAGAGCAAAGGGATCGCGCCGTGTGCTCACCGCTTGGTCCAGGGTAACCCCACCGCTTGGTCCAGTTCCGACGGAGTAATCCCACCGCCGGCTTTCGCCCTCCCTTCTCACCTCACTCCCCGCATGTGACGCGGCCCCGGTGTCGCCGTCCGAGCGCGAGCCGTGGCCCGGGCGGAGGGCGGCCGCCGCCTCGGACCCCGCGTCCCCGGGGCCACCGAGCCCCGCAGCGACGGGGCCTGGGCCGGGCACCCCGCCGGCCCCTCGGCCCTCGCTGGGGGCGGGAGGCCAACAGCCGCTCCGGCCGCCGCCGGGCCGAGGGGACGGCGCCTCGGGCGTCTCCGCAGCCCGAACGCCCGACGCTTCCCGGTCACGGCGAGGAACCCGACCGCAGGACGGCGGCGGCTCGGACGGAGAGCTGCTCCCGAACGCCTCCCGAACACGGAACGCGGCGACAGAGGGGTTTTTACCGGCTGTTTCCTCACCGGGGGTCGGGCAGCTCTCCCGCCGACGCCGGTGGGGTGAAAAACGAAGCGCTGCGAGAGGGGGGGGGCTCGCCCCGAGCCGGACAGCCCGGCCGGTGCCCCCGCAGCGCCGCGCTCCCCTCGGCTCCGCGCCCGCCGGCAGGTGAGGCGCCGACCCCGGGGCGCCCAGGGCACATCGCCGTCCTCCCCGCCGCCCCTTCGCGACCCGCACCCCGCGGCACCCTCCCGGCCGGCGGGACCCGCTACCTACCCGCACCCCGCGGCACCCTCCCGGCCGGCGGGACCCGCTACCTACCCGCTCCCCGCGGCGGCGTCTCCGGCAGCCGTCAGGCAGGTGGCGGGGCCGCGGCCGGGGCCGGGCCCATCCCTCCCGCCGGGCGCCGGCCCTCAGCGGCGCGCTCGGGGCGGGGCGGGGCGGGGCGGAGCGGCGCCTCCCGCAGGTGGCTCCCGCCGGGCCGGGCCCCGCTCCGCAGCGCTCCCGGCGGCCTCTGCCCGCCCCGGCCCGGCGGCCGCCCCTCCGCCGCCTCCCCGCTATGTTCCCCACCTCACGCCGCGGTTTTCGTTGATTTCCTGAGGTAAACCCGATGGTTTTTTCATCGTCTTTGTTCTCCCTCGCGGTGTCCCGGCACTGCGGGCACCTCAGGGGCTGCCACCCCCTCAGGTTTCGGGCGCGTTGGTCCCTCCGGCCATGGCGACTGCTCCGGCAGCGCCGCGGTCTGTCGCCGGCCCTGCCTCACCACGCAGATATTTAATTGTCAGACACGTCCTTTGCATGGGTTTTAATTACTCATCCTTCTTGAATCCTTACAATGACACAGAATCACAGAATGGTAGGGGTTGGAAGGGGCCTCTGTGGGTCATCTAGTCCAACCCTCCTGCCGAAGCAGGGTCACCTACAGCAGGCTGCACAGGACCTTGTCTAGGCGGGTTTTGAATATCTCCAGAGAAGGAGACTCCGCAACCTCCCTGGGCAGCCTGTTCCAGGGCTCCGTCACCCTCAGAGGGAAGAAGTTTTTCCTCGTGTTCAGATGGAACTTCCTGTGCTTCAGTTTGTGCCCATTGCCCCTTGTCCTGTCACTGGGCACCACTGAAAAGAGCTTGGCCCCATCCTCCTGGCACCCACCCTTGAGATATTTGTAAGCATTTATTAGGTCCCCTGTCAGCCTTCTCTTCTTCAGGCTGAACAAGCCCAGCTCCCTCAGCCTCTCCTCGTAGGAGAGATGCTCCAGTCCCCTCACCATCCTCGTAGCCCTGCGCTGGACTCTCTCCAGTAGCTCCTCATCTTTCTTGAACTGGGGAGCCCAGAACTGGACACAGTACTCCAGATGGGGCCTCACTAGGGCAGAGTATAGGGGAAGGAGAACCTCCCTTGACCTGCTGGCCACACTCCTCCTAATGCATCCCAGCATCCCATTGGCCTTCTTGGCAACCAGGGCACACTGCTGGCTCATGGTCAACTTGTTGTCCACCAGGTGACACCTGGCAAGAGAAGAGGAAATTGGAGCCAAGCAGGCAAAAATTCTACA
Source organism: Opisthocomus hoazin (assembly GCF_030867145.1). Classification (NCBI taxonomy): domain Eukaryota; kingdom Metazoa; phylum Chordata; class Aves; order Opisthocomiformes; family Opisthocomidae; genus Opisthocomus; species Opisthocomus hoazin. The sequence goes on along the minus strand of NC_134414.1, from coordinate 11,504,202 downwards.
ATGTGTTTTAACTCTGTGAGAAAAAACACCCACAAAGTGTTTTGCCAGAGTTCCCAGCTGACCGCCATTAGCCCAGAAGGGAAATACTAATTTGACAGGAATCTTTATTTGCTGCCTTCTGCTGACCCTGCTGCTCCCCTTGCAAAGGGCCGGCAGAGCCTGCAGCCCGGCGAAAGCTCTGCCCCCGCACGGACCCTGCACAAGGAGCTGGGGTATTACAGGACCTGACGTTCTTAGATGTGACTTTTCCAATTTGCCTTCACTTGGGCCTAGCACCAAGCCCATGTGGGTCTGTGGAAAGGATTTACCAGATGACTGGAAAAAGCAGGTGCTACAAAGATCGTAACTACTCAGACAAGCCTTCACCATGAATTACAGAATTAGAGAAGTACAACGTGAGGGAGAGGTCCCCAGGGGTAGAGGGTGAACATCTTCGAGCAAGGGCTGGTGACACCAGTCCAGCTGCTCTTGGGCCACCGGGAAAGGATCACACAATGGCGAGCAAGATGCCTGGAGCATCAGCAGGCAGCTAACAAGCAGGACTCCATCAGCAGTACCACTCTACTCACAGATCCCTTCCTTGTCTGGACTCTTTGCCCTGCACACCTCGGCTGTTTTGCGTGGACAGAGGAAGTGGTCCACGTCTTGTAGGGGGTGAAAGCGTTGTGAGGTTTGGGCACGTAGCAGAAGTCGGGGCTGCAGCAGTGGTCCAGGTGGGCTCTTGCTGTCCACGGGCATAGAGCCTCTTCTGTCACAACAGCTCCAGGGCCTTCCCAGCTTTCCTCCTGCAGGACTTCCTGACTCTGGGAGGTCACCACACCGAACGAGGCCTCTTGATGGCTTTTACTCTTCTGACAATGTACAGATTGCCCAGCGGTCACTTCTAGATGACCGCACAAGCTCCGCTGAGCGGTTCTCTGTATGTCCCCTTCCTGCTTTATCTCAGATGTATCAGCCTTCCTGTATCACACTGCTGGTTTTCAAGAGTCCCAGTGGGAAGAAGGAATAAATAGTAGCATAATTGTTTCCTTTGTGTGTTTTCCCCCATTTTTTATTTACAGTGACTGTGAATAAATTCTGACTGACTAAAGAAGGACTGTTTGATCTGCAGACACAAATACAAATAGATGCAACCCTAGAAGATACGACACTGATAGAACACAGCGGACGGGGTGGCAGAGATACAAGACTGCTGAGATACAGACGGTGGGATTCACCTCACTTAACTGCAGGGGTTTGGGATGCCTTGAGCTGTCCATGATACAGTACAGGACTACAGACCTCCCCCGTCTGCAGCATCAGCTGAAACTCAGTGCTGGAAAAGATAAAAAAGGCGCTGTGTAAATATCCATAGTTAGACATCCCACCACGCTTCTCAGGGTTTCCTGGTGTATCTATCTTGTTGTGACTGGCTGCTGTCTCTCTGCTTCTCATTAGGGAAGAGGATAATTTTCTTTCTATGTAATGATCGTATAGCACCTGCCACGGTGGGGAGCTGGTCCACAGCTACCAGTATTTCAGCGAAGACATGGTGTGCCCTATGTACAACACAGAGATGAATAGGAGCTGCAAGGCCTGGTGTCTACGGGACTCCTCCTGAGAATGAAACCTTAAAGAAAGGGTTGGGCAAAACTTCTTTCACGTCAAACGGAGTGGAGAAGAATGTTTAGTTTGAAATTTAGTTGCGAGATATCTGGTTGCCATAAAAACTTCTAGAGTTTTATTATTTTTAGGGCATACATTCAACCATAAGCTCAGAAAAGACAGTTCACTGGTCTGTTTAATGCCTGCCTTTAAATGAACCGCTGTCTAGTTCTTTCCAGCAGCTATAGACAGAATCTAATGTTTTAACTTTCTAATTCAAAAGAGGAAAAAAATACCAGTTATAGGAGGTTTTTTTTCCTCCTGTGTGTATACTTCTTAAGAAACAAAAGCTCTGGTGAGTTTGGGCTGCACAAGCTTTTTTAAAAAGGGAGTGAAGTCCAAGATGTGAGTGTCACTGTGAGCCATTGTTGAGGCAAAGAGCAGCAAGTGAGAACATACGTAAGGGTGAAGAGGTACCAGCTGCACTATATTGTCAAGTGATAACACACACGCTGACTTTTCAGCACCTTGCGAGTAAGCTGAAAATGAAACAGTCTACAGGTGGGAGCCCCAGTGAATGGCACTGTCAGGAGATAATTTCTCATGGTTGAAGAAATCTTTTATTCCGCAGGGAAGTGAAGTAACCTGGCATTATGGGCCTGTGCCAGACTCCGCCGCAGACAATGGAGTGATTTCAGAGGCCACTGAGTCTGGAAGGAAGAATGACAACCAGCCGTTGGCTCCAACGAGTCCTCCCATTGCTCAGCGCTGATGTAATGCAGCGGCAAAGGCCTTGGAGCTCCCCGCTGCAACGGTGGCTCTCCTGCTGCCTTCCCTGGGACAGAGACCCCTGCTCACAGGTGCCCTGCTTCCCAAAGCTCTTTCAGACTGCGGGAGGGAGAAGTTAGAGGTGAAGACACTCTCTGTCCCTTTGAAAACAGCCTATTTTGAAGGCAAGGATGATGCGGACTGGGACTTTGGAGAAGGAAGTCCTATCCCCTACTTGACTGCAGGACTTCAGGAAGGCTCTGCTGCCTTGGTTCCGGATCTGTGCAATGAGTGCGAGAGCATGTTCGATCTCGGTGCAGTGTTATGGTGACAAATACAGTGATGACTGTCCCGTGACAGGGTGCTGTGATGACGGGAAGGGGGAGGCCAGACATTCGCCTCAGGTGTGTCGCACCATAAGAGGATACCACCCAGAGAGAATGAACGCTTTTTCTCTTCCAAGACTGTGGGTGCAAGGGTGGTGGGGGAGGCACTCATTTCTAGTTCCCAGAAGCAAGATCCTTTTACTGTCAGCTCTTAAAGGAAGCATGTGAGGGCTGAGAATCTGAGTTGTTTGGTTTATGAAAAAGATTGCCAAGTGGGAAAACTGACAGCTGAATGTATACAGTGTCCTTCCTGTGTTGGGAAAAACGCTGTCATCGGTGAGTGTGACCCAGTGGAGCAGGGTAGGGGACTCTAGCCTTGGAGATGAGTCCTCTGCCCAAATAAAGACAACTTAAAGCTAGGCATGACCACTCTAGGTTCCCTTTGCAGGCCTTTAGGGGCTACCTCAGAGGGTGATTTATTACACCCTGAAACAGGATATAAGATAGACCAGACAATCATTCCTTAAAAGCACTCATTTCCTTCCACTGTCTACTAGGAGAGGTTAAACCTAACTTTTTGAAGCCTGCAGTTAGATGCAGTGAGTCCCACTCAGTGTGTCCATCTTCTTCCCAGGTGAACAGGGGTATCTGAGCATCTCGCCGCAATTCGTCCGAGCAGGGGAAGGTTTCTACCGCACTCTTCCAGCTGCAAACATAACTGTGCAAATGAAAGACTTTGCCTGAGATGACTCAAGCTTTACAGAAAGTTTATAAAATTATTGGGAAAGTAATCTACTACTTTATGGGAAACTCAAGAGGTAACATTGGACTGAAAATACAGTACATTTTGGAATAATTTTGTAGGGGTTCTCTCTTCCCTGCCCCCCCCCTCCCCGAATTCTCAGTTGAAAGGCTTATTGGGATTATCTTTATCTGTCAGACAGGGCATGGTATTCTCTAAATATCTGCTTGAAATAGAGCATGTTATGTAGATGTTCTGATCAAACTATGAGATGCATAAAAAGAAGAAAATGTGGAAGAACGTTTTGAATTCATCTTGGTTCAAAATTCACAGCTATGTATTTGTTATATATGCTCTTAACTATACAGATCTTGGGAATTACAGCTATTCATATTACTGAAAACATTTCTGACAAACTAACAGGGTCCCTTTAATTTCACGATAGTGAAAGCTTGATGAAATAAAACAGGCACCTGGATTTCCTCCAACAAGACTGAGATTCCTGTAAGACATTGCATCTTCACCATGTGGATAAACAGCATATCAATACAGTGAAGTAATCAAAAAATAACACCTTAAAAATAAAACATCCACTGCAACTGCACTCCCTGAAAACTTCAGGAATTTCCTGAAAAAGGGAATTTTCAGTATTATGCAAAACTGGATCACATTCATCACTACTGGTTTTGTTTTCATGCTAGACTGTTTCTGTCTGCTGGGTTTGGATTCTGCTGTAGGTCTCGCTGCTCCGTCTGGCGGTTATGAATCCACCATGTACTCATCTAAGAATACTGAGCTATAGTATTTTATAAGTGCTGTATGTGACCATGAAGTTACTGTATAGTTACAAGGTCACTGAAGATATTAATAGACTGCTTTTCAGCTCCCATTGGAGACCATACTCACCATGTGCCCAGCTTGTTTAAAGAGAAGCCCATGTTCGGTGCACAGAGCAAAGGAGAAGGTTCTCCCTGCAGCGAGAGGCCACGCCTGCAGAGCAAATGAGCTGCGTGCTTCGACCAAACCTTTCACCACCTGCCCATCAGCCCTGGCAATGGTGCTGCTTGGCTGATGCTGGGAAGGGGCTTTCCTAGCCCTGTTGTACAGCAAGAATTGGTGGGAATTCATAGAATCATAGAATGATTTGGGTTGGAAGGGACCTTACAGATCACCTAGTTCCAACCCGCCTGCCACGGGCAGGGACACCTTCCACCTGACCAGGTTGCTCAGAGCTCCATCCAACCTGGCCTTGAACACTGCCAGGGAGGGGGCAGCCACAGCTTCTCTGGGCATCCTGGGCCAGGGCCTCACCACCCTCACGGTGAAAAATTTCTTCCTTACATCTAGTCTAAATCCATCCTCTTTTAGTTTAAAACCATTACCCCTTGCCCGATCGCAACCGGCCCTGCTAAAAAGCCTGTCCCCATCTTTCTTATAAGCCCTCTTTAAGCACTTGAAGGCAACAATAACGTCTCCCCACAGCCTTCTCTTCTCCAGGCTGAACAGCCCCGACACTCCCAGCCCTTCCTCACAGCAGAGGTGTTCCAACCCTGGGATTATCTCTGTGGCCTCCTCTGGCCCCACTCCAACAGGTCCAGGTCTTTCCTTTGCTGAGGACTCCAGAGCTGGACGCAGGACTCCCAGTGGGGTCTCAGCAGAGCAGAGCACAGGGGCAGAATTCCCTCCCTTGCCCTGCTGCCCACGCTGCTGGAGATGCAGCCCAGGACACGGTTGGCCTTCTGGGCTGTGAGTGCACACTGCTGGGTCATGTTGAGCTTCTCATCAACCAGCACCCCCAAGTCCTTCTGGACAGGGCTGCTCTCAATCCATTCTCCGCCCAGCCTGTGTCTGTGCTTGTGATTGCCCCGACCCATGTGCAGGACCTTGCACTTGGCCTTGTTGAACTTCCTGAAGTTCACATGGGCTCACCTCTCAAGCCTGTCAAGGTCCCTCTGGATGGCATATTTCCTTCATTTCTGGTAAGAAGCTTGAGCTCAGACTTAGTCTGTTGCCTGGTCACATTGCACCCAGCGTGAAGGCACCCTGAAGTTTCCTGTGTGACTGTGTTCTAGCTACAGTCCATCTGGCAGCACAGACAGAGCCTATGCAGTTAAAACATAGGGTTGAAGGTACTGTTCTTGCTGCGATCATCCTGCAATGGATGTAGACCCTGTGGGGACACCTGAAGCAGCTTCTCCCAAGCTTAGGGAGACGAAGAAAAAAGGAAAACCGGGATGGGATTTGGACTATTTTAATGTACAGTTCTGCCTTAATTTCTCAGTCAAATAAGCCTTTGCTGGTAGAATTTCTGTGAGTCCACAAAACACCTGTGAATCAGTGCTCCTAAGAGGAATGAACATCGGGGTCCAGGGTGTATGGGAGGGCTCTTTGGCCATCACAGCCAGCACATGGGACTGTCTGATAGAGCCCTCTAGTCTGAAACATGAAGAGCAGTTGTATTAGAACCAGGAGAGGTCAGTTACGATTAGAATCAGAGAATCAGAGAATCATTAAGGTTTGAAAAGACCTCTAAGATCAAGTCCAACCGTCAAATTAGCTTGGAAACAAGTAAACAAGATTAACCTCAGCTAATTTTAGCCACCTAAAAATTATGGCAGCAGCCGACAGAAGACTGTCTTTCAGTCAGAGGAGAGGAGGCATCTCCAGAGGGCAATCCATCCCACCCATGCTGCAGTTACTATGGAATGAACTGCAGCCTGAAATTATTTTCTCTTGGGTGTCAATAGAGGCAGCCTAGACAGCTCGTGTGGAGAGGACGTTTGGCTCTTAGATGGCAATACACCATTCAGAGTTAAGTGCTCCTCGTCAGAGAATTGCTCTGGAGCAGCTCTTGTTCACATCTTGTCAAGATGAGCTCGGCTTGTTTTCCAAATCTAGTGTATCCAGCTATGAAAACAGTGATGATTTTTCTCCCAAATAGGCAACGTGTTGCACTAACCTATGATTCTTTTCCTTCCCTTGTGGCAGATGACATCTTTCATTTGCAAGGTAATAATTGAGATTTTATGCTTCTCAGCTGTGACTGCAGCTGCAGTACTGCATTTAGTTCTGGCTACCTAGTTCTGTGTGAGATGTAGACAAATTGGAGGTGATTAAGAAAAAAAAAACCCCAAGAAATTATTGAAGGTAAATAAAGAAAACTTGTATAGTTTTTCATGGGATGAATCTAACAGTTTACACTTGCAGTGTAGAGTATATAGGACCCTAAGGAGGAATTATTTCACATAGCACTAAAGAGTATAATGACAAGAGTATAATGCAGTGAGATAAGAAAAGACATATTTGGGCTGAATGTCACCAGAAGAATTTCTGACTGTGCGAACTTGTTGTGAAATAGTATCCCAGGAGATTTTTGACCCCCTAAGGATATATAAACTGTGTGAGGCAAATTGTTAGGAAAGGGAACAATCCTGAATATCCTGTAGCAGTTTAGGTAATCCAATAGGTCTTTCCTAGCACTAATTACTACAATCTGAAGTTCAAAGCCTGGAAGATAAGAAAACCATTTGATGATATGTCTTGCAGAGACACATCCCCTAAGGAATATTTATAGCAAGTCTGGATTTCTTATAACTTTTTTCAGACACAGAGTGCCTTTGAGTGCTTTTCAAAATGCAAAGATGAATGTCTAAAAATAGCCCTGTGCTGCTCCATACTATGTGCCAGGTACTTTCTGGTGGTCTGTAAATATTTCCTCTCTCAAACGTGCTCAGTGAAAAAGCCTGTTTCCGAAATGTCAAATCTATGCACTTGGTCTACACTCTAGTTGGGTTCCCTTCTGTACCAAAGAGAGAGATTTAAGTGGAAAAATTTAAATTTTAATGACATGTATACAGCCTCACAGAACAGCTTCAGAGAATGATAGGTAGGGGTTGGAAAGGACCTCTGGGGATCATCTACTCCAACACACCTGCCGAAGCAGGGTCACCTACAGCAGGCTGCACAGGATCCATCCAGTTGGGTTTTGAATATCTCCAGAGAAGGAGAATCCACAACCCCTCTGGGCAGCCTGTTCCAGTGCTCCATCACCCTCAGAGGGAAGAAGTTCTTCCTCATGTTCAGAAGGAACTTCCTCTGCTTCAGTTTGTGCCCATTGCCCCTTGTCCTGTCACTGGGCACTACTGAAAAGAGCTTGGCCCCATCCTCCTGACACCCACCCTTCAGATATTTGTAGGCATTTATAAGGTCCCCTCTCAGCCTTCACTTCTTCAGGCTGAACAAGCCCAGCTCCCTCAGCCTTTCCTCAATAGGACTGATGCTCCAGTCCCCTCATCATCTTCGTAGCCCTCCACTGGACTCTCTCCAGTAGCTCCTCATCTTTCTTGAACTGGGGAGCCCAGAACTGGACACAGGACTCCAGATGGGTCCTCACTAGGGCAGAGTAGTAGGGGAGGAGAACCTCCCTCGACCTGCTGGCCACACTCTTCTTAGTGCACTCCACTATACCATTGGCCTTCTTGGCACACTGCTGGCTCACACAAGCCAAATCAGATTAAGATACAGATACTACAGACCTGAGTGTAGGACCAGGGGCACACCAGGAGCTGAGTGAGAGATCAAACCCATAAATATCATTCAGAATTTAACATAACTTTCTCATTCTCATCGACAATATGAAGTAAGACAAGCAGGGTATAGGTATCTACCTGCATTTAACAACGGCCTAAGACATTTAGCAATGGCCTTTCTAAGGCCTGAGAGGCATCTCATGTAACTCCATGGCATCATTCCTTGGCCCTTGGCAGAAGACTTGCTGGGACAGGAAAGCAGTGAGCAGTGCACCCGACCCCGTCATCCACACAGGTACTCCTCAAATAGGCAGTTCAGCCACACTCAGAAGTTAAGCTCCTGACACTGCCCTCACCCCCGTCTGTAAGTAGGAGGATCCCATATAACTGCTGATTGGAGTAGTGGACCTCAGCCGTAACGAAAGACCTTGGCCAGAAGTACCAGCTTTTGCTGTGCCTTGGGTGCTACAAAACACTTTGGTCTGTCTTCACTTGGTAGTCAAGTTACCCACACGAGGAGGGGTTTATAGCTGGAAGGAAGCACTGTGATCTAGCCCAAAATCCTACACTACCGTGTGGACTTCTCTGCTCCTGGTCACTAGACGTGTTCGAGCTAGAAGGACATTCTAAAGAACAGTCAAGTCTTGAGCTAAAAATTGTCACAGTGTAGGTATACATTACAGCCTTTGGTCCATCGTTGTCTAATTATTTCTATTTATACTTCAGCTGTTTACCAAGATATGTTATGGTCAAAGACCTTAGAAATCTTAAGTATACTGTGTCAGTACATTTACTGTTATTTCAAAACTTGTGATTTCACCAAAAGTAGTATTATTCTTTGACAAAATCTGTTTCCATAAATCTTAATTATATTACTTTTAATCCTTTGTAAAATATATCATCAATCCAATTATGTGATCTGAGATTGGACTCAAGTAGAAAAGCCCACATTATCTGGGTAATTCCATATATCCTGTTCAAATACTTATATCATCTTCACATTCTTCCAGACCTTTCCAGTTTTCCTTCTGCTTTAGGACTAATTGAAAGTTGACAGTAATGGTCAAGAGAGCTTCTTGACAAGTTTTGTCAAAATCTCCTGATTTTAACATGTAATTTTAGTAACAGTTGTAAGCAATAATATTTAACCCTTGGAATGATACCTCTGTTAGCTAGCAAGGCTAATATATTTTCTGTATTGATTTTCCGTTTAGAAAACTGTATGTAATTTTTAGAAAGTCCCACTGTCACTTTGGGAAATCCAGAATACATCATTCAGACTAAGCCACTTTCTCTACACATGGCAGAGAGATGTTTTAAGTAGGTATTTATTCTGTGGTTCTAAAACATTTGAGATCAATGGTTTCCCTTCTCAGTGACAGAAAGAGGCGGTGCCAGTTTTGACATAAAATTTCTGCTATTTTGAGATCACTACTTGCTGGCTTAGTTAGAACAATTGATTTAAACTGTCTGATCACAGAAATCCTGCCACTAAATTCAGTAATATTAGTTAGGTCAAACTGATGTTTATTAATGAGCAGGCAAATTCCTCTTGCTTATTTCCAGACTGAGTAATATCTTAAGGAAAAATAGATATTTTCTTCTTTGCAAGTCTCTTGGTTGCTTTGCTGATTACTTCTATGATGTTTTAAATTTGTGCTAATGAGAGTGCTTTTGTTCTACGTTGTTACTCTGCTCTTCTCTGAGCTTAATGCCCCAGCCTGATCCCAGAGAAATCTGTATGCCTTTCTCTTAATTTGGAGGCCACCTAAGCTGTCCCATTTCCCTAGGAAAATTAGGCCAACATTTCTCAAAGCTTTAGCTTGAACTATTTACCTCGTGTTTACCTAGTTTCTGCCTAGCATTTACCAGTTCTTCCAGATCACTTGAACATTCTCCTCAGTGGCTCCTTGCTGAGATCTCTACTCTCAGTAGTACATGGGGTGTCCTGTCATTAGTATTCATTTAGACCATCAGTAGTAATAGTCATTAAATCTATTTGGAGAACCTTAGAATAATTTAGGTTGCCTCTGACAGTCTTCTGGTCCAACCTTCTGCTCGAAGCAGGACCAAGTCCAAAGCTGAGCCTTAGATTCACCTCTTCAGTCCAGTAAAGCCCCTCTCTTGCAGAACATCTATCAAGGACCACCCACTGCCTTTGAACAGGTTGTGAGTTCTTTACGGGGACATGTACAGCCTCACAGGTTGAGACAGCCACAGTGATCTACCCCAAACCCTCTGTTCTTTTCTGAATGCCTTGTGCGTGTATGGCTTGAGAGAACAATTAATAGCAAGTTTAGTGGATTTGTGCAAGAGTGGCTTGATTCTGTTCTCAAAGAAAGACAAGTGAAAAACAATGAAAACACGCAACCTTTTTTGTCTCGTTTTCTTCAAATATCTTACAAAAAATATTTCCCTGCAATTTTTCTTATGTTGTTTACCAGATTTTATTTATTTATTTACTGTGTTGAAGCTGGGTTGGCAGATCTGTGGCATACAGCAGATTAATTTCCTGAGAACTTACGCAAGTTCCTTACTCTAACTGAAGAGATGGGTTGGATAAAGTGAAATCGGGTGAAATGTAAGAGCTTGTGATATACAGGAGATCGACTTGGATAATGCTGCGCGTCTTTTACTGTATCAGTCTGGAACTATGAAAGGCAAGGATTACAATAAACATGGTGACCTGATAGAAAAGGTACAACATGTATGCATGACTCAAAGTATGCTAACTTTACTTATTTGGAGACACACCATTAACATATTTTAAAATAAATACTTAAAAAGCACTTGTTAAATATTTCCTGAACTGCCAGCATGAAGGAATAAGGATACAATTCTCCATTGTACTGCAACAGGCATGATTATAAATGGAAAGGCAGTTTTAAAACAACAAATTCTCTATTATATTTCATTAAAAGCCAGCTGTTTGCTACCAGCAATGAACACAGAAGTGTCTGTGACAGCAATGCTCCAAGTTATACTTTGTCTAAGTGTACATTGCTTACAGTATTATGCTGGTAGCTGCTGACCTGTTCCATTATACGACTTTCAGACAAACTCCTTTTTACCCTTGCTGTAAAGCTAAGCACATTTTTTCAAAGTCCTTAGTAAATAATCGCTGTATCTCCATATACAAAAATAGAATGGAGCAGAAATTCCTAACTGAGTCTGTGGGGCTGGACAAACGATCACAAATGTTTAAATATTTGATTGGAGAAAAGCCAAATTTTGAATGTCATGGAGAGTGGCCAGTGCCAAGCATCCAATTCTTCTACAGGACTTGAGCGTCTGAGCTGGAGCTAATTGTTTACCCAGTCTGTCTGCCTGGGCAAACAAGCTCCTGGAAGCTCATTGCTGTGAGCCTGCCCGGCTCCCCATTCCTCAGCCTTTATGCACTTATTAGGCTTACAATAAAGGACGGCACCGAAGCAGGCAGAGGCGTTAACAAAGCCAGGGGAATGCCAGGCCTGGTCAGGATTAAGTCGGTGCGTCGTGAATGCTCTTGTTCTGAATGTGAATACGGAGTTTCTGTTGTGAGGGCAGGCGAGTTGCAGAAGGAGGGTGAGATGAAGTTGAGTCCCCTGTACGGAACTCGGCAGGGAAAGCTGACAGCTGCCTGAGCTCTAATGAGGACCTGACGACCTGATCCTGAAGGCAATATTCTCACTGAAATGAACGGGACCTCTGTCTGATTAAGAACAGTACTGTGTTATATCGCTAAATGTATTATTTATATGTCTCCAGACTCCACAAGTCCTGACTCAGTTTGGAGCTGCACTGTGCTATGCATTATAAAACAGAAAGACCAAAAGATATTTTCTTGCTCTATTTTGCAATCAAGATAGAAAAAACAATCTGTCTGCCTATGTTTGCACACCGTGTTACTGGCACAAGCTGGGATAAAGCCAACATCCCCTGAACCCCCGGCCAGTACACAATATTGCTCTAATTTAATTAGGTTTCTCAGATACATCCCTAACCTTAGTACTTAACTCACTTTTTCGTTTCATATTCTTTCATATTCCATATTCCTGACAGTAGTTTCAGGAGACTGACAGAGATCCCATAATACAACCCCATGTGGCATTCGGTGAGGGACAGAACTTCTAATTTGTCTCTGATGTGCTTGAGGAGATAGAAATAAATTTGTGGAGCTGATTTTCTTCCTTCTGGGAAATGTCTGAGAGAAAGAAAGCAAATGAAACGCGGAGCTGGAAAACAGCAGCATTAAACTGATTCTCTTTGAGAAAGGTATCTGAGGAGCTGTTTCCTTCCTCATGGTGGTTAATTAATTTCATAGTTTGACAGAGGTCGTCCAGTGTGGGAATTAAAAAGAGACTCTCAGTTTAGGTAACAACTTCTGTGGTTCCCTCCGGGGTCGGCAGTGTGCCGTGGCATCCAAGGGACCTCTCGTGCGCCGGCAGCCTGCTCCTTCAGCCTCTGTGCCGGGGCCGGGGGACCCTCTGGTCTCCCTCCCTCCCTCCCTCTCTCAGTTGCTGGCCTTTCTGCTGAGACAACTGATAAATACATCAAAAAGTGGTGCTGGTGGAAGACTGGATTTCGATTACAAGCCCAGGTCTCCAAACTGCCAGCTGACAGTAGCTGTGATTGCTGCTGCCTTGGACTTGATTTGAATGCCTGCCGAAAGGGAAAAGCTCCGTGTCTCATTGTCTGGCCCTGGCTCCTCTGGCTGTCTTTTCTAGCCCGCTGAGGAAGACTTTCAAGTAGGTTCTTCTGTGGACAGAGATGAAATGACACAGGAGACAGGGCAGTGGGGGAGGGCCTTATGGTCCCTGGAGGCAGAGGACATCCCGGGGAGCTCCTGCACACTAACACACCGTCTGGGACACAGATAGGAGGGCTGGGAGGTCTGTGCAGGTGCTGAGCTACACCATCAGTGCAATGACAGAGGTGCAGTGGGATGTTTGCATGGCTGGAACACACAGATGCACTCAGATGGAGTATAATATGAGCATACTCCCTCTTTAGGAAATACAGAGGAGGTGGGGAGAAAGCTGTGCTCAATGCCGAGGAGACCTCCAATGTGCAGGATGTCTAGATATCTCCAGAGATCCTTTACAATTTAAATTCCTCTAAAATTCTCCATGATGCATATTCCTTGGAGGATTATTCTTCACAGATCTCTCACCAGGAGGCCAGACTACACTGTCCATTTTCCCTTTTCACAGTTTATTCCCTCTGCATTCTCCTGGATAACTACTTTTCCCCTCCTGGTCACTTGCTGAAATTAATGATAAAACTGTCATTGAAAAGAGTCTGGCCCCATCCTCTTGACACTCACCCTTGAGATGTTTATAACATCCCCTCTCAGCCTTCTTTTCTTCAGGCTGAACAAGCCCAGCTCCCTCAGCCTCTCCTCGTAGGAGAGATGCTCCAGTCCCCTCATCATCCTCGTAGCCCTCTGCTGGACTCGCTCCAGCAGTTCCTCATCTTTGTTGAAGTGGGGAGCCCAGAACTGGACACAGTACTCCAGATGGGGCCTCACCAGGGCTGAGTAGAGGGGGAGGAGAACCTCCCTCGACCAGCTGGCCACACTCCTCTTAATGCACCCCAGGAGCACATTGGCCTTCTTGGCAACCAGGGCACACTGCTGGCTCATGGTCAGCTTGTTGTCCACCATCTTCGTATGGAGAAAAGAGGCCACACAAACTAGAATCACAGAATCAGAACTCAGAAGGAAGCACAATGCTGCGATAAGGGATCCATGGCTCCGGGATACGTTATCTGCTCTGGGTCAGGCAGCCTGAAAATGTCCCTCTGGTGAAAACAGGCGATTCAAAACCTGGCAGCTCAGCGCGTTCCATGCTCTATGCATGTACCCTCGTGAACCTGCTACAACACAAGGCAAGGTGGAGGCATCTGTGGGTGGTGAAACAGCTTCGCAGATTGTCTCATCCAGAGCTGAGGACGAGCTGTGGGCAGAGGAGAGCAGCTGCCTCTACAGTCGCCACTAGGTAAATCCTCACTGACAAAGGACGGCTCATTCCTCCATCACCTTCTCCTCAAAGCTGGAGATTTCCATACTGGAAGTCCTCTCGCACTGTTCCTGGAAACATATCACTGTGGACAATTTTTACCCCCCTGTTTGCTGGATCGTACTGAGCTCACACAGATGTACATGTAAGTTGGCTGCATCTCTCGCTAAACAGCAGTGACACTGTACAAGACCAAAATAAAGAACATTTTGACTTAGTATCTGGATTTCACCAGAAAAAAAGCCATACATTTATTTCATCTTTGGCTGCCTATATGATAATGCAACTACAATTAAAGCATCTACGAATGCCTGAAAATACTCTGACAGCGTATTTTCCCTGTTTCATCTACCCTGAAAACTTCCTCTATAACATTGCTGACTTTGATGATATTTTGGTCTGACTCCTTTGACTAATCTTTCATTTCACAACAACTTGTTGTCTCCAAACATATTTTGTTCTATATTACATTATACTAATAGCCCAAAGAGCTAAAGTCAGAATAGCAGTCTTTGTTCTTACCATAATAGAACTGGAATTAAAATGTTGGCATTTCTTGTGGAATGGAAACTTGAGGTTTCAGCTAGATCTAATAGCATCTGTTTCACAAAAAGGAAGAAAAGTTTCCCTTATATCTATTCCATTTATTATTTTAATATAGACTAAAACTGTAAGACAAGGGACTCACACCTGTTGTGTAGAATCCGGATGTATTCTCATAAAACAGGGAGCCATGGTTGTATCATAAAATAATCTTAACCTCCATGAAAAATTTGGTTGGAAATCAGAAAATATACTTCCAGCCAAAATCAGTCAATAGCGATTCTGTCTCTGCCGCTCCGATTAATTTAAACTTCAGATGTCATGGGGAGGAAAATGGAATACATTATCACTGGTGAGCAAGGCTGGCAAGCTATCCCAGTAAGCTGGATGGAGCCAGGAACGATGTGCACAGCTCCACTTACCACCCCTTCGCTCCACCGAGGGAACTTCCTCCCCATTTCCTGAGGACTGTGTTGGATGACTGATTCTGCCCAGTCTTTTCATTTAGAGCCAGGACAAAGCCAAAGTTTTTGCGTTGTCGCATCTGATAAAACACAAAGCGCAATGAGGAACCCAGAACTACAGCACTTTTTAGCAGATCACCGTTTGCGCAGTCTTTGCCAGCTGTCAGCTGGAAAGAAGAGACGGTCCTCCCGTGCCAAGGGAAGGTGAGAGAGGCCAGTAATTTAGCTTGCATCACATATCTTTTCCACAGTCCCAAGCCAAACCACTGTTATAGATTTCCCCCCTCCCACCCAGTGGACTTTCTAATGTGTGAAATATCTTCCCACGGAAAGCAGTGGTTACACAGTCGCATGGGATCCTGCCTTACTCATACTGCTGGCTTCTGGCTCTGTTTCATGAAACCGGGCAGGGATGCCAGAGTTACCCTCAGGCTGAGATCTCTCCTGTAAGCAGCAGCAGCAGAAGTCAGGAGGGAGCAGACAGGCTCCAAAAGAGCCTCCCAGTCATCACAGAAAGTGGCTTTTATTTGACTAAACAGCAGGCAGGCATCCCATTGCATATTATGGCACACGTACTGCCAGAAGAGCAGGGGATATAAATCTGAAGACCAAACCACCCATGCTCCCTGAAGACGCTGAAATCTTTTTGTAAGACAAAGCTATTCAGCTCTGAGTCCCAGACAAATTC
Source organism: Opisthocomus hoazin (assembly GCF_030867145.1). NCBI lineage: Eukaryota > Metazoa > Chordata > Aves > Opisthocomiformes > Opisthocomidae > Opisthocomus > Opisthocomus hoazin. Next base: position 11,488,559 of record NC_134414.1, on the reverse strand, counting down.
CAGTCTAAGTACAATGTACTTATCTGCACTGCTTTGACAATAGCAGTTGGATACTTGTCCATCACTCTGACCTTAACAGCTCTGCCGGTGCTGTTTGAATAGTTGCTCTGCTGAGCACCAACCTAGATGAGAGTATTATTTCAGTGCTAAGCAGAGTGTGCTTTAAGTATGAGATTTATAAAATGCCTTGAGAATGTCACACTAAAAGTTGTAAGCTTATTGAAAACCATGAGCATGTTCACCCAGAACCTGAATGGCCGCGAAGAGAGCTTGGTGAACCCAGACAGTCCCAGCATCATCAGGCCACGAGCAGCATGCTCGCTGCTCTGGAGAGTGCTAAGAGCGGAAGCTCAGATCTGGGCCCTTTGATTGTCCCCCAGTTCCTCTGCACAAGGTAGGCATTAGACGCCTGCACTGCGTTTCTGCCCCGGAAAGCAATCGGCAGCCTCAGTCACCTGTGGCTTAAAGGGCTTCATGTGTTTTATGTGCAGTATCTCAGACTCTGCCATGGATGCAAATGGGCAGGTAGGGCAGGATATGGGGCAAAGTAGCACCAGAAAAGGAAAGTGGTAGACCCATGCCCTGCTAGACCAGGGTGTTAAGTTTTCAGAAGCCTTTTTGAGATCTTGGAGGCAACTCAGGGAAGTAGGAATGGCAGCAACTCTATCAGTGTTTTCCCTGGAAAGTCTGCACAACGCAGTACCAACATGGAAGATTAAGTTACTCTTCATGGGGGTAACTGTCCTGATACACCTAATATCTGCTTTTCTCTCCCATTCCTACTGGTGTTGGCATCTGATGCCCAGACCGAGACTGATGAGTTGTAAAGAGGTGTATGACAACAATAAGAGACATTTTCCTTCCTCACAGAGCCTCTAGATCCACCACCAAGTTCCCAGCCCCAAAACACTCTTTGTGGAGGCTGGGTGCATAAAATGTGAAATAAATGAGTTTCAGGCTTCTGTCCTCACACCGTGGGCCTCTCTGACTCACAGGAGCCCACAGTATTGCCTACAATACCATAGTGGGGTTCTTTTTGTTGTTTTCCACTGCATTAAAGCAGCAGTAATAACAGAGTGTCATGAGACCAGCACCAAACAGAAGAAATGCTGCCAAGTGAAGCTGTGCTCTTGTACAGCTTGAAAGCAGCAAGGAAAGGAACTGTCCAGAGAGTAAAACATTTCCATGTTAAACTTATGATTTAATACTTGTTTAAGTTAAACATTAATATGGGTAAAGCAACATTCAAAACAGAGCCAGTGCAGAGTTGATCCAAAAGTCAACAGGACAAAGGAATCTGGAGCAAAAATCTGAGCCAAACCACTGAAGCTGATAATGTCTGGCAAGAAAATTCACCTTGGAGAAGAGCTTGAGGACAACAAAACTCCATTAAAAAACACAAATCAGACCTCGCCCTTTGCTGACTGTCTCTCTGCCTTTATTCTGACCAGATGTAAGAGACTCATGGTCTTGGAGGCCTGGGATATCTTTTCTAAGAAGGCTCTGCGGGATCAGGATTGCTTCTGCACTTGGGGATTCAACTTCCAGGCTGAGCTGCAGCTGACCCTGCCAACTGGAGACACAAGGACAGAAACCTTTAAGTGACTCTGGCCCAAACTGTATTTACTGACAGAGAGCTGGTCTTGAGCTTGCCAGCTATTAATTGTACTTTGACAAATTATAAAGGCTTCCTGTCATGCATCAGGGTACCCACTTCCCATTATTCTGGGCTAACAGTCTGTAAAATGAAACGGCGAACAGAACTTCATTAAAACAAAGTGAGATGCTTTCTTGGCTGCCAGGTTTGGAAGAGCAGGAACCAAGACCCAGGGGCTGCACTTCCAGCTTCATCTCTGACTAGCTATATGGGGAAAGAAAGGACAAAAAGTCCTTTCAGCTCTCTGTACCTCAGTTTACACGTTTATCAGGCAGGGACACTACTACTCAGATTCCTCCTGAGAACATTGCGGCAATGAGTTACAATTTATAAAGCATTCAGTGACCCTGAGTGGATGCAAAGTATTAAATTCTTATTCCAAAAACATCCAGAGTAGCTGTCAAAGCACTAAGTCTTATCATTACAGTGATTGGAGACCCAAGATAGGAGTGTTGAAAACAGTATCAATCATTTAATTAATTTATCATCCAGCAGAGTACAAGGGAAAACACATTCCTCCGGTGTAATCCCGTACACCTTGGCGACCCGTACTTGCCCAGATTCCTCTTCCTGACTGTTCGCCTGCAGCGGAGGCAGCTGCCTGGGAAGGTAACACCCGAGTCTCCTGGTGCAGACAGACAGACAGACACCTTCAGGACTGCCTCAGATCCTGGGTGGGCTGACTCAGACTCTGGAGGTGTCTTTATCTTTCCAGATCTTAGACTCGGTCTGTATTAGTAAGTTAAACACGTCCAAGCTCTAGCCCTGAGGGCAGATGGCACTGTGCATCCGCCATCCAGGTGGGTAAATCTTCCTGCTCACCAAACCAAGGGGTCTCTGCAGGGTCCACCAGCTGGGAGTCGTGCCAGCCCAGTGGGCTCCCAGGTCATGGCCAGAGACTGCTGGGACAGGGAGAGTGCCCTTTGCTACTCCAGCGTCAGGGGCCCTTCTGACAGTACAGCAGCAGTTCAAGGCCCCTGCCATGGAACATTCCTTGGCTTGTTTAATTTATTAGTGGAGGCGTAGCCTTAGATGTATGAGATAAGTGTCTGAAGTTAGCAGAGATGTGCTAGGACAACACGGCTATGTGAGGGACGGGGTTAACTCTTTCCATCCTGTAGCTACTCATCAGAAAGGAGGGACAGCCCAACATCTAAGCTGACAGGATAAGTCTATATAAGCTGAACATGTCAAAGGAGCTCAAGAGAACTCCTTTTGGTGCTCCATGATCTTGGAAAGCAGTGGTTTATTTATGGATTTGAGCTCAGTGATGAAGCCCATGCTGTTCTCACAGCCCTGTACTTGGGACGTTCCAGAGCCAAGTGAGGCTGGCTTGGTCATGTTCTCAGCTGTTACCAGTCACCTGGGCTGGGGCTGCTCGTGCTCTTCTGAGAAGTGTTGCCTCCTGACTGGTTACTGATGGTTGTTTCCACCCTCCTCTTCCCAGTCATGATATCTGTAGGTCTGCTCAGTAAAATACTTCTCGCTCATCGCCCATATGCTGGCATCTTTGCATTTATAGTGCTTCTCACCGAAGCATCTCCCAGCCTCTGCGCACAGATGGAGAGCGCCGTGTGTACCAAATGTACAGGTAAAAGGAATCTGGGCACTGGGGACTTGTCCTTAGCCTGGCCGTGCGCCAGCGTGACAAACCCGGAGCGCAGGCCAGGATGTCTGAGTCGCAGCCCCGTGCCTGAACCAGGAGACCACAGAGCCTCGCAGCCATAACCCGAGCTCTTCGCATCCCACTGCTGCAGCCACCCCCTGATGAGCACCATGCATCCACCTCCACAGTGAGACAGGGACAACGAGGCAGGACCGCCTCCCTTGTGCCGCAGAGATAAGAGTAGTTCCTGGAATATCTACCAAGCCACTGAACCAAAACATTTTTATAGTCTAGCTGACAGTTTTGCAGAGCCTTTCAGCCCCTCTTTTTATGTGACAGCCATTTTGCAGCCCAAATCCTTGGGTCTATCACTAGAAACCCACAACGCAAAGGCAACATGGCCAGCATCTGACATCCTAGCATCCAAAAAGCAGCAGCTAGTCGCCGCAGAATAGAAACAAAGGGAAATCTGTGTGTGCAGTCCAAAGTGAGGGTATCTTTAGCATTGTAAGTGGACATCTATTTAAATACATCAATATTTCTATGATGAACCATACCTAATAGAGCTATTGCAGCTTCTAAGGATTAGGTGCTGTCTTCAAATCTTGCTTTGAAGAGCAAGGCAGATCAGAGCTCAGGTAGATCACGTGAAGTAAGAGGTGTGGGAGTATTCGCACATCTGAGCCTCCTGTGCTTAACCCTCAGCATTTAAAATACTGCTTTTAACTTGCCCTAAAATATTAACAAAAGTAACTAAAACTTTACATGCCAATTAAGCAAAACTGCTCTACATTTGGCTCTTGAAGAGCTTTGATTTGATTTGAATATAACTGTTTGGATTCCATGGATAGTAAAAGGCACATGCCTCTGAGTGTTGGCTTTTATTCCTTTAGGGCAACCAGCATCCACTCAATGCAAAGGATTAAATCAAAACTAAATTAAGAGACATATTACAGAGAAGGCTGGCTGTGTACTTTTCAGTACGGACAAAGCAACCCTTCTCCCCACTGGTAAAAATTCACACTAGTGCCGAGACCTAGCACAAAGCCTAGACGCCACTTAAAGATCTTGCTGAGGGGCTCAAGTGCTGGCTAGGCTTTGTGCTGAGCCTCAGTAATCGACTGAATACCACCCACACGAAAAAACAGGGACAAACTGCATTTGGATTTTTCCTGGGTCTGATATTTTATTTCCACAGCCCTTTATTTGGTGGGAATTTGGAGCCAGCGTGAGATACAGGACGTGCCTTCACATTTCACTTCATACCTGAAACCTGCATTTGTAATGAAAGGGGTATACGGATATATTATCCATGATGATCCGAGGGCTGGAACCCCTCTGCTGTGAGGAAAGGCTGAGAGAGTTGGGGCTGTTCAGCCTGGAGAAGAGAAGGCTCTGGGGAAACCTTATTGTGGCTGTTCAGTACTTAAAGGGGGCTTATAAGAAAGATGGGGACAGACTTTTCAGCAGGACCTGTTGTGACAGGACAAAGGGCAATGGTTTTATACTAAAAGAGATGAGATTTAGACTGGATATAAGGAAGAAATTTTTTATAGTGAGGGTTGTGAAAACCTGGCACAGGTTGCCCAGAGAGGTGGTTGATGCTCCATCCCTGGAAACTTTCAGTGCCGGGTTGGACGGGGCTCTGAGTGACCTGGTCTGGTTGAAGATGTCCCTGCTCACTGCAGGGGGCTTGGACTAGATGGCCTCTAAAGGTCCCTTCCAAACCATCCTATGAGTCTACGATAATATTTCTTTGCTGTAAATGGACACTGCACATAAAATATCTGCAGACCAATTACCACCGATCAAAGGCAGTGCCACTCATCGAAAGAACCACTGTGATGTGAGTCGTTTCGGCTCAGGGTCTCCCATGGGGATTTCCCAGTTTCATTCCCACACTAAGAAGCAGTGTGTCTGTGCCGTGGTGCAAGCTGGGGGCCCAATCACACACACGCACTGAGGCCTGCGGTCCCCTGGGATGCTGCTGCAGGCACCGCTGGGACTCCAGGTGGGTTGTTAAGGCTGGTTCTTCCCTCAGGCATCGCTGTATTTTTTCATGTAATCGCTATGTTTGTGTCCCAGATTCCACCCTCAGGAAAGAGGATACAGATGTTGTTTGTGGCTGTTCTGAGCTTCCCGTAATCTATTGATATTTCTAGCCAGGGCAATCGTGAGAGTTGGCTGCTATGAAGAATCAGTGCCTCTACTGGCTGGCTCTACCCATGGTGCCATTTCTACACAGCTTCTTCAGCCCTTTCTCCTGCGGCTGGTGCTTCTCATGGACCTTCACAAAAGGAAGCTCAAGTGGAAGTTGTTAAAACTCTCCAACTCATCACATCGCAGGCATGTTTGGAACAAGTAGCAACCTGGAAGAGCAGGGACCCAGGAGTCAAGCCATGGCGTGTGTGCATGGGAGAGACTGTCTTTGTTTATTTAGATTTAAATAAGGAAACTTAAGAAAAAGTTTAAGATGAGGATCAGTTGAAGAACTCTGTTGAAAAATCATGCAGACACAGCTTAGCGGTATACTTCCCACAAGCATAAAGATGCCAGGCAGTAAAACTGCCTTATAAACCAAACCCGCATTTGTGTCAAGGTACCAGCCCGGGTGTGAAGCAGCACAGCTCCAATCAGCATCCCGGTGAATCTGGACGCAGCACTGGGTGAAAGCCAGCTGTCAGCTTACAGCTCCAGTCTTTGCCCTATTCAGATCAGGGAGAAAGTCAAGGAAATCAGAGGTCCAGAGAGGTGTTTTCATAATCTTCTCCTATCTTTTACCAAATGTGTGACATATTGCAGGGCAGTTAGCACCAGGACTGCCACAGCAGAGTGGGCAGAGGGCCATCACGTCCAGCATCCTGTCCCCATGAACCTGCAGCACCAGGTGTTGCTGGGGAGGATACCAGGATCCCTGGAAGAAGCATTTCTGTGTAATCTGTTCCCAGAAGAATTTAGCACTTTATCACTGCTAAAACACTTTATCTAGTCTTGGTTTTTGCTTTCAAAATACTCTTCCTCTTTCTCTGGATATTCTCATTTGCGATACAAACACATTGGCCCTTTCAAGAATCCTGCTAAGCTCTTGATATTAATGGCTGTGTCTAGACCAGTAAATTAAACAGGGCCACGACGCTAGCTCTAACCCCGGCGCGTGCTTCTCTATATTGTTTCATGGTCCCTTGATGTGGATCAGCATCAGCTAGCAGACAATACCTGAGCATAGTGTAGGGAACAGCACATTCTTGGGACCATTCCCAATAGGCAGGCTGGGTGTGGCCACCCTGTTTTTAGGGGGAAAAGAGTTCAGTCATGTGGCTATGAATCACAACATGCCCTTTGGCTTCATGCCAGGCAACAACAGTCACTGGCCTGTTGCATTTAGTATTACAGCTGTAGCCAGTGGGACTTTTTAGTAACAAGCTTCATGGCCCAGTTAAGCAAACTGTGAAAAGCATCACTTTTGAAGAAAGCCCATAATATGTAGACAACAGCCTGATCCCTTTCAGGGGAAGAACACAGCATTTCCACAACGGGCTTGGTGCTGTGTCGAAGGACAGACTGTGTCATGAGGTTTTTGCCACGCTTCCCAAACTTCATCAGCAATGTAAGATTAAACATGCGCAAAGAAGGCTTAGCACTGTCCCTCCCAAATACCTTTCCATGCCTGTGGGCATGTTCAAGGCTTGTTCAAGACAGCTTGGCTTGAATCTGATCAGTTATCTTCCAGGTAAACACTAATAACTTCTAACCTGAGGTGCTTTTACATGAGTAAATGGGAGGGTTTGGATTGCCTAGGCCAGCCACCACACTGAACAGGTCTTCAGATTGACAGCACACACATATTTTCACAGTGGCAAAGAATACCTCCTGGCTCCTGTGCGCCACTTGGGTAAAGGATTCGGATGCTGAAAAGGACTGATTTGAGGACTCTGTTCCTTTATTCCCTCTTGTTTCAGCTGTTGAAGGCCACTGAACCTGGAAATCCGTGGGTACAGACTGGGCAGGATACCTAAGGGTCAGTTGGTTGGCTGGTCAATTAGTAAAAGGCAATCTAGCATCACTACGGTTTGTAAAATCAATTATTGAGATAAAAACATGCATGGCTGAGTTTGGTAGAAATGTCATACGTAATACAGAGGAGGAAGTTCATAAATATCTCAGAGACAGTTCTGTAATATTTCTGTTTTGTTTCAGTATTGTAAGTTTGCCATATAAATGTCAGTTCTAGACAACGGACAGGCAGAAATGATGCAGATTGCATTTCAGAAAGCATGGGCGTTAGCTCTCGCCATGAGCGAATCTGGTAATGCTAAATCATCCAGGGAAGTGAAGACTCTGGCAGAAAGTTGACTGAGCCATCAGTTCCTGCTGAATTCCAGCCTGTGCAGAGATCCTGAGTGTCCAGCTACAACTGAATTGAGAGGGAGGGGTCCTTGCTGGGAAAGAGTGGGAAACACGGAAAAGCTTCTCTGTTCAGCTACATGTACACACTAGGAGTATACAAAAATGATTTTCTGGAGTGCAGACGTTAAATTCTAGGTTCATAATGGACTTCAAACACCAAAATAATTATATAGGTACAGAAGTCCAGCACTGGAGTGCCTTGGAGCCATGTCAGCTGCTACATAACACTACAGGAAAAGTTAGTAATGCTTGAGAAGAAATATTTTGATGTATAACTAAAGCCTCCTACATCCTGCCACCACCTCATCATTAGGGGTCTTTATTAAAGATGAAGTTCTGGTGGGACCCTCAGGATGAGCATTCCTCTCTGCTTCCCAGGGCTCAGAGCATATCTGTCTGCTTGGTCTGCTACTAAAACCAGTCAGGACAGGACAGCTGGGAAGTGCCTCTGTTTCAGCTGCTGCCCCTTACATGTAACACCTTAGCATCACTCCGCTGGGGCAGGAAGGAAGCTCCTGTTTAAACTCTTACTTTGTCTGAGTTCATCCAAATTCTAGGTGAGCGGTGTCCTCACCAGGGGCTGCGTTCAGTCACGCCAGCCTTTTGTAACTGCTCCTACTTTGTACAACCTATTATACTCAAAGCTGGCTCACACAATTCTGTCTGACCTTAAAAAGCATAGAATCACAGAATCATAAAACCATTAAGGCTGGAAAAGACCTCTAAGATCATCAAGTCCAACCATCAACCCATCACCACCATGCCTAATAAACCATGTCCCGAAGTGCCACATCTACGAGTTTTTTGAACACCTCCGGGGATGGGGACACCACCACTTCCCTGGGCAGCCTGTTCCAATGCCTGACCACTCCTTCAGTAAAGACATTTTTCCTATTACCCAATTTAAACCTCCCCTGACACAACTTGAGGCCATTGCCTCTCATACTGTCGCTAGTTACCTGGGAGAAGAGACCAACACCTGCCTCATTACAACCTCCTTTCAGGTAGTTGTAGAGAATGGTAAGGTCTCCCCTCAGCCTCCTCTTCTCCAGGATAAACAGCCCAAGCTTCCTCAGCTGCTCCTCATATGATTAGTGCTCCAGACCTATCACCAGCTTTGTTGCCCCTCTCCAGACACGCTCCAGCCCCTCAATGTCTTTCTTGTAGTGAGGGGCCCAAAACTGAACACAGTACTCCAGGTGCAGCCTCACCAGTGCTGAGTACAGAGGCACAATCCCCTCCCTACTCCTGCTGGCCACACTATTCCTGACACAAGCCAGGATGCCGTTGGCCTTCTTGGCCACCTGGGCACACTGCTGGCTCAAGTTCAGCCGGCTGTCGACCAGCACCCCCAGGTCCTCTTCTGCCGGGCAGCTTTCCAGACACTCCTCCCCAAGCCTGTAGCGTTGTAGCATTGCATGGAGTTGTTTTTATATTTATTTATTTATTTATAAATATTTATTTATTTAAAATAATGCAGGAAGTATAAGAGTTCAAGAAGGACCAATTTCATAATAACAGATAAGATGGTACTTGGAGCCATCATCAAAGGTAACTGCAGCTGGAGAGCAAGTCCCTGCCGTGGGAAGGCCTTTGATTAGAGACATGGTGGATGTCAAGGGAGTCCCCTGCCACAGGGCTGTGGACATTCTCCATTCAGCATACTAACTTCTTCCTTTTCACAGCCTCAAAATGCTCCCTGTTCAGAAAATGGGCAGTCTAGGCAACTAGCATGCTGCTACAGAGAGGATGAGGGGTAGCTTCTTCAGCGCTGAGCCACATCCTTAGGTTACCTTGAATTTAATCACACTTTTCTCCTATTTCGAGTCCATGGTATTCCCCTAGTTTCCCTTCCTTCTCTGTTGCTTCATTTTATGAAAAGCCAAGAGGATTCAAGGTACCTCAGTGCTGGTCTTCATTTTACTGATATTCAGTAAATGTGCTTTGATGAGGGAAGGGTGACCTAGGTCCTTCATTCAGTAATTCGTTAATTGCTCTGAGTTATATAGGTTAATACTCCAGGCTGGTCTTGCAGTCCAGTCTGAACCCAGCTGGAAATATCTGTATCCTAACCACTCTTGCACTTACTTTTCTAAGAACAGGAGGAAATTGTCCACAAGGTCTCTGTTGGCCTCTGTAACACAAATATGAAAATATTTGCAGTCAAGTTAAGCAGTAGAAAATGTGTCCAAAACAGTATTGAGTAACCCTGCTTGTGGAGAGCAGTGTCTATAGAGTTAGTGGGATTTGACACTGATGTCTCAAAGGACTTGGGAATACCAAGGACAAGGCAAACCAAAAAAGGCATAAGTAAATATTTAACTGAAGACTGCAAGAAATTTCCCTTTTGGGTAAATTGTTCTTCATATCTGAGTTCATTTCAAGGTGAAAAGCGTAAAAGGCAATTACGTGGGCATCATCCGAGAAGTGTTGCTCATGGGAAAATCATTAAGACAGAGTGAAAGATAAGCAGTTTGAAAAAGAATTGGATAACTGATGACACTGTCTTATACAGAGATGAGAAGTGGATGCTCTGTTAACCATGTCTGACTTGAAACAGTCTGCTCCCTCCAGCAGATCCCTCTGCAAGCACCTTCCACAAAGAGGTACAATTAGGTATGCTGGGAAGAGAGGCGCCTAAGAGATGCATCTGAATAGTTTTCCTATGGAGATTACAGTGAATTTTGCCTCCTGAAATCAGTGGAATTCCGGTTTTCTTCTGAATTTCATTAATACATGTAATTCCATATTTCCAACCATATCTCACAGAACTACACAGAATCACAGAATGTTCGGGGTTGGAAGGGAACTCTGTGGATCATCTAGTCCAACCCCCCTGCCGAAGAAGGGTCACCCAGAGCAGGATGCACAGGACCTTGTCCAGGCGGGTCTTGAATATCTCCAGAGAGGGAGAATTCCACAACCTCCCTGGGCAGCCTGTTCCAGTGCTCCGTCACCCTCAGAGAGAAGAAGTTCTTCCTCATGTTCAGACGGAACTTCCTGTGCTTCAGTTTGTGCCCATTGCCCCTTGTCCTGTCGGTGGGCACCACTGAAAAGAGCTTGGCCCCATCCTCCTGACACCCACCCTGCAGATATTTATAGGCATTTATTAGGTCCCCTCTCAGCCTTCTCCAGGCTGAACAAGCCCAGCTCCCTCAGCCTCTCCTCGTAGGGGAGATGTTCCAGTCCCCTCATCATCCTCGTAGCCCTCCGCTGGACTCTCTCCAGTAGCTCCTCATCTTTCTTGAACTGGGGAGCCCAGAACTGGATGCAGTACTCCAGATGGGGCCTCACTAGGGCAGTGTAGAGGGAGAGGAGAGCCTCCCTCGAACCTGCTGGCCACACTCTTCTTAATGCACCCCAGGATCCCACTGGCCTTTCATATTTCCATCCGTACATGCAATTCCATTGGGTTCCTCTGTTGCATCCACATCCAGGCCCTGACAAAGTAGCTGGATGCTCCCAGGAGAAGAAATATGAAGCCAGACAGGTAGGTCCACTTCTTGTCTTCATCTAGCAACCATCACAGGCGGGTGAGCAATGTGTTACCCTCAGCAAGTTTGCTGATGACACATAACTGGGAGGAGTGGTGGATACACGAGCAGATTGTGCTGCCATTCAGCGTGACCTGGACAGGCTGGAGAGCTGGGCAGAGAGGAACCTGATGAAGTACAACAAGCGCAAGTGCAGGGTCCTGCACCTGGGGAGGCACAACCCCATGCATCACTACAGGCTTGGGGCGGACCTGCTGGAGAGCAGCTCTCTGAAGAGGCACCTGTGTGTCCTGGTGGGCGACAGGTTGACCATGAGCCAGCAGTGTGCCCTGGTTGCCAAGAAGGCCAAAGGCATTCTGGGGTGCATCAAGAGGAGTGTGGCCAGCAGGTCGAGGGAGGTTCCCCTCCCCCTCCGCTCTGCCCTAGTGAGGCCCCATCTGGAGTACTGTGTCCAGTTCTGGGCTCCCCAGTTCAAGAAAGATGAGGAGCTACTGGAGAGAGTCCAGGGAGGTCTACAAGGATGGTGAGGGGACTGGAACATCTCCCCTACGAGGAGAGGCTGAGGGAGCTGGGCTTGTTCAGCCTGAAGAAGAGAAGGCTGAGAGGGGACCTTAGAAATGCTTATAAATATCTCAAGGGTGGGTATCAGGAGGATGGGGCCAGACTCTTTTCAGTGGTGCCCAGCGACAGGACAAGGGGCAATGGGCACAAACTGAAGCACAGCAAGTTCCGTCTGAACATGAGGAAGAACTTCTTCACTGTGAGGGTGACAGAGCACTGGAACAGGGTGCCCAGAGGGGTTGTGGAGTCTCCTTCTCTGGAGATATTCAAAACCCACTTGGATGAGGTCCTGTGCAGCCTGCTGTAGGTGACCCTGCTTCGGCAGGAGGGTTGGACTAGATGACCCACAGAGGTCCCGTCCAAGCCCAAACACTCTGTGATTCGATGATTCTGTGATCTTGTTGTGTGGCCCTCTGGAGAAGTGGGTGCTTCATTTCATTAATCTGTTAGGATGACTTAGGAAAAACATGCCTGAGTTTTATTAGCTTTGCCTTGCAGGAGAGTTTGGGTAATGTATGGTATGTACATAGTTCTTCCCAAAAGAGTTACCAGTAGGATGGTAATAATTCAAGACTCCAGAAAAGCAAAAGATGAAAAAGCTAAAAGCTGTATCTCTGTGTAAAACCGAAGCAGCACTGAAATCAATTGGAAAGCTTCACTGCCTTTGATTGGAACTGGAGCTCACCTTCTAGAAACCTCCTTTTAAAGTATTTCAGATGGCAAAAAAAAAAATCTTAATTTACCACTGCTGATTTTAAAGCTTCTCAGATGACACTTTTATAAGGACTTGTTTCACTATAACGAAAAACCCTTCTAATTCACTTTAACATTAAGCATTGTGCAAACTCATTCTGGCTGAGAGGACGGTCATTTTTTATGTTGGATAGTTCTTATGACAAACAACTAAAATATGCATCTGGAGCTCTTGGGCTTATGGGACTTAAATCATTAGAATATTTTTATGGGAAAAAAAATAAGAGTACAAATAAAAAAAGCTACACTTCTGCTCTGAGGGAAAGTTCATTCGAGGGTACGGGACTCAGGGCACCCAAACCCACCATTTAAGCATACGTACGCCTCAGATGCACTGTCTACACGTATGTATGCCAACCCTCCCTGCCTGTGTTTGTGTGTGTAAAGTTTACATCTCTTCTGTTGCATTTGGCCACATTTACTTTTGTATCCAACAGCCCAGTGTGAACTGGGACCCACTGGTTTTGAAGAAATAAGGATCAAGCTTCTTAAAAACAGAAACCAGAACGACAGAGCCTTTTTCTCAGCAGACGATGCTGTGTGAACACAAGGCTTGATTCAGCCATCAGAAGGAGGAGTACCGGGCAACTGGGTATCCTGTGCTTCCCTAAATCCAGGGACAACGCAGTGATCATTTTTAAAACTACCTCTGCATCATAATCTGAATGAACATGCTTAGAAGAAGGCCTAGTGACACATAGCTGCTCTCCTGGCTCAGGAGGGTCCCATGCACCTTTACCAGTCCCTTCCCAACAGAGCGGGTGAGCGGTGTTGCAGCGCACCAGCAATGCCAATGCCTGCTTGCCTGGCCGTGCTGGGATGGAGGGTATCGCACAGGGCACATGAATGCTAGGAAACATCTGCTGGAATGGCTCAGCTGAAATCAGCTATCTGCCTGGAGCACAGAAAAGGGGGAGGCTTCTAAATTACTCGGAGCACAGACCATAAAGGGAAAGGTTAACAACCCCTAACTCCTCCTCCACTTAAGGGGCTTGCGCTTAACTTACATGGCATGTTTTATAATACATAAGGGATATGTTGTGATCTGGGCTTGGATTAACAAAAAAAAGTGTAGCTATAGGTATGAAACTCAGTCCTCTCTCTTGTTCCCAAGGCAGTTTTATGGTATTCATATTTCTTATTACTACAGAGTCCAAAGAAGAAGGAAGGAAAAATGACTTTGGGAAGTTGCTCAGGGTGTGTTATAAGGAAAGCCCATGAAATAGACAGGGAAGTAACTGAGCGTGGACTACCAGTGCCAAAACCAAATCCGTGGTGGTTTACATGACTCTCTGAAAAAAAGCAGTACGGTTTCTGTGACTGCCATCTGTCAGCTGAGATTCCCCTCAGGTTTGCTTTAAGCCTGTCTGAACAGCTAATCACCATGCATTAGCTGCAGCTCCTCTCAGGATGCCTTGGGAAGGATCCACCTTCATGTCAGGGTCAGTTCACACATTTTGCTTTGCAGATGTGACAGGTGAAGTGTTTTATGCTGATGGGTGCAGCAGCTCAGCTGACGGGCAGTGATTCACTAAGCTGTGGTAAGGCAGCCCGCTTGTTGCCTTCCTGCGCTCTCAGACGGATGCCTGGAAGGGCAGCCCCCATGTTCCCCCCCAAACCCCCAAGCTCGAAGCCTCACTTCTGCTCCACAGCATGAAACCAGGTACTTTGCCCTCCGTGCAAGGTCGCCCATATGACAGAGCCCTTAGCAACACCACTATCTTCATCTCTCCTTCGCTTTCCCCACTCTTTCCCTAGAGCTAGGATGAAGCTACCTCACGCATCTCAACTGACTGGGCTTTACGCACCCACTTGCGCTGGCTCTGTATCAGCACTCGCCATGCCCTGCTCCTCCTTTAGGTGCTTCTGTTGGATTCATCAGGGCAATGCATAGAAATTTCCTTTCTGTACCTTTGCCTTTCTCCCTTCCCTCTCCACGCCTGCTTCCTGCCATCTGTCACCATGCTCTTGTTGCTGGACCCTTTCTCAGTGTGTACCACAAGCATTTCTCTAGGAAATAGGCTCAGGCTTGGTGTGCTTGTGGCCTCACGGCGTATTGAGATAGCCATGCTGGAGCCGGGGAACAGCAGGAAGGAGCAAGGCATGGAGAAAAGTGGAGGTGAGGAAAACAACCAATGACTCTCAGTGCTTCTGCCAAAAGATAGTCTATGCTGCACCAAGCTGTTTGCCTCCCTGTACATCACATCTTAGGGTTTAAAGCATGCAACAGACCTTGCTCCTTATAAGTGGCACACCAACCCAGGAAAGCGTCCGTTAAAACGCGATCTCAGTACCTGCTGGTTCCTTTATCCTGATGTCTCTTAGAAGTTTATCTCTTAGAACAGATGTTGCCTTCAAGATACAGTTACTTAAATGTTCACTGCTTGAATGAACACGTGGCTCAGAGCTCTGCCCCAGAGAAGGCAGGCACTGAGCTCAAGCAGAGTCGCTGATGCCTGTTGGTATTGTGGGACTGTGGGACTCAGAGTTCGGGTTCCTTCTGGTAGGAGTTGGTGACCTGGGCAAATGTGTGTAGCTCTGCGCCAAGAGATTAATCATAGGCCTGTTTTACAATGAGTTCCAGTGTTTGGGAGCAGTGGAGCAATCACTATTAGAGTATAGATCTTTTTCTTCAGCGAGGTAAAAAAGATCTTTTCTTAATTCTTATCTAACGTTAGGAAAATCTTCAAGGGAATAAATTCTTTAAAGAAGTCTGTTTCTGACAAGTTATCTTACCAAGTCAAAACCCAGCCCGTCTGTGCGTGAAATGAACATATTATAACAGAAATTTCTATAGTCACATGTTTATCTAGAGATGGGAAAGTGATCCAGATAATAAGATTCATCAGCCTCCTAGGAGTATGTGTGATGGGTGTACGTTAGTGCTCTGCCCAGCCTACCTGAAACTCTGGCAAGGGATGGATGGAGTTTTCTCCTGTTCATATCGGTAACAATTTCTCAGCCTAGCAGTACCTCTTGCATCAGAACTATTTGCTCTGTTTTGTATTTGTGAATTATTATTTATTTTGTATTTATTCTCCATTAATCTATTCAATCATCCCTATACTATTTTCCAGTAACACATTATGCAATGTGTACAGCATCCAGCATTTGGTACTTGTTCTCCCATCCCTTCCCCGCAGGTAAAGGCGAACACATTGCAGCACACTCCATGGGGAGCTGGGACGGAGAGTGTTCAGGGGTTTGAGTTAGTTTAATTTTCTTATAAATGTTCATAATCCTGTGGGTCTCTACGAGATGTTTGCATCTCTTTTTGTTCCGTTCTGTGAGGCAGTACCAGTTTGGTGTACCTGCCTTCCAGACACTCGTGGCATTCAGGTGTTGTCCAGTGGCTGGGAGAAGCGTACCAGCTGCAGGCAGCGAACAAGGCTGGCCGGGGGCTGGAGAGGTGCTGGGGCTCTGGCAACCCCGCGCAAAGTCCAGCTCTGCCACAGCTTCCTACATGGTCACAGGTGAACCACGGAGTGCCAGGAAGGAGCAGCATCCTTCTCCCACACGCTGCCTGTCTCACTTCATACCCCACAAGCTTTCAGAGGACGTTGCACCGTATTTTTACAGCGCCAAGCTTAACTGCCAGTCTAAGCTCAGGCACTGGAGCTTGGTTATCCTCAAAACGGGAGAGCAGCAAGACCTTTTGGTAGCTGAGGTTGACACTTCCAAGCTACTCGGGGCCTTCTTCCCTTCTCCTGTCAGCAGCCACATCCTTCAGTTACTACTCCCGATCCACAGCACTTCTTCTAATCCTCCCCAGCACTCCTCCCTGCTCTGTGTAGAGCTCTATTAGAGGATGTGGCTCTGCTTTAAGGAATTCTGCCCCTGCAAATTTTGTGTCAGTCTCAGAGATATCCTCCTGCTCTCCCAGATGACATTCACTCATCTAACAGTGGATATAAGGAAGAAATTTTGTACAGTGAGAGTGGTGAAACACTGGAACGGGTTGCCCAGAGAGGTGGTCAATGCCCCCTCCCTGGAAACATTCAAGGCCAGGTTGGACGGGACTCTGAGCAACCTGGTCTGGTTGAAGATGTCCCTGCTCACTGCAGGGGGGTTGGGCTAGTTGACCTCTAAATGTCCTTTCCAACCCAAAGCATTCCATTATTCTATGATTGATTCTATGATTCCATGATTCTATGATAACACACTCAGGACCAAAACAAGCTCAGTGCGAGCTGAGCTCATCGATGCAGGTCAGGTTACCCACACCAACTCCACATTTTTGCCCCCAGGTAGGTGAGATGACAACCTGTCCCAGTGATGAAGTAACCCAGACAAAAGGGTGGAGAGGAGTGGAGAGGACAGGACAGGACGTACCTACTTCTCCAACAGCTGTGCAGAGTAAACAAAAATGCCCTCTTCCATCTTGATTCTTTCTCACCATTGGCCTTTTTACATCTATAAAAAGAGGTGTGATCTATCTTGCTGTATCTCTGCCAGGATTGTAGGCAACACACAGCCACCATCCGGTGTTGTTTTTCTGGATATAGCCTGTCAAAATGGAAAGAATGAGTCAGTGTTGTGCAGAGCAAGAATAACACAATTAACACCTATTTCATGTGTGTTCCTGCCTCCTAATTTTGCAGAGGAGGGTTTTGGATTGTTGGGGTTTTCAGCACGCAGCCTCCTAGGTGAACTATACACTCTTACCCGTGCATTAGCACGTACAAGATCCATGCACCTCCATTCTGAGGCGCAGGCTTGCCCGTTCGGATGTGGCCACAGGTTTGTTTTCGGAAGCTGACCAGCGGTGTCCTGCCAAGCCGGGTGCCTGGCACTGGGAAGGCGGATGGGATGGTGCCCAGCGGGGTGCTTACGCACTACAAACTGTTCCCTATAGGTGGAGTGATTTGTTTAATGCTTTGTGGTGGCTCTGCACATTTGAAGGTTAATTTGGTAGGTGCAGCATCACTCAGGGCAATCTGACAAATTCATTTGAAAACAAGTTTTGGACATACAAGAAAAAGATTGTCTTCAGCATTCAGACAGCGGAAATAAAATTTCCTGTTAAAGGAAGCTATGAAGACAGTGGAATTGCTACAGGATTAATTAATGGAGATTTAAAGCAATATTTCAGCTGTTTCTAATCACTGATCGTCTCCCTTCAGTATCCCAGGGATTCAGGATGGGCAGACTCGGTGGTTGCAGCTTTGTTATTTTGAGAAAAAAAAATCTTCAGGCTTTCTGCACTCCAAGAATCCTCCCTTCTCTTCCTGCAAAGCTCATCTCAAAACCAACTCCCAGGCAAAGCTGTTGCTCCTACCCTCTGTTAACACCCAAAATCTTTCTCATGACAAAAGCGTGCTCTACCTGATGCTGCAGAGTCCCTGTTGTTGTATATCGCAGTTGTGAATGTTTTGGGCTGAGGCCCATGTACGTGTCATTGAGGAGTCTGTTGGGACGTGGGGTCGCAGAGCATCGGTCCTACCCTGCTGACCGCTGGAGCGTGCTCCATGGGAAACATGACCTGGGGATCAAGCGTGCCAAGGGCTGTCGCCACGAAATAGCTGAAGTGGTAGAAGTTCGCCGCCAGCGAACCTCCCAGACAGCTGTTGATGTGGCCGTACCCTGTCATTGTGCTCCCCAACGTAAATCTCACATATTCAAGTGGCACTTTTATCAAACAAACCAAATAAATAACCTCAAATAATAGGTAAAACAATCCAAAGGCATCTAATCTTCTGGCATTAGCATTAAAAAGGAATAGTTCTTTATAAACAAGACCATATTTTGAAACTAACTCTTGACACAGAGAAGTGACACCGGTGGAACCATTCTGGGTGTGGACGTAAAGTACCAGGTCTGCCTTGGGTCCTTCCAACCCACACAGTGTCTACATGCACACGCGCTTCCCATGCAGTGTCTTTTCTGAGGTGTGATTCATGGTGAGCTAAAAAAAGGTTCAAGGGCAGGTAATGGCCGATATTTATTGGCATGAGGAAAGTGTAGCTGAAAGGACTATTAAACCAAATCATAATAAACTATTCCTGTTGATCAAGGCTCATTAAATTTTATATTAGCCTTGCCTGCAATTTTCTGTATGTAGGTTTTGCAGATGATCTTCAAGCTGAGCCAAAATGTGTATTGTGAATTATCCTGACCTTGCTCAGAACAGCTTTATATGTTTGCATGCCTGCCTGTAAAAAATGCTTTCTCGTAACCCATATCTGAACGTTGCCAGATGCATTTGCCACATTGTAAAACACAGAACTTCATCCACCTCCAGGGATTAAAGGCAGCGCTGTTTAATGGCAGGGACGGAATGTGCTGCCCTTGATAACAGTGGGCCATGCCCTCAGAACTCTGTTAAAGGATTTTATACCACCAACAATGGCCATAGATTAATCAAAACAAGCAAAAAGAAGATACAACATCACAACTTTCCACACAAACCGAAGTGTAAACTCTGCACGCAGCAGGGACGGACCTTCTTGCTGCGGTCCCTAAGTTGGTGCCTTTGCCACCGACGCCTTCCATGCTATAGACCAGTTCGGAGTCACCGCCTGCTGCTCTGTGCAGCTTCCCCAGCTTCTGGCACAGTGACATGAGGATTATTACAGAATGGTAGGGGTTGGAAGGGACCTCTGTGTGTCATCTACTCCAATACTTCTATTCCTATCTACTGCACTTGCAGTCAGAAGACCGATGGCACTCAGCGTTGTAACAGTTAACAGAAGAGATGATTACACCCAAGAAGCTATTGAAAATCCAAATGGGAACTATGGCCTTGGCCTTAGGGCACTGGGCTGGACAGGTGAAACTCCTCTGCTTTGACACAGACCACCCATGTGATCCTAAAAAAGTCACTCTTTAGTTACGGTGCAGATCCCCTGCTGAAAACATGGGCATCACGGGAGATTGGAGCAAGAATTACCAGTTTGAAGATGGGAAGTGTGCTGAGCCCATAGTTACAGAGGGCTCCTTGGGAGGGATACACCGCTGATGCAAACAGGACCATTTCATGCCCCAAGCTGTTCAATTACAAATCCTGGGATGAGATACTGTGAAAAAGGGCCAAGTTTAATGTATATTTAATGTTTCGCTGCTGGGTTTTTTGGCAGCTGCTCTGGTGATCAATATACTGTAGAGCAGGACTGTCACTCCCCCTCAAAGTCATTAGGAGTAACGCATGACTCAGCAATCCTTCCAGCACGCCGTGGGCTGTGGTTCTTATGAGCAATCACATATATTCCTTACTCTTGCCTCTCCAGAGTCAAAGTTGAAACACATTTTCTCCTGGTAAAGGTCAGGGAACTGGCTTACATGCAAACTTTGACATTGCAGTCTTTGGGGGATTTGAGCAGAATGCAATGAGAAGTTTAAATTTATTTGTTTGGAGGCAAACTAAGACTCTCTGGTCTTACGTCACAGAGTGGAAAACACAGGTGGTTAATCTCCGCACTGGCGATCATACCGTCAGAGGAGCAGATATAGTGATCCTTGAGTACTGAAATTTCATCGGTCATTGTAATTGCTGGAAAAAAAACATGTTCAGAAAGAGAAATAGCGATGAACAGGACTAATGAGGACTTAACCTCCTCGCTCCATATCTCCCTCTGAAGTACCACAAAAGCAGCCTGCCATGCCCTTCTTCACAGGGCTCTTGTTTCTCCACTCACAGAATCACAGAATCACAGAATCACAGAATGGTAGGGGTTGGAAGGGACCTCTGTGGGTCATCTAGTCCAACCCTCCTGCCGAAGCAGGGTCACCTAGACCAGGCTGCAGAGGACCTCGTCCAGGCGGGTCTTGAATATTTCCAGAGAAGGAGACTCCACAACCTCCCTGGGCAGCCTGTTCCAGTGCTCCATCACCCTCAGAGGGAAGAAGTTCTTTCTCATGTTCAGATGGAACTTCCTGTGCCTCAGTTTGTGCCCATTGCCCCTTGTCCTGTCACTGGGCACCACTGAAAAGAGCTTGGCCCCATCCTCCTGACACCCACCCTTCAGATATTTGTAAGCATTTATAAGGTCCCCTCGCAGCCTTCTCTTCTTCAGGCTGAACAAGCCCAGCTCCCTCAGCCTCTCCTCACAGAAGAGATGTTCCAGTCCCCTCACCATCCTTGTAGCCCTCCGCTGGACTCTCTCCAGTAGCTCCTCATCTTTCTTGAACTGGGGAGCCCAGAACTGGACACAGTACTCCAGATGGGGCCTCGCTAGGGCAGTGTAGAGGGGAAGGAGAACCTCCCTCGACCTGCTGGCCACACTCTTCTTGATGCATCCCAGAATGCCATTGGCCTTCTTGGCAGCCAGGGCACACTGCTGGCTCATGGTTAACCTGTCATCCACTAGGACACCCAGGTCCCTCTCCGCAGAGCTGCTCTCCAGCATGTCCGCCCCAAGCCTGTACTGATGCATGGGGTTGTTCCTCCCCAGGTGCAGGACCCTGCATTTCCCTTTGTTGAACCTCATCAGGTTCCTCTCTGCCCAGCTCTCCAGCCTGTCCAGGTCACGCTGAATGGCAGCACAGCCTGCTGGTGTATCCACCACACCTCCCAGTTTGGTGTCATCAGCAAACTTGCTGAGGGTACACTCTAACTCTTCATCCAGGTCGTTGGTGAAGAAGGGATTGGATTGTCTTGTTTCAAAATCGGATATTGGTGGCAAACTGAATGTCACAAACCAAGCAGGATATCACAGCACTGCTGTCCACCTTGGCTTTATTTTGTGAATTCTGGGACTCAGGAGAGGATTGGGACCTTAACAGCTCAGCTTCGGCTCTGCCTCCGTGTCTGTTAGCTTTTCCCACAGCTGCCGCTACTTTCTGTGCCGTGCTGTTCCAGGACGCATCCAGGGAAATGCCAATGCTCTCAGCTGGGCAGATGGTCAGGAGAGGCATCCCATCTCGCTGTCATTGATTTTATGCCTATTCCACATAATTTACTCTTTTGTAGTTACTGGACTTGAAACCGCTTGATTGTGCATTCATTAGAGCTATGTAATCCTGTGGTTTCCTATAAAATCTCTTTTCCTCCTTCAGTTCCTTCTGATCGCTTGTTAGAACCACCTGCCATTCTCCATAGATCGGATGGCAAGGCTGGAAGGGGACAGGGACCGTTTCTGACTTGGGGATTTATAGGTGGTTCCTATAACACACAGAGCACCCACAGGCTTAGGCTGTGTCCCACCATGCAGAGTAGGGCTGGGTAACCTTCCCTGACACAGTGCAAAACATCCCAGCAGCTGCCCCACTCGAGCAGAATGACCAAGAACAAAAAACATTGAGGCGTTTACATTCATTTCTTTGTCCCTTAAAAATCAGACTTTCACCTGTGGTTTGGCTGTATTGACTGTAACGTGAACTTACACCTTCTTATGGAGGAGGCCAGCTCCAAATAGTGGGGTGCGAAATCCTTGAGCGAGCCCCAAATGCTGGAAACAAGTGCTGAGCTGATGCTGGGGGCAGAGAGCGACACTTGGGCATTCTAGACTCCACGGCAATTTTTGCAGAACATCAGAAGGAGCTGCGCATCCAATGAAGCACCTAAGCTGTACCCTGGATTGTATCCGTCTAAGAAGGAATCTTTTAAAAGTCCGAACCCACACGGTCTGCACGGTCAATGAAAAGCGGTCAGGGCCTTTGGAAACCTCCAGAGGCACCTGCACTGGGTACCCCAACTCTGACAGGCTTTCCCGCTGGAGCCTTCAACAGCACCGAGCCCTCCACTGCCTCGGCTGGAACCCCAGCCTATAGTGGACAAGCACTGTTGTACCAGGTTTGGGGAATTCAGGGTGTGAGCTAGTTGCCTAAATTACCCACACTAAACCCCATCCAGACTCTCAAAAATCATGAGTCCGAGGGCCAGTTCTGCCCCAGGTAGGTACAATTTACAGTTCCTCCTCCCATCTGCACTGTCTGTCGTAAACTCTGCTGCAGTGCAGATCTAGCGCGCTGTTAATATTTGATGCTCGACACCCATAAGATGGCTGCAAATCAGCAGCGGGCGACTCCCACCGTTTCATTAATGAGGTCTGTTACAGTAATTCAGGATGATTATACACACTGTGAGATCTTTATTATTATCTATTATTTATTATTGTGTTATAAAACTGCATCTAGCTACACAGAAATTTTTTAGTTAAACAGTCATTTCAAATTTCTTCACAGTATGAAAAATAAAAAAGTCATCTTTAAGTAGGACATGGAAACGGTGATGGGTTCAAATGATGATCAGAACCAATAAACAGAAATCTGGGGTTCGGGTACTCTGCCATATCACTAGGCAAAATGTCACCGGGGTGTTTGACCTTGAACGCCTCCGTTCCTCTTTGAAAAAAAGTCTGCATCTCTCATGATGTTGTGAATCTTGACTAACATTTTCCAAGCACTTTATGCTGCTCAGATGAAAGACTTTCCTAATGCAAAGTATTATTACATGTTAAGTTCATGTCTGGAGCAAATTTTTAAAACAAACCATATGAAAAGCAGAATTAAGAATGGAAATGCTGATCCAGCCATTAAGTGCTTCACATCAGAGAGCGCGCAGAGGGTCTCCTTTCATGTTGTTTATTTCAAACAAACAACTCTGGGAATCTCCTGTGGAAATGAAACGCAAAAACCAAAGCCCTTTCATGGGTATTTTTGGTTTATCTCTGCATGAATCTTAAATTCATCATGTGGAGAGAATGTGGAACACATTTTTTTCCCCGTATACACTCACTTTCCCACAACGAATAAAATCCGTTTTCTTGTACAAGTTTGTCTGCTTGTTCACCCAAGGGTAACAAAATAACCCAGAAAGCAGGAACACCCTGTCCCTGAACCCAGTTGACAACTAAATAAATAAATAAGAGAAACAGAGGGATGACTCGGAGGGTTCCCAGGCAAACCTGCCCTGTTTAACATCGCGTCTGTAGTGACCACCGACACATGAGTCCCAGAGCTCCCCATTCCTCAGCTCTTGCTCAGCAGTGAGTAATCAGCCCCAGCGCAGTGACTCACGCCGGCTCGGAAATGCAGCTGAGCTGTGTGTCAGTGTCAAGGTTTTAGAAAATGTGAGTGGGAAGGGGAAGATCTCTGCACCTGCCTGCACTGGAGCGGGGGGGAAGCCTGGCACGCTGTGGGGTCCTTGTGCGCTTGAGTTACAGCTGCTGGCACGCAGGCCATCATACCAGAGGCTCCCAGCACATTCAGCGCTCCAGAGGAATTTTGCTTCTGTATTTTGTCTTCTCTTCCACTCTCCTTCCAGCACACACGTAGGCTTCACTCTTTTTTTTTTATTTAATCCTTCAGATACCGAGATTTCAGTGCTAGAGTCACAATATCGAACCACAAGTTAGCTGTCAGCTGAAACCCTTCTCTGCTGCAGGAAAAGCTTCGCTTTTCCCAGAGAATCCCGATGTGAATCCCGACGTGAACACGCAGCGGAGGAGGCAGCCAGCTTCATCAGGAGGAAACTCATCTTTGCTGTTAACTCAGTTTCTAAGCTGTAGCAAACAAGCCATGCAAACCAGGCTTGTCACAGGTGGTCTCTAAGGATTAATCCTAATCAATATCGCCTGTTTAAATATTAGACAGCAGCTCGAAGATATGCCTCCACACTTTAGAATGAGAGGAGTCAGGCTGGGGATTCAGTTAAATCCTTAAATCCCCCAGATGGAGATTCAGTTAAACTCTTCGCTTGGGATGGAAGAAAGTGCCCTCTGGAGACATCTTTCTCTGTCGGCTCAAGATTGGACTCTGGTTGCCTAGCTTAGACTAACCATCCCGTTTTCAATGGCTTAGCAACATCTCATGTCTTAGGAGCGCTTTGTATGGTTTGGGGCTTCAAAAGATCCTTGACTCATTTTCTTCCATTACACAAAATTTTCTTACACCCCATTGGCAATTCACTTGCACGGGTGATAGTTTGTCTTGTGATAAAGAGATGGTATCACTTTCTTTTTTTTGTTGTTCTGGCAGTTTGGTTTTGAAAATTTGTTCCAGTAACACTTGGTTGCTCGCTGCTCTGAACCCTTACATATTCTGCTGATCAGATGTCAAAGGAGCAGAGGGTACTTGGTTGTTCATGGCCATGCTGACATTCACAACTGTGTTTCAGTGAAATATCCACTCCTGCGTAATTCAAAAAATACTCCCCCCACGTACCGCTGCTGGATGTATGATTTATCCTGTGGGAATTTTTTGATCTTAGCAGGTCTACAATTTTTAGACATGATCTATAATTTGTGCGTGTGCTTTGAACTTGGCATGTCTCTACCTTTCTTCCCTGCTATTCCTTCCATTGCTGACTGGGGCGATGCTGGGATGCAGACATAGCATTTTACATTGATTTTGGTCACAAAGATATTTTCACATCAAATTGCTTCTTAAGATTCTGCAGGAGTGTCTCCTCATTTAAGAACGGCTCACAGCAATCTTTGCTGCTTGTGGATTTCTCTGTATCGGTGATGAATTGCCTCCACTCAGCCCTGGAGAATGAGCTTATTCATCAGCATTGCACATGCCAATAGGTGTTAATGGAGTTAGCCTGAGCTCCTTTGGGATGGACCTTTGACTTGCTGTACCCTTCCCTCCTATTCTAGAAGTAACACAAATGAGTTCATCGTTTGAGATTCATTATGGCATAGATTAGCCATTTTGTGCAGTTCACCATTACAATTATCTATGTTTTCCCCAAGCAGCAGATGGCAATTTGTAAATGATTAACTTTCACCTGTGGCACGTTCCATGCATTGAAAATGCTTTTGGAAGCCTCCTAGGCTTCTGCAGGGACCCAACAGCCTGTATGGCTGCGCCGGCAGCCTTTGCACACTATAGCTACAAGTGATAACTGTTCTCACTTTGCCTGCTAATTCATTCACCCCCTTTGCAACATCAAAATTCCCCACTGTGACCTAAAGAATGTCTATTTGAAAAAAAAAAACCCAACCCAAACTCATTTGTGCCTGGTAGAGCGTTATGAGCGCTGTCTTCTCTCCCGCCTTTAAAACAACCTCTCTGACACACTGGGTCTGGCAACTCCTGCTGCAGAAGTTTGCAGCGTCGGCAGAGCCAGCTGCCCACCCCCTTGGCCAGCAGTGAATTTCGCAGAGCAGAGTCAGCAGAAGCAAAAAGCCGCCCAGTCCCCAGCAGCTTCAGGGCGAAGCCGAGCTTCGGCGGGCGCTTGGCAGGCCATGATTTTTAACTGCGGGCAGCAGTTCTGCTTAGAAAATGAGCATGTTGATTAAAATCCCTTCCTACAGTTGGCTCATGCATGCAGACTCCGTGACATAAAGTAATTACCTAAACTGTGTTATATCCTCTCAGCAGAATATGAGAGAGATTCCTCAACAAACAAATCTGTGTTAATTGACCGTCTGCAGCGCAAGCGTTCCGTCACTTCTATTAAATGGCCTTTGAAAGCATTCATTTTCTATTTTCTGATTTTCTTGCCTCTGTAATAAATATATATTTACAACTACAAGAACTCAGGAAAAATGCTGTGTTTGGAATGAAGCGATCAAGTCAGTGATCAAGTCTGTTAAAACAAACTTCTGCTGGTGTAAATAAGTGGAATACTGATGTCAGAAAAAGCTACAGTGATTTGTATCAGTCAAAAATCTAGGCCCATTGGCTTAAAAAATGTTTGTCATGATTTATTTTAATAGGCATAAGTGACTCAAAGTCACCTGAAATCCAACCCAAAGGCTTTCTGGAAGATTGTCCTGGAGGTTGTAGAACTGACTGAAGACTTGATGAACAGACAAAATTTCTGCAAATCTTTGTAGTGCCAAAAAAGAGCGCTGAATGAGAAACCCAGCAAACATTTCTGCTTTACTCCTGCAAACAGCATGCTTTTATGCGACACGTTTGAAGAAGCCTGTCACTTTTTTATTTCTTTTACCATTGCGTAGGACACTGCAAAACATTTATCCTGACATTACACACATTTTTATTTAAACGGCAGCGAGACTGAGAGCTCCACTCCAGGTACGAGAGCGTGCCCGCGGCTGAGCACATCTGCACCCCGTCAGCGGGGCAGCTGACCTTGCCAGCTGCTTCTCACTTCCAGCTGTTTGCTTTCCTTATCAGCCCTGTGCCTCATCCACACACCTCTGCCCAGCTCCGTGCTGCGGAGCGGGGTGCAGAGCAGAGTTCAGCAGGAGCCTGCTGCCCTCCCTGAACTGGTTATCGCTCGGAGAGTTCGCGCCGGCCTTTTCGCTTTGCCAAAGAGTTTAAAGAAAGCACGCTTTTGGGTAAAGCATTAACGAGATGATTTTACTAGGAGGCGGTGGTTGCAATTTCCCTTGATAGCTACCAACTATTAATTGCAGAGCTACAATAATTCTACAGAGGCCAGCTGTGTTAAAGTGGATTTCTAAAAGGACCTTGTACCATACTGGCACCAGTTTCTCTAAGAGCCTGAGAAATCTTCAACAGATGAATTCTTCCAGTGCTTACTCTTACTACAGTTCATATTGGAGACTTGCCCACTGAAGAAGATATCCTTCGGGACAGGGGTGAGTATAAAGACTAATATATAAATATAGCGCTTGGAAAATGCTCCACTTAACATTAAAAGGCTTGACTTCTAGGAATGAGATTCAAAAAATGAAGGGATGACAACTGCCTGGTTGTAGGCAGAAGGGTGAAGAAATGTTTTGTGTGCAGGCATGCACGTTCCTTCATGATGTCCAGGTTTACTTGGCTCCACAGGTATTGTCATAAAGTTCACCCATGTGCAACCAGGTATTATTTTCTCATTTTGCAGTCTCAAAAAATAGCTACTTTTAAAACTCACCTCTTCACACACATAAGGAAAACATTTAAAAATCACATTGGCAAGGAAGCTAATGAATACAAAGTTTATGAAGTATAAATTATATACTTTTATATTATCCTGGGCTGCATCCCCAGCAGCGTGGGCAGCAGGGCAAGAGAGGGGATTCTGTCCCTCTTCTCTGCTCTGGTGAGACCCCACCTGGAGTCCTGCGTCCAGCTCTGGAGTCCTCAGCACAGGACAGACATGGACCTGTTGGAGTGGGGCCAGAGGAGGCCACAGAAATGATCCGAGGGCTGAAGCACCTCTGCTGGGAGGAAAGGCTGAGAGAGTTGGGGCTGTTCAGCCTGGAGAAGAGAAGGCTGCGGGGAGACCTTATTGCGGCCTTCCAGTACCTGAAGGGGGCCTATAGGAAAGATGGAGAGAGAATTTTATCAAGGCCACTAGTGACAGGACAAAGGGTAAAGGTTTTAAACTGAAAGAAGATAGAGTTAGACTGGATATAAGGAAGAAATTTTTTGCAGTGAGGGTGGGGAAACACTGGCACAGGTTGCCCAGAGGTGGTTGATGCCCCATCCCTGGAAACATTCAAGGCCAGGCTGGACGGGGCTCTGAGCAACCTGATCAGGTTGAAGATGTCCCTGCTCCTTGCGGGGCAGCTGGACTAGATGGCCTTTAAAGATCCTTTCCAACCAAAACTATTCTACAATTCTATGATTCTGTGAAATCAAAACTAAATCTTTAATCTATGAAATCTATGAAACTGGTGTTTAACATCTTTATCAATGGTCTAGATGAGGGAATTCAGTGCTCCCTCAGGAATTTTGCAGATGACACCAAATTGGGTGGGAGCAGTGGGCTACTTGAGGGTAGGAAGGCTCTGCAGAGAGGATCTGGACAGACTGGATAGATGAGCTAAGGCCAGCTGTATGAGGTCCAAGAAGGCCAAATACCAGGTCGTGACCTTGCATCACAACAACTCCATGCAACACGACAGGCTTGGGGAAGAGTAGCTGGAAAGCTGCCCGGTGGAAAAAGATCTTGGGATGTTGGTCAACAGCAGGCTGAACATGAGCCAGCAGTGTGCCCAGGTGGACAAGAAGGCCAACAGCATCCTGGCTTGTATCAGGAATGATGCAGCCAGCAGGAGTAGGGAGGTGATCATGCCCCTGTACTCAGCACTGGTGAGGCCACACCTGGAGTGCTGTGTTCCATTTTGGGCCCCTCACTACAAGAAGGACACTGAGGTGCTGGAGTGTGCCCAGAGAAGGGCAACGAGGCTGGTGAGGGGTCTGGAGAAGAAGTCTGATGAGGATCGGCTGAGGGAACTGGGGCTGTTTAGCCTGGAGAAGAGGAGGCTGAGGGGGGACCTTATTGCTCTCTACAACCACCTGAATGGAGGTTGTAGTGAGGCAGGTGTTGGTCTCTTCTCCCAGGTGGCGATCGATAGGACAAGAGGCAATGGCCTCAAGTTGCATCAGGGGAAGTTTGATTGGATATTAGGAAACATTTCTTTACTGAAAGAGTGGTCAGGCATTGCACCAGGCTGCCTAGGGCAGTGGTGGAGTAACCATCCCTGGAGGTGTTCAAAAAATGAGTAGATATGGCACTTTGGGATATGGTTTAGTAGGAACGGTGTTCTTGGGTGGATGGTTGGACTCGATGATCTTAGAGGTCTTTTCAAGCCTATGATTCTATTAAAAGCTCCTCAAGTTGTTTTGTCCTTTCATCACTTGTACTGCCCTAGAAGGCTCAGGAATGTCAGAACATGGCATAGAATAATTGAACTGATTGATAAAGTCAAGTGCCAATTGCAGTTTTGGACAATCGGAAAAGATTCTTCAGAAACATATCATGATTACTTTTGTGGCAGCAAGTCAATATTAAAACCTCCCTTGACCAAGCTCTTCTGCAAAAACTGGCATGATGATAAATATTTTATTGCTTTAAAGCCAGAGGAGACTGTTAAAATTTTGGTTTCCATGAACTGTGAAACTCGCTGCCTATCAGCTGTACTTGTACACATTCCCATGCCATGACAAATGTGGGCTGTCAAGAAGCAGGTTAACCCAACCGTCTGTGTGCTTACCCCAGTCAGGCTGAAGGGAATACACCTCACCGTAGCGTACTTTCCCCTGGAATTAACCCACCTCAAACTGCCTTTGCGGCAACAGCGAGTGAGGATGCGCATGGGTGGAGCAGCTGACATCGACATTTTACCCCTCAGTAACTTGTATAAGAGCTCTTACCATAGAATCATGGAACCATAGAATGTTTTGGGTTGGAAGGGACCTTTAGAGGTCATCTAGCCCAGCTCCCCTGCAGTGAGCAGGGGCATCTTCAACTAGACCAAGTTGCTCAGAGCCCCGTCCAACCTGGCCTTGAATGCTTCCAGGGACGGGGCCTCCACTACCTCTCTGGGCAATCTGTTTCAGTGTCTCACCACTGTCATGATTAAAAATTTCTTCCCTATATCTAGTCTAAACCTACCCTCCCTTAGTTTAAACCCATTACTCCTTGTCCTATCGCAACAAGCCCTGGTGAAATTTTTTCCTCATCCTTCCCATAGGCCCCCTTCAGGTACTGAAAGGATGCTAGAAGGTCTCCCTGAAGCCTTCACTTCTCCAGTCTGAACAGCCCCAACTCTCTCAGCCTTTCCTCATAGGAGAGGTGCTCCAGCCCCTGGATCATCTTTGTGGCCTCCTCTGGACCTGCTCCAACAGCTCCATGTCCTTCTCGTGCTGGGGGCTCCAGAGCTGGACACAGGGCTCCAGGTGGGGTCTCACCAGAGTGGAGTAGAGGGGCAGAATCACCTCCCTCGACCTGCTGGCCATGCTTCCCTTGATGCAGCCCATGA
The DNA here is from genome assembly GCF_030867145.1 of Opisthocomus hoazin. Classification (NCBI taxonomy): domain Eukaryota; kingdom Metazoa; phylum Chordata; class Aves; order Opisthocomiformes; family Opisthocomidae; genus Opisthocomus; species Opisthocomus hoazin. The sequence goes on along the minus strand of NC_134414.1, from coordinate 11,458,508 downwards.
TACGGTTGGCCTTCTGGGCTGCAAGCGCACATTGGTGTCCTTCTTGGCAGGGCTGCTCTCAATCCCTTCATCCCCCAGCCTGTATTGATAGTGGGGCATTGCCCTGACCCAGGTGTAGGACCTTGCACTTCATCTTGTTGAACCTCATGAGGATCACACAGGCCCACTTCTCCACCTTGTCCAGGTCCCTCTGGATGGTATCCTGTTCTTCTGATGTGTCAGCTGCACCACTCAGCTTGGTGTCACCTGCAGCCTTGCTGAGGGTGCACTCGATCTTGCTAAGTCATTGATGAAAATGTTAAACAGGACCCTTGAGAGGCACCACTTGTCACTGGCGTCCATTTGGACATTGAGCTGTTGACCACTACCATCTGGCTGCGACCTTCCAACCAATTCCTGTTGTTCACATGCCTGAGTTCCTGATCACCTCCTTGACTTCTTTCATATCACAAGGCATTATCAGGACATCTTACCTTGTTTTGTGAGCTGCAAAGTCTCACTCAGCATCATTTCAATGAATCCATATTGTTAATGCAAGTTTTCAGTCGCACAAAGTTTTCTAGGAAAACTAACAGTCCAGGTCAGTCTTGTGGCACATTACTAATTGGAAAGTCAGTTGTGCTCCTTCAGATAACAAACTGACTTCTAAGGAAAAAAGATTATCCCCCTCCTTTTTGTCTTCAAAACCTTCTGTTTAGACATGTATGATGTTAATCAAAAATAGCATCATCATGCTAGATGAGAAGAGGTTACAGAAAAAGCGCCACAGATGATCATGTGCCACCATAAAACAGCAGATCCCTGCAGTGGGATAACAATCCTCTCTAGTCTTAAACATCTTTATTACTCCAGCCTGTCCCCTGCAGCAAAATTCAAAGTCTTTTTTTTTTTTAATATAAGCATGGTTAATGCCACAGTGCTATTTTCTCAAGCACATTACAGATGGGGGGACATGCAGAGGGCTCTTGTTCATGGTCACATACTCAGACAGTGATGGAGCTGGGAACGGGATCCATACGTCCCGGCTGCCGGTCCCTTGCTTGCTTGTCATCTATCACCGGGCTCCCTTTGTCACAGCTGACTTCCTTGACACATGCTCTCACGATGTTATTCTTCAGCTGCGAGAGCCTTCGCTGTCGTCCAGATGAAAACCATCTGCAGCTGTGCAGTTAAAGCCTCAGTCAGACCTTTGGACCTCTTTCCTGGCTTCAGCTAGTTTTCGGTGATAATGGCGGTGGTTAATACTTGCACCTCTTAAAATGAAAAATGAGCATGGAGATAAACACGCCTCAGTCAATAAATTCTCCTGTCCTCTCTAATACAAATGTTGACTTATTTTTTTGTTTTCCTGCCATCTTACTACAGATATCCTAAGCAGTACGTTAACCCTGTAGTGCACGTGCATGATCCTCTGTGTCCAAATTCTTGAAGAGACATGAGCAGAACAGCAAAGACAATGGACTATTTAATGTCTTAATTTTTACTAAACAGAAACAGTTTATAGTGCAACCCAAGCATATAATTTTGATTTATTTTACAACTGAAATTGTTTTTCATAGACATGGGCTTTGAGCTTCCTCCCAGAGAAGGTGGCATAGGTGTTACATTTGGCTTCAACAGAACTTGAATACTGCTGCATTCCAGCTACAAATTTTAGTCATATTTTAAATTCAAAAATAGTTCTTTATACAGTGCAAGAGTACATTGGATTTGTCAGAGGTGAACAGAAGTGTTCTGGGGCTGCTGCACTGGAACAGACTTTTGTGAATCCTTGTGGATCAAAGATCAAGTATGCAAACTGCTTGCAGTTGGGAAAGGCTGGTGTGATGATCCCTGTGGTGCCTTCAGATCCCGCAGTCTGACCCGGTTTGATACCCTGTATATGCCATATAAATTGAGCCCATAATTTCTAACGGAGCTAATGCATGCATTTATCTGCAATGTACATATTTTACTATATATATGTTACTCTACAGATATTCTCTTTCCATATGTGTATGCATAAATGTATCAGTATGACCAAGAAGAGCAGTCTAAATGCTACAGCAGACGAGAACGTTGTCTCACCTTCTGCACGGGGAGCTCACCACAGCTCTCGCTGACCCGCTCAGCTCCAGGCTCTTCTGCAGCACGGATGCTCTGTCTTGCCACTGTTTGTTGTGCACACGGGTCCCAATCAAAACTCACAGCCCCTGTTGTGTGAGGCTGCTTGTGTCACGGCGAACTCAAACTAACAGTCTGCATGAACGGAGAGTATATCTGCAAAATCTAATAAACCAGGAGACACACTGCTGCGCAATCCCAAGAGTTCTCAAGGTATGTGGTTTGAAAACCACACCAATGTAAGTTTATATCTGCAGCTCAATTAATTTCCTGAGAGGAAAGATAATGCCGTAGAAGAACAGACACTATAAGGTCCCTCTTTATAGGTCAGAGATTCAGCCTCTGGTAAGTTTAATGAGTATTTCACTGGCATTCTCTTAGATGCCAAACTGTTACATGTGAGGCCACAGCACAAAGAGGTTTCTTAAATTACTGGAGGAATAAATGAGCTCTTATAACTCACTTCGAAATGTCACTTGCATTCTGCAGCAACCCGCAAATCCCCAAGTGTGTACAGAATCCCACTCCACAAACCATTGTTTCCTTCCTGCTGCTGGAAAATAGCTTAAATAAAATCCGAAGCCTCAGTGCTGAATGTAAGTGTGCATTTCACTGCTTTTGTAGCTTTTCTGTAACACTCTTCCTAGTTTTTTAACCAAAAATTTAACTATTGCTTCAATCAAATTAGCATTCAATAGAGGTTTGCATGTTAGACAAAGTGCATTCATGTGCATCTGACAGCAAGCACTCTGCACCCTGGAGATAAAGAATCGAAATCAGATTCAAGCTTTATTTTGCAGTGCCAGGTAAGTTTTAGAAACACAGAATTTGCAATTTCTTTCTCACTAAGTTGCAAAAATCAGTCTGATGGCTGTTGTCAGCTAATAGGAGGAAACAGATGAGAAGCCCCCCGGCAGGGCACTACTCAGAGTCTGCACGTGGCAGGGAGACAATTCATGGCTACAGAGAAAACCTTATTTTTAAAGTATACAATACATCCCTGCTCCCAGAAGCAGATAAGCTAGAATTTTAAAATCAAGGAAATAAAGTATGTGAAAAATGTCCATACAGTAACAATAAAGTCAAAACCATATACACGTGTGTATATATACATCTTTCTACATCTTCCTCTGGCAGTGTGTGCATGAGCCAAAAACGCTCCAAATGCTGTGAGCTTGTTAAAAATAACCCTTCTTACAATCCTGTCCTATATCCTCAGAAGTCAACAGTGGGAGATCTTACATGCAGCCACTTCTGCAGACCATTTAGAAATGAGATACTAGAGACAGAGCACTTCCCTCACTCCCCATCCTGTGCTTTGTGCCAGGCTGGGGTGGAAGGGGCGTGCGGGAATTCCCACCTTTGCCATTTGACCTTTTGTGTAGCCCCAGGCAAGCGACGTCTCCATTCCCCTGCCTACATTTGTCCCCCATGCACATTTAGAACATAAACTTCTCCTGAGGGGTTACGGTGCAAGGCCCCTGACATATTTCCAGGCACTCTTGAAATCAAGATAATAATCCTATCAGTTCAGCCCCAGGAAAAGAAAACAGACTTCTCTTCTGACAGTTCACACGCAGCTTTATGTTTTGTCGTGACCCTTGATCCAGCACCGACGGGCAGAAGACGGATGTACAAACTCAAGATTCATGCAGCAGCTCTCTCCCAGGGACATAATGGAAGCTCTGCCCCCAGCCAGAGGCTGAACCAACTGTTTGGGGAGCTTTCTCAATTTCAGATTGCTGCTTTGGGACAACGTTGTCCGACAAGCTCCAACGCAAGCTATGAAGCCCCTTTATTTTGCTGTGCTTTGGAACAGTATTAGGCAGGAAAAGCTGATTTAATTTTGTGAAAACTGTGTGAAATGCTTTCGATGATAATTCAGTTAGCTCACTGTGTGTATTTATGGGTATTCCTAGTTAAAACATGGTGTTCTGCTCATGCTGGTACAAAAAGAGGCCGTGATTCATGAGTTCCGAGAAAGCGCCTTGAAGAACATTAAGAAGCAGAATAAAATTCCAGTAGCGTTCAGAAAATTGGAGCCCAGCCCGAAGAGGTGTCACGGTTACCTTCCCTCGCTCAGGTCCAATGTCAAGCAATAACAGTTCCCCGTACCATTCAGGAACTGATCAAAGCTGTCGGCCTGGCCAGCAGTGCTGTGGCGTGGCAAAGGCCTTTTAATGTCTTCTTTCCTCCTCCCCCAGCTTCCCTGTCTTCTGTCAAGCAAGCATGGACCGTACGTTTGGTTTTCATTATTGGTGTCTGCCTTCCGTGGCAGCCACGCTGGTGTCTGTGCTTTTGCATCTCGTCTTTTACAGTTCTTAGCTGTCTGTTTCTCCTCTGATGCAAAGTTAAGTCAGGTCTGCCAGGAGGTTTAGAGGATTAGGAGGCTGCAGGCTACACGGTTTGCAGATACCGCAGCCAGCAATGTCCTGCCCTTTCCTCAGACAGACAGGTATTATATCTTCAGTGTTTGCTACAGATGAGTAGATTTAAGCAGTCATTTCTGCAAAAGACCCAATAGAAGTTGTCCTTGCTTGGATTGATCGAAAGATTCAAATCTATTTCAGATGAAATTTTGGAACATTTTGTCGTTAAATGCATTATATTTAGTAAACCAAACTCAAAAGTAAATTCACACAGTTAAAAGTTCTTAAAAAAACTGTTCTTAGTAAATTATTTTCTTATAATGTATATTTTAATTCAAAATTGAGGCTAGTTAGGGTTTCAGCTTCACTGAAACTTCAGCTTCTGTAGAAAAGACTATATTCTGTGATAATACCCATTTTAATCAGTAAAAAAGGTTTTCACTAGATCATATTCATACTTAATATTTTAATTCATACTTCATATTTTACACTTCTATGGGCCTGTCTGTATTTCCAAAAAGCTGGAAATTTAGTCCACTGCAGGTCTGAAATCCTCCCGAATTATCTGTTCCTCCTACTTAGTGACATAACAAGGAATCTTCCCCAGCCCTGGAATTCTCTTTCCCTCTCCATTCCTGTGGGGCTTGCGTATGTGTTAGCAGGCACAGAAGATACAATATTCAACAAGCAAGGAGACCTTTTCTGTCTGCAGATATTGGGTTAAAAACGTCAAATTACTTTGTGAAAACTTTGCGTTGAATACGTTTCAGGTTGCAGTGCAGACCCCTCGGAAACGCTGCCTCTGTACCATTCAGAATGGAGTCTTTCCTTTACGAAAGAGGCAGCGACGAAGCCCGTGAATCACCTCCCAGGTATTTTCACAACACCATAACGCCTGATGGTTTGAACTCAAGAAAGGTGAGGAGCTACTGGAGAGAGTCCAGCGGAGGGCTACCAGGATGATGAGGGGACTGGAGCATCTCTCCTACAAGGAGAGGCTGAGGGAGCTGGTCTTGTTCAGCCTGAAGAAGAGAAGGCTGAGAGGGGACCTTATAAATGCCTATAAATAACTGAAGGGTGGGTGTCAGGAGGATGGGGCCAAGCTCTTTTCAGTGGTGCCCAGTGACAGGACAAGGGGCAATGGGCACAAACTGAAGCACAGGAAGTTCTGTCTGAACATGAGGAAGAACTTCTTCCCTCTGAGGGTGACGGGGCACTGGAACAGGCTGCCCAGGGAGGTTGTGGAGTCTCCTTCTCTGGAGATATTCAAACCCCGCCTGGACAAGGTCCTGTGCAGGCTGCTGTAGGTGACCCTGCTTCGGCAGGGGGGTTGGACTAGATGACCCACAGAGTTCCCTTCCAACCCCTACCATTCTGTGATTCTGTGATTCTGTGAAGGGGCAATGGGCACAAACTGAGGCACAGGAAGTTCCATCTGAACATGAGGAAGAACTTCTTCCCTCTGAGGGTGATGGAGCACTGGAACAGGCTGCCCAGGGAGGTTGTGGAGTCTCCTTCTCTGGAGATATTTAAGACCCGCCTGGACAAGGTCCTGTGCATCCTGCTGTAGGTGACCCTGCTTCGGCAGGGGGGTTGGACTAGATGACCCACAGAGGTCCCTTCCAACCCCTACCATTCTGTGATTCTGTGACTCCTGACAGTTCAAGATGCTAATGCTCCTAGTTTGCGCAGCAGGCCAAAGAAAACTAACTGGCACTCTTCCTGCTGTTCACAGCAGAGATGACAAGCACAAGGACCCAGAGACCTTCCATATGTACTCAAAAACAGTTTGAGTTAACTCTTAGACACACACAGTCAAATTACACCACAGTTCTGTTCTTCTCTCAGACCATTTTCAACACGAAATTGCAGCATGCTTTTTCCGAGAAGAGGAACGCAGCACTTCACAAAACAGGCAAAGTGAACTGATTTGAGTTTTGTAAGAGCTGAATCTTTCCCCAAGAAAACACTAGATGGTGGAACTAAGTCCCATGGGTAGGAAGATCTTGTCCAGATTTTCCAAGGCACAGTAAAGGCATTTGCTCTGAGCCCGAGGGTGGGCACCTATAGCCAGCAGAGCTAATGGTGCTGCCTGAGACACTTCTCAGCTGTGCAAAGCAGCCCCATTGTGCAGGCTCTCAGTGTGACGCTTTTTCCTCTGTCCCATAAATCTCCTCCTTTTTATATCTTCGGTCACTAAGAGTGGCTCAAGAATCCGGAGATTTAGTGTTATGGACTCTTCTACAAACACCAGTGTCAAATGTCCTGTCTGCTACGCACAGGGCCACAACAAACAAAAAGACATTGCAAAATTTACAGTGAATCTGTGGGATGGAGAATAACTCACTGAAATTTACGCTGGCTAAGATGAGTGCGGTGCTGGCTGGTGGGAGCAGGAAAGCTTTGACGAGCTGGCAAGATATTGACTTTGCTTTTATCCAAATTGATCTTCACAAGATCCAAGTCTCAAGATTTTTCCAATTTATAGGTACGGAAAAACGAGATAAGAGTGGCAAATTGCTTCTTGTGTCTTCCATGCACTAAGAATCTCCCTGATTATAATGTGGCCTCCGCAATGCACATATTTTTTATCTCCACCGTCTGGGTCTCCCCACCAGTGCGTCTCCATTTATAGCCAGTTTCTGGTACTTGAAAGAAAAGGGGAAAAACCCCAAAGACCAAACAACCTCACTCTCAGGATGCATAGAATCATAGGTTGGAAAAGACCTCTGAGATCATCAAGTCCAACCATCCACCCAACACCACCATGCCTGCTAAACCATGTCCCGAAGTGCCACATCTACACGTTGTTTGAATACCTCCAGGGATGGTGACTCCACCACTTCCCTGGGCAGCCTGTTCCAATGCCTGACCACTCTTTCAGTAAAGAAATTTTTCCCAATATCCAGTCTAAACCTCCCCTGACGCAACTTGAGGCCATTGCCTCTTGTCCTATTGCTAGTTACGGGGAGAAGAGACCAACACCTGCCTCACTACAACCTCCTTTCAGGTAGCTGTAGAGAGCAATAAGGCATCTGACCTGGGGGGGGGGGGGGGGAGATTTTCCCCCATGGTCCTGGTAGTTATTAAGTGGGCACAGTCCTCCAGTAAGAGATGTGAATATAACCACTGTCTTACAGCAGAGGCGTAAGTGTCCTGGGCACGCCGAGGGCAATGCACCAAGCCATGTACTATTTAGAGAGAAATCACAAGATCATGGAGTGCCTATAAAATGCAAGAAAGGAAAACCACATCCATCTGATCAACATCTTTCACTCTGCAGTCCATTCTTCCATGCACAGACTGTGTCATCTATCCCCCAAAATGTTAAACCACATTAAAAAATATATTCCTGCAGCACGAAGGGAAGGAGAAACTGGAGAGGGTCCCTCACCCAAAGCAGGCCTGAGCTTCGTGGTGGGGGAGCAGCATTGATCTGAAGATGGAACTGAACTCGAATCTTCCGCTCTTTTGAGGGTAATCTGACTGCTGGGTTTTTAGATGAGAAGTGATCGTAGTGAGGACGATGTCACCATTTTAAGGGATAAAACAACTCATTTCTTTGAAAAAATGGACGCAGAAACCTGCCTTCTTCCGTGAGTAGAAAACACAGATTAGAACATACACAAAAATATACGTAATTAAATAATGTAACCAGTGGAGTATATAAATATGGGCTGGAGTACCTCTCCTACGAGGACAGGCTAAGAGAATTGGGGCTGTTCAGCCTGGAGAAGAGAAGGCTCCAGGGTGACCTCATAGCAGCCTTCCAGTACCTGAAGGGGCCTACAGGAAGGATGGAGAGGGACTTTTCACAAGGGTGTGTAGTGATAGGACAAGAGGTGATGGCTTCAAACTGAAAGAGGGGAGATTTAGATTAGATATAAGGAAGAAATTCTTCACTCTGAGGGTGGTGAAACACTGGCCCAGGTTGCCCAGAGAAGCTGTGGCTGCCCCCTCCCTGGCAGTGTTTGAGGCCAGGTTGGATGGAGCTCTGAGCAACCTGGTCTGGTGGAAGATGTCCCTGCTCATGGCAGGGGGCTTGGAACTAGGTGATCTTTAAGGTCCCTTCCAACCCAAACCATTCTGTGATTCTATGTCCAGTGTAGTGTATACACAGACTTTATCGAGGGAATGTCTAGATTATCAGTGGATCTAAACGCCGGATAACTGACTGCTGGGCCACGGCACCAAACCCAGGTGCTGGCCCCAACCCTGCCTGGTCCGACGCCGCACGGCAGCGAACCCCCGGCCCGCGGAACGAGCCACGTCCCGGGAACGGGGGGCTGCCGCGGGGTCCCACGCCCGCAGACCCTGCTGCTGGAGGTGCCTGTGAAGCCAGCACGCCGCTCCGCCTCGCCTCTGCCCGTCCGGCGGTGACATCTCTTCTCATCACCTCAAGCTCCGGCTTCCCGCCTGGTTTTCGACGCCTCTGCCAGCGCGGAGATGTCGGGGTGCCTCGTCGGGCCCGCGCCATGCTCCGGACCCTGACGGAGCTCTCGCCGTGCCAAGAGGTGTCCGGTGCCCGGCCTGGCGGCCAGGCGAGCGCCCAGGGAGAGGGGTTGGGGGGTCTTGTCCCCCTCCTCCATCCCCCTCCCCACAGCACCGGCCCGGGTTTCGGTCTCAGGACGCCCTGGGCGAAGGCGGGCGGAGGAAACGCGCACCCCCGGCGGGAGCGGGCGGCGGCGGGGCCAGGCGCTCCCTCCGGCCCGGCCATGGCGGGCAGGCCAGCCCCGGCCGGCCGAGCCCCCTCCCCTCGGGCGGCGGCGGGGCGGGCGGGCGCGCTGCCCCCGGCGGAGGCGGGGCCCCGGGCGGGCTCCCCGTTCCCCTCAGCCTTAACAGGTAACGGGGGAGGCGCGACCGCCGCGGGGCCGGACCGGGATCCGCTTCCCGGGTTTCCTTTCGCGCCGGGAGGGGCCGGGCCGGGCCTCGCCGCCGCCCGCTGCTGCCGCCTCCGCCCGCGCCCTCTGGAGCCGCGGCCGGGCGATGGAGCCGGTGTGCGGCGGGGCGGGCGGCCGCCTGCTGCGGGTGGCGGCGGCTGCCCGGAGGCCGCTGCTGCTCGGCCTCGCCCGGGGCCGCAGCTGCCAGGCCGGGGGGGGCGCGGGCGGCCGCGGCGGGGTCCCGGGCCTCAAGAAGCGGGGCTACGACATCACCAGGAACCCGCACCTCAACAAGGTGGGTGCCGGGCGTGGGGCATGCGGCAGGGGCGGCAGGGAGGGAGGCAGGGCGGGGGTCTCGGTGTGGGGTGTCCGTGGGGTGATCCCGGCAGAGCTCTTGGTGGGTTTGGCGGGCACTCGACTGCTGGTCCCGGTTTGGGGTGTCCGTGGGGTGATCCCGGCAGGGCTCTGGGTGGGTTTGGCGGGCGCTCGGCCGCTGGGCCGGGTGCCTGCTGCGGAGCTGGTCACCCGGAGACCCTGGGCCTGCAGCGCTGGAGGAGCCCGGCTAGGGCGGAGGTGGGCGGAGGTGACCCTTCAGCTGGGACCTGGAGCGCTCGCCCGAAACCGCGAACGCGTCGGGCGGGGGAAAGCACGGCCTCTGCTGAAGATCCAGCACCGCCACCTGAGCCGTTTTGAGATACGTCGTGTTACACGTCTGGCAGCGGAGCTGATCGTTCACACCTTCACCTTAAAACAGCGTTCCATGTTCTTGAAAGCTTCCTTCTGTAGCATATCCATAGCAATGTGCATTCCGCTGCCAAAAGAGCTTATTTTGCTGGGGTGAAGATGTATTCATGCTCAATGCTTAGGAAACCTCAAATTTAGAAAAAAGGCAAAAAAGAAAAAGCATTTGGAGAAACCTTTTCAAGGTGGGTGAAATGAGACCCTGTAATTTATCCCCATGCTACTTTTCCATCCCTTTCCATCATTTTAAGGGGGGAAACAAAAATCTGGATGCAGATTTTAAGATCAAATATGTCAGAGTCAAGAATATTTGGATCCAGTTTCTTCTATTAATATTGCTAGAAATAACTACAAAGACACTAATTACCTTTAAAAATAAGGAGGTATTAAAAATGGTATGGATAGTTGATGGGGCTGTGGCTGTTTATCACCTGCTCAGTACGTCGCTATTCGGTGTATGAACCTTCTGTGCCGCCTTCTGGACTGGAGGCTCTCTGGATGGCAGCTTTGACTTTCGGTAGTAGGCTGTACGCTGGGCTGCATCTCCCGGTACGGTTTCAGCATCCGCAGAGGTGCACTCCTAAGGACCAAGGCACGCGGTGGCGCAGATATTACTGAATACGCAGCAACTTGGTAGGCAGTCGGATTTGTATCGTTATAGAGTGCATGTCTGTAAGACTGAAGAGAAGATGAATTGCCAGCTATCTCATAAGCAACAGTAGTCTGTTACCATTAAGTGGGTTTGATGGGGTTTGCTTGAGTGTCTCACTTGTTCTCTTGGGTGCTCGATGACGGTTACAGAGTGTGACATAGCTAATGTTTCTAATAGCGTTACATATATCAATTTCAACTGAAAAATTAATACTTTGACCTTTGCTCGGTGTAATGCAATAGTAACACACAAACAGTTGAATCTATTGCATATTTTAAATTGATCTGGCTATTGCAGAAGTAGATTTTGAATGTCCCATTTGGAGCCTGGAGAAGAGAAGGCTGCAGGGAGACCTTAGAGCAGCCTCTCAGTACCTTAGTGGGGCTTATAGGAAAGATAGGGAAAATATTTCCAGCAGGGCTTGTTGCAGTAGGAGAAGGAGTAATGGCTGTAAACTAAGGAAGGGTAGGTTTAGACTAGATATAAGATGTTTTTTACCATGAGGGTGATCAAACACTGGCACAGATTGCTCAGAGAAGTGGTCGATGCCCCATCACTGGAAACATTCAAGGCCAGGTTGCACAGGGCTCTGAGCAGCCTGGTCTGGTTGAAGATTTCCCTGCTCACTGCAGGGGAGTTGGGCTAGGTGACCTCTAAAGGTCCCTTCCAACCCAAAGCATTGTATGATTGTATAATTTTCAGAACTGAGGCTTTTCTGCAGTACTTTCCCCCATTCCAGTGAAATAAAGTATTTTTCTGAAGTCTAAACAGCATTTTGGTCCATGTGGAGAGAAGGGAAGAAAACTACTTCTGTTAGAGGTAAAATGTATTCTAGTGTGCCGTGTTTAGTTGGCCATGAGAAATCTCCCAGCTGGCCTCCAGCCTGGATATTTGCTGTTTATGTTGCTATATTCCTTTGTCCGTACAGACTTTACAATTGTTGGTAAGGTCATCTACAGAACATCCAGGTGAGGACAGAAGTGGCTGACATCTGCAGCAAGAGATGAGGACTGCCTCTTTGTGTACCTACATAACTAGTATCTAGTCATTAGTAAACGCTCAAGCTCTCTTTCCAAACATTTAAAAACTGACTTCTATTTCTCTGTTGCTCTTAACAGCTCGTTGTAGTATCTAAGGAATTAACTGTGTTCAAATGAGATGAGATACTTGAGGCAGTTCCTGTGTGGTGAGGGTGTGCTTGGTGGCCCTTTGGTCTGCCACGCTGCAGCGGTGTAGGTCAGAATCGGGGATCTCGACAGGTTTTCAGCTGTTGTACTCTCATCACAATAGCAACTACTCTTTACCCTTTTGGTAGCTAAGCCCCTTTTGGTAGTTGCTGTACCCCTTTTGGCATGGGGTCACTGCCGTTTTGCTGCAATGGATCTTACTTTAATCTGAGCTTTCATTTGATGAAAGGCTGTTTTGCAGGGAATATTCCTTGCATCTCTCCAAGAACCTCTGAGAAGGTTTTTCACAAGTGAGGCTTTGGGCAGCAAGTGTTTTGCAAATCTTTATTCGATGCTCTGGCTGTCTGACAGCTTTTGAGTGAAGCTTAAAGCATCAGTCTAAAGCTATGAAGTGTGTGGTATTTATTCAAGGAAGAAGACTATGTCCCTCCAGCAGAATCACAGGCAGATTTACCATCTGAGGTTATTGATCCAAGTCTTTGCTTGCTTACTAGGTTGAAGGTGCTTTGAAGAAGCAGCAGAGTCAGAAGTCACTGCTGCCAGGTCCTCTGTAATACCCTGAATATCAGTAAAAGCAGGCTGTCCTCTGAGAAGCTCCTCTGCTTTGCCTGGAGACAAAAATAGATAAAAAATTGAGTGATGGATGTAAGAAATTTGCAGCTGTTCCTTTCCTTTGGTCATTGTTTACTGTGTGAATGTGTCTGGTTTTTCGGATGTAAAGGAATAGAATTCCTAAATACTAATCAAGGGGTGCCAACAGTGTGAAGTATGGATGGTAAATGAGTTATCTCCAGTCCTTAAATTATTTGGCCAATCTGTGCATTGTGTATAAAAGCTTACTGCACAAGGCATTGTGGGGAAAATTTAGAGAGAAAACTGGCTTGCAGTTAAGGCAAGACTGGGTTCCATCTCTGAGACCGTGTTTGTTTATGTCTCAGGTTTTCTGTGTGACACTGGGGAAGTCATGTGCGAGGAAATGCTGTAGCTTCAGTCCTCGGGCAGTCGGAGGAACTTCGGAGACAGAACCGGTTATGCTCCATCTATGCTCATGAGACTTCGAGTGCAGTGTGTTTGTTCTGTGCTATTCAGATATGGTTCTTCCTTCTGTTTGCAGGTATTACAGCCTCTGACCTAAGGGCAGGGCTCGGGAAATGTCAGCTTTCTTATGAAGGGTACTTGTGGTCTGAAAAGGCAATAGTGGTGGTTCTCAGTTGGCAGAACAGTCTCAGAAGCAAAAGGTGGATGAGGAAAAACTTGACACGTTTTCATGAAGTTCTTCTTTTCATGCCTTTGAATGCTGCAAAGTTGGAAAACCTAAAAATGTTAACAGTGTCAGATAGCCACAGAGAATCGGTAAGAGTGTCCTGTAGTGATCCAAGTACGAGCTGGATTCCAGGAGGATTGCTTAGAAGCTTTGGCCATGTGTGAGCGAGTGGCTTGCTAACAGGGCAGCAGCAGTGCTGGACTTGCTGAGGGACAAGTCTGTTCTGCTGTGGGGCTTCAGCCTTGTGAAAAGCTAACTCAACACTCGGCTCCTGGGAGGAAAGATGGGGTACCTCTTACTCACTGCCTTATTTATCAAAGTTACCTTGTGTTTGGTGTGGTCAGGGCCATGTTGGGTCATCTCTCTGACGCTGCTGTCGTTTCCTAAGATCCTTGCAATTCTGCTCGTCTCTGATGTGCTCTTCATGATTCCCCTGTTCTCCCAGGCACTCTGTCAAATTCACGCGCCCTCTCTGTGGTCAAACACAGACTGAGCTGGGCAATTCCCAGTTTGACCGCACACCTGTAGGGGCTCAAAAATCGTGAACAAAATTACAGTCGATTTTGGACATGACACCTGACTGCACTGTTCAGTTGGAAGATTGACAGCACTTCATGCATTTTGCTGGAAGACCTAATTTTGAGATAAATCGTGCCTCCTTGGAGAGCTGCCAGCACAAACAGATGCAGAACTGGAGGTCACAGTTTGTTTTCAGAGTGGCAGGATATTGCTATATTTGAAAGGCTGAGATAATACACTAAAATTTTCTGCGAGGGGCAGTGCGGAGATCAGAAGTCGGGGCCTTCCGTGTCTGTCTGGATAATGCCCTCTACTCTTTCAATATGCGTGCGTGCTGTCCATTTCTTTTCTTGGAATGTGTCATGGAATCATTTAGTTTGGATTAGGTTGGAACCTTAAGATCTTCGAGTCCAACCATAAACCTAACACTGCCACGTCCACCACTAAACTATGTCCCTGAGTGCTACATCTACAGGTCTTGTAAATACCTCCAGGGGTGGTGACTCCACCACTTCCCTGGGCAGCCTGGTCCAGTGCTTGACAATGCTTGAGATGAAGAAGTTTTTCCTAATATCTAGTCTAAACCTCCCCTGATGCAACTTGAGGCCATTGCCTCTCATCCTATCACTAGTTACCTGGGAGAAGAGACCAACACCTGTCTCACTACAACCTCCTTTCAGGTAGTTGGAGAGAGCGATAAGGTCCCCCCTCAGCCTCCTCTTCTCCAGACTAAACAGCCCCAGTTCCCTCAGCTGCTCCTGCTAAGACTTGTTCTCCAGACCCTTCACCAGCCTCGTTGCCCTTCTCTGGACACGCTCCAGCCCCTCAATGTCCTTGTAGTGAGGGGCCCAAAACTGAACACAGGACTCCAGGTGCAGCCTCACCAGTGCTGAGTACAGGGGCACGATCCCCTCCCTACTCCTGCTGGCCACACTATTCCTGATCCAAGCCAGGGTGCCGTTGGTCTTCTTGGCCACCTGGGCACACTGCTGGCTCATGTTCAGCTGACTGTCGACCAGCACCCCCAGGTCCTTTTCCACCGGGCAGCTGGGGCTCCTCCCCAGGCCTGTAGCATTGCATGGGGTTGTTGTGACCGAAGTGCAGGACCCAGCACTTGGCCTTGTTGAACCTCATACAGCTGGCTTTGGCCCATCGATCCAGTCTGTCCAGATCCATCTGCAGAGCCTTCCTACCCTCAAGCAAATCGACACTCCCACCCAACTTGGTGTCATCTGCAAAATTCCTGAGGGAGCACTGAATCCCCTCATCCAGATCATTGATCAAGGTGTTAAACAGGAGTGGCCCCAGCACTGAGCCCTGGGGAACACCACTCGTGACCGGCCGCCAGCTGGATTTAACTCCATTCACCACCACTCTCTGGACTTTGCCAACCAGTCTGCTTTCTACTCAGCAAAGAGTAGACCCATCTAAGCCATGAGCAGCTAGGTTCTCCAGGAGAATGCTATGGGAAACAGTGTCAAAGGCTTTACTAAAGTCCAGGTTAACCTGCAGGGATCAGGTTAGTCAAGCAGGACCTGCCTTTCACAAACCTGTGCTGGCTGGGCCTGATCCCCTGGTTGTCCTTCACATGCCCAGTGAGCACACTCAGGATGAATCGCTCCATAATCTTGCCCGGCACCGAGGTCAGGCTGACAGGCCTGTAGTTCCCAGGATCCTCCTTCCAGCCCTTCTTGTAGATGGGCGTCAAATTGGAGAGCCTCCAGTCATCTGGGACCTGCCTGGTTGGCCAGGACTGCTGATAGGTGACGGAAAGTGGCTTGATGAGCACATCCACCAGCTCAGTCAGCACCCTTGGGTGTACCCCGTCCAGCCCCATAGACCTGTGTGTGTCAATGTGGCGTAGCAGGTCACTGTCCATTTCCCCTTGGGTTTTGTGGGCTTCATTCTGCTTCCTGTCCCTGTCTTCCAGCGCAGGGGGCTGGGTACCATGAGAACAAGTGGGTCACAGAAGGCGTGAAGTACCTCAGCCTTTTCCTCACCCTTTGTCACTGCGTTTCCCCCCGCATCCAATAAAGAAGGGAGGTTCTCCTTCACCCTTCTTTTGTCGCTAATGTATTTATAGAAACATTTTTTGTTGTCTATTACAGCAGTAGCCAAATTAAGTTCTAGTTGGGGTTTGGATCTTCTAATTTGCTCCCTGCATAACCTCACGACATCCTTGTACTCCTCCTGAGTTGCCTGCCTCTTCTTCCAAAGACCATAAACTCTCCTTTTTTCCCTGAGTTCCGGCCAAAGCTCTGCTTTCAGCCAGGCTGGTCATCTTCTCGCCGGCTCATCTTTCGGCACGGGGGGGTGGTGTCACGAATGAGTGGTTAGGATCACTCAAAGGTTTTGCAAGAAAAGGTTTTACTGAAAACTTAGAAAATGTGAGCTTACAAAGTTTGTTGGTGTGGTTCACTTTATTGCTTATGAATGGAATACAAAATCGAAGGAGGTTTTGAGTGGAAAATGATTTATACAGAGTAGAAGAAAAGCGTAAGGTGTAAGGGAGACCCTCCCGTTGAGTCACCAGGTTCGGACTGGACCCTCTTGCTTGCTAAACTCCTTCTCAGAGAGGAGCCTAGGTGTGGCTGGATCCAGAACCGACCTTAGACCACTACGGTTTATGTCTAAGGGATATATTTAGCAGCAATTCAGGGCATGTTCACAGTTGAGAGAGAGAATCACATTAGCAGCTAATCATTTAGCAGCTATTAGTCACTCATTAATTTAGCATTTACAGAGTGATTAGAAAAAGTTTGCTATTACAGTCACAGTAATAGAATATTATGCTTTGAATTGATTCACACACACAGAGTCATAAAAATTCCCCTCAAATTCAGTGAAATAATACTCGCTTCAAATCGAATGGTTTCTCAGGTGAAGGCTGAGTCTCAAGGAGATCAGCCCAGGTAGTTCACTGGTTGCTCTGAGAGGCGTCCCACTCCGAGGGAGTTACTGGGCACAGCCCGCTGCGGACCAGAAGAGCTCAGAGGGCCTTCCGTGGCACCACTGTTTGTAGGGTCTCAAGATGACTGACCTTAGACATCAGTGATTCTCCATCCTGGTCACGATCCGCATGATACAATCGTGATATTTAGACAGCAGCTACACAATTCCCGCAGTACCCAGAATGCACAGTTCTGACGTTGACCAGGCGGGTGCGACTCCGGGCATCAGGAGATTCAGGTGCGGTCAGGGAGCGCCTGATGGGCCCAGCTCACTGCTCCTGTACAAGGGCAGGGAACGTTGCTGCACAGCAGCTAACGGCTCCTGCAGTGCCAGCAAGAGCACAGCGCTGGCTGGTTCTGGGGTTGCCAGCTGTGAGGGGGGGCTGCACCACCACAGATGGCCCCTGCGCCTGTAACATTTCCTTGCAATGTCATAATGAATTACTGTAATTGCAGCCTTTCAGTACTTAAAGGGAGCCTATAGGAAAGATGGGGACAATCTTTTTAGTAGAAACAGCAGTGACAGGACGAGGGGCAATGGTTTTAAACTAAAACAGGGTAGGTTTAGGCTGGATATAAGGAAGAAGTTCTTTACAATGAGGGTGGTGAAACACTGGAACGGGTTGCCCAGAGAGGCAGTGGAGGCCCCATCCCTGGAAACATTCAAGACCAGGTTGGACAGGGCTCTGAGCAACCTGATCTAGTTAGTGGTGTCCCTGCTTGCTGCAGGGGGGTTGGACTAGATGACCTCTAGGGGTCCCTTCCGACCCAAAACTTTCTATGATTCTATGGTTCTATACTAGTCAGGGTCTGTAAGGATGAAACTTTGAAGAACTGCTGTATGTTTCTGCAGTGGTTTTGGAATGTACTGCTGTTTGCATCGTTAAAATGCAGAAAGTTTGTTTGTCCTTCAGCTTTGCGGAGGTCAGAAATGAGCTGACCGAGGGTTCCTTGAACGTGGTGTCAGTGATTTGCCACTGCAGCTGAGGAAAAAATGGTACGGTCTTGCGCATGGCTGTACTTGGCAACTGTGGTGAAGCAGCCCTAAAATTAGCTGGATTTGTAAAATGGTTGCATTTAAACAAAATTAGTAACGAGCACAAGAACAGTGTGTCTGAAATGGCAGTTGGCAAGATCAAATGGAGGCAGGATTCTGTTACCAGGTTAGTAAATCTCTCTGAACCCGCAAGGTTACATGTATTCTTACAGCCGGCGTTTCTGGCTGGCTGGCGTTAGGTCTGGACGGACGTGTGACTACTGGGAACGCGCAGGGCTGGGAGCGGCTGCGTCACTCTCGGCTCCATCTGTTCTTGTTTTGCAGAGTCAGAGCACGAGGTGAGCTGGGTTTGGAGGTTCCCCATTTATTTTTCAGGAGCTCATAGCTATTTGAGCAAGTTTTGGGGGACAAGTTTTAGACTGGACAAGTTCATTTAAAAAAAAAAGAATCTGCTGAGAGTTACTAAATACACTAAAACCGCGGCTGGGTTAGGAAGTCCCCAAACTGAAAATAATGAAAGGTTGGGAGCATGGAGAGGAAGAGTAACCTGTTTACCTGTGCTGTTAACTGTGCTTAAGGTTTGTGGGTGCTGCTGGAGGCAGGGTGCTCGTGTGGACAGACTGACCTGGGAGGACTCTTGTGTTTCTAGGGATACCGAACAAGACACTTTCATGGCCAAAACCTGTGGCATGTGGGCCACTTCAGACCTGAGCCAAACCATAGCTGAGAGCAAGCTCTCTGTCAAATCATGCTCGAACTCTTCTGGAGTTGAAACGGGAGGGAGCTGGAGCAGTGTGCAGTGTGATGAGCCTTTGATCGTGTGCAGAGCAGAGAGGCTGTGTTCATGTTTTTCCATGTTCTTTATTTCATCAGTCAAACCTAGGTGTGTCATCCCTGACTTCAGTGGAAGCACACTCTGAGGAGATGAGCTTTGGCCCAGTATTTTGGCAAATATGGTGGCATTCTGGAAATACCACTGCTCAGTCAGATTTGTTTTGGCCTTCATCCTGGTGCGTGGAGTTTCATTTTTGTTTGTTCGGTGTTAGTGTCAAGCATATCTCTTTCTGAGTCCGAAGTCTCTTTTGGCAATGGCATTTCCTAATGTTTTGATACCAAAGAACTTTGTCGTTACGTCGTGATCAGCAAAATAAGCCCAAGCTAAATCTGTCGGTGCTCCTTTCCTTGTCGTACCAAACCAGAGGGCCACCTGCCTTCCCATCCCTTGGCATAATCTCCTGCCAGCCCTGTCACTCACCCCTTTGGGATGCCACTAATGCTTTGGGGCTAGAGCTCTCGTGGAACAGCTTGGAAGTGCAGAGGCAGGTCTGCTGCTGCCAAGGCGAGAGGGGTGCTGGCGCAGCCCCTGCCTCTGTCTGGGCTGTGCTAAGCCCGTGATACACTGGTCCTCGTTTTGCCTTTAGCCCTGGTAAGTGCATTGGGAGGCCTTGAAGTATTATTTGGGCAGCTTTTATAGGTGCTGAGTTTATGCTTGCACTCACTGTAAGATGTTAATAAAAATAAATTGTGTTTGTACCAAAATATGTGTTTCTGTTTTCTGAGCTGTTTATGTTATAAAAATACCTTTAAAATTGCCTTTAAGTTGTGGAAATTCATCAGATTGTTAGCTGCCTATGTTACTTTCTTTTTATCATGCCCTTTCATTTATAGAAACCTTAATCCTTACACCAGCCATGTTTTGGCAGGGCAGAGCCAGGACTGAATGTAGCTCTTGTTTTATAGAGTGGATTAAGTTTTTTGGTGCTGGAAGAAGAATTTGCCTTAAGTAACACAACCTGCTTGATAAATAGTATGAAAATTGATATTGTTGCAGTTAGAATGGATCCAGGGCTGAATGTTAACAGCATTCCTGTTGATTGCATCTAGTGAAGCCGAAGCATGTTATATGTGGGGCTGGTCCTGTAAACAGTCTTCGCTCCACTGACCTCAGCAGACTTCAAGCCTTGCCCCACATACGTAGCATGACATAGAATGTCATTGAGGTTAGAAGCTGTGTGCTGCTGTATGTTCAGGTGAGTCATTGGTGCTCGTCAGATTCAGCGATGATTTCACTGGAGCTGCTGAAAGGCAGTGGCAATTCACAAGATGAAGTGGAGAGCGATATTTTGTGGCTTTGTTTTGATTTTGGATGGATTTTCCATGCAGTAAGGTCCCTACTAGAGATCAGTCCGGTAGCTTTGTAGTGCTATCTGGCAGTTTGACCCCTGAATTTTTGCTTTTGGTGTCTCATGGATCTGGCACTCGCTGAACAAAACTAGACTAGAGCAAATTCCATTTGACTTGATTTTGGATAAAGAGAATGTAAACTGAATTCCTCTTTAGCTTCTGTAGCAGCCGCCTCCAGAGGAACACTCTAGCTGCTGTTACTGGCATTCCTTCAGAGCTGAGAAAGGAAAGGTGGGTCTTTAACGAAGACACAAACCAGGCCAGCAATTTCTTAGGAACAAGAGATAGAAACTGTTCAGTGACTCCACTGCTCTGATTTGAAGTCTGATGGTAAGAGAAACTGAGTGCTTGGGATCCTGAGGTTTGGGTCTCGATGCACAATGACCCTCCTTCCAGGGAGAAAAGCAGAAAAGCTGCCCAGCTGATGGGAGTTGGGTGCCTGAAACACCCACAGGTTGCACCGGCTCTCTCATGGTGCTTTACTGTAGTAGGAGCAGCACGGGGATTCGGATTCCGCTACTGCAAGGTGAGAGTGTTTTGTAAAAAAAAAAAAAAAAAGAAAATGCTGCTTTGTCCCAGTTTTATCACTTCAAAGTACTGAAATTGGTGTCAAAAATGGGGCTTGTTAGGCTCCCAGTGGACATAGATAGACAAGATCGTTTTATAAACTTACAGGATGACCTCAGCTGTGTAGTTTGACCCTGAATCTTGTATCTCAAATCACTTTATACCTAGTTTCTGTTCTGTTTTTCATCTGCTGACACGATATAGTGCGGTGTGTGATTTCTTCAAATCAGCATAAATTCCATAGCCTGCATATGCCTTGGAACGGAACATAATAATTACAAATGGTACTGTATAGTTTTTTAAATTTAGAGAACAATAAATGGGATTCAGCACAATATGAGGGAGTTTTTCAGTTTAATACACAGTAGTAATCTTCTTGCCATACACTGTTTGTCCCCTCATGCTCCCCTCCTTGCCCCCACAAATAATTCTTAGTTTTCATGGCATCTGCAGAAACTTCCATATAATTAACCTTTTTTTTATTTTTCTCATTAATAAGAAAGCATGCTGGAACAAAGCATCCGTAGTCATCTCTCTGTTCACTAGGTGTGTTTTGCTGGTGGACTGGTGCTCCAGCACTATTCCACGGTTACGAGTAAGGTGCGCAGAGCGGTGCCTTGTGCTCGGAAAGAAGGAACTGGGTTCCATGGAGCTGTCTGAGAGCCCGGGTTGGTCCTGCTGCAAGCCGTGGCTGGTTCCTGTGAGCTGCGGGAGAACCAGGATTTAATCCAGGAGCTGATAACAGACAACTGCACCCTATTGATACCCCCTGCTCGAGGGGGAAGTTGTATTTATAATGTATGGGCTCCTCTGGGGCTTTGGGATGGTTTTCTCTCCCTGGCTTGCTATGAGCGATGTTGATTTACCTTTTTGCCCCAAGAACTTGCCTGGCTCATGGCAGGTGCTGTGCAAACCTCTGCTTTTGGTCGCTCTCCTGTGGTTTCTGTCTTTTCCTCGTTCTTGGCTGCAGAGCGTGGCCCTGGCAGCGCGTGCCGGGGTGCGTTGCCAGCTCCGAGCCCTCGCGGGGCTGGGACCCCGCGGTTGGTGTCGGAGCTGCCGAGGCACACGCCTGGCGTCGCTGGAAGCTGGAGGCTGCTCGGCGCAGGAGAAGCACCGCCTCTACCTGTCTCTGATTAAATGCCATGCAGGAGTACAGATGGTCCTGTTTTGTTGATGTATTTTTAATCAAAGGAGCAGGGAGCTGAGAGGCAAACGGTTATTTTAATTACCCTTGGGGTTCTGGATCTAGAAATATTCTTACACTGGCAAAACCTAGGAGACAAATCAGGCTACAAAAACAATGTTTCTTCTTTCTCTTTTGCTTTTCCTCTGTTCCTTTTTTTTCTGTCTTTTTCTCACTGACTTATCAGACACCCTGTTGTAGCTTTCTCCCAAATAAATTCTTTTGGGACAGACTTAGCCTGAGAGTTGTTGTCAGCAGGTCAGACGGGCCTTGATGCTTGGAGGAGAATAAACACTGTGCTGTAATTCCTTCTCTTTCAACAGAGGACTTAGCACAACAGCAGACTTGACTACTTTCAGCTTATAATGTGCTCTAGTAGAGGTGATGAGCATGTTTTTAATTTTTAACCTCCTTTTTGAGGCCCAGGGGTGAGACTTGCTATCTGTCTCCCCAAACAACATGACGTTTTGATAAATGACTGATGTATTGTTAGCCTAAAACAATATGTTTCTTTTAAAAATGTTTTAAATGGCAACGCTTTTTATAGTACTGCAGCTGCCAAACACAAAGCTCAGACATAAACTGAGCAGACTGTGGTTCTGACAAAGAAAATAACGCCAACGCAAAAGTTTTCTGCGTATCAACATTTTCTGCTTCCCTTCACTTTGCAGCTCTCTGTTGTGCATATATCCTTTTTCAACACGGGGAACCATGGAACCGAGACAGATTTTCGGTAATCTTCTGTATTGGGTATAGAAAAAGACTAGCTCCATATCTCAGAGCATTTTTTTTCTGTGTGTCTAGCTTACAAAGTGAGAAGTCTGTTTTGCAGTGTGTCCGTATGGGTTAACTCTGTTCAGCCTCGTAAAACGTGCAGTTAAGGCTTTGCTGTGTTTTGTAACATAGGAAGGAGTTGGTTATTTCAAGTACAACAGTGTTATGTTCTCCTGGACAAGACATTTTGAACTTGTAACTCTTTGCCTTGGCTAGTGGATTTGTCACTTCCCCATGTGGTTAAATTCATTGTGGAAACTGTTAGGTTTAATCTCCCTTTGAAGGGTTTGATGTTAAACCTGCAGGTAATTTTAGCTGTGATTATTTGCAAATAAGAGAATGTATCAGAAGTGCCAAATTCTGTAATTTTTGGAAATATCCTGATTATGAAGACTTCTGTTAAGCGTGTAAGCAGCGCAGGGGCTGGAAGGAGAGAGAATGTGTTTTATGAGGCCAGCTGATTTAGGTGGGGCGGGGGGAAGAAGTAAAACCAGGGATTTTCACATTCATAGCCCTGCTTCTAGCAACTTAATTTTTTTTATCTCCAACTAGATCAACTGGCCCAATAAAAAACGCCAACTATAGCAATAAAAAAAGCCCAAACCCCAAAGAAAACCTCTCCCTGTGAGCCGTTTCCTACTCTGCAGGGAATTAGATGTCTTCATGTTGCCCTTTGCATCTACAGCTTATTGCTGGGGTGGAACAACTGCTTCTGTAAATCTGATCCCTTGATCACAGTTATTGGAGGGACAAGGCAAGGCCTTGCTCTCCGCTAATACTGTGTAAAGTTTTCTAAATCTAGCCATAAAATGAGCCAAATGAAAAAAAAAAATCGCTTGTTGAATTGGTAAGTCTGAATACTGTGGGGAAAAAATATATAATCTAAAAATGTATCATATTTCCCATTGATTTGGATTTTTTTTTAAATAGACCCTCTTCAAAAACAAAAAAAAGCTGGGAGAGAAAACCATTTGTGCTAGTGCGATGTGCACAAAGTCTGAATTCCGGCAGACACCCTGGTGGGGTAGAGAAAGGGGTTGTGCAGGGACATGAAGGACACCCATCGTTGCACTGGAGTAGTTCAGCAGTTTAGGTGGCTGCTGGGTGGGAGACAGAGTTTGCACAAGAGGGGTGTTTGAAGCGATGAGGGTATTGGGAAGAAGAGTTGAAACCTCCTCTCTCCCCACAGTGCCTAGCAGATGGCGTGGCTTGGTGGGTGAAGGAGATGGAAAGCAGTGGTAGAGGTGATTCCAGGTAGGCATAGCTGGAGAAGACTTGCCAAGCATCAGTTAATGCTGATCCTGATGCAGAATGGCTTGTGTTCGGCGGTGTCTGCTGCTTTATACTCACCAGTGAATTTGCTTACATTGGTGTCTGATAAGCTTGTCAAGTAAATCACATTCAAACACAAACTCAGTTGCTCAGAAGTAATAAAAGAATTTTTTCCCCGCTCAAGTCCGGAAGATTTTCTGTGCCCGTGCCACAGGGACTTGTTTCTCACTGCACACATGCAGCAGATTCCTTTTAGGTTTGGTCAGTTGCCCAGGTTGTGATGTGCAGCAGTATTTCTTAGAAGGAGACATGTGTGACATGCCTTTCACGCCATGTGCTGATGCCAGCAGCTTTTACTGGCTTATGCCTGGGGGGGGGGGGGAAATGCTTGCAACAGCACCGAGGTCTCCCTAAGCATTGCTCTTCGGTTTCGAAGAGGCAGCATAGGCTGAAGCTGTTGGGAGGCTTTCTGCTGATTTCAGTCGACTTTGCATCGAGCCTTTTTTTGAGCTTGGGAATAAGGAACTGTACTGTTCAAGATGTGAGACTATTTGATCACAAAAGGGTGAGATTAAAGGTAGTGTAGTGTGAAGTTTCACCAGCTTTCTCTGTTAATAGATGGTAATTACAATGGAAGCCTATGTGCAAAATTGTGCTTACTAATTGTTCCAGCCAAAATCTCAAAGCAAAAATGGCACTTGCCAGTATCATTGATTTCTGCTGATACAGAATCGCATGGAGGCTCCAGCTGCTTCCGTAGCTGTGTATCCCAAAAATTAAAAGTGCTTTTTAGAGCTCTTTGTTTTAGCATCATCTGTCCAAGCTCATCCGTCTTCCTGCTGCACTCTGGAGCAACGAACTCAGTGATGCCTTTCCAGTGCCAAAAGCTGTCCTCTGGCATGCAGGCAAGAAGAGCTGGACTTCTTCACAAGAGCTGCTGCCCTGGAGAGTTCAGGTAGCTTAATAAAACTTGCAGAAGTGCCTTTGAATTGTGACCTTCCAGATGTCCACTGGCCAAGGGTAACTGGGATTATGAAACCAGAATGAATGCATGACTTGGTGCTTGCTGGAACTGGGCCGCTCTCCCTAAGGGCAAGTGATTGTTTTGGATTTAACATGTTAACTGTATTTGAATTTATAACAAAGTCATTGCTCATAGAAATAGAAGAGACACAAAGGTGCTGGAAAGCAGCAGCTGGCTGCTGATGGAAAATAGGTTTGCTGTTGGCCACGTTTTAAAAGTTAATTGCATTTTAAAGATAAGCTTTAATGGATTTGGCAGTGAGAGTGCAATTGTAACCAGACCTTGTTGTTTTGTACAAGTGCCTTTCGGGTTACTCTTCAAGGTCAAATGTCCCGTTGACTGGCAGCTGGGCTACTTCGCTTGTAGGAATGTCGCTGGTATTTGTTGGAGTTGCAAAATGAGTTTCCCACTGAAGCCAAACATAAAAGTGTAGCAGAGTCCAGCGGTTTCACTTCCTGCAAAGCTGGAAACCCTCGTAGCGTTTGTTAGGATTTCCTGCAGGGAATGAGGGATATTAATCTGGTTTGACTTACCGAATCATAATATTTGCACTGCAATTTGTAACACAGAGCAAGGAGTTTTCAATTAGTACTTCCTGAAGAACTGCAAGTTCAGTAAAGTGGATGCTTTTAACTTTTTATTTTTTGTCAGAGAATAAATAAAGCAGCTCACAGGACCTGAAATGTTCCCCAGTGCTGGAGCAGGGAAGAAGAGCAGCGAACGCGGTTACAGGTCTCCTAGGAAGCAATGAACAGCAGAAACTGCTCTCAGGTCTGTCTCAGTGTCTTTGCTTGGCATCATCAGCATCCAATGTCTGAACTGTGGTGCTGTATCAAGCGTGCTTGTGGGAGGTACGAGCTTCAGTCATGTTGATAAAACAGTCACTTGCTCAGTTCACCACTGGTTTTAACTTTCCTAGTGTTGCAAAATTTTTCTCAAGCTCTAAGCTGATTGCAATGAACCCTGATTTGGGGCCCAACCCAAATTTGCGTGAAGTTCTGTGAGCCTCATCCCTTTCAGGTTCATAGTAATTTCAAGTTCATAGTAACTTCATACTGTGGGAAATTCTTTATGTCTTCTAGAAAGAGCCTTCAACCTTGAGGCAGCATTGCTTTTTCCTGTCCTGGCAGAAGAATGCTGCTAGGAGAGGCGAGGCGCTTGGGCTGAGGAGCCTCTGGGATGTGAGTTCCCAGATGTGTGGTGCACAGGGTGGTGGGACCATCTAGACGCGTGTTCCTTTATGCATTGTGGATATTCCACATCTCCATTCGGGATGAGATGGGCCATATATCTGGGATTTCTGGACATCCAGCATCTACTTTGGATACGGTCTGTACATATGCAGAGGCAGATCATCTTTTGGAGGCGTTGGATTTACTGTCCACTTGCGGATTGACTCTGCACATAAGACTGTAGCTCTGAGCCAGCTTCTGGACTTTCAGAAATCCTGGGGCAATGCCCAAGGTCTTGCATTTTTCCCCAGTAAAAGATCTAGGTGGGAACAGAGGGCATGCCTTGGGATGCTGGTACGTGACAGAGCAGATCTCGAAGCTCATTCTTTTGGGAGAACATTGTGTACATGTTGGGCAATTCACCTGACAAGTGTGAGGTGAAGAAAAAGATACTAGAAGTTGTAAAGGTACTTATTTATTGCTCTACAAATTAAGAAGCATCTTCATTATCTAGAATGCCCCATTTAGGTTTAGAATTTTCTTCATCTGGAGCCTGAAGTTAAGACACAGATTACTTTTTCAGTCCGGTGAGATTGTGGTTAGACACATCATCCCTGGCTGTGGCTGCCAGATTGTGGCAAAACACAGGAACTACTGAGTTTGAGCATGGAGACTTGGGATAAAAAAAAAAAAAAAAAAGAGAAAATAACATGACTGGAAGAAATACTTGTGGTTTATTATTTCTTATTCCTAGTTCTTGGAAGCATTCAGCACATACTATGACTTTCAAGGCACGTGTCATTCAGCTTTTGCTTTGCTTTAATGAGATTCATTCAGGCATTGCAGTTCAAGCTGTCGGAGGCCTAACACGTTCGCTGCATTACATCTAGCGCTTTTGAGCTCCCTTGTGTTTCTTGCCAAATAGCTACGGAGGGCAGCTTCTGAATCACTGGTACGCGTTCGAGAAAGGATCAGGCAGTCACGGGCATCACGTTGGCCTATTATACTTCACATTTAGTTTTGGAGCACTGTTCTGAGATAGGGAAATGGAGTTATTCTCACTGCAGTGGGGAGCAGAATTTAGCTTGCCCAAGGTAATACGGGACATTGTGGCAGACCAAGTAAGTGAACATGAGTCTCTCCAAATTAATTCCCGAACCGTCCCGCCAGCATACCTGTTCGCTCAGTTGTCTTAGCATAGCATCTTTTATCTGTACCAACAGTGGTCTCAGCCACAGCCTGTTAGAAGCACGTGGTGTATCAGCTGTGATGTACCATACATGCCATCAGTATGCATTGTTTCATAAAATGAAAAGCATTTTGTGAAAGATTTCCCAAAAGCTGTGTGCAAAGGAAGCGAGCACTAATAAGCAGCTGTTTCAGGAAGTTTTTTTAATTCTGTTTACCAGAGCTCACTTCACGTTTCTATTAATATGCTTAGTTAATCACTTAAAATTTCTGGTTTTATTATGTAACAGTTCAAAACTTGCGGTCACACTGTGTGTAAGTTACAGATGCCAGCACCTGTAAACTTGAGGTAATTACCTTGTCTACTTTATTAAAGTAGTCATTCAAAGAGAGAACCGAAATAGGGTAAATACTTATGCTTAAAGCTAGTGGGCCGGAGATGTGGGTGTGCTGTGTGGTCCCCCTGGGGCTGCTGCTGAATCATCTGGTTGGGCAGATGCTACAACCAGAGGTTTCTTAGAAATTGAGAGATTATTGGCCTGACTTTCCTCGCATTTTATTTAATGACACCTTCCAGCAAATGGCCTGGACTAGATCCAAAGCAGATAGAATTTGATGGGAAGCAAGCAAAGTCGTTACAGCCCTTTGCAGTGAAGTACTCAGAGCTCTAGCCTTATTGGCTTCATTCTGTTCGAGAAAGTGCTTTGCTGAAGTGGGGCGTAGGTTTTGGATTTAGTATCCTGCTGCTGTAAGCCTGTGAGTGTCTTCTGGCCAAAGGCTATCTGAGGAGTGGCTTTGTAGAAGCGCAGCTGGGTTGCAGAGAAATGATGATGCACTTCTGCTCTGCATCCAGAGAGAGGAGAAGGGAAAATAAAAAACAGTAATGTATCTGTATTGCTGGGTACCACACAGAATAAAATCAACTGCAAAACCAAAATGAACTTGCAGAATGACTTTCAGACAGCTTATAATGTCTCCAGTTGGTGTTAGCTTTATTAAATAAATAAGAAGAAAAACAGGTAAGGAATACCCCAGGAAGTGACACGGTCACTTCAGGTGTTAAAACTCTGGAGTGCTATAAATTGGCTTTCATCTTCACACTGCTGAGCTGGCACGAAATTTTTTCATTGATTCGCCATCTTCCTCTAATTGAAGAAAGGAGGAGCACAAGAGTAGTGGGTGAAAGGGAAGAAGAAATCCCTGAAGCAGTATGACGGACCTTTATGGTGGTAGTGTACTGGTCTTAGGTCCTACGTTTTTTAATGCTAGCGTAGGAGTTTGAGCTGTCCTTCCCGTAGTACGTCGGCAGTAGCTGAGCAGTTTGGTTGAAGTATGATTGATTAGACACTGTAAGGGTGTTTGGAGCCAGGGTCTGCCCCCAAGCCGTGGAGAGCAAACCTTTCTTACTCCCGTAGGAGTGAAATAAGCCACAAATAGATGTTAAATGTCGATTCGCCTCGTCTTGGTGCAAAAGTAAATACTTTGATACATTTGCTATTCTGGTTCGCAGTTCCCTTCTCCCAGCTGCCCCGTTCCTAGGTTTGGGAGGTTAGGAAAAACAAGCAAAGTGTAGCAGTAACAACGAGCACAGTGAGGATTGCCTGTGAGATATGGCAAAAGCAATAAATGCCCCCAGTCACCGCAAACTTAGGTCTCTCTTCTCCATACCAGGCACCTTTGCAAGCAAAAAGTCTGTGCATTTCTTGGAAAGAAAGCTGAGATCAGCAACATTGTGTAAATGTTTGGGTTCTGATCCTGCAGGTCCTTAGATGCAGTGCTTACAGTCAGGAAGGGGAATCCTGTCTCCTGGATGCTTGTAGAAAGACTCACACGTGAGAGCAGGTTTGGGAGGATGCCCAGATTCTGAGGTCTGGTGGGAAAATTCAGTGGTAGAAAGATTTCTGAAGAATATGAAGGTGGATGACTAGATCTGTGTAAAAAGTGCCCCAAGGCATGGATTTTCAGTGAGGATAAAAATAAATCCAGAATGTTTGCTTCATGCTGAGTCTTAGCAAAACTGTTCCAAGATAAATGTAGTTTAGAAGTTGGTGGCTTTTGGAAAAAACTAATTCTTTTTTTTTATGTTTATAAGTTATTCAGGTAACCTCAAGCTTTGCAGAACTGCTTTCTTTTGTCTGAGGAGAAAAAGGCTTGGCAAAGCATCAGGGCAACTCTTATGCAGAGATTTGGACTAAGCATAATGGAATCGGGAGGTACCTGATTCTATAAACTTACATGTAACAGGACACTGATTTAAAATGTGCAACTGCAGGGGCACCCCTCTGCACTTACCACAACATTTTAGCCTGAAGTAAGATTTTGATAGGTACTAAATATACATCCCCCACAGTACAGGATTTGAGCAACCTTAATTTGGATGCTCCTCAAAGTAGAACATTACATGAAATTTGCCTGAGGCTGCTTCCCTCGCCCCCCGTAAGCAAGCACAGGCATGTGCCTCGACTGTGATTTTTGGCAGAATCTGTTGTCTTTATTCTGAGTCCTCATTCACCCCTGCTGTTCTCTGAATTGAAAACCTTCTGACTGTTCTGCAGGAAGAGACATCGCTACTGCCACCTGCAAAACATCAGCATCTTCTACATCATGCTAAAATCACTCTGACCTCTCAGCGTATGATGACTTTTAAAGAATGTTCAAGGGCATATCCTTATCTTCTGGTGGACACTGAAGTTAGGAGACTGAATGTGTCTTGTCATGTAACCCATTTATTAGGTGGGCACCAGTTAATTTATGGTGCTGCTTAGCAGCCACTAACTCATACTTCAGTTCGTGTATTCTGGTGGTGGAGAAATGGTGTGTTTGTCTACTTTGTATTGACCCATTATTTTGTGCATTATTTTGTGCACTTCTGTATTTTACAATGAAAAACATTTCTGTGAAGCAATAGCAGATTTCAGGTGCTAAGTTTTGAATAGTACATTCTAGATGTATTTGCACGAGCCATCTTTTTTTAGAGCTCTCCTTTTATAAATATTGGTTGTAGATCGTGAATGGAAACGCTTGGGAAATGCATTCGTAGCTGCAAGCCTGAAGCTGCTTTGTGTGGGTAATCTGTAACACCTTGGAGAAAAATGTGAAACATTTCATGCTATTAATGTAACTGTATTTTGAATATGACATACACATCAGAAAGGGATTTTAATATAAAGATGAGAGTTGTTTCACCATCAGGAGTACAAGATAAGGAGACAAGAAGCAAAATCTCTGTGCTGTAATAAAATGAAGAGTGATAGCAAAAGCAGTTTGGTGTGTTGCCTGTGTCTATACTGTACTTGGGCTGCCTTAGAGGAACCCAGGTCCTGGTTCTGTCTGTGCATTTATCAGCAGCCCGACTTCAGCTTGTTTGTGAAATTGCAAGACCCTTATGCAGACCCTTTCAGGGAGAAACATGTGTGGTCTTGTCTGTTGGCATCAGGTTGCTGAAAAAAGGATGAGAGAGAGAGGCATCAGAACCTCTCAGTGGTCTGCTGCCCCACAGCAGACAGACGCATGCTGGAGCGTGCCGTAAAGCCCAGGCTGTACTCCCAACCTTTCCTTAGTCATAGCAGCCTGGTCATCCTGGTGGTGCTCCCTGGAGGGCTTTTGAAGGTCAGCACGATGGGCAAGCGGCGAAACAGACCTTGAACCTGGCTTTTTAGAAGACGTTGTAGAAGTAGGTGGTATTTCTGTTTCTGAAATCTTGTATGAAATATTTTTGTTTCCAGCTAGATTACTGTTCTACATCTTTAAGGAAAACCACTGATCCTGTGCAGTGGTGAAGGGAGTGAAGTCTGCATAGTGCAGTTTACAGGTATAAAACACCCTGTAGCTGCAGCGCGGTGTACTGTGCCGCTCCATTCTGTCTCTGCAGCTCTTTGAGTTTGCAGCACATTCCTGCAGATCCAGGTATCTCGTGCCACCCTGAAATCAAGGAGAAGATCGTTCTTTTAAACTTTACTGATATGTCTCAGGAAAGCAAAGGTAGAATGAATACATACGCCTCTCTCTCGCCCTTTGAGGACTTCAGAAGTGGTGAGAATTTACAGTTAAGTTTAAGATTTGTGACATTTACTATCAATCTGTCAACCTGTTCAGCTACCAAGGGAAGAAGAAAGAAGGCATTTTTTAATGCAGATGCTTTTTGCCACAAATAAATTAATTCGTTGGATTTGAGCATAGAACTACTTTAATTGCCCACAGTTTACTGAGCTTTGTGATACATTTAGAAACACTTTAGGAAAGCATCTGATCTGAATTTGTATTGAGGATTTTCTATTAGAGCTACCTGTTTGTCTTCACTGTGCTCAATCAGACATCAGGTTTTGGTGGTGTGATGATGTTAAAAGAGGTGTTTGTAACCCTTTAACAATTTTAAAGGGTAGGTATTGTAGATAATAACATATAAGCTCTTGGGGAAGTGGTGGCCGTAAGCTTTTTGAATGTGATTAGAGGTTTCTCTGTGTGTGATATACAGGAAGGCTGTAGGTTGACCACTGTAATCAAAATCAAGTATCACATATTACCCATCTCAGCATCCAGGTACTCTGCTAGATCTCAACTGTTTTGTGATCATTAGCAGCCTTCCTTGGACTCATAACTGACAAATATAAATCTTAATTGACGCTCATATAAAACCACAGCTGATGAGCTGTTTTGCCATGTGAGCTGGTCGCAATGGCATAATTAAATGTTTGCGTTCGTAATCTGGTTACCATCTCTTAATACAGGCTTTAAAGCTTGCCTTTATCCCTATCTCCTGGAACACTTCAGTCAACACTTTCTGTGAATGGGGCTACAATGAATGTGGTGTGGTACTGGATTCCTGCCGATGTAGGAACTCAAGAAACCCAAAATGACCTGCCTCAGACATAGGGATCATCTGTACTAACAAATCAAACATACCTAAGACCATTCTCTGCCACTGAGGCCGGCTGCAAGGTCTGCATGGACACTACTGAACTCTTACACTTCAAAAGAGTGGGTCTGCTTACTGGGTATGGTGCATGACCCATCGTAACTCCCAAATGGCCAATCCAGGAATCACCAGTCCTATGAACAGGACTGACTGCTGCAGAAGTTCTGGATCTAACTGTTATTGGGAGACATTGTGGGTTTTCAGTTAAAACATGGTGTTGGTAATTATAGCTTTTGATAATCAGCAGCTGTTAGGTATTCATTTAATTATTCTCCTACACTTGTTTTTAATACAATTTGTTATGGAAATGCATTTCTGCTTTCGATATTAACAAAAGTACAATTTAGTTTTTGTTAGTAAAGTTTTCTTTAAATCTCAAAATACAGACTAGGGTTTTAGTTCTGCAACAGATTTACAGCTTGCCTGTAGTCTTTCATTTCGCCTCACTATTTCCATTTTTTCAACTGGGGAGACTTTTCATTCATACTGGGTTTTTTGAGGGGTGTGTCTTCTGGTTTTTCTTTGGTTGGGTGAGTGGGTTGGATTTTTGTTCTTTTTCTATCAGTGATGGCGCTAGGGTCTCATTTCTTCTGTTACATGCTTTCTGCTTAGAGACTGGTGTATGAATCCCTGTACGAACCACTTCTGGATAGAAGCAGAATTTCCTTTTGTAGCAGAATCTGTATCTAATTCTATTCTTAAAATACAAAATATGCAAATGCACTTCACATTGCCTTGCTGTTCTTGATGATGTACCTCAGTTATGTCCTGTTATGTCCCCTGTTATGTCTATTTCTGTTGCTTTGGAGTAGGATGTGCAATTTATTTTTTACTCTTTTCCTTTTTTTCTCCTTTGTGTGACAGCGTCTTTCTTTAGTAAGAGTTACAAAGTGGTGGCTAAAAGCTTAGAATATGAAAAAGTACACTGACCCCTTTGAGCTCCACTTCCCCAGGCCTCCGTGCCTGCACCTTTTCAGTGGAAATCCAGTGTGGTCTGTGTGACAGCTGCTTGCTGATTTTTACACTGGTCCGCAGCAGAGTCAAAGAACTGAAGAACTTTTGTGCAACAAACAGGGATTTCCCACCCACACTTTTAAGGAATTCTTTGGAAATTATGTTTCTTGTGGGCTGCCTCAACGTTGGTGAATCATGTGGCACTAAACCCACAAATTATAGCTTAGTAAAGTGGTCTAGAGTAAACAGAAATTTCCAGTATTTGAGGAAGAATTTGTGACCCTGAAAGCCTGTCCATTTTTTTTCTTCCAGCTGTATTGACTGGCATAGCCAAGCTCAATGGGAATGACTGACATATGTCAGGAGCTCATAATTCTGACACTGAGAATGCTTAATCCCAAAATGGTTAATGCGTTTGCTGAGCAAAGTTGATGGAAATGCCCTCCTACCTGCAAAACCTGTAAGTCTTGTGTAATAGGAAATACATAAAAAAGGTTTCCATAGAGATATCTGGGTGGAAGGTGTCCCAAATACAAGAGAAAATGGACCTCCAAAAAGTAGCAATTCATCAGCCCCAGAATAAATGATGACTTGTCTTTCAAATAGTAGTTCATCATCATTCGAAACAAGATGCTTGTCAAGGGACATATCTTGGATGGTGTTCAGTGATCGGGTAATTGGTGTTCTGGACTTAATGAGCCAAGTTCAGGAGGAGTTTGGAAAGTTGGATCTATCTTGCTTCACAATTGCAGAACCACAGAATCTTAGGGGTTGGAAGGGACCTCTGTGGGTCATCTAGTCCAACCCCGCTACCGAAGCAGGGTCACCTACAGCAGGCTGCACAGGACCTTGTCCAGGTGGGTCTTGAATATCTCCAGAGAAGGAGACTCCACAACCTCCCTGGGGAACCTATTCCAGTGCTCCGTCACCCTCAGAGGGAAGAAGTTCTTCCTCATGTTCAGATGGAACTCTCCATGCTTCAGTCTGTGCCCGTTTCCCCTTGTCCTGTCACTGGGCACCACTGAAAAGAGTCTGGCCCTGTCCTCCTGACACCCACCCTTGAGATATTTATAAGCATTTATAAGGTCCCCTCTCAGCCTTCTCCAGGCTAAACAAGCCCAGCTCCCTCAGCCTCTCCTCGTAGGAGAGATACTCCAATCCCCTAATGATCTTTGTAGCCCTCCTCTGCACTCTCTCCAGTAGCTCCTCATCTTTCTTGAACTGGGGAGCCCAGAACTGGACGCAGTACTCCAGATGGGGCCTCACTAGGGCAGAGGAGTGGGGGAGGAGAACCTCCCTCGACCAGCTGGCCACACTCTTCTTGATGCACCCCAGGATCCCATTACCTTTCTTGGCAGCCAGGGCACACTGCTGGCTCACGGTCAACTTGTCATCCCCCAGGACACCCAGCTCCCTCTCCACAGAGCTGCTCTCCAGCAGGTCCACCCCAAGCCTGTACTGATGCATGGGGTTGTTCCTTCCCAGGTGCAGGACCCTGCACTTGCCCTTATTGAATTTCATCAGGTTGCTCTGTGCACAGCTCTCCAGCCTGTCCAGGTCACGCTGAATGGCAGCACAGCCTTCTGGTGTATCCACCACTCCTCCCAGTTTTGTGTCATCAACTAACTTGCTGAGGGTACATTCTTAACTCTTCATCCAGAATTGTCCTTTCATCAGTGGTTTAAGCTTGTTGCTTTATGTTTCATGTGGACACTGTAGACTCTTCCTCATCTTTACTACAGAGGCAATCAACTTCAGCAAGTCAATCAACTTCAGGGCTTTGCAACACACACACTACCCTAAAGCAAATACTCATGCTTGAACAGAATGCATTACCATCACAGCAGTTCTCAGCCCCTCGAAGGACCCTCGTGTGTTGTGGTGCAACCCCTTCTATGCGGGTGTTTGGATTTGGAAAGGGTTTGCTGCATCTGTGAGCCCTGAAGGGACTCTGCTCATTTGTAGACTGTAGCTGAGTCTCCTTTCTACAAATAAAGGGTGTGCAAGGGGAAAAGATGTTTTGGGGTATTTTTTGCAGACAGATCTCACATTCATTAAACACCAAGCAAAGCCTGCTGTCTTTACACTGAGCAAGACTCAGTTCCGAAGCGTTGTCAGGTGTGAGCGTGGGGTTTCTGGCAGGTCTGGCGTGGGGATGGGGATCCAACTGAATGACGCGTGAGGTTTCTGTGGTACGCTTCAGCACTTCAGAAAGGCAGTCAGTTCTTAGAGGCATTAAGCATCTGTGAAGAAGCACTGCATCTTAGGTTCTAGCTTCCCAGGCTTGCGAGACATCGGCTTTTCCTTGGCTGTTTGCCTGAGGGAAACATGCGTAAATCCTGTGAGTGCTCTTAGCTGGCTGCGTGTAAACACGTTAGCAGTGGAGAAGTGTGCGGTGGGGTTCGTGCTGTTGTTCCAGAGGATGTTTGTGCCTTGCTGGTCTTTTCAGCGACAGTTGACATAGTCAGCCTCTTCTGTAAAGACCTTTCATGGCCAGAGTGTTCCCCCCAAGCAGAAGTTTGAGAGCTATCCTGGTCTATTTAGCAGTTCTCTGTGTGTGAATATATAGAAAAAAAACTCAGGAAGGTGTCGCTGCTTTTTGTTCTGGCTTTAAATTTCCTTCTGGATAGCTTTGCATCAGCAGCGGTGTTACATCCAAACAATTTCAAACTGCAAAAGCACTCTTTCATCCATCGCTTTCCAGCCTGTTCGCTGAAGCCGTTCACACGTGTTTCACTGCGTCAGGGATGCTGTTTCCGTAGCGCTGCCTGTGCCGGGGTTGAGCTTATTTCAGCATTTTTGTCTGTCTGTTGTGGCTGGAGCGACATGTATCTCCATCACAGAAGATACTCGAGGTGGTGGAGGGCTTTTTGGCCAATAACTGATGCTAGATGTCACTTGGCTCTGTCAGCAGGGTTTGGCTGGTCAAGCTGACTCTGTTCTGTCCTCCCTCCACCCACCCTCAGATTTGTTTTCCCCTGTTCCACAGCTTGGAAAGGAAAAATGTGAAAGTGAAGAAGTCTCAGAGATTCCACTACTTCATACCCCGTCCTCTGCCGTTAGCAAATCCAGTTTCCTTGTGAATAATAACCACCTCAGTGCAAAGCCCACTGTAGAGAAAGGACAAACTTGAGTTGGTGGTAAGAATCAATTCCATGATGTGCAGCTACTTGAGTCATTCCTGATGCTGTTTCAGTGCTTTATAAACGATTAGAACATATTTTTGCCTTCTTAGGGGATCTTGTTACAAGCCACTACTTGGTAGTGGCAGAATTTTGGTTTCTGCACAAGCTGTGTGGTAAAATCCCCTGGCACACGCCTTGACTCTGCGATGGGTTGGCCCTGGAGCGCTGATGCTACAGATGCCTGTGGAGAACCCTGTGGCAAGAAACACTGTGAAAAAAATGAGAAACTTGAACAGATTTGCAGTTTCCTTGTATTCTGCCAACCAAATGGCTTTTTGTATCCTACCTTCTCCTGTATCTCGGGCAGCTTGATAATTCTACTGCTTGGATATGACTGCATGGCTTCAATTAGACCAGACCATTTGTTCTGGTATCCTGTTCCCACAGTGGCCAGCAGCAGATGCTTGGGGAAAAACAAGGATAGGCAAGCAAGCGGTGACAGTGCTTCCTGCCGCCAGCTCAGGGACCTACGGGCCCAAATCACCGCATTTAATAGCCTTTGAAATATTTTTTGTCCTCTGTTTGTTAAATGCTTTTAAACTCCATATTCAAAGAAGTAACATACATGACAAGGAGTTCTTTGAGATAAGTGAGTGTTGTATAAAGAAATAGCTCATTTTATTTTGAACCTACAGTTTGGTGGTATTTTTGATGTCTCCTTGTTCTTCTGTGAGAAGAGACTGTGAATAACCACAGATTTCTCTGTCCTTCCAGGAGAAATATGATTTCCAGCAACTTCTGAAGAGAGATTTCTAGAGAATCTCAGCCCCTGAGCTGGTGGTTGGATGAAGGAGTTACTGATGAAGGCTTTGTGGTGGTGGGATGAAGGCTCTGCAGTAGGACAACATGTGCTAGCCAAATTAAATTTCTCAAATTTAGGGACCAGTTACTAGGTCTAACTAGATAGGGTGGATATCTCTTCTTTACTGTCAAGTTTTCTGCTTTATATAATACATTAGTCATGCTCAGATGTTCATGACCTCCTGAATCTCAGCACCAGTTTTTCCAGTGTGTGTGGGGAAGAGAAGAACACTAAGAGTCAGGAAATGTGTATTCCCTTTGAAGCAGGTTAGGTGTGAGTCACACCTAGGTTAAAAATGAACAAACAAACAAAAAAATACCCCCCGCACATAAGATGATCACCAAAAATTAGCACATCTAAAATCAATGAATTTTGTAGAAGTAATTAGTTCTCAGCCAGTTGCTTAAATCCTCATGGGAAATTAGTGGAAAATTTGAAAATAGAATGGAGACTTGATAGTGAAAAGCCCTGGTGTAATGGAGTAGAGCTAGAAAATTAATTTGAAATGTGCAGTTCTATGAAATCAATTTTCTCATTTCATAAGAAAACAACAATTCTGAAGCAATGTCTAATACAGCTCTGCACTGAAAATTACTTCCATAAACTGAAGCTGTAACTTCAAGTGGATCACATAAACATATATTCCACAGCCTCAAAACATATTTAATAAATTGATATGATAGAATTTCAATACAAATAGCTCTGTGAAAGAGTAAACAACACTATGGTGGCAAAGCTGTACAGATAAGCCCTCAGGGTCTTTACAGTAGTTTTTTTATGTTGGTTTTGTTGTGTTTTTTTTTTAAACCTGTGTAAAAATATATTTGTTCTTAAGGAGAGAGTCCTTGTCTATTTTATGTAATAATCTACTCTGAGCTTGGCTTTAATTTAAAATAAATAAATGTCTGTGATGCCACAGGCTGGCCTTGAAGTTTGCACATATTTTGAAGACATCCACTGCACAGCGGGCTCTGAGGAGTCTTAATTAGCTGGTAAGAGAATGGATGCAAAACCAGGAGGTTCATCCTCACAGCCTCAGCAGACACTCCCTGGGGTGCTGCACCCATGGAGCTGCAGGAGCAGACCCTAAAACTCGTTTATGCGCCCAGTCTATCTGCTTTTTCTTTCTGGGCACTCTTTGGCTGTCTGTTTGGCTTTACTGAGGGATATCCTTGAGCCCTCTTGCACTGGACTTCGGTTCTGCAGAGAACATGAAAAAATAAAATTGAAGGCTAGAACCAAGGGAAAGAAAATGCTGGTTGGGGAAACATGGAGAAATAAAGCTTTGTCTGTTCATTCAGAATTGTGGGGAGGCTTCTACTGCTCCAGTGCTGGAGATGACACATGCAGATTACTCCGCTGTCGTGAGACTTACTCCGCTCTGGTGAGACCCTCCCAGGAGTCCTGCGTCCAGCTCTGGAGCCCTCAGCACAGGGCAGACCTGGACCTGCTGGAGCGAGGCCAGAGGAGGCCCCAGCAATGATCCGAGGGCTGGAACCCCTCTGCTGTGAGGAAAGGCTGGAAATGCTGGGGCTGTTCAGCCTGGAGAAGAGAAGGCTCCGGGGTGACCTTATAGCAGCCTTCCAGTACCTGAGGGGACCTACAAGAAACCTGGAGGGGACTTTTTACAAGGGCATGTAGTGATAGGACAAGGATTAATGGCTTCAAGATGAAAGAAAGGATAATTAGATTAGATATTAGGAAGAAATTCTTCCCCATGAGGGTGGTGAAGCCCTGGCTCATGCTGCCCAGAGAAGCTGTGGCTGCCCCCTCCCTGGCAGTGCTCAAGGCCAGGCTGGATGGGGCTTTGAGCAACCTGGGCTGGTGGAAGGTGTCCCTGCTCATGGTAGGGGGGTTGGAACGAGATGATCTGTAAAGCCCCTTCCAACCCAAACCATTCTGTGATTCTAAGATGACCTGAGGGGAGTCGAGGCGGCTGTGGTGGTAGCCTTCAGTATTGTCCTCAGAGTGACAGTGTGTCCATAAAGACGCCTGTGAGGACCAGTATGACCAGTAAAGCTCATCTGCTGTCTGGAGAGATGCAGCTCTGGTAAGGAGTTCTTCAGCTCTGGCTCTAAAATACATATCTCTCCTGACTGCATCATTGGTAACTGGAATCTCTCAGCTTTTGCACCCCAGGTGCCTACGCCGCTCTCCTGGCGTGGGTGTCCAAGCTGCTTCCGCAGGAACCTCCCTGGGTCTGTGTCTGTGTAGTTTTATCTGGCTAGGCTGTTTTCGTCACCGTGGTTTCGGGTTTGGGGATTTTCTTTCGTATGTTTCGGACTGTAATTGAGGCCTGCGCAGTGGTTGTCCTAATTTCACCGAACTTGCACCCAAGGCTTCTGACCTGGAATTCTTTTTGCTTGTCTCTGATGATTCGTGGCAGAGCTCAGGTGAGTTGTTTCATCCTGAAGCCTACTTAGAACTTGAGAATCAGCTAAGAATTACTAGTCAGCTTTTCCAGTAGGGCTGGTAGTGCTCGACAAGGGGTCAACCTGATGTCCATGTGAATAGGACCAGCTGGAAACAGCCCTTCAGCTCTGGGGTGAGAACGTAGTTTGGCGTTCAATTTATTTACTTGTGCTGTTTAAAACTTTTTCCTTTAGAGAAATGTCTTGCAGAATTTTTCGGTGGAGAACTTTTGTTCAGATGTGGTTTTCCAGTTTTTGGTTAAAATGGGATGTTCAGTCTCTGTTTTTTATTTCATTTACTCTTTTTAAGAAAGTTTTACTTTTTGTCGCTAAGTACAATATAAAGCTACCTGCTGTTTTTTGCTCTTCTTCGTGTTCCCACATTGCAGGGTTTCTTATTTTAATAGCTCAAATTTATGAAGCTAGAATAATGAAAAAGGGACTTTAAAAAGTGGAAGGAGGAAGGAGCTGATCCATATATTTCCTTTCAGAAAGACAGTACTGGAGAGGAGAGAATAAAGTTTAAATAACAAAATCCAACCTCCTCCAAGGATCCTCAGGCAGAGATAAAGTCACTGAACACGGCCAGCTGAGTATTTTAATAATCTGTCTGAGGAAAAATGAGGCAAAAGGGAATATGCAAATGGAAAAAGTCTGAAAATAAATGTATATCTGTAATTATATTGTCTAGAGCTGTACAGCATATGTGACCTGTGCCCTCATTGTGCTAATTATGGTTAATTCAAACAGTGAGAGACACCGTTCTGCTGTGCACTGCCACAGGAGGGAAGCAGGGAATGGGAAAGTTTAGTATCATCATCAGTGACACAGACAGTGAGATCGAGTGCACCCTCAGCAGGGTCGCAGATGCCACCAAGCTGAGTGGTGCACTTGGCATGCCAGAAGGATGGGATGCTATCCAGAGGGACCTGGACAAGCTGGAGAGGTGGGCCTGTGTGAACCTCATGAGGTTAAACAAGGCCAAGTGCAAGGTCCTGCACCTGGGTCAGGGCAACCCCCTCTATCAGTACAGGCTGGGGGATGAAGGGATTGAGAGCAGCCCTGCCGAGAAGGACCTGCGGGTACTGGTGGACAGGAAGCTCAGCAAGAACCGGCAATGTGTGCTTGCAACCCAGAAAGCCAACCGTACGCTGGGCTGCATCAAGAGCAGAGTGACCAGCAGGTCCAGGGAGGGGATTCTGCCCCTCTGCTCTGCCCTGGTGAGACTCCACCTGGAGTCCTGCGTCCAGCTCTGCAGCCCTCAGCACAAGAAGGACCTGGAGCTGTTAGAGTGGGGCCAGAGGAGGCCCCAGCAGTGATCCAAGGGCTGGAACCGCTCTGCTGTGAGGAAAGGCTGAGAGAGTTGGGGCTGTTGAGCCTGGAGAAGAGAAGGCTGCGGGGAGACCTTAGAGCAGCCTTTTGGTACCTGAAGTGGGGCTATAGGAAAGATGGAGAGGGACTTTTTACAAGGGTGTGTAGTGATAGTACAGGGAGTAGTGATTTCAAATTAAACGAGGGTAGATTTAGGCTGTGTGTAAGGAAGAAATTCTTTACTGTGAGGGTGGTGAGGCACTGGCACAGGTTGCCCATAGAAGCTGTGGATGCCCCATCCCTGGAAACATTCAAGGCCAGGTTGGATGGGGCTTTGAGCAGCCTGATCGAGTTGAAGATATCTCTGCTCACTGCAGGGGGGTTGGACTAGATGATCTTTAAAAGTCCCTTCCAACCCAAAGCGTTCTATGAAAGGGAGTGATTGAAGATCAAGAGGCACTTGGCTTTGATTCCTTCAGGCAGATGAATGAAGATGCAGAGCCTGGGTCAGTGAGTGTCAGTGCAGAACTTCAGCAGGATGAGAAAGTCTGTCATGCCTGGTTAAGGTCACCTTGTACAGCCTGCCGGGTCTTGGCAGCAAAAAATATTTTGCTTGTGTCTGTTTCTGGTCATTTAATTATTAAAAACATACTAAAACATGGTTTGCTATGGGTATCCAAAAACATGTTCGTTTTTCTACTCTTTTCATCCCTTTTATTCTGGAAAGTGAGTCTAAATGATGAGATCAGCATTGTGCTCCAGTCACATTGTTCTCTTTGCTCTCTCAAACCCACCTGGTTTTTGCAAACTCCTAAGGAGGCGTGATCCTGAGCAAGCTGCCCTGCTCTGAGCCAGGCTAGGACTAGATGACCTCTGGAGGTCCCTTTCTACCTGAATTAATCTGTGACTGTCTGATGTACTCATGTAACTGAGAGAGATCCTGCTTCATGGAATTGTATCACAGTGTTTGGGGGTTTGCCTCCACTGCTGCCCTGGACAGCTAGAACCAGAATCATAGGTTGGAAAAGACCTCTAAGACCATCAAAGTTCAGCCGTCAACCCCGCACCACCATTCCTACTAAACCATGTCCTCAAGTGCCACATCTACACGTTTTTTGAACACCTCCAGGGCAGCCAGTTCCAATGCTTGACCACTCTTACAGTAAAGAAATGTTTCCTAGTATCCAATTTAAACCTCACCGATGCACCTTGAGGCCATTGCCTCTCGTCCTATCGCTAGTTACCTGGGAGAAGAGACCAACACCTGCCTCACTACAACCTCCTTTCAGGTAGTTGTAGAGAGCAATAAGGTCCCCCCTCCGCCTCTCTCTTCTCCAGGCTAAACAGCCCCAGCTCCCTCAGCCGCTCCTCATCAGACTTCTTCTCCAGACCCCTCACCAGCCTCATT
Source organism: Opisthocomus hoazin (assembly GCF_030867145.1). NCBI lineage: Eukaryota > Metazoa > Chordata > Aves > Opisthocomiformes > Opisthocomidae > Opisthocomus > Opisthocomus hoazin. Next base: position 11,416,495 of record NC_134414.1, on the reverse strand, counting down.
GCCCTTCTCTGGACACGCTGCAGCCCCTCAATGTCCTTCTTGTAGTGAGGAGCCCAAAACTGAACACAGGACTCGAGGTGCAGCCTCACCAGTGCCCAGTACAGGGGCACGATCCCCTCCCTACTCCTGCTGGCCACACTATTCCTGATCCAAGCCAGGGTGCCCTTGGCCTTCTTGGCCACCTGGGCACACTGCTGGCTCATGTTCAGCCGGCTGTCGACCAGCACCCCAAAATCCTTTTCCACCGGGCAGCTCTCCAGCCACTCCTCCCCAAGCCTGTAGCGTTGCATGGGGTTGTTGTGACCCAGGGGCAGGACCCGGCATTTGGCCTTGTTGAACCTCATACAGCTGGCCTTGGCCCATCAATCCAGTCTGTCCAGATCCCTCTGCAGAGCCTTCCTACACTTGAGCAGATCAACACTCCCACCCAACTTGGTGTCATCTGCAAAATTCCTGAGGGAGCACTCAGTCCCCTCATCCAGATCATTGATAAAGATGTTAAACAAGACCAGACCCAAAACTGAGCCCTGGGGGACACCACTCGTGACTGGCCGCCAGCAGAGCAGCTCTGTCCTTGTGGTTGAAACCAGGACATTAACAGGTTGAGGACTCTCATGTCTAGCTGTTAAAAAAAATTTTGATTTATTTCTTTTTATTTGGCTTGACATTAATTGATACTTTGTTGATGCTTAAGGGATATAAAATGAAGGATTTTAATGTTCTGTAATGTTTATTTTTCAAGTGAGACTAAAAGTAGACTACAACTTTTGACAGAAGATGTATTTTTTCTAATCTGTGCCAAGGAGAACTGTTGTTTCATTTCTCCTTCCGTACTCCTAAGCACAGGGCTCTCAGAATTAAAAAACCTGGACATCCATACAGCGTCTCTGAAGCAGTGAGGGGCAAGGACATTGCTCTTGCTAACTAGGTCTTCACATATGGCTTAAACCCACTCTTGGACAGCAAGAAGTACTTTGACAACTTGTTCTCATGCACAGAAGTCTCTGGTTTATTTAAAACTTGAAGCCAGGGCTTGATCTGTTTTCCACTAGAAATATCTGGGCCATCACTCAAGGTGAGCGTCCATGTGCTTGGTGGTCCATGTTATAGCATGATGCTATAGCGATGTGGAAAGTTAATTCTGAGAATAGCATCTCCTGACAGTGCTCTGTTGGTGTGAAGACCAGGCAGACAGATAGCTGCTGCCATTTCAGCTCTCCCAGGCAAATCCATGCAAACAGCAGTTCCACACAAAAATGAATCCATATTTTGCAAACATTTTTCAGACTTTTCATTATTTTAAAAATAAAAGTTGTACATAGGTGATTTCTTTGTTTCTTTAAAGGCCGTCAGGAACACCTGTCCGTGGCTTATTTTAAATATAAGAGAGAGCGTAACAACTATACTTGCAATATTTAGATATCGCCTGCCTTCTGCAAAGGCTTCATTCACGGTGACATGTGAGTCTGGACATGAATTTGTGTTGCTTGAGCTCACTCAACCCACACACAGTAGTTTAAAGGTGAGGTTCGGTAGCAGGAGTTGTCAGGGATTCTATACAATCTGGATTGAAATTTTATGTCTAAATGGGAAGAATATAACATTAGATCCTTATTAGAGGCTCTTCTGCTAGGATCGTGGCTCTACCTGCATATGCGGAGATCGCGGGGCAGAAAATACTCTTGTGTGTGGAAAATCCAGTTACCGTCCTATCTGTGGCTCCACATCTTGCCTAGCGTTTGCCCAGAGGTGAAATGGGGAGATGCTGTCAGCGATTGTTTCCTGCAGCAGCCGACCAAGGTGCGCCACAAAATTAAAATACAACCCTTGACTTGGCATTAAGGAAGGTGCCAGCTCTGGCTGAGTATTTTGCTGTTTGAAGTGCTGCTCCTACCAGCAACTACAAGGTATTTTAGATTTCGTGTCCCTACAGAGATACAAAGGCCAAACATCCACCACGACTGTACTCAGCTTCTATAAGATTATGTCTGTATGAGGAAGATAGATAAAAGGGTGTTAAAAAGGGCTTTTAAGAGAATTGAACAATGATAGGAGGAATGGAGATGCTGAACACTATCACACCACAGTCACTGGTATGTCTTACCTTTCAATAAGGGCTGAGAAAATGGTGAAAGGGAGCAGGTGTGGCTAAACAGCAAAGTAAATCAGGTTATGAAGAGATGGGAAGGCAGTCTTTGGAAAGCTGGAAGTGTATCCAAAGGATGAAAACGGAAAGAATCCTAATTTCTGGTAGATGAGAGATAAAAATATAAAGCAAAAAGAAGGAAAACTAGCTGTAGGACTTATAACTAGTACTGAATTCTTCAAACATATCGAGAGCAAAAAGCAAACCAGAGACTCTGTAGGGTCAGTTGGTCATCACAGTAGAAAAAGAAGCATCTGGAGATGATGGACACCCCATTGCAGAGAAGTCAAATTAATTATTTGCATTGGTATTCACTGTGGAAGAAACAGGTGAGTGCCATAGAAGATTTTGGAGGAAACACAGTAGAGAAAATGTCCACTATTGAGGCTACTGTGGAAGAAGTTATGATACAGTAGACACTGTGAAGCTGATGGTGTTCACCAAAGAGCTGTGAGGGAACTCAAAAATTAAATAGCTGGTTTGCTTACAGTAAAATGTGTTGTCACTTAAAGATTTCGCAGTATCTGAAGACTTGTGAGGTGGACACCCACCTGAAAAGCATTCTAAGGGAATGTGGAGAGCGACAGGCCTGCAACATCAGCAGATTAGCAGAGACTCTAACAGAGGATAGAATGAGATGTTTGGACAAATGAGATCTGCTGAGGCAGAATCCATGTTGCTTCTCTAAAGGCTTCTCTAAACCTCCTGGTTTGTAAATCTCTGAAGGGATCAACAAGTATGATGTAACGTGGTTTGGCTGATGTTGTCTGTAAGGATTTTGATAAGTTTTTGATGCAGCCCTTGCCAAAGTCTTTTTAGGAGACAAAGCGACTGTGACAGAGGAGGGAAGGCCCTGGTTATATCAGTAATTAAAAGATAAGAATCAAAGGCTTGGGATGAATGGAGGGAAGTTACCAGGAAAGTCCTGGAGGGATCTGTGCGGATGTCTGGGCTCAGCTTGTTCGTAAGTGCCCTGCACGAAGGGATGCCCTGTCAAAGGTCCAGAGAAGGGCAGCAAGGATGGTTAAAGGTGTAGAATGGCTTCCGTATAAAGAACAGTTGACCAGATTGAGATTATTTGGTTTCCAAAATTGTGAGTGGCATGGAAAGGATGGGCAAAGATGACGTTCATTTTCCCAGCATGTATGGAATGTAGAATACCGTTTTCATTAAATATCTCTTGGAAGAATATCCCCAGGGAAAAAAGGGAGATGAAAATGTCACAAAGTGCCTCTGAATTTCTTAGTACTTTCCAAAATTTTTCAAACCCTAAATTGAGATGCGAGTTTAGTTTGATTGGTTTTGGTCTTTCTGCTTTCATTTTGTTTTTGAAGTACTAGCTGTCTCCAGAGCTTGATGAAGTGGTGTCTTTTCCTGGTATCTAAAAGTGAGGCACAAAGTGCTTCAACAGAAGGACTCAATATCAGTGACAATTTTCAAATTCTTCTGAGTATTGCTCAGGTTTTTTTGGTAAGATTCATGTTGTATCTAAGCAAATGGGTCTAAAGAGACTGGAGTTCACTTGCTTGTGCTAGAAAACTGGCCAGAAATAACGTAGCTCCAGGAGCCTGCGGCCACATTAGTCGCTGATGGAGTGGCCCACTGCTTTGTTTCCAGAGTGGAGCAGCTTTGGGTTCGTTTAGATTGGAATGTGAGAACAGTAGATTTGTGCTCTTCCGTGTACAGTACAGCGTCCAGATCGTTCGTTCGTAGTCTGCTGAAGGATGCTATAGACCTGCCAGGGTAGAAGGGAGCTGAGGAAAGGCATTTTCAAGTTGATCTGTACTGGGGGGGGAGGGAATATTATTTAAAGCAATTTGTTTACTAGATCAGCCAAAAGTATCTCAGTGCACACTCTTTCGAGTTTGTTTTGTACCCCTCCTGCACTGTCCATACTTGTTTTTCATGAATACATATGAGAGTTAGATCAGCCAGGCCAAGCTTGGATCTGATAGACACCAAATTGTTATTGCCTGTGGTCCTCAGTCCTTATTTTCACTTCGCCTGATCTTGCCCCGCTGTTATGTTGTTAACATCAGTGGAGTTGCTCCAGGTATTGCTGATAAGTGATATCAAAATCAGAGTTTGTTAATGAGAACTAGGCTCGCTATTTCAAGGGAAAATGGTTCCCTGAACTGTTGCCAGAAGGAGAGCAGTGCTCATTTCCAAACCAGCCCAACTGTTGCTGACATATATTTGCTCTGAGAGTTGTTGCAGAAGTATGGGGGTTTATGCTGATCAATAAAGGGACTCCCCTAAGCCGTATGGACCAAAGTATTACAGCTGTTAACTTTTTCTCTGTGGATCGCTTAAAAGACTTACTTCATTGAAGGGGAGTGGACATTAAATCACTGCCAAGAGCATAAAATCCTGTTGTGTTCACGTGCAATACAACTGAAGGTTCCAGGCATTCCAGTAAGGATCAGCCCACCCTGATCCGAGTCACTGAACAGGAAATGCTGCTAGGCAAGATCCTGGGCTTAACTAATTAATGTATGTATTAAAGTGTTGAGCTAGGCAATGCAAGAATTACAAATGCTTGCGTTTGAAGACCATGAAAATTGCTAAAAGATGAAATTTTGCAGTCATCAGAATGTGAATGTTGGTCACATTTGGCAAAGAAATGTTTGTCTTGTCCCAGGGCAATGCGTTTGTAATGAAGATGCAAGTAAAGACTCTTGAGTAGACTCAGGTCTCTGAAGCACATCTCAACTTGTAGACTCAATAATGCACTACCTCTGTTGCATGTGCAGTCACAGAAATGGGTATTTTTGAAAGACACCCAGCAATTAATTTCAAAATGAGCCCACAGTCCGGAATGCCCAAACCGTCTTTTTTAAACTGTGTCCTTCGAATGACTTATTTCGTCCCAGGACATTAAGTTTAACCATATTAATTTCTGAATGATGGAATGAGACAGTGTTTTCAGGGTCAGCAGCTGATTTCACACTCGTGCTCTTTGCCTTCGGGCAATGGTTTCTCACCCACTAAAGAGACCTAAAGACGTTTGTCTGTTGTCCCACTGGTCCCTGAATCAGCTGCTTTCAGGAGGGCATAAAGCATATCCAACCTCAGAGAACTACTTAGCTTATAGCTGGGGGAGTTTCTTACTTCACTCTGACAAATTGCAGCTCCCAAAGGTTCCCTGCAACTGTCAGATCACTGGGAAATTGCTTTATTACCAGACAAAATTTAAAGGTAAGAATCGGGTTTGGCCAGTACCTTCATAGAATAAAGATAATCGTAAGTGGTGATTGTACTACTTTGAACATTTACAAAAGAAAATCATAAGAAAATGTTTTTCTAGAGATCGTTAGGCAAACACCCCTCTGTTTCAGCGGCGGTGTCTTGGCTCACTGCAGCTGCCGCCTCTTCAGCCGCCCGAGCCTGGTTTGCCAAAGAGCTGACACTCTGCTTTGTGGTGCCCTTTTTCAGTAGGAATACTGCTGTAGGGCTTGGGTTAAATGTGTGCTGAAAATGCCGATCTTTGCCTCCCTTTGCATTTGGGCTCTGGGAGGACACTGATCCTCCACGCTGCTTCGAGACGGGACCTTGCGTAGCTTACACTACCCTGTGCTCCTCAGTCACCATACCTTTTCTGGCTTCAAGCTGATGTTTCCCATTTACAGCCTGCAGAAAACCCAGGATGGTGAAGTGCACACCTACCTCATTGGATTTGCCATGCAGGGCTTGCTGCAAGCATTTCGTACTTCACACACAGTACAGCCATGAATATGCCAGAACTGGCACTGAGTCCCACCCTAAGTTACTCCCCCCCTAGCTGCCCACCCTCCCTTCGTGGTAGTTTGGGGATTTTGTTGTTGCAGCATCCATGGATTCCTCTGTCGCATCTGAGTGTGCTGGTCTTAAGGCACAAGAAGATTGTGTTCTGCCAGTTCCACAGTTTGTTTCCTTTTGAAGATGAAAATACAGATGCCCAACAGGCACTGTGAATGTTACATTTATATTAGTGTAGCATTCAGAATCTCCAGAAAAGCAGTGCCTGCAGGGACCTTAAAATCTAGAAGATTCACAGCGTCACTCTACCGCCTGTACTGTATCATCTCGCCTGTGATTTGTTCTCACTTTACTTTTCATCCAGTCTAGCCATGTACATTTGATATGAAAACACAGGGGGTTTCTAATGTACAGGACACAAAAATTTTAACAACAGAAGATCTAAAGGTGGTGCATCTCAAAATTCTTCCAATTCTGGTTTTCATTTAAAGCCTAGGTATGTATCTTGCTAAAATGTCTGCTGCCATTGAGAGAAAAATGACCATTGGCCAACCAGTGTTTGTAACAGTTAATGCGTTTCCTACCTGCATCCACCTCAGCGGCTGTGCGTGTGCCTGTGTACAGTTATGGAAGTAAAACTACTTGCACTAGTTAGAACCAGAGCGAGATGTAAACTGTGGCCTCCTGTTAGGATGGTTCCAGTTCTACTGAAGTTGATGGGAAGTTGGCGCAGGCTTCCACACCAGTGTTTCCTGACTTTGGGGCCACCCTACGGATAAATACCGATTGCATCTTCTGTGATCCTGATACAGCCAGGGAAGCTGAACACGGGGCTGTGGAAGAAGGAATAGGAAGAGAGCAAAAAAGGAATTGCTGCAGTGTGTCAGAAACAAGGGCAGCACAGCCTGGAGATTTAAAACAGGTGTTTGTTGTCTCCTTTCATCAACTTTGCTCTAAGACTGTTTACTTAAGAGCTCTTCAGCTATTGCCAGGAATGCAGTTATCCTATTTTAGGCTGTATGTACTCAATAAAGCTCTAAATCATTCCCACAGTGGGTGAGAGAGGCTTTGAGCTGGTGCTGTGATGCTGCGGTCCACCAAACTCTGCAGGTATTTCAGAGAAACCTCTTTGCTGGAAGGTGCTCACCTTCTCTGAAGTAGTGAGTGAACATTTAAATGTAGCTTTGTTGTTTCGTCATTTTTCTCTCACGTGTGTAAACTGAACCTCCTAAAAGCACAAAAGCCTCCAGATAATCTGCCAAATCAGATGCGGAGCGAGAGGAGAGGATTTGAAGCAGAGGGAGGAGGCGATACACATAGGAGGCCGTGGGGAAGATGGAGGGAAGGAACTGATGGAGACTTAGCCTCATTTTATGTGTGTTGCATGTCACCAGAATCATAGAATCATAGGTTGGAAAAGACTTCTAAGATCATCAAGTCCAACCATCCACCCAACACCACAATGCCTACTAAACCATGTCCCAAAGTGCCACATTTACACATTTTTTGAACACCTCCAGGGATGGGGACTCCACCACCTCCCTGGGCAGCCTGTTCCAATGCCTGACCACTCTTTCAGTTAAGAAATGTTTCCTAATATCCAATCTAAACCTCCCCTGATGCACCTGGAGGCCATTGCCTCTCATCCTATCACTAGTTACCTGGGAGAAGAGACCAACACCTGCCTCACTACAACCTCCTTTCAGGTAGTTGTAGAGAGCAATAAGGTCCCCCCCTCAGCCTCCTCTTCTCCAGACTGAACAGCCCCAGTTCCCTCAGTCGCTCCTCATAAGACTTCTTCTCCAGACCCCTCACCAGCCTCGTTGCCCTTCTCTGGACACGCTCCAGCACCTCAATGTCCTTCTTGTAGTGAGGGGCCCAAAACAGAACACAGCACTCCAGGTGCTAGTACACTCCAGGTACACTAGAATGCTGACACTCACCAGTGCCGAGTACAGGGGCACGATCAGCTTCTGCTGAATCACTGGATCTTGTGTTTTTAAGAAATTATGCACTGGCTATGTGTGAAAATGTAGCAGATGCAGGGAAAATACAGGAAAGAAGGATTTTATATTTCTGTAACCCGCTGCAAGAGAAGTGCTTGTTTATTCAACCTGGTAAGCTACGGGGATCATAATGCCTTCGCTGCTGTGTCTGTGAATGCTTTCTGTATACTGCGTGGCCTCTTCTCTGAATCTAAACAAACCAACTAAAACTTAAACAGCCCTGTGAGTGAACTCCATGCTACCTCCCTGCCAGAAAGGGAGGCCTCTCTCGTTCGCAGTTTCAGATGGAGCAACGTCCATCTGTCCGCCCTATGTTCTTTGTGCCGGGTCTTGATTTTTTTATGAATAGACTAAAAGGTGGAAAAATAGTAGCAGTTTGGGGGCATGGAGGGGAAGAACCGAAACAACCGTTTTTGAACTGCTTGGATCAGATTCAGACCAGCAGCCAAAGTCCAGCCCCAGGCAGGGCTGGATTTGGCATCGTTGGACCCTGCTCCACTGCTGATGGGGTGGATTTGTCCCGCCTGGAATTTGAGGAACAGGCTGTTTCTTGTGCTTTCCTCACTCTGCTGCTTATTAAGAATTTGACCTTTTGAGAGGGCAGTGTCTTGGTGCACCCGAGAGTCTTGTAGGTGAGCGGGTATTAGAGCTAAATCTTCAAATACACGTCAGTCCCGGAGCTGTCTGAAGGAGCAACATCTTCGCTTCTGCTTATGGCTGACTTGCTGCCGCTCCTCCGTGGCTTGCTGTGTTGTGCCGTCGCTCATTTCTGTCGAGGCTTTTTGTTGAGATCCAAAGCTCGTATCTGATTTCAGCTCTCAGTTCTGTGTTCAGCTGATGTTGAAATCCTCGTGCGACTTCGCCTCACTTCATTCAAGTGTTTGTCTAACAGTTTGTTAATTTTTCCCGGTGCTCTACTAGGTGAAACCAGGTCATCTCCTTACAGCTACGAGCTCCTCTATTAAGGCAGTAGTTTAAAACAAACAGATTTTTTTCTTAGACATCAGCACACGACCTGATGTCAGCGTGAATGATTGAAGCAAGCCCGCTTGGCTGGTGTAGCAGGCTGTTGGTCTGTGCACATGCCTAAACCCATCTCCTGCTGGGGGTCGGGAAGGGAATTCCTCCATCAGGAGCAGCACACAAAGAGCCAGGAGCATTTCTGAAGAAGGGAAAATCTCACATTCCTCCGGGGCATCAGCTACCTGCGGCTCCGAGGGGGACGGGCAGCAGTGGGCTCAGGGGACCAGCCTGGGTCAGGCATGTGGGTCCCCATCTCTCTGACTCTCTGTTACGCATCCTCCGGGGTGTAACCCTGACATCCAGATCCTACCTGCTGTGTTAAAGCCCCTCAATTTTATTTCTCCCCGGGAGAGCGGAGGGCACTGTGGTCTGTAGCTCCCCACCGTGGGAGATCTCTGGAAATGCTTTAGGCTTGAGGGAGGTTGCAGGGATGGGGGGGGTGGCTGGGTTTGGGTTTTTGAACTATCTCTGCACTTGGCCTGTTTCACCCTTTGCAGGAGGTGAAATATGTCCCAAGTAATGAGATATTTTTTTTTGTGCCAGTTTGTCTGCAAGGTTCAAAGGAGCAGAAATGCTTGGTAGCTTTTGTCTCCACTTTGGGAAAGAAAAATGCAGCCCTCAAATTCCTGCTGCGCTGCTGGTGAGTGAAATCTGTCCCGAACTGCAGCTGTACATCGCGAAGGGCAGGCAGGGGAGCAGCTCTCATCTAGATGGAACGCGAGCACGCAGGCATCTGCAGGCCAGATAAAATCCTTCATCGTAAACGAGGAGGGGAAGGATTTAAAAACAGATTCCGGTTTTGTTTGGGCCAGTACCTTTGGATAAGGTCTGACTCAAATGAGGTGGTTAACATTTCTCCCACGTTTCGGTCTGCTTCTCTGAAGAGCAGTGTGTGCTCTTGAGGTGAGGGTGCCTGGGGAGACGCCCCAGCTCTGCTAGTCCCTCCTAGGAAGACGCTAGGCCAGTCTGCCTGGGATTTCCCTTGTCGTATCTCACTGGCTCCTCAAATGGGCGTAGGATTTGTTGATAACCACAAGAGAATAAGGGGGAAAAAAGATGGGAAGGAGAGTCGTGCCTTCATCAATTCCCACCTCCAGCTGCTGGAGGTGGGTGTTGTATTGAGAGAGGTCTTGAGTGTGCTTAGTGAGGAGGGAACATCGTAGAATCATAGGTTGGAAAAGACCTCTAAGATCATCAAGTCCAACCGTTACTCCAGCACCACTATTCCTGCTAAACTGTGTCTCCAAGTGCCGCATCTAGAGGTTTTTTGAACACCTCCAGGGGTGGTGACTCCACCACTTCCCTGGGCAGCCTGTTCCAATGTCTGACCATGCTCCTGGAAAAGCCTTTAGCTGCAGCAAACCTTGTCTAGGACAAGTTGTCCTCTGAGATTAACACTCAGAAAGGTCCCTGTGGCTGGTTCCACAATGTACCAGTCGTGAGAAGGACACTGGTGAGTAATGGACCGTGGATGGACTCCTTGGAGTGTCCCGTGGATCTGAGGAGGAATGAGCCACCCACCACTATTGACCAAGTGCATTGAACTGGACATTCAGTTATTTCAATAAGCAACCACTGAAGTCTAGCATTTTCCAGGCTGAAGCAACACAAAATAAGACTCCATGGTCCGTGCGCTGGCCATCTTACAAGTGGCTGTTACCCAGAACAGGACAGTCCCACGTCCATGCCCCAGTCTTGCGTTTGTTCTTGAGGCTGAGATAGTCACAAAGAACAGAAGAGGAGGTTTCCTCTGATCTTCACCCCGTCATATTACTGTGATTTGTTTATTTCTGTGGATAATGCTCTAAAATGGGTTTGAACGTTTCTTCAGAAGTATGATTTACATCCTACATTTGGTGTTAATGAGCTTCGTTTGCATGTGTGTGTGTGTTTGCTGCCACTTGCTATAGTTGCATTTCACTCAGCTGAAATAACCAGCATCTTCATGAGTCAATCTTCTGTTCATGATCTGTTTTGATTCCAGTTCAATTGCTTGCATGCCCCGGCACTGGGACTCCAGTCCCCCATCCCTTCCTGCACCATGCGAACCAAAGAGGTGTCTTCTAGCCAGGAGAAGTCTCCCTGAAGGAAAGGAGATCTCTGCATGGAAAACTGGAGAGCCAGCGCACTAGTTTAGCACTGCAACATATGAACTGCACAGGCCGTAGGAAAATAGGAGTAGTCTGAAAACACTCAGACTTCTGGGACCATTCCTGTTGGGTTATTTTTTCAGGTCCGTTGCAAAGATAGACAGATATTGTGTACCTCCAGTCAGTATTTAATTTTCTTTTCCCTTGTACCCATATATGTACTTTATATATTGTGTTTGTGGTCGGGGAAGGAGGGCAGACGTTCATATGGATGCTGGGAGTAACCCCCTAGTATCTTCCCTTCAGGTCAGCCCTGGCCTGAAGTAGCCTAAACTGTTTCTTGAATATATTTTGTAGTGTTTCATTCAGCTGTGATTTCTGCCACATATTTTTTTCCACAAAAGCCATAAATTGAAGGAAATACAAGCACAACACATCCCTATTTTTTAGTACATAAAATTTATTAAACCCAGCTATGAAAATTGCTGGTTTATCTTATCTGATAACTTTTGAAAAGCAGATATTGAAGAGCTTTAGAAAGGTCTTTGAACAATTTATTTATGGGAATGGTATCCAAATTGTTTCGCTATAATCGTATTCGAGTAGCATTGACAGGAGTAGCTGAAGAGCTTCAACTGGGTCTGTGCTTCACACACTTGAGGTTTTCTACCTCCAGTATTATACTGAGTGATTTCAAGAAGCAATATTTATAACCATAAAAAAGCCTGTAAAGTTTTATTTTTAAAATCCACTATCACTGCATTTGTGCATTTTGGCGGCATCCCTGTGCACTGCAGCTGGGAACTGGCCCCCGGGCGCTGAAAAGCCGATCGTTTCCAGGCAGGTTGTGACACAGACCTATGTCACTGCCCTCATTCTTGCCACAGTTTTCCAAAGGTGTAAAAGTCAAAAGCCAGTGCACTGGAAATTACCCTTTGCTACGGATGCAGGTTAGTAAGGGCTTTTCCAGGGGAGAGGGTTCGCGCCGCGCTGACTCGCCAACCGTTCCTGTCTCATGAGCTCCGTGCTGTAGTGGAGGGCTGCAATAACATCTTTGCTGCAAGCAGATTTACACAGATACACCCAGAACAAACATTTCCTGTCATTTTTTATCATCTCCTTTGTTAGATACAAACACAAATGTCTCCAAGGACAATCAAATGGGAACACTTTGAAATGAACCCAAGCAGTGAGCAAGTGCATTAACATGCAGGGTCCCATTTTGCTTTTCTAATTAAACTCAATTGTGTTCTCTGACCTGCATTTTAAAGACTGAATATTTAGCGAGATTCATGCTTTTTTCCCCCCTTGCCTGGCTCTTTTCAGGCTTTATTCAGCATGTGAATAGCTCCGTTAGGGAAATGTGACAGCACTGGACTATGCATTGAGTTGCTGTTTTGACATTCCAGAGGGAGATGCTACTAAGCTGTAAATTACAGAATTGGACATCGTTGGTTTGAATTCAGATCAGTTTGGCCTGAAAAGCTGGGTTTAGCTGTTTGACCTGCCCTGACCCGTTGCAAGTGCTTTGTTCAGTAAGGTACGGGGATTGTTTGCAAATTTCTCCCAACTCTGCTCTGTACAGAAATCTGAAGTATTCAAATGCTTTAGACCAGATCTCTTGCATTGATAAAATAAAAATAATTTTGTGCTTCGTCATAATATGGGATTTGTGAACATTTTTGTTGCTGCCCTTTCTTTTCCAGCATGCCACAGTTTCAGTAGTGTAGCTACAAAAAAAAAAAATATTTGCTTACAAACCCCCTGAAACTCTGGGCATCATTGAAGCTAACATTCAATACAATGGTTAAAGCCAGTATTTACCGTTACCCGAGATGAGATTGAAAAGGTGCTGGGTTGCAAACCTTGACTCCAGGAAGAAGTACAATACTCTCTGCTGGAGTCATAGCCTGGCATGGAGCTTTGCCAGCACGTTGGAGGGACGGAGCTGGGGCAGCAAGGCCAGCGCTGACGGGTCTGTGCTGTGCTTGAAATGGATGCCGAAGAGGCAGCAGAGAGAGAGTGAGAGGTGGAAAGAAGCGACGAAGTCAGGAACATCACCTGTTTTCTCAAGTGAGATTCGGTTACAGAAAGGTTGCGAATTAAGAGACCCAGGGTAGTTCGCTGGATTTTGCTGTTATTTACTTAAACTTGAAGGTTTGGAGTGTTGTTGAATCACAATAAAAATACAGGACCTTATTTTCTACTTACAAAGGTCTTAAGCCGAGTGCATGACCACCTCAGCTGGTACAGATGTAGGTGCAGATAGACTGTTCAGGCATAAACCCCACACCTCCAGAAGGAAACCTTCTGGGTGCAAACTGAATGCCCATTTGCCATCCTTGCGAATCGTTTCCAAGGGCGGTGGTCGTGCCCCTGTACTCAGCACTGGTGAGGCCGCGCCTCGAGTCCTGTGTTCAGTTTTGGGCCCCTCACTACAAGAAGGACATTGAGGGGCTGGAGTGTGTCCAGAGAAGGGCAACGAGGCTGGTGAAGGGTCTGGAGAACAAATCTTACGAGGAGCGACTGAGGGAGCTGGGGCTGTTCAATCTGGAGAAGAGGAGGCTGAGGGGGAGACCTTATTGCTCTCTACAGCTACCTGAAAGGAGGGTGTAGTGAGGCAGGAGTTGGTCTCTTCTCGCAAGTAACTAGTGATAGGATGAGAGGCAATGGCCTCCAGGTGCATCAGGGGAGATTTACACTGGATATTAGCAAAACTGTCTTTACTGAAAGAGTGGTCAGGCATTGGAACAGGCTGCCCAGGGAGGTGGTGGAGTCCCCATCCCTGGAGGTGTTCAAAAAACATGTAAATGTGGCACTTTGGGACATGGTTTAGTAGGCATTGTGGTGTTGGGTGGACGGTTGGACTTTATGATCTTAGAGGTCTTTTGCAACCTTAATGATTCTATGATTCCATGATCTTTTCACACAGCTAGTGCTGGCCGTTGTCCGAGCTGGGAGAGCAGGTTGTCTGGCTCATCGCTCTGACTCCATTGCTGTTCCGGCTGTGCCACTGCACCTGCCGGCTGCTCTGCGCCCTGCCTGCACCTCTTGCCTTCTCCAGCTCTAGTGGGAGACATCCCATCCATGCCCACACTGTGATTCCCAGCTCTCCAGAAGCATGGATGACCGGCTTGGCTACCCTTGAAGGTGCTGGGGCACGGTGGCAAGCTCGCCGACATCCAACCTCCACAGCTTGCTGACTGAAGCTTTTAACAAGTACTCTGTGGCATGGACAGGTGTAATGCAGCAGGGTCACTCCTCCAAATTGTCGTCTTCTTGTTCACTTTTAAATTTGGCCTTTGGAGAGGCTAGAAGAAATGGAGAAACACAGCTTAACATTGTTCCTTATTCAGGTTGCATAGGGAGGCAGGAGGCACGTTCTTGGTTATTGCTATTTTTCGTTGTCTCCCACTAGGTTATTGTCCAAGTCTGGAAGAGGAGACCTTCTGAAGCATGATTTATGGTGTTCATCCTCCCTGGCTGTAGGTTAGGGAGTGAGGAAATTTTTGTTTTCGCTCCCCCAGCGCAAGTCATGAATGCAGCGATACTGTGCTCAACATTGGGTTTGTAAGTTGGCTGACACAGGGTCGTAAAAGGCCTGTGAACCGGCAGGTAAAGCTGATACAGAAGCATTTTCTCCATGGCAAGAGGAGCTGGTACCCAAGCCCTGTGCATCTCTTTCCCTTTTTTCCATTTCAGCGCAGGGGGGTTTGCAGGGGAACTGTAAAAGTCGTGAACTAGGGGTGGCCTTGCTGGGACTCTGCAGTGAGAAACAAGTCTGGTAGCTGGCCGCAGCAGCCGTCAGCTGGCTCCAGACGTGAGCTCGCAGCCGCGTCTGCCTGCGGCCCTGGGCTGTCCTGGCCGCTCGTGGCCGCGGCCGAGAGGTGTGTCGAGAGGCGCAGGCTAAGGCCTCACAGCCGCGAACTGCCTGGACGCTGCACACAAGGCTGTGATGTAGACCGTGGTAGCGTGAAGAAATAATACTTCAAGAGTATTCATTACTACAGTGTAGTAACAGCTATACATAGGCTTAAAAGAATGGGAAGGAGAGAAGAGGGGTCAAGAAGGCAGAGAAGATGTGCAAGACAGAAGAAGATGTACATAGGCTGCATTTCCTTAACTCATTTTAGCTTAGTTGATGCTTTCAGAGACATTTTTCCACCTTATTTATACACTTTTTATAACAACCATGGGCCACAAATTAGATAAATCACTCGTTCCGTTTTGCCCTTTCCAGTCCTGCATTATTCCCCAGCGCAGCGCAGTGCAGAGCTGCTCTGGCAATAGCCGGGGAGTAACTCATTCTGACGGGAACCTGCTGCTCCTTGAAGCACCCAGTCTAGGATGTTTTCTCCTGAAATGAGAGATGTAGCCAGCATTTCTGGTAGTGGCAACTGCAGTACGTACTTCTTGTTCACCTGAACAGCTAGTGCTCTGCGTGTGTCGGATGCATTATGTAGAAATGACACCCTAAAATTACTCCCTGTTCACTCTACTCGCCTCTCTCTCTAGTCCTTGTGGGCTGGGGGGTTTAAGCAATCTGCGTTTATCAGATGCTGATGGTTGCTTGAGGTCATCTGGATGTTGTTGGCACTGAGAGCGAGGGTTCCCCCCTTCCTGAGTTTGCTGAAACCAGAAGAACTTCCCACACGCTTTGCCATGGCAGAAGACAGGAACTGAGAAATCACCCCTCTAAGCTGGCTGTTAGGAATTCAAATGCCAGCAGTGCTAGAAATGAGGTTGCTTTTTTCTGTGCTTTTTACTGCTTTCTGAATATTGTAGGCTCTGAATTAGCAGTGATTTTGAAGGACGTTTAAGCAATGCAATGCAATTATTGTATTTGCTCATTACATTTGCTGATGACAACGAGCTATGGAGGGCCTGTGAGCACCCCCGAGGGCAGAACTAGAATTCAAAATTATTTGCATGAACTGCAGAAATGATGTGAAAAAGCATATATGTGAGGTTGATTTCCAGTAATCAACAGGGCAAACACAAGATGAGGGGAGAAACCCAGCCAGAGAGCAGTTCGGCAGGAAAGGATCTGGTGGGGTTGTGATGGATCTCAGACCAAACACAAAACAACAAAGTCATACTGCTGTGGAAAAAGCAGTCTTCATACTGGAATGTATAGACTGGAGTGTCCTTTGCAAGACACTTTTAGTAAACCTTCTCTCTTTGGCTTGTGTAGATGAGCTGGGATTCATGATGAGAAGTCCAGAAAGATGTGGCCTACTTGGCCAGAAGGTGACCATTCAGTAGAGGAGTGGGGGTGGCATGGCAGTGGTCTTCAAATATATAAAGCAGAGCAGTAACACTGAGGGATAAACTGTCATTTGTAGATGTGGGAGATGTGATGGGAAGTAGTGAGCTTCACTGCAGTGGGGGCTGGGCAAGAAGAATGTCTTTCTGGAGTGAACTGAGTGGGTAATGTGGAACTTGTGATGTGGGAGATTGCTAGGACTGAAGTAAAGATCTGTCCAGAGAGACGTAGGTGTAGCTCATCTTGCCTTATGGTGGAAGAATGAGCTAGATGACCCTGTCATGCCACTTCCAACCCCCTTTTTGCTCTGATTCTGGGACCGAAGGGTAGTGACTTTGCAGCTGAGTGGACCTTAGACCCAAAGGGTCTGTTGGCTGTGGGATATTTCCATGGAGGCTTGGCTGAGTGGGAAGGAAATGAATCCTCTCCCAAGGCCGCTTGATGGGGAATGTAATCTCTTCAGGTAGATCAATAATGATGTGTTTCCCTCTCCCCACCCCAGGAGGACTAACAGGGACAAGCAGCATTTGTCAAAAAAAATTGGTTCACGGCTGCAAAATTATTCATAGCTCTCCCTGCAGATGTATTTCATAGCCTATGCCAACGTGCCCTGACATTATTTGGGCTGTACTAGCAGGGCAGTGGCGAGGAGATGGGAGCAGGGTCATCCCCTTGGAGCACTCGGCTGGAGTGACCGTGTGTGGAGGGAATTCGCTTTCATCAGCGTGGCAGGTTCAGTTGGAAGCAGGAGATTTGCAGAGGGTGCTGCTGTCTGTGGATTGATGGTGGCACTGCGAGCGCGGTCGGAGAGCAGAGGGATGGAAACGCAGCACCCGGAGCACCAAATTCCCGCTCGTTGATTTTCATAACCCATCTTGTGAAGTCTGTACCGCGTGAGCAGCTCTGAGCAGTCGCTTCCTCCCTCCTTCCAACAACCAGCCACCTTTTTAACCAAGGAGAAAACTGGAATCGGGTCAGAGTTTACTTGAGCAAACAAAATTACTGTTTATGCAGAATGGGAAGCAATTTG
The DNA here is from genome assembly GCF_030867145.1 of Opisthocomus hoazin. Classification (NCBI taxonomy): domain Eukaryota; kingdom Metazoa; phylum Chordata; class Aves; order Opisthocomiformes; family Opisthocomidae; genus Opisthocomus; species Opisthocomus hoazin. The sequence continues at coordinate 11,399,196 of NC_134414.1, read as the reverse complement.
GGCTTTGAGCAGTAGGAAAGAAGATGGTAATTACAGTTTGTCATTTTCCCCTCACTCATTTCCAAAAAAATAAACGACCGAGATGATTTGGGATTTATTTGGCAGATTTGACACCTGCGCTGACTTCCTGGGAGTGAAAGGGAGAGAGCAAATTGGAGAGTTCAGTGTCAGACAGAGAAGAAATGTCTAGGAAAAAAACATCCGCGATGCTAATAATTCCGATGTGATGCCAGTATGGTGTGCGTAGGCTTAAGCACAGTCCAAGGAGCTTTAAACTCCTGAATACTAATTCAAACAAGTTTGTATAAAGTGGATAGAGTGCTCGAACCATAAATAAAAGGGATGAGGGAAGAGTCCTGGGGGCAGTTTTGGGCCAAACTTGCTTTTAGTGAAGCCCCTCCAAGTTTTGCCACGGGCTTTGGTAAGGTCAGATTTCCCCCTTTGGAGACCATCCTCCCTGGACCCAGAAATGGGCTGAGCTTTTACAGAGGTGGATGGGGTTTGTCTCCAGTTGCCGTGAATTTTCCTGGTTAGCTTTGGGAGTTAAGTTATGTAAATAAATTAAAAGAAATGGGGAAAAGCGTACATGTGTGCCTGCAAGTGGCTTTAGAAAAGCATGTTGAACGTATTAACACCGAGTGAGAGCAGAGGGAATTCATAAAACGTTTCACGTTCTACTAATTCCTGAGCTACGCAACAGATGGAAGAGTAAACCAAGTGGCACTGGTAGAAAAAGCTTTTTGCAGAGTTTGGTGGACATCTGGCTACAGTTAAGGGATGCTTTTTTAATACAGGATGAATACCCTGTTAAAATATGCAGCCCTGTAGGTTCTGAATTGGGAAGGGCCTGTGTTAGCCGAGGGGGCTATAAACAAAGATGTGTGCTGTTGGGGGAAGCGCTCAGTAACTTGCACGTTGTGAGCGTGCAGATTGGTTTGGCCCTGGCTCCAAGAACCGCAGTGACGAGCTGTTCAGGGTTCGGAAGGAATCAAGAGAGAAGAAAAGAGAGAGGGACCCCGAACCGCGGGGAATCTCCTCCCTTGATGGCTGCCTTCTGTCGTGACCTTGGCTGCGGGAGGCTGTGGCTCAGCTCAAGGCCTTGCTCCAGATCCTGCTGGGGTGGCCCAGTCCCGCTGCTGGCAGTGGTGGTGCCTCGTTTGCAGGCTCCGTGGAGAGGTTGATGCAGAGACCTGGAGCGTCTGGGCAGGGCAGATTCCTCAGCAGGGTTTCTGAAGGCTAGGAATTTATGTTTAAGGAGCGCAAGACTTCATACCTTCTGGCTGGTTTAAGGCTGCTACAGGCTTTTCACATCAAAATGTTCAACCTATTCCTACAGGACAGGAGTTGTGCACTCCCAGATTATTGTCATTCCACTGGCTCTACTTCACCCTTTCTGAGGTTTTGCCGTGGTTTTCATCCACATTTCTCCCTTTCTCCTATTTGCAGCTGAGCTGTGCCTTCAGGAAGTCATAAAGACTTTGCATCACAATTTTTTTTGCAGAGGGAATAGCTGTGACACCAGGAATTGGAAATTACTGGACCAGATCCTGGTGATGTGGGAGTTTCTCCTGCTTTAATAGAAGTTCAAATGCAGCATTTCTCTGTTCTCTAAATGACTGTGTGATACACGCTGCATACTTCTGCTGGGAGCAGCATTTCTAGTGACCTCGTCTTAAGAAAAGCTCAAAGTCAGGATTTTGTACCTTTCCTTCTATCCCACTGTCATCCACCTTCGCTGAAGTCCGTGACATCTACCTGCTTGAAGTCCTGATATCCTTTGCTGTCTGTGGCTGTTTGCCTCTACTCAGACTTCTCTCACCACGTTTTTCTTTTCTTTTCAGTGGTGGACTTCTCAGTGGAGTATCTTCTATCATTTGTCCCCTTCTCCTTCCTTTTTCTTGATCTTTATGTCATCTTAACCATAACTACAAATGCAACTACTGTCGCTGTGTGTATATCTTAGGGTTATATTTCTCCACATGCAAATCTCTTCCCAAACTTCAAGCCTTTCTCTCTGAGCCATAATTTCAGCCTAATTTGGATATCGTCCCATCTGGCCTTTCCTAAGGGGAAATCTAGCTATTAGCTCGCCTTGGTGTACCTAGGATGGAGACCTTGGTATTTCGTCCCCATCCTGCTTTCTGGATCAGTGTCAGCAGCAGCAACCTCCTTCCCCATGCTTAGCTGGTACCCTGGGTCTCTCTAAAGGGTCTCTCTCAGTATGTCTGCGTGTTATCAGCTGCTTTTTGTGTAACAGCTCTAATATGTGGTCCTTTTCATGCTAAAATTTCACACAGCTATAATTTCATCCAGGCTTTTATCGTTCTGCGTCTGAATTAACTTCGGCTTTGTTCCCGGCCTTGCTGTGTGCTGCTGTTCTCTCTCCACTTTTCTGCAGTGAATCAAACCAGGCTCTGCAGTGAGAGCGGTTCACGGCTGATTCTGGTTGCATGGCTCCTTTTATTTGCGGTCAAGATGTTGACTCCCAGTTCAAAGCAGCCTGCAACATGAGCCTCCATCATTCCCTTGTTGTCTTTTCTGCGTTCTCTCCTTTCCCCACACATTAGAAAAAACTTTTTTGAGTACCCCTAAAGCTGCTACACTATCACCTTTCCAAAAAACAGCTACCTTACCAAGTTAGGCTGCTGATAGATCAAAATCATTGCTTGTCTTGCAGATATATCTTTGTGCCCTGCCGCGTGCCTGTACCAGCTGGACCTTCCTATGCTTTGTAATCTGTTTGGGGCAGGGTTTTGCTCTGTTAGTGCCACCTCCAGGACAACCACCCTGGGTCTCACGAGCTGAATCCCCCCCCCCCCCAGCTAAGGTGCCCCAGTAATTCAAGAAAAGAAGGAAGTTTGCAGAATATTTGGTAGGCTCCATCTGCTCACCTCTGAGCCCTGGCCTTTGAGAGTCAGTCTTTAACCTTTTGTCCAGTATGGAAACAATGAATTAATTCCTTTCTCATTTGAGGGCAAGTGCTGTAAACCTTTAGCCTGTGACCTCCCTGAAGAGCTGTGCTGGCAGGAGCGTGCGTTGCGTGTGCTGCTCAGCCCTTCCTGCAAGGCTGAGCCTAAACATACAACTTTGGCTGCAGTTCTGCTGCAGTCTGGAAAAAACTTCCCTTCGGTGCAGTAAAACCGAAAACTCATTTTGCACGCTTCGGCCGCAGACCGTGAAATTCAACTTGTGAACTTTGCATGGCAGCGATGTCGGAAAGCTGAAGTGTCTTTGTGCTCGCAGTCAAATGTGTATGGAAAGTGAGCTGCTGGGGGAACTGAGATCATATTTAACTTATTATTTACCATATGTCAGATTCGTAGGCTCAGTGATGTATTGACAAGATTTGTGAATGAATGTGAGTGAATTACAGCCTGCCCGACGATGGAATATTACTGGGAGCCATCTGTACCCTGTGGTGTAGTGCCATCCCCGAACATCTCCTTACAGCCTCCTGACCCGCCTTCTCCTCGCCTTTGACACACGCAGGGTGTAGGATCTACACCAGAGGTTGTTCGCTGGTCTTCCCTGATGACCGGTGGGAGGAAAGAAGCACCTGTAGGGTGCCACGACCCGAGCTGAGACATCTGCCTGAACGTGAGAGACAGCAGCATTGCCTCTGTTAGGCTTTATTTTCAGCGGTGAGGAATGGCGTTGGGCTTTACGCAAACCTTAGCTTTGCTTGGGTACCTGTGCCCTAGGAGCTCTCTGGTGAGACGGGAGAGCACCAGCATCGACACTGGGGGGGCATCACTGGTGGGAGGGGTGGGTGGCGTTGACCCAGGCTGAGCCGGAGCCACCAGCCAAGAGAACCTGGGGAGGGACTCTCTCTCCCTCTAAGGAAAGTGTATTTTTTAATAGCTATATCCTTACACAAACTATACAAGACAGGAGGAGTTTGGGGTTCTTTGAGATCTCCTGAGAAGAGTCACCTCATCACAATGCACATATGGGGATTTTTTTTGTATGTGGTTGTTGGGTTTTTTTACTTTAGAAATAAACAAGTGATAAAAATAACGTCTTTAGGGACTCAATTACCAGATTTGTGAGCATTCAGATATGTCCTACTTGGAATATTAACTGTCTTTTAACATTTACTTAGATTGTTGGTTTTTAGCATTTGTCTTTAGTTTTTGTTGCTCTCTGGTATAAATAGATAGACAATCTGTAACGTAAGTAGTGCCAGAACTAGCTAGGTCTGGTCAGCAAAAACGTACATGGCAATGTTCTCTGGAAATACGCCCATTCCAGGTAAATGCCATGAAATTATTTTCCAGGTGCCAGATCATTTCTCCACCAAAGAAACACAAGCTCTTTCCAGCCCCACGGCTTCTCCCTTAGGATCTTCCCCAGTTTACACCAACTGTGTAATTCTACTTGTGGGGTTCTTAGCGTGGAGAATCATTGACATCATTATGGGCATCATATCATTATGGGCATTACACTGTTATGCTTTCCTAGCCTTTTTCCTTTCGAATGTTTGTAGGAAAATTTTGGGAGAAGCTCTTAGGGCTGGTCTGCTGCTGCTACTGAGTGGCATTAGCAGGAAAAATCTCATATGGTTTCATTGTCTACTTTTATTCTGCCCTTCCTGGTTCACCCAATTAATTCTGAGGGCAACTGTTGCATATTAGGTAGCTAATGATGCAGTAATTTATGCTGATTACGTACCTCCTGTGGCTGGCAATGCATGCCAATTGCAGGAAGCAGGGCAGTAACTGGGGGCGTCTCTCGCTTGGTGTTTCTTGCTCTGACAGAGAACAGTGTGCTCTCTTTTCCCCCCCTGCTGCACAGATCTGCAGTGCCTGTTCAGAAGCTCTGTAGTCCCTGGGAGGAGGCACTCCTTGGCTCTCTGCTATGCCATAGCGTGGTTTTCCTGCTCGGCCGCCGAGGCTGGCCCTGCGAGCCCCTCGGGAGCAGCCTGCTTCTCCGTGCAGGCGTTTCGATGGAGCCATAGGAAATAAGTCAGTGTCCTACAGCGAGGGTCTTTTCCCCGTGTCACTCACACTAAGAATTGAGCCCAGGATCCTCTGTGTGTTACCTCTGAGACGATTGTCATCCCAGAGCAAAACGACTTGCACAGGATTACTTTAATGTAACGAATATTTTTGAGCTGGCTTCCTGACTTGGCTGCGGGCATGCTGAGAGTACTGCGAGACTCGTGCTGAGGACGAAGCTGGTCGTGCTCATCAGTATTGCTCTGGCCTCCTGCCTCTCTTTAGCAGTTGCCTACAGCCCATCTCTTTCTCATTGCTTTGTTTTGATCTCCTTTTTCTTCTTTTATGGTGTGCTTTGGACCCTAAGGCTGTGATGCATGACAGGAGCTATTCTAACATGAATATTTTTGAGGGTTTGTTCATAGTCCAGAACAAAACTTTAGCATTTATTGAAAAGAAATATGCTCCCATTCATTCAGTCTGTCTGCAGCTTGCGGTCCTCTCCTGGTGCCTGGAGTGCACTGAGCCTCTTTGCGTGTGCTGCTGTTGAGCGATGCTTGTGAGTGTAGCTGTCTGTACTAAATGCTGCCAGGCTGTTGCCATAAAGGGCTATGTCTCACCACTGGTTTTTTTTAATGAGAAAATTTTGTGTTGATTAATTACCTAAAACAGATGAAAGGTTCAAAATGCTATAAATGGTAGTTTCCTCCTTATTTTCAAAGGTGTTTTGCTGAGAAATGAATAATATGGTACACTCTAGATTTAGATAATAATTACAAAGGAGATAAAAGATAATAGAGAAAGCCTAGGACTCACATTCTCTAAAGAGTTCTGTGTACACTTGACATTGCATGTCAGATGAAGAAAAAAAGCATGTCCAGAGGCCTTTGTAAAATCGGAAGGCCCTGATTTCTGGTGTTTGGGAGAGAATGAAGTCAGAGTAGGAAGGTTGTGCAGAGGAGTTTCCATCAGGGAGACAAAATGACCAGAAGGAGAAGACTCGAACCTGCAGTGATGAACAGAATGAAAAAAAACCCCTTTCTCCTCACTCAGGTTACAGATCCCAAAGAAAGTGGATTAGAGATGTGGTGGGAAGTGGCAGCAGAGAGACATTAAGGTCACCTGAGTGCCCAGTCCCCACTGATTACCAGGCTTCTCCAGTTATGCCTTCGCAGAAACCTTCCCAGTGACATTCTCACTCTTAGTGCTAAGCTGCCCAGCAAGCTTGAAACCAGAGCGTGTGTACCTTGTGTGTATGTAGTGTCCAGCACGGGCGGGCATCAGTCTTTGCTGGAGGCTGCAGGTGCCACCAGGCTCCAGGGTGGGAGCCGAACCAGAGCTGGCTGTCCCTGTGTGATGAATTAACCATGGCTTTTCCTTCCGCTGTGGTGGGAGCACCCAGCTCTCATCTCAGTCGCAATCTGGGGGCTTTCCCACAAACTCGGTAGCACAGGACATGCTGCAGAGGCAACGGGTCAGGAGTGGAGCCGTGCTTTGCGCAAGGATGGGCTGCGAGCGACGGCTGGCGGTGAAAGGCTGCTGAAGCCCTCTGAGCCCCCTGCCAAGGGTGACAGAAGGAGTCGGATATTGGGCAGCCCAGAGCTCCTCAGTGTGTTGACCGTCTGCAAAGGTCCCTTTCCCTCTTCATCTGGAGGGTTTCTCCTCCTGGAGTGGTTTCTGGTCTAAAGAAGGAGCAGAAGACAAGCAGTGAACTGGTGAAAAGGGGTGTTCACATTGCCTCTGGCACGGGCATGTCTGGGTGAACTCCTGGTTTGACCTGGAGACTTCCTTTTTTTTCTTTTTCTTTTCTTTTTTTAACCAGCATTAGGGAATTCCTCACCAGCTTGTTCTTGCAGTAGCCAGGCCAACAATGACAAGAATGTGGAAATCAGCTAAGCAATTATAGTCACAGTGGTGGTTAACAGCATCCCTTCATCTGAAACAAATCAGTTACAGTCCAGCGAAACCTGCTGTACCTAGTGCGTCTACATAATAGAACCCTTGTTGTGCGTTTTCAGAGTGTGCCAGATCACTTAAACAGGGTGGAGGAGAGGCAACAGGAGAGAAATTTTAGGTTTTATTACCCAGAGACACAGAAACCTGGCTATCATCTTATTTTAACCCCCTTCCACAAAGAGAAATCTGCCATTGTATTTATAAAGGTATTTCTCCAGGTGCTGCAAAATGTTGTAGGTGTGAAGCCCAGGAGCACAACTTAGAAGGAGCTGTGAACAACAGCGATGAGAGGTTGCCGAGGTAGGAAAAACCAGCTGAGAGACTTAAAATTAGTTGGAATTCCTCTGACCTTGGTCACCTGAAAATCTGCTGTATTGTCCATAGCAGTGGTGTTTAACCTGTGAACGCTGGGAGGCTGCGAGCTGCTGCTAAGTGTGTCTGTGAAGGGGGGTTAGGAGCACACGTGCGTGTCTGCTAAACAGCAAAGGCTGGTGAGGGGTCTGGAGAACAAGTCTTACAAGGAGCGGCTGAGGGAGCTGGGGCTGTTTAGTCTGGAGAAAAGGAGGCTGAGGGGGGGACCTTATTGCTCTCTACAACTACCTGAAAGGGGGTTGTAGTGAGGCAGGTGTTGGTCTCTTCTCCCAGGTGACTAGCGATAGGACAAGAGGCAATGGCCTCAAGTTGCGTCAGTAAAGGTTTAGATTGGATATTAGGAAAAATTTCTTAACTGAAAGAGTGGTCAGACATCAGAACAGGCTGCCCAGGGAAGTGGTGGAGTCCCCATCCCTGGAGGTGTTCAGCAAATGTGTAGATGTGGCACTTTGGGACATGGTTTAGCAGGCATGGTGGTGTTGGGTGGGTGGTTGGACTGGATGATCTTAGAGGTCTTTTCCAACCTTAATGATTCTATGATTCTATGAAACGTTGTACAGACAGTTCTAAAGACATGTTTGCATGTCGCTGGAAAATTTTCAGTGACCTACAACTCAAACAAGACTACACAAACGCAAGAAGTTACGGTAGGCAGAAGCTTGTAGAAGTCAGCTGGGAGGTATGAGCAGCAGTTTGGAAGCCCTGCCCTAAGCTACGCTCCTGTTAATGTCAGCACCGACATACATCTTGTGCAGAATTTGATCCTTGGTGTTCCCTGACCTGAAAAATCGTCTTCTGCTCTGGGAAGTGAAAGGCATGAACAGTCCCAGGCTGCGCATCGCAGAAACTCCTTATTTACGGGGCTTTTGTTGTCGTTTTGTTGAAATGAGGGGGAAGATGCTTCTTCAGTCTTTTCACAGACTTAGTGACTGCTAGCAGGTTTGGGAAGGTTCTGCAGCTGGGCTCGGCAGTGTCCGCCCGGCAGTCCTGTAGTTAATGCAGCTCATGCCTGCTATTGCTGAATTTGTTGTTGGAATTAGTCTGCAGTCTGTGCAAGTCTCTTGAATATGAAAACAAGCTGGTTCAGAGTGAACAACAGGGTTCTAAATGGGAGTGCAGTGTGAACTACAGTAGCAGATTTTCATGGATTAATGGCCAAATTGTTGTCTCATTAAAGTCCGATGGCAAAATTCCCGTAGGCTACAGTAGGGAGAGGGTTTGACCCTAAGAAAAGATTCCATCTGAAGGATTTGAGCACCTCCCAAAAGCCAGTTATTAAATCAGCAGCACCGTAATGACTGAGCTCAAATTTATTTCAGGAGAAGGAAGGGCGGTTGGGAGGTCACTGAATGGTCGCCGTGCCATTTCTGTGGTGACATGATTGCAGAACGCGGTGCTGGCCTGTCTGCAGTGCTGGCAAGAAGGCTGAGATGAGACGGAGCATGAAAGAATCGCCTTGTAACAGATGAAAAGAAGCCATTTCCATCAGCCACCTCGTCAAGCAGCTCGGCAAAGCGGAAGGAGAAAGGTCCCTTCTGGTGACTGACCTCCACCACGTTTCTCTGCTTTCAGTGCCATCAGTAGGCACCGCCTGGCTCTGCTCCAGGCGCCAAGGAGAGCTCCAAGTAATAAAATATTTGCTGGCAAAACCACGCGGACAGAATGTGCCTGTCTCCGCGGTACAGTTTAGTACCTGTGCATCGTTATTTCCTCTTCCTCTAAGCAAAAAAAAAAAAAAAATCAAGAGAAAAAAAACATTTACATGGCTCTAAGTTTAAGGTGTGTTAGGTATTCTTTTCTTTTTTTGTCATTCCTCTTCATGGTTGAATAGAAGAAACCAACTAGCAGAGGCTTTCCTGAAATGCCATTTTGTCTTAAGCACTTCTGCTAGGGACACTAGCCTCCTAATTAGCAATTCTGGACTCTCTCATTAACAAAACAATGGATGCCAAGCACATGCACATCCTCTTAATATGCTGGGATGCTTTGAGCCTTAGAAATTGCAGACAGGTCTCAAAATTAGAAGGTGAGGAACTTGGTTGTCCAACAGATTGTACATTTAGAAAATGCAAAGTGAAACCCTGTAATGGAGGCACCTCACCGGTTACAACACCGTGGTGCAGAAGCAGCATCCAGCTGGAGTAAATGGGCTGGAGGGAAGTGCTGGCTTGCCAAGGTGAGATGGGCTGACCTGTAACAATCAGGAAACCTGATTTTGTGTTTTTTCTTTGATTTCCTAAATGTTCTTTCTTCTTGGCTAGCAATGCTTATGCATGTGTTTGTCTGTAAGGAAAATCTGCTATCAGAAGGCGACCCTACCACTTTGTTTGGTTTTGCTTAAACAGTCAGGTAGCTTGTCTAAATCCATTCATACATGTTCGTTTTTTCCTTTTCCAGATGCTTTTACTCTTATATTAGGGCTATTTGGCTAGAAATTAGAACTCCCTTTGAAAGCATTTTTAAATAGCTTTTTTTTTTTTTTAAATAGTCAAGCCCCCTTAGGATAATTTTGTTTTATTCAAAAAAGCAAATTTGTAAAATAAATAAAATACTAATAGCCACTAGAGAATCTGTAGTTTCTTGTCACCTTTCCAGTCAGATTTGTGGATGTGTTTAGATGGCGCTGTGTTAAATCTGTGGGATCTGAACACAATGCAAATTAGAGACCTATCCTATTAATATATCTTTGATAATCCCACTAGATCTCTTTCTGCATCTATAAGTACCTAAATACCCCTGGAAAAAATGGCCGTGTTTTCATTAAGTAAATGAAAAAAAAAAATTCATTTTCATTTTGGGTGAGTGAGTAGATTTGATTCTTGATTCTGTTTTGGTGAAAGAATGGAGAAGTAAAAGAAGTTCTCCTTTATCAAATATCAGTTGGTTTTCCAACTTTGTGGCTAGCCCAAATGGAGGAAACATACTGCACCTGCTAGCTAACTCAAATCCCAAGATGTTAAGATGAGACATTTCAGAGCAGCAGAAACGAAAGGATTTATGTTTGGAAGAGTGTACTTCATTGGCATTTACTGCATCCAGTACCTGGTACTGGACTTTGACTCTGTTGATTTTATGTAAGTTAAAAAAACATCAGTTTTCCTGCCAAGAAACATAGCTTAATAATGTAACATTTATTTTGTTACAGAAGTTATATTCCTTTTAAAAACCTTAAGTCTCTAATATCATAGAATTATAGGATATCTCAAGTTGGAAGGGACCCATAAGGATCATCCAACTCCCTGCTCCTCACAGAATCTCACACATTTAATGGGGTTAAACCTTGGTATGTCTCACCATGGCTTCAACTTTCATTTAAAGGAGGTTTTATTTTTGAATAATAATGGAGTAGTTGTCATTATTTACGTTTGTGTTTTTGTCTAGCAGACAAATCCCAAACACTTATCGTATCTGATCCGCTCTGGAATGAAAACGAGTTTTGCTGAGCAATTCACTGGAGCCAGGGTTTTACCGCTGGAGTCCAACTTGTCTTAAGCTGGAGAGAAGGGCTAGGCTAAGTGCTAAGCCAAACCCTCCGGCGAAGGAACAAAGAAAGCTTAGTCCGCTTTGCTATCCCTTTCAGTGCATACAGGGTATGGTTTTGCACGGCCTAGATGCCAGCTTGATGATCTCCACCCTAGCCTGCTTCTGAACAACAGCCTGCGTTAAGCTCAGAACAGAACTGCCAGCCTTGGGCGGAAGAGACGGCTTTCAGACAAACTTCTGAAGTTGGCTTTCAAGTTTCCATGTTTGCAACTTGTTCTAGCAGAAGGATTAACTCAGCGCTTTTGACTTTAGATCCTGTTAGTTGCTCATCTTCAGCCTTCGTATCACTGCCTGTAATCCTGGGGCTCAGCCACGGAGACGCTGCCCTCGTTCCTTCATGGAGTCCGGACTCAGTTCATGGTTAGGCTCTCCTTCGCTGTGCTTTGTGTTTTTGAAGGGTTGAGTTGACAGAGCTTTAGCAATTAAAGGTTGGTTTGAGCTGTGAGAGGTATAGTTGCTGAAGGGAAAGGCTTTCGGTCATTTCCAGAAGGCCACACACTGCATCTACTTGACTTTGACTGAAAGCTTCTTCCGGAGCTAGATATCCTTGGCAGCTTGTATGTAGCCTGCGCACAAATTGCCCTGGGACCTGGTGCCTGCCCTGTCTCAGAAGACCAGCTGCTGCGATGGTTCAGAGACCAAGCTCTATACCAGAATTCTGTCGGTGTAACCAAGGGCTCAGTCCATTCATTTCTTTAAAAAAAGCAAGACCCAAGGTTTAACGTTGCTGTCTGGAAACAAGTGTATACAGTTGAACATGCCTGCCCCTCTACTCCTCTCTGGTGAGACCCCCCCTGGAGTCCTGCGTCCAGCTCTGGAGCCCCCAGCACAAGAAGGACATGGAGCTGTTGGAGTGGGGCCAGAGGAGGCCCCAGCAATGATCCAAGGGCTGGAGCACGTCTGCTGTGAAGAAAGCCTGGGAGAGTTGGGGCTGTTCAGCCTGGAGAAGAGAAGGCTGTGGGGAGACCTTATTGCGCCCTTCCAGTATCTGAAGGGGCCTGTAGGCAAGATGGGGAAAATCTTTTCAGAAGGGCTTGTTGCGATAGGACAAGGAATAGTGGCTTTAAACTAAGTGAGTGTAGATTTAGACTAGATATAAGGAATAAATTTTTTGCCATAAGGGTGCTGGCACAGGTTGCTCAGAGAGGTGGTCAATGCCCCATCCCTGGAAACATTCAAGGTCAGGTTGGACGGGGCTCTGAGCAACCTGATCTGGCTGAAGATGTCCCTGCTCACTAGGTTGGGCTAGATGGCCTCTAAAGGTCCCTTCCAACCCAAAGCATTCTCTGATTCTATGATTCTTTGTAAAGCTGGTGGACTCATGGCAGCCGCTGTCCCAAAGGGAGCACATAGCTGCTCTCTGCCAACTGGAGTTATTTCGTGGTCTCCAAATCAGACTGCATAGAGTTGCCTAAGACAGCCCAGAACAACAAACGTGTGGGAGCTGTCGTTACGTAAATGTGAAGGATCCTCTGTATTTATTGCTGACATAATTTTTTCACAGAACGTTTTAATGGAAGTAACCCAAGTTACTAATAACTGTGAAAATAACCAAACTTTGGTAGCAAGTTTTCTTTATTGTGTGGTGAGGTAGCAGTAAGGTTCATCCTGCAGGTTTGTCATGGATAGTATTTGTTTCCTTAGTTTCTGACACTCACACATCTACTACCAGCTAGAAAAACTAAAAACCTTGCTTCGGGAAGTCATCGGAGGAAATACGATGACGGTGTGAGACTGCTGCAGCCTAAACACGGTGCTCACTGACATGCTTGGAAGCTCTGAATGAGACATCCTGCAAATAGCAACTTCGACAAGATAATCTGGCATTAATTAGCAGCTCTGCCACTTAACTTATTTGCATTTTCCTTGAAAGAAAATCAGAAGAGAGAGAGACGGGACTGAATGAGCCAGCTACATTTGTGCTGTAATAAAGCAGTAGGAGCTGCTTTAGGAGTGGAAACACAGCTGAGCTTGGAAGTGCCGGTGCCCCGGTGACCTCCCCTGGGAGCTCCCCTTGGGCCCTGGGGGAACGGGGTCAGCTCCTGTGTCAGTGCCTGACCCTGCCGTGGGGCTGGGGTGTCCCACGGGCTTCCTCCTGACCATCGCGTGGTATTGCAGAGCTGCATGGTTTGTAGCCCCTTACCTGCTCATTTTCCCCTTGCCAATCCCATTCTGCTTTTTTTTTGGTCACAATTTTTTTGACAGAGAGGCGTAGGAAGTGTGTCTAGCTAGTTTCTTACCCAGACAGCTGGACTCACTTGGCACTCGGAGAGCGTGATACTTCTGGTGACATTACAGCCTGTCAGAGCTGAGGGATACGATGATCCTCTTGAATCACTGAGTGTAAGACAAGGTGGCATTAACAACTGCAAGAGATGTTATGCTCAGGTACTCCCCTTGCTGCCCTGAGTATAGCTTCCCAGCAGAAAGCGTTTTCCTCAAACAGCCCCGGAGGTTATCAGCTTGCAAACGATCTGCGCGGCTCGGTGAAGGAAAAGCCTGCTGCCTCTCACTGACATCTTGTACTGAGCTCTGGGTCCGGAGGGTCTGGACTAGCACCCTCCCGTAGAGATTGTCCCTTCCTCGAGCAGAGATCTGCTGGGGTTTGCCAGCTACTCTACTGCTCTTACACAACTTTCCAGACACAAGGATTTAGTATCAGGCACGTACTACTGAAATAATTACAGAGGTGTGAAGGCACAAGCGAAACACTGTGCTGTTCTTCTTATATTGCTGTTAGGTTCTTTCAGCCAACAAAAGACGCTGTAGGTTTGCTTACACAGGCATCGTGACTGGGACCCCATCTTTAGGGATCCCGGACCTTTGTCCAGAGCATGGTTTCTACTGCAGAGGCTGTTGGTGTGGTTGTATGCCCATCCTTAAGTAACTGTTAGGTAACTCCCTGGGGTGCTGTTCAGCTTCATCCCTTCTCTCTGAGAGCATCCTTTAGTTCATCGACATCAGTAGCGGATCAGGCAGTCAGAACTGCTGACCTCTTCTCCTGGGTTGGGAAAGGATGCTGTCGTGTGGCAGCAAGGCAGAGACACAGCCGGAACGTCGTGATGTTGGTTGATGGCTGACCTGGCAAAGTCAGCACTTCTGCGTACTGATGGAGCAGAAGATAAAGCTTTTTTTAAGCACGCAAAAGGCGTGCCTTACGGACATGTCCTCTGACAACCGTGCTTTTATTGTAAAGGATGATAGAGTGTGACTGCTTATGTTTTGTTCAATGCTACACGTAATGGTAGCCCAAGAACTTCAGGAGTGAGTGCTCCCTCACTCAGATTTTATGGATAATGTGATAACTTCCCAGGAGGAAGGCACTTGTGTCTGATAAAACTTCCTATAGCCACTGAGAAATGACGAAATCGTACTGACACTGAAGTGTAGCCCTGTTTTCCCCAGAGTACAGACTCATGGAATGCTTTGGGTTGGAAGGGACCTTAAAGGTCATCTAGTCCAACGCCCCTGCCATGAGCAGGGACATCTTCTACTGGATCAGGTTGCTCAGAGCCCCGTCCAGCCTGGCCTTGAACACTGCCAGGGATGGGGCATTGACCACCTCTCTGGGCAACCTGTGCCAGGGTTTCACCACCATCATCTTAAAAAATGTCTGCCTTATGTCCAGTCTTAACCTACCCTCTTTTAGTTTAAAACCATTACCCCTGGTCCCATTGCAACAGCCCCTACTAAAACGTCTATCCCCATCTTTCTTATAAGCACCCTTTTTATTTCGAAGGGTTGCAGTAAGGTCTCCGTCTGGCTTTTCAGCTCTGAATATTCAGGGCTTCATTAATTTCAGACACTAAGCAAGTTCAAAATCATTTTACGTTTGCTTAATTCTGATGTTGCTGCAGGACTGTGGTGTCAGGCAGAGAATCAAAACCCTGGACTGAAACCTGAGTTTGAGGGGTCTGTTCCCAAAGATGTGCACGGTGTCATCAGCTGGCTTTGAAGAAGGCAGAATCAGTGGCCATCCTGTTGTCCTGCATGCAGATCTTTCGCAGCAGGTCAGAAGTGAAGATCGCTTCAAGCTTCCCAGTCTTTGCAGACTCTGGCTGGCTCTGCCCCCAGTGCTCCCCACTTTGCACCTTCCTCTTTCAGCAAGGCAGGTATCAATAAGTTGAAGCCCACCTTTGAGTGGCAGGTTTGAAGGTTTGATGCATCAGCTGGTGCCTCCTAACAAGCAGAGGTGCACCAGCGAAATCAATGCTGTAGCCATTGCCTTCTCCTGATCATCTATATAGCACATTATTTTGGGATAACGCTTGTGCATTCAAGGAGCCCAGACTGCGTTTGTTACCCTCACTGCAGTCACGCTTCATCTTTGCGTCATTTAGCCAAATTGTTTCGGTTACAGAAGAATACATGTTCTGTTGGAGGAAGGAAGCTGCCGTGCTGGCCTCGGACAATACTCGTCTAAGCTAGGAGAGGCTGGAGGTGGACAGGCAGCAGCCATGCCAAGAACAATATTATTTACATTTCAAGCTATAGTATCTAATGGAATCAAGAACAAAATCAGTTTTTTTCTAAACTCATTTGAAGGTTTGCCAAAGGGGCGATTCACAGCTTCCTAGTGACAATGAACAGTTCAGCTGCCTCGACCCGCATGTGGTCACGCATCTCCAGACTGACAGAAATACATTATAACATCTTGCTGCAGTTCCTGTTCCACAGAAATGTTTGTCAGGCAGCTCCGGGAATCAAAAGGGTTTTAATCTTTAAATTTCATCTCAGAGTAATTGTACTTCTTTTTTTTTTTTCCTGAACTTGGATAACTTGTTTCATACTGCCCTTGATTAAAAACAGTTGGAAGAGGAGGATGGGAGTTTTCATTTTCAAACGTTTTTGGAAATATCTCAGAACTTTATCAGTTATTTGCTTTATAGTCCAGTGTAAATATCTTTCTAGTGCAGCGGGTGCTTTTGAAAGTGCAAATGGTTAAGCTCAGTCTCAAGAAAGTGTTGAAAATTAAAGCACTTAGATGAAATTAGTGGTGTTTTGTCACCTGGAATATATGGACAGAGTTCTACTCACACCATATGGAAAAAATAGAGCTCAGATTCTGAGGGGCAAAGAAAAGACTGCATCATTGGAAGAGTATTTAGAGGTCCTGGGGGAGAAGTTTGATAGAAAGGTTGTATCATTTTGTATTTGTGTTATTGTACAAATTGAAGTCCAGATGCTCTGGTATCGGGGCCAAACATGCCGAGTGCTGTGCATTCAGCTGCGTGTAGTTTAGAGACAGCTCAAATCAAGTTGACAAGAGACCAGGACAGCAGGGAGAGCGCACGCAAAGGTGATGAGAGCTGTAGACACGGAAGGTCAGACTGCACGTACGTGAGCCCTTCATGCATCTTCCTTTTTCCTCTCTGCATTGAAAAGGAAGAAAAAGCTTGAAGTAAAATACTCAGACGAGGAGGAGGATGAGGGGCCGGGTCAGAGGGTAGTCACGGTAGGCTAGCTGCTCTCCTGGTGATGCCAGAAGTAGTTTGGACTGTTGGATGACTGAGCTTAGCATTTAAGCAAAACATACGCTTGGCGAAACAACAGCCCCTGAGGTCAGCATGGAGATCATCTCAGGGCTGGCTGGAGCCTGCGCTGGAAAAGGACGTGTTTGTGCTACGGATATATATATGTGTGTGTGTGTGTCTGTTCGTACATGCAGCTTTAGCTGTCTTTCAGTGTTGAAAAGGGGTTGGTGAAATATGGTTGTAGAAAGGCTGGAGCAAAGAGAGGGAAGCAAGATGCTCAGTGCCTTGAGAGACAAAAGAAAAGACCATCGGAGGGGCTGAGTCTGTGGAAGGCTGAGAAGCGGGAAGAAAAATCCCATCATGGTGTGAGGCACAGCTAAACTCTAAGGTGAGCTGCCGAGCGAGGACAGCACGAAGATCTCCCGCATTCCAGAGGGAAGCTGGACACTCCCGAGAGCGCTGAACGTCTCCGAGCCGGTGCGGAGCAATGCCAACAGGCACCGCAAATGGCAACAGTGCCTCGGCCCCGCGCACGTGATGATAGCTGCAGCTCCCTGCTGAGCCCCAGCATTGGCTGACTGAGTTGAAGTCCATCAGTGACCTCGCAGTGTGGATGGGCTGCGAAAGCGGTGAGAGGGAGACAAAAGCAGGGCGAACTGCTCAGATGGGAAATGGAGGCTCACACGGATTTCTTGCGGGATGCTCTGTTTACCTGCGTGGTTACTTGTCTTCAGGTGGTGGTTGTATAACCGGAGGAGAGCTTGGTGGTGTTATTTCTAGTGCATTTGTTTTACTGCGATGACAGATTTCTCATTTAGAGCCTTCTTTACTTCTCATATTCCTAATTTTTGAAGGAAAACATTGACTTTCTCTAGAATCTTTTATCTGAGGGAGTATTGGAGTGTTTTATAGGCATCTCAAATAGCCTGTAGTGCTCTGAAGCAGGCAAATGTTACATCTGGACATATGTACCATACCAGCATGGGCAGCAGGGCAAGGGAGGTGATTCTGCCTCTCTGCTCCACTCTGGTGAGACCCCACCGAGTTCTGTGTCCAGCTCTGGAGCCGTCAGCACAGGGCAGACCTGGAGCTGTTGGAGTGGGGCCAGAGGAGGCCACAGCAATGATCCAAGGGCTGGAACCCCTCTACTGTGAGGAAAGGCTGGGAGAGCTGGGGCTGTTGAGCCTGGAGAAGAGGAGGCTCCAGGGAGACTTTATTGCAGCCTTCCAGTACCTGAAGGGGCCTACAAGAAAGCTGGAGAGGGATTTTTTACAAGGCCCTGTAGTAATAGAACAAGGGGCAATGGTTTTAAACTGCAAGAAGCTGTATTTGGATTAGGTATAAGAAAGAAACTCATCACCATGAGGGCAGTGAGGCCCTGGCCCAGGCTGCCCAGAGAAGCTGTGGCTGCCCCCTCCCTGGCAGTGTTCAAGGCCAGGTTGGATGGGGCTCTGAGCAACCTGGTCTGGTGAAAGGTGTCCCTGCCCATGGCAGGGGGGTTGGAACAAAATGGTCTTTAAGGTCCCTTCCAACCCAAACCATTCTGTGATTCTGTGATCTCATTAAACAGCTATCAAAATTGTGGTTCAGAAGCCAAGCCTGCTTGTCCTGGATTAGATGGGAATGAGCAGAGAGCATCTGGTACCGCTCAAGAAGCTGCTGCTGATGGTTCCTTACTACAGAGTTTTGGTAGAAGAAGCATACAAGGATGCATGTATGGTACAGTGGAGAAATCATCTCTGATAAAGTCAGTAACAAAACTACTCTTGGTTTCAGTAAGATTAAACTTCTATCTAAGCGATCTCCATGTGAAGCAGGTAGTTCTATGGCTTAGGCAGTGCTTTCCAGTGGTGTTCAACCAACCACAGCCATCAGCAATCATCCATGAACTGCAATCCAGCTCCAGCCTACATTTGGAGCAACCTCATTTGCTGGAGTGGCAATAGCAAACGAGATACAAATTGCAGAGAGACTCCCATCCTCCCAACCCACAGCACGACGCAGTTTGCGTGCGAGCAGTGAGTGCACAAGCCTCTTTTTGTGCAAGTTGCTGGAACCTCAAAGGGAAGTTAGTGCTCGCTGTAGCACTGATCCCAAATTATATGCAACTACGGTTCACGCAACCAGCTGCCCGTGCAGTGGGAGAGGTTTCCAGGCATTGTAAAACTGGCTTCTCAGACTGTATTATCTTAATGTTTTGGATCACATTTAAACCTTTAAAATTGCCTTGATCTTTCTTTTCAGACATATTAGCTTGTCCAAGTTGAGGATGAGGGCTGGTTTTCATAGACTTAGGAATGCAAGCGTTGTAGTTTATGCTTAATTCTTCCTGCCTAGGAAAAACATATTTGGGAGAAATGTGTGTCTGCAGCGTCACAGAAACTGCCATACTCTGACGGAAATACTGGGTTTTGTGCTTGGCAAACCTGCATAAAACTGGTTTTACCCTGCTCCCTCTCCCCATGAGGTGAAAGAATAGCATCTCCCCCAACCCCAGCTGAGATAGCCATGTGGACTATGAGCTTCTCATTTCTATCCTGGACTAGCTCATTTTACTCGCTAATTGACGTAAAAAGCTGTGACAGCGGTAGGTGTAAAACAGATGTGGAATTACACAGGAAGGCTGGGAATTGTGTAGAGGAGACACCAGGGTGTCTTCATCTTCTTGAGAGTCAAGAGGGCCAATCCACTGGGATTTGTGCGCCGAGATCACGTGGGGTATTTTTGAGAGGGGGCTGAGAATTTGAGGTTTGCCTCCGGAATCTGCGCGTGTACTTGGCTGTAGCACAGAACATGAAGTCCTCCTCACTGCTCGCTCCATCAGGGCTCCCCTCTGCACCCAGGACTTTGCTGTACATGAAGAGGCCACCAGCGGGTGCTTAGTGTGTTATGCACACCCAGGCAGGAACAGCCTTTACTCTGCTGGGTGCGTGTGTGCGTGCACCATGTGTCAACCCCATTTTGGACTCTGTGCTTCTCTGTTGCTCCTAATAATTTCGCAGGATTTATCCTTTTTTTTTTTTCCCTGTTACACCAAGTTTTTCTGTAGCATGGCAGTCCTATTCGCCATGCAGTGATTTTACTCTTCTCCTGTACTGAAAGACACTGAGGCTTCTATTTAGACACTTCATGCATGTAAAGACATTTGTGAATCTAGTCAAAAACAAAAGAGGTGTCAGCTTAATCTATTTCTTACTAAAGCCAAAGAAGTGTTCTCATTAGCTTGGCTAGAACTCTGTGAGGATCTCAATATTGCTTTTGTGGGAAGAAGGAACGCATTGAATTTGGCCCAAAATTTGAGTTTCTTAAAAAAAGTCTGTATCTTGTCACCTCTTGGCATTAATTGTCTGTCTCCACCTTTCCTATCTATAGAGCAATGAAGCTATATTTAACCATCTGCAAAGTTCACAGATCCTTCACACCACCAGCCTGGCAAACCAGCTGTTCTTCGGGGAAGTTTGTCTAGCTCAGCTTTAAAAATCTGTTTTTCTCAATGCACCAGAATCTTGTTTGCAGACAAAACACATATAATTTCTAGCATATGGATTTCTTTTTTTTTTTTTTCTATGGAGGAAAAATTGCTACCCTGGAGGCTGGCAAACTGTAGTAAATATTGCTAGTAATGAGTTCTCTGCTAAATTCAGTACAGAGCTGTACCCCTGCAGGCTGAAATCACAGTGTAGGGCTTGAGGAGCTTTGCATTGAAGTTCTTCCTGTGGATTAAGGAATAAAACCCTGAAGACATTTGGCTTACGAGATTTATTTATTGAGGTAAACCTCCTGTAAAATGTGGGAACAGCATGGCTTTGCTTCTTCTTGCCTGTGATCCTATCACATCTTGCCCGCCACATGCCCATCAGGGGTGTCTTCATTGGGAAAACATTTATTTCTGGGAGATAAACTGTGCAGGATCAGGTCCCTGGTCAGTAAGGATTCTGGCGGACAGTTGTCATATTCCAGTTCTGATCACTCTTACATTGGTGTAAATCAAAAGTTGTAAGACAAGGTAAA
This sequence comes from Opisthocomus hoazin, assembly GCF_030867145.1. Lineage (NCBI taxonomy): Eukaryota > Metazoa > Chordata > Aves > Opisthocomiformes > Opisthocomidae > Opisthocomus > Opisthocomus hoazin. The sequence continues at coordinate 11,378,903 of NC_134414.1, read as the reverse complement.
AATGAGGATAATAATGGAAATATGCCCCTTTAATCCAGTGAAAGGAAGTTACTTGCACAAAGCAAAAGTTATTGGTGAAACCTTATTAATAGTAGGGACAACTCATCGTGTAATTGAATTAGTGGACCTCATTAAAGATGGTTCCCCAGGAACAGAAACAAACATGAGTTGCTTAATTATCTTTGTCTTGGAGGTTTTTTTAGTGTTCCCAGGCTCTGTGGGAGAGGAAGGAACAACGATATGAAAGAATTAGAAATCCAAGATTATATCACTTTGAAACAAAGGGGATGGCCAAGAGTGTGGGATTTTTCAGTCAGTGACTTTGAACCCAGAAGGATGCAGAGACACTGTGAGAAGAGTTTGTAAATCGCAGTCAGCAGAAGGTTTGCCCAGCAAAAACTGCTGAGAAGGCACAGTGGGGAATTTTTCCAGGTTTCAGAGAAGACACACTGCATGATGTCTTCCCCATACCCCAAAGCATCACGGATTTGGGTTTACTCCACGCCTAAGAGCACAGACACATACAAGTCTTAGAATCACAGAACCATGGAATCACAGAATGGTTTGGGTTGGAAGGGACCTTACAGATCATCTCCTTCAAACCCCCTGCCATGAGCAGGGACACCTTCCACCAGACCAGGGTGCTCAGAGCCCCATCCAACCTGGCCTTGAACACTGCCAGGGAGGGGGCAGCCACAGCTTCTCTGGGCAGCCTGGGCCAGGGCCTCACCAGCCTCAGAGTGAAGAATTTCTTGCTTATATCTAATCTAAATCCACCCTCTTTCACTTTAAAGTCATTCCCCTTTCTCCTATCACTACACACCCTTGTAAAAAGTTAAGGTAATAAAAATAATAAATGTAATAAGCTACAAGACACTTTAAATGAGAAAATAAAGGTTTAACCCTCCAATGTGCCTCCTTCCCTCTTTTTATACAAATAATATATTCAGTACAGCTTTTCCAGGGTGGGATGCAGTGCAGGACAGGACCTGTGGCAGTCCGTCCACACCAGCAAGAGAAGCTTGAGTAGCTGAGAAGGAGCACTGTCAAGAGGGTTGTCGAGTCAGCCGTAGCTGAGAAGGCCGTAGTAGAATCTGACCTTTCCAGAAAGATCTTTCAGAGTGTAGAAAATTGATGTTTTCTGCTGCTGCTGTCTGCTCCCCAGCCTGTGCGTGCAGTCTCAGTGGGGATTAGTTTAGCTTCTGGCTCTGACCCCTTACAGGAGGAACTTTAGCATGCAGATAGTCAAAGTACATCCTGGCTGTAAAACTGGACAGGTGCCGAGATCTGTGGAAAACACATTACAGGAAAAATCTGTACAGAATAAGCTTACGAAGTTCCCTGACTATTAGGACTTCCCTGGCATGACTCTTCATATCCTAGTTATGAAGGAGAAGCGGATGCAGCCTCTTGCAGCCGGCAGTGGTGATCCCTGTTTGTCTGTGTGACCCCCGTGTCCCCTTCCAGCACGCTGCTCTTACCAGACTAGGAAAGTCCCTCTTCCAGGGACTGTTTCCAAGGGGCTGGGAGATGTTCGCTGGTCCTTGTTTGCTCAGCTCAGAGATTGTCAGAGCGCAGGGATGTGGAAAGACGCAGTACGCCAAGGCTTTGCTCCAAAAAGGTGCTGAGCAGCTGGAGGTGTTTGAGCTGCAGTGGGCTCTGCTTATTCTGCACTAGGTAACGCCTAATTCAGCCCATGATTAGGTGCCCACTGCCTTAACAGTTTCCTGGTACCCTAGGAACTACCCTGTTGTGTCTTTGTTCCCACCTACACAAGTATGATCTATAATGAGTAAATTAGAAGGCTGAGCCACGCCTGCATCCCTCCTGCTTGCATTCATCCCTGAGTGAAACACCCGCTTCTCGCTGCTGGAGAATTCGGGCGGTGATAAAACTAATTGTTATCTGTGAATTGGCTTTGCCCTTCAGTTTCTAAAAGAAGTGGCTTTTATGGGCTGGAGCTGCAGAGAGGGAGCTGCCACACAACAGACCTGTTGCTGTCAGCGATAAGAAAACAGAAGCATGCGAAGTTCTTTGCAGCAAGCCTTTTTCAGCAGGAAACCCCTCACTTAGCCCCCACGTAGCGTGAAGCCTTGTCGGCAGCTGATATTTTTGCCTTTGTTTTTGGGTAGTGACATAGCATCTGCCCTCTCCATGACAACTCATTTCCCACACATTTTAAAATGAATCGGAGCACCTGGCTTTAGCTCTGCAGGGCTGTGGCTCACCATCTAATCATTAGACCTTTCAAGACCAGAAAAGGAGCGGTACAATATGGCTTTCAGGCAGTTTAAAAAAAAAAGAAAAATCTAACCCTAAAAGCTTTAAACAGAGCAATACCTCAGTGAATTCCAGCTTTTGATCGGGGGCAGAATGTGTTTCCAAATTCATTTCACGCTGCGCTGTTTCAGTGAATATAACCGCTTCACCCAGGGGTCCTACTCCTAGACCTTCCCAGAAACTTCAGAAAGCAGCCTGCAAAGTTAAGCCGGGCAGTTTCTGCTCCGCTCCCGGCCCTGCCACAGAGCCACTGTGTGGTGGACCAGCTCTGGACTGAAAAGTGGTTTGGAGATTTAACTGGTTGGGAAGGCAGCAAGCTCCTCTTCGCGTGTGGCTGCGATCGCTCCAGTGGGCAGATGCTGATACCAGTACAGCTCACGTGGACGCAGCAGCTGCCAAGTGTGGTGAGCTAGAGACTGGGTCTGTTGGTGTGGCTGTGCTTGCCTCTGGGCTGTTAGTGGCACAGCTGTGGTTGTGTCCAGACAGTTTAATCTGCTCTTGCAACCCGAAAACGTGCATCCCTGTGCATGGATCTCCCAAATGCTGAAGATTCAAGTTCAGAGACTGCAGTATGCGGTGTCTTGAAATAGTGGGTCAGCGCTGGAGAAGACCAGACTCCTGGCACTGTGCAGATGTAAACGAGCCAGAAATTAAGCACCAAGCAGAGTCGTGCCCCAGGCTTGCATGCACATCCCGCCCAGCCCAAGTTACACAAAAAAATCATTCTACAACCCCACACTCACTTTCAGCTCCATTCAGCCTTATTAACTATTACATTAATTCCCAATACCACTTCAGGAGGTTTCCCAGCACGCTGCTGAACACTGTTCAGCCTGGGGGGTTTCCCCCGAAAAAACCAAAAAACGCCAGCGAGGCTGAAGGTCAAGTGGCCAAATGCAAGTGCTTCAGCGTCGTGGCGGCTGGAATTCCATCACGGCCCTCTCATTGCCCCTGGGTGCAGGGAAGCTGGATGCTCCTGACCACGCTGGCTTGTGGGAGATGTCATCCAGCTAGAGCCCAGCCCACTGGGGAAAAAAAGAGGAGATACTGATGGGCACGCAGACCGCTGTTTCTGTAGGGCAGCGTGGTATTATTGTGAATAGAAATCAGCTGAAACGCAGAAACTTTTTCTTGTGTTGGGTGTGTGATCGTTTGACAAAATATTGAAAGTTATCACTGTTTTAGTGGATAGAAAATAACTGAGAGGCCTTTTTATCCTATTGAAAAAGTGCCGCAAGAAGATTTTTAGTGGTTGGGGGAAGCAATGCCCAGGATACTGTGTTTCTGTCTTTTTTGTCTCTTTTAGAGGAGTGACCACCACTGGCTTACTTTTTTTTGCTGAGCTTCATTTCTGTCCCAGGGGCTGAGCTGGGGTCAGGTCTGTGACCCTGATCAGCCAACCTGTGATGTGACTCTCTCTAGACAAGCGAGCAAAGCATTTGCTGCCAAATATTTCTGTCTCCCATTATCTGTCCTCCATGTTCAGAGGTCACAGGAAGTAAACGGTTGGAAATTGTATCTTTTTTTTTTCCATTCATTGAAGATAAACTTTGACATTCGCAGTAGCTGTATTTTCCCTGCCATGATACAATATTGTCAGCATGAAGCCAAATATTGGAGCTGATGCCCAGCGTTGATCTTAGTCTAGTATCTGAGAAGTCTCCAGTCTGGAGAATACAGGCGGTTGCAAATTTTCTGGTGAGAATGTGTTGGGGTTTTTTATAAACTCAGAAATGATGACTGACAAAAAATTCAAACGTTATCGTGTGGGAACGTACCAGTTCTGCTGTGAAACTCATCTGCGGGAAGGCTTCTCAGGTCCAGGAAGGAAATGTCAGTCAGAATTGTCAGGCACTCCGGCAGAACCAGCCATGGCCTGCCTACAGCATTCACCAACGACCGCAGAAATTTCCGTGCCCTTTTTGGGTTTGACAGCAATGTCTTGACCTCCTGCCTCCCGGGCAACTGCTGACTCCTCGTCTGCTGGCTGGGAGAGGAACGATTTCTCTCTGCCATGTCCTTAACATCAAAGTTTTCAAAAATACTTGGCTCTATCCTGATACAGAGCAGAAAAAAACTATGAAAACTCTTGCAGGATAAAGATCGTTTTCTTCTCAGATGTCCTGGAGGCTGAATAGCTCTTCCGAAATATATGAAGACTTCTTTTTTTTTTAAATTTGTGCTAGTGCACAATTTACTAGTAAAGGAAGGGTCACACTATGTACAGAGCATGGATCTGGCAGACAGGAGAATCGGTTTCAGTCCTTCCCTCTGGCCTGTAGCGGGTTACTCGTCATCGCTGGTACTCTGACAAACATTTTCACCAGCATCTGCACCACTTGGAAGTGAGCGGCTCTTCCAGCGGTCCGTCCCCATGGCTGCATGTCCCGACTGGCTGCCCCCAGGCTTGCCCATGTCTTTAGAGCCATCTCTGGGGTGGCATCAGCCAGGGGAGCTGCTCGGAGCTCAGAAGACCCGGTTATTCTTAATCCAGGTACTTCTTCCCGCTGATGAACCATGTGAGTGCACACGTGCTTGGGCTGGCACAACACCGGGAAGGCACGGGGACAGGAACAAGCAACGGGAGGCAGGGGAAGTCTGCCAAAATCAAGTTCATCGAGATATGTCCTCACTTTTTCTTGTGCAACATTAACAACGGTCATTTGTCATAGAGTTAACAGCAAATCCATGGAAGAAAACAACAGTTTAACAGCTGTGTAGTCACAGAGCTGCTCATTAAGATTTTTTCAAGCATTTGTCTGTTTGCTTGAGTAGATGGAGACCAATAATTACCGATTTTGAATATTTTACTGCCAGCTGTTCATCAAGATATGAATCAGTTGGTTAGTTATGGGTGAAGTTTTCATTAGGATTTAATCTCCTTAGATGCTTCTGAAAATCTCTCGTTCTATCCTGCTGTCTAATCCGCTATCAGCATGGCAGAAATCCCATTAAATAGGGACTAAGACCTTTTATAATCTTCTTCCCAGGCTGCAGAATGCATTTACCGTTGCTGTTCATTGGGCTGACTCCCAGCACAGGCTGCTGCTGGTCATCTGGAGCATCAGCCCTGCATGCACGGGAATGGGACACACTCAGGCTTCTGCCTAGGAAGGATGGAATTGTCCCACAGAGCAGGGTTATCCCACGCAATCCAGCATTCGAGCTTCAGCTGTGGGCCAGTGTCAGCTACTTCATAAAACTTCTGGCACTCTGTGTGCTCCTTGAATTAAAAAAAAAGGTTTACCACTGAGAAAGCATCCTACATGTCGTGTCTGTCTTCTGCATGGCTAATATGCCATTAGTACATAATTGTGTCTGGTGGAAAACTAGAAGGTAACTGAAGCTGATGAGTTGGGTATGCTACAACGAGTTGATGAATTTGGTATACTACCCAGTATCCAAATCTAAACTTGGCTAACTGGGGATTAACAAATGTGACGCCCATCTACGATGATGTAAGGAGGATCTGGGGAACTAGAGGCCTGTCAGTTTGACCTCAGTGCCAGGAAGGTTATGGAGCAGATCATCTTCAGTGTCATCCCATTGCGTGTACAGGACAACCAGGTGATCAGGCCCAGCCAGCATGGGTTTATGAAAGGCAGGTCCTGCTTGACCAACCTGATCTCCTTCTGTGACAAGGTGACCCGCTTAGTGGATGAGGGAAAGACTGTGGATGATGTTTACCTGGACTTTGGTAAAGCCTTTGACACTGTTTCCCACAGCATCCTCCTGGAGAAGCCATGCTCATGGCTTGGATGGGTGTACTCTTTGCTGGGTAAAGAATTGGCTGAATGGCCAAGCCCAGAGAGTGGTGGTGAATGGAGTTAAATCCAGCTGGCAGCTGGTCAGAAGTAGTGTTCCCCAGGGCTCAGTGTTGGGGCCAGTCCTGTTTAACATCTTTATCAATGATCTGGATGAGGGGATTGAGTGCTCCCTCAGGAAGTTTGGAGATGACACCAAGTTGGGTGGTAGTGTTGATCTGCTTGAGTATAGGCAGGCTCTGCAGAGGGACCTGGACAGACTGGATTGATGGGCCAAAGCCAGCTGTATGAGGTTCAACAAGGCCAAATGCCGGGTTCTGCCCTCGGGTCACAACAACCCCATGCAACGCTACAGGCCTGAGGAGGACTGGCTGGAGAGCTGCCCAGTGGAAAAGGACCTTGGGGTGTTGGTTGACAGCCGGCTGAACATGAGCCAGCAGTGTGCCCAGGTGGCCAAGAAGGTCAACAGCATCCTGGCTTGTGTCAGGAAAAGTGTGGCCAGCAGGAGTAGGGAGGTGATCGTGCCCCTGTACTCGGCACTGGTGAGGCCGCACCTCGAGTCTGTGTTCAGTTTTGGGCCCCTCACTACAAGGAGGACATTGAGGGGCTGGAGCGTGTCCAGAGAAGGGCAACGAGGCTGGTGAGGGGTCTGGAGAACAAGTCTTACGAGGAGCGGCTGAGGGAGCTGGGGCTGTTTAGTCTGGAGAAGAGGGGGGTGAAGGGGGACCTTATCACTCTCTACAACTACCTGAAAGGAGGTGGTAGCAAGGTGGGGGTTGGTGTCTTCTCCCAGATAACAAGAGGAAATGGCCTTGATTTGTGCTAGGGGACGTTTAGATTGGATGTTAGGAAACATTTCCACACAAAAGGGTTGTGGAGCATTGGACCAGGCTACCCAGGGAAGTGGTGGAGTCACCATCGCTGGAGGTGTTTAAAAGACAAATAGATGAATCACGCACTTAAGGACATGGTTTAGTGGTGGACTTGGCAGTGTTAGACTCAATGATCTTAAAGATCCAAGCTAAATGACTCTATGATTTTGTGATTCTAAACCTGATATGTGATTTGTAAATGGCTGTCAGAGCTGAGCTTTCAGGAGGGCCATTGAAACTAGCAGGAGTGAGCTAATTAAACTACGAAGAAACCAGGGCAGTAGTATAAGAAAAGTGTAAAGTGAAAGAAACCCTAAGAATGTCTACACTATAGCGTTGTATACACTACAGAGACCAACCAGATTCAAATGGCAAAAGGGCGTGAACCGTCAAAGCCCTGCTGGCACTGGGACTACTGGTCGGGAAGCTGGAGGGTCTGAGGCTGAGCCCCGCGCTCCCGGCAGCCAAGGACTGCCTGCCAGGCCTCGGGGGCTGCCGCCGCCGGCTTTCCTCTTGGATGTCCTGCCTGGTAGCGCATGGCGTGCCGTTTGAACGTGCACTCCTCTTGTCTTCCCAGGGAATGGCCTTTACGCTTGAAGAGAGGCTGCAGCTGGGGATTCATGGCCTCCTTCCTCCGTGCTTCTTGAGCCAAGATGTTCAAGTCCTCCGTGTGATGAAAAACTACGAGAACAAATCTAACGATCTAGACAAGTACGTCAAAACCATCTTATTTCCTTCTCCCTCCCCCTTTCATTTTCAGTTCTGTAAAGCCCTCGGGAAGACTTGGGGCACACAGCTTTGCCTCAGAGTCCCTGTTTTCCAGCTGTCCATATTCTCCAGCACCAGGAGTGTTTGTTCTGGCCTGTCTGCTGTCACCTCAGTTACATGCCATCCTGGTCCCAAAGCAGCACCAATATTGCTTTTTTTCTACCCCTGCATTGCTGGAGAGCTCTGGTGTTAGCCTGGCAATTCACTGTACTTTGGGTACAAGTGCACAACGACGACCAGTCCCTGCCTCACAGTGCTGGAGGCAGAGCGAACACATGTGGTGCATGTACCGATCTGTATGCTCATTAATATATTCACTGAAATACTGGATGGAAGCACAGAAAGAACCTGCCAACTGGTATAAAAAATAAAAGAAAAGAAGTAATGATATATAATGACTGATCTTTCTGTTCCTGAGCTTGCCTTGTGTCCGGTATTGTTCCTCAGGGTTAGTGATGGAAGATGCTGTGCGACCGTCGTTGTGACGGGCGGTGGGGTTTGCATCTCCATCCCTCTCAGCTGCTATTGATCTGGGGGCAGAGGCAGCAGGACTCTTCCCCCGCAGAGCAGTTCCATTGCTTTGGTTTTTCTCTGTCACAAATGCCTGTGTCCATCTTGCAAATGACATATTGTTGGCAGCGTGCGATGCCTTTTTGAAGCCACGCTGCGAGATTGGGCGCTGAACACAAAAGGGAGCTCATCATTATGTTCATACAGGTTTTTCAGACAGAAAATCGTTTGCAATCTCTCTTTACTTTTTGAGTTTTTCATTCTGCTGGCTTCAATTTGACAAATTCAGTCTTAGCCAATGAAGCATTTTCAAGAAAGAAAAATCTTTGGAGAAATGTAACATATTTTAAATCCCTAAGTGGTCATACAAACCCAGTGAGGGACGTGTAAGTCTGGAGAACACTAAGAATACAAAGTTGATTTAAAATTTTCATTTTCTTAAATTAATGTCTTTTTCTTTTTTTCGGATATGGAATTTAGCTATCATAATTACCAATTAAGTAATTGAGGATGTGGGATAATGTAGAGAGAGGTTTTGTGGAATTATTTTAGGAAAGACAGTGCTTTGAAATGTGCGTGTTAGCATTTGCATATATGCATCTTTCATCTTCTAGATTGCAAAATAAATTCTGATAATAAAGATGATGTCCCGCTCTGTCCCAGGTAGCCCTGAAGTCTGCTTTTGCCCTTGTCCATTGCATTTGTTTCTAATGCAAATTCCGAATTTCTGAGTGTACACATGGGTCTGACTTCCAGCTCTGCCGAGTCTTTGTGAGCTGTTGGTGAGGGTGGCGGAGCCGCTGGGGTCCTCGGGGAGGTCTTGCTCCAAGTATCTGCTCACGATGGAGCACTGAGGAGTGTCAGGGCTTGGGAGAGCTGAGTACGTACTGAGTGAGCCAGCTACCGCTTTTTATCAAACTGCTGACATCCATAAATGCTGATATATATCTGTTTTATTTTACTTGTAAGGTATATTGTTCTTATGACATTACAAGACAGAAATGAGAAGCTTTTTTATCGAGTGCTGACCTCCGACATCGAGAGATTCATGCCCATCGTTTACACCCCAACGGTTGGCCTCGCTTGTCAGCAGTATGGCTTGGCTTTCAGGAGACCGCGGTGAGTGATCACACTGTTCTTGCCCCTTTTTTTTAATTCCATGTGAATGTTTCCTTTGTATCGACAGTCCATCTTCATGTGGGTGGCCCGAATCATCTAAAACTCAGTCCTTCATCGGAAGACGGCTCAGTAAGCAGCCTCTTGTGTGTACCTTTGGTGATGAGCTGGGGAGTGGAGCTCTGCCTGCTCCCTGCGAACGGCGAGCGGAGTGGGTTTGTTCTCAGCCAGTACTGTACGGTCTGTGCAGCTCAGCTCCAAACAGCTCTGAGCAGACGGCTGCACCCCTGCCCGTCCGCTGCCTCAGGAGCACTGCCTGCCTGCTGCAGGGCGGGCCTTGGAGTCACCGCTGGATTTTGGACACGTTGTGCTGATGTGGAACTTTTGTGTGCACTTCCACAAACCATCCCGCAAGAAGCATTTTCGTAGGAGGTGATGCCCTGCGTCAGTGCTGCTCAGAACAGCTGCTGTGTAAATTCATGCAACGTTAAACACTGTGCATCATGTTGGAAGGCCCTGTTCTGCATCATTCTTGTTAATTACTAATATTTAGATAAAGCCCTCATTAGCCTTCTGAAATGCATTTTAGTCCTAGCCTGAAAATTCAATGGTAAGGTTCCCTTTTCTCTGCAAGCTTTTTATTTTTTGTGTCCTCAAAATGTACCAGTGGGAAGATAAAAACTGTAGATTTTGCTACAAAAACATGCAAAGTGACGGAGTGGAATAATACTGGTTTAAAAACATTTCACAAGCATGAGGTTTAACTGCAGTTTCAGCTGAGAGTAGTGTTCCGTCTGAACGTGAGGAAGAATTTCTTCCCTCTGAGGGTGACAGAGCACTGGAACAGGCTGCCCAGGGAGGTTGTGGAGTCTCCTTCTCTGGAGATATTCAAGACCCACCTGGACAAGGTCCTGTGCAGCCTGCTGTAGGTGACCCTGCTTCAGCAGGAGGGTTGGACTAGATGACCCACAGAGGTCCCTTCCAACCCCTGCTATTCTGTGATTCTGTGATTCTGTAATAGGTGGGGCAACTGAGGCAAGTTCTACTGACTGACCCAAGGTCAGACCTCGAAGATGTAAGGGCTGTGTAGGCAGATAACGGATAACGTATTACGGATCCGATTATCTTGGCAAACATGTGTGATTCCTGCTTGTCATCAAAATTTCGAGCAAAGCCACTGTGTTCCTTCACATGAGCTGCTCCTCAGGATTGCTTTTTGGCTTGTGTCTATCCCAGGTAATTACATTCTGTCCCTGATACCCAGCTTCTGGATCTGCTGGGCTATGGTGACATCATTCATCTAGGCAAGCCTTGATCACATCCCCTCCTCCTCCTCCTCAATGTGTAAGAGGAAACCAGAGAAGGAATTGCCCTTTGTGCAGGGGGAAGGTGCTTACTTCTTCTGAGCAGGGGAGAAGGTAGCAGAGGTAAAAGAGCCCAGACTCTGTCCCCGGGTGAGCACTGTCAGGAAGGGAAGAGCACGCTGCTGGGTCTCAGCTGCTCAGGATTCACAGCAGGTGGGTCCTGCTGCACAGCCACCGTGTCCCTGTCTTCAGTCTGCCTTTGCCGTGCAAGAAGTTCAAACGACATTTGGGAGCTTCGCCTCTTGTTTTCTGTCCCTGTTGTTATCCTCAGGAGTGCAGGGGTGTCTTTCCTATGCCGGACTCTTTCTGCAGTGGTTGCTGTTGGAGAGTTCCCCTTCCTGTAGCTCACTTCTTTCTCATGTTTCAAACGCACGGTGTCTTACCAGTGTGGTAAGCACATCTGTTCTCCTAGACTGACAGTTTCGCTGGTGAACTTGGGTTTGGAGCTGTTCTGGATTCCAGCCCGTGGCTTCCGCAGGAAAGGGCAAGCTGTCATGCCCCGAGTACACTGAATTTCCTGTGGCAGGGCATTTGTTTCTCTGAAGAGGGAGAGTGAATTTCAGCCTACCTCAGATCTGGTTTTAGTCTAGGTTGTTTTAGCAAGAGTGGTGTTTTTCCATAAAGAGAAGAGCTATTATATCATGTAAACTGATGAGATTAAAATGAGGAGCATTCGTGTGTGCTTTTTTTGTAGATCTGACTCGTATTTTCTTGCAGTATATATTTTCTTTCCTGGAGTGTATTATATATGTAAGGGTTGTCAAGCACTGGAACAGGCTGCCCAGGGAAGTGGTGGAGTCACCGTCCCTGGAGGTGTTTAAAAGACGTGTAGACATGGCACGTAGGGACATGGTTTAGTGGTGGACTTGGCAGTGCTAGGTTAACGGTCAGACTTGATGATCTTAAGCATCTTTTCCAACCTAAATGATGCTGTGTACATCAGGAGCCAGCCTGTGAGACACTTAGTTCAGGGTAGGATGCCAACACTTCGCTAAAATTGTTGGGACCTGCAGATTTGGGGAGCTCAGGAATTAAGATCTAAGTTTGTATTTCTAGATCTTCTCATGTTTGTTATCCTAAGCTGCACTTTCAGTCTGAAAAGGTGATTTTTCTAACCTAATTGTAACAGAAGTTGTTTTGAAGGAAATGACGCCCACAAGAACACGTCACCCTTGTTTTAGGTAGAACATAGCACCTGGAACCAGAGAGGATGACCAAACCAGTCAGTTTGGCTCTGCTGTCACAGGAAGTCGTATCATATAATCCTCTTCATTAACTGGTGATGGCTTGTTTTAAAGCTGCAAGAAAGCTGCCCTATGAAGCCCACTCCAGTACTTGACTGTCATAAAAGTAGAAGGTGGTTTTCCCCTAGTATGTAACCTAAATGTTCTTTGCCAGTGTCATCAGGGTAGAAAACTGGGATCACGTTCAGCCTGGTGGTTTTCTTGCCTGTAGTTCTTGCAGTTCTGCCCGCATTGTCCCACTCGGGAGTCTCCGGTTTGGCTACATTTCTCCTGAAGTGCACCACGGAAGAGTGAGCACCGCTTTGCCACGGAGGACTGGCAGTGCCGAGGAGAGCAGGGCAGTCAGATTTTAGCTTTCGCTAACGCATCCCGGTGTGCCCCCGCCTTTTGTGGCATTGTCTGACCGGTCTGCTCACTGCAATGCATTTTGACATCTTCTCCTTGTGAACCTTTGCTTTGACACGATTACCCCGTCAGATATGTGCCACTCCGCAATTGTGCTTAGCATTTCTCCTCGCTGCATGTCCTGCTGTGAACTCTGTCCTGTTGGTTTTGGCTCATCTCTCCAGTGAATCACGGTCTTGCTAAATGTGTCCTCTGGAGGGTCGTGCTTCCCAGCCCAACCCGTTGGACAACGGGGAGCTGGTTTGAATGTTTGATGCAGCAATTACCTTTTCATCCAAACTGTCACATTTAATACTGTTGATCAGGCAAGGGAGATGAGATACCTCAGTTTTAAAACACAACGTGGTGTTCCAGTGTGGATGAATGTGCACATATAGCACAGCTTATGGTGAGGAGGGAAGCCTACAGAATATTATACAGTATTTCTGCGGCCACAACAGCAGCAATTAGTGACCTGTGGGCACAATAAACTTCTCCCCTCTGTTGAGATCTTTCTCAGCCCCATTAGTGCTTGGCTTCATATTTGAAGGTTGAGCCTGGAAAGATTAAAGCACAAATAACTTGCTTACAAAGCAACTCTTGTACAAGAGCATCTGAAAATAGTCCTTTGAGGTCCAGCAGGGCTTCTCTCATCAGAATGCATTTATCAGTGTTTGCATGGCAGCAGATTTTGTTTCCCAGATACTGCTGTCAGAACTGCAGGGCTCAATGCCTTTTTTACCTTTCCTGGTCTCTATAGACAAGCTCTTGGAAGTGGAGCTTTTACCTGCACTCCAACAGGGCTGGTGTCCGAAGTTCTCCTCCTAGGTCAGGGCTCCAGCATCCTCCTTGCCAGCAGATTTATCTGCTCCAAATGGGATCAGACACCTGCTGTTCTTTCCTTTCAAAAAGTTACACAGCCAGCAGTTTTTAAACTCAGGTTTTCTCTGTTTGCCAGCAGAAAAGCACTACTAGGGAAAAAAAGGCTTGCAACATCCAACTCTTGGCATGCTCATCTGTGATGGCCACAGTCTCCCCACTTCTGCGGGTGGGCCAAGCAGAGCTCCTCTGCCCCAGCCTTCCCCAAACTCCGGCTGCCTTTCTCTTCAGGAGCTGCTTTAAATTCTTCAAGTAGGCTTTCTTTTTCTGTGGCCTCAGACTTTTTCCTAGGTGATGAAGTCTTGGGGTTTTAAAACAGCTGGAACAGAGGTGGAACCATCAAATTATTAGGGTGGAACCATCAAATTATTAGAAATGGCATTCTGGCCCTGTCTCCTAAGAGCTCTGAAGTTTTTGCTGGAAGGTGTCTATGTTGAATAATGTTTTTCCTTTCTTGGTTTCCAGACAGCTCCCTGCTGAGTTACCAATATTTGCTTATTCAAAGTCATGCAATAAGCATTAAAGTCTTCAGGCCAAAGTACAGTGTCATTTTATATTTTGTGGGTTTAAATTAGAATTTATGATGTAATCTGTAAGAACAGGTTGAAGTACCAGGCGGTTTCACCTCTGTCACACTTACGATAAGGACCCTGTCAAAATCAATCTCCATCTTCTGTGATCAGATCACGTTAAATAAGCACAAGGGAAGAGCGACTATGTCCAAAGAGAAGTCTCTCTAGCCATGGACCCTGTCTGCAGAAGTGGGCAGCAGCAGGTACCTCAGGAGGAGAATAAGACGAGGGTAGGCAAATATGCTTGCTTCTTGGGGCTTCTCAGGTCATGTTCCTCCACAGTTTGTGTCTCAGGGTCTTGCAGCTGTAGTTTTATTACAAAAAGTCTGCTGCCGTATTTGTCTTCGCAAGTTCTGGAATGGTTGTTAGGGGACCCAGATGAATTCTTATTGTGAAGGCCAAATTTTATTGCTGGAAATAGTGTCCCTGGATTGTGTAGGTGTAATTTCTGGTGCTCAAGGGTGGCCCAGACTTAAAGGAGATTTCTTGCAGAGTTGTAAAGCTTCAGATCCAGTGGCTGAAATACAGAGCTTTGCAGTCTGTCTCCTGCGATCCATCCCTGGTTACTCAGTGCTCCCTTCCACCACCCTCGTGCCTGCACAGATGTCCATGCCTCTGCGCAATGATCTGGTTCAGGAGTAAATGGGGGTAGATCCAAATCTTCCATGGGCCAGGCTAGCGGTAATCCAGATAGCCAGTTCACCGCCAGCGGCAACAGGAGTCGTGCTGAGGTGGTGGAAGGGATGTGCAGAAGCAGGAGCAAGCTGCTGGAGGCGTGGGGAGGGCAGGTTTGCTTCTGTTCAGCAGCTGGGATGCTGTACCATAGCTTTGTGCAAGGGATGGGTTACCCTAGGTACTAAGGAACTAAGGAAGTGTTTGCTTTTGAAAGCCTGGAGATCCTTTATCCTCATCAGAAGTTTGGTAGGGGGAAGGAATGAAGTGTCACAGAGCAGGGCTTGCAACTTTCTGAGACGCTAAAAGAGGTAAGGAAAGGGGAATCTTTGTTCTTTGATCCCAGTAGTAGAAAGAGTCACTGTTATCCTAGGAAATGCTTCCACCAGCCCTAAACGTTTTGAAACTGTGGCTGAGAGTCCTTTGTGCTTTACGGTGAAGATAGAAAGTCCTTTGTGAAGAGAACTGCATAGTAGTATTATGATCTTTTTTCTTTTTTTGCTTTTTCTTTTTTTTTTAATGTAAAATATACTTAATGAATATTATGGGGGTCCTTATGCAGCACAGGAGAGAATATGTGCAATGCTGTTTAAAAGGGTTTTTTCAAGCTGGAGGATCTCTTTTAACTGTGACAGTAGCTTTGGAAAGAGACGTTATACTTTTTCACAAAGAGAAAGCAGAGAGGGAACTTGTCTCAGGGCATGGAATCAGGGTTTTGTTTCTTCTGTGATAGTGAGGGATAGTTTATTACAGTGGCATAAGGCTGCAGTCTCTTGAGACTGGATAATTCATGAGCATACTGGTATTTGAAAGTATAAAGTTGTCAGCTGCTCTGCAAAAGCTTTTGGCATCCCCTGAGAGGAGGGCTGGAACAGGTTGGTGCGTCACTGTCGGAGGAAAGCTGTGGGGACAGAAAAAAACTTCCCCAAGTTCCCTCTCCTTTTCTGGAGACATAAATATCTTTAAGGGCTGATGGCAGAACAATGTGAAACATGTTGGGGTGAAGCTGAACCTGGAGAATGAACGCTGACAGGATGCAGATGGTGTGAAAATCAAGTCTGACAGAATAATGATCTGTGTCACCGATGAAAAACGAGCAAGTGGAACATCAGTCAGTCTACAGAATTGTCTTGTCAACAGATCTGACTCTGCTGAGGGATTTTTTTTAATGGTGTTGTGCAGTCTGAGCAGCAGGAGAGAAAGTTGCCTGCCATTTCTAGACACTTTAAGCCCAAACGAACTGGAAATTAGAATACAGGTCTAAATCCCATAGACTTGTCCCTAACCACAGAATTGTCTGTACTCCCTCTTCTATAGAACAGTGGAGACCAAAAGTGAGTGAGAAGACTGGGTTTTTGGATTATTGTCCTGGAAATTGTACTTTGAAACCCCTTTAGGCAATCGCTACTTCTTGCAAAAAAACTGATTGTCATAACTTCTCTTGTTGCCACCTGCCTGGTTTGTCCTTCCAGAAGCAGCTGAAGTCAGTGTTCAAGGGTTCCCACTACTCCCTCTGTGCTGACCCCACATTTTCCAGGCGAGTCTTTTCAGCGTACTGCACCCCCATCCTTGTCCCTTCTCTGTTCCCTCTCCAGTGAGGTGGTTCTCAGAATGCAGAGAGGAGCACAGATTGGCTCCTGGGTGTGCGGGGAGAAGAGCTGGTGTGTCAGCCGTGATCTGAGGTACCGGGAGGACTGGGGGAATAGGGTGGACACTGTTGGGGCTGTGAGGCTGTACCAGGGTTATTAAATTGGGGTGGGAGTGAAAAAGGATTTAGAACCCTTTTGTCATGAGAAAAACAGTCAGTGCTCGTCCTTCCATATCTCCAGTCTTCCCTCTCTTACTTTTCCTGAGCAAAATGTACGTGCAATGTGTCTAACGCTCAAGAGGAACTTCCATGGGTGTAAGGTAAAATCTCAGGCTCAGTGAAGTTAACAGCAAAGTCTCATGTTAACTTATCAAGGTCAGGCTTTCCCCTGCTGTCAGAGGTGATTTAGATTTAAGTCTGTTGAAATTCCCCAATTTACCAGGAGAAGCTGAAAGGAAGAGGTGGAGTTGACCAAAAGAAAGAGGTTGACCTGGTGAAGGAAATTCAAGAGGATGTGTTCGCATTTAATCTGGCTAAGCTGCTGCCACAAGGAACAACCCCACCTTAAACAAAAAATGCCAAAGATGGGGAGGAGGGAGGAGAATTATTTAGAATAATAAATACCAGGATGTAAATTGGAGGGGAAAGAACACTGGCAATCATGAAAACCTCGGACAGCAATATCCACTGTAACAGGGTGTACAGTTCTCGAAGAGAAGAGAAATCAGTCGGCAGCATGAAGAGCTGGTTTGCATTTGCCAAAGACTTCCCCAACTGATCTGCACAAAGTGAGGGCCTCTGTGCTTTGGTACTGTAATTCTTACCTTTCTTGGGTTTTGCTGTGTTTTGTTTATTTTTTTTTTCTGGAGAACTCTGTGTGCGGATGCACCGTCCAAACATTTTGACAAGGCAAGCCACACGCATCTTCAGTACGTGATTGGGAAGACCTGCTGTAAAAGCTGCTGATGTTTTCTGTATTTGGTACAATTTATGGCAAAAGACAGAATATGCCAGGTTAGATTTAATTTCTCTGAAAGCTGTTTGCTCTGGTATTGTCAAAATAATATTTCTTTGTCAAACCTCGTCCCAGTTCTGTGCTGGTTCTTGGGGCTCCCTGCAGCACACTTTAAAAGTGAAGGTGCGGGTCTTGGAAGGATTTGCACAGCGCAGAAAGGAAATATAATCAGAGCAGGGCTTAATTTATCTTCCCAGGGACTTCTGATCCCACCTTAACCTCTGTACTATCAAGTAAAACAGAACACGTTATGTTCTCAGCAGTGAAAACAGATAAGGGCTCCTCGGTCAACGTCCCTGAGCAACAGCACCAATGGCTCACCTTTCTTCACAACCCTGTAATCTTCCAGGGTCCAACACACAGGCAGGTTTAGAACTGAGCCTCCAAAAAGGCAGAGAAAAAT
Organism: Opisthocomus hoazin; assembly: GCF_030867145.1. Taxonomy (NCBI): domain Eukaryota; kingdom Metazoa; phylum Chordata; class Aves; order Opisthocomiformes; family Opisthocomidae; genus Opisthocomus; species Opisthocomus hoazin. The sequence goes on along the minus strand of NC_134414.1, from coordinate 11,361,472 downwards.
CAGGGCTGAGACGTGTTTTCCTGCACGTAAAGTTGTTTCCGAACGGAGGGCTTCAAGCCCCTTGAGCCTGAGGAGCTTAAATGCAGCAAAGGATGCTGAATTTGGGAGATGCCGTCACTCGCTGGTTGGTGCGATCCCTGGGTGGTGGGAGCTTACGCCTCACCTCAAAGCCTGGTCTTCACCCGTGTGCGTCTGTAAATTTCCGCACGGGTGGCAGAGTAGTTGTGAACAGCCTGGTTTCTCTGTCTTCCTCCTGCACAAGAAGGGAGCTCCGGCTGTCGAGGGTAAGCACGGGTCAGACCCCGCGCTGCAGACCTGCCTGGCTCTTACCCAGCCCTCGGCTCCGGGGCCTCAATCTTTACGCAGAGCTTTGCAAAGCTCTTCTTAAACACCAGTATTGAAACACCACTGCTGAAAAGAACACTGGAGAAAGTTTGTTTCTGAAGTTTTGGAATAGAGACAGGATTTAACCAATGCATTATGCTATGACAGGACAATTCTCTGGTTAAACCCTTCTGTCCTGAGAATCCAACAAGAGGCTCCTGGCAAGCCAAAAGCAATGTGAACCTGTTGGCCTGCCTTAATCCTTCGCTGTGGATAGCAGAGATTCACCAGGGATCTGATGCCAACCCTCTGCATTTTCTGTATGATGACCAGTATCAGGAGTTAGTGCGCTGGTCTTTCTCTATCGATTCCCCCCTGGAGCGGAAGAGAGGGCTATTTATTCTTTAGGCTGTTTCCTGACCAGCAGAACCAATGAATCCAGGATCCCTCCTGGTTTCTGTCCACTGTCCCCTAACACTTCCCCTCTGCAATACCTTCTGCTCCCTTCCACATCACTTTCATCCTTTCTCTGTATCCACCTATGCTCCACCATAGCCACCCATGCCAGCTCGTCCTTCTCCCCTTCCCTCACCTCTTCTTTAGGCAGCAGTGGGCGCAGCTTCGGGTGCCCTGCTTGCTGTCCCCTCTGGTTTCCTATCTGTGTGCTTTTGATCCTGCCCCATAACCATTCCAGTATTTCATTTGATTTACTCCACAACCAGCTTTTTCTTCCGTTTTCTCTGCCTTCTGCTTAGTCCCGCAGCCCAGGAAGGCTCTGAGGCTTTGGTAGGGCTGGGCTAGTGAGGGCTCAGCAGGGACTAGGTGTGAAGCAGCACATGTTGTGTCTAACTGCAAGCTATCTTTTTTGGCCAGCTGTCAGAATAATTGTCAGGAGAAAGTCTACGTGCCCCTCCCCAGAGTGCTGGGGACAGGAACCCCATTATCTTTTCACTTTATCTCAACAGTGATTTCCATAGAAGGGTGTAGGAACAAACATCTTCGAGACCTTTGCCTTTCTATTAAATTTGCTTGAAATGAACTAGCAGGTAAGAGAGGACACAGAGTGGTTGTATAAGCTCGCTTTTCCTGGAAAAAAACCCTGCTGAAAATAGTGCTGGGTGTTAATAACTTGGCAGACTAGGAGGTGGATCCAAAAGCTTTGCTTTAGGCTCTGACCTGGACCTTGCTGCTGTGGCAGGGGTTGGGCTATGGCCGAGAACTGGGAGGGCTGCAGCTCCCACTGAAGCCTGTGTGCGCTGCCGTCTGCGTTTAGGAGCGGTCACTGGGTTGTGCTTGTTCAGGCCTCACTGTTCCTGAGCTTTGGCAGTTTCCTACAGCTGCTCTGCTTGCCGTCCCTTAGGATCCTGGAGATTTCCCTGCGTGGCTTTAGGGGGTTGGTGTGGATAGGGAATAATTCATTATTATACCTTGGAGCCTGCATCTTCTGAATTTTGGTTTTTCTGCCTAAAATACACAATGACAACTTTAAGGACATTTATAATAATGCAATCATTCACCTTGCAGATTAGTTGAAATTTAAATCTCACAGCGTACTTAAATTATAGGATGTTGCCTTATAAATCTCTGTGTAGGTTTCATTAATAGTTGATTGTACTTTGTTTCTATTATTTTTCTGCCAGTACCTCAGGGTACTGTTCAGCATCCTATAATTTACAAAGAAAATTATCTAAACCAACAAAAAGTTCTTGGCTTTTATTATAAATAAATCTGCAAAAATAGCTGACGTATTGCCACAGAGATTTTGTTCAATTTGATGATTAATTGTACTGTATTTAGACAAATCAGTTCATGCTTGCACAGACTTTATCTCCAAATCCTGTAGCCCACAGGCATTCATAATCTCAGGCTCCCTAGAAGAGCTAAGCCATTTCAAAGTTTGTTTTATTATTCTGAAGCCTCTTACCCTATTCTGGCAGAGACCTGAACCAAAACAGTCAACAACAGGGGTGCAGCTGGTGGAAATGTCTCTGGAGGCTCATATTGCTCAACCTGTCAATTCTGTGTATGCGTCTTCAAAGTGTAAATAAATCAAACCAAATGTAGGGCTCTACTGTAACCACGTTTTACTGCGTCTCTAGCAGCGACGGGCTTTGAATCCAGAGTGGGTCCTCCAGCCTGTTCTTCTGGCCCAGCAGTGACAGTTTTCTGTGGTCAGCACGCAACAAAAGCCAAGGCCGTCAGCTGGTCGCTCCCTCGCGTGCGGCCCCTTTGCAGCCTTGCACAGCCAAAAGACCTCCCAGTCATCTGGACCTGGGGCATCAGCCAAACTCCAGAGAGCTCCGAGCAGCGGGCGGCAGCAGTCAGCATCCTTCCCCAGTGACAAGCCAACTTGTCTTTTTCCTTCCTGAGCCCGAAGATAAGTTTGCCAGGTGAACCTCGGCGTCACTCGGAGAGCGTTTGCTCAAAGCTTTCCAAGAGCATCGTGCCTTCTTGTAAGGCAGTGGCTGTGATCGCTGCAGAAGGTCAGCTTGTGCCGCGCCCGTTGGAGCACTTTGCTGCGTGACCTCGTAGCTCAGGGTAGGTTCCTGACCACTGTCTCACAGCTTTCTCCTCGTTGTTCAACTGCAGCTTCGTGCAGGCTCAGGTGTTGGCAAAGATCTGATTCATCTCTTGTTTGTTGCTTCTTTAAGCAGTGGCTTCCCATGGACTTCCTACCCGTTCTGAGGGAAGTCCAGGCCCTGCTAAGTCAAAACACTCCAGGACTTTTATGTGGGCAGGATTTCATCACCTTCAGATTGCGAGTGGAGATGCTTAACCTTTGTCCGGAGCATTTTTGTTCTGAGAATGAGCCTTTCCTGTCTGGGTGAAAACATTGAATTGTGATGCCTGCCTGTCTGCTAGAGGTATTGTGAGGGTGTTCTTGATGCTGTCCTACTCGGTAGCCTTTATCCTCTCCTCACGTGTGGAGCACGGACTAGAAAGTAAGTGGAAAGAAAATGAAACCAAAGCCTGGGTTTTGTTGCCATGTTCACGGTTTTGTCTGGCGATTCATTGCCCGCTGGTGCGGCAGCAGACACGCGGGGAGCCCGACTGCTTGCAAACGCCCTTCTTGTGGTGGATGACAAGCAGGGTGTGAGTATCTGGAGAATCAGGGACCTCAGCTACTGTTTTAATCTGCTTTCCTGCATCAGTCCCTCTTCTCAGGAACAGGAATTCTGTAAGGCAAAGACTGGTAGCCCATTAAAGACAGGGCAAGGCTGACCATTGCAAATATTGGATAATGCTGTTCGAATACGTACATCACCTGTTAAGCAAGTATCTTTTTCTTCAGAGAGTAGTGCTTTTAGAGGAGTGAGGGAGGAAAAGAAGGATGAAGCTGCACTGGCTGAGTGGGTTTTCTGTGCCTGTCAAGCCCTGTCAACTTAGGAGCTTTGGAGATGCTTCCAGCGGTGTCTCTTTTCCTCCACAATGACATAAACATCATACAGCTATGGTCCTATCTCAGCTAGTAAGGGAAGTTCATGTGAAGCAAAGAGTAATGTCCTTTGGCTTCATGCCTAGTGTACAAGTCAGCGATCCAGCGCCATCAGCTGCTCTGCCCTTCTGTGGCTTTTGACCAGGATGGTAAAGTTAGCGGAAATAATTGCTACCTGTTATTCATGTATGGTAAGTGTAAATAAGTCATTAATTTTGTAGGTGTAAACAGGCAACTGAAGTTGTAGGAGCGCTGCCCAACGCCATGGCACAGGCCAAGACTGTAAGAGCAGCACAGCACTGACCAAAGAGGTTTTACATGGAGCCTGGAAAGCAAAGACGTTGAATGCATTGGATTTCTGCTTGGCTGCGTGTCAGAGGCAGCAGCAGGCTAGAAAAGTGGGGCGAGATGCCACCAGGAGGGTTGCAAACACAGCCACAGAATCACAGAATCACAGAATAGTAGGGGTTGGAAGGGACCACTGTGGGTCATCTAGTCCAACCCTCCTGCTGAAGCAGGGTCACCTACAGCAGGCTGCACAGGACCTTGTCCAGGCGGGTCTTGAATATCTCCAGAGAAGGAGCACTGGCATTGCCAAGGACAAGCTGTTGGGGGGGGGGGGGGAAGGAGACTTTGGGGTAGAAGGGAAGTGAGGAGCGATTTGGAGCTGTGAGGAAAGAAGTTGCAAAATCTTTTTGACTCCCCTCTGTGTTTTGGGAAATGCAGCTTTGCTCATTCTCTGTAAACAAACAATAGTGCTTTCGAGATAGCACTCCTGGCTCTCTTGTACGTTCTTGCTTCTAAGGGGAAACAGCTCACAAGGCAGCATTGCTAACCAGGAAGGTCGTAAAGGGGAAGACCACTTTGCCTTTTTGAAGAAGTGACTGCTCCTTGAATGAAAGCATTAAAGAATGTTTTTGTTTCCTAGTACCTGTGACATGTTAAAACTTGTTCTTTCCCGAATGTCAAAAGAAATGAATGTTACTCTAAAAACCCATCACCAGTGTCTGGCATTGCTTCCTCTGGGCATCAAATGTCTCCTGTCGCCCTTGTCCCTGAACTCTTGCTATAATGAGCCTTGCAATTCTGGGATTGTCTTCATTGTGGGTTTTTAAAAATGCCATCCGGATGGCCAAGATCTAACCAGTACTGAGCACCACAGCAGGATCCTTCCCATGGCTCACATGGTAAGCTGTGCAGCTTTGTAGTTCCTGGAGCACTTCCATGAACTCAGCCAGAACAAAATCAGAAAGGAAAAGAAAATGTTCCTGGCCTGGGGATGAGCAAAGCTCTTGTGTGATGTAGGTGAACATAACCAATGCCTTTGACGGATTCTGCAATGCTGCTCTGCAGTCTGCTGGATCCTGCAGTCCGGTTCAGGCAGCTTGACTTGACTTGCTGAAATCCAGATAGAATAATGTCTCCGTGGCAAATTAAGAAGTTGAAACTCTCCTCAAAGTTCCCTGGAACCTTACAGACGAGCTCAGTGGCACAATAAAATCTAGCCTGACTTCCACCTTAACTAAAGGCAGCTGTGGTGAACCTGTGATGTTAATGGGCTGCGTAGGAGACTGGAGCTCTGAAAGCCTAACGAATGCAGGCTGGAGCGCTCCCGGCTCTGAATTACCCCCGCAGAGGTGACAGCTCTCTGAAGGTTACTGTTTACCCAGAAGTAGTGGCGTAGTGTGTACATTCTGGCTTGACATTGCCGGGGCAGTTAATTTTTACTAAGCTCCATTTCTGGTATTTTTACCCCCATGCGTGTGCGTTTGGCTTCCAGCGAACTGTGTGCATAGCTGCTTCTCGGGGGGGGGGGCGGATAAAGCTGTACCATGACTGAGGCCGTGCAGAATGGCGGGATCCTGGGCACAGGTGAGTCTTCTGGTCTGGTAAACCAGCATGCGTGTTAGCCCCACACAGTGCCCGTGTTACATGACTTGATCAAAAGGACTTATCTTTTTAGCATTTTATTTAATTGAATCATTTTTACTGAGTCCCAAGGAGATTAAAGGAAAACTGCCTCATTGTCTTTTTGTTTCACTGAAGCAATATATCAACTGTAATCCCAAGAGAGATGGAGAAGGCACGATGATAGAAGCAGTGTCTGTTGCTGAGGTTGCATTCTTTCTTCAGAATGCTTAGGCTGCATCTTTTCCTCAGAAAAATCAAGTGATTTGGTTTTATTGCTGCTTGGGTGTTTCTTATTTACTACTGGTCCACATAGACCAGCCTGTCCCTCTCAGAGCTCTACCTTGCCATCCTCAAAGGCACAAATAAGCTTTTGCTCCTCTCCCAAAAGCTCTGTACCCTTGAGAGAAACCTGGCTGCTGCTCTTCCCTATTCAGTCACCAGCAAACCTTTTGCCGAGTTCAGTTTGCGGAGCTTGGCTGTTCTCTCTGCCTGCCTTGTGGAAGGGATTTTGGGCGTCTTATTTCAACGGGTAAGGTGGCCAGCTCAGCTCTGTGCGTAGCTGTTATCGTCAGCGGAGGGAGCACAACTCTTCTGGGGAGCTTTCAAAATGAGGACTTACTTGTGACCCTGAAAGTCTGACTGTGTTTGTTTCCCTTTACATCTTCTTAAAAACACGGTGAACTCGCTGAACTGCCTGTTGGAATCGGTTGTTTCATACTCAGTCTGCAAAGAGACTTCCAGCTCACTGCTACCAGGATCCTCTGCTGACTGCTTGAACACCTGATGGAGTCCACAGCGCCTGGACCGAGTTCAGGAACGTGCTCCAGTTGGGTGCCTGCAGGCATTGGAAGCTTGTGTTTTATTGAAACTGGGCCTTGGCTCATGGCTTCAGCGTTAGGGGGGTATGAGGCTTTCTTAGACATGTGCCCAGTGAGAGGTCACTTTCCTCAGATGGATCACTGTTTCTGCTCCTGAAGGTTTCCCTTCCAAAGCTGGCAGTGCCAGTAGTGTGTTAATTGTTAGTCAAAATGACACCATCTGATGTTGCCTGGAGTAAAGGAAGGAGCAATTGTTTACCTGAATTGCTCCATGCCTGCGACAGCCGAGGTAAGCAGCTAGGACTGGGGACCTGGGCGATGGCACAGCCTGAAGGGAGAGCAAATGTGTGGCACAGCCCTTCTGTTTTCAGAAGAGGATCCACGGAAGCCAGCATACTCCATGGGAAGGTCTGCTTAACATCAAATAAATGCAATATTGAAGAAGGGAATGCAAATTCTGAGTGGGGTGCCTCTCTGTGCTTGGTTCTCAGTCACTGACCTGGCTACCTAAGCCAAGCCAGTCCGTCCTCAGGCAAAACACACCATGCTGATAGCTGTGAGAGCCCTTCTCCCAGGGAGCGCAGTGACAGCAAGCATCCGATTTTGGAAGACATAGGCTGAAAAATGTCTTCTGCTGGATCTGGAAACCAGCCCATTGCTCTCCCGAGGCAACAGCCAGAGCCAGGAGCTCTGCCGAGGCGCTGGGTCTCTGCCCTCTGCATGAAACAACTCGCAGTTCCTCCAGCCACGGGGCTGCTGGTGGGTTGGCAGCTGGGTCTCGGCTTCTGCTGCGCACACTGGATGTCCTTCAAAGGTGAGATAGCTGGTGGCCTCACTGCAGCACTGAAGAGATGTGAACATCTGAGGCACGCAGCTGGGCACTGAAGTAATAGGTGTCTTGACTGTGTACAGAAAATGCTATGTTAAAACAGGGGCACTCTTTTTAAAAGCATCTCATAACTTGAAGTATCTGCAATGATGTTACTAATTTGTGCTTTTAATTCCTGGTTAATAACTCTTTTCTAAACGTAGAAGGCAGCAGTACAGTACCCCTTTTTTGTGAAGATTAACGTCTGTGAATACTGCCTTTGAGATAGGCTGTGGGTATGTGATTAGTTCGTTGGTTACTGGGCACAGTTTTAAAGAATTATGCTGGATAAATGAACCATTACTTTTTTTTTATTTCTGATCTTTCTGTGTGATTGCGATTTGATCAGTGTTGATGTCAGCACTTTTATTTTTCTGCTTTTCAAAGTAAAGGGCTATTTCATTAGGAATCCCACAGTTAACTGTGGGAAGATATCTGCCCTCCTGGAAGAGTCATGTGAGAGAAGTCCTTGCTGGAGAAAGTGGCCCAATTATGTTTGATTATTCATCATTTATATGGACTTACAATGGGAGATGTTTTCAGCCTCCTCTAAAAATGAGGCATTTTCTAGCTAACATTTCACATCAGAACCCCAAACCGTGAGCAGATCTGAACTTACTGGGGCTGTGCAATAGTAGAGAGATGTCAGCAGCAAAAATGCATTGCTCTGTTGCTCCAGCTGATGCTACTCACTGGTACAACTCCTGCTGTTGTGAGCAGGTAACAAGGCAACGACAGACATTGGAACAGGCTGCCCAGGGAGGTGGTGAAGTCTCCATCCCTGGAGGTGTTTAAAAAACATGTACATGTGGCACTTTGGGACATGGTTTAGCAGGCATGGTGGTGTTGGGTTGATGGTTGGACTTGGTGATCTTAGAGGTCTTTTCCAGCCTTGATGATTCTAATTTTATTGAAAAGAAGGCATTTTTGTTTAAACAGTGAAGACCTTCATGCTGAGAAGCGATTAGCCTTAGTGCAAGCAGGTATGCTGTTGTCCATGTGAATACTTCATACTGAGATTTCATCCAAACATTTAATTTTCTGTTTCACTTCTCATAATTTTTGGTGGTTTTCATTAGGTGAATGCAAGTGTCAAGAACTGGGGTCAGATATTCAGGGAAAAAAAGGTGTTGCAAGGGCAGGTTTGGCTTGGTCAAAGCAAATACCATGGCAAACATTGATCCAATCAGATCCGGTCGGAGCTCTGTTGACTGGAGAGGAGACCCCAAACGTCTGACTCTGCAATAGCCATCCACATCGCTGGCATTGGTAGCTGGGTGAGAAGGATCATGCTTTCACTGTTTGAAGTGCCAGCAATAAGTTCCCCGGGAAAGAATATGTAAGAAGGTTGAAGGTATGATCGTCGGCCTCCCCTTCGTTTATCAGAATTATTTTAGCCAGAAAGCTCTTCTGCGCTGAAGCAGAGTTTGCTCCCTGAAGCAAAGATGTTTCACAAGGGTGAAATGTGCAACACCAGTGGCTGTTGAGGGAAGCTGCTGTTAAAGATCTTGAGCTCTGGAGTTTTTAAATGAGAACTAAACGTATTAATAGCCGTCCCTTGAGGTCTCATTTCCATGCCAGTGAATAGCTTGGTTTTGTGCTCAGTAGCTCATTTCCCTGTATTTTCAAGTTTCAGCTGTTCTGTTTTATCTTGGAGCTATTAATTTTATGAAAAATTCTTCTTTTCTTCTTTTTTCTCCTTTCTTAGGGGGTTGTTTATCACCATCCATGACAAAGGCCATATCGCAACAATGCTAAACTCTTGGCCTGAAGAAAATATTAAGGTACGTGGCCTGTCTTCTGTGGACTGGGAAGTTACAGGGAGGTGGGTGGAAAATGGGATGTTGAATGGAACTGCTTGACCTTATTTACAGAATTGCCTGTCTAAAAGGACAAGCTGAGAAATATTCCCTTCCTCAGAGAGCTTCCAGGCTAGTGGCTGGACTTCAGAGACTCTGTCATGTGTGTGTGTGGTCAAGAACATCTTTATCAAAGGTAGCAGGACCTTGGGCAATAAAAAGAGTGTGCATGGTAATAAATTTGTACAGAATAGGGGCCCTAGCGAACAAGTAAGACACATGTATTGAAGAATTCTGTGGCTAACTCGGCACTTGTTAGATGTACCAAAGCTCTTTAAGACACCTCGGTCACCGACTTGCTTGTAGGACTTCTTCCCAAATCCAGTGAGTCATGCAGCATCCAGAACATTCTCAACTCTGCAAATAAGGTTTGACATGCAGCAGCTGAAAATATTGCTGACACCCTACCCAAAAAGTGATCTTGTGAAGTGTTTTTCACTGGAGCTCGGGGCTGTGCAAGTCCCTGGCGTGAAATAAAGTCAACTCTTATGACAGGTCTTGCCAGTCACCTGCTTCCATATGTCTGAAAGTGTGTGTGCCTGGGAACTTCCCTGGCTATTGACAGGTCTTTGGTCCCCTATCAGTCAGCTGTCTCTTCCAGGAAAAGAGGTTTGGCAGCTGAGAAAATCTTGCGAGCATTTTCCATTTCTAAAGGGGAAAAAAAAGAGGAATTTAACATGTTTCCAGAAAAAGTAATCATATTCCTATAACATTGTCTTTGGAACCATGGCGAACAGATGCAAAGTAGATGTTTTGTCCTTGCTCTGTCCAAAGATCTCAGTATTTCCATTTGTTTCTGACTCGGGACTATGAGCAGAATTCATTATGGCTAATAGAAATGTTTTTGCAGATGGGGAAACTGGCACAGAAATATTAGAGACTGTTGTTGAAACGGCCCCCTCTGGCACCCGGAACAGACCATAGGAAGGGCAGCAGGCCGTGGAAGAGGTTCAGACTATCTGCTTTCCAGGTTTGCCAGACTACAAAGGCAGCTAATTTCATCAGTGTGGCTGGTTTGGACTGCAGGGTTCCCTGTGTGTTTGTACACAAACTTCTCCATGCCTGCACTGGTAGGCATGGAACGCTTGAGATTGTGAGATAAGTAGGGAGGCACCTGGACTGCACCTAAATCCCTGGAGGGACCCAGTTTTTTTGAAAAGGCTGAACACCAACACTAGTAAGTCCTATTAAAGGTCTTACCTGTAAGAAGAAATACCTGGAGATGCTGCCCCACCTTTTGCTTTGTGGCTCCTTATTGCTTCTTGGCAACAGCATTTACTGTGGAAATGGGAAATGTGGGTTGTGGGCCTGGATCCGCTGCCTGGGAGGGCTGGAAGGGTGCTCTGCTTAGCTTAGCAGAGCCTCAGCCAAGCTCTGATGCACCCACCTCCACCCCTCGTGTTGAAGCTGGCCTGCTCTGAAAGAATCAGAGTGCCTGAAGCAGAAGAAGCAAAAGAAGCCATTTCTGAGCATACTCATGGGGGAGCGTGGGGTTTTTGTGTTTCTTCCAGGGTGGCTAATGAATCCTGCCATGAAGAAACACTGGATAAAATGCTGATAGCCCTCATCAGTGCCTCCCCTTGCGAATTTTCTGTCTGGTTCCTTAATCGTTTGCCCTTTTCCGCATGATGGCCCAACTAGAGCAGGCAGAATGCAGAAAGTCATACAGAATAGCGTTGTGGTAAGGTGTCATCCTGGCAGCTATGAGTTCAAACCACCTCAGAGTGAGGGTAATCTAGAAGCCATGTCTCCTATCCCAAGACAAGTGTGCTGCCATGCTAGCTACTGCACTGGCCTTCCATCCTGCCTTCCCTAGGGCGCTCACCCTAGAAGCGTGCTCAGCATCTTGGGTCTCTGTCAGGATTACTCCTCTACAGGGCTGTTCGAAGTCATGGTGTGCTCAAGGCCGAGTATCAATTTGTCCTGTAGAGACTGACCTTCTGCAATCAATACAGAGAAGTGGGAATGCCAACGGCGGCGCTTGCCGCTCTGCATTGCCTCGGTGGCTTGGAGATCAGTGCAGTGCTCTGGATCACTCTGCGGAGCCAGATGCCTCCTGCTTAGGCATTGCAAACCTGGGCTAGCCACATACAGCCTATGGTCCAGAGTCATCTCAGCTAGCCTCAGCTGCCTGAAGACTCACTCGGTGCCGAATCTCAGCTTGTGAGTACTTCTGCGGTGAACAGCGAAGAGGGAGATGAGCGTCTTCAAAGAGAAATGCCCCTTTCATCCCTCCCCAAAACAGCTGCTGGAGGGAGGAGGTGCACTCTGGAGGTTTCTGTCTGTTCCCATCAGCTATCAAAGAAGTTTAGAAACCAGTTAGATGATGGACTTAAGCTGCACACCTAACCTTTAGCCAGAGACTTGACTAGAGTCATCAAGGGGATCTGTAGCAGCTGGAAGCAGAAAACAGGTTCCTAACTGTTAAACCAGTGGTTCAGCTGGAAGGGTCTGTCCTGCTCAGCCAGAGATTAACAGCCTGTTTCTTGAGTTTTGATCACATGAACACGAGCGATTAAAAACATTACTTTAATAAGCTTGCATATCAGGTATCCACTCAAACTTTGTGCGCTGTTTCTGTTGGTTTTTACATCCAAAGAGCCACAAACAAATGTGAATCCAGTTTCCCCCTCTCTGATACAGACAGCAATTAATGTCTCCTGTGCTGTATTTTCAGTTCTCCTGTATTTTTCAGTGTTACTCTGAGGAACTTTGGTACCTGTAGATTGCAGCACATCTAAGACTGGGGAAATTTTCTATCTCTGATGGGTATATTTAAGTGCTATCGAGGAGTTCCTAAGGGTTGTCTGAGAACACTTTCTTGTTTGGATGAAAGGGGATATGTGCTCCAGGGAAATATTTTGATTCGTTAGAACTTAATTGCTTTTTAAAATAATATTCTCTGCATAAGTGGAACAGGTTGCCCAGAGAGGCTGTGGCTGTCCCCTCCCTGGCAGTGTTCAAGGCCAGGTTGGACGGAGCTCCGAGCAACCTGGTCTGGTGGAAGATGTCCCTGCTTATGGCAGGGGGGTTGGAACTAGGTGATCTTCAGGGTCCTTCCAACCCAAACCATTCTATGAGTCTATGACTCCTTGTCATATAATTTGAATGAGTTTCGGGATCATCCTGCAGCAGTGTGTGTGCGTGCTGCTTTCCCCGTTCCCACTGCTGCCCTCCACTCCCAGTTGCATCCTCTGGGTGTGGTAAAGAAGTGAGCACACACCCAGAAACAGATGGAGCCCACCCAAAAAGAACCTTTCCTATCACCAAGACTTCACGTTGTCTCAGAAGGAAAAACAAACAAGAAAATGCTTGAAAATGGAGGTGAATAAGTGTGTCACTGCCACAATAATGAATTTCCCCTGGCAGGTTCAACCTCTGCCCTAAGGATAGGTGTGTAGTCCTTTTAGTTTTAATAGATTTTGCGTTGAAGGTTCACTTTTAGGAATTCTAACTCCTAGTGACAAGAAACTGACGACAGCACAAACCCAAATATTCTACATATAGCAGGAGGATGTCAAAATAACCCCTATTACATATAGGTTGTCACTATTACTGTGTGCATTATGACCCTGAAATGTATCATGCCTGAAACTGCCAGAGGTTTTTTTTTGCTAGAGGGCAAAATAGGTGTAAAAGGCAGAACAGATGCATGTGTCCTGCGTGTCTGCAGTTTCTCCTCAGGCTGATTCCTGAACTATGTAATGTAATTTTATCCTGCTATTACAAAGAGTGGATTAGGTTGATGGAGGAAATAGCCTTGGGATGTGTATTTGGTTTATATAGAATAAGAAAGGACACTGAAACAGATGAGTACGATTCTTCCTGAAATAGGGAAGGGCAGCAAGAGGTTTATTCCATTCCTAAACAACAAAATCCTTCTCCATCACAGCACCAAACCAATTCCTGTTTCTTATCCCCCCACCCTGGCCAAAGAAGTACATCTACTGAGATAGTTTCTCATCCCCCATTCTCTTATTTCTCACTAAAGCACACAGGTGTGTATGTCCAAAGTTTAGCCTTAACTTTGCAGATCAGCAAATAAAGAACTTCTCTGCAGTCTTGTCCTTTGAAATCCAAGCTAGATTGTGCACTCGAGTCCACTGCAGTCTGATAAACCATTTGATGTGAGCGCTCTGTCCTCTGAAGTGCTGGGACAGTGCTGAAAGTTGAAGTTTATTAATGTATTTACAGCTTTTCTTCCGTGGTGGGACTGGACCCTGGTATCTTCCTGTTCTTACTGGATTGCAGAACTACCCCAAATTGTGCCTGGCCCTGAGAACAAAACTGACAATTAGAGTAGTTAACCTAAAAGTTGTGAAGCTCAGTCAGATCTGCTTGGTCGTTTGCCTCCTGAGGTCTCGATGTGCAGTGTGCATTGAACAGCTCTACTTTAGGCTTCTAATCTGGACAACATTAAGCAGGCTTTTACTTTCCTTCTTGTCACAAAGAAATGATACAATAACAGGAAAACCATACAATTATGGATCAGAGATTTTGGTGAGGTAGCACATTACGGTGTTTCTGAAATGCAAAAGGCCAACTGCACACAGAGTTCAACGACAACTGTTGAACTCCCAGCCTAGGGGGGAGAAGAGTTCTCATGTTAAATACGTAGAGCAGAAGCCCCTCCGCCGTCCGTGCTGCTGCCCGTGCTGACGGCTGCTGTCTGCCTGCCTTGCAGTCAGGGCTACCAGAGGGAAAGGGACCCAGCTACAGTGAGTTTTGTTTCGATTATCTGATGCTGGCTACTCCACAGCTACTCTACAACAGGGTGAAGACATGAGCTTGTTACTGCTTGGAACCATGGAATCGTAGAATCATTTAGATTGGAAAAGACCCTTAAGGTCATCGAGTCCAACCGTACTTCCACAGATGCAGTTCATAAGCACAGGCACTTTCGTACAGAGCTATTTTACCTAAAAAGGAGAGAAAAAATCGAGGCCAGATCTCTTCTGTGCAGCTTCTGGTTATGCAGCTGAGGATGCACAAAGAGCCATGCTGGCTGGGTTCTGCTGCAAGCGAATTGAAGTGCTGGCAAGCAGAGCTGCTCCTCAACCACACCGCGAGCTGCAACCCATCAGTCACGTTATCTCTACCCCCAAAAATGATCAGCCCTCTGTCACTAACAGCTAATGAACACGGTGTCGAGTAGAAGGAGCAAATATCCAGTGCACGATGCAACTGCAAAATGGCGTCGGTGTGAAGACAGTGGAGCTGGTTTTGGTTCTAGAGCCTTGGCAACACCATACAACAGTCTCTCTTGATCCTCCTAGGCGATCGTGGTGACGGATGGAGAGAGGATTCTCGGTTTAGGAGATCTAGGAAGTTACGGCATGGGTATCCCTGTGGGGAAGCTTGCTTTGTACACAGCTTGTGGTGGAGTTCACCCACAGCAGTGTCTCCCTGTCCTGCTGGATGTCGGCACAGACAACGAGGTAAGACAATTTCTCATAAATCTGACGGGTGAGAAAGAATAGAGACTAGTGCTTAACTGAGGCCAGCTCCCTAAATGTGGAGGCAAAGCCAGAGGCATCCAAGATGAGATGATGGCTAGACCAGCATTGCAGGGAAGTGGCCAGGTTTCATTCCTGTTTGATGCTCAAGAAACTTTTGCTCTTGTGAGGAACTGAAATAAACACTGCGTAGCTTCCTGGTGCCCTGGTGAGAAGACTTCGAGTGTTGCCCATTGGAGCTGAAGGATCAGCTCCACCTTTCAGCACGGCAAGGTGAGCAGAAAGATTTGGAACAGGAAGTCCCAGATTTATTCATCCTCCTGTAATGGTGAGAAAACAGACAGATGCTCGTGTCTGCGTAGAGGTGACTGTGTTCCAGAACATGGAGAGTCCCTGGTGGGTGGTTTGGAGAAGATGAATTTCAGTGTTTTGCCGGATTGCACACTTTGCTGCACGTGCTCACCAGCCAAGAGGCCTCCGTCCGATGGCAGATTTTTGCCTGATGACTCTGGCTCAGAAAGGCCGAAGTGCAGCATTTCAGCAATGCCAGGATGGTCATCTGTGAGGATGTCTTTTTTAAAATGAATATCCTATCGCTATTTGGGATGGCCCGGGTTTGCCCATTTTTGTAAAACGCACTTGTGCCTCACTTGCCCCCGAGTAAGCCAAACACGTTTCTTGAGAGAAATAACAAACGCAGGGTATAAGAGCTTAGAGTCTGTGTATGAAGACAGAAGAGTGCCAACATTTTCAGACATGCCTGTGCTTACTGGAAAGCTCACTCTTTCCTCCAGCCCCAAATGTGAAAATCAGTGGCCATAGATGACATCTGGGATGAGATTCCCAATTACCTCTTTGGTCTCTGATCCCTCTCTGGTCCCAGGGTTGTTTTATCCCTTTAGCACAGAGGCAGATGGACTGGTGGAACACAGAGTGGCACCAATGATTCTTAGGCATCTCCAAGGGTCAGATGGTGTCAAAAAAACAGACTCCCAGAGTCAGTCTTGGGCACTTTTGTTCTGCCCAAAATCAAGTGTCACTTGTGTGTCCAGGAACTTCTCTGTGGAGGCAGTTTCCACATCTGGGATTAAGATACATATGCTGCTGTTTTCCAGCAATATAAACAATATATTTCCTCACAATGTAAATGATTTGTTTATTTACTTAATGGCTTTCTCATGTGCGTAAGCCCAGCTTAACCAAACCCTAAGCATGTCCTAGGAGCATGCTGCCCCACACGTAAACTCATGTATCAGTGCAGAAATAAGACACCTCCTGCAGGCATTCATCCCGTCCATCTCTGCCTGTCAATACAAGTTGAGCCTAGGATGACTATGTTGCTAACACAGGCATCTCAGGTAGAATGGAGTAAATACAGCAGTTGTATTACATTTTTAGCATGAATTTCCAGCTTGTCTTTCTGCTAGTCCATAATACTTTGTGTACTCTTTCAGCAAATCGGTCTGTTTTCAGAGCTTGGCATTTCTCAGCTTGCCTGGGGAGAATTTGATGCTCCCTGAATCAGCCCCAGAGCACATGGTGCTGTAGGGGCAGTCAGTGAAGCAATGCAAATGGGTCTGCTTTCTGTTTCAAGGCCCTGAAGAGTTAATGTAGCAAACACAGAGGAAAACCTTTTTCATCTTTCCTTCTAAGGGAAAACAGCTGTGGCTGTAAAAACAGATCTAATTTTAGCATACCTGCCAATATTTAGGGCCCACGTGGCTGCAGGACAAGAATTTTGAGGTGGCTCATCCCCTGCTCATGTGAGTGATTCAGTTCCTGGAATCAGAAGGGAACGCAGTGACTCATGGAGGTGTTCGCCCACCTGTCTCCTGCCACTGTTTGTCCTGTAATTTTCCCAAAATATGTGCTGTTTCCATGCAGACCCAGTCATTTTTAGGTGGCTTAGGGGTCCTGACTGAACACCTGCTGGATTGGTTGGAGGAAGGGCCTCAGTTTTTATTCCCGACAGGAGCCAAAAAATAAACTAATCTGTTGTACGTGAATACCTTGCCTTCACACCTGCAGATAACTGGAGGTGAGTGCTAGGTAGGTGCAGGGCTTGGGAGCATTTTGGCATCCAGTCACTGGTTCTGGTCAACCCTGGGCTGTCACCTAAAGGCCTAAATGGCACGTGTCATTTCAGGTTAATTCAGGCATTGCTCAAAGCCCTGTTTGTGGTCAGCAGCTTTCATGGTAACCTTCAGTGCAAAATTACGAACTGATTGAGCAGTAAACACTCCCCACACAAAGTCGGTTTTATTCACTGGGAGTGAAGCACCTTAGCAGGGAGCCGTGGTGGAGCTGTTCTGGGGATGCAGAGCTCCATTTCCTACAGCACCCAAGAAGCATTACATCCCTCTGAGTTCATTAACACAAAAAGATTGTCCACAGCATCATCTGACTTCATATGGAAACGCTGCTGGGGAAGAGCTGTACGAGCTGGCCTGCACTGCATAGTAAGTAAAATCAACGTGGCCACAACAGACAGACTTTTTGGGTAGGCTGGGCCATAAATCTCCATCCGTCTGTGGAAGAGAAGATGTCAATGAATTCCTTTGTGTCCTAGGCTCTCCTGAGTGATCCACTCTATATTGGACTGAAACACAAGCGGGTTCGTGGGAAGCAGTACGATGAACTGATTGATGAGTTTATGCAGGCAGTTACCAACAAGTAAGTGGGATTACATACGTGGTTCCTCTGGGCTGCTTCCGTTTAAGAACAAATGTTGCAACTCGTGAAATAAGCATTAGTATAATTGATCGTCCAAGCAAAGAAAGGTCATTTAAATGCACATCTCCTGGGTGGTCTACACATGACTTTTTGTGCTTGAGCACTCTGTGTCTAAAATATTTGTCTTCAGAGAACTGAAATGGGACTGGCTATTTATAGCCATTTCCTGTCCATATAGCCCAGAGGTGTCAAACGTGCGCCCTGTGGGCTGTATCTGGCCTCCATCCTGCGTTTATAAGCCTCATTTGGCATAGGCAGAATCTAAACTTTGGGTTTGTGTACATTTGGTAAAGGAATTTTTTAGCTTTCACCGTTATGAAGGCGATCATCTAACTGGAAATGGCCTGTCACTGCACACGGTGATGCCTGTCAGAGCCTGCAGACTGCCCCTCTATAGCTTTGTTAAAAATAGGCGCTTCCCTGCGGGCATTGAAATCTGCGCAGTGAGAAGGCTGGGATTATAGGGATTGTCTTTTTGATGGTGGGACAGACCCAGTGCGTATTTCCATTCTTACTGACTAGCTGGGATAGAGGGTCTCTGCTGTACCGGGAAGTTTGAGATGGGAAGAGCAGAACCACAACCTCAGCGCTGTATGTGCACCTCTTGCACTGCGTGGAGTTCCTCTTTCTGAAAAAAGAAAATATATTGAAATCTCCATGACTGTCATCTGGAGAGGTAACCATGTGAAAGAAAGTGAGAACAACTGTTAAGGGGGAAAAAAATAATATTTGGAAAGCCCCAAGCTCCTAAGCAGCTGCTTCTGCCTTTCCTAAAGCAGGTGATGCTGATAAGGAGTGGCAGAGAGCTGCGGTCTGTGCCTGAGTAATAGGCTGCTGCCTGTCTGTGAGTTGTAGGGTCTTTTCCTCACAGCCGAAGGAGCTGTGTTTGATCTTCCCTCTTTCTGTCTCTCCAGCCAGCTCTGTGTGTGTGGGTATCCCTGTCTAAATGGAAGGGAGTGGGTGGTACATGTGTCACCAGCTCTCGGTTCATCCCTTGAGGTAGGAGGTGTCATGTCCAGCACCTAATGACAACACATACCCATCCCCTGAGAAGCGTATCTTTCCGCACGGTCAGACTGCCGGGCTGGCTGCGGGTGGAGGGATGTAGGAAGCAGGGACTGCTGAAATGCTGAGGACCGACTCAGTCACAGCTGACGAACCAAGTTTTGAGAGGGATGAGCGCGTCCTGGAGAATATCAGCATCTGCTGGTGTGGTGTCTCGGTGCGGCTTTGTGCTGCACCCCGTGCATGTGCAGTGCTGCTGGTGGGACAGGGGTCTCCCCTTTGCTGTTCAGCAGCATGGTGTAGACACGTCCCGTATGGCAGCCGGCCAGTACGTCAACCCGCCCAGCTGCAATGCCCCCTTACTGAGCCGAGTTACTCGCTCTCAGCCAGTGCAATAGCCCCTGTGTCTGTGAATGCAAACACGAGAACACTGCCTGCCTGTTGGATTAAAATTACCTAAGGACGACTGCAGAGGAGAGAATTTTGTGTTTGTGCTCTGGTTTGTCCTTCTGTATATCTGGCAAGAAAGCTTGACTGAAATGTCAGTTGATTGCAGTGTAGTATTATGTTAGACACTGGTGGGTTATCTAGGGGGAAGAAATTCTTGGAGGCTAGAAAACTGGTGAAACACAACTAGGAAATCACAAGAGGCTCTACAAGTAGAAAAGATTCAAGAGTTGTCGGGGTTGATTTATGGGGTTTTTGTTTGTTTCGATTGTACTTGCTAATTAATCCTTCAAGGAAACTGTCCCACTTGCTTTTGGCCGGAAGACCACAGGGGTATTGCAGTGTTGGTGTTGACGATAGCATGGGAACAATGGAATGAGACCCCAGATGATGGTCTCAGCCATCACAAATTTGGCGCTGAGATTTATGCTTGTGGTGTTAAATGCAAAGCTCATTGCACCCACTACTCCTGCAGTTTCAGTGACGGGGCCAGAAAGACAATTTGCCTTTTCTGTGCATGCTGCTGGAGAGGAAGGATTGGCTGTTATTCTCCTGTGTTTAGTTTACATGAGCTCATCACCACATTGAAGGGAGAAGACACTCAGCCATGAAACAATGAACTCTTATCTTGTGAGGGGGTGATGTCATGTCTAATGCTTTCGTCCAAGTACTGGGAATCAAGTTCCAGGGGCCCCTGTCCCAGCTTTTCTATTTCTCTTAGCCAGGATGAATTGCTTGAACACAGTAAACCCCAGAAAAGTTCTCCGCAAAGTGGGGCTGGGAAATTCCGCTTTGCACTTCTCCATTCACATCTGTAAAGTATTTGGAGATCCTTGAGTGAAAGGAGCTGTTACCTTATATTATCATCCTGACCACCAGCAGACTTTAAAGCATTGTTGGAGTGTGGTCCTCTGTGAGCTCTGGGCTGGTGAACAATCCTGCTATCAGCCTGGGTTTGGCAAACTTCTATGAAACAGATTCATTTGCTCTCAAATTTCCACTGGAATGACTGGATGCAACCCAGTAGGAGATCTCGCTTCTGTTACGAAAGGAAGCAGAAATTGGTCAGAAAGTCAAGAACATACTGCTTCCACGTGTGAGGAAACCTGTGAGTACGAGCTGCTGTGATCTTCGGTCGGCTGTGGTTTCTTATGCACGTCTGTAATGCATATTCAGTTATTTGGGGAGGAACCTTTTGGGTTGCCACAAATCTCTTGCAGTTTGGGGGTTTCCTTTTCAGCTTGATGTTCATGCCGAAATTCTGTCTGCTTCCTGAGGGTACGTCAGCTTCTCATGGAAACCATTTGTCAGTTCCTCTGCAGGAGTACCTCCCACCCTGTCAAATCACTGCTGGCTCAAGGGACATTTGTCACTGAAGTGGAATGTGTCAGAGCCCACAAGAAAGCCAGGGGAGTGAAGATTTACTCTTCTAATGGCATAATAATATCAAACAGATGTCAGATTCCTATAGCTGGAGACCCCTACAGTCGGCAGAAAGGGCTCCTGGTCTCCTAACAGCCACCTCGTAATGAAATGAGGAGTGCGTCAGAGGCTGCAGAGTTAGCACTTAGAGTATTTGAAATAAAGTGTGACTTCTGGGCAAGTTTAGAAAGAAAAGCCCCTCCTGAAACACCTGGATAAATTGCTGCATTTTCTGCTGCCTAAACCTCCGTTCATTACTCTTTCACCTAAAACACGTGGAATTACTGAGCTCTTTAACAAGAGCTCCAAACCATGCATTTTGCTCCTCATGGGAGGCAACTACCTGCAAAATTTGGCCCATTGAGCCTCGCCTATGACGGAATGAAGCAGCCTGACAAATTGCTGTTTTCTCACAATGAGTAATGGGCTTCGTATGGGAAAATACACTGCTTCGGTTTTCCCTCTCCTCAGTTACCATGGCAAAGGGCAAGTCAGTCTTATTCTTGAACTGGTACATTTTTCCCTTGAACTGGTACGTTTTAGTAGGCTGGAATAAATGTTCACCTAAAGCACCCAAGGATCGTAATCAGAGTAACCCTCAGAATTTCTGGAGCGTGCCTATATCAGCAAATTAAGGTCAAAATCAAAATGTGATGGGAGATGAGTTGTGCTGCAGCATGTTCTCTGGACTCTGCAGAGCTTCAGCCCAGCCTCCACAGTTACAATATTCTTTAATCTTCAGGCTCTCTTTCAAGCAAACTACCACTGGAAATTTCTTTCCTCCTTCTCTTTTTCTCCTAAACTGGTATAGAAACTGGAGAGCAGTTCCTTACCTGTCTTACTCCATTCCCTCCTGCTGTGGCTTCATTGCAGAGTGCAGGTTGGTGGCTCCAAGGGCCAGAGGTGCTGACGGGTGGGCTGTCCCCGAGCTCCAGCCGCCATTTCGAGCGCTGGCCTCCGTCGCTTGCCAGCAGATCAGAGCAAGAGCCTCTGCAAGAGGCACCTCCGCACACCAGCAAACCCTGTCGCAGAAGCCTCATTAAGCTGTCATAACTTCACGCCCCGTTCCTTTCCCATCAGTGCTTGTTAGCAGGGTGGCCAGGGAAACAGCAGCTTTCCATCAGCCATGCCAGGTGGCAAAGCACAGCCAACATCAGGAGATCAGGAGGCACTCAGTTTCTCAAAACGGGGGAAGAAGGAAGGTAGCTCTGCTGAGTTGATTTTCCCTTGTGCTTGTTTTATACCTGAGTTCTCTTTGCCTAATCCCTTCCCAGTACTTTTACCCACAAACACACCGAGTCAGGTCCCACCTGCTCTCCAGCAAGCAGAGTCTGCTCCACAACAAGGTGCCTCTGAATGAGCAGTTCTCCAGGGCCGTGGATCACAAATTCACCAGCACCTTTCAGAAACAAAATCACCAGTACAGGTGCCCATCTGTTCTTTATTCAGGTGCTCTAGTTAACTTGGCTAATTGATCCTGAATGACTTAAGTCTCCAGGCACCGCTGGCCTCCACAAAGCCCTCGCATAATACTGCTGACACATAAAGTCTCTCCTCAGCATCTATGGGTCTGCCAGGAGATGTGCACACCATCACCAGTGCTCTAGCAAGGCTGATGGGATAGACTGGCTCTAGCCTTCATGGGGATACAAGGTGGACATGCTCCTTGCCCATCTGCCCCAGTTGCCATGGCCAGAGGGACTCCGACACCATCCAGAAGGGAGAAGTTTCACCTCCATCCTGGGAAAGGTGATGGAGCAGCTTATCCTGAAGGTCATCAACAAGCAAGTGGAGGAAGCTCAGGAAGTGTGGGCTGGATGAGTGGTCAGTGAGGTGGATTGAGAACTGGCTAAATGGCAGAACTCAGAGGGTTATCATCAGCAGCGCTGAGTCTAGTTGCAGGCTGGTAACAAGTGGTATCGCCCAGGGGTCAGTACTGGGCCCAGCCTTGTTCAACTTCTTCATCAGTGACCTGGATGAAGAGTTAGAATGTACCCTCAGCAAGTTTGCTGATGACACCAAGCTGGGAGGAGTAGTAGATGATACACCAGAAGGCTGTGCTGCCATTCAGCAAGACCTGGATAGGCTGGAAAGTTGGGCAGAGAGGAACCTGATGAGGTTCAACAAGGGCAAATGCAGGGTCCTGCACCTGGGGAGGAACAACCCCGTGCATCAGTACAGGCTTGGGGTGGACCTGCTGCAGAGCAGCTCTGTGGAGAGGGACCTGGGTGTCCTAGTGGACGACAGGTTGACCATGAGCCAGCAGTGTGCCCTGGCTGCCAAGAAAGCTAACGGGATCCTGGGATGTATTAGGAGGAGTGTGGCCAGCAAGTCGAGGGAGGTTCTCCTTCCCCTCTACACTGCCCTAGTGAGGCCCCATCTGGAGTACTGTGTCCAGTTCTGGGCTCCCCAGTTCAAGAAAGGTGACGAGCTACTGGAGAGAGTCCAGCGGAGGGCTACGAGGATGATGAGGGGACTGGAGCATCTCTCCTGCGAGGAGAGGCTGAGGGAGCTGGGCTTGTTCAGCCTGAAGAAGAGAAGGCTGCGAGGGGACCTAATATATGCGTACAAATATCTGAAGGGTGGGTGTCAGGAGGATGGGTCCAAACTCTTTTCAGTAGTGCCCACCGACAGGACAAGGGGCAACGGGCACAAACTGAAGCAGAGGAAGTTCCATCTGAACATGAGGAAGAACTTCTTCACTCTGAGGGTGACGGAGCACTGGAACAGGCTGCCCAGGGAGGTTGTGGAGTCTCCTTCTCTGGAGATATTCAAGACCTGCCTGAACAAGGTCCTGTGCAGCCTGCTGTAGGTGACCCTGCTTCGGCAGGAGGGTTGGACTAGATGACCCACAGAGGTCCCTTCCAACCCCTACCATTCTAAAAAAAAAAAAAAAAAGTGATGGTGGTAGGAAGAGCCACCCCCACAGTCCAGTATCCTGGCTTGATGTGGGATGAGCTCAGCAGCCAGCTCCTACAATCTGCTTCTAGCTACTGGATGATATTTAAAATCAACGAACACTATTTAGGTTTTATTATCTTGATTTTCTGCTACTGAGGAATGATTCAGCTCCAGATTTTCTGCTTACAGGATCTCTGTGGTAATGGACTTTGATTACCTTGCCTTTAGATCCTTTGGGATAACACATTTACAGATGTCAAAAAGCCTTCTGCCCTAGGCTTTCTGTCTGTGCCTTCCACCTAAGCCAGATTTACCACAGCTGGTTTAGAAAGATCTAGCTGGAGAAGATCTGTGTGGGTGGAAGGCAGGTGACAAGGCTCCATTCCTTGCTGTCTGTCGGAGGGTAGCTCCGGGCTACGCCTGAGGGTCCGTACTAGCACGGTTGCATCTCCTGCTTGTACCTCCAGCTGCAGCTGTTCCTCAGCCCCACTGCAAGGAGGATGATGTCATTCGACATAAAAACACAAGAATGGCCGTAGCAGCCGTTAGTGCTGGTCTCGGTGCTTGGAAGTCATGAGATGCGCTGTGCAAACGAGTTGGGGCGGTTTTGCTGCTGTAAGGACTACAATGAAAGTTGACTGTGATTTTTCAAGTTTTTTTTTCCCAAAAGCTCTGTGATTGATCTTGACTTGATCTTGCCCCGTCTCCTGTCTCTAACAGTAGCTCATAGCAGATGCCCTGGCATACGACTAGGAACAAGCAGCAAACCATCCTTGGCATACTCCCAGCTTCCCAGGAATCTGAGATTCAGGGTTTTCCTGCTATCTTTGTGCTCCAAGGGTCCCTTTCATTTAGCGCTCGCTGAATCCGCAGCAGGCTCCGCGCCTCAGAGCGTGAGGCTGTGTCTGTGCTGGCAGAAGCCTAGCGAGACTCCTGCCCAGCCTTCGAGACAGTCTGCAGCCGAAGAAGGTGGTGAGGCAGGCAGCAGCTCCTGCTGGGTTACAGTGCAGCTCCCTGGCATGGAGTTTCTAAACCCAGGACCTAGGGCTCTAAATTTTCTGTTGGCTATAATATAAAAGGCTGCAAGTTTTTGCAGAACTCCCATCTGTTGGCTCAAAACCAAACGTTCTAGCATAAAAGCAATTGCATTTCTGTCTCACTCAATGATGACCATCAGAACTGCTACATCTGCTGCAACAGTTGTGACTTCACTTGCAGATCCTTGGGGCCAGCTTTCACCATGCTGTGATTGTCTGACAGTCAATGGACCTTCCCCCTGACGTTTCCATTTCAAAACAAAGTAACAGATATGGTCATGTTTTCTAACTTACCTCTTCATCTCTCCTTTTAACACTAGTGGAGCTATTTAATGAGTGATGTACATAATGCTATTAAATCACATCAGAGTACTGAGTGAGGCTTCGAAGGGGTTTTTGATTGGTTTCAGAACTGGAAGGTCAGCTTTTAACTTACCAAAATTTTAGTTTTCATTGTCAGTTTTTTATGGGAAAACTTCCTCCTAGCTATGTGGAAGTATGAAAAATTTCTTGTTGTTAAGTGTTACATCTGTCTGCAGCCTGTAAGCAAACAAATGTTGCGAGCTCTCCCTGGCCCCATGCCTCTTGGTAGTAAACCCATCTCCTTACCTGTCTGGGTTTCTTCTTCTTGGCCAGAAACACATACAAATATGCAAACAGTGCAATCCTGACATGAGATTTCCCAGACGTGAATAGACAGTAGAAGAGCCTTGGTCTTTTGGGACATGCTTAAGCTGTTGTGTCACCTGCCTATTGCCAAGAGCCCAACAGCCGCAGCAGAGCTGCCGCTGAGGGGCTGTCAGCAGACTCGAGGGGTGAAGGAACTGGGTCCCAGTAACAAAAATCAGCCTGGGCTTCATGCCCTTTTTACATGGAATGGACAAAGGGACTTTTTCCCTCTAAGTCTCTTCTTAGCTTGGTACCAGTGTTTGCTTAAAGGTTGCTGGTTCTGTCTCTAATGTAGGTGAAAGTGCATGTTCTTCTGTGCCTGGAGTTAGCCTTGGTGTTGGATGAGACAACAGTCTAGTTTTCTTCCGCGCTTGTTTGTAAAGACTCAGTTTGCAAAGACGTTATGGGAACAGCTTGCCTTTTCTCTCTCCGAATGCCCAGGTGGCCCTAGGCCCCGTTTCTGCCGGCCCGAGGCACGTTCTGGCAGGACCCCATCACACTGCAGGGGCACCTGGGTGCTTACCCTTCATACACGAGGACAGCGCATGTCTGTAAGTCACTGCCGTCATCGTCTCCAGCGGCAAAGTGAGATCCTGGCTGCAGCAGAATGAGGGAAGCGCTTTGCCCACTCCTGAGCCACTTCTAGCTCCATCAGGACGAGTAAGCAAGAGTGGCCAGAGCCCGTTTTCTGGTCATAAGGCCAAATGGCGTTGTGGTTGCTGCTCGTGTCCATACTGCTTAGCCATACCCATACTGCTTAGCTCTCATACTGCTGCAAAGCCACAGGCAGGAGAGCTCTTGAGGTGGTGCCTGACCAAGCTGACCCCTAAGCTGTGGCCAGGAATGGCGTGGCCGAGTGCTGCTGGTCTGACCAAAAGCCTGCCGAGGACTGTGTTAAGAATTCAGCAGTAAGAATGGCCCCAGGACACTGGCCAGACTCAGGTCTTAGTGTTGTTTACCTGGCTAGAGTGGAATTTGGTTTTCCAATCCTGAATACTGATCACTTGCTGAGCATGATTTTTTTCTAATGACGGGCTCCTTTACTGAAAATTGAATTTTTCTTGGCAATTAGAGCTTTGGTTGCTGGTGTATCAAGCAGCAGTAAGCAAGTCTCAAGGCCAAGGGCAAGGACAATTTGGCTTTTCTCTGCCTGGTTTTATCTAAGCCTGTGAGCAGGAGTTGCAGTGCATCAAAGCAGACTCCTAACGTCATGAATGACTGTAAGCAGTGCTATCAAATGCTAAATGCAGACAGGGATTGTAATCTCCTGCCTGTGATTCTTTCCATAAAGAAACTGGACCTGCTTACAAATACTATTATCTATTTTCATATATGTAGGAGTGTTTATACTCCCTTCTCATGGTGAACAAAAATGCCCTTTTGCTACGGGTCAGCAAAGGCACTGCACAGGTCCTCAGGCCACCCTTGAAGTTCTGACATCTGCAGTTTTCTTCAGATGCTTCTCAAATGGCAACTGCTGCCTCATGAATTTTTTCCTCTCTGACCTGGTGGCTTATAATGAGGCTGGATGAGCTCGAAGAGGTACACACAAATGAGGATGAAAGAACTAAGTTGCATAATGAGATAGTTCAGGCAATTGAGAAGTCTCTTGAATAAAGAAGCTAAAAGCAGTGTCATCAGGAAGGCATCTGCCTGCCTCTTCTGGGATTCACGCTCTTCTGTTCCACACTTCATGCTCATCCAAGAGAGATGCATATCATCTTCTGCAGGGCATGCAGATCTCGCTAGCAGCATCTTTCCTCTTAACATAGCCCAGAGATTCAGTGTAGCTCTGGGATGATACTAACAGCACCAGAACAACAGTATAGTGGTAAACAAAGCGTGAATCCTACACTTGTTTGTTTTCCAGCAAACGGAACAATTTCTGAATAAAGATTTTTGGGTGGTAATTTTTCCAGCAGATTTGTACTGTTGTATGTGTTTACCTCCTAGAGTCATCCTTCATTAGGGCAACAGTCTAATACTATTATTTTGATCAATAGTACATTATTTCATTAAAAATCCAGTTTGTGCAAAATTTGCTAGGTCAGGTCTGGAGATCGGACTAAAATGAGTGTGTGGGACCATCCTGTAAAGCTTTTCTCAGTAAGACCATTTTTACAGGAAGGTTTTTGCAAGGTATGGGAGAGAAAGCCAAACTTTGGGTCATAATTACAGAACAAGACCCCCGAATATGCAAATTAATGAGCCACCAATATAATCCTTGCCATGAAAGATTTTTTTGATGAGGAAGAAGTGACAGTGTGCATCTTTTTGTTTCTGACTCTATGAAATGGCTAAATTGATTCCAGAGATGGTAGCGAGCAGTCCCCGGATGGGGGTCTGGCAGCCAACAGTGAACCAGGAGACGTGGTGATGGTATTAAATGACTCTTGTAGTGTCACCGGTTACAAGACAGAAGTGAAGAACTGTGTTTAGAGAGAAATTAGATTCAGTGTTTTATCTGAAAAAAGAACACACCGAGCCTTCAGCAAAACATGTCAGAGTTTGCAGCCAACATTAACCCGCCATACCACAAACCAGGACAGCGGAGCTTGGCGTAACTCCAAAAGGTCTTGTTTTTGCTGAGAAGTGTGTATCTGTTGTGGTGGTTGAGGGGGCATTGGCGTTAAGACATCAGCCTGGATAGTATTTAGTGACCATAAAAGACTGTGTTGTTATAGCCTCTCCCCATTTCTATCTATCTGGCATGTCTGAATTCTTTCAAAACCACCTCTGTCAGAGAGGTACAGAAATGAACTGTCCGAGCATCCTCTCCCACAGCCTGCAAACGCAAGAATGACTCATGCTAAGGGGAAAGCTCCAGTTCCACAAGGAGACACAGGACCACAGGCACCCCTAGAAATGCGCACTTCAGTGTGCCCAAGAGGCAAAATCAGGTCAAAACCAAGAACCTTCCTTTTGTGAAAGCCGGGGGGAAACAACTGGGGAATGGAAGAAGCCCAACTGGAGATTGGCACTTGCTGTGTTTCAGTGTACCTTGTCTGTCTGAAATCCTGATAGTCTACATTTGAGCTTTCTTTTTTAGATAAAGGCAGTGAGATCCTGGGTGTTTAACTACTAATGTCCCAGATGCCAAGGAGATGATAGAATGCTCTAGAGAAGATGAGTCACTGACAGTCAGGATGAGATTACTGGAGGGAGCCGGCCTTAGCTGGCCGTGCCTTTCCTGGGCTGGAGAACATTCAGTCCTGATGTGACCTGCTGCTCTTGGCTTCGGCCTCTCCTTCAGGCTCTGAGCTGAAAGTTAGGACACTAGTCACGTGGATCGGTAGAAGCATGGAAGAATCTATGAGAACTGGGAAAAAGCCAAGCAGACCGCCCTCAGAAGCCTCTTCCGATCACAGCAGTTTGCAAGATCTCTCTGCAGGGCCACCCTCAGTTCTAGCCACAAATTTAAGGATGTTTAAATGTGGCAGAGGGGAGCTTCAGAAATCCTTGTTCAAATACTCAGTTTACAATTGCTTTTTCTGAAAAAAGGCATCCTGCACCTGTAGGCAGCAAGCATGGTGTAAGTGATTAGGTGTGTGCTACTTGGAACTGCATTCGTATCAGACCTTACAAGTTAAACAGAGCAAAATGTCTCAGCTGGTTAGACAAAAGCATACCTCACTAAAAATGATTCCTCCAACAAGAAATGGTTCATTTTGACTTCGGAATGGAAACTGCAATGTTTCCAATGAAACACAGTAATTCTACAAAATCAGTTTTGTCAAGATCCAGTTTTCGTTTAAAAAATGTTATGATGGGGGAGACTGCCCAGTATATTTCATTCCATTCTGAAGTAATTCCATGTACCCTGGCAGGGAACCACTTGGATACCGTACACAAGGGATAGCACCGGGCAGTTTCTGTAGAGAAGATCAACAAAGAAATTGCAGGTGTTGAAGGACAGCAGAGCATTGCAGTTGAAAGGGTGATAAGCCAGTGACCGAGGGTGCATGTCTTAAGTTTAAGATCTTTCTAACCAGCTGTGATAATTAGATAACATTAGATTATCTCTCGTAACTTAGGTCTCTGAAGTTACACATCTGAATTTAAGTTGGTCATCTTGGACTGTCTTCACAGAGACTGTGGAGAAAGAGGCATCTCCGGAGATGTGATCTACTTCGATTTTCCACTGAAACTAGTTCAAAGAAGTTGCTATTGGAGGTGCTTCTTTCTCTCCGTTGTCTGAGAAGGCAGCCAGAGTTGTTCAGCTGGGCATTGCACAGGCAAATTTCAGGTATGTAAAGTTAGTGGAAGAAATCCCATTCTGCGTTGCATTTTGTTGGCTGAATCCCAGTAAGAGTAGCAGCTCTCTGACCACCCTTTCCTTTGCAGTAACAAGTATTCGCCACTTCTTCTCCTACGCTGGATGGTTTTTTAGGACTGTTGCATATGAGAGCACTTCTGTGCTCCAGTCCCCAGCTGGCTGCGTTTTACTTTTGGGTGCTACCCAAATACTTTGTAGAGTGCTCTGGATTCCTTTGGGATGAAACAGGTAACACAAATCTTGAAGTTACTGTGCTGCACAGGAGAGACAGTGGGACTGACTCGTCGTGTTGATGCTCACAAGGATGTTACTGCAGATGGGCCCCGCGGTTGCTTTGTCCACACTCCTTGCTAAGGTTATCCTTAGGCTGATCAGGTCATGCTGAGATGGAGCATTGCACACAGCCACCAAAGTACCCTTAGGATAGAGCAGTGAGCATTAACTGGCGGATTTCTAAGATGGCTCAGTAAGTCAGCTGCCTAATTTGTGTTTAATTTCAGGGACTTGGAGCAGCACAAGTTCTTTAAAGTCCTCTCAAAATCCCAGAAAGGTGGGTAGTCCTTGAGGATGAGGATCATCATCCCAAGATTCCCATCTTTAACTGCAAGTCTGAAATGTTTGGGTCTGTCATTTAAAGTGTCTGGTCTTAGGGTCTTGCCGTGACCAATTTGTGGTCTTTATTAATGAAAACTTTAGTTCTTACACTATGCAATAGTGAGCAAAGGCTCACATAGGCTGAAAGATGTGGTCTATACTTTAAAAAGCTCAGCGGACATATTGCAGAGAAAAACAAAACAATCTTCAAAAAAAAATAGCTCAGTGAAAAGAGTTTGCATTCCAGCACTGTCCTGTCATACTGAGGGGCTGGAAGAGAAAGGGTTTATGGACCACCATACCTTTCTTGTGCTCTGCTTAATAAAAAACGATCAAAGACAAAAAATAGAAGTAACTGTGCACTGTCTCGTGCTGCAGACCAGGAATGTGAAGTGAGGAAAGAATTCTGTGCTCAAAAGAGAAAAAAAAAACCAATCCTGTTCAAGTTAATACTCTTGCAAATGTGACTGTAGTCAGGGAAACCCACCCACCTACCCTTACGCTCTCTGGGGAGCTGGTCACACGTACGTTGATGCTGCCTGAGATCACTGATTTTATTAGGCAAGTCGGTAGTGTTACTTCCTCAGTGATACAAATAAATAACAAGAAATAGTTTCTATAGCAACTGAAGTTGCTTAAAGATTTGCTAATTCTTTGCTGTGCGATGTCAGCAGATGTTCTGGATGGTGTGTCGTCTCCCTCTTAGCCATGGTTTCCTTACACATTCAAACAACGGGTGAGAGGATTGTCCACTAGAAATCTGGTTTTCGCAGGCCCTTTCTGTATTGTTTATTTGCACAAATTCCTTGGATATCCACAACGTTCATTTTGATTTCCAAGACTTTCCAGAGAGAGACTTGGGAATCTTCATCTTTTGCTTTTCAGAGTGTTGCTCAGCATTTCAGAAGAAATTTTTATACTGGATGTCTCCTTGATAGCTGCCAGAATCTGCAGTGGGGAGGCAAAAAGAGCATAAGTAGTCTGTCCCTCAAATACTCGGTGTAACTTGTGGTTAGCAGCACACTGGAGACAAGTTTAGAGCTTCTTATAAAAAGCAATGCAAAATTTCGATAGACTCCAGCTGCTGCTGAGCTGTGTAACGTGGCCTTGTCATATAGGGTGCAGGAAAGAATTTGTCCTGTTCAAAGTCACGAAACCAATGGAAGCAGTTATCCAGTCCCTTTTCTAGGGTTTTTTTCCCCCTTGAAGTATGGCAAGCTGGAATTTCCCCACCTGAGCATCTACATCCCGCTGAATTTCAAAGCCGGTTGGTCCCCTGGAAAATCCGTGCCTAAACCTCCATACCCAGGGTGAGAGTTTTGGTGCAACTAGAAGAGGAATATTGCACAGGGCTCTTTTGTTGCTCCTTTCAGCACAGGAAACAAGACAAGCTGCTGCCTTTCTGGCCAGTACGACCAGTCATGCTTGCATCTGCCTGCCTAGAGAGGGCTCACCGCACTCTGACATTGCAGAGCAGGGAGTAAGTATATTTAAAGTATATACTAAAAGTAGGAGCCATCAGATGGCACACAATAAATATAGAATAATTTTGAAGCAGTTTTTAATCGCTCTGTGCTGTGTTCTCTTCCAGGAGAGATATGGGGAACATATATGGTGGGGACTGGGCATGGTAGTCCACCTCTGATGGTACCGAGGTACTAGAAAGGTACCCAGACTGCACATGAGATACGTTGAAGATGCCCTCAGTGATTGGATTCCACATTAGCCAGGAAGAACACCACCCTCCATGGCATGTCCTCGCTTGCAGGTGTGCCACATCCATTCCCAGCAACACCACAGGAGAAGCTGAAGAGAGCCTAAAGGTGCCCAGGGGCAAGGAAGCAGTACCATGTTCTGGCATGGAGCTGTGCTGTACCCAGTCAGGGATCTCGGCACACATGGCTCCGTAGCATGGACTTGCCCCGTTCTTTGGTGACAGGAGCAATGACACTTCCCTCTGGGGATGACACTGCATTGCAGACCCCATGGAAAAGTTTCCACAGCTTCTGTGTCCCTGATTCTACAAAGACTCCAAGCACCTAATTTTTCATTGAAATTTTTGCAAATATTAATATTATTTTTCAAATATTAAGCTTAGTAGGATATTGGGAAACTTAACTGGAGCAAGGCATTGAGTTGAATCTGAGCTTTTTGTGTCTAGCAGAGTCATACACAGCCCTAAAATCACTGTGGTCCTGTTCTAAAGCAAGCACAGAGACTGTGCAGGAGGTGTGAGAGCCAACCCTTTCCCCTGTTTGAGACCAGAAGGTTTCTGAAGCGAGAGTTTCTCATGACGGACAAATAAAGGAGCACAATGCCTGTGCTTATCGTTGCCTCCTTGCTGACAGACATGCTTGAAATGGAAAATAATAATAATAAAAAATTGGAGGCCCTCCCAGGAGACCCTGACTCCCCGCACTGCGAGTGCCATGAAAAGAGCTTTTCACGACAGGAGCCACAGGTCTCAGACGGAGCATGTTTTATCCAGTATCAATTTCCAGCTGAAGGCAGGGGTGTCCCCTGCCTGGGATTTCGGTGGCGAAGGAGGAAGGTCTGAATGGGAGGCAGGCAAGGTGATGCTGCCTCGGCACTGCTGACAGCCCCAGAGAGGCTCGGGGCTCTGACACAGTGCAGCGACGTGGAGCCCTTTCACCTGCCTGCAGCCCAGGGGTTGCTGACGGCCGCACCGCTCGTCCCCTGAGCATCTCCCACTGCCCCGTCACATTTATGAGGGACAAGAGTACTCACGGGCCTTTTAGATTTTATTAGCAAAGCTTTAATGCAGCCTAGAGTCATATAAAGTGCTGAAAGTGTATAGTTACGGAGCAGTCTGAATATTACCCAAGTTTTAGAAATTGCACACTTGCCCTGGTATTACTGCATAATTACGGAATGTTTGCAGCTATTTCCTTGCCTTTTGACTCTACGGGTCACTAGCTGTCATTGCGTGCTGGGTTCCCGTAAAGCAACTCGGTGGAGAGAAACGTGTTTCCAAAGCAGGAGAATGTGGCCATGAACGTGGCGGTGAAGCACGCAGTCCGTGGGATCCCACGCGCAGGTTTTTGTCTCATCTCTTGGGCACCGGCAGCTGAAGGGGGCACTTGGTGGTGTTCCCTTCGCAGTCGGATTTGCTGTATGGCAACATGGCAGTTGCAATATCCATTGCGAGAGAGCGTCTCCTTCACTTTGAGAAGCCACGGAAAATTTGTCATACCAGTCGTCCAAAGACAGGTGTATACCTGTTAATAAGCCCCTTGTGCCCCTTGAATAGACATATTATGAACATGATTTATTCTTAGAGACTCCACGTTTCTGAGTGTGTGGGCCTCGGGAAGGGTGGGGTCCTGCTGGCTGTCGCTGTGGTGCACTTCTCTCATGATACTTTTATCTCTGTGCTAGAGACTGTAGCTGCACTGTCCTGGTAAGAGACATATCTATCGTCCTAAATGGTGGAAATATTTTAATCCATTCTTAACTACCCTTTAACTTGCAGGTATGGCATGAATTGTCTGATCCAGTTTGAAGATTTTGCCAATGCTAACGCTTTTCGTCTCCTCAATAAATACCGCAACAGATACTGTACGTTCAATGATGATATTCAGGGTAAGTACTGTTAGGAAAATGCAAATTTAACCTTCACCTTCTCTTGAGGAAAGGTGATTAAGATCACGAGACTGTTTATTATACAGTACTCAGATGTGTGATAAATTTTAGCGTTTACACATAAGCATTTAAAAATACAAACCAAAGCACAGCAGTGAGTTGAAAAGTGAGTCTCCATTGTTTTCAGTAATTTAGCTGTTCACTGCAGAAATGTTGTTCAAGGGGGAAAATGAATCACGCGCTTTAGATGATTAAGGTAATTTAGAGAGCTCCATTAATTCTCTATAATTTAGCTAAAACAATGATGATGTTTTAACAGTTACACAAGGCTTTCAGTTTCCGTAGCCGGGTGGTCGTTAGCTGATCCTGGCATTGTCCCCTTATTGTTATCCTCCTCATTACACGCACAGAAGAGAAGGTAAATCAGCTTCTTCCCTCGCCATGGGTGCTGGCTCCACGGTAATCTGAGAACAGGTATGCTCTCCCCCAGAGCGGTGAACGCAACTCTTCCAGCACCAAAGAGGCACGAGAGCAGCAAAGCTGGGGCTGTAACCAGCACGTCTCCCAGGCCGGGGGGGCTCAGCGGGCAGCAGAACCGCTCAGGTGCACGGAGGGACGCGGGCTGCGTGTTGGTGGTGTCCTGGTCTGGCGCTGACTTTGCTTTAAACCATGGGAAGGGCTGTTTGCCCATCCAGCAGGGACAGGATCTTCCCAAGTGATTACAAATAACCAGTTCTTCTCCTGTGAGTCCCTTCATCTTTTCTTCTTTTGTCTAGCCCTGCTTGCAACATGCAGACATTTCCAAGGTCTGTTGATTTAATTATTTGCAGTCAGTTGGGCTTATCCTCACTTGTACTTGAACGAGACTGAGAGAAATGCCAGTGTCATTTTTCACACAGTGATGACTCTTTTGTGAGCAGACTTTCCAGCGCTATTTCTGCATCTGCTACCCATCTAGCAATATTTGGCAGTGTGTGTAATGACTTGTTTGCATCTGTCACGGTGGTACAAGTGGGAGTAAGACCCTGGCTTGTGGGAATATGGTTGGTGCAATGGGATGTGTGGTCCTGCTCAGAGACACTTCCATGAAGAGGGTTTAGAAGCAGAGGAGCTTAAGGCGTTTCAGACGAGGTGCAATAGATAGTGCTGTACAAGAAGACTCATTAGGTGTTCTTGCCACCCATACAAGCTTCCAGTGGAGACAGGAGCACAGACAAAGGAAATTAAACATTTTTGAATTGAAGTCTTGAACAGAGGAATCAAGAACTCAAACTTTTCTGGAGGTGGACAGATGAAGCCCGTATTAAGGAGTCAGTGCTGTAGAGATTTATTTTGGATTAGTTGCTCTCTCTGCAAGTGGAAGAGGACTCAGCAGTCAAAAGGAAAAGGGGCCAGGTGATGTCGCAAATCTGTGGACCTGGATGTAGGTGTTCCTGGGGGAGCTAGAGTGAATTGGAAAGGTTTCTTGGTGAATTGGAATAGTTTCTTTGACTGACAGAGGGAAGAGAAAGAGGATATTAAAGCAAAGCTGGAGATTCTGAGGGGGAAGCAGGAGACTGTTGTTTTTTATAGTTTCTTTTTGGCCATAGGTCATAGCTAAATGCCTCGGACAGTTCCTGGAAATTACTCCCTCGGAGGGACAAATCGCATCTAGGAGGATGCCATAAAACAGCATTGCCATAAAATGGACCTTGTGTGCTTCTCTCCAGTCAGATGTCTGTCACGGTGCATGGGAGACGTCGAGTCCCCTGAAAATTTCCCAGAGTTACACCTGTTAAAACAACAGGATTTTACCTCTTACTGAACTCACTTATATTCTCAAATAAAGCATCTAGCTGACGCTGGTTTCACAGCAGTAGATAAGGAAAGAAATCCTGATGATCTTTTGCACAGACAAGCGATGAGTCAAGGGATGCAAGCCACTGTGTCAGGCTTTTTTATGTAGCTGTCAGAAAAAGAAAAGAGGGATTCCAAGCCAGGGTCATACTCAGGAATGGGTTTGGGGGACCCTTGGGAAGCTGATGCAACTTGGGTCTGCTCAGTTAGAGTCGTGTAAGAGGTGAACTGAGCTGAAGCTGGGATGAGCAGTCTGATTCCCCCACCCTGATGTGCCCCTCTGCATCCCCAGGCGGTGCGAGCAAGGTAGGAAGGGCCGTTTTCTCACTTACATCCTCCTGCTCTCTGGTTTTGCCTCAGGCTCTCTCTTTTCTAACATGCTGGTGTTCCATGACTTGCTTACTTAAAAAAGTGGGAGAGTTCAATGCAAATTGTGTTTTAAATGATTAACGAGAATTATACAAAGCCTTGTTTCAGCAGTCCTGATTCATTTCACTCAAGCCAGGCAGGAACAGACCTCCTGAAGCCTGAGTTATCCCAGCTTCTAAGCCAGCATTGTTTTAGGTATATTGATTTAAAAACACATCTTAGGCCCAAACAGTGCAAGTTAGATCAGGCCTGAGCTTTACTAATTTAAGCTCATTGCCCGTTGGTTAGTGGGACGCTGAACGCCGTGTGCCTGCACGCACACACGCAGATGAGATGTGGGAAGAAAGTACAAATTGCTCCACTTAATCTCCCTTAGGCCTCCCTCTTGCTGCCCCAGGGCCTACTCAAACAGAAAGCAGTTTATAAATACAAACGCCCCGTTTTTTGTTGTTGTTGCACAAATTGCCGTATTGCCAAATCCATCCTGACCCCACGGAATTCGAGCGAGTCAGCCCCCTCCTGGGTCGAGCCAGCCCGCTGACGCTGAGCGGGACGCCTGCCAGGTGCCACGAAGCGAGACGAGGTGATGGCTCTTCTTCTTCGGAAAGCCATTAGCCGGGGAGCTGGCGGGAGCTGGCTCGCGGCGCCCACGCATGGGAGCTCCCCATTGAGGGAGTGCTTCTCCTGCCCCTACGGGGGTGGTGACATCAGCCCTTTCCCAGCTCTGTCTGGGTTCATGCAGGGGACAACAGCTTCGATTTCAGCTCTACAGGAGAAAATTGATTGCCACTTCTTCCCTTTTCCCAGTGAAGTACCAGGGCAGGCAATGAAGCACATACGAAACTGGAGGGACATGAGAACGCTTTGGATCCTGCTCTTTCTCTGCCTACTGTGGCTTTGCTCCACGTAGTTATGCAGAGTGATAAACAGAAAGGAGATAACTGAAAAGTGTTACAAAGGTGTCAAGGCTTGTGAATCCCTGAGACAGGCATCTCTGGCCTCCTGCTTCATTTCCATACAAGAAAATACATAAAATCATGGAAGAGATTAGTTCAGAAGGGACCTCTGGACATCACCCATCCCTCACTCAAATAAAAGGGGATTTAAAACTTAGATGCGGCTTTGACACAGGATCAGGTTCCTCAGAGCCTTGTCCAGCCAAATAATTTTCAATATCTACAAGGATGGATATTTGCAATCTTTTTGTACTACCGGTTCCAAAGTTTTCTCATCTTCCTTGTGCCTTCCTGTGTCCCATTTTTTTCCCCCTAATATCTGATTGGCATTTCCCTAGATGCAACTTGTGTTCATTGCCCCTCATCCTTTTGCTGTGCACCTCTGAGAAGAATCTAGCATCTTCACAAACAGTAAGTAGTTGTAGACAGAAATTAGATGCCCTCTTAGTCTTCTCCAGCCTATTCAAACTCACGTCCCTCAGTCCTCTTTGTACACCCTGGTCATATTTACGGCCCTCCTCTGGACTTTCTCCAGTTTGTCGATGTATTCCTTGTGCTGAGAGCCCCAGACTGGAGATGC
Source organism: Opisthocomus hoazin (assembly GCF_030867145.1). Taxonomy (NCBI): domain Eukaryota; kingdom Metazoa; phylum Chordata; class Aves; order Opisthocomiformes; family Opisthocomidae; genus Opisthocomus; species Opisthocomus hoazin. The sequence continues at coordinate 11,324,372 of NC_134414.1, read as the reverse complement.
TAGTCTAGAGATGACCTCAAAAGTGCTGAAATAGAAAGAAATGATCACTTTCCTTGGCCTGCTACCTAGACTTCTCTTGACACAGTCTAGCAGGCTGTTGGCCTTCTGTGCCACAATGGCGCATTGCTGGCTCATCTTCAACTTGTTGTCCACCATTACCCTCAAGTCCTCTTCTGCAAAGCTGCTTTTCAGCCATCAGCCCCTACCATCTGCTGTTAAGTGAGGTTATTTCTTCTTCCCAGGTGTGGGACTTTGTGTTTGCCTTTGCTGACCTTCATGAGGTTTCCATGAGCCCACTTCTCCAGTCTGCTGAGATCCCTATGAGTGACAGTCACCAAACACTCTCCCCAGTTTGGAATCATCCATGAACTTGCTGGGGGTGCACTCTGTCTTATCATCCAGGTTTTTAATAGAACGTAAATAGTACGGGCCTCTTTGTAGCACTGACCGCAAGCCTTTGAGCCTAGCAGCCCAGCCACTTTTTCACCCACTTACTAGTCCACTAGTTCAGTCTGTTTCTCTCCAGTTTGGCCACAAGGATGCTTTGGGAGATGGCTTCAAAGGCCTCATGCAGGTCAAGGAAAGCAACACCTGCTGCCCTCTCCTTGTCCACATAACCTCATCATAGAAGGCAGCTGAGTTGGTCAGGCATGATTTGCCTTGGGAAATCCATACTATTCTCAGTCACCTTCATGTTCCTAGATGGATCTTCCAGAAGATTCGCTTTGTAATCCCCAGGTACTGAGGTTAGGTTGACTGAGCTAAAATTCCCTGCATCTTTCTTCTGGCCCTTCTTGAAGATGGGTGTGACATTTGTCTTTTTTCAGGAATTAGGAATCTCCCCAGGTACCAAAACCTTTCAAAGAATGACTTTGTAATGCCATTGGCCACGTACCTCAGCAGCCTTAGGTGCATCTTATCAGGTCTCCTGGACTTGGTCTGTTGAATAATCCCTGTTAAATAGGCAGGAGTCCGTAGAAACCCTTTAATTTTGCACACCTAAGGTTCTCAGCATGGGACTAGGGCTCTGTGTGTACGTGCCTCACTGTCTGTGTGGTAAAGGGCCTGTCTAATTCCAACACAGCCTTCAAAGATGTGCACTGAGTAATCAAAGAATCAGCAGGAGTTTGTGCCTGGGCTAAGCAGAAATAGGATCAGACCCGTCAACCTGGTATTGGAATTGGTTGACTTGGCTTGCGGAGCTCAAATCTTTACTCTGCAACAGAGATTGTTCGGTGTCATGGTTCAGTTATCTGATCAGATATAACGCTATGAGTGGTTGAACACTGGGACAAGTTGTGCAGAAATTTGGGAGGACTTATATCCTTCAAGAAGGCTCTAAGCAATCTAATCTTAATTTGGAAGCTAACCCGGCTTCAAGCAGATACTGGACTAGATGACCTCCAGGCACTTCTTCTAACCTTATTTTTTCCGTTCAGAGGTCATTCTCCTGGTTGATCAGTGTGTCGCCCTCCATATTCACATACCAAACATGAATTCTTCAGGCTTAGATTGCTTACTCAGTACTGAACAGCAGACGTTCTGCAAGTTTAGTCAGAGTTGAAGAAAAATTAAGAAATCTCTAATGTGTTATGTAATTAATTGGATCTGATTGTGTCATTCAAAAGCCTTTCACATATATGGGCAGGGCAGAGAGACTAGTGCCCAGAAGCATAAAGCTCACTGTCTCCTGGCTCCGGGCATCTTCAGCACTCTTTTAAAACTAGAGCTGATATAACACTGATAGCTTCTCGAAGAACCACCAATCTGAGTGTTTCAAATACATCCCTACCCAGTTCAAGACGCTGTAAACAGACAGGATTTCTAAAATCCTGGACACCTACACCGTGCAAATGAGACTTCTTCAAGGCACTTCAAGACCGGAAACCCCAAATCACTAGCCACATTAAAAAAAACTCAGCCTTTTGTATTTTCCTAGTCGCTGCGCAACTGAAGTAGTCTACGGGCAGTGCACGGGGTCATCACTTTCACAGAACCTCTCTGAGTCTTTTCCCAGTCGTTAGAGCGGTGATTCCCCTTCGCTGTTGGATGCGTGACTGCTGATGAGCCTCAGAATATCTCCTGACCCAACGACCACCTTTTCCCCTTATCCTAGCAGATAACCTTTCCATAACCTTTCCGGGACACTTCAGGAGCGGTGTCTCGGCCTGGAGGAGCACTGCTTCCGGACCTCAGCTGAGGCTGGGAACGGGCTGACTCCAGTGCTGCAAATCTGAGCGGCCTCAAACATTTGGGCGAGATGGAAATCAATCATGTGCAAACGTGGCCTAATTTGCAGGCACATTTCCATGTGCTGTGTGAAGCAGACGAAGCTAGTTTTTGGCTCGGCATTAACTAATTTCGGCGGATTAAAATGGTACAGTATCTTACTTTGTTGTTTCAGCTGGCGTGGAAAATGCATCAGTAATTATCACAGGAAACTGGGGAGGGGGGGAAGCGCCATAGGAGGGGAGCGCTGGACGATACCCTGCTGCAGAACAAAGCAGACTGTGTCCTGCCAGGCAGCTCCTGAGCAGCGCGCCTTCCCTGTGGGGTTTTACCCGGCCTGAAGATAGATCTGGAGATGTTCTGAGTCCTGTAGGGCTTCACTGTCACCAGGCCCTTTTCGACCTGCTGTGCCCTGTGGCAGACGAGGCTCCTGCATTTTGTCTTGATGCTACTACATTAACTATTTAAGGGCCAGCTCCTAAACTTGTGTCTGAATCACATGTTGACTGCTAAACAAGCCAGGTCAGAACAGTATGGACTCCTGTGTGTAAATGGACCTCAGTTTCTTGGGCTTAGTGGTGCAGAGCTTTAAAGATCTGCCCTGAATCTTGTGTCATTTTGGGAACTGTTAACATTTCATCCCCTTTCCTCTCCTGCTTTTCTTGTTCACTGTTGTTCTTGTTCACTGGATGTAAACTCCTCCTTTCCAGTAAAGAACAGCATACATCACTGTGTTAAACTGTCTGTGATCATAGAATCATTAAGGTTGGAAAAGACCTCTAAGTTCATCCAGTCCAACCATCCATACACCACCACCATGCCTACTAAACCATGTCCTGAAGTGCCATATCTACATGGTTTTTTGAACATCTTCAGGGATGGTGACTCCACGACTTCCCTAGACAGCCTGTTCCAATGCTTTACAGATCTTTCAGTAACGACATTTTTGCTAATATCCAACCTGAACCTCTCCTGACGCAACTTGAGGCCATTTCCTCTTGTCCTATCGCTAGTTACCTGGGAGAAGAGACCAACACCCGCCTCACTACAACCTCCTTTCAGGTAGTTGTAGAGAGCAATAAGGTCCCCCGTCTGCCCCCTCTTCTCCAGACTAAACAGCCCCAGCTCCCTCAGCCGTTCCTCGTAAGACTTGTTCTCCAGACCCCTCACCAGACTCGTGGCCTTTCTCTGGACATGCTCCACCATCTCAATGTCCTTGTAGTGAGGGGCCCAAAACTGATGTTTAGGTCCAGGCTAAGGCAGCAAAATGAACAGAAGAACAGGGCTGTGCTCTGAACCAGTTTAGCTTGTTGGTATAAAACAGTGTCCAGCAGGTGTCCACATCTCCAGCGGGGAGGGGGATGCTTTCTTGCGGAGCGCTGGCAGCTGCCTGGTAGCCTCTGCCTTGGCGGGCGGGGGGTCCGCTCTGCCCGGTGGCACCGGCTGTGTGCCGGCTGGCTGGAGTGAGGGCAGCGCTGCAGGCCGGCACTGCGACCTGCTGTTGGGGCACTGCACTCTATTGTCCAAGCGCTTTACAGCGCAAGGATTAAAAAGAGGCACCTAGAGATGACCTACGCTGGGCATCTACTTCAAGACAAGCTCTGCATCTCCGTTGTCCGACTGCTCTTCCCCATACCAGCACCTCTTCTGGGTCACCACTGTCCCTAAATCTGTCAGTGGAGGAAGTGAGTTCCTTCCCTGAGCGTCAATGCTTTGCGTTTTACTGCTGTTCTCGTTCACTTGCTCCACACCATTTCTACGTTTATTTTCTTAACGTCTTACAGAGGCCCTCTGGGGGAAGGACAGCAATAGCCCGCGGCCATGGAGGTGAAGACCTTGAGCTGCAAACAGTTCGGCAGCTTTTTGCTTCGGCTTTGTTGTGTTTGACTTCTGATTATGTATTTGGAGTCGATCTGGACAGGCTCCGCTCTGCTTTCCAGTAACAGGCGGAACTGCTGCAGGGAGTTAATGTGAACCAGGATTTGGAAAAGCCCTGTGCTTCCTCTGCGTCCATAAATGTAGATATATTTTCTTGGCTGCCCTTTGCTGGAGCTGTTAAACTGATGTTTGCTGTTCCCCGGGCCTTCGTCTTGGCATGGTTTTGATGAGGTGAAGCGTGAGCAGGCGGGACAAGGGTAAAAAATAAAAGATCAGGCTGAATTTGGCCATCCCTTCCACCAGTGTGCTGTGGAGAAGGGGGAATCACCTGCACGGGCATTGTATGAAGAATCGGGCAGCGGCGTGCCTGCGTTCGGCATGGCGGTCATGCTCTGCTCCGCTCTGGCGCCTGGGCGAGGTGACAGGGCAGCAGCAGCCCTCGGCATGGGGGGACTCCCGTCCCCAAGCATGTGCGGGTCCCCGCTTCCCCCCATGTCCCCTGCTCGGCCCCTGGGTGCTGTCACACGCGGCGCAGCCTTGGCGTCGGTGCCGGGCAGCTCTTCCCCTGTTGCTCTGGTGCCAGCGCTGCCCGTAGCTCCACGGGCGAAGCTGTTCGCGCCTCTGCCCGCTCTCCCTCCTCTGGAGGAAGGATAAAGTCCCCGGGCACGGAGAAGTCCTGAAGCTGTGGAGCAGATCCTTTTCCCCTGGTTCTGCTCCAGTGCAGCTCCACTGACATCTACTGGGGCTCGTTCTGACTTACACTTGTGCAAGTGGAAAGTCGGCTTCCCTTAATGTTTTACAGCATTCCGAATGCGCCCGAGTGCCAGAGATTAATTCCTACATCAGTTTTAAATCTCTCTTTTCTTTGCTGGTCCTGTTGCTCTGGACTCCCCGGAGAGGCTCCTGGGGTCTGCTTGCTGTTTTGTGATACTGTGTTGAGCGCTCACTTTGGGTCTGGGACGGACAGGATGATTTGTGAGCATTTTCCTCTCTCTGTGCCCCTCTGTATCTCACCTCAGATACAGGCCAGCCAAGCTGGCTCTTGCTAATTACTTAAGGAAGTAGTTATCTAGTAGTTATCTGCAATAGCAGCATTTCGTCTCTTTGGAAAACAGATAGACCAACATGTTGAAGGGTAGTTGATATTTTCTTGCCACAACTCATGGTGAGGAGGTTTCTTCCCCCTCTATCTCGTTTTGTGGTCTTTTTGGAATTGAAACACAATGATTAGCCAATTCCTTATACGAACCAGCTGTGAACTCTCCTCCATAGAGACGCTGTGTTGTTCCATGCTCAGAAATTGTAATTATGAAAGAAAAATATTGATCTGGGGCCAAGGTACAGTAACTTTCTTACTTGAGTAATGGGGGTGAGAAGCAGTCTGGGAGACGTGGAGGGATTAGAAACACATTGGAGGGAGAGGGGGAGGCTTAGGAACGGCAGAGCTGAACAGAGTCCTGCTGTTAGTCAGAGCGCAGCGCAAGGGCAGGGGATGAGTAACGGCACACCCAGTCCCACAGGTCTCCGCTCGCTGCTCTGCACGCTGAATCCGTGCGCCCTTTCTTTCCGTATGCCCCACTTCTCAAACTCCTGCTAGTAACATCTTTAAAAAGACCTCGAGTCCCTCTGCTGAATGTCCCACGAGCATTTTCCATTTAAATGGGTTTGCAGATACCAGCATTTGTCCCACCAGACTTCTTGACAATCACAGGGTATAAAGCAATTTTGCCTGGGTCAGGACCAAGAGAAACAAGACTTCTCTTCATTTTAAATGCTTTCCAGGCATCTATTGCTGCTAATGCTGTGACCTGACACACTGCTGCACTGTAATTGTTCCACTTCTGGATTTTTTCCTCTGATCCGTTCCCCGCTCCCACCCACACGGGGATTTGGGGATTTCTGTGCAGTGCTAGCCTGGGAGAGAGCGTCTGAGCATGCGTGAGCGTATGCAGAGCTCTTCATATTCCACTGCACGTCACAAGCTTGGCGTCGCTGTCAGCTGTGGGACCCTGGTCTCTCCCCACTCCTTTCAGTTCAGACTGGGACCCTTTCCTCCAAACTTCAGATGTCTGCAATAGAAATGTCTACATGTATTCCAGTTATCTTGTCTCTCTTAAAAAGCTCTGGTGGTAGTGACATTTCTAGGGTGCATGTCATCTGAGCCAGTTCAGGTGTCTGCTTTAGCGTGAGCAGGATCACGCACGTTTGCTCAGAGGAGTCCCGTCCTGGGCAGCTGGCGTGGCAGCAAGCCGAGCAGTCCTGCTGGCTGTCAGCTTACCGAAATGCAGAGAACGGGCATGGGCTAGCTGCATGACACCCATAAAATCAGAATCTAAAAACTAGGCAGTTTTCTGGTGTTCTCTGAAATTCGTTCCATGTTCATTATCTTCCTCGGTAATTTTTCTAGTCCAGTGGCATGGCATTTGGCCAGGTAGATACAGTACTCTCAATGCAGCTTAAAAAGGCAGAGATTTAGTGCCGAAGAAGCAAGAGGGAATCCTTCGTGTACATCCCTCGGTTGTCTGAGCTGACAGGTGAACACGGAAGCAGCAGAGCCCTCAGAGGCTGGTTCCCTCCCCACCAACTCCCTTTTAAACTGACCGAGCTCAGGTGGTCCCGAGCTGGAAATGAACTGATCCAAGCTGTGGTCTGCACTAACGAAGGGAGTTCATGCTCCGTGCTGAAGCAAGTGTCTCAAGTGGTTCTTTGCAAGAAAGATGCCTAAGAAGCTAAAGTCCACTCTGTGTTGAAGACACAGATGGCTGCAGTGCCCTCACGAGTAAGAAGTGATGCTGCTGCCGTTCTGTACTGGCGTGCCTGTGCGTGGACACCGCGACGCTAACGTTTGCTGCAGGAATGCGGCTGCTGCCAACCTCTCCTAAACCAGAATCACTCTTAAGTGGCACTAATTATTACTTTGTGGAGAACTAAATTCATCTGAGTTATGAAAGCAAAATGTTGGTAAGCTAGTGGTACTGATAAACACTCCTCAGAGTACCTTATAGAGATTCCCTAAGTAAAATAAGCCACGTCAGTAAAAGTTACTTCTCTGCCAGAGTAACTGTGCTCCTGCTAAAAGCAATGAGAGAGTAAATCATTCCCCGATGCCATGATGCCCCAGCAGATTTCTAGTTTAGGTGTGGCTTTCGCACTGAAGGAGTGGGTAAAGCTGAATTTATTTCCCTGGTCCTTGACAGATGAGGCAGCACCATCTGCTGGCTTCGCTGCTCACAGAATCACAGAATGTTCGGGGTTGGACGGGACCTCTGTGGGTCATCTAGTCCAACCCTCCTGCCGAAGCAGGGTCACCCAGAGCAGGCTGCACAGGACCACGTCCAGGTGCATTTTTATTATCTCCAGAGAAGGAGACTCCACAATCTCCCTGGGCAGCCTGTTCCAGTGCCCCGTCACCCTCAGAGGGAAGAAGTTCTTCCTCATGTTCAGACGGAACTTCCTGTGCTTCAGTTTGTGCCCATTGCCCCTTGTCCTGTCACTGGGCACCACTGAAAAGAGTCTGGCCCCGTCCTCCTGACACCCACCCTTGAGATACTTATAAGCATTTCTAAGGTCCCCTCGCAGCCTTTTCTTCAGGCTGAACAAGCTCAGCTCCCTCAGCCTCTCCTCGTAGGAGAGATGCTCCAGTCCCCTCACCATCCTTGTAGCCCTCCGCTGGACTCTCTCCAGTAGCTCCTCATCTTTCTTGAACTGGGGAGCCCAGAACTGCTCACAGTACTCCAGATGAGGCCTCACTAGGGCAGTGTAGAGGGGAAGGAGAACCTCCCTCGACCTGCTGGCCACACTCCTAATACGTCCCAGGATCCCATTGGCTTTCTTGGCAGCCAGGGCACACTGCTGGCTCATGGTCAACCTGTCGTCCACCAGGACACCCAGGTCCCTCTCCACAGAGCTGCTCTCCAGCAGGTCCGCCCCAGCCTGTACTGATGCATGGGGTTGTTCCCCCCCAGGTGCAGGACCCTGCACTTGCCCTTGTTGAACTTCATCAGGTTCCTCTCTGCCCAACTTTCCAGCCTGTCCAGGTCTCGCTGAATGGCAGCACAGCCTGCCAGTGTATCCACCAGATACACCATGGATTTTTTTGCTCGTGGTCATGCTTTGCTGAATAGCTGCTCTCTTTCCCCAGCCAGAACGTGAGCTGATGCCTGGCAGCACCCCAGGCCCTGAGGACCCTGCAAGGGGTCTCACTGAAGCGCTGGCTGATGGAAACCCCAGTGCGCTGGCTGATTAAATGGGTAGTGAAATAGGAGCTGCTGGAAGTGTGGTGAAATGAGGTTTATTAGCCTAAAAGGGTTCGCAGTCTGCCCCACCCATGACGACCCACACAGGGCTTGTTACTTGTGGACTCCGTGATTTCTCATGGGTCTTCTGAAGATGAGAATGGAGAGGGCAGCGTTAGAGCTGGGGACAGCCTCAGAGCTGGGGGTGCATCCAAACTGGCATCCTTTGAAAGGCTGCGGAGTAAAACTAATGGACTCGATGGCCCTTTTGAGTCCCTTCCAATTTCAGATATTCTATGATAAAACTGCCTCCTTCATTCCTAGCTCACCTTTAACACTTGCATCCAGCTTGCCCAGGTGACCTGAATACCACCAGTGCCTGAATCCTCATTAGTCTGTGCCTTACTGGATTTCTTCCCACCATGTTCCTTCACCTGGGATAGGACATTAGAGCAATGCTCTGTGTGACTGGTGTGGGGTGAAGGCAAGATTATTCAGTCTAGGCATCTGCCTCCCTTGGTAGATGGAAAGCTGTACATATCGCAGTGGCTGTAACAGCAGGGCCCTCGCTCCATGTCCTGGGTTCTTTCTCACTAGTCTGGGTCCAGATCCTGTTCTCGATGACTCCTTAGTGCTTGGCAGTGAGGCTTGATGGCTCTGAGTCAGGGTATCAGGGTTTCAGGGCAGTAAAAAAAGATAAGGCGGTGCTGGGCTGCGAAGGTAGATGAGCAGAAGAGGATGGTAATGGTGACAAGCATGCCCAAGGTCGGACCACTGCTCTGCTACAGGTGTCTTATGCGACCTTAGACAAGTCAAATGCATCTTAAACCCTTGGGAGCTAGGTTTTACCTTCTTACATTCTGGGACTCAGTGTCCCTTTGAGTCTATATAGAGAGAAATTAGTGTTCTCCTGCCTTGCAGGGATCTTCTGAGGATTCATATTTCAGAGTAGAGAAGGCACTCTGATCCTTTAGTGACAGGATTTAAAAGAATGGTTCCTACCACAAGGTTTCTATCAGCGTATCAGTAGGGTAGACAGTCCATTTGCCAGGATGACCATCTCATGGTGTTTCTCTCTTTTCAGGAACTGCGTCTGTTGCAGTCGCTGGCATCTTTGCAGCCTTAAGGATCACAAAGAACAAGCTCTCTGACCATAAGTTTGTTTTCCAGGGAGCTGGAGAGGTACGAATGTTCTTGAGTTTGTTCCTAAATATGATCTAAATTCAGATTTGGAGAGAGAAAAAGTCAGCCGTGAAGCTTCCTGCAAGGCTTGGCTTCATGAAAACAAAGCACAGAAGCAGGTTCCTTGTCACTGGGCAGGAGTGGGCCCCACAGGTGGATCTTGCTGCTGTGTAGAAGTTGCCAACAATCCCTCAGTGACCTCGTGGCCCACGAGTGCTGGGCAGACCTCCTGGATGCCACAAGGCTGCCCATGTGTCAGTGGGGCTTTAAGTTCCTTGAGGGAAGTCCCTTATGAGGCAGGAGGCTGCAGGAACATTAAGGAGGCTGGTCTGAGTCCTCGGGGTTGGTATTTAGGGTAAACCACAGCCTCTTTAGCAATAGAGTCGAAAGGACTCAGACTCCAAGAACTGTAAGAACATAACCTCACTGTCTGGAGTCAGTCATATTGCCCCCGTGGCAGAAGTTGGGTAGCCTGTGAGGTGCCTTTCTCAGAGAGAGAGGGGAAAGAAAAAGTTTTGGGTTTTTTTAATCCATTGCAGCACCAACGGTGCTAAAATCTGCCCCGTGCCATGGCACTGTACAACCACAGAGCAGAAAGCCTCCCGGCGTTGTGCAGTGCTGCGGGATGACCCAACACATCTCTCACTTCAAATCTTCCCCCCCCCCAAAAGACGTTGATACCCCAATGCGGTGTCTGTATAATGTGTTCCAGGCTGCAATGGGCATAGCTCATCTCATCCTCATGGCCATGGAAAAGGAAGGAATTTCACGAGAGGATGCCATCAAAAAAATTTGGATGGTGGACTCCAAAGGACTGATTGTGAAGGTAAATTTGTCTCCAGAGCTGAGCTCCACTCCCCTGCCACCTCCTGCAAGCTAGAGAGAGGCCAGAGTGGGAAGACACCATGGAGCCCTGCTCAGCCCTGGAGTAAGGCTGCGGTTTTACTGGTGTCAGCAGAGCTGGTCCTGCTTTCAGAGAAGTAGGTCTCATGGTGACAGCAGTGTACCAGCAGCACTGGCTGCCCTAAAGGCAACGCTCTGGCCTGGACCTCTGAAGTGGTAGGATACACTGCTGGTCATCATCTCAAGCAGTGCTGGAAGTCTTGCATGTCATATGGGGTACTGCAACACCAACATTGTGCCCTGCTTGGTGATGCTGACTGGCCCAGCTCGACTCCGCACTCCCTGGGTCCTCAGGACCTCTGCCCTTGTCCTTCCTTAGACCCAGGGAGACTTGTGCTACATGTATGGTGTCTGCCCTGGCAGCCAGATCTTGCCTCCACACAACCAATGTGTTTTGGAGAACGAGAGGAGCAGAGACCAGCCCCACCATGACATTACACCAGCAGCTCAATGCCTGACTGGCTGATGCTGAGGACCTGCTCTGGGGAATCTGGTTTAGTTAGAGGGCCAAGAGATGAAATGCACTGATGAGTTACTACATTGTCTCCACCGTTTGCCAACAGACCAAAATTTGACTCCTTTTTTTTCCTCACAGGGCAGGAGTCACCTGAACCACGAGAAAGAAGTGTTTGCCCAGGACCACCCCAGTGTGAACACGCTGGAAGAGGTCGTGCAGAAAGTGAAGCCTACAGCAATTATAGGTGGAGTTCCCTTAGCATGACCTGCTCACATCAATTCAGTTCTTCGGAGAGTTTCTGCCTTTCTTCCAGGGCCTCCTTTTGTTCTCCCAGTCAAAATGAAATGAGCTTTTTTCACATCCTTCCCCCTTCACTCTTGGAGCATGGACTTCCTCTCTCCTGGAGCTGTAGAGCCCTCCCAGACAGGGCTGCACTGGGAGGTGCCATGGGAGGCAGGACCTGGGGCTCTCAGCAGCAAGCAAGGCCCGGGTGGGCTGGGCAGGACGAGGATGACAACAGGGACATCTTTGGGAGACAAAGTGTTGAGCACCACAGCCAGACCAGCCCAAACACTGATTCCCACCCTGCCCCCAGTAGCAGAGGGCTTTATTTTGGGACAGGCTTTTAATCTCAACATAATACGAGAAACATTCCCACCGGCATCTCTGGAGATGGAGCCCGTTCCCTCCCGCAGTTCGTTTACCGGTGGAGGCATTTGAGAGGGATCAGCCCAACCACTGAAGTTAGACAGGCGGAGAGCACCGTCTCACTCTGCTGTCGCTGTTCTAGGTGTCGCAGCCGTTGCAGGAGCCTTCACTGAGAAGATTCTGAAGGACATGGCAGCCTTCAACGAGAGGCCCATCGTGTTTGCCCTGAGCAACCCCACCAGTAAAGCGGAGTGCACAGCAGAGCAGTGCTACCGCCTCACCGAGGTACTGGAGCTCGGCGTGGGGAAGCTGGGTGCTCCGGGTACGCTGTGGCCATCACTGTGCCAAGGAAACCACAGCGGTGCATGGAGGGTGGACAAGTGACAGCGGGCATAAGCTGAAACAAAGGAGGTCCAAGCTGGTCATAAAAGAAAAACTGGCATGCTGTGAGGAGAGTGAGGAGGTGGAACTGCTCATGCAGTCTCTGTCCTTGCAAGTTTTCAAGACCAGGCTGGATAAAGCCCTGAGCAACCTGGTCTGGTTTCATGGCTGACCTTGCTGTGAGCGGGAGTCTGGGTCCCTGCCAGCCAGAATTACTTTGTGAGCCTCTAAAGAAAGCGCTTGCCTCCTTCACCCACAGCTGTCTGAGCTGTCCCGTCCTCCCAGGTTACTGTCCCCTGTGTTTTGCCACCCTGGTTGGTGGTGTGAGAGTTTCATCACCCAGCTCGGGCTCAGTGTCACGGAAGAATTATTGTCATGTGGCTTGGCTTGGGGTGAGAGAGGAGGCCTTGTCTCACTCTCCCCTTAGCCCCCCCATCACCACTGGCTGCTGGCTAGGGCAATCACACAGCCCCAGACCTTCATCCCACATGAGTCCCTCTTCACACTCCGTAGATGGTTGACAGAGGGGGAGAGAGAGTCCTGCTCAGCGAGTTCAGAGCACTTGTGCTGGGCAGTGCAAACACCCATTCAGTGCTCAGTGGCCCTGTCCATGGCCGTGTTCGTGGCTCTGAGGACCAAGCCCTCCAGAAGTGTCAGCTGGAGATGGCTCTGGCAGAGAACCCTCTCCCTGACTGGCTGGAGATTTGCCCACTCGGTCACCAGAGTTCCCTGATCATGGCAAGCAGCAGAAATGTGAGATGTCTCATCTGAATTTGGGTGCCTCTCTCTTATCAGGGACGGGGGATATTTGCAAGTGGGAGTCCGTTCTCAAAGGTGACCCTGCCCAATGGACAGACGTTCATCCCTGGCCAAGGAAACAACGCCTACGTCTTCCCAGGAGTGGCACTGGGAGTCATCGCCTGCGGAGTCCGGCACATCTCTGATGATATCTTTCTCATCACAGCAGAGGTTTCCAACTGGCATTTAACTGATGTTTTTTAAAAGATTGCAAGAAGCAGACGCACCTACTTCAGGTGTTTTCAAGAACGTGGCCTGGGGCAGTGCCTCACGTGGAAATGGCACAGCCTCAGCAAAACACCGCGGCCTCTCCCAGTCTCAGGGAAAGCTCAAGTTTCCATTGCACCTACCAAGGTGCCGGAGCCATGACAGAGCTCCCCTCATTCCCCGCAACTGATGCCCTGGCTCAGCACTTCCATCACGCTGGCGCCAGTTTGAAGTCTGTAATGAAGCGTATGCACACGTGTATTTTGAATAGCTCAGCAGTTCCCACTGAGAACTCGTCCAGCCCCTCGCTGCTGAGGTTGCAGCCACACAGCGTGTGATGCTAGTGAATGTGGCACGTGCTGGCGACCGTCTCTATCAGCTGCCTTTCTCTTCTTTCTAGTCTATTGCCGCCGAAGTGACAGAGCAGAATCTTGCAGAAGGAAGACTCTATCCCCCCTTGGACACCATCAGAGAGGTTTCTCTCAAAATTGCTGTGAAGGTGAGTATTGCCACTTTTATTTCCACTTTCTGTGGTAGGGAAGGCAGGAATTGCCCTGGCATCATTTTTGCTTTGTGGTTTTTTAATTCAGCTTATTCTACAGCCTAAAGCAATGATTCTTAGGAGTCCTTCCAGCCGGAGTTGCTGCTTTGTTTTCTCCCATCATTGAAGTCCAAAAGTGAAAACTACCTTCTGATTCTGGGTGCCTCACAGCTCACAGAGCTCTGCTCCATTGTTTGGAGCTGTGAGCGCTCAGCACTTGAAAAACCCAGGTTTAGGGTCAGATTCAAACACGGTGCAAGTTGCCAGAAGATTTTAGGTTCCAAACTGCTATTTTTGAACCTCTGCTCCTGTATTTGATAGGGCCCTAAGCACCTAAATACTATTCCAGATCTGGGCTCCAGGGTGTGAGCGGAGGTGGGTAAAGGGCTGCTCTCCTCCGTTCAGTGCGGGCTCCAGCCGCTCTGCCAGGGCAGGGCTGTGCGTTGCTCAGCAGCCAGGAACTGCAGGCAGCTCACGCTCCTCACCCAAGGGATGAAGCGCAGCTGACTCAGGGAATTGCACAAAGAGAAAAAAGAAAAAAAGCAAAAAAGGACACAATTTTGAGGGGAGGGAAGAGGGAAAATACAGCCAGGGCCAAACGGCACTTGGTTGCAGCTTCGTAGCGTGCCGGCGTTGTTCGATCAGCTCACGCTGCGTATCTTTTTGCAGATTGTTGACTGGGCCTACAAGCAGGGTCTTGCTTCTTGGTACCCCGAGCCAGCAGACAAGGAAGCCTTCGTGAAACGGCTCGTTTACAGTCCTGATTACGATTCGTTCGTTATTGATGATTACAGGTGGCCCCCCGCAGCCATGCAAACACAAGATGTATAAGTTTCTGTGAGAACTGTTTGCTCATTTTTACCGTCGGTTCCCCTGGTTCGTCTCATTGCCGATATAAATGCACCTCCAGGCTTGCAGAATGATAAAAGTCAATGACTCCGAGCAGTTCTTTGCTTGCCGCTGCTTTTTCTCTGTGGGAGCCTATCAGCAGGGAACAAAACAGAGTCCAGTCCCTAAGGAGAGAGACGGCCCATGGCAGCCGCCCGTCCCTGTCGATCAGCACTGCGTGTTGCCACTTGCCCTGCCCGGCTCTCGGCTCAGCCGCTGCGGGACCAGCTGCCTGGGCCACCCCAGAAGCACAGAGCCCCGTTCCTAGTGGGATCCCCACTTCCACGGTGGCAGCTGTGTGCGTGACCACCCCTCCCGCGGGACAGCCACGCTGTGCCCGTGGCTCTCTGGATGTGGTGGGAAGGGTGTGCGTTGCCCTGAGAGAGTTGCACACATGGGCAGTGCTACGCTTTCCTGCTCTGAAAGTCCCCAGCGCTTGGGGAGCCCTGTCCAACCCAAGCTGGTGCATGGGCCACACACCCTGGCACTGTCCTGTGCCCCCCCACCTTGCAAGCGAGCCCCAGAACCTCCCTCAGCCCCATGGGGAGCACAGACTTGCTCGCCTCCGCAGTCCAGGCTGCTCTCCAAAGGCACAGGAGCCAAGAGACGCACAGCAGGAGTGGAGCTGGAGACCCAGGCATCCCCAAACCCACGCACGGCCACCCCACTGCATCACGGCATCTTCTGCTGGGTGCTGCGAAGAAAGCCCTGCCACCAGCCAGAGGTCCTCCTGGGATCTCTCCATGACACAGAGCCCCAGAGAGGCCTCCCCTAGCCCTGAAAAACTGTCACACTCCGCCATATATTGTCCCAGTGGGATGACGGTGTTCCTGACCGTAACTGGGAATACTGGTTCTGGTACAGCTCGCCTTGGTTGGGCAAATAGCAAGTCCAAGAGAGGGAGGATCAAGCTATGCCCTTGCCACAGCAGAGGCCTCTTTGTTATCCTCTGGATTTGTCTGGTATCTGTCATGCCTTGTAGAGTCGAGCCCAGCCAGAGAGACAGCAGTCGCTGCCGGGCTCTTTGGAGGCAACGATACCCCTGGGACCTGGGTCCTTCAACCCTCAGCTCCCCGGGCGGAGGCAATGGCAGGTTTGGGGCAAGTGTGGAAGTGCTTTCCATACCTGGGCCCTTCCCTGTGTAAGTGTCCCACTGGGCTCCAGGAACAGCCCAGGGTGTTGAACAAGCTCAGACATGCACGGAGTGATCCCGAGAGCGGGTGGTCTTCTCCCCACGTTGTGAACTCAGCCCTGATCGCCATTCCCATCTGGTTAACGATTGTAGGCAGCCAAGTACCATAAAACAGCTGGCTCAAAACAGCTGGCTCGCTCCCTGGCAGCGGCATGGGGAAGAGAATCTGAAGGGTAAGAGCAAGAACACCTCTGGGCTGCGATAAAAGGCAGATTAATAGGTAAAGCAAAACCTGCATACACAGGCGCTCCCAGGAGCCAGCTCCCACATTACTTGCTCTGTTAGGCTCTTCCTCCATCCTTGCTTCTCCCTTCTCTTCCTCCACCTGCCCCTTGGGAGTCTGAAGAGGCCCTTCCCCACCAGCTCTTCCAGGTGATTCGTAGAGCCCAATCCTGGAAACAAAAAGACAGCAGGATTTAGTCCTTGCGAAAAGCCTCCCTCCGGCTCCTTCCTGACCAGTGGCACTGGCACCAAGCCCCAGCACTACCGGCTGACCCAGCAGAAGCTGAGAAGCTGCTGGCATGGTCGGCAGCCAAGGGCTGAAGAAACAAATGTACTCGCTTGGGAAACAGGACGACATCACCAGAAGCCATCTGGGAAAGGGCGTTCTTTCTGCCCAGAACAGCCGAATTCATGATCCCGGGCTCCGGCAGGAGAGACAGCCCCAGGTGAGACCATCACCCGGAAAGGATCCCATTGCCAACCAAGGCCGTGAGCCTTTGGGCTGCCCTCTGCAGAGCGTTCTGTCCTCAGCATTAACCCCTCTTTACTAGAAGCAGGAGCTGCAGCTGGCTTTGTGCAAGGGCAAGAGGCAGCCGGCTCAAGGAGGGGACGAGGCAAACCCACGCGGCAAAGTCACTGCCAGGGGTCTTTCAGGGATTTCCCCAGAACCCACGGCAGTGTTGACGGGCTGAGACACTCACGCTGAGGAGAGATTTCAGCAGGTGGCCATCAAATCCAAGATGCAAACAAATTCTGTGGTAAAACACGTTTTGAATTTAATTTTCATAGAATCCTAGATTGGTAAGGGTTGGAAGGGACCTCAAAGCTCATCTGGTTCCAACTCGCCTGCCATGAGCAGGGGCGTCTTCCACTAGACCAGGTTGCTCAGAGCTCCATCCAACCTGGCCTTGAATACTGTGGAAGAATCGATGGACAGTGTCCTTACAGATGAGTTGAAAGCCTGCTTTGTTGCCAGGGTGTAAGGCAGAAGGGGCAGGGTCTCTTGCGCACCGTGCTGTACGGTGTTCTGAGGAACACTGGAACACGGAGCCCTGCGCCCTGTCCTGGGGAACGCGGGTGTCCAAGGTTACCAAGCCCCCAGCTCCCATTGCAGAAGCAGTGACCATTCTGGGGGACATCTCTAAGTGCCTCCCATGCCTGGGCCCTCTGCAACGGTTCCCTGTGAGCCTGGAAATCAGCCCGGAGATAATTCTCCTCTTCTGCTCTCTGCTGCTGCTGCTCCTCCATGTTAATGACATATGAACGCTGATGACACAGACATGTAGAAGGTGCCTTTCCAGCTCCCTTATGTCCATCTCAGAGGTCTCCATCCAGGCTCTGCCCTTCTTCTGGTGTCCCACAGGAGCTGCCCCCCGTGCTGGCAGCAGCCTCCAGCCGCACAGCTAGAGCAGTCCCCACCAGGTTACCTGGAGGAGAGGGTGAGAGAGAAAGCGATCAGGTGCGGGAAGCAGGTGCGCTGTTGGTGCTTCTCTTGTGCCTGCCACAAAGATGGCTTGTCCTCAAAAAAAAGAAGAGCCTTCTCTTTCCCTAAAGCCCCAAGAGTTCTCTGGTCTTGGCCAAGAGAACAAACTGGGGGAGCAATGCCAGGCTACAGGGGCCGGTCAGTGAGCAGCTTAGGGAGAAGAGAGCCTGGTGAGCCCAGACAAGGAGCTGCTCGGGGCAGGATGGAGCGTCTACCCGGGCTTCCTTGCAAAAAGGAGAGGCCATTCAGGCAACCATTTGTGCCGTGATAGTTCACACATCGGCTTCATCCTATACAACAACCTGTGGGACGGTGTGGGGGATTGTTAACCTATCTTCCTTTCCCAGCTCCTGCAAATAAATGTGTTGCAAAACCCTCCAGCTGGAAGCAACTCTCTTTGTTGTTCTCCAAGCAGTGGGATTTCATAGAATCATGGACTGCTTTGGGTTGGAAGGGACCTTCAGAGGTCATCTAGTCCCACCCTTCTGCAGTGAGCAGGGACATCTTCAACTGGATCAGGTTGCTCAGAGCTCCATCCAACATGACCACGAGCGTTCCCAGGGATGGGGCATCGACCACCTCTGTGGGCAACCTATGCCAGTGCTTCACCACCCTCATTGTAAAGAATTTCTTGCTTAAATCCAGTCTAAATCGACCCTCCCTTAGTTTAAAGCCATTACTCCTTGTCCCGTCACCAGGAGTTTTAAGCTAAGGGAGGGTCGCTTTAACCTGGAGGTATTTCGCCCCGGGAAGTGCTCTCCCCTCCTCTGCTCACAGCTCCACAGCTGCAAGAGGGCAACGGTGAGTCCGTGGCCTCTCCTTCTGGCACTGGGACCTTCAGCCTGGTCCCACCGATCTTCTCGGCTGTGCGAAGGAGAGAAGAAGAAAAGGTTTGAGGTTTAGGTCCGGCAAGGGGGACCGAGAAGCACTGCCTGTCCCCTTCAGCCCCGGCACTCCGGGGCATCCCTGTGCCTGCTCTGTGGGCATCCCGATGGCTCTGTGGCTCTGTTCCCAGCGGTGGCAGGGACCCACACGGCGCTGGGCTGAGGAGCTGTGCGAGGCCATGGCAGGGACCTTCAGCCGAGGGCAAGGCCTCTGGTGGCAGGTGCTGGGCGGGGGGTAGCAGGGAGCATGGCCCCCTTCCACTTGGAACCTGTGACCAGCAGTGACGTGGAGTTTTATCCGTGGGGCTGCCGGGGACAGCTGGGGGCATCTTCCCCGACGTTCCCTAGCAGAAGCAGCCAGGGGATGGAGATCCGAAGCCCATGGTCCAGCAGCTGCCACCTCAACCATGCAGACCTTTGAGGGAGCTGCACATGTTTACTCAGTCCGTGACTTGTCCAGAGCCGCTGCCTCTGTCTTCTTCTCCGGGGGGTGAGGGATGAGACAATGAAGAACCCTTTAAAGGTCCCTTCCAACCCAAAGCGTTCTATGATTCTAAGATGCTGCTGCTGCTTCAACTCCAGTGGTGCCACCCAAGCTCCAGGCTCGCCACTTGACATAGACAGCCGGACAGATGTCCCCCAGGCATCAACTGTACCTGGGCTGCCATGACACAAAGATGGGAGCCCGGCCCGAGCTCGCTCCAGTGTGCAGCACCATGAGAGGTGGCAATGCAAAGCCCTCTCCCATCACCCAGCCAACTTGCCAGCCACTGGGTGTTCAGAAACCAGGCCAGAGGTGCTGGAGCATGTCCAGAGAAGGGCCACGAGGCTGGTGAGGGGTCTGGAGAACAAGTCTTATGAGGAGCGGCTGAGGGAACTGGGGCTGTTTATCCTGGAGAAGAGGAGGCTGAAGGGGGGACCTTATTGCTCTCTACAACTACCAGAAAGGAGGGTGTAGTGAGGCAGGTGTTGGTCTCTTCTCCCAGGTAACTAGCGATAGGACGAGAGGCAATGACCTCAAGTTACATCAGGGGAGGTTTAGATTGGATATTAGGAAAAATTACTTTACTGAAATGGTGGTCAGACATTGGAACAGGCTGCCCAGGGAGGTGGTGGAGTCCCCATCCCTGGAGGTGTTCAAAAGACGTCTAGATGTGGCACTTGGGGACATGGTTTAGGAGGCATGGTGGTGTTGGGTGGATGGTTGGACTTGATGATCTTAGAGGTCTTTTCCAACCTTAATAATTTTATGATTCTGTGATTCTAGAGCAACGGCCTTGGTCAGGGAGGCTGCCGGTGTAGCTGCGGGTCCTGAGCACAGCCCTGTGCCCAGCTCAGCCCTCAGAGCTGCCCCGGCGTGGGGCCAGGGTTCGGCCCCCTCTCGCCGTATCCCCTGCGCCTCGTGCTCAGCCCAAGGCTGGGAGGGGACTGTGCCGGGCACGGCAGAGCTCCCAATGCAAACGCTGTGCTGGCGTTGGGCAGGGCACCCCAAAACATCCCAGCCACCCAGCCATTAGCGACCTGCACGGGTCACCGGGGAGCAGGGCAGGTACCCGGTGCAGACGGCGTGCCTGCGTCGTCGGGGGATGCTGGTTCTGGACATCTCCCTCGTGGACCTCTCGCTCACCATCGCCCGCTTTCACCCCCGGCAGGACGCGTGCTCCCTGTGCGCGCTGTGGGGTGAAGGGATCTCCGGCATGGCTGGCCGGGGAGCGGCTCCAGGAGGACAGGGAGGCAGAGTGCCTGTGGGCAGAGGAGCAGCCTCGCAGGGAGAGGGATGAGGCAGAGAGGGCCTGGGCACGTCGAGGGGTTTAAAGCACTGCAAAACCCAACCTTTCCCTGCCCTTGGGGGGCCACTGCAGGCACTTTTCCCCTCTCTGAGCTTGACCCGTAAGCTTCCATCCAGGAGAAAGACGGGCACTTTTTGAGTCTCATTTTCCTCCCTTCAGGACGAGGGCTCCTTCCAAGCCCACCGCAGGGAGAGCTTTCTTCCTTGTCCTCATCTAACCTGGCAGCCGGGAACAGGGACCAGGCAGCTGCTCACTCGCTCCGTGCCGCCCCGCAGCGCGATGGGGAGGAGAATGGACGACGAGTGAAACTCATGGGTTGAGATAAGGACAGTTTAGTAAGAAAACAAAGGAAGAAATAATAATAATAACAACCACCATGATAATAAAAGAATATGTAAAGCGAGCGATACACAGCACAACTGTTCTCACTGCCCGACAGCCGTGGCACAGCCAGTCGCTGAGCAGCGGTCGTGGAACTCGCAGAACTGGTGGGTTTTGCAAAACTGGTGGGTTTCGCTGAGCTCACTGAACTCGCTGAGCTCATGGAAAGTTCCTGCCCCCCATCCAACCCCCATTTATATTCCGAGGATGGCGTCTATAGTAGGGAATATTTCCGTTGGCCAGCTTGGGAAAGCTGCCTGGCTGTGCTCCCTCCCAGCTCCTGCTCATTAGCTGAACGTTGGAGACAGGAAAAAGCGCTTGATTTCTCAGCAACAACTGAAAACATCGGTGTTATCAACATTCTTCTCATACTAAATCCATACTGCAGCAGCTACTGGGAAGAAAACTTGGTCTATCCCAGCCAAAACCAGGACATTCCCCTTGGCTTCAGAGAACGAGGGCTGAAGCCTTCCCTGCCGAGTCTCCTGGAGACCGGAGGCTGCAGGGCAAACCGTCCCGAGCTCGGGCAGACCCGGCTGGGGGGCCTGCCGCACCATCGACTGCCAGCTGCTGGCCTGGCACCTCCATCTGGAGCCCGTCGTGTGCTTTTCCTTGCCCCGTAGCTGCAAACGCGGGCTGGGAAGCTGCAGCTGCTTCACCACGGCGCAGCCTCCCTGGATGCGGCTGGTGGAGCTGGGGAGGAGGGGGAAGGCTGGCCGGAGCCCAGGGAATTCACCGAGCCCAGTGACTTCACCAAGCCCAGTAAACTCACCAAGAGCCTTTTCAGGGAGGGAAGGCTGTGCCCGCCCTGGGAGCCTCCTTGCCAAGGCTGGGGCGTTGGGTTCCCAACGTGTAGGCTTCAGAGTGAACACTTGAGGGCTGCAGAGGACTTCAGTCCATAGCCTTCCCCTGGATGAGAAGGTACCCTCAGTGGTACATCACATTTTACCTGGGACTTCAGTGGTGGCAATGAAGGTTTTTTTCTTGTCCGGTCTTGTACAAGAAAAACCTCCTGTGGAGGGGCTCCTTACTGAAATCAGAAATTGCTGTGTGGCTGCCTTGCACGACACATTAACCAGTAAGACATTAAACCAGTGTAAGAAAAACACAAGCTGAATATTGCGGGACTTCTAGCTGCTGTCTGTGTTTTGTTTTTTAATTTAAAGCACGGATACTTACAGCAGATCATTTTCTGTTTCTCTGTTTGCTCTCACTTTTTCTTTCAGCAGCAGAACAAGTGTTTTATTCTGAAGTTGTTCTTTTTTCTCTTCCTTTGAAAAATGAGTTGACTTGAAACAAGTGGTAAAAATACCATAAATACAAGAAAAGAAGATCAACACAGGTAACAATTTGGCAATATGAATGCCTATTTCAAGCCCAGAATGGATCACTACGGCATCCTAACACGGTGCTAAGCCCAGGCATTGACTGATATCTGAATTACCTTTGCCAGAAAAAAAAACCCTCTCTTCTCTTTGCTCAGTCACTCACATCTCTCCTCTTGTTGAACAAAACTGCACCTGATTTATAATCTCAGGTGTCCTGGATTAGTCAGCCACAGGGTTTCTGAACAATACTGTAAAAAATAAATTATGTCGAGGTCAGGGCCGTGCTCTGATGCCTACTTCAGCCCTGGAGCCTGGTGTTTCTGTCAGCCGGCTCCAGGCCTGAAGGATCATCTGATCCGTCAGAAATATTAATGACAGACCTCTGGATAAAATTCCAGCTATCTGGTCATCCCATTTGTGCTTGGCACACCAGGCATGTTCTGACAAGCAGCCACCCTGAATTAAACCTCCACCCTTTAAGTCATTTTCTGAGGCTTCCTCCTCACCAGCCGTGACTTCACGTGCAAGTCGGAGCCATTTGCCTTGCTAGCACTTCAAGGGTGTGCTGACCTTTCAGTCCTGAAAGGAAAATCCTGATAAAATCACTAATTAATGACTGAGCTTGAATCATTTGTCCCAGATATGTGGATAAACAAAGAATCTAAAGGTCTGGCTATTAAAGAGGAAAGAAAGGGTTTTCTTCATAGAGCGAGCTTGGCTGTTCAAATACCTTACACAGTGGTAATTGATTTATATTCTATTATTTGAGTGCACAGAAGCAATTATAGCTAATCTTTAAAGTCCAGTTCTACTGTGAAGCGTTACTATGCAAAAAATGATTCCTGATTAGTAACCCGCTGACAAAAAACGGTGGTAGGAGGATGGAATCACAGAATCACAGAATGTGAATTTCCCTTTTATTTAGAATTCACACCCAATTTTACCCATCTGATCTCTGCTTTTTGTATAGTGAGAACAACAGGGCTGTTTACTCGAGACCCAACAAATTTAGCTGACAAACCAGTGACAGGGAAGAGACTGCTGGAGCTGGGAGGGGATTTGATCACAGAATTGTAACGCTGGCCGGCATTATTCAGACAAGAGATGTGCCAGAGTCCCGCTCATCAGCTTGCAGTCACCCAGGCTGCATCCATATCCTCAGCAGTCAGAACATTAAATGGTATCTTAACTCCTGCGGGGTGGTTTGGTAAATCACTGAGATTGCCAGAGCTCTCCCAAATTCACGGTGAGCCTAATTTTCAGCTGTTGGAAGGAAAGAGTAGCTCTCAGGGTACTCAGCCTCAATGCCCAAAGAAGTGCTCCAGCTAGCTTAGGAGATGGACATGACAAAGAGACGTGGGGAAGAAGGAAAGCTTATGTATGTCACACTAAGTGAGGGCCCAGGACAGCTCTCAAGGCTGTCTTGGAGCGTTGCCTCAGGCTGAACCCACAGCAGAGACCAGTGTACACTCACAGAATCACAGAATGTTTGGGGTTGGAAGGAACCTCTGTGGGTCATCTAGTCCAACCCTCCTGCCAAAGCAGGGTCACCTACAGCAGGCTGCACAGGACCTTGTCCAGGCGGGTCTTGAATATCTCCAGAGAAGGAGACTCCACAACCTCCCTGGGCAGCCTGTTCCAGTGCTCCATCACCCTCAGAGGGAAGAAGTTCTTCCTCATGTTCAGACGGAACTTCCTGTGCTTCAGTTTGTGCCCATTGCCCCTTGTCCTGTCGCTGGGCACCACTGAAAAGAGTCTGGCCCCATCCTCCTGACACCCACCCTTCAGATATTTATAGGCATTTCTAAGGTCCCCTCGCAGCCTTCTCTTCTTCAGGCTGAACAAGCCCAGCTCCCTCAGCCTCTCCTCGTAGGAGAGATGTTCCAGTCCCCTCATCATCCTCGTAGCCCTCCGCTGGACTCTCTCCAGTAGCTCGTCACCTTTCTTGAACTAGGGAGCCCAGAACTTGACACAGGACTCCAGATGAGGCCTCACTAGGGCAGTGTAGAGGGGAAGGAGAACCTCCCTCAACCAGCTGGCCACACTCCTCTTGATGCATCCCAGAATGCCACTGGCCTTCTTGGCAGCCAGGGCACACTGCTGGCTCATGGTTAACCTGTCATCCCCCAGGACACCCAGGTCCCTCTACACAGAGCTGCTCTCCAGCAGGTCCGCCTCGAGCCTGTACTGGTGCATGGGATTGTTCCTCCCCAGGTTCCGCCCCACTTGGCGCGGGCTCCAGCTCTTCACCGTGAGGTTTGGCTGCCTGCCTGCGGAGAGGGCCATGGCTGCCACAGGGCACTGAGACTGGTCACGGGGATCAGTCCCTGTAAACTCTATCTTTGCCTCGTAGAGTAGCACAGCCCATATCACAGTCCGCAATTAAGAAAATGAGACAAAATCTGGGCCACTGCCACTCTTGTGCCACCACCCCTGGTCCAGCAGCCTTTCTCAAGCAGGATTTTTCACACCTTCACATCTGAAGAGTGTCTTGTCAACATCAAGTTAAAAATTATTCACTGAGTTTTCACCACTGTGGAGGCACACAGAGCTTTAAGCAGTGGGCCTGTATCTTTTATAAAGATGAGGAACAAAAAAAGGCAATGATTATGCCCAGCGTCTACTCAAGAAAAAGAAAGCAGTCTGCATTCCCTATCTACAGCTACCAGTAAAGCAATATTGTTGTCACCCAGCGTCTCTGGTTTAACTCACTCCCAGTCTGCAAGCAGATTTAGAATCATAGAATCATTGAGGTTGGGAAAGATCTCTAAGATCATCAAGTCCAACTGCCGACCCAACACCACCACGCCTGCTAAACCGTGTCCCAAAGTGCCAGATCTACACGTTTTTTGAACGCCTCCAGTGACAGGGACTCCACCACCTCCCTGAGCAGCCTGGTCCAATGCCTGACCACTCTTTCAGTAAAGAAATTTTTTCCTAATATCCAATCTAATTTAGCTTAGCTGAGCTGTGGCTGAAAGGGCTGAGCTGAATTCCAGCCGTTCCCGGGCTAACCAGTGTGACCCCCGGCTCACTTCAACCCATCCCTGAAGATGGGTTTGGGCACTGATGACAGCCTGGAGTGATGGATGCACAGGTAAAGCTCCCTCCGGTCCACACCACTAAGGGATGGCAAAGAGAGAGTGCAGCAAACGGGGACAGTCACCTCTTCATCTGGCACAGCAGAACTTGCCAGAATCTGTTCAGCAGAGCCCGCAGACTGCGCAATGATTAGCTGCCAAGACTGAGACAGGCTAATATTCCCACCAGCAGCCATCCTAGCACACCCAACACGCACCAACAGGAGCATCAGAGCCCGTTACGGCAAAGCCCAAACCCTGCCCTCCCTCCCTTACCATGGACCAACCCACGTTTTCTCACACGCCCAGTGCTGTCGGGATGCCTGGAGGGAGCACAGGGCAAAGCGTGCTGGTTTAGCTGCCTTGGGGGTGGGGGTCACAGAGACTTCATAAATCAGATGCGATTTCCCCTGTCTCAGAGAAGGAGAGGTGAAGGATTGCTTGGGAAACGCTGCAAAGGGAAGCGGTTCAGGGAGCTGGGGCTGTTCAGTCTGGAGAAGAGGAGTCTGAAGGGGGGACCTTATTGCCCTCTACAGCTACCAGAAAGGAGGGTGTAGTGAGGTGGGTGTTAGTCTCTTCTCCCATGTAACCAGCAATAGGGCGAGAGGCAATGGCCTCAAGTTGCATCAGGGGAGATTTAGATTGGATATTATGAAAAATTTCTTTACTGAAAGAGTGGTCAGGCATTGGAACAGGCTGCCCAGGGAGGTGGTGGAGTCACCATCCCTGGAAGTGTTCAAAAAACGTGTAGATCTGGCACTTCGGGATATGGTTTAGCAGGCATGGTGGTGTTGGGTGGATGGTTGGACTTCATGATCTTAGAGGTCTTTTCCAACCTCAATGATTCTATGATATTCCTTAAATCCTACGCTGGCCAGTTCAAGCAATTAAAAATATTTTCCATGGACAGCTGTGCAGTGATGTTGACTCTGTGATCTCTGGACAACCGTGGGTCTGTGGACTACAATGAAAAAACCCCACAAAAAATAAGGCTTTCACGGTTCATTGCCGTTGGATACGGAGGGGGTCCGAAAAGCGTAAAAGGCTAAAGTGTTCTCTGCCAGTGAGGGAGCGGAGTCACCAAGGATAATCAAGGTTACAGGGAGGTGTTGAAAAATATTACAAAACACAGAAAATAGATGTTCTCCCCTCACCTTTAGTAACATCACCTTTCAGCAATCCTCTACCAATCTTCACCCACACAGATTTTGGGAGAGGGCGTCACCATGATACACTCTTTTTTTACTCTTTTCTGTAGCTGTACTACAAAGAAACATTGGATTTTAAGCATTTAACATTCTTAAAAATGAGAGAGGAGTTTATTGCAGAGAAGACAGGCTGCAGTCTCTTCGGCTGACATCAAGCTATCCTAAAAGCTTTCCCAGCGCTCACTTCATAGCAGCAGGTTTGTAGGCTTGAACTCTCTCATTTCCAGCTCAATTTCTTGCACATCACCACGGAGTTGCTCCACCACCTTTCTCCTCCTGTTGCCAGTAACTGCAGACTGACCTTCAGTTTTTGCACTGTTGCCAAAAGCAGTTTATTCGACAAGTCAGGAAACAAAAAAGTTTACAATCAACTTCTGTATCTTTTTTACTACCATTATTTGAACAACTATGTAAGCTCATCAAAGACGACTCATCATCGATGGTCAGGCTGTATTGGAGCAATCCCAGGCTCAGGTGATTCGATAGTTAGCAAGCCTGTTTCAAATCCAATCCAGGAATCTTTCTACTTTCTGGAAGTGGCTTTGGAAAAGAGCCAGACCGTTTAAATCACAAAATCTCGAGACAAGGTAATAACTGTTCACGGTGAACCCTTTGTTATTCATCAGTAAATCACCATTAAGGAAAGGTAAGATTCCCTCACCTAAAATGAGAATGAAGGGTTCTTGTTATTCCCCTTCTTCATCTTTGACTGCATACAAAAAATTATTAAGACGTGTATGCTTTATCCACCAAAATCTCCAGTAAAATCAGATGAGGCGTCAGAGACACCAGCAACAAAATGGAATTTAGTACATCTGAGGCACTCCGTGCGGGCTTTGTAAAACAAAACAGTTCAATAGTCTGACCTAGATCCAGCCCCGCAGAGCTCACTTCCATTCACAGGGACGCACTCCTTTTAAGACAGAAAAACTAAAAAGAATCAGCTTTAGTTCTTAGGGACAGACTCTGTAAAAGTGCAC
Organism: Opisthocomus hoazin; assembly: GCF_030867145.1. Lineage (NCBI taxonomy): Eukaryota > Metazoa > Chordata > Aves > Opisthocomiformes > Opisthocomidae > Opisthocomus > Opisthocomus hoazin. Next base: position 11,297,477 of record NC_134414.1, on the reverse strand, counting down.
CAGATAAACCAAAACATCGCGCTCGATTACAAAAGGTTTTATTCTTACAGCCGCTTAAGATGATGCTCTTCAGTGTTTCAGCAGAGAAAACAATTTCCCAAGGGTGTTTCTGAGTGAGACCCTTCCGTGACACTGGCAGCGCCTGCACTATTCAAGCTGGGGGAAGCAACCGCGACAAAAAGAGCCCACACATGCACAAAGAAGATAAAAGATGCGGCTCCGCTAGACGGCAAACCCCTGGTCCGGCAGCCGTGCCCTCGCCTCCTCCGCCGCACGGAGAGCGGCTCCAGCCCTCCTCACCAGCCGCACAGAAGTCCTTTGTCTGGCCTCTGCTGTGGGAAAAGCGGCTGGGACCAGCCCAGCCGCTGGTAGCTCCTTCCCAGCCTTCCCACCCGGCTACTCCTCACTCATCCCCCGGCAGAAACGCTGCCGGGCTTCAAAGAATACTAATTTTATTTTTTTTTTTTTCACTGTAAGCTCCTATAAACTGAAAATCCCCCTTTCGGGAATTATTGCAGAGCAGAAGCTAAGCTGGAGCGACGCCTGCAGCCGCTGCTCAGCCGGGCTGACCGCCGCAGCCTGGCCCCAGCTCCTCGCAAGCCCACGCAGAACGCTCCCAGCCTGGCAGCGCCCGGAGCTGCGACAGTTTTGTACCAGCCCAGCTCTGCCGACAGCCACGGAGCCGCTTCTCCCGCGGCTCTGGGGCGAGATCTGACCCAAGCAGGCTGATGATGCTCTGCTCCTGAGCACCGCGGGTCACCGACGACACGGGAGCAGAGCACCCACGAGCGAGAGCCACCGGCAGGTCAGATCTGTGGCACTTCACAGCTACCTGGGATAAAAGGGCAAGGCCTGCGGGCAGCCAAACCATTCAGGTTTGCAATGCCTACATAGCTCACGCCAGAGTCTACTCCTGAAGACTTCTTTTAGACTTTTTTCAAGCAAAACCGCTCTGCAGTCTGCGAGGCAGCTGACAAACAGGACGGCTGCAAGGTCTTCAGGATTAGAACGCCGGTGAATGCATATTCAGCTTGTGGGATAAATAAATTGCTCAGTGAAATCCTAAGTGAAATCCTAAGTGAAGAAAAGGTGTTTCCCTTCCTTAGCAGAGAGCGTTGCACCATCAGCTTCGCCTCCACTTGCTCGGCCTGCCGGAAGGGCGGATCTCGGGCGCTCCGGTGGGGAGGCTGGGCGGCGAGGTGCATATCAGCGCAGCACCACCGAGCTGAAACACTCCCGGCAGCGGCCAACAGACACTATGAATTCCCACGCTTGAAGCAGCTGCTGAACAACAACAACAACAAAAAAACCCCACCTCTCCAACCAAAATAACCTCACAGCTGGGTCCTGTCTGGATGATCACAGAATCACAGAATGTTTGGGGTTGGAAGGGACCTCTGTGGGTCATCTAGTCCAACCCCCCTGCAGAAGCAGGGTCACCTACAGCAGGCTGCACAGGACCGCGTCCAGGAGGGTCTTGAATATCTCCAGAGAAGGAGACTCCACCACCTCCCTGGGCAGCCTGTTCCAGGGCTCCGTCACCCTCAGAGGGAAGAAGTTCTTCCTCATGTTCAGACGGAACTTCCTCTGCTTCAGTTTGTGCCCATTGCCCCTTGTCCTGCCTCTGGGCACCACTGAAAATGATCTCGAACCCCGCATTACGTACAGCTCTGCCTGGACCCCGGCACGCTGCCGGCGAAGGCGAACGCGCGCTGCCCTCGCCGGGAGCTCTGCCGAAGGGGAGCAGGCAGGGCTGAGTCCACGGAGCAGGACACCGTCCCGTCGTCACAGCCAGCAGCGGGGCAGGGTTCACCCAATTTGTAGCGAGCTCGGCTGGGCCGGCCGCCCCGCTGTTGCTCCTACGCGCGCTCGGGAAGCTCAGTTAATTAAACCAGCACAAACGCCTACTTGGAAAGCGCCGTCCCTTCGCAGCGCTCGGCTGCGAGACGTCGTGGCCGCCCATCCGCGGCGGTCCCTTCCCACGCAGCTTGCGGAGACCTCGGGCGGCTTTCGGGGAGGAAAGAGGCAGCGTTTCAGTCGCAGCTCTCGCTGCTTAAAAGCAAAAGCAAGCCCACTTCCAAAACAAACTCCCCCCACGGTTTGTATCCAAAAGATCCCGCTCCGCCTCTCCGCGCGCCCCAACATCTCGACCCCCAACCCTCAGAAAAACTAAATCCGGGTCGAGGAGCGAAGAGAACCGCTTTACTCCCCACGTTGTCTTTTAAAATACTGCAGGGACTAGGGTGAAACCCCCACCGGTCAGTATGTGGGTCCCGTTTCAAACAGTGCGCGGGGCGCTGGCGGGGAGCCACGCCGCGGGCTTGCCTGCCTCAATAGGAAACCTCCAACTATTTCGAGCCGTTTTCATAACTGTAACAATTTTCATCCCTTGGCTTTGCAGCGTATTATCACTCCCTTCTTTCCAGTAAGTTAAAGAAACAGCCGGTACAAAGGCAGGCAACAGAGCCACGGGTCGCTGGGGATAAAACACGGCGTTTCAAAAGGTTCAGGAAAGACAAAAAACCCGCTGCCCGTCTCAACTCCTGCCAAGAAACCATTACGGCGGCGCGGTGAAAGCCCCTCAAACGCTGTGTTTCGACGGCAATAACCACCACAGGCCTCCGAGCTACTGTGTCGCTTTATTTTTTTATAGGACCTACCATAGACTCTTTTTACATAACTTAAATGATTATCAAATAATCTCCTGTACACAACGAGACCGAGCCGCATTGCTTCCCGAGCTTCAACGCATTCCTGGAAGAAATCCAACGGTCTCTGCGGGAATCCCATCGCCGCGGTGGCTACGGCACTTCTCCGTCCCCAGCTGACACCGCCGGTTAACGTACGCGTCGCTGCCGGCCGCTGCTTGCGAGGCCCCCGCGAGGCACTGTCAGATTTCAGGACGCTGAGTTTTGGTAGCAGCATTCGTCATTTTGCGCTTTTTTTTGTTTTTTGTTTGCTTCCCCCCTCGGCCTCCGCGCCCTCGGCCACAGGCCCACGAGTGCTGGTGACAGGGGCAGCTCCGGGAGAGGTTTTCACAGGATCACAGAATGTTCAGGGTTGGAAGGGACCTCTGTGGGTCATCCAGTCCAACCCCCTGCCGAAGCAGGGTCACCTACAGCAGGCTGCACAGGACCTTGTCCAGGCGGGTCTTGAATATCTCCAGAGAAGGAGACTCCACAACCTCCCTGGGCAGCCTGTTCCAGGGCTCCGTCACCCTCAGAGGGAAGAAGTTCTTCCTCATGTTCAGACGGAACTTCCTGTGCCTCAGTTTGTGCCCATTGCCCCTTGTCCTGTCGCTGGGCACCACTGAAAAGTGTCTGGCCCCATCCTCCTGACACCCACCCTGCAGATATTTATAAGCATTTTCCTATTTTCTCGCCGCACCATAAGCGTCGATGGAGTTTTAGCTTTCGGGCTTCGGCGGGGAGCGGCCACGGCTGCCTGCGGCCCCCCCGTCGCGACCAGCCCACGGCCGCGACCGGGCGGGGTCCCCGCGGGAGAAGCCCCCGGAGGAACCCAGCACTTCGCGGTTTACCGGCGGGGCCTCGCAAGGCGCGGGGTCGGCCCTGGCTGCGGGCTGGGGGGGGGACACGGCCACGCAACGAGGCGGTGGGGCTCCCCCCCCCCCCCCCGCCTCAGCCCCCCGCGCCCCCCCGCACCCCTACAGCCCGGGGAAGGCGCGGGGGAAGCCGGCTCCGTACTCGCAGGGCCCCGGGGGCAGCGGGCACTCGGGGAAGAAGGCGGCGAAGCCCTCGCCCCCCGCGCCGGGGCCCGGCTCCCCGGGGTAGAGCGGCCGCAGCGGCTCGGCCGCCCCCTTCCCGGGCGGGCCGCAGGGCGCGGCGGGGCTCCAGGGCGGCTCGGGGCAGAGCAGCCCGCCCAGCAGCGGGGGGGGGGCGGCGGGCGGCCCCTCGTAGAGGCCGCGCTCCGGGCCCAGCTCGGCGGGGAAGGCGGCGTGCTCGGGCAGCGGCGCTCCGTACTCGGCTCCCAGCAGCTCCAGGAACTCGGCCGCCTCCCCGCCGCCCCTCTCCGCTTCCCCGAGGCCCGGCGGGCGGCGGGCGGCGGGGGGCAGCGCCGGCTCGGTGAAGAAGGAGGGCGGCAGGTTGCGGGCCCGCAGCGGCACCTTCCGCGGGGCCCCCCCGCCGCCGCCGCCCGCCTCGCCGCCCGCCGGCCCCCGGCCCCGCCGCAGCGAGCCGAAGAGCGCGGCCAGGCTCCTGCTCTGGAGGCTGCTGGCCGCCTGCGCGGCCTCCCGGCGCGGCGGGGGCTTGGCGGGGCAGGCGGCGGGCGGGGAGGAGGAGGAGGGCGGCGGCGGGGATGGGGAGGCGGCGGCGATGATGCCGGTGCAGCGCTTGATCTGCTTCTGGAGGTACTTGCGGTGGTTCACCTTCCGCCGGGACTTCGCCGGCTTGTCCAGCGCCAGCTTGATGTTGCTGGAGGCCGAGTCGATGAAGCTCAGCAGGTCCCGGGTGGCTTCTCGGAAGTCCCCCCCGTCGCCCCCGCCGCCGTCGCAGCCCTCCTCCGGGTCGGCATAGCCCAGCAGCCCGCCGGCCGGGAAGCAGAAGGAGAGGAGCTGGTGCGGGCTCAGCAGCGCGGCGGGCACGGCCATGGCCGCCGGCCCGGCCCCGCCGCCCCGAGCTCGGCAGGGCTGCGGCAGGCGGGCGGGCGGCGGCGGGGAAAAGGCGGCGGGGGGGGAGGGGGGGGAGAAGGAGGAGGGCGAGGAGGAGGAGGAGGAGGAGGGCTCGGGAGCGGGGCCGGCCCCGGGCATCCCCCGCCTCCCCCCGGGGGCCGGGCCGGGGACGGCGGGGCGGGGCGGGACGAGCACCGCGGCGGGAGGGGTACAGGGACCGCGGGGCAGGGACAGAGCACCCCGGGACGGGAACGGACACCCCGGGACGGGAACGGACATCCCGGGACAGGGACAGACGTCCCAGGACCGGTACACAGCACCCCGGGACAGGTACAGAGCACCCTGGGACAGGGACAGACATCCTGGGACAGACACACAGCACCCTGGCAGAGGCACGCAGACACCCTGGGACAGGCACAGACACCCCGGGACTGGTACACAGCATCCCGGGAGAGGTACGACACTCTGGGACAGGTACCCAGACACCCCGGGACTGATACAGACACCCTGGGGACAGGCACAGTAGTCCCGGGACAGGCACACAGACACCCCGGGACCAGTACAGACACCCCAGGACAGGCACAGACATCCTGTGACAGGTACACAGACACCCCGGGATCGGTACAGACACCTCGGGACAGGAACAGAGCACCTCGGGACAGACACAGACACCCCGGGACAGACACAGACACCCCAGGACAGGCACACAGCACCCCGAGACGGGCACAGAACACCCCGGGACAGGCACACAGCACCCCGAGACCGGCACAGAACACCCCGGGACAGACACAGACACCCCAGGACAGGCACACAGCACCCCGAGACGGGCACGGAACACCCCAGGACAGGTACAGAGCACCCCCGGACCCGGTCACCCTGCTCCCCATCACTAGCGTGCAGCCGGCCCCAGCCCTGTCCCCCCCCTGCCCAGCTCTAGGTGCGAGGGCACGGAGACGGGCGCTTGCTCTGACACCCACCAAGGTGCCCGAGCCTACATTAATTTGCAAAAGGTTTTTTTTTTCCCAAGCTCATTGCTATGCACATTACCCAGCAGACTGTATTTTCCTAGCCAGGTCAAGTCCTGAGAAAATCCAGCCCCATGACCTGGTAGAGATTTTAAATGACAGGGCTGCATTCAGTTAAAACTGAAGATTTTTGCTTGCACGGGTTTAGTGAAGCAGCGGTATAAATCTTCCTTATGGAAGGCAAAAAAATTAGCAAAGCGGCTACTGAAAGTACTGCTAACAGCTCCTGAAGGAACAGTCTTACCTTTTCTGGGGGGAGAAGGTGTTTGGTTGATTTTCCTTTAGAAAACATCTGCATTGGTGCAGAACAACCTCAGCCCATAGAGCTCCAGATTTATTTTCGGTGATTTTTTATGTCCAAATATGAATAAAGATGCATATCTGATTTTGACTGAAATTCATTAGCAATGTAGCAGTTTTGTGCTGGAAGGAAAAAAACAGAAAGCAAAACTCTGCAGAAGGAAAGGAAAACAGGCTCCTAAGGCTGTACTTTGTGGTAAAACAGAAAAATCAGCCAAATTCACCTCAATGTGGTTTCAAACGCTCATTGAATGCAAAGCAAATATGGCAAGGAGAAAGGAGGAGAAAGCACATATTTCATGCGAGCAAAGAAAAGGCTCAAAACCCTCTACAAAAAGAAAAATGCTGATTTTCTTGGTCTCTCACCTGCACCTCAGCAGGTTTCAGCAGGGTCCCAGCGGCAGGTGAAGCCTCCCGGTCCCAGGCACAGCCTTGACTCTGGTGCCAGCACATTGGGACTGGGTCTCCTTGCAGAACCTGCTCTGCTGGAGCCCCCCAGAGTCGCTCGTTTGGGGGGTTTCTCAGAGTGCAACAGTGCAATTGAAGCAAAAAAACCTGGTAGGCAGAGGGCTATGGGAAATCTATGTATCTCTCCATATCAGAATGAGTATGTAAGCAGAGGAGGTGGATTTAAACTACTTAGCTCAAGTACAACTGCCATAAATCAGCTACCTAAGTGTCGGGTTCCAATATTTGGTTTTGAACAACGTGATAATTAATTACAAGATCAGCATTCACTGACAGAATCACAGAATCACAGAATGTTCAGGGTTGGAAGGGACCTCTGTGGGTCATCTAGTCCAACCCTCCTGCCGAAGCAGGGTCACCTACAGCAGGCTGCACAGGACCTTGTCCAGGCGGGTCTTGAATATCTCCAGAGAAGGAGACTCCACAACATCCCTGGGCAGCCTGTTCCAGGGCTCCGTCACCCTCAGAGGGAAGAAGTTCTTCCTCATGTTCAGGTGGAACTTCCTGTGCTTCAGTTTGTGTCCATTGCCCCTTGTCCTGTCGCTGGGCACTGAAAAGAGCTTGGCCCCATCCTCCTGACACCCACCCTTCAGATATTTCTAATTTCCCCTCGCAGCCTTCTCTTCTTCAGGCTGAACAAGCCCAGCTCCCTCAGCCTTTCCTCGTAGGAGAGATGCCCCAGTCCCCTCACCATCCTTGTAGCCCTCCGCTGGACTCTCTCCAGTAGCTCCTCATCTTTCTTGAACTGGGGAGCCCAGAACTGGACACAGTACTCCAGATGGGGCTGACTCCAGTCAGTGGTGGGTGCACACCCACAGTCTCTCAGAGGGTCTTTTTATATCCACCCGAGTCAATCTGGGGTGATCTGTTCACACCGGTCACCTTCACACCAGTCACTTTGATGCCAATCACGTTTACACCCACGAGGCTCCAAGATGTGGTCTCTCGGCTGCTCCGGGTGAGTTTAGTTTGTAGCAGTTCCTGTCCTGTCGCTGGCCAGCCATGGCCGGTCAGGCTGCGGGTGTGGAAAGCCTTCCGGTGTAGCTGGGCTGGGGTGCCAGGGGAGACTGAAGATGGCAGCAAATTTTCTGAGACATCACAAAAAATGGCGGGGCTGAGTCCCACACCGAGTTCTTACCCGGAGGACCTGTCAAGCCCTGCCAAGCTTTGCAGCCCACTCCAAGCTCCCTCACCGATGGGGAAATGTAAAGAACAACGTATATATCCCCTGCGTGCCCCGCTAGGTAGCTTTGCATCCACTTTGAGGCCACTTCAAACTGCGCGTGGGTCTAGAAAACGGGGATCGCTATCTGGCGCTGGATGCACAGCCACGTTGGGACCGTTTCTTATCTGAGCAACGTGACACGACTCTAACAGAGCAGCAGCTAAGTCGTCCTCAGGTGAGTATCTGCTTCAGCGTTGCAGCGGCGATGTTTCACAGCCTGTCTAAAGGGGGTTGTTAATGAGCCTGGGTGGTATTATGTGCAGAGTGGCTAAATATCCGGTGGCTTAGAGAAAAAAAAGCTGAAAGCCCTGGCTTCTCTTCTGTAAGGCTGAATTAATTCAGTTAACCAGCATTGAGAGCTCGGCTATGGTTTAGCGGGAGACTTTATTACCTCCTAAAACTTGGAGAGTATTAAAACAACTGTTGGGCGTGCAAGGGCAAGTTTGCATTCAGTTGTGCTAAGCAGCCAGATTTACATATTCTCCACCAGATCTGGAGATTTAGAAAGCCTTCATAATTGCATTAAACATGCTTATTCTCCATGTTCTCTCAAGCAGAGCTGATTACCCCAAGTTGGGCAATGCCTGGAGGGAAATTTGCTAAGCCACATGACGTCAGCAACTTGCAAAGAAACTTCATTTTTCCAAGGAAATAGCGGTTTGGGTCTCTCTTTCCCAGGGGCTCTACGAGCCAGTGCTTGTCTTCTGCCTGTGCTCTCTCAGGACGACGATGCTCAGCCCGCGCAGCGTGGCTCTCACCCCACCAGCCATCCACCTCCGCTCGCCGGCAAGGTCTAATGTCCGGGAGGCGCTGGGATTAGAGCCACAAAATAACCCCAACCCCAGGAAGATGCTTGGACCCGACGTCCTGGTCCCTCCGCTCTCTGTCCCCCCACAAGACCAAGGGGAGCGAGGTGGCTGCAGAAGCGCTTCCCCCACCCCAAACCTCCATCCTGCAGGGCAGCACTCAGTGCTTGCTATGTGGCTCTGGGGGCTCGGCTGCTATGTTCTTGCCCACTTTGTGTAGGAAATGTGTCTGGGTTTGTTTATTTTCTTGCTCATTGCAGGCAGCAGCATCTCGACCAGCTCTGGGGATTAAACCAAGGCTCTCCAGAACCATGCCCTTGGTGTCAAGTTTGGCTTTTTCAGAGTGAACTGCAGCACGGTCACCCTGTGAATCGAAGGGAGCAGGGACACGCCATGCTCACTAATCCTTTGCACTGGCCACAAATTCAGCTCGTAGCCACACAACCAAGCCCTTCGCAAGAAGATCGATTTGTTATCCTTACGGACCAAGCCGGCCAGAAAGGAGAAAGCGCCTTACGCAAACAAGAAAGCCTTGCACAGCAAAGGACCACATTGCGGTGCCAGCACTTTTGTGGAGCAGCTTCTCACCAGAAGCAGAAGCAGAAGCTGAATCCACCCTCCTGATGCTCGTGGGACCACCCGTGTCAGTGTCCAACACCGGTGTAAATCCTCTGCAACGCAGGGACAGGAACCCGCTAGGATCCAGCCTGAAGGAAACATCTCATGCTGTGCCCTGTCACTACAAGAGGGTAGTTTCAGGCTGATATAAGGAAGAAATTCTTTACCATGAGGGTGGTGAGGCACTGGCACAGGCTGCCCAGAGAGGTGGTCAATGCTCCATCCCTGGAAACAGTCAAGGCCAGGTTGGACGGGGCTCTGAGAGACCCGATCTGGTTGAAGACGTCCCTGCTCACTGCAAAGGCGTTGGACTTGGTCCCTTCCAACCCAAAGCATTCCATGGTTCTGTGATCCCTCGCAAAACCTTCGCTTGGGGAAGGCAAGCCGAATCCAGCGCTGAGCCCAGCCCTCACAATTCACTGCACCCATTTTCCTTTCACCGCGCCAGCGGGAAGGCAGCGTGAAAGTAAGAAGATCTCTGCGACAGGGGAGGGAGGACTTTTTCTTCCCTGCCCAGCCATACGGTTATCGAGTTATGGGAAAATCCGGCTGCCCAAACAGGTGTCACCGCTCGCAACCTACAGTCTCATTTCCTGATCGCGTCTTAATCGGCGAGTTGGTTGTGAAAGTTGATTTCTTCCACATTCTTATATCAGTGGGAATTTCTGCCCTTCCCTGACAAGTATTATGGGCAGCCTTTGACATACAGCCCTACGGGACCTAAATAGGCTGCTATTCTTTCCCCACGCTGAAAGGGAGCTTTGTGCCAGGGATTCATTAAACTGCACTGCACAGCCCTTCATAAATGGGCTCAATAATGAACAGTCGATTTAACTGGAAAAGCTGCTGGAGCTGTTAAATTAAAGGGAAATAAAGTGCCCTTCAGGCTCAGTCTGCCAGAAGAAAATGTTGACCTAAAAAAAAAAAATCTTCGTTTTACTGAATCTCTTGCAAACAGGCTAAAATCTTCAGGAAGTTTATGCTCGCAACAGTGGGAGAAAGTTTAAAGCATGCTGGTTTGCTTCCCCGCTAATAAAGAAAGAAAAACTGACAACAAAATACTCAATAACATCCGAAGGAGGGATAAAAGACATATTCCGATTAAACCAAATTTAAGCCACTTAAGCTAAATTTAGCATACGTGTGTAGATCCAGTCCTCCCCCTCCTTAAATCACTCTAGACCTCTTCAAACGACACACATTCATAGGTGTGCGTATGCACAGTTCCTTCCTTTGCAGTCTTGGCTTCTTAGAGATGCTGTTTTATCCGGATGGAAGTATTAGTGGCCACAGGACTGCAGGCTCGGCACTCTGCAAACGAAGCCCTGTTTTCCTCTTGCAGCTTCTGGATGCCACTGTCACAGTTTCCCTCCCCTCTTTCACTCTGGGTGTGCATTTCGAGTTCTCCTGGGATATATTCCCTTCAGAAGAAAGGGAAAAGCAGGTTTTGGTGGTTCTGCTGGCACTGGTGAGTGGGTGACGTGTCTGCAAGCACTGCATCGCATTGGAAAGAGCTGGGCAAGGATAAAGTACAAAGCTATGTTGTCTTTGTCCAGGGGATCGTCCCTCCATCAGGAGATCCTGTAAAGACTCTCCTGGTCCTTGCCCAGGCTGGGCTGAGCTCTGAGATACTGTTGAGGGGTCTGGAGAAGAAGTCTTATGAGGAGTGGCAGAGGGAGCTGGGGCTGTTTAGTCTGGAGAAGAGGAGGCTGAGGGGAGACCTTATTGCTCTCTACAACTACCTGAAGGGAGGGTGTAGTGAGGCAGGTGTTGGTCTCTTCTCCCAGGTAACTAGTGATACGACAAGAGGCAATGGCCTCCAGGTGCATCAGGGGAGATTTAGATTGGATATTAGGAAAAATTTCTTTACTGAAAGAGTGGTCAGGCATTGGAACGGGCTGTCTAGGGAAGTGGAGGACTCCCCATCCCTGGAGGTGTTCAAAAAACGTGTGGATGTGGCAGTTTGGACATGGTTTAGTAGGCATGGTGGTGTTGGGTGGATGGTTGGACTTGATGATCTTAGAGGTCTTTTCCAACCTATAATTCTATGATTCCATGGAGACTTCTGAGTACCTCGGCAAAGTATTGCTGAGCTAGACACAAGTGTCTGAGGTGGACTTTAAACATTTAACATGAGATTTTTTTATGTGCTTATTTTAAGCAAGCAAGGAAAAAAAACATATATGGTTTAGAACTAGAAAAGAAATAGTGGATCACTTCAAGCCCTCTTCCAATCAACTTCATATATCTAAAGTTTCCACCAAAACTCAATTCATAAATTGATTGGGGAGAGACTTTCTATCCTGTTTGCTATTATTTTCTGAGATTTTGGAGTTTTACGCAGCCCAGTCGTGCAGCGCTTAGGTCTGGGGTTGCTTCACCCGTGTGAGGAGTGCAGGACTCAGCTGGAACACAGACCACACGTGAGGGGACTATATTTCATCTTCTGGGTGAGCAGGAAAGTCCATTCTTCAGCTGAGCCTGACCCACCTCTCGGGTTTATAACAGTGGATTTCCTTATTTCAGTGAGGTTACTCCAGCATAAAACAGGTTGCTTAACAGTGAATCAGCTCTTCCATCATAGCCATCTCATTCTCCTTCACCTAAACAGTCATAAATATTGTAAGCTGTGTTACACACTTTATATATAATATATTGTGAAGGAAATCCATGTATGGGAACATAGACCAGAAGCTTAAGGACAACAAGATCAGAACAAGCATGCAATGGGGAAGGGACATGTCCCAGTCTAATTCCTGGGGCAGTTCATCTGAAAAAAAAACCTCAGCACCAGCTTAGAAACCATTGCATTGCTTTCACTGTTTCAAGTCGTAGCTGGTTTTCCATTGCATAAACTTCCCAGTTGGAGAAACACTCACCTTGTTCATAGTATTGTGACTTTTGTTCAAATCTTCCGTATAATTTTACAGGCAATGGCAGCAGGCTTTCAGCTCTTCACAGAAGTTACATTCAGTGGGTTAAATATTTCTTCACACTCACTGAAAACTTGAGCATTCAGGAATCACAGGATCACAGAATCACCGAATTACAGAATGTTCGGGGTTGGAAGGGACCTCTGTGGGCCATCTAGTCCAACCCCCCTGCCGAAGCAGGGTCACCTACAGCAGGCTGCACAGGATGGTGTCCAGACGGGTCTCGAATATCTCCAGAGAAGGAGACTTCACAACCTCCCTGGGCAGCCTGTTCCAGTGCTCCGTCACCCTCAGAGGGAAGAAGTTCTTCCTCATGTTCAGACGGAACTTCCTCTGCTTCAGTTTGTGCCAGTTGCCCTTTGTCCTGTCGCTGGGCACCACTGAAAAGAGTCTGGCCCCATCCTCCTGACACCCACCCTTCAGATATTTGTACGCATATATTAGGTCCCCTCGCAGCCTTCTCTTCTTCAGGCTGAACAAGCCCAGCTTCCTCAGCCTCTCCTCGTAGGGGAGATGTTCCAGTCCCCTCACCATTCTCGTAGCCCTCCGCTGGACTCTCTCCAGTAGCTCCTCATCTTTCTTGAACTGGGGAGCCCAGAACTGGACACAGTACTCCGGATGGGGTCTCACTAGGGCAGAGTAGAGGGGGAGGAGAACCTCCCTCGACCTGCTGGCCACAGTCTTCTTAGTGCACCCCAGAAAAGTGTGAGCTGTAATGTATCAGTCTTCCACCTAAACTTTGCAGAATTATTTATGGCTTGATTAAAAAAAAACTGGTATAGATCAAAATCCCCCCAAAGCTGTGATAACATGAACTTCTCTGCCACAAAAATAGCTCATTTGAGAAGTTTTGTGGGCTGCTTTCCTGAACGCAGCGCTTGGGCTGTGGCTCTCTGTCACCGCTACAAGAGCTGTGCAAAAACCACCTCTTGCCTCTTCAGGAAAGACTTTTGGGGGTGGAAATCGTAATTTCATTTCAGTAAGCCCTTGCTCTTAGTCCGACACTTGGCTGCTGGTAGACATATGCTTTGAGGAAACATTTACATATACTTGAAACGAATAAGAAACTAAATTACTTTTCATATTATTGAGAAATATTTTTTCATGTTGTTTTACCTCAGTCCTTGTGTATTCCTTGAAATTTGCAGGGTTTTATCTTCACTTAGAGACATTTCTGAAGGTAAATGTGTGGGGTTTGAGATCAAATTCATTCCTTTATTTTGCCTAGTCGCGCAGGGGGCTGTGTGGAAGAGCTTAGCTAGGTGGAAATGAAATGTGAAATGCAAACAAATAGCAACTAATGTCAAGCACAGTCTTGCTTGTTGCAAACTGTCCTTCCACTAATCCCTGTTTGCTCGGCTGGAACCAGTTTATTTGATCTCATGGTTCCTGACAGGCTTTGCTGGGAGGTGCTGCAAGGCTTTGGGGAGGACAGGAGCTCCTCAAACCTTACCTGATGCAAGCAGCGAGGGTTTAGCAAATGCAGCGAAATACTCTTCACGTATCTCAAAATGGTCACTGAAACAACAGGCACTGAGGTGTTTCTCAGAGGTCCGGCTGTGCACCATCCGCAGCATGGGGGAGAACATGGGAGGGCTGGGGGCTGCTTGGTGTGTGGTCCATGGTCACATGCAGCGTGGTGCCGGTGCTTCAGAAGGACATCTTCTCAGTTGTTATTTATGCTCTGATGTAAGGACCTGGTCCAACTCCCAGTGAAGCCATTTCCACTGACTTTCATCAAGTGATGAATAACCCCAATAAACGGACCTGATTTTTGGAATTGCTGAGCATCAGCAACTCCCCTAACTCTGGTGGGCCAGTCCTTGTCTCTTTGCCCTCCATTTGGGAATAATCTACTTTCCTGAGCCAGGAAACCCCATGTCAAAGTCTTCATACAACATGTGGCATCTTACCTCTGTGGAGCTATGAGCTAAGCTCTGCTTGTCCTTCCAGCTGTCCCGTGGCCTGGGCTCAGCCCTCTCTCCCACCCCAGGTAGCTCTCCAATGATGCCTCAACCATGCTGAAGAGTCTCTGACTCAGAGGTGTCTTCAGGTACCTGTGACCATGGCAGTGCTATCAGAGCTCTTCTTATTCCTTTATGTCTCTTAAACAAACCCAATGCAGCTCAGCTAATGGATCCATAACGTGATGACGCTGGCAACAAGGTGGCCTCTGCCTGCAGAAGCTGCTCTGGGACCATCTCCTCTGTGTCCACACCAGGGAGACGGCTGGGGCTCAGGTTCTGAAATGGTGGGAGCTGTATGATCTCATAGCAGACAAGAGCAGAGACTAATCCTCGCAGGTGTTTACTGAAAGGAAATTTGTTTTCTGGTGTGTTACAATCATTATGAGATATTTGCAGCACGGGATCATCTTTAAAAATGCTGGTCACCACCGTGTCCCAGTATTTAAAAGGTTAAACCCATTTTCTTTCCAATAATTTTTTTTTTTCATTAAAAAGGACAATTGTGGAATTTTTAATTTCTTTATTTTTAATTAAAAATGTTATCAAAACTATGACCAGGTTTGCCCCTTGAAAATTGCCCGTTAGAAAGGATCAAGCCATTTTTAATAAGCTTAACTAAACAGGCAAATACAATTTTCTATTCCCAGCCTCACCACCCATCCACTGCAGTGCTGGGCTGCTCCGAGGAGGCCTCTGAGTTCTGGGCCAGGAATATGTTTTTGTCACGGCGACGTGACGATCTGACAGATCCATATCAAAAACCATCAGGTGTAGGACAGCTGATGCCCCTTGCTGAGCTGCTGTGGGGAAATCCAAATATCAAATAAATTCCATGAGCTTCTGATACCAGCACAGATTTTATTAACACCCTTTAATTTTTTCACCATTTGTTTTCTCCCCTGCTGAGGTACGTCTTCAAGGAGTTTAATCCCGTCAGGAGCAGGAATTGGTCCCAAGACCCCTTGCTTACAGCAGAAACAACCTTCTCGGTGGTGCAGCGCAGTCTGCAGGCCGAGATGGACATGGTCTGTAGGACGTGGGGATGGCAGGAGTCGATGCTCCTGCGCAAAGCGCGTCTTTGGCGCGCTCTTGACCCAGATGCATTCTCAGGAACATATTCTCAGGAACTCTCTGGGAAAACCCCAGACCCTTACTCAGCACAACCCAAGCATCAGCCACCCATGTCAGCCTCTGGATTTCAGTGGGTTTACTCTCATGCTCAGGTCTGGGCATGTCTTGCTGAACGGAAAACTTTGTTCATGGCAAGAGGGGTTCAAAACCATGCTGTGGAACACAGCTACCTTTCAAATGTTCGTAGGATTCATTAAGAGTTTAAATCTTGATATCTTACTTGTCTGTAAATTATCTAGATAAACACATCATAAATCATTATCCACACATACCCACCCAGAGCGGGAGCATACCTTGGTTTGGAGATTTGCATACAGCAAATACACATAAGCTAAAAATACTGCGAAAGAAAAAACCAAAACTTTTTTTTGGAAAGCTATAGCTAACAAAAATGTTTTATTTTTGGTTACCAGGAATGTTTTCTTAACCAGATGTTTCCAGTCTTTTCTTGACAGAGCCGCTCGCAGATTGTCCCCTGAATTATTTCATGTTTAGAAATGGCGCCTTGTTAAAAGAGAGAGGGAGACGGAGGGAGCGAGTCGCACAAACTGCCATTATCATGCAAATAGCCCCAGAGGAAAAAGGACAGTGAAAATGATAGCACTGATCTAATTATCTGCAGGCCAATATAGCTAAGTCACTGAAAGAGGCCCACAGAAAAGGCTGCCACAGAAACACAAAAAACACCCAGAAAACAATAAGGAACTTAGCAACAGTATAAAACCAGACTTCTTTCTGGGCACAAAGAGTAGTTTTATGAGCATTTTTCTTGCTTTCAGTTTGCAGAAAAGGTTAGAGCACATTTTAAATTCTATGCCAGGATTTTCCATCCCCCCTCCCCAGCCCCTGAAGACCCTTTGGCACGCCGTCATATCGCTGCGCGCCCGGAGCTGGGAACGCAGCCGCTCCTGCTCGCGCGTCCCAACGGGCACGCGTGGCGGGCGATGCTGGAGTCGCGCAAGGCACGTTTTGGGCAAGGCATTCAAGCTTTGCCCTTTTTGGGCATTCAAGCTTTGCCCTTTTTGCCCTGTGTTAACCCTCTTGCCTTCCCTTTGGTGCTCCCAGCTGGAGGATGGAGGGGCTCTACACTGCTCACCCTCCCTCGGGTGACCCGTGCAAGGGTCTCAGGGCTCCCTCCGTTGCTATTGCAGCCAGCACATGGGCACAGCCATCCCCACAGCCATAATTCACCCCAGTAAGGACCTCAGTAAAGACCACAAGATGCTGCCCACCAGGTTGCCAAATACAAATACTGACAAGCAATTAAAAAACCCAAAAGCCACTGACCATGGTTGTCGAAGAGGACCTCACGTGAGCTTCTCATCCTCAACTCTCTTCTTAGTGGAGAGAAACGGGCAGCTCCAGAGTGACTTTTCTGACTTGTTTTAGTGATCCTGCCTCATGATTACCTGTTTTCCCTCTGACCTTGAAGGGAGTCCCCATGATCAACCTAATCAAACTAATCCCACCCAGATCTTAAAAACTCCAGGCACCTGCCAACTCGGCCCCACGTCCTTTGGAGCTACAGGTGTCAAATCAGTGCAGGACAATTGCCCAAAATGTCCTGAAAACCCTTTTTAGCCACTCAGAGGTCACCACACTCCTTTTGAGGGAGAGAACTCCCAGCCAGTAACTGTTTCTGTTCCTTACAGATTTAGACCAGACTGGGACCAAAACTGGAATGAGAAAATGCAGAGCATCTCTCTACAAATTCCCGAGGTCATCTAATCTCTCCTATTAAGCTTAACAAGATCTGAAAATATCCGCAGTTAGCCTCATGTCAAGAAGGTACAGACATTGCAGCAAATAGTTGCCGGACGTGGTAAGCCCTGTCTGTACGGCTGGACACTCTAGAAGAATGAAGGTAAGGAAGGGCAAGATTGTCTCTGGGGTAGGGCTTTGAATTATTTCTTTTGGGCCTACTGATGGTACTTTTAAGGATCTGAATAGGAATATGGAGAACTCATTCAACTTGGGTGCAGAGAGTCATCAATATAGGCAAAATTCTAGTGGTGGCAGCACAAAGAGGAAGAGAAACCACCGGAAAACCCTGAGGGATGAGGGGATTCAGGCTACATCCTCAGACGCAGGTCAGATGGACACTTTTGCCAATGACTCGAGCCAGTTCTGAGCCTGGTACCCCTCACAAACAGCCAAACATGCAAGATATGGAAATACAAAAATTGTGCACTCAATTTTGCCCAGGGGCAGTTTATTTAATCCTGCTTGGAGGAAATCTGGTGATTTTTTTTTGCAAGGGACCATCTTTAAGCCATCCCTCTGAAGTCTAGGGCATGCAGCCCTGATCTTCAGGTGAGGACCACTATGGAGCAAACATGCAGCCTAGAAACACTATTGAAAGGTGGATTTTCCTTAGAAGCGTCGTATGGCCTCATGGGACAGTATGGGCTTCATGGAGGAAGAATCAGGAGGAGAAAGAGGGTAGAAAGACTCAAAGAAACAAAAACAAACAACAGACTTTTGGAAGGGATGGGCAGATCCACTTGGAGATTTCAGTTCTTGAGAAAGATATGTTAACTCTCAAGTGCTTAAAAAATTTGTTGTGGATATAGGTTCCTCCGTCTAGCCAGCAAGCGCTCCTTGCCCTGCTGCCCAGTCTGTGGCCTGAGAGGATAAACTGCGGATTCATAGTGCACATGACTTGAGTGGAGATCTGTGGAAATGCGGGACAGGAAAGTGTATTGGTCTGGGCAGCAGAGCTAACGAGCCACAGGTAGACCTGTGTGCATCGCCCTGGTCCTTCCTTCTTCCCCTGTCTCAGCCCCAGCTCCTGTCACCAACTGGAGCCAGCACCATGTGCAGCCCCATGGTGAACAGCTTGAGGAGCTGCTCAAAGTCAGACCTCTCCTTTTCCAATCTTGCCGGGTTCATCTGAACCCTGATCAATTCCCCAGTGCCCTTCACCTCATTACCAAACACTCGTACCAGCTCTCCCTACCTTATGGGCCTCTTGAAATACAGATTAGAAAATAGCAGAGAAAGAGCAGAAGTCAAGCTGGCATGAAGAGCATGGCAGGTAGCTCTTTCGCCAGCGTGGCCATCCAGCTGCCCAAAGTCTTTCTATATTTGGACGCAACACACAACAGCAAAAGGAATAAATCAGATGAAGGAAACTATCACAAATACTAAGACGGAGAAATAAAAAGCACTCAACCCCTCCATCCAGCTCTCTGGAGCACTCCTTGCCTCTTATTTTGACTATATAGAGTGTCCCCCAAACCCGTCTATTTCCTAGGAGAGCTTTGTTAGCATTCATACCATCGGAGGTGGGGCTGTCACTTCTGTGAATAGTCGGCTGAGGTCGGAAAACAGATTTTTGTAGCAAAACTGGCTGTGTCAGATAAATGTTAGTCATGGTGATTATCTGCCAGGGAATGCGAACAGGCTACAAAGCGATAAGAGGAGCTGCTGGCACCAGAGATCCTGTTTCAATTTCTTCCGTCTACATGGAATTTAATTTATGCAGGCTTTGCAAACAACATCTGATCGCTCTGTCAGATGGTCCGGCAGCAGATCAGCAGCCGCCAAACTTGTACCCGGTCAAACTCACCTCCTTGTTTGCTGCACTGTAGAGAAATGGAAGGGATTTGAGCCCTATTCCTCACAGCCCTTGGTGCATTTTTTAGGTCTTCCACGCAGCAAGTCTCTCCCCATCTGGTCTCTTTTGTGACAGTATCTACCCAATACACATTCTTCCCTCCCTGTTTTGTTTTTTTTACTTGCTGCTTCCCAGGCCACTCTGTTGGAAGAAATGACATCATCAGAGAAATATCTGACATTGCAGCTGATCTAAATTCAAAATATGCTGAGTATTGAATAGCGTGGCACAGCACACAAAGACCACTGACAGTCACAGGCCACAGCAGATACTTCAGGGAGGAACTGGATCAAGCACTACTTTGGTTCACAAGGACCATGAAAACTAGACTTAGTTATCAATATCTACACCACACCCTTATCATTTCAATATGTAATAGGTTTGATTCCTTTCTGTGTTTCCCAGATGCAAAATACACACCAGTAATCTGCTGCGATGGAGGCGTGGAGGTGAGCCTCGCAGTCTGATATCCACCGCCCGTGATTCGCCCCATGACATGAAGGGCCATGTAGAAAGGTCCAGCAGTAACCCAAGGGGGTAATGCTCCCTCAGGACCCCTCTGGATTACGAGGAGAGGGTACCTGAGGCCAAAGGTGACTTTCTGAGGATGCCTTGAGCCAGGCATCGGCGGCATGACATTAAGGGCTGCCAGCTCTTCTCATCACCAAGCAAAAATATGACCTTTTTAAAGTGCATGGGAGACACAGATCCCTTTCTGAAGACATGTAGGAAGTACCTGTGCTGGTAGCCCAGGGACCTGGTTTCCAGCCACTTTGACTAATAGTCTAATTTCTGGCTTGCCCTAATCCTTGTCCGAGCTGATTCTGCTGGCCCCGGTCCAGAGTTACTGGCCAAGGAGAGGGTGGCTATGCCCCTGTGACATCAGCCAAAATCTGGCACTTGGGGCCTGTGTGATTTGTGTTTAGGCTTATACAGGACCAGAAGACACTATTTGGGTCATGGAGCCCAGACAGCCACGCAGCCAGAGCTCCCCAAGCTGCGGATTTTGGGAGGATGGGGACAGTGTTGGGTGAGCGTTGCTCTGCGCTCATCCCATTCTTACAGCTCTTCCCAAGGGTCTTCTCTGGCACGAAGGACACGAAGTTCGTGTTGCAGTTCAGAAGGTTATGCAGAGCAGCCACTTCACATGGCACTACACACTCTGGACCACAGGGAATCAACTGCAGCACAAAAGACCAAATCAACAACCATAACATGCCCCAGAGGAGGGGAGACCTGCAATGTCGGTGCCTAGGCTTCTGCAATAGCAGTAAAATCTCAGATGATGCTGTGAAGTTCCCCAAGCCTCACTATGCAGCAGAAGGAAAATAAAATACTAAATTAAAAACACAGTGCAGAAGAAGTTGACTTGCAGCCCTCACACTGGTGTCCAATAACTCAGGATCCATTCGGACAGAGATGCCAAAGGCGCCTGCCTGGGAAGGGAAGCCCTGGCGTCAGGTATCTGCTGCCAATGCTGCTTTGGTGTTTAACATGAAATACCAGACTGCTGCCCCCTCACCTCCATCCTCCCCATCTCCTCCTCCATCAGCAATGACTGACAGACGTCCTTGAGTCCCCAAGACATTCCCTGGTGTCCCCTTCAGTTGGGGCAGCAACCCTCTTTGGATGAGCCCCAAGGACAAAGATGCTTTATCCATTGGGGTTTTAGCTGGAGATCAGATATAATTCCCTGTCCAGAGGGACATTTCTTGTTGGGCCAAACCTTGAGGCTCACACCCCTCAAGGTGCCTAATCCTGACCAGGTTCTGGTGTGACTCAGGTAATATTGCTTAAATTCAGAGATGAGCTGTGATAGCAACTATCCAGGGCTGCACGACTTTAAGCAGAATATGTCACACTTGGTCAGGTACAATCCCTTCCAACTAAAGGAAATCAAAAAGAACTAATAAATTTTTAAAAAAGTTCAACCCCCAAATTACTTCCGAAAATTTATACAGTATTATCCACATTTTCCAGTTTTTCTGTTCACCACACACAGCATGGTAGGCTTGCCTTTGAAAAAGAGAAAAAGAGAGAAAAGTGAATAAGTAGGATATATTGAAACAATTTTCTATATTGCCAGGAAAACAGCCTCCACATTAAAAAAAAAAAAAAATATTTTTTTCTTTTGAGAAGAACACTTGGTAAAAGCAATCTGATTTCGAAACCTCAGCCGGCTCTTGGTAGCAAGCCGCCCTACGAGCAGCGCCATGTTCCTGCATCCATCACCACGGCACTCGCACGGGCACATTGTTCACGCTGCCTTGCTTCCTCCGTGTCGTGCGGCTCCACACGTAAGCAGCTCATGATCGTTGTGAGATTCAGTTCTACGATTCTGCTTTATCTCCCAGTGCTGCCTCCCTCCGCCGACCACCTCTTTCCCTGGCATCGGTCGGGTCAGCCCTGGCTACGTGCTCTGTGCATGTGTGTGCCCATTACTTGTAACTGGAATAACCTGGATGGCTAAAGGCTGGAGGACTGGCAAGGTGGGCTCCTTACCCTCCGTGAGGACACAGCCTACTTAGAGGGCCCAAAGCTGCCAGCACATTTTCAGGAGCCAATGGTTTCCTGACCGGGGTTACCCAAGGGCAAGAGCATGGTGGTGAGCACGCTAAAATCCCATTCTTCACTCAGCATCTGAGCCTAGCGTGGCCATGACGGGCGCAGAGAGACCCTGCAATGGCACCAAGCTGTAGGTCCTGGCCCTGGAGCAGCCCTGTGCACACACCAGCAAAGCCACCAGGACACGTCTCACGTCATCCACCCGGGAGACGCTCGTTGACTTGCCTCAACCCAAAACAACAATGTCAGTCATCATTCCTCTTCCCGGCTCGGTTCCGCCCCCCCTCCCCGAGTAAGGAAAAGCGTCGAATAATCCTCCTCCGTTCGGTGTGTGGTCTGGTTTTCCGTGTCGTCATGCAGACAGTACAGAGACGGGGGGTCAGGCGGGTCATCAGAATGCTAATAAGAAATCTGATTGATGAGCCGGTGCCTCGGGGTTGAATGGGATACTTAATTAATGACTTCTGCTCTGTTAAAGAAAAAGTTTCCTTTAACTCCCATTCCTATTTTGCTTAAAAAAAAAAAGAAAAAAAAAAAGAAAAAACCCCCTCTGTAATCCCAAGTTTTCCAAACAACATAAAGGGAACTTCAAAGACAGACATGGTCAGTTTTTATGTGTTGGGTTGGTTCAGTGATTCTTTCCTTTCTTTGTTTACAAGGGCAGCCAGGCTTGATTCCAAGCCTGAAAAATAAAAGGCCACATTGTTCAGCCAGATTCTGGATTTTTACAAGAAATTTCCTCCTTCCCAGTAGGGCAATTAACTGCTTCATTTCTGGGTCCGTGAGTACCCAACCTCCCCGCCGGCCCTGTGAAACTTGGCAGCGCTCGGTTCCTGCCAAAGCACGGCTCTGCTTCGGAAACCCGGCGTACTGTGGCGACGCCATTGTCCCACAAACAGCCCACCAGCCAGGCCTGGGGGGGTTCGCAGGAAGAGAAAAGCCTGTGGGGGAAAATACCTGGTAGGCGCTTCGCTGAGGAGCATCAGCCCGCGCATTCGGGGCGGTTCGAATGGGATTTCAGCCCAGCAATTAGCAGTGGGAAAACAGCAACAGTTTCGCATGACCCCTTCCGGATTGATCTGGAAGGTTATTTCATGCCAAATGAATAGCAGCAGGAAAGACGATGAAAAGGGGGGGGAAGAAAAAAAAAACGAAACCCACACAAATGATTTTTTTAACTGTGAGGTCTTTTTTTTAGGACTGGGCTCAGCTGCGGCGTTCAGGGCAGAACGAGCCGCTGCGCATCGGCGCCGGGCAGATGGGCGATGGCAACAGAGCGGTGCGGGTGGGGGATCGGGCCCCGTGGGTCTCCCACCCGAGCTCGGAGGCTCCCAGCAGACAGCTCAGGCCGCCTCGTGGGCCCAAACACCGCGGCATGCAGCCAGGGCCACCGGCTCAGCAGACTCACGGGACCTCAAGCACCTCGGTGGACCCAAGCAGGGAAGGAAACGGAATCCCCTGTCCCCGCACGGGCTTCGCCAGCCCTTCGCTGGGGTGTAAGAACATCCTAAACGCTAAGCCCATTGCAGGAACATCTCAGTAAGTGGGAGCTGCTCATGCACTTGAAGTGAAGTGTATATTTAAGTGCTTGGTTGATCTGAAACCCATGGGAGGAAGAGATGGATCCTGACTGAGCTGGCAGCCATGCCTGGCCGCGATGCTCAGCCTGGGGTTGCAGGACCTGGATTGCTGGAGCTGAATTTTGATGTTGATGTCTCATTTTCAACTTCTCCTTGCAGTCATCCTGTGCGCATTTGACATCATCTGCTGATCTGTTCAGCTTTAAATACAATTAAAATTCATTTCTTTTAAAAGTCAAGGGACTCTGAGGGCACAGAGAGTCTGTGTCAGTCTGAAATTTGGGCACGGAAGAAAATGTGCAAACTCCAGAGAAGAAATGGCAGGCATGGCTTTAAGCCGGCAGCCTAGTCTACTGACAATTGGTACTTTTTAAGGAATCATGAATTTTCTAAGTGAGTAGACACCTGCTTTGGCCTGAGGGTTTAGAGCACCAGTTACTCTCACCAGCCTCCCAGGTTAAAATCCCACTTCTGGGGGATTTAGGAGTCTCTCAGGTATTTTACTAGCTAAAAAGCCCTGACCTATTTAAAGTGATGGGAAAGTTCAGAGTCACCTTCCTCCCTCTGATCTTGACTCCTGCAGCTGTGATCTCCTATGTGATTTTATCCCAGAGATGAATCCTGCGGAGAGGAAGAAAAGCAGTAACATAAAATGCCCCAATGTTCTCATCTGGGACTGGTGTGGCCCACCTGACCATTATTTTAGGGAATCTGAGCAAGTCCTGGTTTGGTTTTAGCTCTTTGGCTCTTTCTGTTTAATAAACACAAAGGCTTTAAACAAGCTGGGCGTCAGGAGGAGGAGGAAGAGGAGGGCAGAGGTGTGGGAATGGAGCAGGTCTCTGACCCTCCTGCGGACCTCGCTTGGGACACGCTGGCTCAAGGAAAAGGAGGAAAAGAAACAAGTGAGAAAAGCCCTGCCAAGTGATGCTGGGCAGCCAGGGAAAAAAAACAAACCAAGGTCTACCACCCGGAGCTGATTTGCATTTGTATTGGGCACTTGGGGAATACGGATAAAACACTCTGTTTTCCACGGGAATTGAGGGAATATCAGCAGCAACATCCGTCCAAAAGCACAAAAGGGAAAACAGAAGTATTTTGGTGATCCTGTTCTTAGGCAGCGGCGGTGGTAACATCTGAATCACGCATCTCTCGCCCCTTTTTCGTGCGTCCTGCTAAGAAAAGCGGCACAAAATTACGGTTACTTCTGGCGGTGGGACATGCGGGAGAAGTCAGGGAGAGAGGTTAGATGGGGGTGGACGTCACTAGCAATTTATTGCTAAACTGTGAACGAGAGGAAGGGCCCAGAGTCTATAACTACCCTCAGAGCCCTCCGGACCTCCTGCCTCCGATGCCCGCGGTGCTCTGGAGCCCTCCCGTCTGTCTGCTGGGCACTGGCAGCGTAAAAGCAAAGCTAAATCAAAAACTGAGAACGAGCACCGGCCAAACATTGAAAAAGGCCGCAGAAAGAGGAGTCGTTTGTGGCCGGTGAAGCAGATTGTATAGCTGAGCTGCTTCTTAAACCTCAGGCTGTAGCTGCTCACCATGGGTGTAGGACACACTTGTCGATCCTAGATCCCCCGATTCCCAGCTGGAGATCCTGTCTGCATGTGTTTCGTAGAACCACAGAACCATAGAATGGTTTGGTTGGAAGGGACCTTCAAAGATCATCTAGTCCAATCCCCCTGCCATGGGCAGAGACATCTTTCTTTACATCAGGTTGCTCAAACCTGACCTTGAAAATTTCCAGTGATGGGGCATCCATCCAGTCATAAGACTGCCTATCCCTGCACCCCCTAAGTACATTAAACGCTTTCCTGCTGGACTTCTGGAGGTCTCCAGTCTGGTGGCCCACGAGCATGTCTCCTGGGCAGATGGACATCTATCAGCTGCTGGACCCCTGCTCTAATTCTGTTTTAGTTAAACAGCCATCTGAATTCTACCTAAGCTGTGAAAAAGCAGTGAACCGGCCCAAGTTGTGACAGATGGGAAAAGGGAGCCACACGCCGCACTTTGGTTTCTGATGGGAAATGTGGAGACTGGTCCCAGGCACTGGTCCACTCTGTCTCCACTGGGGAGGTGACAGCCTTCCAGACCGTGCTCTGGCAGCCCATGATCCGGTAAGCTGGCCAGCTGCTTTTTGCTGCACAATTTTGTGGAGATTTACTCGTTTTGCCCTTTTAAGGACCAAAGAGAACCACCGAGTTATCTCATACCCCAAGTCAAAGTGCTGATGCTACGTCTCCTGTAACAACCTCAGTCTGTGGCCAGAGTGATGCTCCAGGAGGGCTCCATGCCCGCTGGTGCAGAGGGACGGGGGGCAACAGTTGCTTTCTGGTCCCTGACAGAGACCTCTCTCCAGTGCACATGGTGGATCAGATGAGGACATGGGCCCACCGCCTCAGGTAGTGCCTGAGGCAACAGCCCAGCTCTGTTACTGTGTTAAGGACACAGCTCTGAGGGAAAATTTCTTCTGCTGTAAACCAACATCTGCTATTTATCCCTGAGATAATGGCCAGGAAGCCTTCTCTGATCCTTTAGATGCCCTTGAGATATATTTACCCCTCATGTTTAAATAAACCATGTGCTCCTCTGTGTAAGGAAGGGTCAAACCCAGGGAGGTTTTCCATGTCTGTTTGTGAGCGGTACGTACCAGATCAAAGCAACGTAGTAAGTAGCCCTCCGCTGTCATTTCCCAGCTGCGAAACAACTCAAGGGCTACTTTGGGCTTCACTCACTTCAGGTTTTGCCCACATAATTCCGTCTTGCACCTTTGCAGCAAACTTTAGGCCACATAGAGCTCCAGCTGGGTGCAGAAGCACCACAAAACCCAAAGCAGTGATGGAAAAAGGTTTAAAATTGCAGCTGTGGCAATGCTACCCCGTAGCCCCTTGCCCCTCCTGGCACCCATGTGCTGGGGTCCATAGGTGCCAGAGAAGACATTGCCCTCTACACCCGTTCTGAGGTTTCATATATGTCCTCTTCATCCAGGAACTCTCCATTCAGAAAGAAGTTTCTGAGGGGAATCTTCCCTCATTTCTAGATGGTTTGGAGGATGGGATGGGGGGGCGGGGAGAAGAAGGGAGGGACTGAGATAGCAGAGGTCGAGCCCCTGGCTTACTCCGCTGATCAAATCCCGGGCTGCGGCATTACCTTCCTTTCCAGCTGACCCAGTTCGAGAGCTGTGACTGCCTATTCCCACGCCACGTCAAAGAGAAGGTTTACATTGTTCCTTGGATATTAATTTAAATTATTCTGGGGCGCCTGGAAACCACCTCCCCCCCCGTTCAGTCACCATGGGGACTATCGCAGGGGCTGGGAGATATCAACGGGCAGCCACCGACACACCGATCCTCCTCCCCTTCTGCTGCAAGCTGCCGCGAGCAACCTCCACCGCCAGCGTTAGGGGACACACTCATGTTTCGCTGAACGACTTGCTAGGATAAGTTAGATATAGATAGATTTTTTTGCTCGTTAGGGAGCAGTACAATATCCCGTTAATACCGGTTTCCATTTGCCCCTCAGGTTCGCACACTTGTGTTGTGGTTCTTTTCTTCACACCAACATCCTGCTGCTTGTTGATGGTATTAATAACGCGCCCAGCGGGAGGCTGTGCCCCTCGGGGTCCGGGCTGTCTGAATAATTACTGAATGACATTAGGGTTGTTCTGTAAATTACTTTGTGACCCAGGAATTCAGCAGGTTACCGCTATAACTCAGGCTCTCGCACTTGATTGCACTCACCTCCTGCTGCCCCGACATTTATCGGTCTAGTTTGCGGAGCAAGTCCTGACTTCAGCTGTTGGGAGGAAAGGTGGGAGCCTCTGCTCTCCTCCAGCGTGACCTGGGAGGGCCCGGCCTGCTTCAGTGGCCTTGTTCGTGGTGATTGAGAATGGGAGCCTGGTCTTTGCAAGGAAATAACGTCCTTCGCTTCCTCTCCCATCCTCTCTGGCACGTGGTGAAGTGTTAAGGGGCAGCTGAAGAGCCCCATTTGCACGGTTGGACACATCAGCAGGTTGCAAGCAGGGAGGAGAAGGTCATTCCTTTCTTTCTGGAGGAGGAACACTATTTTTTCCCCGTGCATGCTCATACATACATACACATCTCACAGAGAGGACACCACCGTTCTCCCCTTGGACCCAAGGAACGGGGCTCCACATCACCAGAGCCTGGCTCAGCCAGGAACCTGAAAGCAGGCAGGGGATCTGTGGGATGCCTGGAGAAACACCATTGGGCATTAAACACAGCAAGGTGTGGCATTGCTTCCTAGCAAACTGATGCATGCGCAGGTGTGGAAGCAGAGCTCTGGGTGCACAGGGAAGCCCAGTGTTGGAAGTAGTGACCCATTGGACTGTGCCTGCCATCACTCCTGAACCCCCCCAGCATCTGCCCAGATGTGCTGGATAAGTTCCCTGGGAGCGGTGGGCAGCCCTGCAGCACCGCTCAAGATTTGGGCAGTGATATGACATAAAAAGTTTTGTAATTCATCCTGAAGGAAAACAGTCAAGACCTCTCTGGTCTTATTCAGGTCCAGATTCGTCACTTACGAAATGGTGATAAAACACCGGTGTTACAATAACTGTGATCCAAGGCAGAGTTCTCTCAGACTCATCTGACCGTATGAACCACCCTCCAAAAGAAATCCTTTGCTGCTTACAAGGAGGTAGCCCAGGCAGCTCTTCTCCCCCCAGCCCATTTCTTATTTTTCTGGACAGTGTTTCACTGCTAAAGCTGTCCCACAGTCCCTCGCAGAAACGACTGGGTTCTGTTTTCATCGCAGCACAGAGACTGCAGTGACCGAATGTCACTTCTAAAGCTCATTCGTACGACATCAGGCACTGCAGCACGTCTAAAAGCCGTGTACCGATGCTGCACATCAGGGCAGGGTGGTGTGGGGCTTTCCTCCCTTGTCCTGGCAGCCGGTCAGATCTCAGCTGTAGAACCCATGGCAGAATTGATGCGGGGATGCAGGCAGCAAGAAGATGGTCAGGAATGATGTCACCCTTTCAACACTGCAAATACTTTAGAGAACAAACGCTTTATAGACCAGTCCACGCATAATCTTCTGTGCAGAGATAAAAAAGAAATTATGTTGTTCTCGGGTTTCAACTTCTTTGGCATTTCTTACCCTTGCAGGTGAAGTTGGAGGGAAGAGTTAAGACACTCACGGAAGGGCAGCCACTCAGACAGAAGGAAGAAGGCAACAAGAACATCATGAATTTCAACAAGAGCAAGCACAAAGTCCTGACCCTTTGGAAAGGAAGGACCGACTGCAGCGGTGCAGTCTGGGCACGGATCGCCTGGGGAGCAGCTCTGCGGGAAAGGCCCTGGAGGTCCTGGTGGACATCAAGCTGGGCATGAGCCAGCTGTGTGTCCTGGCAGCAGAGAGACCAACAGCCTTCTGTGCCATATGAGCAGGAGCAGAGCCAACAGATCCAGGGAAGGGATCACCCCCCTCTAGTTGGTGCTTGGTGACCACAAATCAAATGCTGCACCCAGTTTGGGGCCTGCCAGTGGAAGACATCGATCTGGAGCAAGTTTAGGGGAGGACCACTGGGGTGGTTGAGGCTGTAGCACTTAACATGTGAGGAGAGGATGGGGGAGCTGGGCTTGTTCAGCCTGGAAAAGGAACAGCTCTGGGGGCACTTAACAGCACCTCCCAGTGCCTATGGGTGTCATCAAGAAGGCAGAGCAGGACTCTCCATGATGGTGCATGGTGGGAGGATAAAAGACTACACACATAAACACGAGGTTCAGATTAGATGTGAAACTTTTCCACCACACGTACAGTCAAGCACAATGCGCAGAGAGGCTGTGCAGGCTCCGTCCTTGGAGGTTCTCAGCACCCAACTGGATATGTTGCTGAGCATCCTGGTCTGACCCTGTCACTGACCCTGCTGTGAGTAGGAGGCTGAACCAGAGATCTCCTGAGGTCCCTTCAACCTAAATCGTCTCACAATTACTGATTGTCAGCAGCCTGCTAGGGAGGTTCCAAGGCCTCATCTGTACAAATTGCTTTCCCCCGCTTCAGAAAATTCAGTCTGATACAATCTGGGACTGATTTCTAGGTTGTGCACTGAGTCCTTGAATGCTGTCTCTCTCCACAACAGCAAACCCAACCCCAACTCCACAGCCGGGGTAGCCAGACGAGTGTGCAGGGCTAGAGCTCAGTGCCTGTCTCCGTGAAAAGGATCCAGTGACACTGAGGTACCTCTTTTCCCTGTGTTACTCTGCTGGGTGGTGAGAGGAGATGGCGCGTTTCACTCAAACTGGGAAAGGCAGCAGCTCAATGCATGCACACTCTTGCTGGAGCGTGTCCAGAGAAGGGCCACGAGGCTGGTGAGGGGTCTGGAGAACAAGTCTTATGAGGAGCGGCTGAGGGAGCTGGAGCTGTTTAGCCTGGAGAAGAGGAGGCTGAGGGGGGACCTTATCGCTCTCTACAACTACCAGAAAGCAGGGTGTAGTGAGGCAGGTGTTGGTCTCTTCTCCCAAGTAGCTAGCGACAGGATGAGAGGCAATGGCCTCAAGTTGCCCCAGGAGAGGTTTAGACTGGATATTGGGAAAAATGTCTTTACTGAAAGAGTGGTCAGGCATTGGAACAGGCTGCCCAGGGAGGTGGTTGAGTCACCTTCCCCAGAGGTGTTCAAAAAATGTGTAGATGTGGCACTTCAGGACATGGTTTAGCAGGCATGGTGGTGTTGGGCGGATGGTTGGACTTTATGATCTTAGAGGTCCTTTCCAACCTATGATTCTATGATTCTATATCCTTTTCCTCCTTATGTGCTGTTTTGAGGATGTTTGGATAACAAATTACAAAACACCACCTGTTTGCCCCTGCTGTAACACCAAACCCACGTGCTACAGAGTCCCAGAGCCAACACTTGTTTCGATAAAGACTTCAGCAAGGTGGAGGGGTCTACCTATCTTGCTAACTGTTGCGGACAATAGGATTTTCTCATGTTTCTAAGATCTGTGTATCCAGACGGACACGGAGAAATCAAAGATTCACAAGCACAGACCTACGAACAGCGGAAGAGCTGAGCAACGCCAGGCTGGTACCAGCCGAGGTCCAGCTGTGGCTGTATCCTGCAGCATCACCCCTCGGTGCTGCCCTCCCTGCCCGAGCACAACCACGTTCACCCCTGCTCAGGCTTCACCCTGAAGGCAATAACTTGTCAGCAGATCCAGACCTTTCCCAAGGGTTGATACGGACGACAGGACCTTTGGAGATCTCCCCAACGCCATGGGTCCGTGGAGGAAGGGCTGCTCGACACACAAAACCAGGCAGGGTTCTGTCATCGTAGAATCACGGAGCCGCTTCCCTGCACGCTCAGAAAAGAGCGTTTCTCTATTTCACGTCGTGGGGGACGCGGTGTTGCAGGAGGGCGAAAGGAGGGACCCTCTATTCAGGTCGCTGTCAAAGGGAGCGGAGGGTGCTCGGCCGCCCGCCGGAATTGGCCCCGTATTGGTTACACCCCCGGCTATTTGAGGAAAAACTTGGCCTCTCAAAGCTCTCTGCCTCTCTCCTGCGCCTTTGTGTTCTCTAGAAGGTGAAGCATAGGGGTATAAAAAGCTGCAAACAAGTTCCTACCTCTGGAGAGCAGGCATTTACTCTAAGAAAGAAAGACCAATTGCTTCCCAGAGCATTGTCCACCCACATTAGAGAAAGGATTAAGCAGATACATTCAGCTATTCTAACAGATTTTCTTTAAACCTTGAATACGCCTCTCACACTCGGTAAGATAATCACATTAGTTTTGTCATTAAAAGATCCCTTTTATAGAAAGTACCTAAACCGCTTAAACCACCCAGAGAGGTCGCATACATTAGAAAACAACAAGACAAACGGAAGGGATTTGCTATTCCCGGTCTCAGTGTTTTGCTGCTCCTACTTTCTCATCTGGGGGATGGAACTGAAAGAATTCGGAGATCACCGCGGAGGGGAAAGCCCCCGAGCGCTGGGCAGCAGCCACCCCCCTCCCCCCCCCCCCGCAAAGGAGCCCTCGCTCCCCACCAAGGAAACACTCGGATACAGCACTGAGGGCAACGGAAAATACATTTTCCGGTATGGAGATGCCCACACGTTAGACCCAAAGCACCCCAACAGCCAGCGGGCACCCAGATGTTTGCATCTGGCACCCAAAACCCGACTGCAAGACAAGCAACGGCTGGCGTAGTTTATTGCTGCCTTGGAGAGCACAAATATGGGAGGAGCACGCTCTCGCTCTTCTCAAAGGCTGCGGGCATTTGCCGTCTCCACACCGTGCCCCGGGACCGGGGGGCCTCCAGCGCGGGGCTGCCGAGGGCACGGAGCAGGTCCCCACGCCGGCGAGGCTCAGAGTAGCAACACAATTAGCTGTTCGCAATAGGACTAATGCTATAAAGCGATTTCTTTATTGGGCTTGTGTTACGGGAAGGACAAAGAGAAGGAAACTGCCCTAAAGGACGTGGATCAAACACTTTTAGATTTGCCAGTGAAAATGAGCTGGGCGGGGGATGAAAGGCTGACCTGGGGCTTCAGTGCTCACGTCTCTGCTCCTGGAGGCAGCGCTGTGACATCGGGGAGCCAAGATAAGGCAGGAGCACAAGTCTGCTGATGTCAGCGGAAGCTGCAATCAGATGTCCAGCGTCTTTAAAATGATAAAGTAAGGGCTTTTTTATTTTTAAAAATCGGAAGGGTAACTTTGAAAAGCACTTAAGAACCATGAATGTATCCCACATGTCAGCCTCAGTTCAGATCTTCTTCTGCCATTCCTTCGCTGCTCAGGTAACACACGGTAACACACATTTTCTGCTAAAACAGACCATTTTAGGTTTTTAACATGGACACTCTTAAAGAAGCTGGATATGTAAAGTTATTTGTTTAAGACTGAGGCTTTGGTTTAAAACCACACAGAGAGGCTGAATTATAAAGAATCTCGAGGCTACAGTAGTAACCCCTGGACAGGCTGCAGAGTTGGGCAGAGAGGAACCTGATGAAGTTCAACAAGGGCAAGTGCAGGGTCCTGCACCTGGGGAGGAACAACCCCATGCACCAGTACAGGCTGGGGCGGACCTGCTGGAGAGCAGCTCTGAGGAGAAGGACCTGGGAGTGCAGGCAGACAACAGGTTAACCGTGAGCCAGCAGCACGTGTTATGGGAGACAGCGTCAAGTCTTGCTTGTTTTTTCCCCCACTATAGCTAGCTCGACTGCATTCAGCATGGTCACCCGTGGAGAACCACCAGTTCATACAGCTGCTCCTCCCCGGGCAGCGAAACCTCTGCCACAAGAAACTGCCAAGTGACAGCAGACTCCTCAGCACCCGACGCCGCGACGGCTGCGTGTGTGTGCGCAGCTTGAGGGTTGCCCTGACCAGCTCTCCTCCCGCTCCACCGGAGTCAAGCACAAACCAGACAACGTTATTTGCAGAACTCCAAATCTGCCAACGTATAAAAATCCATGTCCTTGCAAAACAAAATCCGGTTCTGGAAACTCACGTTTCATTATTTCACTGCATTCTTATTGATACACACTCCAGTTTCACCAGTAAGATTCATGCTTTGACCAAATCATTCATTCTTTTTCCTTCTGCTTTTTCCCCAGTGAGCAGGAAATGTACATTTTTAAATTCCGGTCATTCCCAACACGTGCCAAGGACATGCGTAGGCCTCAGAAGAAGTCTGGCCCATCATCACATACCCGGGAAGAGAAACCAGCCATTTCCCATGGCCTCTTTGTTCCCACCAGCACGAAACAAGCTGGAGAGCCAACATCGATGTGAGGGAGCCAGACACCACAGACAGTCCCCAGGTAGGGTGCAGACACGTGTACAGGGATTTTAAGATGAAGTCTACATGCTTAAGGTAAGATCTGAAGTTTCAACTACTGAACTTGAGGGAAAAAGCAGTAAAAAGGAAGCACAATTAAAATCAACAGAGAGCCAGTCACCCAATTCATAAGC
Organism: Opisthocomus hoazin; assembly: GCF_030867145.1. Lineage (NCBI taxonomy): Eukaryota > Metazoa > Chordata > Aves > Opisthocomiformes > Opisthocomidae > Opisthocomus > Opisthocomus hoazin. Next base: position 11,264,676 of record NC_134414.1, on the reverse strand, counting down.
TGGTCCAAGTAGGAAGAACCTGATCCAAAGGGCACTGGAATCCGAGTCTCGCAGACACAACCTGAATAGAACAGTAAAATTTAATACAAAAACAAACAAACAAAAAAGCCCCAACAAACCTCAAGCCACAAAACACTGAACAGTTTGTTTTTAAATGCAATTTCTCAAAATTCAAAAAAGCAGGGTTGTTTTTTTAAAGTTTCATTACAGCCAATTTTTTTTCTGCTTACTGGGGGGAGGAACAAAAGAGGAACAACAGTTTAGATCACTTATTCTGACTGAAACTACAAAATGTTTTCTGGACAACAAAGCAGCAGCTGCTTCCTGCGACAGTGACTTCGCTGGCAGGGGAGAGAGAGGAGGAGACCCAAGCTGATCATTTGATATTGCTACATAGAGGGGCTGTTGACTGGGACCACTCGCAGCCCGTTGCGTGACTATCCCGCCGTCTGGCTCCACACCACGTAGCAGGGTTTTTCCCAGCGTTTGCACTCGGAGCAGCCCCCTGAGCCATCAGCGGGAGCAGCTGGACCAGGCTCTCGCTGGCAGTTACCAGCCAGTGGTGAACCCCAAACTGACATTTACTCTTGCTGATTCCATCTCTTGCCTTGGAGTAAAACCAGGATACTACTGCACATCAATTAATACATAAGAAAATACAATGGCATTTCTAAAAACTTCACTGTAATTCACTTTATTAGAAAACAATCGTTTTTATTCGTTTCAGAAAAATTCAAGGCCACCATGCCATTATAAAGTACCACGAGCAAGACACTAGAGCGTATTTACAGGAGAGTGCCAAAAATTGGAACTATTGGAAAAGGGACTGCCAACAGGTTTCAGTCAACAGATTTCAGGCAAATTCTACGAAGCTCTTCCTTTTCATCCCGCCGTAGTTCTCTGGTCTTGTTCTCTGCAGTCTCTTAAGTAATTATCTTGCCCAAGAGCATGAGAGGTTCAGATTGCAGACTCTATACACAAATGCCATGTTTCACACAAGGCGAGGGAAGGCCAGGAAGTCTATTGGAAGGAAGATGCAGAGGAGTGGTTTAAAAGATAAAATTTCAGTGTTGGGTTTGCTTTGTTCCCGGAAGATGGGAGGAGACTGGAAACAGAAAAGGCCAACCAGTGCCTTCAGAAAATACACAACTATCAGGCACGTCGACAAAGCTGAGAAAACTTTTCAAGAGAATTGCAGTTTTAAGAGTCTGGGGAGAAGCAGCCTTGCCCGAGCCTTTCTGAAATGGAGTTGTCCTTTAAACGGCAAAGGATCCTTTCTGAAGGGCTTCAGTGTGAATGAAGCCAAAGCTGGAAAACGAGGGGACTGCCCTGGCCATTTATTAATGTCAAATATGCCGTCTCATGAAACAGGGCAGTTTGTCTGTGCTGGAAGCCTGACAGAAAGCCCAGTGCACCTGGCTTGTTGAGCCCAGCATCAGCTTTAGGCTGATCCAAGAGGATAGCTGCATTCTGTGTTCTGAATAGTTTGTCCCGCAAACAATTTTTTTAAAAAGGCTTTTATTGAAGAGCCATCAGCAAACAGATCATGCAGAATTTGAACAATACACAGAACGGGGGGGAGGGAGGAACCCACACAAGGCACAGCCCTAATTATTTGTCACTTCATAAGATCTCGCCAGCACAAGTGTCACATTTGCTCTTCCAGAGAACAGCTTCAAAAGCTTCCTGACTCGAAAAAGCAAAGTGTTTGTGGGGGGATACACACATATACACACACACAAAATATACCCAGAGCTTTCTTTGGCAACTATTGTCACAGTGGCAGGTATTTCAGGATTAGGACAAACAGCAAAGGAAGAAATAAAACCCTGATGCAGATTGCGCGCGCTCAGCCAGTTATCAGCAGAGTGAGCCTGGGCCCAGCCCCGACCAGTCAGTACAGCGCAGAAGGGAAGAGCCACCTAAGGCAGCTTTGATTACTAAGCTGCCAGAAAACTAAGAAATAAAAATATTTACTACTTTGCCAGCATTGATTCCAAAGGGTAAGGGCTGTTTAGTTTCTTTACAAACAGGACAGCCAGTGTCCCCATGCCTTCCCTACCTCTCCATCCAACATCACGTACGATGTGATTCCTGTTCCCCCAAGTTCACCTCCATGCCCCTGCCATGGAAGTTTACACCAGCTGAGGATGCCCAAAAGTCAGTCCCATGGAAGGCAGCGGGAGTTTCATCACGAACAGCACTGCCCTGGATGTACCAGCAGTCAGGACAGTCACCTGGCACAGAGAGGAAGGCATCAAGCCAAGAACAGGAACTCTTTACCATAAAGTGCAGCATTTGAGCAGAGCAGAAGAAAGCAAGCCAGAGCAGGCAGCTCAATCCATGCACTTTGACTTATTTTAGTATCTGGTAACACTCTCCATCCATCTGCTGCCTGCTTCTCTCACAGCACAAGCAATGGTTAGCACTGCAACGCAGGTGAGGAAGCAGGAGTGAAATGTTCGGGTGACCATGCGTAAGGCCTGGCCCTGCTCCCAGCAAAGCCAGCGGAGGTATAATGGCCGCAGTTGTCACAGTACAACTTCAGTGGCTCTGCCCGGCCTTCTCAATCCACTGCTTCATGTAGCGGATTTCCAAGGCTCGAGCTTGCTGCACAGATTTGGGGTCCCCAGGGTTGCGGCTGCGTAGGTCCAGGTGATGGGCTCCATCCGGGATCAAGATCGCCACGAGAGAATCAGTGATGTTCTCGGTCACTCCACCTGCAGACCACGGGTCCAGGCCACCGTTGCTGTAAGGAGAGAACACTTCGTTAGGGTACCCCTGCACAGCAGGCGGCAGTGGGGCTGCCGCTCACATCGATGCATCCACACTGACTTGTAACTAGTTTTGCATATGTACCCACAGAAACAGACCTCAGCCCTTTCTCCAGGTCTTGTGCCCACCCCTCTGCTGAGGGGAGCCTTCTGGACAGAGCTATGGAGCTACTGGCAGTGAGCAAAGCTATGCTTCTGTCGTTAATTATCTGCTAATTCAGACAATAACCTTTAACAGTGCCACAGCCTCTGGAGACAGATCTGCTGCCTGTTGTCATTGTCATAAAGGTTCAGGTTCCCCGGTCCTGAGATGTCCAAATTCCCAAATCAAAGCACTTCACTTTCCTTCTTCAGTCTGCCATGAACCAATAACCAACTGGACCCTTCAGAGCTGAATTTTCAGGACATTCCACCTTTTGCTGTCTAAGCTGTGTGCCAGCCTGGTTTTGCAAAGAAATACTTGGACATTTCATTAGTCCTCTTATTTGTAACACGAACCATATTAAAGTAAAGCTTTTATCACTCAAGAAATTGTCTAAAATTGCTTCCTCCGTGACAGGAGAACTTAACGCAATTTACTCCCCCTTCTCCCTCATGTCAAATCAATGAAAGCATTCCTTGCACGGAAGATCTGGCTCCAAATAACGCCTGGTCCATGGATCAAGCCAATGGGGCGAGAGTTTCTCATGTCTCAGTCCTAACTTCAGACTTGACCCAGTAATCCCTACATCTTATTTTCCACTACCAGAATGTTCTTCCCACATGTGGTTCATGTTTCTGCACAGAGAAATCCACATCCATATACTTATGGAACTACGCAGATCGAGATCTGCTCCTCACTTAAAACACTGGACCTGTCCACAAAAGGAAATATTAGAGATGGGCTACTGCATGTCAGTGTAAATTTCTAGGAGGGTCTAAGAAATTAAAACATCCTTAGACATTAAGAGATACGTAGCTAGAAAAGTATCACAGTACCAGAAAATAGCAGAAAGAAATAATGAGTCAAAAAGTTTTGTAGAAATAATTAAGAGTAAAAACCTGATGGGATCTGAAATAATACTTCATTTCTCTATTGAAAAAAACAGGTATCTTGGATCTCTATAGTTCTTTCAGAACGATTCTAAATATGACTTAGGAGAAGAGAAATATTTTGTGTTGGCAAAACAAAAACCATACAGAGCTGCCCAGTAAGCAAAAAGCACTGGATTTAAAAGGTCGCCTGAATCAGCACAGCACCTTGGCAACAGGGGGATGAGTTGCTGAGAGACCCAAGATGATCCAAGTCCAGGATCTTTTGGTCCCAGTCACGTGGAAACGAAGCATGCCACAAGAAAACAACGCTGTCTCTGGCTTCTCTTGGAGCTCCTGGCTACGTCGTCCGTAGCTCCTGCCAAATGACGCACCAGCGGCACTGACGCAGTTTGGGAAGCGATACTTGCTGAGAGGAGGGGGGCATGGAGGGCTCACCACAAAATAGTCATAAGTCTAACCAGTTTAACAGAATAAGATAGTTAGGTACCAACTGGAATGGATTATTTATGTGTTAAAACTAAGCACGTATACAAGTGCTCCGCTGCCCGTCTTACAGGACGGAAGTTTCCCAATGTTCCCTTTCCCAAGCAGCTCCCTTCCCTACCATCTCTTCAGAGCCTCTGCAGCCCTCCAGCCCTGCCCAGAACAAGGAGAGGTTTTACACAAATCTCAGCAGCACTGGCTGTGCAGCCTTTACAATGCCAACTCTCCACAACTGCCAAGTTTCCTCTTCTTAACTTTTTTCTCTTGCTGCTTCTCTTCAGCCAGGCATTATTCTGCCTTCTCCTCTTTTCCTCATTCCCTTCTTTTATGCTAACAGTCCCCGCTTCTGCGCATAGCTCCAGTATCTCTCAGAACAGAGCCTTCACTTTGTGCCTCTCCCCTGCTAGTGCAGAACGGGACTGGTGGGTGCCCTAACTTCAAAGCATACAACCCAGGTGTGATCCATCCAGACTGAAACAATTGAATTTTCAGACTGTGCACACAAAATGCCATACCGTCTGATAGAACCTGGGCTGATTTTGTCTACCACAGTATGTTGACGATGAGACACTACCAACTGCTACAAGCTCTCTGCCACCACATGCATGAAGAGTATTAAAATGCTGTTTCCACCACTGTGCAGCACCTCCACACCAAGTACAGAGCATGTTCCAAGAAACAGTACCAGGACTGGAAACTGCTGGAAGTGAGCTGGCAAAGGGTTCTGAAAATCCCAGTTTCCTTAAGCTAGTGTTTTAATAAAGATGTGGTGCCCAGCACAAGCATGTAATACCTGCCCACAGCCTAAGTAAGCACTCGCACACTAATTGCACACCTCCAAGCAGGTACCAGGGTGGCAATGGCGACTCCTGCATCAATACCACCCAATACATACAGCACAGTGTCAGTCTGCAGAGAGTTTAAACACCAGTTCAGGCATCCTGGCCAAATCCCTCCACGGCTGGATAAATCCACCCTACAGCGGTTCTGTTGAGAGGGAGGATCCTTTCCTTCCTGCGCTGAACTGTTGTGCAAGTTGCCTGACACTTGAAACAGTGGTTTTTACCCCACAGGGAGCCGCATCCCCTGGTAAACACAGGGATATTTTTTGTAGAGCACTCTGCAGTGTTCAAGGATAAAGGGCTCTTCTATAGAATGTACAGTGTTGACAATGTATTTGTTTGAAGAGAAACAACCCAGCTTGAGATCCAAAGCTTTGTGTGTACAGCACTACTCCTTCATTCATTTGGTGGCTTTCAAGCGTTTCTCATTTCAAGCTCCTTCAGCTGGCATAAATTCTGAAACACTTAGATTTGTTTGCTTGTCTATCACTTACAAAGTGGATTTCCACTGTACAGAGCTGTGAAGTCTTGGAAATAAGCACCACTCTGTAGAAATTAAGTTAAACCAGTATTTTTTTTTTTTTTTATTAAAAGTTTTTATTAAAGTTTTCCAAAAGAGCATGGAATTTCTCACTCTAGAACAGATATCCTGCTGGGACAGAAACAGTAAGAGGCAAACGAGGAAAGCAACAGGCCTTTGGGGCTAAACAGACCAATGCTAACAGCTGAAAACCAGAGAATAATCCCCAATTCAAGTGAGGACTTCTTACTTTTAAAATACACACCTATTTACCAAGTCCAACAGACTAATTCTGATTTTTGTTTAAAGAACTGGTGGTTTGTTGTTTTTTTAAAAAAGGTCTTGCACAATTTGAACCAGAGCGCAGAGGAGTATATGCAGGAGATGCCCACGGTGGGCAATCAGTACAGCAAGGCAGGATTCCTGAGGGCACAGCCTTCAATCTGTTTATTAAACACCTCCCTGACACGTAACAACCTAATGAACAGCCAGTACTTAGCTGTTCAAAATTTACATCACCTCACAACAGAATTACAGCTACATGAACCTCCCTTTAAAGAAAGCAGAGTTTAACCTTAAAAATAAGGAAAGTGAGGGCTGAGCAGAGAGCAAGCAACATGCACTAGTTTTTACACTAGACCAAAACATGTCTTTCATTCTTTGTCCACATGCAAAGGTGTTACAGACAAACTTCTGTTGTATTACCAGTATGCCCTACTAGAACGGAAACATCTCTTTGTAATTGGATCTTACACAAGTTCGTTGAAACTCGTCTAATTACCACTAAAAGGAAAGGGCAATTGGCAGTGATAGGAAAGCTCCCCAAGTTACTTCCCTCATTTCTCTATCAAAGGGAAAAATGCCAGATCACGACAGCCCCTCCCTGAGGCTATTGCCCACAGCAACAGTTTTAGTGACCAAGATCCTGTGTCACAGCTAGAGCTTGTTTAGACTTTCCTTTTATGTGGAAGAGACAGTGCTTTGGCTTCACAAAAGCTAGCTGGACTTACCAGCATGGGAAACATGGACTTTGGCCACGAGATAAGAAGGAATCCACACAGGAAGAAAATTATGTTTGGCAGAATCCCAATCCAGATTCTTCTTTTAGAAGCACATAGGCAGTGACAGAACAGTTGGGAGTAAAATGGTCAGTCTGCAGTGGCCGAAGAAGCCAAGAGCAACACAAAGCACACCCATCATTTATTCAGCTGGAGCACTGGAGACCAATCCTCTCGCTACTCAGGGCAGGCTCTCTGCACTGACAACCTGAACTGGTAGAAGACTGCACTCCAGCTGAAACAAGGCTCACCTGAAGACAATGTTGCTGTGTGAGCTGATGTTTTTCCCTCCATACATAGAGAGAATCCAAGAGGGGCGAGGCCTCACTCCCCACAGCCCATAACACTCTTCTGAAAGCGCATCAAAGTCCCATTTCTGAGGCTCGAACATGTCATTGACACCATCCGTGCACATGGGCATCACCATCTCAGTGCAAGCCTGAAAGAAAGAGCAGGGCAACAAGATGTATTCCCAGGAGACTGTCCAACAGCTGTTGGTGAAGTAGTTGAATAAAAAAAAGCTCAAACAGCAATTGATCAGTAATTACTGTCAAACTATCATAGAATCGTTTAGGATGGAAAAGACCCTTAAGATCATTGAGTCCAACCATTAACCTAACACCGTCAAGTCCACCACTAAACCACATCCCTAAGCACCACACATACACAGTTTTTTAACACCTCCAGGGATGGTGACTCCACCACTTCCCTGGGCAGCCTGTTCCAATGCTTGATAACCCTTTCCGTGACAAAGTTTTTCCTAACGTCCAATCTAAACCTCCTCTGATGCAACTTGAGGCCATTGCTTCTCATCCTATCACTTGTTATTTGGGAGGAGAGACCAACACCTGCCTCACTACAACCTCCTTTCAGGTAGTTGTAGAGAGCAATAAGGTTCTCCCTCAGCCTCCTCTTCTCCAGACTAAACAGCCCCAGCTCCCTCAGTCGCTCCTCATAAGACTTGTTCTCCAGACCCCTCACCAGCCTCGTTGCCCTTCTCTGGACACACTCCAGCACCTCAGTGTCCTTCTTGTAGTGAGGGGCCCAAAACTGAACACAGGACTCCAGGTGCGGCCTCACCAGTGCTCAGTACAGGGGCACGATCCCCTCCCTACTCCTGCTGGCCACACTATTCCTGATACAAGCCAGGGTGCCATTGGCCTGCTTGGCCACCTGGGTACACTGCTGGCTCATGTTCAGCTGGCTGTTGACCAACACCCTGAGGTGCCTTTCCTCCATGCAGCTTTCCAGCCACTCCTCTCCAAGCCTGTAGCGTTGCATGGGGCTGTTGAGACCCAAGGGCATGACCTGGCATTTGGCCATGTTGAACCTCATACAGCTGGCTTTGGCCCATCGATCCAGCCTGCCCAGATCCCTCTGCAGAGCCTGCCTACCCTCAAGCAGATCGACACTCCCACCCAGCCTGCTGTCATCTGCAAACTTAGTGAGGCAGCACTCAATCCCCTCATCCAGATCACTGTTAAAGATGTTACACAAGACCGGATCCAAAACTGAGCCCTGGGGGACACCATTTGTGACCGGCCGCCAGCTGGATTTAACTCCATTCACCACCACTCTCTGTGCTCGGCCATTCAGCTTGCGTTTTACCCAGCAAAGTGTACACTCGTCCAAGCCATGAGCAGCCAGTTTCTCCAGAATACTGTCGGAAACAGTGTCAAAGTCTTTGCTGAAGTCCAGCTAAACATCATCCACAGCCTTTCCCTCGTCCACTAAGCAGGGCATCACTAAGCTTGATCCCCTGGTTGCCCTGTACATGCTGTGATGGCACTCAAGATGATCTGCTCCATAACCCTCCTCAGCACCGAGGTCAGACTGACAGACCTCTAGTTCCCCAGATCCTCCTTACAGCCCTTCTTGTAGATGGGCCAGAAGACAGATACCAAGCAAAAGTTTTATCTTTCATACAAACTGTTCTCTGGCATCTTAGTGATACTAGCTAAAAAAGAAAACCAAGTTATATCCTGAAAGCAACATCATCCCCATCATGGCAATTAATCTAACCCACAGTGTGTTTCTACTTGCCCCCTTTCCCACACACCTGCAGAAGCAGGCAGGGAACAAACTGCAGAGCGGATGTGGTGTTTTGATGGGCCCAGCTGCCATATTCTTTGTTACCCATATGGTGTTTCCCCTGCTTTCTCAGAGGACAACTTATAAAGCCTGCACATCTCCTGGGGCTGTTCAGAACAAATACATAGGAGACAGCAGCCAAGAGCAGACGGTCACAACCTGAACACCAGTCCATAACTCCTTGCTGCTGGAAGCAGCTGCCCTGCTCCTTGGGAGAGAGACTGTATACAGCAGTGTTGCATGTGCTTAGTAAATGCGATGGGGAGAGCAGAATGTCCTGGACCCCTTTACCATACATATCTCTGGCTTTGTTACCTGCTTGATGAGCAAGGTTGGTCTTGGTGAGCTACAGGACAAACAGCTTTAGTTTAAAGAAATTAATACCAACATACCCTGATACATTTGCTTGCACAATTGAGGTGGACAGCTGTGATGGGGCGATTAGAAGACCAAGATGCTGCTGCTGTACATCATTTTCAGTCGCTATGAAGAGCTGAAACTCAACAATTAGCTAGATAATGAAGACACAACCTAAATCTCCTCAGAAAGCTGCTTCTCTTTTGTGCCTTGCCCTCCCCACTGCAATCATACTTGCTTCATGCTTACATTTGTCATCAGTACACCAGTTCCATCAGGTGCAATATATTGACAGTTAAATGACTTCACAATTCTCATCAGCTCAAGCCCAGAGTTACAATTTAGAAAGGACAGAACTCGTACCTGGTAGTACCAACCCAACTGGCCCAGATTCTTCGTTGCAGTCTCAGAGGTGTCTAAGCATGAGGCTTCTCCTGAGTAATTGTAGTACAAATTTACTGCCTGGAAAACACTCTGCAGCAACAATTTGTCAGAGAGACTGGGATCCTTCAAGAACTTGCAGACTTCCTGCAATGAAGAGAGAAGGGGGTAGTCTAAATCTGCAAGAAATAAAGATTAATAGATGATACCTCATGGGATATCAATTTCTTCTCAAAGTACAGTCAGACCACTTCCAGAAAGTGTCTTTCTATGCAATGCTATACCCGAGCATTGTCACGAAAAGCAGTATTCCATTCAAGCAGTGCATGCTACTCCGAGGAACCTGAAACTTTACATTTCTTGATTAAAACTTTAAAAACAGTGGAGCCTTAATATTTCATTCACCAAGCTTTTAAATCCATTTCCTGTTCTTTAAAACAGATAATAAAGAGTATTTAGCTCCTCTAATGAAAGATAACACATGCAAATATATAACAAAACCTTCAGGTATAGATTGGGGTTCCCTGCTGTTTGCTGTAGTACAAATGGAAACATTCATGTAAAGAATGTTCTAATATTTTTAAGTCCTTTTACATAGCAGCACTGCAAAATTCTCTTTGCAATACTCTTCTGCAAAGCATTTTCCTTACCCCTGCTCCCACAGAGCTGGGAATAACACAAAACAGTGAAGGGTAAAAGCTGTGACTGAGCTCCCAGACCATGGCAAGAATACAAAATTACTCTCTGCAGGGAGCAAAGGATGCACTGCAGCTCCAACACTGTTCAAGGACAGGCGCAGAGGCACACAGGGCCAACTCACATGGCCAACTGTGCATCTTCCAAGCAGTGAACTTACTACCCTTCCCTCCCTGGTATAATCTTTCCCCCTCATTTTCATTTGGAAGCTAGGAAACTGATCCCTCCCTTGCTCCCTACAGACAAGGTCAGAGCACAGCTTCCACATGTTGCCATTCCAAGCAGGTTTTATGGCTTGGCTGGCTCAGCCATGAGTTCTTAACTCCGCAGTCAGAGGCTTGGAAAGCTCACTAATTCATGCAATATACACTGCAGACAAGTATCAGAACAGAGGGCTGCAGACAGCCCTGTATCTGAAGCTCAGATTGCATGGTAGGGACAAGAGATTAATATTTCTGATAAATTACTGGCAACCCACAACACAGAACAGATTAAGCAACATACATATAGATCCAGCTACTCAAACACATTTTTCACCCCTTTCTAAGCCTCATAGTCAGACTAGAGCTTCTGTTTCATAAAAAGTATCTGAACAGATTAAATAACTCAGATTTCATACATCAGCATTGTCCAGACGAACTGCAACCTGTTCTGTTTTGGGTTTATACCTCAAACAGACAGCATGGACAGTGGTGAATGTGAGCACGTTTCTTCGGTTGTGTCAGATTGATAATAAAGCAGAAATAATTTTCAAGGTGTTCATACTGCCCTTTGCAGACAGCCACATAGGACAGATAAATGTCCTTCCCCTCCTCCATCAGACAGCTCCACACATGGGAATTTTTTTTTTTTAAACTACTGTTTAATAGCCAAATACACTAATACGTTGTCCACCTTACCTGCCATACACAGCAACCCAAAGCCATGCAGAGAAATACAGCCAGGGTCTTAAAAGACCAAAAACACTCCAGGAAAATAGAAATCTTGGAGAAAGCACTGGAGATAGACAGAACTGCACAAGTGAAGGTTTGGAAGAGTGAAAAGTGGTTCTGCTTTGAGAAATGACCCTCAAGGAATACATTTGTGGCGATCCGCATTTCCTCTCACACCAAAAAGGTCATAGGCTCAAAGCTTTCTTTTTCATTGCAAGCTCTGACACCTAAACCTGGCATCAGAAGCTCTAATTGTACGTGCTTTTTGCGTAGCATTTCTGTTCCTCAGGAACAACTCTGCAGGACAGCTGAGATTTTTCAGTCACCCTGACACTTTTCTTCTTCTGGGCTCTTGATGCAGCCTCTTAGCCCTACAATTCACAGACAGTCAACAAACCAGTTCATGCACAAGAAGACATTGCCCTGCTTCTCCTTTATTTTTCCAGCCTTGTTGGTTCTACAGAGCCAGAAGTAAAAGAAAAGGTGCAGACTGGGAGAGAAGGAGAGAATTAGTTAAACCAAATGCTCAATTCTGCAAGACACTGGTTCTCAATTACCTGTACAGGCCAAGCTGGCAGAGGCTGTAAGAAGTCAGCTTTATAGGGATAGTTCACCATAGCCAAGTTTACCCATGTTTCACTCAGCCAGCTTTTCAATATAGCAGCATCCTGGAGATTTTTTAATGGGCTGCACAAGTGAAATGTGCTGGAAAGCCACTGTAAACCTGCATCTTTAATAAAAAATAAAATAACATTTAACGTACTGTAACACATGTCAGTTGTGCTGCCGCTAAAAAATATTTCACTTTGTGTAAATAATCTGGTGAAGTTATTCCACCTGCATACAAGCATAGCAGATCAAATTTTAGTCAGCACCTCGAAGTGAAGGGAAATACAATATCCATACTTCAGTGTATGGGTATGTCACAGCTAAGACAACATTATCTAAAAAAAAAGAGAGACAGATTTACAAGACATTTGGCATTTCTTTGATAGGAAGTAACATCAGGGCGCCCTTCTTCCAATGAAACGAAAACTTCAAACCAGCTAGCTCACAGTGCAAGGCCTCTTAATAGATACTTCTCTTGGGACTCTCCTGACCTTTTCTTTCATTATTTTATCTGGTCTAGAACTCATCCAATTCAGCTTCCCTGATTTTAATTAGCTAAGTCATCATACCAGGACATACCTCTTTGGGACACTGAATTCAAGCAACAAGATTATTTTTTTTTTAAATTGAATTCCTCTGCTGTACAGTGAGCTCATCCAATAAGGAAGCATAGAATTGTTTAGGTTGGAAAAGACCCTTAAGATCATTGAGTCGAGCCATCAACTGTCAAATCAACACTGTCAAATCCCACCACTAAACCACATCCCTAAGCACCACGTCTACATGTCTTCTAAACACCTCCAGGGATGGTGACTTCCTTGGGCAGCCTGTTCCAATGTTTGACAATCCTTTCAATGAATAAGCTTTCCCTAATATCCAATCTAAGTCTCCCCTGGCACAACTTGAAGCCATTTCCTCTCATCCTATCACTTGTTACCTGGGAAAAAGACCAATACCCACCTCATTACAACCTCCTTTCAGGTAGCTACAGAATCATAGAATCATTTACATTGTAAAAGACCCTTAAGATCAAGATCAGCTGAGCCCCTAGCACTGAATCCATAAGGATTGCAGTGATTTTCTATACCTGATCACCTCTGTTGATATTTAAACTACTTTTTTTAGAGTAACAACTGTCTGGCTCTACTTGTCAGAAAGCAATACAAGCCTTGAGGTTCTGAAAAAGTATTAGTGAGGTCTCACCTGTTGAGGAAAGGTGGTTAATGGCGTTCCAGGAATTCCGGATGCTTTCTGAGCAGCCTGTCCCACTCTTTTTGAAATCATTAGTCACTATGCTGAAATAAGCACCACACGGAACCAAATCACCAAACTGCCAGATTGGGGCAGAGGCTGCCAGAGCTCTGCAAAGGGACATAAAAAGATTGTTTTGAAGAACATACACATCCTGAACCCCTACAAAGTGAACTTCTGTCCTCTGGTCAATACCCTCCCCACAGCCACTATCTAAGTAGCCTTTATAATTCAGCTTGGACACTGAGCCATAGGCAAACTAACCACAACATTGAAAAACTACTCCATAGGTCTGCATGCAAACACTGCTGAAGGTTGTAGGTCTTGGACTGTAGTATAAAGATATCAGTAAATACATAAAGTATAAATTTAGACTTGCTTACTTTATTATTTTTCATTCTCATCTAGCAGCTAGGACTTTCTCACTAGGCATTGTGCCAACTCAGCTGAAGACAACCCCTGCCCACAAAAATCTACTTCAGCAAGTGTGGTTGATGCACCTGAGGGACAGGATGCCATCCAGAGGGACATGGACAAGCTGGAGAAGTGGGCCCATGTGAACCACCAGTATTAATACAGGCTGGGGGATGAAGGGATGGAGAGCAGCCCTGCCAAGGAGGACTTGGGGGTACTGGTGGACAAAAAGCTGGACATGAGCCACCAATCTGTGCTCACAGCCCAGAATGCCAATCGTGTCCTGGGCTGCATCCCCAGCAGCGTGGCCAGCAGGATGAGGGAGGGGATTCTGCCCCTCTGCTCCGCCCTGGTGAGACCCCCACCTGGAGTTCTGCGTCCAGCTCTGGAGCCCTCAGCAGAGGACAGACCTGCAGCTGTTGGAGCGGGGCCAGAGGAGGCCACAGCAATGATCCGAGGGCTGGAACCCCTCTGCTGTGAGGAAAGACTGGGAGAGCTGGGGCTGTTCAGCCTGGAGAAGAGAAGGCTGCAGGGAGACCTTACTGTGGCCTTTCAGTACTTGAAGGGGGCCTACAGGAAAGCTGGAGAGGGACTCTTTTTACAAGGGCCTATAGGGATAGGACAAGGGGTGACAGCTTTAAACTGAAAGAGGGGAGATTTAGATTAGATATAAGGAAGAAATTCTTTACTGTGAGGGTGGTGAGGCCCCGGCACAGGTTGCTCATAGAATTGGTGGATGCCCCCTCCCTGACAGTGTTCAAGGCCACATTGGATGGGGCTTTGAGTATCCTGATGTGGCTGAAGATGTCCCTGCTTATTGCAGAGGGGTTAGACTAGACGACTTTTAAAGGTCCCTTCCAACCCAAACTGTTCTCTGATTCTATTTACTAATCTTGTTTCCCAGAAGGAAACTAAGGTACTGAAGAATTAAAGACCTGCCTCAAGTCACCAGAAAGTTTGGAGTCCCTAAGTTAGGTGCAAAGTCAGTGTTCATAATAGTTGCTTTTACAAAAGTAACAGATAGATCTGAAAATATACCCCATCCAGCACCTGCTGACCTACAGTTGCTTTATTAGGAAAACAGCGCCTCTTCCCAAATTCAAGGTAACTTAATTCCTCCTCCCAATACTGAAAATTTCAAGCGACCTTGAATTATGGTACTTCTCCGCGTGCTGTTATATTTATAGTACAGAAGTAACAAATGCCTGCTCTGTGTTTGAGCAGGATGAGTACACTCACCCAACTACCACATGGGGATACTTCATCCTAAACCAGGCTGCAAGCATTCCTCCATAAGATCCTCCTATAGCTATGACAGGACTGTAACGGGCTCCTGCAATAGTTGTCTTTAAGTACTCAATCAGTACTGCGAAGTCTGCCAGAGCTTGTTCTGATGTCAGATAATTCAGATGCTTGGAATCCTGAGACAAAGAACACAGGTTATATACAGCACAGGAGTGATTTCCAGCAGCTGTTGAGTTCTAAATCTGTGCCTGATAACAAATGACATTCTTTGCAGGTGACCCTTGAAGTACTAGAAAATATAATTATTTTTTTTTAATCCTGGAATTCATAGTTACAAAAATAGGACAGTTGTGTGCTTCTAGCACATCTAAATCATACTCTGGCTAACAGTCATTGCACTGGCAACAGTTACAATAGGCAGAATTACGTTACACAGAACGCATTTAAGGAAGACAAAAGACAAGACTTACGCTGAAAGACTCATTCCCAAAGGGCAAAGATTCTCCATAATATCTATGTTCAGCAAATACTAACATTGCATTAAGTTCTTCAGCCACATCCCACATAAAACCCTGGTTGGAGGAAAACAGACATTTAAATAAGTTGAATAAATTATTCTCAAAGTCTCTACTTTCAGTCTAGTGTATTCAACTCATTCTTTGATTAGAATTATATCACTATCAAAACACAACTCCAGAGACAGAGTGCAATTTGGTTTTAACTATCACTGAAGTAAGAAAGCACACAAAACAGATATCTACCCAGAGACAGGGACACAAAGAAAGTGTTTATATTTTAGTGCTCCAAAATACTAAGCAGTATTGTTTTGAGTACATACAGGCAATCCTGCCAGAACTCCTATCGCACAAGCTTAATCCATAGGAAATGAAAAACACCACAGAGGAAAAGCATGCATTTGAGTTAGGAATACATTACAGAAAACATGAAATTTGCTTGGTTTATTAACAATAGTCTAGAGCATTGCAATACACTTATTTGCAACTAGTAAATAACTACAGCTTGTTGACAGCAGCTAGATCTTTTCAGTGGTGCCCAGCAACAGGACAAGGGGCAATGGGCACAAACTGAAGCACGGGAAGTTCCACCTGAACATGAGGAAGAACTTCTTCCCTCTGAGGGTGACGGAGCACTGGAACAGGCTGCCCAGGGAGGTTGTGGAGTCTCCTTCTCTGGAGATATTCAAGACTCGCCTGGACAAGGTCCTCTACGGCCTACTGTAGGTGACCCTGCTTCAGCAGGAGGGTTGGACTAGATGACCCACAGAGGTCCCTTCCAACCCCAAACATTCTGTGATTCTGTAAGGGAACGGGCAGACAGATATCACCTGCTGACAGCACAAAGTGTGTAAGCAGTCCTTGGTTGCTTTGAGCCCAGCACATGTCACCTCCTGTTGTGTTACCGGACTTTGTATGGAAGCAGCTGAAAAATGCCCGCACGTGCCACTCGGCATTTGTATCAGTCAGGGAAGTAAAAACTTCCACAAGGCTTGCCAGAGAACAAGCATCATCTATCTTTGATTTCCAGGCCCCTTCACTTCACACTTTTCTTATGGAGGGAAAAAAAACCCCAAACATCAAAACCTCCCATTGTAGTTCGGGAATCTAAAGCACTGGGATAGCTGTAACTTGGTCCAAAACTTTGAATTCTTAGCTTGAGGCATCTTCCAGAGTTTTCTTCACTACTCCAGGAAGTTAATACAGGTGTGTCCCTTTGATTTTTATGTGCTTCAAATGGGACCCTGAACCCCCTAAAACTTTTTCTGTACTTTTTTCCAGCTTCCTCTTCCTCCTATAACAATTATAACAACCATTACACACTTCTGCTTAAATGATATTCTGACACTGTGTCCCTGTTCTTTCTTATTTTTCAGTAGGCCACTACTGGAAAGCAGGACTGTAATTCAAGAACCTATTTTCTACAAACCGTATTGTTGCAGAACCATGTGATGTCTCCTTCATTGCCTGTATAAAATAATATTGGTCCATTGTCTTTCTTCCAGTGCTGATCTGCTACTAGATACCGCTGCTGGAAGGTGAGATCTTCATCAAATCCAAAGTGATCAATCTGTAAGACCAAGGAATAACAACATGTTCAGAAACCTAAAATTGATCATGGAGTCCAGCGCAAGTGCTGACAGTCACTTTGCAGTTGAAAAAGAAAAGCAAGAAAGTTTTACTAAGATAAAAAAATGACATTGAATTAATTCATATTTTTAGATTCCTAATACATCAAAATTCTTCTGCTTTATGATAGAACCAGACAAGATTATAGGTGTATACACTGAAGGAGAAATGTTGTTTTCAGCTATAAAAAACATCCATGTCCTCTTTATAGTATCATACCTAACGTGAGATATTCTAAATATATTTACAAAATCAGACAAATCTGCTGAAGGATAGCAAAGTATCCGTGGTAATAAAACTGTATCAACAAGTAAAAAGAATCATTGTCCTGAAACATTTTGAGTCTTTGAAAATTCCTTACTAGTCTTATAATTTCTTTAAAAAAATTTAAAAAAACCCCCACACACCCACAACAAAAACCCCACCTCTTCCTTCTCCCCTCCTTTTGGCATAAGATTGAAATTTATACAGATTCTTGTTAGAAAGTAGGAGTTGTTTTAATTCTTAGAAAATACTAATTCTCTGTACTTCTTGTGCTATTGACAGATTTTTCAGACAGTTTTATGGAGTGCTTCTCCTTTTCTCCTTGCAATTTTCACTAACTCACGTATCCTCCCCAATTTTTTCCACTGCCCTATAAATATTGCAAGCCTACACATACCTCTTAACCCAAACCCCACAGTGTTAGCTTTATTCCCTCATTAGAAACTTAACTTCAGTTCCTAAGGTCAATTTTTCAGCTTTCATTCACACTGCTTTATATGCACTACCCCTCCTGACTCTTTCCCAAGTATTCATCCACACTAGAAAGTTTATCAATCGCTTTTACAAGGTAGCTCCCTGCGTGGGCACAATCTTATTCTGGAATACCCACACAGGCTTTTACTATAAAAGATGAAAAAACCAAACCAAAACACAAAACTACTCCAGATGAGCTATGCTGCTTAATTACCACATACTCACAAATCATCACTACTCTTGCTCATCAGCTGAAGATGACCTGTAGTTTGCCAGTTTTGACTTTGTCAGCACAAAGCATCATGCTTCCCTTTCACACTGCTCCTCGCTGGCAGTAACAGCCTGACATCTGCTGGCTTGAACACCTCTGCTCACCCCTCCGCCTCTCCACTGACAGCTCTGCCAAACCTCAGATGCTCCAGGAACCAACCCTCCACATCTCCTGCTTTGAGAACACCTGCAAATACGTGTTAAAAAGCAGCAAATCACACACAAATCCAAGCACTCCCTGCTAACAGAGTGACCCAGCTGCTAGGCAGACTCCTCCGGGCAGCTCAGCAAAGCCAAACCCTCAACCTGCAGGATCCAGCTACTCCACGCCATGTAATTATATCTGCTTTGTGTCAAAGAGAGTTCAGGAACTTATTTAATATATACAGTCTGCTGCAAAGTGTCTTTTCCAGACCATCTCTCCTGGACTGAAGTGAGAGGACAGCTGTGTTGCACCACGCTGCTAGCAGAACAGCAGAAGGTTTGTGCATGGTCTTGATAGACAAGAAACAAGCTCTTTGCCCTGAAAAACTTCAGGGACTGTTTCCAGACCTAAATAAAATTAATTTCTGGATGTTCTACAGTTTTACTCAGTAGGACCATTTACTACTTAGTCACAAGTACGTGGTGAAGCTATCATGCACATACCTAAGGGCTCTTTCACTGAATTCAAGTGCTGGCAACGTATGCTGGGCGCATATTTCACTCTGACAACTCACCTGCTCTGTTTTTGTTTGCAGTTCTCAATTTTAATCTCACTTTCTACATCAAGCATAATCAAGAGTGATTAGATGTAGAGAGGCAGAACAAGGTCAGCAACTGAAAAAATCTTTGGTCATTAGACCTTGGGAAAATTAAAGAGAAGGACTAGATAGTGCACATCTAATCAAAGTCACCGTATAGTTTATTAAAACTCACAACTTTATCAGAAAGTACAACTACTACATCTTTTGTTCCAGGTCTGTTTGTAAAGGGGACAAGTATCTTTTTCTATTTAACTTTTTCTCGTTAAGGTGCCAAACAGAAATAGGAAAAAACAGGCTCATGTGTCCTGCCTGCCTTTTATGGAATCATCTAAAATTAAACATTTAGCTTTAAAACTTGATCCTGCATCCTTCCTGCCTGAAGCCACAGCGCCAGCTACAAGACTACACCACAAAAAGTATTCAGCTTCCCTGAACTACAAAGATAGGTACCAAAAATCTTCTCAGTGCAAACAACTTCATAGGCTACACAGAAGAAACATACAGTGGAGGGTGGAGAAAAAAAAAAAAGAGACTAGTTTAACGGATAAGCATCCTTTTGGCACCAGGCTGAGGTTACCTGATAGGGTATTGGGCAGAACAGATTTTAAAGCCCATATTACTGTTCCCGTTCCACAGGAACTGGAAAATTAGGATAATAATATTCAGATATTAATATATTTCCAAATGATGGCTAATTTTCTTTTTAGAGATATGATTTACTATGGTTTCCTTATGATGTGATCTGTCAGTCTAATTCCACAAACAAACCTCAAAATCCCAATGCTCTAGCAAGTCTGCCTCTCAGTTCTGAGACAGAGAGAAGTACAGGAATTGAAGTTTTCTTTTGCCAGTTTAAGTAAGCACATTGATCAAAGCGTCCATCTCCATCTTGACTCTGAGCCACACTGTAGACACACTCATTGCCATCAGTCATGCTGTTCTTTCCCATTCCTCCCTCAATCTGTAAAATTCTGATAGCCTCACAGCAGCTAAGATGCCTCTGTTCATCATATTCACAACACATCAAGCCATGAACACGTGTAAAATCCCAGGCAAAACAACTTCAGACTTCTCCAGAAAAAAAAAAAAAAATCACAAGTACCTATTACTCAACTGAAGAGCAGGAACTCCTTTATTGCTAGATGATGGGGCTTCATACCCAGTAGTAACTTCTCTTTGCAAGGGTCAGACACATAATGTGACTGAAAAATCCTCAGGTTTGTAAAGCAGACAGAGAGAGACGTCACAACTGCTGGTTATTGTCAAGAAATTCAACGAACTACTAAATCCAGAACATCAAAATGCAGTTTGGAGGTGTCCCAAGGAGTATCTCCTCACAACAGCAAGAGCTGTTTGAAAGTGTACCAAGTCAAAGAGAAAAATTAATGAACAAAGGCCCCACCTGGAGTACTGTGTCCAGTTCTGGGCTCCCCACTTCAAGAAAGATGAGGAGCTACTGGAGAGAGTCCAGCGGAGGGCTACGAGGATGATGAGGGGACTGGAACATCTCTCCTACGAGGAGAGGCTGAGGGAGCTGGGCTTGTTCAGCCTGAAGAAGAGAAGGCTGCGAGGGGACCTTAGAAATGCCTATGAATATCTGAAGGGTGGGTGTCAGGAGGATGGGGCCAGACTCTTTTCAGTGGTGCCCAGCAACAGGACAAGGGGCAATGGGCACAAACTGGAGCACAGGAAGTTCCACCTGAACACGAGGAAGAACTTCTTCACTCTGAGGGTGATGGAGCACTGGAACAGGCTGCCCAGGGAGGTTGTGGAGTCTCCTTCTCTGGAGATATTCAAACCCCGCCTGGACAAGGTCCTGTGCAGCCTGCTGTAGGTGACCCTGCTTCGGCAGGGGGGTTGGACTGGGTGACCCACAGAGGTCCCTTCCAACCCCTACTGTTCTGTGATTCTGTGAAAAAGCACAAGAACTGATATAAAATTGTGAAGCGAGCGGCTGGGACCCACGGAGAAAGCTGCAGCTCAGTGACAGCAGATGGAGCTGCGGCATAGCCAAACCCTGCTGCAGGAACACGTGGGGCTGCCCACGGAGCCGCTGGGTCCCACTCAGCAAGCGCTTCCCTTCACTGGCCTTTACACAACACACGTGCAAACGAGTCAGAAACCCCACAGACTGTGTCAAGTATACTTTACAACTCCAGTCATCCAGAGTTTTTTTTCTTTTTTAAGTCAGATTTCATTAAAAAGTTGAACCAGAAAATTTCTTTTCCACCCTTATGTAAAAGGAATGAGACAAAAATCAATTACTTTTGCAACCAGACTTATTTAAAATAGACCACAACAGTAAAAGGAAAAAATCCATTTAGTATCCATTTACAATACCTTAACTGTTGGTTAAAAGTAATAATGGTAACAATATACTAGCATATATGAGGTTTTTCTAATTACAGTTTCCATAATTACAATCATTGCCAGGATGTCAGCAGTAAGTACAAGGTCCTCAGCAACCCAATGCCCTTTGAATTTGGCCCTGCTTTGAGTGTGAGGTTGAACCAGATGACACGCAGAGTTCCCTTCCAAAACTAAACTATTGTAGGATTAATCCAAACCAGTTACACAGCCTAAAATTTTAAGCTTCTGTAAAGAGGACTACCTAGCAAGTTTGGTTAAAGTCAGAATACAGTCATCATCGGCAATAAAACAGCGATGTTTTACAAATGAAAGTATCATGTACATGGAAGAATGACGCAAAATCAGTCCTTCTGATACTAATAAAATGGAGGATACAAATAGAAAAAGGAATACTGGAAACAGTAATTTATGAGTAAGTTTCAGGGAAACTTTTGTCAGCTGAGGTAGGCAGGATGGGAATGCTCTGGAGAGCTGGAGGTGTGAGGCAAAGAACGCGAGCAACAAAAGTTCAGTTCCATGTACACAAATCTTCATGAAATTTGTGTGGTTAAAAAGGGGAATCACCTTCTATTTTCCTGCACATCTTTGAGTCAAAAGACTCCCAGAGCTCTTGGGGAAGGCGCACACGTACGCAACAGACAGCTCAAGAGGCAGCCAGCTCCAGACAGAAGGCTGCAGCCGCTTCCCACACCACGGCCACGGCTGTGAGAACGGCACGCTCCGAGCCCGATTCAAACCGGCAGCAGGCAGCGCGGGCTGCTGTGCCCAAGAGGCTGAGGAGAGCTCCAGACTGAAGGCTCCAGCCAGCAGCTTTGATCCTGTAGCTCGGGGAAACCTTCTGCAGTGACGTGCAGCTCATCAGCTCAGGGCAAGGAGCTTTCTCTGGACTGGTCCACTGAACAAAGCTGGAAGGACCAAAACCCACCTCACTGCCTTCCGCACAGAATACACGGCACACTGCTCTGACTTTACCTTACATGTGCACATGTATCATGTGCTTATGTTGAACTCTCAAAGACAACTTAGGGTGTTTTTTTGTGTTTTTTTTTTAACATGCTTTTGTGTTGCTTTAGAAGTCCATTTAAAATAAAATAAGCCACTGGCACACATCTCCCCTGGGGAGGAAACAAAGAACAGCACAGCAGATGGTAGTTATTCTACAGATGTTATTCGGCTTAATATACTCCTGGAAGTATGCAGGAACTATAGCACTGTGTAAAGCATAAAGACAAAACAGGACACGTGGGCTAAAGCCCACTTCCTTCTCAACAGCATCTTAAGGTCATCAGTGACTACAGAGACAGGACAGCAAACCCAAGCCTTTACCAAAAAAAGACTAAAATTCATGGAGTAGCTTCCAATCAAAAGCATTTAATGTTATTCAAGGTGGTGAATCAGCACCTGATGGTTTTATGCTTTTGAGCTTCTGGCAGTATCGCCAGTGTCTGACAGCCTTTCTGTCACGCCTCGAATTTCAGCCTTCTAGGCAATAGCTTGATTTTCCCAAACTTGGATATTCCATTTGAAAACAAGTCAGTTGTATTACTAGTGAGAAGCCTGGGGGTTTAAGAGGCACACTCCACGCCCCTCCCAGCGCTCATGGAGCTGTTTTGAGTGCTCATCCTGTCTGAATTATTTCCTGAGGACAGGAAGGCACAGGACAGCCTGAGGATATCCTCCTGCGTGAACAGCAGTGTGGGCACTAGCCTCTTTGGGATTTCACTGATGTGTTTTCTGTTCCTGGTTTTACCCCTGACAGGCTGCGGGACTTCAGTCCAGTTAACTGGCCCTACTAGTTTTCTTTCCTCTTTAAAAAAAAAAAAATCTTTGCTTCCTCCATTTGAGTGCAGGGACTGCCTTGCTATCTTTGCAGAGCATAATATCCAAGGGGCCCCAAGTTTTGTTACAAGTACTACTACATATAATTAAATATTCAAGCTCATAAAAAACATTGCTGCAGTAGAGTGCCACTAAAAAAAAATACATATACACCATTTACGTCTTCATAGCAGGCAAGACACAGAACCAGAAATGAAAGCTAAATAAATAAAATCAATTTTAAAAGTCTCCCTCCCTGACACTATGCTTGTTACTTTCTCCTACTGCACATTTTTGCATATCATAACATGCCAGGACTCAGGCTTTATCTCACCAAGAGCTGGTAAGATTCTTGCAGTTTGTCTCTGCTCATTTAGTGAAGAAAAAAAAAAAAAGACAAGATCAAGGTTAGCTTTGTTTTATCTTTTCTATTTTACATGCAAGGAATTAGGTGTTTCCTTGCTTTCTAGGCTGATATTTGTAAAAGGGACAGCAAAGATGGAAGGTTAGCTCCAGTCTGTTGAAATGCAGAGTCATTTGATGCTCTGTTGAAGAGCAGGGAGATGTGAACTGCACTTCTTTGCATCAAAGCTACATTAGCCCACTAAGTGGAAAAGTCCTATTTGTAGCTGGAGAGGGACTTTTTACAGGGGCATGGAGTGATAGGACAAGGGGCAATTGCTTCAAGCTGAAAGAGCTGAGATTTAGATTACACAGAAGGAGGAAATTCTTCACTCTGAGGGCAGTGAGGCCCTGGCCCAGGCTGCCCAGAGAAGCTGTGGCTGCCCCCTCCCTGGGGCTCCTCCTTTGAGGAACCTGGTCTGGTGGAAGGTGTCCCTGCCCATGGCAGGGTTGGAACCAGATGATCTTTAAGGTCCCTTCCAACCCTTACGGTTCTATGATTCTATGATGCTAATATAAGAAAATTGGAAGAGATGGACTCTGTCATTGTAATCTTCCACACTACCCATAATTCATAGGTTTTGTTCCCTGGATTTAATTTTATTTCAATTATCTGTCACATTTCACAAAACATATGGGCATAATACACATGCTTTTTGCCTATTGATTCCAACTTCTGTCTATGGTCTAGCACAACAATTACCAATTTTTCCTTAGTCAGAATTAGCTTTCAGCCAAACACGCTCCCCAGAACAAACACAGGCTTAAGATCCTTGTAAGGGAGGGATCCCTTCGATTGGGATGATGTCCTTGTGAACACACAGGCCTTTGACCAGAATCATGCTTCATGTATTTTACTTCATTTTAAAAGCTTCTTTTACGCTGAAGAAACCATGTCACCTGCTCTTGGGAGGTTGCAACCATTTAAGGAAGTCTGCTTTTAGCACTCATTTATCGCTTCAGTGATTAAAAAGCACTGACAAGGAAAGCTTCAGACAGGAACTCTACCCCTGCCCTGAGTCACAGTTTGGACAAGCCACTGAAAAGAAAAAGACTGAAGAACATTTAAACAGCTACAGGATACGCTGTAGGAAAGCACCAGGCTACTCAGGTCAGCTCTTTTAGAAACAAACAGTTCCCAAACAGCCTATGATGAAAGGTTATTTTTATGTTGGAAACCTAAGCAGCTAACAAGAACACAAACAAATTGCTTTCAACTTCCACAAACCATTAGTAATTTCATGCTGCAAGTGAAACTCCAGATTCTCCTTACCATGCAAAGATGAAGCCCATAGACACATCTAGGCTTCAACTACTCCAGCATAAAATCCTCCTCCAGTCACAGTGAGGATGCAATTCCTTGTTGCAACTCCTGCACTTGGAGGGACACTCTGAGAGGTCCCACAGGCCCTCCCACTGTCTTCTGCCCCAGAATCATAGAATCATGGGTTGGAAAAGACCTCTAAGATCATCCAGTCCAACCATCCATCATCAGGTCCAACCACCCAGACTAGAGAGTGGCAAGGCTCCAGCCCAAGGGAGAGAACGGGTGACCAAGGCAGGAGATGGCAGGAATCGCTTCAGTCAGCATTACTGCTGATGCTCCTCAACCACGCTCTCCATTCCCCTGCCACTCCATTCTTCTCCAAGCAATGGAGAGGCTTGTGCTGCTGAGTCAGTCAGCTACACAAATTCATAACAGACTACCATGGCAACAAACACACCAAAAGTTCACATCATTGATGCTTCCATTCAAGGCAGCATTATCCTGGCAAAATTCTTCCACAGGACAAGGGATGGGGCAAGGAGTAGGGAACAAACGTATCAGAGCTATGTTACCCAAAGTGCATTATATCATAAGGCTCAAATAAGCACGAAGAAGATGCACTACACCAGTAAAAGCAAAGTCATCCTTGTGAAAGGTCTCTCAGACCCTTAACACACAAAGGCCTGTAAATTTTTACATCTGCCTTCAACACTGAGTTACAAATCCATCACATTTCGGAGATTAACTTCAGAGGAGAGGAGAAATTGGACATGAACCTTCAGTATGTCACAAATTAAGTAGTATAAAAATATTCCAGTTTTGCTGTTTCCTAAAGTTTTGATTAGGACTAACTGATACACAATACAAAAAAAGTTTGATCCTCCCTGATCAGAACGGTTTTCATTTGAAAGACTTCCTCAGTCTTTTTGTGAACAAGGACATGAAAAGGAAAGCATTTCAGATTCAAGACAATACTTTGATTTGGTCAAATTAAATATTTAACATACCTCTACCTCTCCCCAAAAAGGGCTTGACCTTTGTACTTTGCCAAGTATTTTTAAAGGTTCAACTCAAGTTGCAATTGTTTTACTTGCCAGATTTTCAGACCTACAAGGAAGTTTTCTCTGTTCTATCACTCTCCCAGCCTTAATTCAACCACTATTATTTGTATTTTATTTTCTACAGCTAAGCCCACACAAGACAGGGGATCCAAGCAAGAAGAGACAGATGTAGTGAAAGCAAACAGGAAAACCATCCTGTCATACATCTGGATATTCTTCTAATTAGACAAAACACATGCAAAACAGCAATAGCTCAGTGCAGGACTGGCAGTTTATCTGTATTATCATCATAGAATGGTTTGGGTTGGAAGGGACCCTATAGACCACCTCATTCCAAACCCCTGCCACAGGCAGGGACACATTCCACCAGCCCAGGGTGCTCAAAGCCTCGTCCAACCTGGCCTTGAACACTTCCAGGGAGGGGGCAGCCACAGCTTCTCTGGGCAACCTGTGCCAGTGTTTCACCACCCTCATGGTGAAGAATTTCTTCCTTATATCTAATCTAAATCTCCCCTCTTTCAGTTTGAAGCCATCACCTCTTGTCCTGTCACTACAGGCCCTTGTGCAAAGTCCCTCTCCAGCTTTCTTGTAGGCCCCCTTGGGTACTGGAAGGCTTCAACAGCTCCAGGTCTGTCCTGTGCTGAAGGCTCCAGAGCTGCACACAGGACTCCGGGGCGGGGGGGGGGGGTGTCTCACCTGAGTGGAGCAGAAACCCCTCCCTCGCCCTGCTGACCACCCTGCTGGGGATGCAGCCCAGGACACGGCAGGCCTTCCAGGCTGCAAGCACACACTGCTGGGTCATGTTGAACTTCTCATCAACCAGCATCCCCATGTCCTTCTCAGGGCTGCTCTCAATCCATTCTCCGCCCAGCCTGTGCTTGTGTTTGGGATTGCCCTGACCCACATGCAGGACCTTGCACTTGGCCTTGTTGAACTTCATGAGGTTCACACAGGCCCACATCCCAAGCCTGTCCAGGTCCCTCTGGATGGCATCCCTTCCTTCCAGCATGTGGACTGCACCACAAAGCTTGGTGTTGTTGGCAAACTGGCTGAGGGTGCGCTCGATCCCACAGTTCACATTGCCAAAGATGTTAAACAGTGCCAGTCCCAAGACTGACCCCCGAGGAACACCACTCATCACTGCTCTCCACTTAGACTTCAAGCCATTGACCACAACTCTGAGTGCGACCATCCAGCTAATTCCTTATCCACCAAGTGGTCCATCTGTCAAACCCATGTCTCTCTAATTTAGAGACTTCTTAAAAGTTTAGAGACTTAGGGGGTATTAAAAGGCACTGGACACCTACATAAGGTGGTAGGGATTTTACACGTGCCACTGTGGATCATTTATTTAACAGCCACCAATTCTGATGAGCATCTAAGATGGAGGAGGGGAAGAAAATTTCAGAAAACAAAGGATCAAAACAGCAATTAGTCATACAGCCCTTAAGCAATAGCAAAAATACCACACAAAAACTGCTGCTCTTGCAAGCTTGCAACACAGCCGAACCCTAAATAACAAATGTCTGCTTGCAGGGCCCCAAGACATTGGTAGACAGGGTCCCAGGGAGACCAGCAGCATTCAGGGAAGTAACATCCATAGCACCCCACAGGCAAAAAGTTTTTCTACAGATTGCTCTGCTTTAAAACAGAAATATCCAGGTCTCTTGTCACAACCATTACAAAAGTTCTCCAGCGGCTGAAAAGCTCTAACAAACATATGGATAAATGATGGGTCCTTATACCAGTGCAGTTAACACCCACAACTGAGCTGGACCACAGATGCTTTTCTTCCAGCAAAGCAACATCTTTCTCGTCTAAATAAAGGCTATCAGATTTTTATCCCAAAACATATTTCTGTTTTTCCTTTTCCACTTAAAACCAGGCAGGATCATTTTGTTATGAACTACCCTGTTCAGAACAGGATCTGAACAACTCCACAGACATTGCTAAAAGCCATTTGCCACCAGGTTGTAGGACGGGAGCTCCTGCTTAGGAGTCTTAGGAACTCTACATTCCCCCTCTCAGTAGCAGTGACTTGCAGGACTGAAAACTGTTCACTCATAGGTGGCCAGCCATTTATGACTGTATAGGAAACGCTACAGAAAAGCCAGCATTTCCAGAGCAGCACGTGGTTCTGAACAGCTTTTGTGGAAGACTTGGTTTTCAGGTAGTCAGGCAGTATGGAAAAGCAAGCTGCTGCTTTGAGGCATAAATCAAACATTTTGTTAATGGTAGTTTTCCTTTCACCCACTTCCTCTAGTTCAGCCTGGCCTCAGTCCAAGCCCTGCTGAAATCAAAGGGCCTGATGCCCATCACTTTCTGTTCCTGTTGTCTTCAAAGGAAGTTCCTGCACGGAAACTACCACCTAAGGCTACCTCTGACTAGCTTTTTCACGCTAAGTCCCTTTGTGGATGCTTTTAGAAAGGGTGTTTTTGCTTCACAGTGCAAGAAAACTTACTCCCTTTTGAAGCAGGCTAAATTAATGAGGAATGAAAGGAGATGCACCACCAACGGTATCCATATCAGCAGTCAGAAGGAGAAGCTAGCACACAGTATCATAGCTCCCCACATACTCACATCCCATGCAGGCAGGCCTGTCGGTGAACCCTCTCCTCTTCTGGCAAGAGAAGCTTCTCAGATCTTACTCTACAAACACCTTGTCCAGATAATTTTCACCTAATCACTCTCACTTTCAGCCTGGCACAAGGGTAAGCTCGTACATGAACTTTGTATCTTGGCTGTAGGAACGGAAAAAGATGTTATTTCAATTTGAAGATAGAAACAACCACCCAAAAGGATCAGAAGTTTTGTTCTTTGCTCACTATGTGCATTTAGAGACAGCAACCACAGCACAACTGACAGTAATAATGCCACTTGGCAGTAACACTACAACAGTGTCAAATATTAGAAAATATCCCAGGCGCACTAGGACTGAACTAAAGCATAGGAGACAGCAACTAAAAAGAAAAATGATCCCACTCTACACCACAGACAAGGAGAATAGTATCTACTGACTGTGCTGAAAATGAAATGCAATTCCCATTCTTCTGCCCATATTTAATTCTCTGAATTCACATGCCTAGAAAACAAATAAATGAACCATTTTGCAAGTACATGGAAGATGACTGAGTACACCCTGGTTTTCCTCATTAAATTTCTTACAAGTTTCACGGCTTTAGATAGAAAACACAAATACTCCAGAGTGTATGAAATAAAATTAAGGCATTTCTTCAGTTTTTGAAGATTTAAAATTAAATAATCAAGTGTGACCTCCAGTCTCTCACCAATTTGGCACATGTCACAAATTACCTGCGCAGTCTACGACAACTCATGCTGTTGGCTGATCTTGATCTCCTCAAAGTCAGATGAAGAAATCGATAGAGAACACATTCACATCAAATTCCATCTTGAAGTTCATTTCCCTCCCTACCTCCCCACCCAGGCCCTCCCACAAAAAAACCCCAAGAAATTCAGAGCTAAGACTTTGATTCAACTGCTGGAAGCTCACAGGCAATTGGTACAAGTCAAAATAACTTCAGTGAAATTCACAGGATTTCTCTGATGCACATCTGGCTTGTAAACAGCTCGCTACTTCAGCCATGTGCAGTTTTGTTAACTGCTTAGTCCTCTAGACTTTCTTTAATCAAGACAGTCTATCAGAAATCTTTCAGTGGCCTATTACAGTTTTTAATGATTAAAGGTAGCAAGATAAAAAAAATGCTTGTTTTCAGAGAGTGTAGTGATCACTGATGCTTTTTGTAGTCTCTAGTATTAACCGCTCAGCTGAAGGAAGAGACTGCAAGTTGTGAGGAAATTAAGTGTTTCCTGCTTAATTTGAGAAGCTGATGTCTGCATTGTGACCTACAGATAAATAGTGCATAAAAATAAAAATTCACTGACAAGCTTTAACAAGTACTTCCCCGTCTTCCTGTCCACTGAATAAGAGCTATTGTTTCTGCTTATAGACCTGGTTTATAGCTTACAGCTCCTGTTCTAAATCATACTGTGAAATCACAGAGTAAAAGCTGCCAAGTACTCCTGTACTACTTGATGAGTAAAACATCTATTCCAAGTAATTCACCTCTGAGACAAACATCAGCATCACTTCTTCTCTAACAACTGACATAACTTTTAATTGGTACCAAGGGGCTCTGTAAAAAGCACTTTGTTTTTTCCCTTCACCAGAAGTTAAAAGTGCTATTGTATTATGGTGCCAGACATGAAAAACAAACCCATTTTAACCATTCCCAACATGTGTTACTATTCCGAGACACCAACCTGAGTCACTATAAAACGCTGAAAAAATTGCTAACCAGAATTTCAGTGCTAATCTCAATCTGTCTCAAAATTATAACAGCGAGTTTTAGGACCATGTTTGAGACTTACTTCACTAGCATTAAATCAGCTTATACAGTACTGTTGTATGTATGTTTTTAGTGACACTCATTCACATACAACAGTGAAAATTTCAAAGACTGGAAAATGCTGAATTGAAGCCATCTTGTTCCATAATTGTAACCTACCTTCTTGTGAGCACAACACATGTAATATTTAAGAGCAAAACTGCACTCACTTTGGATTAATCCATATTTACCATCTCACCATCATCTAATCCAAATTTATCATCTTAGATGACATTTATCTTAAGATGTTAAATTAAGACAGCATTGTCATCAAAAAGGTGATTCAATCTCTTCACCTCACTGTTCTTTGCTCGGACCATTTATGCAGTGACCCGAGACTGAAGTTAAATTGGTTTGCCTGAAGTTAAATTGGTTTTTGCTGTAGTACATTTTCAGTGAGCCCAGGAAAATTCTGTGATTCACTAGCTTCCTCTAAATTGGCCCTTCCTGTAAAACGAAAGAACCATGTCTGAAAAATATATCTTTGCTTCTCCTTTGCGGTCCTTCTCAAATTCTCTTTTCTTGCATTCTAATTTTTGCACTTTCCATCAAGGCTTTCATTTTCTAGGCCTCAGAACTTCAGTCTGTAACACAAAATAAGGTATTAAAGACACTTGATATAGCCAAGAAAGATCAAATTGCATTACTTCTGAAACTTTATTACTTTGAAGCTTCAACATCGCTTCCTTTTATGTACGCGCAGTATGAAGTGCAGATGTGTTTCAGAGCACAAAAACTTGCATATGAATTTACTAAGCTATAAAATACTGACATAGGTATGAAATCTAGGAAGGTATTAGAACCCATCTTCCAGAAACGGTGACATCACTGACATGTGTCAGTCCAAAAGACTATTGGACTGAAGGACCAGGCTCAGTATCACTGTGAACAAAAGTTCATTTTGTGCTTGTTACATCGCTTCTTAGACAAATTCACAGCAGTTCACAAAGCAAGTGATGTGCGTACAAAGCGTGACTGAGGCAAAGGGTCCATCAGCCATTAAATCTCACACAGCCATCGATTATCAAATTGAGCAAAGAGACACCACATCCAGTCTCTCTTCTGAAAAAGACAGTTTATCACTGAGAATCCTTCAAACATCACAAAATTTAAAGCATCACCCTCTCAGCAGTACTACACTTAAAGCACCACAAGTTCTCAAGCTATGGTTTTTGTAGAGGCTCCTCCAAGGCCAAAAAAGCTGCCCGACTCCAGACCTTTCTCACTACACTACAGGTTTATTTCTATTCGGACAAAGAGAAGTAGACAGCTCTTGGATACTTCACCAAGCCTTTCCAATGAATTTGAATTGTGACCGCTGACACAGCTGCCTACAGAGAAGCCATTCATGTAGTGGTGGTCTTCCTGCAGCTCTAGACGTCCTACACCATTCTCTGTGAATCTCTGTTTTGGATGGATGAATATAGCACACAAACACCAAGCAACCTTTCAGCAAGAAAGCTACCAAAGCAGAAGCGAGAATAGTCTCGCCTGTAAAAGTCACGCTAGTACATCAGAAGAGCTGAAAAGAAGACCAGCTTCCCCAAGATAGACACAATTTGTTGATATCAAGATGTGGATGATGGCAGAGATTCTCCTTCAAGGGCCATCTACTCATCTGGGTCAGCATGAGGTACTTTTACACTGGGGCAATTTCACTTCTGCACTGGAGGAGCAGAGGGCTGACAGGCATCAGTTACTTCTGAAGGGGGGGGCAGTGGGAATCACACCGCCCAGCCAAAATAATAAGAGTTGATAAGGACATACACAGGCCAGCATGCAAGCTAAGATCCTAGCCACACTGACATAGGCATTGCCTGACTTGTTTCTCAATATTCTAGACTTTAGCCCCATCTTCAAAGATGTCTGATACTTAAAATCGTAAACAGAGGGAAGTTCAATGACTTAAAATCATAGAGGGAAGTTCAATGTAAGTGAGTGCTGACCTGAACTCTGACCCTGTTACTTCTCCATTTTTATGAAAGCAGACTTACATGTCGTTGCTTCTCAGTAAAGGCTGACACTAAACCCTCAAGCAACGCTACAGGTCTATAAGGCTTCATGCCAAGAGGCTCCATTTAGAGACTGAAAATTCTCAGCTTCTGAAATTCACTTCTCCAATGTACACCATTGATCAGCTGTTCACAGTGCTCAAGACTTACTTTTAAGCAACAGAATTCATGCAAGAAATCTGCTTAGACTTTTCAGAGTTTTCTTCTGGGGAAGTACTAAATATTTAAAAGACTATTCAAAGATTTTTTTTATAGAAGCAGGTATAAGGAATGTTTCCTTTGTGACAATGTAATATTTTGCGATATTATAAAATCACTTTTATATTGCATGATTTTATATAAATAACTGCAACTGATGCTGAAAACCATCAAAGGGATAAACAAGAATCAAAACAGGAACTTTAGATAAAAGAAACACTCCACAGAACAGAGGCAGATGATTCATGCCATAAGCAACTATAATGTAAATAATTGAACAATCCTGAGAGGTGGCAAAGTATCACCGCCCCTATTTAGTATGTTAATCATGGTATTTATGTTCCACTATAGAATCGTAATTACAAACTGCCAGACAGCAGCACTCGGTGCACGTTGCATAAGGACTGAAGAGCTTGCCTATCAGTTCTGCATGCTATGCCACAGACAGAGAGCAGCCTCGGCCCTCTGTGTGATTCAACCCCTCATGCTAACCCTACATCTTGGAGGTGCCAGGCAGCAACATGCAAATCTGATGAACACAAAAAAATGCATGAACACACACACACATCTCCAACCATGTTCTGTAATACTGATAAGTCTTTGGACAAGGCAAGCAAGGATTTCAAGGCCTGTGGATAGGATCCCTCTTTCCTGCAGCAGCCAGTCTCAGTCAACATGATTTTGCTTGAAGTACAAAGGAAGAGAACGTGGAAGAGACTGAAGGGAGCAAGATGTGGCATCAGCTTTACAAGATGATGTTACTAGTGTTATCCTAAGGAATAAATATGGGAATCAAAATGTGAAGTGATAATTGAAATTAACCAGACTACTGCTGCTGTAGGTACTTCTGTGAAGCCATACCCTTATTACAGTTAGAAGTTTTTTAATCTTGTAAGTTTAAAATTAACTACGCTAGGTTTAGAGAAGCTAAGAAGCAGGATTTTGAATAATGTGTTGTTTCATAAGAAGGATGTAGCTGTCCACAGTAGAACCAGAGAGTGAGGAATTCTAAGAATAGCTAAGGAGCTACGAAAGGCTGCCGAGATTGCCAAAAGGAACCGGTACTTAGGGAAAAGGTAATTCTGGCAGGGGGAGGTGGTGACCACCGACTCAGGGACCACTTACCCCGATTATAGCCCAGACTCAAAAGATGAAGAAGCTGAGCATGTATATTAATTTACATTCTAGATGAAGAGACTTTAACCAATCATTTAACAGAATAACAATGCATATGTATTAGGAAGATGAATATGGTAATGTTAAATGTATAAATGACTGTCAATTTGTGAAGGAGGTGTGCTGTCTTGGGACAGTCACCCATATCTGTGCAAATATGCAATAAAATACCTCTGCTCTGTGTGTATACTGGTGTATTGCGCACCAGGTAAACGAACCCCTGTTTTTGGGACAACACTAGGACTCTTCTGGCCGTCCTCTCAACATCTACTTACCTCCCAAAAGCCACAGATCTCAGGTACACATTAGCTCTGATGCTTTGCTGGCAAACGGAGGGCACACTGCTGTCTCTGCCGATAGTCGAGGAGAACAACCAGCTGACACCACAACCCAGAGAGGAGATGAGGACAGAGGTGTCACAGCATGGTGACAAAGGGTGGTTCAGACCACGGTATAGAGTTCGTATCACCGACACTATGACAGCAACATGCAACAACCGATGCGCCAGAACAACGAGGTGTCACGCTGAGAGTTACAACACTACCACAGGACTGATGTCCTGGCCAACGCTGACCACACACGGCAGAAGGTATCCAAAGTAGGTCACCAAAAAACGCTTCAGGACTGTTAAGAGTTAATGGAGAAACCCAAATCTCAAATCACTACTCAGGTGATTGAAAAGCATTAGTCAGAGATGCTTGCAAGACACGGGATTTATGCAGGGAGACCGCTTGAAGACAAGTTCTGCCACACCAGTAACACAGCCTGCAGAAGAATATAACCTCAGTGTACGGATTTATCACTAAAACTGTTCCCAACCCACCTTTCACACCCTTAATGACAAGGGCCTGAACGGTAAAATTATTCTGTAGCTGTTCAGGATACTCTTACAAGGGTTCTCTGTTTTCTTCATGTCAGTTCGCTCTGAAAGCGTCATCCTCCTGTCGTAAGATCACCTTCTACAAAGTTGAAGCAGGAGATGTTCAACCCATGTATCATCCAAGATGCCTGTAAATTATATACCTCCTCCTTCCAACCGCTCCCTATATAGACCAGTGCATGAAATTCAGGTGTAGGCTAAAAGGATGATTGTAATCAAACCAAGAAAATACAAGAAAAGCATCCTCTCCCCTTTCTATGCCTCCCGGTAAGCGGAGGCATTACCTCCCCCGCAAAAATCAGGCACAGCACAGCCGAGGATCCAGACATTCCCTGACAGAGGGGAACTGCTGACTGGTTTTATGAAAACCTATAAACAAGTGGGGTTTCAAGTTTTCTGCAAGGGGTCAGCACCAGCATTGTGGTGTCTCTGTTCTGCCCACACGCTATGGATTTTGCCAACAAATCATGAGGAGAATTGTCAGAGCGGACAGGCAAAAACAGCGCAGGTTCGCAACAGAAATCTGCTCCGTATTTAAAATAAACAAAGAAAAAAGTCATACGACTGCTATTTGCAGTCAGGGTACAACTGAGGCCGCCGGTCCCTCTCTGCCAACGTGCTACGCAGCACGGTTTGGAACACCAACCTCAGTTCTAGGACATGGTGTACAGACAGAGCAGAGCTGACCCCTTGCCACTTCAGTCGCAACTTCACTGGAATATTCAAGACCTGGAACGTTTTACCAAAGGGACTGAGCATCGCAACACCCAGAAATCCACAGAAATACAGCACTGTCCTGTCTGCGGCTAAACCACAGAACGGCTTGGGTTGGAAGGAGCCTTCAGAGGTCACCTAGCCCGACCTCCCTGCAGCGAGCAGGGACATCTTCAACCAGACCAGGCTGCTCAGAGCCCCGTCCAACCTGGCCTTGAATACTCCCAGAGACGGGGCATCGACCTCCTCTCTGGGCAGCCTGGGCCAGGGTTTCACCACCCTCGTGGTAAAAAACTTCTTCCTTGTCCCTAACTTAAGCCCACCCTCCCTTAGCTTAAAGCCATCACTCCCTGCCCTGCCACAGTAGGCGCTGCCGGAAAAGCCTCCCCCACCTTCGCCACAGGAAAGCGAGGCGCCCGGTAGCACGAAACGCCCCCCGAGTCCCCTCGCCCGGCTCCGACCCGGGCCGCCGGAACCGCCCCGGGGACAGCCCGCGGCCCGGCGGGAGGGCAGGGCCGGCTGCCGGGCTCCTACCTGCTGCCTGAGGTAGCGCGTGAGGTAGGGCCCGGCGGGCGGCTGCGCGCCCCGGCGGCGGATGGGGGCGGGCAGGGCGCCGAGCAGCGGGAGCAGCAGGAGCAGCCGCAGCATGGCCGCAGCAGAAGGCAGCCCGCCCGCCGCCCGCCACTTTATAGCGGCCCCGCTGCCCCCCGCCCGCCGGCAGCCCCGGGCCGGCCCCGCGGCGGCGGCGGGACCCGGCGGAGGCTGCTACGCGACCCGCCCCAAAGGGGCGGGGTTCTCGCACGTGAGGGGAAGCGGGCGCTTTCCGATTGGCTGCGGAGTGGAGGATGGCGCGCGCGCGCATTTCGCGGTTGGCTGCCGGCGCCTTGGATAGGGGTTTTTTTTGGGTCGCGCGGCGTCCTGCGAGCAGACGGCGATTGGCTGCTTGTAGCACGCGGTCCGCCATTCTAGTTGCTATGTGTCGCGTGGAGGGGCCGTGTGAGCACCATCCTCGCGTCTTATTGGGCAAGTGGGGCGGCCCTGCTGGCGATCTGCGTCGCGATTGGGTGAACGCCGCCTCGTCCCCGCCCCCAACAACGGGCTTCAGCAACCTCCCTCACTTCCGCCTTCCGGGCTCTCCTCAGAGTCGGGGCCGTTGAGGGGCCAGAGCCGAGGCGATGGGGCCGCCGCCGCCCCGGTGACGCCCTCGCGTGGTGCGGGCCCGAGGGCTCCGGGGCTAGGCCGCACCGCCGGCCGCGCGGCCCGTCGCCCGGCTGGCGGCCCGTCGCCGTTTCCCTTCGGCGCGGGCGAGAGGCGGAGGCCCGGCTAGGCACGCCGGTAGGAGCCCGGCGCTGCAGCGACAGGAGCGTTCCCGGGGTGCTGAGCGGGTGAAGGGGGTGTGGATGGCGACGTGGGGCCGGTCGCAGCTCGCCCGGCCCTCCGAGAGCGCTGCGGGCAGCCGGGGCGCCGGTGGGGACGCGGGGAGGCCTCGGGGCTGGCGGGGGGAGCGGCTGGAGCGCCCCGTGGTTCCCCGGCTGCCTCTGGAGGGTTGGTTGGTTTGATAAAAACAACGAAGCAAACCAGCTCTGTTGGCGCCGTCCCTGTTTTAACGTAGGTCCGGAGAGCGAGCCCCACGTTTCTGCTGGAGAGCGACAGAGGTGTGGATCCCAAGTCTGCCTGTGCCGGAGGGAGCTCCCGCCAGGACCCGTGTGGGTGCGTACGCGCTGCGCCCTGTCTCCCGTGTTTCGGTGGAATCCTTGAAGCGTTCGATCTGTGCGGGTTCGTTTTTCCTTGATTTGGACGGGGCTTTGAGCAGACTGGTCTGGTGGAAGGTGTCCCTGCCCATGGCACCGGGTGATCCTTAAGGTCCCTTCCAACCCAAACCACTCCGTCATTCTGTGGTCATTCCTTTAAAAAGTGCAGATGACAGTGTGCTTTGTTTACGTAGTTCTGAGTTGAAAACCTGTTGGAATGCAAAACGCCTGCTGGTTTCTCCAAGGCCACCTTCCTCGGTAATAACGAAATCAGACTTAATTTTATAACTTCTTTTCTATATATTGATATGCTTTCCATGTACTTTTTGCTGACCTCTTTACTGTAACTAAAGCAAAATAGTTCCATTTTGGCAAGTATTGAAGGCATGCGCCATCTAATATATTAGGTCAAATGAGTCTCTCTTAATACGTGTTCTGAAGAGTGATATTTTTCATGTTGGTTGGCCCCCCAGTAAAGCTTTCACCTTTTCCTGCCTCTGTTTTCGTGGCCTTTCTGCCATAGGGAATATTGGGATTCCTTCCTCCCCCCTCACCAACCCCCCCCCCCCCCGTATTACTCAGAGTAATGATTTTAATGATTTTAGTCACTCACTTTTTTCTAGTACTCATGTTACAGATCTTGATTTTATCAGAATGCTGAGAACGGTGCCCCTAAGGGCAAAGGAATAACCTGTAAGTTGAACTCTTTGTGGCAAAATACAGACAAAACAGCATTGTTGATTATTGAGTCTTTTTTATCTCTTTGGCCTTTCGCCTCCCTGAAGGAGTTATGGGATGAACATACGAAATTCACTTCCTATTCTGAGTTTATTCTGCAGCTTACATTGAAAAGAGATGTATATTTAGTTACTGCTGTGTTTTGCGAAGAAGGATTTTTAAGGTGTCCTTTCATTCAGCTGTAGAGAACATTTTGGTCATTTAAGTTGGAACTCTGTGATTTGAGGTACTTTAGGGTATTTTTGTCTACATGTTTCTAGCATCTGCTGAGAAAAAAGCTAACTTTCTAAGATAGGGGAAGTTCCCTAAAAATTGGTATTTGGGACAGTGAAGTGATAATAAAGGCAAGATAATTCTGCAGGAAAGTAGTAATACAAAATAAAAATAATTCCTATTTATTTAAACATTTAGTTCGTCATTTATGTGTCAGATCCATGTGGCCGCTTTGTTGAAATTAATGGTAAATACTGTAAAGCTGTCCCTTTGCCTCAAAGGGTGTGAATATAGTTGCAATTGCAAGCCCTTTTGAGATTTTCTGGCCGCCCTCTCCTTTCAAAGTCATTGATATTGAAGGTGTTTGCAGAATTACAAGCATAGAATTATTCCAGTTCTTAACCCTATGTTGTGATTGCATTGTAAAGTACAGAAAAAAAGTCAGAAACAGATTTGCTGCAGTGCTCTGCTGAAGGATTGTTCTAATAAAGATTCCCAAAAAATGCATGGGGATTTGTGTGATTTATCTGCAGTGGTGTGCAAATATCATGAACACTTAGAATCATAGAGTCATTTAGGTTGGAAAAGACCCTTAAGATCATCGAGTCCAACCATGAACCTAACCCTGTCAAGTTCACCGCTAAACCATGTCCCTAAAGGCCACGTCTACGTGTCTTTTAAACACCTCCAGGGATGGTGCGTCTGCCACTTCCCTGGGCAGCCTGTTGCTTCTTACTACATGTCTTAATCTTTTTTTTTTTTTTTTTAATTCTTTTTAAAGGGTTAACTAAGGGTAATAACAGATGTTGCCGCAGCTGGGATACCATTTTCAAACAGAGATTATTTTTTCCTGAGGGTTGCTTTTCAATATGTTCAAAAAACCCAGCTAAAAGCAGTTAATGTTAAAATCTCAAAAAACTTAGAATGCTTTGAGCCATTTTGACTTACTTGTTTCAGGTGATGCTGTGAGCAGATGAACAGTGTGAGAGGACTCTTGGCCGCCTCTGTAATTTCTGTCCAGAACTCCTGCTTCATCTATCCTGCCTGTCAAAAATGCTTTTCAAGGCTGATACTGGATTCTAGGAGGTATGTCCTGGTTTGGGGATCATTAACTGTAACTGTACTGTCAGAGGCCTTGGGAATCTCTCTGACCTGGACACAGGTTAAAACAAATTGGTGAAAATCCAGTCACTGTAGAAATAAGTGCTAATTTCAGGTATTTATGTTACTTATCACTATCTAGAGCTCTTTTTATTCCAGTAGCAGTTTTGGAGATTGTTATGGATCAAGAGTTGTATTGTGTTCAAAGGACAGTTTAGGAGAATAAATGATGTGTGTTAATAGCTTCCAAGTGCATCCCCTGCAGTCCAGTTCTTCAGTGCCCTTCCTAAGTTGGAAGGCATTGACTGAAAGCCCTTCCA
Source organism: Opisthocomus hoazin (assembly GCF_030867145.1). Taxonomy (NCBI): domain Eukaryota; kingdom Metazoa; phylum Chordata; class Aves; order Opisthocomiformes; family Opisthocomidae; genus Opisthocomus; species Opisthocomus hoazin. Next base: position 11,225,663 of record NC_134414.1, on the reverse strand, counting down.
AATCAAATCCTTTTTTTTTTTTTATTTCTTCTCATTCTATATGTGCAGTGTGTCAGGTAGTCCTGTATGACATTTCCACTTACTGTGTGTCCAGAAACGCATGAGCCTTCCTTTTTAATCCCACTGTTTGTGAAATCTGTGACACACAGAAGAACACAGAAGAACAGTAAATCAATGAATGTCAGCACTAAATGGAAGAAGCTGACTTTGCAAAACAAGAATATCTGTTGTTTCAAATGCTGAAGTAAAAGATAACAGTGCTGTTTCCTGATGATTTTTTTAATCTAGGTATTATATTCAAGCTACAGGAAGAAAAATCCCAAATGAGAATGAAATGCAAAAAGTGGGGGTGCGGGGAATTAAAAATTAGTCCCCAACAGGTCATTCAAAGCCCACTGTCTCTCTCCAACTTTACAACAGGCTAGCATTTAATAAATCAACAAAAAAAGCCAGAGGGATTCTGTCATGATACAGACCCCTTGCTGAGCCTCTGGTAAGATTGATGCCTCAAGGAGCAGAGAATAAGAAAGAATCTTATAGTTTGTAATGGAATATTTGATACATTATAACAGTAATACTTATGGCTGCCAATAAGTTCTTACCTCAGTAGTGATGAGCAGAAGTTCACCTATTCAGTCTTTTTTTATCCTTTTACTGTCCTGTCAGGTTTAACTGTCTAAAATGTGGCTGCACAGGTGAAGCTAAAGATGCAAGCTACAGATACAGATTGTCCCTAAAGATTGCCGACACTAATGATTTGTTTGACATTACCGTGTTTGGAAGTTGCTTAGAGCCATTCTTCGGGGACACTGCAGAAAATCTGCGGAGGTAAGGAATGGAGTGTTTCTGACTGTATAGCTGCTGCTTTTTCAGCCTAAAAAAACTGAGATGAGCTTGGATGGTGGGGAGACCAGTGGGAAGAAGCTGCTGAAGTGTTCCAGCATTTCCTTGATACCCATCACCTTGAGAAAACGCTGAAGTTTGGTTTCTTCCTGAAATCTTGAAATTTTGAGACGGAGAGATCCTCCACTTGCCAGTTGAAGGCAGCTACCACCTGCTAAGTGAGCTTTGCAGTTTGGTTGGTTGGGCTACCTCCTTGCGTCCTTCTTCCTTTATCTGAGATGATTGCATTTTCTTTGTCCAATGGCAGATTACTAAATAAATGGGCTTTTCCAGCCATTTAGACCTTATTTTTCCTCAAGATTTTAGAAGAGTCTTAAAGTAAAGATAGAACCTTTATTGTAGGGTGATTTTTTTCCAATGGTTTGGATTTGGAAAAAAAAAAAAGTGTGCACCTTATAACTGGTCTTCAATATAACCAGTTTTTCCTTTAGCAAGGAGGGATTTCTAACAAAGCCTGTTAATTCTCACAGCCTGACCACCCAGATTATAAACTTCAGACCTTCTGACATGTGAAACTGCTAGGACGGGATACTGGGATACATTCACTGCTTGTGTCTCGGTTCTGTTATTGTCCAATGCCTTGTGCTGTCACTGAGTCAAAGATGAACACTTTTTAAATCCCATATTAGCAGCATTAATAACATTCTCATGGCAGGCATTCTACACTAGACTGCGGTGCTACTGTCAGCTGTGAAAAACAGAGCTGTCTGCATGTCGTAACATGGATGCTGCTGTTGCTGTGAAGATAAGGGCGGAAAGGGTGTGTAAGCAGTAGCAGCATATTGACAGCATTACACAGCCATTGCGTTGAGACAAGAATCACAGCCACACAGGGAACACCCGAAAGTTGTGTGTCTATTAAACCTTTTCAGGGTGGTGGTTTTGTTTACTTCTATTTCACTAACAAATTAAGTGAAGTAAACAATTGAACTTACAGGTTCATGGTTTCCTGTTTTCATTCCGTGTTTAGGTTAAGCTACCACAGTGTCTTCTCTTTAGCACGTGTCCTACCTATACGACAGTGAAAATGCTATGTAAGGCTTCCTCGGTTGGTGCAATACTTCTGTATGTTTTCACTCAAGGTATATTCAAGACTGCAATCAGCTGTCAGGAGAAGCAAACACAGAGGCGTCTCCAGGAGCATTAGTTCAAGCGGTGGAAACCTGTTTCATTGGAAAAAGATTTATATTTGGAGTGACGGTAACTTTTAATCCACGTGACTCTCTTATAACGAGTTTTTTCGTTAGCTTGTAGCCAGTTAGGGGCATAGACAGAGTACCAAAGCATCATGTACAACATCTTTTGGGAATCTGAGAAAACTTAGGACTAGGACACGGGAAGGATTCTGCTCCTCTTCCCTCAGACTCCTGTGTTATTTTAAATCAGTCACATTGAAGAGTCATCTTGAATGGCAGTAGTCAGCTTGACAGCTTATCAGGGCTGCTGTTCAGAGAGCCTGAGCCGTGCCAGCTCCTGTGCGTATCAGTAACAGCTTGGAGTCTGTAAAAAAGCCATGTACAGTCCAGGCAAGAAACCGACTGTCTTTTCGAGCACCGTCCTACCTTTCCTGTGCCACATAGTCCCCTGGCATCTGAAATGTAAGGAGGAACACATCCCCCTGCAGCATTTGGATATTTTTTGATTTAAGAGCCTGTTTAAAAATGTTGATAAAGTACAGCTGTTCAACATATGCATCTGTGGCTCTTTTATGTGTTTAACAGACTTTGAAGTATTAGTTCTTAGTAATATTTCTATAGAAACAGTTTTCCAAGTTCTCTTCAAGTGGTGCTTCTGTAAGTCATTCCTATTATGAAGCCTGTGAACTCAATTCTACCTGGCAAGTGTTTTGCCTCTCCAACAGGTACCATGAGGTTTGTATCTGAGCTGAGATTATCCTAATGCACAGTGTCTTAATAGTGGAAGTTGGAGGACTTCATGGATTAACTTTACTTAACTGGAACCATTCGCCAGGTCTCTAGGTCTGATGCCTTTGCAAATATAAGTAATCCTATGTATCAACAGCCTTGTTCGTGCTCCTGTGCACACAAAGGCTGAACACACATTCGAAGATGATTTGTTTAGCCTTTGGCTGTGGACATTTCTGTATAGTTGTGTTCAGTTATGCATGCAGTTGCACTCTCCCACATAAAACTCAGAATCAACATAACATACTTTTTTAAGACTAGGTAACCAGAAGGCTATTATCCTTGGCTAACAGCCTTCAGCCTCAACCTTTGCGAAGACTCAGAGCAGGAGGGTTGTTGAATTTGAAGTCAGCTGTATTTGCTTTTTGGCCTCTCTGGCATTGGCAGACATTGAGGGTTTATCCACTTCTCAAAACATTAGATAATTCCCTCTGCTTTTAATGTCATTTTTCACGTGTAATTTCTGTGTAGAGAAGCAGGTTCTGCAAAGAATTGCAGGTGAAGCTTCTTTGAAACACTACTCCCCAAATAAATCTGAGAAGATAAAGGTTGTAGCTTATTTCCCTTTAACAGAGGTAGCACAGAGGAAATGTCACGCTGGCTTTGATGGCTGAGCTGCCAAGTCAGGTATCTGATACCTGGAGTGCTCTGCTTTGAGTGCTGCCCAGTGCCGCCTCGATAAAAGAAGAGCGCTGGCCTCGGGCAGCCAGCCACTTGCACAGAGCTGCACTGGAGGGAGCCCGGAAGCGCCCAGGGCCCCAGAGGGAGGAAGAAATGTTGTGTGAAGTCCTTTCTTAGAATTCCTCATTGTTTCTCCTGCTCCAAAACTGCGTAATTGCAACCAGCAAAGAACCTCTCACTGTGATGCCCTTTGTAGCCCTTGCCAGTGCTTATTTCCCAGGGAGTACTGCTTTGTGTGACAGACTGTTTTGTATTCTCTTCTCTGCAGATCCTGACAAAAAGGGAGACCTGAATTTAAGCCTGACTTAAGACATGCATTAATTCTTGTTTTTTCCTATCCCAAAATAAAGCATTGTACTAAGTTGTTGTTTTCTTTTTCCCCCAGGGTTGTGCAAGGGAAGATGGAGGGCGTTCTGCTGCCAGCAGCATCTTGCAAAACTGTTCCAGAATTAACAGAAGTACAAAAAACCTTACAGCTTGCCAAATCTTCCTGCCAAACACTGCAGTTACTGGTTTTACTGTTATCAGCTACTTCCATCGGCTCCTGCACTCGGCAAAACTCAGGAGCTGTAATAACAGCTCGTACTTACCTGATGCATCTTCAGCCACACTAGATGAACCTGTCAGTGAGCTTAGCAGCGTGTCGAGCCTGAGCAGAAACTCCTGTTTTGTTCAGTCTAGTGGCAGAGAAAGTTTTTTAGGGTCCTGGCAGCAGTCCTTCAGCCTGACTTCGTCTGTTGCTTGGGTAACAGCAGAAGACTTTTCCGCTCTGGAAGTGGGAAGGCTGGTGAGTGAGCAGCATGAACAAGAGGCATGGCCTGTCTCTGCAGAATCGTGCAGTGTAAGCCTCAGCGATCAAACTCTTCGGGATTCACAGTTCTGCAGCCCTTCTGTGAAGGAAAGGGATAAAGAGGAGGGTAATGAATTGAGTGCACAGCCTAGTTGGACTGACAGTATCTCTGCAACTGATAAATTAGAGAGAGTGTCTTCTTCAAAGACTGAGTGTTCACACAGAAACAGTTCCAGGTTGTTACAACATCCCTTGGAATATGGGGTAAAAAGCGTTTGCCCAAAGTCTAAAAGTACAAATTATTCTTGCCCACAAAAATCACACAACTCCCTTTTTTACGTGAGAGATGCCTCAGCTTCTCATGATGTAAATGTAGCTGGAGTGTCTCTGAAGGACTCTGTGCTTTGGGAGGAGCTCCCATTTTCGGAAAGCCTAAATGAATTTTTAGCCAGAATAGAAGATGGCGAGAGTGTTGTAACATCACCCAGCCTTGACACAGGCAGGCGTGCCCTTCCTGAAAGCAGCAAGCCAGGTGTAGATCTTAACAAATCGTGTCCCAGGCAAACCCTAGTAGCTGGTGATTTGCCAGAAGCGAGTGTCTCAGGGAGGTTCTTGCCACCAGCAGAGAATGATAGTTGGGAGAACATATTGCTTGCTTGTCTTCAGACAAATGCAAATCCTCTGAGTGATGAGGTGTCACAACGTGAGTCTTCCTCTAGTGTTTTACCTTCAACTGACAAGGACTGTGGAGCATCTTGCTTTATACTGAACCCTCATCCACCTATTCTGCCACAGTCCTTGCCAGTTACATCAGAGCCTTCTGTTTCCAAGAGCAGATACGTGCAGTCCAAAGAAGCAAATATTGACATTTCCAAGTCAGCTTGGTCTTTTATTAGTCTGCAGTGCACTGCTGAACATGGAGAAACCTCCTGTTTGAAAAGGAGCAAGGCAGCTGCCTGTGAGCATTCTGCACACGATAGCTGTTTAGCTGGTTGTGAAAACAAAGAAAATTCTCCTTCCACACCAAGCCAAAGAACAGATCTGACATTCACAGGGGCATGGGACTCTGAACCAGCAACTCCCAACAATACAAGAAGGCTATATAAAAGAGAATTAAAACCATTGACAGAACTGTCAGAAAATATCTTCAAAAGTGTTAATAGAAGAGAGAGTCTGTGGAGCAGTTTATTCCCTGAAGGCAGCTACAATGCTTCTGCTGATCTCTTTGATTCAACTGCAAGGGGGGTAGCAAAACCTGTTGAATTCTTAAATAAATCATGTAATTCTCTAATACAGGAAGATACTTTGACTGGAAAGGTCACAGCTCCTGAACTGGTGCTTTGTCCTGGAGATGGTACCTGTAACAGTTCAAAGCGGAGCTCATCCGTACACGGGTCCCCCCCTGTTGTCAGTAAGCACAGCACGCCGGTAGCTCACTCCTTGTGGGATGCAGGATGCTGTTCAGTTAGCGCTCAGGACTTTATTCCTTATTCGCAGTCGACTCCTATGACAAAACCTCTCCCGAAACTGCGGCCTGTTGGGGAAAGAAGCCCTTTTGTCACTCTCTTCACCCCTAAAAATCCCGCTAAAATCCATTCCAAATGCAAGCGATCTAGGTCTTCCTTTCAAAACTCTCTGCTGCAGCAGCTTACTGGCAGGTTAGTGAAACGCGAGAGGCCAGGTCCCAGGGAAGCCAAAGGAAGTGATAGCTCTGTTGCACGGCAGTTCCTTCACGGCCAACCACCTACCAGCTTCGAGGAGTGCATCCCTCCATCTGCAAACAAAAGGTGGAAACTAACTGTGCCTTTAACCTTAAAAACCGTTGGCTGGGCTACTGACTTACAGTTGCCCCGTGGGAGCGCTGGCGGGAACCCTATTTCTGAAGGCAGAGGGAACAGTGAGAATGGCGTGTGCTTCAAAAATGAGGAATTAAACCCTGGGAATATAGCCAGGATTCCAACAACTCCCGTATCGGCAGGTGTCACCCAGGCCTTGTTTTTAAACAATGCAGTCCTGGAAACTTGGTCCTGTTCAGAAGGCAAGAATCTCCTCACAAGTGCAAATTATTCAGGGGGTGTATTGGAAGGGGCAACTGGCTGGTCTCCTGAGTTGTTCTTCCAAACACAGGCCCCTTTTTCCAATAAGCCACAATACTAAAAAACCAAGATATTTCTGCGCTATGTTCTTAATTATTTTTTTAAGACTTTTGGGAAGGAGTCAGTAGATGAAAAGAGCTCTTTAACAATTAAATTGTTTATAGACCTATTGGCGTGTGTCTTCCTAAGATGAATTATTGCAGATCTTTGTACCACAGAGATGGAGGAAAACAGAATTTGCAGCTACTGGAATTTATTGTAAATTAACTCTAGAATGTGCAATAAAAACTTCTGTGAATGTGTGAGTATTTAACAGATCTCACTTTATCAAGCACAGGTAGGTGGAGTGTTTTAGCTTTCAGTGTTGTGTTTTCATTGCAAGAAGAGCCCTGGAGTCTGTGTCCACTCCAGATTCTCCCCCAACGACTCTCTGTGGAGAAGGGCCAAGTTTTCATCAAAGAATTTCAAATAGCATATGGGAGCCTTGCATTTGAGCCCGCTTGGGATCCCATGATGGAGTTGAATTGGGTGGAGGGGACCATCCCGAGGGGCTGGCAGCTGCTCCCAGTGTTCCTGCAGGCTTTTTCAAGTTACAGACTGCTGGCAGCGTCTCTCCTCTCCCTTGCTCTGGGCTCTTTCGTATCCTCCACCCAGAACAGCTGCATTTAGGGTCATGGAACAGAGAAATCTTGGAGCTGCTGCTGCACGCTTGTAGGGCAGGTCCTGCAGAAGGATTTGAGAACCTCATGCTGCAGGATCTCCTCAGCCTCAAAGTGCTGACTTGCAGAACCAGAAACGGGCCTAAAATTATCTGCTGTCATTCCTTTTTTTCTTTTACAGAACATACAGATAGAATCATAGAACGGTAAGGGTTGGAAGGGACCTTAAAGATCATCTGGTTCCAACCCCCCTGCCATGGGCAGGGACACCTTCCACCAGACCAGGTTGCTCAGAGCTCCATCCAACCTGGCCTTGAACACTGCCAGGGAGGGGGCAGCCACAGCTTCTCTGGGCAACCTGGGCCAGGGTTTCACCACCCTCATGGTGAAGAATTCCTTCCCAATATCTAATCTAAATCTGCCCTCTTTTAGTTTACAGCCGTTCCCCCTTGTCCTATCACTACACACCCTTGTGAAAAGTCCCTCTCATCCTTCCTGTAGGCCCCCCTCAGGTACTGGCAGGCTGCTGTAAGGTCACCCCGGAGCCTTCTCCAGGTTGAACAGCCCCAACTCCCTCAGCCAGTCCTCATAGGAGAGGTACTCCAGCCCTCTGATCATCTTCATGGCCCTCCTCTGGACCCACTCCAACACATCCATGTCCTTCCTATGTTGGGGGCTCCAGAGCTGGACGCAGGACTCCAGGTGGGGTCTCACGAGAGCGGAGTAAAGGGGCAGAATCCCCTCCCTCGCCCTGCTGGCCACGCTTCTCTTGATGCAGCCTGGGATACAGTTGGCTTTCTGGGCTGCAAGCGCACATTGCTGGCTCATGTTGAGCTTCTTGTCCACCAGTACCCCCAAGTCCTTCTCCTCAGGGCTGCTCTCGAGCCACTCTCAACCTGTGCTTGTGTTCCCCAAACGTGGGATTGCCCCGACCCACATGCAGGACCTTGCACTTGGCCTTGTTGAACTTCATGCGGTTCACGCAGGCCCACCTCTCCAGCCTGTCGAGGTCCCTCTGAATGGCATCCCTTCCCTCCAGCGTGTCAACCACACCACACAGCTTGGTGTCATGAGCAAACTTGCTGAGGGTGCACTCAGTCACACTGTCCATGTCACCGACAAAGATACTAAACAGCACCGGCCCCAGTACCGACCCCTGAGGCACACCACTCGTCACTGGTCTCCACCTGGACATCAAGCCATTGACTGCAACTCTTTGAGTGTGTCCATCGAGCCAGTTCCTTATCCAACAAGTGGTCCATCTGGCAAATCCATGTCCTTCCAATTTAGAGACAAGGACATCACGTGGGACAGTGTTGAATGTATTGCACAAAAAAAAACCCCTTTTTGGTTTCTCGGTCTCTACCGTAAGTTCTGCACCTTCTAATCAAATGCATTTCTCATCGCGGGGCGGGAGGGAGAAGAGCATTTGAGATCCAACAAGCCACCTGCAGCCAGGCAGTGCGATAGAGCTGTGCCTGCAGCGGGCTCGGGGTGCTGAGGCTGCAGGCATTCCTGCAGGCTGGACGAAGAGCACAGCTCCTCACGGCTACACAGCAAGTACGAAACAGGTCAATTCACTTTGCAGAGAAGTTTTTCCGTAGCAGTCAGTGTTGGCTGGGGGTGGTTTTTTTCCCCACTACTTCCTTACAGTTGAGGAAATTGAGGCACAGGTTGAAAGGCTTGCCCAGCATTAAGAGAGTGTGGATAGCGCTGAAGGACCTGAGCCAGCAAACCATCTTTTCTGCCTGCTGTCCCACCCAGCAAGGTATCACGCACGACCCAGAAGTTCATCCTGGTGTTCAAGGGTGCTGCAGCAGTAGGTGGCTGTGCCAGGAGGATCGAGGTCTCTTCTTACAGCTCCCAGCCTAGGTCCCTGCAGCCCCTGGATCCTAGACATGAGCAGAAGGAAAAGGAAGATCTGGTTATAGCAAAAAAATGGGGAAAGGAAAGGCAGGATTAAACAAAACTAGACGACTAGAGTAACTTCAAGCATCGTACCTGTGAGCGGAGTCATTTCTTAACTGCCGTGCCAGCGAGGCCAGCCCGAGGCACCGCAGCGGAACATGGCAATGCTGTGCTGTACGTCCCCGCCGCAGGGCTTCTTGGCACAGCCAACGGGACATGATGGTGACAGAAGAGACATACTGGCTTTATAAGCTGTGGTGGCTTCCTCAGCTGAGCGCTAGCCCTGTGCTTGGCCACAAATCGGAGCACCTTAACTGCACCAGGGCTGCTTCAGGGAGGGCGGTGCAGGGCTCTAGGTGAGCCCAAGTGAACAAGGCTGGGCTTGTGCCTGCATTTCCCAAGGTTGTGCCTGTTCAAAAGATTATTGCAAATAAAATCCTACTCGATGAATCCATGCTAGAGGCAAGTGGAAAAGCATTAATAAATTTAGCCTGCCTTGAAACAGTCTGTCTGCGTTGATAGTTTGTGTAGAAGAAGTAAAGGGAAAGACAGCATCGCTCATACCCATATCACAGAGCACAGGGAAGGCAATGTTGAAAGAGCTTTAAGATACCAGTGCTCAAACAAACAAAGCTTGAAAGTCGTTGCTGCTGCAGCCTCCCACACAATACAAGACTGCAGCATCACCGGCTCTTCAAGCACTCCTTGCGCTGAGCTGGACAAACACCCACTTCATCACGGGGGTTAGGCCGGATCCAAGCGACACACCAGAGACCTGACGTGGCTAGCAATGAAACGCTGCCAGAACTCCTACATCATACACCCGGCAGCATCTTGACATGACATGTTTTGCCCAGCAGTGTGATTTTATTCAGCAGAGAATCCATCCACACCCTACGGCAGGCAATAGTTTGGTGCAAGCTGATGTGATTATAATTATAAGCTTGTACAAAAAGAATAAAGCCCAGCATGTTTCATTCTGAAGGTAATAAAACTCCTGAAACCGCATACCGGGTTTGTGGCTGATTCCCTATGCATAGAAATCCATAAATCAAGACTAGGTTTTAAATGAGGTAGGACTGTCTGTACGATACCACTGAAATTAATGCGGGGCAGTCAGATCTCTTGCGCCTTGCACGAGAGGGCTGCGCATGCAGCGAGACCGAAAAGTACTGCTGCGTGACAGGCTCCTGCCAGCCAGCAAGGTGACATCTTCTGGGCAGAGCTCCCCAAGCGCTCCATGGGAAGACTTTGCGTGTGAGAAGGTGGAGGAGAGGCAGCGAGCTGCCTTGGGTTTGCCCCTGCAGCCTGTCTGTCTTGCAGCTCTTCCCCTGGGCAGTCTGTTCCCTGTCTGCAGGGAGCCTTCATGCTCCTACAAACTGTCTGCCCACAGCAGAACCTGGCACAGGCTGTGCCCTTGCTGCTATGCCTGCTGAGCAAGGAGAAGGTTGCACATCCCACTGGTTACGTGCTCCTTGCAAGGAAAAGCTGCCACTCTCCACCTGCCGCTTACTTTTCCTCAGGAAGAGCTTGGTTTGGCTTCTCCGGCCATCACCACCACAGGCACCGCACCCCAACCCTCCTCCCATTCAGGAAATACTCAATTCCCAAGCTGTCGGAGCTTTAAGGGTGTTTTCAAACCCTCATTTGCCCAGTTCCTACCTAGAAGAATGCAGGGACTTTTCCCTCACTGAACACCTCTCTGTTTTATCACGGACTCAAACTGCCAGCTTCCTGGGGACCACAGAGCAGATGGTGCAGCCCTCATGTCAGACATTTACCAAGGAAGGAGCTTCAAGGTCAGTGGAAGAGGCAATAAAAGACACATGGCATCTTCAAGCTTCACAGCTCCTTTCTCAGTGTAAGTATTAGCAGAAGCTGTCTTTGATGTGGAGCAGAGCACAGGGGAGGAAACCTGATCCCCAGAATGAGCCAGAGCACAAACTTCATGTATTGACCAAAAGGCTAAAAGCTTGAAATGGGAGATCTTGTCCAAAAGTATTCTAGGCCCCCGGAAAGGCAAGTCGTTAGGGCACGCCAGTGGAAGAAGCAGTCTTCCGTGAGCATGAAGAGAGCAAGTTGAAGGCTGAAGAGAAGAACTAGCATCAAAAAAAAGGCACAGGGACAAAGAATGAATTCAATAGAAACATCCAAATGGCACCTTCATCCAGCACAGCCCTAGCATCCTGGTGGGACAAGAGCTTAACCAGCTATGGGTTTGCAATGATGGTGAATGAAGGTACTACCTCTGTCAGCGACCACCCTCTAGTGACTGATACCAGCATTTCAAACTGCTGTAAACTGGTTTGGAATAAAATTTTTCTTGTGCTCTAGGGCAAAGGGACATTGCTCCCATGGACAGCAGCTCCACCTTTGCTCTTCTTGTGAGGTCCCAGTGGTGCAAGAGCCTTGATATGCTCAACCCAAGCAGAAAATCCTCAGCAGCCACTCATTTGTTGGTCTGACATTAAATCACGTCAAGTGAATCGGTTTGTCTTGTACATAATTTTAAGGCAACTTTGCTTCGCAGTTCAAATCAAAAACCCACCAAAATCAAAACACTTTAAACACCAAGTGGAAAGGATTAAACATTTATTTACATACAGATACATATGTAAGCCATTTCTAAGTATAAAAAAGACATTACAAATAAACATGAAGCATCATACATTCATCATCCTGGTCATCCAAAATACAGTCCTTTCTCCACCCCACTGTACCACACTTGACAACAGGAACTTAAAAAAAAAAAAACCAAACAGACAAGTCAAATGCTTCTGACGGTCAATGATTCACAGTTTTGCCAACACCTATTCCCTTCCCAAAGACAGCACTACCCCAGCCACTCCAGCTCCATGGCCCGACCAGACATAGTGCATTTTCTCCACCGAAATGGTTGTGCTTGATCAACAAGAAACGCATCCTCTCCTCATCCTTCTGGCCACGTGTTTAGGAATCGAGGTTCTTGCTAAAGTTCTGTACATTGTGCTAAGTTCAGAATTGTTGGGGAAAAGACAGCAGACCTTTGTGGGAAAAACTCCAACCCAGGAAATTCCTTTAATGCTGTGACTTCCCTGGCATGGAAGCTGCAAATAAAATGCTGCTTTTAGTGCTTAAGCAGGTTTTTTAACAACAATTCAAACTACAGTTGATAGTATAAAACATACTTTGTTCATGCTGTAAAGAGAATTGTGTGCTTCCGTATGGATTTGCTAGTAATCAAAGCTGAGAGCAATGCAGGTCTTCTTCTGAGGAAGTAAAGATGCCTTTATAACAGCGCTAAAAACGATCATAGCTTTCAGGAAAGAGGAAACATTTTAGACTCAAAAACCTAAAGGTAATGCAGAGCACGATAAACTTGTCAGTTAGATAACATTACAAAGGGAAACAAGCCAGTAAACATAAAATTAAAACACCTACTCAAAGTATTAATGAATTCAAATGAGAGCTGGGTGAGTCTTTCTGTATAGATCAAAGGCAGTTCAAAAAAAATCTCCCGATCTGCAAATTCACGGAACAGCCAAATATGTGCAGCAGAACAGAGCAAAGTGGAAATAAAAGAGGAGCAGAAAGAGCCTTGTCCCATATTGACAGCTGAGTGACTGCAGCTGCTCCAGTCTCAGGGCTTTTTATTTTTTTTTTTCCTTTTGTAAACAGCTGTGGGGAATAAAACGGATGTGACATATCTGCAGTGCATCTTATTATGCTAAAAACCATGGCACATTTTAAAGTACTTCTCTAATATCCAGAGATATACTTGTCACTCCAAACCAGCATAGCAACAAGCGCTGGGCTCCCTCCACACTCTCATTAGACAGCCTTTACTCTCCAAAGCGTTGGCTTAGGAAGTCAGTTTTTCCCCTTCAGTGCTGACTGTACGTGGAGGCCAGTGGTAAGGCTCCTTCCAAACAGCCTGCGAGAGCTGAGGCAATGGCAGTGCCCGAAATTGCGGCGGCTCTCCCTGCCGTAGACCAAACATTTTATTCTCACTCCATCAAAATGTCAAAGCAGCATTCCCCTCTCCTCCGCTTCCCCCTCCCTAAGGGCTTGGCTGCTGGGGATGCCACGGCCATCACTAAAGCTCATGCCAGTGACGCAACCCAGACCCTCAGAGATATCTGCCCCACCACCCAAGTGACAGCTCAGAATGACTCTCCTCCTCCACAGGGCCATGAGTCTCCCTGGATGGAGAGCAGCATCCACCTGCTCACCAAGATTTACTCACTCGCACCAAACCCCCACCGATTCCCAGCATCTTACAGGACCAATACAAGAGATTCACAAGGGAAACAATCCTGTAAGCAGGATGCCCTGGCTGAGAATGGGCTTTTGGAATTAATTAGCTTTATAGTCATAGCAAGAAACTCGAGGTGGCACAGAAGAAGAGCCACAGATGCTCTTCCTTCTAGCTAAAGTAGGAATTGGATCCAGTGGTTCATGCAACCAGGATTGTTTCCAGTCTGAGACCTCCACATCACTCGAGGCACGAGCGATATTGGGAAGGAGCAGATTCGTGCGTGAAAGGTACTGGAGGAATGAGGCTTTGAAAAGCTCCGAGGTTTGCATCCATGTGACGCCAGACATACCAGAGCCCTTGACCACTGCCCATGATAGTGTCAGAGTATTTCTAACATCCCCACTCCCACAGGGAACCATGCACAGCTAGAACCATAACTGACACAGGTTCTGGCCATGTCAGGTGCCTGCGGACCAGGGCTGGACTCCAGAAGATGCTTGGCAGGGACACGACCACGGTCCACTCACAGGCGTGCATGTCCTCAGGAACATTACCCCAAGATAAGCAGTAGCAGAAACATTAAAGGTGGCATCTGCTTCTGGAGTTTAATTGTAGCACTAACCAGAGCTAAAATTATCTTCTGAGCTTGCTGGAAAACGATAACGGGTTCAACAAATGTGATCACATCCAGGAAGCACTAATAGCCAGTTATTAATGTGGAAACAGAGACAATCTCCAAGTACAGTACAGCCAGCTCCTGTTTATCCAGACAGATCAGCTGAGCTGTTAACCCTGGCGATACTCTTAAAACCAGTCTCATTTTTCACCGTCAACATTTACAGCCTAAATGACACTCATTGCCATTTCAGTTTCTGCTGTGCCTGGGTTATCTGCCCCCAGTTACCCAGCTGACTGCACCTGGAGGTGCAACCATTAGAAATGAGCTTTTTTCCCTGGATCTGTGGCCCCTTCCACGGAAAAAAAAACAAACACCACACCCAGAAAACACTCTCAACTCCCACGGCACAGTATTCGCTTCTGGTTTAAGTTACAGCTCATGCGCATGAGGGGAAAGGATGTAATGGCACCCATGGGTGACGACAGCCGGCAATCTGTCTCAGCTAGACATAGGACAGTACAGTAAAAGGAGGCTTTGGGTCAGTTTAACGAGGTGGTGATTAGCGAGGTAAGTCAGAGCAATGCAGCGGGCTGCTTTGGGAGCCTTGCATCACGGTCAGCACAATTATCCTGCTGTCCGTTCTCCTAGCCAAGACAAATCCTGAGCTGAGGCAAGTGGGAGATCCGTAACCCTCACGGTACATTTACCTGCTGCTCCAGTGGATGATCACATCTCAAAGGCGCGACCAGTTCCAGCTGAGGCTGCTTTGCTGGGGATGCACTCACTACTCGCTTGTAGGAAACTGAGCCAGTGTTTCCCCACCACTCCTCATCGTAAGGCAAAACTGTCCTTCAAAATGACATCCTTTGCTGCTTGTGAACAGTAACCAGAACAATTATCGCCCACAGCAACAAGGGGACAGACTTGATGCAAGGAAAGCGGGTGGCATCGACTCAAATTTGTTCAGATAAGCAAATAAAGCTAGAAACGGAGGAAGAAAACTTCCTGATCTAACACCTTTCACGGGGTTTTCACTACTAGAATTGATTATAGAGTATTTCCTTTGGCTCCAGTGGGTTTTCTGGTGAGCCCTTATGTACATCAACATTTCAGAGAGTTTCCATACTTGCTTACTAGGAATTCACAAAGTGCCCTCTAGAAACACCTTTCTCTAACTGAATTAACTCAAAAAGGTCTTTGTCGGTAGGAGCAACTCATTTAAGGGTACTGGGTGCTTTGCTACTGAAAGCAACAGAATGCAGAAGAATTTCAGGTGAGACTCAAATTCAAAGCATCCCTTATTAAAGTCCACAGCAATCAAAATCTAAGTCATAGATGCATTTTTTTAAAAGAGGACGTGATTGAGAAAATCCTGAGCTAGCAGAACCACCTCTTTACTCTGCATTTGCTGCTCCATGGAGAGATCCTTCCCCCTGCACCAAGGGCTGCGGCTCTGCCTGCCCCACAGCCGGGAGAGGGTTTCTGTGACTACGTCTCCAGCCATACCCGACCCCGACGGCCCCCCGGGTCCCCGAAAGGCAGCACATCCTGCATGTTTGCTCAGCCTCTTTTCATAGCTGGAGAATTTCACCTATTTTCCCACTGAATTCAGCCTCTACAGAAATCATGCCAGCTCAACATCTTGATTTACAGACAGGTCTTCATCCTGAAAAGAGAAGACAAATGGAAAAGCAGCTGAACAAACAGCAGTCCTTAGGGATAATGAACAAGTCAAAACCCAGTGGGTCTGACCATAACTAATTGCACCCCTTGTCAGCAAATCTCGGGAAAGCCTGTTCTCCCGTGTGTGTGCACCCACCATGCTTCTGCACCACTAATTTCAACTTTCCCTCTTCTCAAATCACTGTCTCCTGTGTCAGCCTCAGTCTGCTGCTATCATTACTGATGCTGAAGAAATTCAATAACCATTAACCGCTAAACCTAGACTAGCAGGAGCCAACTGTTACCAATACAGCTATTTCCAAAAAGACAAACAGCACCAGCAGGCTGACAGATTTTAAGGGCTGTTTCATGTGTTCTACAGCACAGAACAAAGGATCTTGCCTGACAATTTGTCATGTGTGGTTTTCATTAAATAATGATCACAAAGGCATTTAGCATCCAACACAAACACGTATCTGACTGCACGCTCAAACAACTTACCTGTAGATCAAATCAGGACTTCACTGTTAGAGGTGGCAAGAGGCACCCATTGTCTCCTCCTTTATAGAGTTCATAATTCCACTTTTTCCATCACACCTCTTTGACCTAAGGGCTTTCTTTTTTCCTAGCACTTGGTCTCATGGGGAACACGCACAGGAAGAGGAGGGAGTCATGGCATCTCCCAACAAACTTGCAGTGAAAATACCCAGTGCAAAATACCAGCCAGTACCTCACCGCGGACCTGAAGCACAGAACGTTTAGGGGTTTACCCAAGATCAGCCTGACTGAATCAGTGGCTGAACCAGAAAACAAAATTTAGACCATCCAGTTTTCAGGAGTTGCTTTTACAGGTTTGCAAGTGTTGGCCATCCAACATTGGCTTCTGGTTGGAGCTACTTGTGCTAAAAAGTTTAAAGAAGCATTCTCATTATGGGACTACTGTAAAAATTAACACTCAGCCAGAAATAAGAAGATTACTCCATGACTGTGAACATATCACCCTAAAACCACATCGAAATCTAGCAACCACGCTAAAAGCAATGCCTTGCTCTCCTGATAGTAGAGAACTTTTCCAGTCAGTTTTGGCCCCATCGTATCAATTCTGCACGGCTTTTGGATGCTCGACCCAGCAAGCATCACAAGGCTTTTACTGGCAGTTCTCTCAAAAATCCCCTCACCTAGTGAGGTGCTGGCCATAGCTGGAGAGATGATTGTCAGCTAACTGGGATTTTTATTTTTATCTCCTTTTATTTTTCAAGACTTTGATCACTATGCCACAGCTCTAAGTTGTCATTAGCAGTTGATAAAGCTCCTCTTCTAGTTGAGAAGCCTTCAGCAAGTGTCCCAGACTGCAGAAAAGATCAGCCCTCATTGCTACAAGGAGAGGTGGGTTGTATGCACTAGAGAGATATTCGAAGGTGTACAAAAATAACTCCTGTGAAGGAGTTACTACAATGAAATGTAACTTCTTCAACAGGTAGTGTGTTAGTTAACCGCAGCAAAAGAGGCTACAGCTTTGGCTTACGACCTTATAAAACAGTGCACATACCACCATTGCTTCCTTTCAACTTCTTCAGTCTACAGAGAATAAATTTTGTAAGGAGTCAGCTCAGATTTGTCCCTGGAGAAGTCAGATACTTCACTGTAACATCAGCCCAACTGCAGCACTCCACCCCGCTGCAAAAGCACATCGCTGGCTGGAAATGGACTCCTTATACAGAGAAGATTTGCTAGCAATAAAAGGAACCAACTCTTGGAAGTTGGTAGGCAGCTAGTCTCCAGAAGAGTCACCTACAGGCTAGGAAAGCCCTGGAGAGAAAGACATAATCTTCTAGAAACCTCAAAGTGAATATCCATTAAAATGAAGTTAGTTTCTATTTGACCAGTTCAGCTTGTTCGGCCATGACGATGTGTTAGAGTTCAACCTCCAGAAGTGATGCGAGGAGCACTTTAAAATGCATTTATAGAGGTACTCGGCAGGAATGCACAGTACCTGCCTAGCTTTGATGCTGTTGGAAACCAGGCTGAGGAGCCCAAAGACCTTTCCGTGGGCAGTCTCCTCCCTTCTCAATTAACTCCATCAAACAGCCCTGCCCTATCCGTTATCAATGACATGCTGACAAGTCCAGCATCCAGAGAGTAAGGACTTTTACAAATTAAACATACATAGTATTGATTTTTAACTTGGGTGCTACCTACATGTAATGCTCTTAGCCCTGCTCCCAAGAGCTACCTGAAAGCTGTGCAGACCCGGCTGTCTCAGAGACGGGTGGTCTTCACACACTCAAATGAAGCTGCATTTGGCACTGTGGGGAGTGCTCAGGAAGGACACTGCTCTTCAGCACAGGCTGCACCATACAGTCCAGCACAGCAGAAGCCACCAAGTCCCACACATTTCTGAATCCTCCGGATTACACCATAAGCAGAGCCTGAAGAGGACCAGGGCAGGCCAGCGCAGCAGATGATGTGTCCCCCAACATCTCACACTTACAGCAGCACTTTGCCAAGTGTTACCTAAACCACAAACCATCCTTGTACCACAACTTTTACATCTTCCTTTTTACCACTAGTCATAAAAGAAGAAAGAGACTTAAAGAGGAGCAAGAAAAGATTAAAAATGGCGATATGACACACCGATACCCCCTCTCTCCGACACAGAGTCAGCTCCCCATTACAGATCAAAGGCACAACATGATACAGCCCAAAGAAGCTTTTCCAGGAAAACATTCTAAAGCATTTTAAAATGCCTTTTTTTTTTATTGTTATTCTTTTTAAGAAGTACTTACTGGCAGCTTTTTATGTCAATACAAAAGCTCTGTTATCTTCAGTAAATGCCAAATAATATTAAATCGATTAACTCTAAATTACAGCGTATCACAGCCATGTAATTGCCAGGAGAGATTTATCCAGATTAGCTAAACTGAACTCAAACTTCTGAAAATCATTTTTTCATGTGCACATTCACTATCTTCCAATGTCGCTTTAACAACAAAGTGTAAATTTGCAATGCGTTATTCGCATATGGCACTGGAGGTGTAATGACACACCAAACTCCACAGAGCTTCCAAGGTTTGGGGTTTTGTAGAAAGAAATTGCCTGACGTTACACATCTGCTGGAGTCTGAGACTAAGAGTACAAAGCATCAAGTAAACGAAATGACTCTGCAGCCCTGAACCTGAAAGCTCCTCTGGCAGAGGGACGAGATGCCAAGAAGACACTTTCAAGAGCTTCCTCGAGAGCAGTTCCACAAGGTGAGCACTGGTGGGTCACACACAGAATGATACCCGTTGCAACCCGTCGCTATTTCCACTTAGCATAAAAAAACCCCTCTACAAAATTGTACGCCTGCCTTTCAACAAGAGTTGTATCTACACGTTGTATTTTTAAGCCGGACATATTGCAGACTACCACTTCAAGCTGTGCTCTCTTTGAACCCTTATACACAAGATTTTAGTCATGTCTGGTGCGCTTCTTCCAACTCCACCAATAACGTTTCCCAAGGCTGAGGACATTATTAATTAGAGGAGGGACGGTTAATTTTCTTTTTTTTTTTTTTTATTTCTGGAATGTCTTTTCATCCTGTGTTGGATATCAAAGCAGCACAGTCCTTCCCTGCTATGTTTAGGCCTAGAAAAAGAGGTAACAAGATTTTTTTTTTGAATGAACAGTGCTTATTAGTGTTTTTTCCTAACTGATCTAAGTTACACATTCAGAAGACAGTAATCTAGTAAGACTACGTTTGGTCTATGGAATATTTGCCGAACTGCTAGCACCAAAGGGAGCAACTGAGCTGTATCCATGTCTTCTTAAATCTGAAAAATGTCGATATACGTAGCTTTTTTTTTTTTTTTTTTTAATTCCATGTTCATGAAAGTGCCTGTAGACAAGAGACGTAACACTATTTCAAACACCAGCCCTCTATGAAGACACACGGGCAGACGCTATGTACACATCCTAAGAGTTTACTCGCTGGCAGCCTGGAAGATTGCCAGTGTAGTCCAGAGTCAGTGTTCCTTGTTGGTTTTTTTCTTTCTTACTTTTGCCTTAAAAAGGACCAAACACATTTTTCTGCAAGAGAGATTCTGATCTCTTCAGTATCTTCTTCAAGAGAGGCTCCTCTAGTCTCCCACAGAAGAAAATACAATAGCTCATATTCTGCATGACACGAAGCACTTGTGCAACTCTTCTCTTCCTAACCTGCTCCAGAGACTGCAAGAAAGGTGAAATTTAAACCATGTTCTATTCTGCTACGTTGCCATGCAGCTGGAGCCGTCAGCCTGCCATGCTTCCAGGTCTGCAGCCTGACTCGGGGTTAAGTCAGATGGGTCAAAGCGGCAGGAATTCCTTTCAAGGAGATAAATCCCAGCAAAAAAATCCTCTTGGCCCATGGCGGAAGGGGAAATCACATGCCAGCTCTTTAATTAAAATTACAGCAAGTCAAGTAGCTGATGCTTTTCCCCTCTCCTGGTAAGGGGGATGAGACATTGTTCACAAGGGTGTTCTGTCGTGCCTCGCTGATCAGCCGGCAGGCCAAGTCCAGGAAGAGTTTTTCCACATTATCCGATTCTTTCGCCGAGGTTTCCAGATAGTACATGTCCTGCGCTTCGGAAAACTCTGCAGCTCTTTGCTGGGAGACTTCCCTCTTATCAGCTAAATCAATCTTATTACCTGCATTGATAGAAGATTTTAGAAAGAGAATTAATTTGACTTCCAAAACAAGACAAACAGAGGTCGATAAGGGACAAAGAAGAGTTTGGTGGTGTATCTACGTACGGACAGTGGTTTTGATGTGAAAATCTTAGCGCTTGCTCTCCCCTCCAAATAATGGATTGCCTGATACACCTGACCAAGTTCCTTTAATATCAGCTCATTTAATGGAATATGCCCTGTGAACATCCAAATCAGTTCGCTTTAATTTAGCACCAGTGCATCTGTTTGCTGCTACGAACCGACATTAAAGGATTTTCATTTTAATATCTATCGAAAATTCTCCCGTTCTTGCTGGGGAGCACTTAAAATGTCAATTATAGCACGTGAGATGCTAAACGTGATATTTCTCATGTCACTACAAGCTTTAAGAGAAGCCTGGCATGGAAGGCTGCTTTCCTATTTCAATATTCCCGTGAAGGATTTGGCTGTTGATGCTGGGAGAGGGATGGGTTCGGGGGCACTCACAGAGCGAGGTGGGGTGAGAAACCAGCCCCTTCCTTTGGAGAGTTCGGCTTAGCAGAGAGTTGATTAATGCCTCAAGCAAGCGTCTGATATGATTATACCCTATTACTGGCCACTTCACTTCAAACATGACATTTTTGCCACAAATTGATCTTATGAAAAAGATAGCAGACCAGGACCTGCGATAACAGGGGGCTGTGTCCATGGACTCAGAAGGTTCAGGAGGAAACATCTTCTACCAGCAATTGTGTGAGAACTAGTGTGAGGAAGATTGCACTTCCACTGGCAAGCTGCATCTCATTACCCTCCTCTCATCTGAGGTGCCCTTTCTTTCTTGATAAAGCAGTTTCTTGGACCTGAGGCATACACTGAAGTTACTTTTCTAAACAAATTATCACTCAGCACAAGCAGTTTATGGGTGTCACCCTCTTCAAAGTGTGTGTTATGGCTGCTGTCATCTATATTTTGTGCTGTAGATGCTGATAATTAACTTAACATTCCCTGGAAATTCACATATGCATTTTTTACTCATTTATTAACTATTTCTGCACCATTTGTACTCGTGCAATACCCTTTGCATGGAGTGTAATGAGTTCCTTGCTTAGAAGCTCCTTAAATCCCAGGGCTCACTTGCAATATCACTGAGACATGGAAAGCTCAAAAGATTTTTAGAGCCACCTTAAACACACTTTACAATCCTCCAGCTTTTTCTTTATACAACAAACTATTAAAGGAGATGACGACACTGCAGTATGAAACTTTTTGGCTTTCTCCAAGTTATTTTTCCTTTGTTATTTACATATCCTTGGGCCTTTAAAAGCCACGTCCTAACTATCAGATGCTGAAAGCAGAGCATGGAAAATCACAGGGAGGCAAAATAACCTTCACCTTGCTTGCAGCAGACAGATGACCCGAGGTCTACTTTAGCTTGAGTTGAAGCTCTACAGATGAACATAGAATTCAGTTATTTATTTTTAAGTTTTCCTAAAATTCATGAAAAAATATCCAGTTTTCCAGCTCTATCCCAACTGTGTGTGCTATGATCCAGACAACCATCACATCCTGACCTGGTTCCCAGATCCTGACCCACTTGAGACAAGACTTTGGTTGTCCCACAGCAAAGGGGGACAGCAACTGCAGACAACTCTAACTTGAGCAGATCCTTGTGTATTTGTAGAGATCCGAGCTGGAAGTCACAATGGAAACTGCTCTCTCTTAGCTCAGTTGGTAGCTGAACCGTCAACTCTTTAGTCCCATATGGGACCAAGTGGTGGAAAGCATCCACCTCTGCATGCAACAGCTTCAGACTTGAGACAAGGCCACACTCAGAGAAGTTGCAGTGGTGTCCAGAACATCACTATCAGCATCTTGGGGTTATTTGCAGAAGGAACAGTCCAAGCACAGGGCAATGAAGCTGGTGAGGGGTCTGGAGAACAAGTCTTACGAGGAGCAGCTGAGGGAACTGGGGCTGTTTAGCCTGGAGAAGAGGAGGCTGGGGGGAGACCTTACTGCTCTCTACAACTACCTGAAAGGAGGTTGTAGTGAGGCAGGTGTTGGTCTCTTCTCCCAAGTAACTAGCAATAGGACAAGAGGCAATGGCCTCCAGGTGCATCAGTAAAGGTTTAGATTGGATATTAGGAAAAATTTCTTTACTGAAAGAGTGGTCAGGCATTGGAACAGGCTGCCCAGGGAAGCGGTGGAGTCACCATCCCTGGAGGGGTTCAAAACAGTGTGTAGATAAAGTACTTCAGGACATGGTATAGCAGGTGGTTTTGGGTAGATGGTTGGACTTGATGATCTTAGAGGTCTTTTCCAACCTTAATGATTCTAAGATTAAAGCACCAGCTGCACCCTGCGCCCACCTGCAGTTACAATTCTGGTTGGCAACAAGACCTGCTGCACCCGTTCGAGCATCCTGCACCACCCGTTCACACAGACACCACGCTTTCCTCCCGCTAACGCCTCCAAAGCCCTGGCACGCGCAGCCCACCCCCCATCACGCCACCCTGCTAGGGACGAGCGCTGCTTACCCACTAGCACGGTTATGACCTTGTTGCTGGCATACTGCTCGATTTCTCGCAGCCATTCTGGGAGACACCGGAAGGATTCTTCGCAGGTGATGTCGTAGGTCAAGATTAACGCATTAGCGCTGCGATAGTAACTCTGCGTGATGGACCGGAATCGCTCTTGCCCTGCCGTGTCCCAGATCTGCAGCTTTTGGCATACAAGGAAGGAAAAAAAAATAGTTATTTAACTGTATTTGATAGCAGCACAGTTTTGACCTAAAAAAGCCTTCAGGGTGAAACCAATGCTGGGAAAGCACTTCCCTCTTCTCCCCTTTGGCTTCCCCTCCCCCAGCATTTTTTGTGTTTCCATTCCTGCACTTGTGGATTGAAATGCAAGGCACAAAGTCAGCTGGCACCGCGGCCAACGGCCCCTGGGAGATGCAGATCTGCGGGCTTTCACGCGGCTTCTGGCATCTCCCTCTGCTGAGGACAGAGCTGCTGGCCTGGGGTTACAACGCCGATGCTAGTGGGACAAAGTCACTTCTCCCGCCCCTGATGTCCAACCAACAGCAGCATCTATCCCAGGGAGAAATAAGAAAGCCTCTCCACTAGCTCCCAAAGCCAGAGTTATCCTAAGATGATGCACCGATGGGTGGAAACCACGGGAGTGAACAAGCAGCTCAGCTGAGGGCTGTCCAAGGACTCACCACGTTTCCTCTCTACACCTTCACCCATCTCACCCAGTTGCTTGCTGCCTGCCTTCCCAACACGTGGAACTGGTTGACACATCCTTAACTATACCAAAGAGGTCCAGGAGTGTTTGCCAAACCTTCTGCATCCAGGAAGACAACATACATTTCCCAATGCAAACTAAACTCATACTGTTGTTATAATTTGTCCATCTGATAGTTTTTAGTGGGTCATCAAAATCTCAGTTCTTCAGAAAGGCAGTCAAAGAAACAAACAATCAAAATTAAGCCATTTCAGCATAGAAGTGTGGTTCTCTGCTTCAGCTTTTATTTTTTTAAAGCATCCCTCCCTGGAATTAAAAATATGAAAGGTTGATTTCCAGCCAGAATCATGTGTACTTTGGGAAGAAAAAAGGTGAAGTATTTTAGATTTTTTCCATATATTCAGCAGTCTGCAACAGAGAAAACCTTATTCTTGCCCAGTTCCAAAGTCAAACTACGCCAGCTACTCATCATAATTGTGTTAGTTTGAAACGAGAGCTCCCACAGCAGCTTTCAGGTGTGGGGTATGATTTTGAAAAAGAGCATACTTGCAGAGAAAATAATCTGTGGCTGGTTCACAGCTCCTGGGCACCTTTGTGCTTAATCTCTTGGCACAGTTGCATTTAAATGGCTGAGCCTGGCACCTGTAGTTAAGTGACATACAAAACCGTAAGTGAAATAATTTGCACGTGAAATTCAGACAACAAATGAGTCCCCGTCAAAACAATCCAGCATCCAAACTCTGGCAGATGGAAAAAATCCAGATAGTTTTGTTGTTGCTCAGCTATCTTCTTACTGGCTACAGTCATGAGCCTACCTGTGAGCTGGGTACAGAAGGCAGGGAAGAGCCCCTGACCTTACAGCCACTGATAAACTCGTCCTGCACACCAAACGCACATCTCACACTTCACCTTAGTGATTATTTCTGCCAAATAAAGTATTTTTAGCAACCATTTTACTTGTATCATTCTTTCAGAGCGACCAAAGGACAGTGCCTAACTCAGCCTGAAGAAAACCCAGATGTTTATTTTCTTGGAGCCAGCTGGTGCTTCATGCTCCCCCAATTTTTGCACACACCTTTAGCTTTATGCATACAAACATTTCCACCAAATGCAGTAAGCTCACAGGTCCACAGAGCACAGCCCTCTGCTTGCAGCATGGAGGATGCTTAGCTTTGACCAGCACAATAACTGCCATCTACTTGGCTCAAATTTTGTAGCCTTTCAGTACACGTGTTGTACATATGTTTGGTTTTGTTAAAGGCCAGGCAGATCAAAAGCCCCCTCGACTGCACAGTGCTGCCTCAGCTCATCTGTCAGCGAGCTTTAGCAGCCACTCACATCTGATATGGCTCACACACAGCTTTCATGCCAGCAAGTCCCTCTCCGCTGACTTTCAAACGCAATTTCGAAAGCTGGAAAGTATTTTTCCCCAGAAATCTATAGTTTATTTTCAAGTCTGAAAACCTTTTTGGTAAACAGCTCTGCTCTCTCATCCTGGATTCCAGCAGACGCCCGGGGATGCTGCCCGGAACAGAAGCGGAGTCACAGCTCAGGCACCGTTAAATGAGCTAACAGTCAGAGAAGCGCCTCGTTTGACTGAGATGTCATTTTTATTGCTCTGTGCCCTGACTCATTCCTGCTTTTCCCGCTCATTAAATGTTTATTCTCACTAGCACTGCTTACTCAAGAAGTTTTGGCCACAAGATCACTCCCCGAAGGAAATTCATTTGCCGTTCAGACTCCAGAGGGCTCATTCAGATGCCCAAACACATCGCACTAAGCTGCCTCCCAAGCCTGGTCATTGCGGCTGAGCTCCGGCGACTCCAATTTACTCCACTGGTGGGGTCCGGAGAGGCACTTTGATTTAACAACTCATTATTTACTATGAGAAATACAGCTGGTACACCAGCTACCGCTCGCTAAGGCTCTGTGAAACACAAGCCAGCCCCCAGGTGATGAAGAGAGAGTTGCTTGGGCGGGCACTTGTGCATTCATCAGACATTTGCAGGGCAGCAGGGGCTTACCATGCTGAGGAGTTTTCATTTAGCTTGTAGAGCTTCCCTGAACCATCCTTGCCCCTCAGATGGCCCATGTTGGCACGACTGCTCCCAACTTTCTCTTAAGGAGTTTGCATCTGTAGTCCGACCTAGTCTGAAAACAGGGTTATGCCACGGGAGCAACAAATCAAGCACAGACAAATCCTTAGGGCGAGTTCACCTGTCCAAAAACCAGACTTCAGATGTAAGTGATGTTCCTGAGGCTCAACCTGTACTTGACAGGGAACCAGATGGTTGGAAAGGAAAGGTGGATGGGATTAATCTTTCTCCGAGATTGCTCTTCTCCCTTCATCAGCCAGGACAATCTTGAGACAGCTGGTTTAAACCAAGTACATATGGGGAAAAAACTAATTCCACCTTCAGTGCAGTACTTCAGCCATTTTACCAGCTGAGATCCTCTGAGCTGCTCCCCCAGAGCTGGTTTTGGCTGAAAAAAGCACCTCTGCTGTCCAAGGAGCTTGGACAAGCAGCATCCATGTCCTGGCCAACCCTGCTACGCCGGGCATCTGCCATGAGCATCACAACCACCAAGCTAAGCACCGACACCACAGGGGCTACACGTGATCCTCACCGCTTTCCTGCCTGCTGTGTCCCACCTGCACAGCGATGTGCTGAGCATTAACTTGGTCTTTATCAGGGGAAGGTATTTACACCTCTTGTCTTTCAACTGCTTCGGCTGGAAGGTCTTCTGGCCAAGGACCACCACTTGCCTTGAGTTTGTGCAGCTCCTCACGTAGTGGGGGTGGCAGCCTGCCAACGTGATCATGGCTTTTAAAAGCTATGCTAAACTCAGGAATACATCACCTAACTTTCTTCTTAAAAACCCTCTGGGCTGAAATACAGGCTAAAAAAAACTACAGTGGTGAAAATCTGTACAAGTCCACCATTTCCATCCCATCACTTACACAATCCAGCCACTGTCACACTGCTGCTTCTCTCTCGTTTGCTCACTATTAGATTTGATAAAGGCAGCAAGGGGAAAACCACTGTTTTTCACTTCACAGAATCACAGAATGGTAGAGGTTGGAAGGGACTTCTGTGGGTCATCTAGTCCAACCCCCCTGCCGAAGCAGGGTCACCTACAGCAGGCTGTAGAGGACCTTGTCCAGGTGGGTCTTGAATATCTCCAGAGAAGGAGACTCCACAGCCTCCCCGGGCAGCCTGTTCCAGTGCTCCGTCACCCTCAGAGGGAAGAAGTTCTTCCTCATGTTCAGACGGAATCCTCATGTTCAGACGGAAACTGGACGATGCTGCTGGATTTAATGCAGGCAGAGTAATTCCAGAGGCAGCTCAGGGACCCTGGACACCTTGACATTAGAGGCTCAGATAACCATACTCTTCCCCCATCTCTTGGGCACCACAGTAGCTCTAGTGAAATCTCTACTAATGAACGAAGCGGCACTAGCCAACATCCCTGGGTGCTGGAACCCACCCATGGATCCCATCAAACACGCAAGTGGTCCCCTGTGTGTTTTGGCCCAGGCAAAGTAGCTCTCTGCTCAGTGATGTTCAGGCTCCGTTTGGGAGTTAGCACGGGGCAAGAACAGTTTCCGAACAGCAGTTTGGTTGCAACCACCCTATATTGGAGGGTGAAAGAGTTAACAATACGGAGGACATTGCCCTTCTCAGTTCAACCTGTTGACTGAAACACCAGTATTGTGACCACCTCTGCTTCTCCCAAATCCATAACTTGACAGAAGTGGAAGATGACCCTTCGTTGTGCAGAACCACTGAAGTCCAGAAGCCTGCTCTCCCCAATGGCTGTCTTGGGAGCTCACAGGAGAAGACCTTCACCAAGCACATCCCAGTGGGAATGCAACAGATTCCTGCTTATCAGACATGCCGTGAGCAGAGGGTGCACTGAGGTGCTTCTTTGCTCAACCGCAGCCAGGCATGACCTTAGCGTCTCCTAAGCAAGGACAAAGTTTTGCAAGATCTCCTGTTCCCATTTTCTCCCTTGGAGCAGGTTCACCGTTACAATCCTGATGGTAATTGTGGAGAGGGGCTCAAAGATCGTTAGAGCCCGCATTGGCTGAGCCACGCCAGACAGCCCTGCGCTTCCCCGCGTGCCTCCCAGCAGCAAGAGGGCTGCAGCAAGGAACCTCAGCTGTGGTACTGCCACGTGAGTTTACACTGAAAACCATAGGCTCCTACCTTTACTTTTTCACCGTTTATCTCCACAGTTTTAATCATAAAGTCAACCCCAATCGTGGCTCCTTGACCCGGTGGGAAAAGCCCCTGAAAGGAAACAAGAGTTTCATTAAGCAAATTTCTGTAGCAAGACAAAACTCTCTGGGTGCCAATCCTCACACTTTTCCAGCCTCAAAACTATTCCTCCCTCATCCCCTCCCCCGGACACTTATTTCCATCACATTTAGAGAGGAAAATGTAACATTTTCCCAGCAAAAAGGTTACCATAATTCAACCCCACAGCATTTTCCCTGCCTACACATCCCTAGTCATGTAGCAAGTCGTTGACTTCAGAGGTAGGAAAACAGGAGAAGCAAAGGAGGATGCATACAAGAAAAAAGAGAGGGGAAAAGCCCTTCTGTGCAGCTGGAAGAGGCAGGGGAAGGGTAGACGAGGACCCTCCATCCTCCTTCTCAATGCCTTGAAAGGGGTGGGAGCACCCACATGGGATGAGATGCCTTTGCTCCTACAACCTCACGCCTTCCCTCTCCCCTCCACCATACACCACAGCACGGAAAGGCATTTCTGGCAGCTCCCACCGCCAGGGTCACATCGCTGCACAGCATTTCAGAAGCAAAGCATGGAGCCAGTCACTACTGGTGCCACAGCAATGGCAAGGGCATCCAAAACAAAAAAAACCCAAAACCACAGCTTCTTGATTTCTGGTGTCCAGGTCTACAAAGTCGTGTTGGTTTTGAGGCACATCCATTCCCTACAGCAGCTGGGCTGCCAAAGCACAAGCAGCAGAAGTGGCCACAAATTTCTGCGGTTAACCCCTTGGGGTTGACTAGCATTATTGCCACCAGCTGTCACATGCGGTTGGAGAGTGTTTAACATCACCACAGCTTTAAAACTAAAATTAACAGTGAGGGGGAAAATTGCTGACAAATCCTAGTGGAAAGTGCAAGGAAAAAACCTACAACTTATGTTTCATGGTGCATCGTGCAAAGCCTTCTCTTGCCCCAGATCACAGAAGCCTGGTCCTTTCCCTGTTATTCTGCCACAAAAAAAAGGTCTGGTGTTTAACAGAAGACACCGAGAGCCCAAGACCCAGATTATTTAATCATCTAATAATGCCAAGTAAGCTTCGTGCAGCGGCAGGAGGGACGGAGAAAAAGCACATGGGAGCACACCAGGAGATGCGCTGGTCCTTATAACTGGTCCAGAGCACCTCCAAATCAGGAGTTGTCATCCCAGTGGCTTTCAGAGGGGACTTTCTGTCTCCGGGGAGGGATGAATTTTCTCCAACACAAGACTCCCACGGGGCTGAGCACAGCACCAGCTGCACTGCTCATGCCGGTACGTCGCTATAGGCAATGCACACACCAGGAGCGTAGACAACAAAATGCTTCAGAGCGGCGATGCCAGCAGAGCCCTCGGTGCACAGCTCCCATCCCAGCGCTGTCCCCACCCTGACGTCCCGCGTCCCAGCGGCAGCCAACCTTACCTGAGTGAAGCGGCGGACCAAGCAGGTCTTCCCCACACCGGCGTTGCCGATTAAAACAATTTTGAAGAGGAAATCATAATCTTCCATACTCATTTAAGCAGCTGCAAGAGAGACAGAGCACGACATGATGTGAATCAGGGCAGTGTGAGAATTCCCTTTTATGCCTGCTGAACTTTATTCCTCCAAATATCCAGAACAAAGGTCCCCTGGCGTGTGCGTGACACCTCAGATAAGGGAGGAGAGCCCTTCCCCTTCCAAGCTGGGACATCCACGTAGTCCAACATCAGCTGCTGTGAAACCTTGGCCACGTTCTGGCTTTCACGCCATCTCACCTGGCTGCCCGCGGGTTAGAGACGCTGGTTCTCAGCTTCCAGAGCAACGCTCCACAAGCCCAAGCCACCATTTTCTAGGTTCCCCCAAATGTTTGTTTCATTTTGTTTTTAACTGTGTCAGCTCCAAAGGACAGCACGGACTTTGCCACCTTGTCTGAGGGGAAAACGTGATTTATTTCTGTCAGGGCAATACCCAGAACCCCGCTGTGAGCTCCTCCAGGCGGGTGCTGGGTACCCAGGGAGCAGGGCTGGGGGGCACATGGGGCAGAACAGACAGGGAAATTTAAATATAAAAGCAGCAGCGTTTGCCTTAAAGGCGGAATGAGCTCATTTGCTAGAATCCTAGTGCGGAGTGGGGTAATGGTTTGGCTAAAGTACATTATGAGAGGATTTTAAAAAAGAAGTAGTAATGGATGATATTAGGAACATTCCTACTGAGACAATTTTCTTTAGTTTTGTGAGGATAGCTTGCTTGGCGTAAAGCTCACATGGGAAGGGAACACAGAGGAGCCTGGGGGGAAACCAGCACACATCCTCCCCCACCCCGAACTCCAAGCTCCTTGGCAGGATGCAGAGACCAAGGATTCAGCAGGGTCACAGGAGATGGGCAGGGGTGCCTATGCGGGGGAAGACCCACAGGGCTTCCTTAGGCCAGTCGAAGTATGGGGAAGACCAAACGGATAACAGTAGTTTGCTGCGGCTGAGCAAGGCGTGAGGGATGAGGACCCCCACCTCCATCTCCAGTGCACCAAAGGGTGTCGCCGACACCATGACCAGAGAAGGGGTCTGTAACCTTCAAGAAAAGCAACAACAGGCAGAAGAGATTCAGCTGAAGGCTTTAGGCAGACAGAAAAACCCACAGACAAGGGAGCAGAAGGGCAGTGTCCAAACCCAGCTGTGTCCACAAGGATCCAGATATTACACATGGTGTCAAAGACCTGTCCTCAGGACTGGGTAATGGTATAAGATAGGTCAGTAAAGAGACAGATTTACCAGGCACCAGTTGAGATACCAGGTAAGGCAATACTGGAGCATCGCTACCTGACCCACCAGTACTATAGGCTAGGCACTGGATGAGGAGATAGAGCCAAAGATGGGAAGCACAGGAGATGGGTGGGTGGAAAAAAAAATAACAAAAAAAAAGTATTTTGAAATTGCTGTCCTCAGTAAAGCCCCGGAATGCATAGAGGTTTTTTACAGAACTGACAAAGGAAGCAAATCCAGCACGGGTGAAACCAGCTTCTCATGCTCAGCCCAAAGGCAGAGCCTCCAGAGGTCCTTCCTTGGGAGGGTGCATGGCCCTATCTGCGGACCCCAGTCCCACCATACAGCTGTGACAAGCCTATAGTCAAACAGCTAAAGAGTGTAAGATAAAACTGAGCCAGTCTGGGTCTGCCTGGCAGGGCACACCAAAACGGCTCTCCAAACACCTCCGAGAGCCTGGGCGACCTGCAGGCCAAAGAGGTGGAAACCTGACTCAGCTGCTTCACATCTATGCTCCTTGGCCTTTCCAACAGCCTAAAACAAGGGTAATCACACCAATTAATGACTAACAACCTGCATCACATCAGCAGGTGGTTAGCAGGGACAGGGCTGAGTCACTACACGGACATGTCACTGCGCCCAGGCCAGTGACACAGCATGGCACTCGCCCTGCTGCTGCTTTGCTGAGCTGGAGCTCCGGTCCCCTGCAAAGTGCCACCAAACAGCAGCAAGCTGGAGCTGGCCCGAGGACGCTCTAACATCACCTTGCTCTGACACACAAGACCTGGCAGCTCTCTCCCATCTCTTCATACAGTGAAACAGTGGGGCCTTAAAGAGCAGCCTCAAAAAAATGACCTTTTTTATTTCTTGGGGTTGTTATTTTGTGTAATCATTTCGTGTCTCCATGCCTGGCTTTCCCACAGCAGGACTGGACAACAAGAGTATTAAGAACATGTTGACAGTGCTCTTACAATCAAGGCTAAATATTAATATACAATTTCAAGCTTTCACACTAGCCAACGTGAAGGAAAACGTGATCATCCACTAAAAGCTACTTCAAGACTAATGAGACTTACTCAGCACTGGATAATTATCCCTGGGATGCTTCAAGTCCCGGAGAGCACTGCTCTCCGCCAGAGGGATTTCAGTTCTATTACTCGTACCCTAAACAACCCAACGTTCAAATTTATCTTCTCAGGAAGCTTAAAAATAAACTTTGTCTGCAGATCTTTGAGCTCAGAAATGCTAAATGGCTCAGACATACCCTAGAGTTATGTCTGATCCTCTTCATTAGGCTCCACGACTAATCATATGTGATAATGACCCCAAACGAGAACTGGAAGATGAGCCAAGGCCATAAAACAAACAACGCAACGATGATATTAAATGCCAGAACTGAAGAGACAGAAAAAGTGGGGGCACGGGAGGGGAAAAAGCAAAGGACTGAGCAAAGGAGAGAGAGAAGTGATTTGGGAGGTGGAGCGGGCAGGTGAGGTTGACCATCGCTGCCCTACCACCCCTGCTCACTCAAACTGGCGTTTGTCCCTCCAACGTGCACACACACCAACCTACCATGCTGTCAGCACTGAACACAGAGACACTGCATCAGTCACCATTACGAAATCTTCTCCTCCTGCGAGCCCAGCCTTTCGGCCAAGCGACCTTTGCTGCTGACTCACGATCATGCAACCCTCCCTCTCCCCGGGGAAGATGTGGCTGAACCTCTGCCCCGCTCGCCAGGGTCGGGGAACGTGCATCTCAGCAATACATCACACTTTGCATTACATGGAAAAGGGAAAAAGGAAAAGGGAAAAAGGAAAAGGGAAAAAGGAAAAGGGAAAAAGGAAAAGGGAAAAAGGAAAAGGGAAAAAGGAAAAGGGAAAAAGGAAAAGGGAAAAAGGAAAAGGGAAAAAGGAAAAGGGAAAAAGGAAAAGGGAAAAAGGAAAAGGGAAAAAGGAAAAGGGAAAAAGGAAAAGGGAAAAAGAGCAGAGTGCAATGTTCGCTTGGTTTGGGGGTTTGGGTCCCCCCCCCCCCCCCCCTGCTTTGTCGTGTTCGCAGACGCACGGCTCTGCCCTGCACCCCTGCAGTGGCTGCAGGCATTAGGGCTGCGGCTGCCTGTCCCACCCCTTGGCAGAGACGAGACCCTGCAGCAAGGGCAGGGGATGAGATGTCCATCCATACCTCAGCCACCCCTTGCCACCTTCATCTCAGTCGCAAGCGGGGCTGGTTACAGCGCAGAGACATGGCCTATCATGATGAAGCAGATGAAGCACGAGCAGAGCCTGAGGCTGGCAGCAGAGCAGAGTTTCACGGCCAGTTTTGCCAGCGGCAGTTTAGACAGCTTGCATCCCGACCAGCCCCCATGGCTTGTGGCCCCCCGGGCTGTTCCCACCAGCCTTGCAGGGGATGGGTTTTGCAGGGTTTTACTTCATTTTGGTTGCTGCTCGGCTCCACTCCATCACACAGCCCCACGCACAGTCGCTGCGGGCAGGAGCAAGGAGCCAGAGGGGCGAATCGACGTGGGACGACCACCCAGAGAGGTGGTCTATCAGCAGGAACGCAGCCGAAGGACGGCAGGACATGTTTTAGGCTGAGCTGGTTTTCCTTACTCAGGCGAGACGGAGCAGTAATCTCTGGGTATTTTTCAATGACTAATTCCAACTCAACCAAAAGATTGGCGAGATCCACCCAAAATGAAAGCGCAAAGGCCAGGGGCTTTCACCCCTCCTTGCCCCCATGCAAGCCCATAAAAGCAAGCTCCAGCTCCCACGGAGACGCCCGAAGAAGCAGGAGCAGAAGCCGTGGGCTGCTGTCCCCATACAGCGAGCGTTGCTGCAAAGGCAGACACACACCGGTCCTTCCCACTTCTCCCAGTGTCCTGCCTGCTCCACACTCCCACAGTGTGCTCGGTGGGACTCGGTCCTCTGTTTCACCCTGCCATGGGCTCTTCACTGCCTGGAGATGTGGGGCAGCAGGGCAGCTGATGGAGGAGAAAGACACAGGCCCACCTGCTCCTGCTGTTCACCATGTGCCACCAGCCAAGGAGTTTATCCACAGTAAACAGATGCTTCAGGAAATAAGATCTCCAGGTATGTTTCAGTTTATTGCCCAAAATGATTTCCTTTCCCTGCATTTGCTTCATTCCCCTCTTAGTACTCCCTGATCCACTTCGGTTCACTTGACAGTGTTTATCACCATCTGAACCAATTATTTTGCCGCCTTTTTGCAGTGTTTTTTCACCCGTTAGTTTGGACAAGCACAGAGGGTTCCTCCTCATCTCTGTCCTGCTCTGACCATGCCATGCTCAGCCTCTTTGGGTACCAACCAAGTGGCAGAAACGGAAGGCAAAAGTTCAAATACTATCTGGGAGACACAAATGACTTTGGAGTGCTCAAGTTCTCCTTCAAATGGATGAAACCATGATTCTGCCCATCCCTCATGAGCTTTTACACAAGCACCAGTCTTTGCACAAAACAACTAGTAAGTATGAGTGAGGTTTTCAGCTGATAAAGAGATCTCTGCCACTTCTCTCCCGACTCCGTTGCTCGAGGAAGACTTTCCACCTCTAGGCGTGATCAGAGCAGGCTCTACGATGATGATTTTGCCCAAACTGTTTTGGCTCGTGAAGCCAAAAGGGGAGCGCGATACTTCAAAAGAGCAAGCCTCTTTCAGTCAACTGCAAGGTGTGCC
Organism: Opisthocomus hoazin; assembly: GCF_030867145.1. NCBI lineage: Eukaryota > Metazoa > Chordata > Aves > Opisthocomiformes > Opisthocomidae > Opisthocomus > Opisthocomus hoazin. The sequence continues at coordinate 11,191,572 of NC_134414.1, read as the reverse complement.
AACCTCTGCCTGTCTTCTACCCTTCCTGGAGATCACAAGATAACACGTGCTTAGGAAACACGATGGACAGCCTTCGTCTGAAGTCAAAAGCCTTTCATCTCTAAATAAATGTTTTGACACCTTCATTTTAGAAGAACAAAACAGAAACAACCTGTTGTTTCTAAACCTCCATGGTATCTTAGTCCTCTTCTGAGTTAGAGGTGCAGGAGTCATGGAGCAGCAGTTCACATCTCCACAGGGCCAGGCAACAACCAGAGCAGGGAGTGCATGGCACATCATGGCACCACCTGCTCTCCCCACCAGTCTCACTCAAGGATTTTCATTTCCTGTAGCCTAAAGAAGCATCAGAAGGCTTCATGGGCATGTCCTGCTTATGAGCCACGGCTAGAGGACCACTGTCCCCAGATCAGAACAGGTCAAATCAGAGCAGGCTTGCTGCAGCCAGGTGATGCAGACCCATGCATGGCTATAGAATCACAGAATCATTTAAGTTAGAAAAGACCCTTAAGATCATCAAGTACAACCATAAACCTCACACTGCCAAGTCCACCACTAAACCACATCCTTAAGTACCACATCTACACGTCTTGTAAATACCTCCAGAGATGAGGACTCCACCACTGCCCTGGGAAGACTGTTCCAGTCCTTGATAACCCTTTCAATGAACAGATTTTTCCTAATATCCAATCTAAATCTCCCCTGATGCAACTTGAGGCCATTGCCTCTCGTCCTATCGCTAGTTACCTGGGAGAAGAGACGAACACCCACCTCACTACAACCTCCTTCCAGGTAGTTGTAGAGAGCAATAAGGTCTCCCCCCAGCCTCCTCTTCTCCAGGCTAAACAGCCCCAGTTCCCTCAGCTGCTCCTTGTAAAACTTCTTCTCCAGACCCCTCACCAGCCTCATTGCCCTTCTCTGGACATGCTCCAGCACCTCAATGTCCCTCTTGTAGTGAGGGGCCCAAAACTGAACACAGTACTCCAGGTGCGGCCTCACCAGTGCTGAGTACAGGGGCACGATCACCTCCCTACTCCTGCTGGCCACACTATGCCTGATCCAAACCAGGATGTCGTTGGCCTTATTGGCCACCTGGGCACACTGCTGGCTCATGTTCAGCCGGCTGTCAACCAACACCCCAAGGTCCCTTTCCTCCATGCAGCTCTTCAGCCACTCTTTCCCAAGACTTTAGCATTTCAAGGGGTTGTTGTGACCCAAGGGCAGGACCTGGCACTTGGCCCTATTGAAACTCATACAGTTGACCTCAGTCCATAGATCCAGCCTGCCCAGATCCCTCTGCAGAGCCTTCCTACCCTCAAGCAGATCAACACTCCCACCCAGCCTGGTGTCATCTGCAAACTTACTGAGGGAGCACTCAATCCTCTCATCCAGGTCATGATTAAGATGTGAAACAGAACTGGCCCCAACACGGAGCCTTGGGGAACATGACTCGTGACCGGCCTCCAGCTGGATTTAACTCCATTCACCATCACTCTCTTGGCCCATCCATCCAGTCAGTTTTTTACCCAGCTAAGAGCTGGGTGAAAAAACTATCCACAGCTGCAAAGGCTTCTCCACATTTAGGGATAAAGACTGAAACCATACAAGGCCAGGAACATTGACAATTTGCACCTCAGCTCTATCCAACCTCAAATCCTCATTTACAATCTACTGCTTCAACTGGACACAGAGAAGGATCTGCAGCTTCTTCCTCCTGCTGGATCTAACCAGTAGGTCAGGGTGGGGTTTGACGTATTTATATAATTCTTAATTAAGAAGTATTTTTTGCTTTTCATCATCCAATGGCTAAAAACAAAAATAAATGTAGCTAAACATCTCGAGTTCAAACGGCAGCAGTTATGTATACAGATATTACGCTGATCACACATGCCATATAAACCAGGAAATTCAAAGCTAAGGCTAATATTTCTAGCAGAAAATTATTCCTTGCAGGCCAGAAAATTGCAGGGAACTCTGGTCTGGACATGCTGCTACATTACACAACTCAGTATAAAATGTTTTCATTTCCAGATCAACTGCCAACCCAAGCGGGCTCCTGCACTCAGCAAGCACGAGCCCAGCTCATGCCCCTCTGCAAACAAGTAGCCTGGATTTCCTTCTGCTCCACTGCCCACCTTCCTCACACCTCTCTACAAGGTTTAATTTCACTTCCATTCACACTGGAAAAACTAAGAAAGACTTCATCCCCATGAACGCCTGGATCACCCATACCTCTGTGCTGCTGGTGGCAAAGCCACAAGCACATGGGATCCACGCTGTCAGCTTGGTGCGACATTCAAACTCCAGAGATGTCTTCCCCAAATTCCAGGGAGAAAGATTTATTGCAGGCACCTGGGGTTGCACAGCCCAGCATTTCCCATCTCCTCCCATCGCAATATCCAGTTGCCTGTGCACTGGCAATCCTAAACGTGTGTCTTCATCAAGGATGGTCCTTCATAGGACGGGAGAAGGTCCTGTGTGCAGAAACACCATGCCTCTAAGTGTGATTTCCCAGGCAGAAACACAACGGCTTTTATCCCGCACACGCATCTCCTACAGACTATCAGTGCACACACCTCCACGGCGCACTGCGCTTGCAGCGTGCTCGCACAACCACTGACAAACTCAGGCTCAATGAGTCCATCCACCACTTCCAGGAGGCATCAAGCAACTACACATGTAGTGGGGCTTCCCCATGCACGGCAGCCCCATCAGCGTTGGCCGCCCAGCTGCCACTCATTCAAAACTCTAGACACATTAAAAAAAAAAAAAAGAGCAAACTGCATCCAAATTTTTCATCTGGAGAAAGCAGTATATTATGAAAACCTCAGCCCTACCCAAAAATTTTATGTGGAGAGATTCCTGCTCCTCAGTCCTTTGCTCAGTGTATTTCTGCTGCAGAAACCAAGCGAGCTGCAGGTGCAAGATCTTGTATACCACAGGTATGCTTGATCTCACAGACATATTTCTACAAAATAAAGAAAAGCTGAAGTTGAGAAGTTTTGCATCAGTGGCTGCACAGAGCCCTTCCCTTTACCTCTTTCATCACCACAGAAAATTTGCAGCTCGCTGGACTACTTTGACCAGATCACGGCTCATACATTACTTGGCCTCCAGGAGCTTGTGCGAGTGTGTGCCACAGAGGAACCCACAGACACGCAATTACAGATGCTTCACCGTAAAACAAGCACGTAAATCCAGCACCAGTATCATCTGAAGGAAGATCCCAGAGCAGGACTTCTGCTTTACGGGGCAGAAGGAGCTTGGGGGAGCAGGATCCTCAGCTGTGATGCACACGCTCAACATGAGAGGATCCAGCCCTGCCACAGCCCATGGCTGGACACCAGCTTCCCTCACTTCCACAGATCATAGAACGCTTTGGGTTGGAAGGGACCTTTAGAGGTCATCTAGCCCAACCTTCCTGCAGTAAGCAGGGACATCTTCAACCAGATCAGGTTGCTCAGAGCCCTGTCCAACTTGGCCTTGAATGTTTCCAGGGATGGGGCATCGACCACCTCTCTGAGCAACATGTGCCAGTTTTTCACCATCCTTATAGTAAAAAGTTTCTTCCTTATGTCCAGTCTAAACCTACCCTCCCTTAGTTTAAAGCCATTACCCCTTGTCCTATCGCAACAGGCCCTGCTGAAAAGATTTTCCCCATCTTTCCTATAAGCCCCATTCAGGTGCTGAAAGGCTGCTCTGTGGTCTCCCCAGAGCCTTCTCTTCTCCAGCCTGAACAGCCCCAACTCTCTCAGCCTTTCCTCATAGGAGAAGTGTTCCAGCCTTCAGATCATCTTTGTGGCCCTAGCCACCTGTAGGCTGTTGTCTCCATCTGCCTGGTTTGCCCAACACTAGATGTTTCAGATCTCACATTTAGCAGAAATCTTTTGATTTTCACACTCTCCTGGCATCCCCTGATGGTGAAAGGCTTTGTGTCTGTGCTGTCCACCGCTGGGTGAAGTTTTCTGGGTGGCTTTGCTAGTACTGGCGTCAAGAGCAGCATTAACACATATCATTAATCATTTTTTGTTGGATAGTGGAAGGTTGGGTGGTGTTTGGGTTGGGCACCTCCTTGAGGATCTCAGTGCCACCAGAGGCACTCCAAGAGAGATCAGACAAGTCACAGACTTCTGGAGTCTGGTGTCCTCATTTAACTTTCCCACTTTCTGGAGGGAGGGGAGACTCAGCGACGTTTGTAACACACTGCTGTTGGGAACAGCCATGGAAATACAAAATATCACATGCAGACAGCAAGTTATATTCCATCAAATATATTTGAGGATTGAACTGTTAATCAATGAGGACTATCCTCACACAGCTAAATGAACTAATCTGATTTCTACATTACTTAGGAAAAACGAGATACGCAGTGTACTTGCGAAATAGCAAATAGAAAACTAATTTCTTCAGGATTAAAAAAAAAAAAATGCTGACATGCACATCCACGATGCCACAATAGCGGCTGACCAAACCCCACACGAGCAGCAGCACACCCAGGACACACACCATCTTCGGAAAACTGTTTCCAAGCCGGATAACAGCCCTGCACTCCGTTTACTGGCGGAATCTGGGTTCTCGCTGCAAAAAGCTTGGCGCAACCTTAACACACGCTCTTATAAACGTCTTTCAAGACATTCCTGGACATGGAGACCAAATACTGCATGCTCAAAACAACACACCGTTGGTTTTGGCCCCATTTGAGCAAATCCTGGGACCGCAAAGCTGTATGTTCTGCAGCAAGACATTTTTGCATGGAAGCAGTTAAAGACTCTGCCAGCACAGCAGACAGGCTGACTTCCAAGCGTGGAAAACTGCATTGCAAGAAATCCAGCCAAAAATGCTGTTTTATCCACTCAAAAACAACAGCCTCTTCCCAAAGAAAAAGAAAAAATATTTTTTTAAAACTACAGCCAAGCATTAACTGGAACATGCCTTGCATGGAAAAGCCAGGAAAGCTTCCTAAGCCCAGCTCTCTACAATGGGAAATAAAGCTCCCGCACCAAGACCTGACCCACTGAAATGCGGAAACCCATCAGCACCTTAGGTGAGAACTTCTCTGCCTTTAGAAACCAGGTGCAGTATCAGGCTGAACCTTGGACGTCTCCCACAAGCTGGGCAAAGGTTTTAGGGACAGCAGCCCTACAAGCAGGGAGGCAAAGCTGGAGGAGGAAGGATTCATCCTTGGTGCAGAAGAACGGTATGTGCACATCAGACAGGTAAAAGGCAAAGAAATCTCCTGATGCATTAAGTTTGCTGGGCTGGCATGGGTTTGAGCGGCATCACGGTCATACGCGGAGATGTTTTGACACTGGGTGACAGGGCTCTGATAAATCACTTGCAGCATTAGACAGTGACACCGATGTTTTTGACTACGCATGAGAAAAAGCTATCACAACTACAGGATTTCAATAAAATATTTACGAGAACATCATGACTCAAATGAGGTTGCAAATACAGAAGTATCACAAGTGTAAGGACGTCATCAAGCAACAACAGAAGTCCCATTCAGTTCTGTGAAATATAACTATGTACATTAGATAGTTTGGGCTATAAAAGCACACCCAAGAAAATCTTCTGGAGTATTAATGACAATGACATGCCTCACTGCTGTTGACCGTCTTGTTTTGATTGCGCCAGAGACTGTGGTATGAACAAGCTAAAAATTTTTGCTAATAAGGTTTTGTTTTGTAAGAATGCTTTTTAATTAAAAAAAACCTGTTATTTCCACTTCTTGATTTCTGCTCAAGTTAGCTTGTGATTTACTGGGATTTACACCACTTCTCCACCAAACCTAGTAGAAGTAAGAAGCAATTAAGGTTCATCTAATCTTGCTTTCACATGGCTGAGATCAGTGTCCGGAGAGCTTGGTACCCTGCAGCGTGGGCTGCGGGGGCCACAGCACCGTGCGTGATGCTCCTGCACGGTGCCGTGTCATGCCATGCCGGGCCAGCCCAACAGCATCCTGCAGTAGCAATCAAAAAGCTAAAAACTAACTACTATATTAAGATGAAAGTTTGCTGTCTGTTCAGAAGGGACAACAGAATACACAAAAAACTCCACAACAACCATACCCACTTTTCGCTCTTGGCTTTGTGGCTTGGATCAGATATATCAGACTTGAAAGGTAACTTTCCCAAAATACAATGATAAATTAGCAACACCAGCAGTAAAGGGAAGAGATAGTAAGCAAGATAAAAATCCTAGAATGGTCCTAAGACCTTTCAAAGATCATCTCATTCCAACCCCCCTGCCATGGGCAAGGACACCTTCCACTAGACCAGGTTGCTCAAAGTCCCGTCCAACCCCCCTTTGAGTACCTCCGATGATGGGGCATCCACAACTTTTCTGAGAAACCTGTTCCACCTCACTGTAAAACAACAACAACAACAAAAAACCACACACACACACAAAAAAACCCACTATCTTGGACACTGTTCTTGACAACTTATTTCATCATACATTGAGTTGATCTTATTAATATTCAGCCAGCTACACCTCCTGAGGAGCAGACGCAGAACCTATCATTCCTCCACACCAGATCTCCAAAGAGGAGATGCACGTTCTCCTGCTACAGCTATGTGCCCTTGCGTTGGCTCTCTTTAAATGACAAGAATCAAAGCCAAAACACTACAGCTGTAAGAACTGTGCCTGCACTGTAAAATCTGTACAAAAACAAAAAAGAAAAAAAAAAAATAATGTTCCTCTGAAGCATTAAGACTGATAAGCTTTCAGTGAGAGAATCTTGACCCCCAGCTAGCACCTCTCATACATTTGATGCTGCAGTCTGACATGCAGCGAAGAAGCCTTCCAAGACAATTGCTTGAAGGAGCTTTCTCCAGGAAGGAACACAAAATCATTCGGGTAATTGATCACACAGTGCAGGTCACCCACCTTCAGTCAGTCATTCGCATCTGGATTTTGTGAGGCAGCATCTTCCTGGGGACTCAAGAGGGAGGCTGACATCCCCAGGGAAAGCCTTCAGGCATGCCCTCCAACTCCAGAGCACAGCCCGCTGCTACGGAGTAGGATTGCTAAGAGAAAAGGGGGTTTTGGTGGTTGAGTTTCAGCTGGAGGCTCCCTCCTCACAACCACACGTGCAACATCACCCAGCCACATGGGAGCTGTACATCACACCCACCACACATCGTGCCACCGCAATAGCAAAGGTGGCAATCTGCAACAGGGCGTTGGGGTTTAGGAAGGACTTCTGCCTGTTACACATTTTAAAGGAGAATTTCTCCTCCAGAAATGATAGCTTTTTTGAACATGAAGTGATGGAGGAATAAACCAGAGTCAAGCGTTACAGGCTCCTGTTAAGATGGCAGAGGCAATGCAATAGCGTTGGCTATTTAAATCCTCACGGGGAGGGAGATGAAGATGCTGGAGAAGATGAGGGCAGCTCATGGAAGCTCATCTGCCAGGTCCCCACTCCCTCCAAAGACAAGCTTGACATCCCAAACCAGAGGGCCCTCTCTACCTCCAAGATCAAGTTTGGGGTGACTGGTCTAGGCTAGTCCTAGGCTGATTATCATCCCAGTGCTCCCCAGTTCATCACCTCCTCTTATTTCCAGACATTTTGCCTGTAACATCATGCATGTTCATGCACCCAAGCATATACACTTCTGCTTCCCACCAAAACCACACCACCAGACCAAGCATCGGCCCCTCTAAAAAGTTTTCCCCTCTAAAAACGCTCTCATTTGATGGAAACCCCGCAGCTGGGATCAGCCAACCCGTCTGGCAAACGGCTGAGCTGACGGGGAATATTCTTTGCATTTCTGCAAAGAAACACTGCGGTACCCTTTTAACTGCAAGTATCTGCCAGAGGAGCAGATGTTTCACGAAAACAAATTGTTCAAAGGGGGAAGAAAGTGGAAATAATAGAGACTTGGGGGCAGTTTCGGGGCTGGTTTAAGCCCTGCTGCCTCCAAAGGGAAGGTTCCCAGCACTGCCCGTGCCCAGCACCCTGCCAGCTGCAGGAGGGACCCAATTCAGTCACGGAAAAAAAAAAAATCTGGGGGTGGGACAGCCAAGTTCAATTTTACAGCCCTGGTCACAGAATTCCATGTTTGTGTCATTTCTGGGAAAAAGTGTCTTTACTAGAACTAGTATTCCTGAGCAAGATTTTTATAAGGACATCACAGTGTCTTCATAGAGTAAGGAACAGTATTCATATTCTGGTGAAATTTTAGCTCACATGCTACTACGCAGCCTGTTTTCAGTTCCCCTTACAGTTTCAGGTGGTTGCAATACTTTCCCTTTGTCCTAAACCACCACAAAAGTACAGCTACTCATCTGAGGCAGCTGTCTGCTGTTCAAACCTCATTTCAGCTTGGGGCCAGCTGCAAGCCAAGAGACTGCATGGGTTAAATTCGATACCAGAAGAGATCCCGAAAAGCAGAAGAGCAGCTCTTTAGTGGAAGCTTTCTGCTCCAGTGGTCTCCTACCACTGCAGGGACATTACTCAAACAGCTTACCTAAAAGCCTGAAATCTGAAGAAATAACTTAAAAAAATGTGTTCCAGGAGCAGGGTCTTTGAGATTTATTATTCAGAGCTGATGCAGCAAGTGGTACCTTGAGGACTAAAGCAGGCAGGCCTCCCCAAAACCAAGCATCGCCTGTGCACACATACAGACACATTAAAAGACCGTGTGGGCCACAGCAGCTCTCTAGACCAGATAAATCATGTCTTCATCTCTGCACACCTCCACTCCCAAGTTCAGCTACTCCACATCTCCCACCACTCCAGTTAATTAATTATTGCAGAGCTCTGCAGACAGAGATTTGCATTTGGAGAGAAGGTGAAGGCACAACTGCAGCTTCTGCAGCACCAGTATTCACCCTGTTGATGTGGTCAATGTTCAGCCAACATATGATGTAGCCCAAGATCTCCCAAAGCATGGTACTTTTGCTCAGAAATACACTCCCATCAGAAATAGGATCTTTCAGGGGTTTTCCAATATAGACATTGCTGTGTTATATGTAATACCACATAAAAATACAAAGATTGTCCTTTACTACTACTGATCTCCTGGTAGCAGCCTACTGAAGTTTTGATGTCTTTGGGACAAATATTAGGAAGCAGAAATTTATTTCTTTTTGTTTACCTAAAACAAGAAGTAGCCAGTGCTCCACAGGCATGGATGCCAACATGACATGCGCAGCCCAGCTAGGGACCTTCACACTCACAGCGGCATGGTCATGGGGACACGACTTGGCACGTCAGCACCATGTTTGTGACTATTTATTTTCATTTCTTAGCAACAGAGCAGCTCTTGGGGTTGGGTTTTGGGTTTGGGTTTTTTTTTGTGTGTGTGTGTTGAATCTATATTTGGCACCCTGGGGAAATTCCTGAGCAGAAGACAGCGATTTTTAAAAGAGAAGATAAATGCTGGCACTCAAGCTTTGCTGACAGTAACACCACCCCCAGGCTTTCGGTTTAGCACGAAGTGCTCAGACCTGGAGCCAACAGGAATCCTCACAGGGACCAGTCATCAAGAGTCACGTCCATTACATTTTCTGCCTTTGCGAAACCTTGCCCCAGCGTAAGAACAGGAAAAGATTTATTGGCTCAAAGTCTCCAAGCCGTTTGTATCATGGGTAAACCAGCATCTCTATGGCTCTGAACCTCAGCACTGTTCAGCAGCACTCATGGGTCCCACTTTTTTTTGTCCTGTGGGAGCCAGGACCCCTCAGCCATAGCACTGTCTCAAAGAAGGGGGGGGGGGGGGCGGGGAACCACAAAGACTTCAGTACAACACAGAAATTTTGAACTAAGACCCCATTCTTACCATGTGTCATGGAAATACCAATATTCCCCAGCTCTCTACAGCTCCCAAGCAAACATGCAAATTAAATTCTGCCTAATCTACATGAGAAAAACAAATAACACCTGATGTTTCCCAACTCTGTTAGCAACATGGCCTTTAAAAAAAAAAAAAAATTTAATCATTGGAAGGAAGGATAGAGAAATCACATGGCTCGGTAGTTTCATTGGTTGTCATGGCAAACAAAAATCCCTGACTCTCCGACTTGTGTGTTTTAGAGGCAAGACGACAACAAAAATGCCCTTTTTTATGACTACAGAGGAATGTTTTCCTAATAATCACTTGTGAACTCACTGCACACTATATATAAACAGCTGCTCCTACCCAGGGAAAATGTTTGCTGTTTCTTACTGCGCGACTCACAGAATCACAGAATCACAGAATAGTAGGGGTTGGAAGGGACCTCTGTGGGTCATCTAGTCCAACCCCCCCGCCGAAGCAGGGTCACCTACAGCAGGCTGCACAGGACCTTGTCCAGTCGGGTCTTGAATATCTCCAGAGAAGGAGACTCCACAACCTCCCTGGGCAGCCTGTTCCAGTGCTCCGTCACCCTCAGAGAGAAGAAGTTCCTCCTCATGTTCAGACGGAACTTCCTGTGCCTCAGTTTGTGCCCATTACCCCTTGTCCTGTCACTGGGCACCACTGAAAAGAGCTTGGCCCCATCCTCCTGACACCCACCCTTCAGATATTTGTAGGCATTTATAAGGTCCCCTCGCAGCCTTCTCTTCTTCAGGCTGAACAAGCCCAGTTCCCTCAACCTCTCCTCGTAGTGGAGATGCTCCAGTCCCCTCACCATCCTTGTAGCCCTCCGCTGGACTCTCTCCAGTAGCTCTTCATCCTTCTTGAACTGGGGAGCCCAGAACTGGACACAGTACTCCAGATGAGGCCTCACCAGGGTAGTGTAGAGGGGAAGGAGAACCTCCCTTGTCCTGCTGGCCACACTCTTCTTGATGCACCCCAGGATCCCATTGGCCTTCTTGGCAGCCAGGGCACACTGCTGGCTCATAGTTAACCTGTCGTCCACCAGGACACCCAGGTCCCTCTCCGCAGAGCTGCTCTCCAGCAGGTCCACCCCAAGCCTGTACTGGTGCATGAGGTTGTTCCTCCCCAGGTGCAGGACCCTGCACTTGCCCTTGTTGAACCTCATCAGGTTCCTCTCTGCCCAGCTCTCCAGCCTATCCAGGTCACGCTGAATGGCAGCACAGCCTTCTGGTGTATCTACCACACCTCCCAGTTTGGTGTCGTCAGCAAACTTGCTGAGGGTACATTCTAACTCTTCATCCAGGTCGTTGATGAAGAAGTTAAACAAGACTGGGCCCAGTACTGACCCCTGAGGGACACCACTTGTCACCAGCCTCCAACTAGACTCAGCGCCCCTGATGACAACCCTCTGAGTTCTGCCATTCAGCCAGTTCTCTATCCACTTCACCGACCACTCATCCAGCCCACACTTCCTCAGCTTCCCCAGGAGGATATCATGGGAGACTGTGTCGAAAGCCTTGCTGAAGTCAAGGTAGATAACATCCACAGCTCTCCCTTCGTCTACCCAGCCAGTCATGTCATCATAGAAAGCTATCAGATTGGTCAGGCATGATTTCCCCTTGGTGAATCCATGCTGACTACTCCTGATAACCTTCTTTTCTTCCACTTGCTTGATGATGGCCTCCAGGATAAGCTGCTCCATCACCTTTCCCGGGATGGAGGTGAGGCTGACCGGCCTGTAGTTCCCTGGGTCCTCCTTCTTGCCCTTTTTGAAGATTGGAGTGACACTGGCCTTTCTCCAGTCCTCGGGCACCTCTCCAGTTCTCCAGGACCTCTCAAAGATGATGGAGAGTGGCTCAGCAATGACATCCGCCAGCTCCCTCAGCACTCGTGGGTGCATTCCATCGGGGCCCATGGATTTGTGGACATCCAGATCGCTTAAGCGATCCCTCACACAGTCCTCCTCGACCAAGGGAAAGTCGTCCTCTCTGTAGGCTTCTTCTCTTACCTCCGGGGCCTGGGATTCCTGAGGGCCAGTCTTAGCACTGAAGACTGAAGCAAAGAAGGCATTCAGTAGCTCTGCCTTCTCCGCATCCTCCGTCACCAGGACACCCGCCTCATTCAGCAGCGGCCCCACGTTGTCCCTAGCCTTCCTTTTGCTGCTGATGTAGTTGAAGAAGCCCTTCTTGTTGTTTTTGACATCCCTTGCCAGCTTCAATTCCAGGTGAGCCTTGGCCTTCCTCGTCGCATCCCTGCATGCTCTCACTATGTTTCTGTACTCTTCCCAAGTGGCCTGTCCCTCTTTCCACATGCCATGCACCTTTCTCTTCTGCCTGATCTCCGCTAGAAGCTCCTTGTTTAACCATGCAGGTCTCCTGCCTCCTTTGCTAAATTTCTTTCTCAGGGGGATGCATTGCTCCTGTGCATGGAAGAAGTGTTGTTTAAAAAGCGACCAGCACTCATGGACCCCCCTGCCTTCGAGAGCCCTGGCCCACGGGATTCCTCCCAGTAGCTCCTTGAAGAGGGCAAAGTCAGCCCTCCTGAGGTCCAGGGTTTTGATCCTGCTTATCGCCCTGCTTCCTCCATGCAGGATCCTGAACTCGACCATTTCATGGTCACTGCAGCCGAGTCTACCTCCAACCTTCACGTCCTCCACCAGTCCCTCCTTGTTTGTTAATACAAGGTCCAGCAGAGCGCCTTTCCTTGTTGGTTCCTCCACCACTTGCATCAGAAAGTTATCATCGATGCTCTGTAGGAACCTCCTGGATTGCGCCTGCCTAGCTGTATGGTCTTCCCAGCTGATGTCAGGGTGGTTGAAGTCCCCCATGAGAACCAGAGCCTGTGACTGTGAGGCTGCTTGCAGCTGCCTGTAGAAGGCTTCATCAACCTCCTCCTCCTGGTCAGGTGGCCTGTAGTATACACCCACCGTAATGTCACCCGTGTGAGCCTGTCCCTTAATTCTAACCCACAAGCTTTCAACTCCTTCTTCACTTGCCCCCAGGCCAAGCTCAATGCATTCCAGTTGCTCCCTCACATATAGAGCAACTCCCCCACCTCTCCTTGTTGACCTGTCTTTCCTAAAGAGTCTGTAGCCATCTATGACAGCATGCCAGTCATGCGAGTTGTCCCACCACGTTTCTGTGATGGCGACCAAGTCGTAGCCGTCCTGCTGTATAATGGCTTCCAGCTCCTCCTGTTTATTGCCCACGCTACGTGCATTGGTGTAAACACACTTGAGCTGGGCTGTCAATCTCACCCCTGGCCTTGGCACTCCAAGCCTAGGCTCATCCCTAGTGAGCTGGGCAATATCCCTTTCCCCCTTCGAACCTAGGGATCCAGGCAATTCAGCCCCAGCAGACATTCAGGCGTGGGTAATGAGAATCATGTGGTGACTTCTTGGCTGCCAAAGGGAGCCCAAACCAGCTGGGAGGGGGTCTCAGCTCCGTGACGGCTCCCCCACCAGCTCCCAGCACAGCCGGGGAACCTGGCAGCAGCACCAGTCCCCTCCCCTGCTCCCATACTCGGCATCACCACTGCATTTCTTGCCACGTGTCCAGTAACGGCAGTTTCTTCGTGTGTTCTCAAAGCAAGCCAAAACCACGAGTATTTGTGTGAGTTTTAATCTGCCAGTCAGGTAACAGCAACAAAGACACCCCGGGGCTTGCTCCAACACAGGCAATCCAGAGCACCTTGCACCCTGCCTGCATGACCAGCACCACACACCTCTAGTGGCAGTAGATTTTCTGAATATAGGTGGGAGATAATTTGGCCGTAACTTCAGGAGCAGGTCCCCACAGAGCCTGCTCCTTCCAGCCACGCTGCCTTTTGGTTTTGGCTACATGTGAGAAGTCTGGGAAGCTGAGGATATCTGTGCAGCAGATCTACATCACATGCTACATCACATGCTACAGCACTGCTCTGCCCTAGCGAGGCCACATCTGGAGTCCTCTGTCCAGTTCTAGGCTCCCCACTTCAAGAAAGGTGACAAGCTACTGGAGAGAGTCCAGCGGAGGGCTACGAGGATGGTGAGGGGACTGGAGCATCTCTCCTATGAGGAAAGGCTGAGGGAGCTGGGCTTGTTCAGCCTGAAGAAGAGAAGGCTGAGAGGGGACCTAATAAATGCTTATACCTCCTGGGTGGGTGTCAGGAGGATGGGCCCAGACTCTTTTCAGTGGTCCCCAACAACAGGACAAGGGGCAATGGGCACAAACTGAAGCACAGGAAGTTCCATCTGATCATGAGGAAGAACCTCCCTCTGAGGGTGACGGAGCACTGGAACAGGCTGTCCAGGGAGGTTGTGGAGTCTCCTTCTCTGGAGATATTCAAGACCCGCCTGGACAAGGTCCTGTGCAGCCTGCTCTGGGTGACCTTGCTTCGGCAGGGGGGTTGGACTAGATGACCCACAGAGGTCCCTTTCAACCCCGAACATTCTATGACTCTGTATTGCGGAGCGGAAGCGTTAGGGGACAGTGGACAGAAACCAGGAGGAATCCTGGATTCATTGGTTCTGCTGGTCAGGAAACAGCCTAAAGAACAAACAGCCCTCTCTTCCGCTCCAGGGGGGAATCAATGGATAAAGACCAACCCCTACCATTCTGTGATTTCACCACCAGGTCTTACTTGGTTGGTTTTGTCTCCAGCCCTTCCCCTCCTGCAAATCTTTCTCTTCGCTCCTGGACTCCAACGCAAGGTCTTTTGTCTAAAAGGAGCAACAGGACCCTAAGGAATAATGTTTATTATAGGATGTTGTAAGTGGTACTCCCCTGTGGGTTAGGGTTTTTCTGCTGACCCCATCCGCCGTGATTGCACGGGAGGAACCAGAGGTTGCACAACCACAGACGTGCGGCTGGCTGGAAAGCAGCCCCTTCTCTAATGAAAGCCACAAGCTCCTTCCCTTGCACTCCCCAGAAAGCAGCTCTGTATAAGCCACACCATCACACTCCAGCACTGCCTGCGTGCGTACACCGAGGGCCGTATCCAAAGTCACGGGCATCAGTGCACTGGACTGCAGAGCCTTCATCACAACCACAAACCAAACCAGACCGAGTTCCTCCCCAAACTTCGTCCACTGAACTGAGCCACAATCAGGGACAGACAGGCAAATTAGCTAAAGGCAATGGGATATAACAAGGATAACTAGTTTGGATCATTTATCTTTTGGATATGAAGCAGAAGGAAAGAGATTCATAGTCATCCTCCTCCCTGGCCGGGCTGTGCCTGCAGGTGAGACACTCACCTTCTCATTTACGCTTGCACGTACCAAAATGAGGTCACTTTGTATCAAGCACAAGAGAAATAGATGACTACAATAACTTTTCAGCTCAAACACTGTGAACTGTATCGCAAGCCCCATACGTTAACCCTTACCCACACCGCAGAGCTGAAACGTTGAGGCTGCTGAAGTTTCTGGAAATGCAATCACAACCCCAGGGACAAGGAGACTCAGCTCTTTCATCCAGATAAGAAGCCAAAAGCAGAGAAAAGAGGATCTTTCTACGCAGGACTCCAGCCGAAGCACCCCGGAGCACGCCGGTCCCGCAGCATCCCTTCCCTGCAAGGGTTGCTGGCTGGCACGCTTCGGGATGCAGAGCATTTCTGGATTGCTACGCATGTGGGTGGATGCGGGGAGGGGTGGGCAAGGGCGAAAGCACGGGCCAAGGGGGAATTAAAAGGCAGGTTGAGAAAGAAAAAGGGAAACAGAAATAAAACCAAGCAAGCATAGATCTCTTTAGGGTGTTACAACAGAGTGGGCTGACACTGTTGGACACCAGACAGTAAGTTGCAGGGATGTGACAGAGCAAATGTTTTTCATCCTAACTAGGAGACTTTGTCCAGAGGCTAATGCCAGCTAGTTACACTCAGGTGTTCAAGATCCCGACACACAATCCTGAAAGAAACGTGTGTTTTGGTCACAAAAAAAGATCATGTTAGCAGCTTTTTAAATATATACACCTTGACATTCTTTCTTTAGGATATGGCTTATCAAAGGAGATGGCATGAGTGAGCCAGACTGTGCTTATGCAGATATGGAACATCTCACATTCGGTTGTTCCTCGCAGTTCCCCAGTTTTGTACAAAATTATCTGGACTGCCACCATTTATTCTTTAATAGAATGGGCAGTCTACACAAAACCACTAACTGTAGTTCAAAACTCAACATAAGGCGTGTTCATTTAGTAAAACATAGATTTGCCCCTTCACATGTCAGTTTGCCACTTCTTCCACCAAACGCCAGCACAGCCTCGCTGCCCCCAGCACGCTCCCATCAAGCATCACGCAAGGCACGAGCACCAGCTCCCACCGCACCGCAAATTGCCATTAGTTGTGAACAGATTTCACAGCTAACAGAGCCCACCTAAAGCAAAGACTTCTCGAGAAGTTCTGTATTTATTTCTAGTCCTTTCTATGTGTATTTCTATACGACGTATGACTGAAATTGGATATCCAGGAGCAAACATGATTTTTTTGTGTGTGTGCACATTTATCCTCTCAGCAAGGAAAAAAAAAAAGGTAAAGACGAAGACTAGCAGTCAGAATATGAGAAGACTTTTTGGTTCTGCATACAACAGCTTGCAGGACAGGTCCTACATGGCATTTTGGGTTTTAGTCTTCCCTATGTGACAATCATTATACGCACTGCCCTGAAGCAGCACTGCCAGACCAGACCCCCTCCACCTTGCAAAGCTCTGCACGAGGAACGTTTGCAGCAGTATTATCTTAACTTTGAAAGCAGATTTACAAAGTCATCGGTTTTCTCTCTGAAAACAGAGGGTTCACAAGGACTTGCACAATTTTATTGCAGTGAGCTAACTCCAGCAAGAACAAGCTCATCCCAGCTTTGAACCGCCTTTTCAAATTATTCTGCTCTCCAGTCTATTTAAGCTTCTCTCCAAGGGAAGGGAAACCTTCACTGTTAATGTGCGCTGCTGCTCCCTTTTAGCATAAGCCCCTCTGTCTCTGCAATAGTCACGTGCAGAACAACTTAAATTTAGCCAACTTGAACTGGATACATGGATGATAAAAAGCGGAAGAGAAGCTGCTGCGGTGGTAAAGAATCCAGGCAGGGTAACAAGGCTTCCAACACTGGCTTCAGCTGGACTGGGCATTTGCTTAGCTGGCAGCACTCTGAATTGCAACAGATGATGGTGAAAGGAAACGTGAGAGAGCTGTAAAAATCTAGGTTTAACGGAAAAAAAGTGGTGGAAAGAAGATCTGAAGCAATTTTGTTTGAGAGTTTTATAAAAGGAAAAAATAAAGGTTACAGGGTGAAAGACAGGGAAAACAGGAAACGCAGAAGGATATGGGATGAATCTGGGATGAAGATGTCGATGTGGATGCTGCTGGAGCACCAAGGCACGAGCCCACCCAGCAGCACTGCAGAGAGAAGCATCCGCGCCCAGCACAGCAAGACAAGAGCAGGAGAAACGCAGCCTGGATGGGACGATGGGAAGACCTAACTAGCAAAAAACTAGTCCTAACCCTGGAAGGACACTTGCCAGCTACCTGCAGAGCCAAACTTAACAGCTTTAAGGCTATCTCTGCCAGAAGTTAGAAAATACTTCATTTTTAAGATTGCAAAGGAGACTCATATTCTGGCGAGCCCATGCCTCGGACCTGGGAATCTGAATTCAGACACTGGGCACAAATCGGGTTCGAGTGCAAATCTCAGCGCCAGTCTGAGCAACAGTCACTACCACCCCAGCTAACACAGCCGGCTGCGATAAAACCCGCGTCTGTAAGTCACACACGGGCTTTCAGTTCACTGTGAAAAGCACAAAGCAAGGCAAGACGATCAGGGAAAATGAGGTATTAAGTGTCAAGTATCCCATTTGTGGTGCGATACAAGGGGACAGGTTTGAGTATTGTTTTGGCATAGAAATGGAGGTTGGCTTGTGGCAAAGACAAGTGCTCCGCATCAAAAAAAGTCTTTGTAGCCTTTGGAGTGAAGAACTTCACTTCCAGTGAAGAAATCCAAGTTTTCACTGTGGGCTCACTAATCCGCTGCTTTGGTTCACGGCTCTATTTCTGCTGCTCTGCAGTAGCCTCACGCACTGCCCGGGGTTACAGCTGGCAGCTCCAAGTTCTTGCTTAAATTGGTTTGAGTTTCTTTTCTTGGCAACTGACAACCTCTCTTCCCCCTCCCACGAAACTGGGTAACTGAGAGAGACTCCCCACGTACAATACAAGAGCTGCAGGTAAGCTGGATCACACAGAAAGCACCACGCTTGCATTTCTATGTACATTTACTACACTTAAAACAGTCAGTGGAGACAGCATGTGCTCTTCAGAGCAGGCCCAAGTCTGCCTCAAAGCCAGCAAAATAAGGTCCAAGCATGGTTACAAACATCATCCCCTTCACCCTCACCACAAATATAATATTCAGATAGACCCAGATCCTGGCTGTAATGAGCATGCAGGGACTGGGAAACTATGATTGAAAATGTAATATTGTATCAAGTTAAATTATTCATTTATCACGCCATTAAAACAACCAACCATCTGAACATGAAAATAACTCAAGCACCAGGAGGGTTATTGAAGAGCACAAGAGGAGCGCTCCAGACCCTATACATGTGGCCTCTCTGCTTTGCCCCCTCCTCAGAGACTGTCCTCGCTTTTGTTTGACGCCGTGAAAAGCCGGCATTGAAGGCTCAATAGTCAGAGGGCTATTAAGCAGGTATTCTTCATTACGGCGCCCGGCACACGGGGATCTCTCCTCCAAACGTGCACACCGAAGAGACACAGTTACTAGGTATTTATGCTATGTTAACATACATATTAATTACATTTCCAAGAAATGCTTATCATGATAATGGTTCTTCCCAGAACTCATTAGTATGTGTTAATGTTCTTCAATCACTGGGGGTCCTGAGATCATCTTGCAGCCTCCTTCTCTCTGTAGTTTGCATACCTGTTCTCCCAGGGCCTAAAGGGATTTATTCAGGAGTCTCTTATCTTACAACTGTCCCAATCATTCACAAAGAACCAAGACTTGTTTTGGTTGCGCAATGATTCTGACCACCTGAAGTGATAACATCCCCTACCTGTTACGTTTGTTACCTTCACAGGTATCAGCTGTTTGCTACTCGTCGGTACCTCAGTGTGCATGACGTGAGTTTTCTTCATACCAGGCCGTACCAAAGGTTGTATGGACTCCAGCAACATAAATACAAGTTCTGCTTTGATAGAATACATTACAATTTTTTTTTTTTTGGTCTATCATGTTGAAAGAGGCCTGCGGCATTTTTCAAAGGTCGGAGTTACAACTCAAAAGCTTCGCTCAACTTTTAACTACTGCATGGAGGCAGTGTCCAAGGATGCTTTCCACCACATATATGCCCACATGTACATCCTTCAAATTTCAAAGGGAGAACAAGTCGTGCTCAAACAGCACGCACGTTTTTCCACTTTCTTCATCACTGAGTAACTTCAAATCTGTATCTTGATAACGCTCAAATCCAAGCCAGGCTGATGGCCTCACTGTACTCCGTACCACACAAAATATCACTTAATAAGCATTATTTTCCATCTCTGAGCACTCCATTCACACAGGCAAGATGGGAAAGAGTAACAGATCAGGTGATTTGCCTAAGGTCAGAAACCTGGGAGTAGCCTCCACGTAGCCAGACCCAAGCCTCATGCTCTCTCTGTTGGACTCTCTTACCTCTCCAGTCTCCTTCCTCCCTGCTGCCTCCAACTCTGCTTTGCTTTTCTTTACTATCCATGATCTCTCCTCCTCTTCTTTTCGTTCTGCAGTCTTGATACCTGCCCTCCTCTGCCCTGGTTCCATGCTCTCCGCACACATTTTAGTCTTTGTTTGCCAAGAAAGGTGAGGTAAGGCTGGTATTTTTTTCTCTGGGAACAACTTCTGGACTGTATTCAGCAGATTCCCTCTTTTAACTATGTCATCTGGTATAAAAGTTACAGCTACCAAAACCGAGAAGGTAATTCTTTCCTCCAGCTTCTCCTGCCCCCCACTCCAAGGTGCTGGAGGACAGGTCACCCATAACGGTGCAGCTTTCCCTTGGGGGTCTTCACCATTTCTCCATGCAGACAGGCCACATCCCATTGCTCTGCAACTGCCCAAATTCTCCCCTAGCTGCCTTAGTGCCACCTCTATCCCCAGACTCCAGCAGAAATGCTTTCTATCCTAATTTGATGTTCTGCAGCCAGCAATTGAACTGGTACAGCTGTCGAGCAAGAAAATAGCATTTTTCCTTGCACTGTAGGGTGGAAGACTCCTGGACAGCAAAAGCAGCTCTGAAGCTCCAGGAGCTTATGATACTTACCTCGGAAGGTTTCCACCTTAGAATGGACATCATCCACCTCTTCTTAAACCGTCTCCTCCCTTTGCTCCAGAGAACAGCCCTTCCATCTCCAACTAAAGCCTCACCAGCTAGCATCTTCGCTGTTCACACAAGTCATTCACGTGAAGAACTGGCTTAACCTTTGTTAGCAAGAGAGCTCTTCCGTGCAGAAGTGCATCAGTGAAGCCTTCTAATAAACCCAGAAAGTCCCTTCAGTCACTGCAGTCCAGCACCCCCTCATATCTCCGTCATTGTGATTGTCCCTCTCTGGCTTTGACAGATCTCATCTTGGATCACTGGCATCCCCATCAAAAAAAAAGGAAAAATCCTGTTAAAAGACAATTTTCCCAATTTGCATCTTCAGCCTTTCCCATCGTTCTTCCTTCCATGGCTCCCCAACTCCTTGTTAGTGCTTTTCACATTTATTTTACAGCCTAGCCTACATCCCAGTAATTATCCTCAACACAAAAGCAGCCATGTGAACCACGCTCTGCCTTGCATGGGGCTACATCTCCCTGCAAACACCCACCGAGCTGTCTCCTGCTCAAGAATACTGCTGCTACCTGGCCTTTCCCTGCCTGTTTGTGACCATGACCTGTCATCACCCACCAGAAAGCACTGAGCTCTGCCAGGTGGAAACTGTTTTGTGTTTGCTAGATGACCCACAGAGGTCCCTTCCAACCCCTACTATTCTGTGATTCTGTGATTCTGTAATGATGGCCCATGGGATGCTGCAGCAACACCCAGCAGTAAGAGGCAGAAGAAGGGATCCTGCTCAGTGGATCAACCTTAAAGCAGCAAGTCTTCCCTCTTGAGGCTTATCCAACTGTCCCTAAGTAGATATGCCAGGCTGTTACTCCCCTGCCACTCATTTTCCTCCAGGTCTGATCCATGGAGAATGGCAAGCCCTCCACCCGCCAGGCTCAGACGCTGATGGTAAGTTGAAAGCACGTGGCTCAGGTTTCTTGCAGACAGCAGGAGAGCGGGAATTACAAGGAAGGCTTTGAAGTGTCACGAGATGTGTTTTAGATAGTTACAGGGATTTCTGTGACTGTTCAGAGAGCCCTTTCCACCCAAAAGCAGAAGTGTGATGGAGAGTATCTTGACTTTCCCAGGAACGGCCAAAATAGCCACTATGAGCTTGTCTTTTGCAAGAGGCCAAACAACCCCAACCACACACTGAGGCATGCTGGGAACCACCTCAGGGTTAGGATAAAGTGACAGATGCTTCGGCAGGAGGGTTGGACTAGATGACCCACAGAGGTCCCTTCCAACCCCAAACATTCTGTGATTCTGTGTTCCTTTTTGAAACCAGAAGTTGGAGGGTAGGATGTCAGAGCCTCAGACAAAACCCTCAAATACCAAACAGCCTTCCCAAAACTGCCTGCATGTCAGTCCTTCAGCTCCTGAGAACAGCCCACACTCCCAGCAACATCCACCTCTCACATGTGAGAGATCCAGCCAGCTTCAGCGTACAACTGCATGCAGTGTATCCCTATGTGTCACAACACATATTAAGATTCAATTAATCCATTCTCCCTTTAAAAAGGGCACACAAATTACAAGCCCTTCCTTCCTAGGAGGAGACAGATGCTGATTACAGGAAGGTGTTCTCCTTAACCATTCTCTTCCTAAATCATACCAATTGCCTTCTCCATTTGCAAGGTGCATTTGCAATATCAGAAGAAAAAAGACCCTTATTGTTAGCAACATCTGAATCACCAGCCATCAAAGTTGTTTGCATATTGGACATGTTCTTTTTTTCCTGTGCAGCACTGCTTGAATCCCCGTAACACCTTCCCAGGCACAGTGCCACTAACGTGCAAATGAAAAGCTCACACTCCTCCTTCGCGCGGTCCTGCTGAGACGGTACACAAAGTCACAAACAAAGGTACCGAAAGGATCAAAAGAAGACAGGTTGGTTACACGTGTCACACTAATGCTTGCAAATCAACCTCTCCTCTAATTACCACAGTATTTCCAGGAGAAATCAATTACAGCAATATGGATGACTGGGATCCTAAACCTGAAAAATGTACTGGATTAAACATTAATGCAGTCATTGACCGTTATCAATATATATATTTAATGGAGGGTGGGGCCTAACAAAATATAGAATTGATGGTTTTTTAAATGTCTAGAAAGACCAGAATCCTGGACATACAGGCTTTAAAATAGTCCCAGCAACACAACATATCAAAAATAAAAATTCATCCACCAGGCTATCATTATCTTTTGTGTTTTATTTTTATTATAAAGATGGGTGTAAGCATATAGCCAGGCAAGAAGCCAAGCCTCAAACCGTGCTCTATTGACTGCTGAGGTCTCCATTAGCCCAGGGTGCTCCAAACAGAAATACTGAGTTGCCCAGACCAAGTCTAAAGATGATACAATGCAACCTCTTCTCCATACCAGGCAAGCTTTGGATGAACATCGCCAGACAAGCACCTGACTTCAAGAAGCTCCCCGCTCCTTGAAGAGTTATACACACTTTAACCTTATTTTCTAAGGAAAAACCAGCTTTTGCAATCACCTAGCCTGGCCAACAGGCTCAAAAATTACTGAAGGAAAGATTATTTTGGAAAAATTACAAAGAAAATATAATTTCTATGATTTCTGTGACCAACAGGCAGCTGGGACGAGTCCCAAATCCGCACCTACGCTGTAAGTTGGGCTGACCCTTGCCCTTTTTGTTTGGCTGCAGTTGGGTGGTTGCTCAGGACACTAATGCCTGTCCACCAAGAGCATACATAGCAGCCATGCACCTCTTCTCCAGATGTTCCTGTCGTAGCTTCGAATTGCAGCTACTCATTTGCGTTACCCAGTTTCTGGACCTCTCTGTCTTGGTTTTTAGAGGTTCCAAGCCCTTGAAGTTTCAACACTCAGCCACCAGAATTGAAAGTGCTCAAAACCTCTCCAAAATCTGTTCCTGCATGGGACACAAAAGCTGATGAACCTCTCGTTAATAAATGATTTGACAACTTGAGCCCTGTGTCTCGACTATTAAAGCAGTAACTGGTCTGACAGATCACCCTGCACACGGTGGCACTGTTTTGTCTAACCTACCTTTGAGGAGCTAACCAGAATGTCCAAGTTAGTCTTCTACAAGTTCTGGCCTCCCTACCAAACTGTGAGACAAGCATCTTGGAGCACTTCTGCATCTGCCGTCTCTCTCCAGTAATGGTATCTGGGACCTACAATAACAACACCCAACTTCAGACAGCCCAGCTTAGGTGCCTACAATTCAAGGGAGAAGCCAAGGCTCCATCACTCAGTGAACAAACCCAGCTGAACACAACAAATCCTTAGCCAACATCTTCACAAAAGTATTTACACTTTCTGAAAGGATTTAGGGTTAACGAGACTTCCGTTTGAGTGTAAGTTATCTGGGTTATACTTTCAAGTCTTTTCAGATGTACAGAGCAAACTTCCAGTGACTATGCCTTTTGCCTCCATAAGAGGAGGACAGTACACAGACAGTCCTACCAGCCTGAGAAACCACTGAAATCATATTGTGGGACCACAGTATTTGAACCAAGACCTCCAGAAATGTACGTGTTCTGCAAGAAAAGCCCCTGGGAGCTAGCACGGCTCTTTCTGCTTGACTGGAATTGATCCAACATCGCAGCACTGTGGGACTGCAACAAAAACACCGTGTTTCACATGAGAGCGTCACGGGATCTCTAGAAATCGCTGATCACATCAAAGCTAGAAGTTACAATTCAGGTAGTGTCACTTTGCCTTCCTATTTCCCTCCCTGTGCCATCTCTACTGCTTGCAGTATCCATTCCCTTCTTCGCTATCCTCGCGCACGCGGCTGCCAGCTGCATCGCAACATCCATCACGCTGCACCGCACCGATAGCTGGCGGCTGCTGAGGCAACATTTACACTATGGTTTGCATTACAGCTTATAAAATTCTTTGGAGCTCTTCCAAAGGAAAAGTCCCACGTAAACTGAAGTTATTATTGTCATCTACAGGCTAAGTCCAGTTAAGAATTTGCTAGCGCTCACGGCTGAGACTGCGGATGTTTGAACCGACCAACGTGCAGCAGAGAGGCCGAGTAATAAACTTCATTAACATTGCCCATAACACTTTTCTTCATCGGCTTACAATAAATCACTGATGAATATTCAGGGCATGCCTCTGAGGTTATCTCCATTTTACAGACGGAGGCAACCAAGAGACAGAAAGTTTATAAATGGCTTGCCTAGAAACACAAAACAGACACAGAATTCAATTGCCTTGCCTTAAAAGTCCAAAATACATCTTTCTAGACAAAACTGCAAATTGTATAGATCGATTTGCAGTGAAATTACAGAGACTGTCACTCCCCAAAAATCACTAACGGCTGTTCCCTCCCCTCAAGTCACAGCACTGGTTACTCACATTACAGTACCACCTCCAGATTGCAGAGAACTTCAGGTTCTCACTGCACAAGGTAGGGACTACTAACAATTAAAAGCCCTATTGCAAAGACCTTACCACAGATAATAAAATCCAAACTATACATAAAATCTAGGGACAGTCAAAAAGAGATGAGTGACTCAAAAACTGCATCAGAGGCTGGACTGGGAATGGACCAGTCCTCCAGAGCGTCAGACACGCACCATTAAATGCATTAACTAAGCATCACCCACCATTGCCCAGGAGATATTTTTAAAACCTTCTCCTGCAGCTCCAACACCTGATGTCATCAAGCAAAATGAGGAATATTGTGAAAGAGGTTTTAACAAGATGGAAGGAATTTTTATGTAGTTTCACATATTTTTCAGCAAGGAGTCTGACGTTTAAGCGGGATGGCCTGGTTACTAATGGCTACTCCATGAACGGATGCAACACGTTCACCACCATGATGACTGACAGCTGCAGTAAACAAACAGTATCTCACACCAGGTTTTTCCTCCCTGTGGCGACAGCTTTCGCAAAACTGCAGAACTTAATGAGACACTTTATTTAATACTTATTTCACAATCAGCCTCCTTTGTTCTAACAGAATTAGCCTCAGCCCACAATGAATGTTTTCCTTGATTATTTTGTTGTGTAAGTCAATATTCAATTTATTTTTAATTTCTTCAGTTCTGAATTTCTAACTAGGGGGATTTGTTTTAAAGATGCTTTTTTTTTTTAATTATTATTATTATGAAATACCAGCTAACCACCTGCATGGCTGCAAAGTGAATCAGCCTGAGCACACCATCCTCAAAAAATTAACCTACCAAAAAGAATAATTTTAAGATTGGCTTTAACCAAGCAGTTTCCCAATCCAGAGGCACAACAGAATATTTGCATATTCTGTTATACGTATATATTCAAATTAGTAGAGACACTGATATAAATGGGATGGTCATTGGCAAAAGACTGAAGGTTTACGATGAGGAAGGTGAAGTTACTAATGATAGAAGCACAAATGTCTCTGGCCATGCAGCAGCTTGAGAAGCAACTTTCAAAACTCCCCATACTACATTCACATCTGCAGAAGAAAGTCCATGAATGGTCTGTAGAAACAATGTATCATGGCACAGAACAGGGGAATCTCAAGCACCTCCAACAAGGGAGTGTCCAGTGACCCAACAGACACTCCTCCCAGGCTGTGCGTTTGAAAACACTTCTGCTGATGCTTCCTGGTGCCATATAGGGACCAATTACCTGCAGGGGACATCCCCACACTGTTCCCCACAGCATCCTCCTGGAGAAACTAGCTGCCCATGCTTTGGATGAGTGTACTCTCTGCTGGATAAAGAACTGGCTGAATGGTCGAGCACAGAGAGTGGTGGTGAATGGAGTTAAATCCAGCTGGCGGCCTGTCATGAGTGGTGTTCCCCAGGGCTCAGTTTTGGGTCCAGTCTTGCTTAACATCTTTATCAATGATCTGGATGAGGGGATTGAGTGCTCCCTCAGTAAGTTTGCAGATGACACCAAGTTGGGCAGGAGTGTTGGTCTGATAAAGAGTAGGAAGGCTCTGCAGAGGGATCTGGACAGGCTGGATCGATGAGCTGAGGCCAACTGTATGAGGTTCAACAAGGCCAAGTGCCGGGTCCTGCACTTCGGTCACAGCAACCCCATGCAACGCTGCAGGCTTGGGGAAGAGTGGCTGGAGAGCTGCCCAGTGGAAAAGGACCTTGGGGTGTTGGTCAACAGCTGGCTGAACATGAGCCAGCAGTGTGCCCAGGTGGCCAACGGCATCCTGGCTTGGATCAGGAATAGTGTGGCCAGCAGAAGGGAGATGATCATGCCCCTGTACTGGGCACTGGTGAGGCCACACCTCGAGTCTGTGTTCAGTTTTGGGCCCCTCACTACAAAAGGGACATTGAGGTGCTGGAGCGTGTCCAGAGAAGGCCTACGAGGTCTGGTGAACAAGTCTTATGAGGAGCGGCTGAGGGAACTGGGGCTGTTTAGTCTGGAGAAGAAGAGGCTGAGGGGAGACCTTATTGCTCTCTACAACTACCTGAAAGGAGGGTGCAGTGACACAGGTGTTGGTCTCCCAATTAACTAGCAATAGGATAAGAGGCAATGGCCTCAAGTTGTGTCGGGGAAGTTTAGATTGGATATTAGGAAAAATTTCTTTACTGAAAGAGTGGTCAGACATTGGAACAGGCTGCCCAGGGAAGTGGTGGAGTCACCATCCCTAGAGGTGTTTCAAAAATGTGTAGATGTGGCACTTTGGGACATGGTTTAGTAGGCATGGTGGTTTTGGGTGGATGGTTGGAATTTATGAACTTAGAGGTCTTTTCCAGTCTATGATTCTACAGCCCAAGTGTATCAAGACACAGTTTTCCTGCAGAACTGTGACAACAGAACTTCTACTAAAAAAAAAAAAAGATATTTTCTAATAGAGGGAAACTGTACATTAACAAAAGTAGTTTCCAGGGTTTACAAACATAATGGAAATACTGAGAGGTACCTCAGGATCATGATATGCATATATTCAAATTTGCTTTCCAGTTTTTTGGGGAAGGCAAAAGAGAATTTGGGGTTAGCAACTGCTATAAAGACGCAGTTTGTTTCTGCATCAAACATACGCTATATCTGTACACGAGATGGTCAGCATGTGGCAACACCCAACAACAGGTCACAACAGGAGGAAACCTCATTCCTACCCATACCACAAAGCAGCTCCCAGCCAAGCCACAAGCTCACGCCTTCCTCTCCTAAGTAGGTCGAGCAGAAATCCTGGAGTTAACAGCTCAACTCCCCTTTGCCTGCTGAAATTAAAGAGTTAACAGAAACCTGAGTTTATTTGGGGGTTTTCTATGCCCATACACCCATATCCATCTAGCTATCTGCGCAACACACTACTACCATATTTTAGAAATGTGAATACTGCTGGCTTGAAAATGGGCACAGTTCCCTTTTTAGAAGGAACAAAATGTTCAGAACAAGCACAAATGCAATAAAGAAATCAGGCACCGAATTTGCTTCTTATGTTTCAAGCTTCTGGTACATGCAGCTCAAATAAAAAAAAAAATCACGCAGGGATTGTAATAGACCCATCATCGTTCAAGAATCACCCCATACCTACCTAATGTTCTCAAGAGCAAATATTTACAGTGAGGATTTTTATATTACCAGATACATGAGAAATTAGAGGGTGACACAATCTTCTGTTGGCTACAGAGAGGAGGCAGCTATTGGCCGCAGGGACGGTGCAGATACTCTCTTCACTTCAGCAGAATTTAGATAGAAAACATGGAATTAGTTCCAAATTGTGTTAAAACGATCCCTTTAGAGTGAAAACACTTTTCTGTAGTTATGCCACAGAAACTGGGATTACAGAGAAGAGGAGCAGAGCCCAAACTCATCATCACACACGTCAAACTTTCAGTCTACAAAACCTGAAGCTACATCTCCGGTCAACCAGCTCATGGACCCAAACGCTGGAACCAGCCATCCCGGGCTCCTCGGCAGCCCAGAGACCTACGGAAATCCCAAACCTGCCCTTCGGCTCCTGTGAAAGCTACAGATTACTCCAGTCTTCGCCGAGGTTTTAATTATACTCATTACCACAGGTTTATCCGAGTTAATACCTTTTCTCCACAGGACACGATGCACCATGAATTTCAGGGGAGGTACAAGAATAAAAAGGCTAATGTTATTTCTCTCAAACTTTTTCCCAATACACAAAAATGAATCAATACTTCCACAGCAATTTCAGGCTACCTGATTCTCACCTCCAAATACTACTCATCACAGGATGGAATAATCCGATGTCTCCAGAGAACTAACGGGGATACCAAACGAGTCAAGACAGGTTTTTCAACGCTAGATTTATTTTTCAGGTATTTAATAGCTATAAAGCAAAAACAAACAAACGGATTATTTTTTCAAGTGGCAGTCATCTCCTCTCAGTTACTCAAGCTCAGTAGCCATTATACCAGAGCTTGAATCTCCAGTGTTGGAGAAGATGGAATTTAAAACTCCTTTCTGCCAGCAGCAAGCAACAGGAAAATAAGACCACACAGCGCGGAGACCCCTTCAGGGACTTCTTGAGGTCACTAACCAGTATTCAGGTTGTCCAAGAAATAAATTTGTATACAAATTTGCCTTACTACATTAAGGCAGGATGTTATTTTAAGTAAATATTCCCATGCTGCAGCCACAACTGTCATGAAAACACCATGCGCTAAACCCTGGAAGCGTAAGAGATGGCACCATGGAGAACTTCTCACTAATTAGACATGAAACTGGCTTCCTTTAAAAACTTGTTAGATAAAAAGCCTTGACTGATGTATTTTCCATGACTCTGAGTTCAGGCAATGAAATTTAAATCACAGGGAAGTGCTAATGATTATTTTTCAAGTCAGCTTTTCATTACTGAAAGCATTCTTTGCAACACAGCAAACCCAGAGTCTGGAGGGTTTAGAAATGCGATTTCTTTCCTAATCCTGGCAATCCCTTTCACTTGTCCTTTGATCGCCAGTAAATCTGCACGTTGGCATTCACCTCAAGTTGGTGATCTTCATCCTCAGTACAGATCTGGGACTTTTCTGGAGCACAGCTTTTTCTGGAACTCCCACCACTTCTGCATCCATGGATGAATGGGTATTTGGAGCAAAAGAGTGACCGCTGGAAAGACAGGAGGGCTTGACAAGTTGCTGTGCCTTAAGTTTCACCTGCTGCAGGGCAGAGCATAGGTGGGCTAGTTTGTTAATCAGACACACGTTCTTCTTTCCACCCTACATCTTTAGTAAATTGTTCCCTATTGGCATCATGTCTTCTTTGGACACAAGTCTCCATTTACACCCATTCACAGCATTCCCCGGATTCATTGGCAGTTGGGGAGTATCCACTCTCCACAACGTTGTTGGTGAACATTGCCTGATAGAAGAAAGGGGGGGGGGGGGCAAGAGGAAGTGGGTTGGCTGCACTGGAGCAAGGAGAGGCTTAGGCAGATGGAAAACAAGCACGGAGAAAGCGGCTGGGGACAGGCAGTCAGCAGTTCCCCTAACGCTGGTACGGTCTCAGCAGTGACAACCCGGGCAAAACATCCCGTACAACCCCGTACAGCTTTGTTAGAGGGCAGCAAAGCTGGTGACAGGGCTGGAAGGCATGGCCTGCGAGGAGCAGCTGAGGACTTTGAGCTTGTCTACTTTGGAGTAGAGGCTGAGGGATGACCTCATGGCTCTCTACAGCTCCCTAAGGAGGGGACATGGAGAGGGAGGTGCTGAGCTCTTCTCAGAATCACAGAATGTTCGGGGTTGGAAGGGACCTCTGTGGGTCATCTAGTCCAACCCTCCTGCCGAAGCAGGGTCACCTACAGCAGGCTGCACAGGACCTTGTCCAGGCGAGTCTTGAATATCTCCAGAGAAGGAGACTCCACAACCTCCCTGGGCAGCCTGTTCCATGGCTCCGTCACCCACAGAGGGAAGAAGTTCTTCCTCACATTCAGACGGAACTTCCTGTGCCTCAGTTTGTGCCCATTGCCCCTTGTCCTGTTGCTGGGCACCACTGAAAAGAGCTTGGCCCCATCCTCCTGACACCCACCCTTCAGATATTTATAAGTATATGTTAAGTCCCCTCGCAGCCTTCTCCTCTTCAGGCTGAAGAAGCTCAGCTCCCTCAGCCTCTCCTCGTAGCAGAGATGTTCCAGTCCCCTCATCATCCTTGTAGCCCTCCGCTGGACTCTCTCCAGTAGCTCCTCATCTTTCTTGAACTGGGGAGCCCAGAACTGCACACAGTACTCCAGATGAGGCCTTACTAGGACAGAGTAGAGGGGAAGGAGAATCTCCCTCGACCTGTTGGCCACACTCCTCCTAATGCACCCCAGAATGCCATTGGCTTTCTTGGCAGCCAGGGCACACTGCTGGCTCATGGTTAACCTGTCGTCCACCAGGACACCCAGGTCCCTCTCCACAGAGCTGCTCTCCAGCAGGTCCACCCCAAGCCTGTACTGATGCATGGGGTTGTTCCTCCCCAGGTGCAGGACCCTGCATTTGCCTTTGTTGAACCTCATCAGGTTCCTCTCTGCCCAACTTTCCAGCCTGTCCAGGTCACGCTGAATGGCAGCACAGCCTTCCGGTGTGTCTACCACACCTCCCAGTTTGGTGTCATCAGCAAACTTGCTGAGGGTACATTCTCACTCTTCATCCAGGTCGTTGATGAAGAAGTTAAACAAGACTGGGCCCAGTACTGACCCCTGAGGGACACCACTAGTTACCAACCTCCAACTAGACTCAGCGCCGCTGATGACAACCCTCTGAGTTCTGCCATTCAGCCAGTTCTCTATCCACTTCACCGACCACTCATCCAGCCCATACTTACTCAGCTTCCCTAGGAGGATATTATGCGAGACTGTGTCGAAAGCCTTGCTGAAGTCTAGGCAGACAACATCCACAGCTCTCCCTTCATCTACCCAGCCAGTCATGTCATCGTAGAAAGCTATCAGATTGGTCAGGCATGATTTCCCCTTGGTGAATCCATGCTGACTACTCCTGATAACTTTCTTTAATTCCACTTGCTTGATGATGGCCTCCAGGACAAGCTGCTCCATCACCTTTCCTGGGATGGAGGTGAGGCTGACCGGCCTGTAGTTCCCTGGGTCCTCCTTCTTGACCTTCTTGAAGACTGGAATGATATTGGCCTTTCTCCAGTCCTCGGGTACCTCTCCTGTCCTCCAGGACCTCTCAAAGATGATGGAGAGTGGGTAGCAATGACATCCACCAGCTCCCTCAGCACTCGTGGGTGCATTCCATTGGGGCCCATGGATTTGTGGACGTCCAGATCGCTTAAGTGATCCCTCACACAGTCCTCCTCGACCAAGGGAAAGTCGTCCTCTCTGTAGGCTTCTTCTCTTACCTCCGGGGCCTGGGATTCCTGAGGGCCTGCCTTGGCACTGAAGACTGAAGCAAAGAAGGCATTCAGTAGCTCTGCCTTCTCCGCATCCTCCATCACCAGGACACCCACCTCATTCAGCAGCAGCCCCACATTGTCCCTAGACTTCCTTTTGCTGCTGATGTAGTTGAAGAAGCCCTTGTTGTTTTTGACATCCCTTGCCAGCTTCAATTCCAGGTGAGCTTTGGCCTTCCTTGTATCATCCCTGCATGCTCTGACCACGTTCCTGTACTCTTCCCAAGTGGCCTGTCCCTCTTTCCACATTCCATGCACCTTTCTCTTCCACCTGAGCTCCGCTAGAAGCTCCTTGTTTAACCAAGCAGGTCTCCTGCCTCCTTTGCTCGATTTCTTTCTCAGGGGGATGCACCGCTCCTGTGCATGGAAGAAGTGACATTTAAAGAGTGACCAGCACTCATGGACCCCCCTGCCTTCGAGAGCCCTGGCCCACGGGATTCCTCCCAGTAGCTCCTTGAAGAGGCCAAAGTCAGCCCTCCTGAGGCCCAAGGTTTTGATCCAGCTTACCGCCCTGCTTCCTCCACGCAGGATCCTGAACTCGACCATTTCATGGTCACTGCAGCCGAGTCTACCTCCGACCTTCACATCCTCCACCAGTCCCTCCTTGTTTGTTAATACAAGGTCCAGCAGCGCGGCTTTCCTTGTTGGTTCCTCCACCACTTGCATCAGAAAGTTATCATCAATGCTCTGTAGGAACCTCTTGGATTGTGCCTGCCTAGCTGTATGGTCTTCCCAGCTGATGTCAGGGTGGTTGAAGTCCCCCATGAGAACCAGGGCCTGTGATTGTGAGGCTGCTTGCAGCTGCCTGTAGAAGGCCTCATCAACCTCCTCCTCCTGGTTAGGTGGCCTGTAGTACACACCCACAGTAATGTCACCCTTATGAGCCTGTCCCTTAATTCTAACCCACAAGCTTTCAACTCG
The DNA here is from genome assembly GCF_030867145.1 of Opisthocomus hoazin. Taxonomy (NCBI): domain Eukaryota; kingdom Metazoa; phylum Chordata; class Aves; order Opisthocomiformes; family Opisthocomidae; genus Opisthocomus; species Opisthocomus hoazin. The sequence continues at coordinate 11,159,192 of NC_134414.1, read as the reverse complement.
TTCCTCATTTGCCCCCAGGCCAAGTTCAATGCATTCCAGTTGCTCCCTCACATATAGAGCAACTCCCCCACCTCTCCTTGTTGGTCTGTCTTTCCTAAAGAGTCTGTAGCCATCTATGACAGCATGCCAGTCATGAGAGTTGTTCCGCCACATTTCTGTGATGGCGACCTGCGATACAGGGATATGGCACACGGGAGTGATTCAAAGCTGTGCCAGGGGAGGTGTAGGCTGGACATTGGGAAGCATTTCTTTACCGAGAAGGTGGCCAAGCACTGGATCCGGCTTCCTAGAGAGGTGGTCGATGCCCCAAGCCTGATAGTGTTTAAGAGGTCTTTGGATAATACCCTTAACATGCTTTAACTTTTGGTTAGCTCTGAATTAGTCAGGCATTTGGACTAGATGATCCTTGTAGGTCCCTCCCAAATGAAAATATTTTACTCTAACAACTTCATTACCCTGGAGAGGTATCCCATGCTTTCACAGCCAGGTAAGCGAGCGAAGCAACAATAGCTCCTTTTTGTTGGATGCCAGAGGCTCGGTCCAAAACATTCTGCAAAGCACATGCAACCGACGGGTACCGCGGCACGTGGGAGTCTTGTACACAGTCAGATTCATTTTCTTCACTGTTCCAAACAAACTGGCATCAAGGCTCAGCACCAGCCTACGGGATGGTAGTTCCACGGCGATTCCCTTTTGCAAATAATAGGCTGGACTCATACCAAGAAATACTCCCACTTGAAATGCACACATGCTGCCCTTTCAGTAACTGACTTTCTGCTTAATCAGAAAAGCAGAGTTTAGTTTTTGATAGTTTCATTGCAGACAAGCAGCAGCACAGTGCAGCAGTGGGTCGGGCTGCTGGAGCCCCACACTAAGTCCCTCTCTCCGTGGAGAGCATCTTTAGCAGGACAGTTACCCAAGCACTGCTTGATTTCTGTATCCTTTGGCACCTGACACCTTTTCTCTCCCTTTTAAAAATCACCCTGCAGGACACAGTCTTTTGAGAAGCCTTGTGCAAGCTCATCTTTTTTCATGCCAGCACAGCCTTTCCTCCCCTTCCTCTTCTCTCTCCCCTTTCCCATTACTCTTTTCAAGGTCTAAAAGCAAACACTAGTCAGATACTCGAAGGTTACAGTTAACTTTTAGTTCAGCAGTAGCCAAAAGAAAGCATTTCTGCTAAAAGGAAAGAAAATAAACAGGGTATGCTGTGATCTTGGAAAGGACAGCAGCAGACTTCCGTGAGGCTCTAGCTATATCGAGCAAAGCAAGACCTTACTGCAGGTTTTCTCCTCTGTTTGTACAAGTATTCCTTAATTATCTCAGGAAACTAATAGCTAGGTTAAACAGGTGGTTTAAATTTTGCCTGAAGTACATTAGGGAGCAGTGCAGCTCTGCAGACCGAGCTAAGTGCAGCAAGAGCAGTAACTCCAGGCGAGGCGAGATGACAAAAAGCAATCCGGTCTCAAGCTGTTCGCAACCTAAATATCTATCCCCAGGTCAATGCAACAAAGCTCTCTAATGATTTTTCTCTATGCAGGGTGAAATCAAATGACATTACAACACAAACCTCACTAATTCCTCATTCAGGGCCAATGTTTAACAGCACCGATTAGTTTTGAAACTACAGTAACAGCAACAGACCTTAATGTGGTCTTCACTGTTTAAATACTGACAATGATTTTAAGGGACAACTTCATCCTTGTTCTGCCCTAATTAAGTCAACATATTAGCACCTAAGGAATATTTGACTGAACTCTCCCAGTTTAAACTCATGATTTAAGCAGAGGCTGAGCAAGAGGCACCAGGGTAATACGACAAACATGACAGATCAGCTGTTTCACACTAAGAGAGCCATTAAAAATAAAATGAGGATTTAGTTAGTTATTGACAGAATCACTGGGAGGGAGGAACGCTAAATGACTTGCTACAAAATGAAATTATGGAAATGAGCGTCAAAACATTGCCTTAGGTCATCTCATCTGTCCTCCAGCCAAAGCAGGGCTGCTGCTGAGAACCTCTGCACCAAGGGTTGATGTTTTCGGTGTCGGAAACTCATCTGTGATACAGAAGATGATTCTACTGTCTCCTAAATCTCCCGCTCTGAAGACTTGCAAGCATCCATAGAATCATGGAATGGTTTGGGTTGGAAGGGACCTTCAAAGGCCATCTAGTCCAACCCCCCTGCAATAAGCAGGGACATCTTCAACCAGACCAGGTTGCTCAGAGCCCCATCCAACCTGCCGTTGAAGGTTTCCAGGGACGGGGCATCAACCACCTCTCTCTGGGCAACCTGTGCCAGTGTTTCCCCACCCTCGCTGTACAAAAATTTCTTCCCTGTACCCAGTCTGAATCTCCCCTCTTTTAATTTAAAACCATTAACCCTTGTCCTATCACAAGAAGTCCTGCTAAAAAGTCTGTCCCCACCTTTCTTATAAGCTCTCTTCATGTACTAAAAGGTCACAGTAAGGTCTCCCCGCAGCCTTCTCTTCTCCAGGCTGAACAGCCCCAACTCCCTCAGCTTTTCCCATTGGAGAGGTGCTCTGTGCAGGCTTCCTGGTTTAGACAGCCCCACCACTGCAAGGTACACCCACCACGTGCCACCTTCTGCTCTCCTGCCATGCCAGCCACACTACTGTAATCAATCTCTTGAACTTCTTCAGCGCCTGGGTAGTTATTTGGGAATAAGCACAAACTAGCTCCTAGCACATCTCCCACTCCTCTTTCTGTACTTGCGAAGAGCAAGGCTTGTACTCCAACTGTTGGTCCTGCCCTAAAAAAAGGGCAATACGCTCTTTTAAAATTAGAAGAGGAATTTACCCAATTCCCAGCTATCATCATTTCTTGTTTGGCTATATTTTACGTAAAAATAAGAAAAAGCCAACAACTCCATACCCTACCTGCAGATACACCTGCCTGGGACACGCCACAAACCTTAGAGCAATGGCCTCAGTTTGCTGACTGATGGATGCCAGCTCAGCTCTCACAGCAAGGCCCAAATGAGGGCAGCTCCAGAGCTAACACCAGGAGCTCTACAGCTTGGGTTAGAGACCCCCAACACTTCAGCTCAGGCTGCGAGCAACATCTGCCCCCCACAGCTGGGCCTGGGAGAATGGGGAGCTCACAGCACAGATGTGCTAACACAGGAAAGCTCTTTCAGGGGAAGGCAACAAAAAGAGGATCCATTTGCTCGCAGACACCTTTCTCCCACTCCCCAGTTCTCACCTTCCCTCCCCACGCCCGTTTGGGAAGCGACTGCTCAGTTCCTCCCTGCAGAGCCTTCTTCATCCACCCACCTCTCACTTCAGAGACTCCAGCTGCCTAGCCAGACCCCAGCTCCAGGCTACGAAAATCACTGTCCTCTCACAGCTCAGCTCTGGAGCAGAGGAAAAAAAAGTGAAGCTTAAGAGACAGCAGCTCTGTCCCAGCTCTGGCTCTTCCCAGTTCCATTCGTCTCACCAGTCTTTGGTTCCCCCCACACATGATGTCAGGAGAAACCCAAGCATCCCAAGGCAACTCGAACCTCATTCTGCAACAGTTCTGGGATGGGCAATTTAATGCAGGGCAGGGCGCACAGGTGATGCTGATAAACCCAACTCACAAAGACATGATACCTGGCTTTATCAAGAAGCCAATCAATGGCCTCAAACTCAATTTGATTAAGAACAGGACTAAAGTACAAGAAAACTGCACAGAGTATGACCACAAGACCACCCAACCCTGAATCCCCTTTCAGAAACCAGACACTAGTAAGAAATTAGGGAAAAAGCAAAAGACCAGGGGAAATATTTAGTGCTGCACTCCTGGGACAAACTCTCTGCTTCCAGCAACTGGCATCTCAAAGACTTCTAGACTCACACTAAATGCACGCATTGCATTTAGGTCTTTGCAGGATCAGGACTCAAATTACTCAAGAGGAAGGGCCCCTTAGTTTAGATTAGATATTAGGAAAAATTTCCTAATTTACTGAGTGATCAGGCATTGGAACAGGCTGCCCAGGGAGGTGGTGGAGTCACCATCCCTCGAGGCGCTCAAAAAAACATGTAGATGTGGCACTTCAGGATATGGTTTAGCAGGCATGGTGGTGTTGGGTGGATGGTTGGACTCAATCTTAGAGGTCTTTTCCAGCCGATGATTCTATGATTCTTAGCTCATCTGTGCTTTTTCGCAGCAATCACTCATCTGTGGAGTGATTTGCAGCTTTTGGTCCATTTATGTGCCCATATTTCTGTTGCTGCAAGGCAAAATTTTATCTTATTGATATAATAGTGTAGATTTCTGAGCTACATTTTTCATCTACTTCTTGCAGTAGTATAATATAGCTTGAAGATGCTATCATGCGAGACAACATAGTCACAAGTCTTTCTAAATTCAATCAAATAATTTTCAAAAATAATAAACCAAGCATAAATACCAATACATATTTGTAAAGTTATATATACACATGTAAAGATGAAAGCAGAATCAAAAAGAGTGACATCCCAAAAACTGCCTTACTTAACTACAAAATCCTGGCCACAGATTCCCTGCTTGTTCTCCCCAACTCCTGTATCAATACATCCCAGAACCATTCCCAGGCTCCATTTCCAGTGCCTTCTCTTCACAGCTGACAAAATCACTGCTGGAAAACTTCTCCTTTTACAGCCAAGATGGGAAACCCTCTGTTAGATTACCCATTCCCTCCCTTGTAAAACAAAGAGGAAAATGCCATTCCAGGAAACAAAAATGTTAAAAAAAGACCCACCAAACAAAGGCAACTCCTGCACGCAGTGTTGTTCTTCCCCTCTGAGTCAGTAACGAAGAGGAAGGAAGGAAAAACCACAAATAAAGCAAAGGCAAGGAGGAGGTGTGGACGCAGCGCGTTTACCCCACTTGAAGCGGGGAGGCTGTAAGACGCCGTGCGTCGCACACGGACACCCCAACCACCGCCCTTGTGTTTACAAACACTTTGATTAAACCGAACAGCGAGTTTCATTGTGCCCATCGCACTCGTGTCACCCGTCCGCCAGCGCCGTGACTCCAGGGAGAGTCTGCCAGAGGACACGCAGCGCCGGTTACACAAGAGAAGAGCAGAAGCCAATACGCAGCAGAAAGAAATAAAACAACAAAAAAAGAGAAATAAAAACTATCAGCCGAGCTGCACGCTGTCTCCCTGCTCTCAGCACAGGCTCCGAGCCAGACTTTGGGGTGGGTTAACTTTACAGGGCACCGAAAGATGCTGAGAGCTTTGAGGCGAGCAGGACCCCTCTGCGCGCACGCATTTCACTGCCACCAGCGCAGGACTGGACGTCTGGGGTCCCCATCGCAGTGACAATGTAATTGTAGAAGGGGACAAAACCCCCGATGTTATGCACTAAGGGGAAAAAAAATAATCAAATATCTGGCACTAATATCACAGCACTGTTCCAGCAGAGTTCTGAACGGCACCACGCAAACAGCAAGGAATAGGGAAACGAATTAAAACGCCGCACTGAAACGAAGCTCTGCCGGACCACCAAGTTTTTAAAAAGTTTAAAACAGACACGCTTCTCGTATTTATGACAAAAGGGGAAGAAAGACTGGAGTGATAGTTTGGAAGCCGAAATAAATCACCGGACCGTCCAGCTGCCAATTTTCGAGGTGCGCGCTCGCCGCAGGGCTTGGAACAGCAACGCGCAGTGACGGTACGCAGGCGGCATCGGGCTGGACTCACCCCCCCATCTCCCTCCAAGGGGGGAGGAAAGGGGGTGTCAAAACACAGAAGCCCCACGACGCAGCACCCCGAAAAAAACCCATCCTAAACCGGACCTTGCTCATTCCCCCGGTCCCCGCGGTCCCGGGCCGCCCGGCGCGTCCCTGCGTTGCGGGGTCTCCTGGAGACTGCGGCATCGCGCTGGTTTAGGGGGGTTTGGGGTTCCCCCCTCCCTTTCCAGCATCGCCGGGGGAAGGCGGTGCGGCCCGGCTCGGCTCCCGGTGGGGAAGCGCGGCGCGAGATGGGGGGGTGGGGGGGGGCGGTGCAAAACACACACAGAGAAAAGGAAGAGGAGCGCGGAACTCACCGGGTTTGGGATTCTTCCTCCCTCTCCACGACCATAAAACGAGGCGGGAGCCAGCAGCCGGTCCCCGGCGACGGGAGGAGGCCGGCAGCCGCGGGCCGCCCCACGACCGGGATAGCGGGGCTGGGCGCGGGGCGGACCCCCCCACACACACCCGGGGTAGGTGCCGGGCTGCCCCCGGCGCCGCGCAGCCCCCCGGGGACGGGAGCAAGGCAGCCTGCTGCCCCGGGGATGGGTGCCGGCCGCCCACCCGGCGCAGGGCAGCTCCCCGGGATGGGCGCAGGGCAGCCCCGCCGGGGAACCGGTGCTGAGCCCCCCCCTCCCCGTGCAGCGTGGCCCGCCGGGATGGGCGCCGAGCCACCCCCGGGACGGGTGCAGCGGAGCTCGGTGCGAGCCAACCCCCTTCACGGACAGGTTGGCGGTGCAACCCCCTGGCTGGGGCGGGAGCGGGGCCGTCCCAGTGCCGGGAACCCGGTGCCTGGGGGCCGGAGCGGGATCGGGCCCCCCAGCCGCGGCCGCCACCGGCGGAGCACAATGAGCGGCGGCGCGCCCCCGCGGCCGCCCGCTGGGCAATGACATCACCCCCTCGCCAGCCGGGGCGGGGCCAGCGGCCGCGTCGCCGCCTCTCCATTGGCTGGCGCCCTGCGGCAGCGGGAGCTTCTGGGATTTGTAGTTTCTGAGAGAAGGCGCCGCGGCGGCTAGGCGCGGAGCGGGGACTCGGTCTCCCGGCAGGCCGCGCGGCCGCGGCGAGGAGCGGGCGGGGGACAGGGGGGTGTCGGCGGCCGCCATGTTGATGGCGCGGGATGCTTTTAGCTCGGGAGGAGCGGCCGGGGACCCGGGTTAAGATGTCGGAGAAGAAAGGGCGTGGGAAGGCGGGCGTTGGCTCAGCGGGTGGGGGGAGCTCGGGGGCGGGAGGGAAGGGGAGGCTGAGGGGGTGCGGCGAGTCGCGGAGGGCCCCGCAGGGCATCGCGTGGCGGCCGGCGGGCCCTGGACGCCGGGCTCGTCCTCCCCCTTGTCAGCGGGGCCCGGGCGGCGGGGGGGGGCGGCTGTGGCGGGGCGGGCTGCGGGGCGCTGCGGGGAGCGGGCCCCGGGCGGGGGCTGTCGCTGCCGGGGGTGCGAGGCCCTCGCTTGGGGTGTGAGGAGCGGGGCTGAGCTCTGGGCCCGGCCTCGGCGCGGTGGGGGGGCCCTCGGCGGGGTGCGGGGTGGCCCTCGGCGAGGTGCGGGGTGGGACGGGCCCTTGCCGCAGGCCGGGTGATGGGGGGTGCTTGCCGAGGGGGGGCTCTGCTGAGGGCCGTGACTTCTGTCCCATCGCCGCACCGAGGGCGTTTGGCTGTCGTAGACCCGTGGCTTATTGTGAGCTTTGCTCCCTCCGAAAGGCGGCTGTCGTCAGGATGTCCCTAGAGACATAAATCAACCTCATAACACCTGAGAGGATGGATGGGGCGGTGTGAGACCTCTCAGCGCAGCACGGGAGCAGCCCAGCTGACTTCACCCTTCCCTTACCTGCGCTTGCAGGAATTGGCATGGCATAGCCAGCGGGGTAGCCGCCGTCTGAGGTTCAGTGTACCCTCTGGCTGGCTTGTGGGTGGTAGGTTAGATGTTGAGCAGTCTGTAGGTTTCCCTCTACTGAATGTCATCCCTGCTTGTGATAGTCTCTGCATCAGGGAGTGGCAAATGATCCGCTCACCAAACAGGAGATGAAATAAATCTCTGTTAGGCTTAAGAGGGCTGGAGTTCCCTGAAATAATGTGTGGAAGATCTTTGCTCAAAACTGGAAGGGAGGGCACTCAAATTATTGCACAGTTTGTGAAATAACACCGTTTCTAGTTACAGCTGATTCCTGTGAAATAAAGTGCTTTGTTACTTCAAGAAGGTGCTCCATTGAAGAGAGTTGTGAAGAGTTTTGCAGGCTTGATGGAGGTCTTGGCTAAAGGCCAGCAGTGATATAGCTAAGCAAAAATGGGGTTACAAGTTTTTGTTCCATAATTTGGCTCCTCCTGGAGGTAAGTACAATGCATTTGCTCAGGATACTGCCTCACAGTGACTGCATGGGCCTAGTAATCTGTTTGCCCCAGGATACACTTGGATGATGGCGGAAGGATGTCATGAGATGTCCTGTGATGCAGTTATAAATTAATGAACCTGAACCTTGCAGCCTTTGAAGATTTGTTGGTACTGCAACAACATGTGTCATTCTTCCATCTCTTCAAATCCAGCTCCCTCCATTTAAAGAATCTGTACCAGTTGCTTGCCTTCCACATTCTCCTGTATAATGTCTGGTGTCGTGGGACAGGAGGTGCTGCTCTGCACACTCAGGTTGTCTGGTTTTGCCATACTCATCAGTGAAGGAAGGGAGGAGAGGGAGTATAATGTCTGTTGCTGCGATAACTTTCAGTAGTAGTTGTGTACATCTGAAGAATTCTGAGATACAAGTAGAGCCCCTTTGTTTCTTTCTACTTCTGATTCTTCTCTACACAGAAGCTTTTAGATTAGGTGTACTGTGGGTGAAGAAAAGGGGCAGTGGCATGATGACTTCTATCCCAACAGTCGCCCACTGCAGCCTTTAAGCCTATGCTTGTATCTGTGCAGCCGGTACCAAATAATGAGGGTAAGTATTGCGATGGGGTGATTGGCAGGCGGTTGCTTGTCTTTTCTATAACTGGCAGAAAAGGGGTATGTGAGATCTTCATCCAAGGTGAGTCTGCTGACCTAATGACGGTGTGCTTTGTTACTTAAACTGGTTTAGAGATGATTGACGTCACCTGCATTGATTCCCTCTTTCTCCCTTCCCCTCCTTGTTTCAGTGCTGCTGCTCTGGGTAGGAGACAAGGATGCATCCTGCTTTACAGATAATTTTATTTTGTTGTTTGTATCATGTTTCTTCATCTGAAAATGTAGACGCCACTGATGTCCCAGCTAAGAGTTGCTATAGCAGATTGATATGTGGAAGAACTGACTTCAGAAACTACCCAAATGAATGGCCGATGCAGGAGACAAGTAAAATAGTTTTCTGTATGTATAGTTCAGCTTCATCAGTTTGGGGGTGTCTGATATTTGTCAATGTGTGGGTTAGACTTGCTGATCACAACTTGTCAGAGATGTTAATGATGAAGCTTGTGTTGTATGTCTCAAATTTGGATACTCTGCTGACCTGAAAGAGCTGATGTCCAAGTCTCTTCTGACCCAACAGGTCTTAATGGCAAGATCCACAAGAAGCTTACAGCCCTACTGCAGAAATAAGTGTTGTCTCAGCATTTCATACGACAAGACTTAAGGTGACGATAGAATTGAAAGCCTGCCTTTGGCATTTCTTAAATCCATGGGTATACGCTAGTTTACTGCTGCTAGTGAAAGCTTATGCCAGTGTTTGTATGGTCCTGAGCCTGTGGAGCTGATACTTTACATATACTTGGACTACTATGCCGACAGCCTGCGCTGCAGAAACTATGGGTTGTCTTTGTTACTAAAGTGGTTTTGGTCACAGTGGACTCGGGTAAGCAACCACCCAGTGTCCTGAAGACCAGGAGGAGCAGTTGGAAGACGCTGCAGGAGGGATGCGGAAGATGAGCATAAGTAGGAATGTGTGATGGCTTTGCTCAAAGAAGAAATTGCTTAGTCTGAAGTTCCGTTGTAGAAACCTGGCTTCATATCTCAGCATTCATTCTGGTAAGTTCTTGCTGTCAGTGGAAACTTGAAGGATTTGGATGCGCTACATTGAGGTCTCAGTGGATAGTATACCAAAAGCAGCTTTGCAGTCTGCATGAGAAATACAGGAATTTACGAGAGTGAATGTACAGATACATTATGTGATAACATATCAGCATCCACGTCCAGTGCAGCAGGGAGAGCTGGCTCGCTGGTGGGGTTGTCTCAGTTCTTGCAAGTTGTCAGGCCTTACAGAATTCCTAGAATGCAAAGTAGCTGGATGGAAAGATCTTCATGTGCACTCAAGCAGGGGGTGAAATATGGTTTCTAAGGGTGATTGATACGATCTGTGCTGGTTTTGTTTCAAAATTCCATTTTCTTAATTATCTCGGTGATAAAATTTGGTTGTCCGCAGTCCCCTTGGAGGAAGGAGGAGAGTTGAAGTGTCACTGACCAACTGCTTACTTCAAAGGCTGTGGGGGAAGGGTGTAAACTCTCACATCAAAGTTACTCCTCAGATACTGGAGGCTGGAGAAGCTGCTAGGGAGGATTTTTGTTTGTAATTGTCTCCCATGGAACTATTTCCCAAAGAGTTACTGGAGCTGAAAGGTGAGAGGGTGAATTCAGCTGGGTAGAATAGGTGAGTACTTCTGTGTTGTCGTATGATTTCCAAGTATCTTAATGAAAACAGTACAGAAAAAGTCATTGTTTTGTTTACTTTCTTCTTGAACAGGAAGTGCTTGGGAAAACACAGGTAAGAGTGGGAGGCTTCTGTGCCTTTTTAAATGTTCTAATGAAATCGTGGGGAAGCAGCTGTTAAACCAATTTCTGGAAGAACCTGGTATCCCTGCATAGCAAAAAAGTTTGTAAACCTTCCCTGAAAATAATTCTAGTGACTGGTTATGAAGTGTTAACTTTTTTATATCTTTCAGCACAAGAAGAGTGCTCTAAGAGCAGTCAAGAACCTCTTCAGGTGGCGTGGACACGTTCTTGGACTGAAACACTGCAGCAGCTGAACGGCAGTTACGCAGCAGGAAGGGGTGTGCAGGCTGCTGCAGGGCCCTGGGTTTGTGAGAACTGGGGTCTGAAAGAACTCAGTTTAGTAGAGAGAAAAACTCTGTTTCTTCCACAACTTTTAACTCCCTTGAATTTAAATGCGAGCTCATCCTGAAACAGGAAATCACTTTTATTGTAGGTACTGGAGAAAAGCATCGGAATAGGGGACTTAAAGGTGCTAGCTGGGGCACTGGGATGAGCCTCAGAAAAACTGCAGGTTGGGCACAAGAGACCCCAGCTATGGGAAACTGGCTTTTGGGAACACACACTAGCACTGGGGGAAACTTGCTAAATGGAGGAGACTCCCAAGTTGGGTATGTTCTGCAGCTGTTCCTTAGCTATGTATGGATTTATCTCAAGGTGGGATGGCCTAAGCTGACTTCTGAAGAGCATAGGGTTGTAGGTAGACCACGTTTCTCTTGAGACCATGTATGCAACTATTGAGAACCACCCAGCCAGCTTCCATTTTCATCAAATAAGATTATTCCTGATTTAAAAATCAGCTTTGCTTGGTCCACCTAAGTCCTTCAGAGCTAGCTGTCTGGTAGCGGCACCGCACTGAAGAGAAGAGGCCTTCCCCACCCATCGGTTGCTGGAGACTCTGCCACACAGACACGACTCAGATGGGCTCCAGGGCTGAGTGTAAATCTGTCCGTTGCCTGTGTTGCAGCTTTAATATACGCAGTGGGTGCAGCTGAGCGCTTCCAGGTGGAACCAGAAAAGATTTGGGCTGCCCTGGTTGGGATGTACTTCGTGTGTGCACTGCCCTCTTCAGCACAAAGCCTGATAAAACCCGGTATTGCATGAAGCAGGCAGGGCTGTCACGCTGGGGTGATGCGAGGGGTGGGCCTGGCTCGGCTGCCGCTGATCCTGGAAAGGTCTGTTTTTGTTGTGTGGTGGTAAAACTTGAGTTGGGAACTGATAGCGTTCGGCTGTGCGCATGCCCATGCCAGATGAGTAGTCTGTGAGCTGACAAATCCACAGGTGTGGTACTGGTTTTCACTTCTTTTTAAAAAAAAAAACAAAGGGGGTGGGGGGGAGCAGGGGATTTTTTGGAAGGGTCACATAAACTCCTGCAATTGCCAGGCCACTAGGAGTGTCTTTGTGGAAAGAATACATTTTGGGAAATGATGAGTGCTGTGACAAAGGTGGAGAGCCTTCAGCTACGGCAATCTTTTGATACTACTCCTTCTCCCTGTTTTTGTTGTGAGGTTTGTAGGGAAAAAGTGTTGGAAATGGGAAGAGTGAAAGCCATAACCACAGGTAAAAATTTAACACCTGGAATTTCGTGTCCAATTATGCACCGTTACTTATTTTCTAAGGAAGTTCCGCAGCCAAATTGATACGCTGGAGTCCCTGATTGTGCATGCGAGTGTTCTCCGGTGCTCCAGCTGTTTGGATGCAGTGGTGCAAAACTACGTGTTGCTACCTGCATGACTCTGCTTAAAATACAAGCTGTGGCAGTGTGAGTACATCAGCAAGAGTACTGCAGTAACACACACAAACCGTTTCCTTTTGGGTAAGTAACGCTGCACTGTGAAAAAGCACACAGCTCTGAGGAGACTCTCCCATGATATCCTCCTAGGGAAGCTCAGGAAGTGTGGGCTGGATGAGTGGTCAGTGAGGTGGATTGAGAACTGGCTGAATGGCAGAACTCAGAGTTGTCATCAGCGGCACTGAGTCTAGTTGGAGGCTGGTAACTAGTGGTGTCCCCCAGGGGTCAGTACTGGGCCCAGCCTTGTTTAACTTCCTCATCAACGACCTGGATGAAGAGTTAGAATGTACCCTCAGCAAGTTTCCTGATGACACCAAACTGGGAGGTGTGGTAGACACACCGGAAGGCTGTGCTGCCATTCAGCGTGACCTGGATAGGCTGGACAGCTGGGCAGAGAGGAACCTGATGAGGTTCAACAAGGGCAAATGCAGGGTCCTGCACCTGGGGAGAAACAACCCCATGCACCAGTACAGGCTTGGGATGGACCTGCTGGAGAGCAGCTCTGTGGAGAGGGACCTGGGTGTCCTGGTGGACGACAGGTTAACCATGAGCCAGCAGTGTGCCCTGGTTGCCAAGAAAGCCAATGGGATCCTGGGGTGCCTCAAGAAGAGTGTGGCCAGCAGGTCGAGGGAGGTTCTCCTGCCCCTCTACACTGCCCTGGTGAGGCCCCATCTGGAGTACTGTGTCCAGTTCTGGGCTCCCCAGTTCAAGAAAGATGAGGAGCTACTGGAGAGAGTCCAGCGGAGGGCTACAAGGATGAGGAGCATCTACCCTACGAGGAGAGGCTGAGGGAGCTGGGCTTGTTTAGCCTGAAGAGGAGAAGGCTGAGAGGGGACCTAATAAATGCTTATAAATACCTCCTGGGTGGGTGTCAGGAGGATGGGGCCAAGCTCTTTTCAGTGGTGCCCAGCGACAGGACAAGGGGCAGTGGGCACAAACTGAAGCACAGGAAGTTCCGTCTGAACATGAGGAAGAACTTCTTCCCTCTGAGGGTGATGGAGCACTGGAACAGGCTGCCCAGGGAGGTTGTGGAGTCTCCTTCTCTGGAGATATTCAGGACTTGCCTGGACAAGGTCCTGTGCAGGCTGCTGTAGGTGACCCTGCTTCAGCAGGAGGGTTGGACTAGATGACCCACAGAGGTCCTTTCCAAACGCTACTATTCTCTGATTCTGTGATTCTGTGATTGAGAACTGGCTGAATGGCAGAACTCAGAGGGTTGTCATCAGCGGCGCTGAGTCTAGTTGGAGGCCGGTAACAAGTGGTGTCCCCCAGGGGTCAGTACTGGGCGCAGCCTTGTTTAACTTCCTCATCAACGACCTGGATGAAGAGTGAGAATGTACCCTCAGCAAGTTTCCTGATGACAGCAAACTGGGAGGTGTGGTAGACACACCGGAAGGCTGTGCTGCCATTCAGCGTGACCTGGACAGGCTGGAAAGTTGGGCAGAGAGGAACCTGATGAGGTTCAACAAAGGCAAATACAGGGTCCTGCACCTGGGGAGGAACAACCCCATGCACCAGTACAGGCTTGGGGTGGACCTGCTGGAGAGCAGCTCTGTGGAGAGGGACCTGGGTGTCCTGGTGGACGACAGGTTAACCATGAGCCAGCAGTGTGCCCTGGTTGCCAAGAAGGCCAATGGGATCCTGGGGTGCATCAAGAAGAGTGTGGCCAGCAGGTTGAGGGAGGTTCTCCTTCCCCTCTACACTGCCCTGGTGAGGCCTCATCTGGAGTACTGTGTCCCGTTCTGGGCTCCCCAGTTCAAGAAAGATGAAGAGCTACTGGAGAGAGTCCAGTGGAGGGCTACAAGGATGGTGAGGGGACTGGAACATCTCCCCTACGAGGAGAGGCTGAGGGAGCTGGGCTTGTTCAGCCTGAAGAAGAGAAGGCTGAGAGGGGACCTAATAAATGCTTATAAATACCTCCTGGGTGGGTGTCAGGAGGATGGGGCCAAGCTCTTTTCAGTGGTGCCCAGTGACAGGACAAGGCAATGGGCACGAACTGAAGCACAGGAAGTTCCATCTGAACATGAGGAAGAACTTCTTCCCTCTGAGGGTGACGGAGCACTGGAACAGGCTGCCCAGGGAGGTTGCAGAGTCTCCTTCTCTGGAGATATTCAAGACCCGCCTGGACAAGGTCCTGTGCAGCCTGCTGTAGGTGACCCTGCTTCGGCAGGGGGGTTGGACTAGATGACCCACAGAGGTCCCTTCCAACCCCTACCATTCTGTGATTCTGTGAGAGCATCCTGTGGTGGTGTCCCATGGGCCAGAATTCCCTGGGCCTGCTTCCTTGCCTTGGACTCTGCTGTTTACCCAAACTTTAAGCCTTTCTCTGCATTATCACTGGCTGGTTCTTTTGCACCACCTGATTGTTTTTGTTTGGTATTTTTTTTGCCATTTCTCTGCAAATACCTCTTCCTGGAAAATGGGAACGACAGTAAGTATCTCGGGTTCCTGGCCAACTTTCCACCCGCATGGTTTCACTTGCTCCTTTCTGTCGAGTTATTTACATGCAGCGTCCTAAGGATACAATTCAGTGCACTGCTAGTGGGCAGCTAACCTTCAGTCTTGGCCCCATCCACGTAGGTCAGGTTTACACAAGCCTGCTTCCTCACGGTGAATGCAACAGCTACTGTTACAGCCCCGGTCTCCTCTTGCACGGCTTCGTGAAAGGTGGTGTGACGCTGCTCTTGCAAAGATGTAAACACAGGCACGCTAGGATTGATCACTTCACCTACAGAGTTGCATGACCTAGAATCTCTTCTGAACCTCACTCTTCTGCACACACGACCTAGGGCTCTCGAGGTGAGAAGGCGGCATTTTTCATGCTGTAGTAGGTCTGACACGCCGCAAAACAGGAGAGGTTTTTCAAAACCAGCATAGAGGTGTGAAGCTGACTAAGCTACTTTGCTCAAAGTAGAGTCTTCTTCTCAGGCTCTGGATTCGTGCACACCAGGGCTGGTTTCTGTCCAGCAGAGCCTGCCTGGGCATGCGTTCCCAGGAGGTGCATTGCCTCAGCTAGCTGCCTTGAGATCTTGGAAAACGTAGTCGCAGAGGCTTTGGTGGCATTGCTGGTTTAAGGCATTTGATGTTATTTTTTGCCCCTTGCCCTCCTGTGCCACAGCACGCTGTTCCCTCTGGTGCCAATGCAACTGCCTGGAGCAGCGGAGTGAGCTGTCAGCGTCTTAATCAGGGTGTCACGCACGCTGCCTGCCCTGTGCATGGTGCTCTGTGGCTCAGGGTGGGAGCGGAGGAGGTTTGTAGTTGTGTGGCTTTTTAAAACCAGCATCAGGTTAGCGAGCTGGTTTAGAGCGTTTGCAACGTGGCTCTAAAAATAGGTGGCCAGGGGCACAGCAGAAGTCAGAAAGGCTTGTTGCCAAAGTCTGTCTCATTAAATCGTGCATCTAAGGATGTGGTTCATTTTGTGGGGGAGGAGCAGCAGCAACAGTATGTCCGTTGTGCAGAGGGACGCTTTTGTTAACCATGGTTCTTTGCTTTAGGTCTCATGACCCAGCGAAGTGTTTTGCTGCTTGTAGCCTTCTGACCAGGCAGCGGCAGCTCGAGAAGTCCTGATGTCTGTGAGCAGCACTGGCGATTGCTACACGTAGTCCACACAAATCCCAGTGGGAAAAGAGAGCTGGAGTAAAACGTGGAGTAGTTTTCCCTGAAGTCTGGGCCTTTTTTAACTGTTACAGAGAGTACCCATTTGTTACCTTATGGTGGAACTGATCTCTTGCACTTAGGGAGTTGTATGTTACCCCTGCACACCTAGCCAAATGTCACTTTTCTATTTAATGGTAGAGATCTGCAGAATTAGGCACTAAAATGTTTGATATATGATAGATGAAAAGCCTAAGCTCAGTTTTCCACGTCAGTTTTTGCAGTGCTCCTGACACAAGTGAAGTCAGGTTCGCTACCATGAACTCTTATAATGCGAATCTGATTTACTGCCTCTGTTCTGAGAGCGGTGAATGTTGTCTAATGTTGAGGACGGGGTGGTAGCAGCTGTTTCAGAGCGATCTGTGCTGTGGCTTCGTTACGCTTGCTCTGCTTTACTGAATGTCAACTAAAATAGTAATTGTGTCCCCTAAGAGTTAGATTATTGCTGTTGTTAACCTTCCTGGAAAAACAAATGAGGAGAAGTAGGGGCAGCTGCAATCCTCACGTGAATTGGCAGGAAGGCGTTGCACAGCCAAGGCGGTACTACAGCTCGCCGGGGATGAAGGGCAGTCGTGCTTTACTAGCTCGTATCAGTGAGGTTTGTTTAGCTTCCTGCAATTTCAGCTGAAAGCTCCTCTCGTCTCCAGGGCAGACTGTGACTGGAGCAACCGCTGTCCCAGTGCTACCTCCTAGAAACATGCGGGTGAGGAAAGGGAGTTTATTTTAGTAGGTCCAATGAAAATAAATGAATTTGCTTACTGTTCATGATAAATGAGTCCATTTAAGTTATACAATAATAATTTAGAACTGTTTTATAGTGTAAATATATAAATACATACCTGGAGATATAGGCACATATGTGTATAAATATATATTTAAATACACTTACATACCTTATGTATCATATACATTGATATATTGATTTATAAATTAAAAGTTTATAAAATATAAACTAATAAGCCAGAGGAATCATGGAAAAATAGAGGAGCTCTGTGTTGCCAACAGACTGCTTGGAAGGAGTAGCTGTTCCCTCTTCAGAACAGATCGAACGTGACAGTCTGGTCCCCAGAAAATACAGCGTGTGTGAATCATCTTGTTTTGTTAAAATTTCTAATCGTGTCTGTGTTTCAAACTCTCTATCCTGAGAAGGTTATTTGGCTGTGGATTAACCTTGTCGGGAGTACCGAGGCATGTGACACGCTTGGCCATGGAAGCAGGTATGTGTGGGGTCTCTCAGAAGTTTCTGTCGGCACTGAAGTGCTGCGGCTCTCCGGAATGGGGAGCGTTGCTGCCGTTCATTCGGAGTGGCGTTGCAGCCTCGTTCACGCAGGTTTGACGGCATCTTGGATATCCCAGCCTTCCGCTGTAGTTGGTTCTCCCTTATCTCAAGGTAAATTTAGGCACACATCATGACAGCCAAGAATCCTGGGTTTGGAATACGCCTGCCTCCCTGTAGTAGTCCTGCTCTCTGGTGGGGCTGGATCTGCCTCGTGGGTGCAGTGGATTTCCAGTCTTACTCCTCCCAAGGGAAGCGCGCGCCCAAACTTTCCCTATGCCATCGTAGTGCTTTATGTGCATGGCCTCCAGGTGATGTTCACCTCCGTGGAGTGCAAAGGGTTGGTGGCCCCAGTCTACCCCAGACTTTCTGCTCAGCAGTCGATGACATGGCAGGGAATGCAAGGCGTTACTTTGCTCACGTCCACCACCCACAAATGGCATCTGGTTTTGGTCACCATTTTCTTTCTAGCTAATACATAGGTGTCAAGGGAGGCTTTGTGCTAACACACAGGTTTCCCAGACTTTGGGTTTTTTGCTTTTCTGTGGTATCTCCCTGTCACCCTTGCGTAGTACATCGCACTCAGTGTTCAATCTGTAGGTTACTCCCTGCTGTGTGTGAGAAGCCCTAAGATAATTCCCCATTTGCTGAGTTGTGTGGAGCTGGTGATACCAGTGGCTGCAGAATTCCAGCTATTGCATCCCATCATTGTAAGGAAGGAAGAAGAAGGCTTGGGGGAAAGAACCTACCTTTCCTTCTTGTCTGTTGGGATGTCCTGAACAGCTCCAGAGCTGGTGCAGGGGTGGGATCAGATGCTGCCCTCCACCCACTCACCCCACCCTGGGTGATGGGACAGCAGCACCCTAGGGTGGAGGAGGGTGTGGGGACGCCAGTCTCAGGAGGTGCTGCCTTTGTGCTGTTGAGTTCTCATGGCTTCTGTGTCCTCCTTCCTGAAGCTCATTCCCGTTCTGGTTTGAAAACAGCTGCTCTGATATGGCCCTTCAGCACACGCAGTCTTTAGATACAGAAGGCCTGGATGGGTCTTGGTGTGCCAGGAGATGAACTATGAAAACACAGCTGACTCTGGGGGAAAAAATGCTGCTGGTCCTTACACAGTTTGTAACAATGGGGACGTTAATGTGGACAAGGTCCAAGAAATAGCTTTGTAGAGTCTTGTGTGTGACCTGCTAAATTTGACAAAGCGTGACTTGGTCTTCTCTTTAGCAGCACTGTGATCAGATATTCTTCCGTGGCCCTATCGTGGTAATCTTGCGTTGGGGTTTTGAAACCCTCTGCTGAGTAAGAAGGCCCCGGTGAGCTCGCAATGTGAAGGTGGCTCTGCGCTTTTTCCAGGGGTCCTTCAGAGTAGGTGTTGATGGGAAGAACACGTCTGACCCATTTCCATGTTTTGTAGTAGGTGTTTCAGCCCCAGAGAAGCCCTGCATATTCCGTGTAACTCAGTTAATTGCATTTCTCTATTTAGTACAAATATGAGCATTTTTATGCACATGCACATAAATGCCATTTCTTAGTACGCATTTCTTCCATGTTTCGTATTACAGCTGCATGTATCCACATTAGATAAGTCCGGAGAATTTGAATAACAAATGTTAACATTGGGTAATAAACCACAAGAGTTAATGATCTCAGACATCAGAGGTCCTGGATCCTCTCCTGATACATTCAGTAGGCAAATCATTCACACCTCAAAGACTGTGTTTTGCGCTGGAGGAAATCTGTGTGAATATGTGTCTGCCCTTGGTCTACACTGGCATCTCTTATTTATGGGGGATAATCTTTCTTCGTGTTTCCACTGAATCTTTGGAGAGGGAAGGGAAATAACACTAAAACGGTAGATGAAAAACTCTCTCCTTGTGCTGACTTTCATATTTTTGAACGTTTGCATATTAAAGTTGCACCTGTCATTTCCTAAACTGATGACACTTGAGGATAAATAGATCTCCACAGCCAATTGCCTCGAATACTTCAAAGACAGAAGTGCCATTTTGGTGGCCAGCAGGTCGAGGGAGGGGATTCTGCCCCTCTGCCCCTCTCTGCTGAGATCCCCTCAGCAGTCCTGCGCCCAGCTCTGGAGCCCTCAGCACAGGACAGACCTGGAGCTGTTGGAGTGGGGCCAGAGGAGGCCACAGCAATGATCCGAGGGCTGGAGCCCCTCTGCTGTGAGGAAAGGCTGAGAGAGTGGGAGCTGCTCAGTCTGGAGAAGAGAAGGCTGCGGGGAGACCTAGCAGCCTGCCAGTACTTGAAGGGGGCCTACAGGAAAGCTGGAGAGGGACTCTTTCTACAGGGGTGTGTAGGGATAGGACATGGGGTAATGGCTTCAAGCTGAAAGAGGGGAGATTTAGATTAGACATAAGGAAGAATTTTTTTGCAGTGAGGATGGCGAAGCACTGGCACAGGTTGTCCAGAGAGGTGGTAGATGCTCCATCCCTGGAAATGTTCAAGGTCAGGTTGGATGGGGCTTTGAGCAACTTGGTCTGGTGGAAGGTGTCCCTGCCCATGGCAGGGGAGTTGGAACGAGATGATCTGTAAGGTTCCTTCCAAACCATTCCACGAATCTATGATTTTGCAGATACCCAATGAAGATGCAGAACCACAGTATTGCTGGGAACCAACCACTCGCCACTGAAATGCAATAGTGCAAAAACTTGTTCGCAAGCTCAGCAAACCCAACCCTTCTTACAATGTTCTGCCTACAGTGTTTTGTCTAAAAAATATTATCGCTTGGAAAACTAGTTGACCACATTTTAAAGAGGAGAGTCAAATTCTTAACAGTACCTCTATAGGGTTCCCCCCATTTAAATTCACTAATAAATGTAGCCAACTCCCAATTTATTAAACATTGTATTGGAAGCCATCTGTAGATAAAATATAACTTCTTGAATCTTGAAACAGTTCTAACTACTCATCCTTTTTCATAGCCATTATCCAGCATTTCCACCATCCATCCATCCATACCCATCATTGGAGATGTTCACATTGCAAAATCCAAGGCATAAAGTGGCTTTGTGTGATTTCTTTAGAAAACGGTAAAAATCATAAAAGGAGCCCTGATTTTCAAAACAGGAACATCAGATTTGCCTTTTTTTTTTAATAAAATGAATGCATGCACGTGCTTACACAGTCAACATTCTGGTAGGGTTTGTGGTGTACTCTCTGCTGGATAAAGAACTGGCTGAATGGCCAAGTGCGGAGAGTGGTGGTGAATGGAGTTAAATCCAGCTGGCAGCTGGTCACATGTGATGTTCCCCAGGGCTCAGGTCTGGTCTTTTTTATCATCTTTATCAATGATCTGGATAAGGGGATTGAGTGCTCCCTTAGTAAGTTTGCAAATGACACCAAGTTGGGCAGGAGTGTTGGTCTGATAGAGAGTAGGAAGGCTCTGCAGAGGGATCTGGACAGGCTGGATCAATGGGCTGAGGCCAACTGTATGAGGTTCAACAAGGCCAAGTGCCAGGTCACTTGGGTCACAACAACCCCATGCAACGCTACAGGCTTGGGGACGAGTGGCTGGAGAGCTGCCCGGTGGAAAAGGACCTGGGGGTGCTGGTCGACAGCCGGCTGAACATGAGCCAGCAGTGTGCCCAGGTGGCCAAGAAGGCCAACAGCATCCTGGCTTGTATCAGGAATAGTGTGGCCAGCAGGAGTAGGGAGGGGATCGTGCCCCTGTACTCAGCACTGGTGAGGCTGCACTTGGAGTACTGTGTTCAGTTTTGGGCCCCTCACTACAAGAAGGACACTGAGGTGCTGGAGTGTGTCCAGAGAAGGGCAATGAGGCTGGTGAGGGGTCTGGAGAACAAGTCTTACGAGGAGTGACTGAGGGAACTGGGGCTGTTTAACCTGGAGAAGAGGAGGCTGAGGGGAGACCTTATTGCTCTCTACAACTACCTGAAAGGAGGTTGTAGTGAGGCAGGTGTTGGTCTCTTCTCCCAGGTAACTAGTGATAACGACAAGAGGCAATGGCCTCAAGTTGCATCAGTAAAGGTTTAGATTGGATATTAGGAAAAATGTCTTCACAGAAAGAGTGGTCAGGCATTGGAACAGGCTGCCCAGGGAGGCGGTAGAGTCACCATCCCTGGAGGTGTTTTAAAAACGTGTAGATGTGGCACTTTGGGGTATGGTTTAGCAGGCATGGTGGTGTTGGGTGGATGGTTGGACTTTATGATCTTAGAGGTCTTTTCCAATCTATGATTCTATGATCTGTTTTGCCACCAGAGCAGCAAAGATCGTGTTAGCAATCATAAACCCTTCTCTTCATATCTTCTCCCCCATCGCAGACTGTCCTAGGGATGCGGCTGTCAGTCTAAACGCGGGCTGGATGCAGCTGCGAGGGGAGCGAGCGAAGGGCTGAGCTGCCCACTGCAGCCTCCCGGCAGACGGCTGTGCTGAGGGGCAGCGAGGGGCTTGCAGGCCCTCTGCCTCCCGACCACCCTCAGCTCACCAAAGTCTTCAGCGTAGCCAGACACTCCACCGGGCTGCACAGTGCGTGTCAGGGTGTCAATCTCTGCGAGCTTTGAAGCTCAGAGGCTGCGGCAGCTGCTGGGGCTCTGTGCTCGTGGGGCTCTGCCAGCAGAGGGGAGCTGCAAGACCATTGATGCTTTGCTTTAATGTTCAAACACTCTGCAGGCAGAATATTGAGCGTGAGGGCCTTAGCACTGCCTTTATTTCCTTATTTATCTTAAGTTAGTAATTATAAGAAATTAGGTATTTAACAAAGATTTTCATTTGAGCTTTTCCACACTGTTTATTTTGGTTTGACATTGTTCTTCCAGATGAGGATAACCAAATACTGTAATTAAATTTAGGAAGACAGGTTTGAAATGCTGTTGCTGTTGATTGGATCTACTTCAGTCTAGGACCAAAGTATTTGGAAGCGGTAACTCTGTGAATAAGTTGTCAGCGTTCTAGCATTTATTAAGGATTGAATCTTAGGACGCTAACAGTGAATGGAATTCATCTCCCCGAAGCACAGACACCTAACTGATGCCCAGTCTGTGCTGAGGCTTTCCTTACGCTCTGTGCCGATGACTGCACGCGTCCCAAGGTTGATTTCAATACCTCTCATCCTAATTTAAGAATCTAAGTTTGCAGAACACAAACTAGCTGGAGCCTGATCCCAAACATTATTTGTGCATGCATAATTATTCTCATGTGGAGTCCAACTATGTGCGACAGGTAATGACTAGACAGTTAATTATGTGAGTAACTATTATGCAGGAATGGTCTCAATTCTTGTGCTTGTGTTGTAGGGAGACTAATTTGTCTCTGGAGATGTCTGTTCCTTTCTGTTGACTACAGAGGGAGCAGAGGTTAGCCTAGCTCAAAGTTAGACTTCTACGCATCTAGCTGCGACACATCTACCCCAGTGTGTCTGCAGGCTGGCGTTACCACTGTTGGGTAATACTCTGCCTCGTCTTTAAAGGTCTGTAGGCACTTAATAGATTTTATAGATCTGATTTCACATCCAGTGCCATAAAGTGTGACAGTTACTTGTGTAATTAGTAGGTAGTTATTAACTTTTCTGAAATCGGTGGAATTCCACATGGGAGCAATTGCACAAGTATAAGTAGTTCAGACTGTTGTTGACTGGAGATCTGTTAGGAAGCTGTACATAACAAAAGGTAGTAGCAAGTGATGGTGGAAAATTTGTCATGTTCTAATACATAGTGATTTCTATCCTGTATTAGATGTTCTGTTCAGAATTCTCCTGCACATATTTAGGTTGTTTTGAAAGGTTTGAACAAAAATTCAAAAATTCCTGACCTTGATTTCAGTTTATTTACCACTCAGAATCTATGTTTTCAAAACTGAATTCCTACCTAAATTTCTTTAATTTTCAAAAAAAATCAGTACCGGCACTCTTCATCTTGAACTATTTCAGAGCATAGAGCAGATGAGGCCTTGGTGTGTACTAGAGCAGGTAACATTCCTCTCTGCAGAAACAGAGCAACCTCATGACCACCTCAAGCAAAAGATTGAAGAGGTATCTTCCATAATTGCTACAAACAGCGGATAACCTCTGGCTTTCCCGCCACAAAGCACAGGTGATACTAAACACACGAGCAGGATTTGCATCCTCCTCTTCTGCAGGGATCGAGCCTTTCAAGCCAGCTTCCAAAACCGTGTCCGCAGTGCAAGAAGGGTGCTTGATGTATTTCAAAGCAGAGAAATGGCAGAATGATTAAGGGATTAGAGGAACAGGGTCAGGAGGATAAGACAAGGTTGTTGCTGACACAGGGGTGTATTCAAGACACCAGCATATGCTGCGGCTCTTCGGAACAGTTTCCAGTCTGCACCAGACTGTAGAGAGCTTTCTACAGGATTTAAGTGTGCCCAGCACTTGCGCTCTGCTTGAGGTTAATAATATGGAAAATCTTGCGTGTGATTCCTCACCGTAATGACCTGTTTGTATACACACGGGCTTTCAAGTTATGGAAATGACCCATGATTTGTGAAATAGCCTCTTCCTGTTTGCAATGATGCAGTGACATACTGAGTCATCTCTAACCCTTTGGCCTTCCCTGTACAGGCTCTTTGTTGTTTGCCACCTTGATGATACCGGACAACAGTTTTTACTCGAACTAGTCTCAGTTTTATCCATTTTGGATGAATTACTGCCTTTTCCTAGAGAAAAGGTTTGAGCTACATCACTGTCAATCTGAATTATAATAAATTGCTAAAAAAATGAGCTGTGTGTAATTTGGGTTAAATTAATGAATTCTTGATTTGGGGGATTAATTACTTGCAATCACTGCAAGCTCTATCTTTTGATTCCCTAAAGTGAGGTTAAATTATGTCAGTGATTTAGCCCTTAGCCTTTTCACGGAGGAGGCAAACTCTGGTTAGCTTTTGGTTTTCCACATGATGACCCTCTATACAAATAGATGAGGTGTGGGAAGGTCATCGTCTAGTATGATCTTGGTAAGAATGGTTTTTTGCTTTGTTAAACATGATGACCCTCTATACAAATAGATGAGGTGTGGGAAGGTCATCCTCTAGTATCATCTTGGTAAGAATGGTTTTTTGCTTTGTTAAACAGAGCCACGCTATAAAGACAGTATGTCCTAAAACTGTATTGCAGGTCTGTAGTTATCAAGACCAAATTCATTCACATCTGTGATATTATATCCATTGATGGCCTTACTCTTACAACCTAATTCAACTCCTAACATGGTTTTGGTTCCATCTACAAAAATGAAGACTTTAATTTTTTGTGTAGTAACAAAACCCTGCCATCCAAAAGTCTGTTTGCCTATAAAAACCTGCCTCGCAGATCGCAGTCCCCTGTGAAGATCTTTTCTGCCATCTACATAAACCCTTCTGGCTTTGTAGGACTCGCAGTGGTTTGTATGCCCGAACTCTATGCCTTGAGTGTCTCACGGCAGTAAGCGCTCCTGTCCCCAGCTTCTCCAGCATCTTGCACGCAGCTTCCCACTTGGCATAGTGACTTGGAGTGGTTTCTTCCTCACCAAGGAGACCATTTTGTGTTGCATGCCAAGGCACCTAACTCTGCTCCCACAGCGCAGTGAGCCCAGGGGCCCGAGAAGTAGTTCTGCATCCAGCTGGAAGGTAGACACTACAATGCTCCACCAGACTGTATTTCACTGCCTTTTGGTGCGAGCTCCTAATGCCACTGAAGTCTCAGCAGTATGACATCTGATCCCTCAAGGGCTGAAATGGAGCAGGTGTCTGAAAACAGATCATAAATTCTTTCATCAGGTTCTTACAGTTGGGTATTTTATCACAGAATCACAAAATGGTGGGGGTTGGAAGGGACCTCTGTGAGTCATCTAGTCCAACCCCCCTGCCGAAGCAGGGTCACCTACAGCAGGCTGCACAGGACCTTGTCCAGGCGGGTCTTGCATCCTTTCTCTACAGAATGTAGCAGGGGCTTGGGTAAAGCAGGTTGGATGCTCTTTCTTATTCAGGGTGGCTTAGTTTAATTTGACTCTGAAAATGTAGCGTCTGGCTATACAGCTGCATATTCAGCAGCTACACAGTCTGATGGGCGCGCTGACAAATAGCTGGAGACCACCGAGCTATGTTGCTCTTCATTCCCTTCTGCCAGTGAGACGTGATTCCTGTTTGTCTCTAGGACAGGATTATATTCCTTACTGGTCTTGCCCATCACCGGACCCAGCTGATGCAGTGTGTACTCAGGCGTAATCTATATGCCAGTAGTATAGCCATTGCGCCTTCCTAGAACCAGTCTGTTCTGGATATTATCTCACAGAGAAAGAGGAAAGAAGCTAGAACAAGCTAAATGACATCATTGGGATAAAAGAGCCAAGAATTTTTCAGATTGGAAATGCAGTGCCTTTGGACATCGACAATTTACAGTTGCTTCCTCAAGGTACAGAATTTTGCAAACTCTTTGACAAGGAAAATAGGGATGCGGGATGATGATGTTTCTTGTGGAACGTTGTAGCGGCTATGCTCAGCTTTCCCAGTGGGATCTTGCTTTCTTAGAACAGACATTTGTTCCCACTTACTCGATTTGGATGAACTTTCTGCCAAAATCAGCAAGGAAGGGATTCACAGGATGGACTTTAGTAACAGGGACGTTGTGACACGTTTGAAGAGGACGCACGCCCGGAGAAGGGGCTGCTTCTGTCTCAGAAAGCATCTTCTTATCAGCAGAACGAGCTCTACTCTTTCCTGCAGGTGTCTTGTCTCTGCCTTGCAGCAGTGCTGTTTTCGTCTTGAGAGAAGTCAAGGGATAGATATTTGCTGTAGTGAGAACATCTATGCACATGCTGTTTAAACTCCAGTCATTCTGCTGAGTTGAACTAAGACAAGCATTAACACCAGCTGGGACTCTAATGAGTAGAAGCCTTTGCAGTTATTACGGGCTCTGTTTTTCTACTGAGTCAACACGTGCTGCAGCTTCTGTGACGAAGGAAGTCCATACTGGTACAACAGCACATGAAAATACCACTCACTGTCCTTCTGTCAACTGGTCATGGGTGGCTTGGGATAGACATGTCCGTCTTCCAAGACGAATTAACAGTGCAAAACTGGAGTATATGAAAAATGCCATTTTTTTCATACACAAAGATCAATCTTAAAGCGGTGGAGATGCTAAGCAGTGCACAGAGCAATTGTATCTTTTAGAAGTCTGACTGCACACAAGCAGCCAGGAGTCCAAGAACTGATTTAAAGCAGTGATGATGCCACTTCTCTCGCCCTTCTTCTCCTCACTCTTCCCTCAAACACTGCCACCGAAATTGATAGCACACCGTGTCTTCCCAAGCCTGAGTATCCACTCACGCACAGAGAAGAACATGGGAGGCTTTTGAAAAGCCCTTTGATAACTGAAACAGGAAAACTTTGTTTAGCTGTGAGTGGAATGTCCTCTTATAAAATGCCAAACAGCCTTGTGTTTTTTAGGTCAAAAGCTAACAAGATGAGCTGTGAGCTCTCATTACTTCTTCCATTCCTTCACAGTAAAAATCTGGACTGCTTTAAAAATGCTGAGAACATGACAGTGATTGACAAGAAAACGAGGGAGGTAAGGAGATACTGTGCTGAAGAAGTTTTAATTATTCTTATTATACAAAATTGATACTGATGGAGGTCTGGCATTTGCAATCTCAGCCAGAAGCTAGGGCTAAGTTTTCTCAGCCAAGACCTTTACGCACTCTGCCTTTCACCCTTGTGAAAGAACACAACTAACTTGGTCAAATCCCAGAGTGACTTCAAGGACAGAGATCCTAAGAAATGAAACAGCTGCTTGAACTTTTTACTTTTTCTCAGTGAAAGCATCCCTTATTTTTAGGGTGTGTGCAGTGCATGTGTGAGGCTGCTCCCATCATTTTTAGTACTGGATCCGTGCACTAGTGGATCCCCAAGCATACAGGTTTGGTGCCAGTCAGGTGTGGGCACGCGACCGCACTTCCATTGAATTATTGAGTGCCTATGGTATGGCATTCATACGAGTTTTATACCAGCTGGTAGCTGATACCTAATCTGACATAAAAGGACAATGGCACAGAGAGAGCAGCAGCTGTAATCGCATCGAGTGTGTCAGTAAGGAATTAAACTCAAAAAACTTTTAAAGAAATTTTAACAGATAGCATGAGTGAAAGCTGGATCTGCACCTTGGATAGTGGGCTATGGTATATCTGGTGTTGGAGCGGGTCCAGAGGAGGGCCACAAAGATGCTCAGAGGGCTGGAGTACCTCTCCTACAAGGACAGGCTAAGAGAGTTGGGGCTGTTAAGCCTGGAGAAGAGAAAGCTCCGGGGTGACCTTATAGCAGCCTGCCAGTACCTGAAGGGGCCTACAGGAATGATGGAGAGGGGCTTTTCACAAGGGTGTGTAGTGATAGGACAAGGGGGAATGGCTCTAAACTAAAAGAGGGCAGATTTGGATTAGATATTAGGAAGAAATTCTTTACCATGAGGGTGGTGAAACACTGGAACAGTTGCCCAGAGAAGCTGTGGCTGCCCCCTCCCTGGCAGTGTTCAAGGCCAGGCTGGATGGAGCTCTGAGCAACCTGGTCTGGTGGAAGCTGTCCCTGCTCATGGCAGGGGGGTTGGAACCAGATGATCTTTAAGGTCCCTTCCAACCCTTACCATTTCGTGATTCTATGATTCTGTGACCCTAATGTTGGATTTATTGTGTCATTAATCCACAGTCAGAGAGGAGAAGGGTGAACTGTATCTTTTACAGTTGCTAAAAACGGAAAGCACTCTGTCACCGGTATGTTCTTCTCGGTGAAAAAGCCAGTGCTGTTTGAAAACTGCTGTTGGAGATGATTTAACCGTCTTCTATCTACACGTTAAATCTTCAGAATATTCTGTGTTACTGCATAGCGATGGCACAGAACATCAAAGTGCTAAATGTGTATTAACAAATTTAAAGAAGATGTGGCGCAGGCATTTGTATCGCTGTACTTTGTTGAGCTGAGCACGGGTACAGTTTTTGTCATTTAACTGGCCTAAGACCAAAATATTCATTTATATTAATATTAATATTCAACAGCCACCTATGCTCAGTAATTACAGGGTCCTCAAGTGACATTTTAACTATGTCAACAAACTATTAGCTAAATAGTAGCTGGGTTTTTCTGGTTAAAAGAAAACTAGACCTTCATTAAATTCTAAGATAAGGATAAAAAAAAAGAATTCTTACTTTCATTATATAATCTGCTCATCTGCCATGTTAACTTGGTGACTGGATAATTTGAATTTGCTGATTTATTGACTTCACTGAAATTGCAGCCTGATTTATATAAAATATAGAGCATTGCTTTATTTTTAACCAGTTTGGTGAAATTGTAAGTAAATTAAGTATGTAATGTGCTTTGTGAGATTCATGTTTGTGCACTCACACTTTTTACACAACCCATAAATGGGACACGAGATCACCTGCGGAAATCATAGAATAGAATCATAGAATCATGGAATGGTAAGTGTTGGAAGGGACCTTAAAGATCATCTGGTTCCAATCCCCCTGCCGTGGGCAGGGACAGCTTCCACCAGACCAGGTTGCTCAGAGCTCCATCCAACCTGGCCTTGAACACTTCCAGGGAGGGGGCAGCCACAGCTTCTCTGGGCAGCCTGGGCCAGTGTTTCACCACCCTCATGGGGAAGAATTTCTTCCTAATATCTAATCTAAATCTGCCCTCTTTTAGTTTAGAGCCGTTCCCCCTTGTCCTATCACTACCCACTCTTGTGATCAATAGAAGACACACAACTGCCAAATATATTCACCTCTAATGAACGCCTGCCTGGACACACAGCCGGCTGGGAACAGGACACAGCAGGCCATGATGCAGAGCACCCAACCGCCTGCTGCTGGGCCACACAGCCGCAGCCACCGGCCCGCCGTTGTCAGCCTGCAGGGTAGGGCCTGTTCTCCTCAGTTTTGCCATACATTGTGTTCCCTGGAACGCAATATAGAATAAAATACACCAGGGGGTGGTCTGGCACCTGGGAGGAAGGCTGACTCTGTCCTGTGTTGGATGCTGCAGCCGTGGTGGGACCGGTGGAAGGGGGGGAAGGTGTCTTTCTTTGGTGCAGTTAAGCACGATGAGTTGGGTGAACCATCTTAAGAGCAGGATGGGACAGACAGAGACCTCTGAAAGAAAGAACCTGCCCTACGATGAGTTTAACTTTCTGTTTCTGTTCTGCCTCACTTGAAGCATTCTCTATTTAAAAAAAACAGTATTCCTGTATGTTTTAATAAAATCTGATTTCTGGAGTTAAGAGCCTTGTGTTTTGGGACATTTGTTGCAAGGGAAGGCTGGAGGTAGGTCCGCCCCAAAGATCTGCTGACGCTACCACAGACCTAATGCCATTACATATGTTTATTACCTCCAAAATGAATTTGCCTGCCTGTAGCCGTCTTGCAAGATTATAATGTGAATTCTTTAAGTTAATTGCCAAAAACGGTGTTCCCCTGCCCTACACGTCGTGTATTGATTTGCACATTTATAGGGCAAAAGTAAATCGCAAAACACAGCGATATGAATTTAAACCCGTTGATAAACTTTGGCCTGGAAGCATCAAGTTGCTCTCACACTCATTCACAGGTACTCAGGCTGAGTACAGAGGTAAAGAGCGGAGCAAGGGCAAGGCAAGGGAGAAAGACTCGTAAAGCACCTCAGCAGAGCTACCTTGTTGGGCTGTATTAATCAGTCTGATTTTAAACCCTCGTGTCTTTGCAACGTCTGCAGCGTGGAGCCCTTTATAACAGATGCAGAGCTTGAACAACGCATATTTGCTGCTCCTCTAATCATTAGCGTGCTAGCGTGTAATTTTTGCAGCGTTTCACACAGTATGAGTGAAACAAACTGATATGTGTGTACTTCCCTATTCCTGCAATGGAAGCAGCGAGGGGGGAAAAGGGTAAAAGGAGAAGCCAGAATTTCTGCTAAGAGGAAGAAAAAGTAGACAGAGAGAACCTAAAAAGATTTTTTTTGAGCCACGTACTATCGTGCCTGCTCACTGCTGAGCTCTGCTCTGGCTCGCCAGCCCATCAGTATGTATATATGCCAGTTATCTGCTGTATTAACTTGGTGACTGGATAATCTGAATCTGCTAATTTATTGACTTCACTGAAATTTTAGCCTAAATCATATAAATGTAGAGCATGTATATATGTGTACATACCTGTGGATTATCGAGGGTTGGTTTTATTATGGGGCTAGATTCTGTCTCCTTTCACAGCACTGAAGTGGTTAACTAGACACAGAAATACACGACTTCCACCCTTTGTCTAAACATATTTAAAATTATGCCAACCTACCCAAACACAGTATTGTCTCGTATAAGCCCAACTCCAAGCAAGGCTGGATCACAACCAGGCTAGTAACGCGTCCCAGTCCCTGTCTCCCCTGGCACATCTCCAAGTGGTCATTCTCACAGCACATCCCAATTTACCAGCTGCTCCCAATGGAACAAGAAGTGTTTGGTAATTTGTTATGGATTGTTTATGTTTGACAATATTTACTGTAAGTACTTTTGGGACAAACTCAGTGCCCCGAACAGACACGGATATTGGGCAGCTGCATCTTCCTACAGCGTGCAGATATACTGTGGCTGGAGTTTTTTCCCTGCTAGCAGCTCAGGCAAATGGGTGGTGAAAGCACTTGGGAATTAGCCCAGCACTTTTATGATGGTCTTGAAGAAGAACATTGTGAGGACTTTTTTAAACACCCCCACTTAGGCCAGTCAGTGAGCTGTTTTACTGTAGCATCATTTGGGGCCTACAGGAAGGATGGAGAGGGACTTTTCACAAGGGTGTGTAGTGATAGGACAAGGGGGAATGGCTCTAAACTAAAAGAGGGCAGATTTGGATTAGATATTAGGAAGAAATTCTTCACCATGAGGGTGGTAAAACACTGGCCCAGCTTGCCCAGAGAAGCTGTGGCTGCCCGCTCCCTGGCAGTGTTCAAGGCCAGGTTGGACGGGGCTCTGAGCAACCTGGTCTGGTGGAAGATGTCCCTGCTCATGGCAGGGGGGTTGGAACCAGATGATCTTTAGGATCTCTTCCAACCCAACCATTCTATGATTCTGTGATCTATGGAGTCCTTAAAAAGATTACACTTCAGCTGGGCATTACTGGGGCTCAGCTGGAAAGGTGAGGGCTGTGGGCAGGATGTGGAGAAGTCATCATGCTTTTACCATTTTGCCTTGTGGCCTTGGCGAGTGGGCTTTCCGGCACAGATCTGCTGCAGGGCCCCTCTTTCAAGGCCATATTCTCTGTCCCCTCCGTGTCCCCTACACCAAGGTGCCACCATGGCACTGGTGTGACGAGCGGGGTCTGCTCAGGCCACCAATGAAGTGCTGGTTCCCCTGGTCCTTGCACAGGAGCCCTCAGGCAGGGTCTGCGGGAGGGCCATGGCTTCTCATGCCCCATCCGCCTCCTCAGAAGCTTGGCAGCACAGCCAAGGTAGCTTTCCTCTTCACATGGCGAAATACAACCAAAATAGGATGGCTTTTCCAAGAACTGTGGATGGTGGCACGTGTATGTGGCTACGAACCTTTGGGGATGCTCTGGAGATGGATGCAGGCAGAGCATTCCAGCTTGGAAGTCATGAAGAGCAGCATAAAACGTGTATAATCATGTCCTCCTGCTTATTCTGGCCCTGTATAAGATGAAGCCATGTGTCATGTGCTTGATATTAAATGGACTAACCAGGTCACTTGGTTTCTCTTTAACTCTTGTAATCTTCTTACGAGATACTAAATAGGCTTAAGTCAAAAACTGTTCCTTAATGTAAAGGGCTGAGGGGGGCAGTTGCTCGCTTGGCTGTTTTGTGATGATGACAGCTGTCCCCTAGGACGACTGGGTTTGCAGAGCACTGACACTGCTCTACGGAGCAGGTTTGTGCCCCCTTACTCCATATCCATAAAGATTCCTGGGAGACGATTACAATCATAGCAGTAGGAAGAGTCAGACTGTAGTTACACCTCCCAGCCCACACGCAGTAACAGGAAAATCCTGTTTGAAGAATCGGGGGAGAGCCTGTTCCCGGTAAGGAGAGAGAATGTGCTGATCATGCCGCAGTGCCCCCACCCTCTGCACGGTTACTCCTGGGCAAGTGGCCGCAGAGCCCGGCCCACTGTGGGCCTTTTTATTTTTTTAAATATTCTTTTATACAGGAGGGCTGTCCGGGAGAAGGAGACATGGCTTTCTTGGAAACATCTATGCGGTTGAGCTAGCAACAATTTTATTTAATGACCACACAAGCTCAGGTCACTGCAAAAACAATTGTTTTCTGACCCATTCAAGGGTTTTCTTGTCCAGACTGAAAACTAGAGAGGGAAGAGGTGTGTTGGTAGGGAGATGCACAGCAGTGCAAGCCACCCAGCACGGCAGTGGAAATGAGAGGGTGGCTGTTTCAGCCCCTGCTCAAGGTCCCATGAGTGTTAACGCTGCCGGCACCTGGCTGTGTGAAGTGAGTTAAGAGTTAAAACGCCGTCCTGAGACCAGATTTGCTCTTCTCAGGAGAAATGCTGGGAATCTTCTGTAACACAGGACACATACAAACATTTTTCATCACAAGACGAAGCCACTGTTGGGCTAGTAGTGTGAGCAGAACCCCCAAAATTAACTCTTCCAGGCAAGTGAGGAGAGATTTGTTTAGCCACGAGTCACAACATTTCTTTCTAGAAATACACCCCAAGGAGCAGTATCAAACTGGCTTTGTGGAGCTTCCTTCCGATCTAACCAAAGAGCTAGAAAGAACACCACCCACCTTATCTCCTGACTTCAGGCAAAACTACTTCGCATCTCACAGTCAAACAATGTGTTTTCTGACAGAGAGTGTGCTTTTGTTAAAGAAAATCTGAACCTTTGCTTTTAATTAAAAAACAACCAACAAAAATACATATTTTTTAAATCCCTTGCAAATCTTTTCCAACGTTTCAACATTTTTTTTCCATAGGAGGTAACAAAGACGTTAGCAATTGGCAACACAAATTTATCTGAAAAAATCTTATCAAACCAACAGAAATCCTTGTACGGGTAAGAAGCCACTTGGAGAGGGGAAAAAAGCACTGAAGGTGTCCACTTCAGCAGGGCTTTTGTCTCACATAACAGTCCCATAAGCAAAGCAGCTGAAACTTCTTTCGGGTTGGTGCAAAACCGGTTGTGTGACTGTACTCAGGAAATATTTATCAGCGATTCTCGGGCAGAACAGAGCGATGCACCTGCAGGGGTCTGTCCGGGGCCTGCTTCCACGAAGGCGTAAAGGAACAGCTCTTCCTCCGCAGAGCTTGGTGTTCGCGTTGCCTTTTCTTTCAGTTCATATTTACGGTGTCAGTGCAAAGATCAGACACTTCCCTGCCAGCCAGATCCTCGCTCACCGTCAGCACGGAGTTGTGCAGGCTGTAAATTCATTATGGAAACCCCTTCCAGCGTTTCTGCTGGGTTGATGTGAGGCGTGTAACTTTAATACCATCAACGAGAAGCAGGATCTGATGGGTTTGGTCTTTGGAACTAACAAATTAAAGACCAGCCATCTTCAGTTCCTTCAATTTGGAGCAGATGAAAAGTTATTTGTAAGCCTTTGGAAAATTAACAAGGAGAAGAGCGGCAGCTACCATGGATTCATCAGGTAGAAATTATAATCAGGTAGAAATTGCAATCAAATTTCTTCCCATGATAGGCTAACAAGTCTCATAAATAAGCAAAAAGCAGTAGATCTCATATATCTGGCCTTCGGTGAAATTTTTTTTTGTCTCGTGATGCATTCTCACAAACAAACTAGCTGAAACTCCTGCAGGGTCAGTACAAATCTGGTTTCAAAAATTTTTAAGGCAGAAAGGTGGCTGCAGTGGTCCATCCTCGTTTGTTCAATGTTTTCACCGACACTGCGGATGATGGAATAAAAAATATGTGTATGAAGTCTGCTGATAGTGCGAAATAGTGAAGGCTGCAGTTATAATGGAGGGTGGGATTCCAGTCGAAACCCAGCTTGGCAACCAGAGCGATGCTGTGAGGACTGAAACTCCACGGGACCAGCGCAAAGCCATGCACTTAGGCATGAATGATCAGGCGCACAGACACAAGCCGAGGAGGAGCAGCTGGGTTTTCCCAAAAGGACCTGGGAAGTAAGACGGTTCACGACACACCTTCCGCCACCCCTCACGCCCTGCGACTGCTTTCTGTGGCAGCAACGGCAGCTGCGTGGGTAAGGCTGGAACAGCTCTTTGCCTGGCGTGGATCCATGTGCCGTCGCTGCTCGGAGTGGCAACCACAGCCAGAAGGCTAGAGCTTTTCAGTCTCCTTATAGTTTATTCCACAGAGTTGGCAGGCTAGAAACATCTCTAAAAAGGGATCTAGGAAAAGCAGATACATTCTCCCACACCAGCTTCAAAACATTTCGTAAGCTGCTGCCACTCCCAGAAACACCAAACTGCAGAATCTCCCGCAGCCAGGCACAGCTGTGACGGGGACAGGGAGGCCGGAGGGGCTGTGACTGGGGAGGCAGCTCCCAGCACAACCGTCTGGCACCCACAGCCTCCAGCAGATGCAGCTGACCGCTAAAGCAGACGAATGGCATGGAAGCGCTAAAAGACTTTTTTGTTTTTACATGGATTACATACCATACTGTGTGCTTCTTATCAGACCACGCTGTACCATAACAAAAAGGTCAGTCCACGACTTAAGCGGAGGCCAGGCTAGCTGCAGTCACGTTAAGCACAGATACAACCCAAATACTATTTAACTACATGGAATTTACTCACAAAGTTCTTGGGCGATTGACTTGCTAAAGGTGGACGAGAACCTGGCTCCCATCTATCCCATATTCACCGACATTTGTCCCACACTCATTGACATCCATCCCACACTCATTGACATCCATCCCACACTCATTGACATCCATCCCATATTCGTTGACATCCATCCCATATTCGTTGACGTCCATCCCATGTTTGTTGAAAACAGTTGTAGAAGGGGATGTTGTTGCTGCAGAAAGAAGAGTTGAACTCCCAGATGCGGACAGCAGAACCGTGGTTGAGAGGGGGATGGATTAAACACTGGACTGATGGTTTGCATAGATGGGAAAAGTCAGAGTGAGAAGAGTTTACGACTCGTACAGAGGGAATCCTCTGGAATTTGCATGTAGAAGTATTTTAGTAGTCATACAACTTAACATCACATTGTAACGAGCAGTTCCAGCACTATGCATAGACAGAGCCTAAACGCTGCGAGTCCTTCACCGCTACGGCTACCCGGTGATGTCCGTGCCAGTGGCTGCTGCTACCCACAGGGAGGGACGGCTCGGCAAATCTGAAGCACCGGTGATCTTCTCCAGGTTAATTCCACGGAGTTACGTGACCCCATGCTTTATCAGCCAGCCAGCCAGCTGCCTCCTTGGTGGCTGTACGGCAGCGAGGGACAACCGGGGGAGTGTGAGGCGGTGTGATAGGAGCAGGGCTGCTTAAACGAAGCGTCTCTACCATTATCTTTCTGAAAAACGGTTGACAGAGGCTTGCTGGTGCTGCCCCTCTCAAAAGAAAATTAGGCTCTGAAGCAAAACGTTTTGAAAATATAACATACTTTCAGTAAACATGCCTTTCAGTCTCTAGGTATGAGTTGCAGTTAATCACAGCTGCTTTCCTTTGAGCTACCAGCCTGCTTGTAAGGGAGGCAGGGAGAGCGGGCCAGCAAAAATGTGAATTATTTATGTTCCTGCTGAAAGCACGAGTCTTGTCACTAGAGCCTTGCTTGATTGAGTGGATCTGCAGAGACAGTTTCTGTAGCAACCCAGAACCTTGCCCAGCAAAATGTCACCCAGTCACAGGTAACATGGAGCAGTGACAAACATCTGCCTGGGCAGCTGTGGACAACACAGAAGTTCCAGAGTAAAATGTGTCCACGTTTTGAGTCCTTCCATCTGCCGAGACCCACCAAGACGTCATTTCCGAAGGCGAGCTGGTGGCACGTCAACTCGGGCACCGGTGACAATCTCGCTGCGACAACACAGGGTTTTGAAAGATTACACAAGCCCTTGTGGGAACTCAGCAAGTGCTGAGCAGCAGGACCCCAAGCTGCAGCAGTCAGGCTCCGACTGGCAGCCCAGCTAAAAGAAAGGTCTTATTTCGCCGGGTTAAACTACGACGTTCCCCAAAGCCTGCTGTCACATCTTTGGGTGTTGCAGCCACATAGCAAAACCTGAGTTTGATAATATTGTACAAAATATTTCAGAGATCTGTTTTTTTAGTGCAGATTGACAAAGCCAAGAACATGTGGATTCAAATTTCTTCCCTATCTATCCTTAGCCTTTGATCCTGGCTCGTTGCTGTTTGTGGTCTGTCTGCCTTTTTGTAAAGACGAACTCAGATCACAATGAAAATGTTACGGAAATTACAAGCTGTCAGGACCATCTTGCAAAGCTTTGAAGGGCAATATGGGTTAGTACATTTGTGTAGACATAATAAACATATTTTTCAGTATGTTGGTATTTGAATTTTTCCTAATTATCAACTTATCAAATGATCTTTTACTAAATATATTGTTTGTCTTAAGAATTTCTGAGGCTGTGAAACCCAGAAAAGTTACCACACACAGAATTTTGTAAGTACAGAAATGTTAGTAGATGGTTCTTTCATCATGCACCTCCAATTTGGCTCCGTTCACCACCGGACGCTGGAAGAGAAAACTGCAGTTTTTTGTGCTTTCCCAAGTCTGTAATTCCAGTGTTTCCTACATTTCAGCCCTATGAACAAAACCAGGCTCTCCGCATTCGGAATAACCTAGGTGCTTAGGTCTAACCGGGAGATAATCCAGTTATAAAAGGCTTACGTTGTTTGGTCAGAGGTCACCAAGGTACAGCTCTAAATGGGAATAAAAGCGAGGGAAGCTGCGAGACCTCCGTGACCTAGACAGGGCGCAGTCTCCCTGGCAGATGATGGGGGCCTGGTTTATATTTAAAGGTTTTGCTGACTTAGCAATACCAGGACTATAACAACATTTGCCAATCAGTACGGCTCTGCTGGCGAAAACCCGCTGACGTCGTTTCAACGGCAAAACAACCCTTGCAGCTCTCATATAAGAAACACACAGTTATTAAAGCATTTTAAATTGGAACCCGTCTCCGGGAGGGTTTACCAGCTCTTCTGCCGTAGCTGCACTGGCAAACTTTCTCGCCGAGGCTGCTCTACAGATCAGCTACTGGAGAGCGCGAGGCTGACGGCAGCGGAGCTGCTCTGGAGGCCTGACGAGAGCGAAAAGCTGTTCGCCCTTTGGGAGGAACCACGGAGAAACCCTGTCTGCTTCCTTGAGTGAATCTCGGCTGGAGAACAAAGGACTTCGGCTCATACACAGAAGGGTAATTTACATCTCATTAAACCAACATTTAAAAATCTACATTGTGTTTGTTTCTTTAGTGCCTGTGTTTTTCTTTTCCAAACATGTCAAAAAGGACGCATTCTCAATTAAATTTTTTTTTACTTTTCCTGAATCAAAAGCAGCCAGAACATTTCTGGGTGCCTATTCTTTTTTTTCCTATCCTTGCCTAGCCATAAAACAGTTTCATGGAATTTTATTAAACTTCCCAAGAAAATTTAGCTCAAGCATAAACACGAATATTTTCAAGCATAACTACAGATGTTTTGGAATGTGATAAATTCGTGAAAGACCTATTATCTTGATTTATTTTCTCATGTAGTACTATAATTTCACAACTATCCAGCAGAACTTCTTTCATTACACAGAATCACACAGAATCACAGAATCACAGAATCACAGAATGGTAGGGGTTGGAAGTGACCTCTGT
Source organism: Opisthocomus hoazin (assembly GCF_030867145.1). Taxonomy (NCBI): domain Eukaryota; kingdom Metazoa; phylum Chordata; class Aves; order Opisthocomiformes; family Opisthocomidae; genus Opisthocomus; species Opisthocomus hoazin. The sequence continues at coordinate 11,121,280 of NC_134414.1, read as the reverse complement.
GGGCCATCTAGTCCAACTCTCCTGCCGACTACAGCAGGCTGCACAGGACCACGTCCAGGCGGGTCTTGAATATCTCCAGAGAAGGAGACTCCACAGCCTCCCTGGGCAGCCTGTTCCAGTGCTCCGTCACCCTCAGAGGGAAGAAGATCTTCCTCATGTTCAGCTGAAACTTCCTGTGCTTCAGTTTGTGCCCGTTGCCCCTTGTCCTGTCGCTGGGCACCACTGAAAGGAGTCTGGCCCCATCCTCCTGACACCCACCCTTCAGATATTTATAAGTATATATTAGGTCCCCTTCTCAGCCTTCTCTTCTTCAGGCTGAACAAGCCCAGCTCCCTCAGCCTCTCCTCGTAGGAGAGATGCTCCAGTCCCCTCATCATCCTCATAGCCCTCCGCTGGACTCTCTCCAGTAGCTCTTCATCTTTCTTGAAGCGGGGAGCCCAGAACTAGACACAGTACTCCAGATGGAGCCTCACTAGGGCAGTGTGGAGGGGAAGGAGCACCTCCCTTGACCTGCTGGCCACACTCCTCCTAATGCACCCCAGGATCCCATTGGACTTCTTGGCAGCCAGGGCACACTGCTGGCTCATGGTTAACCTGTCGTCCACCAGGACACCCAGGTCCCTCTCCACAGAGCTGCTCTTCAGCAGGTCCGCCCCAACAATTCTCTGTTGCTGGTGATTCTCAAGCCAAGTGTGCTACGTGTAGGTCTGGTCTAGAGGCTTTTTAGTGGGTTTTGTACCAGCAAAACCCCTAGATGCATCTATCAAAAAACCCAGAACCAAACTTTGATTGACAGCTGTGTCAACTGGGATAAGCAGCGGTGGGACGCAGCTGTACCAGCAGCACTTCTAATGATTTCAGCAAAGCCGCGCATTTGATAGGGGGTGGTTTCAAGAACACATGTACGAAGCGTCTGTTTGCAGGCACAGATAAACCCACACTCCGCACGTATCGCTGGCACAGCACTGTTCCTGTTTCAAGGGTGGCCTCGGACCACATGACATCCTCATCAAGGCAGTTTCGCTCGTATTATTGGTTTTGCTCCTGTAATTAGTACAAACGAGCATTCTAACGTACAAATACAGTTGTTTGAGGAGGAGCTAGACTTCCCCACCCGCACGGTCTTCCCCTGGGAGCAGAACAATATGCATTGTTCTTGCCACATAAACTGGGTTTACATTATGGCTTGATTCCTGGTACATAATTAATATTCTTCATGGACCGCACGCCTTCCAATAGCCGGCTCGTGTTTACACCGAGAAAAAGCCTTGCAGTCCCAGCTTCGGTCGGCCAGAGAAAAAACTGTAGTTTCGTTATCTCGTGGTGACAGCCTGTAAAGGCAAAGCGGTGCGTACAAAGTACGGCATTTCGAGGCTGACAGGAACAAACACGAACCCACAGCTCGCCGGGCAAATGAAAGATCCTGTCGCATTTCCTGTCCCCTCCTCCCTGGTTTGAAAGTCACCTTTCTCTGAAAGGGGATGCAAGTATGGACATAGAAACTAAAATACATCTTTATCCAGACAAAACGGTGAACAGTGGCTTTTACCAGAAACTTGCCATGTCTCCATTTTTGCTTTCTTTCTGCTATATTTGCAGAATTTGTGTTTAAAAGACCGAAGAATCTTGTTTTTCAAATTAAAAAAGACATGTTTTTCACTGAATCTGTTTTTCAAAGCTTATTTTAATGCAGCATTCACCCGCGGCCTACTTTCGAACGCCGACAGCTCTCCACAGCTCACACGCAACACGTGGCAGGAGAGCAGGCATAGCTGTGCCTTCAGAGGCTTCACAAGCCAGTTACCTTCCCAGAGGAGGCAGCTCTGGGCAGCCCTCACGACCCAGACCCGGTTTTGTTACTGTTGACTGTACCAGCTCTCTCCTACTAGTGCAGTAAAACGGAGAAACGCTGCTCGTGGCTGAGTTTAGCGGGGCCACGGCCTAGCAGCGCAGCAGCCTGAGGGGCGAGAAGTTCAGAGGCGCAAGCAGCCAGCCCGCGGCTGAGCAGGCAGGCCGGCCAAGCTCGCTGCCTCCTACCCCTGCCCAGGCAAACGAATCTCCGTCGGGCCGGGAAGATCCCCTGCCCTGGACCGACCGGCACCCCCGGGCCGCCCCGGCCCTCCCGCGGCCCCGCAAGAGGACAAGGCCGCGCCTAAGCGAGCGCTGCGGCCTGCGCCAGTACGGCTCGCTTCGCTGGAGCGAGCGGTCTCTCCGGTACGGGCCTGGCGGCAGACACTGCTGCCCGGCTCTGCCAGCGCCGAGGGGCCGCTCCCGGGCGGCCGACCCGCTCCGCTCCGCTCCCTGGGGGCGGCCGTGCTGCCCGAGGGCCTCAGGCCGCAACGCGCGCCCGCCCAGGCACCACCAGGCCCCAGGCCCGCCCAAGAGGCGTTGCCATGCCAACGGCTGACCCAATAGCGGGCGGCGGGGCGGGACCGCGCCGTCGCTATTGAGGGCGTGGCGGAGAGGTGGGACCGCGCGGGGGCCACCAATCAAAGCCAGGGGCGGCAGGGGAAGGCGGTCGGAAGCGGCGCAGCGCGCCGGGAGGCAACGGCGAGCAGGGAAACGCGACCAATTGCAGGTCGGGACGCCGGGGCGACCGCGGGGCGTTAGGGCAGCAAGCCAATCCGAGGAGGCGGAGGGCGGCCCTAGCCAATCAGCGGCCGCTGTTGTGGCGGCTGAGCCAATCGCGGGCCGGGCGGGCGGGACGCCAGCCAATCAGGGCGCGGTGAGCGAACAAAAGGGGCTTTCCAAGCCGCCGCCCCCTTTCCTCAGAACAATTTCACATGACGCAACAGCTGGAGGAAGGAGGTTCGCGAGCCGTAGCCGCCGCCGCCATTTTGTGAGCGCCCAGACTCCAGCTGGCGGCGGCTGAAGGAGCGGCGGCGCCGACGGCAGCGGGAGCCGCAGCCCGGAGGATGCGGTAGAGGAGCCCAGCGGCAGCGGCGGGGGGGGCGGCGGCATCGCTCGGCGGCGGCGGCGGCGGCAGCGGCGGCGGGGGCTCGCGGGGAGGGGGCCGTCGGTCGGTGGGGTCGGGTCCTGGTGCGGGGCCCCGGTCGGAGGAAGCATGTCGGCCCCGGAGAGCAGCGCTGGTAGCAGCGAGGCCCGGGAGGACGCGTGCCGCGATTACCAGTCGTCGCTGGAGGACCTGACGTTCAACAGCAAGCCGCACATCAACATGCTGACCATCCTGGCCGAGGAGAACGTGCCCTTCGCCAAGGACATCGTCTCCCTGATCGAGGCGCAAATCGCCAAGGTTTTTATATTCCACCGACTACTACTCCTACCTATACTGCTGGGGGGACCGGCGGGGGCAGCGGGCTAGGGCGGCCCCGGGGGCCAGGAGGGGGACCCGGGCTGAGGAGGGCCCCGGAGCCGGGTGGAGAGAGAGGGAGGCAGCGGGGCGAGGAGGCCAGCGGGTGGGGGGGGGGGGCGGGGAGTTAGAGGCCGAGCAGGGTTTGGACGGAGCCCAGGGTGCCGGGGGGGGGGAGCAGGCGGAGGGGAGCGTGTCTGGGGAGGGGGCGGTCGGGGAGCAGCCAGGCCTCGGGGGCTCCTCCTGCCATCGCCAAGCGTGAGGCTTCTTCGCCCCCCGTAGGGAGCAGGGGACGCGAGGGAGGGGAGCTGCCCCCACACCACCCCCGGTCTGGGGATGGGGGAAGGGGTCTGGCCTCGCCCCACGAAAGGCTTGGGGAGGGCAGCGTGGGCCGCGGTCCCAGCCCCGGGTACACGGCAGGCACAACATGGCGGCCTGGCAGTGACTGGGCAGCGGCACCTCGCCCTCGGCGCTGGGTTTTCCCCCCGACACGGAGCCAGCGCTCAGTGTCTCGGGTCTGGGGTTTGAGCCCTTACTTTTAGCGATTTCGACAGCAGATGGGCGTTGCGATCCTTAGAGAGGGGCTGATGGGGAGATTGGGTGGGGGGGTTGGGGTTTTTTGGGGGGGTGGTTTAAAGGAATGAAGGTTAAAGTTTATAGCACGTAAATTGTCCGCTACTGAAGGGCTAAATATAATGACTTTTAAGTATCAGTTAAGATAAGGCTATTTTCCCAACGCAGTCCCCATAAGACACTAATTTTGGGGGGGGTGGGCACCCTAACCTTGTAGAAAAGTTTGTGGGTGAAAGGTGATCATCTGCTCCGGGTAGAGAAGCGTGTGTGGTAGTGGGGGGAGCTGTTCTGCTCTGCCTGATTAGAGAAAATTCTGTGGGCTTGGGATGATCTGTTTGGATTTCAGGTGATCGGTGCCTCGAGTAAGGGGCTAGTGTTGTGTGCGGATTGAATTTATTATGGCTAGAGAGGTTTATTGGTTGAGGATGGGGAAGAAGAAATTCTCCCCGAGTGTAGAAGCTGCAGCAGCCTGTAGGATCCTAACATGGCGTCTGAAAGGCACATGATATAAAAAGAAGGGAAAGAGGAGGCTCCCTCTGAGCCCAACCCAGGCAGTTGCTGACATCAGTCAGCCGCAGCACATGGATGGGGGTTTACAGCACCTTCGTAATAAGAGCATTTTGTAAGAAAAGGGTTCTTCTTTCAAGCCCTCCCCCCGATTCGTGCCAGTCACCCCTCCCGCGTTGTTTCCCTTGCTCCCTCTGATCTCAGGTGTTCAAAGGCTTTTTTTTCCTTTGGCTTTAAATCTCGTGGTTTATAATGGTGAGAATTGTACTATCTAATGATGGGGAGGGAAGAATCTCGTAAGTTATTTAATCTCTCTTTCTATCAATGCAGGATGGCTTTTTAGTGTTCCACAGACCTCTTCCAGTCTAGTTTTAAATGCTGCCAGTGGCCAAGTTCTGCCATTCCATGGGGAGGTGATCTCATGATCTAATAGATCTCACCATTATATCTCCTGAAGGGCAGTGGATGTGTGTAAAATGATTTGTGATAAATATCAATGCTGTCAATTTTTTTTTCATTTCTGGGTGATTTAGTTTGCCCTGAAGTGTGCTTTTTTTTTTTTAAAGATGTCTTAAATCCTGTATCAATGGTTAGCTTTGCCTAGTTATTGTTCGTGACTGTGGTTTATTCAAGGGAAGTTTTCAGTTGTTTCTGGGAAAGTGATCTCCTTTACTGAGCCACTTTTTAAAAGTGTTGCCTGGAGACAGTTTGTTTAGTGTAAAACTTGAGTGGTCTGCTTTACAATTTAATAAATGGTTCTGAAATGTGTGACTGGTATTATAAAACTTGTAAATAAAACGTGTGAAATATGTATTTGTCTTTTTATTTACCATTGTATAGTGCAGAATTTGTTCCAAGACCCTTTTTGTTTACAAGATTTTTTTTTTAAACAAATTTTTGCACGTTTGTGACTTGGGGTTTGATTGCCAGATATGATTTTCAAACTTGAAGTCTTTCAGGAAACTTAATAAAAGAGAGCCACACATTTCCAGCAGTAGCTTTCCTACATTATTTGAAGGAACAGCGGGAATTCTGTAATGAAGTCTTTACTGCTATGCTGGTGAGCTCAGGGTTAGCGTTCTTTTGTGTTCTGGTGGTTATGCGGCACCTCCCTGCCTTTTGATTAGTGTCGTGGGCATCTTTCTTGCTAGGGGATACTGTGTTGGCCGCCTGAAAACCAAATACATTCAAGTCTGGGATTCCCTTTTGTGGTTATTGGAATATGCACTAGATACTGTGACATAATAAACGTTTACAGAAGTGAAGACTTAAATATTCCGACCATATTTAAGTCATGGTTTTTAAAATGTGACACCTGAGTAGCTTATATTTGAAGCAGGGTATGCAGCTAAGCTTCTAATTCTGTGCCATAGTTTGAAGCAGGCTTCCTTACTAGATTACGGTACTTCCATGTATGATTACTTTTTAACAGTGTGATGCATGATGAAAGTGACAGTTAAACTTGTTATGGTGCTTTTGCTACTAAATGATTCCCCAGCATTTCAAAGCTTGGCTGAGTCTAGCTTAGCTGAGCTACTTCCATGTGTTGGTGGGTGGAAGAATATAACATACAATGTCAGTAGCTCTTGGGCATAGGTACTTCTGAGACAGCTCGTTGTTGCCCTAACAGCTGACTTTAAACGTCAGAAACTGCACTGTCATTTTTATATAAAGGCAGGTATTCAGAACTTAGTGTTTTTCATGTGCCGTTGTGCAGACTGCTTTAAAGAAGAAAGCAGTGTTCCACAGACATTTTAATAGTAAGTAGCTATAGACACACAACCTTAGATTTTTGAACCTAGAGAGATGCCTTTATTCTAACACCATTGCATACAAGCTTGTTTACAGCTCAGTGTTATGCCATAGTGTAAGATGGGCTTTTAATGCGCCACAACTAGTTTCGGCTAGATTAACTGCATTTTTCTGCCTTTTTTTATACAAAATACATCACCTACCTGCCTCTACTTTTTTTCGATGTGCTCAAAGGCAGTGACACCCCCCTGTGTTCACCCCCGTGCCCCCAACTAACAAGGAATTCTGCCCTCTTCAATATTAAGTTTCAGGTCATGGTAAATTAATACATATTTAAGGAAACATTGTGATTGACCGGTATAAAAGTATTGTTGACTCGGTGCCCTTCTGTGAACCACTTTAAAGGAGAAAGCATTAAATCTAAAATTGTAAAGCAAGAGCACTTCCACACACTTGTCTGGACAATGGGGCTGCGAAGTAAGGTGTCGTTAATTAACCTAGTAGCCCATCCTATTAAAAATGAGCAGTGAGTGAAGTTATTCTGGTTTTTATCCTGAGTTTACTGGATGGTGAATGGGACTTAGTACGAGTGGATGCTCTTCTAAAGGGATCATGGTCGACACACGGCTTGTGGTGGTATCTTTCATGTTGTCCTCTTCAACAAGTCTGTGTACTTGCTGATGTTTTCTGGAACTTTGCTGTGCCTTCTGCTTTGTGAAAGCCAGTGGTGGGCATTGCAATCACCTTGGTTTGGGCCAGGAGTGCTTTGTGTACATTAGAAGTAGCTGTAGCGGTCCAGCATCACCACACTTCTATCACACAAACTTGCTACAAGTTTTGAAAATGGATTTAAAAAAACTCAAACCAACTAAAACCGAAAACCAAACAACGAAAAACAAGCCTCCTCTTGTAGCAAAGATGTGTCCAGAACTTGAAGACTCCCTGCTGTGAAAATCGTGGTTGCAGTTCCTGACCTTGCCTGTGATTTCCCCGGTTGACTAGAGGATTGAGTTTTGTCTGGATTTTGAACTTTGTTCTGACTGTGCTTTTTTGTGTGCACTCTGGAGATCTGAACTGTTGTTACCTACAAGTGCCAAGAGAGAATGGGACTCCTTGCTCCATGCATTTGGATTACAGTGAAATAGTTGCAACCTTTTCTGCGTGTAGTTTGTGGAAAGACTGTGGTACTCGACATAGAATCTACGGCTACAGAAGTTCACTGATTTGGGCTATTTCCCAGAAGTCTGATTTGTGTTCTGTGAAATCCAGAAAAGCAAGCATTCAGGAGGTTTGAATTCTAAACCATTCTTTAGAAGTTCCTTGAAGTGCTAACAGTGGTTTCCTGCTAACTAAAGTTACTTCTCAAGTGGGTTTTGAAAGGTTACACTCAGTACACTAGCGGCAGTACTGTCTTGAGGGCTTCTTTTTTCTTCTTTTTTTTTTTTTTGCCTTTTTCCAAAGCTTTGATATGCAAGCAAAATAATCTAAGCTGTTCCTTTTTTGTGTGATAGACCCACTGCGTTATACTTTGAACTGAGTATCGATTTTCCAGATTAAGTTTTTATATAAACCAAAAAAAAAAAATCCCAAGCCAAATCCCTCGGTGTTTATAGTGGCAACCAAAAAGAGAGGTCTGTATTTCTGGGATTGGTAATCCCTTAATTTAAAAGTCTTAAAATATGTTTTTATTGTGCTAAACTTCTCAGTTTCTTCTTATTACTCCAGGCTCCTGCATCAGAGAAGCTCCCTGTTATGTACCTCATGGATTCCATTGTCAAGAATGTGGGAAGAGAATATCTTACTGCATTTACTAAAAACCTAGTTGCAACATTTATTTGTGTATTTGAAAAGGTATATACACTTTCAGAAAAGTTCTGTATTCTAAGCAAAATGTGTTCCTGGTAAAATAAATACATGCTTTCAGGTTTGGGTTTTCTTGGGTGGTGAACTATACGAATTGATTGTGTTTTTTATAAATCTTAGTACTGTATCTATACTGTGGAAGATTATTTCTGCTGCTGTCAAGCATGTAAGTTACATCTTAGCTGAAAGATGCCAAGTCTTGCTTAAATTAATTTGATTAATGAAAGTCTGTAATTTTCCTATCCAGGCAAGAATTTACTAACAGTATTTTGGTTACTGATTGCTTACCTGGATGGCCTTTTTGTGACGTATAGACCAATTAATTATGAATTGTTCATTTATTTTTGAGATAGTAAATAGTCCTTATGGCAAGAATAGACTGAGAATCAGTTGCTTGTGGATTTCTCGGAGCTTTTCTCTCCTGTAGTTTTACTTAATTCATGATGTGCAAAATAAGGTCTTAAACTGTGAAGAATGAATAGCTCTGACACCTGATTCGCTTCTGGTGGTCTGTGATTTAAAAAAAAAAAAGCTGGGGGGGAAGTGTCTTAGAATATATTGCTATAGTACATTACAAATATGTGTTTTAATTTCATTCAACATGGAAAACTGCTGCCATATTTTTACTCGTAATCATTAAACCCAGTGAAGAAGTTATGCTTATTCCTCAGTGAGAAGGGCAAATCAAAGTCTGGTTTTTGAAAAGCTGGGCTTGAATGGGTTTAAGATGGATCAGAAATGAATGGTTAAATTCTGTGATTTCCTGTATGCTATAGGAAAGTGATATCTCTTATGAATGAGATGGAGCTTTTGTGTATTTGCCTATCATTACATATCAGCGAGGATCTGAGATCCTAGTATGCTTTATATATGATTTTCAGATATAAAATGCATGATGGAATAAGGAATAGATTGTAATAATGACCATAGAAGAGTTAAACTCCTGTGTGTAGAGTAGGTAGACGCTTACTTGTTTTTTTCAGTATTCAAATGTGAATGTTCTTTTACTGAGTTGCATTTAATGTTGCAGCTGAAGCTCTGGATAATAACTAATTTTCAGAGTTTTATAGGTTAACTGTCTACTAAGCGAACTAGAACTATTTAATTAATGTGTATTAATTAAATCTGTAAAATGGCAGTCGCTGCTAATAGCTTAATTGGTGGTGTTAAAAGATGCAGGTAGAATTCCAGCACTGACATTGTTACAAATTTTGTTTTATGAGTAAATGGTCAATAAGGTATCTTTAGACACTTGATGAAATCAGAAACTTTTGCTCAGTCATTTCTGCACCTTTTGCAGTGAACTTCATACCCTCTCATTGAAAATTGTATAGAGGCACTTTTCCATTAGCTAAGTATGAATTATTTTTGTTGAAGTTCCCGCTTCTTCCTGAAAGAACCTCTGAGCTTGCCAGACTATTCTGTGTCTTGCTGTAACATCTTAAAAATAAAATTGCAGCAAAAACTATTTACATAGGCAATATTTAATGATTTAATTAGGATAGTGACGTTAGGACAGCTGCATACATTTTGTCCTCAAATGGTTTTCATTATTGTTTAATTGAACTACTCAAGTTATGAGATGAACTGAATTTTGCTTTACTGTAAAGTTCTGACTTACCTGTCAGGAGAGAGTACAAGCTGATTGTTTGCGAAGAGATAAAACGGGCGTCCATCCTGCAGCTACGCTTAATCTGTGGCTCACAGATGGGTCTAATGTTGCGGCTGAACTGAAATACAATTTATTTAATTTTAGTTAATACCCCTTTTGTTGCGTTTATTGGAAAAAAAAAAATCCTTCAGTGACGAAACAGCTGAGCAAAACACCTTTTCTGTTCACAAAGTTCATTGTTTCCTAATTTGTTTGTCATTGTTATACTCCATTCAGAACGAACACTTGAATAATGTATTGTCTTAGAGGCTGTTGCCTTTCAATATTTTTGTCACTGTATTTTTTCCACAGAAATTGGGCAACTAAAATGAGAATTTTGGTAATGGAAAAGTTGAAAGAAAATTCTCAGAGAATGGTAATACCCAATAAAACCTTGAAGTTGTCTTGAAACAACAATTCCACATTTGAGCTTGTGTTACTGATTCTGTTGGTATAGGTGTATGATCTGCACGGCTTATAAATTCTGTATAGCAAGTTCAATGTGTTAAAATGGCAAACTGTTGATAGAAATAGGAAAGAAATGAAATCTTAAGTTCTACAGAAAAGTTTAAGAAATTGTTTTATATTAACTTAACAAGCCATAGAATTGTTTTATTGTTTTAGGTGGATGAAAATACTAGGAAAAGTTTATTTAAATTACGCTCCACATGGGATGATATTTTTCCTTTGAAGAAACTGTATGCACTTGATGTCAGAGTCAACTCATTAGATCCTGCTTGGCCAATTAAACCTCTGCCCCCAAATGTGAATACTTCTAGCATCCATGTGAATCCTAAGTTTTTAAATAAATCGGTAAGTCTTTATGCTTACTGTATGAACAGATGGTAATATGTGTAGTTTTCATTGTTTGTCTGCTGCTTTTTGACAATTTAGTATATTACGAATGAAGTTTCTGACCTTTGTGGACAGGTAAGAGGAATTTCTGCATTCAGAGTATTTGATGGGTTTGGTTTGTATATTTTTTAAAGTGTGTTTTAGATTTCGGAACATTGGTCAATTTATATTTGATGACATACAGCTGTTACAGCAGGCAAATTCTAGTGGGGCAAAAGTTTCAAATTGTTTCAGTTATATTTTGCATTAAAAATGCAATTTGTAACTGTTCTACAAACCAGATCCGAGTCCTGGATCATGATAACAGTTAAAGGAGATGGAGTTAGTTGTTCCCATCAGGATTTTAAATGTAACTTTTATTTTGTTTTTAGCCAGAGGAATCCGCTGCACCTACCTCTGCTGTGACTTCTGGTGCCTCTACTCCTCCAGCTGTTCCTGAAATACAAAAGAATTTGACACAGGAGCAACTGATAAGGCAGCAATTGCTTGCAAAACAAAAGCAGTTGTTAGAACTTCAGCAAAAAAAATTAGAGCTGGAGCTGGAACAGACTAAAGCACAGTTGGTGAGTAGGATAGTTGCTGAAGCTTTTGTAGTTGAGTCTCACTTTCTTTTGTACAGTACTTAGCTATACGGCTAACTGCAGCGTGTTATTTTTTCGTCATCTTAGGTAAGTGTACGTATTTTAGACCTGGAGCAGTGCAAGTGGATCTCGGGTTCCTGAACAGTACAAACCTGAAGAATTACACTCAAAATAAAGATGTAAAAGAAAAAAAGTGAAGTTCTTGGGTTTTTGTTCTTAACTTTTTTTCCACAGTGATGCCTGCCTGTGGTCCTCGTCTTCCACTTCCTGTGGCCCGCAGCAGACCAGGATTTTTCAAGTATACTTGTTCTTCTAGAACAAGGAAGCCTGCTTGTTGGAAATAAAGTCAGTTTCCTCATTAGGTCAGGTTGGTTTGATTCCACCCTCTGAAGGTGGTGGTTAAGCTGTATTGTTTTACGTTCATAATTGAAAGTCTTGCTGTATTGGTGGTTGATGATGCCAAAATAAAGCATCTTTGAAATACAGAAATACAAACATTGTATCGGATACCTGGCAGTTTAGTTGCCTTGAGCATGTAGAATGTACAGAAAAGCTAACACTGTAATGAGAACATGTGACTAAGTTACATATTTTGCAGTACTGTCTTTCTGGTTCTAATTTTGCATTGTATTTGAGTTTGATCTTTTGTAATGGTACTGCATTATTTTAACTCTTTTAAGTAGCAATTAATTGGGTCATTTTCAGTTAAATGATGAATCTCACAACTTTAAGACATTTCTATTTACAGTTCTGGTTTCAAGGCAGAATATGAGCATCTCAGGGTAGGAGTTGTCATGCAGATTAATGCTGGATTTTTTTACCTATTTCAGGCTGTATCTCTTAGTGTTCAGCAAGGATCATCTACTATAGCTTCAGTCCCAGCACCTTCCAAGCAACACATGTCTCCCACACCTCATATGACGGTTAAACCACCTCATCAGACTGTTCTGCAATCCGAAAAAAACAAACCATCCCCAAGTCCTCCACTTCATGATGTCAAAATAGTAAATAGGGATCCTCGACTTAATAGGATGGCTCAGCATTCTTCTCATGCTAAAGATCAATCTCATAGGAAAGAATTTCCACCGAACACGACCAGTCAGTCTGATACCAAGGCAAACAAAACAACACAGGCTGAAAAACAAAACTCTACAAAGCAGGAGAAATCAAAAGCAAGTGAAAAAACACAGAAGAAAGAACTTGACCAGTCCGAAGCAAAATCTAAATCACCATCTCCTTTAAAAAATAAGCTACCCAATACTAAAGATGCTAAAACCCAGGAATGTGAAAGCACAAAAGTATCTGAAATTAGTAAGCGAGATCCGAGACTGAAAAGACACCTTCAAGATAAGTCAGAGGGCAAAGAGGAGGAGGTGAAAGAAAAGAGGAGAAATACAGAGAAAAAAGAAAAAGAGGAACATAAGACATGTGAACATAGACCAGTAGGCAGCAGAAATAAAGTAATTAATGGTGCTGTTCAGAAACAAGACACGACTACAGAAGAGTCAGAAAAACAGGGTGGAAAACAAGGGAGATCAAGTAATAGGAAACGGTCACGATCACGCTCTCCTAAGGCACGGTCACCATCTACACATTCTCCAAAAAGACGAGAGAGGAGATCACCCAAAAGACGACTTAGGAGTTTATCTCCCACTTCATCAACTCCTAAAATTGGAAAGATACGTCAGATAGGCCCTAAGCAGTCTCATGTTGAAGAAGGCACACAAGCAGCAAGAGATGAAAGAAATTCTAATAAGAGAAATGTTAAACAAGAGGTGCGAGATCCAAGGAGAGTGAAAAAAGCCCAAGAGGACAGGCCTCAAGAAGCAGTAAGCCAGCATTCTACAAAAGCTTCTCCTGATCCAAAGGAGAATGCAGAAAACTGGCAGGGATCCAAATCAGGCAAGAGGTGGAAATCTGGTTGGGAAGAAAATAAAAAGTAAGTTACTATCTCTTTAATAACCTCCGTTTGAAGTCAGTGGAGATTCTGCTGCTGACTTCAGTATAGTCAGCTTTGGGAGGCAATGTTCAGATTGTTAGAATTGATAAGTTTAACTTGCTTCTACTAGTGACGTCCGAAAATGATACATACTTGGTTTCTAAGGTGGTAGTGATGTTTTGCCGTGATCAGTTCTGATAGGAATGTAACAGTTATGTCTCAAAGAAGTAATCTGTTTTAAATGTATTCTTGCTTTCAGCTCACAGCAGAGTGAAGAACACCAAGCAGCTGGTAAATCCCCTCACCAAAGACACCGGGAAAACTGGCCTGCTGGTAAAGGAATTTTATCACCCCGCGCACCAAAGCAGCAGCACCGGTTAAGTGTGGATGCTAATTTACAGATTCCTAAAGAATTGACGTCTGCAAGCAAGAGAGAATTACTAAAGAAGGTAATACTGATAAATCTGTCTTCATAGAAGTGTCCTGGTTATAGTTTGCTTTTTTTTTCTTTTTAGAAGTCTAAACTTTAATTTTATATTGTAGGCCAATGAACGCTTAACATCTGGTGAAATAACACAAGATGAGTTCCTCATGGTAGCTCATCAGATCCGACAGCTCTTCCAGTATCAGGAAGGAAAGCACAGATGCAATGTCTGGGATAGCCCTACAGAGGAAAAATGTGGTTTGAAGAAGAAACCGCTTCTATCAGATGCAGAATTAACGTATTACGAACATAAGGCTAAACTGAAAAGGACACAAGTTCAGCATTCATTGTCAAGGCTGGATCTGTTGGATCCTGATGACATATTGGATTATCATTTGCCTGATGCATTGCTTTCTGGAATAGAATGTGAGCAAGCAAAAGCCAAGCGTGGAGTACAGTTTGACAGAAAAGAACCATTCGGAGAAAGATCAAGGAGACACTCTCCTGTAAGTGGTACTAATAGACCTTTTGGTGATAACCTCTCGCCACTGGAGAGTAGACGAAGACTTGAGGAACAAAATGCTACTAAAGGAGCGAGAGGTTCTAAGAACTTTGATCCTTACGACAGCTGGGGAGAATCAGATGAATTTAGAGATGCGCTCAGACAACAGGGGAAAAGCACAACAGAGTTCCAGAAAATAGATGGTGATGCAATCTGCAGATTTGATAATCGTGAAGAAAGACAGCTTCTCGGGCAAGCTGGTATGTGTTTTTGCTTTATTTTACAGCCGTAAAATGATTGGCAACATTTTAGTGAGTGGCTGTCGAGTTTGTTCTGTTTTTTTTAGGTGTTCGAGAGGAAGCAAGATCACCATTCAGTGAACGTTTCAAAAGAGCTAGGTATGAAGATGCAGAGAAAGCACCGTTTCCAGAAAGTCCAGGGTCAAGATTTGGAGGCATTGAAGCAAAGCCAAGGATAAGTGCACTAATGGAAGACAGACCTCTGTTTGATGGCTCACCTAGACAGGCTGCTGCAAGGGTTGGGGTAGATGGACAAGGAAGTCCTTTTGTTGATGGTCCTGCTGCTGGTTCAAGTTCCAGAATTGATGGGCCACCTGGACAGGCTGCCATGAGATTTGAGGGCCCTTTGGTGGGGGCAGGTGCAGCTCAGTTTGACGGACCGCTGGCAGGAGCAGGGGGAGCTGGAGCCCTGAGATTTGATGGGCCACCAGGGCAGCTGGCAGGGGCCCTTAGGTTTGAAGGACCTCCGGGACAGGTTGGTGGAGGAGGTCCCCTGAGGTTTGAGGGACCTCTTGGGCAGATCGGTGGGCCTTTGCGGTTCGAGGGGCCTGCAGGGCAGCCTGTAGGTGGTCCTAGATTTGAAGGACCTGGGGTTGGTCTCAGGTTTGAGGGTCCCCGTGGCCAGCCTTCAGGTGGTCTCAGGTTTGAGGGACCTCATGGTCAACCTATGGGGCCTCGAGGTCAACCAGGGGGTGGTCTCAGGTTTGAGGGACCCCATGGTCAGCCCTTGGGGCCTCATGGTCAACCAGGGGGTGGCCTCAGGTTTGAGGGGCCACATTTACAGCCATTGGGGCCTCATGGTCAACCAGGGGGTGGCCTCAGGTTTGAGGGGCCACATGGTCAGCCTATGGGCCCACATGGACCATCAGCTGGTGGGCTCAGGTTTGAGGGCCCGCATGGACCATCAGCTGGTGGGCTCAGATTGGAAGGACCACATGGTCAGCCGGGTGTAGGTCCTAGGTTGATTGATGGACCAGTACACCAGGGAGCTGGTGGACTTAGGTTTGATGGCCCTCTGGGTCGGGCTGGACCGAGATTTGATGGTTGTCATGCAGCTGGATTTGATGGTCAGCCTGGACAGCTCTCTCTCTTGCAAAGATTTGATGGAATTCATGGTCAGCCTGGTCCAAGATTTGAAAGGGCGCCTGGCCAACAGGCACAACCACGATTTGATACAGCCATACCTCAAAGATTTGATGGACCTCACCAGCCAGCCTCTAGATTTGACTTGCCCCTTGGCCTTCAAGGGGCACGTTTCGAAAATGTAGCTAACCATCCTGCCTCAAGACTAGAAATGTCACCGTACGGACAAGGTGGTCCGTTTGTCGACCATCCCGTCCAAGGCTACAACGGACCATCTCATGGGATGCAGTTCCAGAGGCCTGATCTATTTGATGGTTCACCTGGACCGAATTTCAATGGGCCAGCTGGCCCAGGAGCACAGAATTTCCCGTTGAGAGGAGCCGGACATTACTTTGATGAAAAAAGTCTTCAGGGCCCTCAGTATGGGAACTTCAGTAATATGCCAATGGGAAGTAATCAGGTAAGAACTGATTGCATTAAATGGTTGCTTGCAGAAGTGTCTCTGTGTAGATAATTAGCAGTTTTTCTTGCTTTAAAAAATAAAGACTTTTCTGAAGAGCTGGCAGACTGGGAGCCAGTTTCAAGCTAAAAAAGTCATCCTTCTTCAGTGGTTTCTAGGTGATTCAGGAGGACACACATTGCTGTTTTTTAAGAGTCTGTTTCTAGGAATTAAAATAGTGGACCTTACAGTCACTTTGTAGCTGAGAATGTGGCAGTGAAATCAGTATTTTTAACTTCAAAACAAAACTAGGTAATTGCAGGTCTGTGTTGTTTGCATTAAACTTGCACAAAAGCATGAAAGATAATGTAAGAGAATATGCATGATTAATTTTTCTAAGAGGTGTAGAATTAGAATGGACCAAAACAATTCTGTGGCCTTATTGCAGCTGTTAGTCCTGGTGACAAGCCAGTTTTAAAGAGGTATCTGTAATTTGTGGGAATTGACGGACATTGTTGAACTACCTTTTTTTTAAAGTATCTCGGCATCAGCGTGCTTTACGAGTTTTGTTGTCTTCACTGTTGCGTGTTGGAAATGGTACCTTCAAAAGGGGAAGATGATTCTGTACATCAGTGAAAATGATGTCATTCTGTTCATTAGATGAGAGATTTTAGAGAGTGTTTTTCATATGGGGGGTAATCATGGAACATGAAGAGTTAACTGATTGTACGGAAGCAGGTAATGTGTCCTGCTAACCTCTAATGTGATAAAATTTTAAACAATTTAAACTTTTTTTTGTAAATCCAGAAAGAGTAAATTGGGAAAAACACCACCGTTTTTATTATAAGTGTGTTATAAAAGCTGGTTTTCTGTCTGAAGCTTAGTATAGCTTGTTGGCTGAAGAATCCCGCTTTACAGATGCGTTTCGTATAATGGATGCTATTTCAATTCTGAGCTAAGAATGAATAGTGGAATTTGTTAATAGACATTTACCAATTTCTCAAATTTTTTTCTGATGAGCTCTGTTCTGGTGAACAGGAACAATTTAAAAGGAAGTACTGTGTTTGGAAAATGTGATTGAAGGCTTGATAGGTAGAAGAAAATTTTTTATATATGTATTTTAAATGTTGGACATCATGAGTATGTGTTCTGAAATTTTTTTTAGTGGGAAATGTTACGTAGTCGTTCACGGACTTTTCAGTAACGAACTGACATGGGTCACTCCTGGAAGGAGTTTAAAATATATAAGCTTATTGTGAAATGTGTAGGAGTTAATGGTAACTGAAGTGTCTACTTTCACAGGTTTCTCTCATGTCTGCTCAAGCAGGGCCTTATGGCCAAGGTCAGCAGTATTTGCCAAATCCTGGAAGTTTTGTTCAGAACCCTGCAGGTGCGTAACAAAATAATTTTATTTCTTTTGGCTTGTTTGGTTTGTTAGTGGCCACAAACATTACCCTCTCATAACGTCCTGGTGTACTAGGTCTGTGTGGACTAAGGGAAGCTGCCTCAGTGAGGTGGCCATAGATGCGGTTTCTGTAGTACCTTCATCTCTTCAGGGTTTTCCCTCAAACAGTGAAGGCTTTCATTAGTTTTCATTAACCGTGTGGTTTTGGTATGTAATTGTGCTAAAAACTAAATAGTTGGGTCTGCTTTTCCGGAAGGTACCGGTTTGTAGGTCTGGTTTGTGTTTGCCAGGGTGTGTAAACATTCCCAGTATGTGAATGGTTAGTAATGAAAAGCTTCTAAGAAGTCGTAAATGGTTAAAGTAGGTGATGAAGTAGATTGGTCTTGGTGAAATATTCAAGCATAAACCAAGGAAAAGACTGCATTCTAATAAACAGTAACCAGTAGAAATGTGTGTATGGGCAGCCAGCTTAGCACTTCAGAATACATTACGAAGGAAGCTGTCGCAAGAGAAGAAATTAGCCAAGGACTAGACATAAAGCGAAAAGAGTTGTTAAATAATTTGAAATAAAAAAAATGGAAGAAACAGGAGGGAGAAGAAGTGTATTGTGAAATATGCTGATGAAAGTGAAGTAAATTTCTGATGGTAACCTTTTGTCTCCTTGAATGTTGATGTTTTTGCTTAGGAGCCCTTCCACATTCATATCCTGATAACCACCTTGGACAGCTTGATGTCAATGAATTGTTTGCTAAACTGCTGTCAACAGGGATCCTCAAACTGTCAAAAACTGATTCCACTTCAGCACGTATGTAGATCCATTATGTTTTAACTACTCAGTTTATCCACAGCTGAAGTGTAAAGCCTAAGTGTAAAGTATAAGAACTTTTGTGAACTCCTCTATCTTTTTTTAAACTGTACTTTGTTTTTGGAAAGGAGTTTAGTGCGTGGGATTGAGTAATTTCTTAGTACCTTGTTTAATTTGTACACTTCAGCTATCTAGAGCAGTTGGCTTTATCCTTGGTGCAGTGCCTTGGTAACTTGTTCCTGATTATAATCAGGTTTTTGCAGTTTCTGAAATGTTTATGTGACACTGGAGACTGAATTTCGGTGCCAGAGACTGAGGTGAAATTGTGTTTTGCTAAATTGAAATTCTGAGTAACTTACAATATCTTGTATGCTTTTTTTGATCATGTTAGAAGATGACGCACTTAACTATTGCATGCTTGTATTTTTGCATAGTGAGGTTGTATTTATTAATATTTGAATAAAAATAACTTTCAGGAGCACGTAATTTCTTTCTGATGACCTACTGAAATTTTGGTAAAACGATACCTTTGTGCTTTCTAGAAGTGAATGAAACATCAGCCCAGCCAGCTGCTGAAGAGGAAGATGATGACCAGAATGATGATCCGAATGTTCCAGACCTCACTAACTTCACAGTTGAAGAACTTAGACAGTGCGTATAGTAGAATAAGTTTACAGTGCAGTAAGAATAATGATGCAGTAGTATCTAGGTAGTTAATCCAAGATGGATGAGAGCTTTGTGTGTCACTGTGTGTAGGAAGACCTGCAATTTTTCATTGTTGCTTTGTGACTAAGAGGACCTGGAGTTTCTTATGTTAGCCTTGGAGAATTTGAGGGAGGAAAAAAAGAGGGAAAACTAACCTGGGAAAACTATCTTTACGGAAGTTGCACGTTGTTACCTATTCAGCAAGGTTGCATTATATATTGAAGTCGGCGTTTCTTCCTTTGTTACTACTAGTTTTACCACCTTTGTGTAGTTTGCAAAGCTGAGCCAAATGCAAGTGTTACCGTTTTCTGCACCATTAGGCGAAGAAGTGAGTAGGTATGAAACACAATGCTAGTGTGTTTCTCATTAATAGTTAGTATGAGCCCACTGTTTGTTATTTGAATGTTTCAGTTGATTGTGTTGTGAAAATCAGGAAGAATTTAGCTACATTGTGTGCTTTAACCTTGCAGTAGATTCATGCTTTCCTCTAGCGGGCATATGAAGTAACTTACTAAGAAAATTCTTACCTGCTTCTTCTCAAAAGATATGTTAAGACTTTTTTTTTTTTTCTTCCTTTTTGTAGGCGTTATGATAGTGTTATAAATCGACTGTACACTGGAATTCAATGTTATTCTTGTGGAATGAGGTTCACTACTTCACAGACAGATGTTTATGCAGATCATTTAGATTGGCATTATCGTCAGAACCGGACAGAGAAAGATGTTAGCAGAAAAATTACACACAGAAGATGGTACTACAGTTTAACAGTAAGTAATGCAGTACATATCTTGATAAATTACAGGCCAGAATCAGTGTTTCACTTACACATGTGCTATAGGATTGCAGTTGATGTTTACATCATCACAGGAGTTGGCCTTTGGTAAACAATGATGCCTTAGACGTTTCAAGTAGTTTTCATAAATGCCTGTCAGAACACAAAAGGCAATTATATAATGAACAATAAGCGGTTTGAAGCTGTTGGAACTGTTTTGATTGCACTGAGAATGGAATGGAAATTGAAGGATAGTGTTTTTTCTGGAAAAAACTTGCTTAGAAAGTGTAGCGTTGTGGGAAGGTGCACATTGTGCTAATGCTGCATGTGAGGAGCATTGAAGTTTTAATGAAGTAAGATTTAATAATACACGGTACTTAGGGATATCTTTTTTTTTTTTTCCCTGAGATTTATTTTTTAAACATTTCTGGCTATTTGTCAGTGTCTGATTGTGAATGAAAACCTTTTCCTCAGGACTGGATTGAATTTGAAGAAATAGCCGATCTGGAGGAGCGTGCAAAAAGCCAATTCTTTGAAAAAGCTCATGAAGAGGTGGTGTTGAAGACACAGGAAGCTGCGAAAGAGAAGGAGTTTCAGAGTGTCCCTGCTGGGCCAGCTGGAGCAGTTGAGGTAAGTTTCAGCTTGCCTTTATTAGCCCAGGTACTGAGAACCATCTAACACTTCAAAGTTCACAGCATTCTTTCATACAGTGGCCTGTGTGTAGACCAAAGTCTTGTTCTTGGACCTCTGTGCAGCTGCTTCATGGGTAGTGTATCTGTGTATGTAATGGTTGTTTCCCAGGGGCAGACAGTATAAAGCACCTGTAGTTCAAAAAAGACCTACACTCATTGGCATTCCATCATTTGGGCAGAATTCAAATGGGCAAAGTTACTGAATGTTTCCATAGAAAGAGTAAATGGAGCAAGTGAATTGGAAATGGCCCGTTGTCATTCAAATAATGATTGGGTTTATTGGGTGTTAGATACTTCTACACAGAAATTCCTTTTCGGTAGGAGACGGGCATTAGGAGAAAGTAAGTAACCAGCAGAGTTGTGTTTTGGTAGATGAGCTTTTGTTGTAATCAGATAGGAATGTTGGTAGAATTACAATTTAGTTTTACATGCTTGAGCCGCTAAGAAACTAGCTATCAATCCATGAAGGTCTTTGTTTTAATTTTGAAAAGTACCTTTTGTGCCTTGTTCTCAGAGTTGATTATTTTGCACAAAAGTACTAAAAATGTTAATACTTCATGTAAAAGTTCTGCCTTTTTAACGTGAGACTCCAGGTTAAGAGGAAGAGTGAAGATAATGCCATAAATAAAATTAAATCCCTGTACTGGATTGTCTTACATGACAGTAGAACAGCATTAGATTTTTGCTAAGTGTTTTGCAGAGGCTTCTTAGATAAAGGGCAAAGCTTACCTTTCTCAAGTGACAGCAGTCTTCAAGGCCAGATGGTGATCATTGCTCGGTCTGCAAATGATACTCAAGTAATTTTTGATTAAAGTTTTCTAAAGTTATTTGTAAAGTGTGGAGGAAAGATCACATTGTAGTCTTAATGTATTTATCTTAATTAAAAAAAACACATTTCTGACTTACTAGGTTCTGGAAATTCACATGTTCAGTAAACTGTTGCAATAACCTCGTTTATCTGTGTTACTCCAATAACTTTTCAGAGCTGTGAAATTTGCCAAGAGCAATTTGAACAGTACTGGGATGAGGAAGAGGAGGAGTGGCATCTGAAGAATGCTATCAGAGTAGATGAAAAGGTAATCTGATTTTATTTACACATGATACATATAGTAAAAAACCCCGAAGAATTATAGCAAAAGAAAATGGGAGGGACAAGTGCTCTTTTCTCCCTGAAGGATTCCCATGGTAGCTTTCCTGGCTTCCAAGTACAGAAGTACGTCCACTTTTGGAAGTGCTCGAAGTCCTGTTAGCATTAGGATAGGCTCACTAGCCTTCCCTTGTACCGCAGTGCGAAAAGAAAAATGAATGTCTCTATATGCGGGTGTAGATACTGGTTTAATTATTTCTGTATGCAGCTGTACACAAGTAATTCCCAACATTTACCAGGCTTCTGTATGATAACTTTTCCTATATAAACATACACAAAATGTTTTCCCAGTTATATTTGACACCATACTTGGCCTGCTTATACTGTTGGGGTTTTTTTAGTCAAATTGGGTGGTATGTGTGATTGACACTGTTCTGTTCATAACCCGTGATCCTCCTATAATTTATGTATTTAAATGTATAACAATTCTTTTTCAGATTTACCATCCATCTTGCTACGAAGATTACCAAAACGTAAGTGAATCCTTCTTTGTATTTTTTGAAGCGTTTTGCTTTCAGTCTGTTTTCTTGGGTCTCTGACTTTGCAGGGAGCAGATGTGTTCAGAACGTGCTACCCGTTTCTCTTGCCTCAGGCTCGAAGACCTTGGGCATGGCAAGTTCAGAATACAGAATTAGCTAAGATGTATTTCTTCTTGTGATGTACTGCGATGGCTGTGTGTCATACATGACTACAGGGAAACCTTGGTTTGCAAACACGTATGCATGCATTGTTGAGCAAGATGTGTACTCGTAGGAATTTGCAAAAATGGAGTGATGGGTGTTGGTGCGTTACTCTTCTAATGCTTTGGGAGTTACAGTTCCCCTGGGGGTAGCAGGGAATGATTCATGGTAATGTGTTAGGCATTTCATCGCTGCTTGGATGATACCTTTTCAAAGTAATGGTGAAAAAGTAATGCTATTGAAAAATAAACTTGTTTTCTTAGGATCTTGGTATAGTAGTGGTTTGGATTTTGAGAAAGACTAAAAGGGATAAGAAGCTAAAAATGGTTATTTTAATGTGTGTTAACGCTACATTGGCTTTCACTTTGCAGACAACATCATTTGATTGCACACCATCTCCCAGCAAGACTCCTGTAGAAAATCCACTAAATATAATGTTGAACATTGTTAAACAAGAGACACAAGAGTCCTGTGACTCACCTAAAGTCAAGGAAGAACCTGATGACACCCCTACTGCCTGTGCAGAAGAGAGCACACCTGCATCTACAGACATAAAAACAGAACCTGATGAGTCTGTTTAAAGAAACTGAGGTATGAATTTTTTTTTTTACAGAAGAGCTGCTGTGTTAACTCTGGAAGGCAAATACTTTTTATATGAAATAAAAATGTTCAACTGAGGCAGGGCCTCAACTACTGTTTGGTTAATAAATACATTTTTGTATTTGAATTTCTTATTGCCTGCACAGTTTCAGGTGTCATTGTGTGAAAGTTCTGTAGATGCGTGAGAATTTAATGGAATGAAACGGTATATGTAAAAATGTACATTTTTCACTTGTGGAAATGTAAATTATAAATAAAAGATATTTTTGCTATATATGGAGTGTAATTTATGCACACCATCAAATGAAGACAGTGTTTCTGTACTTTTTTCAGTTTAAATTGAATTAAAAAGAGTTTTTGCTCAATAAGATTCAGAAAAATGACAGCAAATAACTTCAGTTATCCCATAGGTGCGTTATCAAGGGAAGCAGTGCAGGAACTTCTCAGACAGACAACCCTAGATTTCTTTTCTTCTTAAAATTATTTGAACAAACTTACATATCCAGATATTAAAAAAAAACAAAAAAAAAAAACCAAAAAAACCACAAAACAACAAACAAAAAAACCACAAACAAACAAAAAAACCCCAAAAGACAGTTCTGGGTAGAAGGGGAAAACTTAACAAAAAAACCGGAGTGCTAGAGCGTCAACACAAGTGCCAACAAACAATTAACAAACCAGGATGCCTGGTAGTTAAGACATTTTTTAATGAGATTTTTTTTTTTCCATTAGTCAAACACATAAGAATTTAATACAGCTGAACAAACTTTTCTTTACATTACAGGGGGGAATGAATGTAAGAATGCTCACTTGAAACATGATTAACTTTTTTTTTTTGTTGCTTATGGCTGGACTTAGATGGTAAACCAGATATCCTAGGATGTTAATATTTCTTAAATGTAATAAATAAAATTAAGCATATATTTAAGCGTGAGTCTTTTCCTTTCAGTAATGGGTTTGCGTGGCCGGCATGTCTGCGGGATTGGGAAGAAAGGATACAGGCGTGTGTATTGAGTAATGCA
This sequence comes from Opisthocomus hoazin, assembly GCF_030867145.1. NCBI lineage: Eukaryota > Metazoa > Chordata > Aves > Opisthocomiformes > Opisthocomidae > Opisthocomus > Opisthocomus hoazin. The sequence continues at coordinate 11,097,674 of NC_134414.1, read as the reverse complement.
GTTGTGTGTATGCTGAAAGCTGCTGGGAGCAAGACAGGCGCGCTAGAAGTGGGAGAGCAGTGTCACCGTCCTGGCGTGCTGGCCTTGCAGCGGGCATGTGGGGAGAGGGGAATTCGCCCTTAGTGTGCGACAGGAGTAGCCACACTCGGCTGGGAAGGCTCTAGGGGCTGCCAGGCTGCGAGCAGCTGCTACCAGGCGAGTTGATGCCTGGACTCTCCTGCTCGGGTTGTAGCTCCCGCTGGCAGCGTGCCCCGCTCCAGATGCCAGCCTCTAAAACACCTTTCCATGAGAGAAAGCGCAGAGGAGCAGAAGCACTGGTGGGGCCGCGGAGGGGACTGCTGCTGCCCTCGGTGTCCTGGCATGCTGCGAGCAGATCGGCAGCAGCGACGGGATGTCCTTAGGTACGCAGAAGGCTGTTAGGAAAAGGGACAGAACAAGAGAGACCTGCGAGTTGCGACAGGAGGGTTTATGGAGCCGACCTGGCGGCGTCCCGCTGCGGCGGGAGCGGGTGAGGCGCGCCGGGGCCGGCTGCCTCGGGGCGGGGGGGGCACAGGCGGGTCGGGCGTCTCCGGGGAGGGGAAATGGCGACGCTGCGCCCTGGGAACGCCGCGAAGGCGCAGCAGCCCGTGGAGACGCCAGCTCCCCGGTGCCCCGCCCGTCGAGCCGCCATGGCCGCTCCCCCGCCCTGCCCGCCATTTCCTCCCGGGGGCAGGGCGCGCTGTGCCCATAGCAACCCCTCTGCGGCGTCGGAGGAGGAGGGGGAGGCAGGCTCTTCTCTGCGAGGGGCCGCCATGCCGGGAGCCGCCGCCCCGTCGCCCGGTGAGACCGGTTCGCCCGCGCTCCTCCTTCCCCCTCTCCTTCCCCGAGGGCCGCGGCAGCCCCGGCCGCCCCCCGAGCCCCGCCTGGGCCGTGAGGGGACAGCCCGCCATGGCCGCGCTCCCTCAGCGCCGGCTCTCCGGGCCTGTTCTGCCCGAGACCCCCGGTCTGCGAGCCGGGGCTCCGCCGGCACCCCGTGAGGTAGCGGGATGGGTCGATGCTCGCCGGGCGTGTGGCGGTCGCCCGGCGGCGGCGGGCCTGCGCCGCGCCTCACCCCGCAGGGCCCGGCGGCTCGGCCGGCGCTGGCGGCTGCCCGCGGCCCGGGGACGGGGTCTGTGTGTTACGGCGGCACTGGGAAAACTCAGATTGTCTCTTTCCCCTGTTCTGAGCCATGTTCTTCCTCGCTTTATTTCTGTAATTACGTTTTGGGCAGGTACTCGTCTCAAAACGCTCACTTCATTCTTTCTGCAAAGGAGTTTTCTCTTAGAGCAACAGTTTTGATTAAAAAATCGCACTAAAATTATAGAACCTGTCCTTCACTTTCAAAATCGACGTATTTTTCACAGAGTTCGTGTTAACCGCTGTTGGCTGCAGGTCAGTCCCGGGGCAGCCGCCTTTGGCGTGGCCGTGGCAGCCGGTGCCCAGGAGCCACGCGGCAGCGCTGGCCATCGGCCCCCGCACAGCTGTGGGTCTCCGGAGGGAGAAGGGAGGCAAGATTCGCTCTGCCTTGGCCTCTGCTTTTCTTCTGGGTTAAAAAAATAATAAAAAAATCCGGATTGCCTTGAATGTGCTGCACTGGAACACTGTGTTAAACGCATCAGTGCTCTGGCAAGTGGCGTAACTGGCCAGATCGTCCTTTGATGTGAGTCTGTGTCGTTGTGCTGAAGTCTGTAACCCTCACTTGGCACCACGAGAAATGGCTCCCCTGTGGGAAAATTACATCCTGGTGATACTGTCTCCTGAAAAAAACGACTCAAACCACAACACCTACTTAAATATTCTTTGGAAACATGAACTAGATAACCTCGTGAGGTCCCTCCCAACCCGAAATACTCGGTGTTCCTATGCTGCTGCTGTTTGTTCATGCCGTATTTTGCAGGATGGAGCCCCGGTTCCTAGCCGAAGCTGCTTTGCGCAGGGCAGCAGCGATACAGCCTGCTGAGCTGGGGGAGGTGGACATGGAGTGATACACAGCCACAAGGTCAAGTAGTGTGTGACGGCGTAGGGTGTGTTACTCAGCCTGGGTTATTGAACCAGCTTCAGCCCTCTTCCCCATGGCAGCCCCAAATCCGCCCGAGCACTGCTATCGTGCTACAGATTACGTGAAGATAGGCGCTGGTAAACTATGAAGGCTGTTTTTTATCATATTTAGTGCTTTTTTTATATGTATCACAAAAGCTTTTCAGGCAACTCTTTTTTTATTTCTTTAATATTTCTTATTTCAAATTGTGTAACAATTTTGACGACTACCACCATTCCTTCTCCACAGGCAGAGAAGCTGAGGCACGAATACCTTAAGACCTACGCTTTCATGCTTGCTTGACTTGCAAAACAGCAGCCCACCTCTTCGAGACTTCTAACAGCAAGAAATCTTGTGAAACTGAGTTAGTGCATTTTGGTACTGGAATGATGACTGCTCCAGAAGGTGATTACTGATTGTTTTAGGTTCTTCTTGTGCTTGGCTGTCTGAAGTTAGCCCCCTCAGCCATTAGATCTACTTACATCACATATTCCTGTTTTGGCAAGATAACAAGATGTTGCAAAGGGGTTTGGACATGTAACTCCCATTGTTTCCAGTCAAGTCGTTAATCAGTGGAAAGGCCTGAAGGAGAACACAAGTTCTTTGATCCCATGGCCTGGTGGTGGGTTTTGGGTTTCTTTGACCCCACTGCTTCTACACTTAGAGTTTGATTCTGTGCCGCTGAGGTCAGTGAAAATGTTACGGAGTTTGTTGGGAGCAGAATATTAGGCTGCTATCAGTGAGCTGTGACAGAGCAATGCCATAGTTCTAGCAAGAGAACAACACAGGATGACTTAACACGTTGTATAAGGAACTGCTTTTCTACAGTAGCTTTAATTTTGACATCAGTTTGTCCTGAAGCTGGTCTGTGTAGCTCAGTCAAGAGTGATTATGTGGTGTGCTCGCCTGGTAAAGGCTGTGGTGCCCTCCAGTGTGGTGTGCAGCACTGTGCTGAGTCCTTAGGCAGCTGCAGCCCGAGCATGGCCATGTGGAGCTTCTGGGAAGTGGTGGCTGAGAGCTCGTTTGCCCAAGTGAGAAGCCTCACTGGTGTCGTACTTGAAAATGTGATTAATGAAGGAGTTTATGATGGCCATGATTTCAGAAGAGAGCCTGTGTTGGGGTGGACCTGCTCCAGCAGTTCCATACGTGGATGGAGTAGCTCTGCTTCCTGTTGCTGTGCTTCATGTCATCTTTCTCCTGCGTGTTACTCTCTGGGGCTGGAGGGAGCATGGCTGTCTCAGGTTTTTACGTAGTGCTCTGTTTCTGACAAACAAGAGGTAACTTAGGATTCCTGCTGATAGGAATCTCAGTCTCATAGGTTACTCTCAACATTTTGGCTAATTCCTGTGATTCTGACACCCTGATGTTTCTTTGATTCATCACTAATTTCCTATCTCTTAAATGCTGCTGAACTGACTAATGCTCTTTTATTATTCCTCACTAGCTGTCAAGAAGAAGCAAAATTATACTAGTGTGCATGAGGCAGTGAAAGCTGGTGATGTAGAACAGCTTGCATCAATGATAAAAAGTGGAGCTGGTATTAACAAGGTGGATTTAATCCACAAATTCACACCGTTGCACTGTGCTGCACACTCTGGAAGTCTGGAGGTAAAACATTCTGTTAGTGTTCAGACACAGCAAGGTTTTTATAGGTTAATGTTTTCCTTCTTTGGGAGAGGCTGGACACAAAATTGCTAGCTTTGATCAAGCTAAATCAATAATCTCTGCCTGTTTTTCTTATTAAATATGTTCACCAAGAGCAGAAATACAGGGTTTCAGGTTTTAATTTTGCCTTTCTGAAGCCCCAGGCAGTTTATATAGTCAAAGTTGCCAGATTTTACAAAATCAGTGGTTTTCTTGCTCTGAGCAAAGTGTGCCCTGTGGTCTCCTTCCAGACTCATGACCTTCTTTTGTCGCTGTTGTGTTTTTCCCTTCTCTTGGGACACCTAGAAAATCCTGTAAGGTGTGTAAAATGTAAAAAGATGACTGAAACAGGTGAGAAGTGACATGAGAACATGTTCATGCTATTTACCAGTGTCCTGTCCCGTGCCTTGTTCTCTATAGAAATAGTCTTAATACATTTTATTTTAATATATAAACCCGTTGAAAATTGATGGACAGAACAGCAGGTGCTTGCATGAATGTTTTGAACTTCCAGGAGGACTGAGCTGCTACATTCAGCACAACATTCACCGTCTTGTTGCAGCTTCCTCGTACAATATTTATAGCAATCTAAACTCGAAGCAACAAGGCTGTGAATAACCATATAAAAAATCGTGTCCCAAAGGAAAGAATGTAAAGTTCTTGATAAACTCAAGAAAAAATAAGTGCAATGCTGTTACTGGAATGTACAGAATCTATCATGTTGTCAGCCCTAAAACTATATTGCTTACCCACCTTTTTCTGCCTCTATAAATTCTACCATTTTTAATTTCACTCCACTACTTTGTAGTGTGTTAGACCTTATTGAATTATCTGTCATCTATTTGTCGCTAAGCTCCCTGATGGAAACAGTGGAGGAACCAGAGCCGTAGCCTAGCCTAAAAAAGAAGATAACAAATCATAATAATGTATAATAAAAACTTTTAACTGGTCCTCTAGCCATTTTTGGATAGTTGATAAAACTTTACATTACAAACAGTAATATCTGCTGCAAAAAGGTGAATAACCAAAACAAGGCTTTGGAGGGATGAGAAAAGAGATGGGATTCTGTACACCTAAGGAGCCGAATAAGTTAAATGAGGCTTTAAATTTGGTTCGTGGTGTTTTCCTGCCAGTAGTTTTAACTGGCATTCAGCTGAGTGGTGCTTTTACCTCATGCCATGTGAATACTCATTTTAAATCTGGAAGAGTAAAAATAAGAAGCCATACGGTAAAGTCAACGATAGGGTCTGAATTAGTAGGTTAGTTACACTTCTGTACCCTTGGGTGAAACCTGGAAACTGTAACTTAACCTAGAACTTCCTGATGCACCAGTATCTGGCTGAGGCATGCTCTGGGGTGTCATATTTCCATAATGAAGTGTCCCGATACTGTTTTGAAATGCAACATCGACTGATAAATTATAGTTAAGATGTGCCTGAGACAGGTGGTAGGGATAGTTAAATAAAAAACGTTGTTTCTGGTTGCGCAGTGCCTTCACTGGTTGCTCTGGCAGGGAGCTGACGCAGCACAGGTGACGGCCGGGGGCTGGACAGCAGCTCACCTCGCGGCCATCCGAGGTCAGGATGCTTGCATGCAGGTACGTAGAAATATTCACTCTCAAGCGAAAGTAAGCGGGGCAGACCTTCAGGGTGGACAAATTCATTATGAAGATCAGCTGAGAGAGCTCCTAATGGAGCTATGAGTATCCCCTCTTGATGTCTAGAATCAAGTCACTGTTGTTAAAACCGGTGTGCTTGTTTGCACTGTCTATGTAAACAGGTTTATTTTGTGTAGTGTCAGGGCCTTGAGGTCAGCCTGGAGTTATCCTGTGGATTGTCACAAGTCATCCTGCTAGGCAGTGTTTGCTTTTTCAGCTTGTGCACTGAACTTCTGCTTTGCATTTCTTTTAGGCTTTGTTGACAAATGGAGCAAACGCGGAAGCTCAGGATGACCGTGGGTGCACGCCGTCCCACCTAGCTGCAGCCCACGGGCAGTCTTACACCTTACAAACCATTCTGCGAAGCGGAGCGGTGAGACACCTCTGCCCGCAGTTCCCTAGCGCAGAGCCAGTCTGGTGTCTGTTTCCAGACAAAACTCTCCCTAGCTGAAACTGAGGTTTAGGACTGTACAATAGGTACTGCTGGTATGTTCTTGGTAGTGATTTATTTTTAGGGTAAATTTCCATTGTGAGATACATTAGGGAAATGGTCCAGAAATCTAGAGAGAATCAATAGTGTGAGTAAACCACATTCCTCTGAGGATGTCATTAAACGAAGAGCAGGCACTGTGGTTGTGATTTTTTGCGATAGTACAAATCTTCTGTAGCAAAGGAGATTAAAAAAAAGTTAGATGCATATTTAAGGAATAATGACTAAAGCTGTGATAGAAGTCTGTCTGAAAATGCACCTTTTGTATGTGTATTATTTAAATCAAAAACCTGTGAAAAGTACGTATCTTTGGTACAAAAGCAATATGATTTGATTTCAATAATTTAACACAATGAACAGCCGGTTCCTGTTTATAAAATTTGTCTTGTGTCTAAGATTCATAAATGAATGAATTAACCTGCTGCTTTCGTTTTAGAATGTGAATGTTTCAGACAGGAATGACTGGAAGCCTGTTCATTATGCTGCTTTTCATGGTCGCTTGGGGTGTTTGCAGCTTCTTGTAAGATGGGGAGCCTGTGTAGATGATGTGGATAGCAATGGAAACCTCCCAGGTATATCGGGATAAATCATACATTTTTTTAACCTTTGGTTAACAGTTGTTGTGCAATATGGTAATTGTAGCAAATTATAAGTAGTGCACACCAGCAGCATTTGCTATTTGATTCCATGCAATCAACACAGTTATTACATTTTTGAAATGATGGGGGAATTTATAAAATCCAAAGTGTTTATCTGTGGGTGAAGGTGTCCTGTTCACCTCCTGCTGCTTCTGGGGAGGGTCAGAGCTCATGGGTGCTGGAACAGGGAGCAGGCGGAGGCTGGCTGAGAGCGGTGTGTGGGTGGGCAGCACCTCCTGTGCCCGTGGTGGAGCGCGTGTGCCCACGGAGGTCATGGGAGGAGGTGGTAGGTGGAGCAGGAGGCTGTTTCTGCTGCTGTATGCTTCGTTTTGAATTTATGCCAGGCTTTGAATGCCAGTGTGATCAGATTCTGGCGTGTTCATATGCAGATTTTTTGTATCCCACTGTTTCTTCACTGATTTGGTAAAACCTTTGCTCTCATTTACCTGTGATTTCTTCCCCTTAATTTCTGGAATACCAATATTCTGTATTATCTGCAATATTGTACTCTTTTCATAATCATGACCATAGCTGCTTTAGCACAAAAAGTGGGCAGTGTTCATGCTTTGCTCTTCATAGTTTCTCCAGTGTCCCTCTGCCTACCCTGCCACTGCCACAGTATCCTCTGTAGGTTGGATGGTATTGTTCGTACCCTGTGTTCTCTTTGCATCCTTTCCCTTTTAGCATTTTCCTTCTTATGGTTTGTCGCATTATTTGCTCCAAATAGCAATTTTTTTTTCCTTACAACATGTTTAGAGTTATCTTTTTAGATCCTTTCTTAGAATCTTTCACCCTCTGCTAAGCACCACTTACCTAGTAAACTGATATCTATGTTCCGTTTTGCAAACCTGGGTCTTGCTAAAGGCTTGTCCTGCATCCCAGCAGGACATCTGGTGTACCAGCAATGAGGGTCGTGATGTTAGGCACCCTGGTGGCAGTGTAGACGGTAGCTTTATTTGCTTTTGGGAACACTTCCCTGATAACAGACTTTACAGAGAGGTGGCAGTTGCCAGCACAGTTCTACTTAAATGCTCTGTATATACTGGTTAGTAGAGTTAATTGTTTTTGCTGTCATTTGGACATCTACAGAAGCTTGATCCTCCAGCCTTTGTTCTGTTTCATTTGATCATATTATCATCCGAAGGAAAGAAAATGCTTTGCAACATTGCTAGTAAAAGATCAATAGAAGTGCAGTGCTGTACTGACCAGTTTTTCCTCAGCTTCTGAAACAGCAAAGTGAACTTAAATCATCTTTACATGTTTCAGCTTCAGGATTAGGTGGACAGTGCTGTGTTTTTTCCTAACAGTGTACTGAAAGAAATTTACCGAGATTGCAGTGCTGTGCACCTAAAACTTAAAAATTGGCTGCACCTTTTGTGTGTGTGTGTTAGAGCATAGGCTTTAATTATCTATAGCATGCTGTTTTTTTGGAGGAACTGTGGCTCATTCAACGTATGGAATGGGCTGTGCCTAGTAGTTCAAACTAATACTTTTACCTGTAGAACACCAGCCAGCTTTTACAGAGCACTTTCATGGAGTGATAACAAATAATAAGCATTTATTTGGCAACTTCTTCCCATTAATGGGAGTAGAGAGTACTACTCATTTCAAAACAATGAGCATGTGTTTTGCACCTCTTGCTTTGTTGTAGGCCCAGCACTCCAGTAGTGTTAAATCACTAAACCTCAGCATAGCCTGAAGGACAGGGGAGGCAACACTTGGCCCCTGCAGGGACGCAGTCACTGCTGTGGGGAGATGGAGAAGCTCCAGCACAGAGCAACTGTCTGCAGCGGTTGGAGGAAAGAAATGCACGAGAGAAGTGCTGTGAATAGAAGCCGCTGTTGTGAGGTGTACCTTCAAATACCCAGCAAAGTGAATGTCACCGTCCTCATTTTATAGGTGGGGTAACTTAGGGTGTCATGCAACTTGTCTGTGGTGGCACAAAAGCAGAAACGGCCGGAACTCCTAATCAGGGACGCCCCTTGCTGACCCTCTGTAATGAGCATCCCTAGGACAGCGAAGGCAGACAGCTGCGGAGGAGTGAGATTTGTGTTCGTGGGGAAGACGAGTCCCCAGTGGCACACTGTCCTAGCTAGTGCTCAAAGGTCTCTTGGCAGCGTTGTCGCCTGCAATCAGCTCTGCCAGGGAATCGTCTTTGCTTATCCTGTCCTTGACTCTTACCTCCTTTCTGTAGAGCTGAACTCTGTCCTGGGTAGGAGCTGGGCATCCGCTATCCAACCGAGGCTGCTCACGCTAGTTGTGCTGTGTTGGATGGCTCAGGTGCTGGTAGCTGAGCTAGATCAGACTGGTACCGAGGGCACTGCCTCCTTGGTGGGCAGCTGTGCTCTGCTCTGACGGACTTCGTTTCATCTTGCTCTTTAGCTCATCTGGCAGCAATGGAAGGACACTTGCATTGCTTTAAGTTCTTGGTCAGTAAAATGGCCAGTGTCATGCGCACACTGAAAGCCAGGAATGACCAAGGAGAGACTCCGAGGGACTTGGCTGAACGGTTCTATAAAGATAATATTCTGCAGTATATCGACAGTGTGGAAAATGAGGAAGAGCAACCAGAGACACAGGAGGGTGAGTATGGATCAAGACACTGTTAAAATAGGCATTGCAATTCTATAGAAATGCTGGATTCCGAAAACTTGTGAGTAGAAGTATAACATTTAAATTACCAGTATAAGGAAGAGCTGTTCTTTTCAATACTTGCTGCACTTACTGATAGCTAAAGACTGGGATGCTCAGTGTGATTTTATAAGTGTCTTAGGTCTACCCATTATTGAAATAAAACCTGGCACACTATGTTGCGCTATGAATACCAAGTTATCGATGTTCTTATGCTCCAGTACATGTCCAGACAAGCTGTACATTTTTCATGAGTTTTCACATTTGACTGCTCAGAATCCCTTACTTGCATTGAACACCAGCTTAGCCTGGAAATGTCCCACTGAAATTAAGGTTACTTGCTAACCAGCAGTACTACTGCAGTCAGAACAGCTGAAGGATGCAGGCGTGGCAAGGTCTGTAAGGAGAACCTTCAGCAGAGCAAGGATATGAGAACCGTGCCTTCACCTCTCTACTTTTTCCAGGCACTTACTGTCCTTATCTGCCAGTCTTTTGTAATTATACGTGTATGTATGTCCGTACTCCCTGTCTATGAAAACTAACTAGAAAAATCAAATTGTCTGTACAGGTAGTTTTTAAGCAAGAAGAAGCAAAATAGTTTATATATTTGGTTAGACTTAGAAATTCAAAATAGGCAAATGACTCCAGTTACCACCAGTAATATAACATCATCCGTGAAACAAAGGTGTGCTTGTTATTTCAGGTTTATGAAATTAATCTCTTAACTGTATAAGATGCCTACAGCCATAACCAAGACATGTTTAATCAAGTCTGTGATGGACAGTGCTAGTTATGCAGGTGCATTTTAACTGATTAAAGGTGCATTAACCTTGCTGACTACGTCTATGAAGTGTCCCTGTATAAGCTGCTATGAGAGAGGCAAGCAGTGAGAGACAGATAGGAGCGTGTTTAGTGGAATTACTGGCATCTGTTTGGAAACATGTACATTTCATTTTCAGTTTTAGCTTTCCCAGCTCATGGCGCTGCTTTCAAAGGGGACTTGTTAGTGCTTAGAAGATTAGTGAGAAGTGGAGTAATCAATATTAATGAGCGGGATGATAAGGGATCCACTCTCATGCACAAAGGTCAGTAATTATGAGCTGTGTTTCAGCTTGTTACTGTTTGCTGCTGACTTGTTTACTTAGTTTTTCAAGTGGCTGCTCATCAGATAAACTTCATGAAAAACAGTATCTCATTTCCTGAGGGCTCGAAAGGGCAATCCTGAAATACAGATTTTGTGATGTATGTGTGCGTAGGTGTCACTTTAAAAACAAAATAACTAAGCTGAAGTCAGGAAAGAAGAGTTTGTCTTAAAGAGAAAGCAACATCTAAACTGAAAACTGATTTTTTTTTTTTTACCAGGCAAGATGTGACTTTTAGAAACATTGGCTAGCTAGGTGTAAGAATGATCTGTATTGTGGCCTGGGCCTTTATTTACTGAATGTGTCAGTACTGTGGAGGTGTGTGGTAAAAAACACAACAAAGTCATTTGGTAGGATGCTGTAAAGGAAGGTAAACTTCTGGTATGTAACACCTTGATATGTAGTGGAGTGGTAGCATTACAGAAAAATGGTCCTTTTGTGTTTGAGGGTCTGAAAAAATAGGAGAGGAAAGAAAGGGAGGTATTCTTTTAATGTGCTTTTAACACTATATCTCCCACATTTCTTTTTGAGTAGATATAAAGGGTAGAATTTTAAAAAATGTAATTAAAATTTTCATTATGAAAATGTATATGTATTGATTTTGAAACTGTTCTCTGCATTGTTTTCCACACTCTTTTCTTGGAATGGTGGTAACCTTCGATTGTTTCATCCGCAATCTTCATGTGCAGTGTTGGTGTTATGGGGAAATACACATCCTTTGAGTGTGATTTCATTTCCTTATCTCAGTAAGAAAGCAAATATGGCAAACATCCAGAGGGGGTGCTGTCAAGAAATGGATTTATTCTTTCTTGAGAAAAACAGCTTACAGGTTTCAGCTAGACATGCCAAATACCATCTTCCATATGTGAGACATCGTTCCTGGCACCATGTGGTGTGAGCAGTAGCCGTGCCAGATCCTATGACTAGGCAAAGCTGTTGCGTTAGGCTGCAGCTGGGAAGTGTGGCCTTGAGTATCTGGCCCAAGAAATGACATGCCTGTGGCTCCAGCACAAAGCCCTGGCTGCTCTCCTCCTCTGTGAGACAGTACCACACCACAGATCGGGGCAACCCGCTGCGCCTGATGTATGGGAGCCCAAAGCCAGAGCATGGTGACAGTGCTTTGCTGCAGATCGGTGACAGATCGGCCTCACTGCAAGAAGGCATGAGGCAGCAGTTATTGCTGTGTCTCATGCTCAGCGCATGAGACTGGGCAGGTTTAGTTTAACTCGTGTTCAGGAAGAACTGCCAGTAAATTTCTGGAACTAGAGTCACAAACCACGTTGCGTGATCTTCCCCGAAACTGCGTGTATGCATGTGACTTGAGCATCTTGACATATAGACTTCTCTTGAAATAGCATCTGCCCTTTGGTGTCTTAGTGAACCCAACCCCTGGCATGCCAAAAAATGAGAAGAAGGGGACATTTTAGGTTTGAAAGGCTGCATTTGTATATAACTGACTTGTGTGCACCTTCCTTCCCCTAGCTGCTGCACAGGGGCATGTCCATTGCTTACGGTGGTTGCTTGACATGGGAGCTGACAGTGACATCACAGATGATGCTGGAGAGACTCCAAAGGATGTAGCAAAGAGGTAGCGGTACATATCCTGTAGCTCTGTCGTTTATTTACTTATTATTTGTGTATCAATATCATGTCAGCGTTGTTGGAATTACTCCTGATTTTTGGTGATGGAACAAGAACAGATCAGGCCCATGAATTCCAGCTCCGAGTGATAAGCAAAGCTGTACTGTAGTTGTAAAAGGCTGTAATTTTCACTTAATTTCTTTTTTGAGCAAGATCAGACGTAAAAGATGAGAACTAGCTGATCTGTAAAAGGAAAGTTATGAGCCAGTATGCTCCAGCTGTACAAAGTAAATAAGAACAGGTGAAGGCCAGCTGATTTTTTCATTAGCAAAAATAATACAGTTTCTGATGTGATTCAATTAAGAAAACCTGCAAAGGAAAAGATACTTCTGACGTGGGAGTCATTGTCAAAAGATTCCACTGAGGCAGAGCTCCTGTCATCAGAATACTACAAAAAGCAGATTAGCTGCTTGTAGTTTGTGTACCAGTCCTTTAATCCTGTCACCACCCACTCTCACCCCCCAATAAATGGGAACATGAAGAGTTTCAGAGAGTTTCTATCACACCAGAGAGCATGGGTGCATTTTTCCAGGTGATGAGGATATTTCAGTGTAGGTTAACTGTTCTCTGTGCAGATTTGCCCAGCTGGCAGCTGTGGAACTTTTGACAGAAAGAACTGGAGACAGTAACTCTAGTGATGAAGAACTAGATGCAAACAACATAAAGTTTTTTGAAAGACATGGTGTGGAAGGGAGTACAGATAGCAAAGAAGATTTAACCCTGGATAAAGCTGAGAAAAGGAACGCACGCAGTAAGCACTGTCTTTCCATTACTCCTTATTTGAGAAAGTTATGGTCCTGCTTGCATGGTTTCTGCCAACTGCTGTGACTTTTTTTGTTGCAAGATGAGATAGTAGACAGGATATCTGTACCACTGAGCATTCAGATAAATTGTGGAAAATTAGAAAGCGTAGCAGAGGGCAATCAGAACATAATTGTTACGCTGGCTTAATCCGTGTTGGTGAAACTGTATTGGATTGCTGCCTCTTGTGGAGATCTCTTTGCTGTGTGGGTGTCAGGTGTAGTTTAGTATTTGCTGAGCGGCGTGATTTCTGCTCTATGTTTTTAAGACTAGTTTCCAGACTATAGGATTGCAGCATGACTGTCTTCTCCATGTAGTTTACCTACCTGGAGCACTCTGTCTTACAGTAAGGGCCTATCACAAGATTCAAGAACTTCAGCAACTTCTGGAAATTGCCTACAGCAACTACAGACAGCTGGGAGGAATAACTGAGGAGGAGAAGAAGGTGAAAAAAGAAGAAAGGGAAGTTGAGAAGTAAGGTTAACTTGCCCTGCTAATGTTTAACTCTGTGAGACTCTTTTTAATGCCTGCCTTAACAACTTACTTACACCCAAGTAGTTTTGGCCATTCTGTCTTTCCTACTTACCAACTTTGGCCAAGCCAAAAAGAAATGGACTTCAGCAATTTGTCTGACCATTTCTGCCACCAGGATCAGCGCCACAGCACAACACAGGTGTTTGATGGGTCCACACTTCTTGTGCAAGATTATCTGCTCGGTCTTCAGGTTTCCCTGCAGCACATGTCTCCTAAGTCCTGGCTGTTTTGTTTGCACTGAGGATGCCAAATGCATGCATGCACTTTAATGAATCTGAAAAAAGGCATTAGTCTTAGCATGGCTTGGATGGAAGTGCATATACAGCAGAAATTATTCAGTGACCTGCTACATTTCTGTGTCAATGGCAATGGATTTCTATTCTTGAGAAGACATTAGCATATCCAGGCCACAGAAAAAAAGAAATCTCAGGAAACCTGCTGTTGCATGTGAAGCACTTTTCATAACGACTGTCTAATTCTCAGGGTTTCCATTAAATGAAAGGGTTCTGTTAGATTGGTCAGGTGATCTGATGGGCAGACTGTCTTAAGTTTTTAAGAAAAGCCCTTCTGTCTCCACCTCTACCTGTCAAAGATTTGGCTGCCCACTGTTTGCAGTCTCTCTAGATAACCACGTCCGTTAAATGTTTGGGCCACCCCGAACCAATGTCTTTAGTTGGTCACTGAGAGGAGACTCTGTGTCGGGAGGGCTTGTATGCCATCGGGAAGACAGCAGACTGAGCAGTCAGTGCAGATCCGGAGCAGGTAATAGGTGTCGTAGACTGGGATTAAGTAGTTGGTTTTACAACCGTATGTGAGCCAAGAAACAGGTCAGGTCCATCTTCCTTAACTTGGTGTATCTGCAATGTAGATGTCTGCATCCGAGTTAGTTGCCTTAAGCTCCTTTTTAGACTCCTTGGAGATGTAGGCACTTTCAGGGCATAATTAGACATACACCTTAGGATGAGATTCATCACTTTGGGGAGTGTCTCTCCTGGCTTTAAAGGAGTAGGGTGACCAGCTTAGATGTTGATGCCTACGCTGGGAAGTCAGCGCAATCTGTTTGCAATGATGGAAAAGTCACTGTTGACTAATGGCAGAAATTAGAGTTCGTTTTGGATACAGCAGCTACTCAAAAGCTAGCAGTGTCTTTAGAGGGCTCTGATAAGGCTCTTTACAGGGTTTTGCTTTCTGTGGCATGTGTGGCTAAACTAGAAAACTTGTGAGGATCTCTGAAGGGTCTCTCTCATCTGTGGAGGCCAGAGAGCATCCCTAGCCCGACACTGGCCTTTTGAAATGGAAATACCGCTTCTCAGTGTACCTCCCTGCCCTTCTCAGGGTACCTACCTGTGGATAAACTCCAAGATGCTTGTGTCATGCCAGAGACCCTCATTATTTGAAAATGTTTGATGACACCATTTTGCTAGATGAAAAGCATGAGTTGCCATTTGGGAAGGCCACTGTAGCAGATTTTGAAGATTTTATGGAATCATAGAACAGTTTGGGTTGGAAGGGACCTTAAAGATCACCTAGTTCCGACCTCCCTGCCACGGACAGGGACACCTTGCACCAGCCCAGGGTGCTCAAAGCCCCATCCAACCTGGCCTTGAACACTGCCAGGGAGGGGGCAGCCACAGCTTCTCTGGGCAACCTGTGCCAGGGCCTCACCACCCTCACAGTAAAGAATTTCTTCCTAATACCTAATCTAAATCCACACTCTTTCAGTTTAAAGCCATCACCCCTTGTCCTGTGACTACAGGCCCTTGTAGAAAGTCCCTCTCCAGCTCTCTTGTAGGCCCCTTCAGGTACTGTAAGGCTGCTAGAAGGTCTCCCTGCAGCCTTCTCCAGGCTGAACAGCCCCAAGTCTCTCAGCCTTTCCTCAGAGAAGCCCTTGGATCATTTTTGTGGCCCTTTCTCCTTTAGTCCAGGTTTTCTGGCTGTAAGAAGCCTGTTGTGAACCGCTGCCCAGTGCTTTGACCAGTCTGCATTGTGTGGAAAAAGTTGCCGCCACGCGTGTGCCACACAGTTTTGGAGCTGTGTCTGGTTAATCCGAAGCGTGCCAGGAGTCAGCCTGTCCTCCCGAGCGCTGATGTCCCGGCGTAAGCCCAGGCCATGCTTACGGTGTCAGTAAGGCTGGTGCAGCCTGGTGGCTTTGGGCTGCGTGGGTCAGGAGCACTTCAGTCCGGGAATTGTGGTAGCTCTTGCCGAGAGCTTTCCTGCCGCCGTGCTCTTTGAATCCTCAGGGCAGACATCTCGCTTTTGCTCTCATCGATCTTCCATCCGTGTGTCTGTGTTAATTCGTCCTGGTACAGAGGAGAGCCAGCTCAACTCCAAATGACTCAGTTGCTGAGGTCAATTGATGTTATAATAAAAATATACATGAATTATGTCTCAGCTAACCAGTTCCAGGAATCTCCATTAGTTTAGGAGCTGTTGTGGGTGTGAACGATGAGATCTTGTGCATCTGTTTATCACCCCGTGTTTCAGTTTCCCTTTGGTAAGTGTCACGCAGGCTGTCATTTGAGTATTCCTCATCTGTGGCTAAGCCAATCAACAGGAGGGATGCAGAGGCACCAGATGGTCACGGAAAAGCTGTCTCCCGGCCCTTCCAGAATCCCATTTTCATGCTTTTTCTCTGTTTCATACTAACCTTTTCGCTCCGTGGGCCCCTCTCCCTCTCCTGGCCACGGACCGGGGTTGCAGCCTGCCCCGGACCCTGGCGCCTGGCTCCGTGTGCGGGAAGACATCTCCATCTCGCGGTGTGACTGCGCTGAGAACGGCGGACGGCGGAGAAGGAAAAACGGCTGTTTTAGAGCTGTTACAGAGTGTCCGGCCAGGAGCACGCTGTAGTTCACACCAGCACCCTCGGCGAGGGGAGGGCTGCACGGCTTTCTGCTGTGCCTAACCTGCTCCTTAGCAGAGGCACGGGGCTGTGTGGAGCAGCGAGGGGAGGTCTGGGTGCGCCTGATGCTCTGCCTTGTCCCCTTTGCTTCCGGCAGGGCTGTGAGGGAGCTGGAGGCCCAGCTGGAATATGAGCGAGTCAGGCGGGAGAAGCTGGAGAGCCAGCTGGACGGCTACCGTGCCGAGATACGCCGCCTTAGAGAGAGCCTGGAGAACACCCGCCTTCCCGCTGCTCTGCCCGCCGTGAGTGCCCCACGGAGTCCCCCGGCGCGAGGGGCAGAGGCTGCTGCCCGTTGCTCCTTCCCAAGGGTGGGTGTCAGGAGGACAGGGCCAAACTCTTTTCAGCAGTGCCCAGTGACAGGACAAGGGGCAACAGGCACAAACTGAAGCACAGGAAGTTTCAGCTGAACATGAGGAAGAACTTCTTCCCTCTGAGGGCGACAGAGCCCTGGAACAGGCTGCACAGGGAGGTTGTGGAGTCTCCTCCTCTGGAGATATTCAAGACCCACCTGGACAAGGCCCTGTGCAGCCTGCTCTGGGTGACCCTGCTTCGGCAGGAGGGTTGGACTAGATGACCCACAGAGGTCCTTTCCAACCCCGAACATTCTGTGATTCTGTAAATACGGAGGAAATGTGCTGGCAGCTTTTAGCTTGGGACGCTGAAGGGATGTCGCGTCCTGACAGCGTCTGTGCTGTGAACGGGTATCAGTTGCTCTTCGTACCCTGGCAGATAAGCACCGATGCTCTGCATCTTCGTGTCAGTGAAAGGGAGTGGGCCAACCCCTGGGTACTTCCACGCTGCATACGCAGCGACTGGCGGGTCATCACGGCTGGTAGCTGGTAGCTGAGATGGGGCTGGGGCTTCGGGTGAGGTGCTGTCACCACCTGAAGGGTGACCTGGCCTGCCAGTGTGTAGAGATCGCAACGCCGGCTGTGTGGGATTCCGTAATACCCGAAGGGCACAGAGGCTTTTACACTCTACATTTCTCTACTTTATTACAGATTACAGATATCACAGAAAACACCACTGGCAAATATACCTATGATAATAAAGCAAGTACATATATCGAGCTGTTACAAAATACCCTTAGCGATCAATAATATATTATTGATCAGCAGTATGGTAGCAATCGATAGTAAAGCAACAGTCAGTAGGACAGCAATAACCAAGCAGGTACATACTGTTACGGGTTACTGCAAACTTAGCATTAGTGAAGCAAACTTACCAACAGTGTAACAGCTGATCTACTTATGACTGATTACCTATAAAGACATATCAGTATGAAGTGAGTTAGACAGATTTCAGAAAGGGCCAAACCATCCCAGAGGGGAGGACAAACTGAACCTCAAAAGTGGGCCTGAGAGGGACCACGAAAATAAGAGTTTCACTTCAAGGATGGTCCGTGTCACAGAGTCTGGCGGTACCCAGGCATCCCTGCTGAGAGTCCCAAGAGCTCACAGAAACTTTGTGCAGAGAAGTCAGCCTGTTTAGGAAAGGAAAAATATGCGCAGCATGGGAAGTTCTCAGAGAGGCAGGCTCGATTTTGGATTAAAAATTAAGCCCTTTTTATATCACAGAGACATAAGAGGGTGGAGGACACCACCACTGCGAGCAGCCAATAGATGCTGATGTTTCTAATTTTCTACTTTGCACCTGTAACGGCCAATAGATGATGAGGTTTCTGTTCTTTCAGGCCATTTTTTATTTTTTCAGACTAGTTTCCACCTTTTCAGACAGTAAGTTGCCTTTACAGTCCCTTGTTTTTGCGCTTATCAGTGGTAGCTCAGGACGCCTCTGGTTTCTAGCTGTACTTCAGAGAGGCCAGCTGCACTTTTTGAGGCTGTTGCTGATTCCCAGCCTCGCAGTCCCCAGGCTGGCAGACATTTTTTCTGTCAGTATTTTTCAGCAGGCAGTTGGTTCTGCTCAGTAATTTTCCCCTTCTAACCAGGTCACCTTTCTTGCTGCTCGCACTGGGTGTCGTCAGCGCTGCACTCCCGCTGGCATGGTTTGCAGCAGTCGCAGCGCGTGTTGCAGGGTAATTCTTTTGCTTCAGAACTCTCCTTCAGAACTGGTTTGCTTTCCTTCCCTTTTACACCAGACTGGAAAGGGAGTTGGTGGAGTAGTACAGTACTGTATGGCTGTGTGCGGTGGCTGATTTTAGCGAGTATTCTTGTGTGTCATCTGCTGTCATCTTAATTATGAAGCCTGCTGACAGCAAAGAAGATGCAGATATGAACTATCAATTGGCTTAGCAGGCAAAGACAGAAAAACTGTAGCTTTTTAAAAAATCAAATCTTGAGGATAGATCAGAACTTCAGATGTTAACTCTGGGCACGAGAGCTGGCGTGTCAGACCTTTCCCTGCCACAGGACTCCCACAAACTGGTGTGACCCTCAAGACCCCTTTTTTCAGATCTTTGCCATCCGGTCCATCGGCAGCCTTGGGTGAGGTGTCTGAACTCCTCCTGCTGCGGGTTGTGGGAACTGGTGTGCAGGAATGTTGCTGGTTCTTCCAAGGGCACAGCTGGTGGGAGAGGCTCACAGCCCCGCCAGCCTGGGCTGTTCGTTGCTGTTCTTGGTGCTTTGCTGAACTTCCTCGACCATTGCCTTGGCTGTGTAATCGTTTGCAGGGCCCTGCTCTAACCAGGCGAGGACTCTAGTCACTGACAACATGGATTGAGCTCCTTCCTCTGCCCGGAGGAGCCCAGAAGACCTGTCCCAGGGGGATGCTGTAACCAGCATGATGTCTGCTCTTCTGAGATGGAGCCATATTCATTTCCCTGCTTGCAGCTGTGCAGTCTGACCCCTGTAATTCAGTATTCATTGGTCCAGAGGGAGGGAGGGAGAGAAAAACACCTTTATAATCTGATTATTAGGGCAGTCATGCAGAAGCGGGGAGCTGGCCTGTGCTTCATGTGAAAAATTTATGTAGTTCTCAGAGAAGAAATTGGGTTGCTGGATAAAAGGGGTAATGTTACCACCTTTTTCAGCCAGGTTTGAATGAGGCCCAGGTGCTCAGAGTGTCCCTGCTAGACAATGGTCCTTTTCCGAGTGTGATGGGGAAGAATGCTTGATGGGTGCTCTGAGCAGGAAACGAGCACTTGGAGCTCAGTTTTGTTACCATTTGAGCTGTGCCTGGATTTGGCCGTGGAAAACATCTTGGGCATTTCAGGCCCCTGGAGAGCAGAGGTGACGCCACCCCTAGGCAGTTGGGTGCTGGAGCTGTGGACCGTGCTGTGCTGCACGTCGGGGGAGGAGGATGGAGAACTTCCCATCCCAAGAATTTTACTCCTTCTGTTTGCTGTCGTCTGATCTCAGGCTGACACGGCACGGCTGCACCTGCAGCGTGGCCAGACGGCGTTCAGTTGCTGCAGCTCGAAGAGCGAGGCCTTCGGGTCGCTGTGGTGCCTGCGTCGCACACTTGTGCAGGCTGCTAGCTCACAGCTTGCCTCCTCACGTGCCCGTGTGCGCTTGAGCTACGCAGTGTGGTCCGGCACAGGCGCATTGCACAGTTCTTTCCATCCCCCTTTCCCGCTTCCTTTCTCCTGCCCTCCCTTGCAGGACTGTTTCTGAACCTTTCCTGCCTCCCTGTGTCTTTTCTCCCTTTCCGTTAGCCTGCGCCAGCTTTCCCTGCCACCATACACGCGCTGTGAAGCGCCGACAGCTGCTTGCTTCCCGCTGTGTCCTTGGGACAGATCTTTGCTGTGCTGACAAGACCCTCAGCCCAGCCAGGTGCCTGCACCTTTGAAAGAAAAGCCACTTTCTGCTTCCACAGCTCACTTCAGGACATCGCCCATTCGACTCCCATGGCAGGTTTAAGAATCTAGGACAACTGTGGCACGGAGTGCCTCATTTCTAGGGTGCAAGAGTGGCTGTAGTTAGCATCAGTCTGAAAAAGTCCAGTTAGGCATTAGGTTTATTAGCTGGGACTGGAGACAGCTTCTGTTGAGGCAGGTTTGTTTTCAAAAACTTCTGCTCTGAGTGATTGCTATAACCGAGGGGCCTCCAAACCTTACCCTGCTGTGACTGTCATCCTGCGCCCCGGGACTAAGCTCTGCCCGCAGCTTCAATCTGAACACAATATTCTGTGGTTACACAAAGCCACGTATTTTTAAATCCTGCCTTATGAGGTAGCAGGTTTAAGTGATTGCTATTTAATGGCTGCAGTGTCCTTTGTTTCAGGAAGCTGGCACCATCTCCAAGTCTTGCAAAGAGAAAAAGAAAGTAAAGAAGAAACCAGCCTGCAGCCCTGGAGGAGCATTGGTGAGACTGCGCTGAGGAGAGAACCTCCGACGAGGGGCGGGCGGACCGAGGAGGTACAATGGGGATACTCTAGACGATGCAAAGTGTCTGCGTGGCCCAGCTCCACAGATGAGCTGTGGTTCTCTGCATTTCATCGAAGTATTTTTTTAGTTCTCTGAGATAGATAGAAAATATTTTTAAATCACAGCAGATAATTTTTAATTAAAAAAAAAAAAAGGCAGAAAGATTTCTCTTCCTGTCCATGTAGTAGTTTAGCAACAGCTTTGAAAATTACAAGGTGACATTTCAGGAGTTAACTGCAGCAATGTCATAGGCCCTCCTAGGTCTGAGAAAAGCATCCTTATCTACTAGTCTGTTTTGTACTACTGCCTTGGGAGGAAAAAAGGGAAAAAAAAAGCACCTTGCCTCCTAAAATAATCGGATAGGACCTTCAGTGTGGAACCAGAATGCAGTGTCTGGGAGTTGCCAGGCCCCTTGATTTTCATCTTCGAGTCATTGCTAAATAAGCCAGGAAGCGATGCCTTCGCGAGGTGCCAGATGAACTGCAGCGGCGGGCCTCCGAGTCTTAACTCGGGGCTGAAGAGTTCACTAGGGTGTGGGGCACGTTGAGCTTAGAAACGGCAATCCCCACCTCCCTCCACGCCTAAAAACATTTAATGACTTTACATATATCTCACTGTGTGCTGCTGTGAAATGCTTTTCCCTTTGGAACCCTCATTGTGCGTATTTTGAGAGTTTTCAGTTCAGTAAGAAATCCTTGCACTTAAAGGTTAATTTGCTAGTGCTTGAATTCTGATCTGTCCTTCCCTTACCAAAGGAAACTTTATCTCTCAGAATTTCAAAAAAAAAGCAATGTTTCTGTGTGCACAGACTGAGGGAGAGGCACGCTGAGTAACAGCATAAACTTTGCAACAGAGCTAAAGGGGAGAAATTCAGTCTCGAGCCCACTTCAGCACGTGGGAGATGATGGTGGTCAGAAGCTGCAGGAGATGAGCTATTTCCTACATGACCAACGGTACTAAACTCTCATGGAGGAACAGTGCAGAGATCAACCTGAGCCATTCCTCAGCTAAAGGGCAGCAAGGCTGGTGAAGGGTCTGGAGCACAATTCTCATGAGGAGCAACTGAAGGAACTGGGGTTGTTTAGCCTGAAGAGAAGGAGGCTGAGGGGAGACCTTATCGCTCTCTACAACTACCTGAAAGGAGGTTGTAGTGAGGTGGGTGTTGGTCTCTTCTCCCAAGTAACTAGCAATAGGATGAGAGGCAATGGCCTCAGGTTGTGTCAGTGGAGATTTAGATCAGATATTATGAAAAATTTCTTCACTGAATGTTCTGGAGTCACCCATCCCTGGAGGTATTTAAAAAGATGTGTAGACATGGTGCTTAGGGACACAGTTTAGTGGTGGACTCGTCAGTCTTCACTTAGTGGTTGGACTCGATGATCTTAAGGGTCTCTTCCAACCTAAATGACTCTGATTCAGAGAACCTCAGAAATGGTTATATTTTACAAGACAACGGATTCATATACTATATGTATATATATTCATATACATATATTGGGCGGACCTGCTGGAGAGCAGCTCCGTGGAGAGGGACCTGGGTATCCTAGTGGATGACAGGTTGACCACGAGCCAGAAGTGTGCTCTGGCTGCCAAGAAAGCCAATGGGATCCTGGGGTGCATTAAGAGGAGTGTGGCCAGCAGGTCGAGGGAGGTTCTCCTTCCCCTCTACTCTGCCCTACTGAGGCCCCACCTCGAGTATTCTGTCCAGTTCTGGGCTCCCCAGTTCAAGAAAGATGAGGAGCTACTGGAGAGAGTCCAGTGGAGGGATATGAGGATGGTGAGGGGACTGGAGCATCTCTCCTACGAGGAGAGGCTGAGGGAGCTGGGCTTGTTTAGCCTGAAGAAGAGAAGGCTGAGAGGGGACCTTATAAATGCCTATAAATATCTGAAGGGTGGGTGTCAGGAGGATGGGGCCAGACTCTTTTCAGTAGTGCCCAGCAACAGGACAAGGGGCAGCGGGCACAAACTGAAGACAGGAAGTTCCATCTGAACATGAGGAAGAACTTCTTCCCTCTGAGGGTGACGGAGCCCTGGAACAGGCTGCCCAGGGAGGTTGTGGAGTCTCCTTCTCTGGAGATATTCAAGACCCGCCTGGACAAGGTCCTGTGCAGCCTGCTCTGGGTGACCCTGCTTCAGCAGGAGGGTTGGACTAGATGACCCACAGAGGTCCCAACCAACCCCTACCATTCTGTGATTCTGTGATACCCAACACTTACAACAGACACAAGTGGCTGCTGGCCACCTGCTGAGACCCTTGCTGCCACCCCCCGCGCCCATCTGACAAACACAACAGAAAAAGCAGCTCCCAGTGTAACAGCACTGCGCCTGTTGTAAAAGGCACAGTTTTACATTCTGGTAATCTGTATTCAAGTCTCTCAGATAGTCAGCAAATATAAGAAATTAATTTTATTCTCATAAATGAAGATGATAAATAATTTAATGCACAGAATATAAGAATTGGCAAGATACCAGCAAGTTCAACTGTAAACAGAATAAAACTGCAATAAAAAAATTTGCCACTAATCATACTACATAGTCTTTAGCCCATAAAGGGCCTACTCTTACTTAAAAGTTAAATCCAGGAAGATTTTTACAAAATTATTTTTTTAAAAGAATCAAACCAAGCATATGCATTTGTACTCAGCAAGGTGTAACTGCTTCAGTTTTGCGAGGCACCCGCCTGCTCCGTCCCACCTCTGCAACAAGAGTGGTGAAGTCCCTGCAGAAGGTGGAGGGGTTGTCACCAGAAGTTAGAGGTGACAGCGTGTCCCACAGGATTACAGAGCGGTCTGGAGGAGCGTGGAGGTGGGAGGAGGATGACCACCACCACACTGACACCACTGAGATGCTGAATATCTCCGTGTTACAAGCCAGATCCTACGCCCAGAAAATACACAAGGGTTTATAGGAAATACTCTGCACTGCCTGAAGGGAGGAGTTAAGAGCACTTATCTGCCCCAGGGCTGTACACAGCTGCTGAGAGTGGGGGCGTTTCCCCTTGGAAAGACAAAGACAGAGAAGTTCTCCCATTCTGTTGACCTCTGGGGTTATGGAAATTGCAAGAGATACTAACAAGAAAAATAAATCTATGGAGATATTTTAGTTCTACATGAGATTTTGAATTTATGTAAGCCAGTTTCCAAGAAAAACAACGATTCTTTAGTACAGGCCTTGGAGTGTGTGTTTATATACAAATAAAAAATCCAAGGGGCCAGGCTTCAATCTATCAGAAAAGAGGAACAGACTGAAGGCAAAAATCCAGATCCTATATTTAAGATTAATTTACTTGGATCAGAGTAGATCTGTTGGAATCCAGCATTAGTATTCCCATATTGGGAATAGTATTCCCATTTCAAGGACATATAAAATGTTTAATATTTCCATTTCAAGGGGAGCTGAGAGTGAGAATGTTCCACTGAGAATGTTCCAAAAGAAAACAAAATTATTTCTAAAATCCATTAGGAAACACTTTCTGATTTAGCATAAGTCCTTTGAAATACAGTACTCAGTAGGGAACAGTGAAATACTAGTATTTGTCTACTTTGCCCCAACTGTTTCGATCTTTAGTGTTACAATTTCAGAAAACGTTTTTAGCGCACAGTAAGAATATCAAACCAAAAAGGTACCAATGTTGTTTACAGGGCAAACAAGATCATCAAATTGATGCTGCCTGGGTGGCCTTTTCTCCATCTGTATTTGATGCAGTCGTTCCATGTAGATCTATTTCCAGAACCTGTAAAATCCCAGTGCTATTGCTAAGCAAGTGAATACCGAAGCTGTTAAAAAGAGAAAGGCAATAATTAGCTGAATGCTAAGTTGTATCACCCTCTGCATACAGGAAATTAACTACAAGCAGAAGGATAACAGCTCTAGAGCAGAGTCTCCTGAATAGCTGCAGGTGTGACAGAGTAATTTTAGAAGGCAGTGACTTGTCTTCGGTGCAGTATCCCGCACAGTAGCGCTGCCCAGGTGGCGAGACGGGAGGTCGAGTGCGGCAGCCAGAGGAACTATGCTGTCAGGGACACATCTGAATAACTACGCCGGGTAATACAGAGCGCAGCAGGCTACAGGAACTTCTACTGTTGTCACCCATCTCTTGGAAGCTGCATTACAGCAGAGGTGGCTGTACCAGGTCTTGCAGTAGACACAATTAAAATGATTTCCCATGGAACAAAATGCCAGTGAACTAACAGTCCCCACATCTGACACAACACTAGGATAGATATCTAGGCAGCACCTCTGAAGCCTGAGGAGTTGCCTTTCAGATTTGTTAAGCTGCCGTTTCAATTAGTGTCAGAATAAGGCTCATTATGTTTCCCTTTGAACTTGTTCTCACTTCCAAATACAATGCGTTACTCTCTTTTTATCCAGCTCCAGTACAATGAAGAGTTCACTGGTTACATATATATTGAGAAGACAATCTCAAATCAGCCTGAAATTTTTTCTGCTTGGCAGGGGAAAGTACCAGCACTGCCACACTGACACGATGTGTCTGCGGGGGACTGAACGGGAGGCAGAACTGCTCACTCGGACCAGACCTGACTGACAGCGGACTTCCAGGGTAACTTAAGTGACCTCAGGAGAGCCTGTGGCAACTCTGCCACAGAAATGGCTGCCCCACAGCAAGCAGAGGTACTGTCGGACCAGACGAGGCATTTAGTCTCTCCATATTCCTCCTAATCCCGGTTCTGGGCACAATCCTAGTCCAGCTGCTGCAGTGCCTGCATGCTCCATCTCTTCTGTGTTCTATGTCACATTTCTTCCAGTTAAGGAGGGCTCTCCCCCACCCAATACGAGCTGTCTGCTGCTGCACGACGGACTTCTTAATTTCACTTAGCATATACTCTTGAATAAAATTCTGTACATTCAAAATACCATACTGGTACTCACCTCCTTGCCTATCACATACCTGCCAAATAACGTATTGTATCGAGTTTGTTCGATTCCATGAGCGTTTTTAAGGAAGCTATTTCAGTGTCAATTTTGTTACTGATTTCTGAGATAACACTGTTGGTACTTGAATCCTGAAACATTAAAAGACAGCACACATTTGACAATGATCTCTAGCCCTTTCAGTTTTGCAAAGCAAACAAGAATACCAAACTACCAGCAACAAGAAAGAGAAACAAATTTCCAACCTACCACTGAAGTAAAATACATAACTGGAAAGAGACCTTAGAACACACACAACACCGTTTAATACAATCCAGGAAGAATATTGAAAAAGGAGAGAGAAAAAGAGAAACCTCGAATCACACAGATTTTTGTCCCCCATATGCCATAGATACAGCGCATAGATAGTATCCCTACATTTTTGCAAAACAAAGGTTTAAGCATCCTCAAGCCCTATGCAGAAGAGGGAGTAGATGCTGAAGATGGGACATGTCCATCCTCAGCCTCTCAGATTTCGGCGCCCGCCAGCAGCTTCGAGCACTTTCAGCCCTTGAAACGCTTGCTTGGCTGTGGGCACCTGAACCGTCCCTCCGGTACGGCGGATCAGCTCCTGCGTGAACACTGGGAAGGGCAGCACGACAGCGCGCACCCCACCTCTAACAGCCTGCACTCGCGACGCTCAGGAAGTGACAGACAAGGCTTGTGTGCCGCCTCCTGCCCGAGGGGCGTTCAGCCCAAACCCCACAGACCTGGGCAATACACAGTACCACAGACGTGAGTGACACAGCCCAGCCTTTGGCTCTGCCATATTCAAAAGTCCACTAAGGTTCACGAAAGTCTGGGGTTTACATAACGTGCAATGCGTAACTGCATCCTGCTCAATACAAAATGAGCTCTGCTCAAGACTTACTTTTTTATGAAACTCTGTAGTCGCTTCCATCAGTTTCCTCTCCTGATCTGTAAACTGTGGGTGAACGATAAATTACAATTGTAGTAACGGAAAGCAAGACGCAGAACTGGTAAGGGTATCTGCGTAGACCAGCTTACCATATCCGTCACTCTGCTCCTTTCCAGGTTTATGTCTAGCTTGCTGTCAGCTCGAATTTTACCTGTTTCATTCTTTAAAGCAAATAAAGATCATGAAAATAAGTGTTTACCTTCCCTAATAGGGCTGTGTAGGTACGTGCTGTTTACTTACCATTAGCTGCTGTTTAACTTGATCTAATTCAATTTTCATTTTCTAAGTGCAGAGAAGAAAAGAAAAAAAACAATTTTACAAATTCAGAGAACTGCTGGCCATGTTGATCAGCCGCATGCACACAATCGTTCTTCCATAATTTTTCTCCCAATGGGGCAATGTGTTCTTCATTAAATATCCTGATGGGTGTGTTCAATTTGTATAGTCATATATAATCTGCAGGCAATTTTGCTCAAAATAAAGGGATTATTTTGTAACCATGATGCTCTTGTTATTCTGAGACTAAAGACAGCAGAAAAATATCAAAATGATATCAAGCAAAAGCGAAACGTGTCTCAATCATCAGTTTAATTAAATTGCTGCAAAGAAATGGCCGACCACTCTCCCTGCATTGTACGGTTAATGGTGACAAGACTCTACCAGAACCACCCTTAAATAATACAGAACACGATTCTAAGATGCACAGATTTTTTTTCTTTGCAGAAGAAATGGGCAAGTCTTACCACGTGAAATATATTTTTATGTGATCACAGAAGTTGTAATCTACAAACACTTCAACTCTGATAAAAGTATCCAGAATTACTTTTATATTCATATTTTGTTCCACAAAAATGTACAACAGGTATAACTGTGTACAACAGGTATAACCGCACATGTATCACAACTTAACTGCTTATTTTAAAATATTTATTAGTACCTCATTCTCTGCTCTCAAGTTTGCAAATTCACTTTTCTCCAGGATGACCATATCTTTTCGAATGGAGTCCAAATGTGCCATTATCTGCTGCAAAGTTATTTCCTGAGGAACAATAAAACACGTCATTGACTAAGTTGCATGCTTTCTGGCAAGTAAAGTTTTTTAGGTCTGAGATTATGAAAAAAGCTACTGCACTACACAAAAACAGGGAGAGACTCTCCAACAAGAAAGTGACGGAAACACGGGATTTTATAGCTGCAGTTCGTTTGAAAGACTCAAGAGGTTTTGGTTTTGTGCTTTTTCTGTTGCTTCAATACACTTAACTCTGAATTTAAGCAAAAACCCCAAAGGTATTAGTCCAAGTAGCTATGAAATAGACCCGAAACTAGAGGTCAGTCCTTCATTCTCTTCCGTTTGCAAAGAACATTCAGTAGCCCATGAAGCATGAATTGTTGGTTTCATTCCAGTTCCTACGCAAGCACTTCCATTTCTTGCCCACAAAGTCATCAAAAGTCAAATACCTGATATGAATGTGACACCGTCCTCTCCACATTAAGCGTGGGGCAGAGAGGAAAGCATTGCTGGAAAGCACTGAAAAAAGCCTGCCTGGTGTTTGGACTAACAAGTTCAGAATCCAACTTCTATTTATAAACTACAGAGTGGAGGAAAAAAAAAAAAAAGAGAATAAAGGAAGAAACTTTGTATTTTAGAGTCTCAAAAACAATACTGCTTTAGTTAGAGTAAGGAAGTTACCCTACAATTTAGCATGGAAAATGACCTGTCTCTGTGGGGTTCTGCTTTTCATGCTGAGAGCCAGCAAAATGAACAGCTCTCATCCGGACTACAAGCAGATCCTATGTCAAACTAAATTCGTTAAAATATGCCCTGACCCAGCTTCCACTGAAGTCACAGAATCACAGAATGGTTTGGGTTGGAAGGGACCTTAAAGATCATCTGGTTCCAACCCCCCTGCCATGAGCAGGGACAGCTTCCACCAGACCAGGTTGCTCAGAGCTCCATCCAACCTGGCCTTGAACACTGCCAGGGAGGGGGCAGACAGAGCTTCTCTGGGCAGCCTGTGCCAGGGTTTCACCACCCTCATGGTGAAGAATTTCTTCCTAATATCTAATCTAAATCTGCCCTCATAGTTTACAGCCATTCCCCCTTGTCCTATCACTACACACCCTTGTGAAAAGTCCCTCTCCATCCTTCCTGTAGGCCCCTTCAGGTACTGGAAGGCTGCTAGAAGGTCACCCTGGAGCCTTCTCTTCTCCAGGTTGAACAGCCCCGACTCCCTCAGCCTGTCCTCATAGGAGAAGTGCTCCAGCCCTCTGATTATCTTCGTGGCCCTCCTCTGGACCTGCTCCAACACATCCATGTCCTTCCTATGTTGGGGGCTCCAGAGCTGGACACAGGACTCCACGTGGGGTCTCACGAGAGCGGAGTAAAGGGGCAGAATCCCCTCCCTCGACCTGCTGGCCACGCTTCTCTTGATGCAGCCCAGGATACGGTTGGCTTTCTGGGCTGCAAGCACACATTGCTGGCTCATGTTGAGCTTCTCGTCCACCAGTACCCCCAAGTCCTTCTCCTCAGGGCTGCTCTCGAGCCACTCTCCGCCCAGCCTGTGCTTGTGTTTGGGATTGCCCTGACCCACGTGCAGGACCTTGCACTTGGCCTTGTTGAACTTCATGTGGTTCTTGCAGGCCCACCTCTCCAGCCTGTCAAGGTCCCTCTGAATGGCATCCTTGTTTGAACACAATAAAGTTTTTACAGTTCCCGGAAAAGCTTCAGCTGTGTTTACACTGCGGAGCTAACTTGCCTCATCCCATCTTAAAACATTCAGTCTCAACACTGGCTACGTTCTAAAAACCAGTGTTTCTGCCTTACACAATGCCATGCTGACTATAGTTGGGATACTGACTTTCTTTACACGTAATAGGGTCTCCAAAAAGAAAAGTTTCCATTTTGATGAAAAAAACCAGAGACACAAGTTCTTGTCTTCTTCTAAGATTTATAGAAAAAAAGTTAGATACCTTGTATTAAGGATAAATGCCAGTAAGATAAAAATCTGTTGGAAGTAAGGCTCAGCAGCTTAAATAAAACAGCAATGAATGCGTAATTGCATTAACTCACTGAAGAAGAATGACACGTAATTTCAGTTTGCACAGCTTTCCTGAGTAATTATTAAAACCGTTACTGTGCATCAGAGCTTTATTATCCTGGCCCAGATGTCTAGCCTGCAAGGAAATCTGAAGTTCTTTTTATTTTGGCAATTTGTTAAAACGAAATTTATCACCACCTCTATCAGCAGAAAAACCAGCCACGCTACTGAACTGGTTCACTGCCACCAGATACGTAAAGTACAACAGGTGTCACATCCAGACACGACAGGACAAGGGGTAATGGCTTCAAGCTGAAAGAGGGTGGATTTAGATTAGGTATTAGGAAGAAATTCTATACAGTGAGGGTGGTGAGGCCCTGGCCCAGGTTGGCCAGAGAAGCTGTGGCTGCCCCCTCCCTGGCAGTGTTCAAGGCCAGGTTGGATGGGGCCTTCAGCACTCTGGTCTGGTGGAAGGTGTCCCTGCCTGTGGCAGGGGGGTTGGAACCAAATGGTCTTTGAGGCTCCTTCCAACCCAAACCATTCCATGATTCTATGTCCACAAACACAAATTTGAGTACCTAAGCGAAGGAGACGCCTCGATGCTTTGCTGGAGTGCAGGCTGAGGTGCTGACCTGACCAGCGCAAACAGCTCGGTTCACACCAACAACTAAATAATTCAGAGCCCACTTGTGTCCCCAAGGGCCTGTAACACACCACAGACCATGTCCAGGTGGCTAAAATCTGTTCCTCCCGAGACGGGACGGCTCTGCCCACCCTGCCTGGGAGGAACAGTTCCTGGCCCTGTACTTCCATGTAAATTTTGCCCAGGTCAGGGACACCAAGCTGGCACAGGTCAACACCAAGCCAAGGTGCTGCAGTAGCCGTTGACCACTCTGGATGACCATGCAGTGGGGGCTGGGCCCACACACTAGCCACATTTAGCTTGTACTGTAGATGTAGCCTTGGAGACTGAAATGCAGAGTAAAATCATGAAATAATTTTAATACTAGTTCTTAGTTTATGAATAAGAAAACAGGACAAATACAGTGTATCTCAGAGCTGACATTTTTGCTAAAGTTCAGTAAAACCACTGGCAAGTTTCTGATATTTTAGATGGTCTCGTTATCTCTCAGGAACCCCTCCTCGAATCCATCTGCTGCCCTGACCTATTGTAAAGCACAGTTAGAAGTCTGGTTTCACCTCAGAGCTTTTCCGCAGCAAACAAAGCAATCTCTGCATTACACTTACACACTGCGGCTGCATTTGGAAAACACTCCTGCAAGACCAAATGTGTAAGGTATCACTGTCCTTAACACCACTTTGACTCTCTCAGTGAAATGTTTATAGTACTATAGAGTTACTCACTTGTCTTCTAAATATGCAACTATGAGCCATTATAGCTATGTATACATACACTGTAGATTACTTTTTACCTGCTGAGCCTGTGTAACCATATCCTTATAGACTGTGTCTAAGCTGACGTTCGACAGCGTTATTAATGCTGATACAATGGTCTCCGCTTGCTCCTTCCCAAAGCCTGGAAGGAAGTTGAAGTTGAGGCAGTATTAGAAGCTGGATGAAGAGAAGAGCAAGATGTATACAATAAACTGGGACACTCAAGCGCCGTCCCTAACTACAGTGGCAAATAGGAAGTCACAGCAAGGAGCCAGGCACTGTGACTTTTGACTGGAAAAAATACAGACTTGATGCTGCAGAACTCTGAATCACAGAATCACAGAATGTTCGGGGTTGGAAGGGACCTCTGTGGGTCATCTAGTCCAACCCTCCTGCCGAAGCAGGGTCACCTAGAGCAGGTTGTAGAGGAAAGCACGTTAACTTTCAATATACTGAAATAGTCTATGCATGCAGCCAACAGAAAGACCAAATTTCTGTACATTGTGTAACTGCTCACGCATTAGAAAAGTAATTCAGCAAAATTTTACTTTATAATGAACTTTTGCAAATTCTGATAAAACCACACTTACCTTGAGCTACAAAACATGCATCCCATAGAATAATAAAATGAAAAGGTAAGTCTGCGTTTATTGAAATTGTTCTGCACAGATAGGAACACATGCAAAACTGATTTTAAAACTGCTGCATCCATTGCCTGCAGCAGGAATTCAGACTGGGATTTTTGCCGTCTGATGATAAATATTACACTTTGCCCATAGCTTAGTGCCATTTTGGAGCATTAAAGACAATGTGTGGTGAAGAATGGAAGAAAACCCCAGCTGCCATATCTGATCTAGTGCTGAGAGCTTTCGCCCTAAGGATTTATTTCCAGCAGTCTCACTGGTGTGTTCCATTTCAACCGACCCATTTTATAAAGTGCGATCAATTAATTTTGTATTGAAAAATGGTTTCATTTCTCTCATTATGTAGAGAAATGTGCCACTGCTGCCTTCTAAAACACAGGTACTGTCCAGATGCACCATTGGTTTACATTATGAAACAAAGCTACGCATGTTTTAGGACATCCCTTCCACTAAAAGGAGTGCTGGCATTGCTTCAGTGCCTCTGAATTTTCAGGGTTAATTAGGTTTTCACCAATTCATTATTTTGTCCTTCCTCTATAGCAGGAACTGTCCTTGTTGCATGGAAGTTTAGAAAATGTGCAGAAACTCATACAGGGAAGAGAATGGAGCCTGAAAATGCCTGCAGCAAGTCTGAGAAAAAATAAATGCCTCTCTCACTTTTGTGACATGTGCAGGCTTTACCTACAGAGCCCTGTCACTGCAGTACTGAAGCCCTGAAGCACGCTGAAGTACAGTGCCAGTTTTTAAAAACTGTTAGGGAACAGATGTAGGGCACTACAGGCTGACCAGTCTGACGCATAAAAAAAATAAAACTTTGTCAGCAGACTACTAGGAGTCTTCTAACTACTAATACATATTATCATTAGACCCAAATGGTGGAAAAAATCCTAATCTCAGATTAGATTAAGTTCCAACTGTCGCTTTGGGAAAAGATTTTGGGATTTTAATAGTTGCTAGTCTGATGAAGATATCAGCTCAATGCTTAGTGGGGATCAATAAAGCAAACCAAACCCTTAGTAACTACTAAGAAAAGGAGCAGGGAACAAAACAGATGCATCCTCATGCTGCTGTTCAGATCCGTAGGACATTCAGTTGTCCCGCAATGCCAGAAGCTCTGTTCCCTCCCCTTTGAAACAGGAGGCGAGGGAAATAGAAAAGATTCACGGAAGAGCATCATGAATGATCAAAAGTATGGAAAAGCTACTGCTCGAGGAAAAATTCAAAGGGCTAGGATTCTTCTGTTTGGAAAAGAATCCTGGAGGAGTATGACAGAAGTTTACATAATCACGAGTGACACGAGAGATCGAATGTTCATTCCCTCTTACCACAGAAGAGCTGAGCGGGCATCAAACCAACCTCGCAGAAGCCAGGTTTTGCATAAACAAAAGGAGCGGGTGTCAGAAATGCCATGAGAAAGGACGGTTTGGACACTCATCAGTTTACAGCGGTTCAGGGACTGAATAAGCTTGTGAAAAGATTTCCACTGAAGGTTACCAAAACTCACACCTGACCCAAAAGACCTCCAGGGTGAAAACAGCTGGAGGCTTAGAAACTACAAGAGGACGTGTCACATACGTCTGCCCCATTTTAACGCTCTTCTGCAGGCGCCGACTCACAGCTGGTGCCAGGAGACAGAACCCAGGGCTAGACGGACCTTTCACCCGACTTCAGACTGCCACGCTCACAAAATAAAAGTGCAGGTGTTGAGAATATATCACAGCACCATGCTGCTGCAAATATTTCTAGTTAGAAAAACCCCTTAAGTTACTGTTAGCAGGCTAAGAGAAGGAACTTCTAGCAAAGCTGCTTTTTTTGCTAGAAAACAGTTTTTTAACTAACCATTTTAACCAAATAGTTCTTTTCTAACCATCACCTTTAAAAGGTCCTGGAGAACAGGAGAGGTGCCCGGGGACTGGAGAAAAGCCAATGTCACTCCAGTCTTCAAAAGGGGCAAGAAGAAGAACCCAGGGAACTACAGGCCAGTCAGCCTCACCTCCATCCCGGGAAATATGATGGAGCAGCTCATTCTGGAGGATATCATTAAGCAAGTGGAGGAGAAGAAGGATATGAGGAGTAGTCAGCATGGATTCACCAAGGGGAAATCATGCCTGACCAATCTGATAGCTTTCTACGATGGCATGACTGGCTGGGTAGATGAAGGGAGAGCCGTGGATGTTGTCTACCTCGACTTCAGCAAGGCTTTCGACACTGTCTCCCGTAACATCCTCCTAGGGAAGCTCAGGAAGTATGGGCTGGATGAGTGGTCGGTGAAGTGGATAGAGAACTGGCTGAATGGCAGAACTCAGAGGGTTGTCATCAGTGGCGCTGAGTCTAGTTGGAGGCCGGTAACTAGTGGTGTCCCCCAGGGGTCAGTACTGGGCCCGGTCTTGTTCAACTTCTTCATCAATCACCTGGATGCAGGGACAGAGTGTACCCTCAGCAAGTTTGCTGATGACACATAACTGGGAGGAGTGGTAGATACACCAGAAGGCTGTGCTGCCATTCAGCGAGACCTGGATAGGCTGGAAAGTTGGGCAGAGAGGAACTCGATGAAATTCAACAAGGGCAAGTGCAGGGTCCTACACCTGGGGAGGAACAACCCCATGCACCAGTACAGGATTGGGGCGGACCTGCTGGAGAGCAGCTCCGTGGAGAGGGACCTGGGTGTCCTGGTGGCCGACAGGTTAACCATGAGCCAGCAGTGTGCCCTGGCTGCCAAGAAAACTAATGGGATCCTGGGATGCATTAGGAGGAGTGTGGCCAGCAGGTCAAGGGAGGTGCTCCTTTCCCTCTACTCTGTCCTAGGGAGGCCTCATCTGGAGTACTGCGTCCTGTTCTGGGCTCCCCAGTTCAAGAAAGATGAGGAGCTACTGGAGAGAGTCCAGTGGAGGGCTACGAGGATGATGAGGGGACTGGAGCATCTCTCCTACAAAGAAAGGCTGAGGAAGCTGGGATTGTTCAGCCTGAAGAAGAGAAGACTGAGAGGGGACCTTATAAATGCTTATAAATATCTTAAGGGTGGGTGTCAGGAGGATGGGGCCAGACTCTTTTCAGTGGTGCCCAGCAACAGGACCAGGGGCAATGGGCACAAACTGAAGCACAGGAAGTTCCGTCTGAACACGAGGAAGAACTTCTTCCCTCTGAGGGTGACGGAGCACTGGAACAGGCTGTCCAGGAAGGCTGTGGAGTCTCCTTCTCTGGAGATATTCAAGACCCGCCTGGACAAGGTCCTGTGCAGCCTGCTGTAGGTGACCCTGCTTCGGCAGGAGGGTTGGACTAGATGACCCACAGAGGTGCCTTCCAACCCCTAACATTCTGTGATTCTGTAACTGCTGTTGTTACTCTACATTTGTTAAACGTATTATGTTCCTCGACTACATAAACTTGCCTACGGCTACAAACAAGGTAAATCTAATGTAACAGTTTATTTGTATGTTTACAGAGGCATTGGACAGTGTCAGGTGCCTCTCCTCCACCAACCGCCTCAAGAGGCTGCCAAAACATTTTATAACACCAAGTGTTGGTACTGTGGGAAAACCTATAGCACTCAAAGTCTTAGTACTTAAACTAGAAGTCTTTCTTTGAGTTATTTATCAGCTATCACTTACCGTGGGCTTCCAGATCCTGCACTAAAGCATGGGTATCAAAAGTCACCTTCCTCTGCTCCAGGGGCGTGATTTCAACTCTTCTGACATCATATGACCTCCTAATGAACGTGGCAGCAAAACCTGTAAGTGACAGCACGTGATTTAAACTTCACCCAATTGGTTTAGCATGCTATATGATAATTTTAATCTCTTTCATCACAGCAAAGCCACATGTAAAACATCAGCAGTTCTAACACACTGCCAGTTTCTGCTGGTTACAGCTAACATCGTTCATTTGGTTCTTTACAGACTCCCTCAATCACATTCTTTTTACACTTTCTTCTACCACTGTCATTTCCAGCAAGAAGTGCCATGTGTAAAGATAAAGCTACGAATTGTTTTTCAGAAAGTTATGCAAATCTAATGTTCAGAATGAATTCGTTGGTTCACCAGGAACGTAACTGGCAAACAAAGACATACAGCGCTTGCACCGTATACCTCAGAGATAGGTATTAGTCAAAGATCCCCCCTATTTACTACGTGAATGCCTTCCCACAAGATGTTTCACTGCTTCTCCTACTTTATTTCAAGCATATTTTCCCCTTCATCTTAACTTTGTGGGGCCTTGAATGTTACAGATTCTGTTCTGATAGATTCTTTAGATTTGTTATCTAAAAATCCTTGTTACTTCTAAATCCACGCTTATTCGATAGCTTTCTCACTGCTGGCTCTCTCCCTTAACCAAGATGTTGCTCTGTATCTTATCTGGACCTTTACTCAAAAACTGTATCATTTAAACAACAGGGAAGTTATGTTGTGCCACTGCTAGATAAATCAAGTTACATGCTACCTTGTATCTACTCGAGAAAAGCAACC
This sequence comes from Opisthocomus hoazin, assembly GCF_030867145.1. Classification (NCBI taxonomy): domain Eukaryota; kingdom Metazoa; phylum Chordata; class Aves; order Opisthocomiformes; family Opisthocomidae; genus Opisthocomus; species Opisthocomus hoazin. The sequence continues at coordinate 11,061,826 of NC_134414.1, read as the reverse complement.
ATAAGCCAGCACTAGTATCCAAACCGAAGTCTGTGCAAGATTTAAGATTAAAGAGACAGAGGAAAGATTTGTGTTTAAGTGCATGAACACCGAATACTACGTACAAATAACTTAAAGTAACTCTAAAATTTACCATGGAATAAAATGGGTCTTTTATCACTGAGCCATAACAGCTTTTAAACACACAGCTGTTTGTCCTCTAAATGTGTTAGTGGATTTTCTTTCATTGGACTGAACATACACATTGGAGAGAGATTCTCTCAGAAAAGCCAATATTACAGCAGGAAGCTTTGGTCACCTAGACATGCTGCTCTCTTTCCTGCCGCTTCACTCCTGTACTGCACAGTGCTCAGACCAAGGCATCTCCAACACTTAACTGATTTTTTTTTCACAGACCGTATGTGAGGCACCATTTTCTGATGCCTTTCTGCACCCCTTGGCTAACTCCCATTGCTCCTCCTGTCTCAAACATTCTCTCAGTCCCCACAAGCTACTCAACTGACCGCTCTTCCCCATGTAATGCACCCTGTGCCTTGGGCTCATTACAGCCCCGAAGAAGGGCACTTTGTGCTCCCTCACACAACGCCTCAGGGACAGGCCCCCACGATCACTCTCAGGCAACTAGCTCAGCCCACCAAATCACACAATAGTTTGGGTTGGAAAGTGCCTTTAGAGGTCATCTAGCCTGACCCCCCTGCAGCGAGCAGGGACATCTTCAGCCAGATCAGGGTGCTCAGAGCCCTGTCCAACCTGGCCTTGAATGTTTCCAGGGATGGGGCATCGACCACCTCTCTGGGAAACCTGTGCTGGGGCCTCACCACCCTCATTGCAAAGAATTTCTTCCTTATATCCAGTCTAAATCTACCCTCTTTTAGTTTAAAAACATTGCCCCTTGTCCTGACACTAGCGGCCTTGATAAAATTCTCTCTCCATCTTTCCTATAAGCCCCCTTCAGGTACTGAAAGGCCACAGTAAGGTCTCCCCGCAGCCTTCTCTTCTCCAGGCTGAACAGCCCCAGTTCTCTCAGCCTTTCCTCACAGCACAGGGGTTCCAGCCCTCGGATCATTGCTGGGGCCTCCTCTGGCCCCACTCGAACAGCTCCAGATCTGTCCTGTGCTGAGGGCTCCAGAGCTGGACGCAGAACTCCCGGGGAGGTCTCAGCAGAGCGGGGCAGAGGGGCAGAATCCCCTCCCTGGCCCTGTGCCCACACTGCTGGGGATGCAGCCCAGCGCACGGTCGGTGTTCCGGGCTGCCAGCGCACACTGCCGGGTCACGGCCCGCTCTTCACCCCCAAGCCCGTCTCGGCAGGGCTGCTCCCGTCCCCTCACCCGCCAGCCCGCGTTGGTCCCGGGGGTCGCGCGGGGCCCCGCACTCGGCCCTATCGCACCGCGCAGCCTCCGCCGCCACCCGCAGGCCCCGAGGCCGCGGTCCCCCTCCCCCCGGCGCCTCTCACCTCTCCGCGGGACCGGGGGCAGCGGGGCCGGGGCCAGGCCCCACCGGCAGCCGCCACCCCAAGCCAGGAGCGCGGCCCCCCGCCCGCCGCCCCTCATCGCGCCCCGCGCCCCGCGCCCCGCGCCCCGCGCCCGCCGCTTCCGGCCCGCGCCGCCAGCCTCCACCCGGCTGCCGCGACCCAGTTGGCGGCCGGGCCCCGCGAGGCATGCTGGGTACCGTAGTCCTCAGCCGCGGGGAGAGGGGCCCGGCGGGAGGGCTGCGCCGCCGTGCGGCGGGGAGGAGCGACAGCGCCCGCTGCTCATGCGCGCCCCGAGGCCTCCGCCGGCGGAGGGCAGCGGCCGCCATGTTCGCTGGCGAAGGGCGGCCTGGGGCCTTTGCTCGTCGTTGATGAGCTTAGGTTGCTGCCAGCGGCCTGGCTGCTTCAGACTGCCAGCGTCTCTCGTAGCTTGGCTGGTGTGCAGGGGGCTGATCTGTAGCAAATCAGCTGCAGCGAATCAGCGTGGGCTGGCTGGGGTTTTAGGGCAGTGATGGCAGCGAGCAGCCTGGTCTCTGGTGCTGCGATGTGTGTGAAAGGTGTTGATGTCTGCTGAGGGCCAAGGTGAACGGGCAGAGTTAAAGCACAAAGCACAGAATGTAGAGGAAGAGAGGAAAAATATCTGTAGCCTGCTCCTGCTTGGCGAATGTACAGAGGAGGGGTGTGGAGCGAGGCCTGTGTGAGGGGGCTGGTCCGCAGGCTCAGAGATAAGCAGTGCTCTGGCACAGTCCTGGAATGGAAAAACATCCTGGGTGTGGTGCTGGAAATTGGAGCAGAGGACAGCTCACTCTGCAGCCAGGCAGCGTCTGCACCCAGGGGAGGTTTGTTGTAACGGATCTGGCCAATTCTTCCCAGGAAGGTCAATGGTCTCCTGGGGTGCATTGAGAGGAGTGTGGCCAGCAGGTCGAGGGAGGTTCTCCTCCCCCTCTACTCTGTCCTAGTGAGGCCCCATCTGGAGTACTGTGTCCAGTTCTGAGCTTCCCAGTTCAAGAAAGATGAGGAGCTACTGGAGAGAGTCCAGCGGAGGGCTACAAGGATGGTGAGGGGACTGGGGCATCTCTTCTACAAGGAAAGGCTGGGGGAGCTGGGCTTGTTCAGCCTGAAGAAGAGAAGGCTGAGAAGGGGACCTTATAAATGCTTATAAATATCTGAAGGGTGGGTGTCAGGAGGATGGGGCCAGACTCTTTTCAGTGGTGCCCAGCGACAGGACAAGGGGCAATGGGCACAAACTGAGGCACAGGAAGTTCCGTCTGAACATGAGGAGGAACTTCTTCCCTCTGAGGGTGATGGAGCACTGGAACAGGCTGCCCAGGGAGGTTGTGGAGTCTCCTTCTCTGGAGATATTCAGGACCCAACTCGATGAGGTCCTGTGCAGCCTGCTGTAGGTGACCCTGCTTTGGCAGGGGGGTGGGACTAGATGACCCACAGAGGTCCCTTCCAGCCCCACCACTCTGTGATTCTGTGATTCTGTGAAACAGCTCACGAGGGTGTGGGGGCCGTGTCTGTGTCACGCTGTGGAGCAGCAGCCGGGCCGCCGTGGGGCTGGCGAAGTTCCTTGTGTGCCTTGTCAGCTTGATGGAGCGTCCTTAAGGAGTACGTGGGGAGCCGGGAAGGGGTGCCCAGTGCTTTGAACATGCCACAGAGAGTGTTTAAACCAAAGTTTGAGTAAGACTTCTTAATCTAGCCAAGTGCAGGAGACCTTATGAAGGGCCTTCCTTGTAAGAGTCCGGATGTTGCTTGCTTTCAAGCCAGTATAATTTGTGGGCAGGCAGAGTCCGGAGAAAAAGCAGGCTGTCTGCAATAGGCCATACGGAATTCGGAGCAATTCAGGTCTACATAGGCGCAGGCGTGGAGCATCCATGCAAATAGTGTGAGCAGGAAAATTCAGCTCTAGAGGCTGCAAACCCTGTTGAACAAAAATGCAGTGACATGAGGGCTGAGCATTCCCTGCGCGCACATAATGCAGAGATGGACTTTGGGAAAACAAAGCAGCCCTGATTTTGTCTTACGTCTGGACTTTCATGCCTGTATGCAGAGTTAGAATTAGGTTTGTGATGGAGAGGACTGCAGAGTCTCAGGGTCTCCATTTTCCCCTGTCACATCCCACCTATGGGGGGGGCGGGAGGAGAGAGTGACTAAGGTTCTATGAATCCCCCCAGGCTAAATTAAGGTGAAACGACACCAAATGATCAATTAAATGTTTAATTTATAACAGAGGTAACTTGGAAAACGTAAAAAGCATTGGCAATGTGGGTTCATATCAGAAATATCTAGAAGAGGAAGAGGGAAGGGGAGGTTCTCTGAATCCACTCAGGCTAAATTAAGGTGAAACAACACCAAATGATCAATGAAATGTTTTATTTATAGCAGAGGTAACTTGAAAAACTTAATAAGTGTTGGCAATGTGGGTTCTTATCAGAAATATCTAGAAGAGGAAGAGGAAAGAGAAGGGAGGAGAAGAGAAGAGAGAAGAGAAAGGTATCACCACCCGAGGATCTTGTGATGACGATGGCGGACGGGGCAGTCCTGCGGTGGTGGGCATGTGCCCAGCTCTGTTCAGTTGTGTCTTTTATAGTCCAGTCTCCACCCTTAGTCCGGCCTCTTGAGAACTTGTGTGGTGCTTGTTCCAGAAGGTTTGTGACCTTCTGCGCAGGTGCCGGTGGGGGTCATGAGGGGTCACTCAGGTGGTTGTAAGCCCCTTCCTCAGAGGAACTCTGTGTGAACTCTGGCCAGGACACATCAGAATGGGGAACTGCACATCCGTGGGTGCGCCCTCCCCGTCCAGCGTTACCCAGCTTCTCGCTTGCAGCCTGCTGTCACTGGGCAGACCACACCTGCGGTCCTGCCCGCCGCCGCGGGTTGAGCTGGAGGGCTGCGGCGAGGATGCTCGGCGAGCTCGGGATGGTGCACTGCTACGAGCGAGGCAGCGGCAGCTATTTAGAGGGCTGCCATGGGGCTGGGGCAGCAGTTTTACCACAGTGTTTGAGATACTAACATACATTGACTTTTCCAGTCTCTCACATCTCCCAGCTCTCCTTGGATGATGTGAGCTGCTCCTATTGAGCCTAGTTTCCCCTTATTCTCTGTCCTGAACTTATTCTGACCTTGCACAACTGCCATAGGTGAACCTCTCTAAGCCTGGGTCTGTCTATGTCCAAATACCCCTGACTTAAAATGCAAAACCAGCCCTGGCTCCAGTTCTTTGGAAAGATGAAACGATAACTCTGGATCCTCATGCTGTTGAACTCGGAAGCTTTCAAAATGCAAACTGTTTTTATTTTACTCCCTGCCAGAGCAAAATGCAGATTTCACAGCCTCAGAATATTTTTGCAAAATACTCTGGGCTCTTTCAGACATCTGTTTCACTGTAGAAGTCCAGGGATGCTGAAGTAATATCTTAAAATAAAAGTGCAGACCACAAAAGAGGATATCTAGTGGTACCTCTTGTAAGAAGTTCTGACCGAAAAAGTGCAGTATGAGCACCATGATAGAAGGTGTCTGTGAGTGAAGAAGATGGGTTTTTCAGCAGTCACCAGCAGCTGGAGGTTGTCTGAACTCAGCCCTCTGTGCTCTTCCCAGAGGCCTGGTGTTCTCACAGCCGGTGTGATGCAGCGCTTTAAGCTGAACACATGAAAATCCAGGCTTTCCGAGCAGTAAAGTCTCCTTGGTAATAGAAACCCCTTGATTTTCAGTTCCTTGAAAGTCCCTTCTCAGCCTGCAGTGAACCGCTCGTCTCGGTTCGGTGGACGGGGCTGTTGCTTCAGTGGAGCTCCGGTCCTGCCTTGTTTCCTTCTGTTTGTAAGAGCTGGTTGGCGGGGTCGTGATTCACTCAGAGGCGTTTCCTCTTGCAGGGCATGACTTCCATGCAGAGGGCTTCTACAATGAGGATGAAGGTGGAAGGAAGATGTGTGTGGGATATCTGGGGGAAGAAGCACTGCTACCAGCCTGAACCAGGGTGACAGGGAAGTCAAGCAGCAGAGGAACTCCCTGGAAGGGCGCTCGCAGGGAAGCAAGCGCCTGGTACCTGTGCTGAGGCTGAACTTGACAGTCCTGCCATGGTAACAGACGCCGGGTTCGGCAGAAGCGCTCGAACAAGCCTGGCCTTATTTAAAGCACGGAGTTTCCAAGTCAACAACTGCTGTGTTGCCAAGATACAGACATTAGAAAAAAACCTCCAACAATAGCAACAAAAAGCTGTTGCTAAGGGAGAAGAGCCCCAGATCCGCGCCCTCTCCGCAGGGACGTTGCTGTTGAGCACTGACAGTGTCACACGCAGGCTCAGGATGGCAGTTGCTCCTCGAGCAGCACCAAGTCCTTTCCAACCACCAAGGCTTCCCTCACAGGACAAAAGGGCTGAGTGCCCCAGGGTGCTGATTTTCTGCTTCAGCCAGAGAGTGAGCCGGAAAACTGGGCGTTGGAAAGCTGCAATTTCTGGCAGCCGGTACCAGCAACTGCGTTCGGTTCATCTTGGTAATACAGAGAGCTGCTCTGGAGATGAGGGCGGCTGTCCCGGCCTGCCGTAGGAGGGCAGCAGCCTACAGCCAGACAGGGTCTGACGATGGGACTGTGTATTCTGAGCAACTCACCCTTCCGCTCTCTTTTCTTTATTAGCATTTATACAAATACGGCGGAGAGCAGCTATTCCTGTGCTCTCAGCCAGCCGGGCTGCAGCTTTTGCGTGCACACAGGTAACACATCTCCATATTGTCCGTTCATCTGTCTGGATGGGGGCCTGCAGCAGGGATTGCTTTGTGCTGCCATACCCTGTGAAGATGGTGTCGGGTCGAAGGCGCTCGTCAGACAGGTGAAAGTGAGGAGGGCAAGCAGATGTGGACCCCCGATAGACAAATGTTGACACAAGTGAGGTGTGTCAGGAGGGGAACTGATGAGACAAGATGACTAATTTTTTGACCTTCTCCCCCTGACAAGATAACTAGTTTTTCAACCTTCCCCCTCGATTTTCATACAGTATGTGTTTTGCACTATCTGACATCCTTCATGGTAGCTTGCTGTTGTCTCCCTTGACTTCAGGATACAGAGCAAAGTCTCAGTGTTGTTGATGGTGATGCTATCTAGTCGTTGGTGTGTGGGGCTCAAAAGGACCATCTGCCGCGAGTCCACTCCTCCAAATAACAAGCACACATACCCCCTGTTTTCTCCCTGTTTTCTATGAGACCTTTCCCAGCCTAGGCTTGATTTTCCCACTGAATCACTAGCAAGTTCCTTCCTTGAGTTAAGGTGAACCAAAGATTTTCAAAGCTGGGTATCCCCTGAACTGCATTTAGAAGCCAAAACTGCTGCTGGATTTTCAGAGATGTTGAGTACCAAATGCCAGCTGCATCTTTATCTCTCGTCTCTGGATATTTCTGAGTCTCTCAGCCCTAGAAGAGGCCCAGGCTGTGGCAACCTCTGTTTTGGCTGTGTTAGTGAGCGCAGGTCCCTGAATTCAGCCCTTGCAAATCTCGTCTGGGGTCTGTGACCAGTGTCAAACAGACTACAAACAGCTACAGCAAAGCAAGATACTGTTTAATCTCAACAAATGGAACAGAGTAAAAGAGAATGAGGAGTTTAAAATGGTGGAAGTGTCTGAGTGATTGTTTACACGTCGTAAGCTGTACCTCCCTGTCAAAGCCATGAGGTAATGGTCAGAGGCCTCATGTAGTTTTTATTTCCATGGATGCTCAGGCAGAATCCGTCCCTCGTTAGTCGCTTCTTTGCTGTCAGTGTCTTGTCAGCCTCTGGTGGTCAGATACTGGTTACATAGCTTCTGGTGAAGTCTAGAAGCATCACGTTCTCTGCTAAAATGTTGTTCCAGTATTGTCTTTTTGTGGTGCCCACTCTGCTTCTCTGGAGCTCTTTCTGGTTGTGTGGGTAGTTTTGTAGTGGTCCTACTGCAAAGTGAGCCAGCATGTCAAGGAGACAGGGAACTTTGGTAGCAGTGGTAGGTGATGCCTGTCTCCCTGAGTCCTTCAGGACTCCACCTCAGTCCTGACACTGGAAATAAGGGAGCATCACACTACCACCAAGGACTGCAGCACCACTGAGCCTCGGGGAAAGAGGGCAGATGGGGATTTTTGGAGAATCATAGAAGCATATAATGGTAAGGGGTGGAAGGGACCTGAAAGATCATCTGGTTCCAACCCCCTTGCCATGAGCAGGGACATCTTCCACTACACCAGGTTGCTCAGAGCTCCATCCAACCTGGCCTTGAACACTTCCAGGGAGGGGGCAGCCACAGCTTCTCTGGGCAACCTGTTCCAGTGTTTCACCACCCTCATGGTGAAGAATTTCTTCCTAATATCTAATCTAAATCTGCCCTCTTTTAGTTTACAGCCATTCCCCCTTGTCCTATTACTACACACCCTTGTGAAGAGTCCCTCTCCATCCTTCCTGTAGACCCCTTCAGGTACTGGAAGGCTGCTATAAGTTAACCCTGGACCCTTCTCTTCTCCAGGTTGAACAGCCCCGACTCCCTCAGCCTGTCCTCATAGGAGAAGTGCTCCAGCCCTCTGAGCATCTTTGTGGTTGCCTTCATGCATGCTATAACCTCTGCTGGGATTCAGCCTGTGAAATTTGCTGTGATACCAAGTGGCCAGATGTCTTGATTACAGCACAAGTCCCTCATCCTCTCCCAGCTCATTCTCCACCTGGTTGTGGGACCATCCATCTATCATCTCTGTCCCCGTGGATGCCTGGATGTACCCCCTCCCAACCCCATTCTCCTACACCTCATGGGGTGAGAGAAGGGTATTGCTGGGGGTTGTGCCATGGGAAGCAGAACTGGCTCTGATGCCTCCCTCACCACACTGCTGAGACAAAGCCAAGGTGCAGGACACAGCTTGGGAGGTAAAGATGAGTGAGATCCAGCAGCCTGTGGTAGTACAGAAGACAGCCAGTGTCTAAAAGACACTTGCTGTTAATCATAGCGTTGTCCTCTAATTATTTCAGCACTGGTTAGGGTCATATATATTTAGGAACGTGAGGCCTCTCTTCTGTAAGAAGAGTGTAAGTCTCTCTTCTTGTCGATGCTCAGGTCATAGAATCATAGAACCATAGGTTGGAAAAGACCGCTAAGATCATCAAGACCAACCATCCACCCCAAAACACCATGCCTACTAAACCATATCCTTAAGTGCCACATCTACATGTAGATCTAGATGGAGCCCCAGCTCCCTCAGCCACTTCTCAGAAGACTTGTTCTCTAGACCCTTCACCAGCCCCATTGCCCTTCTCTGGACACGATCCAGCACCTCAGTGTCCTTCTTGTAGTGGGGGGCCCAAAACTGAACACAGTACTCCAGGTGTGGCCTCACCAGTGCCAAGTACAGGGGCACGATCCTCTCCCTACTCCTGCTGGCCACACTATTCCTGATACAAGCCAGGATGCCGTTGGCCTTCTTGGTCACCTGGGCACACTGCTGGCTCATGTTCAGCCGGCTGTCGACCAACACCTCAAGATCCTTTTCCACCGGGCAGCTTAACAGCCACTCCTCCCCAAGCCTGTGGCGTTGCATGGGGGTTTTGTGACTGAAGTGCAGGTCAAAGCGTCGTGCTCTGGCTCTCTTTGGTGTCACAGAAGCAGGCTACACCACTGCTGTCTACTCAATGGGCTGTTGTCCTTCAGCATTTTGCTGTCAAACACCTGGCAGAAATTCACTCCCATTTGCCGGGGGTACAGTACAGGCAGGGTGGTGTTACCCAGCAGCCTTCCAGAGTTGCTAAAGCTCTTTATGGAAAACCCAGAGGAAAGGGCTGGTGCATTCCACTCAATTTTTGACTGATTGGAGTTTAGGACCTTAACTGCGCTTCCAAAATAATATGAGATGAAGAGCAGGGAGCAGGTGAATAATTTCAGTGCAGAATCAACAACAACAATGAAATAGATTTTGTGTTTCTCATATAAAGGAATGCACTGAGCCATGCTTTCTGGAAAGCTTTCTTCCTTCTGGAGTACCTATCACAGTCTACTTCCAGCTAGACAAGCACATTTGCAGCAAATTGGATTACTTTTGAAATAAACATGCAGGGTGGGGCACAAGAACCAGTGGTAGGGTAGGTCAGTGCTCTGCATGATTAGTTTAGGTGCAACAGGCTCAGATAAATCTTACCAGATTTAATTTAGATGGAGTACGGTCAGTGGACAGACAGACTTTGAAGCTGTGGTCGGTATTAATGACACTGTTGACTTTTGTCCTTGTCAGTGTCTTGAATAACATTGTTTGAGACCCCAGTGGGGAACGTAAAGATAGGATAGTGTAAAAAAACGTGTGGTCACTGATGTATTTGATTAAGTCTTGTCTAAGTTGATGAGGTTTCTGTGGTCAGTGGAGCCATTCTGATTTATATCAGCAGAAACTATTGCTTGTTCTGCCGCGATTGAGAGACGGGACACCGCTTGATGCAAGCAGGATGATCGTTTTATTGTTCTTACACACATACATTTATACAGATCAGAAGGTAGCGTGTTTTAAACTGATTGGTTAAGTTTCAAACTAGGCACCTATTGATTGGTTAACACAGTTGCTAATACAGACACATTCTTTTCCTAAGCTCATCTAAACTAAGGCCATGCAGACACATTCTTTTCTTATCTTATCCAAGGCCTTGCTTCCTCCCTCAGGATGGCTCGGCACTATCTCTCTTCTTCTCAGGGTCAGGATGGCTGGGCACTAACTCCCTTCTTCCCAGGGTTTATGGCCCACAAGTTCCAACACATCCTCCCTCATCAATTGCACCGCGCTGGGGGCCCTGCTGAGGCCCACATGTTCTTTGTAATCCTGTAGTACAGAGAAGCCCGAATCCTGGGTCAAGCATCTCACCATTGTGAACTCTCAATATGCAGAGTCTGTGTGTAGCTGAAGGCAATAAAATTCTTGTATGGAAATTCGGGAGAGAAGACTTCAGTGCTGGGTTTCCTGATTCTCCTCTTGCCTATCTTTCTGAATTATTTTCTCTCTGCCCTCCATAGCGCTGTCATCTACCACCTGTGTGATAGCTGCAGTGGTCAGGTCCACCCCTTGATCAATGAGTCCATTTGTATGTTGCATCTCTCCCTGGATGTCCTCATGTTTCATGGGCTCACCAAGCTACAGATAACTCACGCTCACATTCGCAGTCTAGGTGACTCCAGAAATCCAGATGGATTCTGCTTCCTTGTGTTCTGATGGCACTACGGTACACTGCACCAGTGTCCACCAAAGCCACCTACTCCTGTGGATCCCATGTGCCAGGCCATCGAGTCCACACCATCCAGTACATCTGGTTGTCCCTTTCCTCCGCCTGGCTAGAGACAGGGACCCTCTGTTTCTGGTTGGAGTATTCACTATCTGAGTCCTGTGGTCTCAGACCAGAAATTTCTTCACCAAGACCAGGAGGAAAAGTGTTCTCAGCTCTTCTTATGCATCTGGGGCATTGCTGGTTGTCTTCCACTATCTTGGCAGCTGGAGAGTCAGCCTTCTTGGGCGGGTGCTTCTTAGCGGTGGTCTTCCTTGCAGTTGATGTATGTGGGCTTATAGATTTGAGCTGGGCACACTGTCCCACTTCTTCATGATCCCTCATGATCGTGCAGGGGGAACCACAGGGTGGCATGGTGTGCACCTGGCTCCGCTTTTCCCTCAGACAGGGTGAAGCTGACTCCATGGGTCGTCCCTGACAGCCGAGAAGTAGGCCCATGGCTGGGGGGGAGGAGGGGAGGTTCTCTGTGAACGCCTGGAGCCACTGGAACACTCACTGCACAGTTAGTGATTCAGAGTACGGCCAAAGCATCAGAACCAGAGTTCTGGCATACGACTGGTGGGTTAAGTACCACCTTCTACCATATGGACTGGCTGCAGTCCCACCATCGCTAGTTCCCTTAAGTGTTGGATACCAATCGCCGATCACAGGCCCGCTGCTCCGGGGACAACGCACTCTCTCGGGGATCTGTGGCAGGAGCCCCGTTCGTAACCTGATTGGACCTGACTTGCGCCCTGCCTCTCTTCTTCTCGCCACAGGGCCGGTGCGTGACTGGGGTTGAGATGTCCCAGCGGGGCGTGATGATGAGGGCGCGAAACAGCCATTGGTGGCCATATTGAAAAGCCCTGTCCTTATTGGGGCGGGTGTGCCTGCCACGGGCAGAGGCTTGGTGGGCAGAGGCCAAGCCGTGACACACTGCTAGAAGTCACTGGGTCTCACTGGGTGAGGCAGGGCACCCTTCTTTTAAGCAGTGTGCCAATTCAGCAGGCTTGTGTGCCTGTTCAGGTGTGAAACCATGGGCTGTAGGAGGTGATAACTGCCCCAGGCACCTGCCCGAATCCTCCCATGAGCCCTGCCACCACCAGTTGACCACCTTGGGGTACATTTTTTTGTCACCTTAGCAACAAGTTGTTTACTCTTATGCCAGGACTAAGCCAGGTTCACACACCCAACAACAAGCCAATATTAGATAATATGATCAAACAGCATGCATAAGGATGTACAAGAAGCTTGAGAGCCCATGCAGCAGAGCCGGACATGACCATCCTGGAGAGCCCATGCAGTGGAGCTGGACATGGCCATCTAGGAGGAGCACTCTGGAGAGAGTCCAGTGGAGGGCTACGAGGATGATGAGGGGACTGGAACATCCCATCTTTTCCTCCATCCCATCAGTGGCAGGGGACAGCACTGAAAGGGGCAGGAAAACTCACCTGGTTAACAGGTGGCTCAGGGACTGGTGCAATCGGTCAAATTTTGGCTTTTTTGATCATGGGGAGGTATACACAGCACCGGGCCTGCTGGCAACAAGTGGAGCTCAGCTATCACAAAGGGGGAAAAGAATTCTTGGCCACGAGCTGGCGGGGCTCATTGAGAGGGCTTTAAACTAGGTTCGAAGGGGGAAGGGGATATTGCCCAGCTCACTAGGGATGAGCCTAGGCTTGGAGTGCCAAGGCCAGGGGTGAGATTGACAGCCCAGCTCAAGTGTGTTTACACCAATGCATGTAGCATGGGCAATAAACAGGAGGAGCTGGAAGCCATTATACAGCAGGACGGCTACGACTTGGTCGCCATCACAGAAACGTGGTGGGACAACTCGCATGACTGGCATGCTGTCATAGATGGCTACAGACTCTTTAGGAAAGACAGACCAACAAGGAGAGGTGGGGGAGTTGCTCTATATGTGAGGGAGCAACTGGAATGCATTGAGCTTGGCCTGGGGGCAAGTGAAGAAGGAGTTGAAAGCTTGTGGGTTAGAATTAAGGGACAGGCTCACACGGGTGACATTACGGTGGGTGTATACTATAGGCCACCTGACCAGGAGGAGGAGGTTGATGAGGCCTTCTACAGGCAGCTGCAAGCAGCCTCACAGTCACAGGCTCTGGTTCTCATGGGGGACTTCAACCACCCTGACATCAGCTGGGAAGACCATACAGCTAGGCAGGCGCAATCCAGGAGGTTCCTACAGAGCATCGATGATAACTTTCTGATGCAAGTGGTGGAGGAACCAACAAGGAAAGGCGCGCTGCTGGACCTCGTGTTAACAAACAAGGAGGGACTGGTGGAGGACGTGAAGGTTGGAGGTAGACTCAGCTGCAGTGACCATGAAATGGTCGAGTTCAGGATCCTGCGTGGAGGAAGCAGGGCGATAAGCAGGATCAAAACCCTGGACCTCAGGAGGGCTGACTTTGCCCTCTTCAAGGAGCTACTGGGAGGAATCCCGTGGGCCAGGGCTCTCGAAGGCAGGGGGGTCCATGAGTGCTGGTCGCTTTTTAAACAACACTTCTTCCATGCACAGGAGCAATGCATCCCCCTGAGAAAGAAATCGAGCAAAGGAGGCAGGAGACCTGCATAGTTAAACAAGGAGCTTCTAGCGGAGATCAGGCAGAAGAGAAAGGTGCATAGAATGTGGAAAGAGGGACAGGCCACTTGGGAAGAGTACAGAAACGTAGTGAGAGCATGCAGGGATGCGACGAGGAAGGCCAAGGCTCACCTGGAATTGAAGCTGGCAAGGGATGTCAAAAACAACAAGAAGGGCTCCTTCAACTACATCAGCAGCAAAAGGAAGGCTAGGGACAACGTGGGGCCGCTGCTGAATGAGGAGGGTGTCCTGGTGACGGAGGATGCGGAGAAGGCAGAGCTAATGAATGCCTTCTTTGCTTCAGTCTTCAGTGCTAAGACTGGCCCTCAGGAATCCCAGGCCCCGGAGGGAAGAGATGAAGCCTACAAAGAGAATGACTTTCCCTTGGTCGAGGAGGACTGTGTGAGGGATCGCTTAAGCGATCTGGATGTCCACAAATCCATGGGCCCCGATGGAATGCACCCACGAGTGCTGAGGGAGCTGGCGGATGTCATTGCTGAGCCACTCTCCATCATCTTTGAGAGGTCCTGGAGGACAGGAGAGGTGCCCGAGGACTGGAGAAAGGCCAATGTCACTCCAATCTTCAAAAAGGGCAAGAAGGAGGACCCAGGGAACTACAGGCCGGTCAGCCTCACCTCCATCCCGGGAAAGGTGATGGAGCAGCTTGTCCTGGAGGCCATCATCAAGCAAGTGGAAGAAAAGAAGGTTATCAGGAGTAGTCAGCATGGATTCACCAAGGGGAAATCATGCCTGACCAATCTGATAGCTTTCTACGATGACATGACTGGCTGGGTAGACGAAGGGAGAGCCGTGGATGTTATCTACCTTGACTTCAGCAAGGCTTTCGACACAGTCTCCCATGATATCCTCCTGGGGAAGCTGAGGAAGCGTGGGCTGGATGAGTGGTCGGTGAAGTGGATAGAGAACTGGCTGAATGGCAGAACTCAGAGGGTTGTCATCAGCGGCGCCGAGTCTAGTTGGAGGCTGGTGACAAGTGGTGTCCCTCAGGGGTCAGTACTGGGCCCAGTCTTGTTTAACTTCTTCATCAACGACCTGGATGAAGAGTTAGAATGTACCCTCAGCAAGTTTGCTGATGACACCAAACTGGGAGGTGTGGTAGATACACCGGAAGGCTGTGCTGCCATTCAGCGTGACCTGGACAGGCTGGAAAGCTGGGCAGAGAGGAACCTGATGAGGTTCAACAAGGGCAAGTGCAGGGTCCTGCACCTGGGGAGGAACAACCTCATGCACCAGTACAGGCTTGGGGTGGACCTGCTGGAGAGCAGCTCTGCGGAGAGGGACCTGGGTGTCCTGGTGGACGACAGGTTAACCATGAGCCAGCAGTGTGCCCTGGCTGCCAAGAAAGCCAATGGGATCCTGGGGTGCATCAAGAAGAGTGTGGCCAGCAGGACAAGGGAGGTTCTCCTTCCCCTCTACACTGCCCTGGTGAGGCCTCATCTAGAGTACTGTGTCCAGTTCTGGGCTCCCCAGTTCAAGAAGGATGAAGAGCTACTGGAGAGAGTCCAGCGGAGGGCTACAAGGATGGTGAGGGGACTGGAGCATCTCCACTACGAGGAGAGGTTGAGGGAGCTGGGCTTGTTCAGCCTGAAGAGGAGAAGGCTGCGAGGGGACCTTATAAATGCCTACAAATATCTGAAGGGTGGGTGTCAGGAGGATGGGGCCAAGCTCTTTTCAGTGGTGCCCAGTGACAGGACAAGGGGCAATGGGCACAAACTGAGGCACAGGAAGTTCCGTCTGAACATGAGGAGGAACTTCTTCCCTCTGAGGGTGACGGAGCACTGGAACAGGCTGCCCAGGGAGGTTGTGGAGTCTCCTTCTCTGGAGATATTCAAGACCCGCCTGGACAAGATCCTGTGCAGCCTACTGTAGGTGACCCTGCTTCGGCAGGGGGGTTGGACTAGATGACCCACAGAGGTCCCTTCCAACCCCTACTATTCTGTGATTCTGTGATTCTGTGATCTCTCCTACGAGGAAAGGCTGAGGGAGCTGGGCTTGTTTAGCCTGGAGAAGAGAAGGCTGCGAGGGAACCTTATAAATGCTTATAAATATCTGAAGGGTGGGTGTCAAGAGGATGGGGCCAGACTCTTTTCAGTGGTGCCCAGTGACAGGACAAGGGGCAATGGGCACAAACTGAAGCACAGGAAGTTCCGTCTGAACATGAGGAGGAACTTCTTCCCTCTGAGGGTGACGGAGCACTGGAACAGGCTGCCCAGGGAGGTTGTGGAGTCTCCTTCTCTGGAGATATTCAAGACCCGCCTGGACAAGATCCTGTGCAGCCTACTGTAGGTGACCCTGCTTCGGCAGGGGGGTTGGACTAGATGACCCACAGAGGTCCCTTCCAACCCCTGCTATTCTGTGATTCTGTGATTCTGTGATCTCTCCTACGAGGAAAGGCTGAGGGAGCTGGGCTTGTTTAGCCTGGAGAAGAGAAGGCTGCGAGGGAACCTTATAAATGCTTATAAATATCTGAAGGGTGGGTGTCAAGAGGATGGGGCCAGACTCTTTTCAGTGGTGCCCAGTGACAGGACAAGGGGCAATGGGCACAAACTGAAGCACAGGAAGTTCCGTCTGAACATGAGGAGGAACTTCTTCCCTCTGAGGGTGACGGAGCACTGGAACAGGCTGCCCAGGGAGGTTGTGGAGTCTCCTTCTCTGGAGATATTTAAGACCCGCCTGGACAAGGTCCTGTGCAGCCTGCTGTAGGTGACCCTGCTTCGGCAGGGGGGTTGGACTAGATGACCCACAGAGGTCCCTTCCAACCCCGAACATTCTGTGAGCAGATGGAGGTGTAATCTCTCATGCTTGCCGCAAGGTAGCTCACACAGCACAGGAACACCATCAGTGGCAGGGCCATATGCCAGCCCTGGCACATGGCCATTGGTTTTATCAAAATGTGTCCAGGCACAGTGGAGTGAAGTGATAAGCACCACAGCAAACAGCAAAAGCAGCCACTGACAACCCCTGGACCCTAATATACAGTAAAGCAAGCAAGATCCATGACCAGCACAGGACCCTGCCAGTTAGCAACTATAACTGCTATAGTATGCTCGAATCAAAACTTGTTATCTCAAGTCCTACGCTGTGCTTGAAAAAGAACTGTGGTGGGTTGACCCTGGCTAGCAGCCAGACACCTGCCCAGCAGCTCACGAACTCCACTGTCTTTTGGGATGGGCAGAAAACAGAAGAAAGGTGGGGAGACTTGTGGATTGAGGTAATGACACTTTAATGGGAAGAGCAGAAGCTGAGTGCACAGGCAAAGCGGAAAAAAGAAAGGAATTCATTTACTACTTCCCATTGGCAGGCAGATGTTTAGCCACTTCTTGGCAAGGAGGACCTCAGCATTCATAACACTTGCTTGGGAGTACAAACATCATAACCACGAACATGCCTCCTTCCTCCTCCCTTCCCTGAGTTTTTATTGCTGAGCAGAACGGCATATGGTGTGTGATATCCTTTCGGTCAGTCGGGGTCAGCTGTCCTGGGTGGGTCCCCTCCCAGCCCCTTGCCCACCTCCTGCCTACATGCCAGATGGGGTGGGCAGGGTAGGAAAGAGAGAAAGCTTTGATGCTGTGCAAGCTCTGTTCAGAAACAGCCAAAATACTGGTGTGTTATCAGCACTGTTTCAGCCACGAATCTGAAACATGTCTCTGTATGGGCTGTTAGGAAAAAAGGTAACTCCGTTCCAGCCAAATCCAGTACAGCTGTCTAGGAAAGATCCTGAAGGACCCAGATGCATTGGAGAAGCTGGCACAAGTTCATAAACAAGTTCATAAAGGTGACTGTGATCTTATTTACAAGTTCTTACAGAAATGGCTGACAGCTCCCAGGGAGACAGGTTTTTGTGGCTTCTGAAGTTACTTGGAAATTCTGATGGAGTCCACAATACTTTGCCTTGGATTACACAGTGCGCTTTTGGTGTTTTGAGACCACATAGACATTGATGCATTTCCATGTAGGCACAGACAGCACCTACTTAACCACAGTGCTCTGTATCATGGGAACAGCTTGCAGACCATTGTTTCCACAGATCTTCTTGCTTGAATAGGTTACACCAGGACTAAGAGCTTTTCGCAAAGCGGTCAAGTATTTATGAGCCTGGAAACACAACAAATCTATTTCTTTGCACCTTAATATAAATCCAGCTGGGATCTTAAAAGATTTAAGAGATGAGCTTCAGAAAGATACACTGCTTGCTTCAAGACAAGTGGAGATGTGAAGACAGCTCCATTTAGAGCTCCCTCAACACGCAGAGTGTACAGTCATCCTGGGCCGGCGAGGCTGTGTCAAGGGAGACGTGTCACTGCAGCTGCTCATTTCTAGATGCTTGTTTCACCCGTCTGCCCTGCAAGCCATCGTGCTGTTAACTACATTTGCCGGTAAGGACGTTTGTCTTCTCAGCAATGCCAGAATGGCTACAGCCGACTGCAAAATGCCATAAGACCTTCAGAAATTACTGCAGCGAGTCATATGTGCTGTTGCATAACAGAGTTAAATGGGGTCATTTTTGTCCCCTGTTCCAGGTACAGCAGTTTACACAGAAGAGCTCTGTCATCTTACACAAATGTTAATTAAACATGAAGTGTCTAAACCACCAAAAGAAGAGAGCCCACGCCTGACCTTCAGTCCCCAGGAGCCAGTCTTACTCAGTAGCTAACTGAATTATGGAGCTGCTGACTTAATGATGCGAACACATACGCAGTTAGGTAAATTCGGTTCCCATTAGCATGGCTGTAAATTAGGAGTGGATTTACTGCAAAACTATTAGGCTCGTTTGGTGGCAGTCTCCAAAGTGCTAGTTGAAATTCAGTTGAAACCAAATCTCTGCTGGTGTCATTCAGGTTCTGATAATTTTTGCCAACAGGAAGTTTGGCCCCTGCTTTGTTACAGTGCGTGAATATGTCTTTTGTTCCTGGCCAAGAGCACGCAAACCATGTGAGCAAAGGCTTTCTGCATCGGTGACCTCCACGCTGGTTTGCTGCAGTGATTGTGCGTGGGGATGAATAAGTAAATACCATAGACTTGGTTTTTATTCTACTAAAGGAGCAAAACTTCGTCGCTCCAATTCCCCAACAATCAATCCAGTATAAGGTTATAATGCTCCTTTTTGACAGTGTTACTGACTTCACGTAACAGATGTGCAGAAGGTGTAAGCCATCTCCCTGATCAGGTTGTTCTGCTGTTTCTTATGTCAGGGGCAGCAGGTTTGTCCCAAAAAGGAATAAGGTTTATGGGAGCTAATAAGAAGTCTCTTTAATAACTAGGTTTTGGCGATTTCAGTTTCCTGTTCCAGGCCAAATTAGAGCTTGAGTGTTAGAATCTCAAATGTATGGTCATCTGCCCTTTCAGGTTCTTGGAGTTGTGTGATGTGTTTGCAATTTCAGCTCCTTTTAAGATGAAAAAATACAGGTTTTGGAGTTGTGAAGAAGAGCTCAAAGCTATGAAGCACATGGTAATTGCTGTCTCAATTTACAGAATACATAAAGCGGTTACTTTGAGAAAGATGCAAATGCCATATCAACACCATGTATGTACATGCAAGGACATGAGGAACAGATCCAACCATGAAGAAACAGGCCTCCCAGCCACCAGTACAACGATGGAGCAGAGTCAGGGTTTCAGACTACCTTAAGGTATCTCTGTTCCCTTCCTCAGAAATTAAATGCTTCTCAGTATCTACAGGTGATGTGCAAAACTGAACTCTCTCCCAGTGCAACAGACAATTCTATTTAAAACTTATGTAAAGTGTTCAAAGTGTTCATCAATGGAAGTGCTCAAGGTAAGGCTGAATGGGGCTTTGAGTAATCTGATCTAGTGGAAGGTGTCCCTGCCCATGGCAGGGTGGTTGGACGAGATGATCTTTAATGGTCCCTTCCAACCCAAAACATTGTGTCATTCCATGATAAACCTCCAAGGTTTGATGTGGCAGGAGAGTTACTTCTGAATAAACATTTGGTAGATCATCAGTTCCAGCCTAAGTCTATGAGAGGGGAAATGATGCTCAAGATCAAAAGAGCAAAAAGATCAAGTAAGGGAATGCCAAGGGAAAGCTGACTTGGGGGAGGGCTTGCGGTGGAATTCAGAGTACTTTAAATTACAGTATACAGTAATTACAGTATATATGTAAAAAATACAGTAAAATTAGAACATTGGGAAGGAGGGAGCATGGCTGTACACAACACATGAGGTCTTTTATCAGGAGCAGAGTGGAAACGCTGCCTGCTTGTACCATTTACAGGGAGAACAACTGAGGAAACAAGGGCATGATGCTCCTTAGAGGTCTGTAGTTGCTTGGTGGCAGACAGAGGCCTTCTGGCTGCGATGCCAGGGTCTAATCTCTTCCTGGTGTAAAATCCTCTTGCTTACTACAGTTTAGTAGTTTGGGCTGAAATTTTCCAAATCGGAAATTCTGTTTGTGGCTGAATTTGAAAACTGAAGGCAGAATGGTTCAGGTCTTTCTAAGCAGACATCTCTGGTACTCCCACATCTCGAAGCAACGTGGGAATGTTGGCAGGGCGTTAGCTTGGGTCAAACCCTTTGCTTTCTCCATTATGTCTGTGTTGTATAATGGAGAGATTAGAAGATGCTGCAAGTTCATCACATTTCTGCAAGTGAGGGGCTAACCCACACTTTTGTGAACCACAGAGGTACATACTTAAGCACTGAATGAACAGAGGTCTTAAGGCAAACAGCATGTGATCGTGTCATTTACCACTGAGTCGTAACACATGCATGGCATGAACATGGGTAACCTTAAATCTGGTGTTATGATACTTGCGTATGCTTGGCTTTGCGGTCTTAATAGCATATGTGTAATATATATTTATGCATGTGTCTATATACACACAATATATATATTTAAGCTTTGCTGTTGAAAAGCAGCCAACCTCTGTTTCGGTAGCAGTTGGAAACAAATTATACAGAACACTGAAATAAAGCTGAAGAAAGGATTGTTTTGATCTGAGATATTATTTCTGTTCTGATTCCCCTTTTCTTTTCCTCCTTTGCTTTAATGGAAACTATTAACCTGAGATCATACCTCAGAGCTCAGACAAGCCCATGGGGAATTTCTGAAATATTCAGGAGTACACAGAAGCAATTTTGCTTTATTTTGCTATGATTGTAAATGTTCTGTGCCAGGTCTAGTCTCTGCTGTATGCTCAGGAAAATTACTTACACAATCCTAATTGAATAACACCAATTACCTGGCACAGGTAAACTAGTGTTAGCATACCAGGCCCTCCATGCATGAGATGAACCACCCCCTGGAACAGACCCCACCTAGAAATTGTGCTGCTCTGGGACTTGTAATAAAATTATTGGAGTTTCCACATTTTGAAGTAACTCTTCATCTCAGTGCTGATGTGTGGACATGGCTAGCAGCAACAGTCCTGGTTGTAATAGGATTAAATTAAGGAGTAATAGGATTAAGTTAAGGAATGGAAACTAAAACTTCCATAACAGATTTCCTGATGATGAGACTCAGATAACCTGACAAGTAAAGCTCATCACCTGACATTGAATCACTTAGGAAATACACAGTACAGAAATTTGATACGGGAAGGGATTAAATCTAATGCTTCTTCTCCATCTCAGAGTTTTAATGATTCCTATCTTGTTTGCAGACTTGTGTAATTTAGCATGAAGAAAACAATTAAAAAGAACAAGCACTGTTGCAAGCTTTCTTCTATAAATCGTCCCTCTGGAGAGAAGGCGGGCTTCTCCTGTCGACTCTGAAACAAATGATCATGATTTGAAAGAGAGGATGGAGCAAAGCATAGTCCGAATACTCGTGTGAGTCAAGCACATTTACAAAGGTGAGAGGAGGAGGTCCTAGACTTCCAAGGATTTCAGGCTGCTATTCAGTAAACATGCTTTCAACCGAGGCAAATCCTTGTTATTTATTTCAAATGCCTTTGAAATACCTTTAGTTATTTGCACGTTGCTGCCTTGAACACCAGAAAAGCTATGTGTGTGTGTATGATTCAGCTGAAAAATAATCTTTTAAATGGCCATTGTTGTGTTCCTGATACAGAGAGAGTATTTTGTTACTATTTGTTTGCATTACAGAAGTTCCAGCTGAAATTACCTCCCCAGTAGCTAGACAAGATACTTGCTCAGGAAAAGGTTAATCTGGGTCTAGGAGTGTAAGTCCTAAATCAGGATTGTAGCCAGCTGGCAGCACGGGGGATATTTCCCTCTTGTCTGCCAACTCTCTCCCTAGAGGAGCTAAAGACTGGGTTCACAGAGAGCAGACACAGATGGAAAAGCTGAACAATTCCTTTTGTCCTTTGAACACCTGGAGAGGAAGACAAAATGCAGGGTGCGTCCTCAGTTGTGTGCCATGCTGTCTGCTCTGCGTACCGGTGGGTCGGCAGCCTGCGCCTCACATAACGCCTGGGGCACTTATGGGCACCTAAACCGTGGAGAAGGTTGGGCATGGGCTTTCACTAGTAAGTAGACCAGGCTAAAGATTTTTTTTTTTTTTTTTTTTTTTAAGAATGTGCTTGAAACTGATACCTGAGAGTGAATTTTGTATTGAAATAGTTTGGATTCAAGGAGAGCATGGGCTCAGGCTGTCAGTTAGACACAGCCAGGATGGTTATGTGGCTTGAACTGAAATCTCTTAAAACCTGGACCGATATCTTAATCAAAGACCCTGTTTCCCCTTTGGGTCAGTGGGATTTTATCCACCAGGGCTGAGAATCACCTTACTCAATGGTAGATATATAAGCAGAATCGACTACTGTTTTCACTAGCTTAAAGCCATGACTTTTTCCTTCCTTGGAAATGGGTTGGTGATAGGAGGGAGCATAGAGTTAATGCAGTTATAGCTTACTTCTTCTTTACTTTCTCTCCCTTTTTGAGCCTGAAATTATCACCTGTCTTCTTCCAGAAGCCTTTGACAGACTGGGGGCCCTAGGAGAGGACTGGGCATGATGGCCGCTGCCGGGTCCTGGGGCAGATCAGCTGTAAGTCTGATCAGCAGCAGCACGGAGGCAGCTTTAGGAGACGGTCAGCAATTCAAAAGGATGCAATGAACTTCCTCGTGCTGTTTTAGAGCCACGCATTTTTTTCAGCCGCTCCTGTGTTAGGCGTAGATAATAGGTTTGAGTAGAGACGCGACATGGGCAAAATGGGTTAAAAACTTCCATTTCTGCATGAATCTGCCAGAAAACGCTTTCCAAAGTGTTTCCTAGCCTAGGTCTTGATACCTTGTGCTCTCTCAGACCAGTACACCAGCAGAGCCCTGCCTGCTTGACAAACAAGCCTAATGTCATTTCAGTTTATACCAACTGAAGACCAAATATGTGTGTTCTAGCTTTGCAGAGCTGAAGGCCAGGTGGGTAACTAGTTTGACTCAAAGCAGCTCTGCAGGCAAAACGGTAAGTGTTGCATCATAAAACAATTTCCGAAGTCACTGATAGCAACTAAATTTGAACAGCTTCTTTATGTTGCCGAGTAAATCCAGGAGAGTAACATGGCAAGGCAGTGGAGCGAGAGAAAAATCAATTTTCATTTAACTCTGGTAGGAGTTAGCTGGAGTGTGAAAATTTGGTGGTCAATTCCTGCTATAGCAGGAAATCGTTCTGGTCGTCCTGAGAGGCAGAATTGTGGAGACAGTGAAATATTTGTATTCACAGCCTGAGTGAAAAACACTAAAATTAATTTATTTGGGCCTGATCCAAAGCAAAAAGACCCAACAGTAAAAACAAACATATTTCATGTCAATTGGAACTTTTCATTTTCTTTCTTAGCAGTTGAAAGACTACATTTAGGTAAAACATAGGTCTCAAAACTTTGTTTCTGTAACAGAAAATTATCAATGTTCCATTAAAAAAATGAAAGTGGAAATGGGATTTGATAGTTGTAGTAGCTGAAAGTATATGAATTTGTGATTTATGACAATTAACCTGTCTGACCAAAATATTGCATGCCAGTCTGCTCAAAGAAGTCTGGTAGCAGAGCTGTGAGCTGCTCAGGGGAATGCTTCTGTATGCCAGAGCCGACGCAGTTTAACAATCCTTCTGCCCCACGAGAGAAAAAGGAGAATGTTCATGCAAGCAGAAGCTCCGGTGCGCAGGAGACAGGGGCCTATAAAAGATGGATGAGCACTGGCCGCGCGCTGCTTTCCTCGTGGGGTGGGTGGTCCGTGCAGTGGGACTCGCAGGGAGGACTGGAGAGCAAGCCTGTCCCCGGGATGCCAGGTTTTGCCTTCATGTTTGAAGCAAGCTGAGGTGACTGGAGGGGCTCTCCTGGGTGCAGAGGCTCACCCGGCGCTGCACGTGCAGCGTGTGCTGTGCTGCGTGGATCCCTGACGCGGGCAGCTCACTGTGCCGGAGGAGCTGCAGGCAGTTCTCGGTTGGTGGCCGTGATTACACCGCCAGCGTGGCCTTGCCTTTTTTAAAAAGTGCAACAAGAACTTCTCCTGCAAACATCCTTCCTGTCTGACAGCAGATATGATGAACAGAGCTGTTAACTGGTGAGAAAATCCTGTAATAGCTCAAATGACCAAAATGGGAGAATCTCTGTTACGGATGGGATCTGCACAGTGCGCACAGAGGGCTGTTTGATGCTATACTAGGTGGGGTTCCAAGCATCTCAAGGAGTGTAAGGTTATCTGTCCTGTTCTCTCTTTCTTTATAGTCTTAGCTCTAACAAAGAACTTCTTAAATGATACTTTACAGAGTCTGAATGCTGCACCGTCTAGGAAGGATGTTCAGCTCCTTGGGTGCATCCAGAGGAGGGCAACAAAGCTGTTGACAGGGCTGGAAGGTGTGGCCTGTAAGGAGCGGCTGAGGATATTGGGCTTGTCTGGTGTGGAGAAAAGGAGGTTGAGGGGCAACCTCATGGCTCTCTATAGCTCCCTGAGGAGGGGACATGGAGCAGGAGGTGCTGAGCTCTTCTCCCTGGGACCCAGGGGTAGGACATGTGGGAATGATTCAAAGCTGTGCCAGGGGAGGTTTAGACTGGACTTTGGGAAGCATTTCTTTACTGAGAGGGTGGTCAAGCACTGGCACAGGCTTCCTAGAGGTGGTCGATGCCCCAAGCCTGACAGTGTTTAGGAGGCTTTTGGACAAGTCCCATAATATCATGCTTTAACTTGGTCAGCCCTGAATTAGTCAGGCAGATGGACTAGATGATCCTTGTAGGTGCCTTCCAAATGAACTATTCTATTCTATTCTATTCTATTCTATTCTATTCTATTCTATTCTATTCTATTCTATTCTATTCTATTCTATTCTATTCTATTCTATTCTATTCTACTATTCTATTCTATTCTATTCTATTCTATTCTATTCTATTCTATTCTATTCTATTTCTATTCTATTCTATTCTGTTCTGTTCTTAGTTCTGTTCTTATTGGGATCACAATGGGCCAGCACCTCCTGGTGCAAAACAGGGCTTAGGTTGTTTCAATGTGGGAGCTGGTAGTTTCAAACACAGGAAGGTAGCAGGAAGGCCGTGCCCCTGCACTGTGAGGCTCAAAGAGATCTCCAGAAGAGGCTTTCACAAGTTGAGTTCTGTGATGAAGGTGGTGAGGCCCTGGCACAGGTTGCCCAGAGAAGCTGTGGCTGCCCCCTCTCTGGCACTGTTCAAGGCCAGGTTGGATGGGGCTTTGAGCAGCCTGGTCTGGTGGAAGGTGTCCCTGCCCGTGGCAGGGGGGTTGGGACTAGATGATCTGTAAGTTCCCTTCCAACTCAGAGCATTCTATGATTCTATGATCTGCATACTTTTGTCCACGTTGCTGCCTTTTAGCTTCAAAATGCCGTCATTGTCCTTTATAAAGTTACAAACTATGGAGCTTCAGTGTGGGCATGCTTCCTTAGCACTGCCCCTAGTCTATGCAGAGCACAAGCCAGAACTGATGTGCAGACTGTCTCTTGAACTGTCCCTGCAACTCTCTGCCTGCTTCCCCCACTGGGAGCTCTGGAGCTGGTCTATACCAGCACCAGAGCATGTCCTGCATAAACAGCATGGAGAGCAGAAGACGTAGATGGACCAGACTCACGGAGTCAGCGAAAAAGATTAGTTATTTACTGTGAGGTTGCAGCTGTGCTTGCAATCATGTCTTCACCTGGACTGAGTGAGAATCCCCAAGCTGCTGTTCTGCTGAATTCCTGTATTCCTTTATCCACTTGGTCAGCTGTCCTGTGGGACCACTACAGCACAAGAACGATCCCTCACTAGTGATTATCTTAACCATGCACAAGTATCTCTGGGCTATCTTAACTATGCACAGAAGACTGTCCCATGTGACCATTTTTGCACCTGCAGGCACAGTTACTGCTATATACTAAAGTATCTTACCTATGTACGCTTAGGTCAGGTCTGTAGCAGGACCTGCCTGGGGAGTCTCTGGGAAGGCCAAATTCACCACCCCAGAATGTGAATCAGCACAGGGCAACAAACAAATTGGTCTAGGCACAGACAGGAGTTGCCAGGAAGTGTCTCTGAAATTGAGTTAGACAAGAGTTCAGTTGCAAGGGTGGTTAGGAAGGCAGTAAATCACCTTGTCTCAGGTCTGACTGTTGTCTCATCCTTGCAGATAAGGAGCTCAGGAGTCCCTGGACATCCAGGGAATTACAGAACCACAGAATCACAGAATGGTAGGGGTTGGAGGGGACCTCTGTGGGTCATCTAGTCCAACCCCCTGCTGAAGCAGGGTCACCTACAGCAGGCTGCACAGGACCTCGTCCAGAATATCTCCAGAGAAGGAGACTCCACAGCCTCTCTGGGCAGCCTGTTCCAGTGCTCCGTAACCCTCAGAGGGAAGAAGTTCTTCCTCATGTTCAGCTGGATCTTCCTATGTTTTAGTGTGTGCCTGTTGCCCCTTGTCCTGTCGCTGGGCACCACTGAAAAGAGTCTGGCCCCATCCTCCTGACTCCCACCCTTGAGGTATTTTTAAGCATTTATTAGGTCCCCTCTCAGCCTTCTCTTCTTCAGGCTGAACAAGCCCAGCTCCCTCAGCCTCTCCTCATAGGGGAGATGCTCCAGTCCCCTCATCATCCTCGTAGCCCTCAGCTGGACTCTCTCCAGTAGCTCCTCATCTTTCTTGAAGTGGGGAGCCCAGAACTGGACACAGTACTCCAGATGAGGCCTCACCAGGGCAGTGTAGAGGGGAAGGAGAACATCCCTCAACCTGCTGGCCACATTCCTCTTAATGCATCCCAGGATCCCATTGGCTTTCTTGGCAGCCAGGGCACACTGCTGGCTCATGGTTAACCCGTCGTCCACCAGGACACCCAGGTCCCTCTCCGCAGAGCTGCTCTCCAGCAGGTCCGCCCCAAGCCTGTACTGGTGCATGGGGTTGTTCCTCTCCAGGTGCAGGACCCTGCACTTGCCCTTGTTGAACCTCATCAGGTTCCTCTCTGCCCAACTTTCCAGCCTGTCCAGGTCTCACTGAATGGCAGCACAGCCTTCCGGTGTGTCCACCACTCCTCTCAGTTTTGTGTCATCATCAAACTTGCGACTTGAGTGCAGTAAGTGTGCACATAGGCATAGCCTTGATACCCAGTTACACCACAGTTACAACTGGAGGACAAACTTCAGTTTCACACTTATGACTTTAAGGCTCTAGCTTTTGCCATGAAATCTGCGCCCCAGGTGGCTCTAACAGAATTACTGACAACAGTGGCCTAATGAGAGATCTGCTCGGTGACTTTGCTGCCATTTGTCTCACAGATCTCATGAGGAGGAGACTGCTGATTGGGCTATCCATTGACACCATATTTAACATTTGCAAGAAACTTCTCCTGGGGCCCCTCTGTTCCCTCATGGTATCCAGTAGGGCCTCTTGCATCTTCTTCAGAAGCCTGTGAATGTTAGGAAAAAGGTCCTGGACTAGGTAAATCATTCCTCTGGTCAAATATGACAGTTCCAGTATTCCTTGTCTATATCTATGGTATGTGAGTTACTGCAGGATCACAGGGTAATAGAGCCTGGAAGGAACTTCAGGAGCTCTCTGGTTGAACCTCCTGCTCACAGCATGGTCAGCTAGAAGATTAGACTGGGTTGCGCAGGGCTTTATGGGCTGGGTCTTGAAAACCTCAAAGACCATCCAGTCTCTCTGGGTCACCTATCCCAGTACTTGACTGTCCTTACAAGGAAGGTTTTTCCTTGTATCTGGTGTGAGCTTCTCCTCCTTCAGCTTACATCCATTGTCTGTCAACCTCCTGCCATGCACTGTTGTGAAGAACTTGGTTCTGTCTCCTTCATGACCTCCCATTAAGCATTGGGGGTTGCTGTTAGGCCCCCTGAAATCTTCCGTTTTCCAGGCAGAACATGCCCAGCTTCCTCATCCTTTCTTCATGGGTCAAGTGCTCCAGCCCCAGCCATCTTAGTGGCCCTCCCTTGAATTTGCTCCAATTTATCAGTTTCCCTGTATTCCCTGTATCACAACCAAAACTGGATGCAGTACCTACATGTGGTTTAATGAGTGCTGAGCAGAGCGGAAAAATCACCTCCCTGGATCTCCTGGCTCTGCTCCTGTTCAAGTGGCCCAGGAGGCTGTTGGTCTCCTGCCAGAATGCATGGCTGGCCCGTGCCCAGCTTCCTATCTGCCAGGAGCCCCAAGGACTTCTCTGCAGAGCTGCTGCTCCCCAGCCTGCCAGTCCTCTGCCTGTGTTGTTGCCAGGGGCTCTTCCTTCACAGAGTCAGGACTTCGTATTTGTCCTTGTTGAATTTCATGAGGTTCCTGTTGTTCCTTTCCTCCAGCCTGTTTAAGTTCCTCTGAGTAGCCGCCCTGCTTCATATTGACTTTCTCCCCAGTGTGGTGTCATCTGCCAACTTGATGAGGTACGTTTTGTCTCATCCTCCAGATGACTGATAAAGGTATTAAACAGGATAAGTCCCAGGATAAACACCTGGGGAACTCTGACAGTAGTTGGCACCCAGGTAGGGTACAACCCATGAACCCTCTGATTCTGATGATACTCCTCCTGTGTAGCCTGTCCTTACATCCACCTCCCGTATATATCCTTTCTGTATTGGAGCTTGGTTATGAGTTCCCCGTTTAGCCAGACTGGTCTCCCGATACATCTCCTTGTTTGTCTGAGTTTGGATGAACCATTCTCCCCAGAGCAGGTTATACTTAAAGACTTGTCAGCACTCTTGAGCGCTTTTGCCCCTCATTGAATGACCTACCCAAGAAGGACACTGACACTGTAGAAAAGGCATATAAAGTGAGCAAAATACTTCCAGCATCTCTTCTAATGAATAATTAGAGAGGCCAGTGTATTAGTCTAAAGGAAAATGAATTTCCTTTATTGTATTTGTAGGTCACATATAAACATTTTTTATTTGATCTCTGAAATAAACAGCCCTCCTGGACTTACGCAGTTCAGAGAGCTTTCCACTGATCCCGTTGAAAGAAGACATTCATCAGTCCTGCATGTCCAAAAGAAACTGGATCAGCTAATATGAAGTGAGGCATAGATTGGAGATTACCACCTCTGAAGCAAAGGGCAGGTCCTGCACTGAAGCTGCTCTGACACAGTGGTAACCAGAAGAGCAATGTGCATTGACAGAATTAAATCTTGCCAACTTGTTTATTTTCATTTCTCAGACAGAAGAGTCACTGTATCTGTATAACTTTGCTGGCATGTGTTAACATGACTTAGAATCATAGAATCGTAAAATAATTAAGGTTGGAAAAGACCTCTAAGATCATCAAGTCCAACCATCAACTCCAACACCACCATGCCTACTAAACCATGTCCTGAAGTGCCATATCCACACCTTTTTTGAACACCTCCAGGGATGGTGACTCCACCACCTCCCTGGGCAGCCTGTTCCAACGCCTGACCACTCTTTCAGTAAAGAAATTTTTCCTAATATCCAATCTAAACCTCCCCTGACACAACTTGAGGGTGTTTCCTCTTGTCCTGTCGCTGGTTACCTGGGAGAAGAGACCAACACCTGCCTCACTACAACCTCCTTCCAGGTAGTTGTAGAGAGCAGTAAGTTCCCCTCTCAGCCTCCTCTTCTTCAGACTAAACAGCCCCAGTTCCCTCAGCAGCTCCTCATCAGACTTGTTCTCCAGACCCCTCACCAGCCTCATTGCCCTTCTCTGAATATGCTCCAGCAACTCAGTGTCCTTCCTGTAGTGAGGGGCCCAAAACTGAACACAGTACTGGAGGTGCGGCCTCACCAGTGCTGAGTACGGGGGCATGATCCCCTCCCACATCTTACCCAGAGACGTAGATTCATCATCAGATCCCTCCCAGAAGTGGTTAAAGACCACTGTAGGGCTCCAGAGAGCTCATCAGGAGCAGTGCAAGGCAGGAGCCGAGGGAAGACACAGTTAAAATACACACCACAGTACGCACACCACTTTTCTTCAGCCGTGTCTCCCTAACCTCCCTAGACAGTTACTGGTGAGATAGGGTCCTCCAAGTGTTTTTTCTGTTTGGCATCAGTATCTTCCTACTTGCCTGCAAAGGAGCAGATGGGACACAACTGCCTGAGCTGTGCTTTCTGAACACCTGATCCATCACTCCTGTCTACAGAGCTCACCCCAAGCGATTCGATGGTGTAGGGCCTGAGGAAAGAAAGGGAGGTGTTAGCACCCAAGGAAGAGCTGGGAGCTTGGTAAAACAAACTGCCTCATTCCCCACTGCCTTCCCCTGGGCTCGCTGCCACTCCTGCTGTTTGGGGTTCAATGCAGCAGATTCTGAAGGTCTCAAGGCAGCAAGAGAAGGAAGGACTAGAGTGCACTCACTGAGCATGGGGGTCCTTTCCTTTGCCATGCAGGATCTTCGCCACTGGCTCCTGTGTGAGATAGTCAGCAAAATTGCCTGTGGGGGTTTTCTAGCCAGTTCTGGGAAAATCTTGTGAAAAATGCAGCTTTAGTCATGACCTGCACCTTACATTGTCCGCTCTGTTGTGATTATCAGACAGTCATTATTATTTACTAATTAATTTATGTCAAAAGATGTTAGGAGATAACTTTGTCTGTAAAGGACTCAAGCCACCGTACAGAACATTACCATTCATTGTGTGAATATTTTACAGTATATCCGAAGCAATTGCTTTAGCAAATCATTGTGAAGTGAAGAAAGAGGGATGTTGGCGTTTCTCCCTCTCCTTTTTGTTCTTTCAGCTGCAAAGAGGTTCCTCTGAGGGACAAAATCAAGAAGCATTTACTAAAAAATTACAATCCAAGAGAAAACTAATCCGTAATCTCCACTCTATTAAGTAGATAAGCAACAAGAAGTCTACATTTAAAAAGCCAGCAAGCTGGCCAAGGAAAGCCTGGGCAGGTTAGATTGTCCCAGCTCTGGACAGGAAACAAAGGATGGAAAATTTTAAAGAGCTTTCACTGAATGAAAAGCAATGCCAGCCTTCTGTAAAAAATAGTCAACTTGTGAAATCCCTTTTTTAAAATAACCTGTAATCTAAATGTCATGGACATTTGGACTGAAGCCTGTTTTCTCCCATTAGAACATGAGCAGAGCTGTGCAGGACCCAGGAGTGATGAGGTCGGTGTCCCTGGCTCACCTGATACAGAATTACACGAAGCTAGTGAGCAAAACAAAGGCAGAGAGCTGTGATTTCAAAAACCCAAAGTCTGGCTAATTTTAACAGCCTGACAAGAGCGTGTAGTTGCTCTTCCCGGAAGATGTGCTGGTACCTAGTAGTCATCTCATTTTGAGATGCCTGAACTCGGGCGGTGGCTGCTCCAAGCTGACTCTGAACCAAGTGCCTTGCAGAATGAATGAACTCAGCAGTGGTTAGGCTCATGCTTAACGAGATAAATTAAGGCATAAGAGTGTTCCGCTCCTGAAATGGGAAAGACTGGCATTTTGCGGTAGGGAACACGTGTTGTACCTTTTTTCCAATGCCATCACTTCGGGACAAATGCACTTTGAATGCCAACTTGGTAAGAATCAGTAATACCCATTCATAAAAAGTTCCAGTGCAGATGTCACTACATAAGAGAGGACAAAAACCATGCTCCTTGAACAGAGAACCTATTTCTTTCTACTGGAATAGAAAGTGTTACCAAATGAGAGCGTTCTCCCATTCACATGAGATGAGTTTTGTCAGATCCACTTCTTATCAGGATAAATAACCACACAAAAGTTCTTGAGCAGTGTAAATGGGACAGGCAGGCTCAGGGATCTGAATATTTGGCTGTATAGAACATTGGCAGTTTGTCTCTGAATAGATCTAGACGCAGTAAATCACACCTTTTCACGTGGAATAATCTACTCAGAAGACGAACGCAGGGCCAGCGTGTGTGGCTCTGAGGTGCCAACGTAGGGTATGCTTCAGCAAGGATGGCAAGGCTATCCTCACGTCCCAGCAAGACAGCCTGGCTTCTGCTGCAGGGTTGTCTTCTGTGAGTCCCACTGCTCCCTCCTGGTTTGGTTTCTTTGGAGCTACTGGATGCTGCAATTTATAGGAGTTTTCAGCCTCCAGTCAATTAACTGAGTGCACATCTGGTCTATAATCATAGGATTACGAAAGTGACATTTCTACAGCTTTTGTTGTGTGCTGTTAGAATAAAGCTGAAGATTGGGTCTGCAGGCTCTGCCTCCTTTGAGCCTGCAGAGGCAATGCGATAGCACACCCCGTGCTTTCTGCTTGTCTAGTATAGGTGCAGCTGGTAGCCATCACCGCTGCTAGATAGCATGGAGTAAAACACGTCTTAAGCCTATGTACTTATTGCATCAAGGGCTTGCAAGGAGCAGCTCTAAGATCAGCTATCCTCTTTAGTTCACCCAGCAGTTTTCAGCAGGAGCAGCTCAGCAGCCTTTGTAACTGTGGACAGGAAGGTTTCTTCCTGCTTGCATGGAAGAATATAAAATAATGTGTTATTTTCCAAAGTAAAAGCTAGATTTTTTTTCACATTATGAAGCTGTAAATGTGACATGATTTATTTAAGTCAGCTTCAGCAATGCTGATTAAATGCAAATAAAGGAGAGAAGGATATATTCTGTGCAACCCCTACTTATATATATTGCTAACACAGTTTGTGTGGAGAATTTTAATGCAGGAGTAGCTATGGTTCATCTACCAGTCGTAACTTTAACTGCGGCTGTGACTGTCCCCTTGCAATTGTGTGTATTGCTCATAAGCTGGAAGCATCTGTGCTAAAGACCCTTAAATTGATGTGCTGATATACACACACAAAAGGTTCAAATTCGAGTTGCTGCATAGTTGAAATATTTATCATGCACATACAGTCAGAGTTAGACATAGTGGCAAAGACTGCATTTATTGACAAATAACCATCGTATTACTATGCAGCTTACGCCTTGACTCTGGGAGAAGCCTATAGATGTGGAATGAATTTGCGTGGCTAAATGGCTGGCGTTGTAAAGATTGATTTGCAACTGAGGTGAAGGAGGAGGGAGTGCAACAAAAAAAGCATTAAAAAAATCCAGCAGCAACAACGAAACACAGTAGACACACTCCCAGATGTGTAGCTGGGATTGAAATTGTAAAGCACATCTTCAGTGTTTCTGAGTGTGATTCTCTTTCACTTTCTTCTGTTTGGGGATGGCTCATGGCTACTGGAGGTACTCAGCTCCCCAGCAGAAGAGCAGTCTGGGACAAAGTATGGTAAGGGCTGAGACAAATCATCATAATATACATGAATTTATCATTACCAGGTGGATTAGTCTGTATGATGTGTATCATCTGAGGTTCTCTCGATCTCATTCAAATCACAAAATTAGTCACATTGGAAGAGATTTTGGGAGGTCTCTAGTTCAACCTCCTGCTCAAAGCATGGTCACCCAGGTGTCAG
Source organism: Opisthocomus hoazin (assembly GCF_030867145.1). Lineage (NCBI taxonomy): Eukaryota > Metazoa > Chordata > Aves > Opisthocomiformes > Opisthocomidae > Opisthocomus > Opisthocomus hoazin. The sequence goes on along the minus strand of NC_134414.1, from coordinate 11,028,751 downwards.
ACCGGGTTTCTCAAGACTTCTTCCATTTGCGACTCCAACGATGGAGACTGAAAAACCTCTTTGGGCAGCCTGTTCCAAGGCTCAGCTGTCCTCATGGGGATTTTTTTTTTTTTTTTAACAGTGTCTTTATTGTACTGGGGATGTGTGTATGTGCAAAACTGGACACTAGGTTTTAGATATGATCTACAAATGCTATCTAGAAGGGGGATGATCACTCCTCTGGATCTTCTGGCTCTGCTCCTGTTCATTCAACCTAGGAGGCTGTTGGTCTCTTTGCTTATCATCTGCCAGGACCCCCAAGGCCTTTTCAGCAGAGCTGCTCCCCAACCCGTTGGTCTCCAGCACATTCTTCAAGGGGTAGTACTTAGGCTTTGCAATTTTGTTTTTTTAAATTTCATAAGGTTCTTGTGTGCCCCTTCCTCCAGCCTGTCTAGGTCTCTTGGGATGACAGCTCTGCTCTCAAGAGTTTTAGCAGCTTCTCCTGATGGGTAAGAAACTATTGTGGGAGAAAGTGATGAAAGCCTTGCTGAAGTTGAGGTAAATGACATCCACAGCTCCCCCTCATCCACAGATCTGATCATTTTATCCTAAAAGGCAGTTGGTTTATTCAGGTGTGATTTACCACTGGTCGATCCATGCTGACTGTTCCCACTCATCTTCTTCAGTTGTCTGGATGTGGCTTCCTAGGAGACTTGCTCCCAAAGGACTTGCTGTATGAATTTCTCAGGGTTCAAAGTTAAGCTGACTGTCCCTCTGTTCCCTGAATGATACTTTTGGCATATTTTTAAGATAAATGTGACGTATTTGCTGTTGCCCAGTCATCATGGAGCTCTCCTAGCCTATAGAAACTTTCAGAGATGACTGTGGCTGTGGCATTGACCAGTTTCCTCAGCCCCGTTGGGTGAAGCCTGTCAGGTCTCTGCTATCTCATGGTAGCTAGAGCCAGGCCTGCCAATGATCATTGCATCCCCAGCCAGTCCTTCCATGTAGTAAGCAGCATATCCAGCTGTGTGTCACCCCTGACTGGCCCATCCACTGCCTCTATGAAAAAGTTATACCCGACACACTCCAGAAATCTCCTGAACTGCTTGCATCCCACCATGTTGCTCTTCCAGCAGATGTCAGGGAGGTTAAAGTCTGTGATAGGAACAAGAGTGTGGGATCCAGAGCTGTTTAGAGAAGGCTTGTCCACCTCCTCACTGTGATCAGGTGGCCTGTAACACACTCCCACCACCATGTTGCCCTTACTGGCCACTTTTGTGCACCTGACCCATAAGCTCCCAACCTGACTGTTGTCCATCCTATAGAGAAGCTCCCTGCATGTGTCTGAGGGGCTCCTTCACATGGTGGCCCTCATCCTCAGTGCTTCTGCCCATCCTCTCCGAAGAGTGGGTATCCGTCTGTGGCAGCAATCCAGCTGTGTGAGCAGTCTCACCAAGACTCCGTTGCTCATGCAAGGACGGAGTTTTCTGACCACATGTGGAGCTTTAGATACTTTGTTTACCAAAGCCACGGTGAAACTTTGTGCACATAGATCTCTATGATTTTTCTTTTCCTTAAAAAAATATTGCTACTTTTTCTCCAGGTGACTGATTCTGATCTATTCAGGTCATCTTCATTTTAGTTCAGGATCCAACTGGAGCTAAGGTCTGGTACATTCTGGGAATCAAAGAGTTTAACAGCAGAGAAAGGACAAAAAAAAAGTGAAAGAAACAACCAATAAATCCCACCCTAATCCTGCAAATACAAAAGGGTGCAAGGAGGTTTTTTATAGATTCCCTCAGACCATGAACTTTACAGCATGTGTGAAAACAAGTTCTTTCTAAACGGTCATTGCTGCTGTTTTTCGTTGTTGACAGCCAAAATGAGCAAAGGAAGCTTATATATTTATATGTTGGCCATAGCCCAGGAGTTATTGGGAAGGCACACGGAGACATCTATGCACATAAATGACTTTCAGTGTAAGAGTTATTGCAAGGATGATCCTCCAGCAGTGATAAACAGATTAGCTTATCTCATATATTATAGAAGCTAGACACTGAGTAAGAACAATCAGATTCAAGAGGACAGGAGATTGAAATATTAGTCATATTTCTTCTCCCAGAATGAACAAAGTCGAGGCAGCATTACAAAGGTTCCAGTTTTCCTTTTCTTCTTGACCACTTTGTTAGAAATCAGTAGCTAATAGATAAGCTACAGGATAATATTTTTTTTTAAATTAGGTTTGTCCTTAGCAGTCCTATGGCAATATGGAAAAAATAGGCATATGCACAGTAGAAACTAGATACGAGTTTAGCACTAGCATCAAGTAACCAAGTACATCCTTGCAGTTGTTGCACCCACACTCCCAAATGACAAGTATCAGAGATCTCATCTTGGGCAATCAGTTCTCTCTTTCTAGGCTTTGAAGAATATTGTTTTCATGCCTAAGCCATACATTTTCCATATAAATCTGTAGGATACAGGCAATAGTTATATACTCCATTGTATAGTGTAGTCTGTTCTCTGAATATTGTATTGCAGTAGCTATTAGTATACTTTCATTCATCCTGTGTTACAGTCCTTAGCACCAGTTGCAAGCGCAAGTAGTTGTGGGATTTACTGTCTGGTGAGCACATCTTAATCTAAAATACCCTTGTGATTTAATGTAGAGACATTTTAAACCCTAAGGTATTAATGTCTACAGTAATGCTGTTATTAACACTAATGGATCTATTACTCAAGAAAAATATATGCTTTTTTATAATGCGCTTACGTTCAAGGTCTTACATTTATTTCTCCTCTGCTGAAGTTTCGTGCGTGTCGTGTATACCTCCATCATCGGTAATGGGAAAAGAACTAGTTTGTTAAAGAAGAGATGTTGATAACCTTTCTTAGCATAACTGAAGGGTTAATGCTGTTGCCAGGGCGTAGGAAATCTGCGTTCTGGTCAGCCAAAGGGACTCAAAAACACAGCTTGTGAGAGAGTGGTTTTCCCAGCGTAAGCAGGGTCGGTGTTTGGGGCCTCTCAGCTCTGAGCTGAATGCAGTAACACGAGGCTGCTGTATAACATGAAAGCTATACACTGACATCGGCCCTCTTTCCTCCTGTGCTCTAAGCACTCACACCTATACTTCATGAGTGGGCTCTTGGGGCGTTGGGCACGCTGTGAGAGAACACCCTGATCTGGTCAGGTCTCTCAGGGGTCTGTGTGCTCCTTTGCCTTATTTTTGGGTCTGGCTTGAGTGGAAATATGTGCCAAGCTACTGAGAGGGGGTCTACACAGAGCTCTGCGCACCTGGGGAGCTTCACAATCCAAACAGACCCAATGAGCTACATCACTCCAATACAGCTGTAAAGAGAACTGCCCTACTGGGAATTATAAGATGATTTAGCAAAAGACAGCACTAATGCTGGTTATAAACCGCTTCTCGCTTTAGGTTTACAGTGGGGATAGTCATTGTGTGATATTGCTCACTACTGGAACATTGACATTTGCATTTATGAAATTTGACTGGAGTATCTCTTCACTTGGAAGACATCTAAATGCCTCTTTTCAACACTCAGGAACAGAACTCTGAAGACTGAGCAGGGAGCAATAGCACGTTTGTTGTGCAATAGTTGGTGGGGAAAGGCATGCGTTGGTCCACCCTGAACATTTCCAGAGATGTCAAGAGCAACTCTGAGAAGGGAAAATGTCCCTGCTGTTGTGCTGTGATCTAGATGCCTGTTGAAGACTATGTGTTACTCAAAGGGTCCTCCTTGGGGTGGCTCTGGTGACAGGGAGCTCCCAAATCCAGCTCTTGGGGATTGCCTGGTGACACAGCACACAGTGAGGGGTTATGAGGGTTGTCTGGACATGTGCTAAGCATGGGATGGAGTCAGTCAGAAGTCCAGAATCCAGGACATTGTGTTCTTCAGAGTCACGTATAAATTACGGGAGTCTGGTGTGACGGGCAGGGAAGGACACTCCAAAGCCATTCATCAAACTAAAACATCTCCGCACCGCTGTGCACAGCCCATAAATCATCACAGTTTTCGCCAGCTATTCATGTCCTGAAGAGATCCACTAGCTTTATAGGGGAAATGCTGTTAGAGAGATTCTCCATACAAGCAGTGCTGTGGCCAGGCTGTAGCTGGGGACCTGAAGTTTCTTCTAACTATGACGCATGTGTTGTCTCCTATGCACTCCCCTCCTAGGGAAAAATTCAAAGTGATTTCTCTTACATGAACTGGTCCAGAAACCAAAGAACATCCATGAAGAACCATGAGAACATCCTTTTGAGGTCAAGGGCTTGCTGACCATGGTCAAAAGCAAGCCTGGGACTGTGCCAACATGTGCAGACGATGTCATTTTGCTGCCCACAGCCTATGTGGTCTTTACCCATGCAGAATACCTGAGGATCAGCAGAGATGCCCTGACTCTGAGACTGGACCAGAGCCACGCAGTGTGGCTAACCCCACCAGTGGGTGTTCCGCACCTTCTCCAGTTTACAACATGTGCAATGAAAGAAGAACCTTGTTGCTTCTAGTTGAAGTTTTGCTAAATTAAGCCTTCCTTTGCACCCACAAAAGTTAAAGGAGTAGTACTGGATGCCGGGTCTAATAGGAAAGGCAAGAACAAGAGCTGTAAGACTTTCCAACTTCACCTTTGAAAATTCTCTCCTTAAATTTTAGCGAACCTATTTTTCAGGCATTTATAATATGCTTTAACTAAAATGCAGAATTGTTATTTGGACAGCAGTTTATTCAGCAATTAAACTTGTAGTTGTTCATTTTAGTGCAGTTTCAGATGAAGAAACACTAACCCACACCCTTGCTGACTCAACAGGTCTGTCCACCTATGCTGACAGGTTTTAAACTGGTAAATCAAGTCCTGAAGTTTTATTCTGTTAATTTTCATCGAAAATTAATATGCTACAGGAGAATGCATTGCGATCTATTTTAGGTTTTGTATCACAAAATCGTTATTACTAGTGGGTGATTTGCAAGTCAATAAAAACCAACCAGCCTGACTTCTCGATCTTCTGCTGAATGTGCTGTCAGTTAGGAATAAGACCCAATCAATTTTACTTGCAAATTGGGCAAATTTGATGTGGAGTCATTGATCAAGTACAGAGGATCCAAGAGGTATTTTATTTGTGTTGTTTTTTTTTTTTTTTAAGAGAGGAATTATATTTGAAAGTTAATTATGGCTTTTAAAAGATGCACTCATCATTGCATTGCAAATATATAAACAACTGTAACGTTGCCTGGATGTTTCTCGTCTGAAATCTTGGTAAATAAAAGGTGGAAGAAGTGATTTTAAGAAGTGCTGAGCACATATTCTGTGTCACACCCTGGACAGCATGCAACGTACAGCTGCTTATTTTCTGTGACTAAAGCATTTTTGTACAGAAAGGGCCATGTCTTTGCTGCAAGCACACTATCTAAAAATCTGGCTTCCAGGTTGCTGCTGGCAGCAAACTTCTGCTTTATTATGTGAGCTGGTAGCTTCAGAGGCTGAGCTTAGTGAAAAACAACGGTGCTTATCTGTACTGTGGACTCCAGGGGACTCTTAACATTAAGGCTTTCACTGCTGGCAGCACAAAAAGAGTTTGCTATAATGAGCTTTAAAATCACATTAGAATGGAATAAAAATCAAAGTTCCTGCAAAGCATTCTTAGCAAGATCTGCTGTCTGGACAGACCTGTGGTTGAGAAACTCCAAAATGGGTGTCAGGTAATAAATCTTTTATCCTAAAGTTCCTCACTAATTATTTCCAATTTCCAACTGCTCATCCCTGGCACTATAACAGTGCTGAGCAAGAAATTAATCGGGAATGGTTTATTCAGTGGACTTTACTCATTTTAGGTGCTGGTTGCTCACAATTTTCTTAGAGTTCAGTCCTCATTTAAAATTGGTAGATGAGTAATTCCAGAGTGATATTTGGTCTGTAATTAGTTGGCAAAGAGCTCATTGTACCTTCTGGATGTGACTGATGGATGAGAATTTAAACAGATGCCTATGTCATGTGATTGGCTTGCTTTTTCATTGGATGCATTTAATAGGATAATTGTGTTCTGGTATAAAAAATTGCATTTAATTTAAAGATTATAGCAGAGTCCTCTGAATCTTAGCTAGAATCTTAGCCAACCGTGCCCTGGGCTTCATCCCCAGCAGCGTGGGCACAGGGCGAGGGAGGGGATTCTGCCCCTCTGCCCTGCTCTGGTGAGACCCCCCCAGGAGTCCTGCGTCCAGCCCTGGAGCCTTCAGCACAGGACAGACCTGGAGCTGTTGTCTGATAGGACAAGGGATAATGTCTTTAAACCAAAAAAGGGTAGATTTAGATTAGATATAAGGAAGAAATTCTTTACTGTGAGGGTGGTGAGGCCCTGGCCCAGGTTGCCAAGAGAAGCTGTGGCTCTCCCGTCCCTGGCAGTGTTCAAGGCCAGGTTGAATGGGGCTTTGAGCAACCTGGTCTGGTGGAAGATGTCCCTGTCCATGGCAGGGAGGTTGAAACTAGATGATGTTTCAGGTCCCTTCCAACCCAAACCATTCTGTGATTCTGTGATACAATGAGAAGCATCTGTGTTGGTGGGGCTGTGTCCTGCGTGAATACCTGTGACTTTGCTGCAAATAAACAGCCCCCTGGTTTCACATTTTCTGTTACTTTCACTTCAAGAAGGTTGAGACTTCACTGTCAGTTTTAAAATCTGCTTTTTCAAACATGCAGCTCTAGTCTGGTTAAAGGGAAGAGGCCAATGAAAGATGAAGTTCCCCAAAGAAGGTGTCAGGGCTCTGTCCTACCTGCCTCCTGCTCAAGAGGAAGAAATCAAGAGTGGAGGTTGCTGGCAGAGGGAGCTGACCTTGCATGCGTGCCTTGCGGGCACCGAGGAGTGCCGGGGGAACTGCAGGAGGAACTTCATTTCAGAAGGCTTTTAAAAGTTGCACTTCGAGACTGCCAAGTTGACCTGCATTGCTGCAGTGAGTGGTGCATGGGTCAATGGTGTGGAGGCAGAAATGCCTCCCGTGAGAATATACAGCTTGCAGCCACTATTTTTGGAACAGTCAAAACCCGGCAAGGAAGCGGCTCCTCCCAGCTGGTCTCTGAGATGTTACTTTACATCCTGTGGTGCACCAAGAAACCAGCTACGGAGAGGCTGCAGACCTCCCCTCCAGGGTGGAACAAATTAACATTTTGAGCTTTTTAAATAATGAAGTAGGAAAGATAACACAACATTTCAATTCTTTTTAAGAGGCCAGGACATGCACCCCATCTTGAAGCCATCACCGGTCTCAGCAATGTTGCTGATGCCAGGTTACTCACAGTGCACGTGGAGTAGAGGCACTTGTTTTTCCTTGGGGTCTACGTAGTCTCCCTGCCTCCGCTTCTCCTGTGCTGTTCTTCCATCCCTCACACACACTCCTTCTCCATACAGAGAACAAATCAGTCAATAATACCTGAATTGTAGGCTTGGCAATTTATTCAAAAGAAGAGTCATCTGCACATCAAAGCCCGGGACAACATACAAACCTCTTAAATTGTATTTTGAGGGTCTTGGATCATGCATGATTTTGCTCAACTTCCTCCCGTGGAGCAGAACCAGCATGACCAGCAGCGCAGATCCCTATCACATCCCACAGACTGAACCAATGAGCTGTTTTCCGGGATCTGCGATGATCCACACTTTCAGGTAGCTGCTGGGAAAAGAAAGCAATGGCAACGGAGGAGGAAGGTCCAAGTGATAAAGTTGGGACTGCAGTGTGGTGCCGTGCACCGTGGCTGCTTCCCCAGCACTCTTGCTGATGGCATCACATAGTTGTCATTTTGCCTGCTCCTGATTCCCATTCAAGCATCGTACCAGCCGCAGTGCACCCGATGTTGTGAATGCCAGGAGCTGGCCCATGTTCCGTTGTACTTCACAGCCTGCTGATTTCAGCACAGCCCGGTGAGTGCCGGGCAGCCTGGCCTGGCACATGCAGGAGCCTGAGTGGTTGGGGATGCTGCGTTCATCAGGAGGACCACTTGCCACGTTGGGAAGAGGTGGGTTTGCTGCTGAGGAGCTGCCTTGCCTAGGCCTGCCAGGGAGCGTCGTGCTGAGTTCACCCTCCAGACCCGAGTGGAGGAGGTGGTAGGTGAACATAGCAGCCAGAAACTCAGATTAGATAGGAAAATAAGAGGAAAGGTATTGAACTCCCTGTAGAAAGAGCATGAGCTGGGACATGTAAGGGACAGTTAAAAAAGAAAAAAAGTGTTTAAATGTCTAAATATGTAGACTGATGGCAGATGTTAGGATTCTCAAAGAACCCAGCTTAATGCTGTTGAGTATAGTAGAAATTTGGACTTTCTGCCATTATCTAAATACCTTAAAAACTCCTTAACTAATTGAGTTGCCACTGTGTGTCAGGGTAGAATTAAATTCTTTGCCCTGAAACAAGTTTTCCTCCTGTTGTTTGTGTGACTGAAAACATTCAGCTCAACATGACATCAGCTCTCGCTCCCCAACGCCTGTGCAAAGATTTATGACAGTGTTTCCAGGAGTATGTTTCTCGTGCTATAAAAGAAGAGACAGAGAAGATGAGCACATCAAAGACGTGTCCTCATCTGGCACAAGGCAACAAACTTTCCATAAAGCAGCACGTCATTTTATCCTTCCATTTGCCACTGATGTGTTCAGCAATGTGGCGGCAGCTGTGACAGGAACGGTGAAGGTTCCTGACCCGTAACCTCCAGTCAGTGCTGGGGAATGCAGCAGAGAGGCTGTGGGATGATGGACGTGCAGTCGCCTCAGGCAAAAAGTTATGCTCTGGAAAACCTGACTCGCAGGATTTAATTTGGCTGCATAGGCGAGGGACTTCGGCATAGTTGAGGTACTGCCATGTCTCCTTCCTTTTGCTTGGGTGAAGGAGCTTCATTTACTTTGACAATGCTATCTGTGTGTCTGGTGTATCTTCCTCACACTTTTCCTTGTGCTACCATGCAACAGCTTGCTGATGCTCTCCTTCATCTTACCCTCTGCACCAGAGAGCTGCAAGTTTGGTGACTTCATGCACGAATCTTTTCAGCCATATGTGAAATGTAAAACCCAAGTTCCAGATAGGAGATGCAGTAGAGAACCAATTTATCCCAAAGTGTGACTCTAGATAAGGAGAAAGTATGCAAATTTGGTGTTACAGGAATCAGAAAATAAGGATGGAATGAGAGAGTTCGGTGCAAAGTCAACTCTAGTGTTGGTGAAGTTCATAATTAAATGAAGTCAAAGCAAACAATGGGGCAGTCAAGAAAAGGCTCCAACCTTATGGCTTGGAGGCAGTCAAGTCAAGGATACAGAAAATGAGAGGAGGGAAGAAGGTGTTTGAAAACAGTAAATAGAAATGAGAGTGGAAATTCAGAGGCAGACCATATCCTGCTGAAATAGTGTGATTGCTCAGGTTGGAAGAGGGCTGATCATTCTGACTTGCTAGGGCTAACAAATGATCACAATTTGTTTCTCCCTATCCTTAAGAGAGCACAAGACCTCCTCAGCACAAAGCTGAGGCATCTGTAGGTGGAAGGGAAGAATACCATCTTTTGAATCTAAACTACTGCTTCCACTAAAGAGGTCTTCCGTCCAGCTCCTGATAAGATAACAATTTTGATCTGCTAAGTTCCTAAGCTGTAAAAGAAATCACACTCCAACATGATATGGCTTCATATTCAAGGAATAATTAGAGCTACTCTCTAAATCAGCATCTCACACAGGGCAGAACCATGGAATTCCCCAGTGACTGTGAGGGATCAAAAGGCTCCAGATGTACTTATTTTGCATTGCTGTTAGTTTTTTTAGTTCTTTTACTTATTTACAGTGTTCTTTAAGTCAAAGTCATCTGTTATTTCCACATACATGTTGAAAAAGTCTATCCATATTTAAATGCTTTGTCATCAAGTATCTTTCAGTTTACTCTGTTTTGGAAATGATGGAAAAGAAACACATCACATTTCAATATTAGGCATGTTATGACAATTTTTCTTTCTTCCATGTTCCCTATGACAGCTCTTCAGGCAAGTATCAATCCAACTTCAAAGGCAGTGTTTGGCCTATGACATCTCAGAGTTGCTCATCAGTCAAGATACATTTGAGAGACAAGGTAGCGTTTAGATACTGTGACTGCCCTGTTAAGCATACTTGTTCAATAAACAGGATAAGTAAATAGCGTCATGCTTGGAACTTCCAAAAAGCCAAAACTATAAATTACTAGTAACCTTTGGCAAAGCTTAATTTATGCATTCCCATTCATGCAACAATCATGTCTGACTGGATCTGTTTACAAGTGATATCAGACTAATTTATTCTTTAATTCCACTGGTGCATGCAGTAATACTCTGTATTTTTGCTAGTGAAGGTAGAAAGTGAATCAGCTCCACATTATTCTCAAACTTGCCTCCCACCCTTGGGTTAATTGTGTACTAGAGGGAGAGGAAGGTGGGAACTGGAACTGAACTGAAGCATTTAATTCCCAGCTGCAGGTAGGGATAGTCTGATATATTCCTTGAAAAGCAGATTTATACCACTTTTTCCTCAGAAAGTTGCAAAAGATCAAAATCATAGTGAAGAAAGCTTGAGATGAGGAAAAGAACTAATCACCCATGTTAGTTACTCCTGTGTTGTCTTTTCCGTGGAAAATCAATGGTTAAGACTTTTTAGAAAGGAAAAATTAATGGAAGTTGGAGGCCCCCGCCAAGTTAAGCTGTTGAAGATCTTGGTCTCTACCTCCATAGTATCCGCAGGATAAGAGAGAGACAGATAACAGCAAAACCAAGACATATATCTAAGAACCTTCCAGGGTGGGTCACACAGGACTTTTCCCGTATAACTCTTCCAATTATTGCAATTCAAATCCATTTTAATTTTCTGGTTAATAGAATAAGACATGTCCTTTTACCCTAAATCTTATCGGAGTAAAATGTAAGGACCTGGCTAAAAAAAGTGAGCACCATGCTTAGCCAGAGGTGAACATTGTTAGAGAAAGCAGGACTGCTCTGGGTGTGTTGAGTTTACCATTCTTGGGGTTTGCTGGATGCTCTTCAACAGCACTGCTAGGGCCAGGCTGCAGGTTGCTGACCCAGTGCCAAATTTGGGGCAAGAATTTTCCCCTGTCATTTCTCATCTGTAACTCTTAGCTGGAGGCTAGGGAGAAGGCATGAAGCTCTGGGGTCACTCTGAATGTGTCACACTGTGCCATATATTTGAACAGGGAAGGCCTACAGAAAATTTCTAAGAGTTGTAAGATTTTGTCCTTTGCTGGTAATATGATTGCTTTAACCACCCTGGGTCTAGCTGTGCAAGCCATTGAGGCAGTGATAATTTGTAACTAACACATTTTAGAAAGCCATGAAAAAGGCCTAAAATAGAAATTCCATCTACAATGCCACATTTTTGGTGTCAAAGTGTTAGAAGAAATTGATAAATTCTCTGCTGGAGAGCTGGAATCTCAACTTTCTAGTCCAGTAGAATCACAAGATATTAAACCTTATGTTGTCGCTGGTGCTTCTATATCGATTACCTCCAGGACAGCATAAGAAGGGTTTGGGCTGGGTGTTTGAGGCTACTGAGACCACCAAAATTCTGAAGGAGTGCTTTTGTATACTTGAGAAGTACCTGAAGCTACATATCCATCACTGAATTGCATATCTAAACTGTTTTAGAATTTGTAATCCGTTGGTCTTGGCTCTTCTTGACCCTGGAATGGAATCGAGGAGGATGCAGCAAACTTCCCTTGCATCTTATATTAGCATCTTTCCAGCTGTATATTATAAGTGAGGCAGCAGATATGTATGCCTGGAGAAGTCGAATGGTGGGCTGGTGGAAAAGACTGTCCAAAATTCCTTGTATTTGTACAAAGAAATCTTTCGAGTGATATGTCCTGATGAAGGACAGCTTAGACTGCTCCCCATACTAAGAATTTAGTCAGTGTTATAGATGCAGACAAGTTCGCTACTGTTACTTCTCCACACTCCCCTTTCAAAAATAAAATGAAAAGGTGGGCCGCCTCTGACCAAATGGAGACACCTACACATATGATCTTGTCATTTAATGTAGTTTAATAATCAATGGGTGAGTAATGGGCACTTCAGGTCGTTCTAAAATAGATACTGAAAATACTCCAGATGTGTTACAACTGACAAGTGCCTGTTTCTCCCTGTTGAGGAGAAAGAGAGCCTACGGGAAGCATTGCAGATATCGATATTGATACTGTGGTTGTTTACGGCGAGATTAAGACCCTAGGACCTTTCCTGGCAATGTTTGGCAAGACCTTTGGAATTGAGATTTGCTTCTTAGGTTTCTTTTCATGTTTTTCTCATGTGCTCTAAACTTTTCATAAAGGCATGCATTTTTCTTCCAAAGGCGAAAGAGTTTAGAACACTTCTGACACAAAAGTTGCAGAATACTAGTATGCTGATCCCTCTAATGGTTTATAATTACCCTCTCCACAATGTAGTTTCAGTAATATCTACTGTGTTCATTGTAGTGCGTGTAACAGAGGCACCACCATCTAAATAGTGTCTATAGACATATTTCCTTCACCACCTTCTCTGTGATTTAGCAGACTTTGCAAAACAACATGAGACATGGCAGATGAGAACATTCTCCTCAGAGTTTTCTCAATCCTGGTGTACACTAGATAAGGGGTAACAAGAATGAAGCTGATAGAATTATGCCCATACAAAACTGCATGTTCAAGATCAGCATAAGGCACTTTTTATTTCTTCTGAACTGATAGACCACTAAATAGGCAAGTTCTTTTGCAGTAGTACTAGTGGGAATAGTACTGAGGATTGGCTGAATTACTTGGTAGCTTTCTTACCAGCACCCTTACTTCTTGGATCTATTGAAGATAACATTAATCAATATGCTTTCCTGCATTTACTGTAATAACCCTTTTATGCTAAACAGAATCACAGAATCACAGAATGTTAGGGGTTGGAAGGGACCTCTGTGGGTCATCTAGTCCAACCCTCCTGCCGAAGCAGGGTCACCTACAGCAGGCTGCACAGGACCTTGTCCAGGCGGGTCTTGAATATCTCCAGAGAAGGAGACTCCACAGCCTCCCTGGGCAGCCTGTTCCAGGGTTCCGTCACCCTCAGAGGGAAGAAGTTCTTCCTCATGTTCAGACGGAACTTCCTCTGCTTCAGTTTGTGCCCGTTGTCCCTTGTCCTGTCGCTGGGCACATCCTCCTGACACCCACCCTTCAGATATTTGTAAGTATATATTAGGTCCCCTTTCTGCCTTCTCTTCTTCAGGCTGAACAAGCCCAGCTCCCTCAGCCTCTCCTCGTAGGAGAGATGCTCCAGTCCCCTCATCATCCTCGTAGCCCCCCGCTGGACTCTCTCCAGTAGCTCCTCATCTTTCTTGAAGTGGGGAGCCCAGAACTGGACACAGTACTCCAGATGAGGCCTCACCAGGGCAGTGTAGAGGGGAAGGCGAGCCGCCCTCGACCTGCTGGCCACAGTCCTCCTAATGCACCCCAGGATGCCATTGGCTTTCTTGGCAGCCAGGGCACACTGCTGGCTCATGGTCAACCTGTCGTCCACTAGGACACCCAGGTCCCTCTCCGCACAGCTGCTCTCCAGCAGGTCCACCCCAAACCTGTACTGGTGCATGGGGTTGTTCCTCCCCAGGTGTAGGACCCTGCATTTGCCTTTGTTGAACCTCATCAGGTTCCTCTCTGCCCAACTTTCCAGCCTGTCCAGGTCTCGCTGAATGGCAGCACAGCCTTCCGGTGTGTCTACCACTCCTCCCAGTTTGGTGTCATCAGCAAACTTGCTGAGGGTACATTCTAACTCTTCATCCAGGTCGTTGATGAAGAAGTTAAACAAGACTGGGCCCAGTACTGACCCCTGGGGGACACCACTAGTTACAGGCCTCCTTCTTCTTACTCAGAAATGCCAGCCTATAATAATGTCCATTAGTGAGCTATGTCTTTGAAAACCGAAAGAAGAGCTTAGCAACACAGCAGAGCAGACATGGGACTTTTAATAAAATCCAGCTTTTCCTTCCAAGCTAGCGTTCTGTTTATTATCTGGAGCAGTGAGTGCTTGGAAATCTTTTGCAGGCATCCAAACTGAAAAGCAGAAGAATTATTCAGACATCAGAGGACACGCAATACAACAGCAAATACTTATACACTAATTTCTGTGCTGTTTTTGGGTTAATTGAAAAAAATCTGTCACTCTTTATTCTCCTAAGACTAACATCTAGTTTACAGGCAGGCTCTATTAGTGGCTGCTTTAAAAATTAATTGACCTTATCACAGTATTGAGAAAAAGCTGCTGCACTCAGAAGAGCTGCATGAAATCTCTCATTGTATTTCACTGCAAAACCAACAAGGATAAGTCCCTAAAGGGCTCTTAAGCCTTTTCACCAGTCAACTGCTTTTGGAATAGAAATGCATAGAAACACAATACCATTTAATGCAGTGACATGTTGTCCATACAAATTCTTACAATACAAACAGCTACAGCGTTTCATGGCCATGAAAGTCCTAGTCAGCCCGGGAACCAAATGCTGGATGATCTGAAGATGCATAGAGAAATGGTCCCTCTCTTTTGCAGCCCTTGGCCGCCAGGCCTGACCTGGTTATGTATAAATGGTGCCTTCCTTTCTAGAGGAAGTGCTTCTGACTGGCTCAGGTGGATGTTGCTTCTTCCATCGCCTTCTGTTTTAAGCATCTGCTCTGTGGTTTGAGGGACCTCCTGAGTCCCGCGATCCAAAGGCTGAGTTAGTGAAGCCCAGCCCTTCTGTGCCTGCCATTCCCTCTGTGATTCAGAGCAGCATCAGGCTACAAGGGCTTTAGGGGAAGCATTATACAAACCAGCAAATTCTCTACGCTGGCGAAGATGTGAATGTAAGGGTGAATTTAGCATTGTGCCCAGGCTCCAGTGCCGGAGCACTGTGCTTTTTCATAGAGGAATGTGGATTCTCCTGGAGCACAGAGAGTGAAGCAAGTGGGAAAGCATGCAGAACCATCACAAACAAAGCTCAGAGGACCACAACAGGAGAGCAAGTAAAGCCATCTATGAAGGCTATTATTCTGCCTCTTGTCTGTGCCGCTCACTCAAATCTGCAGCAAGTAGAAGACACTCTGTTAATTCTGGGCTTACACCAGCATGCATAGCAACTTCTGGGAGGTTTTCAAAGACACTTGTGGTATGGGTCCCTCCACCAGGAAAAGTCAAATGTTTGAGTTTGTGTATATTTTATGTCACTGAAATTTTGCTGTGCTGATTTTTCGTGTTTAAGATAGACTTTTGTCCAGGAAACTCCTCAAAGATTTGCTCCAGCTCCCTCCGAAGTGCAAACAAATTTAGGAACATGTCGGTTACAACTGGACTCTTGATAGTTCACGAAAAATCAGGTATTTTCTCAAAAAAAAAAAAAAGCCATTTGGATTGATTCAGCTCAGTTAATGTTTCTCTAATCTAAGCCATAATAGCAATCTCTTAAATAACTCAATACCGTAGAAAGCAGAGCCAAATCCTTGGATGTATCTTGTGTATTACACCGATGCAGTTCAAAAGCAGTTCTTCTCATGAGCAGAAATAAAGTTACCAGTTTGAATGCTCTCTGTGTCCTTGTGACATATCCCTTCTGGTATATTGCAGTCTTAATCTATAGGAAAGGAAAGAAGAGAAGATTGTTTTCCTAAAGTGGACTGGTCAGAACTGAGTTGATAGCAGACATCCAGTTAATGGCAAGAGAGGCAATCCTGGGGTAAGGCCCTTTGAGAGATCTATAGATTCAGCAGAAATTCAGACCATGTCACCTTCTCACTCCTGCCAGTCTGTTCTAGAATTTTTAAGCAGTCACTGTTATTCTTTTACTGATTAGATAACACATTTAAAGAAAAAATAGAAGTCTGTTTGATATCCACTTGATGGAGGGAAATTGTCTAGGTATTAAAGCAGGAGAGTGAAGACTCATCCTGTTTCGGAGTCTCCAGTTGCTCTTTTGTTGTCCTTGCTCTACTTCAGCTTTTCTGTCTTGACTATGTGCATAATATTTCGTCACCTTTCAGGTGTGTTGTGCTTTCCAGCCAGTTGGCCCCCAGCATGTACTGGTGCCTGGGACTGTCCCACCCCTGGGACAGGACTTTCTGTTTCCCCTGGTTGCACTTCACAAGGGTTTTGTTGCCCTATTTCCCCAGCCTGTGAATGTCCCTCTGAATGGCAGTGCAACTGGTGGTGTTACCAGCAACTCCTGCCACTTTATCATCTGCAAACTTCCTGAGGGTGCAGCCTGTCCCGTCATCCAGGTTGTTGATGAAGATGTTAAACACTTTTATCACCAGTGCCAGTCCCTGGGGCACACCACTGGTGGCTGGCCTCCAGTTGGACTTTGTGCTGCTGCTGAGAATCCTATAAGCCCAGCTGTTCAGCCAGTTTTCAGTCTACCTCCCCATCCATTTATCTAGCCTGTACTTCATCTGTTTGTGTATGAGCATGTTATGAGAGGCAGTGTTGAAAGTCTAAATAAAGTCAAGATTAAACAATGTAAACTCTTTACCCCTATCCACCAAGCCAGTTGTTTCATCACAGAAGGCTGTCAGATCTGTCAAGCATGGTTTCCTGTTCCTGAATCCATGCTGACTACTCCCAGTCAAATTCTTGTCATTCATATATACATTTGGAAGTGGTTTCCAGGAATATGATGTACTTGTTACCATTCCACTACAGTACATGCAAGATAAATGTGATGTTTTCCTCTGTAAATATGTGTGTATACATATACACATGTATATACACTGAAGAGTGAATCAGTACACACAAATCTGAAAAGCTATAGGTGGTAAAAAGTATCAGTCATAGAAAGAGTTGGAAAGTAAGAATTTGTGAGAGAAAATTGCTGATGCACACACAGGACTATAAGGTGCTATATATAATTAGCCTCTTGTTAAAATTTACATGGCTCTATTTGTTCTGTATTCTCTTGTGTTAGGCAAACTCAAGGAGGAGTTTGAAACTCTTAACAATAGCTTTCACTTCTCTGGAGAGGCCCATGGCTGAAAACTACCCTGCTCCCATATCTTGACTCTGAAGTATTTGCACTTAAAAGGAGAGAATAATAGCTGCAAGGTCTGTCTTTCTTCCTGTCCTCAGCACAAGAAAGGATTCCTGCAGAAGTGTATTTTTTCCCCTTGTCTGATCTATTATCTGTGGTCTTTACCCGTTACTCTCCTGTCTAGTAAATCATTTTGATTTTGACATTCTCTGTCTTTTGAACAAATCCTCCAGGGTGGAATCAGATATTTGCTTTCTGATTCTATAAACTAGTCAAATAGATGCTTCACCAGCCTCGTTGCCCTTTTCTTGACATGCTCCAGCACCTCAATGTCCTTCTTGTAGTGAGGGGCCCAAAACTGAACACAGTACTCCAGGTGTGGCCTCACCAGTGCCGAGTACAGGGGCACGATCACCTCCCTACTCCTGCTGGCCACACTATTCCTGATACAAGCCAGGGTGCCTTACAGATATATTCCACAGGTGCAGTCTACCTGTTTCCTAGATGGGATGTGATCAGTAAACCTTGCACTGTTTGTGCTAGCACTTGTAACCAGTGTTGCCTGCCCAGTTATGGAGCTGCCCTGTCCCAAAAGCCACTGTAGGGCTGGAGCCCACTCATCGTAGTGATGTAGTGAGCTGGGACATGTGCAACCACATGAGCCAGCCTTTATTTTTGCTGGTCTGCTGTGATCTCTTCATTGAATGCTCCCACTTTGGCCAAAGTGAGATGCCTTGGGCTGGGTTTGCTGGGAACAGTTGTCCCCTGGGGAAGTTCTCCTCTCCTGACTCCTTGTCTCCAGTATTTCTCAGCTGCGTGTGCATGTGCACTGCTGGCGAAACAATGGTGTCTTGACAAGTTAATTCTCTCATATTTATTCTTCTAGAATAATATATTTATAGTTACCTGGGCTGCTTCTGACATTGCAGGCTAGCGTGAAGTCAATCACTCACTGCTACCTTTCATCATGCTGTTTTATCAGTGGATTGGTTCAAATGCACTTATCTTGCCAATTGCACAGCAAGAATTCACTCTTCCTTAGGGTCGTTTTGAAAATAGTTTCCAAGAAGGCATTTTCTAGTCCAAATTACTTCTATTCTTTTTCAAATAAAGGAATACTGTCTACAATGGATGAGCACACACAAAAATCCTGAATCCAAATGTGCTTGGATTTCAGGCTGTTTCAAGTCTGGATCCAAACTAGCTGTCTAGAGTTTCTTTTTGATTTTCCTTCACTCCCTTTAAGATTCATACATTTTCCTGAGGCTTATTCATTGGCAGTATGCAGAAGAAAAATGTACTGTCATGCAAGGGAGGTAACCTTGTAGTGAGTGATTCACATTGGAAATAATCGAGTATTAAGAATTCTTTGAAAAAATAGTGGATTCCGAGCTACCTTTTTTTGCACAGCCAGTGACTAACTTTGAAGAAATAGAGAAATCTGTGTAAATCATAAATCTGTTGTGTTCCAGGGCTGGTGCTTAGCATGCTGAAAGGCAGATGTCATTTATTTAAGCACAAAACAGGTTAGTCCTTTTCTTACCAAAAATAAAACTATCTGTATAAGCAACAGGCCAGTTCCAAGACATGATTGCCCCACAGGAAGAAAGCATTAGGAACATTCACCCCCACCTAATAATTATGGAAATGATTAGCGCATGATAGCCAGTAATGTGTGCCTTATCATGGACTGGAGACCGATAGACGGTGAGCTCACACACCTGGTGGGCTCTGCCATCTCCTTAGGATTCGCAAGCTCACGGTGGCTCTTTGGTGAGCCTGGAGGTCTACATCTGCTGAATACAGTCACCAAGGCTTTGGACTTTCATGTTCATGGCCGAATCCTTCATTAAGGCAAGCCAGCAGGAAAGCTCGCTTGTCTCCAGGACTCACAGTGCCAAGATAGTTCTGCCTTTCATTTTTCACACAACAATCCACCTTGCAGAATAGGAAACATAAAGCTGTTCTGCCTCCCTTTCCCTTGCCCTGACCACTAGATAAAATCCCACTTGAGAGTAATCATAGCTATTTCTAAGCAGTTCAGCTTGCCTTTCTAGCTCAGTCTGGCAGCTGAATTTGCTGCCAGAGCTGAAGGACTCCAGTAAGCAATTTAAGAAGTAGCTCATAGCTGATTAGCAGTCTTTCATCTTCACAGCTCTTCACACTATTTCCAAACAATTTCATTTATTTTTGTGGGACAAAAACAACCCTGATCTGCCCATCTTGTTTAGTAGATACATTTATTTATTCCTTATTATCATCCATACCATTTTGCAGAGACAGGTGCCATCTACACTGCAGTTACAGCCTAAACTTCTACCAGTCCTTGTAATAACCTTCTTCTTCCACCTCATCAATCAGCCTATATTCACTGGGGGCTTTTTATGCTTGCTATATGCCACTGCAGAGCACAAAACAAAATACATCAAATGAGAGAGGATGAGGTGACAGTGGAAATGAATCATGGTAATAGTCCAGTATAATATGTATGCATTAAGTAACAAACAGTGCAGAATGTGATATTGCATTTTTTCTTACTTAATGCCATGCTGGAAGTGAGTTGTTAACAGTCAGACTCTCCTGCAAACTCTCAACCTTGTGTTTTCAGCTGCCTGTGGTAAAATGAAATCATTGAATAACTCTGAAAAGTCTGCAAAATATATCTCTGATGGTCTTAGTTACCACTGGAGACCTCAGAGGTCAGGAAGACCTTTGAAGATGAGCCCAGTGCTCCAGAGTTACTGGATCTGAAATGCAAGCATGTGTTACAGCCAACAGCTGACTCCACCTAGGCTGTCTGCACCATGATCCCCGTTTCAAAAGCCAAGGAGCCCTGTGTGAGACCAACTTGGGTTCAACAGCTCTATTTACACCAGCCATGCACCACAAGGAAGCAGATACACCAAAAACTGGCCTCTCTTTCTGTTGAGCAATATCTGAGCTAATGCTTACTCTTCAACATGCCCTGGCTTGGCATCTGTGGCATGGATAACGTGCAGCCCAGATGGTCCAGCAATGGGTAATCCAGAAATGCCTCTCTAAGTGCAAAATGACTCCAGAACTGGTCAGTGTTGCTCAAGGAAGGAAAGCGGTGGGAGTGGCGTGGGGGACACTTCGGTGGCAATGTGTTGCACGTGTTGCCAAATCAGACAGGAACCTGGGGGAGGCTGTACTAATATTTCTACTGCATATAGCTGAGTCTGTTATGTAGACAAGCAACACGGAAACTTGTAGAGCATGAATATGATGTGTCCTCTTTTCCCTTCCCATCCTGAAAAAATATGCTCAATTTTTCGCCTAAGTTCCCAGAAGTGTTGCTGGCTTTACATGTTTTCCTTCACATCAAGCTCCTTCTGAAACATCTTTGAGTGAAACAAAACCGATTAATCTGCCTTGGCACTTTTGGTGACTATTGGAAAACATTGCTCATGAGCTGCTCTGCTGTATCATTTATGCTTTTGTTACTCTGATACACAGAGATATTTCACCTTCTCTTTCTCATCCAAATTGCTGAATATTTTGTACAAACTGTTAAAATAGATAGCACTATGCTATTACTAATCCAGAGTGTCTAAGTTGCTCAGAGGACGTAAGAGATTTACCACAGTCTTCGGAAGGAATGGGACTGCCAGATGTTGTTTATGCATTTACCTGAAGGCAGCTCTCCAATGCTGTGTGGGTACCACGATGCAAAGTTTACGAATTTCCTAATCCTTCTGATTTTAATAGCCTCTGCAACAAGCTAAAGATAGGCACTGTAATCAAAAGTGATCTGATTTGTGCTATTGTCGCCCTCAGACAGCAGCCACGTGTGTTTGACGGCAGGAGCTTTAAAGCAGTGTCAATGCCGTCTGGTGATAATGACAGCGCATCACAGGAAGAGTTGTGCTCAATGAGGAGCTTGGTTAGAGTAAGAAACTCTTGTCATTGCAGTAGCCACTTTGCCAGTGTCTGCCTCTGTGTAGAGGTTTTGCCTGGAGTCTTCTCCAACCATTTGCACACAAGTTTAAAGGGATATAATCTGTTTGTTTAAGCCTAGACCTGTAACTTTCCCATCCCCGACGCAAATTCTAGCTCTTCAAGGATTCATGGCTCCCGGGCGAACACACTGGCTGAGTAAAGGCATCCTGAGAAAGAAACAGGTTGTAAAACAGCCTCAAAATTTTAGTGGCTGTCTACAGGAGATCTCTTTTGGAGACAGCAGAGATGGTACAAAACAGGGCCGGGAACAGAGGCAATAGCCAAGCAGTGGGGAAGCTCCAGAGTCTGGTGTTTAAGATGTCACCCTGACCCTTTTTTATTTAGCTTTTTTGAGAAACTATGTGATTTTCTTGCGTTGATGCACTGTTTAATCACAACTATGTCTTAAGAGCCTTCCTAAGATCAGGCACTCCTTGCTAGGCAGCACATACTGATGGCAAATCTCAACCACCAAAGAATTTACATCTAAAAAGACAAGGTGGAGGAGGAGATAAGAGAAGGAGAGGAGGGAGCACTGGCAAGGAGGAGGTTGTATCCTCTGAGGGGGAAAAACTAAGGTCAAGATAGACTTCACTTAGTACATTCTGTTGTACTCAGTACGGTATGCAGCAGCTCTGACAAGGTGGGTAAGCTCAGAGAGAAGTGCTCCTCTGTGCTGTTGTGCCTCTCTTCGTGGTTGGACTAGAAAAGGCAACGCTGGTCTTAGCCCCTGGGACTCTGCACTGTCTCTGTAAGGTGATGAATGCAGGAGGTGCTGCAGAGGTTAACACGGCAAAAAGCAGTTTTTGAAGCCTCTGGCATAACAATTAGCTACTCAACCATGTGGAGATGCAGGACAGCAAGAGAGCAGGTCACCAAGAGGTCATGATTAGATTATCTAAAAGACAGGAAGAGGACACAGAAGGATGAGCCAGGCTATGGAGATACATGGGAATTAAGACTAAACCATCTGGGTTGTGGTATGGGATTCCAGAATACAGCTGGAAAGAACAGCTTACCCAACCTGTCACACAAGTGCAGACTATCAAACCTTGGTGGTGTTTTATTTGTAGATGGGATTTTTATGGTGTGGTTGCATGGTTATGCGGTGGAGCAACAGTAGATAAACCACAGCGCTGATTAAGAACAGGATCCAGGAAGCAGGCTACCCACTGTGCTGCCTACAGAGATGTGTTTTTTCCACGCTACTGGGAGAAGGGCCCTCAAAATGCAGCAGATTGGGTGTGGAGTGTGTCAGAAAGTAGGAACCAGGAGAGCAGACGAGGAGCACAAAGAGCTGCGCAGCAAAGCTGGTGGCTCCCAGTGAAGGAAGAAAAATGCTGGTGGAAAGATCACGCTGCTCCTGGGGCTGGAGTTACCTCTCACAGCAGAACCCTGGCTAGCATCCCTCACTGTGTTGCTTGCCCTACCTCAGAAGGATCGAGCTTGGGGGTTCCAGCCAAAGTGGTTGACTTCCAAACATTCATACACCCTGCGTTCCTTAAAGTCCTGTGGCACAGAGTTGGGTGTGGTAGGATGGGGAGGGAAGGGATGGGACTTTGTTCCCTACTGCAGCCTTTGCTGGCACAAAGCTGCACGATCAGTTAGAGTAGTGGATTTCAGAGAGGAACTATTCTTTGGGTGCCTTTCAGGCCTGTGATACAAGATTCAGTGACGGAAAGAAAAGAGAATCTTCTCTGTTTTGTTATTTGATCACATCTATGCTTGCTTCCTGCCAGCCTGTCAAAGCGTAGTGACAGCAGAAGGCTCCTGCCAGTCTTGCTGCCAGTTTCTCTAATAGCAGCTCTCGATAAATCCTTCCTCATGTTTTCTCCCAAATGGACCTGAACCAGAACCTGGATCTGAACATCTCCAAAGGCAGTGAGGGAAGAGAATTAGTCCAAACCAGAATCAAGTTCCTCTTGATTTTGTGATGGAACTGGTCTGGAAACGTGAAGTGAGCTGTCAGAGCACTTTGGGGTGTCCAACACCCAGAGCCAGATCTGGATCTGCACAGCGTGCCCGGGCTGTCACATGGCACTGGGTGACTGATTTGCCGAGATATTGCTCATCTGATTAGCTGCAGAAAATGTGTACTCTCAGGCCACTATGAACATGAAATAAATTCTATTAGCACAAACCTCCTGCTTTTATGTAAGAAAACACTTTTACAGGGGTTGAAACAAGCACTTTTAACATCACAGTTTCAAATGGGCCGAGAGCCATCCGTCAGCCTAGGGCTGAGTCATGAGCAGCAGCTTGTTACGCATCAGTGTCTTGATGGCTTGTTGGTTTGATGAGTGTTGCTGCTTGCACTTTGATATACCGACAGGCGTACTTGCAATGGCAATTGCTTTTAGCTTTCTCGCTGTTATTATTGCTACTGTTAATTGCAGTCTGGTGGCTCTCTGAAGTGGCCCCATCCAGAAAGTTAGAAAGGCTTTACCCAGGAGATGAAACCTAAGGAAGGTTTCAGATCGTTTCCACCACATCTGCGCATGGAAGTACGGTGGTGCGGGTCATGGCTTGGAAGCACAGCCACGCTGAGGCTGACGGACGTTGTTCTCTGACGGACGTTGTTCTGTGTGTAGGGTGGGCAGTGCAGTCACTACGTGAGAAGCAACTGCAATTTGCAGGGGAAGAAGTGTGAGGTCTTAAGGAGTCCTGGTGCCCTGTGGAGTGAGGAGCGTGGGCAGATTTGCTCTTGCTGAGCTTCCAGGTAGCAGGTAGAGCTATGCAAAAGTTGTTTTGAGCACATCGCATTGCAATTGAAGATATCACCTTGGATGAGAGGCTTTTTTCTATGCCTGTGTGGGTATCCTGCATACGGCTGCTTTTGCGTGGAAAAGGATTATAATCAGAGAGGTTCAGGCAGCAGAAGCAGAAAAATAACTACTGAGAGCCACATGCTCTAACAACACTGCACCACAGCTAACTACCTGACATCGATGGCGCTGCCCCACAGCTAACTACCTAGCGTGGTCTGCTACAGCCAAGCTTCATGATGTGTGTTAATAGTACTGACCCTGAGCATTGTAATTACTTTCTTCTGGAAGTATTGTTTATTGGAAAACATGGAAATAATTGATCAATACCCTGATTTTGGCCTAACCTTTTCATCCTGAGAAAGACTTGTACCCTAACTGGGTAAGGTGTCTTTCCTTCTATTTTTATTTTAACTTTTAATTCCTTTTAATTTATTTCTATTTTTATCTTCTATCATTCTATTTTTAGTTCTGTAATTCAAGTGTGGGTATTGTGGTTGATAGCATATGAAAATTGTGATGAGCTGTTTCTCCTGGGATTTTTAGCTTTAACATATTTTGCTTTGTACCACTAGCAGGCCATTCCTCAGATGCGCTCCATAAATGCCATCAGACATTCTCTTGTTCCAGTTTATGGCACCCTGCAGATAAATGTACCTGCTCGAGGCTGAGTCATCATTTCTTCTACATCATGTTGTGTATACACTCTCTTCTCCCTAGCCCAGCCATCCCAATCTTCTCAGCTCTCTTCCTATGTGCCATTAAACATTTGGATTTCTTGTCCCCAATTGCTCTGCTTTCCACTGCATTCTCTGCAATAGCAGAGCTGGAAAAGAATGGAGTGTTTCAGGAGAGGATGTGCATCAGGTTATAAAAAGGAACTTACAGATTTTTCTGCTATTTTTTGACTCAGCTGAATATTTTGTTTGCTCTTTTCTTTGACTACTGCAAGGCACTAGGCAAAGTGTCTGCAGCAATGTCTTTTCAAGTGAAACTGGAAATGTGGCTGAGTAATAACCCAGCAGTATAATTCAAAGGACTCATTTGATTGTGCAGTCCCCAGCCTTTGTCAGCCTTGCGCTTTGCCTGTCCGTCGTACCCCCAGCCCGTCCCTGCGGCAGGATGTGTAATTGCTTTGCTCCACAGCTGGCTGGTTCCTGCCCCCAAGCCTGTCCCCCACCACTGGTGGGAGTCCTTGTGCTCTCCCTTTTCTGCTGTGTGAGGAGGTTGCTGACAGCTACTGTCCTCCACGGGATGGAAGAGATGTGTTTCGTCTCAACACAGTGTCACATTGCAAAACCGTGAGGTCTTACCGAAGACTGAAGGTGACCTGTAACCCCCTAACAGCATCTCCCAGCTTCCCACCTCGTGGCCATTGCCATGGCATTTGTCTCCAGTTTCATGCAATTATTCTGTTAGATCCTCCTTTTTCTTGTAAGGAGACTGTAACATCAAGTCTCAATATCCTTTTACTCAAAGGAAGAAGGTCCAGACTATTTCAAAAACATACAATTTGCAGCACTGGGCAGGTGTTCACAGTATCTAATTTACAATTTGTTAACACCACTTGAGTTTTACTGGGAGGTTATTTCCTTCCTACAGCTACCGCCTCTCTGACAATAATTATTAAAAACTCCTTTTGGTTAGAACGATATGATTTCCTTGCCAGCACAGGGAGGCTTTATATTTGAGGTTAATAAAATGTAACGTTTCATTCCAGAGATCACAGTTTGTGTCTTATGCTGTAGCACTCCTTGCTTAGAAACATTTTCCTCTGGGGTGGAAAATGGCTAGATGAAAGCGTTACCCAGAAACACTGCTTTAGAGCTGTCCATATCTATATTTGCTTTCATGCAGAGCCAAAAAGGGGACTCCTAGGCTTAGAAAGCTGCAAAGCTTTAAGAATTACAATGAGCTAATACAACTGGACAAAAAATGTCAAAAAATATATATATTTTTCCAAAAGTGGCAAAAGAAAGTTTCTTTTACTCTTAAAAAAGTTGCTTCTAGTTCAGAAAGATTCTGACTTCAGGACAGGGGGAGAAGTTCTGTGGCATCTGCTGTGAGCTTTAAACCATTGGCTGAAGGAGTCAGTTTGCTGTCTGAGTCCTTGCCCAGAAAAGCAGGGTGCTCTTTGACGGCAGTTAGATGAACACAGAAAATATGGACACACAGAGAGATCTCCTGCCCTGCTGGGAGAGTGAGACTGGCAGCAGTGAAATGAGTTTTTCTCCCAGTTCAGGAGGAAAATAGGGTAAATGTGGGTAATGGAGGCAAGGGTGAGCAGCTCAGAGGTCCAGTTGGAGATAATAAGGAAAAAAAGGCTACCTGTTTGCGTGATTCTTTTATTGCTTTTAAAATGTGTAAGGCAGCTCCCCTTAGTAAACAGAGATACAATGGAAGAAATCAGTATGTAGGAAGAAAATAAGGATTTTTTGGCATTAGATGTCTGAAAGTGTAGCATTTGGTGAAGACATGCCATGGGAAGGTAGCAACCTGTTATAGAAGAAATTTTATTGACTGTATTCTTCTCTCTGAATAGTCTCGTTTAGCATTAGTAGCTTAGCACTAGAAGCTAAATTAGTTGAAGCCTTAGGCCTCAAGAGCTGACTGAGAGTAAATTTTTTGCTAAAACTAATGCTGCTAAGACAGAGCTGGCTGAATCTGGCAGATACGAGTGGAATGAAGAAGGTAAGGACCAAGGAGACAATTCCAACAGAAAGAGGTAGCTTCAGAAGAAGGCCAGCCCAGCAACAGTGGAAACCAAGAAGAAAACAAGAGACCATGGATGAGAAATGATTGGAGTTGGACTTGGGGATCAGGTGATGGGTGGTACAGGTGTAACTGAGGGGCACGGTCTGGGGTAGAGATCCCTCTCTGGAAGCACCCAGCTTGAGCTGTAACCTGAGAACTGATGAAAGAGGAATTGGCAGCCTTCACACAGACCTTACATTAATCAGCGGGATCCTAGGGACAGACCCTGTTGTGGAGGCCAGCGTGCGTAAGTCCCTAAAGCAGCCAAGAAGCCAGCAGCAGCAAGAGGAAATCTATTTTCTAGTGCTGAAATTTAGTGCAGCTTTGTTGTCATCCCATAGTCTTATCAACTCACAGTTTAGCAGTTAACATTTTCCCTTGTAACCACATACAAGAACAATGTCATACCTTGAGAAAAAAAAAATCTGAATGAAATCTTTGCTGTTCCAGTTTATGCGAGGGAACATAGCATTTCTCCTACACATGGTAAATATGACAGTTCTTTATGATCTTGCTCAACAAAATCACCTTGTTTTCATGAGACACCATTACTCGCCCAGAGGGCTTTAGAGCAGACTCATGCACACAGAGGGGACCTGCTGTGTTGCTCAAGTACAAGGAGGGATGAGGAAACCCAGCAGAGAAAGTGACAGCCCACACTGATATTGCTTTTCTTTCAGTCTGATAACATCTTTTTCATCTCCTTCTCCAATGTGCTACATAAATCATAGACTCACAGAATGGTTTGGTTTGGAAGGCACCTTCAAGATCACCCAGTTCCCACCCCTCTGCCATGAGCAGGGACACCTTCCACCAGACCAGGTTGCTCAGAGCTCCATCCAACCTGGCCTTGAACACTGCCAGGGAGGGGGCAGCCACAGCTTCTCTCGGCAGCCTGAGTCAGGGACTCACCACCCCCATAAGAAAGCATTTCTTCCTTATATCTAGTCAGAATCTACCCTTTTTTAGTTTAAAAGTGTTACCCCTTGTCCTGTCACAACAGGCCCTGCTAAAAAGCCTGTCCCCATCTTTCTCATTAGCCCCCTTCAGGTACTGGCAGGCTGCTCTAAGGCCTCCCCAGAGCCTTCTCTTCTCCAGGCTGAAGAGCCCCAGCTCTCCCAGCCTTTCCTCACAGCAGAGGGGTTCCAGCCCTCGGATCATTGCTGGGGCCTCCTCTGGCCCCGCTCCAACAGCTCCAGGTCTGTCCTGTGCTGAGGGCTCAGGTGTATATATGTGTGTATATATATCAGGTATACATAAAGTATCATCATCCCAACTGTATAGATGGGGAAACTGATACACTCAAAAAAGGCTGGAACCGGCTCTGGATTCAGGAGCTTAAATTCATCTGCCTACAAGTGGCTGGGGACCTAAGCACCTATTATAAGTGATGAAGATGTGGAGTGTGATTGACCTACCTAAACATGAGCACTTAGTGCCACTGGGGTTCCTCGGAGTCTGCCCTCCAGCCTTGCTCTGCCACTGCAGAAGGGCATGTGCCTCTGTTTGGTCTTGGACCGTGCATAGCAGCCCCACAGGGATGCTTCAGCTAACTCTGGGCATATGGAAATGACAATCCGTGCTATGTGTGGGCAACTGAATCAAGCCGTGGTTGTCTGAGTCTGGAGCTGGTTCTCTGCTGGAGGGAGTATTACAGGGATGCAGAGCAGGACTGGATGGAAAAGCCAGGCTGCAGCCTGCTGCCAGACTAACGGCAGGAAGATGAAGGGCAGATGATGGGACAAGGACTAGGAATGGCCTCCAGGAGAGGTAAAAGAGGAGATTTCAGCAGGTGAATTATTAACAGTTGATTTGGGAACCTGCTGTGATTTTTAATGGCCAGAGTGATGAACATGTTTGATTGTAACCAGTCTCCAACACTGACCCACCCTGTCCCAGATCTGCTCTCAGTAGCCCTCTCACCCAGGCCAAGGGCTCTTTTGTGACGAGAAGGGCTGTGCTTGGATTCGGAGGTATACTTTATCAGGGCAAGTAATAACTTAAATCCCCTTCATGCTCCCTTGTGATATTTTATGGATCAGGGTCATTGCATTCCAGTGTTTCTATGTCGTATGGGTTCAGAATAAAAGTAGAAAGCATTTTGCTTTTTCTGCTTTTCCTAACTGATTATTTCCGCAAATCCAAGCTTTGCAAACCTCACCTGCTCAGACAGTTGGGTTTCTTCATGCATCTTGAAGCCTTGTAGCTCAGTGGGTATAATGCCCTTATCAGCTCTCAGAGGGTTCCCAATGTAGGGGAGGATGGAAAAAGTGACCATGGACTCTGTGGTTAGAAGCTACTGGTGGAGAAGAACTTTCCACTGTTGTCATATCAAACCCCCAGCTCCTGTCTCTGTCTTACCACAAAGCATCATGTGTGAATGGAGGCATCTCGGCATGTCTCACTGGAACTGAGAAATCTTTGAATCAGGCGCTGTCTTTACACTTCTAGTTGTAATGTAACCCTGCGCAATCATACCGCTAGAGACTCAAGATTGGATTTTGTTTGGGCAATTTCATATCTGAAGGCAATGCTGCTTTCTTGTCTCATAAAGCTGCAGAAGCTGGCTAGGGGCATCCAGGTAATGCACTTTGTCATGCCCAGTATCTCCAGGTACAGTCAGAGGGCTGGATTAGTGCTCAACACCTGTCAGATGGACCCGGCCACACGACTGTCACACTGGGCATGAAAGCGTATGTGAGAGATTGACAAGACTATCTTGTTTTGCACCGGGGGTTTGGGTGCTTGGGGCGTTTAGAGTGATGGGCACTCCGTGGTGCTCAGTTGTGATAATCCTCACGTCAGTGTAGATCTCCAGCAGACGTCTGAATGCCCTGGAAGGAACTGGGTGTGACATGAGCTGTTGTGATCATTTATGGCTCAGAGCAGTAGAGGGTCACGGACACTGCAATACAGAGTTCTAGACCCCAACCTTTTTTGACACACAGGCTGACTCTGCAGCAAGGCCTGAGGAAGGTACTCTGTTGTCTGCTTTTGACTCATAGCAGTCTCCGAGTGGCTCTTTTTTTTCATGGTCTTTTTTGCCAACAGCTCATTTTACTGTGTCACGTGAAATATTTCCTAACCAGGCTGACCATTTTTCTCCTGCTTATATTACACTCTTGCCTTTCCACATTTTGGCAAAGAGGTGAGGCTGTAATTTTTGCTTTGTCATTGATCTGTATGCCCACATCTTCAAAGTCCCCATCTTGCTTCTGAGAACTGAGCTCTGTAAGGGCATTCGGGATGATCTCCCCGAGCCAGTAAGTGGTAAGAGCTCAGGTCATGCGATGGGTGGCACAGGGAGCAGGAGCCATCTCAGAGTCATAGCTGGGGGAAGGAGGGAGGCTGCTGCTGCAGGCAAGGCTGGATCCCGTAGTTGTTGTGCATGTCACAGTGGGACAAGTCATCTTTGTTCCCTGCAGTTTGAAGGTGGCGCAGATGCTGGCTCTGGGGTGATGGCACATCCCCGTCCAGTGCCGGGTGGGCGTTGATGTCTGGAAGATGGTTACATTAGTAAGAACCATTGTTGGAACTTGTGGCCTGTGCAGGGTGTCCCTCAGCAAAGGGTATGTGTGGGACTGAGCATGTGCTTATGAAACCATCAGCCACCCTTGGGAAGACCAGCAACTCAAAGACAGACTCACTTGCCTTGCACTACTCTTTCTCAGCAGGGGCTTGGGTTTGTCCCCAGAGTGAGTGCATAGTGAAGTCAGGTCTCTTTCTCTGTCCTGGAGTGGCAAGGGTGACAGGGCTTTGTGTAGGCTCACAAGATGGGGCAGAGGGAGCCTGGCTACTATGTACAGTGCCAGGGAGGTGGCCTGTGGCTAAGCACAGGAGGCGTAGATGAGCTCGTTATTTGCCCCTGCAGGCTGTCAGTGCCAGGGGACCCTCCTTGATTGGGGCCTCACAGTCTGAGTCTGAGTTCCTTGCAGGAAGGCTGCTCGTTACTGGTATACATGACTGGGAGGATGGTACAGCGCTCCTTCCCCTTCATGAAGGAAGGTAAGGATGTCCATTGCTGATGCTTCCCTTGGTGGCCCAGCTGGAGTGCATGCAAGAGATGGACACAGCCAGACCCAAGAGCCATGTGGTGAAAATGGCAGGGGAATTTGAGCTCGAAGTCGTTGCTGTGGGCATGGTATAAGGACTGAGCTCCAGCACCTCAATGTCCCCCTTGTAGTGAGGGGCCCAAAACTGAACACAGTACTCCAGGTGCGGCCTCACCAGTGCCGAGTACAGGGGCATGATCCCCTCCCTGCTCCTGCTGGCCACACTGTTCCTGATACAAGCCAGGACGCCGTTAGCCTTCTTGGCCACCTGGGCACACACTGCTGGAATGTACCATCTGAGACACTCCTGAGTTTTTGGTTATAGAAACAATATTTCTTCGTGCTGTTTTGGGTTTTGGTTTTTAGCCTTTGGGAGAAAAATGCCGCTGTTAAGACTGCAGAAATGAGCGTATGCAGTATGCAGATGGTGATGCTCCACTGTGAAAACTTATTCAGGAAGAGTTGGTAACAGAAGGGCTTTGCCTTCTATTTTAGATCAACAGAGGTGTTGTGAGTTCAACAGTTCCAGAGCCGGTCAGCATTGGGGTGGGATGACCAAGGAAAACACTGGGTTAGCTGGGTGAGAGTGTGACTCAGAGTGGTGTGTCCTGCACAGGACTGGGGTGAAGTCAGAGAGTTTCTTTGAAGTGTGGCTTAAAGCCGTTGTCCCACCTGCCAGCAGTTACTGACCGGTCTTTGGTCTTTTCCATGAAATGATGGACGTTAGGACCTCACCGCTGTGTCCTTGTTCCTGTCAACCTCTTTGAATTTCCTCTTTCTTCTCTTCTGGATGCTACAGGAGGTAGATGGCTCCGCTGCTGAAAACCCTATGTGAGCTCTGAGCTCCGGTAAAAGAGAGGGCAGTGGGGGAGGTAGAAGCAAAGGCTTATTTTTGCGGAGTGCCACTCTAGGTGGTGTATTTTAGACAGATAAGGTCTGTTGCTCTGCCAAATGCCAACTTAAATGCACGCCCCCCCCCCCCTTGCAAAATGGTATTTGGTTTTTTTTCTTAAAATTACCATAATCTCCATCTGGTAGCATCCTGCAGGACAGAGCTGTATTTATGTGGATGTTGGGATCAGGACGTAGAGTATAGCCCCTTCTCGCACAGCCCGTTTTGGGTTTTGTTTTCTGTTTAACGTGGTAGAAATAAATGAATTCGTGCCATCTGCCCCCACTTCCAAACAAAACACATCTGTGTGAGACAGCAACAGAGGGATGTGCGGGCTGGTGAGGTTTCCAACAGCATCAGCATGCTGCATCCTTGCACATCCCAGGGAGAGCGGCCAGGGTGCTCTGCGCTTCCACAGAGGAGCTGGGTGGTGGATGTGGGAGCCAAATTGCTGGCACCCAGTTTGGAAAATCTTGCAGAAATCTTGGCGCTCGTCTCCTAGCCTCGCCTGGATATAAACAGCAGCTTTTGTCAGAAATCTGCCTACAGATTCCCCCTCTTCATTTGCTCTCCTGACTGCATCTCCAGATAAGAGCTTTAGTGCTTCACAGTATCACAGGTTGCTTTTAACTAAAATTATCGTTCTAAGAGGTCTCCCTTACATACAGTACTCATATAAATAATGTATATATGGCTTTGGGTGATTGTAAAATTAGGTGGGTCATGCCTCCTTTCTTGTACAACACTTTTCCTCCTAAAAAATCAAGTGTGATTTTCTTTGAGAAGGTCTCCAGTCCTAGTAAAAGGAAAAGAGAGCAGACTGTTGAATGCCTGTACCACCAAATGTCTTTTCAAGGCTTCCTGAAAGATCAGCACTACACTTATTTTTGAGTTCTACATAAGAAAGCAGGAAAGTAAATGCCTGTGTGCAGTTTAAAATCTGGCCCTGGAGCATTTCCTCTCATTTTCTGTTCCATATTCAGCTTTCCTGCTCCCTGCTGCACTCAAATGTATTTCCTCTGCTGTGACAGTTTTCACATAGCCTCTTTGGCAGCCACAGGAGTTCTCATAGCTCAGACTGTGTTGGCACTTAGGCCCCGTGAAACATCAACCACTGCATCTGCCTTAATGAAGCACATTGAGCAGAAGTGTGTGAAGCTGTTTGCCAAGAACAGGTTAGTGCAAGTGGTTCTGGGTTATACCTAAGCTGTCGGTGCCCAAGAACACTTCCCTGCTTCAAGGTCATAGAATCATAGAATCATTTAGGTTGAAAAGGACTTTTAAGATCATTGAGTCCAACTGTAAACCTAACACTGCCAAGTCCACCCCTAAATCATGTCCCTAAGCACCACATCTACAAGTCTTTTAAACACCTCCAGGGATGGTGACTCCACCACTTCCCCAGGCAGCCTGTTCTAGTGCTTGACAACCATACTGGTGAAGAAATTTTTCCTAATATACAGTCTAGACCTCCTCTGGCACAACTTCAGGCCATTTCCTCCTGCTGTAGAATCATAGAATGCTTTGCGTTGGAAGAGACCTTTAGAGGTCATCTAGTCCAACCCCCCTGCAGTGAGCAGGGACATCTTCAATCAGATCAAGTTGCTCAGAGCCCTGTCCAGCCTGGCCTTGAACGTTTCCAGGGATGGGGCATCGACCACCTCTCTGGACAACCTGTGCCAATGCCTCACCACCCTCAATGTAAAAAAATTTCTTCCTTTTATGCAGTCTGAATCTACCCTCTTTTAGTTTAAAAACATTCCCCTTGTCCTATCACAGCAGTCCATGCTAAAAAGTCGGTCCCCATCTTTCTCATAAACCCCCTTTAAGTACTGGAAGGCTACAATAAGGTCTCCCTGCAGCCTTCTCTGCTTCAGGCTGAACAGCCTCAACTCTCTCAGCCTTTCCTTGTAGGAGACATGAAGGTCCTGGGATGGTCTCCAGACTGCAAGTCAGGCTAAGACCCAGGGATGCCATATTACTTTTATTTCTTTGGAAGAAAATCCTGGTGAATGGAGGGAGCAGGAGATGCTCTGGTCTGTCCACAGTCTTAAGGTGAACCAGAGATGTGGGTGTCCTGGCCCCATGGTGTTGTCAGAGATTTTGTGTCTTCTTTAGGGCTAAGCCACGTGTATAACAGGAGCAGGGAGAGAGCTACACGGCAAGAGAAGTGCAGTTCATGGGTTAGTGGCTGGTGAGCTAAATGCAGGACCCAGCTCAAGTAAGGTGAGGGCTGAGGTCTGCTCTCCAGCTCACCTCCCTGTATGTAAACTGGAAAGAAAATTGTTCTGTTTCTCAGGTGCATTGTGAGATGCCCAAAGACTGCAGAAACAGTGCTTTATAGGATAGATCAATGTGCTGTTGGGTAACTTAGTGGAGGAAAAAAATTCAGGAAAAAAGATAAGCATTATTTTTCCTTTGTGCATCTTAGAGCCCTTCAGAGGTTCTAAGGTCTGATTTATACAAGAAACATCCACAAACCTAATAAAGGCATGTTTTTAATGGGAATGAACTCATTTATGGAAAGAATGGTCAGGCACTGGAATAGGCTGCCCAGGGTGGTGGCTGAGTCCCCATCCCTGGAGCTGTTTAAAAAACATGTAGATATGTCACTTTGGGGTATGGTTTAGTAGGAATGGTGGTGTTGGGTGGATGGTTGGACTCAATGAGCTTAGAGGTCTTTTCCAACCTCTGATCCTATGATTCTGTAATTAAACAGAAGAACAGCTCACACTGATTTCAGTCAAATCCACCCAAGAGTGCTGAGGTAACTGGCGGAGGAGCTGGCCAAACCACTCTCCATCATCTATCAGCTGTCCTGGCTAAAAGGGAAGGTCCCAGACAACTGGAGGATCACCAATGTAACACCCATTTACAAGAAGGGCCAGAAGGAGGATCCTGGGAACCACAGGCCTGTCAGCCTGACCTCGGTGCTGGGCAAGATTATGGAGAGATTCATCCTGAGTGCGCTCACTGGCCATGTGAAGGACAACCAGGGAATCAGGCCCAGCCAGCATGGGTTCATGAAAGGCAGGTCCTGCTTGACCAACCTGACCTCCTTCTATGACCACGTGACCTGCCTAGTGGACAAGGGAAAGGCTGTGGGTGTTGTCTACCTGGACTTTAGTAGGGCCTTTGACACTGTTCCCCACAGCATCCTCCTGGAGATACTAGCTGCCCATGGTTTGGATGGATGTACTCTTCACTGGATAAAGAACTGGCTGAATGGCCGAGCGCAGAGAGTGGTAGTGAATGGAGTTAAATCCAGTTGCCTCTGGTCACGAGTGGTGTCCCCCAGGGCTCAGTTTTGGGTCCGGTCTTGTTTAACATCACGACACCAAGTTGGGCGGAACTGTTGACCTGCTTCAGGGTAGGAAAGCTCTGCAGAGGGATCTGGACAGACTGGATGATGGGCCAAGGCCAACTATATGAGGTTCAACAAGGCCAAATGCCAGGTCCTGCACTTGGGTCACAACAACCCCCATGATATGCTACAGGCTTGGGGAGGAGTGGCTGGAAAGCTGCCTGGCGGAAAAGGACCTTGGGATGCTGGTTGGCAGCCAGCTGAATATGAGCCAGCAGTGTGCCCAGGTGGCCAAGAAGGCCAAGGGCATCCTGGCTTGTATCAGGAATAGTGTGGCCAGCAGGAGTAGGGAGGGGATTGTGCCCCTGTACTTTGCACGGGTGAGGCCGCACCTGGAGTGCTGTGTTCAGTTTTGGGCCCCTCACTACAAGAAGGACATTGAAGTGCTGAAGTGTGTCCAGAGAAGGGCAACGAGGCTGGTGAGGGGTCTAGAGTACAAGTCTTATGAGGAGTGACTGAGGGAACTGGGGCTGTTTAGTCTGGAGAAGAGGAGGCTGAGGGGGGACCTTATTGCTCTCTACAACTACCTGAAAGGAGGTTGTAGTGAGGCAGGTGTTGGTCTCTTCTCCCAAGTAACTAGCAATAGGACGAGAGGCAATGGAGGTGTTCAAAAAACGTGTAGATGTGGCACTTCGGGATATGGTTAATAGGCATGGTGGTGTTGGGTGGATGGTTGGACTTCATGGTCTTAGAGGTCTTTTCCAACCTATGATTCTATCATTCTATGATTCTGTGATTCTCACTAACTCAAATTAAAACAAATTAACCCACTGCTTAGCAAAACATAAGAACAGTAAATCATTTTTAAATGACTGTAATGTAAACCATTGCACTTCTTATGGGGAGATAAACCTCAAGACCAGGATTTTCAGAGGAGCTGATCTCTAAGCAAGCTGTTTTTGGGGTGGCAGCAGGAGATACTCAGTGCCTCTGAAAATGAGTTCCTAATTATCCTCTACTCACAGAACAACAGAAAAATGAGTCTGGAAAAGATCTTCAGAACTGCTCTGGTTCTACCACAAACAAATATGTATACATAGGGGATGTTCATATACTTAGATAGACACACGTGCGTGTGTATGTCAGTGCTGTGCTTTGTGCCTTTGAGGACCATTTAACTGTAAAAAACTGCTTCCTCAGAGAGATAAATGATTCAAGTGGATACACACTTAAAGGGATATGTTTGCCTTAAAGGCAATGAGAGGTTCAGATTTTTGACCAGGAGCTATGTATTTACTCAGTCTTTAATTTTTTTATATGTAATCCCTTTACGATTACCAGAGTTATTTGTGCATGAACTGTGCATAATCTGAGGGTTTAGGGAAACTACTTTTCAATGCTGTGAAAACTGAAAATTGAAGTCCTGCCTTGTAAGAATACGTAGAACTAGAAAACAGGCATGAAGAAAGCAAAATCTATTGAAAGGCAAAGCATTTGGATCTGAGCTGTCAGTCCTGCAAGACGTCTTGGGCTTTGTACAACACTTATTGTTACATCATTGTGTGGCAGGGGGAAGAGGCTTACAACATCCAGACTGTTCATCAGCTGTGGGCACCTTTCAGGTTTGGTATACAATAGGGACCAAGATTTGGAGATGCCTGGGGAGATTAAGAGATGGGGCAATGGCTGAGAGGTGTAGGGTCCCAGAATGAAAGAGACGGGGCTGAGTATCATCATCAGAGTACCTTGTTTGTTTCCATCCCTATTGTCCTTTCTCAGATCTTGCAGTCCTATCTGGTCAAGTTCACCTGTTCATTATTCTTTTCCAAAGGGGTCTGAGCAGTTTTCCCAAAGGAAGAAAAAACCCTGACTCCCATTGATACACCATGGCTTTGCTTTGATTATTTATCAGTCTACTATTCCATGTGCTGGCTGGCCTGAGCATTTCATGTTTGGATGTCGGTGGCAGTCAGGAATGGGCTCTTCATTCAGCTCCCTAAGATGTGTCCCCTCTGCTGTGGGGATGGCAGGAGCATTGCAGCAAGTCAGTCGTGTTCAGCCAGCCTTTCTCATATTTTCCAGGGTAGTCCCTCCAAAGACCCTGACATGGAAAAGGGATTTGATAGATCCAGGGATACTGGTGAGCCGTGGCAAGTTTGGCTGGGTACAAACAACTGGCAACACTTTTCTTGTTAGGGAAAAAAGGTACCTATACCCATTCTGTGTCACAGCTGTATGCAGTTCTGCATCACCCAGTTCTGACCTATTGCTGGTTTAAAACAGGTTTTAACCTTTTAAAATCAGGGTGTTTGTGCAGATACGTCTTGCAAATGGATGAACAAGACTCTGTACTCCTCCCTGCTGGTGGTTTGCAATTAACATGGCTGTCATCCTCTCTATGCCCAGCAAATATCAGTCCAAACACATACGAAGACTATTGGCCCTGCTACAAAGGTGTGAGGAAAGCGAAAGGAAAGAGGCTCCAAACAGAGGCAAAGTCAAGCCACCAAAGTGACTTTCACTTTCTCCATGAGCATTTTTAAGAGTGGACATGGCTATCCCTGAAGAAAGTTAGGCAGTGGAGAAAGCCTCGTGAATACTGACTGTTGGAGTTTGGATGAAAACAGCTTGTGTTTTGCAGGTGGAAAGGTGGCCAAGCTGGTTTCTTGGGAGAGAGTTAAGTAGCACAGGTGTGGAGGATAGACGAGAAGATTTGGGAGGTGATTCCAAGCCGCTGATGCAGCAGATAGGTAGGTGTAGCACTGATGGTGAGAGGAGGCAATGAACCAGTGGGGAGGGTAATGTCATTGCCAGGGCTAAAGGGAAGAGACGGTGGTAGAAGGCTTAACACATCAGAGCATTTACTCTTTCCTTGTAGGTCTGAGCAACTGAATCATTTGGTGCAGGAAATTTGCCTGTCACTCAAGAACCGTGTTTGTGACACTTAATAAAGGTGGAAGTGAGGCTGGCTGAGATTATTCTGAATTTCCATATTGTTCATAACTCAGATGAACATCAGGGATTTCAGAAAGACCATGCCTCTGCCCTTGCCTGTCCATATGGTACTTGCATATGCAAAGATGCACATTCCTTAGAGATTTCACAAATCAGATAAAATGGAGAAGAAAAACTGCCGTTTTATTTTTTTCTTTCACAGTGCTAATCACCATGGTATCCAAGTGCCTATTTGTTAGGCTTGCATAAATCATCATTGCTTTTGTAACAGCCTTCCTGGGGGCATTTTTGCCTAATTTACTGGGACTGTCTTAGAGGGAGTAATGCCAGGTGGGCAGGAGTGGGCTGGCAGGCAGGAGCCACCAATGCTGTGCTCCGGTAATCCCCGCTGCCCCCCGGAGCCCCCCAGCCCAGGGCAGGGCTGCGGAGGGAGAGCCATGGGTGCAGATGGGGGCAGATCCTGCTCGTCGCTGGGGAGAGCTGAGGAATGCTGCCTGCCGTGTCCTCCCTCCTGGCCTGCGGCACTGCGCGGCCCCATGGGGTTAGGAAACGTGGTGTGATGGGACCGGCGTAGCGCCCAGCTCCTGCACAAATCTCCCTGGACCTATGCGTGGGTGGGAAGCAGCAGAGGGAGAGCGGCAGTGCGATAAGGATGCAAAGGGGAGACAGGGCACGATGGGGAGGTGGGGAGCGGTCCCTGTGAATTCACCACAGGAGACTTTAATCCTGCCTGAGGGAAACGTGAGGCTGGCTAGCTGCAAGCATAGCTAGAAACAGCATTCCTTTTCGTCACATGAAACCACTAGACCAACTTTCCTTTGCTGACTTGGTGCCTTACTTTAGCCAGACCCTTTATTCCTTTTCTTTCTGTATCTTTGTCCCTATGCCTCTTGTAACCTCTCTGCTAGAGGAGATAATAGAAGTGCCTTGTGCTGTTCATACCTGCTCTACTTTTAAATGATTTTCTGAAGTCTGGGAGCAAAATTACAGTATGTTGAGAGCTACATACAAGGTGTCCTGGTGTCAAGGGATTTAAGGATATATGGGCTACCTCAAAGATAATCCTTTGAATATTAAAAGCAGAAAGCCTGCCAGACCACTTTGCATAACATGCTATATAATCTGTGAAGTAATTCCAAGGTGCCTGTTACCATGGAAAAGCTTAGCAATATTAACAGAAAAACAGTGGTGATGGGTTTAAACAAGAATTGCAGCTCTGGGCTGAGGCACACAGTTGCTGCACCTCAGCTGACCGTGTACTGAAGTGCATGTAGCTGTGATTATTTTCTTACTCCATCAGAAATGAATGTTAAAACTCAGCTTCTTAAAACTCTTGCACTGAGGTTTTAATCTGATCTTGCCTCATAGCTAAAACCCATCCACCAACTGTCGTGCTGCTTGGCTGGGGCTCACAGTGGTCCATGAAACCTTGGTGACTTGGCTGTGTCTCTGCAGGAGATCTGAATCCTCGCTGGAGCTGCCTTTGTGGCCTAGGTAACTCCCCAGAAGTGGGATTCAGCTGCCTGAGTGTCAGTGTCTGCTTCTGAACTGGTCGCCTTCCATTTGTTGAGAATGGAGAGAAATTGGCTCCTCTGCATACAGTATATCTCTTTCTAAAGTAGATCTTTAAAATAAGCCAACTGAAATATATGCTAAAACCAATTTTTCCTCCACTGTCTATAAAGGAAACCTTGAATCATTGGCTCTGTTAGTGTAGGCAGCCATATTACAGACATTTTCACAATTCAGTTAACCAGATGGAGGCTTTTAGTGTGATTTGAGATGCTCAAGGGACCTGAGACAGCTGCATGGGGTTGGCAGGGATGACAGGAGGCCAGTAGGAGACATGTCTTTCGAGAGTGGCAGCTGGAGGCCAGGTTGCAGAGAGTGTCTCAAATGGCACTAAATGCTGATTGTTGCAAACTAAATAGGGTGCTTTGGGTGGGGTACAGATCCAGACTAAGGCATTTAAAGTTAGGTGTCTTCAGGTGAGTGTCTGCACGTGAACTCGGTCTCTGAGCACCCAGGATGAATCAGAAGAGCTCATCTCAGCTGCTCAGACGTAGGTATGCAGTACCATTTGAGATGTCCCACTCTTCCCACCTGGCTTCCAGCTGGTGTTCCAGAAATATGTAAATGCTGAATTATATCTGTGAACCAGATCAGACACCCTAGGGTGTATCAAGTAGCAGAGGACATCCTGACGAACCGGACCCCAGTCCTGGTCAATACAGTCAGTGGATCTCAGAGGTTAAATCATTTCACCTCAAAGCTGACACCCAGTAGCTGGCCAGCTGAATCACTCTTCAGGGACCACTGACTATAGAATCACTCTCCATTGATGTCAGGGGAATTTAAACATCTAGAGCTCAGCTCAGTGCTCCACCCATAAACATACATGTTTCTGAGGGTATCTGGTATCTGGGACATCTGCATGGGGTTGGCAAATGTGATGCATACCTTGTGGGAGATCTCTGCCCTTCTGAACCAGCAGCTGAAGGTGTCCAGCAGGTACGGTTCCTTAAGGTGTCCCCCACATGGGGACTTGGAGGGTGCTTGTTGACAAGAAGCTCACGTGACCCGGCAATGTGTGCTCGCAGCCCAGAAGACCAACTGTATCCTGGGCCCCAGCGCTGTGGG
This sequence comes from Opisthocomus hoazin, assembly GCF_030867145.1. NCBI lineage: Eukaryota > Metazoa > Chordata > Aves > Opisthocomiformes > Opisthocomidae > Opisthocomus > Opisthocomus hoazin. The sequence goes on along the minus strand of NC_134414.1, from coordinate 10,988,429 downwards.
TAACAGGTAGAGGAAGATGATTCTGGCCCTCTGCTCTGCTCTGGTGACACCCCTCTGGGAGTCCTGTGTCCAGCTCTGGAGCCCTCAGTACAGTACAGACCTGGAGCTGTTGGAGCAGGGCCAGAGGAGGCCACAGCAATGATCCGAGGGCTGGAACCCCTCTGCTGTGAGGAAAGGCTGGGAGAGCTGGGGCTGTTCAGCCTGGAGAAGAGAAGGCTGCGGGCAGATCTAGCAGCCTTCCAGTACCTGAAGGGGCCTACAAGAAAGCTGGAGAGGGACTTTTTACAAGGACATGTAGTGATGGGACAAGGGGTAATGGCTTTAAACTGAAAAAGGGTTGATTTAAATTAGATATAAGGAAGAAATTCTTTACTGTAAGGGTTGGTGAGGCACTGGCCCAGGTTGCCCAGAGAAGCCGTGGCTGCCGGCTCCCTCAAGGCCAGGTTGGATGGAGCGTTGAGCAACCTGCTCTAGTGGGAAATGTCGCTGCCCATGGCAGGAGGGTTGGAACTAGGTGATCTGTAACATCCCTTCCAATCCAAACTCTTCTATGACTGTGATTCTGTGAAATGGCTTTAGACACCTATCTGGAAGCAACTGCGTAAGTATAGCCACCTAAATGGAGATGGCTGAGTGTCTAACTGAATCGTTGTCTTAAAGACAGATGCAACAAATCTCACTCTACACTTTTCTTTCCTTATTTGTACTGGGCTTCCTTTGTATGATGCTCACTCTAGTGGGGAACTTGTTCTTGGTTGAAGCCTTTCAGCACTGCAATGATGACAAGAGAAAAAAATACCATAGTGAACACAGTCTGCTCCGATGGATATCCACCAGATTCTATGCCATACTGCTCAGTGTGGAGAATGCCTTTCCCGTAGGGCCTAAGCCTCTCGGGACTCCTCAGCCACCACTAAGAAAAACTCAGTTAACTTCAGTTTTCAGTGCAGTTACACTCAGAGATGTGTAGCATTTTTATCTGAGCAATGACAGAGCATGAATTAATTAGATATAGGATCTTTCAGACAGCCTGTTGTTTGTAAAACTCTAAAAATATGCACTATGTTACTTGTAAACTCCTTAGGTATACTGAGAAACAGTGCCTTAACTGCTAGAGCCCAAACTTCCTCATGCACTTGTCTTTCACCCCAAGAAAGAACACATTCTGCATATTCCCCGGGGTTGCAGTTAAAGATGTACTGTTTCTGTGGAGTGTGATTCATCTTGGCAGACTTCTGCTGTTTAAAACCCACCTAGAGCTTGTCCCAGTTCCCTAACAACCACTGTAGCTGGAAAACATTGATCAACCTGCTCTCAGCGCTAGTTACTCCCTTGTGGAACAAAACCAGAAATATTTACTGTTGTCTCTGTGGTTTGTTCTGTGGCTTAAGCCAATAAAGTTTGTAAAAGTGTGTATCACCAATATATTGCTATGATGGTTTATGAGAGAAGTTGGGAGGATTCAGTTCTTACCAACTCATTTGTACTTTTTTTAACATGGCTAGTGACACAAGTTTTACCAAAATGTACAAAGGGTAACGTCCTTGGGTCTGTCAGAGTTGAAGACAATACATCAAATATCAGCTTGGGTGGGGCTACGGCTCGTTGTCTGTGCAATTATCTCCTGCAGCCATTTGTGGTTATTCCCCAGTCTCGATTTGCTGCCAACCGGCCAACTCTCTCCTTTCTCTCAGACTCATTCAATTTTATTTCATCACCGTCCAAAGAAAAGGCTTTGATGACAGTTTTGATACTGAAGAAGAAAGCAGCTGCTTCAGTCTCCCCTCTGCCACATTAGCTTCATAAAATTCCCCTCGTCCATGACATCTCATCTGATATTACAATAAGTTTGGTATGAAAACCTGCACCCCATTATAACACACATTTACCTGCAACAGCTCACTGCAATGAAATAGTTTGTTAGTGAGTTGTGCTTGAATATTTGTGGCATTTTGCCTTGATTTTGTTTGTTGTGGTCCCTCAGAAAATCCCAGTTTTGTTTTTAAGATTTCAGTGAATTGACTTCATTATGGATTCCACTGGAAATGCAAATAATGTGATATTTTTTATTTGAAATTTTTTATTGACGCCAATATTTGATTGTTTGACATTTGTTTTCACTGATTTTCAACAGATGGAGACTTTCCAGGGGAGAAAAGGTGACTGCAGAGTGTTTTGATTCTGTTAGATCCGTGTCTTGGGGTGTGCAACTGTGCTTGAGCATGAGCTGAGGCATTGCTAAATTATGAACACTGTAATCCAGCCTGCAGGGTGAATCAGCTGTGTCTTTCAAGAGATACTGCAGCAGCTCAGGCAACCAAAGATTTCAAAGCACGTTCAGCATCAGTGATCCCAGTGAGAAATGAAAATCTTCTCACCAAAAACTTAGATTATGCAGAAACTGATTTTTTCTTCATCAGAAATATTTTGGTGGAAGTTCCCTGTTGCTCTCCTGAGAAGGAGAGTTATTGTGAGGCTGGAAACGGCAAACGATGTTAGTGTATCAGTGGTGTGATTCAGAGCTAGTGTGGATTTCATCGTAGATTTTCTGATTCTTAGTAGTGATGCATCCAGATGTGGCAGGGTTGACAACAGGAATGGAATGTTATTCTCTGCCGAGCAACACCGTACCATTGCCCTGCTAGAGCATTTTTACTACAGTTCCTGAGGCATAGAGATTTTGTGACATTTGGGATTTTCTATTAACGAGGAGTCCTAGATTTTGCTTTTAGTGGTCCATTTAAATGTCTCCTTCTTCTTCCTGGACATTTTAACTCCTCCTACCTCACCTGCCCCAACCTCCTTTAGGCAATCCAGGTTCAGCTCAAAGTCTTGTACAGCCCAGATCGCTCAGAGGCAAAAGCGCAGTGATAGCGTGTGTGGAAATCTTTGTGTTCCCAGAGGAGGTCAAGAACAGATTCCAACTCTAACTCTGCTGCCCAAGTTGCTGAGACATTGAATTTCAGATTTTGTTCAAACTGGGTATAAGTGTATTTTAGAATACAGAAAAGCAGAGGGTTTATGTATCATTACATGTCACTGGGGAATATCTGATGGCTTGAGTGCTCACAACGTGGAATCTAGAAAGAAACACTGAATGAAAAGCTATTTTTATACAGAATGGAAAGACACTGCAATATACAATAATTTCTTGTGAATCATGTTATTGGCAGTTTGTAAGCAAAAGAAAAGGCAGTTATTTTGTTAACAATGTGTAGGAATTAATTTTCACCTTGATAGTAGAGCAACCTACTGCAAAAGTCATGGCAGAACATTTCATTAATCGACAAAGGAAACTTCCTTTGCTGCCAGTCAGATTTTTTTGCTTCTGAATGACACAAGAGATTGCAATGCTTTGCTGCGTGCTGCCAGCAAGAATCTCTGCAATCTCAGTTTACAAGAGATATAAGGTGAATTTTTGCAATATCAGGGTAAAATGAGGGATTCCCCCATAGGAGGAGACAGCAGGACTGTCTTTCCTTGCAGAACTGTCTGGTTTTCTTGATTTTTCTTAACTACCAGCACAAAAAAATTCTTGCACTACTTACAGCAGTATATGCTGATGAGTGGGAGAATAGGTTTTGGCATCCTTTGCTAGTTCATCAAACCTAGCAGGAGATGATGCTGCTAAATACTGGAAAATATCCTTGCTGTGCCAGCTGTGCAGTGATGAGTGGGAAGAGGTTTTTTCTTCCAGATTCCAGGAAAAATAGCCTGAAGGAAGAGATTTGACTGTCCTTATCTTAACCCACGTTAAACATTACTGGTCAGAAAGTTCCCCAACCCTTTCAAAAAATCTGTTTATGGGAGCAAGCGTAAGACAGAGCTGGAGTATTTCCCTGAATTGATTCCTGACTATTATGAATTCAGTCTACTCTTTGTCAGAATCACAGAATCACAGAATGTTAGGGGTTGGAAGGGACCTCTGTGGGTCATCTAGTCCAACCCTGCTGCCGAAGCAAGGTCACCCAGAGCAGGCTGCACAGGACCTTGTCCAGGCGGCTCTTGAATATCTCCAGAGAAGGAGAGTCTACCACCTCCCTGGGCAGCCTGTTCCAGGGTTCCGTCACCCTCAGAGGGAAGAAGTTCTTCCTCATGTTCAGACAGAACTTCCTGTGCTTCAGTTTGTGCCCATTGCCCCTTGTCCTGTCGCTGGGCACCACTGAAAGGAGTCTGGCCCCATCCTCCTGACACCCACCCTTCAGATATTTATAGGCATTTCTAAGGTCCCCAAGCTGATAAGCAGTTGGGTTTTCTAGGGTTATCAAAGAGGGGACTGGTATGGGATAGTATTCTGAACCTGGTGCTGTTCCCTGGAAAGCTAGAGGCAAAATTTTGGACTAATTTCAGAAGGAACAAGGGTAGATTGCCTGCATCAATAATTTTGTTGTTGCTCAGCCTGCTCCTGTATCCCCAATGTGCTGTTAAAAGTCCTCTAATGATTTCGTTTCTTAACCAACATGATTTACTTATTAACCAGAAATGTTCTGTAGTAAAATTTTACCACAGCTAGCTGAGTTATTAGTGCCATTATGATTAAATTATACGACTCTATGCATCTGCGGAGCTGTGTTCTTACTGGAACGAACACTGGGGAATACCCTGACCCATCCTAAGTGCTCCCTGAAGTAAGCTGAGCTGGCAGTGACAGTCTCCTTGTTCTCTAGCTGAATTTTTTATAACAAGACCATAAAGCAAAGAAGTGTTTTCATAAATACCTTTCACAGATGATGGGTACGAATATTCTTATTCTCTTCATTTAGTATTGTGATTGATAATGAACAAGTGCTTTTGTGTTTATAAAAAGACTCATTTTCTTCAGCATGTCTTTGATTTGCAGTAGGTTCGAATTCCATCAGTGATTCTTGTCCTTCAACCGCTGTGTGAGAGGTGACCTCCTTTGACCAACACTATTCAAGTGCCCGAAGTGTTCTTTGGATGTGTCGAATGGATTAAGGTCCTCAGGGGCTCATTTCTTTCTCAGAGATGTTGCAGAGTTTGGGTGGGAGGTTCCCATTTAGCTGAGTAGGCGTGTTTAGGTGCTGAATGAGTGCTGCAGTTAACACCAGGATGCCATTAGATTTTTATGTTGTCAAAAGTTTAGAGGGCTCTGGACAGCCATCAGTCCGAGTAGTACTCTTGGATCTAGGCAATAAATTCCACCTCAGTCTTGGAAACCAGTGTAGGTAGTCTGAATACCATTTAGTGTTCCCAATCCTGACTTGGATGCCAAGTGGCCTGCAGTTGAGCTGTTACAACAAAATAAAAGCAGTATAATGGTTGGGGGGCCAGGGCTATCACTGTAGCTAATCCTGTAGCACGTCGTTGCTCAGGAACCAGTCTTACAAAAGTCTTACTCTGGAGCTGCTGGCCTAGTTCTGGGCAACCTGGGGCTTTAAAAGTCGTGGCAGGCAGCTGTGTGGCTCCTTGAGATGGGCTGGATGGTTCAGGTCCTCCTCTCCTGCCAGTCAGAGGGGACTGGATCTTGTCTGGCAGACATTGTACATTGAGAATGTAGCTCTATTTGCATACTGCATGTTATGGAGAATTTACTTTGGTTCCTACTTGTTATCTTCCTTTATCTAAAATTGAAGTAATTCAGGGTGAAATGTATATCCACAGACTACACAACAATACAGACTGTATCTATACTACAGTGATGCATATAAAAGAACTATGCTCAAATAGAGATTGAGTAGGTGCTTCCACAGGTCCTTGCAAAAACGAACTGCACAATTTAAAGTTGCAAAGCAAGAAATTGAAACTTATGTTACATTTCTGTAAGAGAAAAAAAAATTGAAGCCATAACTTCAAGATATGTGACTCTAAGAATCACGGGATCATAGAAAGGTTTAGGTTGAAAGGGAGCTCTGGAGGTCACATGGTTTGACCTCCTACTCAGCATGGGTCCATGGAGAGCAGGTAGCTTAGTCAAGTCCAGTCTTATTTGTGTGCCAGTTCCAATGTTTCACCACCCTTGTGGTAAAAAAAGATTACATATATTGAATTGGAGAATCCCATGATGCAACTTGTGTCCATCGCCTTTTGTCATATGGTTGTGCATCTCTTAGAAGAGTCTGTCTCCATCTTCTCTATGCTCTTGTATTACAAAGCTGTAGATAGCAGCAAGATCTGTAAGAACAGGAATTACTTCTGCTTGCTAAATTGAAAAATATTGGACTTTCCTGCCTTCAAGGCATTTTTCCTTACAGCTTTAGTGATATTGAAGAGTATCTTTGGACGGAAGCTTTTTGCTTTCTCAGGAACCTTTTATTTCTGAAGAGAAATCCTATTTAAGGAAACGTCCTTGTTCAAGGAGTTGACAGGCAATTCTGCTTATTGTCACCTACTTTTCTCTTCTGATGCACAAACTGAAGGTCGAGAACTGTAGTTGTCATGCTGAGTTCATGAGAAGCTGATAGGAACAGGAGAAGGCTTTACCACCCACATGTGAGAAGCATTGCAGAGCTGCCTGGGTGAAATCTTTGCCACGTTAAAGTTAAAAGGAGACTTCTGCCCATACAGGTCTTGTGGAAGAGTAGGAAGCAGATAGCTGCTCTGTCTAACTGGGCCTTGTAGGATCTCATGTACAATAGTGGTGGGAGACCCATACCATGCATGCCTGGAAACAGAAACCTGGACTTGCAGATGACAGGAAAAGTAAAGAAACCTGATACATCTGTACAAGTGACAGCCCTTCATTGACCCCTGCACTGGGGCTGCCCACTGGTGTTCCTTTGGTGAGCACTCCTCATCTCCGACAACTCGTTCCTCTCTGTGCCTCTGTCCCAGCCGTATGTCAGCACCCATCAGTGCTTCTGATGCAATTGTTAGGTTATGCTCTTAGACAGAATTTTTTCCCACCTAAAAATAAAATAAAATATTTGGGAGATTCTCACAGATCTGAGGGAGCAGATTAAAACTAGATGCCAGTTGTACACTGCCCACCAGATCTTGGGGGAACCTTTGCAACAGGAAGTGTGGGCCCCATATCTGTAAAATGACAAACACTAATTTACAGGGTTTCTTTTCAGAAAGAAGTAAAATTTACGGCCTGTCAAATTGAAAAAAAAACCCTGGTAACTTCCCTCTTCTCTGCTACCTAAAGAGAAGCAAGGCTTGCTTTGGATTTGATGCCTTCTTCACTTCATTTCTCCTTGGCACCAGATGCAAGCTCTTTCGTTGCATTACTGTGAACCTCTTACATGAATATTTACAGTAGAACATACATCTAAGCATTTTGCTGAGTTAAGCTTCCATTAGGTACATGAGCTGAGCATTCAACCTCACCTCCCCTCCCAGAGGGGCACTATAGGATACCCTGGGGAACAGGAAGCTTGCTTGGTCTTCGGGCTTCTCTGGAGCAGCTAATTTCTCCTGAGTGGGGATGCCACCATGCATGCAAAGTCACTAAAGTGACCTCATTGGTCTTCAGTTTAGGATCATCATAGCTCAATTTGCACAGCGTTAGGTCTGCAGCCAGGTTTGCATTGGACGAAACTAACTTTGTTCTTCCTGCTCATGTTGTACAGTTTATCCTTGAACTCCTAAAAGGTGAATTGATTCATATCACCCAACAAACATATCGGGGTTGGGATACAACTATTTTTGTTTAAAATAGAGTCCACTCCGTAATCCCCTCTTTGATTTTATGTATGTTGTTAAGTATGAGTAATGAGACAAAAAAAAAACCATATTGTTTCTGAGCAGGTAAAAAAAATCTTCTAGATATATCACCTTTATTGCTGAGCCTTTCTAATTACGCTGGAATAATTCCATGGCAGCCAGTGGAATCATAACTAGGTACATGTGCTAGATGAGGCTAGGGATACAGTCTTAGTGTATTATTGTTCATGTCACTCTCAGAAACTCCTTTTTTTGCCAGTCACTCACTAGGCAGCTTTTTCTTGTTATAGTAAAAAAAGATTTCACTGATTCTTACACATTTTTCATTCTTAGTCTTTTTCTGAAGAAGTGTGTCAATAATGCCCTGTTTTCAGATACGAAGAGAAGAAAATGATCAGCAAGAGTCAGAGTTGAAGCAATCCTCTTCGTTCCTGTAGTCCATCCTCCAGAAACAGAATTCTTTGATTCATTTTCCATGACTTTATTCAATCCACTTTTTAAATAAATCAAGCAGTTGATCTACAGCATTAATCTGGGAACTGATTCACAGACCAAAGAAACTCACTATACAGCTGAAATTTCCTCTTGCTTCCCCACTATCACCAATTTCCCTGCCTCATGGGAGTGCAGCAGTATGGGTTTAATCTGTGATGGATTGGCAGGACATGCTTTGAGATCAGCAGGTCCCCTAAGAAACCTTTAGGATTGATGAGTGTCGAGGAGAAATGCATAGGTGCAGGTGTGAGGTTAACAAGTCAGCAGAATTTCCCAGTTATTTCTGCCTGGGTGTAGTACATTGTGTATTATACGGTGCAGAGAGGTAGTGCTGCAACATGCAATGAAGGCAACAATAATTCAGCCAGTTTTCATAACACTTTTCGCTCTCAGTGAGAGATAACACCCCCACGGGTAGTGCATTAACATTATCATTTCTATAACAGCGGAACCTCTTGGCCCCAGCAGAGATCCTGGCTGCATCTGCTTGGAGCTATGGAAACACGTACTTGGGGTCTATCTCTATTTCACAGTGTTTGTGCTCTTATGAAAAAACTAAAGATAAGAGGAAGTTAAGTATTGCAGTCATCATTTTGTGGGGCAGAAGTGGAGGAAACAAAGCCCGGAACGTGTTAACAAGTGTCCTAAAATATCCTGAAGTCCATCATGGAACCGACCATACATTACTGGCCATACATTGCTGGGTAGTGATGAAGATCCAGGGTCAAGGGGAGATGTGTGAGTCATTAATAGTATCAAAAATAAGATCAATGACATATCATTAGTTGGACAAAGTCTCACCTATGTGAGAAGGGCTTTAAAAATCAGAAAGTGCAGCATGAAATGGCAGAAATCACATTTAAAAGGAAAAATGTCACATTGTGGCATTTTGACTCAAAATGAAAGCTGTTTTTTTAGCATTCACAAGCATGGTCAACTAGATGGTGAATTGAGAAATAGAAATATTTAAAGGTTTTGTATAAAGGATCATTGTCTCCTGAATGTAGAGCAGAATTGCAGATAGAGAAACCAGCTTACAGAAACCTCCCTTTTCCACTTATGGCAGTTTGCTCATCTCCTGGCTTGCCTTCTGCTAATGAGGCAGAAATCAATAGAAATTACAGCACCTGCTGACATGGAAAATGGATATTGGAAAATAGCTCTAACCTTTCTTTTGAATACTTCTGGCAATATAAAACACAAGCATCGATTGCTACTGATTATACCCGTGTACCTGAGCAGTAGTCCTGCAAACTTCACATCACTATCTGAGAAAGCAAATTATATCGTATAAGTGCTCAGCAATATTAATAGATCAGCAGTGAGACTGTCACTGCTATCTCAGGATATTGTGGGGTAAGAAAAATCTTAACCCAGTTCTTCTCCCAGGGTTGTAAATGGCTTCTGGGATAGCCGGGAGCTATCCTCCTGCCCTGTTATCCCTGACTGTGTCTGGGTTCGTGTCTGTTTTGTTTAAGGGATCCATCTCATTCTCAGAGACACAGTGGCAGTTGGTGGGCACTTCCCAGCCTAGGCCAGCAGAACTGGAGCCCAAGTGTGGCCAGGTAACTCTTGCTCTGATGCTCACTTCAGTCCAGTCTGCAGTGCTTTGGACAATGGAAACGGAATTGATTCGTAATGACAGGAAGGTGGCATTTTTGGAGAGAGTCTGTCCCTCCTCCTTACCCTTTTTCCTTGTCCCGTGCCCTATCACTCCAGCACTGCAGCCAGCAGCACACCATACATGCTGGACATGCTTCTCCAGCATGTTTGTTTCCAAATCTGCATAAACATGTGGCCTTCTGGGCTGTCTCCAGCATGCTCTGAGAACTGCGTGCAGAAAAGACCTCGGCCACCTAGTTATCTACCCTCAAGGGTACCCTGGGAGGAGCTACTGGGAGGGTGCAGAAACCTCTGCATTGCTTTCCCGGCTCACTCACCAGCAGGAACAGCAACATCCATTGCTCTCCCAAGGCTGGAAGCCACAGGATTTGCATACGTAATGTACTCTTGGCTGCCCTCAATGCAATGCAGCAACTGAAAATGAACAGGAGAGCCAAAGCGTACAACTGGCATGAGCCGGTGTGTCTCTGGGCATCCAGCTAGTTAAGCAGAGTAGATGACCCACATCATCTGTCAATCTAAATGTGCATGGCTCTCATGAAGTTTTCCGTAAGGACATTGGCAGATGCAGAAAGAAGTCCCAGCAGCTCTTAAGTTGCAGGGCTATATTACACCCTCTCACCATTTTTTCCATTTTTCCCCTTTGTGTCTTTTCCTTGGGGAAGAATATATTTTCAAGAGAAAGCAATGGGAAATTTCCAGCTGACTCAGCTCTAGAGAAATTCCCCCAAGATCTCATTTCTTTTTGTTCTGCTCTGCATCCCAAAGTATACAGACCATGTGTTTGCTGAGTGTCTATGTCCCTGCGAGTTCACTGTTGTGAGTGGTAATCTGTTCAGTAATTCATCTCCAATTGCAATGACTATTTGGCTGTTCAGATCAGTTTTTCACTTTCTAAAGCCAATTCACATATTTGCTGAGGTGATCCCTTCTGCTCAGAAGAGTTTACCATTGACTAGATCAGCTTGCATACAATTTTGCTCAGATTTGTTGATAGTTCACGGGCAGAATATTTCAAGGGCAGAATTTTCTCATCTTTTTGGATGGTGCTGAGATGAAAACAAAAAATGTTACATCTGGTGAGAGTTAATTATATTTCAAATCGGTTGCAATTAAGTTGGCTTAGCCTATAAATACTAGGTAGAACATGCTCAGTGTTTGAAGACTGAGACTATGCCTTTGTGGAGGTTGGTTTTGTAAGTTAATGGCTCCATGGAGGGATAGCAAGTAAGCTTTTGACAGCCAGAAACCCTTTGCTGTGCACTGGGGAAAAAGATGGACAAAACTGAGACCAAATGCAACTTAGGTTTAGATCCATTCAAGGGCATAGTGCTGGGACGTATGGTCTTGCACACAGAGCAAGGGAAAGTAAGAAGTCATTGTCTCTCTTTCTTCAGCATTATCTTATGCAGCTGAGAATTTTAAGCTCAGGCTTTCTTCTGAATAAGCTCTGAAATAAATTTTGTTTTGCTTTTGTCTCTATCACATATCAATTTATCATCATCACTCAAGCATGAAATTCATGTTACAGGAATTGTAATTTTACCATCCACATATTCCAGATGGGGGACCTGAGACATGGCAAGAAGCCAGAATGGAATCAGGACTTTCTGAGTTTCAGTCCATCGTCTGCTTAAGAGCAAAGGTTCAGCTGTCCTGTAAGCCCTCAGCAGCATAGAGAGGAGGCAGGCGAGTCACGCAGCACGCTTTTGCAATGGCAAGAGAGCTCCATGGTGGAAACGATATTAGTTCTTTGGTGTCCAGAGGTAAGAGACAAGAAGTGGTTGCCAAAACAGCCAGGAAAGAGATAAGACATCATTCTCTACGTGCAAAGTGAAAAACCAACCAAACAAACAAAAAGCACCAACCTAAATGTGTTGTATGCTGTTCTTTAATACAGGAAGTGTTGTGCTAATTAACTTTTATATTAACTCAATAAACCTGAGAAATCATGTGCTTTCTGACATTCTGTTAGTCTATGCTGCTCAGCAGTAAACTAATAGAATGTTATCTTGATACGTTCTTTGCCACAATCATGGGTTAGGGTCACTGATACAGGATCTCTTCCATCCTCAGGCTGCTCATTAGTGCCAAGATTTTTGTGGTGAAGCAGTGATGACAGTTAAATGCATAGCCAGGGTTGGGCAGGCCAGACCAACGCTCACCTCCTGCTTGACCTTAGGCACCTCTGTTAATTTAATAATTAAATGTGGTGTGGTCATTGGACGGTCTATCTGCAGATCAAGTCTGCCTCCAGAGAGGACAGTGAGAAGATGCCCATGGGTTTTTAGTGTCCAGGACCAGTGTGAACTCAGAAAAGACAGAACAGCAATTGCAATGGCTGAGAAAATTTGTATGTGAATGTCTTCATGAAGTGATAATATTTCTGAAGTGGTAGTACTCATAAAGACCCAGAAAAACCTTCCCCAGCTCCATTTATTTTTCTGAATGCCAATGTTTTGCATTTTGAGTCCTGCATGCCAAGGTGATATTGGCTATATTTCCTGCAGGACACAGTTACATCTCCACTGCAAAGATGGCTTGGAACAGCCATTGGACTGCAAAGACTGTTGAGATCCCTGGGAAAAGAAGCTACTGAACACATGGTCTTGTTCCTGTGAAAACATTCAGTAAGAGATACCCTGTCACATGAAGACCACCACTGGTACTAGGAAAACAAGAGACCAAGGATGTCTGTTGGCTTGCATGAATTTAAGTATCTCAAGTTACAAGAGCATTCGTGTCAGTATAAAAGCTGCATGAAAATGTCTTTCAGGATCAGGTTACAGATGTATATTGTGACCTATTCTTTAATTTTTAATTACTTTTCTCCCTGTGGAGGTATTAAATTTTTAGAGACTTTACAAATCAGGCAGCCTTTGCAAGTATAATGCCATTCAATGAGATTTGCCAAGTTAAAGGAATATTGAAAATTAATGCGAACACAAACCAAGAAGATTCGTTTTATAAGTTGACTTATGATTTCTGTCTATTTACACATACGTATAATGTATTTTTCTCCTTCTGACTAGGTGCTTCCTCTTCTCCCGTAATCCTGCTGACCTACAACTTTCAAAACTTGTGGATGGCAGAGTTTTCTTTTGGCTCTGAAATCTTGCACAGGCAGGAATACACAGGCCTAATGGGTGTTCCTAATATTCTGAAGGATGTGGAGGGAAAAGAATATTTACTAGAGGTCAGTTCCACTTCCTTCATCAGTTACTCTCATAAGGAAGAGTGTCTTTTCTGGACAAACTACAAGAACAGGCACAGCAGACAAGACTTAGTCTCTGCCCCAAAGAGGATATTAGTCACAGAATCACAGAATCACAGAATGTCAGGGGTTGGAAGGGACCTCTGTGGGTCATCTAGTCAAACCCCCCTGCTGAAGCAGGGTCATCTACAGCAGGCTGCACAGGACCTTGTCCAGGCGGGTCTTGAATATCTCCAGAGAAGGAGAATCCACAACTTCCCTGGGCAACCTGGTCCAGGGCTCCGCCACCCTCAGAGGGAAGGAGTTCTTCCTCATCTTCAGACGAAACTTCCTCTGCTTCAGTTTGTGCCCATTGCCCCTTGACCTGTCGCTGGGCACCACTGAAAAGAGTCTGGCCCCATCCTCCTGACACCCACCCTTCAGATATTTATAAGCATGTGTAAGGACCCCTCTCAGCCTTCTCTTCTTCAGGCTAAACAAGCCCAGCTCCCTCAGCCTCTCCTCGTAGGAGAGATGCTCCAGTCCCCTCATCATCCTCGTAGCCCTCCGCTGGACTCTCTCTAGTAGCTCCTCATCTTTCTTGAAGTGGGGATCCCAGAACTGGACAGAGTACTCCAGATGGGGCCTCACTAGGACAGAGTATAGGGGAAGGAGAACCTCCCTCGACCTACTGGCCACACTCCTCTTAATGCACCCCAGGATCCCATTGGCCTTCTTGGCAGCCAGGGCACACTGCTGGCTCACGGTTAACCTGTCATCCACCAGCACTCCCAGGTCCCTCTCCACAGAGCTGCTCTCCAGCAGGTCCATCCCAAGCCTGTACTGGTGCATGGGGTTGTTCCTCCCCAGGTGCAGGACCCTGCACTTGCCCTTGTTGAATTTCATCAGGTTCCTCTCTGCTCAGCTCTCCAGCCTGCTCATAGATGATCTGATTTTCCCTGGGTTTCAGGCACAGATGGGCATCTAGTGGTGTTTTGTAAGTCCTTGTACTTTTGTAGTCCAACAGCAGATTAGTTGCTTTTGGTGAGATCCACAAAGGTCTGGACAGATGTTTTGCTTCCAAAAAGATTTGTTTTGGGTGTGTGGCTGGGCACCAGGGAAGGGGATGAGCCATAAGTGTTGGATGGTCAAGTTCACCAGGGTATCTAAATCTAGACGTGGTTTTCTTCTTCACTTGTAGGTGTCTGAAGAGCATATAAAGTCTGCCCCAGCTTCTTCCAGTGGGGTGAAGTATACCAGAGAGCTCATTCATGTTAAAAATAGCCATACAGAAAATGAAGGGACTGAGGGAGGCAGCTGCTTAGGCTGACGCTGCTGCTGAAAGAAGTGAAAATGGAAGGACAGTCCTAGGAGTTGGGTAATCTTCACTGTTATATATGAGTTTTGGGGAGGCACAGATCACAACTAGTGTTTCTTAGGAATAATCTGTTTTGTAGTTAACAGAAGCAAGCTGTTATTAGTATTAGCAGATCGTTAATTCACACAACGTACTCACCCATGTAGTTAACAGACATCTTCACTCATAGTTACGTGGTTGCAGCAGTGGTTGGGAGACCATCCCAGCTGTGTACTCAGTGCAGGGTCGAGCTGATGTGTGTGGCTGCTTGGTGGGTGTCTGGAGAATCCCTCCGAGAATACTCTGGTATGTCAGAGGTGTGCATATTTCTGCGTATAGCAGCCAGCATGCTCCTGGATATGGTCTGATCCATGCAACCCTTCATTGCTGCTGGTGGGTGCTAGTGCAGAATCACAGAATCACAGAATCACAGAATAGTAGGGGTTGGAAGGGACCTCTGTGGGTCATCTAGTCCAACCCCCCTGCCAAAACAGGGTCACCTACAGCAGGCTGCACAGGACCTTGTCCAGGTGGGTCTTGAATATCTCCAGAGAAGGAGACTCCACAACCTCCCTGGGCAGCCTGTTCCAGTGCTCCGTCACCCTCAGAGGGAAGAAGTTCTTCCTCATGTTCAGACGGAACTTCCTGTGCCTCAGTTTGTGCCCATTGCCCCTTGTCCTGTCACTGGGCACCACTGAAAAGAGCTTGGCCCCATCTTCCTGACACCCACCCTTCAGATATTTGTAAGCATTTATAAGGTCCCCTCTCAGCCTTCTCTTCTTCAGGCTGAACAAGCCCGGTTCCCTCAACCTCTCCTCGTAGGGGAGATGCTCCAGTCCCCTCATCATCCTCGTAGCCCTCCACTGGACTCTCTCCACTAGCTCTTCATCTTTCTTGAACTGGGGATCCCAGAACTGGACACAGTACTCCAGATGAGGCCTCACCAGGGCAGTGTAGAGGGGAAGGAGAACCTCCCCCTCGTCCTGCTGGCCACACTCTTCTTGATGCACCCCAGGATCCCATTGGCTTTCTTGGCAGCCAGGGCACACTGCTGGCTCATGGTTAACCCGTCGTCCACCAGGACACCCAGGTCCCTCTCCACAGAGCTGCTCTCCAGCAGGTCCACCCCAAGCCTGTACTGATGCATGCGGTTGTTCCTCCCCAGGTGCAGGACCCTGCACTTGCCCTTGTTGAACCTCATCAGGTTCCTCTCTGCCCAGCTTTCCAGCCTGTCCAGGTCACGCTGAATGGCAGCACAGCCTTCCGGTGTATCTACCACACCTCCCAGTTTGGTGTCATCAGCAAAATTGCTGAGGGTACATTCTAACTCTTCATCCAGGTCGTTGATGAAGAAGTTAAACAAGACTGGGCCCAGTACTGACCCCTGGGGGACACCACTTGTTACCAGCCTCCAACTAGACTCGGCGCCGCTGATGACAACCCTCTGAGTTCTGCCATTCAGCCAGTTCTCTATCCACTTCACCGACCACTCATCCAGCCCACACTTCCTCAGCTTCCCTAGGAGGATATCATGGGAGACTGTGTCGAAAGCCTTGCTGAAGTCAAGGAAGACAACATCCACCGTTCTCCCTTCGTCTACCCAGCCAGTCATGTCATCGTAGAAAGCTATCAGATTGGTCAGGCATGATTTCCCCTTGGTGAATCCATGCTGACTACTCCTGATAACCTTCTTTTCTTCCACTTGCTTCATGATGGCCTCCAGGACAAGCTGCTCCATCACCTTTCCCAGGATGGAGGTGAGGCTGACCGGCCTGTAGTTCCCTGGGTCCTCCTTCTTGCCCTTTTTGAAGATTGGAGTGACATTGGCCTTTCTCCAGTCCTCGGGCACCTCTCCTGTCCTCCAGGACCTCTCAAAGATGATGGAGAGTGGCTCAGCAATGACATCCGCCAGATCTCTCAGCACTCGTGGGTGCATTCCATCGGGCCCATGGATTTGTGGACATCCAGATCGCTTAAGCGATCCCTCACACAGTCCTCCTCGACCAAGGGAAAGTCGTTCTCTTTGTAGGCTTCTTCTCTTACCTCCGGGGCCTGGGATTCCTGAGGGCCAGTCTTAGCACTGAAGACTGAAGCAAAGAAGGCATTCAGTAGCTCTGCCTTCTCCGCATCCTCCGTCACCAGGACACCCTCCTCATTCAGCAGCGGCCCCACGTTGTCCCTAGCCTTCCTTTTGCTGCTGATGTAGTTGAAGAAGCCCTTCTTGTTGTTTTTGACATCCCTTGCCAGCTTCAATTCCAGGTGAGCCTTGGCCGTCCTCATCGCATCCCTGCATGCTCTCACCACGTTTCTGTACTCTTCCCAAGTGGCCTGTCCCTCTTTCCACATTCCATGGACCTTTCTCTTCTGCCTGATCTCCGCTAGAAGCTCCTTGTTTAACCAAAGTTTCAAGTGCAGTTTCAGCAGACTCCTGTTTGCTGAGTTCATCAGTTCTTCTGGACTATGCAGCACTGCCAGTGTCTAGAGCAAAGATGTCACTGGGAGACTTTCAGGCACTATCTTCTCAGCTCATACCTTCCCTCTCTTCTTGTTTTCTGGTGATGGCATCACCTAACCAGAGTTTTGTGAATTTTCGTGAAGTCTGGATGTTTTAAAGAGCAAGCAAGAGAGAAACATCAACAAAATAACCTTGAGTCACCCAACCAGGACCAGTCCATGAGGGAGGGCTGTAAAGGTCCTTTCTGTCTGCCTGCTGGGCTTAGGCATCACATACCAAACTGGAGCATTTGGATTTTTTGACTAAGAAGTAGAAATAGTATTGCTTTTAAAATAATGAGTTCTTAAAAAAAAAAAAAAATCAATTTGATGAGTTTTTTAGCCCGCAACTAGAATTCTAATCACTTTTTTAATGTTAAGTTTCACTGATTAACTTAAATGAACTTGAAATCTGCCCGCAGCTCTGGCACTAATATGTCACTGATGGAGAGCAGTAACTGACAAAAGAGATAACCAGAATGCAGCCAAGACCATGTTTCCTTAGCTAAGAATATGACTGACATTTTTAAAAAACTCAACAGCTTAAAAATATGTGATAGGTAAACAGCAGTTTTTTACTGAATTTACAGGCTGAAAAAGCAGCTTGCTGCACAATTTTTGGCAGAAAACAACATAAACTTACTATTGCACTTGTAAAGTGAGAAACAGTAGAAGGGTACTGTTGTAAGAAAAACACATGTAGACTAAGTTTCACTTCTCTCTGATGAAAAAATAGTGCTTTATATTTCAAGAGGTCTTTATTTTTCTAGATTTTTATGCCTGTCATCCTCAATTGTTTTTTCAAAACATCTTGTTGACACTTTTTGAGACATTTTTCAAGCTTCTGAAGTCCGGTCAGCATCTCACACACTCACGGAGTCTACAGGGCTTGGCTGACAGTACTGCTACAATGTTGTCTTTTACATTCTTCTACCAGTCTTTATGTCTGGAAAATGCTGAAGTCAAACTTTATGGCATTGTGCCTGGATGACCTCAGATGAGAGATCTGAGATAAGATTTTTAGGAGGTCTTCTCAATTAAGTTTATTTTATTCATTATAACAGTAATACAAAAATAGGAAAAAACAGCCAAGAAAACATGCCTGGATTCAGTGTGGGAAGGCAGATTTGCTTGTGTTAGAAGTATTATGCAAACGTGAACCATTTTGCAGTATAGTCTTTAAGCTATGGGATTTTAAGTCAGAGGGGGGGAACCCTGCGTGTAGTCTTTACTGAGGAGGGAGAAGCGTCTCTCGTGTAAGAAGTACTGCTTACTGCTAAATTCAGAGACAATGATGGGTATGGGGGTGTGCTTTGGGTTCCCTTCCCCAACAAAGGAAATTTTTCAAGAAAACACACTTGAGATGAGAAGTTATTGGGCCAGAGTCCTTCACAGAGCCACCACTGCTCTGTGGTGGCTACCTAGGGTTGTGTCATGGGGCAGAGCAGAGACTGGGCCTGTGGCACTTGCTTTGACTATGTACAAAAATTATATCCCTTGATTTAGCTATCTGTGTGTAATGCTTAGTGCTACTGGCCGTTGTAAGTAATTGAAGTGATAGAGATACAGCTTGCCATCTATTGCAAACTCCTCTATCCATTTTGGAAGAAACATCTTAGTTGATGAATGCTTTAGGTTGGTTATGCAAATAGTGCATGTTAAATAGCAGGATTAGTAAGAGGCCGGAGTCTCAGCTGGGGACAGACAGAGGCAAAACAATGAGATTTGACTGCTGTAAATATCTCCAAGTGGGTCAGATCATGGTATCCGTAGCATGATATTAGGCATATTGCCTGTTGGACAAGTGGTGTGGGAAGGTCTGTTGGATTCCTGGATGGAAAAAAATGGGAAAGTGAAGATTCATAGCTCCAACACCATTTTAGAGCTGTTTACTAGGCAGTGAGATATTAATGTGTGGTGTCCTCTGATGGTTTTGAAGGCATTGGGTTAACAGCGTATTGTAAAGGAAGAGTGTCCTCTCAGGACACCAAGTTTCAGTGAGTCTTCTCCTAGGGGTTGTACTTCAGATGGACCCATTTCTGGACAGCCTCATGCTCCACTGCCATCCCTTCCTCTTTTGACCATGCTGGTTTCCAGTAAATTAATTTCCACTCCTATCTTACAGATTTCATTTTACTGTTAATCTCCCCTTGACCTGACTGCTATTTTCTGTGTCATAATTCATTCCACATGTCTTAAAGCCTCCCTGGGCCATCACCATGGATGGTTGGTTTGATCACCTTAAATATGATTTTCCTACAACTTGAAATATATCCAAACAATTTTACCTGAGCTATCTCTTCCTTCGTTTCTAGCTCTGCAGCGTTTATTGTTTTCTGGTACAAACACAGGTTCTTTGAAAATATACTGCAAGAAACCTGGAGAGGGAGTTTTTACAAGGGCATGCAGTGATAGGACAAGGAGTAATGGCTTCAAACTGAAAGAGGGGAGATTTAGAATAGATATGAGAAAGAAATTCTTTACAATGAGGGTGGTGAGGCCCTGGCCCAGGCTGCCCAGAGAAGCTGTGGCTGCCCCCTCCCTGGCAGTGTTCAAGGCCAGGTTGGATGGGGCTATGAGCAACCTGGGCTGGTGGAAGGTGTCCCTGCCCATGGCAGGGGGGTTGGAACGAGATGCTCTATAAGATCTCTACCACCCCAAACCATTCTGTGATTCTATAAAATTAAAATGACTCTTCTGTGGGCATTAATTAGTAGAAAAAACCTTCAATAGGTGTTTGAGAAGGAGAAGGGTTTTGGGGTGCTTGGTATTTGTTAGATATATTTACTTCCAAATGACTTTTCAAATACACAGTACCATTTGGGCGATGAAAGTCTGTAGTCCCTGCTCTATAACACATTTGTCATTTATCTCCTACTTTCACTGTTGGATGTGAATTGATCTGTGTAAGTGTACAATATGGTCTCTTACTAATGGCTCACCAATCTCTCTCTCTGTCAAGTGAGTGCCCATATCACGTAATGAACTTCATATTCTGCTGTGGAAACTTCTCAAGGGTCTGGACAAAGCTGGTCACACTGTCTGAAACAATCATTTTTTTTTTTTCATTAGATGCTGGGTTGATCTAAGTGAAACTTAGCCAGACCAAAAGACAGATTTTTTTAAGGTGTTTTTATACTATAAAAAAAAACCACATCAGCTGATACAGGCTTGCTGTGGTCTGTCAGTCTGAAATGATCTATTCTGAGTCCTAAATGTCAAAATATGTGACATTTTTGAACTGACATTTTGGGGGCATTATTTCTTCATGGAAAGTTCAAGTACATTCATCTTTCCATCTCTCTTTGGCATGCAGCCAAACCTCTGCAATTTCAAACTGAGCAGAAAGTCTTTATTTTTGTTGTTGTTAGTATTGTTCTTGTTACCCTCCTCCCTCCTCCTCCTCCTATTTAATTCTGGCTGTGTAAGTTAGTTCTGACACCTGTCCCAGGACCAGCAGGGCCAGCAGCCAGTGAAGATAGAATGCTGTACGTGACTGGGAAGGTGTGGGTTTGGGATAACTCTCTTTGCAGCCCCGATGCTGTCACTGAGTCAGCTTTCCATGGCCACACCAACCATTCAAATTTCTGTGCTGCTTTTTTGCTTTTGCTCTCATCTGCGCTGATCAAGATATCTCTAGGGCAGAAAGTTGTTTAATATAACAGTGACCCACAGCGCTGCTGTAACCTGTAAACCTGTGGAAACAGCATGAAGTGGTAAGAAGCATTTTAGTGAAGAAGGTGATCTCTTGATGCAGTTAGAAAGAGTAGAGGTGCTGGGCACATTGCCTCAGCCAAATTCCAGTGGGCTTGTAATTCAAGGCATTAGTGTAGCGCCTGTAAACCTTTGCTCATGTGAAATGGAGGCTGAATTATTTTCAAAGAACTTGCAGCCTGCCAGCTCAAGAGTGCCAGGATAGGGCAAAATCAGGCAAGATGCGATGGCCCTGTTTCTCTTCTCCTTTCCTCCAGTTTCCATAACGCTGCCTGGTGTCTGGATTCATAACATATATGGGACTCGGTGCTGTGCAGCTATTCCCTATCACCCCTTCGTTCCTGGTGGTGCATGATGCTGTGACTGTGGTAGGGTCACTGCTCGTGGAGACAGCACACATCGCTTGTCAGTGCTGTGAACTGTACGTCCAGTAGCACCCGAAAGCAGGTCAAGCCAAAGAGACTAGCGGACCCATAGCATAGAGAAGCCCAAGAGCCAGGCATGAGCATCCCAGCTGCTGTTCAGAGGCAACCTGGGTGCTGTAGATCCCTAAGGAAGGCTTTATAGCCTCTCTTACTCCTACCCAGAGGGGGTTGCTGGTTGCTGTGCCTGCCCACCCTGGTTAACTAGCCAGCTCCACCCTGGGGTGTAAGCAAAGTACAGAGGAATATTTCCTCCTCTTTGAAGGAGGCTCGAGAAGAAGAGTAGCCAAGGCACCTTAATTTGTTTTTCATTCTACAGTTATCAATGCTTTTCTGTGTTTTTCTTCATTTTTCTTGAAGCAAAAGGAAATACTGTCCTGAGGGACTAATGCTCCCCACGAGCAGTTCTAGCTCTTGATATCACTTTAGACAGTATCTTCAGGCTCTGTGACTGTTGGCTTTACAGCCCCCTTCCTCCCTCTTTGCACATGGCCAAGTGCTTCCTCTGCCACCGGCTTCTTTTTTTTGCCTCACCTCTACCTTCCCTCTTTATACCTTTTCTAAACCTGCTCAAACAAAGACATGTATTATGGCCTTTCCAATGAAACATCACTCTCCTGTCATTTTTTTTTTTTTGTTCCCTGCCTGCACTTCTTGTACCTCCAGCTAAAAAGTAGCAATAAAGGTGCTGTGGTTTAAATTATTTCTCGCCTACACTGTCCTAGCACAACAGCGATCGTGTCGATAGTGGGATGGTGTGAGATAGCATTATTGCTTCCTCGTGCCATGGGCACAACACATCATACGGAGACGAATTCCCCAATCATACACCAAATGGGCAGCAAACGTCACTGAGACCAAATATAAATCTTTCGCTATGTTTCCATGGGAAGCTTGGGAAGACGTAGCTCTAGCTGCTGTCAAGAGAATTAGTTCCTAAGCGACCTGTACCTACAGCACCCCAATGACTACTCCAGCTAAGGTGGCAAACCCTCCATGAGATACCACCGACTGTGTGCGTCTACACTCCCCTTTCCTCTCAAAAGCTTTCCAGCCACAAAACACTAGCTTCATCGCTTTGAATCTCAAGACAGCTATGTAGAAAACCTATTGTATGCATTCCTTGCCCTGGACTGGGCTGTGATGGGTGCATACTCCCCGGGTACCAATGTGTGCGTGTCTAAAAGTTGTGGAGTTTCTGGGCTCTGCACTGGAGGTTTGTAGGTGGGAATGTGGTGCTTGCGGTCCAGGGAGGGACGCATGGCACTGCTGCTGCCCTCAGCATTCGCTACTGAAAGCGTGCCGCAGCAGCTGCTCTGATGCTGAGACACATGGGCTGCTCAGGGCAGTGATTTGTGTCCCTGGATGCTCTGCATCTGCATGTGTGTGCAAGTGGGAAAGAACGAGCCTGCAGCTATTCTGCAGAGCCACTGGAGCTGGCTTAGGATGATGGGTTGGGACACCGTCATGGACAGGCCCTGCAGAAATCATTTGTGAGCGGTGAAGGTGTGACTTGGCTGCACGGGTTGCTCTCGAGCTCACACTGGGGTGCATCCAGGCCTCAATTCCTGTGTAAGGGAAGGCAGTATTCAGGGCAGAAATTTGTGGTCAGTAGGGATTTGTGTCCATGAGAAAAGGCTTCATTAACAACTGGCTTCTTCCATAGGACTAGGAATTACAGAATCACAAAAATGGTAGGGGTTGGAAAGTACCTCTGTGGGTCATCTAGTCCAACCCCCCTGCCGAAGCAGGGACACCTACAGCAGGCTGCACAGGACCTTGTCCAGGTGGGTCTTGAATATCTCCAGAGAAGGAGACTCCACAGCCTCTCTGGGCAGCCTGTTCCAGGGCTCCGTCACACTCAGAGGGAAGAAGTTCTTCCTCATCTTCAGCTGGAACTTCCTCTGCTTCAGTTTGTGCCTGTTGCCCCTTGTCCTGTCACTGAGCACCACTGAAAAGAGTCTGGCCCCATCCTCCTGACACCCACCCTTCAGATATTTGTAAGTATATATTAGGTCCCCTCGCAACCTTCTCTTCTTCAGGCTGAACAAGCCCAGCTCCCTCAGCCTTTCCTCGTAGGGGAGATGCTCCAGTCCCCTCATCATCTTTGTAGCCCTCCGCTGGACTCTCTCTAGTAGCTCTTCATCTTTCTTGAAGTGGGGATCCCAGAACTGGACAGAGTACTCCAGATGGGGCCTCACTAGGACAGAGTATAGGGGAAGGAGAACCTCCCTCGACCTTCTGGCCACACTCTTCTTAATGCATCCCAGGATCCCATTGGCCTTCTTGGCAGCTAGGGCACACTGCTGGCTCATGATCAGCTTATCATCCCCCAGGACACTCAGGTCCCTCTCCACAGAGCTGCTCTCCAGCAGGTCTACCTCAAGCCTGTACTGGTGCATGGGATTGTTCCTCCCCAGGTGCAGGACCCTGCACTTGCCCTTGTTGAATTTCATCAGGTTCCTCTCTGCCCAAATCTCCAGCTTGCCTGTTCCTTAGTGTTTTATTTCAGGTTCTTTAATGCGTTGAAATTGGTATTTTCCCTGTATAATCTTATGCTCAGAGACCCGTTAGCCTCCCTCTGTAACTCTGCTGGTTGACGAAGTGAAGCAGGCATCAAATAATGTGAGACCTTTCTCCCCCCCCCCCCCCCCCCCCCCCGCCACTGCCATCATCTCTGTCTGGGGCCTACGGCCTCACTTATGTCCCTGCTATAGCTGACGAGATCAACAGCCCCTTCCCACCCCAAATCCAGGCAGCTGTATGAGGCACTAGCCACTTACCTTACCTCCACACACGGCACCCGTTCCCCAAATCCAGTCCCACCATGGACTATGCTCAGGTGAGCACCTAAGCTCGTTTAGTTGGAAATGCTCCTTCTACTGATTGCCTTGGAGTTGCAGGTCTGCGGGGCTTTTCCCTGTGTAGCAGACACAGCCTCAGAATACTGTTTTCCTTCTCATGTAGTATTTGTAGAATAGGATGATGTGGTCCCCGTTGAAAAAAGAGGCTGTGGATTCACTGCCTGTGAGATTATATTGTAAGCTGATAAGCATACATACCTGCAGCAAATGCCAGCCCTATTAAAGAAGGATTATATACAGGTGAGGAGTTAAAAGCTTAGAAAATATTTGTCTAATATTTTACTGGAGGTGTATTGCCATAACTCAGCAAATGCCTCCCCGCAAATCACATCCAGGCAGGCAGAATACGGGCAATAAGTACAACACCAGAGGAGGAAGCAGGGTGCTGTGGTGGCTCCTGCATTCTGCAAAGCCGGTCCAAATCCCCTATTGTGCACAGGCGATGACAGGAGCGTAAGACAAGCATTTACCCTCAGACCCTTTAGATTTGCTCTGAGTCATCCGGTCGACAGTGTTCAAAACACTTTCTGTTAAGAAAAGAGAGAAAGGAACGGGGGTTTGACATAGGTTTGACATTCTAAGTACTAAAACATGGTGATGACTGTGACGATTTAGCCCTGTGCTTTGACTTTAAAGATAACGAACAGCCCCTTGACCAGCTGTTACTGCAGATGGCACAGTGGCAACACCCTTTCTTGGGATAAAGGGAGAATGCGGCAAGAAGATCTTAAAGAAATTGTTTGCTTGGAGTCTGGCATGATTTTTGTTCCGACCAGCCTGCCGGGGCGGGTGGGTCAGGAAGAGGTCAGATAGGGTTTGATGGTGCCAGTGGTGAGTTTCTGCTGCAGACTGGGACTTCAAGTGGGGTGTTGTTAGAGATGGAGTTAACTCCAGCTTCCCATCATCTTTATACTTTTCTTAAATGTTTAAAGCTGTATCCAGAGTTTTGCAGCTTAAAGGCATCTGTGAATTGCAATTTATAGCTGAAGTCCTATTGCATTTCTAGACTCTACTGCAAGGCAAAGTCTTTGGCAGTGTCACGGAGTCACTGTGTGGAAGGGAACCCATAAGAGGCTTGGATGAAAGGTCTTTATCCATACGTACCAGGGCAAGCCCTCTAATTCAGGCTAGTTGTTTAGCCTGAGACATTAGCTAATCAGTTGGTGCAGTGTAGGGGCCAGCTGTGTATTGCTTTTCTACTGATGTTGTAACAGCCCTATTACTATTACACTAATAATATATTAGACTTAATTCATTTTCCCTGGTTGCCACCACCTGCTTCTGCTTAGATCAAGGGCTAATGAGCAGTTGACATTAGTTAATGAGCTTCTGCAGCAAGCATTTCAATTTCTTCGCTGACTAAAATAAGTTATCTTTTCTGGGCACCATGCTCTGTCTCCCTGGGTTATTTGGCACCATTAGCTCCCCAGTGTGTCAGGGAGGAGCCATTTCCATCATCAAGAGACTACAGCGGTGGGTGCTATCAAGAATAGCCCTACTCCACTGGGCAGGGGAGCTGGGCTTTTGTCCACAACTTTTCAAACTGATCTATAGACCATTTCAGCTGTTGCTGTTTTACTGGTGACCTGCCCAGCCAACCAACCCAAGCAGCCCCTGCTCTGCAGCTCTGGTGTCACCTTCCTTGCAGCAATGGGCTTTGTAATGGTGCTGTTGGTGACTCCCACTCTGGTAGGTCTATTACGGTAACTATTTCTGTGTTGCCCAAGATTTTTGGTAATACAGCTTGCTGTATGGATTGTTGGTGGGGAAGAGGATCTGATGTGTGCCCAGAGATTTAGGAACTGAGTGTCTATTTTCCTGCTCTCCCATAGGTGACATAGGGACCCAGGTGTCATTGCCTTGCTATGTGCCAGCTGTAAAGTGGTACCATTATAGCACAATGAATAACTTGCTGATGCCACTAGGCACCTAAATTCCTTTGAAAATCAGTGTGAAATGACTTTCCCAAGATGGACTGGGCACTTGGTGGTCACTGTGCATAGAAGTACTGCCTGTCTACCTTGCAGCTCTGGTCCCAAGTAATTTTTCAAGCTGGGACATAGTGTCTTTCAAGCCACAGGGGTGTGACTGGACAACTGAGTCCAGATATTTGGTTGGTTGTGTGAAGGGACCATGAAAAAGCAGTGGGAAAAAAGCAAGAAGGCTACCATTCAGGACATACTCCATGCCTGGCCGAGGCAACAGGTTGGCAAGTTTTGCCACCACTACCTGAATCGCTAGTCACAGCATGTCTAGGTTCCTGCAGTTTAAGTGCTGTTTGCTTCCCAGGCATTTTATAAAGATTGTTTTCCAAGTTTCTCTTGTTTTTGCAAAAATACAGTCAGGGGAATTTGCTCAGGTTTGCTTAGAGATGGGATGAAGAAGAAGGCACTTTAATAAGAGATGCTGCTCTGTAATGAAGAGCCCACCTACATACTGCTTTGTACAGCACTGCTCAGGAAAGCAAATTCACTTTGTTGCTAAGATGTTGGAGCAGTAACTTACTGCTGTGAAAAATCTCTCAGTAAACAGGCTGGAATCTCAAAAATAACTTGCTAACTTTTTTCCCCCTAAGTTTTGCTCATCTGCATATCAATGTGAAATGTTGTTTGAATTCTCTCCCTCTTCTGAATCTATTAGAGAAATCTAAAGCATCACAATGAATGTTTAGACGATTAACCATCCTTGTGATTATGCATGTAAAACTCTGTGGACAGAGTTTTTCTCCCTGGAGTGTCAGTTGTGGCTCCCAGAGCCATATGGAGGCTCCATGGTCCTCTGCGAACTGAATCTCGCACCGTGGGTGTGTCAGAAGCAGTGTCCCTGTCATGTTTCTGCCTCTGCTGCAGACTGGAAATGTTCATGTGGCCTCCCAGGAGCCCACAAGCCATCTGCAAAGACATTCCCATGATGGTCAAAACCCAAGTTTCTTGGGCTGTTGGGACCCCATAGCGCAATTGAGTTTATGCTCCACTAAGCCGTTCTCAAGCATGAAGTATCATAGTCTTTATCCCAATGGCTGCGCTGTGATGTCAGAAACATGGAACAATTATTTAATTAAAAAAAAAAAAATTCTGGTAATTATTCGCCAAGATGCTGATGATACCCAACACACAGCAAAGGTGCGGTAAGGAGAAAGCGGCAGTACTTCATCAGAGAGGATCTTCTTGGTGGTAACTTCCATGTCAATGCAAAGTCAAAAAAAAAAAGTGCAAGAAAGAAAAAAATTTCTGTATCTTCAGTCATTTTTGAAACCACCATCCCACTTTCAGACTTGTGTCTCTTGTGTGATGTGATGGTGTCTCAAGACATATTAAGAGTATATTCATTCTCATTTACTATTCTGCTTTAAGGAAAAAAGACAAATTATGCCTTGTGAAGAAGCCATTTGCTATAAAGTGTAAAAATGCTTTAATATTAATATTTTATAATAAAATTCATGACATATTTATAAACACTCTATCAAGCATTTACAACTGAACCACAGCTGAGAGCTTGGACTGGAATAAATAAGCAAGGACACAGCTAGTATGAAATATACATCTTAATTTTTATAATTGTGTGTGCTTTATTCTTTACACAAATGGAATGGATGCGCAGAGTATTTACACATAACAGGAGTGTAAGCTGGACAGGGTATTTTGTAAACTCCAGTTCAGATTCTGAGTACCCCACACTACAGCTGGACTGAGAAACATCCTGCTAAAGAGACGCACGCGGGCCAGCTTGCTAGATGGAGCCGCCCGCTGAATACAGGCTGCTGCACTTGGAAATTCAGGCTGGCCGATTCAAATTTAGGAACACAAATCCGGAAATTAAAAGGTTGCTATCCCACTAAGAGCCAACAGTGTTGCCTTTATTTATTTATTTATTTTTTTTTTTTTTTTTTTTTTTTCTTCCCTCAAAAAGATCTTGCCTAGAATGCTGGCTACCGCTCATCCCCAGAAATGCTGTTTTACTCCAGGGCAAGTTGGCTGTGATGTGGGTCAGGGCCAGATGACGTAAACTGCTAACACGGTGTGAGGGATGATGGACTGCGTCTCACGCTCCTCACCTTAAAGACAGAGTCTCAAAAGGGCCAATGGGGTACTGGTTCCTATTGCTCTTGGTGAGATGTCAGTGGGGCTGAAGCCTTCTGAAAATCTGGCCACAGCATTTGGCCCATGGGGTGTCTTTTTGATCAGCAGTTTCACAGCACCTACCTCAAAAGGATCTTGGTCCATGACTTGGCCCTCTGGGTGCTACAGTAATATAAGCAGTAAATAATTACTGAAAGTGCTGAGCTACTGTTTAATTATGTGGCCTTGGTGTTTTACAGTAATGCTAAAAAATCAGTGTAACGGAGGAATGTGTAACTTCAGGTGATGTGAATGGGATGGACTCCACTGAAATCAGTGGAGTGACCGGGATTTACACCAGCTGAGGATGTAGGCTAGCTATGTGCTGAGCAGATCTTAGATGATGTTCCCTGTTTGCTTTGGTGCCGATTTGTGCCCTAACGTGGGAACCTGGTTTTTTTTAACATAAAGACAACCTCATTCTCACTTCTGAACTAATTGATGAGATGTCTGATTTTTAATGGAATAGGAAAATACATTTATTCCACCAAGGCATGGGCTTGAGCACATGAATGCAGTTGCACAGTGAACCTCATGCATAACATGGTAGACAAAGTGTTCAAGAGAAAAAATGTTGAGATTAAAAGCTGTGAGTGATAAAAGACCATTTTCTGTGAACCTGGCAGATATTATGGCTTTAAATCTGCAGCTTAAAAAGACTGAGACTTTTTTCATTAACACTGTTTTTCCTACAAATATCTTTGTGTGTTGTCACTCACTGAATCCTCTGGTTAGGGATACAATTTGAAAAACAGAAAATAAAATGTAAGAAAACTAAAGCAAAAAGAGTTCAACTGAGTGTCGATGAGCAAGTAACAGTGAGGGTGTAACACCAACAATTTTTCCATAGAAAACTAATGTAAATAGGTAGGAGGATGTTGTATAACTAGGACACTGTTGCTGGCTCATAGTGGTTATTAGCTCAGGTTCAACACTGCTCTCCAGGATGAGGATTTGAAATTTCAGTGCAACGGAGAGATTTCTTATCCTTGACTTTCACAGGGTGGTTCCTAGGACCCTATCCACACCGGAGCATCAAACCATGCTAGCTACAAACACAATTACATCACAGAATATTTATCTAGAAACAGCCTTTACTACCAAAGAAATTACAAAGCGCTAGCATGGACAGGGTACCTCTGTAGGAAGGGGCAATTAAGCAAGAAAGAGGCTTTTTCACTGGTTGATGGTCAGACCGTAAGATCAGCAAAGAGTGCCGTTTCACTGAGCCCTGTTAGCAAGCTCTCAATGAGTCAGTGCATGGAAGATGCTTTGTGGCAAGGAGAAATAAATAGCTTGTAATATTGCACATCTGCACAAAGCTAGCAAGACGTCATTGTGATCATTCATGGGTGGACAAAAAGCAGTGATAATTTTGGTTCTGCTTAGACCCTACGGTGCTACACACTGTGCCAGAACATGAGAAATAGCACCAGGGGTGTGATCTGGCACTTTTCCTAAAGGGTCCAGCATTTGCATTTGTCTCATGTTTAGACGCTTGCAAGTCTTTTACATGGACAGAAAAGGAGTCTGATTACGTTAAGCTGTGTTAGCACCAATATGATCTGAGGTGCCAATTGCTGTGGGCTGTGAGTTTGGACATTTTTTGCACCAGATGTAATTTTGCATGAGTCTTATGTTTCTCTTCCTCCTCCCGCTACCACCCAGTATGATCTGAACATCTGCAGTGCAAAAATGAGCTGCAGGTCTGAGGATGCTGAAACATGAAACGGAAAACATCAACGCACAAAACAAAGGGGAGTACAAGTCCTAAGGGAAATAAGACCTCTCACTGCTTCTCTTGGTGATTTGTTTTTAAATATATGCTTTATTTAAAAAAAAAAACAAAAACAAACAAAAAAGGAAGTGCAATGGCAACTCTAACCTGGAAGCACAAACAACAGACAGGGAAAAATAAATAATGTTACTACAGTAACCAAGGACTGATGGAAAAATTGATTGTACTCAGCCATAGTGTTACTGTTCACCGTAAAGCACAGCACATGACAAAGCAAAACAGTTACTAGCAGGATAGTACCATAAAAGGCTGCATGCTGAACTAAGAAACAAAGAAGCAGATGTGATTGATTGCTTAAAAACTGAAGAGCTGAAAGTTAGAATGAAGTTCCTGCTTTAGGATACTTTTTTTTTCAGGTCTGGTGGGCTATTTCCCAACCTGGGGCAATAGTGCTTTGCCAGCATGGAAAAATCCATGGCTTCCAAAGATCTGGGGTCACTCTGTGGATTTTTGCAGAATTATCCAAAGTTGAAGCTTTCATTCATATACATTTTGTAAAAAAAAGGTTTCTAGCCCTTCTGGTTACAAAGCTCTTTTGGAGACTTAACTGAAACCCTTGGTTATAAATCTGCGCTGGCCAGGCAAGAAAAGTAGTAAAAGAAGTGTGAACTTCTCAAAGTTACTGTAGCAGGGCAGTAAGTGAGCAGCCACCTCAGGGCCACTAAACCGCCTCTATTTTTAACCCTGTCACAGCTGGTGGCTGTATTGCAAACACCCAGCCAGGCGCAGTCTCCGTGGAGGTTGGCTGGGTATACGTGTCGGCTTGACAGGGCGTAGAAATGTAAGCTTCAAATAGACAAGTAGCTGAGGAGTCTATTTAACATTTGCCCTTAAAATGTCCTTAAACATTAGGGTTACTGTAGCCACCAGCTAATAAGCACTGAACTCCTGCGACGCAGCAGGCAGGAGAGCGTGGGTTTTATAGAAAATCTTGGTCCAGCAGCAGCAAAGGCAATTCAGTTTACTATCATGGTATCTCTTGCAGTTGTCCCCTTGTGTGTCAGAGTGAAGAATGGCATCACATACAAAGGAAGGGCAATGTGAAACGAGAAAAAAATACCTCCCTCTCCCCTTCCACATACCCTAAACTGCAATTCCACAGACTTTCCCCAAATCCCTCACAAAAGTCCATTGCCTCAGTTTTTGCTTTTAAGACCCTTGTTGACTGTGAAATGAGTGAAGATACAAGTTAGTTGGTGACTTGCCTGCCTGCAAAGAGAAGAAAGATCAAATGCTTTTGGCATTTCCTTTAAATAAACAGGAAGAATCATAAAACGTTTGGGGGTGAAGACTGACTCCCTGCAAGACAGAAATTATTAACTACATTCAAGCACTGACGTTTTGCTTCTGAAAAATCCTCCATTTCAATTTAAAGATGCGTTATCCTTTTGTGTTCAGAAAAGGTCCTACAGGGCAGTCAGTTCAAGAGATCTTTCCACAGGAGTTCGTCGTGATTAAATAGAGGCAAGGGAGAGGATTAAATTGAGAGAAAAACAAGCTGATAACTACAATTTAAAGAAGTATCTTCCTTGTCATTAATAATAGAGAATCTGTTATGGAAAAAGGATAATGCAACTTGATGGTCCTCTTTACATTTTACAGTCACACAAGGGTGTAAATATTTAATCTTTCAATTAATTAATCTTTACAAAATATCTCACAAAAACATTTTTACCTATAGAAATTAGTTTCTATACATCAATATATTTTTATTTTTATAAATTATTCCATCTTTAAGTGCCTTCTATCAATATAAATGATAAAATAGACAATCAAAAATTTTAAAGCTTTTCCCGGTTGTATCCCTCCTTGTCAACATAGGTGCTGTGAATCCTCATATGTGTGTGTGTGTCCGCATGGGAACAAGTTTGTGTGCACATGTGTGTGATGTGAAATGCTTCCATCCTCTCCCACCCCTAAACTCCATTAAAATAAACTATATTGTTATTAATTCCTGATGCAATAGTGTTTCCAAAGGGGAAAAAAGAAGTGCTTGACTTGGTTTCAGAAATCAAAAGATGTGCATAGTTACAGAAGTCGAGGTGTACCAACTACTAATGTGCAATGACAAGCTTTGAATAGGATCCACCTCCCAGTCAAGTCAAAGAGCATCCTACCAATGACTTCAGTAGGAAGTGGAGCAAGTACTCTGAGCTTGATTTTGCAAGGTGCATGTGGCCCTGATCTAGCAAAACCTTGAAGCCCATGCTTAGCTTTGAGCCCATGAATAGTCCTACTGGAATTGATGGGACTGAACAGCATAGGGAAGGGTCACAAGTGACTCCAAGTCAACGGGCTACTCATGTGTAGGAACTGGGGTCAAGTGCTGAGCGCCTTGCAGGATCAAGCCCTATATGAGGTTCAAGAGCTGGGAACTTCTCTTTAAAGCAATCAACACACTGAGCTCAGCCATTGAAATCGATCAAAATGTCCGCATGGGCACAGGAGGTGGCTAGCTCCCCTTGACAGAGGGTCTCCATGTCAGAAGTTTATACCTGCAACTGGTGCTCTGAGCACACAACAGATTTGCTTTATATGGTAGAAGTCTTTTTGTTCCTACCCTTTGACCCATCAGTGTCCTTCATGGCTTCAAACACTTTGTGTTGTACATTCATCAAAATTCACATTGACTGCAAAGAACATAAATGCAACAAAAACAGGAAAGCCTCCAAATAGTATATTATAGTTTTCTTCTAAATATTCTCCCTTCGTGATCAGAGGTGCAGTGGCTAATTTATAATTTTTCCTTTGAAGGAATCCAGATGAAAGGCCCAGATTGTTCTTCAATTACAAGTTTGCATTGATTATATATATCTTCTAAGCTATCTCCTTGGACAATAGCTGCAATAAGAAAACATATCAATATTTCTTTAAATTGTTATATTCTATGGCATCCAGTGTCAGAAATTGATGAAATGAGAAGGAATACTAGCACATTGTGATGCTGTTGATTATGGAAAAGTCATACCCCTGCAGATGGCAATTAAGTTCAAACCAGTGACACGTTCCCATGACAGAGAGCCATCCCACTGCTTGTAGTGAGACGACCGAGCTAGGTTAGTTTAGAGAACAGCAGCTCTATCCCATGGGAGGGCAGCATGGTAGGTTCCCTCTGTTGCAAGTCAAGCTTTATGTTTCATTTGATTTAGAAGCTACTTCAGCAGTGAGTAGCAGCAGATTTACTGCCTATTCTTTTACTGACTTAGTTATAATAAACTCAGTCTTGGCTACAAAAGTTAACTAGATCAGGCCCAAAGTGACAGAAGATAAAGCAACTGTTACACAGTGTCTATACTCTTAAATTCCTTGCTTCCCCAGCAGAAATCTGGAACTGCAATTTCGATTATGCGCACTGTCAGCATGTGGAGGGACAGCTGGGGACTTTTGAGTGTTGTCTAGAAATACCAGTCCCCAGAGTAGTGAGCTGCCTAAACCCATCCAAGGGAAATACAGGGGCCCAGAGCAGGTCTTAAATCATGCCCTTTTCCAGGTCAGGAAGAAGATGCCTTTCTCTTTCCCTCCCACGATCCATAGCTTGAGCTCTTGCCTTCAGCTAGTGAGGAATTCCTAGCTCTGTACAAATGCAATGATGCAACTCTTATACTGATTTCATTAAAAGAAGTTTTGGGTCAGAGAGGGAATCAAATTCATGCAAAGCTATTTCTTCAGGGCATCAGAATTTTGAGGAGTTGAATGCCTCAGCTGCCCTTGAGCTTCAGGGATACAATAGTCCCAAGCCAGGAGTCCTTACTGTGAGTACACTGTACTGATAGGCACTCTAGGCTGGAGGCTGAGCTGATCCAGTTGTTTTGCAACAAAAGACTCTACCTTGGGAAAAAAATTGTTTTTAATAAAAACGTACCTGTAAAATATTCTCCAAATTCTTGTTCTAATTTAATTGCTCGATCGTAGGTTTTCTTCGCTTGCTCCTCTGTGAGACGCTTATTCATTTCCCTAAAAAAGGAACGGAAGTCGTTAAGAACTTTAGATTCATACTAAAGCAGCTTTCTGAAAGATATGTTCAACTGAATCACAGATCGGTTGAGCTCGGTACAAGAATGAAGCATTGAAATTCTTCTATCAGTTTGTGGGCAGTTTCAGTATTTTAAATTTAATTTCATTCTTATGCAGTCTTATGAGACAGCCAGGCCTGCTGCTGGCTGTCTCAGCTGAATGAGGCTGTCCAAACTGCTGAAATGGACATGCATTTTGACTGAGGCTGGCATTATGGAAGTGAAATCACAATTAAAGGCAGGATTCAAAACGATGAGACTCCTGACCCTGTAAAAGCTATCCCAGAGTCATTGTAACCCCCATGGGGAAGCCCCAGAAGGAATCCAGCGTGTCTTCCAGGGACACTTCTTAGTTCAAGGAGGTGCATGAGTTCCAGGTATCATGAGAAATCAAACTGAGTAATTGGAAGAGTTAACATAGGTTATTTATTTATGGTCTCTGTTCCAGTCCTTTCTGGACTGTAGAGATTTCCGGTCAAGTGTGTCTTGTAGATTCTAAAACATGCAAGGTACCAATAAATGTAAAAACAAAGACAGTGTCAATAACATTCTGTTAATGCCAATATTTTGTTATTTGATGAAGAATTTCTGTTCTGACAGAGGCATTATTTAATAACTTGAAGAAATAAGTTGTCTTGCCCATGCACGCTCAGCTTTTAATACCACTGTGTACTTGCAAAAAATCAAGCTAATACTCATTCACTGCCTTACATATATGTATATGCCTGCAGATATCCAAATTAATTAGCAATAATAAATGGAGTTTGCTTTTTTCACAGTATGGATTCATTTTTCTTTAATTATGGTGGAAATTTTCTGAGGTAACTAGGAAAGCAAGAGAAGGGACCATCTTGTATTCTACATAAATCTGATTTAATGCCTTGCACTGAATCATGTGATTATGTGGCAATGAGCTGTATACAGTATGACACGGGCGATGCATGTAGGAGATTATGTACACAATGTTGCATAAAAAAATGATGTATGAAGTGTAAAACAGTATGAACTTGCTACAGCTAACTCTTACCTGGCCGCTGAAAAACACCCTGTAAGGTGTCCAGGATGCAAAATGGTATTTCTAGACATTACTTAAAGCTATCTATCTATATAACTATCCATATAGCTGGGAATACTGCTTTGAAAAATCTCTCTGGAAGTACCAATGCAATGCAGAAAGCAGGGTTATAAGGATAAGAAAGATTTCTTTGAAAATATATGACAGTTATTTGTGGATTATATAAATAGGTTTAATATATGCCAATCTGTGTCATGCTGCTAAATTTGTAATACTACTAATTCTATTTATTGGAAGGATTGCTGTCTAATTGAGTTCAGGTGGGCTTCTCATCAGCTGTGCCTACTTGAACATCTCCATGTGACTTCCAAAGAGCCAAAACTCTGTCTTGAAGTGGAACATAGCATTGCAAATTCTTGTGCAGACTTAACATTTTGTCTCATCTTAAGAACACTCAGCCAATATTCAAGTGCTAACAACATAATCCTCCTTCCAGATCTATTTCTGGTAGATTTCTGAGAAATTCTTCAAGAACTTTGAATATTAGAGAAGAAAACACAAATAAAAATATAAACAAACCTTTAAATTAACAAACACTTTTAAGTAAGCAGAAATTTGCATTATGTATACAGGACATAGATTTGCCTGAGGTGCAAAACTGTGCTAGTTGTATTCATGCCTAGTGCCTTCAGGAGAGAGGATGGAGAAGGGGCAGGACCACGATGTCCATTTTTCATGATGAATTAAAAGTGCTGTCAAACAACGGTCCCTTCTATTTTTTGTTTCCTAGCCAGGGACCTGCACAGCTGATGAATTCAAAATGCTTGCAAAGAGCTGTCCCTCCAGGCACGTTTGGCAGGATTTCCTCCTCTCCCAGTGAAGAGCTCACTCAGGCAGCATCGTAATTACTTCCAGCTCTCATCCCCATGATCCCATAAGGGTCCTCCTTCTTCTGGAAAGAGAGGCAGACTGAGAGGTACCAACAGGGAACCCGCTGGGATTAAAGCTGTGTGATGGAGTCATGTGGAGGTGGGAAAGGAAGGACCGGGGAGTAGTTTGTTTGAAGCAGTTTGATTGCCAGGACTGAATTTAACTGAAGAAAGCAGGACCAGAGGACAGCCAGCTGAGGCCATGCGTTCTGGTTTCTTTGACATCCAGTAGCCCCTTATGGTCTCACATTGCTGTGGTCATTAGCGTGAGCAGGGTATTGCCAGAGAACCAGTGATAACCAAGTTTCAAATGCACGTGCAAGCTTAATTTGTGCTCCCATCACTCTTCTCACCTTCACTCTCAGATAGATGCAAAGGAGCATACGTGTAAATGAGAACTAGACCCTTCAACTTTAAGTGCTAATTGTGCTGCAAGTTAAATCTTTTGAGTTTGCTTTTCTGCATATTCTGATTAGTAATTTTTTGTCTTTGATGGTTTTACTTTGCTATTACACTAGCTTTCAACTCATTTGTATGAGCAGGAGTAATAGGGCAGATAAACATATATTTGTGTTGTAGTAGTTACCTACATAAAAATGACCAAGTGAACACAGTTATGCTGTCATAAAAGTGTCCTCTTTCTGTTCTCACAGGGTACTGGTTTACCATGTTAAACTTCTACATACTGAAATAATAGTACCTATTGGAAAGGGGTTATATCTGTTAACCTATGCGCACCCTACCACACACTACTGCTTACATCAGAGTATGTATTTGCTTAGTCAGATCCTGAATGATTTAACTTCATTACCAAATAAAATAAATTATTTTTGCAAGCAAGAGGCTCACAATTAGGTGTTATTCTCAAGACAATTCTTTAAAAAGAATGATGCTGTTTATATTAAATGAGTTCTTATTTCTATTAGAAACTAATTTTGGGTGCTGTTTTATAAGATAGATACACATTAGACAGATTAACTAGATAAAATATTACTTGTGGAGAGCAGGCTGCAGGGGATAAACTAAC
This sequence comes from Opisthocomus hoazin, assembly GCF_030867145.1. Lineage (NCBI taxonomy): Eukaryota > Metazoa > Chordata > Aves > Opisthocomiformes > Opisthocomidae > Opisthocomus > Opisthocomus hoazin. The sequence continues at coordinate 10,951,742 of NC_134414.1, read as the reverse complement.
TTAGAATGGCTGAATTCATTACATTTTTCTCTTTTTTTTCAGCAGTTGTATTCTGTTTATGTAATTTATTTATGTAAGCCATATTACTGCAAAAAATCCCAAACTAGTACCAATATATAATGACTTTTGCTGTCCCATGAAAAATTTGGATTTCTAATTAAGGCTGTCTTCCACAGAAGAAGTTCTTGCAGAACAAGAAATTCAAAGTCATATATGGATTTCACTTTGTCACTACCGTACTGTCAACACTGAGGCAGGTTTAGGACTGGGGAATGAAGAATAGCTTACTTTTGATTTATATCAGTAAGTTAAATTCTGCTAATTCTGCATAAGTTGTTTTGTCCTATGTGAAATATTAGCATTGCTTTGGTTTAGTAATAGGATGATTGTGGTAATATTTTGCATCTTCATGACATTTTTCAGTCAATTTGTTCAAGGATTTGCTGTTGTTACATCAAATCAATGAAGCCTTTATCTTATTGCCACATTTCTGGTTCTGCCTAATGTATTTTTTGAAGTAAGGGCCATTTTTATTTACTTTTTTTATCACTCCACATGCAATGTCAGCATTAAACAAATAATGGAAATATTTCATGGATGGGAAAACTGTAGGCTAAGATCTATCTTAAAACAATCAATGCAGAATGTAGGCTATCAGACTACCCCTCCTCTTCTGTACAGCAAGATAATCAGAATATTATTGAATTATAGGGCTGGAAGAAATGTCAAGAAGCCATCCAACCCACGACAGCTTTGGTCAGGGTGGGACTGTGCAAGTACCATATACTGTGCAGCATTCCCTGGAGTGACACTGGACACGCAACAACTTTATCACCCACCAACAGACAGGGCCAGGGAGGATGCACATTTGGTCATGGGATGGGGCAAGCTAACAGGGTCCATCTCCAATGTTTGTGGGCAGGCCTTTACCATAACCAGATATGTGTCTGTTGCAGGAGGGATGCCTGTATTTTAGCTGTGTGATAGATACCTGTGGCATCACTTGCAGAGCCTTTGATGAGAGGAAGGCAAAGAGTTCAAAATTGCATCCCTTTCACAGCAAATTAAGCTGATACATTCTTGTGTTACTATAAGTCTACATGTAAACAATTGATCACAATGTATTTTATCTGGAGCTTTAACCAATGTGAAGATCTCTGCCATATTTCCTCTTCAACCTTCTCTCCTTGGCAGTAGGTAACCCTCATTCCCCCTCCACTTCCAGGGTGGAACCCAGAACCAGACCAGTGTTCCAGCTGAGACCTCAACCATACCCAGCAAAACAAAATAACTGCTCATTGTGTCCTTACGCAGCACTGATGTTAATACAGACCACAGTGGCAGTTTCCTTTTTTGCAACCACATTAAACATCCATTCATATTCCTGTGTGATCCATCCCAACTGCCAGATGCTTTTCTGCAGTACTATAGCTTAATTATTCCCTGCTTGTACTCATACATTTCATTTTCTCTCCTTTGTCTGTGCTGAATTGCATCTTACTGATTTTACAGTGAGTTTTAATCTTGTCTTTCAAAGTGCTTGCCACCTCGCTCAGCCTTGAGTTATTCACAAACTTTACAGAAATACTGCCCAGCTCATGATTCAAATAATTCATGAATATAACAAGTAGTCCCAAATAGGGACACAGGTCAGGAAATACACTTGCAGGATTTCTGTAACCCTCCCCATTTATCAGTGCCACTTTCAATGACTGAGCATGGTTGTGCACATGGTCTCTAGTGATTCCCTTTGGACTGTTTTTCCCTAATCTTATATTTTCCTAATCATTAATATTGTATTTCCCTAAGCTGCTACTGACAGTGTTCCATGAAGCCAGAATAAATATCAGGATGCAATACAATTATTGATCTCCATCTCATGAAAGAAGAAAATAAGATTGATTTTATTTGCTCTTGATGCACATACACTGGCTGCATCTTAGAACCTTTTTATCCTCTCAGTTATTATACTTGAGTTGCTTAACAGTGTTCCCAGTGTTTTTCTGAGTACTGAAATGAGATTGACCGGTGACAGCACTAAGTTGGTGCCTTCTAAGTGTTATGTTTGCCCCGCTCCAGTCCCATGGGTCCTTGCCTGTCCTCTTACAGACATTCAGGTAAATGACGGGCTGACGAAGAGGTACACTCCATAAATCTGACACAGGTTCACCCTCTGGTTACCCCCAGTGACCAGACTCTACACCCCAAGAGCACCCAAGGCTGGATGGGACAAGCCATGTTGCCTGAGTCCTTGGTGAACTTGCTGCACAGGTTGGAACAAGTCCACCGAGCACTGGTAGGGAGTCCATCATGGTCCAGCACATAAACCCATGTGTCCCAGTGTGAAAGGATCAAAGGCAGCTTTGGCTCGTTTCTTGGGATGCTGGGGTTCAGCGGATGGCAGGTGGGGAGAGCAAGTCTCCACTGTTCCCTTTTCCTCTCATTATTACTGATATTAGAGGACAGGCAAAACATAGACTGAAGACCTGTGTTGTGACTTTACCCTGAAAATAAAATGGCTGAAGGAGTTTATACTTACATCAGAGGCTCCCATGATTTAGGCTTAATGAAGATAGCGATGGGATAGAGTTGTGCAACTTGTAGTCGTTTGATAGCATTTCCAGACACATCGAGTATACAGTGCTTGCCCTGTTGGAAACAAATCAGGATGTGTTCATTTTTGCAGTGTTTGCTGCCGATCAGACAAAAGATAGCAAGCCATTCTGTGACGCAATGTCCTGGAATGGGGCCTTCCCGGCACAGCAGGGAAGGGGGACCCAGGACATGGGCTCTGCTCCTCTGCGCTCTTTCCTTTGCTCTGCTGCTAATATGAAATATACACTAGAGGTATGGGGACAAACTTGTTTTTTATTTTTACTTTGCAGGGGGGGGAGGATTTTCTTCAGAGATGAGGAAAATCAGTTCATAAAAGTGATAGGATGTCTACGTTCTTACTGGTTAATTCAGTTCTTGTTTGTGTCAAAGACTCCCTGTGTCACCTGAGGCAAGTAATTTAATCTTTCTGTGCCTCTGTGAAAGTGAGATAACTTTATTTACCTGTCTTACAGAGGGAAGAGGGAAGAGGGAAGGCTCTTTTGGGACATACTTGAGGCGCTGTGTTAGATCTCTGAATCCATCCAGGCACTACATCCAGGTACAGAAAACACCAAGGAAGTTGTCATTCAAATTCAGAGACTCCACTTGTGGAGTCATTGTAAAGCCTATAAATATCAGGATGCTCTTTTGCAGATATTTTATATTTTTGGCAGAAGGGTCATGTCTGAGTTACAATGTGGAAACAAAACAGATCTTGTTGCATGGTCAATAAAACTAGAGTCAACCTACCCTTTCTGCCACGAATCTCACAGACTGGACACTAGTTCCGTATAAATTATCATTGTACTGCCCAGCTTCTATAAATTTGTGCTCTTGGATATCTTTTTCCATTTGTTCTCTTGAAATGACAAAATGATAATCTCTCCCATCCACTTCGTAGTCTCGCTTTGGCCGTGTGGTATCTGCATGAAACAAAAGACAGAAGATCAAGAAGTCTCTAAAAACATTCATGCAAAAAATGCTGCAGCTGAGGTTTGCTCAGCGGGCAATGCTGGGTCTGCTGCAAGTGGAGGTGCTCCACAGTTGGGAGCAGGTCTTTGGCTACTATATGTTGTTTTTAAAGGAGTTGTGACAATAAAGCTGTCATTTTAAACTAATACCTTCTGGTCTTCACTTCCAATCAATACTTAAAGGCTAACAAAAAATTAGGATTTACCAGAATTCCACTTTATTCAGCAAGATCATACACAAATCCCAAACAGAAAATGTATTCCAGATTGTAAATCTAATCCTATTACAGTGATAAAATGAATCACAATCTCATCAATTTAATTTAGCCTTAATTATAAGGCTGATTCTGATCTCGTCTCTAGCAGTTTTAATCTGGTGTATTTGCAGAGACAACAGTTTAAAATTAAGTAAGACTTCAATCAGGGTCTGAAATAAGCACTCAGCAAGCTCTAATGATCCAAGATATAAACACTCTGCTTAATTCAGGGTCCAAAATTGTTTTCAGATTAGACAGTCTAGATCTCACACAAATCACAGATTACTCTGTTTTTTCATTTATGGGTGCTGTTCAACTGAGTTGAGACATTTTACATTTTACCAGTATTCCAAACTTTTATTTAGGAAGCCACAGATTAATTGATGAGTAAATTAAGTTAGTGGCCAGAAGGCTTCCTCTCTAAAACATGGTCCAGCTTTTGAGACAATTTTTTTGAGAAATTCTTTCCAGACCTTCGCAATCTTTTTTATTAGTTCCTTTCCACTTTTTTTGGGCAATCGAAAAATAGCATTTGAGAAACTCAACTACATATAGTTCATGGATGCTGCTTTTGCAGCAATTTACTTAATGTATGACATCAAGGGATACAAGATACAGCTCACTCAGCTGCAGAACTAGGAGTAAAATCATACTTACGTGGTACACACGACCCAAACTTATCAGGGAATTCAGATATCAAATCATCGTTGATCCGATCTTTCATAGGACCCAGAATAATAACCGGCCTGGTGTAACTGACTGAACAACAAAAAGAAAGGAACATTTTGATGATCTTTCTGGCAATAACAGTAAATCTTCCCAAAGATGCACTAACCAGAATTGTTGCCTTTAGTTACGAAGTGAAAACTTAAGTGTGCATTTTATTGATGAATAATTTATTTATTGACATAGATAAGGAAAATGGAGTGAGTATCACTGATTTTTCAGAGCTCTGTGGTGATGCATGCACGTGCAGTCAAAAAACTATGTGGAATTGTATATATTTGCTATTGCTCAACAAGGTCACTCCCAAATGCTTGCAGATGGACTCTCTCATGAGGCATGGAAAGGATATTGAAGGATTTTTTCTTCTTAGTTAAATGAGTGCATTCCCCATGAAATCAGGTGGGTGTGATCCCATTTTCAATTGCCTTGCTGTAGGTTCATCTACACTGGCTAGAGGCACGTATCACTTGAGGAAGAAAATAATAAAGGCTTCCCTTGTAGCAATATTGCAGTACATCTAGATAATCTGCATGAACATTTTTTATACTGATTAGCATATTTATTAGTAAAGGCATTGAGAGTGTACTGGGGAGACTCCTGAGAACATTAGAAAACTGGGGCTAGTGAGGGGGACCCTTCCGTTATTTCTATTATATATGATAGACTGAGTGGCCAAGAAAAAGGAGCCACAGAGAATCTGGGGCTGGCACAGCAAGGCTTACTGCTCTGCTGGCCCCGAAAATGTGAAATGAAAAATGGAAGGAACAGTGACAGAAAAGCAGATGAAACTTACTTTCCTGTCTGGTGACAGGTTCATAAGAAAGGATGCAGTCTTCTTGGCCTCCTAATGAGAGAAGAAAGAGAAGAGATTGAAGGTGACAAGCAACTTGTCAAGGACTAAAGCTTCATCAAATGCTTCACACAGAGACAGACCGGGTTCAGCATTTCTCTTTGGCAATGCTCTCACCTGAACCATTCCAAAGTCCCTCGTAACTTCAAGGTGCGGAGACCATTTTTTTCCTTCCCCTCCCTCCCCTGCCACATCGTTCAATTCTCTTTGCTGAAATCGGGCTTTTTCAATGATGGGCAATAAGGCTTCATTTACTGATTTGATAGCAAGGCTATTTACCAGGATAGTGCAGAAATTCAAGATGCAGTTCTTTTGCTTGTCCAATTTTATGGCCCTAACATGCTGCTGCAGGGCAAATCCGCAGGCTACATAAAATGAACAATTTTTACCCTCAGAATATCTACATTTTGGTTGATCACCCTTCTGTGCATAACCTCCATAGTCTAGTTTATTTACAGCCTGACATCTAGCTATGAGCTGTTTGCTGATCCTTACCCTTTTCCTGAACACAAATCTCACAGCATCATATTTTACGCACTTATTCTTCCTCCACTCCCATTAGGACAGTGCTGTTTCCTCATGGTGACGTTTAAGGAACTAAAGCAGAGAAATTTGCAACGAGAAACAAGTGGGACTGAATGGACCATGACTTGGGTGCAGGGGTGCAGCCCCGATGCATCACTGTCCTCTCCTCTACGAGATGGCAAGAGGAGAGGGGGGAGGATTCTTCAACCCACTGCATGAATAATTCCTGCACATTTCTCTTTCTGGGTCACCGTCTCATGCTTGGTACCACATAATGGCTCTGGCAGGTGCTAAATATGACTTAGGCTTAGCAAAGTTTAAAATAATGATTTTATTTTCACTCAGTTCAGGGCTTATCTCTGATGAGATCCACAGATGGGATTTTGCAATTAATTTAGATACTACAGAAAAGAGAATGCCATGAGGCTTACCAAGGCTTTATAAAATAGACCTGTATTTTATATGAGTTACCTGTATTTCATCTGCGCGCATGCACAATGTCTTACATTATTCTGATGGGCTCCCACCAAACCAAAGCGTGCACGTACAGGGAAGACTGCTGCCTGACACCTGATGCGTGATATCGGTAGGACTTAGAGGGGCTACACCGCACCCTGAAGTAGTCTGACTGCTATCTGAGTCAATCTCGGGGCTCCATTAGCTATATTAACAAGACAGATTGGTTTTGGATGCAATGCCTAGCTCCCAGATAGGTACAAAACTTTTTGTGATTTAGTCTTAAGCTGACTCCCACCCCATCAATCTAATACGTTGATAGATATTTTTTGTGATGTGTTATCTAGACAGCTGTGAGAAGTGTGTAAGAAAGTTTTTCAAGTAAAAATAATGTAATTAAGGACAACAACAGAAAAAGCCAATAAAAAAAATGTACTGATGTGTTAGGAGAGAGGGAGAAACAGACAGAGCTGACTTCAACCTAGCAATGGTGCTGAAGCAGCAAAGGAGAAAACGTTGCTTTTAATAAAAGGAAGAGATTAGACAGCTTTTGAGGGCAATGCAAGACAACATAACATATGAGGAGTGTGGATAATGGATTTTCTTCTCTATTTGCAGGTGTTTGATACTGTAATCACTTGCTTAACTTTGGCTTTTTACAAAGGTAAAAACCTAGAAATATTGTTACGTTAAGTTTCATACATCAGATGTATTATTCTCCCTTAAGTTTCTCTGGGAATTTTGGGGGTGATATAAAACTCGGGATGTCTCATTCGCCTGGAGGTGCAATGACTCACGCTCCAGGCTGAAGGCGCGTGCTCCTGCACTGCCTTGCCCTCCGGCCCCCGGGAGCCAAGGCTATGCTTTTCAATAGGCGGAGAAAGTCGGTCTTGGGGTGGGCAATGAAGCCATCATGTGCTAAGCATGTGGAGGCAAGCCTGTTTGTGCGAATACAATCTTAAACTTGAAAATCTGTGTTTCAATGGCATCCACATCCACACAGGGGATTCGTTTCAGCCGATTTCAGAAACCTGTGTCGTGAGTGCTTCTATCTAAGCTAGTGCCCTTTGGAGTCAGTGGGTGCCTACAAATAGGCAAGTGCTTATTCTAAGTCATGAGTCATCTGAGCTATCTTAGATGTCTACTTTGGGATGAGAGAAAAAGTCGAAAGGTGTGTTTGCCTCACTTGTCCCATAACAGTATTTAAACAGCAAGGTCAGATGCAGACATCTGCATTTAAACAATAGAATCTCATGGGACTGACAGTGACAAGGACAACTGAAGGAAAATAGCCAATAACTGTGACACTATTGTTTAAAATTTTTTTCTGTGGGCTAATATTTGGCTTTGGCACAGAATCATAGCCAGCACAAGCAAGCCAGCACAGATTTTACCTTCTGTTTTGCCCAGTCTCTGGCAGACATGCCCACATGCTAAAGCTGTCCATGCTATCCATAGGGTGTGGGCTACGGAGACAAACGAGCCTGTTGTTTCATTGAACTCTTGTGAAATTGTGGCCAGACTGAAGGCAGAGAAAAAACTCCAGCCCACTCGAACTGTGCTGAAGCTTAAGCCATTGGCAAGGGTTGCAGCAAGTAAGGAGAAGCTCTGAGGCTGACTGGGATACACATGACTTAAAGACAGACAACTTGATCCTGTGGTTCTATGATTACATGATCTTCCTTAGTGAAGGCTCTTCACAGCTAAGTTTCAGTCTCAACACTGAGTGCGAGTGTGGGGGAAAGCTGCACCATTTCCACTACTTTTCTGGAAAAAGAGCTCAAGGAAGCTCAAGTTTCTGTGTGAATATAAAATCCTTCCAGGTACTGTCCAGACAAAATCCTAGAAGTCCTCAGACACTAATATGCATGTTAACTGTACCAGATGGTATTCTTTAAAGATCTCTACTGAGTCAGTACTGCACAGTTTTGAAGTAGTCCATAAAATATTAGCATAATGAAGAGCTAGAGTCTACCAGTAATTGGATTGCTATAACCTTGTGATGGCTTTGAGGTGTGAGACAGTGTGAAATTCAGCAGGACACGAACTCTTATTTATTATTTGACTAAGCCTCATTTACCACCCACATTAATGGCTTAAGTAGCACAGGTTAGCTATATTGATCTGGAAAAATCTTTGTGAAATTTAACAGAGAAAATAAAAAAAGAGAAAAGAAAAAGCCCTTTTTGTAGGATTTTGGCATGATCCCTTGTTCTTCAGTAAAATTCCATCAATTGAAAAAGAGAACAAAAGAAAGAAAGTAAGGAAAGAGAAGAAATAAAACGGAAGCTTTCCTAAATGTAATATACTTGTGAGTAAAACTATTGGAGGGCTTTCACTTTCCCAGGATCGCTCTGCTTCCCTTTGTTCTTGGTTTGCCTGTTGGTGATTTCTCATGCTTGGGAAGAGAATAATAACCTGGAGTTTGTTATAACTCGTAGCCTCTACAAACTGGGCAGAGAGGTCCTGCACGGTCAGATGAGTTTCATAAGGACTACTAATTTCATCTTTTTAAAGGATTTTATAGTGTTTCAGAGGGGTAGCCCTAAAATGGGCTTAAGGTGTTGCCTCTGTTTTGCTTTTCTGATTAGAAGGCAGACAGTCTGTGAAAGGCTCAAAATCACAGTTTCAGTGTAGACCTGGCAGATACCAGGCATTTTGCGCGTAACCCATAGAAAGGCCGCATTTCCCATTGTCTTGCCAGAGCATCCAGCACTTCCACAGTGCTGGTGTGACTGCACCCAGCGTGTGCGTAATGGGGCAGGAGAGCTCTGTGAGCTGCCGCCATGCAGCCACCATGGAACCAAACACCCACCACCTTACGCAGCAGGAATCCAGGGGTTTTGGCATCCTGTTAATGGCTGTGAATGAAAAAATCTGTAAAGGGATCCAAGGCAGAGAATAACAAAAAAAGAATTACTTATGAAAACAGCTAGAAATTATTTATGATTTTAGAAAAATTAAAGACAAGTTTTGGATTCGTTAAAATTTCTGGACTGATGGTGGTGACCATCAATACACATATGGAACACATGTAGATGAGCCAAAGTAATTTTATTTTTGAACTCTTGCCTGACTTTGATTGCTCAGCTAGATCTAAAATCAAAGAAGGATTATTTTTGTCTCATCATCCATTTAGGTTTTGGGCTAATGTATAGATTACCTGATCTCTACTTGTAAGATCTTCGAGAATCAATTTTTTGTTTTGTTTCTGACTGTATTGACTGGACGGTCAATATTGTAGCCTCTATTTAGCTCAAAATCCCTTTCTTGGACCTCTATTTATGTAAGTAAACATATGATTTTTGGAAATATGTTGATAGCTATGAAAGATTGGAAATCCAATACATAGAAAGGTCATCAGCAGTCTGAGAATGAACTTATGCTGAAAAGTGGTCTGTTGGCACTGTATGTTTAAGATCAATACAGCTTGTGAGAACATAAAATGAGACTTCAATGCCTGTGCCAATCTGAGTATGCCTGAATAATACAGTAATCCCTGGGGAGTGCAAGAGCCAACGTAAGTGTTCTATTTAATTAGTAGCCTAACATAATAATTAGGACTCCTTTAACATTGTTCTGAGTCTTCAGATCTCATTACAAGAGTGACTTGCTGACAGAGGGTAAAAAATTTTGTTTCTAACAATTTTCCTTATTTTTAACTTTTAGTCATGTGTTGCCTCTCTAGGTAATTGGTGCAATCACAACCAGTTATACAATTAGGCTAAATAGATGTGGTAATGTGTTTATAATTTTGATGACAGCTGTAAAAACCTTTACTGAACTATGTGTGAGAACATTGCACGCATACGCAGTAGAGAGACTTGAAATTCATGGCCATTATGAAAATCATGTCTTGCAAAATAAAAACCTATGAGTCCACAGCAAAAAATATGTTCTTACAAGCTTTGTTTGAAAAAGAAATCAGAATATTTTAAGTTACAGAGCTCAAAATAAATTTTCAATCACAGATGGATTTGCTGGTTCAGGGATAAGTCGAAGTTGGCTGTAGGTATCCTTACCACAAGAACAACTTTCTGCTAGACCAAGACTTTATATACCACCCTGCAAACTTGGTTTCACTGCTGAGAACAGGTGCAAATCAACTAACATGGTTATAGCCTTCATATTAGCACAGCCGTTATGACGCAGTAGCAGCTGTATGGCATCTCAGCCCTTTTAGCATTTTTAGCACTTGTTCTTGGCTCAAAAAGACTTTTTAATTTTTTGTAAAGGGCCAGATTCTGCTGCCAAATGTGTTTGTGATTTCCCCTGATGGAGCCGAAGTTTATCTGTTGGTGTAAAGATAATCCCACTATTGTCTCCAGCTCTTTTGCTCATTACCAACCCAGTGTTGAGAGCACTGGCAGAAGAAATCAGGTTTACTATCTGCAACAGACTTGTTGCTAAGGAGCGGCCCAAGAATTTTCTCTTGAGAGCACATAGGAGGACTTTCAATTATATTGTTATTTTGAAGTAAAAGGTATTTGACCTCTGTAGAAAAGTTGAGTTTTTTAACCCCAAAGTCCAAGACATGAGCAATACTTCAGCAAAATACTCAAATTTTTAAGCAATATATATTTTTTTTAAATGAATATGAATTCATCAGAATATCTCCTGGAAAAAGCCCAGTGAATTTGCAACCCCTCTATTAATCACTGTCCAGGACACAGCCTGAACAGCTCTCAGAAGCCTTGAACATCACTTTGTGTAGTTATGCCCCTGGTTTGGAATGGTTCTAGGAATGATCAAGTAGTACAGGTTTCAACACTGGCTACTTTTCACTAAATGCTCATCACGAGAAGCAGAAGTTAGAGAAATATGTTAAAGCAACTGCCAGAGATCCATTAGGAAAAATGCAGAAGACCTCACTCTGGACTCCAGCTGGCCTGTTTTTGTAGGGACAAATTAAATGACTGCAGGAGAACACGTGCCTCTTTCCAGTCATTTCTTACCCCCACACTTTTCTTTGTGCTGGCCAAGGTATGAATTGCTGATTTCCCACAATTCAGGAAACAGCAAGGCAGGCAACCCCTTTCTTCCTGCTCTTTTGCTTGGGAAACAGGAGAGAAAAGGGGCACTGGGACAGGGTCACAACCCCATGCAAAGCCCTTGAGCTCTCCAGCAGTTTTCCATTTGCTCCAAGTGAATTTTTCAGCTTCACTTTTTTTTTTTGTTTCTGAGTATGTCTGATTTCACCAGGGCACAGACTGAGGGCTGGATGAGTTTGCAAGTCAACATGCGTGGTGTCCACTTGTAATGCCCCACCTTGAACGCACAAATTCTCCTCAAAATGACACTACATCACACTGAAGAACAGCTTTGCCACAAGGCTGGCTCCAAATGGAGTGAAACCAAACTTGGTTCTGTGGCAGTGACTGACACTGGGCCCCGTTCCCAGCTCCCCAGGTGCAGACAAGAAGAGCAGAGATAATAACTGCATGCTGTCTTATTCGACCTGGAATGAGCTTTACCCTGAGAACCTGTTTTTTTCTTTCAATAGGAATAAACAAATTAGAAGGCAGTAAGGAATATGTTTTTAGGAAATGTTCAAAGACTGGGTCTGATAATTGCTCTTCCCACATGAGGTATATTGATAGGCTTCTACTGTGCAGTGTCCTCTCTCAACAGTCCCACAAGGACAGAACTGCAGTGAAATAAGACAACTTCTTCATGGCAGGCCTTGTCTCTCTTGTCTCCATGCCCTCACAGTTTGTTGACTGCTCTCCCTGACCACCCACCTCTCACTCTCTGTTTGATTATTCTCTGTTCCCGAGTCATGATTTTTCCAGGGGAGATTCGCTGCAATGAGCTGTACGATGGTACGTGCTGTTGACATAGGGTAGCCTGGTGATCCTGCGAGTAACCAGCTGGACTCAGGAGGGCTTTAAGTCCCCCCAGGAGATGTGCTGATATACCTTGGCCATGTAGTATTTGAACACATACTCAAGTTAGTCTTGGTATGCCATCATGGTGGTCTGAAACAGTAATTTCCAACTGATAACCAAAGTTGCTGGTTGCCCAAGGTCATGCCTTCAAATGTCATGTCAGCACACACCAATGAATCCTTAGCAACTGGAATTAAGCCCTTTAGGCACCAGGTCCTGGATTTTAATGCCACTTTCATCAGGCTAAGAATGGCTTCCTCTGCTGCTAAATGACATGGCTCTACCATGGGCACAGAAGAGGCCCTGAATGCATCTTCTCCACCAGGCAGCAGTTGTTGGACACACCAGTAATGCATGGGGAGTGCCAACAAACATGATGTAGTCTGGATGCTGCTGGACTGAGATAGGAGCTTGCCCAGATGGATGCCACTCTAGAAGGAGAGTGCCTACCATGGGCAGTTGTAACCGCAACACTATTCCTTCCAAGTACCTATGTCCAAACTTACTTCCCTAAACCATTTCTATCCCCTTTCTTGCACCTCATAACATACACTTTGTTTCAGGGTATTGCACAGCCAAGGAGGAACTTGCTATCTGGTCTGTCTTGTGATGAACTTTGCGAACTAGAGTTTGTGGACCTGCCTCAAATGTTTGGCTGCAACTGGGCACCCTTGTTAAATTAAGTCAAGTCTCCTGTTTGGGACAGTTCATCAGGCCTGGGATGTGCTGAGCCACGAGCCTATATTCTCCTCTGGGCTTTTACCTTGAGCTCACCCTGAAATAAACAATATCTGGAGGAGATTTGACTCACGCAAACTTTGGAAAATTTAAATCTATTGACTCTTTCCTGACTGTAAAGTTAGTCTGGGGAAAGAGCATCTTGTATTTCAAACAGAAAATCCTCCTCTCCTCTGTGGTAGAAGACACATTAAAAATAAAGAATTGGGTCTTGGCAGTTCAAATGCGCCTACTGTTTTCTTGTGACTCTGGCAATTGCTTTCCAAGGAAACCTTTGCAATACAAGAGAATACAAACTAATTTACCATTTCAGAATTGCATAAGACTAGCTGTTTTACTGAAACAAACCAGTGTTTATTAACAGAGCTCAACTGCTATGCACTATATCAAGACTAGTAAATATGAGGTATGATACCAGTGATTACCTGAATGTATGCGGGTGCTTAGCACAAGTGCTGAGTGACTGATGGAAAACTTGATTTGCTAAGCAAATGGCTTGAAAAAATCAAACAACTGAGTGGTTTACTAGGCAATCTGTCATTTTAATTACCTTTTATTACATTTCCAGTCATTTATTTAATGCCTTGGGTTTTTTTTTTTGCTTTTCAGCACTTCCAGAATAATAGTTTTATTGGTTAAATTTTGGGGTATTACTAATGATTACCGAGAACATCCAATCAGTCTCACAGCTACATGATCACATGGAGTCTGTAATTCCAACCCAGCCAGGTTGCGGGGCTGGGATCTTCACTTATAGGGGATCAGTGTCATTTAGTGGCAGTGTCTAAGGGATGAAGGTCTATCTTACCTTTTTTTTAAGACTTCAGTATGCATTAGGAAATATGTACTGCCAAAATTAAGGGCCCAACAAAATTTTTAGGACTATTTCTTAGCCCTGCATACATTCATGCAGAAATGCAAGTGAAAATTGTGACCTTGTAATGAGAATGCCTTTTGCAGATTTGACTACAGCTGTGGAGTAATTTTACTCTGAAAAGATCATCAAGAAACTGCCACATCCCTGCTGAAATAAACTTCTTGTCACTAAACCAACTAATGCTGACTTTCACAGCCTACCCAAAGCCAGGTTTGGTTTTATGTCCTGAAATACATCCCAAATAACAACCCTCCTCTCTTTTCTTACAAAGGTTGCCAGTTTTCTTTTATAGCTTTGTACTCAAGATGTGGTTGTAAATTTGAATTCCAAGCCATTTGCTCCAACCGTCTTTTTAACATTAACAAAAGAGTAGCAAGGAGAGAAACAAAATAAAATAAACAAACAGAACAAGCAATGCAAAGTAAAAGGACTCTAATGAAAGCAGTAACTTACTGTAGCTACTTTCACTATCGCTGGCATTAGAAGAAACATGTTCTGCAAGAACAGTACAGCAAATTAAAGAACATAACCAAGCACCACAGAGCCATAGAAACTTAAAAGAACTGCCACAGTCATGCAAAGGTTGTTGTGCAGAAGGGAAATAAAAGCTATGCAGTGACATCACCTGAAAAATCTTAGATAATGTACAGAGGTAAAATGAAAGCTTTCTCTCTTGTGGCATTTCAGAAAGTGACTATACGTCACTAGTGATATGTGCCATGGCAAAGCCATGTCTTCTCTTGATAAGAGAGTTAATGACATGTCAGATAACTTGTTTTCAAGCAGTGTAGTCCACATGCATCTCACTGAACATCTTGACTAATTTAATGAAACCTGAGTGTCTGCTCTTATTATTCTGCGCTGTGAGGTGCATAATTAATACATTGGAACTATTCTTGCTAAACTTCTAACCTGTATCCGTATTTAAGCGCTGTGCACTGTCCCAAAAGGTTAACAAATTAGCATGAGAATGATTTTGTTATCAAATATTGTAACTGCATCTATTTTAATGGGTCCAAAAAAAGAAGACAAAGCTGATGACAAAACTAACAGCTCTAAACTAAAAGAGGGCAGATTTAGATTAGATATTAGGAAGGAATTCTTCCCCATGAGGGTGGTGAAACACTGGAACAGGTTGCCCAGAGAAGCTGTGGCTGCCCCCTCCCTGGCAGTGTTCAAGGCCAGGTTGGATGGAGCTCTGAGCAACCTGGTCTGGTGGAAGATGTTCCTGCTCATGGCAGGGGGGGTGGAACTAGGTGATCTTCAAGATCTCTTCCAATCCTTACCTTTCTATGATTCTATGATTCTATGATTCTAAGAAAAAAATGGAAGAAATATTTTTTGAGGCATTATCTAGCCTCAGGATTTGAGCTACACTATGCAAACCTTTACCAGACCACTGGACAGATGAATAAGTGTAGAAGATCTATCACGATGGCTCACACTTGTGGTCTGACACGTATGGTGTCCTGTTTCTATTATCATATTATTTAAAGGAAGGTGCAATCTATATCATGCGAAGTGGCTGTTCCCAAACTGTAGTCAGCAGACTGTTTATAGTTAGTCAGACCATGCTATATGGCCTCCAGGAGGTCTGCAGAACCATATTAAACAGTGGTTTTAACAGTTTTTCAGGTTGAAATACTGATTACTTTGCACCTGAAACACCATTTGACAGTTGAAACTTTTCAGCTGGTCTAGGACACTTAGAAGCCAGTGGTATAATGGCTATACAGCGGGGAGCCATGCTGGGTTAATGAGAAGGGGACACAGTGGTTACATGGACAATGGGTACAAATAAGTCACCTCCTGACAAACACCAGGAGCCAAAATTGGTCTAATATTTGTCATTACACCAGTGGACAGATTAGGCTGTGTGTGACCCACAACATCCACCTGCAATTGCTCTGAACATTCCCAATGAGAGAGGGAACTCATAAAATCCAAGAATCCCCTGGGATGAACCCAGAGGAGACCATGCATGGATGTCACGAAGGATGACTATGAGAACAGTGCCAAGACCACCCCTTCTCTGCAAGGTGCTGCATTACCCCCAGATACCAGTCTAATGGCTTGGGGTTCAGAGAGTGGGACTGATGGGGTTACTGGAGCAGCAGAAATGAGAGGTGATGATACCTCATAAAAATAATAATGGAAAACTTTGATCTTGGGCTTAGTAAGAAGCTTAGAAAAATTAAACTTACATTTTGAAGAAAACAGTATATTGACTTTTGGACATTTCATAGCAAGTCAGCAAGGGTTGTCTCGAATATGCTGTACAGGACCCTGAATAATTTTATTAAAAAAGAACAAATACCCTTCATAGTAAGAACTGTCATTAAAAAGCACGTCTGAGTTGAATATTAGTGAAATTTGGATGGCTGGAATGTCTAGAGGTGTGTCAGTAATTGAAAGCTAGGTGAAATGTTAATAGGGACACTAGAGCCTATGTAATACCTCTGTGCTATTTTTCCCTTAGCAATTTGCAGAATTCAGTTATCTCCTTTCAAACGGTTGGATCTTATGGAGATTTGTCTTTGTAAGGACACAGATATTTGGGAGGGTTATCAGATCAGAAGTATTCTCTTTAGCAGGGAAGGATCTGCATTAGTTGTTAATGAGCTGCTATGGCACTTAAAGTAGCAGAATGGTTAAAATTCAGGTGGCGGTGACATTTGCTGTCTATCACTGACAAAACTAGTCTTGCAGAACTATTCTTCTTTGTACAAGAGATGAAGCTTTCATCTTTAAATTGCAAGCTACTGTATGGCTTAAAGTTAAACCATTAAAATGTCCCTCAAACAAATCAGTCAGAAACAGAATAATCTCTAAAATTGTGTGCATGGATGTGCATTCCTGCAATTAAAAAGCACGTACAAAACAGTAGGCGATGCAGCGTTAACATTCACACACATTTTGCTCCAATTACTTGGTGCTTAAGAAAAAGAACTGAGAAGGAAGCAGCCAAACACATGCAAGTGGCATTTTGTTTAAATTATTTAGCTCTGGATACAGAACATAATGGAGCTATTTATACAGAAATTAGCTGCAAATATTTCACTCTATACAATTTTTTCTGGTCTAACTTTCAAGGAAGCAAAATTGTTTCAGAACAATTATCTGACAGGTTACACATTCTGCAATGCCAAGTCTTGAGACAGGATTGCTGCATCAGAAAAAGAAATTGATTAAGGTTGCATGACAGAGAATAGGTTGCTAATGGTGAAATGGGTCCAAAATTAGCTTTGGAGAAGGCATGGTCTTCTCTAGCCTGCAAGTGACTTCTTCCATTAATAACAAACACTAATCTAAAATCCAGCAAAGTAGCAAACACTCCCATGCAAAAAGCTGAAAATGCAGAAGCAACAGCGTAAAACAATTTTCTATAGATCTCTTCAGGATGTGATCAAGTTAAAATGCTTAGCTTTCCCTTGAGATGGAGAGGGAGGGATTGTTGCTGAAAGGAACAGCCTAGGCAGCAAAACGAGTTCTAGGTATGCTACTCTACAGAACTGCCATGATGGGAACAATAACATACTGTCAGAAACAAAAGGTGTTATTACGAAAGAAGTGAAAGTGTCTGCTTGATACACTGTATGTTATTTAATATCGTCATGCAGAACAAAACGATTGAAACATTTTTAATGCATTCACAGCTGGGTAACAAATAAAACTCTATCTTGTGCATGCTAGGAGTGGAGGGTCCTCAGAGAAGGAACAGAAGCCAAAACAAAACAAAACAAAAAAAGATTTACAGTGACCATTCCTGGGAACTTACTCAGAGTCTTTGTTCCATAACCGTCGTCACCTAATCCGGGGATGTCCTGCACGGAAGTCCCCAGAGAGAGCAATGAGAAAGGAAGAACAGCCGCAGAAGAGGAAGGAAGAAGTCAGTGGAGTTGAAATGGATACTACCATGACTGACCATGGTGATTGAGCAATCTGGATCCCTGCTTTTTCTTTCTGAAACACCGTTAAACCCATATTCTATGGGAATGCAGCCAATGAAAGACACAGTGACCGTGATACATGGCTCTTGGAGCCGTGAGGAAGAAGGAACAACCCAGTAAATAAAGTCCAAGAAATGATCCTCACCAGATAAATTTAGGAGAGAATTATTAGGAAAGAAAGAGAGTATTTGGGCTTGGAACCAGCATATATTTTTAATAATTCTGGTTTTCTAGACAATTTAAGCAAGCAGTAAATGTCTGGGGAGGTACACATTCCAAGATCTGATTTACTTCTTTAGGCTGTTAGCGCGGTTGCTTCACTTAGTTGGTAAAATTTCAGTGAAGCTGCCCATGGCAATCAATTTGGAGAATGTCAAAGGCAAAATAGGGATTAGAGCAGACCGTTTAGAAGGTGGCAATTTAGTATTGTCAAAGAAATTGCATCTGCATTATTTTGAGCCAGTTCTGATCTGGGAATATTTAATCAGGGACAAGTTTGGATTTATGACAGGTACCACAACAGCTTTAAGGAGCCACATTTGCTCTTCCAAAAGTTAAGGTCACTGTTTCACTCTTCTGAAAACGATGTTTCCAGGGAAGGCAGGACCAGCTGGATCCAAACTGCAGTCACACATTGGTCACAGTAGTAATACCTCTCCTGCCTGCCTACAACAGAAATTTGCCTAGACGTGTGGGATACTGGTATCATGCGTCATCCATTTTTTGTGCTGCTGCATGTGACATCATCTCCAAGAGGTTACTTACGTTCTGGATCACTTGTTTCCTGCTCACTCTGCTCCTTGCTCTTGTAGAATGGGAATTTTCGTGAAAAGATGAAGTTCTTTTTACGCTTGTCATTGAATGACTGTGAAGGAGAAAAGGCATGGGGCAAAAACAGGGACGTCTAATTGTTGTCACACTCATGCTGACAAAACAACTAGTTTGTAAAAGTGGAGAGAACTGTAGTGACTCAAGTCAGTCCAAACCAAGCAGCTGTAAAGAATCAGAGGTGGTTGCGGTGAGGTCTGCAGGTTGAAGGCAAAGCCCCTGGAGATTGGATCAATTTGATTACAGAGGTCTCAAATCACACCCTTCAGCTCCTTATTTGGGAACTATCGTGTTTGGCTTGTTCAGATAAAGGGCTATAGATGGCTCAGCATGCTCTGAGATCAAGCCACTCATCTTTAATCATAGTAGACTGTGCACAGAATTAATTAACTGGCTGGAAGAGAATAGGCTGCAAAGAGGAAAGCGAAAGCCTTTGATTTACTTGTAGTAGGTATATGAATTCAGCCCTATGCCAATTAAAATAATTTTTTTTTTCTGGTAACTGCTGTTGGATTCATAGTGTTTTATATGGCCTCTTAATCAACAACTTCTTCAGTGTGTTTTAATGCTTTTTTTCATGATTTAAAAAAAATACTTTATTTTATTCGTGTGTACTAGCTCATTAGGTTCCTCTGGATATGCTTTTAGTTTTATGTGATTTAGAGGTGGAATTCTGCTGACAAGCAGTATTTCCTTGCAAGTTGAACAACATTTATTGCTTTAATTCTTCAAATGGGGAATTAATGTGGAAGAAATTGTTTTTTTCATGTGATATGACCTTTGACTTTATACACAGTCACAAGAGCTCATAGCACTGTACTATGTAAAAGCAGGCTACAGCTATTTGGGACATCTATTACAGATACTAAATAAGGAAATAGAGTCCCTATACAGTCAATTGAGAGAAGCTGGTATTTCCAGATGACTTCTATGCGGAGCTACAGATAGTGCTTCTCTGAAGTGGTCTGTGTTGTTCACCATACAATGTCCTACACTGTTTCCTTTACTGAACATATGCAATGCCCAGACACAGGACTTTGCAAGCGATCACCTCCAAGAGAGCAGAGACCTGCTCAATTCATTTAAAGGACCAATTTCATGTGTTTGTCATTGCTCGAATGAAATATAACCAGTAATGAGCTCCAATTCAGAACACAATTAATTTTATTAAATTTTGGAAGCACAGCATAAAATGTGGTTTAGAATATGTATTTCTGAAAGATGTGAAGTTAGGTACTGAAAATCTCTATTAAAATAGTTGTATAGTTGTGTCACCAAAGTTTCATGCCACTTTTACATTTCAAGCATATTTAAAGTTCAGTAACTGAAAAAAAAAAGGAAAAAAAATGCACATGTAGAATAAATGATCCATGAATATCTCTCAGAGTGTGTAAACATTCAATGTGAAATTAGTGTGGAGGTCATGCACAAATAATCCAGACGGCATGCAATTTCAAAACAAAGCAAATATGAAAGAAAGCCAGAGGAAAAAATATGCACATGAAGAATTAAAGTAATCTGTGGATGAAAAGAGGACTGACATGCACATTTCATCACTTTAATGACCTAAAGGATATAATTAAACTAAAATGTGTTTTCTGTGATCATTTATTTTATTTTTTCAAAGAAAGGAATGTAGCATGTTAACATCTCCCATTGTGAAAATGTTGTTTGTCACGATTCATCTGAATTTGACATAGTAATACTATAAGCATTACACTTTAAAAGGGGAAAAAAATATATACACACAATAGCACCTAAAAAAACCGAAGGGGTTTTAAAGTGACTATCACTTCAATATGAAATGCCATTTCACTTTGGAATTAAAGAGAATGTTATCAAATTGATAAATAAATATACTGTGTTTTACAGAGATTATATGATAAATAACAATTATAAGTATTCTTTTTTAATTTTTTCCTGAAGAATCTAGAGCAAAAACTTCAGAAAGTCCATTTTTACCAGAAAAGCATGTATTCTGTTCAAGCTTATGCATGATCTGACAGTATATTCCAAATTAGACAGATGCACTATAGTGGTATGTAAACTTTTTCTCCTTTTGCAGTTTCAGGTATTGGATTGCCTTTTTAATAAGATGCTGTTCCACTTCAATTTGGACAATCAACATCTGGCAATTCATGGCAGGTAACTTTTGTGTCCAGCTGTGTCACTGCATTTACACCAGTGAAAAACCTTGTTCCTAAAATAAAGCTGACTCTTAGTTTATTAATATCCATAAGCAAATATGTTTATGCAAGTGCTAATATTTCTATAGATTAATCAATGTGTATATTCATGTTAATGACCATATATACTATCACAATGTAGTCACAGGGATTATCTTTAATATAACAAAAAAATGTAAAATATCATAAAAGGCTAAACGTGGTCTGATCCTGCAAACTTAGAGAAATAATGAGTCCTTGGTATTAACTGAATGGGCTTACCAAGTATTTATTTTCTTGTACATTACGTGTGTGTTGCTTCACAAGTAACCAAAGATGAGCCTTGATTTTGGTTTTGTATTCATTATGGGTCTGATTAAAATCAGGTTGCTGGTCTCCACGTTAAGGATATGAAATCCTGCAGACACTCAGCAAAATGATTCTTACAGGTACCATGATATGTATCTCTAATGTATAGAGATGGGGGGGGGGGTGGCAAAGAGAGAAGAGGGAAACTTATACAGAATAAAACCATGTTTTTATTGGACACATTGTGTTAATTCCAGATTTTGTTTTGTTGGTGGAGGAGCAGAGACCAACACTGAATACCTGTTTCCTTTTTTAAGAAAGGATCGTTCATGTGAGGAATGGTGGTAGGGTTAAACTGCAAAATTCAGATGCATGTTTTTGAGAGATTTTATTTCTATACAGTGGAAACTTTGAGACTTGTGAAATATTCCGAGGCCAGTTTTCACAGGGACTCCCTGTCCTGCTGGAGAGGTGTGAAATAGGCGCAGGATAAATGAGAGAGGTATTTGCCTACATCTCTCAGCCCAATGCAAAACTTGCATGCAACTGGAATTGAAATTGTGATATCAAGCTTAGGCTTTATGCAGGCAGAGTTTCTGAAAGTCAGTGGAAAAGTGCCTGAAAAAGGATTCCTGTATAAGTAGCAATTTCTTTGCCATGAATATGGTAAACTCCTGTAATGGCAAATAACTCGGGCATTTCAGTCGCAGCGCAAAACCTGTACAATAGATTACTTTTATACCTCACTGCCATCAGTTCACACAGACTATCCCTAACCTAGGGACTGGCATTAGCAGGCAGTTTATATAGACAAGTGCCTAAGACTGAAAAGCAAATGAAATTTTCAAGTACTGTTTGACAACTGCACAGGGAGTTCATTCTTCACAACATTTGAGCTGTGATGAAAAGAAGAGACTTTTCTCAGAAAAAAGGGGAGAAAAGCATTCACTGATGCCCTGGCTTGAATTCTTGCTTGATACTACTTAGGCATAGACTGTGTGTTGGAGAAGACAGAAAAAAATTGTGATGTGCACTCTTGCTTGACCAAATATCCCCAGATGTCCCCAGTTATGTAAGTCTGGCTTACACATACCAACCTTCCCTGGTTGTGACAGACATTAAGACACTGTGTGTTTCTCGTTCATAAGAACTCCCTTTGGTACTTTTTTTGTGTCAACATAATTTTTGTATTCTGAATGCTTTCACCTAGGTGCAACAGCTGTACATACGCTATTCCACAGCTAATAGGAGACTGTTTTTTTTTTAAAGACATTTTCTTGTAACATTGAATAAACAATCCAATTTCAAAATTTGATATATAGCGGTAAACATCATCAAGAATAATGCATCAGTAGTTTGATAGTTGTACCATACTACAATAGGCAGCTCTATCATTGTTTACTTGGAGCTTCTTCCCAATCTTTTTCCACAATGCGGTTGATCCGGCCCATGTAGTTTAGTGCAGATGTGCTCTTGATAGAGGTTGCCCTCTGCAGAAGAGCCTAATATGTCAGGGAAAGATTTCTTTGGAGGCTCTAAAAGCTCTAAAAGCAATTGCATCTCCTAAAAGCCATTAACCTCCCAAATACCTTGGGAATACTTTATTCTGATCTAATGCTGTTTCATTCAACCAATGCTAATCCTCAGTCATGAGCTGAGAACCAGTGTTCAGGGATCACCTGAGAAAAAGCTCTTCCAGAGCGCTGACTGTGAAATTCTTTTATACAGGGCGTAGATGAATTTCATTTACCACCTATTTCAAGGCAGGTTTGAGGTAAGCTTTAGCCTAGTTTTTATGTTGTGTGATTTTCTGTATTGGTCTTGTTCTGAGATTGGTCTAGCAGTGTGTATGAGTTCATTCATTTTCGCTGCTTTTTATCTGCCAAGATTTTTTTGATTTGTCACCTGTAATACCTGTTTTTGGCCTAATTTAAATGGAAAGCCCTCACTTATACAGCATTCTACAAAAATCTAAAAAATTTTATTTTCTTTATTAAACATTATGTCCCTGCAATAGTTTTCTCTATATTTAATTCAGACTTTTTGTGTTAAGGACATTCTTTTACTCTGTTTGAACACTGACTTTAATAAAGGTTTGGGCACTCAAACACTATTCAATCTCTACCTGTTAAATCTCTCCCATCATACTGGTAAGTCACACTGATACCAGAAAGAAAAGTAACAGATACTCCGTGTCATTTCTCCTTTCAAACATATATATCACTTCTCTGCATTTACAGTGGGCCTTTTCACTTGGCAATTCGAAATGCATGATGCATATGAAGTCTCCAAAAAAACTTTTGAAGACAATGCTGTGCTGGTATATTTGCTTTAAGTGAAAAGCAACTTTGCGGTTTGCCTGGCAGCATGGTCTGGGGAACATGGGTCAAACCGCACTTTGGGACCTTGTGCCTCATTGTTCCATCTGCAATAGCAGGACCACAGCTGTGCTCTCTTTACAGGAACTTTGTGGGGGCTAGGTCAACACTATGAGCTGGTGGATGCTATCCCTGAGGCCATGGTAGTTTCTTTTATTAAGATAATGAAGTATGCTGAGGTTAAGTAACTTGACCAGGTCTAGAAAAAAGCCAGCGCTACTGATCCATTCTTGCTTTCCTGATGTAACCACAAACTTGCACGTGGACTGGGTTCACACACAGAGAAAGGTCGTAATGACATCTGTGCATACATGCAGAAGATGATAAACTAAGAAGTTGTTAGTGGTGC
The DNA here is from genome assembly GCF_030867145.1 of Opisthocomus hoazin. Classification (NCBI taxonomy): domain Eukaryota; kingdom Metazoa; phylum Chordata; class Aves; order Opisthocomiformes; family Opisthocomidae; genus Opisthocomus; species Opisthocomus hoazin. The sequence continues at coordinate 10,927,880 of NC_134414.1, read as the reverse complement.
CTGCAAGCCTGGTTGTATAGTGACCACACAGCATATTCCTTAAGACATATATCATTCATTCTCAGTCTGACCATACAGGTTTATGCTGGCAAGCAACACTTGCCAACAACCTCTCCATGTCTTTTTATGAGATGTAGGGGGAAAGATGTCCCTATTCTGCTAAAAGTTCAACATTACATTTTCTTAGATACTGCAAGTAATAGAAAAAAAAATTTAAAAAGCACCTGGGCTACAGTCATTCCTTATTGGATTTTTGCACCATGATCTGATGAGTAAGAACAAAATTTGAGTGAGAAGCTCAGATGAAGATAACTCTGCTTGCTTAGTTTTCTCATGAAGCTACAGGAAGATTTGGATCTTGGAAATCCAAAATGAAAAAGTACAAGCCTAGTTAAATACTCCATTCTGCCTAGCTTCTACAGACAAGGGTAGTGTCATGTAATATTCATAAATATGAAATTTTACTGATTTTTTTTAACACTGACATAATTCCACTTGTCGTCCAGCAACTCAATTTTAATTTCTAATAAAACAACAACTCAATTTTAATTTCTAATAAAACAACAATTAAAAACAACACAAAGTACCAGGGAAACAGAAAGACTAATAAACTTTCAAGAAAGCACATAAAAGCAGCATTTCCAATTCCGCAAACATGTATTTAACTTCGTGCAAGGTACAAATCCCATTAAAAAGGAAATACTCATCTGTGACAATTTGCTTTGCATCATTGTTGGCAGGATTGAAACGCCAACATAAAAACCTTGTGTACGTGACAGCCAAGGTCATTTACGAGTATCTGAGGGTTGTACACAAAGAGGGTGGGAAAGATATTTTCAAGCAACAACGCTGAAATTAGTAGTGTGAAAATAAGAAAGGGCAAAGCTCCTTGACAGGGAAATCAATTTGAATGTAGAATAATCTGTCCCAAGGGAAAAGCCTACATCATTTTTCACATTTAAAACAAATCTGCTAATCTTAAGTACTGTGGGGAATAACACTGCAGTTCTGGGAGAGAAGGGGGTGAGGAAGGGAAAAGAGTTAAACAGCAAGCCTCTCCCGGCTGTAATGTTCGTGTTTCTGTGACGAGATTCTGACAGATCCAGCATTGCAGGGCTGTGCTGGGGTTCATCATGGGCTGTGACCTAGCTGGCCTCACTACAGTTGTATGGGCAGTGTGAAGGTCTTCCTCTCCTTTTTCAAGGCTGTCTCTGGAGTTAGAAAGTGTATTCAATGTTTGGCAATGTTGTCCCAAATATTCCTCTATCATTTTAGAATTTTTTTTCCAAAAAGTAACTTTCCCTGTTAGAGCTGATGTATGCCATCAGCTACTGATCCTGCGCTCTGGAACCTGTCTCAGCATCCTTTGTGCAAAGAAAAAGCTTCAGAGATCAACAGTAACACCGCTGTGCACCTGGCAAAGTTTGGGGGCTGTCTGATCACTGTCCCAGAACCACAGATTTTCTTACAGTGTACGCTGTAGGACCTTTATCATATCGCTCTTCTTTCCTCAGTTTTGATCAGATATTTTCTCATATATTTTTCTTAACTCTGATTCACAGATGGCTGTTGGTGCCACTTCAGCTTTGCAAATGAAATGGCGGGTTTTGGTCACTCCTATGTAATCTTTTGAATTAATCTTACTAATCATAGAATCACAGAATGGTTTGGGTTGGAAGACACCTTAAAGATCATTTCGTTCTGACCCCCCTGCCATGGGCAGGGACACCTTCAACTAGACCAGGTTGCTTAAAGCCCTATCCAACCTCTCCTTGACTAATAAATACATCTGGAGAAGGTGTTAGCTATCTGTGCCGTCAAAAAAACCCAACTTGCTCCTGTATCACTATTTTTTGTGGAATCATTTATTTGTGCAATCAAGTGCTCTGCACTGGACTTGTCAAGTGTAAGCTACTGCATAAAATGGAGCGTTGCATAAAAAGAATAAGTTGCATAAAGACCTTTATGACTCTAATTTTGTGAAATATTAGTGCAGAAAGATTTGCAATACCTACATGCTTTCAAGCTAGTCACTGAAAGATAATTGGAGCAGACATCTCTTGAACTGCCCTTTTGAGTTAAAGAAGAGCACTCACAGGTGACTGCTGTAGCAGGCTGAATTATGGCAAAGATCTGGCTCAGGAGACAGTGAGTCATACCAGGCTCATGGTTTTCATTTAAAATATTGATTTATTTAGGCCTCACAGCTAAAATTATAAAAAATATAGGCATGGGCAAACAAAACCAAAGTCAGTCTCTAAGAGACTGGTGTGAGGTTTGTGTAGGAGGTAAAGTTCTGACATGTTCCAGTAATGCACCTCACACTAGCAGTCTCACACAGAGGATATCAAATGAGATGGACTTTGGCTTTGACCCAGGTTGGCAGTTCCTCTGTCCCTATAACCTCCCAAACATGGCCTGTGAGTTACTAAGTCAATCGTAACTGAATGCTTAGATTTGAGGGGGCCAGAAATAAAGATGTGAAATATAGAGACTGTATCATCGTGATGGGTATTAACGCTTCACTCCACTGTTCTGGAGCTTTGTGTGAAATCTTACTAGCAGAAAACTGTTCTGATTCATTGACAATATCTATTGCCAATATTACACATTTTTCTTTTCAACCACTTTATTTAGAAGAAAAGCCAAGTAACTATGGCATTATCTTTATATACATGCAAATTTCCTACCATTTAATTCAGGGCATTAGACAACAAGCTATAAAAATAGCATGCACATGAAGTTAAACTCAGCACAGATTTCTGCTGGAACAGCTTAGAAGAAAAGCAATTAACTCTCAGCTGTAAACTTTGGTGTTCTACATGTGCTAGCAAATTTTCACTGTGTTATATTGAATCTGTGACCAAGTTAAACATTGCACTACATATCTTTATTTCAGTAACTTTTTTAAGCATTTCTTTTACCTAAGCAGGGATGGCACACACTTCTTGTGGGACAGAAAACACTGATACTATGGTCCCTAACATTATGGTCACCTAAGAAAAAATATTATCTTATAAATAAACTCCACACAGTTATGAGGCTGAAGAAACTAGAAAATCTATTAAATACATGTATTTTAATTGCTCATTAACTGAAAAAATGACTCCATCGGTATTTTCTTTGACTGACAAGCTGCCAATAGGCAGAAATATTTTTCTGCATCTGGATCAAGTTCAGCTCCAAAGTCTTTATTTCGCATGTTTGCTACTCTGTTCTGTTGTGATATTTAGAATTTGTACTTCTCAATAAAATGCAAAATGGCTTCTCCTTCTACTTTAATATTTTTTACTTTTTTTAATTTGAAAGAAAAGCAACTACTGGATTTTTAAATGAAAGCTACAAGACCATATTTCTTCATGTCAGCTGAGTAAAAGCCTCAAATTTAACTTGAAAATATTTTTCACAATTTCTAGAAGTGTTTCACTGTTTTAAAATAAAGGTTCCTTAAGGCATGCCAGTTCCCTGCTAAAGTCAACACGGCTACCATGGCATAAATTATAACTCAATACTCATTTCTTTTCTTTTACATTTGACAGTGACCTGGGCCCAACAGGCATTATTATTAAATTATTGCACGTCTTTGTGGAGCGCCTCAAGATATCCTGGAGCAACAAGACACTGTACAGTCAAATTTTTGTGACTGTATGCTGTTTCATCAACTGAATTTCATTGGATTATTTCAGCACTTGAGTGAACTAGATGCTGATGACAGCAGTATTTCTAATGTACCTTGCAGAAACGCTGAGTGAAATGCATTCAGCCCAAGGGGAATGGTCAGGGCAGCCCAATAATATTGGCTCAAGTCAAAACAGATGTGCAGCCAGCGTCCACTGCCTGGCACCAGATCCAGCTGTCTTGAAACGCGAAGACAGGACTGTGGAGGATGTGAAAATCAGGATGGTGAAACCCTAGCACAGGTTGCCCGGAGAGGGGGTCGATGCCCCATCTGAGGCAACATTCAAGGTCAGATTGGATGGGGCTCTGAGCAACCTGATGTAGTTGAAGATGTCCCTGCTTATTGCAGGGGGTTGGACTAGGTGACCTTTAAAGGTCCTTTCCTATCCAAACTATGCTATGGTTCTATGATTCTATGCTAAAATGTATGACAACAAGGGCAGCTGGACAGATGAGACACAGTTCTTCCTATGGTATGGGGAGAAGACATCTCCTCCAAGATACAGGCTGCACTGTCAGGAATGATGCTGTAGTCTGATTCTTCAGTGACACCAAACGCTACCCTCATTTCTGAGGTTTTGCAGCTGTTTTTAGAACTTAAAGCCAACAGAGAGAAAACAAGAAGCAAGGCAGCAACAAAGCCAGATGGAGAAGAGCGATTTATTCCTCCTGCCTGTGCTGGGCAATTTCACACCAAGGCTCTGGAGAGTATCTTCAGACCTAGTAATGCTCTGTGCCAATAAAACATCCTTGTGCAGAAAAAATCTCTGCTCAACAATTTGCTTTTAATAATCTCCACCAGCTTTTTTTGACTTTTTTACAAAAACCTATCTATAGTTGGTGAGGAATTCATGCAATATGATTTTACATTGCTTTTTTATTCTTGTTATTAATTTCCATTTTATCACAGAGAAGCATTCTTGAATGATTGCTAAAGAGTAACAACTAAATTCCAGTACTGCAGAAACAATGCTTTGTAGAACATTTTATGTCAATTAGCAATGGAGATGTAAAACCAGAAATTTTATGGCATGAATGATTTCCAAAGCTTATTTTAAGTTGCACACATGAAAAAATGTTCCTATTCTCTGGTTATAGCAAAGTAAATTTCAATCATTCTGAGACGAGGGAGTGTACAGTAAAATACTGATTCATAACTCTTGCAAATAAATGACATGTAGAATGATTTTCTATAAAAAGCTTAGTTCTGAGTAGAAGGGGATTTTCTCGTCTGAAATTTTTCCACCTGTAGGTGTGCAAGCAAAGACGTTTGGGATCCTGCACTATCTCCACAGCAACAGCATGATTCGTACTAACACCTCAGGAGCTATACGCTGGGCTGAACAGAGGGCTTACCCCTATGTATTTCTAGATAGCTTTGTCTACCCTACCCTACCCTACCCTAACCAAGTATTTATATTTTGCACTTGGCAAAGTGGTAATGGAAGAGTATATCCAGAATACCTGTTACAAGTGCCTAGTTTATTCACTGCAACTACTAGGGCAAAAATTAGTCCAAAAGAAACGAGAAACCTACATTAGGCTTTTACACTGCACTGTTTGAATAAGGCCCTGTGATTCTTTAAGCTTAGGTTATCGTGTCTGATAAAGACAAAGCAGATAAGGACTGCAAATCCTTGTCACGCCTTAGCCTTGTGAAGCACAGAAGGGCTATAACCCTGTCTCACTGTGTCTTGAAACGGCTGCTATTTTTTCAGAAGGTGCACTCAATTAAAGCTCGCAGAAATGAGATCCACTGCATCTAGCTTTAAACATTTACTCTGTAGGTGCCTGGGGCAGAGGTAGTCACCCCAGGTTCCCTTTACGGTCAGTGATTCATCCCATCTCTTTTAGACAACAGTGGCAGGTTGGTGCTCTTGACCATGAAGAAAGGAGGAGCTGTTCACTTTGGGATATTCTAGGTGGCGAAATATTAATTTAGGAAACAACAATTCAATATTAAAAAAAATCAGCTAATGTTTCACAACATTTACAGAATTGTTCCACCATCTTGTGTAAATAATATTTCTGCAGGAAGCCGTATTTCAGGCTTTCTAATTGTGCATGTAAAATATTTTTGTGATAGGTAAAAGCCAAGCTAGAATATAACGACTCTTCTCTGCATGGGCTTCTTAGACAATTTCCAGAAGCTTATAAATAAATGCCTAATGGAAGCATATTTTAGCTAGGAATTATTATTAATTATTTTTAATATCAGTGGGTGTCCAATAATTGTCTGGCACTGACAATAGAACATTTTTGTTTTGGGCAAATTGCAATGTGTTTGATGGAGTGTTATTGGAGAGTCATTTTGTTTATACAGCCGAGGCCACACTGTGAACCATTCTGGATGTTAAATGTTACTAAGAACACTAAAATGTTGTTAGGAGTCAGATCAGATCAGAGTGGAAATACTTTTATTTTTTTTTTAGGTCTTGCCTAAACCAAAGTCTCTAAGCTGGGGGACTGAATTAATATTTTAGCTTTTTACTCTAGTTCATGTCTTCTATTTTTAATGCGACTAAACTTTTATAACAGTCCTAAGCAAAAAACACATTCTAGGGCTCAGGCCAACTTCTGCTGCATTTAATGAGAAGGCTTTTCATCTTCAACATGTTAGAAATTCGATGTAATTGAAGTAAAAGTGAATATTCTATGAAATTGATGGTGCAAGTGAAAGTAGAACCAAGGAAAGGAAAAAGATTTTTAAGCTAAAATTTAATTACACAGCAAAGACTGACATTTTGTTTCTAATGATTAAAATTAGTCAGAATATGTAGTAGAATCGTTATGTTAAGCTGCATGAACCATTAGTATAAGCCTAACATTATATTTTGCAGCCTAATTGTAGCAAATGCTGTTCGAATATTCATAAGAAAAGCAAGCTAGAAAATTCTGGACCAAACTAAAGTGGTTTGACAGTCGCAGAACAAAGTAAAAACTAACTCAGTCCTGGCTCTTCATGATCTCATCTGGGATTGCATTGGTGGGACATGTGTCTGCAGGACAAGTAGGTTCAATAAACTCCCGCAGCCCCTGGTCCTCGCCAGGGCTCTGCTACTGGTTTGCCTGTGCCCTGCCTCGCGTTCTGCCCACTCCACCTCACCTTACTGACGTGACCTCCTGGCTTGTTTGGACCTGATTCATCACTGCAGCCTTTCAGGGAACCACAAGGCTGTGGACCAGCCTTGGCTGCTACCATCAGACTTGCTGTTTCATGTCCGGGCCCTGCCCAGACCCCTCGCTGTGGCTGCTGTGACCCTTGGGTCCCGCTGGAGCAACTCTCTCCTGCTGCTCCCCAGCCTGGCCCTGCGTTCAGGTCATTGTCCTCCAGCCACTATCCTGGGCAGCAGAGCTGACTGCAGACCACTCTGCCCTCTTTAACCCAACGTCTTTAAAACCAGCAGTAAGTATAGAAATAGAACAACAGCGTTGCGGCTGCATTATTCACTGGCTGCTTCTTAAAAAGCACAGTAGTGGCAGGCTGGAAAAAGTATAAAAGGGCTGGGTTACTCAGGCAAGTACACACAGGCAGATTGCTCCTAGGCACATGGCTCCCAGGCATATGTACCTCCAGTTCCTGAATATTACAGCTACATAAGTCATCATTTTTCTAATCAATGGTTGGAATACCAGTTGGAGGCCAATTTATAGCTGAGCTGAGCACTTACTCCAGTAAGAGTGCTCAGATTTCTCTGAAGAACACCCCACAGGCAGCTATTCCCATTGAATAGCGACAAGAAATTAGAAAAACTGGGAGAACAGAGGAAAGTCAGGCTAGATCAGTAAGGAGGAATAAATCTGGCTGAGACCAGGAATAAAGAATATTTAATCATGTGTTTGTGCCTACACCACCTTCACTAACCCTCCTCCATATCATCCTGGTGGGCAGGTGTATGCTGCTTAATTTATATTCAACTTCTCTTCTGCTTAGCAAATCACTCCACCTGGGATCCCACAGATTCTTGTGCTTGACACTTCCATTATCTTTTTACTCAGCGCCTGTTGCTATTTTCTGATCACCAAATTTGGAGGGGGGTAAAAAAAGGCAGAGACCCCTCCTTTTCTCTTTTTGTATGCGTACACATGGACAAACACACACCAATGTGGACAGAAAGGCTATTCCCAGTCCAGGACCTCTCCTTTCACTACCATTTTGCTACTGACTGGAGGGAATTCAGAAAACAAATATGATTAAGCAATTGTGTGGATTATTTCATAAGGAAAACAGAGGGGTCAGTTAATGCAATTTCAGGGACGTGTAGGAGGATCTACTCTCTCTCTGTCAGTGCAATGTAACCCGCTGGTGAGCGTGTGTTACCAGGCTCTCCAAATCAGCAGCTAGCTCCACAATGAAGATGCAGGTTTTCAAACATGCTTAGATTGCGGATTTTCTTCTGCTTCTATTACTGTCCCACTACCAATCACTTCAGAAAATCCATTCATTATGACACATTTTTTTAAAGGAGGAGCACAAAGAAAAGTTGGTAAAAATACACTGAATATATAGACAACCTTCTGATTATGGACCTTAGAATAGTCTCTCACTAAAAGTGGTGAAAATTTATACTTAGGAAACTTCAGCCTGGTTAATACTGATACATGCTAGAAACAATCTTCAATTGGCTAAGAGAGAGAATGTAGTCTAATACATCTGTATACTTTCTAGTTTCTAAGAAGCAGGGACTCTGTTGGGATTATCAGCTTTTTCTCAGCATTGAGGTACCCAGATCTGCTGTGGCAAACTGCTAGTACATATGCTGGACGTGGACCTGTTGGAGAGGGTCCAGAGGAGGCCGTAAAAATGGTCAAAGGGCTGGAACACCTCTTCTGTGAGGAAAAGCTGAGAGAGTTGGGGCTGTTAAGCCTGGAGAAGAGAATGCTGTAGGGAGACCTTCTTGTGGCCTTTCAGTACTGTAAGGGGGCTTATAAGAAAGGCGGGGACAAACATTTTAGCAGAGCTTGTTGTGATAGGACAAGGGTTAACGCTTTTAAACTAAAAGAGGGTAGATTCAGACTGGATATAAGGAAGAAATTTTTTGCAGTGAGGGTGGGGAAACACTGGCACAGGTTACCCAGACAGGTGGTCGATGTCCCATCCCTGGAAACCTTCAAGGCCAGGCTGGATGGGGCTCTGAGCAACGTGATCTGGTTGAAGATGTCCCTGCTCATTTCAGGGGAGTTGGAGTAGATGACCTTTAAAGGTCCCTTCCAACCCAAACTGTTCCATGATTCTATGATTCTATGCTGTACCTGAGACCAGGGTAGGTGCGACTGGAGGTTCTGCTTGGTGAAGATGAAGATAAATAATCCAATCTCCATACACATTGATAGGAGAAGAAATAACAACAGACTTAAACTGCAGCAGTTTAGCCATTTCTAATCATGAGGAGAATGAAGGACTAGAGTGGACTGTTTGGGAAGAATATGAAATTTCTGTCATGGCATGTCTTTAAGTAGAGATCAGACAAATCTGCAAGACAGGACGAAGGTACAGAAGCCACCCTCAGGGTAGGAGGTGACCATCTGAGATTCCTTACAGACCTTTTTTTTTTTGATTTGATGACTAGTGCTGAAAATGCCATGATTTTCTAGACCATAAATTGTTTGGAAATAAGTTACGTGGGTTTTTCTTCCAAATACTTAATGAACTGTCAAAGTGCGTCCTACGTATCAAGTCCTGACAGTCACTGGATTTTGACATTTGGAGGAGAGATGCATTGAGTATGCAGCGGGTTTTATTCACATCGCAGTATCGAGTTTGCTCCCCCCCCAGTTCAAGAAAGATGAGGAGCTACTGGAGAGAGTCCAGTGGAGGGCGACGAGGATGATGAGGGGACTGGAGCATCTCTCCTACGAGGAGAGGCTGAGGGAGCTGGGCTTGTTCAGCCTGAAGAAGAGAAGGCAGAGAGGGGACCTCATAAATGCTTATAAATATCTGAAGGGTGGGTGTCAGGAGGATGGGGCCAAGCTCTTTTCAGTGGTGCCCAGTGACAGGACAAGGGGCAATGGGCACAAACTGAAGCAGAGGAAGTTTCGTCTGAACATGAGGAAGAACTTCTTCCCTCTGAGGGTGACGGAGCACTGGAACAGGCTGCCCAGGGAGGTTGTGGAGTCTCCTTCTCTGGAGATATTCCAGACCCACCTGGACAAGGTCCTCTACAGCCTACCCTGCTTCGGCAGGGGGGTTGGACTAGATGACCCACAGAGGTCCCTTCCAACGCCTACCATTCTGTGATTCTGTGATTCTGTGATTCTGTGATTCTGTGACTTTTTCTTTTCAAGTCTCAGTGCAGTGTTGCTAAAATGACAATAAAGAAAGAGGGTGACCTTACATTGCAGGCAGGACCGTGAGATCCATAAATAGAATCTGCTCATAAGAAATATTATTAAATGCTATCAAGCTTCTGACTTCATAATAAATACATTCAGAGGCATTTGAAGGGGCAGGCTGAGTGCAAGGTTGGTGATCTGACTGGAATAAGAAAAGAACTCTGGATCAGGAGCTAACTGAATAGAAAAAGGACTAATGGATAGTGATGGAGCAATATGGTGTGGGTCACAGCCCAGGACCTGCATTGCTGATGTGCAGTAGAGCTGCTGGCAGAGATTTTGGAAGGATGAGGCGGTCCCTTTTCTCAGCAGGCACCTTGTCCCCGTGCGGCATCCCCCTGAGCAGCCTCACTGGTCCACTAATCATGGACTGAACATCCTCCATGCACCCTGATACATGGATTAAAAGTTGAGAGATTGTCAGAGGCATGACATTTATTCCACTAGGAATTGATATTGGGTGTTTTTCCATAAGACAATATTCTGGAGTCACTGGCCAAATAAAGTGTGAAATGAAAAGGCATCTGGTATAAAAAACACAGTTCTCTCTGTAAAATTAAGTTTTACCTAAACATTATGCTTCAAGATAGTGTAACACTGCTCTGGGAACCAGCAACATCCATTAATATTAGGAAAAAAGGTGAGAAGTTGATAAAGATCTTTCCAAGACCTACAGTTTCCACCATAAAAATATTTCCAAGAGGCAGTCAAGAAAGAGTAGATGATCTGACAGGGAGAAAAGCAAAAGAGACGCAATTTTTGTCTCCTCAAAGACTATTTATAATTACAGCGGTTGAGAAAAAAGCGTATTCCTGGCTTGTCTCTTTTCCCACTGTAATATCTCCATCATTGTTTGACAATCTTTTTGACTCAGTAAAAATCTGAAAAGCCCTCAGTCACTGTGGGTTTTGGGATTAGAAAAGGAAAGGCTACTCTTGTGCAGCCTGAAGCTTATGGTAGCACGAACTGCCACGAGTTCAGTATGCTGCTTTGGCAGATATCTAACTCTGCTCACAGCTATGAACATGTTCTGCTCCTTTTGACACAAAGGTGAGCATCAGAAAATACTTGGGAAATGATCTTGACCTCAACATAGCATAAAACATACTTTTAAATTAAGTTTGTGCTCACATAACTCCTGTAGCTTCCTCCAGCACAAATATCAGACATAAACCTTTGGGCTGTTCTATTTTCCATTGATTATCTGTAGACCAGTGAGTCCCATAGACTGAGATAACAAATGCTTAGGAAATTGTAGCTGAGTTATCTTATCTTTTTTACATTTGAAACTTTAAGGTAGCCAGTGTCCTGGAAACCCTGCCCTTTGCTGCAGTAGCACCGTGCAGCTGTGGGGAACCAGAAGGATGGACTGGTTGCTTTGATACTCCAGCCTGCTTCAGTAACCATTAGAAAAGCTGGGGAAGATCATTACTACAATTATGTGAATGAAGCTAGAGACTGAGCTTGGTTAACACAACTGAGGCACAATCTTTTCTTGGTGAAATTAAGCTGTTTCTACCAGTATTTGCAGTCTTTTCCTTATTACACAGGCGTTAGCATCTCTAACTGGTATGATATCTTTAAAAATGTTGATAGGACCTAGGATTCTGATGATGTCTCTGAACCTGAGCAAATAACTTTCTTTTGGTCCAAATAAACAGAACACGAAAGAAAAGTAGTGCTATAGAGTTAAACCAGAGATCCGGTTAGCCCAGTAACTTTTTCTGAAGCTGCCCAAGAACAGATGTTTAAAAGACAAAGTAGGAGAAAAATGATCCTTCCCCTTTTATAACCTCTCCGCTTCTTGAAATCAACAATTAGTATGTCCTGAGCTACACGACAAAAGTGTTACAAGTTGTCACTGGATCCATTGCCCATTGCTTGCTAACCTATCTAATTTCTTCTTAACTTACTTGTTTTGTATACAATATCCTGTAATAACGAGCATCAGTATTTAATTATGCATTGTAGGGAAAAGTACTTTCTATTGCCTGCCTTAAACTTGAGACCAGAAGATTTCACTGGAGCTCCCTAACTGTGATTCACATTCCCTGTTTTTGTATCCATCCTGATTTTGTAGACTTTTATTTCACAAGCCATGGATTGGAGGAGTCCAGTGAAATGGACTGCTAGACTACAAATGTCACATCATCTATAATACTTTCTTTATGTCTTATCTCTGGGTTTGGGATTAAAAATGAGGCATAAACAGATGAAACATCTCATATTACATGTTGATGCTTAATTTAACAGTGAAAACTTTTCCCATTTACACTCTTTCAAACACAAGCCCTGAAATTGTGGGATTGCTTTTTAACAGACAAAAGCAAAGTTTAGCAAAGGCTGACAACAGAAAGTGTGCTCCCAAAAGGGTACAGTGGTCTTGGTCTGCAATTATGCAATTTCCCAAACACTGAAACAAACATTTATGTCAGTGGCTGGAAGACTAATGTTACACTGATGACAAAAATGGAAAAACAATTTGGGGAATCAAAAGGTAATTAAATTCTTGACAGACTCACTTGAATAAGGACCGTTAGTTATGTGAATGAGTTGTTCCCCTGAGGCTTTGATTATATACAGGAAATGGACATTTAGCAAGTGGTTTCATTGGCAATATAAAGCTTATTATCTCCCAAAATAAATGGCAACATTACTTTAGAGGGTTGCAGAGAGTGGTCATTTCAAATTGAAAAATGGAGTTCTGACTCCTGAAGAAATGCAGTGAGATGAACAAGTCCTTTCACAGTGTGGTTTGTTATATAATACCAGCTCATCTGCATGTGCAAATAATGTGCAGAGGCTGAGCTCTGATTCCACCACGTACCATATAAATCTGGAAAACTGGTTTCAGTCAGTGCAATTAATCTGCATTTGCATGGAATGCAGAAAGTGTTCTGTAGCACAGTAACAGGGAGGTATTTGCAAGTCTGAAATATTATTTTGCTGCCATGTAGAGGCTTGGAACCCACTGCTCTAGGAATGGCATGTTCATGGCAAGGGGACCTTCTTACCCTGCTAATCTGTCTAAGTGAAAAAACAGAATAAACTGGGATATAGGAAGTACTATTATTCCCATTACAGAGGGAAATGAAGCAAGAAGAGATTAAGAATGAGAATTTTAAACTAAGCAGAGGACCACAGGAACAGCAGGTTTGGAAGGGACCTGCTGAACCACTTGGTTTTGTCCCTTGCTAGCATCAACCTACGATTTTGTCCTCTCATGGCCCCATTTTGGCCCTGCCCTGTGTTTTCTGCAGCTAAACAGGACATTTTGCTGATGGTTTCTGAAGCTCTGTCTCTTGGTTTGCTTGCAGAAGCCCTCAGCTCTGAATCCCATGCATGCCAACTGGACCATTTTCAAAAATAAATCCCTGTGAAAGTAATGTCAAGTATTTACTACTACTACAAACACAAGCTACACTCCAGCAGGAAAATATACCTCAACAGCAAGGACTGTGGGCATTTCTCATGCTATAACTCGTGCCAGCCAGATGGCAATGTACGGGATATCAGACATCAGGCTAGTGAGAACTGTTGGCTGTTGAGCTGCTCGGTGACAGCGGGGAGGCCGTGCTCTCCAGACAATGCTGGTGGAAGGGAACTCACGTGGTTTGTGTTGGCCGGCCCATCATGCCTGCTGTGAAACACAACTGCGTTCAATGTCTGTCACAACTGTCAAAGCAGAACGTCCAAAACCTGAATTTTGCATCCGGGTCTCTTTAACGTTCAACCTTTTGTTTGAGATTTAACAGCGTTTGAAGCCAGTGAATTTACACTTCTTGCCCTATTTCATTAAACAATTATCCATCTCCATTGGTTTTTAAAGTCTTCTCTTCTCTAGCCATCATTTAACTAAAGTCACAGCTATCACAGAATGATCTTTATTTTCTTAGTACCTTCCAATTAGGAGGCACTGTCAGTCAGTATTATTATTATGCAAATAATTATTTCAAAGATTGTATCACATTATACTCCTGTCTATATTTCACTATACTCCAGGTCTTGGCTGCAACAATCTAAATATTCCTTATGTTGCTAAAATTTTCTCTCCTCTGAAAGACTTAAAGTGCCATTTCAAAAGGTTTCACTATTTACATACCCCTTTTGCATCAATTACACCAGGTTTTGCGTTGAACTTCACCGTCTTCAAACGTGCACGCTCCTTTCTTTCAACTCTGGGGAAAAAAAACCACAAATAACGAAACACTTACTGATTGTAACAGCATTTTGTATGGTATGTTTGATACCTGATCTCCCAAGACCATTGGTGGCTTGCTACACATAAAGTGAGCATTTAAGGCAAATTTTATAAATTGGAAAGAGAGAGATGTCAGGTCACCTGTCACTGATACCACCTTCAATAAAGAAGCTGACATCTAAAATTTCTCTTTGGGAAAGAAACACATCTCAGAATCATTGGCAACAAGGTGATGCCAGACAAATTAATTTTAAAGAAAACACAGTTTTATTTTTCGATGCTTCATATGTTCAGCCACCAAAATAATATAGAAGAGGAATGTGTGGCTTCTCACTCCATTTGTATCTTAGAATCAAGACTGGACAAACACAGGTTACTGCCCTGTGTACAGAGGAAAAAAGAGACATACAAGGCATTTACAAAGGACATCAGACGAGATAGTTCAGTGTTCCTTTTACGTCCCTAAGTATTATGGATCAATATCTCGAATTTCCATTATTCAGTGAATAAGCATCAATTTAAAAACATGTTAACAAAATTTAAAATCCATTAGCATGCTGAAATATATGCAGTAAATATTTTACCCGGGGGAAAGCTATATACCCTTAGTATATTTGAAAAGTTTACCATTACTAAAAGATTTACAGATGTTATATATTTAAACTTTTAACTCACGTTTAAATGATAATACTACGAATTAAAAAAAGAAAGTAAGCAGGGGTAAGCTCTCCCCTAAACAAAATCAACCTCCAAGAAAACAGATGCAGAGACAGTTTCTGTCTCTGAAGAAAGGAAGAAGATATTCTGTCTCTGTCTATAAAGAAAGGAAGAAGATATTCATGTCCTTACTCACCTTGATTAACGTGGTCATTACTGTACAAGTGACATTTACTACTTTTGCAAAATCACCTACAGAATCTATCAGCTACTTGCTCAAGCAAAAAAATCTGATCATCTATCTATAATTGAAACAGTAACTCTGTCTAAACTTAGGAATTGCTCTAGGAAATCTAAGCTGAAGCCTGCAAAACTAGCTTCTAAAAGCTCAATATTGTACTTTTATTAGACAGTAAATAGCTGGGGAAAAAAAGTGAGATTTATTATATCCTCCAAATTGGTCCAGATATGATCCTTTTTCTAACTTACAGTTTCCCACAAACGACTTTAGAATACATTCCTGCAAGCTCTTGGTTTCTAAGTCTGGATAGTAAGAACACCTTGTTTCTGATGATTATTTTTAAAAAATGCTAACTCTAGTCTTTTGATAGAATGATAATTAAGACAACATATTTCCTTCTGTCTGTGTGGGCTTATATATTTCCTACTGAAACACAGTGAATGCTGGTTACTATAGTTACAGTTTAAATTTAGAATAAATACATTTCTTTGTAAGTGTGGAATATTCACATGGAAATAGCTCAAATGTAGCTTTCAAATTAAATCTCTGTTATTAAAAACACATGAACAGTCTTAAACTTCAACTAGCAGATGAAGTCCCTTGATAGTAGTGATAAGAAATGAAGACTTGAGGCTGTGTAATTGCCTAAATAGGATGGATGCCTTCTGAGAAAATAATTAGCTCAAATGAACACAGCATTCTACTTATTAATCTGTGTTAACATTTAAACTCATTCCGGCCCTGTCTAACTTCCTAAAACATCTGCTTTTAACTTCATTTCTTTTTCACTGCATAAAGAAATTTGGAAATTAACCCCGAAGAGTGGATCTTATTTATGAAATTCATCGTAATTACATTAGCAGCCATGGAGGCATCGCTGCTTTCTACAGGCATAGCAGACAGATGAGGAGCTGCAGAAACGTTCTGCTTTGCTTTAAGGAGTATATAAATAATGTCATTAAGTGCCATTAATCCTCCAGGCAAACATACCAACAACATTCAGACATGCTCATCGAGCCTGCTGAAGATGACAAACATTTCATAATCTGGGGCTGTATTAAGGATAGCACACAGTGCTGCCTTCCATTACAATTTTCCTGACACCTTCCACAATAAAGCTGTTCTCGGTTACTTATAATTTAGAAGAACTGTATACTTCCAAGCTGAAAATTCATGTCTCTCAGGATGATTACACTACTGTTGCTGCCCAAAGTGTCAATGAAATGGATTAGCCATTGGACAAAGGCTAGGATGAAAAAAAATGGTTTTGCCCAGTTTATAATAGACTCTTGAAACGCTTCAGCTCAGGGGCTCTACTGCCTTCATGTCTTGGGTCTGGGACTTGAAACGTTGCAGTGCGTTGCTTTGGTGTCAGGAACATACCTCTCTTTTTTCTGAACGAATCAACCCCATATCTGAATATCTGAAAAGCTTTGGTTTTACATGCTCTGAAGAACTCTGTTCGAATTTAACTTGGTTCTCCAAAGATTTTGTGTTTGTTCAGGTGGTCAGGGTGCAGGACCGCAGTGAACTACAATGTTCCCATAATTTCTCATCTGAGCTACCAGGACACTTTTGCCATAGACTGAGCTAAAAAGGGAAATAAAGTGTTGAAGATCAAAAGTATTGAATATCTGTTTTTTTAGCATCTTTGATCCAGCTCTTAGAAAACACATTTTTCAAAGGAATACTAATTCAAGCACTTTTTTTTGAGTCTTCAGGTTTGTAATTTCTATATATAAGGAAAAATAAACTTGACTCCCTTTTTTCCCCCAAGAAAAAAGGAGTTTAGGCACAAAGGAACTTTTGCTGCAGCTGATGCTGTGAGTGCCTAAAGAGCATACGAGTGTAAATTCCTTCCATTGCTTTAGCTGACAGCAGACCTACCATCCCTTGGACAACATTTTGATCAATCAGCTGAGGAAATTACTTTTAAAGGAAGAAATGTTTCACTTCAAACTGTATCCATTTTTCATTCCCCACTGCTGCACAAAGCAGGAATATGGGGGGTTGTGCAAAAAAATAAAGTGAAGGGGGAGGATTCCCATCTGCCAAATTTGCAAAGGCCCACATTTGCAGCCCTGACTTGCCTGATGTATACATTGCTCCTGTGTCCCTGTCGAATTACATATCTGCTCAATAAAGCTACACCTAAGGGATGAGGAAAGCACAGATAAGATTTTGAAAATTACTTCATGGCTCAAGCCCCATTTTCAGAAGTGCCTGGGGGTCACTGAAACTCAATGAGATTTCAAGAAATGTTCCAAGACACCTACATCCAGCATTCATATGTGACTTGGGAGCTGAAAAGCTCTGAGCCCCACGTGGAGACAGCATCGCCTAGCACAACTGATGGAGATTTCACCTCCAGCTTTCCACCCGCTCTCCAAGTGTAGCTCTCTACAGAAACATTGCTGTGTACAGGGAAGCGGTCTAAGACCATCTGAGATCTGGGACAGTTAGACTATGTCCTGTATGCTCATTTTCTTTTGAAACTGTTCTTGGAAGCAGACACATCATGGACCTTTTTTCAAAAATGGTCAGGATTCGTTCTCTTCATCCCATGTAAAGCTAAAGAAGTGGAGAGGTACACTGAACATATACATCAGCCTTCAGTGATTCCTCACTAGCAAGTTCAAGACCTCAGTTCTTTGGGGTGCTGTTTACTCTTTACTCCTCTTCTGAGGAACTTCTTACTAGGATGCAGCACTCACTGCATCACGATGTCTATCTGCTTTGTAGCTGTTAAAAACGGGCCTCTGGGATTTTTCGAAATGAGACTTTCAGTTCTTCGTATATAGTGCAAATAAGAAGAAATCAAGCTTAAGTGAACCAGACATGAACTGTGATCCTCCATTTTTGGAGGTTAATGGACCACTGGGATTTTTGTCAGTGCCTTTCTAAAAGCACTAATCAGTCTTCACAGTGGAGATGTAAAATATCAAGTGAGACATGCTTTAATCTTCAATAAGTATTCACCACTGATGTAGAATTCTGATGCAAATTGCAAACTTGTGCCCAGAATCAAATAAAATGGTTACGGTAGCCTAATTTGCACAGATATGGCACGAAGGTGCTCTGCAGAATAAAA
The DNA here is from genome assembly GCF_030867145.1 of Opisthocomus hoazin. Lineage (NCBI taxonomy): Eukaryota > Metazoa > Chordata > Aves > Opisthocomiformes > Opisthocomidae > Opisthocomus > Opisthocomus hoazin. The sequence continues at coordinate 10,909,679 of NC_134414.1, read as the reverse complement.
GTTATTTCCAAATCCAACATGAGAACAGTAGTAAGGAGAGTTATTAAATAGAAGAATGCAACTTTAAATGGATACTTGAAAGTCCTTGCTGTATTTCACATCTTTGTTAACATGTTTGTTCTTGTCTTGCTTTGCCATTTCCAGGTCATCTGCATTATATTTGTTTTGCCTGCCCAGCAAGCGAAAGAAAAGTGAAAATGCCTATTACTATTTATAGTCCAAATATGTGGACTTAGTCCATGGTTTTTTATTGCTTCCATTCTCTGCACTGCTTAGTCTTGTTTTTGTGGGGTCTGAGCTTACCAATAGATTTCCATTCCCAAAATTATTTTTGAGCATATCTGAAGCGGTATTTTTGTAACAGAACATGTATTTTTCAGTAGGAGACAACGTGCTGTCCTCGCTTCAGTGACTTGCATACAGAGAGTGGCTCAGCACCTGGTCAATATTTTATGAAAAGAGTAGACCTAATACCATTAAGAAGTGAATTCTCATAAAATTGTAGAACAACCTTATTCTGTTTAAAAGCTAATGGCTGTTTTCCTTCAGCAAAAGTTTCCCATCATTGCAAGAGAACAGGAAGAGGTTTATACATACACATACATATCAATTTCATTCCATGTTTTTGTTTCAACTAGATTAGTAAATATAATCAGGTAACTTCTTTTAGACAAAGCTTACATGATTATGTCATTTAAAAAACGTTTTATCATTTAAGGATTAAAGTCTTAAGGGATGTTTAGAAGGGTAGGCAAGTTGTAGGAAACCGTTAAAAATCAAACTCACTTGAGTGGATAAACATGCCCTTCTGCCAGGCTGAGCAGAATAACAAATTTAACTTGGCTTTTTGCCCACAGGAACTCCTGTGCTTGGCAAACCTCTTGTTCCTTGTCCTTAAATGTTTCTGAAACATTTTGGGTTTTTTTTGGTGTACTTTTCCCCCCATTTTTCTCTGAAAGGAGAGTGTGATTACATGTATTTTTTGGGAGAATGCTGTCTATTTGACAACACAAATATCAGGCTGGTACCATCATACACCTTCAGCTGGTAATAACAGAGATACAAGTTGCATAACATTTTGCAGTCAGTACAGGCTCAGGGCTGACCGGACGGAGAGCAGCTCTGTGTGACCTGGGTGTCCTGGGGGATGGCAGGTTAACCATGAGCCAGCAGTGTGCCCTGGCTGACAAGAAGGCCAATGAGATCCTAGGATGCATTAAGAAGAGTGTGGCCAGCAGGTCGAGGGAGGTTCTCCTTCCCCTCTACTCTGCCCTAGTGAGGCCCCATCTGGAGTACTCTGTCCAGTTCTGGGCTCCCCACTTCAAGAAAGATGCGGAGCTACTGGAGAGAGTCCAGCAGAGAGCTACAAAGACAATTAGGGAATTAGAGCATCTCTCCTACGAGGAGAGGCTGAGGGAGCTGGGCTTGTTTAGCCTGAAGAAGAGAAGACTGAGAGGGGACCTTACACATGCTTATAAATATCTGAAGGGTGGGTGTCAGGAGGATGGGGCCAGACTCTTTTCAGTGGTGCCCAGCGACAGGACAAGGGGCAATGGGCACAAACTGAAGCAGAGGAAGTTCCGTCTGAACATAAGGAAGAACTTCTTCCCTCTGAGGGTGACGGAGCACTGGAACAGGCTGCCCAGGGAGGTTGTGGATTCTCCTTCTCTGGAGATATTCAAGACCTGCCTGGACAAGTTCCTGTGCATCCTGCTGTAGGTGACCCTGCTTCAGCAGGAGGGTTGGACTAGATGACCCACAGAGGTCCCTTCCAACCCCTAACATTCTGTGATTCTGTGATTCTGTCATGCTGTGATTCTGTGATTAAACTGCCTGAAAATGGATATCTTAGTGTAATGTCCAGTCTCAGAGCAGTCTTGTGGCTGCACATCTTAAAGATAACAGAAAGTTTAGTGTAAATATTCTAGTGTTTTAGGACCAAATCCTCACAGCAGTAGTAAAAGTGGTGAGAATTTATGCTTGTCCATGCTGGGGCAATCTGTGTGAAATCACGGACTGAATTACTTTCAGACCCACACACACAAATCAAGCAGATATACACACGTCAGAGAAAATACTGAAGCTTGACATTCATGAAGTGGGAGTTGCTGTTGTGTGGGGCTTGCAGTGTAGGAGCTTTTCTTTGCGCAGAGACTCAGCAAAGAAAAAGTGAAAAGAAATGAAAGTGTAAAATCAATGCTACAGCAAATTAAAATCTACTACTGAATTAGAGCACCTGCCCAGGAATTTAATACACTCTTCTGCGCATTGGTTTCTTGCTTTTTGCTGAATTGCTTTAAATAACGTGAGCGTTTCCATGGGGAGGGAATCTTAGACATAGGCTGTTCAGCTTGCTACTGCCCTTTATGGGAAGCTGAATTTATATTGATTGTCCTGTTAATAGGAATGACAATGAGGTAAATAAAAATTCTTGTGACCAAAAGCCCACCGTAAGTAGAAATTCTAATCTAAATCTATACATACAAATGTAACAAAAATCTAGTCTAATTCTGTTGTAATTCCAGTACAAAATAGCCATTTTTGATGATAGGTGAACATTTCACGTGCATAAACATTGTGCTCATACAGTACCACAGAATGCCTGAGTCATTGATACAGGACTGGCAGTTATGTCACCTCATCTTGGAGAATCTGCCCAGCCTGATAACTGTGCCTTGCTCTTATCTTAGATGTAAGGTAAGAGCAAGGCACAGCAGTTCCCTGCTGAGGGAACTGGCGAAGGAGCTGGCCAAGGCACTCTCCATCATCTATCAGCAGTCCTGGCTAACAGGGGAGGTCCTACATGACTGGAGGATCACCAATGTAACACCCATCTACAAGAAGGGCCAGAAGGAGGATCCTGGGAACTAGAGACCTGTCAGCCTGACCTCGTTGCTGAGGAATGTTATGGAACTCTTCATCCTGAGTACGCTCACCAGGCATCTGAAGGACAACCAGGGGATCAGGCCCAGGAGCATGAGTTCATGAAAGGCGGGTCCTGCTTGACCAACCTGATCTCCTACTATGACCAGGTGACCCGCCTAGTGGACAAGGGAAAGGCTGTGGGTGTTGTCTACCTGAACTTTAGTAAGGCCTTTGACACTGTTCCCCACAGCATCCTCCTGGAGATACTAGCTGCCCATGGTTTGGATGGGTGTATGTGTGTACTCTCTTCTGGATAAAGAACTGGCTAAATGGCCGAGCACAGAGAGTGGTGGTGAATGGAGTTAAATCCAGTTACCTCTGGTCACGAGTGGTGTCCCCCAGGGCTCAGTTTTGGGTCCGATCTTGTTTAACATCATTATCAATGATCTGGATGAGGGGATTGAGTGTTCCCTCAGGAAGTTTGCAGATGACACCAAGTTGGGTGGGAGTGTCAATCTGCTTGAGGGTAGGAAGGCTCTGTAGATGGATCTGGACAGACTGGATTGATGGGCTAAGGCCAGCTGTATGAGGTTCAACAAGGTCAAATCCCGAGTCCTGCACTTCGGTCACAACAGCCCCATGCAATGCTGCAGGCTTGGGGAGGAGTGGCTGGAGAGCTGCCCGGCGGAAAAGGACCTTGGGGTGTTGGTTGACAGCCGGCTGAACATGAGCCAGCAGTGTGCCCAGGTGGCCAAGAAGGCCAATGGCATCCTGGCTTGTATCAGGAATAGTGTGGCCAGCAGGAGCAGGGAGGTGATCGTGCCCCTGTACTCGGCACAGGTGAGGCCGCACCTGGAGTCCTGTGTTCGGTTTTGGGCCCCTCACTACAAGAAGGACATTGAGGTGCTGGAGAGTGTCCAGAAAAGGGCAGCAAGGCTGGTGAGGGGTCTGGAGAATAAGTCTTAGCAGGAGCAACTGAGGGATCTGGGGCTGTTTATTCTGGAGAAGAGGAGGCTGAGGGGGGACCTTATTGCTCTCTATAGCTACCTGAAAGGAGGTTGTAGTGAGACAGGTGTTGGTCTCTTCTCCCAGGTAACTAGCAATAGGACAAGAGGCAATGGCCTCAAGTTACATCAGGGGAGATTTAGATTGGATATTAGGAAACATTTCTTTACTGAAATGGTGGTCAGGCATTGGAACAGTCTGCGCAGGGAGGTGGTGGAGTCCCCATCCCTGGAGGTGTTTAAAAAAACATGTAGATTTGGCACTGTGACATATGGTTTGGTAGGCATGGTGGTGTTGGGCAGTTGGTTGGACTCAAACCCTAAAGAAAAGGAACAGGGGTGAATGAAGGATTGCAAAGTACAAGACGAATATAAAATCTCTTCAGCCTACAACATCAGAGGAAGCTGGGCTTGAAGGACATGTCATCGGCCAATAAACAGCTACAGATGTTCTTTTCCTCCTGTTCCACCATAACGCATGTTTTACTGCTAGGTATTACATACGCCATATTACATATAATGCAATGCCTATAGAAACTGTCCCATATAAACTGTAAGAGATATAACATCCTGGAGTAAACAGCTTAAATGAAGATTTCCATGCCATAGTCACCTGCATTTGGTCAAATGAATCCCAGGACTATTCTGTTTTAGATCAAGCCTCTCCTAGTGAATAACCCACACCTTCAGAGGAAATTCCACTCTGAATTAGTACATTCTGGAAAGTATGATGAGCTTTATTCTCTGTAGCTCAGCCCTGTATGCATTGATTCCTCATCCTCCCCTTGGGTGGTGTAAATGACCACGAAAGGTGCTGGCAAGAGCACATCAGTCTCATCAGCTCTGAGGCACCATCCAGAATTCACAGACAAGAAATAATACTCACTTTTTAGTGCACTGGAAAAAATAACCTTGTACAACTGAAACCTTTTATGAAATAGCAGCAACCACCCCCCACCCCAGCTCAGGTGTATCACGTCATTACATTAATGCAGACAGAAAGTCAGATGCCATTGATTTTTCCAGACCGCTCAGATTCTCTAGTGAAGAATCAGTATGACAAGTGGAGAGCATGGTAAATACACCTGCATCTTTTCAAATCCGAGACTCTTATTTTTAGACCCTAACAAATCTATTTTCATCTCGCTTCTTTTTTTTTTTTTTCCCCCCTTCTCTTTTCTCCCAGTTTTTCTTAAACCACATTGATTTCCTAGGCTGTATTACAGGCCTGACCTTGACTAGAGAGCCTCTATCTTTTGTCCTTGAAAACATCACTGTGCAGGTAACTCAGTAAGCTTTAGGCTCTTACATCCTCTCCATCTTACAGAACATGCAACTCCACATCTTCTTTAGTTGCTTTGCTTTGTCCTTTTTTCTCCTATAGTAGTTTCATTATGCATGACAGCTTTTTGTAGCTTTTCATAGTACGCAACACACTGTGAGTGAGCCTTGAGCACATATGTCCCTCAGTAATAACTGAATAGACTTTCCTCTTTTCCCATGTGTGATACAATCATGCCATTACAACAGTATTTACTGTAGCAATTAATAGTATGCAAATATTCCTTTTTCAATATCTAAAGACTAAATCTGTTTAATGGGCACATTTTTCCCATCTTAAAAATGACAATGTAGTTTTTATTTCTACCTATTATACAACCCCAAAATTGCTTTTTGTTGAAAATCCTTGTGTGGTTGGTATTCAAACATGGTGACTATTAGAGAAAATAAGGTCCTTGCAGGGCTCATGTCAACAGAGTATTTGATGGCCTTTCAGTTTACTTTCATGTAATTTAAAACAAGGAGTACCATGAGCTCTATTAGCACCTGGACTAACTCCTGAAACAGCAGCAGGTGCTCTGCAGAGCATCAGACATCTCATTTCTCCAGTATAAAAATGGTCATGATCATTTTTATATTAATGCTAAAGCTGAAATAGCTAGGAATAGAAAGTTTATATGCAGTATGGGAGCATTGTTACAAAAGAGAAATGTAATGTGGTTTGACAGATTTCATTTTCCTTCTGCCCTTTCAGTTCTTGACCTTTCTATAGCAACTATCAACAGAGGCAGAAAATAATACCAATTTGTGTGGTAGTTCTTGTACTATCAGAGACTCACGGCAAATTTTACAATAGCACCTAAGCGAAGTAAACAATACAAACAATGTGAGAGATTCAGATATCTGTTCTCCCTCTGTCAGTCAGCATGAATCCATCACAGCTAAACAAAGATTCAGATTTAGCTTGCAGAGCTGGATGAAAGTTCCTTCATTTACATTATATGAAAAATTTACTGTGATATTGATTATCCATCAGTTTCCAGGCAGGCAGATATTAAACTAACAGATTTTGAAGCTTAAGAGAATCATTATATAATTTAGCATCATTTTTTACATCACACAGTCTGAGAAGTTTAATTCCATTACTCTCTCAAAAGAAAGACATACAGCCTTGATTTGAAAATGTCAAGACATTCATTACATCCTTCAGCAGCCTGATGCAATGGCTAATCACTCTGACATTAAAACATGTGCTCTACTTCAAATTCAGAGCTAATGCCCAGATTTGAGTTCTGGTTATTCCTTTTTCTGCTGAAGCTCTTTAGTAGATGGTGATCTCTCCCTCTTTCCCCCTTTCTTTATGAAATTGCTAATCCATTATAATTGAGTCACCTTTGGAGTTTCTTATCAGTACAGTTAAACAGCCTGAGCTCTTCAAATCTCACAGCGAAAATCATATCTTCCAACTCTTGAAATAAGTGTAGGATTTTCTTGTACTTTACCCATTTTTTTTCAGTATACTGATGCACCCTGTCTTTGGCATAAAATGCAATATTTTAACATACATCATGGCCAAGGAGGTAGGAAGGAGGAAGCAGCACTCACCTCCTCTTGCTGGGTATAACTCCCATCTCCTCGCTGTCTCCCTCTAGAGTGACCCTCCTCGCCTGCCACCATTCATCATCCGAGGCATTGATGACGTGAAGGATGTCTCCATACTTAAAACTGAGTCCTTGGCTTGGAAGACCACTGTCTTTGCTCTTGTCGTAGTCAAACATGGCTCTGTGAAAGGAAATAAAGATATGAAGACCAGTGATTATATCAGTCTTGGGAACATTTACTTCTGAACAATTTGTCTTATTTTATGTTACAGCTAACCCTTACTCATCTCCAAAGGGAAAGATCTTGCTGGGAGAAAAACTTTCCACTGTGAAGTTAATCTTTACGGAATCCTCTTTTTTTAAAGAGAAACTGAACAGTGAAGTATGGTATTTACTGTTTCACTTAATAAAGAACAATCACCATATCAGAGTACCTAGTAAACAAACCTGGTAGCCAGAAGCCCCTCTTGTCACCTTGCTAACAACAATTTGTGGCTGTTGAGCTTGTCCTTCTTACCCTTCCCTGTGCTCAGACAGCGGGGTGTCTGGCAGAAAGGGGTGCATTGGGAGAACTAAATACAAGGGACCAAAACTGTGCTTGGGGTAATGCATTTCTCTAGGTGAATGGCTGTACCTAGCTTAACATCTAGTTCAGAGCAGAAGTGAGCTTTCAAAGGGAATCTCTTGATTATTCCCACTCATAGTGCTTTGGCTGAAGCCCTGGAGCTGGGTTAGGCTGCACACAAAGAATTCCTGAAGTTAGAAACTAAGCTGAAATATGCCCTGACCAGAGTAGGGCTAGTCTGCCATGCACCCCTCCCAACGCGTGCGGGGGACACATAGCATTGCTGCTTCCACTGCCCACATCCAGCCCCCCTGGGCTGCAGTCCCTGCTCAAGCAGCCCTAGCTATTTCCTTTGGCGCTGACAATGTTTTCCATCAGTTTGACGTGGACCTCCACCTTCGGTATGCCTATGCAAATAAGTCCCATACATAGGACACATATATCAATATAGGATGTATATAGAAGCCAGGCTATCAGACTGTGGCTGGGCATAGTTCAGGGTGAACTTACTGCCTAAGCATTCAACCCACACCCTGGGAATGATCTTCTGCTTGCCCTGAGCTCTGTATCACCAAGCTGCAGGGATACCAATTCTCAGCCTCATTCAGGCCTGTGCCTGACACCTACATCAGCAGTCTTCAGGGTAGACAGCAACTCTGCACATGAATCCCAACATGGCTGTACATGAGTACCTCTTGCTCATTTGAGTTACCTAGCTAAAAATCCAGATCTTGGTTTCTTACAGGAAAAAATACATGGGAATATTTTTACAATATTTTAAAATATTGTGTAAAGATCATGCCTGTCAAGAACTGATGTTTATTTTCTGATAGGGAAAACAATATGATTTTAATCCTGACTACAGAAATGTTAGATCAGTAAAATCCCGAGAGGTGTGTAATAATTCCTACTCTTTTATTGTCAGATATAAAGCTGTGGCAATCTCTTCACTGGTAAACACTTCTCTGAGAAGGACTTGATATAATTAATTGTTGTGCACTGTAGTGTAATTTCAGAGAACGATTATAACAACTTTATGGGTAGATTTAAAACACTCAAGTCTACCTTGCGTCATAAGGACAACTTAAAAAAAAAAGTTATCAGAGTTGTAACTATGTAACCAAAAAGAATTTGAAAGCTTTCATAAGCATTCAGTCTGCATGACAGGTCTGGTTCAGGAGGAGGAAAAATGCTATTTGGAATATGTCTTCTCTTAAAGAGTTTACAGCCATGTACTCACATCCTCAGAAAAGCCCAGATAATCCCTTCTCTGAGAATGAAGACAATAAATAATCCTGCTGAATTTTACATAATCCATGAGTTTAGATATGCTTGTGCCTTTCTTGGTAAATGTTCTTGGATTGCATGTAATCTTTGAAAATTTTTAATGGCTTAGCAGAGGAAATCCTTTAAAAACTTGGCTACATCTTAGAAAAAATTTACTTTCATAAAGGATTCTTATCAGTAGCAACTCATTTGCTGCCTTCTCAAATAAGTCTTTCTGTGAGGATATATGATGAAGCAGCATATCAATCCAGAAGCAGCTGAGTATCATCAGTCACCTCTTCTTAACCAATCAATGACACACGATCTTTGGAGAAATGGCAGTGCACACATGAACAGGCATACAACATATCATCCTGTTGGTATTGCCCTTATCAGCACGCAGTGGTTTGAGTTTTAGCGCTGTATGGAGCAGCTGCTGTCTTAAAAATTCACTGAATAATTGTGTACCTTGGCAGGAAGCCTATGAATATGTCAAAGCCCTGACCACACAGTTGGCAACCATACTGAATATTGGGCAGATGTGATACAATCCTGAATCCACACATAATTAAATTACTCAAAACAAATGACAATATCTTCTGTTGCAGAGAATATGCAAGACTGTCACATCCCAGATCCAAAACATATGCCAGACTGGAAATGCTCCATATTTGGTAAGTTCTAAGATAAAGGGTGTGTTTGAAAAGTGAAGTAGTAGAGAGAAAGTAGGGCAGTGTTCTTTGTCCTTGAACAGACATTGGTACCTCAGAGCCCATGTATTAACTTGAAGTCACTGACTGCCATCATGCTGGCTGATGTTAATGTTGAATGCAGATGGCAATGTTTGTCACTGACTTTCTTTGATTGGAGTAATCATGTGCAACGCTAATTAAAATGAGATTATAGATCTCAGACAAGAGAATTTTTGAGCACACTTTTCATTGAGTGAAAGATTTTGTGGCTGCATGTTCTAAAGATGTTGATTACTCCATTAGTAAATGAAAATTAAATGAGAGCCGAATTCAGTACTCTTCCCTAAACATTTCAAATTAAGAGCCAGTTTTAAGTTGATAACACAACCATATTTAAGCTTACAGCATTGATAACACTGCTGTCTCTGTAAAACATACTTTTGCAAGTTGGCAGTTGGCCCAACTATAAAACAAATGGAGATCTTCACTCTAGGCACCGTTGTATGCACATAGAAGTTAACATGACTACCTTGGGCAATAGAGAGACTTAGGCACACTCATCCTCACCTCCTCCTTTCAGTTCTCAGGCTGTAAGTACAATTTGGATCTCTACACGTCCAATTGAAAGCTCTAGTTTTACTTATTTAGGAGGATGACATATCATTTCTAATTTTCTGCCTGATGAACAGCACCCACTTCTGATTGTGCTCTGTCTTGCACATGTGTATATAAATAACACATCTGCATCTGTGAAGTGTCAACCAAAGTGACACACGATGGATGCAGCCAGACCTCACATTTGATAAAGGAACTGGGCAGGGTAGACAGAAAAAGATGCATTTTTTTTGCTTTGCTCTTTTGTGGTTTTGGACAATGACAACCCAGTCCTACAGGATACCATGCTACATCCTGCAAGCACTGAAACTTTCATCAGAGAGTCAAGTTCAGCTCTCAGCAAAGTCTATTTGATCTTTGCAAGCTTCTTTACCTGGTTAACATACTAAGGTATGTTAGATACCTTAGACAGATTCTGCAATGCCATGGGGAACGTCAGAGGAAAGGCTAAAATGTTGTAGCACCTTTGGAGAATATTATGTCTTGAAGAGAGGACGTAAATGACCCAGTCCAACGAGAGACCCACCCTCGCACAGAGCACCTATCATCCCTCTCTGAGAGATGAGCACCATATCTTCCTTTCAGTTAGAGAAGGACCAGCATGATCAGGACCTGACTGCCGTAACTCCCCAGACAAGTACTCTTCCAAAACGAGATGTCTAAAAGAAACAGTAGTGTTTTTCAAACCAGCCAGAGGGTTTAACCCATGGAGACATGTCACAGTGCCTCCCTCCATGATGAGTCAGAGGCATCTCCACAGAACACAAGCACACATAGCACAGAGACTGGGGACCCTGCTCAGCAGAGAGAGCCAAAGAACTTTCTGAACTTTCTAACATGACTATATGTTTTCATAAGGCTCAGCTACTTATTCATGGGTTGCTTGGGCAGTTCTTCAAGGCACTGAGCCATAACTAGTTTTTGGTGTCTTTTACAGCAATTTTAAAGAATAATAATCTCAATAACCTAACAGCTTTCTAATAGCCCTTATCTGACAGGCTTGCATACGAACAGTTTCTCCATTTTTTCTCCGAACTGATAAAAGCGCATCTTAAAAAGCAGTTCTTCTTCTTTCAGGTGTTTCATATCCTCAGCTAGCTGCTTCCTTCTGCTCTTCAGTCCTTTCTAGGTCACATAGGGCAGAACCAAGAGATCTACAAAGCCTTCTCTACGGCACTAAAGGCTTTTTTTCCAGTCAGCTCATTAAGTCTACTTTTGAACTGGTATAGTCATTTTTTAATAACAAAGGAAATAAGTTTAAATTATTTAACTTTTCTTTTACAGTTGTCACCAAAGTTGTGATCACACCAGCATCAGAAAAATTCCTGTTCTGTATCTTTAGACAGCATTTCACAAACAGGACCCTGGGTTACGCAGGATAGATAACACATTTAGAGGTTAAAACTACAGTAAGCCCAGTGATTACCGTGAGATGTGGATGAAACACTGAAACAGGGAACAGAGCTTGTTACAAACTAATTAAACGGATGTAGTGAAATCATGATTTGGCCATCTTAGTTCCCTTATTAGAAAAATAGCAATAGGAGTGGTTGTGACTGTCAAAGGCTGAAAGTATATGCATAACGTTTCCATTAACACCTTTAAATTTTTTTCATCAGTTCCCAGTTTTTGCATGAGTTTGGGAAAAATATTTAATATCTGTGCAACATTTTGAAAGTGCTATTCAGCACTATTCAATATAAAGTGCTATTCAATTCACCCGCTGCTTGCAGAAAATTAAGAAACCCTGTTCTGAGAAGTGAAGTAGAAGGTGCAAACATTTAGAACAAGCTGGATATCACAAATATTTCAGATTATATGAGTCTTGTTTCCTTGATATTATTCCAGACTTCAGAAGTGATCATTACACTAGGCTCATCCCAGCAGTAATTTTGACAGAACCTAACAGGTTTTATTTTTGTGCTTGGGTGCTTCTTAATCATTATTAGGAACCCACATCAGTGTGACACTTGAGGCAAGCATTTCACAACAGCATCAAAATTCATTGCTCAAAAACTGTTTGAAATGAAAATACTGCCAGTGCCACGCTGTCATATACTGCCAAACATGCAGTGAGCTGTCCACATGGCAGTGAAGACCACTAAAATGGGGGCATTTTTAACCTCCACTTGGTGTAAATATTCCAGCATTTGAGGTATGTCCAAAGGCTAAGTTGCACTGTGCTGTAGTTTTTTATTTCTAATGACACGTATTCTTGCAGCTCGAGTAATAAATGCTTGACATAGGACAAAATATATTAGCTTTAAGGAAACAGCAAATCAATTCATTGTGCAATCCCACATATTGCAGCCTACTGGCACCCATCATGCCTACATTGTTAGCAGCATTTTAAGAATGAAAAATAGGATAGAGAAAGACTAAGCGATCTTGCTAACCCTGTGGCAGAATAGGGAATTTAACAGAGAAACCTAGCTTCCTCAGCTAATGCTGTAAACACCATTTGAAAGTTAGCAGTACTCCTGATCTTCCTGGCAAGGCAAGGGATATTGATGCATTTACAGCACAGCAATACATTTTGCTGAATGCTCCTGTCTGTCCAGTGTAAAACCCCATAATCTTCAACTCCCATATCACTGCACTGTGGCCAGTAATCTCAATTTGATACAGTTCAGGTACTGCGTGGCAGCTTTATTTGCATCTTTGAAATTACTTTCTTCTTCTGGCGCAGATGGGATTTTGCACATAAATTTACAGACTGCTCTTTGTCATTTACTTGATTATGAAACGACAACAACATTTAGCAAGAGAGATCTTCAACTTCTGTAAACAGCCCCAACTCTTCTGCAATATGCCAGCATATCTGCGTTTACACCACTTCAGGATATATCACTTTTCTCTGAAAATTTCTTTAGCAGAGATTCTCAGACATCAGGCTTTATAGCTTCTTCATGTGGGAGAGACACTTTATTCTCCTTCTTCTCTACATCTATGCTACCCCCAGCTCCTCTTTTTTTTTTTTCTTTTACAGATGGGGAAATCCAGTGCACAGAGATTTAATCATTTGCCTGGGTTTAGACAGTAAATTCAGCATCAGAGTCTGAATCAGACCCCAAGTTTCATAGCTGTGTTTTCTGCACTCTCAGTAATAGATATATTTCCACCCACTTGCAGGCTTAGCTTGTAGAAAATATCAGAAGAAAATGAAAGAAATCCCAGCGTAATTCATTGCTACAGCTACAACAGAAAGCACAGCAGCGCTTTGGTAGAAGCAACCATTGCAGTACAGTTAAGATGCTATTAAAAGGGTTAAATTTTCACATAGTGGCATGTCAATAAACATTTTCACCTTCTCCTCCCAACTTCGTTTCCATCTGGAGAAGCTAAACAGGTAAATCCTACGTGTAGAGCATAGAAAAATGTTGTGCTCTGCTTGTGAGATGTGGGAAGCACTGAGATGCTGCTGGCTATGACTGGAGGCTGCCAGAGTAGCCCCTCTGCTAGGGATGAGCCAGTTGTACATTGTCACCTCCTCTGAAAGAGTGGGAGGGGACTGTTTTATTAACTTTTATTAGGAATATACTACAACAATGTGATTTCAACAAAAAACATCTGAATGTTTGACTTGTTGCCTACAACTCAAATATACTGCAATTCCTGCTTTTTCTCTCCTCTCCTCTCCTCTCCTCTCCTCTCCTCTCCTCTCCTCTCCTCTCCTCTCCTCTCCTCTCCTCTCCTCTCCTCTCCTCTCCTCTCCTCTCCTCTCCTCTCCTCTCCTCTCCTCTCCTCTCCTCTCCTCTCCTCTCCTCTCCTCTCCTCTCCTCTCCTCTCCTCTCCTCTCCTCTCCTCTCCTCTCCTCTCCTCTCCTCTCCTCTCCTCTCCTCTCCCCTCCTCTCCCCTCCTCTCCCCTCCTCTCCCCTCCTCTCCCCTCCTCTCCCCTCCTCTCCCCTCCTCTCCTCTCCTCTCCCCTCCTCTCCTCTCCTCTCCCCTCCTCTCCTCTCCTCTCCTCTCCTCTCCTCTCCTCTCCTCTCCTCTCCTCTCCTCTCCTCTCCTCTCCTCTCCTCTCCTCTCCTCTCCTCTCCTCTCCTCTCCTCTCCTCTCCTCTCCTCTCCTCTCCTCTCCTCTCCCCTCCCCTCCCCTCCCCTCCCCTCCCCTCCCCTCCCCTCCCCTCCCCTCCCCTCCCCTCCCCTCCCCTCCCCTCCCCTCCCCTCCCCTCCCCTTCCCTTCCCTTCCCTTCCCTTCCCTTCCCTTCCCTTCCCTTCCCTTCCCTTCCCTTCCCTTCCCTTCCCTTCCCTTCCCTTCCCTTCCCCTCTTTCTTTCCATATTTCCTATCTTAATGATGTTGCACCTCTTCATGAAGCTGATCCCCTTAATCTTAATTACTGCTGAGAGGAACACTGTTAGCAGCACCTGTGTTATCAAATGCAGTTGTGCCAAGGCACTGAAACGTGGTTGCCATGTTCCCTTTGGAAGTTAGCACAGGTCAGGGACCACTCCCAGCAACAGTTTGGATTCACAGGCCTTTTATGACAGAGAGGAGGATATAAAAGAAGAGGTATGGGCTGTTGCGATGGGCCATGGAGGGTGCTCCCAGGCTTGTGTAGTTTAGGGTGTTAGCGTAGCTGATGGCACTGATGGAGACCCTGGGGGAGCGGAGCTGCCCCTAAAGCACCTTCACTATACCAAATCTCCTTGCACATTTGCATCCAAGCCTTTTCCATTTGCTGCTGTATTGTTTCTTTACTTCATTCAATAATTTCTCCATTCGGTCTAAGCCATTCTTCATCATTTTGCTCCTGGTGGGAATTTGGCAGAGAATTATGCCATGGACTTCAATGAGAAAAGGATTGGAGACAGCAGTATTAGTTCCAGAAAAATTTCACTAGGAGGAGGGAGATATTTTCTTTATAGTGTTTACGTCAGGAAAGAGGACTGCCGTTTGTCCTCGGGGAATATTTTGTTCATGTTGCAGATCCGACCACGATTCTTAATGTCAGCTCCTATGAGCCAATGTTTATGTTGTTAATAGGCTTTTTTGGGTCGTTAGCAAGTGCTTATGTTCTCTGCAGGAAATGAGTTCTTCTGTACTGAAAAGATTTAAGTCAACATTTTCAGAAGTATCGATCAATGAATGTGTGTTGCACTTCTGTGGTCTTGCTATGCAACAGCATACAAGGTCCTGTGTGAAAGGCAAAATCTCTCACAGCCCACAGTGAGGAAGGACTGACGGCGTCAGTCTTTCAGCTGTGGGCATGAACAGAACTCTTACTACTCCAAGGTCTGTCTGGCTTTAAGCTCTTCCAGCAGGAATTGAAAGGTAGCTTGAGAAAGTGAAGCTCTTTTATATCTTCTCTTGTTTTGATAGAAGGGGAATTCATTTCAGGACGCACTCGCATTTTACAGGGCATAAAAAGGCCAGAAAGCATTCCCCTTCTGCCTGCAAACATCTGAAACCACTATCAAGCTGTGAACATGTGCCTTGACCCTTTCCATAATTTGTTGACTATAAAAAACTGGCTGCCAGTTTCATCTGTGATAAACGCAGAAGCTTTTAAATACAGCTGCATTGTTCTCAATGTATTCCAGATTTGCAGCTTTGAGGTTTGCTTTAAAACTGAGCCACTGTACTGGGCCAGAACACTATTCAGAATTAGCCTTAGGCATTTTGACAAACTCCAGAGAAGGTCTGCAGTAGCATCTCAGTCCTGGAGTGCTTCTTCAGTGCTCCTGAATTTGTGTGTGAAATTTAACAATACAACCCCAAACTCATGAGATTTGAATTTCACAGCAAACTGGAAAACTAAAGCCAGGTTTGTTCTAAGTTGGTGTTTTTTTTTAAAGAAATTAGATAATTTTTGACTGGTCTTGACCTGGCCTGAGGATTATGCATCAAAATTATGTGAAATTTGCAAGTTCTTGGGTATGTTTTTTTTCTCCCCACACATATGAAATGAAGCTGCTGCTTTATGGCATCTCTGGTTTCTCTCTAAGGAATCTGTGCAGTTTCTCAGCACAGATTTCTGTGTTGTGACATTTAAGATTATCCATATCCAGAAAGGAAAAGAAAAGTGACTGGATGTCAAATCAGGGATAGTTTAAACTACTGGGTAATTCACCTGAAATTGCAACCTGTAGGTTGAAGAGTTTGACACAAGAACGAAAAAGTCATTCTGTGATTCTTAGTTTTGAAGAAATAGTAACTTATTCGCTGTCTGAGAATATTAATTTTGGGAATTTTTTCCCCTCAGGAAAAATAAAATAAAATAAAATAAAATAAAATAAAATAAAATAAAATAAAATACGTCTTTCGAAGACAATGAGACTTAAAGGAAGTATGGTGACTCCGTACAGCGCAGCCTGTAGCCATCCCCCTCCCTCCCTGGTCCCGAATATATCTTCCTTCTAATACAGAATACACTGTAAAAAAAGTACTGATTTTTTTTTTTTTTAATAATTGGTCTACAATAGTTCTAAGTATTACAATAGCTCTTAAGGATCTGATTGGGTAGTTGGGTTTTTTAGTTAGTTGTCTCAGACACCCTGTAGCTTGCAATTGCTTTCTCTTAGACCTAATCTTGACCCATATCTGTTCACAGCTTTTAAAATTACATTGTGGCCAGGCTGCCCACAGAATTCATTGTGCTTCCACTGGGTTATAATCAAAAGGAAATTCTCAGCACATGAAAGAACCACACTGATAACATAATTATTACTACCAGGCAGATATATGATGGCTTCTGGTTTTTTTTTGGACAAGGATATTAGAAATCTGGAGAACTAAATTAAGAGAAAGCCTTCCTATGGCATAATGATCTACATTTATGATTTTTATAATTTGAACATAATGGTGACAAAAAGAGTGGTATGAGATGGACTAAACACTATGCCTCTAGTACTGAAAAATACACCAGCAACCAAAATTCAGACAATGGTGGCAGCAAAGTAGAATATTAAGGGTTTTTTTCAGAAATCAACATGTGAGACCAGAGTGTTGTCAGTCAGAATATTTTTACTTCTGTTCAAGAAGTGTAAGAAGTAGTGAAGTCTGCAGACTTCTCTAGCATGGAAATGTTCTTTTCTTCATGTCAGAATAAATCTGTCTATACATTCAAACCTTTACAGATTACTTTTGAAAAAGAAATGTTCTTCAGCTATTGAAAAAGTGCAGGCAAACAAAACTAGGAGAAAGTATTAATGAGACAGAATATTGGCTGCTCTGTCTTTAATGAGAGAGGGCATTTTGGAGAAGTCAAGACAGTTGTTTGCAACAGCTCCTTCTTAGTAACAGCTTCTGCTTCGCCTTGAATATTGTTCTTTGGCAATGAAAGGGTCCAAAGCTGGATTTGCATTGTTATTGCGTCAGCTGAGTAGCTTAAAAAATAATGAGGTGTCACTTTCTTACAGGAACTACACCATGGAAAAACACTGAAAATTTTTATGGAAATTTATTCCCCTACCTAATGTGGTGAAATGTACTAAATCCATAAACTCTGCTGGATGCAAGTATTTGAGAAATCATAAAATCCTTTTGTCTCTAGGCCAAAACTTGAAGAGCTCATTAAGAATTTACTCAGTCCGTGGGAGGTTGCTGATAGAGTGAGTCTTTTGTGTTTTAGCAGACTTCAACAGGAAGCAATGTAATTAATTTTTGTTTTTTCCTTTGTCTCTTTTAAAAAAGGGTGATTTTGCAAAGGTCCAAACGCTATCAAAATCTAAAACTGTGTTTTTATGGCACAAAGGTCAAGTGGCTCTACATAACCTCTGGTTCATGAGGCCAAACATGAAATTTCTAAAGGCTTCAGATATACAAGGTGTAACTCTATAGAAATCAATAGATATGGAACAATGCCGAAGGCCTGAGCTGAACTCAGCTGAAATCTTCTAAACTGTAATGGAAATCACACAGAAAGTTGCCTGAAAGAGCAGCAGCTACGAGATGAGACATACTATTTGGGTTACTAGTTCTGTGGATTCCTTGAGCTATTATCTGTCAACCCTTACCTATCGTAAAGAAGTTCATCCCACTACATTTTATTCTGTGATTGGGTTGAACGTTCTCCTGGTAGATGACGTTTCCTATAAACCTCCATCTTCTGGAGTCAAATGAAAACTTCAAAAGCTCAGTTTTCATTTGTGTTCCCTTGTCATGGAGAAAAGCTTGAAAATAAGATGCCAGAACACACAAAAGCAGAAACAAACAAACAAAAAGGGCAAATAAAAATAAAAGTCCTTGGTGTCACCTCATCAATGTCAAGCCATTGTGACTGTTTCTTCTTTTTAATGGTTAGATTTGGTGGTTTCACTCAGTATGTGGTTGTCAATCCTTTAAAAACAAACTTTGAAGAAAAAAGTGCTGATCACTATTACCAAAAATACTTAACAGCAGCTATATGTGTTTTAATATTTATTAAAAAAATTTGCAAGAGAATAACACTAAACTTCTTAGCTTCTGTCCTTTAAACACAAAATTAAGCCCATGCTGCACGGAGCTCCTTGCAGTGAATACTTCACTCCAAAGCATTATGCACACCCTTCTTCCCCGGGAGCCCTGGCTCTCACATGCTCAAAAGTAGGATTAAGGGTAACATCAGAAGTTCCTGCATCCCATGTTTAAAGGTAAATTAAGAACACCTGAGCCTAGGTTTTGTTGACTTTCAATGAAGATTAGGCTTTGAATTGCTTAATTGCTTTGAAAATGTTACCCTAAGCAGCTTTACGATTGACAGAATTTGCCTTAAGCTGCTCTGAGGCTGACAAGAAGAAGGTCTGGTACAGTGACAGAAATTCTTTGATTCTTTGCTCTTCGATGATGCTACGACCTAGGATAAGCCTTTTTTTTCCACTACCATGAGCGAAACTCAGTTTTGATGCTTTTGTCCATAATGACACTTCTCCATTCTGTGTGTAATTCCAGATTTAAGCAAGGACACTAAGCAACAGAACTAGGACCTTTCCTTTTAATATGTTCATTTAAAATTAGTCTCATGGCAATAAAAGGCTAAAAATAAATCTTCCAGGAAAATCAGTTGTGTTCTTCTCCCTCCCCTGCCTTATAAATTTTCTACCTATACTGACTTAACCTTATCTTGATTTTAAAACATTCCTCTGTCCTGCAGAAAAAAGATTTACCATGAGCCCCTACTTCTACTCAGCAATTAATTTGAGATGGGAAAAGTTTATCCAAAGTGATGTCCTTAAGTTTAGGCAAAGTAATAATAGCAGTCTCTTGAGTCAGGCTCCTAAAAATAGTTTTCT
The DNA here is from genome assembly GCF_030867145.1 of Opisthocomus hoazin. Lineage (NCBI taxonomy): Eukaryota > Metazoa > Chordata > Aves > Opisthocomiformes > Opisthocomidae > Opisthocomus > Opisthocomus hoazin. The sequence continues at coordinate 10,890,577 of NC_134414.1, read as the reverse complement.
TTAGAATTTGAGTAATCTGACAAATTTCAAGTAGATTACATACTCAAAATTATGCAGTGAGACTTGTCTGTGCCATAACACATATTATGTAGTAGATAATAATTCAAGGATGCAATTGCTTTTCTAATATTGCTCATAGGTAAGTATTTTCTGTCAAATGTATTTAAAAAACATTGACTGCACATTTCAGGACTTACAACTCTTTGAAATCTCATACACTAGTACCGTTTCCTAAGCCTGAGTCAAATCACAGAATCACAGAATCACAGACAGTTCGGGGTTGGAAGGGACCTCTGTGGGTCATCTAGTCCAACCCCCTGCCGAAGCAGGGTCACCCAGAGCAGGCTGCAAAGGACCGCGTCCAGAGGCCGGTCTTGAATATCTCCAGAGAAGGAGAATCCACAGCCTCTCTAGGCAAGTGCTCTGTCACCCTCAGAGGGAAGAAGTTCTTTCTCATGTTCAGCTGGAACTTCCTCTGCTTCAGTTTGTGCCCATTGCCCCTTGTCCTGTGCTGGGCACCACTGAAAGGAGTCTGGCCCCATCCTCCTGACACCCACCCTTCAGATATTTATAAGCAAATGATTGTGTCTTGCTGGAAGCTGCAATGTGGTACACCTTAATGTTAGGTTTGTGTGTGCAGGAAATACAAGACTGAGGCAGGAATCATAAAAATACAGTTTATGTCTTCAGTGTCTATAAATGAACAGTAACTCCCTCACTGGCTTATGGGTATGCTGGCATCTTTCGTCTGTTTTTCAAAAGCATTGAATAACGCCCTCTACAAAAAGGCTTCACAGATGGGAAACTTGTAGAAGAGATCAGTTTGATAAACATGTCTTTGTGTGTCATGTTCATCAGGGGCTGATCCAAAAATTTTCTCATTTTATGTTGCTTGCTGACCTTGACGAGGTACTTTGCAGGAGGAAAAACCTCTATAAGAACAAGAAACCTTGTCATTAACTAGAAAATTGCATGAGGTCAACTCTCTTGCTTCCACTGTAGGAAGGAGGAGCAAATCCCACTCTCCCAGTGGAGAAATCCATAGAAAGTATGACAAGAACTTTTCTGAAAATCTGGTCCTTGATATAATGGACCGGGCAGGATGAAGGATCAGTGCTGGACCACCTTCACATTTGCATTAGTCAGGGATCAGTTCCTCACTAGTGGAGCTGCTCTGAATATGTGGGAGAGTGCAGAGTCTCACCAGGAGGATGGTGAGCATTGGTGTAGGCAGTGCAGAGAGGTTCTGCAGTCCTGGGGGATAGTCAAAACTCAGCTGGACAAGGCCCTGAGCAACTGAACGTAATTTTGAAGTTGACTCTGTTTTGAGAGGGGGGTTGGACATACAATCTCAGGATGGTCTCCTCCAAGATATTACTATTACAAATTAATATTTACCTATGAACATATGTACTTAGAAGGAATGAAGTATAAAATATGTTGAGACACAGGAGTTTATCTCAGATCATATTTATCAGTTTTGGGCATATGAAGAATTTTTAATATATATTCTGTATAAAATGACAGTCAGACTTTGGTGTCTGAGAGACAGCATTTTCTGTAGTGGGTAAAAATAATTCACTTTGCTTAAAAGTTCCTTGATGTATGCAGCTGAGGATGGTACAGAGATGCTCATGCTACATACAATTTCAGGTGATGGTCTCCAGAACCGTGCACTGGTACTAACCCAATCTTGAAAGCAATATAGCCAAGTTAAAGCTGCACCTCACCATGGCCGATATGGCTGTATTGAAGTGATTTGGGAACTACAGTGTGCCTGGTAGCTCAGCCACCTTCGGGCAGCGTAGTCACTCCTGGTGTGACTGTGGGCTTGTAGTAGAGAGGGCTTTCTTTTGTTCATATTCTGGGAACACAAATTAGGTGCAATGCAGAGATCATTAGAGGAATCTAAACTTCCTAGACAGTAAAGGAGAGAGCTAGGTAGGTATGAGAAAGGAAGAATTCAGAGCATTTACATTAAAAGAGAAAAATAGGCTGATATAGATTGTGTGAACATTTCTTTAATGCGATGTCCTGTTTTCCTACTTGTAGAATAAGAATACTTGAGGAAAAGATTATGAAGTGCTCGGAGAGTATGGTAAAGTGGCGATATCAATGCCTGTGATGGGTAAATTAAACATAGAGAGTGAAATCTCTTTGATTTCAATAGAAAGATCTATTGAAGCCACACATTTTGCCAGAAAACCTGCCGTGTAAATTACACTGTCATTTAGCATTTACTTGTACAAAAACTGTGCCATTAAAATGAATTGAGTCTTAAAGAATAGAGACCCAAAAGTAAGTTCTTTCTTTGATTCTGACATATTAAGGAATCATGAAAAAACAAACAAGCAAGAAAGCAAACAACAAATGTCTCTGACTGAAGAATTGTTTTTCTTTCACTTCTTGTGGACAAGATTGTTTGAAATATTAATCAACAAGGGTTTTTTTTTGCCTGGAGCAATTCTCAGACTTCTTTAGTATTTCATAGCCTCATTAGCAAGCTGTAGGAACATCATATTTGTTTACTTCCAATATGGAAACAGAAAGGCTATTTATTGGGTGATTTAAGGGCTGACTAAGGATGTTTTCTTTGGAGAAGGCTGTGGTGCACAGCGGGTAGAGGATCAGACCATATGTGCCCTGTTGACGGTTGGACTTGATGGTGTTAGAGGTCTTTTCCAACCTTAATGATTCTATGAATCTATGAATCTGTTCCTATATGTTCCCTAAACATCTGCTGCTAACCACTGTCACACTTGGCTATATACACCCTTCTTCTGAGCCAGGGTAGCTGCAAAATGAAATTGATGTCACTTTTATAGAGGAAAATGGATACAGAAGGTGGGAAACTGAAATTGCCTGCACAACTTGCATTAGTGCCGACAGGAGAAGGGACATGGCAAATTTTCAGTGTTTAAAAAAAATGAACAAAGCAATCCAGATGGAAAAAAGTCAAAGACTTGAAATACCTGCAGATGACAAATTAAGAAAACTTGGGGCTTAAGGAGAATCAGGTTGAATTCTTCAGTTTCCTGACAGTTTTCCCTGCCTGTAGGTGATCACTCTCACCAGTCAGTCAGTGAGGGAAGAGGAATTCCCAGCGCCTGGGATCCTGCACAGGCAGCCCATGGACTGCAAGACGTGTCTGAGCCAGTGAAAACTCATAGGGAGATGGTAAAACTCAGAGCTGGTAGAAGTCAAAGTAAAGTACAACTTGCAGCTGGTAAAACTCATAGGGGCCAGGGAGGGACAATTGCCGTGAAGTTGTTGACTTTCTAGGTATGTGTCAATCCTAATATTGTATTAGAAAATTCATCACCAGGGCTATCTTGTGGCTCCTTGATCGAGAGCTTTGTTTGATGATGAGGGTTACTTTAGCAACCCGAAAGCTGCTATAGCATATAAAGTGCTGTGTTACACTAAACAGCAATAAGGAGTGTAAACAGGAGTTTCAAATCACCTTTACATATCTGCCTTAACTTTGTAGATTGATCACACCACAGCACTCGGTTCCCAGATGCGTTGTCTTTAAAGAATTTTCCGACATCCATATCCAAACATTTCTTTTAGGTTTAGCTCTACCATTCCTACCTCTGGTCTTAGAGGATCAAATTCCTTTTGGTTGTTTAACACAACTTGTGACTAAGAGTGTAAATGCTGGCATTTTTTTTATATTTTTCCTTCTGTCTCTGTCTCATTAACTTCGTATTTCCCATCAAACATCAGCCAAAGAAATATCTGTTTCTCTAGCCAAGTCTGAAATATTTCTTTTCCATAACTACAATGTATCATTGCAGTTCTGTCATTAAGCTCTGTAAAGCGAACTAAGTTAATGGAAAGACTCTAAATAGAGTGAGCTTGTATTGTGATGAACAACTTTCAATTTTTCTATATAAACAAGCAAGTCGGTACAAGATACAATGTAATGAAATAAATATAAGCAAAAAAATCCTTAAAAAATAAACTGTATAAAACTTAATTTATCTTCAAATGTTCCTTTGCTGTATGACCATAAAATCTGTATCTTAAAATCCTTATCTGAAGAGCAAGAGCTTGTCTTCTTTTAAACGACAGATGCAGGTGGTATCTTCTTTACTAGAAAGTGATTCATTAAGCAAACCCTCATTGCAGCATGTGACTGCCTCTGAGGGATTATTTCAAAAAATCTTCCCTAGTGTCCCACATGGCAAGGCCACTCCTGAAAATTGTTGTATCTCCTACAGCTGTAGCAATAATTTGCTGCCACTAATTTATCAGTCCCATTGCATTACTGGTCTTTAGTGAGGTGGGTTGAGATTTTTATATTAATGTTCCTCCCTTTACACGACGCTGAGGGCTCTCCTGCATGCAACAGTGGAGATGTCTATGCTTTCAGATAATCTCCAGGTAAGCCTATGCCCAAGCCCAGACTCATTGTTCAGAGACCAGCAGACGCTTGGGGCAGGCACAGGTCTGCACTTCCAGACTCTGCAGGGACACTGAGTAGAAGAGGATATGCCCCTTCAAGTCCTTTCCCAACCAAGGTGCAAAACAGGACCAAGAAATTCTGTCCTGGCCTAAAGATGTTATTTTCAGCACCTTTGACATACTCTTCCACCTCCTCGGATGCTTGTTGGCAGCTCGTGTAAGACCAGCCTGCAGGAAATGGGGTACCTAACTCCTGCTAGAGCAGGTGGTGGGCACCAAAATTAGGCTGGCAGCAAGGAGTCCCTTCCAACTCTGAATCCCAGAGACAAACAGGAGTCAGAGCTTCAGACACATCTCTATCTCCTTAGCTTTTCTGGTTGGCTACCGTAGGTATCCCAGCACTCAATGTATTCGCTGCCATGAATCCAATCCTAATTCATCTCCCCCTTCCAAGCTGATACCTTAATGGCACTGATATCAGTCCTTGGGAGTTCTGCGCTCAGAGCTAGAGACAGTTTTGAGGAACTGCAAAACTGAATGCTTCATTACTCAGCACCCTTTACCAAATGCCTGTCTCTGGGATCCTACCTCTGTCTTTATAAAGCAAGGATGGATGGCATTTGCCTGCCACGAAACAGGATAGTGAGGATAACTACAGTAAGGATTGTGCAGCATTCAGGTACTAAATACCAATTACGCGGGGCATTGGGGTGTAATAAAAAACCTCATGAAAGAAAAGGCCATAGCAATAAAGCTAAATGAATTATTTACAATCAACTCCAGCATGCGCTGAAGGATGAACCCACAAAAGAGCCTTTCAGATCTGTGAAATCAAAGGAACCTTCTGCACTTGATCTGCCAGTAGACAAAGTTTAATAAAAAATCAATAAAATGGACAGTAATAAATTACCAGGATGAGATGAATGACTCAGACATGTGGAAGTGGAAAATAGGAAGCCAGTTTTTTCAAGGGAGATCACAAATAAATTAAATCTGATTTGAGTAACAGGTAAATCTACTTTACTTCTTTAGAGGAAGAGAGAACTCGTGGACCGGGAATATCACTTGGATTTCCAGAAAGCTTGTAACAGACTTCCTCACCAAAAGATTATAAAATATAAAAGATACAGTGGTCTAGTAGTGAAGGATTTGTAAATGTTTAAAGGTTAGGAAACAAGGGTTAACAAACAAGTTTTCGTTTTCACAATGGAGGAATTCCCATAACTGATCTAGAAAAGGTGGTCAAAAATGAGGCAATAATATTTACTGAAGACTCTGAAGTATCAAGGGTAGCAAACCCAAATATCAAACCCAAAAACTGACTGGGAAGACCTGTAAAAGGATTTCAAATTGTGAAGTGACTGGATGATAAAATACTTGATGAAATTCATTGCGAAGTGAGGCATGGGGAATATCAGTCCCTGGTAAATGTACATACTGATGCACACTACCTAAATGATTACTCGTGAGGGAAGATATTCTGGAGACTTTTTATATGTATATTGTTCTAGGAAAACATGAATTCAATGCTTAACAGTAGTGAAAAAGGCAAATTTGATCCTACAATATAAGGAAATGAATAAAGAACCTAACAGCAATCATTGCTATTACGGCATGATACAGACACCCTCATGCTTCTGCTACAGACAGTCCCAATCCCCTCATCCAGAAGAGGACCTGGGAAAGGCAGGGAAGAATAGAGGCCAATAAGGGTGATGTCTTAGCCTTCTCAGCTTTAAAACAGATGACCAAGAAAAGAGTATAATAAAAGTTTATGAAATTATTAATTTCAAGGAAGAGGTAATAGGGGACATTTGTTCACTGTTCTCACAACACAAGAAATGGAGGGAATTGTAACTTAACCACTAACAGAAAATATACAGTGGATATTGTAGAATCTCAAAATTTAAATGGGCCTAAAAAAATTCTTCCAAAGAAGAGAAAAATCCATCAAGGGCTGTTTTTATAGTCTCAGAGGATCTGCTGTCAGATTCTGCTTGAGACAGAATAATGGGCGGGAATGACCTTTGGTCCAACACAGCTTGCTGGTCATGTTCACCCTACAACACTGGGGCTTGGGTTTGATCTGTATAACTTGAAACTGTAGTCATTTGGCTTGTGACGTCCTGCTTGAAAAACAGTGTTTCATGTTTATGTCATGCCATATTTATGAAAATCAGCTAAGGAATTCCAGCTGAAACTCCATTTGTACATACATGACGCAGCTGCCTGTAAACAGAGCATTAGGGTGGGACCGGCTACAGAGCTGGGACCTGCTCCTAGGGCCAACAGTTTTCTTCAGGCTGTGTAAGTCACTGTCTACATGTCAGTTTCTTCACCTAGTCCTTCCTTCAGAGAAAGCTTAAAGATATGAAAAACACTAATTGAGAGATGGATATGAATATTTTTATGGTGTTATCAAAACATTTCTTTCAGACAATGTCCTTCCCTTTTCCTTTCTTCTGATAACTAGTTTTAAAGGGATGGTGCACTTAGTTTTTATCTGCAAGTTTTGGGACAGTTACTAAGGATTTTGGATTAAAACAATTTAAATCAATTTATAGAACATTTTTTTGGGTAATCTTTGGTTTTTCCACTATTGAGCACTGTTGTGTGATTACACTGAATACAAGGATTGAAAACACATCATGGACTTGAGTGCACTGAAGAATCTTCCTGAAACACAAATTTTACTGACCGGTTCATTGTTTTCCTGAAAAACTACTTTTTTTTTTTTTTAGATAATTTCATTGGTACAAGACTTAGCACATACGATAATTTAAAAATTACCTAGATATGTTCAGGTTTGCAAGATAGTGGATGCAGGAACATCTTCCTAACCTAGCACACTAGTATTAGGATTTTAACCAAACCGTTGAATACATCTAATGTCCTCAATAGAGCATCATATTTCTTTTCGCAGTTAATCCAAGTATTCATTTTTTTTTTTTAGAGAAAATCTCCCACTACAAATCAAGGTCCTTTTGCCTTTGGGTAAAGATATGAGTAGAAAGGTAATTTTCTGGAAACTCTTTCTTAAACCTCATTAGTAAAAATGTTTGCATTTCTAGGCAAATAAGATAATAAATTGGATTCTAAATAAATGCTGAAGAAGCAGGACCTAAAGAAATGTTTTGAGAAGTATTTTTATATGCTTACACCTCATAATAAACCAAATAAGAGAAATATCATCACAAAGTTCATGCAAAAAAAACCTTGGAGAAAAAAGATGCCACGTATTCCCTGAAGATATCTTTGTTCTTGTCTCTAGCGAAATGATTGACAGGGTTAAAAACTGAAGTGATTAACTTCTAGCTGACAGAAAACTGTAACATGGGTCTGTAATGATGGCACCCGTGAGTGGCATAGTGTCCTGCTTATCTGCATTTTAAAGCAACAGCTGCTGGGTCTTTTGCAATGTCTGCAGAATTTTGAAGAGAAGCAAGATTAGAAACAACAGTACATCTTTGCTACAAATGCCATGAAACTGGCCCTCAAAAGACAGAGGTTGAATAGAAAGTGTTGGGCATATGTGAAATAATCATACTGGGGGGAGGGGGGGGAAGCAGTTCTTATTACTCTTGACATCTATGTAAAAATACCCTGATGTTTCTGAATTGACATAAACCAGATGTATGGTTTCACTGTCTACCAAATGTCCACTAGACTGAGACATGTGTCTTGAAGATCTTTTTGAATCTGGACACTTTACCTAAAGTAAGTTAAATATAAAAGCATATAGATGCCTTATTATTAGCCTATATTTCACAGAATCACAGAATCACAGAATGGCAGGAGTTGGAAGGGACCTCTGTGGGTCATCTAAGTCCAACCCGCCTGCCGAAGCAGGGTCACCTACAGCAGGTTGCACAGGACCTTGTCCAGGTGGGTCTTGAATATCTCCAGAGAAGGAGACTCCACAACCTCCCTGGGCAGCCTGTTCCAGGGTTCCGTCACCCTCAGAGGGAAGAAGTTCTTCCTCATGTTCTGACAAAAGTTCCTCTGCTTCGGTTTGTGTCCGTTGCCCCTTGTCCTGTCGCTGGGCACCACTGAAGAGTCTGGCCCCATCCTCTTGACACCCACCCTTGAGATATTTATAAGCATTTATTAGGTCTCCTCTCAGCCTTCTCTTCTTCAGGCTGAACAAGCCCAGCTCCCTCAGCCTCTCCTCGTAGGAGAGATGTTCCAGTCCCCTCATCATCCTCGTAGCCCTCCGCTGGACTCTCTCCAGTAGCTCTTCATCTTTCTTGAACTGGGGAGCCCAGAAATGGATGCAGTACTCCACATGGGGCCTCACTAGGGCAGTGTAGAGGGGAAGGAGAACCTCCCTCGACCTACTGGCCACACTCCTCTTAACGCACCCCAGGATCCCATTAGCTTTCTTGGCAACCAGGGCACACTGCTGGCTCATGGTTAACCTGTCATCCACCAGGACACCCAGGTCCCTCTACACAGAGCTGTTCTTCAGCAGGTCCACCCCAAGCCTGTGCTGATGCATGGGGTTGTTCCTCCCCAGGTGCAGGACCCTGCACTTGCCCTTGTTGAACCTCATCAGGTTCCTCTCTGCCCAACTTTCCAGCCTATCCAGGTCTTGCTGAATGGCAGCACAGCCTTCTGGTGTATCTACCACTCCTCCCAGTTTGGTGTCATCAGCAAACTTGCTGAGGGTACATTCTAACTCTTCATCCAGGTCATTGATGATGAAGTTGAACAGGACTGGGCCCAGTACTGACCCCTGAGGGACACCACTAGTTACAGGCCTCCAACTAGACTCAGCGCCACTGATGACAACACTCAGAGTTCTGCCATTCAGCTAGTTCTCAATCCACCTCAGCGACCACTCATCCAGTCCACACTTCCTGAGCTTCCCTAGGAGGATGTTACGTGAGACCGTGTCTAAAGCCTTGCTGAAGTCTAGGTAAACAACATCCACGGCTCTCCCTTCGTCTACCCAGCCAGTCATGTCATCATAGAAAGCCATGAGATTGGTCAGGCATGATTTCCCCTTGGTGAATCCATGCTGACTACTCCTGATAACCTTCTTTTCTTCCACTTGCTTCATGATGGCCTCCAGGACAAGCTGCTCCATCACCTTTCCCGGGATGGAGGTGAGGCTGACCGGCCTGTAGTTCCCTGGGTCCTCTTTCTTGCCCTTTTTGAAGACTGGAGTGACATTGGCTTTTCTCCAGTCCTCGGGCACCTCTCCTGTCCTCCAGGACCTCTCAAAGATGATGGAGAGTGGCTCAGCAATGACATTCGCCAGCTCCCTCAGCACTCGTGAGTGCATTCCATCGGGCCCATGGATTTGTGGGCGTCCAGATTGCTTAAGCGATCCCTCACACAGTCCTCCTCGACCAAGGGAAAGTCGTCCTCTCTGTAGGCTTCTTCTCTTACCTCTGGGGCCTGGGATTCCTGAGGGCCTGCCTTGGCACTGAAGACTGAAATAAAGAAGGCATTCAGTAGCTCTGCCTTCTCTGCATCCTCCATCACCAGCACACCCACCTCATTCAGCAGTGGCCCCACATTGTCCCTAGCCTTTCTTTTGCTGCTGATGTAGTGGAAGAAGCCCTTGTTGTTTTTGACATCCCTTGCCAGCTTCAATTCCAGGTGGGCCTTGGCCTTCCTCGTCGCATCCTTGCATGCTCTCACCAGATTCCTGTATTCTTCCCAAGTGGCCTGTCCCTCTTTCCACATTCCATAGACCTTTCTCTTCCACCTGAGCTCCGCTAGAAGCTCCTTGTTCAACCATGCAGGTCTCCTGCCTCCTTTGCTCGATTTCTTTCTCAGGGGGATGCATCGCTCCTGAGCATGGAGGAAGTGATGTTTAAAGAGCGACCAGCACTCATGGACCCCCCTGCCTTCGAGAGCCCTGGCCCACGGGATTCCTCCCAGTAGCTCCTTGAAGAGGCCAAAGTCAGCCCTCCTGAGGCCCAAGGTTTTGATCCTGCTTATCGCCCTGCTTTCTCCACGCAGGATCCTGAACTCGACCATTTCATGGTCACTGCAGCCGAGTCTACCTCCGACCTTCACATCCTCCACCCGTCCCTCCTTGTTTGTTAATATAAGGTCCAGCAGAGTGCCTTTCCTTGTTGGTTCCTCTACCACTTGCATCAGAAAGTTGTCATCGATGCTCTGTAGGAACCTCCTGGATTGCACCTGCCTAGCTGTATGGTCTTCCCAGCTGATGTCAGGGTGGTTGAAGTCCCCCATGAGAACCAGGGCCTGTGACTGTGAGGCTGCTTGCAGCTGCCTGTAGAAGGCCTCATCAATTTCCTCCTCCTGGTCAGGTGGCCTGTAGTACACACCCACAGTAATGTCACCCGTGTGAGCCTGTCCCTTAATTCTAACCCACAAGCTCTCAACTCGTTCTTCATCTGCCCCCAGGCCAAGCTCAATGCATTCCAGTTGCTCCCTCACATATAGAGCAACTCCCCCACCTCTCCTTGTTGGTCTGTCTTTCCTAAAGAGTCTGTAGCCATCCATGACAGCATGCCAGTCATGCGAGTTGTCCTACCACGTTTCTGTGATGGCGACCAAGTCATAGCCGTCCTGCTGTACAATGGCTTCCAGCTCCTCCTGTTTATTGCCCATGCTACATGCTTTGGTATAGACACACTTGAGCTGGGCTGTCAATCTCACCCCTGTCCCTGGCCCGCCAAGCCTGGGCTCGTCCCTAGTGAGGTGGGCAATGTCCCCTTCCCCCTTCGAACCTAGTTTAAATTTATGCAATTAGACATATCTACACCAGAGACTGCTCAGTCCTGCCAACAGTCCAAGACTAATTCCTTCTAGCACATTCGATCCACAGTGCTTAACACTGGGCTCAGGGCTGCTTTGAGCCCTTGCCACATCCCATGGCCTTGAGAAAGAATTATTTAATGAATGTGGTATTCTTCCTCTTCAAAGTGGCTGAAGTAACTTGCATGGTATTTAGTAGCCTCACAGACCATGTTTTATAGCATGAGACCAGAATATTGCTGCATGTCCTAAACAAATAGCATGAGGCTGTATGGGGGTCTGAGAGTGCAAGTCTGCCAGACTATGTCCCGCAAAGGGACACAAACCCAGTGATGTCTTCTCCATGCTGCCCAAGGAAATCTCTGGAGTGAACTGTCCTGAAAATAACCTGCCCACATTTGGTCTTGAAGGGAACTAGTTTGCTCCAAAAGAGAGCTTGGGAGTAAACATGCAATACAGTGTGAGCAGTCAAGGCCCTGGGTGCAAACTGGTCTCCTAGATTATCTGGGTTACATAGTCATACCCAAAGAATTGTGCAACAGTAACCAATTTTTAGAAATAATATCATTTTGTTGGTGAGGTACAGCCATATCTAGCATATCACATTGCAGCAGCTGGAATTCCTATTTTGTAGTGAAATGAATTCATTAATGTGAATGTGGCTCACAAATTAACTATGATATTTTCTTTGCTAATCATTGATATTGTCTTTAAAATGGCCTGCTAGTTTAAGAGTTTCTTTGGGAGAAAATGGCAGCTGAGAGCTCTACAGCAACATCAAATTCCAGGCTGGCATGTGATTTGTTTTAGATATAGCTATGACTGTGATTGTAATTGCCTTGGACTTTCTTGATGATCACTATTCAGAAAGTTTCAGATGATCCTGAAAATCAGAACTATTTTGAATCTTACCTCTTTGATAGTTGCCTGAAGTACAGTAAGGTAAAAGGGTATTGAATACAGTCTATCATGAAACTTTCTGGTGACTGATAGGTTGTTCAAAGCTGAGAATTAGATTCAGACTAACTATTTTTAATGCCTAAAATGGACTTAGATGGATTTTAAGCACTGAGGCCTTACTGTAAAATTCGGAGTTCCTACTCCCTTAAGTAGACCAAGTGTTTTAGGCTACATTTTCTCTCGCATATTTATAAGAAGCTGGATGTCTGTCTCTTTCGTTTAAACATTTATGGAATTGACATTTAAAGCATAGAAATATCCAGACTGCATTTAAACCCTAAAGGGGTCAATTTTCTTATACTTCCAACATGCCTAAAATACACGTACAAAAGTGAATGCAGAAAAACCAAAATAGGAAAGATTACTCCCATTCAAAAATGCAGTTATGATATTGACCTTTTTCTAGTAGTCTAGTGGTTGAGACTTACTTGAACATGGGAAATTAAAGAATTTGCCACACCATTGGCTGAAGAAGTGGGAGATATAAACGCAGTTCCCTCAGCCGACCAAAAAGATTCAAAGCCAGAACTCTGTGGTCTTCATAAAGTGCCCTAACCACTGGGTTGCCATTTGTGGAAAGGACATTTTTTACCCCTTCCCTTGCAAGGGCAGTGTTACCAAGGGGTCAGGAAGGCTAAAGTTTGGAGGCTGAGGCTGAGGAATGCAATGGTGAATGAATTGTCCTGACTGTCATCAGTGATTCTAGGTTGGCTTTAACTGAAATAGCAATAATGCCGGGAAAAGGGATATGCACCTGCCAGGGTGTTTTGCAAAATGTGAGGCAGACCATCATCATCACCATCTCTTCTTTTCACATTTTAAACAGACATTGCTGCTCAGTGAAGTGCCTATCCTCACTTGCACACCTTTGGTCTCAGATTTCCAGAAGAGTTAGTACCTAACACAGAGACTGAACCCAGGCTTTCATCAAGAGTGAGAATTCAGACATATTCCAGCATTCAGTTTTTCCTCTAAGCTGAATCCAGGGCAGAGTGACTGAGCCTAACCCACCCATAAGACGATGCCATGCTCTGTAAGGGAGCTCCATTAAGGATGCATTTGGCCAAACTCCCTGCTTAGCACAGCAAAACTGAATTCCGTACTCAGCACTTCCACTTACTGTATGCAGAATTTATGTAACGAAGTTAGGCACCTTGGATCACCCTCTATAGACCGTGTTTTATGAGATTCTGTGATGCCAAACCTGGGCTCCTGTACCTCAGAATATGGCCTTAAAGTTGAATGTGCTTCTGTCAGTTCCACAGGTAATATTTGAGTCAGCTATGCTCACTGCCATCCTCGCCCCACTGCCTGAGAAAACCACCTTGGAAAATGCTTTCAGCAAAGTCAGTTCCAAGATTCTCACCCCATTAATCAGCAATAAAATTTTTAATACAGCCTGCTGAATTCTCTACTTTGACCAAGAAGTCCATTCTCCTTGAGTGACACTAAAAACTATTCAGTATGGAGAGTGGTGGTTCAAGGTCTGACCCATTTTGTATTGACTTGAGGAAGAACAAGAGTGTGCCATGTTGCTGAATGGCAACATTGACTCCTTAAACACTGTGCAGTGAGATCAATGAAAATAAATCAATACATCACTTTAAAAATGATGTCATGGAAAGAAGTCTCGTAGGCTTTCCCCTTTGAAATAAAAGAGGTAAAGAACAGAATTTGCTGCAAACACAGTAAACCAAGTACTGGTAAAGTCCCACAAAAATGCATTAACTTATTTCACAGACTGTCACCAATGGGATTATCAGAAAGCTCACTTACTTTGCTCCTTCCCAGCTCACTGAGGAGCAGTTCATCCCCCAGTTTTACAAAGCAAAACCTAGAGTTTTACCAAACAAAATGAGATTATCTTCTGCCCACATACCATAAGGATGAGAACAAGATTTAAAATAAGGCAGGAATGATGTGCTAGCAATGAAAAGATTTATGTTATTACAAAGGTCTGGGAAAGCCTGAAAAAATCAGAACATTAAAACATGGGGACTGTCACACTACCATGACTTGCTACAATTTAAGCATTTCTTCATTTGCAGTTAACATGAATCTGAAAGGAATGCTGTTGAAATAGCATTATTTCTGTGGTTGTATGAGGTGTAGAGATATGTTTTCAAGTAGTTAAAATTCTTCTTTTTCCCTCATCCCACTTAATTAATTAGGAATGATTTATCTGAGAAGGAGATAGACTGGAAGCAGAAGGCATTCATGATGGTTTAATTATGGTTTAACTGATGTGTTATGAAATTTGAAAGAATGGCCAGATTATTGAATGAATGAGAATTTATTGTGATGCTCTTGTTATAATATCAAAGCGAATTGTGATGTTATTCAACTCAGCAGAATACTTAGAACACTAAAATACATCACTAATAAAGGTGCATTTTTTCAATTATAGTGTTGTTTGCATATTTTTTCAGGACTTGATTTAGCAGGCATGGTGGTGTTGGGTTGACAGTTGGACTTGATCATCTTAGAGGTCTTTTCCAACCTTAATGATTCTAAGGACCTGAATGGAGTCATCTTCTAGAGGAGTGTAATCCCATTCTTTCTGAAATCCAGCAAGGACTGCTTCCAAATTAAGCTAGAAAAAATTGTTTGAAATACACAAATGGAATTCAAGAGTGGAAATGTATATCAAGGCATAGATTATAATTTCGAAACACTGCCTGGGGAATAAGTACGGAACAGTGGAGTCTCATTAATTTGCTTCTCACTCAACCCCCCCAGAATAAAAGATGTCTGTGACTATAATCACAGTGAACATCCTCTAGGTTTGTGCATTAGGGCTGGAGTTCTAGACAGCCAAAATCCCGTCCACTTCTCTCTGAGTTACAGAGACACAGAAAACCAAGGCTGTGGAGGGTTGAAAGATGTGAAATGCAATGACTGTAACTGTGCTATTGAAGTAACGAAGAGCTGAAAAGCGTGACTGATGAGCTCTTAGATAATGGATTAATGAGCAAGATGCCTGTAGTTCGTCAAAGGCCTAATGGAAATCTACACAAGGTATCTGCAGTATTCTGTGGAGAAGGATGTGGAGACTGGGAACTATTCAAATATAGCATTAGAGAGACAGATAGAGCAAGAACAGACCAGAGTGATGTTAATATTTTCAGCTCATACATGTATTTCAAGTATGTTAGTCCTTTAGAGCATAAAAAAGCATGATGGAAAATAACTTGCAGGAGACCATGATTTAATGTACAAAGAACAGGTAAAACATGAGGAAAACAAAGATTCAACTTGAACTTTTTCAAAAATTTGAGCTACTAGGCAGATACTACTGTGTGATGCTTGATCATTGCACCCTGTGTTATATGCAAAAATGTAGTACACAGGGGTGGACGCAGGGACAGGCTACAAAGGAGGAAGTCAGAAATGTTGCCCAGGCATGTAAGGAGCAGTTCCAGGAAAGCCAAAGCTCTTCTTGAGTTGAGGCTTGCCAGGTCACGAAGAGTTTATACACCTACATTGGCAGCAAAAGGCTGAATGAAGGAAATGTGAATTTGTTGCAGAATGGTATGGATGATTTAGCAACAGCAGACACAGATAAGGCTGAGTGGCTCAATGCCTACCTTATCTCAGTTTTCATCAACAAGGTGTCCCAGGTTGTTGTGATTGGACGCAGAGTTCAGGAGTAAGAATGACCAGCAATGGCTGAGGACAGAACTCAACCCACACAAATCCATGGGACCTAATAGGCTGTGTCTAAGGAGATAGAGACAACTGGCCAAAGTCACGGCCAGGCCTCTGTCATCGTTGAAAGACTGGAGATCAGCATCAGTCCCTGACAACTGGAAATGTCAAACTCATCTTCAAAAAAAGGCCAAATGATTCGAGGAACTACAGGGTGGTCAGCCTTCCTTCTGTGCCTAAGAAAGTCAAGGAGCAAGTCCATTTGTGTTATATTTCTGAGCATGTAAAGGAGACAAAGAGGACTGGGAACAGTAAGCATGGACTGACCATGGGTAAATCATGCCTGGGCGACCTGACAGCCATCTAGCAGAAAATGACTGTATTCGTGGATGAAAGTGAACTGTGGATGTCGTTCACCTTGACCTTTACAAGATTTGTGTTTTTTGTATACCCAAATATTCTTGTATCCTCGGTAGGACATTGTGGTCTGGATGGGTGGACAACTAGTTGAGTAAAAGGCTAGCTGGATATTAGCTTCAGAGGGTTGTGTTTAATGAGTTGTACTCTGTCTAGAGGACAGTATGAAGTAGGATATCACAGGAGTCTATCCTGGGATGTCTATCCTTGGATCTATACCCATCAAGTATAACATCTTTATCAATGACCTGGAGGATGTGAGACGTGCACTCTCATCAAGCAAGCAGATAGCACTACACTGGGTCCAGCTGATATGCTAAAGAGAAAGGCTGACATCCAGAGCGACCAAGGCTGGTGGATGGGGTCAACAGGAACCATAAGAAATTCCAGAAAGACAAGTGCAAAGTCCTGCATCTGGAACAGACTAACAGACTATTGTCATGGGTTGGGGACTGACACCCTGGGGAGCAGCTCTGCAGGCCCTGGGAGTCCTGCAGAATGGCAAGCTGGACATGAGCCAGCCATGTGCCCTGGTAGCAAAGTGGCAGGAAGGTTATTGCTTGTGCCTGATCCCATTGAAATGCCCCAGGGCATCATGGGAATGCCCTGGTAGAGCGGGAAAACAAATGCCAACTTTCTAAATCTGAGACTATTGATCTAACCACAGGACTATCCGTTATTAGATATCTGCAGTGCTGACTATGTAGAAGATTTCCAGGCAGGTTTAGTGGTCTACCATCCTTTAATATACAGGAAATATCCACAAGAAGGTGCATTCCTCACCGTGGGAAGCCACCTCCGTGTTCCATGTCCATTTCAGGGACTTGAGCTCCAGGAGATATTTAACCCTGTGTAAAGGAAATAGGAGCCATTTCCACCCCAGCAGACAAAGTATTTCCATCAGGACCCTAGAAGTGAATAGAAACAGGGAATACCTTCTTCTAAGACTAATTTTTCTTTCTCATAGGAGAAGCAGGATGACTGAGGCCAGCATAATTATTCAATTATTGTAATTTTAAGCTGCAAATGCACTGGAGTCAAAGTGTAAATGCTCTTCTTCCATTAAAGCATGAGGTACAAATTCTCCAGTGCGGAGAAGAGAAGGCTCTGGGGAGACCTTATCGCAGTCTTTCAGTATGCAAAGAGGGGTTATAAGAAAGACGGGGACAAATTTTTAGCAGGGCCTTTTGCAATAGGGCAAAACTAAAAGAGGGTAGTTTTAGACTAGATATAAGGAGGAATTTTTTTACGATGAGGGTGGTGAAACACTGGAACAGATTGCCCAGAGAGGTGGCAGATACCCCATCCCCAGCAACATTCAAGGTCAGGTTGGACAGGGCTCTGAGCAACCTGGTCTGGTTGAAGATGTCCCTGCTCATTGCAGGGGGGTTGGCCTAGATGATCTTTAAAGGTTCCTTCCAACCCAAACTATTCTATGATTCTGTGATTCTATGAATTTCATAGGCCTTCAGGAAATGTAAATAACAGCCCCCTTCTACAGAGCTTGATTGCTAAGCAACCCCAAACTATAAACATCTAATTTTTATTTTACCAAGCACAATTACCAAGTAATCAGCCATTAGGGAAATCTATGTCAAACAAAATATTGGCAGAGGAAAATTTAGTCTGCCTAGTAGACGGCTGCTTTTATCAGTGAAAAATGCTAAGATATCAGAAAATAAATTCTAAAATTAGTTCATCAGCTTAAACAAACTTTTAATTATTCTTGTAACTGGGGATCATTAGATTATTCTGTACACACACTGGGAAGAAATAATTCACAGAAATACTGAATCTTTAAGTCCCAGACCATCATGACTATTTAAAAATTATTTATATTTTCATACCAGCAGCTAGATCTAATTAGACTAAATTCTGTTGGTACTTCATTCTTCCAAGAACAGTCTGCATAGCTGATTTTTTAATGATCTTTACCCCATAAAGTCCTATTATCATGTAAACAGTGTGAGCAGAGGTAAAGCACATCAAAGAAAACGTATCCATTGTTTGACTTCAAGAGATTGTAATGTTTCTGGTATAAATATCACTCAGGGAGAATCTTACTGAAGTATTTGACCTAAATGTCAGAAGTCTACTTTCTAGCAACGCTCAAAGAGAGCAGAAGTGTGGTTTTAGCCCACATCTCAGTACTCCTGAGCTTCTCTTGAGGGTGTAGTCTTTTTGGTATGCAGTAAAGAGAAAATTACAATAAATATTCCCTATCTACTGATTGAAAATACGAAGCTCTTGATTTAGATGGCTATACCTCTAGATTAAGGGTGGAGACAGATCAGATTCCAATAATCTTGGACTGCTACCAGCTCATTTCCAGAACAGCTCTGCAGAGAAATAATAGCACTGAAAACTCCACAGTTTTACTTTAGCTTGTTCTGCCTCTCGTAAGAGAAATGGATGAAAGGCCAGATATGTGATATGCTTTCAAAGGAAAGTATACGGTGATGTGTTTCCAGTGGAGTTAAGTTAACATGGTTTGTTCATGATTTCTGGTTCCAGTACCTTAATAATGACAGAAGTTAGGGAGCAAGAGCCTGAATTATCCTTTCCTTAAAATTGTTGGGGTCTTCCTGTTTATGACACGTGATAACTACAACCAAAGCCTAGGTCGTATTGACTTGAAACTTAAACATTAGAAGTACTCTTCTGATCCCATTAGAAAAACTGTCTCTGATGAATCTTCTTTTCATTTTGACTGACATAAAAAAATCCAACCTCTTTTCACACATCCAATTCAGAAATTTGAGAAGAAGTTTGACCTCAGGCTCTTCAGAGTTCTATGACTTAAAGAGTCTCAGATGATTTATTCAAAATCTGTTTTATCTCCAGTAACTTTAAGCAGGTGTCCTACAATGAACAAATAGCTCATCGTGGTGCTTCAGCATGACTCCATATCTCTCTGAAAATATAATTGTGTATTTTTAGGTCCTAAATAAATGCAGAATCTGAGTTCCTCAATTTCACAATGATATCACTTATCTTTCTCCAGGAAGAGCTTAGATAGGATGGAAAATCCATTGTGGTCTTTAAACTGAATGTTTAATAAACACTTTTAAAATAGTTTGCTTACTCCATATACTTGTCTGCCTGCTCTGCCCAAGTATAACAAAATCCCGTTTCAAATTGACATCCACTGTAGCTCTGGAATATGTTTAGAACCCAAGGCAACTGATAGAAAACCGAATACAAGTCTTTTGTGTAATGCACTGGGGTATGTAGTGCGTTTCCTTAGATGGAACAGTAAAAGTGCAACTGCAGTGACTCAATACTTTTATAAAATTTCCTAAAAAAGCAGCATTGAAACCTGAGTATAATTGAAGTGTCCTTTCTTAAAAATTCAAGCCTCAACAAATGAAGTATGGATTTTTCTTTCACTCATCTTACTGAAAATTAAGAGCTGCTGCACTGAACCAAGGAAATTATAGCAATTAAAAAGAAAGTTTAGGGAAAGCAAACTTTGACCCTTCTGCACAATGTCCATGTTAAAAAGGAATATATTCTTATGTCTGTCCAGTGCCTGATGGCTTTGGTAATACAGAAAAATTAAATCTCTAGTAGCTTAACAAGTACCTCCTGTACAACTCTTTCGCACTCCTTTAAAAGGAAAACAACCTCATCTTCTACACACTCTAAATTCAGCAATGGTCCTTGCATTCACCTGGATGTCATTAATTCAGCCAGATTCCCTATTATTTCGTAACTTCAGTGAGAAAAAATCCTGTCTGCTGATTGTTATTTATTTTACACTTTTTTTCTCCAGATTTCTTGCAGCCAAAGCTGCTGCAATCCTCATTAAAGGCCAAATTATCCATTGAATTTTATCCAAACTTTAAAAATTGTTTTGATATTCTTAGAGGGAGCCTATAGGTGAGTACTGCTAGCTGAATCACTGCCTACTACTTGTGCGGCAGACAGACAAATGCAGATGAATCAATTACTAAGGACAAGGAATTTAAAAGAAATCCCTGTATTTCTAATAATGTTGTTTAACCATTTTCTGAATTTTAGCAGCAAAAAACAATATCAAGGAAAGCAACTAGAAAAATCTTTAAAAACACAAAACCCTGAAAATATAAAGAAAGTAAAAAATGATCACATTAACACAGTAAGTAATAAAAAGTCAAACTTACTGTCCTATGTAAAAAGGCAGCGTATCATTCAGATATTGAAATAAATTCTCTAGACATTTGCTGAAAGAGGTCAGTTTTACACAAAAGAACATCTATTGCCTCGAAACCAGTGAAATGCACCTGGCTGCCAGGCTTCATTTCTGTTCTGCGTGGAAGTTACAGCCTGTGTTGAAAGCCTGTGGTTACTGCATTTGGATCAGGAGATGTGAGCAGCGGACTTCAAACTGACCTGTCATCTTCTAGCAGTAACCACTGGATCTGACTGGATAGTGAGCCCAACACAGAAATTGATACGAAGTATATAAGTGTCCCCTTCTATGAATTCATATTTTGGTTTTCTTACTAATATTCTAATTAATTAGTAAAGTATAAGTAGATGATTAGATTCCCTGTGACTTAACAAGCAAATTCAGATCCAGTTCAGTTTTGCTGAAAGATCTGCTAAAATTCAAGGGCCTTTTAAGACGAATACACATGCAAATATCAGTGATGAGGGAAGATTTATGATTTTTATGCTTGGAACATCTTGTGACTCTGACTTGAAACCAGGGTAAAGACTGATGACTCTAACTGCACTTTAGTTGGGGTTAACTTCAGCCAGAATGAAACCCATGTGAATCAGACTTGAACAAGTGCCATGCACTGAAATTGTGCCATTCCTCGTAACTCTAGTAGAAGTTTTAGGAAACTAACTCTGGCCATGTTAATGCCAGTTTAGCTCATTCTTTTTTCTGTAAAGAAGGGCAGGTGTGAAATCAGGACCAGACACAAAAGTACTACATAACAACAATATATAGCATTAAAATCTAAGTTATTCAATAATGCAATAAACTTATCATTAAATTAATAATAAGTGGATGTCAGAAAAATCTGCGTGTAATGTCAAGTCTGGATGAGACACTGGGGCAGAATAACTCAGAGAACAAATGTGCTTTCCAGGGTGTCTCACAGGACATTGCATTCCCAGTCTCTCCCAGCAGCAGAGCCTTCTTGTCGCAATAGCTCCCCATGGATGAGGTAACGTTCTGACTGCCAGTGTAGAGAGAACAAAATCACCTGCAATGCTTACACTGAAAGGGAGATTGCATTTTAAACCTGCAAACCACATTAGAAACATTGCTTCTATCATGTTTCCTGCAGTACTACTGAAAAGGTTTTTGATTCTCTTCAGTCTCAGTTGATGTTTTCAAGGTGAGTTCACATAGACATCTCTTTCCTTGTAGACAGATAGTTGAAGAAACTATGGTCATCTTTCAAATCTAAGCTTTACTTCTTGTACAACATTAGTTCTTGAAGTATTCTCAGCAATACAGATCTTGAGAGACAAACAAAATCTGACTGACTGGGTATAGAGGGGAACAGCCGAAAGGATTGAACTGTGACTTTGTATCATGAACCACCCACAACAAAGTGCTAAGATATCGTTTGATGGCCATTAGGCTGGGCTTCCATTTTGTGATTGATAATCTGTGATCCTTATCTTTAGAAATTGTCTTACAGTCTCTGCAGAAAGGAGTAATTACAACAGTCAGTCACTGCAACCGCTACCTGGATTCTAAAATGCCTCAAGGACATCAAGAAGAGAAAGCATGCCTGCAGAGACAGTGCTTTTTAAAACCAAAAACTACAGACATTTTTGGATCCCAGAAAGAAGGGAATACTGATAATTCTTGGAAACGGAGAGGACACGTAGCGTTAGCAGCATGCCAAGGTAAAAACTATTCTAACCTGGCATGACTAGAATCTAGTGGTGTCTTCCATCAAGCAACTGCTTCTGTCCTAATTTTTCACAAAGCTTTCAGCTGCTGCCTACTATGCCAGGACCCTTTTGAACAACTAGGAGGAAGACGTGGGAGCAGAAATAGCAACATGTTATTGCCTGCTCTGTAAGCAGTCGTTTGTGTAGCAGTAGGTATTATGTGGTGCTAGCAGGTGTATTGATAATTATAGCAGCACAATACTTTGGGTGAAGGAATGAGATTGCCTGCAAGGTCGATTGAAAAGCATACGAAAAAGAAAGGGAATTTATGGAAAGTGGGTGAATGTTTCATTTTCTTAATTCCTATTTAGTGAGGAACATCTGGCAAACTCCACCAGACAGCTTGGTTTGTTAGACTTCTTTTATTTGCTGCGTTTGTACATAAAGCAATTGGAGTAAGTACTTGTAAAAGAAGTGTGACCCATAATCAGAGTCTTCACAAGAAATGAAGCTGGAGACATGGCAGAATGCAGATGTACGCATGCACACATACACACACACACACATGTGTATATATATATGTATATACACACACACACATGCTAATCTCTGAAATCTTTTTTTACTCCATTTGCTCTGAATATGAGGAACATTCAGAGAGGATCAAATCCCACCTGCTGGGGCTGGTGTGCGAGAGGGTCAGAGACGCGGTGAGCAGTGCAAGCCCCGCACTTGCATGTCAGCCTGCCGGGGCTGGTACCTCCACGCTGGGCTGAGTTCCCTTGAGCAGCATCTTCCCTATTGACCAGCACCACACAACAACCACTGACAGCAGACTTAGCAAACTAGCTGCATCTAAACCAAGGTCTAGTCAACACGATGCCAGTGAGGCCTGGGAGGACCTGATCTCTCTATTTCAGGGCTTTGTTCCCAGCTACTAGGGTGGAGTGGCAGAGAATGACCAAATGGAGTTCCTGAGGAGCTCCCTGTGATCACCAACTCTGGTGGGCAATTCCTCACATCCTTCCCAGGCTCACGGTAGAGTTAGTACAGTCATTTATATTTCATATGAGAAATGAAAGGGTCAGCAAAGCCCACTGGCCCCACTCAGCTTCATCACTTAACTTGTTTGGGCTCCCTTGTCATAGATGGAGTTGTGGAGAGATGAAAGGTCCTCCTCATTTATCGTTGTTGAAAAGCACTTCCAATGGGAAACTCCACTGCTATTTTCATCAGGGTTATGTCCTGTTTTGACACTGTTCTCAGCTTTGTACCAAGGCAGTTAATTTGCAACGCTTGTCCTACAATGTCTTTATAACTTTTGCTTTTAAGATTTCAGGTGGAAAATCCTTTAATGGTGGCCAAGCAGACTTATCTCTTTTTCTCACATTGGCCACTGTGCCAATGCACATATTTAGATTCCCAACTCTTGACCATATTCCCACAAGCTTTGATTTCAGTGGGTTTTCTTCGCTATGCTCATCATCTAATGTACTGTCTTGTACTTTTCCAGTCGACAACTGCACAAACTGATGGTGTCCTATTATAGCTGTTGACATGGAAACATCATAAGAAACTGTTTGTTGGATAAGACTGCTTTTTCACATAGGACAGACAGAGCTTAAATGCCTGTTTTCCTGACTCACTTTCAGCCATTTTAAGCCACAGACAGTTTACCTTCATTGTCACTTCCCCCCTGTGCTGACGGATCATGTTTGGAGTCTCTGCTTAGAAATGAGTCTGTCTGAAACTGACTGTCTTGGTTATAGAAATTTCAAACAAATCCTATTCCCACACGTGGCCAAGTTCTTCATCATCATCGTCTGGCTTGGAAATTATTATTATTAAAGCTGACTCTTTCCTACCTGATGAAGGTCTGAACCAGAAAGCAGGCAGTCCCACTAGGGAACTGGAAAGCAGAATGTACGTGCAATGAAAAGCTATTAAAGCGTCTCTTCAGGAAAAGAAAAGGTGCGCTGCTTCTTTAGAGCAGACATCACTTGTCAAGCACATTACCCGTTCTGGGACATTGTTTCAATAACTTATGAAACAGAACAATAAAGAAAATGTCCAGAAGTATGTACTGCCTACTCCTACTGAAGCTGCTAATAGAAAACTTGTTTCAGCAGGCATTAATAATTGAGCACTGAGAACATGATTTCAGGTCTCAGCCAGTTATTTAAAATCTAACAAATTTTACTGATAATGTAAAGATAAGATGAGTTAGACAAGAATGACTTTGATAAGGACCTGCTTTATATTCTGCTTTATATTCTGAACTTTAGGCAGAGCTTGTTATCTGAGATCACTGTAGGCTGCGGTTTATTCATGCGGGGCTTGGTCCTTTGAGGTGGTACCGCATGCATTACTCTCAATCTTGAACACAAAATATTCAATGATTTGCAAAGCCACAACCAGACAGAAATAAATCTGGTTTTTGTCCCTTTTCAGCACAACTGGAGAAACATCCCTTGCCAAAAGGCTGGCTGGGCTATTGGTTCATGCTGCTGCTAACGATACATCAGACCACATCTCAGGAAGGAATCGGCTGGACTCATTTCATACTGGGTACCTAAGACTAGCAGATCTAATAAACATGAAGATGTGAAAGAGAGAGCTGGTATCAGACATAGAGATGAGATTGTTTCGACTGATGTGTTTACATGTTCAGTTTTCACTCTCCATTAACTGCTTCTTCTTTGTCTGTGAAATGTTATTAAAAATTGCAAACTAACCTCATTTTTCCTTAACTGTTCATTAGTACGAAGACTGCAAAAAAATATCAGATGAATAAGAAAGATAGTAAGTACTAGGAAAAACTGTAGTAGTTTGTGAGGTAGCTAATATTTTCAACTGACCGTATATCAAATATATTGATTTTCACAGTCCTAGGATACAGGTGAGGCATATTGTTATATTTACAGCATCACATTTCAGGGTGGGTTTTTTTTAGCAGCAAAATGCCATCAAACTATAAGCCTGAAGGCCTTTGAATTGTGAATACTCCAAGATTATTCTCACATCTATCTTTCAACTGAGAGTAGCAACACTGCCGTGTGTCTTATTTAAGGCACTTCAGTTAAGGATCTATGAAAACTTCATGGGCATAACACAAGAAAGCGTGACAATCTCACAGCTTCCACTGACATCAGTGAGATGCCGTCTCAAAAAAATCCTGCCTCTGTCCAGATATTCCCTGTTCTTCAATTTTTCAATGAATTTTTAAATTTCTCATTCAGCCTATAATAAGCGTGGCAGGATGAGGAAGGTGGTACTTTTTGTAAATGTCAAAAACCCACGATCCTTCAAGCACATAAACAGTCTGACTTTCATAAGAAAACATTGTATTTGTGTTGCTAAAGACAAGACTTGGTCTCATTTTCCTTCTTCATTTTACAGATAATCACAGGTTCTGTGAGCCTGAGACTGTTGTTCAAAACATGAATCTCAAAATAATAAATAATAACTATTGGATTTATTGCCCATGGTATTAGGTGATTCCTGTATTCCAGCATATCCTTCATCCTTCTCTGTTCCTCGGTATCTCTGATAATTAAGAAAGACCTGAGCGAATAGTTGTTCAATTATACTGTTCAGCTCCTGAATGTCCACCTGTGGAAAAGGTCTCTCAAGCACTCAGAACGACCCTCCTTGCTTTGAAAAATAAAGATTTGCACTGTTTCCTTGGTTCTGAAGCTGAGCAGCTCTCACTGAAGCCACTGAGAATCCTGGTGCCAGCAGGATCTGGAGAAGACTTTGTATTCAGAGGAAGAACAGCTAAGAAGTAGTAATTGGATATTCAGAAACTCATACTTAACCAGGACATGTGAAATGAGTAACGACCCAAGCAGCTTTTAATTTTCCAGTCTGAAATGCCATTTCAAGTGCAACAGCCCATTTCACAAGTGTAGGTTGTGTGCGTACCTATCTGACCATTTCCAAACATGTCTGCTAAGTGCTATCATAAACCCCAGCTTTCTGCATTATGCCATTTAGCACAGATTTTCTGAATGCATGTTTCCATTCTGTGCTATAATTTGGACTGTTCAATTGCCTAGGAATAATCTGAGGTAGGTTGAACACACTGTACTAAAACTCCGCTTTCCTCCACTTACTGTTCAGTAAAGAGAATTCTAATAGTTTCTATCATGCCATTAAAGTACAGGCATGGCTATGTAAGCTCTAGCTATTTCTCCATCAAAACTAAACAATAATGCCTAGGTGCCAAACTCACCCAGTTTCCAGAAATCTAGATTGACCTACAGTGCTCTGAAGCCTGAAAGAAATGTACAGTGTGATGCCATAGCTGGAATCATAAATTCATCCAGCTTGACGACCATGCACTGAACATTTGTGTATCCTCAGTAGTGCTAACAAAATTGGTAAATGAATTTAGAAGGAATCCTGGAGGATAAGAATATGGGGAACAAACCAGATTATATGAACAGGACTGTCAGTGTTTCAAAGCTGCATCGCAGTGTCTTACTGAAACACACAGCAGCAGCGTTCACAGCACAGACAACAGCACTGACAACAGCCAGAGAGCCTGATGGTACAACTTCTTCAAGGTATAAGCACACTCCGTGTGTGTGTGAGAGAAAATGAGGAAGACACTCAGTGTGGATGGGATTCAGGCCACACAACTTTAAGCGTGTCTCCAATATAGATGTTTACATCTCAGCTAATCACCTGAGGCTCCTTCCACTCAACTGTGAGAAACAGACATTTTTAGGGCATCGTTCGCCTGAGCAATTTTAGATGTCTGCTTCTGGATGAGATGAATTGTACTCTGAAAGTGCCAAGTGCATTCCACTGACTCCAGAGAGACACTAGGCAACTAGGTTAAGTGAAGATGTTTGCAATGTATATGTGGATATAGCATATATGGGACACTAACATCTATCTATTTGGATTTTCTTTTTATATATATATATATATATATATATATAAATGTATATATATTCTGTCTCCTTGCAATGAGTATTTAGGTATGACAATTTCATATCTCTTTCTCTTGATCCTTCAATACGTCCCTCTGAAATGCCCCGATGAAATGATACCTTTACCACATTTTTCCGTCCACATCTACATAGAGCTTTCTGTCACCCAGTCTGATGTTATCCCGCGTTCAGATTTCACTACCAGGATGTCTGCAAGAATTGCATTTGTCATGTGGATTTCAGACTGCATCGCAACCTGCTGTGCAGATCTCCCAGGAGAATGTTCCTCGTGGAGCCTTGACCTGATGATCACTGGCTTATGGGCATTCACTGCCCCAGAAAGAGACAGGGAGACTGAATGGCAGCTGTCACAGGCATTATATAAAACCCACCGTGATGCCAGGTTTGACCTTCACAAACTGCCTCAGCCAAACTTCAGCTGTAACTCGGCAAAGTTTCCAAGTGAGAATTTCTGTCATTTGTTGAAAATCCAAGTCTCTGTAAGGAACAGGGCATCATGCTGATTTCTAAGAAGTTCAGGAAATGTGTTTAAGGGTGTCTAATGCCTAATGGAGAATTTGTTGTGCTGGAAATCAGAGTAAACAACCCAAAGTACCTCAGCCTTGACTTCCTCTCACCTGCTGCTATGTTGCTATGGCAAATCTTCGGATTCTGTTCCTCATGGCTCAATGAAAAATGAACCAGGAAACACTCATTTTTAACACATAATGGTTTGTGTTTGTACAGCACCTATCAAAGCTGTGAAATGCTTAGCCCTAATTCCAGCTAGAAGAAGACAAAAATGTAGTGGACTAAGAGGCACCTGTTTGCACTGTGCACAGTTTTTATAATTGGTGCAGCATGGGTTGGAACATAAAGATGGATCGTAAACTTCCTCATTTTGTTGGGAAGACGCTCTGCCCTTGATTACTTTTCCCACTCCAATGCTCTGCCCTGGACAGTTGGTGGAGAGGCAGCTGCAGAACCACTTCTTCTTCTGAAACTACAGCTGGGTCCAGCCCTGTCCCCGTGCTGATTTCCATATCCACCTTTACAGCTGGCTGTACACTTTGCATTGTGCCGATGAATTTGAAAGTAGTGCTGAAGTTGAAATAGCTGCATTTCAGTAAGCTCAACCAGCCCCTTTATACAGGCCAACAAGTAGCCATGATTAGGTGGAATGATGTTTGGTCACTGATGGTAATGAACAGATTTTAAACAGTGAAGTGGCAATGAGAGGGCTGGGGTGTGTGTAAAGCTTTTGAGTTGTTACTGCAGAGTGATGCACCTCTGCAGCACCTGTTTTTGGCTTGGACAATTGGAATTTTTAATTATAGACTTTATTTCAGAATCTGTCTGGTTTGAAAAAAGATTAAAAGGTGCTATGGTTGTTTATTCTGTTTATCTAATTATTTTTCATCTGTAAATCAACAACAGACTGTAAGAAGACAGTTCTTGGATGCCAGATGAGTCCTTAAAACCTTTTCTTCATACATGTAGAGGCAATTACTGAATCTACTTTTACCCTCAGAAATCTAGCACAAATACTTTAAACTCAGGAGGAATCTAGTAAATCAACAGGAAAACCCCTTCATCATGCTTAAGCTCTCAGTTCCCTCCAAAGCCTGGCAATTTTATACTAAAGTTTCAATGGCTGCTCGTATTCACAAAACTTTGCGAAGGACTGTACTTCTCCAGTGTTGACTCTTCAAAAGGCTGTCATGCTCCCTCACCTGTGGGCTAAATAATATGATCTGGCGTTTCCTAAGACTATCAACGGTCACCAAATGTTGCTTGAAAAATTTGACTGTGGATGTGAACCTAGCAGGACAAAGAAATCCAACGTGTCTATTTCAAGACAACTAAATATGTAATCTTATAAGAGCAGATTTTGAAACCTTGAGCCAAAAACACAAAATGGAAGATATGAATTTGCATAAGAAACACTAAAAAAGCCCCATGTATGCATGTATGCATGCATATAGCACAGCATTCAGCTTGTGATGGGTTTGTTTACCCTCCTCATTAATTATGAGCTCATGGCTGAATTCCAATAAATTACAAAGAATAACAGAAGATTTTTTTTTTAGGCTTTCAAATCAGTTATTGAATTCAAATTAAGTTCATTCACCTTGACCAACAAATTTTAAAAAACAAAATTTGCTATGTTTCTCATCCATTTTCTCACTTTCTGCTTTTCTTTCTGCATTTCTTTTCCTCATCAGATTTAGTGACAAAGAGGATATAGGCTCCCAGAGTGTTAACAGCATTTCCTACTGCTCAGTCCTCCCCTGGAGGCTTATAATACTTTGCCTTTAGTGTTGTGGACTTTCTGATAACATCCCAAACAGAGATGCAGGATTTGTGATACAAAAGGAACAGGTAATACTGAAAAAAAGAATTCACAAAATTCCTGGGAAATACTCCAAGAAGGAACAGAAAGACTTAAGACAGACTGGGATAGAGAAATAAAAGAATAATGAAAATCAGAAACGTCAGATTATGCATAGATAAAAGATCATGTGAATGAACTACACAATTTCTTCTGAAAAAGTAATATTTGATTGTTTTTTTGTGGTATACCCACTGCTTAATTGTGACTTTTCATTGCTTTCAGCCAACTACTTCTAGTCCTACATTCAACATCTTATCCCCATATTAAATTTTACCTCTCTTCATTTAGTACAAATTCTTTTATACATCTGAATTAAAAATGCTATGCTATTTCAGTAGGGGCTGAATGGGGAAATTACAGACTGCAAGATAAAGAAGAAAACACTGCATCCAGTGAATCTCACATCCACTGGCAAATCTGCTTACAGAACTTTGCATTTTCTTACCCTCTTTCCTGTTGGCATTTCTGTGAGCAGATAATGACACTCATTTTCAATTATTACAACTTATGTAGACCTTAACTTTATTTCCTTGCACTGCCTAGAACAGAGTTATTTACTTTGATTAAGATCTCCGGCTAAAAAATAACTATGCTTGTATTCAGTGAAGTACAGCAAAATCACTACATCCCAAAGAAAGGAAAACAGCAAACTGGAATCATAAGCTTGGCATTACAGCTACAGATTTGCAACATATGGTAATTTGCCTCTAGTTCTCTTGCACGTGCTGACCAAAATAATCCGTTGAAACAGAAATCTCCTGAGTTGTAAGAAAATAAAATAAAAAAAGCTAAATCCTAAACATTTCACATGGGTCTTGGGCTGTAAAGAGTTTATCCATGAAGTGAAAATTTCAGTCTCTGACAACAAGCAGATTTCTGAACCCACATTTATTTTTTTCCTTAGTGCCTAATGTAGACACAAGCTACCTTTGTAATTAGTGTATACGATTTGAATTAACAATGCCTAGAAGCAACTGCACTACAAACACATTATAATAACATGTGAAATACAGAGCGTCTCAGACAGACTTCTCAGAGCTGGACACTGCCAATAGTGTGGGTTTGACTGCAAAAAAATGATGCTAACAAAAGTGACTGAGGCTTTTGAGGTTTTCTGCTTGGGAGGTTTGGGGCATTTTTAGGAAGGACTCTGGAATAAAAGAACAGTTTTTGCATTTAAGGTTTGGGAAGTGATATTTAGATATGCAGCTAAGACATCAAAGCTTCCTGCAGAGAAGCACCAGGGCATATCAGCTTAGTGAGACCACATCCAGAATTCATGAACTAGCAGAAAACCAGGCTCATCGGTGCACGCAGAGCAATACCGTATAGAAGAACTAGGCTAGTCCAGATGCAGCACAGATATATTATCTTGGCAGAGTGTGCAAGCTAATAAGCCTCAGTTCTCAGCAGGGCTTATCAGGTCGATGCTGATACAGGGGTAATTGAGCTTTGCTGCCACTCAAACCGATAAGTTGTTCAGGACTCTGTGTTAGCCCATTGTGTGTACACCTGAATTGACTTGCGGTTACTGGCTTGAACTTCGCGCACCATTGTTCACCACATTTTGGCTTCCTGGCTTACCGCAAGCAAAGAAAACTTGGACCTGTCCCTACATGTCCAATGAGTGTAGCCTTTCATAAAATGCAAATTCAGGGAGCTGATCAAAGCTCCCAACATTAAAGTCACTCTGTGTTTGGTCTAGGAAAAACCTCCTGCAGGTGTCATAGTTCCACAAGTAAACACAGAGCTGGAGAAGTCGGGGAAGGTTAGAGATGCATTGAAAACCGTGTCACTTCCAACCTGATCTTGCCCAGCAGAAAGGTCACTGGTAACAGTGATCCATTTTCCTTCAGTCCT
Organism: Opisthocomus hoazin; assembly: GCF_030867145.1. Lineage (NCBI taxonomy): Eukaryota > Metazoa > Chordata > Aves > Opisthocomiformes > Opisthocomidae > Opisthocomus > Opisthocomus hoazin. Next base: position 10,859,365 of record NC_134414.1, on the reverse strand, counting down.
TGCTCTTTCTGGCAGCAGTACCAATTAGTGCTTCACCTGGTTGCTGCCCACTAGAATAAGACCATCCATGCTAACATTTAAGTTTTTCCTTCCTTCTCTCCTACCTCACCCCTTCATGCTGAGGGCATAATGACATAATGTAGAATTTAGCCTTAATTGGATCTCTGCAATGTTATCACCTGAATTAGCTCCCCCATGAATAATTATCACTGCCTGGAGGCTGACAAATTGCTTCCCTCTACTTCATGATTGTCAGGAATTTCAAATTATATGCTGAGCATTGGGGAAAAAAAAATGAAAAAGAAAAGCCTAGAGAAGCATAATTATTAAGTTTATTGAAATATTTGGCACGGAGTCCCATTGTCTCCCTGTCTCAAAAGGGATGAGTGACAGCAAGAACTTTGCTAGGGGCAATTCAGCAACACCCAGTCTTTCAGCCAGCAACGGCTATGGCAATACTCTCGCACAGTCAAAGCAAAACTATAACCACTGCTACCACCTGGCTCACAGTTAGGCAGCTCCTGTGTTCTTCACTACTCCATTTAAGCTGCATACATCAGCTTGTTTAGCATCTCATCTGCATATTTGATCATGCTAGGTAGCTGGTAAATTCTTCGTAGCATAGACTGATAGAAGCGTAAACATATGCGCGGGATAGCAGCAGATTGTCATGCATTTACACTAGCGCATAATATTCCTTGCTTTGTAAGAACAAGGTCTTGGGGAAAACGTGCTTTCATGAGAACAATCATTCCATGTCTGGGCAAGACCTTGCACAGAAATGCCATGCGTCACTGCACCACAATATCCATCTCAGATATCGAAAGAGCTGACAACTGGTAAGAAATCTTCATCTCATAAAACCAAATCACTATAAAAGCTTAATGCTCTTTGAAAACGGCTTGAAATGATCGGATTAGGCAACAGGGCTTTATCCAATTTTCACATTAATGACGCTGTGCTTGTAAGATAGAAGCATTTCTCAGTTCAGTTCAATTTAGTCCCTCAAACTTCTTTTCCACCTTGCTGAACCCACACCACACAAATGAGACATAGGCAAGGTAGTTGCCGCCATATTCCCAGCAGAAAGCTCTCCCTCCTCACCTGACATACAGTGACCTCTTCTGATTAGTCCTCAGGGAGCCAGACCCAGAACTCATGCTGTGATTCATCATCTGCTCACGCAGGTCATGGATTTTTGCCTCAAACCGAGCGTACTCTGAGGAGATAAAAAAAATAGACAATAAAGATATTTTCGTTTTCTTGACCTATATAATCATTATGGCTGCTAAATGCAAATTAAAATTAAATTAATGAGTGTAAGTCATGTCCTGAAAATTGAAGTCTAATAGAAACTCGCATTAATATACTATTTTAGGTAAATGTATGACCTCTTTATTGTGGTACCTGAACATTTCACCAGTGACTGTGTGAAAAATCAAATAGCTAGACCATCTCTTGCAGTTTCAGGAAAGGAAAGGTGGCTTAAAGTGTGTTACAAAACATCTTTCAGTCCACAAAAAGGATGTTGAAAGCAGTTTTCCACTCTATCATTCCTCCTTCCAAAGAGTGAGATGCATTGTCAGGGGCAGTGGGGTGAAGTAACTCAAGTAACTCAAGTTACTAATGAGTCAAGCAAATCATACCGAAGGGAAGGAGATACACCAAAACATAATTATCCCTGAAGCAGCTGTGAAATTGTTGTATGAGCAATAAGCCACCTTATTTACCCAGCCCATTGAGGATTGGGCTCTGTTTCTTTTAAATAGGCGGGAGCCATAGCTGGGTCTTAGGGTGGGTGATCCCAGAAACTCCAGACCTGTTTAAGCTGCATAAGAATGGCACGAAGCCAGTTTCCAGACCATGTTCTCCTCCATAGTTCTGCTGGTAGCTCTGTAAAACTTTGCAACCTGCTGACCAGCAACACAGGGCCAGCACTGGAGCAAGGATTCAGCTAGAAGTGTATTATTTGGTGAGGCTCCTTTCTGAAAGGACAAATCCCTCCTACAGCCTGGTCAGCAGTCCCTCCTGCTGACATGTTCCCCTTGCTCATTGTGTGACCTAATGGGTGAAGTTTTGGGTTGCAAGAGGAAAAGTTGAAGTTTTGGAGACAAACTCTAGTTCCTTAAAACTGAAAACCTACAGGCAATGCTCCAGTAACACAGAGAGTCATAATTCAGCCTAAATCCGGGAAATCTAGCAACGCGAGCTAGAAGACTAACGTGAGGGGGTGTACAAAATCCATTTCAGTGAGTCAGTGGCACTTTGAAGAGTGAGATGTTGCAGACTGATGCCAGCAAAGAGAATGAGATGTTCCCTGCACCTTAATGTTTTCTTTCATTGCCTGCTTCGAAATGAGGGTCTACATTTCACCACAGCAAGTCTGGAGCAGAAGTGAAATCAGCACACAAGGTTTCCTCCCTTACAGGACGGAGCTACACCCCACCAGATCACGCCACCTCTCACTTTAAGCAAAGAAATCTTTACTGTGCAGTTACAACCTATTGGTCTGCTCCCTGTTTGTTGCTGTATGAGCTATGTGAGAATGCTGTAAAACAGCAATACTCTCATTTTCTCCTCACAGAAATCTCAGAATTATTTTTGTTTGATGATTCGCTGTTCACACTGGCTCAGTTCCCAGAATGTCTAGATGCTTTGCAACAACAACTAATTCATTTTATTCAGTGCCCTTTAACTTTTCATTAGATAATAACATCTGACCTTTCCAAGATCCCCCATCTTGCATAGACATTAGCTACCTTCAAGCTGGCTTAGCAGGGTGGTTTGATTTAGGCTTTTATGTTTGGATTTTTCCCTTCTTCTTCTTCTTCATGTTCTTCATCTTCTTCCTTGATGCATTTTAACTCCCTTACCATTGAGCTTCTTTGGCATTACCTACTGAGTTTGTTAAGTGATGGTGGCTACTTTGCCAGCCAGCTGGGAACCACTGCTGTGGTATAAGACTCTTCAGTCTTCCCACATGCCTATGACTTCACCGAATGCAGCTGAAATTCTGCATATCAGGAGAAGAGACACTCCTACATGCAGACTGTCTTTCAGATTTGCTCTGTAGCTTGTTTCTTGCTCATTTCTTTCACCTAGAGTACATCTTTAAACTTCTCAGTAATTTAAAATCCCAAATCCTTTGAGGAACCAAGGCTCCTACAAACCTGTGTTGTTTTTTAAAATAGAGTTTAGCTTTGAAGTGTTTATCCCAGTGTAGGATTTAAGTTTGCTCTATGTGAGTCATATTTGTTCTATTCCCCCGCTCTAGAATTTATTTAGTAAATAATCATCTCTCGAGCAGGGCTTTGTTTAACTTGTATTTCATTATAACAGATTTAACATTTCTTCCTGGCAAATAGGAAAGGGGATCTTAGAAACAAAAATCTTGCCTTTCTCTTCACACAGTGTCAGTCTTCTGCATACAGACAGAATACTATGATTTTAAGGGTTGTTACTAGGTCTTTTTTATGTGTGGTCGACACACTGAAGAAGGCAGTAAACATAAAGTGTAATTCAGCTTCTTTGGTGTTTTACATCTGGGTGAGGCCAAAGATGAATGATTTACTGTCGTGCTGTAATGGCAGCTTTCCCTTTAATAATCAGCCATATCCCAGGCAGACTCTGTATTTGAGGTGTGGGAGTAACTCCCAGATTTAGACACCGATCTGGAGAGTGAGAAGAGAGGACTGAAAATATGAGTCTCTGTAGCACAGCATCCAGCCATTTGCAACTTGAACATCAGCTCATGAGACACTCGGATGACTACAGTTTGGTCAGATGATGAAGTTATAACTTGTGTTCTGACTTCAAAGCGCACTTGGAATTTAACTGATTTTAACTGGCTGTAAATTTATTCTGAATTTAATAATCTGTCTGTTTCCAGAAGACATTTTGAAACCACAGCACATCTTAAGAATTTTGTGATGAAACTTCAGGGTTCAAGCTACTGCTCCCTGCTTGAGATTAAAAAATACTGAAGTACTAATGATAGATCTGTTTGTGTTGCTGAGATGTTTTTGGATTGAAATGCACAGATAATTTGCAAATACCCAAATTAATGGGCCTATATTTTCCCACAATATCTTCTTCATACTTTTGCATCAAAAAAATCTGAAATGTACATCAGTGCCTTTCTCCTGACAAATGCCTGGATTACAAATTGCAAGGCCATCTATTCAGGTAGTATTTAATCCAGCTCAGTCCAGCTTCTTTAATCTCAGTCCTCCTAGTTCTCCTACTGATGCTTGGATATTACAGCGACAGCTGCATTTGAACTGTGAACAGAAGAAGAAAGAGTGATGCTCCATTTCTGCAATCAGAACTGCTATGGTAGTCTTGCCTGCTGGGAAAAAAGTCCTTTTTTCTTAACACTTCTTTATATAAGGGGTCATTCCAGAGGAGCTGTTTCCTAATAGGTTTGCATTTGCTAGGTGCAAATAAGTGTCAGTGCTAAAGTCCAGAAAAACACTTCGTGCTTCCTTCAAAATCAGCACTAAATCTAAATAACACACTTTCAAGGCTCCTACGCAATTAAAAGGACACTGAGGTTGTGACATGCTGACAAGAAATACAGCTAAAGCTGATTCACTGATTTCGTGCCCTTTAAAGAAAGGAAGAACAAAGAACGTACTGCTGCCGGAGTGCGCCATTAGCAAAATTTACCAAATTTGACTTACCAAAATCCGTCTGCAAAGGTCCTACATGTTGCCTGATTCACTAACGATCTAACAAACGAACTCTGGTAGCTGAAGAAACTGATGAAGTTCTGCACTAGACTGAAAGGCCGAATGGGTCAGCAAACTGTAACGCATACCATTCCTGGGGTCAGACCAGATGATATAATTGTACTGGTCTGTGGCTCTGGAAATGCTGTAAAAACCAGGGCAGATGAGATGGAGGGAGGTGTTTGTTCATACTCTGCTTCAAAGCTGGCTCAGGGCTCACCACGGTGTAGGCAGAGATGTATTTAGCCATCCTGAAATACAACTCGCTAGCCCTGGAGATGCGGAGCTAGTGCCGTTGGGTGTGGGAGAGGAGATTGCTGCAGCTAGGAATGGCCTGCCCGCAGGGACAGCAAGCCCATTTGCAGGGCTCTGGCATTGACATGTTGGGCTCTGCGTGGGCTGCCAGCCCCAGCAATGTTGTCCCAAGCAAGTGCCCATTTTTCCAGGGGTCTATTTCCTAAAATTGGCTCTGCTCAGCTCTCTGGGCAGTCAGGAGAGAGAGAAGAGTCAGCCTCAATTTCTACAGTGTGAATTGTCCCCGAGCCCAACCAAGGCCAAAACCGAGTGAATTTGTCAAATACAGACACTGACGTCTACCTGCTCCATACATGACTCACTGGCCTGAATATGCAGACAGGGAGCTGGTTTTTTTCCTTCTACCTCATTCCAACAGCTTGCCAAGTGCTATATCTGGGACTCACATATATTCTAACCTTTGAATATTACTGCAATCATTTGGCTTTCCAAGGCACTTGCACTTGTTGAAAGGACTGGGTAGACCTTTTCGAGTAATCTTCAAAAGCTTTGAACCTTCTCCTTCATTCATATACTGAGAAATAAAAGCAAGGTACATGGCCAGCCCCACTAAAAACTCATCCAAAACCCCAAACCCTGATAGCAATGCACTTAAACTGAAACTTCAAATTTAGCTGGGCAAGATCAAAACTATGAACTACAAAGCCTGCCTCATCCACTTTGGCATCTGAGGGTATGCAGACATCTGCATTTTTACTACTGAAGTGATTTAGGTATCTAAAATCCTGCCACCCCTTCTACCACTGCACAGGTTGGTCCCAACATGGTCAGGAGTAGTTGTTTTAACAACCCCCCCCCCCCCCCCCCCCTTTTGAGCTTCCTATCAACTAGCTTTGATGGCCCATGATCTGACTTGGCATACAAGCTCCTCTGAGTCCTATAACTCAACACTTAAGTCTTCCCACATGTTGTGTAGGAAAATGCCATGAGTTTGGGAGATCCAAGGTGGATGCCTAGACATTATGGATAGTTGGGATGAGTGCTGCGGTGACTTAAGTCCTTTCATATATAGAGAGCAAGGACTTTTTCAATGAAAATAAGCAGTGTATTCAACGTTTAGGTACAAATTCTCCAAGTCACTTCAGAAATGTGTGGGCTATGAGGATGGTGAGGGGACTGGAACATCTCTCCTACGAGGAGAGGCTGAGGGACCTGGGCTTGTTCAGCCTGAAGAAGAGAAGGCTGAGAGGGGACCTAATATATACTTACAAATATCTGAAGGGTGGGTGTCAAGAGGAGGGGGCCAAACTCTTTTCAGTAGTGCCCAGCGACAGGACAAGGGGCAACGGGCACAAACTGAGGCACAGGAAGTTCTGTCTGAACATGAGGAAGAACTTCTTCCCTCTGAGGGTGACGGAGCACTGGAACAGGCTGCCCAGGGAGGTTGTGGACTCTCCTTCTCTGGAGATATTCAAGACCCGCCTGGACGCAGTCCTGTGCAGCTTGCTGTAGGTGACCCTGCTTTGGCAGGAGGGTTGGACTAGATGACCCACAGAGGTCCCTTCCAACCCCTACCATTCTGTGATTCTGTGAATCTGTGATTCTGTGATTCTGTGAAATGGCCTAAAAGGCTATGATACTTGAGCACACAAGGAAGCTCTTGGAAGTCTCAGATCCATTTTGAGAGGCTAAAAATTCATGCAAGCAACCAAACCTCAAGAAAGTTTTAGAAAATTATAGTGAAAATCAAGTAATTTCTAAATCGAAAAATAGCTAAGACAGAGATGTTATATCTGATGGCTTGGTGCTACTCTTTGGTCATATAAATAAAGAATAGCTGTGATAGATTAATAATTATGCTGCAGCTCTTCTATGAGAAATCGTTGCAGAATTTTACAAAGCTATATTACAGTTATTTTGCACTTCTAAGTTTATAATAAAGATTGTAACTTTGATGGAATTTAGAGAACATGACAACAAAAAAGCCCTGATCCTACAAGTAACGTACAGTTAAGCAACTCAAATGCTGATGTATTATACAATAGTGAAAATAATAGTTCAGCATCACAGTCCAAGTCTTTATTAGTTGAATGCTTTTAGTGCTGGCACCTTTCAAGATATAGCAATTCTTTCTGTCATCAGGTATCAAAATTTGCTTTCTTGTGTAATTCAGGATCATCATTGTTTGCTTCTAGATGATAATAGGTAGCCTAATTGCTGCTTTTGTGCTTCTAAAATAATGCATCTCTAACCCACTTCAGCAAATGGAGAAGTAATGATGGCTATAACGCAGGCAGGAGGAAAACGCAGCATATATCTTTTGGACTCTGTCAGGGGGTGAAAGGGAAGTAAAACTCGAACTGTGCAATTTTAACAGACTACACTGCTTAAAAACAAAATACAACAAAAAGCTAAGAAGGTATTAGTTAGAGACAGAATTTTGTCACCTCAGAAAGGTATGTTGGAGAACTCTGGACGCTATAATAAAGGGATAGCTGCCAGACCATCTTCTGCATCAGTATCAATTTGACATAATTTCAGTCGATCCAGGACAGCTTAAATCTTCTGAGATTTTGTTCTGTTTATGGGAACTCAAATTGTACAGCACTACGGCAAGTCATGAACTTCTTTCCTCGGACATCTGAGATAGCAATGTGCATGATACTACTATTATGGTAACATTACTTATACTATGTATGTAAATCTTTTTTTTTTTTACCTCTACCTCCTCTTAGCAGATGCCTTAGCTGAATTGTTTAGGATTTAAAACAATAGAAGGATGCATTACTTCCTACAGTGAATATTTCCCATATCCGCCCTTTGCCCACAGTGCTGTCCAGTCACCAGTTTTACACACGGAGGTGAGATGAAGGTGAGCAGACCAGCATCAAGACTTCAGAGGACTGGCTGCTATTCTTGCTTTTCCACAGATTTGCAGTGTGAACCTGGGTGAGTCATAAAGAGTAAATCCCAGCACCTAAGGCAGAGATATGGATGCTAGATTAACACTGTGTCTTTGGCTATGCCTGCCAGATGGCTGGCATCCCACAGCTCTGAAAGCCTTTGAAACTACTATAATACACATAAAAAGTGAAAGCATGTGCAAAAAGATGTGAACTGCTAATACTTTTGGTTAGTATTTTATGTCTTATGTTTATGACTTTTTTATTCAATTTTTGCTAAAATTACGCTGACCGCTGTTTTTAGATGATTAGGAGGTCAATCTACAGCTGCTTGAAGTTGCAAGCAATTACACAGCAGGTTAATGATGGTGAAAAACCTTTGTTGTTTTGTGGTAATTCTTGAAGAAATGAATAAGCAAACACAGTATATTTAGGTACAGAACACCTTTCCTGTGAAGAAAGGCTGAGACAATTGGGGCTATTCAGCCTGGAGAAGAGAAGGCGGTGGGGAGACATTATTGTGGCCTTTCAGTACTTAAAGAGGGCTCATAAGAAAGGCGGGGACAGATTTTTTAGCAGGGCCTGTTGCGATAGGACAAGGGGTAATGGTTCTAAACTGAAAGAGGGTAGTTTCAGACTAGGTACAAGGAAGATATTTTTTACAATGAGTGTGGTGAAACACTGGAACAGGTTGCCCAGAGGGGAGGTGGGAGCTCCATCCCTGGAAGTGTTCAAAGTGAGGTTGGCTGGGGCTCTGAGCAACCTGATCGAGTTGAAGATGTCCCTGCTCATTGCAGGGAGGTTGGACTAGGTGAACTTTAAAGATTCTTTCCAGCTGAAACTATTCTAAGATTCTATGACTCTGTGATTCCTGTACCTTCCTCCTCCATATCTGGTGTTGGGCACTGCCAGGGACACAGTTCTGGACATGGCTGACTTTAGATCTCATATTGTATGGCAAATGCTATGCTTTTAGTAAGTCTGAAAGATCAATTAGATTTAATAATCAGCTAAATTCATCACTTGACAGGAAAAAATACACACAATTCTGTTGCCATCAATAGGCAATGCAAAAGTGTGCATGATTTAGTGGAGAAAGTGTTGCTCATAAGGCATTGCTCCATTCATGATGCACTGAGCAACAGAACAAGTTATGCTGCTACTTCTTATCAGTCATAGAAATCCCCTGAGCTCATTCAAAGGAAATGAAAAACACAGATTTCAATATGGGAGAAGGGAAGATACATTTGCATTTTATTACTTTTTATTGGTTAGAATATATCTGCTTGTTTTTATTGGAATACTTTCAACACACCTTTTCAAGAACCTTTAAAAAATAATGACACAGGCATATTTACTGATTTTACTTATTGTTTTGGCCTTTAAAACTTCAGCACAATAGCGCCATTAATGTCTTTGCTCTTTGAAATTGGTTGGTTTCTTCCTTTACCAATATACAGATATTTACACTTAAGCCTGCCTTCTAATTAAAATTTCACCTTGTATGTTTGTTCTGTAGCTTGCCTCACTGCCTAAACGTCACTACTAACTTGATTTTCATTTGCTATATTACTGAAGATAATGCTTCTTCCATCTGTTGCACCATTAAATACAGACCTCATATTGTGTTAGTTGTGAATATAAATACACCTGAAAAGATATCTTCCTCCCACAATATGTTCAAGAGACTAATACTGTGCTCTATTCTTAGTCACGAGGAATATAATTCCAATCCAGATTAGTCTCTGGTAGCTTTAGTTTCAGATACTTCATACCTCATAATGAAAGAGATGTACTAAATTAAATCATGCTATTAGTGAGTGACAAGGACTTTGTATCCCACTGAGGTGTCATTCTACCTGTTCCCTTAAAGCCTGTCCTTGGCTTACACAGTGTCATCCTGGACTTTCGCAGCTGGGAATTTCTTGCAGCTTCTTCCAGCCATTGAAGAAAACTGCAAGCAACTCAATACCTTTCAAAAACAACCCCTCCTTCCCTCCCAAGATTTCAGGAACCTTTTTCCTGCACAGAATTTTACTGTGTTCTCGAAAATTTATCTCCCCTCTTTATTTGAATTGATGCACCCCGGAACTAAACAAGACCATTTGTGGCACTTTTTCAAATTCCCTGGGGCTCACACTGAGCTACCATCTTGGACAAAGTTGTGTGTACGCATGTCCAAGGAGGAGCAAGGCAAATAAAGAGCAGAGAGTCAGACCTGAAACAGCTGTACATGGTCTGCCTCAGTAGCACAGTGTGAAATCTTGGAGAAGCTGGGCACGTCACTTTACCCCAGGCATCCAACTTGCACAGCCACGCTTGCCCAGCACAGCAGCATATGTCTCATTAACCTTGATACCTTTGTAGGAGTTACTGTTTAGTACAGTGCAGAAACCTTTCAAGATGTCTGGTGTTTTAGGCACAAAATGACTCTGTCAAGGTGAAAAAAAAAAGCTTCCGTGTGTTGGAATCCTCTTTCTTCAACAAATATTTATGTGGGACATTGCAAAGAAACAAAACTTACTTTCTATTAATAGCTAAGCTAATTCATTTAGCTGTTTTGTTGCTTCAGGCTAGTGATAGACGATCTTATTTTCAGGCATTTATTCAATTGCCACAATCCCACATTCGAAATCATTGTCCTGAGGCAATTGGTATTTATTCTTTTTGCTTTGTTGCTTTTTATTGCTTCTGCTTTTTACCGAGAGTAGTTCTGCTTTTTGGGATTTGAGCATATTATACTGATTAGCCATATCTTCTTAATCGTGATGCTGGCTTAGCCTGCTTCCAGCTCTTAAAGACGTGAATTGACATGAGGCAACAAAATACAGAGCTGACCGCTTCTAGAGTATCTTGGCCATTGCAACACAGGGAGCCATTTTGGTGGTCTTGACTAATCCTGTGTCTACATTGGGTAGATACTCCTCTTTTCAAGACTCGGATGGTAAAGGCTTATGTGAGTTTTCCCAAGCAAGGTTCAGTAAGAATGAACTGAGTTAGCCTGTTTAGTCTATTCATGCTAACCTGGATGAGTCTGATTGATGCAGATGGGAAAGCACTCAGACATGAAACTGCCTGCAAATGTGAAGAGGGCAGGGTACAGTGATATGGAGTTAGGAGCAGATGGAGGCAGATGGTTTCTTTCCCAGGACTGTTATATGCAGAAGATGCCACCTTGTGCTAAACCATATTGGGAAAAGAAAAAGGGTACAATCCTACTTCATCATCTCCAGAATCAATAACATCTTAATGTGACTAAGGAGACACATGACCTGCCTAGGTCATGCAAGACTGTTTCTGAAATAAAACTGGAAATGTAGACCAGTCTGACCTTCTTGGTTTTCAGATGAAAATGAAGAAGAATACACTGCTAAATCAGGGCTGAAAACTCCCAAGTAAACTTTTATGAAAACTTACATGAAAAAATTCACAGCTAAGACATCATATGCTAGTTTTGTACTTATGGTTCATGAAATTCCGATCTACTCAAAGTAGGGAGAGATAAAGAAGGGGTTCCTGAAAAAGACTTAGGAAAAGAAGATTCGTCTTGAAAATAGAGTCATGGAAAAACTAATGTGATTTTATGAATTTTGAAACCAACATGAAAGCTGTAGCCTACAGTAAAAAAACCCTCAAACCACAGTCCACAAATCATTGAAAAATTGTAAGCCAAAGGAGAAAATTACGTAGTAGCAAGAATACCAATGCTACCTGATGTAATTATTCATATAACAGGATAGCCTTACAGACTAGCAAAAGCACAGAGATCACAAGAACAATCAGTCGTACAACCAGAATCTTGGCAAAAGTGTATGAAAATAAACATGGGTATACCTCACTGAGTTGAACTGTTTTGCTATTATGATTAATACCATTTACTAACATTGAATGATGCCATTAATAAATGATTCACTCCTTGACCTCAAAATCTGTTAAGTAAAACTGCCTCCCCCTGTAACCTTCACTTTCCTATACACAGCTGTGCTGTTCTTCCAGACAAAGGTATCTTCAGCCATCTCCTGAGGCTGTCCGGGACACTCTATTGAATTAAAAAGCAGAACTAAGCAAAGACTAGAAATAAAACTATCCATTTTTATCATTAAAATTCATTTAAAAAAAGAATCCCAACTGTCCTGAACAAATAAGAAGTATGCAGAAAGGAATGAAATGGATAAAAATATTCCCCCATGTGTATTGATCTTTTCTAAGGGGTAATATTAAGAGCAGCTGCAGAATTATATTAGTTTGCTAGAGCTTCCTGATTAAGGGGGATTACTGTTTCGAATCCAAACAGGTAATAGGGAATGGTTGAGCACATTACAAGCTTGAATGAATTTAAACAAGACAAATACATATATTACCTCAGGATAAGTCATGCTCCCTGCAGGCCTCTTAGCTTATTATAAGGAATATTTTGAGTACTGTGCAATGAGATATCTAGGTTGCAAACATGTATGTTGTGCTGTTGGTCACTAATTAGACACGTAGGCTATAGTTGATGGTCTGGATGCTCTGAAATGTTGATTAACTTGAGCATCAAATCACGTAAAATTGGAATAATGTCTGAAAAATCAATGTAATGCCAACAAATGCCTTGCAATTTCTGCTGATACTCTTGACCTCATCGTTCACAGAGCTACAGAAGCCCACCTTTATGGTATAAAACACATAGCTGGAAAAGATCTTAAGTCCAATTCCTGCTTTTTACAGAAAATCAAAACCTAAAATCCTGTGCATAAACTGTTCAAATACTTTCTTACAATAAGTTCAATTCTGACATTTCATAACTGTTGGAAGACCACATACAGAATCCAGTCGTCAAACGGTTAGACTCATTCTTCTAACTCAATGCAGCTGAAGCCTACTCACTGGCTTTTGCACCAACTCAGTTCCTTTTTGTAAATTGCTCTTTTCCATTGTATATTTATTCCCATGACAGATTTACAGAGAACACATCATTTCACCTATCAATCTCCATTTTGCTAAATAAAAAATCCAATCTTTGTTGAAATCTTTTCCGGTATGCTTGCCTTTTCTTCAGTTGGCTTTTTTATTCTTTTTACTATGTTTGTTTAAGCTATGGCTTTACTGGTTGAAATAGCAGTGTCCTATATCATGTAATATCAAATGAGTCACTGAAAAAATCAGACATACTGCATCAATCATTTTCTTCTTTTTAAAAATTAAATGTATTATCAAAGACTGATATCAAGAAAATTTGCCAGACTATACTACTTTTTTTAATGCCATTTTGGATTTACTTCCCCATTTTGTTTATGAAGTGTTTAAAGCATGCTTCTACATACTACTGAGGAGAGACATATGCATCTCCAGATCTGTTGAATGAACATCATTCATTTTTCTCCTTTCCTGATGGACACTATAGGTGTCATTTTCCAGATAAAGCACTATCCGTAATTGGATAGGTATTTGAGAGGCCCTTCCTACTCCCTGTGCCAATTCTCTGGTATTCTTTGATGGAGTAACCAGATCTGCCTAGCTTCAGCAGAGCAACATCTTCCAGTTATTATCCATCCCATCACTGGTCCTGTGTACTAAATAAACAATTTCATTGTATTACAGCCTTTCGACTGAGTGAAAACCAAAAATGCAAAGTTAAGTTGACAAAATGTACGCCAGTGAATATTACCAAATACCAGGTCCTTCGAGGTGTCCGTCTACAGTGTCTTCATCAAATCAGTACCTACAGTGATTTTGTTCAACTCAAGTGTACCAGAGACATGGACTTAGGTAAAAAAGAAAAGATCAAGGTCAATCCTACAGGAAGCAGAAGACCTCTGCCATCTCCCTGCTATGCTGGTGAGCCATGTTATGGACAAGGCTTACAGATTAACAGAAAATGGAAGAGCTGAAAACTTCCCACCTGATATCCAGGCTTCTTATACTCTTTCATGACTCTGAAAAGCATCCCAGAACAATAATGACAACCTCAACAGCTTTTCCCAAGGACCACCTGTTTGTTCTCTGGAGTAAGTGAATGCTTTGTTATCCTAACATGGTGGGTACTGATCAGTGTTTTACACTACTTTACAGAAAGTCAATTCAATGTGTGTGTATATATATATATTTTCCATTGAATGCAAATAAATATGTAGAATGTACATATATATATGATATATATGGAATGCAGAGAGAGAGAAAAAGGGCTGTGTCAAATGCTAACTATTTACTGGTGCAGACTTCCCTACAGTTGCCAGCCAACAGCTAGTGACAGCAGTTGGATTGCAGCACCATATGCTCCCTTGAAAGGCAAATTCTTTTAGACCCATTTTCATTGGGAAATCATAATTTTTAAGACAGTGACGGTTTTTCACGATTGCCATCTATGGCTTTACCCTAAGATTTATTTGACATCTGCAGACTGGCTTTTTTTTTCCTGAAGAGGTCGTTGACAAAAATGGTGGTAGTCTGGAATATTTTGTTAACACTGTACTTTTGCTCAGCCTTGGTAGGCTGGTTTCTTCAAGGCACTCTGAATTTCTGCTTCACTACTTGTGACTGTCCAGAATGATCCAAGTAGGAAACACAATGGATTAAGATGATCCCTTCACTTATGTGATTAAACAGCATTCAGCACTGAAAAATGTTAAATCCATACAGCTTTCAGAGGTAGTTTGGACAGGAATGGTCAAAACCCATAAACACTTAATAAATTTCTTGGAGAACAAAGAATGGCTTAAGTTTCCTATACACATTCTTCCAAGAGAGAGATACACTCAGATCAAATAAGAGGCTCGGGCGAGATCGTCTGGGAGTGCATTATGGTCTGGGATTTGTGATCAAGTTCCGAAATGTTATCTGCACTGGGGCAACTGACTGCACTTTCCGAAGCAAATGGAGAGGATTTAGCTTAGACCGCAATGATAAAGGATTGTATCAAATTGCACTGCCTAGCATTTTCCAAGGACAAACAGCACATGCTTGCATGGGTGTCAGGCATCAGAAATTTGCAACTGGAGCATGAGCCTGAGCTCTCAGAGTGATGAGGAGACAGAGAGGTTGCCAGAGAGGGAGCAGAAAGGCCTCAAGGGCTGTAAGTCACAATTATATCTTTTTATAGATGTCTGTCTGATCTCTTCTTAAAATCCTCAGAGACGGAGACACTTCAGCCACCCCAAACAGTCTGTTCTGGTGCTTCACTCTCCTTTCTGCAGCTGCATTTTTTTCCTAATTTCTCATCTGAAGATTTTTGCTGCTTTTTAAGACCATCCCTCCTAGTTCACAGTGAATGCAAGAAAACAATATGGCAAATGGAAATATTTAAACACTAGCACTATAGTAAAATTACAAAATATTATGAAAAATGGTAATGCACCTAAACGGGCAAGCAGGGATGGTTTTGCGAGTGGAAACCCTTTGAAAAAGTCTGCAAGTGTCAGAAATGAGACCTTAAAGAAAATTACTGTATTCCAACTGGGACAGATGAAGCTCATTACTGCCAGTGGCCTACATGCTATAAAATGTGTTAGTATTGCTACAGAAACCTTTTTGGTGTGTCCCCGTAATTAGCACAAAAGTGTTATTATTGTAATTAACTGAATCCCCTAGTACCTAGTGCAGTGTTCATGACTGTAAGCAGGTTAATGTGAAAATTAATTTGTGCTAATTCACACAAGATCAGTGATGCCCAAACCAGTCTGGCTGCAGTGGCATTCTGTGCAATAACAGTATTTTCCTGTTGACTTACAAAAGGCAATGAAGCTTCAAGAATGTCACATAAAGCCATCTTGGCTGTCATTTGTGATAAAACTCTTAAGATAATTGTCTGTCTTCTTTGGATATATTTCTTATGAAACTCACTTTTACGTGAATAAGCAAGGTTCTAGCTCCAGGCATAGAAATTAAAAGATATAGGCACCTTCTTTAGCCCGTTCAAGGGGCTGGCTGGTCTCAGCACAGACTGTTCTCCAAGTTGAGTTACCTTTTCATCTTGAGAGGGTTATGTTTGATTTCTAGGGCAAAGCATGGTGCTGCATGCACACAGGAAAGAAGATAAAATTCTCTCATGCAGAAAACCTTAAGTGAAAGAGATTGTAGGAAAATTCAGAGGGACTTGCATTCTACCCTTCTTAGTCATAGGCAAGATCAGATAATAATAAAAAAAAACTACCTGGAGGACCAAAGAACATGGGTGAAATCAAGCCAAACTGGGGTGGCTTAGTGTTAAGGGACAGGAAGAGAGAAGATAACTGGTTTCTGTGCCTGCTGCTTTTTATTCTTCCACTGAAAATAATGTCTTGCAGTGGACAGACAATTTCTGTTCCCTGTTAACGTTAGGCTGAAAAAACACTGCCATCACCTGCCAGCGTAATAGGGCAAATTAAGCTTCACAGCTTGAACTAAGCTTTCTTGTATCTTGTGACTATTCTTGCACTGTCTGGACAGTGACTAGCTATGCTAGGAATGGTTAATTAAGGGGCTTTTTGGCTCTTTCTTCTGCAATCTGGGCTAAACTAAACTTTTGAAACTTGCCTATCTTGCCTTTCTTCAAAGGACTACAGTCCCATATGAATTTTTTTTATGAATATCCGGAACCAGCGCATGTTAAGTTTAAAGCTGCAGTCCTTGGTCATCCTCCTGCAGAGACATGCTATCAAAAGAATGCAAAGAAAACAGCTGGATCCTCATAATATACTCCCACTTTGGATCCCTGCTTGGTCACTGCCCTCCCGCCCTGTATTTTGAGGTGAGCAGATGACAGGGGATTCATGAAGGCTGATTTCAGCCTATTGAAGTTAATCTTTTAGGTACCCTAAAGAGAGGCTTACCTGCAACTCAGTTCAGGGCTACCAACCTCTAGAGGACCTTCTCTCTCAGTACAGGAGGAGCCTGGTGGACCAGCCTTCCTTGCCTTTGCCAATATTTTTAGGCCAAACAGCAATGTTTTTGTCTGTGCTGAGCCCTTTCTGTCTCCCGTCCTCAACATAACAAATCAAAGCCCAGATATCCCCCTCTCTTGACCCTTGCTGTTATAACCTGAGAAAGTAGCCTCACAAACTTTCAGAAAACTCAGTTTCACTGAGTTTTATGGCAAGACTAGCCTACGTGTCTTTGCCCCAGTCACCCCACTGGTTATCATCTGAGGATACACTGTTGTTGGGAATAGAGTTATAGCCCGGTTTTTGGGTGTCTACTACAGGTTGCCTGATCAAGGGGAGCCTACTGATAAAGCTTTCTTCCTCCAGCTCCAGGACACTTTGCATTCTCAGTCTCTCATCCTGCTGGGGGACTTCAACCACCCTGACCTCTGCTGGAAAATTAGAATGGTGAGTTGTAGTTAATCCATGAGTTTCCTAGAATGCATTGAGGATAACTTTTTAAGCCAGGTAATTGCTTTGGCAGGGGGGTTGGACTAGATGACCCACAGAGGTCCCTTCCAACACGTAACATTCTGTGATTCTATGATTCTGTGATTCTGTGTAATTGACACCCCTGCCTGAGGGGATGCAATACTGGACCTCATGGTCACCCATACAAGTGACCTCACCAGTGACGTCTAGAGTGGAGGCATCCTGGGCTGCAGTGATCACACATTGCTGGAGTTCACGGACCTGAGGGATATGGGAAAGGCGAGGTATATGGGAAAGTCAGGACCCTATATTTTAGGAAAGCCAACTTCCAGCTCTTCAAGGAGTTAGTAGGACCCGCTGGGGAACAGTCCTCAGGGATAGAGGGGCAGAACAGAGCTGGCAGATCTTTAAGGACACTTTCCACAGAACAAAAGAGCTCTCAGTCCCCAGGTGTAAGAAGTCAAGCAAGGAAGGGAAGAAATGGGCATGGCTAAGCCAAGACCTGCTAGTGAAACTAAAGGGCAAGAGGGAACTGCACAGGCAGTGGAAGCAGGGACAGGTGTCTTGGGAAGACTATAGGGCCACTGCCCAGTTGTGTAGGGATGAGGTCAGGAGGGCCAAGGCACAGCTGGAGCTGAACTTGGCAAGGGATGCTAAGAATAACAAGAAGGGCTTCTACAGGTATGTCAGCCAGAAAAAGAAAGTTAAAGAAAGTGTACAGCCTGATGAACAAAAATGGCAAGCTAGTATCAACAGATGAGGAGAAGGCTGAGGTGCTCAAGAAGTGTTTTGCCTCACTCTTCTCTGGTAACCTCTCTCCTCGTCCCTCTCCAGTTGATGGACTGCAAGATGGGGACCAGGGGGGCAAAGCCCCTCCCACTGTAAGGGAAGATCAGGTTCATGATCACCTGAGGAACCTGAATGTGCATAAGTCTATGGGACCTGGCGAGATGCATCGCAGAGTCCTGAGTGAATTGGCTGATCTCGTTGACAAGCCTCTCTCCATTATATTTGAAAGGTCATGGGAGTCAGGCGAAGTTCCTGGTGACTGGAAGAAGGGAAACATTGTGCCCATTTTTAAAAAGCTTAGGAAGGAGGATCCTGACAACTACTGACCTGTCAGCCTCACCTCTGTGCCTGGGAAGAGCATGGAACAGATCGTCCTAGAAGCTATGCTAAGGCACATGGAGGACAGGGAGGTGATTTGAGACAGCCAGCATGCCTTCACCAAGGGCAGGTCCTGCCTGACCAACCTAGTGACTTTCTATGATGGTGTGACTAGATCAGTGGACAAGTGAAGAGCTATGGTTGTGAGCTATCTGGATTTCTGTAAAGCCTTTGACACAGTCCCTCACAACATCCTTCTCTCTAAATTGGAGAGCCATGTATTTGATGGGTGGACTGTTCGGTGGATAAGGAATTGGTTGGAAGGTCGCAGCCAAAGGGTAGTGGTCAACGGCTCGATGTCCAGATGGACGGCGGTGAAAAGTGGTGTCCCTTGGGGGTACTTACTGGGACTGGTGCTGTTTAACATTTTCATCATTGACTTAGACAGCAACATCGAGTGCACCCTCAGCAAGTTTGCAGATGACACCAAGCTGAGTGGTGCAGTTGACACAGCAGAAGGATGGGATGTCACCCAGAGGGACCTGGACAAGCTCGAGAAGTGGACCTGTGTGAACCTCAGGAGGTTCAACAAGGCCAAGTGCAAGGTCCTGCATCTGGGTTGGGGCAACCCCTCCTATCAATACAGGCTGGGGGATGAACAGATTGAGAGCAGCCCTGCCGAGAAGGACTTGGGGGTACTGGTGGATGAGAATCTCAACATGAGCCGGCAATGTGCGCTCGTAGCCCAGAAGGCCAACTGTAT
This sequence comes from Opisthocomus hoazin, assembly GCF_030867145.1. Lineage (NCBI taxonomy): Eukaryota > Metazoa > Chordata > Aves > Opisthocomiformes > Opisthocomidae > Opisthocomus > Opisthocomus hoazin. Next base: position 10,840,296 of record NC_134414.1, on the reverse strand, counting down.
CCTGGGCTGCATCAAGAGAAATGTGGCCAGCAGGGCGAGGCAGGGGATTCTACCCCTCTACTCCGCTCTGGTGAGGCCTCACCTGGAGTCCTGCATCCAGCTCTGGAGCCCTCAGCACAAGAAGGACATGGATGTGTTGGAGAGGGTCCAGAGGAGGGCCATGAAGATGATCAGAGGGCTGGAGCACCTCTCCTAGCAGGAAAGGCTGAGATAGTTGGGGTTGTTCAGCCTGGAGAAGAGAAGGCTGCGGGTAGACCTTCTAGCAGCCTTTAAGTACCTGAAGGGAGCCTATAGGAAAGATGGGGAAAATCTTTTCAGCAGGGCTTGTTGCAATAGGAGGAGTAATGGCTTTAAACTAAGGGAGAGTAGATTTAGACTACATATAAGGAAGAAGTTATTTGCCACGAGGGTGGTGAAGCACTGGAACAGATTTCCAGTGGTAGTGGAGGCCCCATCCCTGGAAACATTCAAGGCCAGGTTGGACAGGGCTGTGAGCAACCTGGCCTAATTGAAGACATCCCTGCCCACTGCAGGGGGGTTGGGCTAGACGACCTCTAAAGGTCCTTTCCAACCCAAAGCATTCTATGATTCTATGACTCAATTTTAAGGACCATAACAGTGGGGTCACTAGGCTGTGGCAAGGAGCTGGGTATAAGTAGATAGAGCGGAGATCTTTAGAACAGCTTTACTGGCGCAGCCACTTCAGAGCAAGGAAAGCCACAAAGCTTCAGGCTTCCCAGCTCCTCCATTCCCTTTTGCTGCTCCCTGGCCCACCCCCATCCCTCACCCCACCAGAGGCTCCACAAGAGCCACCCGCTTCCTTGTACCTCTTGCAGCCCCCAGTGCACCTTGGGGTGGGGAGCAACAACTCTCTGCTTCTCCACTTGACAACTACCCAGTGTATATCAACATGCTCCGTGCCTTGTTCTTTGCTTATCCAGAGTGGTTAATCCCTGCATTTCTTCCCTCCTTTCAGTCATCGGCCTCGCCTTTCCACTATTGCTCTTAAGTGACCTGTTAAAATAATTTTTAAAGAATACAAAAGCCTGCTTTCTCTTCCTTTTCTTCAGCCTAAACTGCTCTTTTGCTGTTTTCCAAAGCCTTCAGTGTCTTACCATTCCAGATCTGGCAGGTCATGAGTTTTCTGAAGACCAGGTAAATTTGGTTTTCCTTTCCATACATGCATCTGGTTTTTTCTTTCCCTGTTTACCTAACTTCTGTCACGTGTTGAGAACTTTTGGTCAAATTTGTCTCTATTCTCACATCAGATATCCGTTTGAGAGTGGCCCATGATGATTTCAGGTGCAATTTGCTATCATTACTTTAACTTTCCTTTTAAGAAGGCCATTTAGTTGAAGGACAATCAATCCGAGAGAGGCTGGGTTGGGATTGGAAATATTAAAGTGAATAAAGGACAGTGAAACAAACTCCTTTTTCTATAAAATGTAATGTGAAGCTCTCTGGAATCTAGGGAGGTCACATTGGTTTAGCTATTTTAATTTTTTTTATACTATTAAATATGTATAGTAAATATGTAAAATTGCAAAGGGCAATAAATAAATCTCTATTATTTGTTACAAATAAACAGAAAGCTGATAATATCTTACTGTTCCGAGTTTAGAAGGTACATAAGAGGAGGTCCTAGTGACACTATAAACATAGCTTTAAAATCTTTTATAGTGAAGCTTTCAACATGGCCTAATAGTTCGGTTCACTGCAAAAAAATGTATGTCTTTGAAATTACGAGCGTAGTTTGACTTTCATGTGTTATTAGCTCTCAGTGGAACTGAAGCATTTAAATTGATTGTAATGAGACATTAGCAGACACTATTACTGCAGCAAACCGTTCCTGTTTTGAGATGGCTGGCTCATGAGGCCTCTAAAAGCATCCCAACAGACAGCGAGTATCGCGTACTGACAAAGGGAAACAAAAAACCAGCTTTGTAGAGGTCTGCCACACAGCTGGCGTTGCTGTGCAGAGCATGCAAAAAGGCTGCTTGGTAGGGCACCAGTAAAGGAGGGCCGCACCCTTCAAAGGGTGGAAAGGGATGCCAAGGGAGTTGCTGGTTAAATGCATGTACGTTTCTAAATAAAAGCAAATGAATTTCTGCCAGACATTAAAACAAAAAGAATTACAAGTCTAGTACAAGAAAATGACCAAATCAAAGCAGACTTCTCAAAGAAATAATAACAATAATTATTCACATATCTCTCTGACACCAGGATGCTGAAGGTGAATCTATTCTGAGAATTATGAGACTTCTTAACTTATGACTTCTACCTCAATTTCTTCATTTTCAAAAGCCTCTCTTACCTTTGTCAACCATTTCTAGATTCTGCTACAGTTTAAATACAATTCAATGAATGATCTATGTCCGTGACTCTCTCTTTTCTCCTCTCATCTTTCTCGAATTCTTTGCTACCTAATTATGCCAAAAGCCAGGAATATTGTCTCAAAATTACTTTGTTTTCATGAAGCTTGTAAGAATTTCACAGCTTTAAGACTGTCGTCAATATATATACACTTCTTTTTGTTTATTCATTTATAGCGATTACGTAACCTACATTTCGAAGACACGTACACCAAAAAAAAGGATTATGAAATACTCTGAAAAGAAACCATTGCAAATATGACAGCTGCTAAGAATCACTATGACTTTCATATTCTTCCTTCCCCCAGAGGTTACTATCTTTGCTGGCCGAGGAAACAGCTGTAGCATGCTCATGAAGGGTGAAAAGGCAGAATTGCCCTTTGGCAGTTTGATGTCTTGCTGGAAAGCTTGTCAACCTTATTTACATTTTAATTTGCATGCCAGCTTCTACAAGACTTTATATTCGGATTCTGCTTTAAAGTATCTCCTTCACTATAATCACAACGACCTTTACATGTCTTCCCCCATTACCCTCTGGGGCTGCAGCCCCAGCTTGCTGAGATATCCAGAGGACTAGCAGCAAGAAATGTCAGGCTGAGCATGACATTTATCCAAACAGTTGACTGCTCATAAGGTAGCCTTTTCTTAATGTTTTTTTTTTTTTAATCATTATTTCCTGTAGGAGATTAAAGATTGGTATGGACAATGGTCACATTTTGCTAAAGGAGAATGCTAAGGGAAAATTCCTCTTTTGTAAGACAGGGGCAAAACTGGCAGCGTGCATCACCTGACTGTGGCTGCCCCAGAGAGCAAAGAAGGCAGGAGGGATGAAAGTGGGCAGTGACTGATTCCTATTGACATTATTTTTACCAACAGACTGACAATGGAACTTGGCAGGATTATACCCACTGGCTAGTTAAGAGGAGCACAGCCATAAACATGTCCTGCTCCAAATAAATCACAGCACAGGCACAGAAGTACAATGCATGCATTACCCCCCAGCCTGTCAAGCTCCTACAAAAATACGCAGTTTTTCTTACACTCAAAATAATGCCGGTTGAAAACATACACAGATTATTTGAAATTGTATGAGAATTACCTCTGTTGCACCTTTTGGTCATTACAGAACAGATTCTAGTGAATATATGTAGATGAAGTAAAGCTTTCGAAGCCTCTGAAGTATCCCTGGCATGCAGAATGGTGTTTTTATTGTTACTGGCTAATGCAACTTTCTAATGAATTCACTGCCTTGGGATTTCAAAACAGAGAACCATTCTCTTCTCAAAGTTACAGAGAACACCTCTGAGGATACAGATATCATAAACAATTTCTAACTCCATAACGTCTGCATTTCTGATCAATTTTGATATATAAAAGAAAATCTTTGTAGCCTGCGACTATGAGCAATGACTATAAGGCCAAGATGGGCCGTACTGTCTAGAGTTATATGAAGTGCCGTACTTAGAGGGAAAGAGGATTTTTTCCTAGGTCAGATTGCAGGGACAGTAAGACCTCAGTTTCTGTCACATATCTGCTTTCTGTGACCATCTCAGCATTTCATTAATACATTCCACTGTATTGTAATTTTCCTTTTCTCTCTAGTGTCCACTTTAATGCTTCATGATAGAATCCCACATTAAATAAGTAGCATCAAACCTGAGTTGGTCTTTGCCAGTCTTTCCAACAAAGTAAATGGGAACATCATCAGGGCAACATCTGAACTTTTACGTCTCAAAAATTAATTTCAAGTGTTTAGATAGCAGTGGGGTGGATTTATCAACACAGTGGGTAGAGAAGTTTAATACATTACACGTCTGTGTGAACATAGCAACAAGTTTTCACTTTAAAGCACACAAAAATTATTGTGTTGGCTTCATGTATGAGGGGAACGAAGAAGTAGGACAATTCTTTGGAACTGTGCATCTCCTGAAACCTGTAGATGCAAACTGGCTATATTGGGTGAAGTCCATTCTTTTTATTTGGTTTTGACTGCTGTAAGTATTTGACTGGTCTGTTTACCACAGGTCAGACACCCTTTATCTCAGGGACTTGTCATTGCAAGCACAAAGACACATGGATCTGATATGCCATATTTCTGGTGGATGAAACCATGCCATCAGTCTGTAATTTCAATGCTGGAGGCTCCTGTCAACCTCTCTTATTCTTGATCTGCCACAGATTCTGAACTCAGAGTGCTGACCTAAGAGCAGAATCTGGCCTAGTTACATGATGGTTGAGCTGAGGACCTAGGAAAGAAATGGATGCATGAAACACAGTGCTGATGTCCCTATTTTAAGCCTTGTCATTCTTCATCACAATTTCACTACAAGGTTTTGAAGGCATCAACATGGACACTGGAAGTGCTGTGACGTGCCATCTACAGCCGAAAAGAAACTAAACTTCTGAAGAGATCCAGGATCAAAGGACCTGGGAAACATCAGCTGGATGGTACTTCTATCACGTTACAAGGCTCGATGCAGCAAGTATGGGAGAACAAGCTCTGCAACAGATCAGAGCCAATTATCAAAGTAATCCCATTTGGCCATAAAAATATCTAGTCATTTAATACTGCTAAGCCTTGTTTGTAATCACAGAGCTTAATGAGAACAACTTACACTGAAAGGAAGGAAGGGAAATCTCTGGAGTAGAAAGGCTGCTAAAGAGGATGTTAACAAATGCAAGTAAATTTGAGGTTTTAACTTCTTTTATATAGGCCATACGTTATTCATAGAGGATTTTTTTTCTAATCAGCCAACCCAATGCCGAAGCCAGCTTCAGGATTATGCAAGCACACTTTTTGTTTTCACATTCTGTGCCATGTAGGCAAGTCCCTCAATTAAGGCAAGGTTTCTTTTGTTTGGATGAGATTCTGTTTAATTTCTGGCAGACAGATTTCATAAATAATTAACATTTATAGAAGGATGAATAGCAGATGAATCTATAATTCTCATTAATCACCAGAATTTCAAATTGAACTTGAATTCTAAGCAAGCATTTGGCAGATCTGAACAAAGGAGAAAAGGTATTGGACAAAAGTATGGTTTAATTCAAATCTTGAACAACAGAATGATATATAGCAATGAGTGGGATCTAACATCTGGGAAGAGCATGGGAAGTATTCTCATGGGAAGTATTCTTCACACATCTTTTTGAGAATCCTGAATCCTCTTCACTGTGTTTCAAGCATATTGGATGTCACACTGCAAATACTAGCGAATGGTTTGATAAACAGTGGACATTAGTGTTACATGTTAAAGATTTTAGCCAGCTTACATTGTAAATTCCTGATGGAGAGGAGTGAAGAAGATGGTTCTCAGTGGTTCACAGTGAAAGGACAAGAGGCAATGGGCATGAACTGAAATACAGAAAATTCCATCTAAACATTAGAAAAATCTTCTCTTCTAAAGATGATCAGATGCAGGACCAGGTTGCCCAGGGACTTGTGGAGTCTCTGTCTACAGAGATATTCAAAACCTGACCGTATATGACCTTGTGCAACCTGCTCTTGCTAACCCTGCTAGAGCGGGAGCTGTTGGAGTAGATGATCCAGCTGCCTTCCAGCCTTGACTATTCTATGAATTTGTGAAACAGCGGGTCTAATTCTCTGTGGTTATATACAGATGTAACATATGACCAAAGCTGTTTCTTTGCTTCTACTTAGAAATACAGAGCTGGTAAACCCCACTGGCAAGGTAATGTACAGTTAACAACTTCAGTCCTTTAAAATACAAAGATCATTAGAATAAATAAAAGATTATACTTAGCTGTACTAGTGTCCCCTGGCTCACATTATCCTCCCTGGTGACAGTGCTGTTGAACAACCCGGTACAGCAATATAATAGCTTAATATCTGGCTATATTTAATATCAAATGCCCTGATATTGGCAGTGCCCACGATGGCTACAGGTCTATCAGCATTTTCAAAGCTTTATAACAGCCATAAAAACCCATGAAGTATAGAAATGAGTCAGCCAGTACTTATAATTGCTGGCATTTAGCACCAGATATGATGACTAAGAATCTATATTTGTAATACCTGGAGCTGGTGGAGTCCAAGTACAAATCCTGGGGAAGATCAACTAAGCACTACATTTTCGTGAATTAAATATACTGAACTGCGTGCAGCTTACTAGTTGTAGAACTTTTAGGCGAGCACCTAAATATACTTTTATTCTGCGCATGCACTACCAACATATTCAGTTCTCTTGCAAAATGAGTATTATTTTGACTTTTCCCTGAATGCAGAATATTGCCATGTTTGGCATTCAGCTTCCTGCCCTTTCATCAGCAGACATGGCTGCATTTCACATTTTCAGAAATAATGTTTAGGAAATTCCCTGGGGCATCATCTTTAGTGGCAGATGTCATGTGTCTCATACGCTCAAAAACAGTGTGACAGCATTTCAAATGGTCTTTCTTTCCTTCCTGCACTAACCAACCCTACAAAAAATTAAACTGAAACAAAAATTTAGGGAATTACTATCATAATGTCTCAGATGTTTCTCTGTGAGAGAAGGAGCTTCACTAAAAAAAAGGATGTCCCAAGATTATACATTAAATTTAGCTTTAAATGGCAGTTTATGTAATTTATCTGAAAGAGGGCTGATATTCCAACCCACATGCTAACATTATTTACAATTATACTGCGTTTTATCCAAAAGAATCCTGATGTGTTTCACAAACTTAGCGCAGTACAAACACCATATATCTATGGTATCCACCTCAAGGGTGTCAGTCACAATAACAGAAGTGCTGCAAGTAATTCAAAGAACAGAACAGTGGCTAAATTAAAATGGTGCTTGATCTGCAGATTGAGTAGATTAATTTAACTACAACTTCATCTGAAAGACCTACAGATTGTTTCAGAGTCACAGTCAGCAAGAGGCATGTCCACCAGAAGACAAAAGGCTGAGTCAGCCCTCACAGATGTTAACCAGAGGTGAAGGCGGATGTTGACCACATTTGTGTTCTCAGGCTGGTCTTTGATTTGCATGTTTTTAGGTATATGTAAACGGTGCAGGTAAGATTACATTCAGGCTCTGTATGTTTCCAGATCAGTGCTTAGGCCTTTACAGTTTCTGTTACTTAATTGAGTGAGTGACTTTAATATTAGAGTTCAAGTTACTTACTGGTGTGTTAAAATCAAATGTTTAATTTTTGCTGCGAAAACCACTACATTAAATATGTTTCTTCACTGAAAAATCAACTTTAAAATCTAAATAGAATTTACCAGTAGGGACACCATTTTTAAGCACAGATATTTAAACTTTAGGCCTCCTGCCCCTCTTTTTTCCTTCACTCAGATGACAGTTTGGGGCAATTGAAGGTTTTTCAGAAGTATCTATCTACCTGTGGCTTTGTTTTCTGATTTTTTTTTTCTTTTTTTTTTTTCTTATTGATCTCTCTCTTTGACAATTATTTCTGTTTAGGAATAAGGAAAAAACACTTTATGATTATAGGCCTGAAAAAAATAGACATATTTCTGGTATTTTGAACCTCACATTGATGTGAAATATCATATATATTTTGTCTTCGTTGTATCCTTTAAAAATAACTCCTAACTATACCAAAATTCAGCGTAGTCTACAATCTCAGGTATGGTAACCTAACACTGGGGAAAGGTATAGGGGGTAAAAGAAAAACAGAAGACAAAAGTGATGTTATTGTATAGATTCAAAAGAAAACATGCCAGGTAGCTGATTCATTTTAAGCAAGGCAAGTCTTAGTCATTTTTCTTCCCATGTTTCAAATCTTAAAAATACCTCCCATGTTAAATTGTTAATCCTTGATCAAACATTTTTGTAATAATTAATTGACAGGCCTGCAGACAACATCTACAGCCTAAGCTTGCTTCTTCCTCTATTAGTCGAACGGAACAAAAATAGACTGAAACAGAAAATTCCAGTGTTTCAATCTTCAGAAGTTTAGGTGCTTCTTTGGCTAGATACTGACTCACACTTTATATTAAATATCTCAAACAGTTGAGGTAACCTGCGAGATTTTAAGGCTTATGAATAGTATAGGGCAAAAGCCAGACTAATTTATGAATGGTAGATAAACCTGAACTAAAATTTACACATGCACTTCACAGTAACGCCACTAGAAAATGCATAAAAATATGCAGTCCTACTTACTTTGTGCCCTCCAGCCCTTCTACTTTGTGATTTCATATCACTACCATTCAATACCTATGCACCAAAATGAACGTAATAAAAACAAAGTAGAATTTATTCACATCTCTGAAAAGACAGGAGAAAGCTATGAGTGTTGTCATTTCAGCAGTCAGTTGTGAGTAGCAAGAAATGAAAGCACAAAAACAAAGGAAGATATTTGAGTGTAAAATATTTACACCACATAAACTTACAAAGGCCAATATGCAATTGCTACCATAAAAATATCTGAGTTGCTCCATGAAGTTGTTATCAGGAATCTTGTAAAACTAGATCAGTCTACCGTTATAACACACAGCTGTTAAAATTTGAACTGGAACAGAAGAAACCAAACATGAACAGGTAACATTTAAATTGCATTTAGTATCCCTGAACAATTTCTTTAATTCAAACAAGAACATCTAGAACATCTACAGAAAGTTTTAGGGTTTTTAACTGACAAATTGTAAATATTGTGAAATGAAAGTAATTCCATGCCTGGAAAACCTGTTTTGTATGTAGGCGTGCTGTTTGCTCCCTCCTCTGAAACTTGGTTCTGTGTTGGATGGATATACTTCACTGAAGTATTTAACTCTTATGGTTGTACCTCAAAGAAGAGAAATACAGACAACTGCTGGTAACAGCTGAGTTTCACTTACTGCCACATACTAATAATTTTACTTTGCGTTTCTGAACTACAGCCCAACCCAAAGCCAGCAGCAGCCAGTGTACACTGTGATTTCTCTGTGCAATGTGTATCAGAAACCCCCACCTGAGAAGGGGAAGGATAGTCCACAGGACATTAAGCAGATAGAAATTTTGCCTGTTATCAGTTTTGCATCTAGGATAACAGATTCTTCTCTCAAGGAATATTTTGGTAGTGGGAGAGACGGATCTACTACTACAGACAAATTGAGAATAACAATAAAGAAATACAGTGAGAATAAAACAATATTTATGCAAAAAAAGATACTGTCTACTGACGGTGGTGGCATTTATGTTTATACCTTCTTAAAAAGATACAAGTAGCTTTTTGGAAAGAAAAGAGATTTTCTTCAGTGAGTAATACTTCCATTACCTTTCTTAGACACCGCTAGGTAGAAACATTTGTCCTTAGTATTACTGGCTGCCCTGAACGTTTTTCCTACTCATTGTACACATTACTGAATTTAGAAAAAATGCTTCTGAGAGTACAGTTTACTTAAAATACAGAAACGAATAACTATAAAAAGGAAAAAAAACCTACAAAGTGAACTGATTAGTCTGCCTGGCTAGTTCACTCGTTCAGTTTCAGCACATGGCTGCACACAACACAGTTCAACCAGTTCTTTATTATTTCATAATGTTAAAGGTTAATACCACAACACAAAAAAGGGATAGTAGTGGGTTCTTAAATTAGCATTTGCTTAGCTCAAATGCCAGTGCACTAATCTCTCTGTTTAAAAACTAGCACAAATAGTATTGTAAATCACGCTTACAGAGTGGTGGATTTCTGTTGTCTTCCAGACAAGAAGCATCTAATTGGGAGGGAATTAGAAGGGACACCCCATGTCCCATTGTCACTTTGCAGGCTTTTCAGACACAACACACTGACCAGTGTGATGTAAAGATGACATTAACTCTCAGATTACACTCCTGCCTGACTAAGATAACAGGAGATTCCTGCTAACACTAAGAAAGTATTCTGGGAATGAGGACTCCAGCTGCAGTTTTATCAGGCTGACTTTTGAGTGAGTGCATTGGTAATTCCCAAGTACAATTATGGTGACAACATAAGCATTCACCTGTAGTACAAAATAAAAACCGTATATTAATATTAATCTTTAGGCCACCTACTAGTAACTTGAAGTTTGCACAGGAGAGAAGATAGTACGCCACTGTTCAGACACTGAATGGATCTGCTGCAGATGAGCATCACTCCTGCTTGCGTACTGGCAAGTGGAATGACAAACGTTCTCCATCTTTGATGATTCCAGGCAAGGTAGAAAACTGAGGACCAGAGGAGCAGCAGGTATTTAGGAGTGCTTTCAGCCTGCAATCTGATCGGATTATAGCCACTTTCATGTAGGGCTGTGTAAGAGAGTCTCCACAGAATATTTTTCTCCTACACATGATCACATGTAAAAGATGAAAAGTGTTCATCTAGAGCAATGCACAGTGGTTTCCAGTGCAGGTCATTCTTGGGACATGTATCTAATACTTGCCTGCAGGATTCAGAGTTGCAGGGCCTTTACCAGAGCTGATCCTGATTGCGAGTGGAATCCTACACCTCTGTTTATGGGCAGCTTCTCTGTATGTTGTAATGATTCTGTGCTGCAGACACAGCCACAGCAACCAGCACCCTTCTGACCATGCATGTCCCCTGAAAACACAGAGAAACTCCATCGAAAGCTGACATGAGCAGCTTGGCTCTTGAAAAGGACCTTTGACATTGATACTCTTCATGTTGTTGATCATCTAGACTACATTAAATGCCATGCAGAACGCAGAGCATTTGTATCTCTTTGTTTCACTGACGTCTGGCTCCTACTGATTTCTGGTGTGGGATTCTCCAGAACCAGCTCTGTTATCCTGGAGCGCACCCTCCTCACCTGGGAGGTTTCAAGGACAAACAGATCTGCTTGTTGTTTTAACCCTCTGGCTGCAAGGAAACTGCAGGAGTTATGCACCTTGCTTTTCTTTTAATTTTTTTACACAGCAAAGGCTACTTACATTAAAAACTACTGTGTTTCTATTTTAACTTCAGTGTAATGCATCCAGATTCCAAGACAATGAGAACCACTAAATAAGCCAAGCCATTGCATCCAGAAACAATTTGAAGTTAGCATTTATGAGATGTATTTTGCTTACAAGTGAATTCTTCGTTGTTTTTATAACTTGAATATCCTCTCCTGCTTGTACAACTATACAAGATCTAAAAAACCCTCTTCCTGCAGGGTTAGGCCGTTGCGTGTATTTCACTCCCAACACAAAGAACAGACCAACATCAGAAGAGCATGCTGTGCCTATGAACGTGCTCTGTCTCTGCTCCAGTTGCCAGATTTGTTCCTTTCATGCACTGAATGTTTGATAATACTTTAAAATGATGTTTCTCTGCCTGGACATACAAAAAACCCTAACGTTTTTCATTGACACATTGTCATCTTTTACTACGTTCTGTCTCTGCCCTGCCATAAAGTTACACTGGCTATTCTCGACATCGAGGATACTACACGTCTAACCTATCATTCCAACCCATTTTTCCACTGAAGGACTTCTCCCTGAAATCATATTGCATTGATTGCCGGTGTCTGCACGGCATTGTTTCACACCCTTCATGACTACTGAATTCAAACCTGAGAATGCTGCAAAACAGCATGCAATGCCACTTTATCAGTCTCTTCAATAAAAAGTAAGAACACATTTAGTATATAGTTGATAGTTTTCAGTTCTACGCACTAGAGCTTTCTGTACTAGAGACTCGGTATTAAAAATGCATTCCTTTGTTTAAAAGTATCACTTGTGTGCATTGTGTGCTTGAAAGGGGAAAATTGAGGAGTTACAGGCACACAAAGATGTGAGTTTACACACCACTGCCGCAATCTCTGCTCACTTTTGACACAGACAAAAAGCATGGTTGCACAACTACACAGTCACACATCAGCTATATTTACTGCAGACTGAAGTATAACTCTGTGAAGTACTCTTGTGCTTGGTTATGCTGAAGTACTCTAGTTCCGGGTTATCCAATACCCTATTTCACCAAAAATGTCGACCGCCAGCTGCCATGGGACTTCACAGCAAACCCGAAGGTCAGTAGACCTGAGGTATTTCAGACCAAAGAAAAAAGGAAAAAAAGATCAAGTCCAAACTTAAGGACTTTTATCCAAGATATTTTCCCCCAGGCATCTATATTTCATACAAAAGATAATCTGAACATGGGTTCCTTGGCTGGTTTCAGCTGTAACCATAAGGAAAAAGCTGAGATTGGAGAGCAGATTTCTGCTACTCAAGAGCCCTATGCATCAACCCTGAAATAATAGCCCTATTCAGAAATGAGTCGGAAGCCAACTTACTTCTTGGAGTTGTGGTGTAGTGCATTTCCAGCAGGATGTACCACTAAGCATGCAGATGGCTGTTACCTGGAGCAGCCTGGTAACCAGGGGGATTTAAGGCACGGCGCTCCATGGAGAGCACTGCCATCGCTTACTGCAAGGTGAGAGGCATGGATCGCAGCAGCAAACTCATATCCAAATAAAACAACCATGTCCTCCAGACTAGAGAGGATTTAAAATACAGTTCTTAGTCACTGGTGTTTTTCCTTCAGCAACATTCCCGGACTATGACCAGAAAGGAGCAGTAGGCAGGCACTCAGGATAAGAGGTGATTTTTGCCACATCCTCTGGCTATTTTCCATTCGATTGACCTCAGTCTTATCTGAACTGAACTTCAGGAAGTGGGTCTCATCTGTGCCCAAGCCTCCGTACCACTGTCTGGAGAATGAATTAGTTGGTAGCTTAATTTCTTGTGCACAAACACTGAGTCTGGAGCTCTGGTGCCCACAAGAGACATATGCCAGCATCATAACTTTCTCCTTTTTGGGTTGCTTTTCCTGTCCTAATTTATACTTCCTCAGTTACAGTACATACATTTACATGGTTAATGTTCAGATTGCTGAGATTACACCATAGTGATGCATGCAATATAAATGCCTAGACAGATGGATGCAGTATCACAGATTTCTGAAAGGAGGAGAACTTGCAAAGCCAGAAGCTCACACTTCAAGAAATCTAATTTGCTAACACAGGGGTCACTGAAAATAGATCTGAATACTTAAAAAGCAGTGAAATGCTCTTAAATAACGCACTGCTGACAAAGGTATATACTCTTTCCTAGAAATAGGCTCTAGTCTGTTAGGCTGCCAGGAAATGATCTTCTCAAGAAATTCTAAATTTTTTCAAATTTATGATTTATAAAGAGTAAGCGCAAATCTGTTCTGCAAAGAAAGTCTGTGGCAAAGACCGCTTTGCCAATAGCTTTCCTCCTTAAATAAAAAATGATGCTAAAACGAGACACCTTATTAATTAAACCAGGATCTATCCTGCAGCTTCGATTCTTCACATATAACTCATGGAATAGATCATCTCTAAATGACAAGTCACAATACAAGTTGAAATCACTACAGAGTAAGCAGTCTGGACTGATACCAGATGAGAGGTCTCTGGAAAAGGGTGTCTCTCTCTGATTATTAATAACATAGCAATAAGACAACAGGTGCTGTTCTGCCGAGCCCTCTTCATATTTTGATAAAACAAACTTGCCTCTCCAACCCACAGAGAAAAAAATACCAACAGACACAGAGAGACAGGAGCAATGACTACCTCTTTGATAATACTGCTCCTGACAAAAGGAAAAGTAAAATTGTCACTCACGACCACCTGCCTCTCCTGAGGACTGACACAGGTATTGCACGGCAAAGCTAATATTTCAGTTTCATAAACTCCGCTTTTCAATTCCTTTCTGGTTAAAACAACAATAAAAAAACCTCCAGCTTACTGATCTTTAAAGGTTGCTGGCAAGATAAATTGGACAGATACTAAAGGGGCTTGCTTGAAAAGATGTAGAGGTTGTAAAGAAGCAAGTGATATTTAGAGCAAAGAATCTAAAGCTGGTGAAATTGAAAAAGTAATGCATATGTTATAGGGAATGTACCTTTCCTTCCCTAGCTGTGCTATATCGTGTTTCCCACAGTTGGTTTCAAAGTCTCTCTTTGCCTTTCATCTTACACATATTTCAGCACAGTTGTTATGCAAGATGGGGAGTCATTCATTTTAATGTGATACTAAGCATATTACCACAAAAACAGAGAGAGGCTACCATTTTACTGATTATCTAATTAAAAAGCTCTACAATAAAAATCCTTTGCAGCCCCACGCTGCACACAAAAGATTCAATGCTGCATCTGAAAAGCCACATGCACATAAAAGCAAAGAATTTGTAAATGCTTCCGATTTTTGCTTTTGTTCTTCTTCTTGTTATAAAAGCCACAGTATCAGTCTCTTTAACTGCTAATAAAAGCAATTTAATGACAGGTAGATTTACTGGTTTGTAGCTTCTCTGAACCCCCAACATGCTCACTAAAGGAAAGTAACTTTAGCTAGAAAAGAGATCCTTGCAGCACTATGGTGAATAATTCATCATTGCATTTTTCTTTTCATCTCATTTTCTGTCAGTAATGTACACAACTGAAAATATTGCAAAATCTAAAAACAGCCACAGACACGGACTTCCAGCAGCAAAATACACATAAAACTAGCAGGCAGGTTTCCCCAGCTTATATAATAATAGCTTTAGCTCAACAGAACCCCCCATCACTCACCGAGGACTGAATTCACTTGAACAAAAGCAGAGCCCAGTCACCAAATGCAGCTTCGCAGGACTCTTAATGCGAGATGCTCCTGTCTGCTGTTCAGTTCACACTTGCCTTTATAACTAAGCCAACCAACAACATTCAGTTGCTGAACCTGATGAATTATAAAACGGTAGCTCCCAGACTCTCATATTTTACATCACAGGGGGTGGTCATCCAGCATACACACTGCCTGTGTACATATATTCTGCTGTAACTCATCCTGATAAACACATCAGTGCTGGCAGCAGTGACAGTAATTGGTGCTCAGGATGTACAAGCACAAACCAATAGAGCACACTCCCACCTTCTGCTCTGTGCCACATCTCTACCTGTCAATCACTGCACCTTGTTAAGGTGGAATGATCAACTGCACTTTGGGGAGAAGTGAAACTCAGAGCAGAAACCATCTGAAAACAGCAGAAAGCATCAACCTGATAGGAAATCTTCACTTAAACATTTCATAATACACTAGTAAATGTAGCTTCAATCTTTTTCTAGATACAGTTTTCACGATTTTTTTTTTTTAATCTTCAGAAAATCTTCCATTCTTAAAGACACAGTGCTTGTTTAGTGACTAACACAAAGTTCATAACTTCCACTATCATGAATGGAAATTATTCAGGCAATTTCTGTGGACATTAACAAGAAAAACCTAAAAGCATTACTCCAGGCAGAATGGCTTTTAAAGTAATGTACTGGTTAGGTGAAATTACGTGTACATTTTAAAAGCCTCTTAAAAAATGCTGACAGGTTTTAAGAATCTCTTCTAAGATATAAATATGTATTTGCAATGCTCTTCATTTCTCTAATGCTTTCTTTATTCCATATGCTTGTATTGTTTTTAAAGTAAATGTATAGATACAAAATTACAGAATGGAACAGCTAAAACTTAGACCCATTAATATAATCAGTTAAACGAAACATTTTCAAGTGGGATTAATTACAGCAATAGCAATCACAATTGTTGCACATGCCACAAATTAACACTCACAACCAGACCCTAACAAGCAAAACTGGTTACGGTAATGGCAACATACAGCCAGGGATCAGTCACTGGACAGGGTTGTGTATGGCAAGTCTTTGACGATGGAGCAGAAGTCGCTCTTTCAGTGTTGAGCTCCAGGAATTTTGTATGTGTTTTACACAAAACCAAGGTTATCTGTAGGAGCACAAAGTGGGAAGGAGTGCTTTATGTGGGGTGATTTTCTATTTCTACATCACTGATGACAACTCTCAGAGGGCTCCATTTGGAGCCTGAACTTGATCCAGCTCCTTTCATTCCCTGCGCCTGTAAAACTCTCCCAACATTTGGTACCACGATGAAAGGTTGTGCTTGGGAAGGTGAGCACAGTTGTGTGAGCGGTTGTGCATCGCCCGGATGCTTTTCCACGAACAACTGGGCTGAGGAATGCAAATGAAGCCTGCGCCAGCAGCCCCAGGCAGAAACCCAACCCTTCTCACCATCTGGACCGACTGATGTGCGTCATAATGTGGGAACAGGGTGTTGCATTTCATGCATACCAAAAGCAAGTCTTATATATATCCCTTTTCTCCCATCCTCAGCTGCTTGTTCCCCCCCATTCCTCATTTGTCTTTATGTGTTCAGCACCTTCACTATCCGTGAAAAAAATTCACGAATGGCCAGAGCAGTATTTCTGCATGTGCTACTGGCTCTTACTATAGTGGCTTGTATGAAGGAAAAGCTGTGTATAGTTGGGTGGCAGAATGCGAGGGAGACGTATCAGGACTTAATCAGAGTAATGGTTTTGATGTCTTGCTCTTTCTCAGAGGAAAAGGCAGCTGAGATC
Organism: Opisthocomus hoazin; assembly: GCF_030867145.1. Taxonomy (NCBI): domain Eukaryota; kingdom Metazoa; phylum Chordata; class Aves; order Opisthocomiformes; family Opisthocomidae; genus Opisthocomus; species Opisthocomus hoazin. The sequence goes on along the minus strand of NC_134414.1, from coordinate 10,823,576 downwards.
CAATAATTGGATTCTCCAGCGATGCTGACTGGGAATAACCCAATATGGGCAGAAAATATTCCACATGACAGACCCTGGATCATTGAGAAGCAGCAAAAAGATCTGTGCCACTGGATTTGCCTTATAGAGCCAAATCCTCTTCTCCTGGGTTTGCACATTTCACTTCCTAATCGCAGGGCTTCTCTAAAATGGCACAAGCACAGCAGTTTGTTGTCTTGTGCACTAATTAGGGTTTTCTGACCTATTTTTCATAAAAGACAGTTTCAAACCACATGTGCCAGAATGCCTTAAAAGGCATCTATTTTCCTTGTTGTTTTGCCTTAACCATTCAGGTTTGAAGAGGCTTCCCAAGAATCTACGTAAAGATGACACTGCCTTGTAATAAATTGGTGCAGTGTGATTAAGACACAAACAATACTTGGTTGAATCTCCTTGACCAACATAACATTCACCCTAAAATTCAGCTTACGTTTACTGAAACACAGGTTTGTAAAACTGACCAGTATCACAACAATGTAAGACACTAACATTTCATAGCTGTGTGTAGGTGGCATGCATAAAAGACAGCCTGTGGTATCACACAAGAGCCACAATTCCAAGAATTGCTACCCGATTTCACATTTACTTGCAATTTTTAATTAATTATCCTGGCTTCCATGTTACCTTTCCATGGGAAATATTTAATAGCTGATACTGCCATAATATTCCGCAACGTGGTGCTCTGTTAAACCACTACCGTCTTGGTAAACGGATACATTCATCACACAACCTGTGGCCTCGGGGCTCTGTTCATGCGTTCTGGTGCAGAATGTGAGATTTCACATTCGAACTTTCTCATTTCACTGACAGGTGTGTGAAAATCCCATATGGCTGCCAGATTTCTGTATGCCTACGTATGTATATATAGTATGTATTTTTAAGACATTAGTAACAGACAAATTTGCTATTGACTTTGAGGTCCTTTGCTCCAAGCTGCAAGCTATAAATTATTTTAAAATGAAGAAAAAAGACAAAAGTGTTCCCATTTCCTGCTGAAACATGACTTCTCTCTTCCATAGTCATGTGGACTATATTGACTACACATCACAGACATCCTCTTTGCTATCTAAAGTGAGCACGCAGATCACTGGACAGAAATCAGGGCATTTGGCTGGAGTGAAAAGAGTAGTTACCTTTTCCGCCCAAGAAACAGCTAAGGAAACTTCAAATTAAGAGTAACTAGAGGCAGATTTGATACTATCAAGATCACAAATTAGCTAGTACAGTTAACTTGCATCCCAATGAAGCAAAACTACATCTCCACAGTGTGGACCCAGAGTTCCAGGTGAATAAATGTGCACCAACAGAGATAATTTGCAGGCTACGCCAGATGGTATGGATGATCAGTAGGCTGGTCAGTAATTTTTACCATTTGGCCTCAGAAGCCATCATGCAAACTAAAGATATGTTTATTCAGTACCTTGCATTTAGAAATTATACTCTTCAACTTCTTTAGTTATTTTTTTTCAGATTTACGCTGGTTAAAGGAAATGCTCTTTCATCTGATAGTCCATTGATGGCACTGTCAGACAGTGTCTCTAAAGCAAAGAGCCCGGCAGGATTTAAAAAATGGACTGGGCATTTATCAGACAATAACATCGTAAGAACAGTACTAACAAGAAATATCAGCTTTCCAACGATCAGGGGATCTAAAAAAACTTTGTTTCTTATGGATGTTTCTCCTTCAGTCTCAGACTCAACTCATTGCTCTTCCTCAGCCTGCAACATTTCACCGCAGCCCAGCTTCTCCTGGCTCCCTTACAAGACAAAACCCAGAACCTCAAGGCTGCAGGTCACTAACCAGGTCATTGCCCACCTTCCTCCCAGCGAAGGCACTAACTTAGCTCTCCCTCCCTAATCCATCTAAGAATTGCCATGACATCTGTATGAGCTTAGTTACTTCTGAGACCTACCTTTTTTCAAATCAAAATCAGCTGAGCATACTTGTAGAGGTCTTTCATTACATTTCATAAAGGTAATCTCTAGTTACAGGGAATTTCAATGCCTATACTCTCTGAAGGGAAGTAGGGTGATAGGGATGTTGTTGTACCTTTCAAGTACAGAAATCTATCAAACTTTTAATTCCACCTGAGATCACTGAGGATTTATGAATTTCACTAGCTACTCTACTGTCTGTGGCTTGAATCCAATAAGAATCTGTCCTTTTACAAATATATGATAAAACAGTACCACAGACTTTAGTCAGATGATTTCATTGCTGTAACCTACATACATCATGCACTGCAAAATAAACAGCAGTGACAATGTAAATGAATGTAATTGCCACAGCAAAGCAATGGAGAAATTAATTTCCTTTCATTGTAGTTCACTTGCAGTTCCATTTAAGAACAGTTTTTAAACAGCTTCATTTTGTAAGATTAATCCTCATAAGTACAAATTAATAAAAATGTATACTTAGATTAATTAATAAATTAACTGGCACAGGGCTTTGAAGATGTTAAGGACTGTACAAGTGCTAATACTATAATAATATTTTTCTGAATTACAATACTTTTCTGCCTCAAGTGACGTCTTTTCTGCTGCAAGTGCAGAGTGCAAACTCAAGTCCTCTTTCTGAATGAGGACTGTGTTTGAAAAAATACAGAAAAAAGAGGATTAAAGAGGATATTCAGGCAGGTCTGAATGAATAGACACCCAAGAGAGCAATCCCAGTTGATCAAGGGCAAAGACAAGAACTTGCTTTGCTAGTTAGGAAGGCTGAACTCTCTTAATGGTGGCTTCATAGTCTCAAGAATATGAATGATCATATCAGTAATAAAGAAGAGCTGCTAAAAGGAAGGCAGGCCAGATGGCACTTTCCCTAGAGCCTCTGGAGAGGCTGCCTGGATTTGATCTGAAAAGCCTTTTATAGCACCCCATGAACCTGGAATACGACAGCAGCCCATTTGTAAGCCAATGGATGTCTCAGGAGCAGTCTGAGACTTCATACAAATGTTGATTTTCCGTATGGCTTAGATTGGTGCAGCTGGTTAAAAGAACTGATGAACTTGGAGGATGTATTTCAGTATCCAGAACTGGAATTTCTTTCTTCTCTAGACTTTTATTTTCCCTTTAACCTTGTGTTTCTCATTGTTTTCTTTCAGTTTTTTTCCTTTTAAATGAGTTAAATTTGTCTGAAGCTCGATACTCAAATCCAAAATAAACCATAATGGACTTACTAACTCCAAGAGCCGGAAAAGGGCCTCACGATCAACTTTTTTTTAGGTAAAAGATTAGATTCAGCAGCAAACGAGACAAGCATCTTTTACACATCTTTTACACAAACAGAAGGTCCCACAGGCAACACCTTATAAGCCTGGTGCAGGGAGCAAACGAGTTAACAGCTTTGCATGGCAAAGAATGGCGGAGTGACACAAAGATCCTCCTGCGGTTCGCAGTTTAACTCTGCGTGCACTCAGTGGTGGGAGGAGTAGGTGGCTGATTTGGGGAAGAAGTATAGCACAGGAATGATACACTTGACTCCTCTGAGGATGGTGATGAAAATCTGTCAGCTTGGCATAGTCCTTCATGTTACCTACAGCAATTGCTGACGCACAGAGAAAGTAACAGCTCTACAGACATCACGGTAAAAGGCAATGTGCGGTGGAGAGAGCAGATCTGCTTTATTGAAGAAGCCCATGGCAGTGCTGCAAGGGGCTATCCATGGAAAGGGACACAAGATGAGCACACAGAACAGCCTTCATAAGAAAACTGTGAAATTCAGACCTGTGTTTGTGGTAGATTGCGAAAAATAAGCGGCATCGCCTGAGGATGCCTTCTGCACTGATTGTGACAATGAGCTAGCACAGGAATACGTACGCACACACTTTTAGATTAAGTTTTCCCCTCCTACAGTTTTCTTTCAGGAAAGAAAATTTGAAGCCTGGATGACTAACTACAATGCAGATGGCTGAGCAGTGTACAGACACCCATGCTAGCTCCAAATGAACTAGCTTAGATGATGCCATGAGTGAATTTAACCTACTCATGTTGAACCCCATGGCCACGCGGCTCCTGGAGCCTAAACACGTAAAGCAGTTTGTGATCCAGATACACCAGGTGATACTCATGCTACGTCTGTGCCAGCCATTCACCCAAATTTACTTCTGCAGGTTTTTTTTGCCATTACTTGCAAATGCGCCAAGAACGAACCTCCCAGCAAGGAAGGATATGTGCAACTGCAGGAGCATCAGAGGGAAGCGTTGCTCTGAAAAGGAAGAAAGAAATAACTGCTCTGCTGGGATATGGCAAAAGCGCCTTCAGCTCAGCAGGAATCATCTGTAGCCTTGCATGGTTCACAAGACTGCTTAAACTGCAGATTTACTGTCTTGGCTTTAATGTCAGACCAATTAATTCAGCTCTTACTGGAAACCCTTGTGTTTAGCTAAGGGTGATGGCACCCTGGTGAACCTGCTTTGAGAGGACTTTCATGCCCAGTCATTGCTGTACTGTCTGGGCACTCTGCAGGCAGGAAAGGCAATGACACTCCATCTACAGGACAGCAGTAACCACGAACAGGGAAATAAATGTCTGTCATCCCATTGCATTTGTATCTGGCAACTAACTTCCACAGAGTCTGGGCTGAGTTGGGCATTTAAGGACAAGCCAGCATTTTGTAGGGAATGTGTCTGATGGGACGCAGGAACCAGGACACTGATTAGATGCTCTGCTCTTGAACTACTTATAGCTCCAGGATTAATTAGGAATGGGAAAGCGCTCTAAGACCTTTAACCGAAGAACTAGAGAATTAAAGGAGGTGAAATATAAATACCTTTCTCACCAAAGCATCAGAATCTTTGAGTGAAACCCTACTCAAATAATTCACGCTATGTAGACACAAGAAGAAAATTTGGTTAATATTTCTTAAATGATGTCATAGGAATTATCAGGAAATAATGAAGAACTGAACAGAGAGATTGTACATGTGAAAGCTGAGGATGTATAGTTCTCAGCACTTCTATTAAAACTCAAAATGATGACGTATTTAAACGTTAATGCTGCAGGCCAATTCAGCACCTTCAAAGCAAATAGTTCTGCATGAGTTGCAGAGTCCAAGTAGTGATTTTCTCCAGTCTTTTTTTCTGCTTATAACCACAGTTGGGGAAAAAAAAGTCCTTTGGCTCTCCCAGTGTTTGTATTGCATAGCAGACAGCAATATATGTCAGTCTGAGTGTTATAAGAGGAAACAATAAAAAAGCACTGTCACCGAGCATGGATTCAAATTAAAGGAACTTTTTCAGCTCTAGTTCTCAGAGAACACATTAGTGCCCTTTAAAATGCAGTTTGGGGGCAGAATAATCAGAAGTGACACACTTGAATGAGAACAATAACAACAAAGTGACCCCGAGGTGAACACGGGGAAAGTGGACAAGCCATACTACTTTGTGTTGGTGCCAAACAAGGACTTTAATAACAATGTATAAAAATGCAGTAAGATAATGCAAACAGGCTACATCTGAAGGAAAAACCACAACCCTTACACAGAAACCGCTGTCTGCAGTCCGCCATGAGAGGATGCGGCAGTTAAGAAGATGACTCCTTGTGGAGATCGTAACCAGTTTCATGTCTTAATAGATGGCAGGTGTTCTAGCAAAGTGTGACCCTGTGGATATCATGGTATTCTGTAGAAAGTAATAGAAAAATTCATCCCTGAAAGTATCATCAAAGTTCTGGGCGTGCAAAAATTAGTTAGCTTGTACCAGCAGGCTATGAGGGGAAAAAAATCCTTTTGCTTTTTACCAGTAAACTAATTACTTTGTTTCCCAGGGAGCATCCCATTGGACTACCGTACTTCAGCTCATATCCATTGAAATAACAAGGACTTTTAGGAGGATGAAAAATGCAAATCCTGTGTGCGTGTTTACACTATGCTACCTATATCCTAATAAAAACAAGAGTCTAGTAAATGTCTGACTGACCGTAAGAGCTGATCAAGTAATTTGCAGTGAATATATAGTTTCTTCTCTGTTTCTTCTTATTTTCTGTTTTTTATTAATGAGTTTTTTTGTTGTTTTCACAAATTAATTATCACACAGGAGTTACTAGATGTCTTCTGCTTATAGAAATGATCTCTGAACATTATATTTTTAGTATTTACAATATGAGTTTTGCATAATCATATACTATTTCTTCATTTTCTGCCTGGTGAGTTGTAAATATTAGCACTACATTTCTTGGGCAAATATTCCTATGAAATATGTTAATTATAAAAATATTACTAACAGTAAGTTCATCCAAAACTTGGATGGAAATTAAATGTAAATGATCACAAAAGCAGATTAATCGTTCAATTATATATGTATGATTCTTGTAAAGTTTTTGAGGTATATGTTTGCCTTTTCTCAGAAACCTAAGAAACATAATTTTGAAAGTCAAATCATAATTAACATTTTTCTTCTTGTAACATAATTTCTGTACCAATATTATGTAGAATGTGGAATGTACTTTTATATCTGGCTTGGTTTGAAGTTAATTGATTTTCAGACAAGCATCTGGTTTTAAACTACAAACTTGATGACTTAAGAAGACTTGGAGAAATTACGGAAAATCAATTAAATATATGAAATCAATGTATGTAAAATTTAAAACATGTTAATATTCATGGAGTCACTTCAAGGTCTTTCTTTGAATGAAACGATCAGAAATTAAAGCCTTATTTTTCTGGAAGGATTAAATCCATTTGGGGTCTTAATATGCATTAAATTAACACAGTGCTCCCTGCAAATAATTGATTTTCCTTAACTTCCCCTTTACACCTGGTCGACAAAGTTAACAGCTTCTTGTGAGAAATCAACCTCATTTGGCATTAGATTGGATACTGCAGCCAGAAATTATTTTTGACCTTTCCAAACAAAACAAAATCTTCTTATTTCTTCCTATGTTGGAGTAATAAAAGAGACATGGCCTATGTTCAGTTCATTAAAATCTAGGTATACACATTATAAAGATAAATAACAGAGAGACAAGCCATTGAAAAACTCAGATTAATCCTTAATATTGTACTGAGGAAGAAAAATGCCATCATGCAGTATATAATCACTGATGACAGCATCAACAGATGAGAAAACATAATTTTGAAAAGTTAATCATTTTCTTTGAAGTAATGTTACTATAAGTGAGTGTCCCTTATTAATTTAAACTAATGATTTTTTTGATCTGTGTGATAAATATTATGACTGCTGAAATCTACAGAATGTTTCACATTATTTTCTACATTTAAGGACTCTTTAACTACACTTGAGAGGCAACCTGATATGTGAAGGCATGTCCTGTATGTATTGAACATTATGAGGACTAGGATAATTTTACAGTCTATTTGGTAAATCCTGGTGCAACTTGATCATAGAATCACAGAATCACAGAATAGTAGGGGTTGGAAGGGACCTCTGTGGGTCATCTAGTCCAAAGACTCATAGGTCTAGTCTTGCCAAAAGATGCTTCTTCTCTGCAGCTTCATACTAACATATGAGAGGAGAAAAATGACGTAATTATTCTGCTTACAGTTTCTCCAGTTGTCTGGAAATAGAGATCTTTGATTCTAACTGTAACATATTAATGGCTATTTTGCATTCTGGCCCTTTTGTTTTTGGGAATTTTTTGGGCGAGTTTTCTCTGCAGAGCTAGGAAATGGAACTAGACAGAGAAAGTTAATTTCCCACAATTTTATATTCTGGCAATTTGCTCAAAAGATCAAACATGTAGACTTAAAACATCCCTGGCAAAGACCAGGTGGTATGTAGTCTGCACCTCCAGCCTGGGGGTAGTCCGCACTGCTCAGTGTGGAGGATGAGTCTGTTCAGCAGCCTGGGAGGGAGCTTACCAGGAGAACCGAGCTGCTATGAACCAGAAACCCACCTGGGCTATACTGGCACTTTGACAAAATCATAATATCCTACCAAAATGTACCCTACAAAACATTTTTCCCTTTAGTTGTAATATGAAGGACAAGTAAGTAGAGTAGGCAATTTACTGGATGTGCTCTATTAGGTGTCTGCAAATACACAGTAGTGTCATCAAGTAAATATTTATTATTAAAAAAAATAGAATTTTCTCTGCAAAGAAAGCTCCACCCTCAATGACTGCCCCAGGAGTTAAATGTCCACATACACTAACATATCTGGGACCAAGGTATTATGTTGTTGATGGTTCTTAAATCAGCATTTTATGTAATAAGTTGTTCACTTCTTTGGTAGGCTTTTTTATTTTTTTTTTCTCTTCTGCAACACACAAATAATGCCTGTTGATAATATCCAGGTGCAGCATTGCCAGTGAACAGTTTCTGCTACTACATGAAGTGTATCCTCTCCAAAAACAATAAATATTTTGTTAATGGAGTGCATGTGACAAATAGTCCCGTAGCTGATCTTTCATCATCTCTATTTTGCTCATTTGGTCGTGATTTTACTGTTTTAGCATAAAAATGCTATTGTAAGAGAGAAAAACAAAATAATTATCTTATGGATAACTTCTCAGCTGACAGTAGCATCTGGGGCTTTAGAATGGGAAGAGGAAGGCTCAGCATAGTTCCTCAGCTATTTTAGTTACAACACCTATAAAAATCGTAACTATCTTGGCAAACACACACCAACCTCAGTTGCATATATATCAGACAGGAAGAGAATTAACAGGCAATCTCTCAACACATTTCATGCAAGTTTTCTAAACCCATCTCTCACTTGAAGGTCTCTTTTTCCAGCAGCATTAAACATGAAGTCTTCTTACAGAAAAGATGGTGGTTCTCCGGTTGCTCTGCTGCTCAAAGTAACTCCCTAACCAAGACCACCTATCTTCTGCCGCCAGTAATAACCAGCTTTGCAGGGATTCTCAGTTCAGAGCAAGAAATATTGTGTATCTGTCTTTAAAAACATATTTTTAAATGAAAATTGCATTCTTTTTTCCTAGCAGAACTTTGATTTAAACATTTTCTGGAGAACTTTATTACCAGGATCCACATGAACCAATAATCCAACAACGATTTTGCTAGAGCAATTTTCTACTATAAGCGGGTTTCGAAATACTTATCTAGCTATCCTGAAAGGCAATTTTCACACAGAGGAATCTTTACACCCATCACACTTACTTCTTGTACACTTAAATGAAGACACACTACCTTATTCACATGCAATACTTGACATCCAGTTTTCACTGAATTTATAGAACCTGAGCTCTGCTATGCAGTAAACATATTAATACACCTCATGCAAAATAAGCTAGGCTTTCAATTTTCTTCTGCCTTCATTAAGTAATGAGAAAAAAAATCTTGTGTCCCCCTTCTACATATTACCCACACAAAACATGCTTCAAAAGACAGGTAACTGAAGTCTCTCAAAATAATTTCAGCACAGTACTCAAGTATTTTTACACAGCTACAGACTTTCATGGTGAATTACACTGTGATATGCACTGTTAAATTATTGATGATATTTATCTAGGTGAAATGGAAGTGCATCTTGCAAAAGATATATTCTGATTCTCATAGATCTACTTGATTCCCACAGAATCAAAAATTAATTCAGGTTGGAAGGGACCTTCCAACATTCCTCTTGTGCAGCCCCGTGCTCAAAGCAGGTCCACTTGCTCAGGACCTTGTCCAGTTGAGTTCTGAACGTACTCAAGGACTGAGACTGCACAGTCTCTCCAAGAAACTTCTTCCAATATCTGACTGCTGCCACAGTGAAGATTTTGTTCTCAATAACGAACTGGAATTTCCTTTGTTGTAATTTGAGTCTACTGCCTCCTACATCATCAATGTGCACCCCTGAGAAGACTCTGGCTCTTCTCTGTATTCTTCTTTCTGGCAGCTGAAGACAGCAACAAGATCCGCCCTTCCTTTGAGCACAAAGCTTCCAGATTCATTTATTTATTTGAAATACAAGCTTAGAGACCTTTAAAAGAAAAAATTGTGTTTTTTAAAATGTTTCATGGCTATGAAACATTGTGGAGGGGTAAAATATTTGATGGCCAGTTTGTGAGCACCACTTTCCCCATCGATTTTATCCTTCTGTTTCATTTCTTTTTTTCCATCCTAATCTTCTCTAGCCTGGCAAAGGGGTACTGCAGTTCAGGAGAGGGACCACATACATTGCTGCTGATCAGAGTGCTCTGTAAGTGGAGAAGAGCAGTTCACAGCAGTTAAACGGATTTGCATCCATCTGCATGAGTACCTGTAGAGGTATTCATGGAAGGTCTGTGCTAGGTAGCAGCACGGGAACAATTAGAAAATGTGGCTTGTTTCCTAAGAACTGCTTTCAAAGGCACATCAGCACTGGGAAGAAAGGTGGATCTTAGGTCAAAAAGTGCTGTTTGCTTCTTTGGCTTCGTTCACCTGGTTTTATCTCCCCATAGTTCATCAAACTGATTGATAGCATATATTAAAAACTTTAAAAAGGAAAAGCATAAATTAAAAGGCTATGCAGATTTATGCAAATCAGCACATTGTGCAGCATTCAATCAATAATAAATAGGAAAATTAGGGGTGACCCTCAAGTTCCTGGCAGGCCACCAGTGCAAGAGCAGCAAAGGCTGTAAGGTGCCAACAGGTTGTGTAGCACACAGCAGCATCTTGCCACCTGGAGAGCTCAGACCGAGCCTTTGTTCCTGGTGCTCTGACATTCTGGCTGCAGGGGAAAAATGTACTTTTAAAAAAAAAAAATCTTTATGCCACATGTTCACGTTCTACATTTCTTCAAGCTCTAATAATATAATGATAGCTTTTGGCTTCTAGTCAGCTTTGCTTTCACACTCCTGTGTGCTTGTTAGAAGCCGCAGACACTGCCAGGGCTGGCTTAACCCCAGTGCCACAGGACCATCAGCTGGCTCGAGCTGTGAGGTGGATTTGAAAGACTTTTGGACTTAGAAGATGGAGGTTTTATTAGAATCTTGAAGTTTTTAATTAGAGACACCTCAAAGGCAATGTTTATAATTAGTAGCTCAGATGTTTCCAAGCTGATTCCTAGGCCCTGAGGCAGCCTAGAGCAGCTCATTTCTGTGCCACCGAACTGTCCTATTGTCCCAAAGTTTAACCTGGGCCCTGGTGCTGACTGTGCACCTGGGCTGGCTCCCAGATCATGTAGGACTGGGCCAAAATGGGCCAGGGACCTTGCCAATAATTTAACAGCAAAGGCAATCATATTCTGGTATAGGAATATTATCAAACAGTGTTTACTTGTGTATATGCTACCAAGGGATTATTTTAAATCAAAGAGACATTACGCAGGGATTATACCCAGCTTTCTCCTGGCCCATGTGTCCACATGGGAGGAGAGGCTCCACACTGTAAGCCATTGCTGCTTCTAACTCAGGGATTTCAGCCTGGAGAAGAGAAGGCTCTGGGGTGACCTTATAGCAGCCTTCCAGACCTGAAGGAGCCTACAGAAAGGATGGAGAGGGGCTTTTCACAAGGGTGTGTAGTGATAGGACAAAGGGGAATGGCTGTAAACTAAAAGAGGGCAGATTTAGATTAGATATTGGGAAGAAATTCCTCACTGTGACGGTGTTAAAACACTGGCACAGGCTGCCCAGAGACGCTGTGGCTGCCCCCTCCCTGGCAGTGTTCAAGGCCAGGTTGGATGGAGCTCTGATCAGCCTGGTCTGGTGGAAGGTGTCCCTGCTCATGGCAGGGGAGTTGGAACCAGATGATCTTTCAGGTCCCTTCCAACCCTTACCATTCTATGATTCTATGATTCTTTAAGAAGCAGCAGACCCCACGCCAGCACTCTGGTTTCCTCCTCCCTGCTCCTCTCTGGAACTCTTGCAGCTTGTGCACGAGCTGCAGGATCTCGCCTACTTTTTGTGATCTTTTTATCTGTCAGACCTTGAAGTTTCTTCTAGCTTTTAGCACCTTCCGTTCTCCATGGTGCCGGGGATCCATCCATCTCACCACTGGGGCTCCATTGGGCCCAGTCTTCCTACAGGAACTGAAGATAATGGTGATCAACCAAGTAAAAACCCAAATACTGTTTGTCACATCCAGGGCTAATTTTAGGCCTTTTTAGATGTCAGAATTACACCAGAATAAACAGATTCTTTATGACCTCCTTTTCAGAAAGCTCTGATTTTGAATCTGTATCAAGGTGACATTTGTTTCCTCAAAATTGTCCTCTCCCTGTACCCAAAATAGGGCAGTCATTGACCTCTTAGTCCTCTTGCAAGTATAAAAAGAAAACATTTTAGCACTTACACAAACATGTTCCTATCAAGGACAATAATTGCAGCACACACTTTACACCCATGGATGAAGGAATCAGGCACATGTCAAGCAGGTAGCTAAGGGCTGGCCCTACTACTGCTGTCCTGAAACAGGACACATGAACCTGGCTATTTGATTTCTCCCTTGTTAGTTATTCTTCATCCAACTCTCTGTTTACACACTTGCATTTTCTCTTGGGTTGCATGCCCTTAATGTAGGACACAATCTCCACACTGAACTCCTCAGGTTGTCAGGCTGAACTTATTACATTATTCCATATCATTGATCAGCATGTCAAGCACCTAGGTGAATGCTGAGACAGTACTTAAAAGATCACAAACAATTATTATTGTATTGCCTCAAAACTCTGGTGAGAATTCAGTTACCTTCTGCACTCAAGTGAAAAACACAATTTTTATTAGCCACACATTTGTACTCATGAGCCTCTGGGCAGAATTTGCCACTCAGACATCCCCAGACAGAGGAATAGGAGTCTGTTTTCAAGGTTTGTTGAGTTCAGCTGAGGAGATAATTTTGCCTCTGTCCTTACATATGGTTTCTTGTTTTTTTTTCATATAACCATTCAAGCGAAAACTACAGCAGAACTTGCCTCTAGAGGAAGAAAACAGAAAACTGCCAGCCACCTTCACAATATGAAAAAACCGCTACTGCAAAAGGTCCTTTTGGTGCCATAGATTCAAGCAACTGCCATCAGGGACTCCCAGTTAACTCTGGCCATAGCCACAGATTTAGAGCGCGTCATCTGCATCTGCAGTTTATATGCACATGGCTGAAGAGTTGGCCAAGCCTTCAGATAGCATCATATCAGGCTATGAAAATGGATCCTCCAACTCACTGCTCTACCATCGCAGATCCTAATGACCAATAGTTAGCTCTAAAAAGCTCTAGAAAGGGCATGATAGGCTGAAAAGTTCTTCCTGCTTTTGTAGTGAAATGAAGACATGAGAAATAAAAGAAAAAATATGTCACCTGATGTAAATCAAAAGGTATCAACTATAGAAAATTATAATAGGTTCTAAAAATATCAAAGAAATATGGCTGGCAGGACTAAGAACAATAAAAGGACAATTTCAGTCCATTTGGATGTAAAAAAACTCTGAGCAAAGGTGTAGACCCATCACTAGGTGAAGATAATAAAATCCTTAACAGTAATGCAGAATACAGGGAACTATTCACTAAACACTTCTATTCAGGTTTTGGAAAGAAATAGGATGATTAAAATTTTTTTACATGAAACGGATGAAGTACCTGTCTGTAATTAGTAGAGAGCTTATTAAAAATAAAGTAAAAAACTAAACATTATTAACTGGGAATAGATGATTATATATAAATAGGCATAATTAATTAATGTCTAACAGTTCTTGAAGCGACAAATGAGGATACATCTAGTCTATAGATTTTTCTCCTTAGTGCACCTTGGACTGCTGAGGAAACTCCAGCAGGCTGAAAGAATCGTGATCCGGATGGATAGGAAAGATGCCTGGGTAAGCACAGCGTAGTCAGCCTATTATCAATGCAATTAAAGTAACAACAAAAGAATTTAAAGCTGGGAACATAATACCATTTACATGATTTTATTGAAAGTAGATCTCCTCAAAAAAGCCTCATTTCTGACTTTAAAAAGATGACCAATCTAAAAAACCTTTAAAAATATGATAGAGTTCAAAGACTGGTAGAGAAGTTAATAATAATTAGAGAACATCAGCTGCATTTTATGATCTGGTTCATTTGTTAATGTAATCCCGGTTGAATGAAATCTGTCTGAATATAACCAGCTAATAGGATGTATATAAAGAAACGAAGAATGAAAGCCATTGCTATGAATGCTTGAGAAGAGTGACTCTAAAAGGGATTTACAGTAAAAATGGCTGGCCAATTCACTTGGGTTAGTTGTGCTTAGATTGAGAAGAAAAAGGAGTAAAATGCAAACTAGAAATGTGAATTTGGGTACTGAGGATACTGGTACTGAAGCCCTGAAAGCAATTCTGTTGTCCAAAAATGACAGTGAAACAATGAGGCAGAAGCCAAAATAGCCACAAAAAGATAGACAGCTGAAGAGCTGAAGAAATTATTGTGAAGGTTTTTAGCTAGGCAAAGAAAAAACAGAGAAGTTGTAATGTAGAGCCACTTTTGTGGGACAAAATATTAGATACTTAAAGACTTTCATTTAGAAAGGCATGAAAAGAAGAGATTAGGAACTGGAAGACAGAAAAAACCACATGGGAAATAATGCACACATTTTAATATCTATTAAAATGAATAACCACTGGAAGAAATTAGCACATGAATTGCTGAATTCTCCATTTCTCTGTGTCATTGAATCAAACCAGGATGAATAAACCTCTCAAAGATAAATTTCATCTTTGACTTTACCTTCATGGAAAATACAGTTTTGTTCTACCCGATTTTTGTCCTCAGCAGTGAGGTACCAGTGTGAATATTCAGAGCACAAGATAGACAGGTATAACACAGGAGGTGATCCAAGCCCATATCATGGCTTTGAAGACTATTAACTGAATCCTAGGAAAATTACAATATTGCTTTCCTTTAAAAAGCACTAGAGAATGAGTTTTGCCTGTTTTCTCCGTAAATAGTTTAAAATAAGATTTAATTCTATAGTAGTAGAATTTTACAGCATTTTATACTGTATTTTCAACACTTTCATAAATTCTCCTTTTTATTTCTCTCACTTGAGAAGCTAAGATATTTTTGCAGCTCCTCTTCATGCTTTTGCATGTGTCGGCTATCCCTTGGGTGCAGATAATTACATTTATGTGTCCAAATATTTGATCTTGTGGGTTCCAGGCCCTGGCAGTGTGTATTACAACTCCTGAAGTGGTGGAACAAAATTTCCTCTGTGAAAACGAGAGGAACTGGGAAGAAATGGAAAATTAAATAATATTGCAAATTCAGCTATCGTGTGTTAAACTCATTCCTAAATAGAAAAAAACCAAACCAAAACAACAAACATATAATGTGAAAGGAGAGGCTGGAAAATTATCTCCAGTTTATGATTCAAAGAATGCCCACAATGGTAACTTTGGTAATATAAACCAGTAAAATGCAAATGTATTCTTAACACAATTTGTCAGATTTGGTGAGTTTTGTGGCCTGCTCCTCTAGATTTTTACATCTGTGGAAATATAATTAGTGCAGCCCTCTGCTGACATCATAGGAATTCACCAAAAACGGGTTTTATTTAAATGTTTGTGGACTTTTTCCACATTTTAAGAACATTAATGTCTCAAAAGCACTATTTTGATTGAAAAAAAGAGACTCCCTCAAAATTGGCTTAAAATCTCTTGCATTAAATGAAATGAATCTAAATTGTGGACAATTTAGGCAAAAAGGCATAAAAACTCTACGTATATCAGAACCTCTGGAATGCATGAAGTATTGTAAAGTAGCCAGAGTGCTTCCTCATGGTTTTGCCTCCTTGAAGTCCCTGGCACCACCATAACAGTGCTTTAGGTGAACTCCGCATCTTCCTTAACCACAAGCTCTGCTCTGTTTTCTGTGCCATTCCCAGTCCCCTTTGCACCTCTGTACCTTAGCAAGTATAACTTAATCCTTAATCCTCCAAGCACCTTGGGATCATGAAACGAAATGCATTTAAGATGTGTAGCTACTGTTATGAACTAATTAATTATACTTTAAGGAAGAGAAAAGCAGGCAGCAGCAATGTGGTTTGTTCTTTGCTACAGTAAGGTTTGCAATAAAAGGAGCAGTCACATGGAACAAAGATGTTTTCGTAACCAAGCAATGCACATCTCCTCTGTCATCTACAATCAGCAATAATTCATGTCAGAGCTCCACAGGGCTTCAGGACAAAAGCAGGCTGGCAGAGCTGCCCCCCTCCTTGGAGATACCTGGAGCTTAAGTGGAGAGGGCCCTGAGGAGCCTGGTTGAGTTGGCCCTGCTTCGAGCAGAGGGTTGGATCAGATAATCTCCAGAGGTCCCTTCCAACCTGAATTATTCTGTGATTCCAGGTAATTGTTGGATAATTTTCAGAGCATTCTCTATTGGTCTAATGTTGCTCCTGTTAACATCAGATTATTGAATGTTTTTGGAAAACTTCAACCCCCAGAACTAGTAATATAAGGCCTTAAAGTAAGGAATTTCATCACACTATTTTTCTTTGTTCTTCAAAAAAGTATATATATGTACTTTTCCTTCTACTTGAGTCATGATTTTCAGCTAGAGACATAAATATTTCCACAGTATTTAATTGTGATATCAAGTAAAGAGTTTGGCGTTGAGCCTTTCTAAAGAAGCTCTACCTCTCACTGACATCCCTTCATTTCACAGAGATCTGCTTCCCTTCCTAGAACAAATGTGAATTCTTCATGTTTTTAGAAAAGTGTGTTTCTTCTTTTGCTCTTCAACCACAACTTCACTCAGATTCTGATCACCTGGGAAGATGTCACACAGCTCTGAAGAGCCAATGTCACCTTTGCTGCTCATAAGGAAGAACAGTCCTTCCTGTTTTCTCTTTCCCTTCCCTTCTGACAGGTCTGATGTTAATCTGACAAGTCACTAACTCACCAGAATTTGTTTTTTATTTTGTTTTTTAGTTTGCTCTGTTTTCTGGACATTTAGAAAGCTGAATTAGCCAGCGCTGAGGCAGAACACCAGGGTGCAGCAAGGGAGCAGAGAAGAGCAAGAAACTCTCCAGTATCAGTGAGCCCATTACATTGGCTTGCACTGCTTAACATAATTTTATATTTAGGCTGAGATTTGATGATGCAATGACTTCTAAAATTTCTACAATGAAGACATCTATATCTGGCCCAGTCATTTACACTGTCCTAATAGTCAGTGGATAGAAGTTAGTAGGTGCTTGAAACAGATCATATGGATCTTGGTTTACAACTGCTTGTTCTTGACCGTAAAGGAAGTCCAGGGGTAAGACCTGGTTGCCTAAGCACGGGAGACTGGTACCACGTGCAATGCTCCAACTCTTTCATTTGGCATCAGCTGTTGCGAGCTCCTGCACCACATCTGCCAGCCCTGTGCTGGTCCCTCAGACACTGCTGTCCATCACACACACATCATTCCACCATCACCGACACCCTGCTGCATTGGGAGCTGGGTCACTACAGGTATCTGCTCAGAGGAACTCAAATTTAGGAACTTTAATCTTAAGTTGATGCCCACACCTGACATTAATTATGAGCTGAACCCCATCTTCCATGTAAATGAGGCATTTCAAAGCATGTGAAATGGTCCAAAGAATAATCCTCTCCTCTTCTCTGTAATTTTGAGAATCAAAAAAATGCCTGTTCTTGTGTAGTTTGACCTATGCAACTTCAGAGATTTCCCTTCTTTTTGTAAAAAATAAGAAACAAAACAAAATGAAAAAAAGAAGGAAAGGAAAGGAAAGGAAAGGAAAGGAAAGGAAAGGAAAGGAAAGGAAAGGAAAGGAAAGGAAAGGAAAGGAAAGGAAAGGAAAGGAAAGGAAAGGAAAGGAAAGGAAAGGAAAGGAAAGGAAAGGAAAGGAAAGGAAAGGAAAGGAAAGGAAAGGAAAGGAAAGGAGAGGAGAGGAAAGGAGAGGAAAGGAGAGGAAAGGAGAGGAAAGGAGAGGAAAGGAGAGGAAAGGAGAGGAGAGGAAAGGAAAGGAGAGGAAAGGAAAGGAGAGGAAAGGAGAGGAAAGGAAAGGAAAGGAGAGGAAAGGAGAGGAAAGGAGAGGAAAGGAGAGGAAAGGAGAGGAGAGGAAAGGAGAGGAGAGGAAAGGAAAGGAGAGGAAAGGAGAGGAGAGGAAAGGAGAGGAAAGGAGAGGAAAGGAAAGGAAAGGAAAGGAAAGGAAAGGAAAGGAAAGGAAAGGAAAGGAAAGGAAAGGAAAGGAAAGGAAAGGAAAGGAAAGGAAAGGAAAGGAAAGGAAAGGAAAGGAAAGGAAAGGAAAGGAAAGGAAAGGAAAGGAAAGGAAAGGAAAGGAAAGGAAAGGAAAGGAAAGGAAAGGAAAGGAAAGAAGGAAAGGAAAGGAAAGGAAAATTCAGAGAACTGAGTAAATTAACATATTTTCATTGTTGTAATCAAATCCTACACTGAAACTCTTCCAGAAACTTTCAGAAAAATAAGACAGAAGTAGAATCCAAATTCTTATTAAACGGACTTAAGACAAAACATGCAAACTTTAAAAAATAAATATGTACCACATAAAAAAATTGGCTTATAGTTATAATTACATGTAGGAATATCTCCCGATTTGGACATTTTCTGAATCTCATAACCCTCAAGAACAGAGATGAAATTTTTCCGCACTTTACACCTCCACATTCTGAAAATCAAGACACAAGCTGCTAAGTGCGTACAATCACTTCTAAAGAGTTTCACAAATGATACCGACCTCTACATCTCATTTATTGATCACAGCCACCACCACTAATTTCAGGATGCCAAACATTGCTTGCTTAAGTCTTTAAATAATCACCACTCTAATGCCTCTCCAAAAAAGCTCATTATGCTTCTAAAGTGTAGTAGTCTGGAAAAATTATGACCAGCTCTTTTAAGCATGCCCAGTGATGTAAGAGCTCAAATTACCCACTTTGCATCTGATTTGCGTAAGTATGAACATTTGCAGTTACTCGACCTGCACATACTCAAAACCACCAAACATTAGTTGAGAATAGGAAAGTTAATTGGGCTGGAATTACACCAACATGACTCACGCTGAGCACCCAAGAGCTGAACCGCAATTTGACAGGTCAGCCAGCGGCTAAGGAATGAATTCCCAACACAACAGAGGCAGTCACAGACCTCACCAGATTTGCTTTTAAGCATTGTTTTTTATCTTGCTTTAAATAATATGAATATGTAGTTCTATGCATGTACAGATAACTTCAAAAATTCAACCAAAACACTTCTCTTCCCACACTGTTTTCCTTCAAAAGGTGAGATGAGAAGAACCGTTGCTAGCATATGTTAGTTACACTAATTAATGCAGACTTGGAAGGTGTTTTGAAATTGCAGTGATGACACAAAAATCACCAGTTTATAGCTGTGTGAAATCAATAGCCCTTTATCAAAAGCTTTCTGCCTCGCCTGCCCTTTGGATACTTGATATTATACCATCCATGTGTCCGGTAAAGGAGACTGATGCTAATCACAGCGAAGATCTCATGATTTTCTGTAAGTTTAATACAACTGGGTAATCATATTCAGCCTCAGCCAGCACATGTAAGAATAACTAGTTTATTTTCTAAACAGGATGCTAAGAGACTACTCTTCCTGCAACTATTATCCTATAAGCATCTGACTTCTGGACATAGTGGTTTTATTGCATAGTGTGAATAGCACCACTTCTGCTAAAGCTTAGGAAAAAATATTCTCAGGATTGCTGCTGCCACAATAGCATTTTTGATAGAATAGATCAAACAGATGAAAGTCATGAGTCAGTTCACAACAGAGGCAGAGAAACTTCACATCTGCTAAAACACACCATGCAGACACACTTTAGATTATGAGTATTTTGTGTGTTTTTTTTTTTTTTTTTAATTCTCTAGCAAGTCAATTAACCGCCACAAAATGGAGAAATGAGCATTTGATGGGAACTGCAGGGAGAAGACAGCAGCTGCTTGATAAAATAAGAACAGAAAATAAATTACGAATCCAGCTTTGTAAAACAGTTTAGCAGCTCTGTGGCCCAGGCACAACCTGGGACAAGTCCAGCATAAAAACTTGGGTAAAAAATAAAAAAAGGTTTAAATGATCTCCACTCCAAAAGTTCAAAAAGTAGTCAGAGTCTAAAGACTCAAGGTAGGCAGTCAGATTTGTGGAAACCTTCAGGCAGATGTCTAACCTGAGGTCAACAGTTGTTACTCAGCACACCTATTTGGTGGATTCTTGGACATTTTCCTAAATGCCTAAGAAGAAGTATTTGTAATCTGGTCTTTAGAAGCCTGTATTTTTACTCAAAGCCAAAGACATACTCACTGCTACAAGGTTCAGTCCTTTTTAGAAATGGAAAACATTCTCCTACGAATGCTATGGTCTCACGGACACATTTGATAATTTTAGCCAAAGTCTTCTAACTACATATAATTAAGATTATTTTTCCTGGGTTAATGCTTAGCAGAGTAAATTCTATTCCACACAACTAAATCTTCTACTCAAGCTTTCATATCACGTTTCAATTACTGCAATTTCTTTTTCTCTGTGACTGGGAAATGAAATCTTGTTTCACTGAAATCTATCCAAAATTAATTTTCCTAGATCTTTGCTTTGATCAGCTTTTCCGTGAGACCTACAAAACTGTAACAGTGTTTAATTTTGGCAGTATTATTAGGCTGCCGTCCATCTTACTGATCATTATTGTCTTAGTGTTTTCCTTACACTCTGTCTTCTGCCTGTCTGCAGACGTCTCTAATCACATCTTGTACATGAAATATAACTGGTTTGGACAGGGGTGACATGTAGGTTCTGTATTTCTAAAAAACATGTAGCAAAACAGAATGTGTAATTAAGGCTCAGTGGGATAATACAAGTAAATAGGAACACCTAACAACCTCTTGTCTTTGGAAAGAGTGAGTTCTTTTTGGAAAACTGATTTTAGATAGATTCATGTGCAGACATACACCTATATGAATAACGGGATGTATTTTATCCCATCTTCTCACATTCAGCCGAGTGGACATTATCAAATACTATTGTGCAAATATTTAAAGATTGTTTCATCCTAAGAAAACCATCACATTGGAGAGCAACATGCTCAAACGCTCGCAAAGCAGCGCAGCACTGAAACATCTGACGGATTTGTAACAGACTGTGTCATTACAATCCAAAAGCTGTGAATGGGAACATCTTGTTGATTTTGTTTGTGATAGACTTGTTGACGGATTGTGAAGGCTGGCTGAAGGAGATGATTGTTATTTTGTGAGCACAATTTTTACCTGTATGTGGGAGCAGCAATGACTATACTGCCTGACCAGAGAGTCTTCGCCCAGGTCCTGCAGCCCCTCCTGGAAGTGCCTGCTGGCCTCTGGAAGATGCTATTTTCAGCAGCATCCTTTCATAACGGGAACACCAGTTTCGAAGATTAATGATAAATCCCACCAGCCCACCTAGACTGCTGAAGACAGCAGAAAGATTGTGACTGTTAAATATCTCAAATGGGGACAAACCCAGTTTTTTAGTTGCAAAACACATTTACATGTTAAAAAATCCACTTTGCTCTGAAACAAATAGGTTTTATCCAAACTCCAGAGTGAGTCAGTCAGTATCATCTGGGGGGGTGGGGGTGCCTAAGCTTTCATTAAATAGAAGAGAGCCTGACACAATGTTTTTTATGCTGAAGCACAACCTAAAGTGTATATGGAAAGTGTGTTGCCATAGGAACCACTTCGCTAAAATGAGTAGGAGAAGCGAAGTGCAGGGGGGAGAGAAGGGTTTAATGAAAGGGGTAAAGTACTGAATACTACTGCATATGAGAAGCCATTGAATTTTAAGATATTAGCCAGATGTTAATAAGGTGATTAAATTCAAAAAAGCATAGCAGAAAGGGTAAACATAATCCAGTGACTAGCTGGGAGGAAAAGAGCTAATTGTAACAGAACAAAACAGAAGAAAAGTGTAGCCAGCTTTCAGCACATACAGCTACCCAAGTACCAACAAAAAAATAGAACAGTATCAATTTTATGAAGTTGGCTCCAAACCAAGATGATGTATAAACTTTCTAACACAAGCCAAAAAAAAAAAGAAAAAAGAAAAAAAAACCAAAACAGAATTACTATTATTTTTTGTTTTCTTGCAACAACATTTTAAAAAAACAATTCAAAAACCATTTATAAATAAGGTAGTTTCTAGAATTCAATCACTCAGTCCTAGAATTCAATCACTTAGTCCAGACCGTGGGTAGTACAGATGGATAATACAGAGTTGCTGGAGAATGTGAAACCAGGGATATATTCCCTTGGTATATATATCCCTTTAGACTCCAAAAGATGAAGAGTGTCGCCCTCTACTTGGCTTGCCGTAATAAGGAAAAAAGCACCTCTAAGACACTGTTATCATCAGTAACCATGTTACTAATGGTTAATAGCTCTAGTCTGACTAAAAGTAGACGCCTGCTGTGCTATGAATTATATACCTGGAGAACAGCTGCCTCCTCCCTAGAGATAAACAGCAGAAAAAACGACAAGCTCTGGAGAGAGCATAACATGCAGAAACAATTATCAATTGTCTTGGTATCTCTTGTGCAGAGAGTTAATTAATGGGCACAGAAATGTAGGTATATGGGCCTTTCAAGGGATAATGAGGGATGAGGTGAGGATTAAAGAGGAGCGTGAACAACCCCGGAGCAAAGTTGAAGCACAAAGCCCAGATTGCGGGAGAGGGTAGACGATGAGGAGACACTTGGAACGACAAGATCTGCAGGGGACTGAGAGGTCCCTGTGGTGCTCAGGGATGCTGGTGAGGTGGAGCCCCCAGATCACCCCGTCGGGCGACTGCTGTCTCCTCCGGAGCAGGCGAGAAGAAATGCGAAGCAAGTCTTGTCTCCCAGTAGCGCCGGGAGATGGGATTTGGGCCGGAGAGCGGCCGAGGCTCAGCTGCCCTCCCTGCTCTACTGCAGCCGTCAGGTCGGGACAAGCCCCAACAGCAACTGGAGCTGAAGCCCGAGGAGGAATTCACAATGCACAAAAAGTGAGCAGAGGAATCGAAAGGCTGTGTTAATGGAAATACTCTAAGAGGGCTTCCAAATTAAAACGTATAGGGTTCTGCCCTATTATGGTATAAGATTAATGAGCATGCAGAAATATCCTTTATTGTTTGCTTGCAGCAAAGAAAACACCCTGACATCAAACACTGGTTGATTTATTTGTAGTACTGTAAGGGTAGGTTACATGGTTTTGATTTATTCCTTATATCATAAAGGAAATGCTAGAACAATGCCTATAAAACGCACTGCAATAATATAAATTCTAGGTTTTTTTTTTTTTCTTTGGTGGCAATAGTTATGCCAATAAAAATGTCAAGATTAAATCAGATTTTACTAATTCATTTTAAAAATTAGCCCTGTTCTTAAACTGTAATCTACAGACTAAATCTGGAATTCTTTATTTAATTGTCAGGCAAAACTTCTATTTTAGTTAAAATTTCCTAAATAAGTGCTAAATGAAAACTTAAGTTTTACTGTCTATTTCTACTGCAATTTTACGTTCACTGTAGAATATGTTGTTTGAATCACAAAACTTGAATGCACAGATTCAAAGGATATCAAATAAGTTAATAAATTTGAAAATCTATTAAAAATGCATATGTATTTAAATATATGTATAAAATAAAGAATCTGAATATTTTCTTAAACTGTATATTATCATTAAAATATGTGAGATGCAAATAAAATGATTCTCCACAGTTCAAGAAGTGCACAGAGGTGACTGTATTTTCTCTTTATGCAGGGAAGTAAGGGAGGAGGAAAGAAAAAGATTAAACAGCCCTTAAATAGCTACGTTAGCTGCTCAGATTTTCAAGGCAACTAACCATTTGAAGTCACGCGGCTTTGGCAATTTACAAACACTAACCATCTGCTCTTCAGTTTCCAGAAACCAACTGCATTGAAAAGACGCTCAAACCTCATACCAAACAATACGAAATAAAATGAGGGAGCCACAGCTGGGAACATCAGTAAGGAAAGAAGGTCACAGCAAGGAACAATGGCGGTTTCTCACATTTGAAAGAAGCCTTTTGGTTTCCTACAGTGACATGAACAGCTTTAGTCCTGTGGAGCATGTGTTCTTTCTCATTAATTTCTGTGCTTTTAAAGGTCTGGAACTGGATCTCAGTAGCAAAACTTCGTCAGTACATCTACATCTCACATTGGAGATGGTTTACTTTCTAAAACCGGGGACAGCATTTAAAATAATAATGAAATAACTCAGTCTTGGTAAACTATAATTCCCATAGCCTTATTGAATTAGCATTATCAGCTGACGTTTCCAAAAAGAGCTGAAACTAGAAAGCAGTATGTTAGCGGCCCTCCATTTCGGAAAGATACTCCATTGTGAAAGTTTCTCCCAGACATGTATCTGAACCAAACTGGTCAGAATAAACTGCCTCGGAATGCCTCTAAAAGGTATCTTTCTCTATTACCAACTGTCCATCCATCCTAACTAAGGATATTTTTGTTTTTCCTGTGGCTTCATATGAAGAATTTACATTTGCATGTTTGCTATGATTACAGTAAAAGCTCACTGACCTGCATGTAAAAGAAACAGCCCCTGTAGGGCAGAAAAAACAGCTGTAGAAAAATGACTGCCACACTGATACCCAAATAATTCATCATGTTTAACATTATTATCAAAAATCCCATGGAGAGGAACAATACTTTGCCACCTCATATATGGCACTGCCCTGAGCAGATTTTTTGACATTGAAGATAATACAGGGCACTATGAAAACATAGCCACAGGACTGATCTCCCTCCTTGCTCGCAGAAGTAGGCATTGGCGTCTCTCCAGGAGAGCAGACCATGCAACACCCTTGCTGTGCCAGCACTGCTGCTGAAATAGCCACAAGTTTCTCTAATGGAGTTTTAGCGCAGCAGCCCAGCACATCGAAACATTCCTGGTCAAGGGGAAATCACAGAAATATCATCTTTTGGGCTCCTCTGCTTTCAGTCAGAATGAGCTCATCCCTTTGGGAAACTCATAAGTCCTGCCTTTAAATGACCTTTCAGATGCAGAAGTTGCATCACAACCCGCGACTGGACAAGTAACAAACTGTGCTGACCTTTCCCGTCCTCTTCATCTGTCTAGATAGGATCTCTGCTCCTTAGGACAGGGCTTATCTAGACAGATATTTCTATTCAACTTATTTTAGTGCATTTGAAAAACAGAAAAGCCCAATGCACCGATAGCTGTGCTTCTCTATCCCGACCCTTGTGGTCACCGCCCATCTCCCCCATGTATTTGTTAATTGTGGGTTCAGCTGGCACCTGTGTTTCGTAGGTCTGCACATGCTCATGGCACTGCTGAACCATGAAAAAACAACTACGCTATTAGTACTGTCTACCACCATAGCCTGATTTCATTAGCTGCTAACGTGGAAACTGCAAAGAGCCACAGTCAAAGCTGAATGTCCTCAGAATAATCATAGCAGTGGCTTTCCAAAACTACAGAGAACTGCAAATGCAGAGCTTTCTACTCTGAGAGTACTGCTTGTGAAGTCATTGTGAAGAGGAAAGACAAAGGCAGTATTTGGACCTATTTGTACTAAAGCCAAGGAGCAAGCAGTGAGAAAACTTAGGCACAAAACTACGAGATAAACCTTTGCGAGTCCTAAGATCTTCCTAGAGCATACACGCACAAGTCAAGACCTGTGGAAGCAGAGACACAAACCATTTCAGGTGTATCTCACCAGCCTCTCTGGCCACTGAGCTATCTTCCCGTTTGCAGACAGACTCCTACTTGCTCTGAAGCGCTGTGAGCCAGCCAGATGTGAACCAACTCTGAAGTAACCACTACTAGCAGTGCTAACGCACCTAGGCATCTATTAGTGCTTCTGAAAGAAAGGATTCTTTGCCTGTCCACAGAGCTCTGCTAATGCTCCTCTGCAGCTTTCGCGTCGGAGCTTGCTGCTATCCATTTGCTTTGGGCTGGCCAGTGCAGCCAGTGTGACCTTGGCTTCTGCCCCAGCATTTTCCCACATTCCAAGATACATTAGCACTGCTCCTCCACTGTACAAGGCCTGCTCCAAGAGGTCATCCATTGAAAACAACCAAAGAAATCTTTCTTCTTTTTTTTTTTTTTTATTTTTCTAAATAAATTTAGTTTTCCACTGGATTCACTCTCTGGGCTGGTTCTGTAACAGCATCACTCAGCCCTAAACCAGTTGTTCTGGCATCGCCAGGGTGATTCATCAAACAAGCCTTGGATATGTTTCAGAATCGGTAGAAATGCACTCAGTTGTCCACAAGGAAAATTAGATAACTATGTTACATATATTTTATACAGCTAAAATTAGGTGAGATTATTATATATTATCTTCTGAGTTCCTTTCTTCCTGCCACTCTTGGTAATCCTTCATGCAACAGGGAAACTTCTGGAGTATTCATGCTGAAAGCAGCATATTTTCACAAAAAGACTCAGTTTCAGGATAATTAGGATAAACTCATTTAAAAAATCCTTAAAAATCCTGACCTGTCTTACTTGGGAATTTTCTTCTTTATTATGATTTTTCCATATTTTGATCTTCAGTTACAATTATTAGAGGCTTCTCATTAGCTTTGCTTCCCAGTTTTTTGGTCTCCACAGCATGCAGAAGAAAACTTCTTTCCCAGAAGGATCTAGTAACTAGCACGGCTGGTATAATCAGGAGAGTTTCTAAGGAAAAGGCAATCCTGTTTTTGCAATGAATAACAATTTTGCTAATTCAAAAGGAATCATTGTGTTTCTGAGGGCTGGTTTTCCTCCAGGAAAGACAATAATCAGAAACACAGCAATCAGCAATCATGAAAGGATTAATTTCATGAAACAACAAAATATATTGTCATATATGTCAATATATGGCCTTTCAGTACTTAAAGGAGGCCTATAGGAAAGATGGGGACAATCTTTCTAGCAGGGTTTGTTGTGACAGGACAAAGGGTGACGATTTTAAACTAAAAGAGGGTAGATTTAGACTGGATAGAAGGAAGAAATTTTTTACAGTGAGGGTGGTGAAACACTGGCACAGGTTGCCCAGAGAGGTGGTTGATGCCCCATCCCTGGAAACCTTCAAGGCCAGGTTGGACGGGGCTCTGAGCAACCTGGTCTAGTTGAAGATGTCCCTGCAGGGTGGTTGGGCGAGACGACCTTTAAAGGTCCCTTCCAACCCAAACTATTCTAGGATTCTATGTTTCTATATGAACTTAACTGAACAATAAAGGATGCCTTGCAGTGCCATATATTGGCACAAAATAAAGTTGAGGAGGAGGCCTCCTATTTTCTGCAGTTTCTCTTTCATGTTTGTATTTCCCCATTAAAACTGAACATCCTACAACTGATTCATTTAAGCATTTTGCTGGAAGGTACCAGGCTGTAGGCAAGGTTAGTAGAGAGAAAGGAAAGAGGAAAATTACCATTATTGACCAAAACAAACAGGAAGTCAGAAATCGATTACAGTGATTAGATCAGCGGATTATAGCCCCCATCTGCGACGCAAGACCAGCCTTCAGCTGGCCTCTGCCTACTCCTTGCATTTGCTTCCTATCAGCTCGTAGGAAGCAGTTTTTAAGCAAAGAGTTCAGGTTACATGCAGAGGTGGGAAGCGCCAGGACCCATGTGAGATTTGTGTTTGGTAGAGATACACAGAAAGGTTCAGGATCTGCATCTCTGACATTTACTTGGAGCAGAGCTGCATCCCCCATATGCTCTTTCTCCTCTCCCTTTTGCTTGTCTCTATCTACTTTGCCACGTCATAACTTAATACTTCAATTATTCCCTTCTTTCTGTATTTTGTTCCTGCTCATATTCTTTTTTTAGGGCTTAGTATTGCTTCATTTCCCTTTCCTACAAAGCAGCCCACAGAGCTTTGCCGCAATTACCTCTCCCATAACACCCAGCTGAGACAGAATCCCTGATTTCACATGACATTCAAATGCCTTTAATCTCAATCACCCCTAATATTAGTCTTTTCCTCATAGTGTGCACAAGTATGTTTGCTTTGTCTGTATCTCACTCAAAACAAGGACTAACTAAATTTTAAACAAAAGACAGTGTTCAAAGAAAGAAGTTATTCAATCAATTATATCCTCATTAAAGTTTTTACTATTTCCTCAGTTTCTTAAGGTTAGAGGTAATGTCTTTTTAATGTAATTTTATTGACAAAAAAATTTAGTTTCCTAAAGCTTCACAGCTAGACTTTCCTGTCATCTGTAAACTAGTTTAAGCTGATACAGAAACATAACAGATGCATGGAAACCTGTGGTCTGATTCAGATCTTGAATCAGAAACTTCTACCTTCTTGACTGAATCATATGCTAACATAAAGAATAATTTGCACTTTCTGATTTACCAAAACTAAATATTTCTATCCTTTTTTTTCCCCTAGACTTTATTCATAACTCATAATCATTGCCTAATTGAAGTAAATAAACAAAACCTAAACTCATTGAGACTAAAATCACAGAACCAGTAGCATGGATACTTCAAAAGGACTTGCTAGTGCTAAAAGATAAGATTTAGAAATAGAACAGATAGTGATGACTCAGTGCCTTTAAAAGAGTCAGTCTGCAAGTACTATCTCTGTGCTTGGAATGAATGGGGGCAAAAAACAAAAGAAAGACTGGCAACAGTCCAGCCTGTCAATCTAATTCTGTATCAGCCCGGTTTAGCTGGGCCTGGTGGCCATGTCAGGTGACGGAAAATACAACCCTTACTCCCACAAGTGCACTTGACAATATCTCCCTCTGTCTTAGAAGATAGTCATGCCAAAATGACTATCCTGCCAAAGAAGATGTCCCTGCCAAAAAAATGCTACCAAGCCTTAAGTGAAGTTAGACTACGAGAATCTCTCTGTTGAGAATCATACAGACTTCATTTTAATGCTATAATAATATATTATGGGGATTATCCAAAAGAGAAGGGTTCTATGAGTTTGCAAAATCTTCCATTTTCTCAAGTTTCCTATGCAACATGGTGTTGACTTTAATTGATGCTCTGATTAGTCACTCCATTCTCTCAGACCGTAGCTGTGAGTCTCTCTGCTTATTACTAGAATCTGTTTAAGATTTGTGAGCAGAATCAACAGGAAACTTTAAATTAGTCATTATAAACAGAATGGCAGCTAATTTGAGATCAGACAGATTAAATCTTGTTTTCAGAGTTGGTTGAAGTCTGATGTCTAGTGAAATTTTAGCTACAGATTTAGGAGTTGCACTAGCTACATATTTAGGAGGAAATTATTTTAAAGGTGGCTGAACAGCCTCTCTATAGTAACAGAGACAAAAGCTTAAATCTGTTCTATTCAAGAGTGGGGTCTCTGCTTTTCCTTAGTTCTCTGCTTGTGAGTGTAGGCAGACAAATCTAGAGGACAGAGAGTAAAGCGAGGAGACAAACAGATGACTTCTTGCCTTCATTCTGCCATGACTGTCTGTGGCACACCGGCTTAGCCAAAACCCCATTTCTGCGTACTTTGTCTTTCCAAAGCTGTAGAAGAGGAATCCAGGACCTACAGCCACACAGCAGAGAGGAAGCCACATGCTGACGGATATCTACTTGGTTACCATCTCCACACAGTTTTCAGATCTCAGTTTTCTCTCTCTTTATAGTCCCTGCCAATTCATTAGGGCACAACAAAACAAAAAACCTGATTTGAGTTCAAAGTCATATCAAAGATAGACATCAAATTGAATGAACTATCAATATATTGTTAGTCAATAAGGCAAGGCTCTAAGGAATTTGGACTTTCGATCACAATAAATGTCCATCTTTGTATTCTGGTTCATGGTTGCTTTATGGAGCAATGTTATTTGCAGTTATCAAATGTTGCGATCACCATGGCAACTCCCCACTCACATTTTCTACTATTTAGCTTGTCAATCTGTTAGAGGTAGAGTTTTAATGCACGATCCTGCCAAAGGCTGAGCAATTTTGACATCCTTCCTGCACTCAGAAAGCGAAAGTTCTCAGCACCTCAGCAGTGCAGCTCAGCCCCCCCCAATGGAAGTCATCCTGCACTACTTTGTATTCGCAAAGAGTCTATCTCAAGTTCAGCTGGGGTGAGATACAACAAGTAGTCATTTATACACAGAAGTAATTTTGTTATCCTTGTAACAGCAGCCCCAGATGCCCCAGTCAGCGCAGCAGTAAGACATCACTTAGAGATGGTAATAAATTAATGTATTTTTAAAAACAAGGCTGCCTGGTTCTTTTGCACTTCTGTCATTTGTTCTTGTAGCATGAAGGATGTCATCCTTCCTTCTGTCCATCACTCTGACATGGGAAGAGCAGCTGAGAAGGTGGAGGATTATTTTGCTCTGACTGCATACTATTTTCTCATTTGTAGCTATCCACAGTCAGAGCACTCTAAACCTAGACTGACCTGTCACAATTTACCTTCTCTGATTTCCTACTTGTGATAGGAAAAGGGAAAAGAGAAGAATATAATGAATGAAATGAAATTCAATTAAACCCTCAGTCCAAGCCTGTCCAGTCCAACTATCACTTCTTCCAGGGAGATAAGCTTTATGAAAGGATGCCTGGAGCTCCACATCTATGCCAACACTCCTCCAGATCTGTCTACTGGGCAATGAGAGATGTGTCACCCCCACAACCTTGTGCAACCTGTTCATGCACCACTAACAGAGGTAGGATGTGCTTTAGTGCAGGCTCTGCAAGCTGACCTGAGAAATCAGAGGAACACATGTGGAACTCAGGCGAGCAGCTAGTAGCAGAACTTATGGCTAGATTAAATGTATACATGCAGGCTTATGAGTACATTTGGACCAGGTGTTATCTGAGTGGTTATTGTTGCTTCTACCCTTCCATGCTTTATTGCTGGGAACTGAAGAGCAGGAATTTCCTACATAGGAGCACTGTCCACCCAACACTTGGCAAGACAGGACCTCTATTGTCTAAACATAAGTGTGAATTTAAATGCAACTCAAATGGTATGTAATTACGTTCTATTTATTTGTATAATGCAATGGTGATGTTGTACGCTGTTCTAGCTTACGGATGTTTCTAAACCTACAGGAGCATCTAAAATGAGGCAATGTGCAAGCCTATTTTGTTTTGTTGCTACTAAGCACAAAGAGCTCCAAAATGCCAAGCAAGTCTTCTTCAAAACCCAAGTTTAGGTGTTGTCAGATTGAGTCACTCAGCCTTCACAGAAGATTATAACATCTATTGTTCAGGAATGTAGTGAAATATAATGTTTGGAGCCTGAACAAGTATGAGAGAAAGATGTAATTTTTCAAACTTGAAAAAGTGATGAGAAATTGCTGGTTTAACTTTTTTACCAATCTTTCTGAAAAACATGATCTTATTTATTTAACACAACTATGGTAGATTTTGGCCCAGAAGGATTTTGTTAGGAAAAGTTATATAAGTTAAAACAGATGCTAAAATTCAACAGCGACCAGAACATTCAATGTGTTGACACGGTAGAATAAAAAGTTGGTGCGTTATAATGCAGATGAATAATTAAGAAGACTGAATTTGTGGTATCAAGTTAGAATACTGATTTAGGTTCAATGGTATAGCTTTGAAAATACCAGGTGGGACATTCATATCAAAAAGTGTACTTGCCCAGTTCTAGCAAACAAGCATCAAAATGCTGCTTACATTTTCAGTAACGCTATATATCAAAAGAAAATCTCTGGATACCTTGCCAAGCATCTGAATGTTTGAAATAGGAAATTTCCACTCCGTGTTACAAGCTGATCAGTAACCTTACTGCAAAATCATACTTGAAACATCTGAAAAACAGCAATCTGCATCACCTTCTAGAAAACCCACCAGTCTCATTGCCGTCACCTGTATTTCATCAATCTATTAAAACTGACTACTGCTGTTCTTAGCTTCTGGTAACGGAAAGAACAAAAGACAATTAAATGGTGCTGTCAGGGCTCAAATTTGAGTCCTTGCAGTGAGGAAGGCTAACTACATACTGGGCTGTACTACTGAGAGCATAGCAAGTGGGTTAAGGAAAGGGATTAATCCCTGCTACACAGTTTCATGAAGCTACATCTGGAGTACTGTCCAATGCAGAAGGACATTAATAAACTGGACAGTGCCTGGCTGAGGGCAGGAGAACATGATATACAAGGAGAGGTTGAGGGATCTGGGTGAGTTTGACCTGGAGAAGAGATGTAATTACTTCCTTCAGCTACCTAAAAAGTGCTTAGAAAGAGGTCAGAGTAAAACTGTTCTTAGAGATACTCTGTGTTAAGATAAGAGGCAATGGGCACAAGCTGGAGTGAGGAAAATCCTAGTTAAATATACGGGAAAATATGCAGTTAAAAAAATGGAACAGGCTGTATAATCATTACCCTTGGAGATCTCTGAAACAACCTGGACAATGCCCTGCGCAATCTCATCTGATTTTGAAGGTAAGAGCTTTGAACAAGAAGATGACTAGACGATTTCTAGAGGTCCCTTCCAACGTGAACTATTCTGTGATTCTACAAAAACAATGTTTCAACTGAGGTGAATTTATGGCCTATTACCAAAATGTCTATGAATAGAATTATATTTAAAGTTTAAAAGTCCTGAATCACCTATTAAGATATGACCGGATATGGAATGTAACAGATGAACATACTGAAAGGCAGGTAATAACCGTGACATTGTCAAACACAAACCAGAATAGTTAAGGGTCCAGTACAGCACTGGAGTCCCTCCGAGGCACTGCACATTTACTACATGCAGTACCTGTAGTGCATTAATCAATCATTGGTAACTCTGTTTCTAGACTTTAAGTTTAGAATATTTCAGTTTAGAGCATGCAGGGATGTGACGAGGAAGGCCAAGGCCCACCTGGAATTGAAGCTGGCGAGGGATGTCAAAACCACAAGAAGGGCTTCTTCAACTACATCAGCAGCAAAAGGAAGCCTAGGGACAATGTGGGGCTGCTGCTGAATGAGGTGGGTGTCCTGGTGATGGAGGATGCAGAGAAGGCAGAGCTACTGAATGTCTTCTTTGCTTCAGTCTTCAGTGCCAAGGCAGGCCCTCAGGAATCCCAGGCCCTGGAGGTAAGAGAAGAAGCCTACAGAGAGGATGATTTTCCCTAGGTCGAGGAGGACTGTGTGAGGGATCGCTTAAGCAATCTGGACGCCCACAAATCCATGGGCCCCGATGGAATGCACCCACGAGTGCTGAGGGAGCTGGCGGATGTCATTGCTGAGCCACTCTCCATCATCTTTGAGAGGTCCTGGAGGACAGGAGAAGTGCCCGAGGACTGGAGAAAGGCCAATGTCACTCCAGTCTTCAAAAAGGGCAAGAAGAAGGACCCAGGGAACTACAGGCCGGTCAGCCTCACCTCCATCCTGGGAAAGGTGATGGAGCACCTTATCCTGGAGACCATCATCAAGCAAGTGGAGGAAAAGAAGGTTATCAGGAGTAATCAGCATGGATTCATCAAGGGGAAATCATGCCTGACCAATCTCATGGCTTTCTATGATGACATGACTGGCTGGGTAGATGAAGGGAGAGCCGTGGATGTTTTTTACCTAGACTTCAGCAAGGCTTTCGAGACGGTCTCCCATAACACCCTCCTAGGGAAGCTCAGGAAGTGTGGGCTGGATGAGTGGTCGCTGAGGTGGATTGAGAACTGGCTGAATGGCAGAACTCAGAGGGTTGTCATCAGTGGCTCTGAGTCTAGTTGGAGGCCTGTAAATAGTAGTGTCCCTCAGGGGTCAGTACTGGGCCCAGTCCTGTTCAACTTCATCATCAATGACCTGGATGAAGAGTTAGAATGTACCCCCAGCAAGTTTGCTGATGACACCAAACTGGGAGGAGTAGTAGATACAGCAGAAGGCTGTGCTGCCATTCAGCGTGACCTGGAGAGGCTGGAAAGTTGGGCAGAAAGGAACCTGATGAGGTTCAACAAAGGCAAATGCAGGGTCCTGCACCTGGGGAGGAACAACCCCATGCACCAGTACAGGCTTGGGGTGGACCTGCTGGAGAGCAGCTCTGTGTAGAGGGACCTGGGTGTCCTGGTGGTTGACAGGTTAACCATGAGCAAGCAGTGTGCCCTGGCTGCCAAGAAAGCTAATGGGATCCTGGGGTGCATTAGGAGAAGTATGGCCAGCAGGTCGAGGGAGGTTCTCCTTTCCCTCTACACTGCCCTAGTGAGGCCCCATGTGGAGTACTGCATCCATTTCTGGGCTCCCCAGTTCAAGAAAGATGAGGAGCTACTGTAGAGGGTCCAGCGGAGGGCTACGAGGATGGTGAGGGGACTGGAGCATCTCTCCTATGAGGAGAGGCTGAGGGAGCTGGGCTTGTTTAGCCTGAAGAAGAGAAGGCAGAAAGGCGACCTAATAAATGCTTATAAATATCTCAAGGGTGGGTGTCAAGAGGATGGGGCCAGACTCTTCAGTGGTGCCCAGCGACAGGACAAGGGGCAACGGGCACAAACCGAAGCAGAGGAACTTTTGTCAGAACACGAGGAAGAAGTTCTTCCCTCTGAGGGTGAGGGAGCACTGGAACAGGCTGCCCAGGGAGGCTGTGGAGTCTCCTTCTCTGGAGATATTCAAGACCAGCCTGGACAAGGTCCTGTGCAGCCTGCTGTAGGTGACCGTTCTTTGGCAGGGGGGTTGGACTAGATGACCCACAGAGGTCCCTTCCAACCCCTACCATTCTGTGATTCTATGTTTCTGTGATTTTGAAAATGCCTTTATGCATGAGAACTAAGCTCTTATTCTATTAATTTCTGAGAGCAGATAGTAAAAAGTAAGGAAAGGCAAGGATAAAAGAAGCAGAAAATGTGAAATTATCTTACCTAGTTATAGGAACTGGAGACAGAAATCTGAGAGATATTTCACCCAACAAGGTAGTAATTTTTTTTTTTTTTTTACAAGAAATTTATCCTTTTGCTTCTGAGGCATCTAAGGAAAGCGAGGATGAATGCAGGAATGGTAAGAATAAGGAATTGGTTACAAGGAAGGTGACAGTAGATTCGACTGCAAAGAAAGTTGTCAGGCTGGAGTATCCTAATGCCAGGCTGTGGGCTCTGGCTTTGAGCAGAACGAGAGAGGTGTCTTCATGAAGCTTACGCAGAATGCTTCACCACAGGAAAGCTGAGAAGCGCGCCACAGAGATTG
This sequence comes from Opisthocomus hoazin, assembly GCF_030867145.1. Taxonomy (NCBI): domain Eukaryota; kingdom Metazoa; phylum Chordata; class Aves; order Opisthocomiformes; family Opisthocomidae; genus Opisthocomus; species Opisthocomus hoazin. The sequence continues at coordinate 10,788,588 of NC_134414.1, read as the reverse complement.
GTGGGAATGCCACACAGGAGAAGCTGGAGCATCGCAATGACTTCACTAACAGACTCCCTGAAGTTCAGAGGAACTTGAAGCAGATGTCACATTTAGAGCTGTTGGTGGGGTTTTCGCCTTGTTTCAGAACAGCATTTTGAAAACTGTCCTCAACTCAGGGGGTATTTCTTCTTAAGGGGTTAGTTTTATGATCAGATGCACAGATTGATATTTCAAATTTTTAAGTTTTTCTATGCCTAGTAAATTCAGTTTTGAAGAACTCCAGCAGATAACATGAACCCTCATTCTGGCTTTTCTTTGCAGAAGCTTTGCAAACTTCTACAGTGGTTGACTGCATATCGCAGTGTTCCCCACAATGAGTTTCACCTTTTGTTAACTGACCTGATTTTTTACCCCTCTCATCTGTTGAAGAAAGATTGACTGCGTGTTTATGCCTGGGCAAAGATAGCACCAAGTGTGAGCAACCTTATAAAGAGCACAGTCTGACTTGAAAGTTTTCCTGGATGATAAATGCAGTGCATGCTGCTTTGATAGGGATCAGGTAGGTATCAGAATTTGCAGGTTTCTCTATAAGGAGAATGTTTTTTTTCAACAGTCAAATGCCAGTTTTGATTATGCCTTTAGTATGGTTCAAACAGGGGCACAAATTTACGGGATTTTTAAAAATATACATCTATTTGTTTAGGGAATAAGAACAAGAAAAATGAGGAGTAAAAATGTCAATATTACTATGTTTAGAAAGACATTACTTTATTACAGCACACTACACCTAACCTAATAAGCAACTACAATAAGAGTTTCTTGTGAAGATTTTTCTTGAAAATACTATTTATTATGTTTTCTTTTATGAGTATTATTTGAGTGGCTAAAATAATGTTGTGGAACAGGACGTCTGAATTTTCTTTCTATTGCTTTTGCTCAGTTTGGGTAAATAACAGTCCTTTTGTCCCCTGTCTTGCTAAAATAACAATTCTGCAGGCTTTTTACCCAATTTCTTTTCTCAGTGGTTGTTACAAGAAAAATTGTTACTGAAAATCTAAGAGTCATAGTTGTTATGGCAAACACTCACCCATTTACTTTCTAGAAATATATTTATCAGATATTTACTGTACTTGTGTCAATTTCAAAAGCTTATTCCATGTGAAAAAAGAACACAGCTGTTACACATGCATATGAATGCACTAAATCTTTGAAGAATTACTGAATGCTTAAGAGATCTGGGCACTGTAGTTCTTGCTAATTAAACTGGGTTCAATTTCTTTCTGAGCTTAAACTGAGAAATATTTTAAATTTAAGAGCAGACTACATTCAGTGGCAGAACCCCCACCCCCATAATTCAGAGAAATGAAAACACTTTCAAGCTGAATCAGAATACAATGCATTAAATCCAAACTCAAACCTTCTTCCAGATAATTATATTGCCACAGATGGAGGTATGCAATTTACCGAGCATCTGTGCATAGCAAAATTTTGGACAACGTGGGTGGTGCAACTTTTAAATCATACACATGCTGTGACTGAAGCAAAGCAAAAAGACTCATTGATGAGAGTTATTTTATGATTTCAAACAAACCCAAAGTATTGAATTTCATTGTACAATTAAATGCATAAAAGCACAGTGGAAAGTCAAGTGCAAACGTGGCTGCATATTGGGAATTAGAAAAACAAATGTGTCCTCTAGGCATAATTCTGCTCCCTTTGTGTAAGTCAAAGATAGACTAAAAAAGGAACATCTAGATAAAAACAGGATGAGAAGCAGAGCTGGTCAAAGAGCAGAAAATCCTGTTCACAAAGAGCATGCCTTCATTAGAAAATGGACTATTCTTCTTGGCATCTTTGCTGTCTTCTAGTATGTACTGCTTGCAGATTTCTTACAGATGCAGCTTTGCAAGCTTAACTCTTCAGCTGGGGCGCTGCTACCAAAATGCTATGATCAGATATGTGGGCAATACTTCCTTCAGTTAACTCCCACTGTTTGGACTGCTATGATTCAGGTATCCCAATAAAACTTGAGAGGCAAGGAAAGCAAGAAAGACAGAAAGACAGACAGACAGAAAGAAGGGAAGAAGGAAAGAAAGAAAGAAAGAAAGAAAGAAGGAAAGAAAAGGGAAGGAAGGCAGGCAGATGGGAAGGAAGGAAGGAAGGAAAGAAAGAAGGAAAGAAAGATGTAATCTAATACACCCAAGCACAATTATTTGGTGTCTACACCTCTGATTTTTATTAACTGACTACATGCTTGTAAATGCATGTCAATGCACCTGATACAGTGAGCTCACAGGATGTTTTGTATCAACAGCATTTTCAGTAATATTTGTTAGTGCATGTATAGCCCCCCTATAAATCTACTTCAGCCATCTAATACACCTGATACAGTCATCAAGCACACGTTGTCTGTGTGGTGAAAACTAAATCCAAGAGGGAAAACAAAAAGCCAGAAAAGTCAGAATCCCATGACATCTGCATCACCAGCATGGGAATTTGATTACGGATCAAGAGAGGATAAACACTCACCTTTCCAGCTATCCAGCTAGTGCTTGTGCTACAGACTTTCTACTTCTGTTAGTGTTGTTGCTGGCTTTATGCCTGCTGTAGGAGGACAGATGATGTTTGATCTGGCATAAAGTTGGGACTCAGGTGCAGAGGGTGACATACCAACACACAACCGCTCAAATTTTCTGAATAGGACCAAATCAGCTGCCTAGGCTTACAGAGCATCAGTGTTTTACCTCATCCTGCAGCAGGGAGTTTGGTCCAGACGGATTCGCTGTAACACCAAGCCACAGCCTGCAGGGTTACGCTGTGCCACAAGCACAGCATCCTCTTTGCTCAGGGTAGACTCTGAACCTTTCCAAACTCCCATACAAATTGATCCTTTCCTGGAGTACGCATAGGAAATAGGGCGTTCACAAATACTACATCTGTGCAGAAAACAAGAACAACTTAGATGAAAGGGGGAAACTAATACATTTACACACAGTAAGTCATGCTGAGCCTGTTTCCCATCTGCTCCCATGACAAATGTACTTCTACATGTCACTTCTGCCTGTCTTCGTTTATTCAGCCCTCACTGAAAGCTTCTGTAAAAGGTTAGTGGATCCCAGAGCAAGGAGGCTGCACCAACAAGCATATCTCTTGTCCCTAGTACCAAGTTGTCCCTGCTCTTGACATTCAATTTTGCTACAGTGCCAGGTTTTGGCCTCTTCACCTGCCACATTCCTCACCACGGTCCAGTCTCCGTAGCTATAGATCTCACGCTACTTGGTGCTGAGGAAGAGAAGGATCAAGATCTGAAGCATAAGGATTATAGCTGTAAGGTGTAATGCTTGTGGTCCCTCACACAGACACATTAACCCCTCCATCTACAGTAGCCAGAACAGCAAATAGAATTTTGCAAGGTTTTTCTTACTGGCTTTTTGTCTTGGTCCCATTGTTATCTACAGTTTTTTTTCCATCCCACGGTTGGAGCAGCTTGCATGTCCACCAGTCCCATCCCCTTCACAGTGTGGCAGAACTGAATCTTGCTGTCCTGAGAAGCCCTTAGCTTCCTCTGGAGATGGATGCAGGCTAAATAAAGATTAGGCTAATTACTTAATGAGCTTAGTGATGAAAAGGCAACAATACTAGGATACGCAGCTGACCTGCCATAAAAATGAAACAGAGAATTTCATGTAATTGCCTGAACACCTCCTGTCATTAGTTGGCAAACAATACAGAGCTACACAGTGATCACAAAATCTGTTCACCGAACTGTATCAAGTATGAACAAACTCATAAACACTGTCATCTGACTGCAAACATTCCATGAAGAGAAGCAAACCATGTTTTTTTCCCAGTAAATTGTTTACCAGTAGAAATTTGTTATAATGCAGCTATAGAAGTAATATTCAATATCATCTTTTATGTGAAGAAAGTGATCTGAGTCCATCCAAGATTATTGTATTAATCAAAAGAGATAAATAATTTAAAGGTTTGTCTGAGAGTATCAGTCTCAGTGCAAAGATCAATGCAGGTACAAAGCTTCAAGAACTGTGTATACATCTATGGTCACAAGCATAAACGGTGAAACTACTCGGTATCTGGCCAGAGCATAGCCTTTGTGAAAGAAAATTTTGCTGTGAATAGCTCTGAATATCTATTTTCATGGTGGTTGGTTTTCTCTATACAATATTTAATTAACAGCACCTAATTTTTCTCCCTCCTTGGAGTCCACAAATTAAAGTAGCATGCTGATAATCCACATGAAATGGTGACTGTGGGGCAAAGCAATCATTTTTAAGTATGCCCATACTTTCAAGAACTTTCAAGTAGTTTTATACATTCTAAAGAGGAGAAAAGTAGTTTTTAATTTTGGGTCATTTAACTAGCTAACTGTCATGCCTATATTGAGCATTTTCCTGAAGGGGTATGTAAGCCCTAAATTTCACAAGATCTCAGCACCCAAATTTAGAAGAAAAGATTTTTGAAGACCTCAGTAGAGTGAGGTAAGATATTGCTAGATATGTCACTACACCTCCTGACATTTGAAATCTGGCCCTGACATAGGCTATGAATGCTGTGTACCTTTGAAAAATTAAGACTTTCTCATGACAGTGGCTAATGCACACTTTAGTTTTTAAAATGCGGCTTCTATTATTTTAATGTGTTAATTGAACAAAACCCCAAGACTTAATATGTAATATACAAACCTTGGAAATGTTCTGCAGCCTTCCTGGGAAGAAGCTAAGAAATGGCTTTAAATAGCCAAGATTTTCTTTTACTGTATTTACAGATGGTTAGGGGTATGCAACACCTTTCATTCAGTGTAAACATCTGGGCTATAAAGAGAGTGCTTAGAACTTCATGGCCCTATATCGTTTATGTATGAATATGGTTCCTTTTACCATCTTGCAGTTGCTAATTTGCTTGTTCTCACCATGTGATGGGATGGTCTGCAAGCTCCACCTTGCCCAGCTCCAGGCTGTCTCGTGGAGCAGAGATAGGCTGGCAGCAGGAAATTTGGAAGAAACTGAACGAAGTGGGAGAGAAAGCAGGAGGACATTGCAGAGGTTGGAAGGCTGGGGAGGGCTAGCAGAGGTTAATCTTCCTTCCTTGACTGCACTACTCCCATTCTGATTGCTCTGCCTGTGATGGGGTGGCTGGGCTTCACTCCAGGGTGGTAGCAGAGTCCTGAACTGCAGGATGGACCCAGCATCAACATGAGGACAGGCTACATTGGTGGACGACAGGTTGACCATGATCCAGCAGTGTGCCCTGGCTGCCAAGAAAGCCAATGGGATCCTGGGATGCATCAGGAGGAGTGTGGCCAGCAGGACGAGGGAGGTTCTCCTTCCCCTCTACACTGTCCTAGTGAGGCCCCATCTGGAGTACTGCATCCATTTCTGGGCTCCCCAGTTCAAGAAAGATGAGGAGCTACTGTAGAGGGTCCAGCGGAGGGCTACGAGGATGATGAGGGGACTGGAGCATCTCTCTTATAAGGAAAGGCTGAGGGAGCTGGGCTTGTTTAGCCTGAAGAAGAGAAGGCAGAAAGGCGACCTAATAAATGCTTATAAATATCTCAAGGGTGGGTGTCATGAGGATGGGGTCAGCCTCTTTTAAGTGGTGCCCAGCGACAGGACAAGGGGCAACAGGCACAAACTGAAGCAGAGGAAATTCCACCTGAAGATGAGGAAGAACTTGTTCCCTCTGAGGGAGACAGAGCACTGGAACAGGCTGCCCAGGGAGGTTGTGGAGTCTCCTCCTCTGGAGATATTCAAGACCAGGCTGGACAAGGTCCTGTGCAGCCTGCTGTAGGTGACCGTTCTTCGGCAGGGGGGTTGGACTAGATGACCCACAGAGGTCCCTTCCAAACCCAAACGTTCTGTGATTCTGTCATTCTGTGATTCTGTGGGATGACTAGAGAAGGCTGTAAGGGAGACAGCACAGCTACGTGTTGTCCCTCAGTGTATGTAGCAAGAGATCTGATAAATCAGATGAAACACTAAACTATTCCTCCTTTTGTTCCAAATCGTATTCTCCCACTACTTCAGCTTTCTCACTTGTGACACAAATTGTTGCCTATCTCATGGGCATGGATGAGAAACTGCTGGGTGGGTTTTTTGTAAAATGCCTTAAGACTCCTGGCTGAAAGTTTGTGCAGAAATGCAAATTGTTTTTACCTTTCTCTAAAACACTGCAATGTAATCAGTGGACAAATGCAGACAAGCCCAAAAGGCTTGTAGCAACCAATAAATCCTTTCTTAAAAAAACCCTACATTAGCATCTGAAATGTAAGTAAAAATATGAAACAGTTGGTCAAGGAACACCAGTGGAAGGAAGTGATAAATGACAGGATGAGGGGATCTGAACGGGTCTATCAATTACACTGAAAGTAATGAAACCCAGCCAAATACATACATACAGTAGTTCTAGTAATATATCTACTTAAAAATCACAGGGAAAACATTGAATCCAATGAATTTTAGCAAGAAACCAACATCTAGCATTAGTTTTCTGAAAGACCTGTTTCTTTTGGATTGGTTTGCATTGGGATGCAATTATACCACCTCTACCCTGCACCGTTTAGCCAACACCTGGAATACTGTGTCCAGATTTAACCCCTCTATAGGCCAAAAGAGACATTAGGAAATTGGAGAGTGTCCAGAGAAGGGCCATGAAAATGATTAGAGGCTGAAGAACCTGATGAAGAAAGGTTGAAGGAATTTGGTTTTGTTCAGCCTAGAGAAAGGAAGGCTTGGGGGCATCTAATTACTGTCTTCCTATACCTGAAAGTTCGTTATAGAAAAGGTAGAGGTGCTCCCTTCAAAAGATGCACAGTGACAGGATAAGAGGTAAGGGACATGTCTTGCTTTGGAGGAAATTCCATCTGGATATACAAAAAAAACCCCAAACATTGACATGAGAAAAATTAAATGCTGAAAGGGGTCACCCTGAGAAGTGACGTAATCGCCCTTACTGGAAATATTCAAGACTTGATCTGGAGGTCCTTGGATAACCTAGTCTAAGGCCCTGCTTTAGCCACAGAGTTGGACCAGATGATGTCCCTACCAGCATGGCCTTTTCTGTGATTCTGTGATTTCTAGCTATGCAATGATTGCTGAACAGAAGAAACATTTGATGGTGTAATAAGCGAAAATCATTCTTTAATGATTTGGGGCATACTTTCTGAAGGCTATGCTCCGTACATTCTGAAAGCAGACTGTTAGTTATCAAATATTTGACGATATTTCAATAGAAGAGCCAATCTGAATAATTTAAATGGGACTTCAGGAAAAATTTGTTAACAAAATGCCCTTTCATCTATGATGAAAAAACAACCTTTTTTTTCTCGAGAGCCACTGTAATTCAGACTCTATTTCTCTAACTTTCCCTATGCATTGTATAGCTTAAGAGGATTTGAAAATTTTATTGCCACTGTCACTGTAAGCAAAAAGATATACCCAAGACTTATCTTTGGAGAATACAAAAACAGGTGCTAATACATTACAACAAATATTCCCAAGGCCTAATGACACAACAAACAGCAACAGAAGTCGTCTGTACTGTTGGTAATTCTGTGTTCTTTTAATTTTGCAACTAATCATTTTAGAAAATCTAGTAAAATACCTCTGAGAGTCATGAAGAAACAACATTAACTTACTTAAATTCATCGGGGTAAAAGAAAAAAAAATGATTCATGGAACTATTCCCAGACCTAATGTGTGGATAATAAGCAAATTACTCTCCTCTCTGTATGCGAGTTCTTATGGAAGGAAAATATGTTTTCAGCATGTTAAACCAAAGCTGTGTCACCAGAATCAGCCTATACAATAGCCTATATACAATACAATACAATACAATAATCACAATTACACAGGGGCAAATGCTCTCATTTTCTCTGTAAGTCAGTGAAAAAGGGAAAGGGAGACCCAGAATCGTCTCCTACAGAAGTCTGCGGGGAAAGGACAGCTCCTGCAGGTTTCCTTTTCAAGGCTGAATCAGTGACAATTCCTGTTCCGGGACGCATATAGCAACCCTCTTTTTACACCCGTCAGCAGTGTTGATGCTGTCAAGTTATATCAGGTAGCAGTAAGTGGGAAAGATATAATGCATCCTCTGGGAGCTGCCAGTTATCAAGCAGTTTTCCTCAAGCCCTTGCTTTCCCTGAAAGCTGTGGTCTAAAGAAACACAACTGAATTCACAAGTCCCAAATTTCGCTTCCACTAACATTGCTTATACAGCTTTGCCAGTTCAGAGGGGCTTGGAGTTGTTCTCTTGTGAGTGTAAGTAGAAGTTTCATTCATTTATTTGTGAAGATGGTACAGAAATAATTGAACACATTACGAGTTGTGCCTATTTTCTACTTATTAGTAATATGGAGGCAGGCTATTTTTTGTGAAATATTTTATTGTCTTCTATTCAGTAGGCAAATATCCCATTAAATTTAAATGATAAACTAAGTGACAGTCAGAGATTGAGATTTAAAGTTAAAATGCCGCTAAGACCCTTTCCACCATTATTTGTTAAAATCTACTGTGAAAGAGTAGTCCCACATAAGTGCTACTCATGGGAAGGATCCATCTAAATTAAGATTTAGACATGAAAATTCACATAAAATCCTAAACCAACATTAATCTCAAGTCAGCGATGATGCCGTTTTACTGTCTGGGACTGCCCAGCTGTATAAACACCTAAACTCATTAAACACTTCCCCAGCTGGCCAGAAGGTTCCCTGTGGTCATCTACTCCTGTTTCAGCATGCCAGTTGGACAGGACCCTGAATGGATAGACTATTTCACATGTCCTGTTGACTCCTTGTGTTTCCAGTTTCCAGTCTCCTTCTCTGGAGATATTCAAGACCCGCCTGGACAAGATCCTGTGCAGCGTACTGTAGGTGACCCTGCTTCGGCAGGGGGGTTGGACTAGATGACCCACAGAGGTCCCTTTCAACCCCTACTATTCTGTGATTCTGTGAAATGCACACCTAGCTAGAGCAGACTGGAAAGGACTGTGTTCCCTACGTTCCCGGTAGGGTATATAAGGCACAAAAGAACATTGCTAATTTACTTACCCAAAAGCACAAGCCTTAACCTAGGTTGCACCCTAGAACAGGGTGCAACTTCTCAATTGTCACTATTAACTGTTTCATCTTGTCTGTTCTGTGAAGTTCTTAATATAGTTGCAAAGTTATTAGAGCAAACCAGTTAGTAACAATAAACATTACTGAACAAAAGCTGGTGTGAAAAAACTTAGTTACTTGTTATGCAGTATAAGATAACACAGAAACCTTTTTAAAAATTCTTATTTCTGAGTTATTTAATGATGACTAAGTCTCTGTTTAGATGATTTCCTTTTGTTTAACCCAAATATTAAAGAGTCACTAATAGAACCTGGCTATGCATTAAAAATAAGAAGTCTTGTATTTGCCAGACATTCTGAAATCATCTAACCCAGACATCAGACACTTTTAGACACTCAGTATTTCTGAATATGAAACTTTTGTATTATCATGATTCACAAACAACTACATCAAAACACCAGCTTAGTTTAGTATTAAGTGATACGAACATAGGAACTGCCGAGCTGAGTCAGAGAGGTGGTCCTTCAGGAAACTGCTTTAAAATAGTGAGAGACATCCCAAAGGGAACACAGTTGCTGCCTCTCTCAAACCTCTCCTGAGTTTTGCAGTAGTTGAACTGTTCTTTAAGATTCAGCACTGTATTCTCTGATTACGTGAAAAAGACAATTCTAATAAAATCGTTGTACATTTTTAGCTCTCATCACAGTGAGCTTCCTGGCTTGTTCATAAGTGGGAGCTGCATTTCTATCTCTCTGTATACAATATCTTTCGCTGCTGCTACCTGCTGATCCTGGCATCATTACCGGGATATGCTGTATCTTCAGTGCACAAATCCCCCCTTTCCCTGCAGATACATGTGGGGTCTCTCACATCAGAACCTCCCACTTTCTCCTCCACTCTCAGGTACCCGACAGCCCCTGTCCTCCTTCAGACACACACACAGCATGGACAGGCACCAACACCACCGTGCAACAGAAGTGTAAAGGTTCTTGCTTTTTTAAACAATATTATGAATTTTTGGGTTCTTGGCTGGTGTTTTTACTGCTGTAAATAAGTAAGTGAAATGGAGCACAGACAAAGCATCAAATTATATCGAAATGTGTGGTCTAAATTTTCCCACTATAAGGCTGCACGCTTGCTGTATCATTATTATTAATGTCACGGAGTATCTGAAGAAAGCACAGCTTACATCTTCCAATGCAGTGAATGATATAGGCAATTTAAAATTCAAACTCATCGACTTAAATTCTATTCTATATGGATTAATTTGCTTTAACTGACAATCATGTGTCAGTCTCTGAAGACAAACTCGCAGCATTGGAAAAATCTGATTTGAAATTGCTACTATTTCGGAAGTCATGCAAGCAATGTGGAAAGTAGATCCACAGTATAAGGGCGCGGGTTTTCCAAACTCATCACCATTTGTCCTTGATTTTGAGACTCTGTCCTCTGACACAACCTCACCTTCAGAGGTCTGAAACATTGTCAAAAGAAGTAGTAAATCTGTATTACAATTCCTTTCAATGCTAAAAAGGAGTCTGCTAAACCCAGAACATCTAAAACTAAACATGTAGCTCGTATTATCTCCTTGGGATATAGGTACGTTCTGAAAAAGTTACTTCCTGGACACTTTACTCTTAACAGCATTTGCTGGGGACCTCATGCACGTTTGCTTTACAGCAGTTGAATTCCACTGAATTGAACATTATTCCGCTTGGTGCAGGAGAGGGAATCAAGCTGGAAAGTGAGCACAGAGCGTTTCATAGGGCTTCAAGCTCTGCTGCTTCAGTCTTTCTACTACAGAGGAACAAATGCCATTTGCAGACTCTTACGCATCTGTAAGCTGGCTTGTGTTGGGATATGGGCATCAAAAGAAAGTCTCCCAAATCAGAATTGTATTTCCATTATTGGTTCCAAGATGGAAGAAAAAAAAAAAGAAGAAACGAAAGTGACTGTGGAGAACTCTGCCCAACACCACTAAGAAACACCAATGGACTCCTTGGACTTAATTGTCATGGAGAATCATTTTTGTAGTCCAATAAGCCCTTTCTCCTTTACCTTATTTAAGCAACAGAACAGAGAAACAAAAAGAAGGATGAACAAATAAAAGTTTTAAGACCAGACTTCCCCTTTAAAGTTTTTCCCTGGCTTTCCCAGGTTGTTGGCATCCCTGGAGACTGACTGTCAGCAGGAGGGAGTCATATCCTACCCCCTGTGGAATAACTGCATGCAGAAGATCACTTAAAGCCAGAGCAGACATTGCCCCATCACTCCGCAACACAGGGAACAGAAGCAGGCTTTGCAGCCATACAGCTTAGGAGTTCAGCAGAGCTTCTGTGTGACAGCAGAACGCCGCTTTCTATTTCATAAGGTCCCTATATATCTAGCTTGAGTTTCTACAGATGGGTAAAATACGGCCAAAAAATATTATCCCATCATTCCCTTGCCTAGAGTATCTATTCTGTATCCATTTTAGGAATATGCTGATATTTTGCATTTTCCAAAGAATCTTAGCTGCTTCTTCAAAGTTCAGCTCTCATCCTCCATGTAGTTCAAGACATTGTCTGTAAAGATTAAGCTTAACAGAGTACAAAGAAGTCAGATTCACTCTTCTTTCAAAGCTGTTACTGTGGTTAAAAACCAGCACTTCTAAGAGGTACTAACTGCAGTCACCCTTACATGTCACCTCCTGATATTTACGTATGAAACTAGATTCCTTGTCTGGATAGATTTCAATCTCATTTATCATTATTCTGTAAGCTGTAGGATACATGAAAACAGCTTGGTAAGAAAAAATATTTAACAGCAAAATCTTTAGTATAAATACTTCTCATTTTAGTATATCTGTATTTTCTTTTCTTCCCTTTTTTGTTCTTAGAGTTTGATGGCACAATAAAGCCCCCATTTCTCAGTGGCGCTAATCAAGAGGGTTGCAATCTGAAAAGTAACTGCCTAGTACTCAATTCTTGACTTTTTTTTTTACATTTTTCTACCTGTGTAGTTGTTTTTTTAGTGGCTTCTCATTTAGTGCCTTAACTCCTATCTGCTTTTTTAACATTAGGCACAGATCCATTTGAGATGATTATGATGACAACAGTGAAAACAACTGAATAAATTCCACCGTTTGTAATATTGATCTACACTTTCCTGTTTGCTACAAGCAGAATTAGAAACCAGAAATGTATTTCATTGGAATTCAATGCTTGCAAAAACTGAAAAAAAACAAGTTGCTAAGGTCAGCATGAAACAGGAAGAAAGACATTATTGCTCACTCTGCTCATTTCCCCAAAACATTTTGGTACTAATACATCAAGACCGTAATTCACAGAAAGACTTATTGTCCCTTGTTCAAAATTCACCAGTCATGCTCCTTCATGACTCTCTCACCTTTTTTTTCTATGCTCTTTAGGTCCTTTATGTTCTTTCAAACTTGCCTGTTGTTCCATAAGAACAGTGCACAGATTTAATCTGCAGCCTAACTTTTATAGCATAAAAAACACCTCTGGGTAAACTTCACTTGAAAAAAAATGAGAAAACAGTGTCCCCAATATCTGATAAGTCAGCCTCATTTCTGCCTTCATTTGTTGGTTCCTCACTGTGTGAAGAAAGGGAAGACAGAAAAAAAGAAAGAACAAAAGAAATGTTTCCCCATTTTGCCTTTTAAAAACAACTGCCTTTCATACCAAATAATAATAGCTCGCCTTCCTATCTGTAATTCACCTTTTCTGGCAGGTGTATTACAAGTTAATGAAACAGAGGAAAACAGAAGTTACATGACATTATTCATTACTGTAAAGGTGCTAGAATAATTTCTAGTGGCCCTGAATATGGCAATTTATTTTTTCTTCAGAACATAACCTACACAATAACATATTCTGATTTCCTGCTTCTCATTTACTGTCCGAGTATATTTATCTACAGAAATAAGTTAACAAATAAGTAATCTCATAAAAAGCATGCTAGAAGGAACTCCTACTCAAGGAAGACCCATACCAATAGACAGAAATCCTCATGATGCAACTTGAATAGCATGTCAGTAATTAATAAAATACACAACCGGTGGATAACTTCTGAGTGTTGCCACATCTACTGGAGGTGGAGAGGTAAGTAATTCCACCTAGTGCTTTCTAGAATTTTTGCTATATGGTATTCTCTTTACGTAGATCACGGCTTAAATATTCACCGTGAAAAACCTCTTAAACAATGAGCTGTTTCACAGCTAAGCTGCACTAGCAAAGCTTATATAACTGTGAGACAGCCAAGTATAATCCACAGTTTTCTTTCGTTACCTACAAATGTATTTCCTTGCTAGGGGTCATAGCATGACCAGATACTACAGTATTTACGATCTGCTGAAACTAAGTCCCACTCCCAGTGGATCTTAGCCATTGGTTAAAAACTGACTTGAGCTTGTGGGTACTCCATGTTGTCCAAGCCACATTGTAACCTGAGAATGCTATATCTGATAGTAGTAACTTCAAGGTGAGTGAATATTATTATCCCATCTGACATGTCTATGAGACACCAGCTTTAATGCCCTTGTCTTCTTCAGCACATGAGCGTGTGAGCTGCCATTTTTGCCTATAGGAGTAGGAGCAGGACCTAACGGAAGGTCATATGATACATCTGGTAGAGCCAGGCAGAACTTAGAGCTCCTGGTTTAAAGACTTCCCTACTGATTGTACCATCTAACTGACAGCAGTTAAATATTGACATGGCAAATGTTCCTCCGTATGGCACTGGCAATGTTTTATAAGATGAGACGTGAACTGCAAATACATTACTGTAGAGGGTACAGAGTCTTGCTTATAATCATTGTTCAGAATGCGACGAAATAATATTGAAGGAAAAAATGCATAACTTGAAATGGCAAAGAAATCCTGGCATTCCTATAGGACTCTTCTTCCTGAAAGTACAAACGAGTGCAGTGCCTCTAAGGGAAATTTCAAAACCGCTCACAGTTAACTTAATCCTACTAGTGCGAGTGAGAGCAAGGGTAAGCAGTGCAGAAATCTTTAAGTATCCTGCTAGGAATGTTTCAAACCAGTCTTGCTCATAATGTTTATAAATTGTTCAGAAACACACAGGAACTACAGCCAGGGGATATATGAGGGCACAGGACTGCAGAATTCAAACTGATGTGCTCCAGGAAGCAGGGAACACACAGATGAAGAGATCCACTTAACGCTGCAAACACTACATACAAGGCTTTCCGTGAGACAGTAAATTTTAGCTCGCTCATCTAATGAGAAGCTTTACGTAAAGACCCTCCTTGGCAGCCTGGCAGGCGTTTGCTCGGGAAGGCACACTGCGCGTTGACTCACTCGGCTGGGACTACCCCAGAGCTGCCTCAAGTCCTGATGGTACGCATCTAGCAAAACTGTTTCTAGCGAGGGAGGGGATGGATGGGTACATTAGCAAGGAAGGTAGGAGGGAAGATAACTAGAGGCATAGTCTGCTGAGATATAAATTTCATCCTAAAGCACTTTCTCAGTAAAGCTCACCATTCCCCATTCCACTGCAAAATCAGGGCAACGCAGGAATTTGTTGACAAAATGAAGAGTTAAAAGCAGGCCCCCCAGAGCATGGGGCCCCAGAGCATGGGGCTGGCGCTGGACTGCTGCTTCCTTGTGCTGGTCCCTAAATCGGCTCTGGAGGCAGCAGCTGGCAATGGCATTGCACAGTGAGGACTCGCTGGGTATGGTTGGGACGGCTCAAGGTGAAAAGCAGAATTCAAAACTAGAACAGAACTCATCCCAGTTGCAGTTTTTAACTAGATAAAGGGGGAGAGAGGAATTTTTTCTAGCTAGTGTGGCTCTTTTCTCAAGAAAACTTTGCAAAGAGTCAATGAGTACAAAGCTCTCCTAAAGCACAGGTTTTCAAAGGAAAAATCCATTGAAGATTCTCTGCAAGAATTAAGGGGCTCCAGTCTTCCAAGAAGTAGATATGGAGATATTTTTATATTTCATATCACACTGAATAAATACCATCTCTCTTCACAATGCAGCTATTTTTGAATCTTAAAGAATTATTTGAGTGATAACCAGAAGCTAGATTCGTTGAGAAATGAATGCATTTAAGTGATACGATTTTATTTTAATATTTATGAATTTTAAGTTTCATAGAAACTTTGAAATGTGATAAATATCAGCAAAAGTTTTTTCTGCTTGCTGAAACTGAGATTAGAATAATGTTTTGGATTGTGGTTCGTTCATTACATTTCAAAGGAAAAGACAACAAAAAGTCTAAGCCGCTCTCCCTCCTCTCAGGTCTAAAGCAGTAATGAATGATTTACAAGAAACTTTCCCGAGTTGAGAACCACCAAACTCTTATTTTTTAAAACATTTGCCTTTTTTCTGTTTTCCACTAGTCACCTATGCAAGAGAATTACAAGCAGGATTTATAGGGCTGATTAAACACCGGAGGCAGTAGGCTGTGATGTACCTGTAATCCAAGTTTCCACAATACTTACTGTCTTATGTTAAATAAAACAATAAGATGTTTATATTACTCCATAAGATTTTAAAAAGATTTTGAGGAGATCCAATGAAAATTTTTATAACTTTCATTATGATGCAATTCAAGAAAGCTCAAAAAATACTTTAGCTGCTCTATCTAGCCTTGTGTCCCTACCATGATCCCTCCAGAGGCATATTCAACTGTCTGTCTCCCAGCCTCTCCAACCAGGATTATTAAATGAACCAGTTAAAAAGAAAAAAAAATTACACTTTTAATTGCATTCTCATTTTGCCTTTTTTTAGAAATGGCTCATGAGCAACACTGTGCAAACATATCACTCCACACAGGGCTTGTGGGTGTCCCACCTCTCACAGCAGCAGAATACTAATGCTTTGCAAAACTGGTTATTATATATTTATGGAAAAGACAGATAATGGAATGAATCAATTTATTTGACTGCATTGTCTTCAAAACAGCCAGCTTAACCCTGATTTTTGCAGTGCAATTCTTCTCATCGAGCGATTTGATCAGTGTCTCTAGAGAGAGGCAGAGACTGAGCCCGGGTGCCCTCTGTAAGGCAGAGGGTGTCCCTCCGAGCACAGGCAGTGGGTAAAAACCCCCAAATGCCAAACCATTGGTGGTCTGGAAGCTGCCTGAATTTCCACAGTGTGACTCACCACCTTCCCCTTAGGAAAGAATTCACCGGAAGGGGAACTCCAGTCTGTTTAGATTTACCAACAAAAATATGGGGTCTATAACACACAACAAAAGACAATGGTTGCAGTGATGGAAATAATTTTTGAAAAAATGAAGCTGTGTTTCTCCCACCACTGCTGAGGACACATTTAGCTGACTAAAGAAAACAGGACCAGATTTAAGGTCTGATGCATCACTCGGTGAAGTAAATAATAAGACCCTCTACTCTTGCCTTGCAAAAATAGATTTTTAAACATTTTGTAAATGCTGTTAGAAACATGCCTTTACAAATGGAATATTTCATAGACAATATAGGTACATGAAGACTTGCTGCATACTCTGTTCATCAGTTTTTATACTGAACCTAAGTGGTATAAGCTTAACCCAAGGAATATGAGGGCAATGATTTCTACTTCTCTGATCAGATTTTTCCCAATGTTTTATTTAAACTTCAGTTTCCTAAATAAATCTGCATACGGTGTTGATGAAATAAATTTTTAAATCCAACAAGGCATCTTCAGCAATACCTTAGAAGAATTCACTATATACACATTATTAAAGCTAATAAAAATGCCTGATTTTTTCTATAGAACCGTCATTGCTGGAAATATTGTGGTCTTGTAACATCAAGACCTTTATGTATTTAAAAAAAAAAAAAAAAGGGATTTGCCTTTAGTACTTTAATATTTTGTTTTAGACAGCTTATCAGATAGCTGTTATCTGAAACTTCTGGCATCTGAGCACCCATTACGCAGCCCCAGCACATGCTGCTAAGCAGAGCTGGCTAATTTTGACAGAAAAATTGATAAAAATGAATAAAGAAACCTTCTTCTTCATTTAAAACTATAATCAGGGCCAAACCAAGAAGTCAATTTAATACACCCCCAGATGACTACAGTTTACATATTTTCCTTTCCAAGTATTCTTTTCTTTATATTAAATATTAACTCACAAGGAAAAAAAATACAGTAGCAAATAAACATGCTGAAAAGGTTTTCAGAATGAAAAACTAGTATGTATCCAATGAATAACCTTTACTCATGCAAGAGCAGCACAGTATGTCTGAGGAAAGGAGGAGAAAAAAGGGAAATGAATAAATGATTTAGATCACAGTAATCTATAATCTGGTTTCCATTCCGTTCCATTTCACAGGCTACAATCTTTCTTATTGCTATAGCTCAATAAAGGCTATTCTTCTTTGAAAAATAAATGTAATTATGCTTATAAAATATTTTTTTATGCAGAAATGCACTGGGTCACTTATTGCTGAGCACATTTTCACAGTTGTTCCATGGTACAGTAAGACTGCCTGTTAAAGCCCGTTAATTGGTGGGTTATAATACAATCGAATTTATTTCTTAAATAAGTGGAACGCATAAATATTTCTAATTTACTGCTACTTCTGAAAATGATAACTAGTCCTTCAATTCGTGTATTTTACATTACTGAATAGCTACTCCAATTCTGTTTAATTTTCAGTAAAGCTTACTGTTAAGAATGGTAGGTATGTTAGTGCTGTAACATCTCTAAAAATTAGAGGAAATTAGACACATCTGATATTATGCTATTTTTTCACATGAACAGAGATAATTTCCAAACATCCCAGAAAATTCTGAAGGAATGTCTCCCAGCTTTCCACTCACTTTTCCACTCTCTCCTCCACCTCTCCCAAGCACACAGTTACTGCTTGCTCTGAAGAAGGGAAGGTTTTGCTTGGCAGTAGTGACCTCAGAGCAAATATACATGGATAGCTGGCTTGAAAAGACAAATTTTAGCCCAAAGCACACTGCAGTGAAGGTCCCAGGTGGAAGAAGAAACTTTTTTGGCTTTCAGAAACATGTTATTAGAAGAGCAAGTTTGGTTCTTTCTGCCATCTGACTCAACTGTTGGTCAGTGAATCCCCCCATCTCCTCTCCTCCAAAATCTGGCTCTCAGATCTATTTTTTTTTGTATGCCTCACAGTGAATAAAAGCCAGTACATTAGTTTTCCTTGAATTCTGCTTGCTTCCATGGTCATGCACGAATTTCTGCTGTCCCAGGAGTTGCTGGAGCATAGAAGTTGAGCATCAACCAGCTGGAGTCTCCCGCTTCAGCTGATGTTTTAGTTCAGTGCTCTGCTCACTGCAGCTGAGTCCGGTTTTTCCTGCCCATATGGAGGGAAACAACTTCTACATATAGAGTACAGTATACAGGGAAAATTGTTGATGCAAGATCCAATTTATGATGACATTTAACTCTCTTTAGTATTGATTTGTGAAGGCTGGAGGCCAGGCATTTTCAGAAAAGGTTCTCCAGTCAGGGAACACATTTCTTGTTTTGGTTTATAAAAGCTCAAATTTGACAATTCTGTGTCACTCTATCCGACTTTCTTTGCCTGTCTCCAGGACCGGTAGGTATAGATGAAGACATGTCTGGCTTTTGCAAGTTTAGTTTTCTAAGTGGCCTTTTTTCACACGTATTGCATGGCCTTTTCTCCAAGAGCTCTATTGTCTGTCAGTTTACGGCACTGTGAAAGGTAATACTGAAGCAGGCTGTTAGAGATGTGCCTTTGTACTACCAGTAGATTTATTCTTGTCTGGTTTTCTTGCTTTCTAATTGACTTTCTTAAGGATGAATTTGGTGATTCCAAATGATTCTGAGGACGTCTTGATGACACCGCACACCTGCTTGCTCAGTCCCACAAGCCACAGTATCTCTATTACAAGGCAGACATGCAACTGGCCCATTACTACACCTCTACTCATGACCCCTGAAGGATTGGGGAGCTACAGTCCAAGATGCTTACTGAAACAAAGGGGATTCATTGTGCTTATGTCAATGTATTTTGGGTTATGCCATGTTTTAGAATGAAAGACTTCTGTCATAACAAAGTGGCTGTGGAATTGGGATGGAAATGTTTCAACTTTTTTTTTTTTAAGTCAACTTAAACAACACAAAGTATTCCACGTATCATAACACTTGGAAAGAGTTCCTATAATGGATATCTTGCAACCCTTGCAAGTACCTTCCTAATTCCCCAGGAAAGATAACTCTTATTAAAGCCAGCCAGGGCAAGCTGTGATTTACCACCACACCTCTATCCCGGATCAAGGCATTGATGTGTAACCCGCTCAGAAATCACAGCCAAACAGCTCAGAACTCACACTCCCTACTTCAGGATGCACTGCAGCGGGACAGGACATTTTCTGCAGTCCTGCTACTATTATGAACACAAAGAGAGGAAACGTAAAGAATCAAACACAAGGCACATTGAACTCTCATGCTCATTACAAATACTATAGGCTTTCAGGCTCGCCATCATTCTTTGTGAACAGCATATTGAACAGCAATGTTGAATTTCCAGCTCAGTTCTGGCAGGATGCTTGAGAAATACAATGCAATCTGGGATGAAAAGATGTTATGACATTGGAGATGGGCAATGTGAGTAGCAAGTGTGAACTAGAAGGGTTCCTTGTCTTTTTGCAGAAAAATTACAGATGCTAGGTAGCGTAGACTGCATATGTGACATCCAGCCACAGTCATCATAGAATCATAGAATCATAGGCTGGAAAAGACCTCTAAGATCATCAAGTCCAACCATCCACCCAACAACACCATGCCTACTAAACCATACCCCAAAGTGCCACATCTACACGTTTTTTAAACAACTCCAAGGATGGTGACTCCACCACCTCCCCAGGCAGCCTATTCCAATGCCTGACCACTCTTTCAGTAAAGAAATTTTTCCTAATATCCAATCTAAACCTCCCCTGACACAGCTTGAGGCCATTACCTCTCATCCTATTGCTAGTTACCTGGGAGAAGAGACCAACACCTTCCTCACTACACCCTCCTTCCAGGTAGTTGTAGAGAGCGAGAAGGTCCCTGCTCAACCTGCTCTTCTCCAGACTAAATAGCCCCAGCTCCCTCATTCACTCCTCGTAAGACTTGCTCTCTACACTGTTCACCAGCCTTGTTGCCCTGCTCTGGACATGCTCCAGCACCTCAATGTCCTTCTTGTAGTGGGGGGCCCAAAATGGAACACAGTACTCCAGGTGCGGCCTCACCAGTGCTGAGTACAGAGGCACGATTCACTCTCTACTCCTGCTGGCCACACCATTCCTGATCCAAGCCAGGATGCCCTTGGCCTTCTTGGCCACCTGGGCACACTGCTGGCTCATGTTCAGCTGGCTGTCAACCAGCACCCAAAGATCCTTTTCCACTGGGCAGCTTTCCAGCCACTCCTCCCCAAGCCTGTAGCGTTGCATGGGGCTGTTGAGACTGAAGGACAGGACCTGGCTCTTGGTCTTGTTGAAATTCATACAGTTGGCCTTGGCCCATCTATCCAGTCTGCCCAGATCCGTCTGCAGAGCCTTCCTACACTCAAGCAAATCGACACTTCCACCTAACTTGGTGTCATCTGCATACTTACTGAGGGAGCACTCAATCCCCTCATCCAGATCATTGATAAAGATGTTAAACAAGATCGGACCCAAAACTGAGCCCTGGTGAACCCCACTTGTGACCGGCTGCCAGCTGGATTTAACTCCATTCACTACCAGTCTCTGGGCTCGGCCATTCAGCCAGCTCTTTATCCAGTGAAGAGTACACCCATCCAAACCATGGGCAGCTAGTTTCTCCAGGAGGATGCTGCGGGGAACAGTGTCAAAGGCCTTACTAAAGTTCAGGTAGACAACACCCACAGCCTTTCCCTCATCCATTTGGCAGGTCACCTGGTCATAGAAGGAGATCAGGTTGGTCAAGCAGGACCTGCCCTTCATGAACCAATGCTGGCTGGGCCTGATCCCCTGGTTGTGCTTCACATGCCCGGTGAGCGCACTCAGGATGAATTTCTCCATAATCTTGCCCATCACCGAGGTCAGGCTGACAGGCCTGTAGTTCCTATGATCCTCCTTCTGGCCCTTCGTGTAGATGGGTATTACACTGGTGATCCTCCAGTTGTCTGGGACTTCCCCTGCTAGCCAGGACTGCTGATAGATGATGGAGAGTGGCTTGGCCAGGTCCTCCGCCAGTTCCCTCAGCACTCTTGGGTGGATGCCATCCGGCCCATAGATTTGTAAGTGTCCAGGTGGCATAGCAGGTCATTAATTGCTTCCTCCTGGATTATGGGAGGTTTTTCCACTCTCCTTCCCTATCTTCCAGCAGTGGGGGCTGACTACCCTGGGAATAACCAGTCTGACTGGTCATCATAACTGTCACTGCAGCCTGATTTGAAAATGGAGTAGAGAGGATAAAACTTGACTAAATAAGATGAAGGAAACATAAGGTAAATCATTTTGTGGTGTTTCATGTAGTAAGATTTCTAAAGGGAACTAGATAGAAATCCTATGTCTGAGACATTGCTGTCATCAGAGTAGAAATGCCCAGCAAACAAAACATTCCGGACCAAATTTCAGTGGTGAGAGGATGAGCTACATGGGATGCCCTTTCTGTTTTTCAAGATCCTGAGCTTTTCCAGTTCTGGACAATACATCACAGTATCTCAGGAGAGTGTTTCAAGGCTTTAGAGAGACAGCGTAACCCGCTGGGCTCCCAGAGCTCGTTCCCCAGCAACGCTGCAGAGTACAATTCCACCTCCGAGTTTCCTTAGAGCAGCATAGGAGTTTTCTGCCTTTCCCTTCTCCATCCTCTCACATGTTATTGCTCCTTCAGTGATGCTGACTCAACTGTTTGTGCACTAAACTAATTTTGTGAAATCTTTTGGGTTACATAAAACCCATCCACCCACTCTTTTTTTTTTTTTTTGAACTATGATCTTTTCACTGATCTGATGAATCAGTAATCGGCTGGGGTAATAAACTGTGGTGTATGTGGGGGGAGCAAGGAATACTAGTGGCTGAGGACAGTAAAGAATGAGCAAC